>NC_139534.1:132385506-135078006 GCF_965153285.1 Podarcis tiliguerta | reverse complement strand
GGATGCACATAATTAGACCATGTTACTGAACTCAAAGTTGGTAAAACCTAACCAACATCTACCATAATGTGAAATCAAGCCATTCCAGGAGGTGTGCCAGAATCTGAGTGAGGCAGCAAATCATACGATTCTGCTACCTTGTCTCAGCCATGACCCCTCTGGTGGTGGGCACCCTAACCCGCTGCTCTAACACTAACCCAACCCTAACCCTGCTCTAACCCTAACCCCTTAACCCCCTACCCTCACCCTAACCCAACCCAACCCTTACCCTAACCTAACCTCTAACCTAACCTAACCCTTAACCATAACTCCTACCCTCACCCTAAACCCTAACCTCCCTATCCCTAAACTCTAACCCTGCCCCTAACCCTAATCTATACCTGTGCCAAAGATCAAATCCAGGGTGTGGCCTGCTTGACGTGTGTGGCCCAAAACAAATTGGGAGAGCCCTAGTGTAATGGCTTGGCCCTCCCACAAAAGCGAGACACCGGCAGTAATTATCTCAGGTTTATTGCTCAAACACATAAATCACTCCGGAGCTCCTTCACGCTGTACAGTGGTGCCTCACAAGACGAAATTAATTCGTTCCGCGAGTCTCTTCGTCTAGCGGTTTTTTCGTCTTGCGAAGCAACCCTATTAGCAGCTTAGCGCTATTAGCGGTTTAACGGCTATTAAAGGCTTAGCTGCTAAAAGGCTATTAGCGGTTTAGCGGCTTAGAAAAAGGGGGTGAGGAGCGAAAAAAAATCTCAAGACTCGCAAGACATTTTCGTCTTGCGAAGCAAGCCCATAGGGAAATTCGTCCTACGAAGCGCATCGAAAAACGGAAAACCCTTTCGTCTAGCGGGTTTTCCGTCTTGCGAGGCATTCGTCTTGCGGGGCACCACTGTATCTGACTCCAAGTTTGCAGTTGCCAAGTCTAAACTCCGTCCTTCCTCTTCTTCCAATAGGGGAAAAAACCCTTTCACTTCCGTTCTTTTCCCCTCCTCTCACTGACCTCTTCGCACCTTTGAGTTTTTGGGCTATCTATTCCCGGCCTCTCCCCTTCTGTCTCTGAGCTAAGATTGGTATTTGGATCTTCGCTATCTGCTGCCTGCTCTCTGTTCTCTGAAGCCATGCCACTCGCCTGCCCCTCCTCCCTCTCACATTCCAGTGTCCTTATCTCTCTATGCCTGCTTTGATTCCCAGCCTCTGTCAGCTCCGGAACAAAGCTGACACCTAGTGACGCCGTGGAGGACACCCAAGTTCAGAGCCCATGAGGAGGGGGCGGTGTCAGCATGGGCGTTGAAGTCCCCCAAAACCAATAGGTTAGGGAACTCCAAGGCCCAGCCTGCCACCACCTCCAGCAAGCCTGACAGGGTGGCTGCCAGTGCTCTAGGTGGTCTATACACCAGCCAGCCAGCCATGCTCTCCTTGGTGCCCCACACCAGGCCAACACATTCAATGCCGGAGATCTATGGCTCTGGCAGAACCCTGAAAGAGCAATCCTCCTGGATTAACAACGACACCCCTCCCCCCAACCCACAGTCCGCGATTGAACTACGCTCTATTCTGGTCTTGCTTTCAAATGTGAACTGTTGACAGTGCAAAAAGATATAATTGCAACTGCTCACTTTGCAAAGGAAACCATCATTTGTATTTACCATCTTTCCCCATGTGTTAGTCAATGTTTTTTGCTTTAAACTTACTCAAAAATTGAGGTTTCTCTTATACACGGATGGTGAACCCCAAATTAAGAAATCAATTTTTTAAACATCAAACAGAACTTTGATATTTTCTTAAATATTCAAAACACTGGTATTTTTAGTATTGTATATTTAAACATCACCAGCAGTGAGCTTTTTTTAGGTGATTGCAAGCTCACCTCCTCCCCCCTCCGTCCGCCGCCACTGCGCCAAGCCCACCCGTGCCTGAACCTGAGCCCGAGCCATTATACCTTCTATTTATATATGACTGAGTTGGGGGGTCATTCATCCAGAAGCAGGGAAAAGATTCCAGAACAGTCGTATATAAGTGGGATTGGCACTCTGAGCATGCGCAGCTTCAGCTGGAAGTGCTGATAAAAGTAGAACTTTTGTTTTATCCTTTTGCAAACTGACCAACAAATGCTGTCTACAAACTGTTGTGTCATGACTGCCTATAGACTGTGTCTGCCTGCATCTCGCTGCTAAAAAGAAAGAGACTTAAGTATGACGTTACAGCTCTTGCTATAATGATTGCAAATAGTGTTACTGTGAAGCATTTATGACCAGTCAAGCAATAAATCACTTGACTGAGTTTTATGGTGTCTGTGAATGTTTCTTCTCAAAATGTAGCTTCAACTGCTGACGACTGCTTCCAGAAACTCAGCAGAAGGACTGAAAGCTGCTAACAAGGTATACTCATGCAGCAGAAGTGTGATGGACTGTGATCTTTAACACTCCTTGGAGAAAAAGGTGGTATAAAAAGGCAATAAATGAATTTTAATAAGGACAAATGTAAGGTTCTGCACTAACACAGGAATAATCAGCTGCACATATATACAATGGGTAATACTTGGCTTGACACGAGTCAGTAGTGTGATGCTGCAGTCAAAAAGGCTAATGTCTGCATCAACTGAAGTATAGTGTTCAGTTCAAGGTCAGACTAGTCCTTGGACAGACTACACCTGGAATACTGTGTCCAGTTATGTGCAGAGGAGGGTGGTTAAGATGATCAAGGGTCTGGAAAA
The DNA here is from genome assembly GCF_965153285.1 of Podarcis tiliguerta. NCBI lineage: Eukaryota > Metazoa > Chordata > Lepidosauria > Squamata > Lacertidae > Podarcis > Podarcis tiliguerta. Next base: position 135,075,299 of record NC_139534.1, on the reverse strand, counting down.
CAAGCCTTGTGAGGAATGGTTTAGGGAACTGGCTGTGTTAAGCCTCGAAAAGAGGAGGCTGAGATGGTGGAAATAGCTCAAGGAAGAGTGGTAGAAGCTGTTAAACAGTGAAATGGACTCCCTCAGAGGGTGATGGGTGCTCCTTCATTGGAGGATTTTAAGCAGAGGCTGGGTGGTCATGTCATGGATGCTTCAGCCGAGATTCTTACATTGCAGGAGGTTGAACTAGATTAACCTTAGGGTCCCTTCCAATGTTACAATTCTATGATTCTCCCCATGGTGAATTATTTAATGGGACGTGAGCTTGGTGCTCTTACTGAAGTTCTTTCCACATTCCAAGCACTGATATGGTTTCTCCCCTGTATGAATTCTTCGATGGACCACGAGATTCCCCTTGGAATTGAAGCTGTTTCCACATCACAAGCATTTTAATGGTTTCACCCCTGTATGAATTTTTTCATGTGAAGTGAGACTTCCTTTCCAGGTGAATCTCTTTCCACATTCCAAGCACTGATATGGTTTCTCCCTGCTGTGAGTTTTTTGATGGGAGGTGCGATGGGAATTTCGACTGAATCTCTTTCCACATTCCAAACATTGATATGGTTTTTCCCCTGTATGAATTCTTTGATGGGAAGTGAGATTTTCCTTTTGGTTGAATCTCTTTCCACATTCCAAGCACTGATATGGTTTCTCCCCTGTATGAATTCTTTGATGGGAAGTGAGAGTCCCCTTGGAATTGAAGCTGTTTCCACATTCAACACACTGATATGGTTTCTCCCCAGTGTGAATTCTTTGATGGGCCGTGAGATGGGCCCTCTTACTGAAGCTCTTTCCACATTCCAAGCATTGATATGGTTTCTCCCCTGTATGAATTCTTTGATGGGAAATGAGATGGGTGTTCTGACTGAAGCTCTTTCCACATTCCAAGCATTGATATGGTTTCTCCCCTGTATGAATTCTTTGATGGGAAGTGACACTTTCTTTCCGACTAAAGCTCTTTCCACATACCAAGCACTGATAGGGTTTCTCTCCGCTGTGAATTCTTTGATGGGAAATGAGATTATCCTTCCGAATGAAGCTCTTTCCACATTCCAAGCACTGATATGGCTCTTCCCCTCTGTGAATTCTTTCATGTGATGTGAGATGGGAGTTCCGACTGAAGCTCTTTCCACATTCCAAACATTGATATGGTTTTTCCCCTGTATGCATTATTTGATGGGAAGTGAGACTTACTTTCCAGGCGAAGCTCTCTCCACATTCTAAGCACTGATATGGTTTCTTCCCTGTATGAATTCTTTGATGGGAAGTGAGACCTTCCTTCTGGGTGAATCTCTTTCCACATTCCAAACACTGATATGGTTTCTCCCCTGTATGAATTCTTTGATGGGAAGTAAGATTTACCTTCCAAGTGAAGCTCTTTCCACATTCTAAGCATTGATATGGTTTCTCCCCTGTATGAATTCTTTGATGGGAAGTGAGGCTTTCCTTGCAGGTGAAACTCTTTCCACATTCAAAGCACTGATAGGGATTCTCCCCACTGTGAGTTCTTTGATGGGAAGTGAGTGGGCCCTTCTGACTGAAGCTCTTTCCACATTCAATGCACTGATACGGTTTCTCACCACTGTGAGTTCTTTGATGGGAAGTGAGATGGAAGTTCCGACTAAAGCGCTTTCCACATTCCAAGCACTGATATGGTTTCTCCCCTGTATGAATTATTTGATGGGAAGTGAGACTTGCCTTCCAGGTGAAACTCTTTCCACATTCCAAGCAATGATATGGTCTCTCCCCGCTGTGAGTTCTTTGATGGGAAATGAGATAGGAGCTTTGACTGAAGCTTTTTCCACATTCCAAGCACTGATATGATTTTTTCCTGCTATGAGTTTTTTGATGGGAAGTGAGACTCCTCTTGGAATTGAAGCTCTTTCCACATTTCAAGCACTGACAGAGTTTCTTCTCAATGGGATTTTTTTGATGGGAAGAGGAATGGAAGCTCTGACTGAAGCTTTCTCCACACACCATATAGTTATATGGCTTCTCCACTGTGTGGATTTTGCAGTGGTCTCTCTTGTTCTTAATTTCCAATTCATCAGCACCTGCGACAATAAGAGAAATGGATTAGAGCCTTAGGAAGAAACTGAGCCCCAGATTATTGAACAATGATAATCAATGCTTGTGAGAGAGAAAAAAGAGAAAGGAGTTAGACAATTATTTATTCATTCATTTATTTAATTATTATTATTATTATTATTATTATTATTATTATTATTAATACCCTGCCCATCTGGCTGGGTTTCACCAGCCACCCTGGACGGCTTCCAACAAAATATTAAAATACAATAATCTCTCCAACATTAAAAGCTTCCCTAAACAGGGGTTCCTTCAGATGTCTTCTAAAAGTCTGGTAGTTGTTTTTCTCTTTGACAACTGGTGGGAGGGTGTTCCACAGGGCAAGTGCCACTACCGAGAAGGCCCTCTGCCTGGTTCTCTGTAACTTGGCTTCTCGCAGTGAAGGAACCGCCAGAAGGCCCTCTGCACTGGACCTCAGTGTCCAGGCAGAACGATGGGGGTGGAGGTATACTGGACCGAGGTTCTGATTTGAAAGAGAGGTAGAGCTGGATATTATATGCATACCGATGAACACCCAGGTCTTACTACAAGGTTCAGTGTCTTTGTATTAACTGACATATTTATAGGAACCTGAGATCAATAAAGCCTGACTCTTTTCTGGGATGGATTTTGCTTTGCCCAATCATGGACTCTTCTCCATCTCCAATGTTAGTTTTCTCTTGAGTCAACCAAAAACCCTGACAGAAGCTGTTTCAACTTTCCTAACAGCTCTGAAGCCTAACTGGAGGGAGAATATGCACAGACAAAACAGTTGATAGTCCTCCATTGGGGAGTTAGAATCCTTGATGCTGTAGATGGTGCTGTTGAGCTCCATCCAATTACTGGAGGTTTGTCACAATACTCAATATCAAAACAGAAATTATGAAGCAAGAGGGAGTCTTACTGAGAGAGTCCATGACCTCACGATTCTCCTCCATGACTTCCTTATGCAGAGTTCTCTGGTCAGGATCCAGCAATACCCATTCCTCATCTGTGAAATGAACAGCAACATCTTCAAAGCACACTGGACCCTAAAAGAAAAAGGTTGTCCTCTTAGACAGCATGAAGAATATAAACTGTACACTGCTCTGCTATTTTCTGCCTGTGAATTGCTGTGTTGTTTTAATTGGATGGGTTTGCTGCACATTTCAATTATGTGAGCTTGTTTTAACATTTTAATGGAATTTTTGTTGCGTATTTTAATGATGGGTATTAATTTTGTGTAATAGGGTGGAACTTCAAATCCTTCTGTCTGCGCAATCATTCCAGCTTGCCAGATGGAAAGATCCCCACTCCACTCCCCAATGCGCTGTTCTTGGCGGGGGGGTGGGCTCCCAATGCCCTAAAGCCAACTGCAAGGGGTACATGGGGGCACAAGGAGTGGGAGGAAAGGGAGCTGAGCCCCATTGTGCAACTGATGTGGCTGGCTAGAGGACTCCTGGCCACTGCTTAGAAGCCTGTCTTAGCATTCAACAATAAATACCCTGCCCCAGCCCCATGGCTAAAACCGAAGCCAAGACAGCAAACCCGGGCTTCACCTGACAGCTCCAGAAGCCTGTCCGCTGCTCTTTGGGGCTGGGGTGGGGAATAAGATTCCCCCCCCCCTAAAAACTAGGTGCGTCTTATGGTCCAGTGCGCCCTATGGAGCGAAAAATACGGTAAATAATACTAGCAACACTCAAAAACCTAGTTAAGGAGAGGTGGCTGTTGATTATTCACAGCACACAAATCTTCTGGAATGGCATGTTCAGACTTTGTTAAGGGCAGTTTCACAGCAGCAAGAGGAGGGGGAGAGATTCATTTGGGCCCGGAGGCACCCAGGCAGCCCCACCCCTCAGCCTCTTTCCCCACAAGGCTTCTTCCTCCTACTTGATCTGGTTCCACAGCCGCTGCTTCCCCTCCAGCACCATGAAAAGATGGAGGAGCATGTCTTGATGGCATCATTTGGTCACCTGTAAGTAAGAAGGCAAGTAGGAAGACACAGGTGCATGCTTCTCTCAGAGGTTAAGCAGCACGGCTCTAACTTCAGATGGCCTTACATAAAGTCTTGCCTGCTGAGTGCATTTGGATGTTTGTACTCATTTCACATTTTCATGCTACAAAAATGGATCTCCTCTCCTTGGGACTCAGCTACACAGCCACAAATAAAAGGCTTTAAGTGTGTTTTCAGTGCAATATACAATGTGACACTAAATGACAGTGGTGAGCCTTATGGAAAATTCAATGTATTTTTTTAAAAGCATTTTCAGAACAGTTTTTATGTGTGTGTAGACTTCATGTTGGGCCCAAATGTCTTCCTCAAAAGAATTCAAAGAACCCATTATATTAGTTTCAAAATCAATAGCATGTGCCAAAATGTAGAAAGAACTCATCAATCCTTACCCAGCAGCCTGTCTCTGGTTTCCAACAGAGTCCTCTCTGAGGAATCCAAGCCCTTTTCTGCAAACAGTTCCTTTCCCTGAAAGAGCAACAAGGATTTAAAACAGAGAAGTTGGAGAAGTACTGGAAAAGGAATGGCAGAGGCATTCCTTGGATGCTTTCCAAAAAAGGATGGGATTTAGGGATGTTCTCCCTCATGTTTGGAGCCCCTTAGGAGCATCCAGAGGAAAGTCTCTCTCACCTGCTGCTCTGCCTGCTTTCTCTCCTCTGCCAGACTCAGCAGAAAACCTTCAGCCAGGGCCACTGCCTGGGAACTGGTCTCTGCTCCACATTCCCTCACCCAGCACTCCATCTCCAGTGGAAGGACAGCCAGGAACTGCTCCATGATCACCAGGTCCAGCATCTGAACTTTTGTATGCCTTTCTGGCTTCAGCCACTGACCATCAAGACGGTAAAATTGGTTGCAAACTTCTCGGGGTCCTTCAGTCTCCAGGGAACAGAGCTGCCTGAACTGCTGGCTCTGCACCTCTGAGCGGAGGGTGTCCTCCTGACCCAGGACCTTCTGCAGCGAATTTCCCCAGAAACTACCACTGCTCCCAGTTTTGATAGCATGTCCTCTTCCTGCTTCAGGGTCAGCTGAGTCTTGCTCATCCATTTGTGCTCTCATGAAGCCTCGCGGAGATCCCTTTTTCTTCTGCCAAGTTCTGTCTGTCCCAATTAGAAGCACTAGCAAGTCCTACAAAGCAAGTGCATTGTTCTGTTATAAAATTGGTACACTGTCAGGAGAAGAAAAATGTTCCCTGAGTAAGCGTGGAGAAGTCTTCCTAGGAACGAGGGTTGGACTGCACCACAGCACAGACTCTGAGCTTTCTCTAAAAGAAAAAGGAAGACTTTAGCCCTCCTAGAAGTCATAGAATCATAGAATCATAGAGTTGGAAGAGACCACAAGGGTCATCGAGTCCAACCCCCTGCCAAGCAGGAAACACCATCAGAGCACTCCTGACATATGGTTGTCAAGCCTCTGCTTAAAGACCTCCAAAGAAGGAGACTTTTGTATGTTGCCATACAAAATGTGCAGACAACTGAGGGCATTTCTGTGAGATGAATACCCCACTTGTTCCTGCCTTTCAGTCAATGCATGAAGTCAGAACTGCGACTGACGAGTGAGTACCAAGTGCATTGTGGACACTAGGCTGTGGTGGGGGTCCTGGGGTCCTCAAAAGCTGCTCTCCGTCCTGTCCTCCCCCGCTAAACACACATTTCTTTCCTGTTTCTGTCTCATTTTCTAGCACTTGGAAACTCCAATGTTCTCAAAACATACTACTGGTGTGGGGTCTCCCCTTTTTTGTTCTGAGGGCCAGATACTTGCCTGGCCAACCCCCTGAGGATGACGGGGGTAAGTTCAAAGAACGTGGGGGTGGAGCCAAGGGACAGCGCTAAAAAGCAAGTAAAGAAAGACTCATCTTATTTCTGAGATCGTAAGTTGTTTTAAACGGTTTTAATGTGGTTTTTAATGTTGCAATCTGCCCTGGGAACTGAAGGTGAAGGGTGGATTAATAATGATGATGATGATGAAGATGATGGTGATGGTGTGACATAGCTTAACCCACACACAGCCATATATGCCTGGGGGTACTCCTGAATCCAGCATGGTCACTTGAGGCTCAGGTGGCCTCAGGGACTAGCAGTGCCCATTTCCAGCTCTGGGCTACTTTGCCATCTCTGTCCCTTTGGGACTGTGACGAGGTGTCCCTTGTAATCCATGCTCTGAATCAGATTGAATTACTGCAATGCCCTCTGTGTGAAACTGTCCTTGAAGAGAAGAAGAAGAAGAAGAAGAAGAAGAGGAGGAGGAGGAAGAAGTTTGGACTTGATATCCCACCTTTCACTCCCCTTAAGGAGTCTCAAAGCGGCTCACATTCTCCTTTCCCTTCCTCCCCCATAACAAACACTCTGTGAGGCTGAGAGACTTCAGAAAAGTGTGACTAGCCCAGCAGCTGCATGTGGAGGAGCGGAGACGCGAGATTCCCCCGTCCCACCCCCGGTGGTTAACAATCCGTCCTTCTTGCCGGGTCGGAGGCCCTTCCTGCCTCCTGCGGGAGGGAGATCCATAGTTCACCGTAGGAAGACGCGCTTTCTTTTCTCCGCCTTCAATCTTCCGACCGTCTTTCTCTACGGATTGCATGGCTCAGGTTTTCATTTTCATTTTTTGCATAGATATTTATGTCCAAATGGTTCTGTCTGGCTACCCCGTCTGTTAATAATCAATGTGCTTTGTCTCTCGTTCTTTGCACGCCCGTTTCCCCCCGACCCAGAGATGCCTCCACAGGGCGGCAAGCAGCGCCTGGACCCCGAGGAAGAGCCGAGATGCTCAGCTCCCTCCCGCCCTGGGGGTCCCCCGCGCACCCCGGCTGCGGCCCCGGGACTGGCTCCCCCTCCCCCGGCGCCCCCCCCCGGGGGGGAAGAAAGACTCACCCTCCGAGGCTCCCAGGAGGAGAGAGACCCGAGCCGGAAGAGACCCGCGAGGGACCTGCGCCCGCCTCCCTCTCTTGTCCTCTCTAGGAATCCAGCGCCATGCCTTTTAACCCTTAGTTTGGGCTCGGGATGCCTTCTTTTCCTGTCCTCTCTAGGAATCCGGCGACATGCCTTTTAACCCTTAGTTTGGGCTCGGGATGCCTTCTTTTCCTGTCCTCTCTAGGAATCCGGCGACATGCCTTTTAACCCTTAGTTTGGGCTCGGGATGCCTTCTTTTCCTGTCCTCTCTAGGAATCCGGCGACATGCCTTTTAACCCTTGGCAAGCCTAGCGCGCCAAGCTCCCCCGCCCCCTGGCCCAGGAGGGAGTTCCTGCCTTGTTCTCTTTGCGGGATTCCCTGGGCTTGGGGGCTGAGCGGTTCTTGTTCGAAACTTTCCTTTGTTTGTTTAAGACCCTTATTAACATCTCAACAAGGGCTTTGCGGAGCTCAGGGGTTTCCTATACCGGAAAAGGAAGGTTCTCCGAGGGACCTTGTCTTTGGACTAATTTGAATGGCGGGAAAGGAGAGAGAGTGAATGTGTCCTTTCTTTGGGACTGTGCAGCCAGTGCTGCCAACAGATGTTTGTTCAGGGGACAAGGAAGAGAGTCTCTGGTTCACCCCCCTCTCCAGCCCCCAGCCCTGCTCTTCAACTTCCTGCAATATCGGGGGAACTTCCCGGTCTACCTTATAGGGCTGTTGTAAGAAGGACGGTGTTTGTTCTTAAGGAAGCACTTCGAACACTTCGGAATATACTATGCAGAGGTCTGGTTTATCTCCCAATGTTCTGCCACCCCATCTTTCCTTGGAGTGGCTTTGGCACTGCCCAAACACCCCTGCACCACCCTCCCCCTTCCTTCAAACGGCACAGCTATGAGATGAGTCTGGACTGGCTCCTGCACCAAACTCCCATCTTACTTGCTGCTGCCACCACAGAGAGCTCCTCTTTGAACACTTCTCTCCTGAGGTAGCAAAGAATGAGGGGGGGGGGGTGGAATACAAAGGATTTATTGAAAAATAAACAAGGGTTTCAAGATAACTGTGTAAAAATGTTCATTTTTGTTACTTTATTACAGCAGGAGCAATGGGGAGTATAATGCTATTCCTATAGTACTAATCTAACCAACCTGCTTCAGAGCTGCCACTGCTCTTTCCCCTCTGTTAAGGAAAAAATCCAGGGTGAGAGACTACTCAACAGCCCAGCTTGCCAGGGTGCAAGTCCCCCGCGCTTCTATGTGGTCAGTAAAAGAAAGAAGTTCCAGCCAAGTAATTTGGAGCAAAACAGTGATCAGTAGACCACAATCTTCATTGTTGCACAGCAGGTTCCCACACGGAGTAAGGATGCCAACATAGATTACACGCTCATTTAAGACCTTCCCCCACTTCCCATAATACCTTTCCAGAAGCATCATTGATACATCACTGATACACCATCAACATGTCATAAAGAGGGAGAGGGATCTTGAGGTTACCCAAGTTCATCAACTTGCTCCGCTTATCAGATTTAGTCCCAGACACCTTAAGTACCCGCCACCCAAAGAACAATAAAACTATGCATATCCTATGCATAACATCACAGTAATCCAAGTTTATGCACCAACTACTGGTGCTGAAGAAACGGAAATTGACCAGTTCTATGAAGACTTACAACACCTTATAGAAGTGACACCAAAGAAGGATGTTCTTCTCATTATAGGGGATTGGAATTTGGGTCTGGCCGCCACGGCGAAGGCGGAGACCCACTAAAAATCACAGGCGGGAGAAGCCTGTGAGCGTGGGATTCGGCGGGCACCCTTTGCGCCTCCTCTACTCACAGGGAAACCCGGTTTCTGGGATCTGGAGTGGCGTGGGGTGAGCGGCGCGGTGCTTCGAATCGTCTGCTTCTTCCACGGAGCGAAGCCGCATAGCTGTTGCCGGAGAGCACTGACTTTTTCTTGTGGACAATTTGACTTCAAAGTAATTACCTGTGAGTAGAGCTGAAGCGGGAGAATTGGATTTTTAAACGTTTAATTTGGTATCGAAACGGGGAGGTTCAACACAGGAAGTCCGCCTCCCCCTTTTGTAAATAGACTGAAGCAATGAGGCTGCAAACTGAAGTCTTGGAAAGCCCTTTGTAAAAGACTAAATTTCCATCGGTAAAGAACATTAAATCCCCCTTGGAGGCAGGAGAAGAGGGGGGGGGGGAGGAGTTGTGGACTGAGTATGCCTGCAGGAGAGAGCGAAGAGAGCTAAAATACCGCCGCTCTGACCCTGGAAACGGGCTGCTAGCAGGACTGACGTCTTTTGGAATGTTCATTGACAGCGTTTAGAATGTTCATTGACAGCTAGCTAAATAAGAGAGATACATTGTTTCTACTGTCTTTGGCTGCTTCTAAAAAGGAGTAAAAGTAACTGAAAACTGAAACTAACTTTGGATTGTTTGAACTGTGTTTAAAAGAAGACATTATTGACTAATATAAATAGAAACTGTTTTCCCCTAGTGGAAGCCTTTGAAACTGGTTGCTTTACAAGAGCTGGGCTAGGGGAATTTCCAGCTGCAAGATAAAAAACTGTGAGACTCTGGGACTGACCTTGAATCTTTTAAGTGTCATGGCAAATGGAAAGGAAAAAACAGACCAGTCAACTGCTGAAAAAACATTAAGGTCTGGGAGGACTTGGCAGCAACCCAGGAGAGGCTCAACATCAGGCGTCTCTGCTGCTTCTGCATCAGTACAATCAAAACCAAGAGGAATGTCGACAGAAGAGGTCTTAGCGGTTGCATTAAATAAGATTAATGATTCACTGGAACAGCTTAACAAGAAAGTGGATGTTACAACTAGTAAAATTGACTTAAATACAGAAAGTATTAATAATCTGGGACAAAAGATGAACACCAATACAGAAACCATCCAGAAATTGATACAGGAATCTAATTTGATACGGCAGACTGCGGAGGAAGCTAGGGAGAAAGCCGCTGCTGCTGAATGTAAAGTAACACAACTGGAGAGAGAGAGAGTCCCAGCCCTACAGAGGCAACTTGATGAACATAAGTTGATGCTTGCTATGATTGAACTTAAAGAAAAACAGACAAATCTGAGGATCAGAGCCTTACCTGAATTGGAGAAGGAAAGTTTGACAGACTTTCTCACACAGGAATTTGCTGATTTTTGGGACTTGGACTTGGGTCAAGAAGAGTTTAGAATTGTGAGGGCCTTCAGACTTGGAAGAGGAGGGAAAGAAGAGAAGAATAGAATAAGAGACTGCTTGATCACCCTTCGAACCAAAGAAGAGAGAGATAGAATTTTGGGTTGTCACTACCAGAAGAATCTAGAAGTACAACAGTCAAGAATGGAAATTTTTAAAGATGTCCTGAAATATCTTTTGGATTTTAGGCCTAACTACGGAGATATTGTTGCCCTGCTGAGAAGGAATAAAATCATCTTTAGGTGGGAGTTTCCCCAAGGACTATCTTTCAGTTTCAAAGGAAGGAAAATAAAAATAAGATCAGTAGAAGATAAAGTAAAGTTTTTGTATAAATACGAAGAAGGTTGATGGACTATATGGAACTGGCGGAAATGACTGGCAGAATCCGAGACCAGGGAGAAGAGTCGGTGGAAGAAGACTGGAAAAAGTTTAAAGACTATCTATAGAAATATTGTAAAATTATGAATGTTAGAAAAATGTTGGAATGAAGTTATATGGCTTTAGTAGAAATGTTATAAGGAATTAAGTATAAATAGATTAATAGATTAATAGAGTATTAAAGGGAAAAATAAGGTTAGAATGTGTTAAGATGATTATAGGATAGAAAACAGAGGAAGATGGAAAGGAATTGCTGAAACAATTAACAGAAGTGGAATACAAAAAGGGAGGTGTGAGGAGGTCGTTGAAATAGGTGAATGAAAGATAAGATATTGAAACTGTTGGATGTGTTTGATGTGCTTTAAACTGTTTTTGTTTTGTTAGTTTAATGTGTTAGTGTTATGTAGTGTTTTTGTATTGTATTGTTCATTTTTTTTGTAGTGTTTAAATTGTTGGAAAAGTAATAAATATTATTTTTTTAAAAAAATAAAAAAAATAAAAATAAAAAAAATAGAAGAGGCAGAGGAACCAGAGACCAAATTTTATAGACTACTTTTCTGAGCTTCTTCGCTGTTGTGTATATATGGTGCCCTGTGTCAATGGTCATTGTCCTGGCCTTAGAGGCTATGGTGGGACTTGGAATTTTGGGGAAGTTGTTTAACTGCCCCCCCCCACCCCCGTTTCTGGTTTTAACACCTCCAACTGTCTTACGCAAGAGGCTGAGATTCCTGGAAGACCTGCTCCCTGCTTTAAAGGCCTTTTCCCACCTAGCCTGGAAGCCTTGGGCCCTGACTTTCATTGCAAAAGCTGAAGCTGCTGAACAGAATCTTGGGCTTAGGAGGTTGTTTTTGTGAGTCGGGTCTGTTCCTGCTGGGTTTTTCTTCTTCTCCAGATCTTGTGATTTATGAGGAAATTGTTCAGTTTGGTTGTATATTTTGGTTGTGTATTTTTTAATTATTTATGTATTGCTTATGACTATGGGAAGGGCTGGGCGATGGGCTCCGCGGGGTGGTGAATGCTTTCCTCTGTGTTTCAGTTCTCCAAAGGACCACAGACCCTGAGTGAGAACCCCTTGGACTCTTGTTGCAGCTCAGCAGAGTGAGGGTGGCACCCAACTTTTGTAACATTATCATCATCATTGATTAAATGTATACTGCCCTATACCTGTAGACCTCAGGGTGCCTCATCATGAGTCTCCTCCCCTCTGGTTGTACCACTTCTTGTAATCTGCTCCTCTGGTTCTCCTTCCTGCTCAGCATCTGTGCAAGGAGGTCTGACAGTAGGCGGTAGATCTGGAATGCTATACAGTGGTGCCTCGCAAGACGAAAAGAATCCGTTCCACGAGTCTCTTCGTCTTGCGGTTTTTTCGTCTTGCGAAGCAAGCCGCTTAGCGGATTAGCGCTATTAGCGGCTTAGCGGGCTTAGCGGATCAGCTGTTAAGCGGCTTGGGAAAAAGGGGGGGGGAGGAAAAAACCCCCGCAGGAACTCACAAGACATTTTCGTCTTGCGAAGCAAGCCCATTGGAAATTCGTTTTGCGAAGCACCTCCAAAACGGAAAACCCTTTCGTCTAGCGGGTTTTCCGTCTTGCGAGGCATTCATCTTGCGGGGCACCACTGTACATCAATTCAGGGACGTTTATGAGGGCTTGCATTTTTCCCCTCTGAATCATCAGATAAGTGTATCACAGATCCTCTCTTGTCAGCTTTCCTGTGTTTGTCAAAATGAACCACTTGTCTTGTGCTGACTTTCTTTGTATTCAAGTCCATCACCCTTCATCCTTTGTTCCCTAGAGCATAGCCAATCATCATAGTTTCTTCTGCTCTGAAATCTACACTGTGGAGCCTGCTGGAAAGTGTAGTCTGCTCAGCAGGACCACCCATGGCAATGGGCAGAAGCACGGACTGCTTCTCCCAGGGGGCACTGTACTTGAATTTCCCTCCTTTTTTACTGGGCTGAGACCCCCGGGAATCAGCAGAAGGGGGGGGGGGTATCCCTCCTCCTTCCCCCGTGGGTGCAGGGGGCTGCATGCAACACTGCCTCTGGGAGCTGGTGGCTTCTTCATGGACATTTCCACAGACTGCCCCCCTCTGTGCAGGAGGTTGAGGGGTGGGGTAGGGTGAGGCGGATCCTGGGGTTGGCTGATGCTCCTCTCTTTCCCCCATGCCTGGCTCCCTCTGCCCCAGCCTCAGCTGCAACCAGATGGGCCCCTGGGACCAGTGGGGGGAAAGAGGTGATGTGGGGCGGCCAGGCAGGTGTCTCTGGGGGAGGGTGGAACATACATGTGGAAGAACCAAGGGATACACAATTACTACAGTTTATTGAATTTGTTAGTTGCTTTAACTTGCTCAGCCCAAAGTGACATGCCACCAGCTGCTCCCTGGAAGAGCAGCTGCCTGCAGCCAGCCCAGGCCAAAGGGGAACACCCAGCTCCACACCCGCCTCTTCTCTCAGTGCAGAGGTTTTGTTGCCTTCCTGCAGCTTCCCCACAATGCAGCGTCAATGTCTCAGCTCAGTCTTGGCAAATGTAAAACCTGTGCATAGAACAGCTTTCTGTGCCATGAGTTATAAACCTTAAATTTGCTTCATCCTTTCCACCCACCACCCGTTTTTCTCTTTGCCCTTTGTTGTAATATATTTACATCTCCAACAATTCACCCCCCTCCCGGCTTTCAAGAACCCTTCCAAGAGGCAGGTTACAATAAAAACAGAACATGCCACTGAACCATGGCTGTGGCAGCCGTGTGGGTGGCCACCTTCCCACCCTTCAGCGAGGGGCAACGCGGAGCTGGTAGGCTTTGGGGGCCATTGTCAGGAATGCTGGTGCTGGCGAGGCATCGAGGTCCTTAGGAGCCACAAGAGGGACCAGGTCAAAGTGTTGCAGGATGGATGTCAAGGCCACAAAGATGGTCATGTCCACCAGCTTCTTGCCAATACAGGCCCGCTGGCCTGCAAGCAGAAAGGGAGTTGAGCCCTGGAAGTGCCTTCCTGGCTGCATCCTTGGAACGGCAAAGCCACACCGGCTGGGATGGCAGGAAGGGGGACCAAATGAGATGCTAAATTGCGGGGGGGGGGGGGGGAGGCAGAGCAGCTCTTCCACGCTGTGGGCACAAAATCTACGGCTGTCTGTGACCACCACCCCCTCCAAGCAGCCAGAGACTCCAGCCATGCATTGGAATTAGGATGAGGCGTAGGAGAACCTGTTTGGCTGCAATATTCCTTTCAGCTGTAAAATGAGGATTCATCTATTTACCTACGGAAAGTGGGATGAAGAATTTGCTCTCCTTCAGGCCTCCGTTATCGTCCAGGAAATGCCCAGGATCAAACTGCAGTGGGTTGGGGAATTCTCTGCTGTCCTGCAGCGAAGGCTTCAGAGCAGGGAAGACTGTGGTGCCCTGGTGGGGGGACAAAGAATGGAGACCCTCCTGGGCTCAAGAGGTTCTTCTCCAAAAGAGAAGGAAACAGAGAGTTCTGCCCTGCAGGTGCAATCGCAGACAAGGCCCTCGAGGTCTGGGGTCACCCCCTGCCTGGCTCAGGTGGGGCAGCCCTCAGTAACCTCCTCTGGGGACCAGGTGCCTGATGGAGAAATGGCTTACTCCCACCCCACTCCTGTGCACCTCAGGAGTCTCAGGCTTGCCCTGGTTGCAGCTGCATGGAGGGGACTACTTGGCAGGGTGACCTTGATTCACGTGCAAAGTGCCGGCTGCACATTTCTGGTGCTGTGTGTTTGGAAAGCTCAACGTGCCCTGCCCAGCTTTCAAATCCGCTCCTCCACTATAACCAATACCCAGAAGGTTCCACAGTGTCTGCTGTGGATGAAAGGAAACTGCACACAGGTTTCTTTGTGGCCATTTTAGAGGCCACCTGGGAGGCCAGAAACTGACCTTGGGGATGAAGTATTGCCTGAAGAGAGTGTCCTTTGTGGTTTCATGTGGCAGATTCAGTGGCACAAGCACCAGGGTTCGATGGATCTCATGGATCACAGCATCTGTGTAGGGCATCTTTCCCAGATCCGCCATGCAAGGACTTCGTGATGAGCCAATCACAGTATCAATTTCTTGATGAACTTTCTCTAAGGTAAAAATAGACGAGATGTAGTAAGAGTGAGATTTTTGTGAGTGTGATTTGTTTTTTTGTTTTTTTTTGCTTTGTTTTCTGTTCCTGCCCCTCTTCTCTGCCCCCTTCTTTCCAAGCTCCTCAGTCTCCGAACTAGAAGCCCCCCACTTCTGTCAGGGTGCTGCCTACCTTTGACCTCTGGGTGCTTCATGAGAGTCAGGAGGGCGTAACTCAGGGTGAGGCTGGTGGATTCTGCTCCTCCAATGAAAAGGTCTAAGATGCTCCTCACCAAACCTTGAAGATCAAACACTGACCCACTGTTCTGCTTCTCCTGTAGGGAGGTTGGAAGAGATGACAGATGCACAAAGCACATTATTTGCCCAAAGTAACTCTGCCATTACAGAATTCCACCACAAACACCTCCCAAGGATCTGGGGCTGGGCCTGTCTGTCATGTTTGCAATGCAGTCCTGGAAAACTCTTCCTCTCATCCTGTGTGAGGGGAGAGGACTTCCCCAACCTGCCACCTTCCAGGATCCCTCTCCTCAGCACACCCACCCACTACCCAAGCCACCCCCCACTCCCTCCTGACCCCCTGCGTAAAGCTGGGGGGAAGGGGGTGCAATGAGAAGCAGAATAAAGCCTTCTGTGCCCCCTCCCTCTGCCCCTGCTGCCATGGCCCAGCATAAGGTGGGAGCAGGGCAGTGGCGTAGCGTGGGGGGTGCAGGGGGGGCCGGCCGCACCGGGCGCAACATCTGGGGGTTAGGGTTAGGGGGCGCAAATCCATGGGTTAGGGGGCACAAATCCACGGGTTAGGGGGTGCAAATTACTTGCCTTGCCCCAGGTGCTGACAACCCACGCTACGCCACTGGAGCAGGGGGTGCTTTGACCCTGGATGTGGACTTCCAGAGCAAAAAAATGTGCCCTGCTGCCCCCTTTCATACAGACATGTTTCCCTGCCACTCCAGTCTGGAAACGTGGCAGAGAGGCTCTGCTGAGCACACAGCCAGGGGTAGCACAGGACCACATGCACCACATGGCACCTGCCCTCGGATGGCCGCCATAGTGAGACCCAGTGAGACAGCGGATCAGCTTCTGAGCAGGCTGTCCCAGGGATCACTGCAGACAGGACAGCCAAGGAGGCAGGTGACACGCCCCCACCTGCTCCATCTTGACGAGAAAGGCATCAATGAAGTCCTGAGGCTGGCTGGGCTTCGTTGTCTCCTGGTGTCTTTTCACCCGCCTTGAGATGAAACGCTTTAACTCCTCTGTATTTTTAAATATCTTCTTGTGAGATCCAGGGAAGTATTCCAGGATTGTCGGGAAAATATTGTACAGCTGTGAAGAGCAGGAGGTAAAACTCATCAGGTGATTCCTGCATTGCAGGGGGTTGGAGTAGATGCCCTTTGGGTCTCTTCCAACACCACAGTTCTGGGATTCTGTAGTTGCCTGGCCATAAAAAGGAGCATTTCTTACCATTCAAATGGCATTTCCAGTCTGCCTGCCCTATGTTCAGGTTGACCTGAGTAGCCCAATAACTGCTCACATCAGGCAGCCTTTTCCAAAATCTTAAACTGGAAACCAGCCAGCCAACCTCCCCACTCACCCCCCAGGGTAGTGCATAGCATTTACACAGGAGATGGTGCTGCTCTGCCCACCCCCACCCCCTGCAACCTCTTCCTCCTCCTCTGGATGTTCATAGCTCAGCTCTCTGTTCTTGCAGGCTACCTTGCATGCTGCAGCCCAGGGGTGAGTTGGCAGGTGGGGGGCAGGCACTCTGACCCACTCCTTGGTCAGCTGGGGTCCAGCAAGCGGGTTGGAGCTGCTCCCCCCCCCCCCCCGTTCAGCCCTTGGTTCAGGAACTTGGGACCCATCTCTGTGAAGGGGGAAAGCTGACCTCTCCAGCCCCACACCCACTGCTGGGGGCCTGCCCTAGCCCGCCCCTCCTGCTCACCTCACCTGGTGGGCAAGGGGAATTGGAAGGGCCCGGCTGATGGGAGCAGGGGCTGCCTTTTCGGTGAGACGGTGCAGGCATTTTAGGGAGTTTTCCATAAAGGACCCCAACTGTGTGGCTGTGTGCCCATTACTGTACCTGTTTTTTCTCAATTCTGATCAAAGCTGATTTAGAGGAGAAAGACATCAAAATGAAGTATTTCATAGGGTAGATACAGGATAGATATGGATTGTGGCTTCCCCAGTCAGCAGTGGGGATGCCCTGGGTGCAGTCTGAAAGGGAGCGTGTCTTCTGTCTGTGCCTCTTGGCAGAGGGAGATGGGGGCAGCAGGAGCAGAGACAGACCAGAGTCAGGAAGTGCTGGCGGGGGGCACCATCACAGAAGGGCCCCCATGTTGCCTCAGGCATAGATTGCGTGACGGGTCACTTCTTGCCCCACAGGAAGAAAGGAACCTCAGCCATCTTCTGCCCTCCCTGCACATCCTATGCAGAGCATCGCCGCTGCCCCCCCCCCAGTGGCTGAATGGCTGGAACAGAAGCCCCTCCCCTCCTGCTGCCTGTGTGCTCACCTTTGTCATTGGGCTGGACTGGAGAAGGGCATTTTCTTGAACCAGGCGGATGAATCCCAGGAACTCCTCGTCTTCATAGTCAAAACGACTGCCAAAGGAAACTGAGCAGAGGATGTTGGCAGTTGCCTGGCTGAGGAAGTGAGATGGGTCGAAGGGCCTTCCTGCCAGGGCACAAACAGAGGCATCATTTCGAGGCCATGGGGAGATCCCGGCTGCATCCGGTCAGGCTCCCCTCCAAGGCCAGGAAGGGTAAGGGCCCATCTCCAGACCCTAGGGAGAGGACTAAGGATGGCTTCTGGCCACGTTGACTCTGCTCTGCTTTCACAGCCAGAGTCAGAAATGATTCTCAATCCCACAAGAGGGACTGTTTTTGCACTCAGATCCTGCTTGGGGGTTTCCCATGGGGGCAGTGGCAGACTTTGGGCTTTCAGGTCTATGCAACGCTACAATTCAGCCCCCCTCCCCCGCTCTGTTCTACAGCCTTGTTTTGGTCCCCCTGCAGGGTGTCTCACGCTACCCTAAAACTGCCTCTGATGGGGTATCTGCTTGGCCCCTGTGAGCCCAGGAGGCTGGCCTAGATGGGCTCCCCTTGGCCTGATCCAGCAGGCCCTTAGGTTCTTCTGCCCACAAGGCCAGTCCTGATCAGGATCTATCCTGTGGAGCCAAAAAGTTAGAGCAGTCTGGCATATTGAAGGTGGTTGGACTAGAAGACCCTCGGGGTCCCTCCCAGCTTCACAGTTCTATGATTCTATGAGCCACCAGCCATTTGCTACTTGGAATAAAAGAAGTCTGCTTGAGGAGCCCGTAGCACTGTGTGGTCTGGAGGTGAGGAAAAGAGGCCTCCTTACCATTTGTGTTTCTGAGTCTCTCCACCAGGAAACTCGCCTCCTCCTGGATCCTTTCCTCAAAGCTCCTTTTCCCCACCTCCAAGCTGCCCAAGGTGGCAACAGCAAACTGCCGCAGCTGCCTCCACGTCTCCCCGTTGCTGAAGCCAATTCCTGAGGACACGCAGAGAGGAAGGCAATGCATGAGGGGCAAAGGGGCCTTGTGGGGCCAGGATGCTTCCCCCCACCGCAGGGCTGTGCTGTCCCTCTGCCGTAAGCTGAGCAGCAGAGGGTGGAATTTGTCTGTCTGTCTCTCACACACCACAGGAGCCAAGGAAGCTTAATAGGGCAATTAGAGAGAAGGCGAATGGGGCATGTACAGGATTCGGCCTCATTGCACAGGGGAAAACAATCTGCCTTTCTGCCCACATACTTGGATCTGTATTTCTGCAGGAAAAGAGAGCAGGAATGGGGATGGGGAGGGTCGTCCAAAACAGAGAACTACTTGGAACAAGGAGCTCCCCCAATACTTACTTACTTTTCCTCAGTTCCTGGTCTCTGGACCTTAACCAACACCCCCCCCCCACCCCCATGAAGGGGAGCTGCGGACCTTAGTCTGTCAAATGCCCAGCAGATACCTAATGGGTGGTGTGGGGAGGGGGGCACTTCTGTGTTGCGTTCACTACCTTGCATAAGCCACACCTTAGAAAGCAGCCCATAAATACTTTTGACAAAGCCCCTGTGGGCTCTGCCTAAGGGGCTGGAGGCTGTGCCTGTGCTGGCGTGCAGCTCTTCTAGAAACCAACCTGTACCATTGGCTGTTTTAGCCAGAATGGGGTTGCTTCCTCTGGCCCCAAAGGAGTCTCCCTGGGCCAGCAAGGCCTCCTGCGCCACTTCGTGCCCATAGAGCACCACGACCCGTTGAGAGCCTAGGTAGATGGTGAAGATGGGTCCGTACCTCTGGCTGAGCTGTGAGAAGAGAAGGGAGGTGGGCAGGCTTCCTTTGCGCAAGTACAGGCTGACCTCTCTGGGGGACCCTCAGGCTGCACCCCAAGAGCCCCGGCCCAGCCTCCACCGCCGAGGGATGGGCCCTTCTGGGCTCCTCACTGGGAGCACTAGAAGAGGGCCGCTTATTGTGGCAAAACAAGTTGATGGACTATGCTGAAATGGCAAAATGAACTGGGAAGTTCAGAAATCAAAAAGACAAGAACTTCACAAAAGAATGGGGAAAGTTCATAATTTATTTACGAGACCATTGTAAGCATGTTAAAACATTAGCAGGATTTTAAACACACTTGTAAAGTAATGGAAAGTATGGATAATTTGGAAGGACAAAAATTTGGATAAGTATTGATATGCAGTTGTAAATATTATCATTAGGACCCATGGAAGGGATGTGAGGAAGTCAGGAAATTCAGAGTAATCTTGATAGTTGGATCTTGAATTGTTTTTTGTTGTATGTTTATATATATTTTAAAATCAAATAAAAATATATTAAAAAAAGAAGAGGGCTGCTTATTTTGAGCCAGGTGCCTTCGGCCCGCCCACCTGGGCAGAGTCTCCTTCGCCGGCGGTTTCTGCAGCCATTTGGTGCTGCTGTAAGGAGGAGCTCCTAGGTGGTGCCTCTGGGCAGCTGAGAAGGGCAGGGCTGCCCTTATTGGGCCCCAGTGTGTCCTGCAGACTCACCACCATGTGTGCCTCCTTGAGACAGGGTGGCAGAGGCATGCTGCAGGATGCGGTCCCCCCTTGCTCCAAAGCAGCCCTCCTGGGAACCCTCACATTGCAAAGTGAATCTCGGTCTGCAAACATCTGGGGCCTCCTGACTGTGAAGACCAAGAGGGTGAACTACTCAGGCCTCTTGCTGGGCAGGCCCTGGGGTGGCACAGGCCCCATTTTGCCCTGGGGCTCCATGCCAGGCTAGCCTGCCAGCCCCCACCTGCCCGTACTGCATGCTGCCTTACCTTCTCCAAAGATCTGGGGAAGTCCTTGGTGTCCAGCTGCAGGATGTTCCCCACCCAGGGCAGGGCCTGGGGGCCTGGAGGGAGCCTCTGGCGGCCAGGCGCCTTCCTCCGGACTGAGAGGAAGAAGAGGCAAGCAGCACATAGCAGAAGAAATATGCCAGGGGCCCCCCAAGTCTCCATGACCAAAAGCTGCACTTCACCAGATTGCAGGACGAAGGGAAGCTGTTTATTACAGTCCAAAATATGCAAAACGGCTCAGATGAATGTGGGGCTGGATTGCTAGCCAATCACCTTCTGTTGGTCTTCAGGATAACAACTGCAACCTTCTGTGCCCAAAGGTCACCGCCGGAGGTGTGTGGGAGGCCCTTGAAGGAAAGCCAAGGCAGATGCAGGCACATGCAGCCACCCACAGAGCCTCCAAAATGCAGGACTCTCCTGGCACGTCCGGATCCATGAGAAGGTTCTTGCTGGCTCACAGCAAGGTGGGCCCAGCGTGCAGCATCCCCCCCCCCAAAGGCCCACCAGGCACCTCCCAGGAACCCACAAGCCCCAGCCAAAGTTCCCTGCTTTGGGGTGTCCCTGCTTCTCTCTTTCACACTGCTGCAGCGTCTTTTCTGTCACCTGCAGTCTGTCCCCTCTGAATTTTGGGTTGTTTTAAGAAGGGCAGGAATGAGACACAGCATATTTCATCATACAGCAAATCTGCTTTTCCTTCCAGAACAGCTGGCCATCTGCTTGCCCAGGGAGCCACAGCAACTGACCAACCAGAGGTGGTGGCAGGGAAGGAGCTGCTTGCTCGCTGCCTGGGGGTGCAGGTCCAAGGGGATTCAATGCACTTCATGGGTTCAGGGCTTTTGCATTGTCCCCATGATGTCACCCTCATCCAAGTGACAACCTGAACTTTCCTCCCAATTAATTGGGGTTTCCCCAGTCTATGAATAATCTGATGCGGGTTGATAGTGGGGGAGATCAACATAAAATCACATCCTACCCAGTGGCGTAGCGTGGGGGGTGCAGGGGGGGCTGGCCGCACCGGGCGCAACATCTGGGGGTTAGGGGGCACAAATCCATGGGTTAGGGGGCACAAATCCATGGGTTAGGGGGCGCAAATTACTTGCCTTGCCCCGGGTGCTGACAACCCACGCTACGCCACTGATCCTACCCAAGTGTGGACACTGAAGCAGATACTTCCACATGATGTTCTTGCAAAGAGCCTGCTGGACCAGGCGAATGACCCTTTCTAGTCCAGTGGCCAAGCAGATGCCTGTGGGAAACCGTCAAGCAGGGTTTGAGCACAAGAGCAATTCTTCCCTCCAGTAGTTTCCAGCAAATGGGATTCAGAAGTATTGCTGCTTCTGACCAGGAGGCAGAGCATAGACATCCTGGCTAGGAGCCATCCATGGCCTCTCGGCCAGTCCTCCTCCTCCATGGATTTGTCTTGTTCTCTTTCAAAGCCATTCAAGCAGGTGGCCATCTCCGCCTCTTCTGGAAATGAGTTCCATAGTTTAACTCTGTGCGGCTGACCTGCGTTCAAGATGGAGGTCTACTTCTATTCTGGACACTTCTGACAGACCTTCTTAATAAGCTCCAGCTTAATATCAAATAATGGAAGGGTATTCTGAATGGGCTCACTGAGCTTTGCATTGCAGGCCCCCAGACAGTGGGTCCCTGAGAGACAGTGTGATTCACTTTAAACTTGTTTTTAGAGCCTTCGAAAATCGCACAAACTTCAGTACAAGGATTCTGAATTGTAAGCTTAGCATCATTGTGTCTGCCCAGAGACCCAGGCAAAAATGTTCCTATGCAACCAGACCTTTGGCTGATTAGCAGTCAATGTGCTTTTAAATGTGTTTTTTGGACGGGAGCAGGGGTATTACTGTTTTGTTTTTGTTCTTGTTTTTATTATGTACTTTGAGGGTTTTACATTGTTAACTGCCTTGTGATTTTCAGATGAAGGATGCTATACAAATTTAATTAGGAGGAGACGGGGGAGTAATAGAGGTCAATATCACTTGTAACAATACCAGTCTTGTTTTTCTCTTTTCTCTTTGAAGACACAAGTGAAAGATTCAGAAAGTCACAAACTGAAAACAGGAACAAAAGAATATCTGAAGACACCATGGCAGAAGCTGCAAAGCCAGTCTGCAACAGGTATAAATCCGGGGGGGGGGGGGGGGACGACATTTTTTAGGTTTCTAAGATATGTCAAAGACTTATAGGTCAGCCATACTGAAAACAGGCGTCTCCTGCTGGAGTCTGAACTGCACTTAGCAGCCCCTTTCGTGATGGCAGCCCCTCATGGATGCGATAGCCCCTCAGCTGCCCTCTTCAACCTCCGCTCTGAGGTGCTTATGGGGAAGAGGGTTCTGTGGCCTTCGTGCAGTGGCTGGATCCTGCCATGTCGCCCTTCTGGTTTCTCTGGCCTGGTATCAGTGCTGCAATCACGAGAGGAATCCAGAACTGCCCCCAGCTGAAACTGCAAGATGTGTCACTGTTAAGACAGACAAGGCAAGAGCTGGGGGGTGGGGCAGAGTCCTGTTTCCCAGCAGGGGCCATTTCCCACAATGCTTAGGGAAGCAGCAGCTGCAGCCTCTGGAAGGCAGGCCAGGCGAGCCCTAGAAGCCCAACCCCCACAGGGGGGCCGAAACCCTGACCAAGGGTGTGCCCTGCACGGTTGACCTGGATCAGGCCCTGTTTAGAATGCTGATCTCCTGTTTTATCAACCTGAGTGGCTCTCAAAGGCTCTTTTACGCAAGCCAAGCACAGGAGCTGCTGCGTTGGACAAACACAGCGAAGTCGCCTTGCGGCAAAGGGCTCCGCTTCCCCCAAGAGAGCACCTTGTGTGCTGAGGGCTTGGCTGGAGGGCACCTCAGAAGCCCCCAAAGGAGACAAACTGTGCTCTGGTGCCAGAAGTGCAGATAGATGTTTTAAAAATGGGAACGATCCACAGGTGTATGGGTCGCATAAGAGCCTTGAGGGCATTGCATGGCGGGGCTTACCTGTGCCCCTCATTATTTTATTCACGTTGGCCCTCCTGGTGTGCTGGACAGTTGCATGAATACCTCTGCACATGTCCACAACAGACATCAGGTTTCCTAGGTTGGAGGAACACGTGCATGTTTTCTCCATCTTACTATTTTTTACTGCAATTTGGAGCAAATCTGCAATATTGGAAAATGTAAAAAGAGAAAGAAAAAGGGACAGGGAAGTTTAGTTTCCCCAACTGCCTTTAACCAGCTAATGAACCTTCCTGCCATTTTTCTTAGCATTTTGGCTCATCATTTGGTTTACATTTATTTTAGAGCATAAATAGAGGCATTGCATGCTTTTAGTGATACCTTATTGTTTTTATAAACTCTCAGTGTGCTTATTGCTTTTAAACATCACAGGCACTAAATAGCAGAAGAAAGGCCTGGAAACGATGCCTTATGAGGAACGGCTAAGGGAGCTGGGCATGTTTAGCCTGGAGAAGAGGAGGTTAAGGGGTGATATGATAGCCATGTTCAAATATATAAAAGGATGTCACATAGAGGAGGGAGAAAGGTTGTTTTCTGCGGCTCCAGAGAAGCGGACACGGAGCAATGGATCCAAACTACAAGAAAGAAGATTCCACCTAAACATTAGGAAGAACTTCCTGACACTAAGAGCTGTTCGACAGTGGAATTTGCTGCCCAGGAATGTGGTGGAGTCTCCTTCTTTGGAGGTCTTTAAGCAGAGGCTTGACAACCATATGTCAGGAGTGCTCTGATAGTGTTTCCTGCTTGGCAGGGGGTTGGACTCGATGGCCCTTGTGGTCTCTTCCAACTCTATGATTCTATGAGCCCATACATGGGATGCATCCAAGCAGGCAGGCAAAGAAGGGGTGGACAGAAAAAGAAAAAAGGAATGGTCTAATTGTAGAGCAAATCACTTGTTTACAGGTTGAAACCTATTTGTTAGCCAAATCAAGTGGACAAGAAGTTGAAAGAATAAGGCACTGAGGTACAGGAAAGGAATATTTAGCATTATAATTTGTCACCATGTTTTGTGGTGGGTTTTTCTACCCATTCCTGAAGCAGAGTAGCCAAGGGGTAGTGTTGGTAAGCCTTTGCTGCCTGGCAGAAGCCTAACAACTCTGTTGTCAAAGGGAGCTTGCCTCCTTGGAATCATAGAATCATATGCTTGAATTTAAAAGGGGGGGGGGGCAAATTCTGCAGTTAACCTGAACAAACCTAAGGGCAGTCGAAATATAAAAAAATAAAAAGTCCAGTAGCACCAACTAAGTCTGTTCTGGGTATAAGCTTTCGTGTGCATGCACACTTCTTCAGATACACTGAAACAGAAGTCACCAGACCCTTATATATAGTGGGAGGGTGGGGTGGGGCTTTTCTTAGGGTAGTAGGAGATGGGTGATAGACTCAATGGGTATGGTAAACCTGTTGACAACTGTCAACAACTGCAATTAGTCCTACAAGAAAAAGCAAGGGATAGTATGCAGATGATTAGCACAGGCATAGGCAACCTCGGCCCTCCAGATGTTTTGGGACTACAACTGCCATCATCCCTGACCACTGGTCCTGTTAGCTAGGGATGATGGCAGTTGTAGTCCCAAAACATCTGGTGGGCTGAGGTTGCCTATCACTGGATCAGCATATGTAATGAGACAGTGTTGTAAATAAAAATATGCCCTTTTCCCTTATGGGGTATCCAAGAGCCCATATAGAGTCCTTACATAGGTTCCCTATTGGTAGGAGAAAATAACAGAGGCCAACCAGAGAATATTGAGAAGCAAAGCAGCTAGTAAGCTTGATCTTTATTGATCTGTTGCAAAAGGGTGCTCCCCTCACTCGCAGGAAAGGAGGACCCCAAAAAATGCTGTGCAAGGGCTTATAAAGACTTTTGAAATTCCCTTCCTGTAGATCAAGACCACCCCCAGAAACATTATACATACATCACAGAAGGGCGGTCTAAAACAGAACATTTGCATGTTGTTTTTCTCCAGTGGCTTGTTTATTTCCTGTCTGGCAGGTTACTTGATTGGATTGCCTGAGGAGCCTGGCCAGTCTTTTGTAATGATAAGGCTCACACTCTTATTCAAACACAGACATACCCTTAAGACAGGATTTGTGAAGGAAAAGACAATGGGGAGGTTTTTCCACTTTGACCATGCAGAGAAACATTTGCTCAGTTTAGGAATCAAAAAATGGCTTCAGGTCAGTCTTCCTGTGCTTGATCTATGTAGTGCAGTTATGAACATTACCATATATCTAGACCTCAAAATTCCTATCACATCAGAAAAACTCCACCCCACCCTCCCACTATATATAAGGGCCTGGTGACTTCTGTTTCAGTGTATCTGAAGAAGTGTGCATGCACACGAAAGTTTATACCCAGAAGAGACTTAGTTGGTCTCCATGGTGCTACTGGACAATTTATTGTGGTTTTCTTTATATTCTGACTGCGTCAGACCAACACAGCTAGCTACCTGAATCTAAAACCTAAGGGCATTCATTCAAACATGTCTCTCTGAAATGCAAATTTGGCTTGTCTACAGAACCTTCTCCCTCCTTCCCTTAGCTCCACCTTCCAACAAAGGAAGGAGGAAACTGCATGGACGGACTAGTATTGGCATCCATTAGCCTAGCTAATTAGCAGCTAGGAAGAGCTCAGAAGAACATACATAATAAACTGTTCATCACTTTTCGTTGTCATTATATTTTTAAAGCTGTATTTTCAGAAATGCTCTGGGAAAGACTTACCTCTCATTTGCCATTAAGAGGTTTTTCTGCAGGGACACTCAACAGAGTCTTTGCCCTACAAGTAAGTTGCCCTCCTGAATCGTGAATATAAACTGTGAATGGGGTGTTAGGAGAGCGGCACAACACCCCAAAGCAGCATTTTGCTCTTATGGCAGTTTAAGTGTTCTACCCTCCACCTTAAGAGGGTGCTAAGGAAGGCAAAGGTTAGCAGACCTTCCTTGAAGAATTTTCTCAAAAGAGACCATCTTGCTGAGGATGTTTCACCCCTCCCATTGCAAGAATCTGCTGACAAATGTTTCAGAAAGGAGGGGGCGGATTTTGCTCATTGCTTCTTCCGCTCCAGCCTGACTTCAAAGTGAGTCTGAGTGTTATCTGTATATAGATAAGGTGACTGCTCAAGCAGCTGTAACACTCATGCAGCCCAGCGTCTCTGATTAGTCTTTAGTTAGTTTATGCAGTAGCTGTAGAGAATAAAAGAAGTTCTACTTCAGAGCTGTCGTTCGTGTGGTTCATACCCTGCTGACTTTTGGAACTGAGTTTGGTGCTCACAGCTCTAAGTTGTGAGTCCACAGCACTTAGACCTGCTCCCTGCAGTGGAGGGTCTCTGGGAGTGCTTTTCCAGCTCGCTTGGCCCAGTTGGGGCTGAAGAGGTTGAGCCCAGTCGTTGGCACTGGCTGAAAGGCGAAGCTGACACTTCCCCTGAGTTCCGCTGGTTAGAGCCTGGTGCTTATAATGCCAAGGTTGCAGGTTCAAACCCTGTATGGGGATAGCTGCCTATGCTTGCATTGCAGGGGGCTGAACTAGATGATCCTCAAGGTCCCTTCCAACTCTACGATTCTATGATTTGATAAGAGCCAAAATGCTCCTCTCTTTCCAGCTGGTATCTCCATGGGTGGGAAGGTCAGTGGGCCCAGAGGGAGCCACAAGGCAACACCCTCTGACTGTCACATTACGGCTGGTATGAAATGAAGGTCCTTTGGAGCAGCCATTAGCCACCCCTTCCCCTCCACATCCCTCCCTCTCTGACAGCCATAGCCCCGACCGACTAGCCAGGAGCAGATGGGCTCAGCTCATGTATTTAAATATATAAAAACACCCTTTTATTTGAGGATTTTCTTGTGACAAAACACTTTTTTTTACAGTACAACAATCCAACATATGTTCAAATTATATACACCCTCCTCAGAGCAATCCTTAGGAATCCGCCTTTGGCCGGCAGTTAATATTTCCCAGCGGAAACAAGGAGCAGCATCTTCTGAGCTGAAACAAAGCCATGAAGAGGGGAATGGGAGTCCTGCCATGGCCTCGAATGCCCATCCTGCCTGGGTGCCCTGGAGGATCCTGTAGCAGAGAGAGACCCCTCTCTCCCTGAACCTCATAGGAGATGCTCGGTGTGGGGTGAGTCTGCCTCCGTTTCAGAGGGAACAGCTGCCTTCCTTTCCTCCACAGCACAATCTGGAGTTGTGCGCAGGCCCCCCGCTTAGACCCAGCAGCCACCTCTGCTCTGGAAGCCAGACAGGCCAATGGTCAGGTGGATGTGGCTGGCCACACTCCCTCCACGCAGGAAGTCTCTGTGGCTGTGGAAGAAGAGCCCTCGCAGGGAGGGAAAGGAGGCTCCTCACAGGAAGAGAGAGGGCAGGATCCAGCCGGTCTGTGCTGCCGCCTGCTCACTCCCGCCCTGGCCCTTAATCTTCCTGGGCGAGGTCAAAGGGCTCAAAGGCCTGGCGGAAGTCTTGGGCTGCCGTGGCTTCTTCCTCCTGCCCCGCCTGGCAGCTCCTCCAGTCTGCCCGCCCAGGCATGGCCAGGATGGCTTCGCTGGCGAGGACCTCCCTGAGGGGAGAGAGAGGACACCCAGGAAAGCGTCAGCCCAGCCTGCTCTCTTCAAGCGCCCCCAACCCCACCAGACCCACAGAGCAGTTGGCTTCCTGCCCCCTCCCCAAACCACTCCTGATTGGGGCATCTTCTGCTGGGGGAGGTTGAAGGGGCAGAGATACTGGAGGTTTCCAAGCAGAGCCTGGATGGTTTCAGTTGAGATTCCCACGTTGCAGGGGGCTGGGCTGGATGACAACTGGGATCTCTTGCAACTCTACAATTCTAGGATTCTCTGACCAAGAGAATCCTGGGGCTCAGCAACCACCCAGCATGTGCAGAGCCCCTGTTATTGGGGGTGGGGACAAATGACAAACCTTCCAAACTGGAGGGGAAAGTTCTTCCTAATACGGTGGAAGAGCTTCTCCCCATTATCGAGCTCCACATAGAAATAAGGCGTCCCTGGCTGGACTATCTGAAAGACAAAACCCAAAGCCTCAGAACGTTTCTGGGGCAGCATTTCCGCTGCTGGGGCCCCAGGGCTCAGAGTGGACAGAACACCAGAGCAGCCTCCTCCTTGCCTTGCCAGCCCCAGGCTGAGCTGGAGGTGCTGGGCCCAGCCTTGGAAGAGGTTTCAGCAAGTTATTTGCTAAGTTTATCCTGCCCGTTGACCCAAAGGCAGCAAATATGCCAGGGGGAAGGTAGGACCCTGCCCACTTGCAGCCAACTTGCAGCTTCGGTTCTCAAACATTTTGGAAGTCAAATGGTCTTCCGGAACGCATTACATTCAAAAACTGAGGTACCACTGCATTATTATTATTCATGGCTGCAGCAGGACCCAGGAAATCTGGAGACCCTTCAAGCAACCACAGAGTGATGGAGAGGCCAATACTCCCTCACCCCCCCCGTGGGTGGCTCTGTGGGCTGGCCCAGGACACAGATGGTCTGGGCAGCTGCCCTAATGGCTACTGAAGAGGAGTCTTCACACAGCCTAGGAAGGGGAAGCCAAAAGGACTCCCGTTCAGGATCTGTCAGCAGCAGATGCTGGGCCTGCATGACTCTCAGGCCTTCCTCTGATTACACCTGCCCCCCCCCAGGGGCCCTGCTATAGGCCTACTTCCCTCTGAGTGTCCCCCTCGGCTGATGGGGAGAGAAGCAGAAATGGCTCCAGGTTAGGTGAGCCACTTTGCAATCAGTGACTATGGAGCAGGAGGCAAAGGAAGGACTAGTGACTGAGGTCCCCTGGATTAGCTGTGATTCCTGGACCAGATGACCCTTGAAGTCCCTTCCAACCCTGCAATTCTGATTTCTGGACGTCCAGATGAATTTTGCATAAAAAGGTGGCTCCATGCAGCCACCAGCCGTCTCTGAGCATGGCCCACCCAAAGGGGTTGCTCCAAGGAGGGGGAGCTCCAGCCTTGCTACGGATGAGATGGACCTCGTGGCCCCAGGAGACCCTGGTGTGCTCCTTCTACCTGCTTGAGAGCCGAGTGCTCTGGGATCTCCAGCAACTCGATCCGCTGCTCTTCTGCCTGGACGATGAAGGCCTCCTTGATGTCTTCCGTAGTGCAGCAGTTCAGGGGAACAGGAACCACCTGGGGGATGAGAATCAGCACAGAGGAGTTGGCATGGTGCATCGCAGCCTAAGAGCAGAACTGCAAAGCAAGCTGAGAGTACCATCACAGGGGCCCACAGGGCGTCCCTCAGTACAGCTTGTCATCATGGTGAAAGGCAGAGAGCCTCTCCTGCAGGCTTAAACTTATGAAATTTGAGGAAAGGAGGAAAGGAAAGCTTTCCTGTAGCTGTAGGAGGTGAGCAGCAGCAGCCGGGGACTCTGCACCCTCCAGGAGCCCTCCGCTAACTGGCCTCCTCCACACTCTCTGTGACAGCCAGACGCCGCTCAGACACTGTCTCTGGCCGGCTACGCAGAACTGCCACAACAGCTGCCCAGGCTCTGAGAGCCCAGCAGCAACTGCTCCCCAGAAGGAAGGAAGGAGGAGCACCCCACTGCTCTTACGCCCATGGCCATCCCTCGCCCGTTCCTGAGGGACTAGCCCAGAGGCCTCTCACCTGGAGCTGGAGGTGCTGACTGCGGTAGTTCCTCTCAAAGGCCACGAATCTCTTCCCTCTGGCCCCGAAGAACCTTTTCAGGGCGGACTTGTACTGCTCTACTTCTTCCACCACCTCTGATGCCAGGTCCACCATCGACTGACAGTGCCCAATGGGCAAGATGAGGACGTGGTCTGGAGTCAAGCCCCCTTTGGCCAGGGCCAGGTAGCACTGCAGCAGAACCAGGCACAGAGGAACACAAAGGGTGAGCACCCCACCCCGCTAGCTCCAGCAGTGACACCAGCCGGGTCAAAGCTGAAGCAGCCCAGAGCCCCAAGGCGGCTCTCCCTGTCGTCATACTGAGGTTTCCCAGATCAGCTGCTGCTTCCTTGCACACTGAGAGATACCAAAGAGCAGCTCAAGAGCATCCAGGGACGGGACAGAAAACCACGGGAAGTCCTTTAAGAGGGAACTAAGCATCCCTGCCAGACTTCCCAGCAGCCTCCCCTCCAGGAGGCCAAGTCACGGCCAGCCTCGCTGCATCTCAGTCATGCTGCAGCAACTCCTGTCCTCAGCTGTGAGTCCATCTCAGACCCACACAATGCCCGGCAAGCTCCGAAAGGGACCAAGGCAGAAAGAAAGACTCACGTGCGTGCCGATGCTCACCACCAAATGCTTCTCGACTTCTGGGCTAGCAAGGCAAAACCAGCAGGCGGCCGTTGGAAGAGCTTAAACAGGCAGGTGGAGGGGGGAGAGACACAAACACTCACACATGTGTCGCAGGATGGCCAGCAGGAGGCAGCAAGAGCACTGTTTCCTCTGGGCAACTTGGTGGGCCAGGCCTCCAGAAAGACCCTCCTGCAGGCCAAGGCTGTACTGGACTCATGTGGGGAAGCTGACATTTCCTCGCTTCTTGCCCGAGCCCCCAAGGCATGGCCACTGCTTCTTCCCAAGCACAATGGGGATCTCAGGTGTAGCCCCACAGGCAGAGAACAGGCATGTGCTACAAGGGGGCTGAAATTGACTCAGGCAAGTGAGCCCACTCCCTTGAGGATCAAAAGCCCATCCAAGGTGGGAAGACTCTTTCACCATCCAGCCACAGACAACTCCCTTCTCAGCATAGGATAGTAGCCTAACGGGAACCCTCTGGGCAGGGGGAACTTGGCAACCTAAGGCTGGACTACTGCAATGTGCTTCATTGGGGGGCTGCCCTTGGAAGCGGCTTGGAAGGCTGAATTTGTGCAGCTGCTTGACAGTTGACAGGTTGGAGGCAAGCAGATCCTATAACGTGAATCCTGTTGCAGCTCCGCTTGGAAGTGATTGGGCACTTCCAAGCCTCATTCAAAGGGCTGGTTTTGACCCAGGAAGCTCTTTGTGAATTAGGGATTAGCCCTAACGTTTTATCATGTATTATTCTTATTCTTATTATCATCCTGTTGGTAGCTGCCCAGAGTGCCTGGACAATCCCAGCAGATGGGCAGGGTATAAATAAGAAATTATTATTATTATTAGGACCCTGTTATCTTCTGGATCCCCTCTCCCACAAAAGAGACCTGCCAGACCCCCTGAGGGAGACTGGGAAGGTGGTGCAAGAGAAGGGCCTTTTTTGCTGTGGCTCCACATCTGCAGAGTCCTTTCCCCAGCAAGGTTGCCTGCTGCTGCCTCCACTGCGTGTGTGTGCTCTTTAACGGTGTAGTGCAATTACCTTTATGTTTTGTACTGTGTTGTAACAAGTGAGTAGCAAGTCTAGAGCCTCCCCCTTAAGTGGCTCTGTTCTCTGCCTGCCGCCCAGTCAGAGTCTCCATGGAAGAAGTGCGGAAACAACCCCACAAAAGGCAAATCCAATTCCTGGCCTGAAGGGAGAAGTCCACCCTCTGTCCCCCGACTGGCCGAGGGGCTGCCAGCCCATGGAGAGAGGTGTGGGCCTGGTACTCACGGGGCTTGCCGGGGGCACGCTTGGGCTGCTGCCCCTCCCCACCTTCTGGTCGGCGCTTCCTTCCTTTTGGCTTGCTGCTTAAGTCAAAGAAGAACTGGGGAGCCGGCTCCTCCTGCAGAGGAAAGGAGAAGGGCTGCTATCAAGCCACCATCTGGAGAGCAGACTGGGGAAGGGCTGCTTCCATGTACCTTGAGGCCTGGCAATCCTTGCTCTGAAACCCTAGGAACAAAACTCTTTTCTGAAGGAGCTGCAAAGCGGGACTGGGGAGCCCCAAAATAGGGAGCAGCAGGACGAGCAGACAGGGCACAGCCTGCTGGAAGTTTCTTTCGGAGGAAACTTGGGAGATGATCCAAATTCAACTCTTGTGCAGTGCAGAGGGAGGATCAGTGGAACTCATTGTTGTGCCAGGATGAAGGCATCTCAGCTCCCCAGGTGGAACAACCTCCCCTGTCCTCCCCCCATGAGCTGTTTTTGGGGGATGCGGGGGGGGGGGGGAGTGGCAGTCCTGTTGCGCATGAAGTGAATTCTGGCCAGGATCTTCTGGATGCAGAAAAGGGAATGGCTCCTTCTACTGACCATTCCCTGGCTGCTGAAGCCACCAGCTCCGCAACCTCCCTCCCCCACGTGCCTATCACCCAGCCGGTCAGAAACGGCCAACCCTCCCGATCCCAAATGCTGGGCATCGCAAGTGGCTGGCGTGCCACTTGGGGGCTCCCCATAGTGGACACTTGGCTGGCCATAAGAGAGGAAGAGGATGTGGGACTGAATGGGTCCCCTTTGGCTCTCCTTACATGTTCTTAAACATGCCAGATTTATATCCCACCTTCCTCTCAGGGCAGGAAACACACTAGTGATAAGCCAATTAAAGTTTGTGAAGACAATTCCAATGCAGAGGCAAATTGGGGGGGGGGGGGGGGCTCTGCTGGAAATGCACGTGTGCAGCCCCCGCCCCCAGTACCTTTTCATCCGGCAGCAGGTGGGCACAGCTCTTGCCGCCCCCAGGCCTTCGATAGGGGTTCTCCGTCACATCTTGTGGCTGCTTGACCAGCTCTGCAGGCTCCATGGAGCTCATTGGGAGTATGCTGAAGGCGTAGAGATACTGGAGAAAGCGAACAGCAAAGAGAGTCAGGAGAAACACAAACAACTGACTTGTTTCCATCAATGAAACGGTGATTACTTTGACAATTCTCATAAGAGGAGACAGGAGGGTCCCTGGAACTCTCTGTACCTTCCTCTTGTCGGAATTGCCGACCCCGGCCAAGGCGATGAACCTGCTGACATGCTGGGCTGCCTCCTGGAGAACCGCGTGGTTCCTGCAGGAGAGAAGAGTGAGGCCACTTCCAGCAGGAATCAGAGAAACCAAAGAAGTGCCATGCACAGGTCAACATGGAATCTGGGCAGAGTTCAGCTTCTTCCAGAGCAGCTCGGCAAGTCACTCATTGAAAGCCTCCAGGAAAGGAGATTCCAAAACTCCCACGCTGAAAGGTGTCCTGCTTCACAGCACCACTTTCCAGTTATGGGAGGGGCACGAGATGGGCTACAGGTAGAACCATCAATGCAGAACAAATTTGGAATTCTATAAAATCCCAAAATATCAGGGTAAGCAAGCAGATTCCCCATCTGCCTCTCCAAGAGGACTCAATGCAAAGAAATTGCTTGGAGAATTTCAAGAGGCCACTTATGCACAACAATAGGTATCATATAAATAGTAATAATAAACAATATTCCTCCCTGGCCTAATGCATGGGATTGCATCAACACAGAGACACCAGCCAGTCAGCGAACTGCGATCCCAGGCTCTGCGTACCTGTAGGGTAGCCTTTCGTAATAGACCTTTTGCAGGGCAGCAAAATGGTACCGTGGTTTCAGACTCGCAGCTAGTAAAGACACTAGGCCGGAGCCACATTTCTTAGTGTCTATGTCACCCTGTTTAAAACACAAACACATATATTTTGTTTCACATTTCTGTGGATTTGTTAGCAGCCCAAAGAAAGAAAGTCCCCCTCTGCCCATGTTTGTGAACTGCAGAAGGAAAGGATTGTTTTCTTGGGGAAAGTAAACCTGCTTCCTAGAAAGCCTCTCCCTCCAGCACAGCCCCCTCCACATCTGGGCCAGGCTGCTGAAAGGCTGTCTGGCTTCCATGGTAAACGGCTCACCTGTGGAGGTCTCTGAAGGGGGCCTCGTGCTGCACCCCCCTTCGTCTGATCTCAGGCTGGTGCCTGGTGGCTTCCCCATGGTGGGCCCAAACCTGAGAAGGGTCTCCAGCCAGAAGCACATCTGGCCTTCTGGCTCTCAATTTAATGGAGACTTTCTTCTTCTCTCAGACTTTTGAAACAATGACAGCATTTGGTTTGATAACTATTTACCACAGTTTTGGATATACTGTTATGCACTTCCTTTGTCCATTTTAGAAAGGGTTGGGCTATTTCCTGTTCCTTTATTGTCACTGCAAAATTTATTTATTATGCCTGCATCCCACTCTTGTAGTCAGCATTTATTTTCTTCCAACGCTGAGCCACATTTATCTACTGCCATCCTCTGGGTTCAAGTATTGCACATCACCACATATTTTTGTTTCAGTTGACTTTGTGGTATTCCTTACTGTTCCTGCTTTTCCAAAGTGGTGTATAATTTCAAGCACAGATTTACAATCACCACCACCATCAATCCAGAATGTGGATTTCTATGGAACAGAACATACAAGCCCCTCCCACCCAAAACTGGATACTTACAGGGCTATTTCCAAAGATTTCTACTCCTTTTGGCCAAGAAGATGTCAGCAAGATGTCTACGCCTTTGAACTTAGAGGCAGACAGCAGGGAGGTTTTGAGATCAGTCACATCCTTGGTGCTGAAGCAGTGGGCTGGAGTTGGTTCCCCCCCTGTGGACTCAGTCCCACTGAGGTAGGCAATCTGCAGCCCAGAGGCGCCGCTGAAGACCCCTTTACGTCCTACATGCACAGCACAGAACACAACAGTCAGGATCAAACCCTTTGACACACCAGCAACATGCCTGAAGCCTGGACACAATTAATTCTACAGGGAGAACCAGAAAGATCCTAATTGGGTGTATATGTTGGAATTCTGATTTCTTCAAGAGACAGGGAAGGAGCCTCTCTGCCTTGTGCTGGAAAGAACTTTTCCCTGGCCAGTAAAAATGCCCAGTCTTTTCCCAGCCCCTGGTAGAGCCTGGCAGCTGCCTGCATTAAGACCCATTCAATTCCTGGGTCAGGTAGCTTGGCATGGAGTGGGGTGGGGGGCTGAGTGAACAGGGGTAGAAACCTTGGCGAGCCCCACACCATCACCTTCTTGGGAGCATTGAGAGAGGTCAGAGGGACATCATCCCTCTCCTCCAAACAAGAAGGCTGAAGATCAAAGATCTTTGTTCTCCACCAAAGAAAGGGCAGGTGGTAGCCGTGCTCCCAAGCCCAGACCCCAGCAAGGAAGGACCCAAGTGAGAAATCTCATTTAGCACAGTAACTTTCCATTTGGAAAAAGAAACAATTTCTGGTCTTGCTGGTTTGAAGGAAATACAAAATATGGTTCCCACAGAGCCCTAAATTGGGGCCCAAACCATGCCTGAGTCCCAAGAGCAGTCAGCTCCTCCTCCCCTCATCAGCTTTTAGGTGCAAGCCTGAAACCTTTCTATTTGCCTGGGCTTTGGTGGTTCTTCACCTCCATTGTGGTACTCATCTTTTAGTGGGCATGGGGAGGGATCGTCCTTTTCATTGGATTGTTGGTCGAACAGTTTTAAGATTCTGTATGGTGCATCATTTTAAATCTGGCTTTTAACTGATTTATCTCTCTGTAGTCTAAACCACAGAGCCTAGGGCTTGCCAATCAGAAGGTCGGCAGTTCGAATCCGTGTGACAGGGTGAGTTCCCGTTGTTCGGTCCCAGCTCCTGCCCACCTAGCAGTTCGAAAGCACGTCAAGTGCAAGTAGATAAATAGGTACTGCTCTGACGGGAAGGTAAACGGTGTTTCCGTGTGATGCTCTGGTTCGCCAGAAGCGGCTTAGCCACATGACCTGGAAGCTGTCTGCGGACAAACGCCGGCTCCCTCGGCCTATAGAGCGAGATGAGCGCGCAACCCCAGAGTCATCCGCGACTGGACCTAACGGTCAAGGGTAACTTTACCTTTATTTTTTTAAGAAGCTACTCTCAGACATTTTCCCCCTTCCTTTTAATTAAATGTAGTAAACAATAAGCATAAAGTTACCCAGGTAAGTGATGTTCTCCGCTAGTTCGCATCCGCTGGCATCTGGAAAACATTGTGCTGTTTCACTGTTGTTGGCACCCAAGACGTATGTCTGTATAGGAGCTGAGGGAGACAAAGCCACCGTGGCCCAAATGAGATGAACTTTGCAGGGCTGTTATTTCTTGGTGGTGGCACCCGCCCTGTGGAACGCCCTCCAATCAGATGTAAAAGAAATAAACAACTATCTGACGTTTAGAAGACACCTGAAGGCAGCCCTGTTTAGGGAAGTTTTTAATGACTGATGTTTTAATGTCTTTTTAATCTTTTGTTAGAAGCCGCCCAGAGTGGCTGGGGAAATGCAGCCAGATGGATGGGGTATAAATTAATTAATTATTATTTCTTTCTCCACAAACAATTCATTTTAGATAAAGTGCTGGCTTTTGAAAAAGACATGACTGGGCACTGTGGTGTAGGCTAGAGAGTGAGCTTCCTACATGGAAAGGGGTCCTTCACAGGGAGAACGATGCAGATGTGTGACCCCACAGTGAAAGTCTGAAGGGCTGCAGCCCAGACACAGATCATCACCTTGGCTGGGAAACAGCCTGAGGTGAGGGAGAGGGGCTGGGAGTCAGGGTTTGAAATGCCCATTGTTCTGTGCGCATTTTGTGACAGGGAATTTCATTAGCATGAGCAGTTTCTGAGCTCTAGGTGCAGGAGTGTGCCTAAGATTTCAGATTAAAACTAGAGTGGAAGGCTAGGAGGATGCTTGGGGGGCAGGCAGGGGATGCATGGCTTTGTTTTTTGCAGTCTACAGATAAGGACTAGACCATGTGAAAAATGAGCCTAAGACTTTAGCTGCAGTTCATTCATTTTCAGCTTTGTATCAGCTCCCGTTTTCCTGTCTCCTGCAACCTCGCCCTACCTTTCTTGGCTCCTGTCCGGTATTCCTCCCATTCTGGGTCTTGGGCCGAGCCAAAGAAGTTCCCCACGCACAAGAGGAGCTGCAAGAGAAGACCAAGGGAGACGTTCAGGAGGAGGCCCCGGAGGAGACTCGGCGCCCGCCGCTGAGGAGACGAGGGGAAGGGGCGCCCTTACGTCGAAGGCGCCGCTCTTGCTCTGCGCCGCCTGGACGCGGCTGTACAGGGAGCCCAGGCGACCCTCCACGTCCCCGCAGACCAGCCTGGAGGGGAGAGAGAGAGAGAAGGCGCGTCAGGGGGGCGGAAGGCGGACGGAGGCGGCCTTGGCCAGGAGTCCCGAGAAGGAGAGGAGGGGAGGGAGGGGAGGCCGGCTGGGCCTGCTTGGGGCTCACACTCTCAGGGCACCGCCGGGCGCCATCGCTCTCCCTCGCGCTTCCTCTTTCCGGCCGAAGGGCACTTCCGGCTCGGGCGGGCGGTGCGTCGCCCAAAGTCCTCCGGCCCCCTGGGAAACGGGGGCGGGAGGCGCTTCTGCGCATGCGGCTCCCGAGAGCGAAAGAAGGAAGCCAGCGCCATGTCCTCCGGCGGCGGCGGGAGCAGCGGAGGCCTGGGCGGGGAGGGGGACGTCCGTCGCTGGCCCGGCCCGGCTTCTCCGGCGCCGCGCTCCCTCCCCGCCCGCCCGCCCCGCTGGGCCAGCGCCGGGGCAAGTCTGGCCGGGGCGGCGGCGGCGCTGCTCCTCCTGCTGGGCGCCTCCGTCCACAAGGTGCAGGAGGGCCACCTGGCCGTCTATTACAGGTGAGGCGGGCAGAGGGGAGACCCCCCCCGGGACCCCCAGGGGCGACCCCTCCGGCCTCTCCGCTCAGCCCCCTCTCTCTCCCCCCAGGGGCGGGGCGCTGCTGGCCACCCTCAGCGGCCCGGGCTACCACCTCATGCTGCCCTTCGTCACCACGCCCAGAGCCGTCCAGGTCTGTATCTCCCCTCGGAAGCTCGGAAAGGGGCCTCTGCCGACCCGCGCGGGGCTCCTGCCGGGGAGGAGCAGGCGGGACCTTCCCCGCTCCAGGCTCCCCCCCCCCCGCAGCCCTGCTGCTGCTGCTTCTGGGGTTGGCAGGGAACCTCCGCCCTCCCTCCCAGGGCTGCTCAGTCTCTCTTCTGTTTCAGACAACGCTGCAAACGGACGAGGTGAAAAACGTGCCTTGCGGGACCAGGTGGGTCGCCCTTTTTATGGCTCTTGCTGCGTCGGAGGCTGTGCAAGGAGGAGCCCCTTAGGCTGGGTGCGGTGGAGCCTGAGCGGTATTCTCTGGGCTGGAAGCACCCAGCACCTGTCAGTGGCTCTGCTTCTTGGCTGCTTCTTTGAGATGTGTTGGGCAGGATTCTCTTCCGGAACCAAAGGGCTCAAAGGCAGTTTGCTTAAGGGAAGCTGCAAGCAGCCAACAGGCTCATCTTGGGAAAGATGCTCTCCTGTGGGGCTGCTGGCCTTTCTCTTGCCAGGGCGGGGGGCTAGTCAGGTGTATGGCAGGTGCCCCAGTCTGGCTCTTGGCAGCTGCTGGACACAGCCAGGCTACCTAGTTATCTTTCAGTTGTAGCAGTGTGAAGGCAAAGACGGGAGCTGGGGTTGCCTCTAGAGTCCTGTGTTGCTTCCTCTTCATTTTCTCTTGCATGTTGCTCAGTAGAGGTGTAGGTTAACCTTCAGTCTGCGCCAATAGCAGTGCAATAACCGTGCGTCTGTTCCAAGTCAATAGCAGTGCAATAACCTGAGTCTGTTCCAAGTCACTCGGCCGGCGGCTTCATTGCTGTTGTCGTCATTGGCTCTGGCGGGAGTTTGTGTTGTGGAGGGAAGTGCTGCTGGTGCAGCAGCCCAGCTGGGCGGTCTGTGCCACTCGCTCCTGTGCCCATTGTTGAGGGCCAAAGGTTATCTAGGGTCTCCTGGTTCTAACCCTGAGATGAGAGCAGGAAGCTGCCTCAGACCAGCCCCTGCCCACCCCCGGCTCTCTTGCACTTAAACTCTGTGCACGCTGTCTCTGCCTCTCTCCCTCTTGGTGTAGAGAAAGGCTCCAGGAAACCGAGTTTGCCCCAAGGGGTGGCAATAGCTCATCTTCCTCCTTTTTGCCTTGCAGTGGAGGAGTCATGATCTACATTGATCGGATAGAGGTGGTGAACATGTTGGCTCCACATGCAGGTATGGCTCCTTTTCCTGTGCCTGAAAGCAAATCCTGGAGGAAGGAGAGAAGCAGAGCCCCTCGGAGACGGGGCGGGTGGGCTCACCAGCAGCAAGAGCTGAGGGAGGTGGAGGGTTGGTGGGCATGGAAAGGGGCTTGCAGAGGGAAGTTGGAGGAGCTCATGTTGCTGAAAAGGAAGGTTTCCTGTTGACTGTTCCTGACTTTTGATATTGGCTCAGTAAGGATTGCTAGGCTGATGGAAAACAGCCAGGGGTGGGTCCGGAAGCTGATGCTCTTCAGTGTTGTTATTGGTGACTGGCATGAGCGAGACTTACACCCTCCGAAGGAACTGATTTTGGTCCAGCCAAAAAGGCTAAATTGCTTCTGAATCTGTCAGAGTCAAAGGTGTGTTTGTCTGTGTGGGGCAGGCTGAGCAGGCAGAGGGACTCTCCTTGGGCACCTGCAGGGGAGGCAGTGGGCAGAGCTGTTCTGGTGGGGGGAGTGGCTGGGGCGGCAGGAGGAGGGGGAAGAGAAGGGAGGTGGGGTCCGGAAGGGCACCAGCTGGAAAAGGAGCGCAGGGCAGGGCTTCTTGGGGATGGCAGAGGGTGAGCTTTGAGAAGAAGCTTCGCAGCTGGGCTTCTAGGAAAAAGCAGAGACTGACTCCCGCTGGGGCCTGGCTCTCACCACAGTCCCTGAGAGGCTTTGCAGGATGTTGGGAACTGCTGCTCACTGGACTTGTAAAGGTGGACTTCTGTATAGAAGCTATCAGTTGCAGTTGACATAGGAAGAAAAATATTATCAGTCTCCTGTAACATCACATTGTAATGTTTTCATTAGAGCTGCTCACTTTGGAACTGCTGAGTAAAAATTAGGACATTTGCTCATTAGGCCACTGCCATCTTTTTGGGGCTGCAGCCTTAAGCACACTTTCTTGCAAGTAAATCACACCAAAACCAGTTGGACTTCCTTCTGAGTAAATATAGCTAGGATCCGGCTTCAGATGTGTGGACAACTTTTTATACTTACAAGTCATATTCAATTGTTAGTTAGGAATTGTGATTAATTCAGAGACATAGCTCCTATGTGTTCAAGAAACGCTGAGCACCAGCATCTTGAATTTGCCTGACAGGTGAGAGAGCACCAATGGCATCAGAGTGACTTTCCGGTGACACTTCTGCTGTTCCTTTTCTTAGTATACGATGTTGTGAAGAACTACACTGCAGATTATGACAAGACCCTCATTTTCAACAAAGTCCATCATGAGCTCAACCAGTTCTGCAGTGCCCACACCCTCCAGGAGGTCTACATTGAGCTCTTTGGTAAGCAGGTGACGGGGGGGGGGGGGGGCTTGCTTTTGCTGGTACCGTTTCCTCAAAGCACATCCAGTGAATTGGAAATGGAGCAAGGATGTTTACATAGTTCCATCCCTCCTCTTCTGGGACGGCATGGAAGAGGAAGCCCATAGAGATCTTGTGCCTCTTGCTCGGTCAAGACTTCGTCCTCCAGCTCTCACCTGATGATGATGATGATGATGATATTTTCTCATATATACACCACCCCTCTGGTTGGGTTTCCCCAGTCACTCTGGCAGCTTACAACAAACCTAAAAAATAATAAAAAGATCATTCCTTAAAAACTTAACAGTGCTGCCTTCAGATATCTTCTAATAATAATAATAATAAATAATAATAATAATAAATAATAATAAATTTTTTTATTTATATCCCGCCCTCCCCAGCCGAAGCCGGGCTCAGGGCGGCTAACAACAATAAAACAGTACAAACAACACTTTAAAATCATTCATTATAAAATTAATTAATTCAAGCCACTGGCAACCATTGGGCCAGAGCTCTGCGAAGATTGCCAATGGAGGGAGTCAGGCTGTGCCCTGGCCAAAGGCCTGGTGGAACAGTTCTGTCTTGCAGGCCCTGCGGAAAGATGTTAAGTCCCGCAGGGCCCTGGTCTCTTGTGACAGAGTGTTCCACCAGATCGGAGCCACGGCCGAAAAAGCCCTGGCTCTAGTTGAGGCCAGCCTAACTTCTCTCCCTGGGACCTTCAAGATGTTTTTATTTGAAGACCGTAAGTTTCTCTGTGGGGCATACCAGGAGAGGTGGTCCCGTGGGTACGAGGGTCCTAGGCCGTATAGGGCTTTAAAGGTTAAAACCAGCACCTTAAACCTGATCCTGTACTCCACCGGGAGCCAGTGCAGCTGGTATAGCACCGGGTGAATGTGATCTCGCAGCGAAGACCCCGTAAGGAGTCTCGTTGCAGCATTCTGCACCCGCTGGAGTTTCTGGGTCAGTCTCAAGGGCAGCCCCACGTAGAGCAAGTTACAATAATCCAGTCTGGAGGTGACCGTCGCGTGGATCACAGTGGCTAGGTCAGGGCGAGAGAGGTAAGGAGCCAACTGCTTAGCTTGGCGGAGATGGAGAAATGCCGCCTTTGTTGTAGCTGCAATCTGCGCCTCCATGGAAAGGGAGGTGTCGAAGATTACACCCAAACTCTTAACGGACGGTGCTGGCACTAATTGCGCCCCCGCAAGAGATGGGAGTTGCCCCCCCCAATCCCATATCGTCCCGTCCCAGCCACAGGACCTCTGTCTTCGAAGGATTTAACTTCAACCGGCTCCCACGTAGCCATCCAGCCACAGCTTCCAGACATCTGGTCAGTGTGTCTGGGGCCGAGTCAGGATGGCCATCCATCAACAGATAGAGTTGGGTGTCATCAGCATACTGATGGCAACCCAGCCCAAAACTCCGGACAAGCTGGGCGAGGGGGCGCATAAAGATGTTGAAAAGCATCGGGGAGAGTATCGCACCCTGAGGTACTCCACACACCAAGGAGTGGCGCGATGACAATTCCCCCCTAAGCGCCACCCTCTGTCCCCGACCAGAGAGAAACGAGCGCAGCCATTGAAGGGCTGTGCCCTGAATCCCCACATCGGCAAGGCGGTGGTCCAGAAGTTCGTGATCGACCATGTCAAAAGCTGCTGACAGATCTAGAAGAATCAGCAGCCCCGACCCACCTCGATCCAGCTGTCTACGAAGATCATCTGTTAGGGCAACCAGAGCCGTCTCGGTCCCATGACCAGCGCGGAAGCCGGACTGGAATGGATCGAGAGCCGATGTTTTATCCAAAAACCCACCAAGCTGTTCAGCAACCGCTCTCTCAATCACCTTACCCAGGAACGGAAGATTCGAAACTGGGTGGTAATTGGATAGATCTAAAGGATCTAATGATGTTTTCTTTAAGAGCGGGCGCACCACTGCCTCCTTCAATTCTCCTGGGAATGTCCCCGTGCCAAGGGACAAATTGATGATATCCCCCAGGAGGGCCCGCACCTCGTCTGGACACGCTCTAATCAGCCAAGACGGGCACGGGTCAAGAGGACAGGTGGTGGGCTTTCCAGCTCGGAGGAGTCTGTCCACATCAGCTGGGGATATCCAGTTGAAGTGGTCCAATACTGGACCCGAGGACAGTCGAGGGGCCTCCAGTTCCTTTATTGTATCCAAATTGGCAGGGAGGTCATGGCGGAGCAACAAGACCTTCTCCGCAAAAAAGCTCGCAAATGCCTCACAGCTGTGTGTCAAATTGTTATTTAAATTTGGCTGTCCCTCAAGGGACGTTAAAGACCTGATTATCCTAAATAATTGCGCCGGGCGAGAGCTAGCGGATGCAATGGAGGCCGAGAAGTAAGACTTCTTAGCAGCCTTCACCGCCATCTCGTAGGTTTTTATAAAA
Source organism: Podarcis tiliguerta (assembly GCF_965153285.1). Taxonomy (NCBI): domain Eukaryota; kingdom Metazoa; phylum Chordata; class Lepidosauria; order Squamata; family Lacertidae; genus Podarcis; species Podarcis tiliguerta. Next base: position 135,032,843 of record NC_139534.1, on the reverse strand, counting down.
GCCCTATAAGATGTTCTTGAGGCTCCGTCATACTCGCTCTAGCCGTCTGAGGTCCTGCTTCATTTTCCGGAGCTCCGGATCAGATAGTTGTTTATTTCATTGACTTCTGGAGGGAGGGTGTTCCACAGGGAGGGCACCACTACCGAGAAGGTCCTCTGCCCCTCTGCCTGGGTCCCTGTAACTTCGCTTCTTGCAGTGAGGGAACAAGCAGAAGATCCTTGCAGGAGGATTTCAGTGTCCGGGCTGAGCGATGGGGGTGGAGACGTTCCTTCAGGTATACTGGACCAAGGCCATTTAGGGCTTTAAAGGTCAGCACCAACACTTTGAATTGTGCTTGGAAACGTACTGGGAGCCAATGTAGGTCTTTCAGGACCGGTGTTATGTGGTCTTGGAGGCTGCTCTCAGTCATCAGTCTAGCTGCCGCATTCTTTATTCATTGTAGTTTCCAAAGGTAGCCCCACGTAGAGCGCATTGCAGTAGTCCAAGCAGGAGATAACCAGAGCATGCACCACTGGTGAGACAGTCTGCAGGCAGGGAGGGTCTCAGCCTGCATACCAGATGGAGCTAGTAGACATCTGCCCTGGACACAGAATTAACCTGCGCCTCCATGGACAGCTGTGAGTCCAAAATGATTCCCAGGCTGCGCACCTGGTCCTTCAGGGGCACAGTTACCCCGTTCAGGATCAGGGAGTCCCCTGCCCACCCCCGTCCTCCAAGAACAGTACTTCTGTCTTGTCAGGGTTCAGCCATCCGCCAACTGCCTCCAGACACTCACACAGGACCTTCACCAGCCTCACTGATTCTGATTTGAAGGAGAGGTAGAGCTGGGTCTTCCTGGTCCTCCTGAGGTGCTGGATCAGGAGGAATGCAGGAGCCTTTTGTGTTGTTGGACCTGCTCCAATTTCAGAATCTGCACTCCTGTTTCCTTAGATGTCTGGCAGGCAGGGTAAGAGGCTGCATGACCAGACTGGGATGGAGTGCTTGGGGAATTTGGGATTTCTGAAGGAGGAATAATATTTTTAGGAGAGAGATGCAGCTGGCAGCTGGGCATTGTGTAGAGACACCCACAGAGCTCCCAGTCTGAGTTTCAAGTATTCTGCTTCACATTAAGCACCACAGAATTACTCTTGGTATTGAGAACAATATTTATTATGGCATCCTGATATTTTGCTAGCTGCTCTTGGGCTTGTCTGGCAGATCCGATTCTCTGCTTTTGGGAATCTTTGACTGGGTTGCCTGTCCACAGCTGGGCAGTTGGCAGGGCAGTCTGGTGTCTTTGTTGACTCTTGCCTGTGGTTGGCACAAGGGGTGCATGTGGTTCAGTGGCGCAACATCTGTGGTGCATGCAGAATTCCTGTGGGTCAAGTCCTGGCAGCGTTTCCAGGTGAGACTGACCTGAAGCCATTGCGGCTGGTCAGTGCAGGCAGCACAGAGCCAGCTGGAGAAATGCTGGGGCTCTTGTGTAGCAGACTCTCTTTGGCTGATGTTGCCTCTCATCTTTTCTCCCCCTAATCCTAGATCAAATAGATGAAAATCTGAAGTTGGCCCTGCAGCAGGATCTGAATGCCATGGCTCCAGGTCTCACCATCCAGGTAATGGCCCCCTTCCGTTTTCCCTTTCCTGGCTCTTGGTGGATTTAGGACTAGCCCACTTCTCTGCGTGGGGGGATGCAGGTTGAGGAGAGAGAGCTTCCCTCTGTCAAAAATGGAAACTTGCCATATTGCTGGCTGGGGGGTCCAGTCCAGCAGGACGGGCCCAGATGCAGGGGGCTGCTTCCTTTCTTTGCAGCAGAGGAGCTTGCACTTGGGGGGCTGCTGCAGTCTTATGAGGTCTGCTGGCTTTTGTGTGTGTGCAGGCAGTGCGTGTGACGAAGCCCAAGATCCCAGAAGCCATCCGAAGAGATTTTGAACTTGTGTGAGTATTTGCTGAGAGCATCAGAGAAAGGCCAGGCCAAAGCATAGGGCCAGGGAGGGGCTCTAGGCCAGTGTTTCAGGATTCCCACGGGGGCCAACCAAACGTCTCTTCTGGGAAGCCCTGGCAGGCAGGCTGGACCTGAACTCCACCAGTTTTCACCTCCCCTTGGGCTCCTCAGCCCCTGCTCTCCTGAGGCATCTCCTCCATCCGGCAATGAAGGTAGTACACAGCCACAGGGTGGTTTCGTAGACATGGACAACCTCCTCCTCTGTGGATTTGTGCCCACCATTTTCTCAGAGGTCTCTCCCCATTCTGTGCAGCTGATGCAGCGGCCAGGGTGGGAGAAGCGCCTCTCAGGCGGCTTTGCTTGACGTCTCCTTCTCAGGGCTTTCAGGCCTGGGCTGCCCTGCAGTTGCCAGGAGAATCAGAGCGGAGTGTCTCTGCTTGCCAGGCCCCTGCAAAGAGGAAAGGAGCAACCAAGGCTGTTGCTGGATTGCTCTGGGCTATGCCTGAGATTGCTCAGGTCTGGCCCTTCTGTGGCGGAGGGGCAGGCATGTGAAGAGAGGGATGGTTGTTCGGGGTTTAGAATCTGGCATATGGAGAAGTAGGTGGCCATCATTTGGACTGCTGTAAACTAGCGGAAGGTGGCAGGAGTTGGAGACCACCAGTGGTGCCTGGAGGTATTGGGTAGAGCAGGCCGAGAGACGTGGCTGGAAGGCTGAAGGAAAAACATCTTGGGCAGTTCAGTAACTCTTCAGGACCCGTGACAATCTGAAGTGCAAATGTTTATCTTTTGGGTTCCCCCCCAAACACACCATGTATCTGAATGAGAAAACATTCTGTCTAGTGAAGGGAAGGGCCAAGATCCAGTGCTGGAAAAGGAAACGCGTGAGTCCGGAGCAGGGCAAAAGCTGGAGGGGATTTAAAGGCCAAGCTCCTGCTTTGCGCAGCACCTTGGGATGCAAACAGCAGGGGGGGGGGCAGCCACCCCCTCCCAGGGCCCCTTCCTTCCCAAGGCGGCTGGGGCCCCACACCAGGGAGGAGCAGGCAAGGACCTTTCCTGTTTTGCCATTCAGGGAAGCAGAGAAGACGAAGCTCCTGATAGCGACCCAGAAGCAGAGAGTGGTGGAGAAGGAGGCCGAGACGGAGAGGAAAAGGGCCGTCATAGGTAACCAGACTCCCTTTGGGAGAGTCTCTCTCTCTCTTCCCCCCACCCCTGGTCCCTTATCTTCCCTTGGGGCAGAAAATGGCGAGGCTGGGGAGGCATGTGTGGCACAAAGACCTTAGATTCTAGGCTTCTGGCTGGGTCTAGACACATCCAAAAAGCATTTCAGGAAAATGCATTGCAAACCTCATGAAAAACGGAACTCCACAGCGCCATATTTGTTTCATACAATTTATATACCATGTGATTGTTAAAAAACCCTAAAGTGGTTTATGAAATGCATAAAATGAAAAAAAACAGTAAAAGCAGTTAAAAACAGCTATTTAAAACAATTAGATAAGAATTGAAACCAGCAGTAAGCTAAAAATGGATGAAACATCTTACATTTTTTGGGCAGGCTTGTCTTAAACAAAATATTCTTAGCAGGCGCCAAAAAGGCCACAGTGATGAAGGCACCTGCCTGGTGTCAATAGACAGGGAGTTCTGAAGTGTGGAGGCTGCTGCAATAAAAGATCAGTTTCTGGCAAATGCGGAACGAGAATCCTGTGGCAGCTGTGTAGCTTATTGCTTGACATGGCAAACAGTTGCTAGCGCCTGGTTGGCAAAGACAGCCTGGAGCAAGAGACTGGAGAGGGGCCTGTGGTGACCGCTTCACTTCTGGCAGCGGCCAGAGTGTCTTCTTTCCCCAGGCCCAGCAGGGCCTTTCTGAGAAGAGGACATGGCCTGTGAGGTCCCAGTGACGATGTGTCGCAAGCCAGGCCTGCGGGCCCTTTGGGGCTCTTGGTTGCCTGCTGCTAGAGCGCTGGTGCCACAGATTGCCTCTCGGGAGTCCTGGAGCGCTGGCTGTGGGGCTCGGCTTTGCCCGGGTCTGGAGCATTGGTGCCCTTGGCTGCTGGTGTTTGACTGACTGCTCTCTCCTCACAGAAGCAGAGAAGGAGGCTCAGGTGGCAAAGATTCATTGCCAGCAGAGGGTCATGGAGACTTTGATGGAGAAGCAAATTTCTGAGCTTGAAGGTAGCTATGCAGCCCTTACCTCTACCTCCTCCCTGCCTGCAAAGCAGAAGCTGTGAGCCAAATAACCCTGCGTCTCTGACTGTGCTACCCACAAGCATTTTGCCTGCAGCCAAGCAGAGCACTGGGACTTTGCCTGTCTTCTGGGGACTGAGAAGCCAAGTCCGGGTGCAGCCTGGGTGTCTGGCCATAGTTGAGCATTGATGCCTTGTGGATGCCACTGGGGGTGGCCCAAGGCAGGGGCTCCTTTGCTCCAGATTCACTTGTCTTCACTGGCTCAGATTGCTTGAGTCTGAAAAACAGATCTGCAGGGCCTGCACAAGCCATGTGCCTCATGGAGAGTGGGAAGGTGTGTGTGTGTGTGTGTGTGTGTGTGTGTGTGTGTGTGTGTGTGTTTGTGTTTCTTGTCCCCAAAGCCTTGTGCGCAAAGCATAAGCCAGGTCCCCAAAGCCAAGGTGGGCAGGGAGGAGGCAGGCAGAAAAGGGGCTGCTTTCTGCTCTGGTGAATCCTCTGGACCGTGGGGTTGGGGCTGTTTATTATTTTCACCATGGGTGGAACCAGTGAGAAACCAGCCTGTGCTTGAGTGGGATGTTGCTTCCCTGTGGGTTTCCAGGGCCGTATCCCCATAGGGCACCCTGGTGATCCTCCTTTCTCCTGAGCTGCCTTCCTTGGTCCCTTCCCAGACACGGCTTTCTTGGCGCGAGAGAAGGCGAAGGCTGATGCCAACTTCTACATGGCCCAGAAAGCAGCTGCCTCGAACAAGGTGGGTGTTGACTCTTGGCTGCCCGTGTGTGTGCTGGGGGCAGATCCTGAGCCATCCTCTGGGAGAAGGAAAAGGATTTTGCCTCAGAAACGCAGAACTCGTGCTCATTTGGAAGGATGGCTGCACTGTGAGTATCCCGTGGATGCTCATGGCACAGAAATCCTTGCCTCATTCGTTCTCCTCCTCTCTCCCCCTGCCCTGTGCAGCTGAAACTGACACCTGCCTTCCTGGAGCTGATGAGGTACCAGGCCGTGGCCTCCAACAGCAAGCTCTACTTCGGCAGCAGCCTCCCCCCGAACCTCTTTCTGGGCTCTTACGCCTTTGAGCCGGCAGAGGCGAGGACTGCTAGAGACAGCCGTCTCCTCTCCAAAGCAGGGAAGCTGCGCCTCCAGCACAGGGGAGGCAGGGCCAGCTCTGCCACGGCAGCCGCCACTTGATGCCTCTGCGGCACCAGCCGTCGTGTCTGCTCCGTGGTCTGAAACTGAAACTCACTGGCTGCCTCAGATCTGCCTTATTCAGGGCAGCACAAACCGTCCTTGAAGTTGCGTGGTCCTCCACAGCCCAAGGGCCAGCTTTCATGGGAGTTTTATGGCTGCTGCATCTGCCCCACAGAGGAGGGGTGTGGGGGGGGGGATGCTCTGGAGGATCTCAGTTAAGTCCGTGGAGGGTAGACTCTACCACAGACCTCCTGTGAGGACAACTTTGACACAGCAAAGTGGGGGCAGGGAAATCTGATTTTACCACTGGTGCTTTCATGGTCATGGGTTTTGTTGGAAAGCTGCTCTTTAAGCCTCCTTGCAGGGTTTGCTTGTGATGAAGGAGCATCTGTTGTCCTTTTGGAGAGTGTTCCTCACTCAAAACCTTCCTCCAGGTAGTACTTTCAAGCAGATGGGCTTAGAGTGCAAGCTCCCTTGGGTGTGGGTGTGTTTGGCTGCTTTATCATTGCTTCTTTCTCTGTGTCCCCTGGGTGGGGCATTGCCCCTCTGCGGAGCCCACCCCACAACATGCTACTGGATGCTCCTTGCAGAGATGCCCAAAGGCTCAGAGTGTCTTCATTCTGGGGGCCAATGGCCAGGTTGAATGAACCACGATGCCAGGGCGTGGGGACACATTTGTTGGGTTGTAATTGTAAACTGGATTAAACTTGTGGGCAGACTTTGCTTCAGAACTTAAAAATGCATTTGTGGAAGGTAAACCTGCTGACTGGAAGTGTTTCCTGACTTTTTTTGTATGGCTTCTATTTCAAAAAAGCAAGAGATATATGCAAAATGTTGAACTTTGGATTAAGGGAAAATAAAGTTATTTTCATAATCTTTTCCTGTGGCATCTGCATCTGTGCTGCATCTCCTCAATGGTTGCCTTCTAGCCTTTAACAAACTGCTCTTCATCTCACACACACTGCATTTCACCAGAGCAGATTAGTTTCTCTCCCCGCTCCTCCGCAGAAAACGAAGGGGGGGGGGGGAGGGGTTGAAGAGTGAGTCTGAAGTGCCAAGTTTCTCAGCTCCAAAAAAGGCAGGTTGCAGCAACATTGCCAATGCCGTATGAACAAGCAAGAAGCTTCCCTCCTTGCGGGTGTGTGTGTGTGTTGGGGTGTTACAAGGGAGCTTTCAATATATGGTGTGGGTACCTCTTTAGCAAGCCCACAACTAAGACAGTCTAATGGAAAGGCCCCTCTTTCCCAACAGAGCATGTAGGACGCAGTGTGGGTGAACATCCACCCACCCACTGCCCCAAGGTTATGGGGTGAGGCCTTGCTGTGCCCCCTTTGGCTCCATCACCATCTCATAGGCCTCAACGCCTCCCTCCCGCCACCTGTGTCACATGACAGGACTTCAGGAACTGCTTACAGGTACTTTTTATGTCAAGTAAAATACACCAAATTGTTCAGCTGCGTTGAAAAAGTAGATGCATCCAGAAACGCCACAATTCTTTATGGACAAGCAACGGCAGCTGCAGCGGGAGTGTGTTGCTGCAGTTCTAGGCTACCTACGCAATAAAAGTGCTAAATTTACGTGGGGAGTTCTGGGTGCAGCCCCCGGGGAGAGGGAAGGGGGTCACTGGGTGGCCACCAGAGGCCTGGGGGTCCCCGCCTGCAGCACAGCCTTCTGGCTCCGCTCGGCAGACATGTGCTCCAGCCGCTCCGTGTAGAAGCCGTTGAAGTCCAATCTGGGGGCGGAGAGAGAGAGGGAGAGGAGGGTGGAAGCAGCGCAGGAGCGTGACCAGGAAGTCCCTCTGCCAGAGCAGAAGAGCAGGGTCTGCAGAGTCCAACCTCCTCCTTCCTGCCATGGCCAAGCAGGCACCATTCCCTGCACAGCCGCCCTGATGCTGGGAGGAGGACAGAGCCTCCACACGAGCCCCAGGCTCCCTCCAGCTGCCCAAGAGATGCTGCTCCGTCTGCCAAAGAGGGTCCCTGCTCACCTGTAAATGATGTTGATCATGCTGTGCTCGCAGTCGTTGGTGCTGTAGATGCTCAGCTTGTCCAGCAGGTCCAGGAGGTGGGCTGAGAAATTGCTGTCAAACTTGTTGATTGTGGCCTCGAAGCCAGAGGTGACGTGCATGGCATCGGCCTGCTCTGCTGACAGCTGCAGGGGGGGGGGGAGAGAGTTAAGGCTCACAAGGGAGAGGGGAGGGCAGGCAAGGAAGTGGGCCTGGCCTTGCTGCCATGGTTCATCCTGGGGCAGGATTTCCTGGAGAGCACAAGGACTTGGGAAGGAGCCAGATAGTGCTCAGCACCACGAGAGAAGGACTCTGCCCACACCTGAGGGGCTTTCCTGAGCAAAGGGCTGGGATCTGCAAATGAAGAGGCACCTCCACCCTCCCCTCCACCCCTACCTTGTTCGCCTGCTGCTTCCGGGTGGATTCCTCTGTGCGCTCCTGCTCGGTGGGGGGCCCCCTCATGGTCCCGTGCTCCACCGTCAGGCGTCCCAGCTCATTGTCCAGCTTTATGCTGTGGGATAATCTCTGGTGGGTGGGACAAAGGCAGGCATGAGCCCAGACCACGCTGGCGCACCCAGGGGGTGCCCCTTGCTCCCCGTGGCACACAGGAACGCAAAAGGAAGCCCACCTGCATGCAGTTGGTGAACATGACGCAGACAGACATCATCTTGGAGAAGATCTTCAGCAGCTCCGGGTTGGTGAGCATGCAGTCCTTCAAGCAGTTGTCCAGGAAGCTAGTGTGGTGGCTCAAGACATCATCAATATTGGAAGCCTGCCCAGAGGAGACAGCAGCCCATCAGAAACGCCCCCCCCCCAAGCAGCAAAGAGGGAATTGGAAACAGCCATGGCCAGAAATAGTTCTCTGTTCTTTTGCTACAATCAACATGCAGAGCTAGCGATGACAAAGCCTTATTTTCAGGGGCTGAGGCAGGTGGCAAAGGGAGCTCCATCTCACTGTCACATTGGAGGAAAGGGAGCACTAGAAGCCAAAATGTAGCCAAGGGGGTTTCTGGGCCAGTGGCCTCCTGTGAGCAGCTACTTCAGGCTCTCTGGCACAGCAGAAAGCTCCTTACCACCCAGAACCTTGCATTCCCAAAAGAGCCTGACACCCTTCCAACTCACAAATGAAGCCCCTGTTTTAGCGGAAAAAGAAGAAAGGCCCTTGGGAACAGAGGCCCCACCCAGCCCCACCATCGGGGGGGGGGGGGGTGTGAAAGGAGGACTTGGGGGCCTGGTGTGGCCCACAGAGGCTCTGAGAGCCACTGGCCCAAAACTGACCGACTTCAGGTTCTTCTCCAGGATGTGCCAAGTTGGCTCCATCACTTCAAACATCATGTAGTACTGGATATTCTGCACAAAGTTGAGCATCCGTTGGCGGAGAGTGAAGGCGCCAGCAAACCTGAGAACGAGAGAGAGGGAGGAGCCTGGAGGGGTAGATGGGAGGAGAGCCCCTGTGGGGCTGCAGGATGCTGCCCAGAAGCCCAGGAAGGAGCCCAAACCAGTGCCAGGCAGGAGGAGCCCTGCAATTGGGGGGGGGGGGGGGAGGAAGGCAGCAAGGAGAAGAGACACCCCCCCCCCCCAGTTCTGACTACCAAGGTCTTTGCCCCTTGAGCGGCTTCTGAATCCTCAGTCCCCCCTTCCAGAATCTGAAGGGGGAGCTCCCAGGGCTAGGGGACTTGCAGGGAGAGACCCTCTTGCTGCCAGGGGACCCAGCAGCCCAATGCCCTCCCATTGGCCTTGTCCATCCAAGAGGGTATTCGTTCTGCAGAAAGCCCCAGGAAGTGGCTACAGCTCAGTGGGCTGAGCACCCACAGCACATGTGGAAGGGCCAGGCCCCGCTCTAGGCCTCCGCCTTCAGAGACTCTGCTGGCGACTGGGCCTGCTTGGCTCTGGGAGAGCTCACCATTTGGAGGAGTGCAGGGAGCACTGCTTGGCCGTCTTGCTGCTGATCCAGACGTTGCACAGCTGGCGCTCCACATGTTTGCAATAAAACATGTGCCGGAAGAGCATCTGGTAGCGCGTCAAGGCCTTCCTAGGAGACGGGGAGAGGCGTGGAGGAGCCGCTGCTTGGCCAGGGCCCGGAGGGGCCAAGGCAGGATACCTCAGGGCCAGGGGCCAGCCAGCCCTCTTTCCTCCAGAGGCACCGAGGAGGCCTTCCCAGCACCCCCTTCCCCTCCAGAGTGATGATGCATTGACTGAGGCACATGCACGGACGGAGGAAGGAGGATCAGGATCAGGCCAATGGCTGGCTATGCTCTGTCCCCTCTGGATGGAAAGGATGAGCCACCATCAGCTGAGCTGCTCTGCCTTACCTGTTGATGATCAGCGAGAGAGGCCACTTCACGATGTAATCGAAGGAAAAGGCTTCCAGGCCACTGAGCGAGAGCTCCGTGGGGTCTGCGTGGATGATGGCCTTCTCCTGCTTGGTTTCGATGGCCAGGACTCTCAGGAGCTGCGTGATGAGATCGTGGGGCATCAGGTCAACCTGGAAAGAGGGAAAAGGGCCGCGAGAGGAAGGAGGCCAGTCAGACACTCAAACTGCCAAACAGAGCATGTGACTAGACTGTCAACAAACAAATGATAGCAAATATTTGAATTTTCATTCACTGACAGTCCGTGAGGCCAAAGTCAAACCCTGAACCAGAACCAGCAGAAACGCTCCATAGTAGTCTTAAAAAACCTGGAATAATAATTAATAATAATAATAATAATAATTTATTTATACCCCACCCATCTGGCTGGGTTTTCTCAGCCATTCTGGGCGGCTTTCAACAAAGTATTAAAATACATTGGTCCGTCAAAAATTAAAAGCTTCCCTAAACAGGGCTGCCTTCATATGTCTTCTAAAAGTGGGGTAGATGTTTTTCTCTTTGACATCTGGTGGGAGGGCGTTCCACAGGGCGGGTGCCACTACCGAGAAGACCCTCTGCCTGGTTCCCTGTAACGTGGCTTCTCACAGTGAGGGAACCACCAGAAGGCCCACAGTGCTGGACCTCAGTGTCTGGGCAGAACGATGGGGGTGGAGACGCTCCTTCAGGTATACTGGACCGAGGCCATTTAAGGGTTTAAAGGTCAGCACCAACACTTTGAATTGTGCTTGGAAATGTATTGGGAGGCAATGTAGGTCTTTCAAGACTGGTGTTATGTGGTCTCAGTGGCCGCTCCCAGTCACCAGTCTAGCTGCCACATTCTGGAATAGTTGTAGTTTCCGGGTCACCTTCAAAGGTAGCCCCACATACAGCGCATTGCAATAGTCCAAGCGAGAAATAACCAGACCATGCACCACTCTGGCAAGACAGTCCGCAAGCAGATAGGATTCCAGCCTGCGTACCAGACGGAGCTGGTAGACAGCCGCCCTGGACACAGAATTGACCTGCGCCTCCATGGACAGCTGCAGGTCCAAAATGACTCCCAGGCCGCATACCTGGTCCTTCAAGGGCACAATTACCCTGTTCAGGACCAGGGAGTCCTCCACACCTGCCCGCCTCTTGTCCCCAAAAAACAGTACTTCTGTCTCGTCAGGATTCAACCTCAATCTGTTGGCCACCATCCATCCTCCAGACACTCACACAGGACCTTCACCGCTTTCACTGGTTCTGATTTGAAAGAGAGGTAGAGCTTGAGTATCATCCACATACTGATGAACACTCAGCCCAAACCCCCTGATGATCTCTCCCAGCGGCTGCATGTAGATGTTGAAAACATTGGGGGGGGGGGAGAGGACAGAACCCTGAGGCACCCCACAAGTGAGAGCCCAGGGGTTTGAACACTCATCCCCCCCCCCACTTTCTGATCACGGCCCAGGAGGAAGGAGCAGAACCACCGTATAACAGTGCCCCCAGCTCCCAGCCCCTCTAGATGGTCCAGAAGGATGTTATGGTCGATGGTGTCAAAGGCCACTGAGAGATCCAGCAGAACTAGGAAACAGCTCTCACCTTTGTCCCTAGCCCGCCGGAGATCATCGACCAGCACAACCAAGGCAGTTTCAGTCCCATGATGAGGCCTGGATCCCGACTGGAAGGGATCCAAATGGTTCACATCCTCCAGGAGTGCTTGGAGTTGTTCAGCAACTACCCGCTCAATCACCTTGCCCAAGAATGGAAGATTTGAGACTGGGCGATAGTTGGCCATATTGGCCGCGTCTAAATATGGTTTTTTAAGAAGTGGTTTGATAACCGCTTCTTTTAGCGGGTCTAGGAAGGCTCCCTCAGAGAGAAGCATTTACCACCCCGCAAAGCCCATCGCCCAGCCCTTCCCGGCTAGCTTTTATAAGCCAGGATGGGCAAGGATCAAGGAGACAGGTGATTGGTTTCACTCGTCCAAGCAGTCTGTCCACATCCTCAGAGGTAACAGATTGGAATTGATTCCATGCAACTTGACTAGACAGGATTCTAGCACTCTCCTGGCCTGACCCTGCTTCCATGGCGGAGTTTACCTCTTCCTAAATCTGAGGAACTTTATCTGCAAAAAGTCTTTTCTTTGGTTGGGTGGGCAAGGGCTCCACACCAAACATCCCCCAGAGCCCTGCTAGACAAGCCAAAGCCACTTGCGGGGTTGCCCAGGCTAAATGGGGAGACACCAGCAGCACCTCTGGGGCTCTGAGGCCTTGCCTTTGTGCCGGGCATCCTTTACCTTCAAGTCATCCTTGAAGGGGTCTGTGTTTGCTGTGCTCATCCGCAGGGCCAGCTCCAGCAGAGCCTCCAGCCGGGTGGGGACAATGTCGTCCACCGGCTTCTTCAGCTCCTCTTCGGTGAGGTCCATGAAATGGACGTAGAAGTCCCCCTGGTCCATGAGGAAGTAGTGCTTGATGGACCTGCTCACAGAAAGGGGCCACCAGTCAACTCACTGCGGCAGGGACAGAGGAGGCAGGAGGGACCCCTCACCCACCGCCTGCCTCCTCCCGCCCGGTAGAAACAGGAAGAAGCGGACCTGCCTTTTGGAATAAGAAGTGCTGCAAGTATCTTTATGCCATCTGCAATAAAGCAGCCCCTTGCAATTCAGCTGGGAGGCAGGAAATGGGAGGACTCTCTCTTGGAGTGGGGGTCCCATGGCCCCTGCCCCTCCACCCAGCTCCTCCTGCATCCTCAGGGCAAGTCTATGAAAGTCCCTGCTTCCCGCCCCCTGCTGGGAAAGCACAAGCTCCTCCACACTTTCCCCCCTCCTTTCCCAAATCAGCAGCCCCTAAAACTGTCCCAGTTGGCATGGAGAAGAAAAGCAGCCTGCAAGAGACGCCACTTGGAAGGAAGCAAACCTTAAGTGGGCCACAAGTTCTTTTTCCTCCATGAGGAAATCGAGCAGCACTTTGCTGGCGTAGTTGTAGGCTTTCTCGATCTGCTCCACATATTCCCGCTCCTTCAGTGTGTAGATGACCTCTTTGGCCAGGGGGCAAGTGACATCACGGCCACACTCCCGAACGACATTCAAATACTTCCCTGCAGGACGGGAGGGACAAAGGGACATGAGGACGGGCTCAGCTCTTCACTAAACGCTGTTCAGACCTTGTACACAAACAAATGAGCACATTTCCTCTCCCTTCCCTGCTGTCCCTCTCATCCTCCCAATGCATGAAACTTAAGCACACAACCTGACATTAGTCTCTGCTGAAACTCATTTTGTTAGTTTGGGCTGATGAGGATCCCCTCAATTTCTTCATCTGTCATCTCCCACCTTGACAGAAGGGCAATGGAAAGAAGCCAGATAAATACAACGATCGGCTTTTGGAGCTTGAGAAAAAAATCTCACAGGATATCCTCCATATGACTCGCCCAGAGGCAGAAGGGAAGAGCTGCAAAGGGAACCAGACCTCCCAGGCACTCCACAACCGCTCCCCGCCCGCCCCGCCTGGGGGCTTCTCCATCCACTGCATGACCCTCCCTCCTCCCCTCCCGCTTTCCTGTCAAGCAGGAAGTTGGCTCCTCACCTGTACTGAGAATTTTGTCTGCAATCTTCTGGAGGAAGGAGGGGATCTGCTGCTGGACAATCGTGTACCTCTGGTCCCAGTACTTGTCATTATAGTCTTCTTGGATCTTCTCCTTCTGGAGCTCATGCTCTTCCACCATGAATTCACTGCAGAATTAAAAAGCGGTTAGGCCCATGGCAGGGAGGCGCAGAGCAGGAGGCTCCCCAGGGCTCTTCATCCAGGCAGTCCCAGGACACAGCACCCTGCTTGGACTCCCAAACAGACCACAGAGGTTTCTCCAGCTCACATGCCAAGAGAAGGACCACAGGTTCCTCCGCCCACCTGTAGGGATCATTGATGATGCCTCGGTAGATCCATTTCTCCAGGATTTCGAAGTAGGGGACACTGGCAGCCTTGGTCAAGTAGAGGCAGAGCTCCTGGGCTTGGCTGTCTCCCGTGTAGTTGAACGTCTTATCATGCAGCAGGCTGAGTGTTGACCCTCCAACACACTCCCCTTTGTCCACAGAAGTGGCTGCAACAAGAAGCAAAGGCCAAGAAGAGTCACGTCCCGCTGAAGCCAGGGTTGGTCAGGGCACAGGTGCCCATCCATGGCAGACACACCTGGAGGTTGCAGGAGCTCCCCCATCTGAAAAGGGGTCAGCAGGAGATGGCTGCTCTGGACCATGGCCTGGGACACCGGCTTAGGAGGTGAGCACCCAGAGCGGAGGCTGGGTTTCCGCAAGGCTCAATGGGCCCTTGGGGTTGGTGAAGCGAAACCTGCCTCTCAGGGGTCACTTGTGGCCCCCAAAGGTGCCCAAGAACCTCTGAAAAGAGGCTACTGGCAACCACTTCAGGAACAGAATCTCTGCCACTCCCTGGTTGTCCTCAAGTGCACTTATCGCGATTGAGGTGCTCCAGCCAATCTGCTGTGCTGAATCTGAATCATGTAGAACTGTTTATTCAAAGAATGCCCCCCCACCCCACCCTATTCAGCTGATAGAAGCTTCTGCAAAATCAACAAATAGTGTACAGCTCACAGACTGCAGACACACAGAAACAGAGAGCGAGCACGCCAGCATTATTCCTGCAGTCAGCAGGAGGGGCCAGGGGATTGGTTTTAATAACTGTATTATAAGTTGGTATTGTTATAATGAGGCTATTATCGGATTGTAATTGCAAACTTCTTCTTCTTCTTCTTCTTCTTAATTGAATTTATATACCACCCTATACCTGGAGGTCTCAGGGCGGTTCACAGAAGAGATCAACCTTAAAAACTGTAATATATATACAGTAATCAAAATGAAGACATCCCGACATCCCTCTGTGGCAACTTTATAAAAATTATTACCAAAATAGGGAGGGGCCAGAGGATGCCCCCTTCTGCTCTGGGGCACCAGGGTAGGGGGGACTTGGAGGCTTCCACAGCATTGGGGGGGGGATGTGTGTACAAAGGAAGCTCCCCTGCAGCTCCTCTTTCTAGGGCTGAGGGATGGGGCTCCTTGTGGGAAGGAGGAGGAGTGGCATTCCCAGGGGGCCCTGGTCCTCCCTCCAGGGGGTGGGTAGGCCCAGAGGGAGCCCCTTTGACTTTGCTGCCCCCAGGAAAAGGAATGACCCAATCACTGGCCTCACCTGAGACTGACTGTGGCACGAGGGAACCCCTTTCATCGGTGGGCTGCTGGACTCCCTTGAAAGGACCCTCCCTGCAGCGACATCCCAGCAGTGGGCAGAGCCAGAGCCCCACCTGGGCACACGGACCCATCTCCTTCCACCGCCCCCCTTGATGAAGGAGAGCCAGCTCGGCCTCTCCTTGCACTGGGGCTCCAAGGTCCAAGCCTCCCTCCCTCCCTTGCCCCCTCCAGGGGAGCAGGAGGCAAGCAGACAGAGAAGGCGGCTGCCCAGAAAGACACCCTGCTCACTGCCCCCCCCCCCCAGAGAGACCTTGCCCTGCACTCACCCAGGGAAGCCAGGATCTCCATGGTCCTCATGGTGGGCTGGATGTAGAACCAGAGTTTCTGCAGGGAGAGCAGGCCTTGGCGCTGCAGGTGCTCCAGCTGCGTCACCAGGGTCATGTATTCCTTGACCAGGGCCCTCATGGCGGCCGCCAGCGCGTGGTTCACCTGCCCGTACTCAAAGGAAGACTTCTCTTCCACGAACCTGTCAGGGCGCAGGACAGAGAGCTGCTGCTGGAAGCCAGCCCCAGCACCTCTGGGCCCCACCAGAAACGTGGCCCACCAATGCCACCCCCCCTGCCCGAGATGCAAGGAAGCCTTGTTCTTGTGCAGCTCAGCAATGAGAGGAAGCAGGAAGCTCCCTAGGTTCCAGGGGCCTTTGGGGCTCTGAGCTGCTGCAGCGCCCAGGTGGGAGGAACCCCAGAGGCCCCCCCACCCAGCCCTCAGCCAGAGGGATGGGACACAGGCTGTCGCTGCATCTTCTTCGCCTCCCCCAGCTCCGTCCCTGATGAGGAACCCCAGGCTGCTACCTGGTGACGATGGAGTAGCTCGCTGCCACAGGGAGGATCCTGGTGACCAGCTCCTTGACTGACATATCCAGGTTGGGATCCACCAAGAAAGTGCGGTTCTCTCTGCCCACCAGTGGCTGCGCAGTGATGTATCGGCCATCCACCCCAATCAGGACGTAGAGCAAGTCCTCCACCACAGCAGATTCCTGGGCTGCCAGTGGCAAAGTCCCTGGCAGAGGAAAGCGGCACGTCATGCACCGGCGCCACTCGAACAAATGCATCTGGGGAACCCGCCTGAGGGCCAAAAGGGCTGCTGGCCATTCTTAAAAAGAGCAGGGTCTCCCACCACCGGGAGAGGAGAGGGCATTTGACAGGTGGCTGCCTTGAAATGCTCTTTGACTTTATCCGTATTGATATTTTGTGTACCTGGATACGGTTTTGTGTGCTTATTTTTTTACGTCAAGCTGTTTGACACTTTTTATTGTGCCTGCTGGGCTCACAAATAAAACTCTACTCGTATTCATGTGTTTTTAATCTATGATAAGCTGGCAGTTGTTGGTGGCTATGGGAGAGGAGAGGGCTCTTGGGCTTGGATCCTGCCAATGGATTTCCCATTGGGGGCATCTGGTGGGCCCCTGTGAGGACAGGATGCTGGAATGGATAGGCCCCTTTGGCCTGATCCAGCTGCCCCACTCTTCTTGTGTTCTGGACCTTCCGCACTGCACTGCCCAGACCCACGTTGGCAGAGCATCACCAGCTGCCCATTAAGAGAAACGTCCAGCAGGCAGGGGAGGCAGAAACAGCCCCAAGCCGTGAGACCCTCTGCTCCTCTCGTGCAAGACTCACCTATAGGCACCGTGGTGTCCAGGCTCAGGCTGGAGCTCGTGAGGAAGTCCCCGATGAGGGCCGGCCTCTCATACACCCAGGCGGGAAAGGACGGGATGGGCTGCCCAGAGTTCTTCCTGTTCTGCTTGTCCCTGAGCGACTTCCGCACCAGCTCCAGAGACTGCCAAGGAAGAGAGCGAGTGACAGGCCAGCCCAGACACTGAACTATCAAGCAGCCATGGCAGCCAGGGTGTGTGGCAGCTGGGCTCCCACTCGCTGCCAGTTCCTGCCCCCTTTGCTCAGGGGGCAAAACAGGCTGGCACAGTATTTGCACCCAGGGAGGCCTCTCAGGACCCACCCCTAGACCCCTTGGCAAACCGAAGAGCAGCCCACCCGCCCAGAGCGTTGGACAAGGCAGAACTTCCTCTGACGTAGGCGCTACAGGGAGCCCAGCTAAGGACCTCCTGTAGCTGCCCACTGAGGTCACTGGCTTCCCATCCTAGGCTTGCCGTGTGTGAGAGAGAGATCCCAAAGGCTTTGGTTGCAGCAGAACCCTCCCTTCCCAAATAACAAATCAGGGGACCCGAGAGAAGAGAGGGACCTGTGGGGCGCTGGAGCTGGTTGTGACGGTGCCCAGCTGCTTCCGTAGCTCCTCCAGCTCCTGGACGGTCATTTTGGCTGTTGTTGAGGGGATGGAGAAAGTGACGCTGCTGCTGGCTCCGCCACTGTTGGCCGCTGCATTGGCTGCTAGCTCTGCCCTTTCCTTGGCATTTTGCTGCAAGTACTGGAGGGTCTGCAAAAGCCCCACAAAAAGCAGAACTCAGGAATGGCACCAAAGAGCCACAGCCCACAGGGAGAGTGGATCTCCCAGCTGCCTCCCCAGTCTTGATATATGACAGCCGAGGTGGGCAACCTGCAGCCCTCAGGGGGCTGAATTCAAATTCAGGCCTCAGGCCAGAGCAACCTGTCTCTCTCTTGTCAGTCTGCCGGGTGGAAAGGGAGAGAGGGGAGCGGGGGCTCTGGACCCTCCAACCATGGGCTGCAGGTCCCACCCTCTGCTTCTTCTCTTGATGGGGAACCGGTGAGCTAGCGCCAGGTATCAAGGACAGCGCTGGGCTGGGCTGAGGAACGGCTGGCTGGGGCTGCTTCTGGGGGGACCTCGCCGAGGTCTCCCCCGCCTCCCTTCCCCGGATCTGGAACGGCTTTCTGGGTCTCCTGTCCCGGGGTGGGGGGGTCTGTCCCCCCCCCCCCGCCGCTCGCCTCTCCTCACCTCCTTGTCCTCGGTCAGTTTGGAGAGCAGCTGCACCAGCGAGTCCAGGTGCCGGGTGTTCTTCGACTTCAGCTCGTCGTACTTGGTCAGAAAGTCTTCCGGCGTCCGAGAAAACTCCGCGATCTTCACCTGCGGGGAGACGGGGGGGGCGCAGCGGGGGGGGTCAGGGCCCGGCGGGGAGAGTCCCTGGGGAGGTCCAGGGAGGGAGGGGGCCGGCGGGGGTCCCGGGGGGGGTCCTTCCCTCCCTCCCCCTCCCCGGGGCCTCGCTCGCCTTGGCTCCGAGGGCGGCGGCGGAGGTGGCGAGGAAGGGCCCGCTCTGGCTCCTCTGCAGCAGCTCCACGTAGCCCTCGGCGCCGCCTTCCCCGCAGGAGCCCCTCGCGCGGAGGAGCCGGAGAAGCTCGTTCACGTCGTGGTGGAGCCGGAACTCGCTCATGGCCGCCATGGACCGGGAGGCGTCTCCCCGGCAACGGGGCACCGGAAGCGCCGCGGAGGGAGAGGAAGCGGAAGCGGAAGCGGGAGACCCGCCTCTTCCGGCAGCGGGCGAGGAAAGCGGGAGGATGCGGGACGAGGAAGGCGAGCGTGACGGCGGAGGCCCCTTCCGCTTCCGCCCGGCCAGGCTCCGCTTCCCCGCGCAGCACCCCTTCTTCGAGGCAGGCGGGCGGGCGGGCGGGCTGGGGGGGGGGGAGAGGGGAGCCCTGGGAGGGGGCCCTCCCGGAAGTGGCGTCATCCGGGTCTTTCTTCCTTCCTCTTAGGACGGCGACGTCCAGCGGCATCTCCGCCTCCAGGATGCGCAGCCCAGCGCCCCCCCCGGAGGGGCCTCCCGGTGAGCTTCGCCCGCGGGCGCCCTCGGGGGAACCCCGGCGCCCCTTCTCCCCTCCCTGCGGGGCGGGTCTGGATGGCCTTTGTGTGCCCCTTCCGACCCCCCCTCCCCCGTGTCTCCCGCAGGCCCCCCGCCGCCGCCGCCTTCTCGTGCCCGGCCGTGGGCTGCGCGCAGGTCTTCGACTCCCTGGCCAGCTGCGAGCACCACTACGGCCTCCTTCACCGCAGCGCCTGCTCCGCCTGCCAGCGCGCCTTCCCCTCGGCGCACCTGCTGCACCTGCACCTGCTGGAGTGGCACGACGCCCTCTTCGGGGTCATGGCGGAGAAGCGCAGCCTGGTGAGAGCTGGAGGCCCCTGGAAGGCAAGGCAGCCCTGGCGGCCCACATCCTCCCGCCTGCTCCATGAAGTGGCTTCTAGTCCATATAATAGACCATTGCACCAGTAGCCAGCTTCTTCTTCATATTGTAATAATTTTATTATTTGTATCTTGTCCGCCTGACTGTATTGCCCCAGCCACCCTGGGCTGCTTCCAACAAAATATAAAAACGCAGTAAGACATCAGAGATTTTTTTTAAAAGCCCACCTCCGTTTGAGTGGTTGGGACCCCAAATTCTGACCAGCCCCCTCTTGCCCCCTTTTCTAGTACCAATGCCTGGTTGAGAGCTGTCCGGAGAAGTTCAAGAACAGCAAAGAGCGCAAGGAGCACTTGGTCCGAGTTCACTGCTACCCATCGGACTTCCGCTTTGATAAACCCGTGAAGGCAAAGAGGTAAGTACTTGGGTGTGGGTAACGGGGGGGGGGGGGGGCAGACATGCTCACTGTTCAGCAGACTGGCTTCGGACATGGAGCGGGGGGGGGGGGAGCAGACAAATCTTCTAGACAAATCTAGTACTGTTTGGCTTTCTTTGGAATCCTGCCTGTTTCGCCCAGGAGCCAAGGTAGGTGAGGCTGAGAGGAAGTGCCTGGCCCCAAAGCCACTTGGTGAGCCTCATGGGTGGGGAGGGATTTAGATCCTCTTCTAAAAAGTCTTTGCCTGCCACTGTGACTGCTGCACCACCCAGGCTCCTGCCTGCATGTTGCAGGAAGAAAAGCAAGGCTGGGGGGAGAAGAAGCTGACAAGGGAGAAGGGCCAGGACTCACAGACAGCCTCCATGTGGTGAGAGAAACGGGGGTGGTGGCAGCAGCAAGGTCCTCATGCCTTGTCATAAAAAGTTTGCAAGGCTTTTGCTCTGGGCTGTGTTTTTGCGCCAGCACAAAGGCAGCGAGATCTCCCTCCAGAGAGAGTGCCTTCCTGATGGATGTGTGGGAGGGAGAAGACGGCAGGGAGCCGGCAGCGGACGATGCCATGGAAGTCGGCCCCAGCGAGAGCACAGAGGAGAAGCCGCCCCAGCCTGGGGCAGAGGACACGCCAGCCTTTCCGCCACCTGAGAGGCGGCTCTACAGGTCCAGGTCGGTGCCTCTCTTGGAGCGGCTGTCCTCGTCTTAGCACCTGCTTGTTCTTTGTGTGTGGAGAATGATGTCAACGCTTGCTTCTTCAGTCAGCCACAAACTAAAAAGGGTCACTAAACCTCCAAGAGAAAATAGGTATCTCATCTTAAAATCCTGCCCCAAATCTTTTAGAATGGCTGGAAGCTGCATGAATGGCATTGTGTGAGTGAAACTCAGGGCGATTTGGCACTACTAACTAATATTGTTGTTTATATTAAAATTATATCCCCTTTCCTCCTGAAGAAGCACAGGGTAGTAACGTCTTGAAATGTGTAAGTCTGGCCTCTGGAATAAGTCAGAAAGAGCTGTTCTGCTTTTGGAATATTGTTTGCATGTATATTTTTTTACTAATCAAATGACAACGCTTCATGCACTTGTGGTAACATGAGCTCAATATGGAGGTACCAAAAATGAGTTAAAATAAGGAACTACACCCATACAGGAAAGCGTAACAAATTTCAATAGATTTCAGGGCCTTCTGTAGTCACACAAGTTATCTTAAATGGCAGCGCTCGCATATGGCATTTGGAAACCTGAGAAGCCTCAGCCAAGCCTCTGATCCACCCAGAGCCCTTTTTACTGCTGGCCATGAGGACACTGAAAGCTCTCTTGCTGTTCCTTCTCTTCCAGTGTCCCACACACTGTTTGCTTTGGACAAGGGGCAAAGCGCAGCTTCCAAGGCAGAAAAAAGAAGGCCTGAGGGACCAAAGAGGAACTTCAGGAAGTGGCAGAGTGAAGAAAGACTTTTGCAAAGCCCAGGCGGCCTTTCCTCGGGCAGAGGAGCTGGTTTACCCTTCAGCAGAGGCAAAGTGGGCTCTGGTGTAGGGAGGTGTGCCTGCCCTACCCGGCAGAGACAGTGAACTGGGTCCTTCTCCAACTGGGAGCTGCTCCTGCAGGCCAGGAGTCCCCAGGACCAGAGTTGCGTGCAGAGGGTGAAAATCGTTTCTGTATTTTTGAAAATAAAATGCTTGGTGTTTACAGAATCCTGTATGTTGAAAAGAGCAGCTGGTTGATTAAGCCACAGGAGGCAAATGGAGGGTCATCTCTCTCTGAACAAAATGCACAAAATACACAATCTGCATCTAAACATAATCTGTTCCTATGTTGCAAGAAATGTCCTATCTTCTCTCCATTAATCAAAAAGGGGCCAAAGTATTATCTTTCCAGTCAATATCAGTCTTTTGGCAGAAGTAGGGCACAAAGAGTCCATCTAGATTGACCAGCTGCCAAGCTTCATATAATTGACATGACATTTAGGATAATGCCATCATCTGACAATTTTATTTCTCCCCAAATATAGTATTTATACATCCTAAGACTTTAATCCAAAAATTCATAAACGTCAGACATTGCTTAAACTTATGTTTCAAAGAAGCATTTTCCTAATTACATCTTCTGCAACATGTTGTGAATAGTCCCTTTCTGTACAAAAATACCAGTCCAATTCTAAATATTATCTTTTGTTGCCCAAGACGTAGTTTATAATCTAAAAAACATTTGCTATGGAAGCTAAGACATTATTATGTTTCTTAGTGGCTTTATACAAAGAAAATCTCAAAGCAACTTAACAATACACTGTATAAAATAGAACTGGATAAAACCAGTTAAAAATCCTGGTGGAGGGAGACCCCTAACATATCTATGAAACATTTAAATCATCAGTAGGTGCTGGTGGTTCTATACAAAAATGTATTGCGGTGGCCTGTCTTAAAAGGACTGTTTCCAAGAGACCTAAAAAGCTGCAGGGAGTTCCACAGGCATCCTTCTCCTTCCTGTGGGGCCACCAGCAGCTTGTTGAGTTTCTCAACCAGGGAATCCGCCCCCCCAGCGCAGCTAGGTGCAGTCGGCAGGGGGACCCCCTCATCCGGGGAGGGGGCTTATCTGCCCCCCCCCGGAGCTGGCGCTTCTTTACTTGGGGCTCAGGGCAGCCCCCCGCCCCGGCCTGCGCCCCTGCACCTGCTCGGACTGGAGGGGCAGGGAGGGGTCCCTTGGCTGCAGCCCCTCTTCCTCCTTCGCCCCGCAGCTCCCCCCGTTTCCATGGCGACGGGGTGGGGGTGGGGAGGGAGCCCGGCCGGGAGGAGGAGGCGGACGCCGCGCAGCAGCAGCGACTGGGACGGAGGCGCCGCCAGGTGAGGGGGGGGGGAGGAGAGGGGCGCCTCCCTGGAGCGCCAAGGGCCCCCCCCCCGCATCTCCCCGATCTGGGCGGGGGGGGGGAGTGGGATGGGCAACCTCGCCTTCCCCCGCGGGCGACCCAGAGTTCTCTCCCCCCCCCCCGGCCGGGATGGGCTTCCGTCTGCCCCCATAGGACCCCCCTCGCGGCCCTTCTTTGTCCCTCCGCCCCCCTCCTGATCCTTCTCGAGACGAGGCTTCTGCAAGGAGGCGCCCTCGCAGAAGGAGCAGGGGCGCTTCCAAGGCTGCCCCCCCCCGGCTTACCCCTCTTTGGAAGCAAGGGGGACTGCACTGCGGGGGGGGGGTGACTAGGTGCCCCGGGGTCCCCTCCAGCCCCGGCCATTCTTGGGTCCTGGAGGCATCGCAGGAAGCCGGGGGCCCCGCCCGGCCACCTCCCGCGGGGCTGCTCTGCCTTCGTCCTTCTCTGGCTTCCTGCCTGGGCGAGAACAGGAAAGGTGAGTCATGTTAGCTGAAGGTGGCTCCGTCCAGTCCCGTGTCCCCCCCCCCGCCCTTCTCCGAGGAATCGGACCATCCCGCCCGCCCCCGGCAAGAGGGTCCGCCGGCTGAGAGCAGGAGGCGGCGGGGGGCGGGCAGGTGAGGGCCCCCAGTCTGGGCGCGCCAGGGGCGGAGGTGGCTGCTGGGCACCGGGGGGCGGGCGGGCGGGAGGGAGGGAGGTCCAGGCTCTGCCCGGAGGAGGAGGAGGAGGAGGAAACGGGAGCCTCGTCTCTCCGCTGCGCAAGGAGCTCTGGAGCGGCCGGCAGACGCGCCTCCTTTGGGGCTCAGGACGCGGAGCAGAGATCGCAGCAGCAGCAGCAGCAGGTGGGTCTTGGCCGGGCTGAGCGCTGCCTGCCGGGGCTGGACTGCGCGGCGAAGGAGGCAGCGCTGGGGGTGGTGAAGAGGGGGCACCGAGGAGGGAAGAGCCAGGCCCAGCCTGCTTTGGCCCCTCAGAACCTGGGTCGCGTGGGCTTCCGCCAGGTGGACGGAGGATTTCTTTGGCTCTGCTGACTGCCAGGGGCTCCCAAGGAAGCAGATGCCTCTTTTGCAGAACTGGGTGGCAAGGGCAGGTCTGCCAGCCACTTCCGAGTGGATCCTGCTTGGCAGAGTTCAGCCAAACAGGTGGAGGGGCCTGTAGGCAAGATGCCTTTAATGGTGTTTTTTTAGTATAACGTGGAACCTATAATATTTATTTATTTGCAGAATTTGTTGAAATTTTCAAGTCAGTGCTGGGGGTTTTGTGCAAGAGAAGTCTAGAATGTGTGTGTGTGGGGGGGTTATCTCTCTGCTGTGACTTGGGGGGCAATTTGTATGAAAATAGCTTACATATATTTTTGCCGAGCCCCCCACTTTTCTTTCTTGTTGGTATTGTCTGCATTTGGGCCTTCAATATTTCTCCTTTTAGAAACTCCCATCCACCTTGGACTCCCTTCTCTTTGACGGTGGGATCACACCCAGTAGCTCCTTAAGCTATATGAAGTTGGCCTTTTTGAAGTCCAGAGTCTGTGTCCGACTCCCCTTTCATTTCCCCTTTCCTCTGTATCCTGAAACCCAGGAGAAGAGGATCACTTCCTCCCAAGTTTCAGAGTTTCCAAGTGCTTCCACTTCATCGATCAGCTCCTCCCTATTAGTGAGGACCAGATCCAATATAGATGATCCCCTTGTTGGTTCTTCCACCTTCTGGGAAACGAAATGGTCAGCAAGGCAAGGGAGGAATTTGTCAGGCCTTACACACTTGGACCAGAAGATGATGCCCAGGGTCCCTTTCAACTCTACAATGGCACAGGGGGAAGGGACTTGGGGTGTATGAAAGTTGGTTTGAGGTTTTGCTTTTTGCTTTTTTGTCCCTTAGCAGCAACTGGTAACTCCATTCTGTTACCCCCCCCCCCCCGGCACTGTGATTGGGAGTAGGAAGGAGAGCCTGGCAAAGGTGCTCCGTGATTAGAGGCTGGTGCTGTCAGTCACCTGCTCCCCTCCTGCCATGGCACATCCCTTACATGGCAAGCTTCACGAGACAGGCAGTGTGGGCCTGGCATGGAGGGGGGGGGGGCGTGCAATGCTGCCTTATACTGAGTGGGACCCATTGCTGCATCTCCTTCAGTACTGTCTGCACTGACTGGCAGCAGTGGCTCTCCAGGATTTCAGGCAAGGAGTCTCTCCCCAGCCTTGCCTGGAGATGCCAATGACTTTCTGCATGCCAAGCAGCTGTTCTACCACAGACCAAGTTATGGAGAGCAGGGCGGAAAGTGCAGCCCCTCCCCCTGGCAAGTCAGCACAGCCTAAAGGAATCCCCTGCCTTGCGCCTCTCCCTAGGGAGGCCTGTTCTGCAGCCAGATGTTTTCATCTGTTTTAATGGTAGCTCCTGCTCTTTGCTGTTGTGGAGCAGCAGACTCCAAAGTGCTCGGGGGGGCCAGAGGGGGATCTGGTTGGGGAGCAGGATGTTCCCAACAGAAGCCTGGATCCTGGAAGCTGAGGTGGGAGTGGGTGTCTTTATCACATTTACATCGATTCTTGGCCAGAGCTGCAGGCCTTATTAGATCAGCGCAGTTAAGTGGATTAAGTCAATTGGCTTAGCCCAGTCCTCCTCCCTGCTGCAAAGGCCAGCTGTGTGCTGTGCAACAGAACAGGCCCCTAGGGTACGTCCCTGGCAGAGGGGCAGGGAGATCCAGAGCCCAGCAACGCAGCTAGGGGACAACTCACCAGGCTCCTCAGAGGCATTGCAGGCTCTGCTTCTCCACCAGCAAATGGTGGTGCTGAGGTTTTGCCCATAAAGGTAAAGGACCCTTGGACGATTAAGTCCAGTCAAAGGCGACTATGGGGTTGTGACGCTCATCTCGCTTTCAGGCCGAGGGAGCCGCTTTTTGTCCATAGACAGCTTTTCGGATCATGTGGCTAGCAGGACTAAACCGCTTCTGGTGCAATCAGACATCATGACAGAAACCAGAGCACACAGAAACGTCATTTAGCTTCCCGTCACAGCGGTATCTATTTATCTACTTGCACTGGCATGCTTTCGAACTGCTAGGTTGGCAGGAGCTGGGAAACGGCCACAGGAACTCATTCCATTGCGGGGATTTGAACTGCCGACCTTCTGATCAGCAAACCCAAGAGGCTCAGTGGTTTAGTCCTGGTTCTGCCCATAAACACATCTAGGCTCCCTCCTGCCCTATCTTTGGGTGGAGGCTCAGTAGAAGAGAGAAGCTGGAAGGCAGCCTGCAGGTGGTGGGGGGCGGTCAGACTTTGCATTTCCCTTTCCCAAGAGCAGAGGCTCTTGCTTGGATTGGGAACTCCCAGTGCAGAGAGGACACCATCATTGTTGGTTGTGGCTCAATGAAGGCATTTTTGTTTTTTCCTGGGGCCTGTGTTTGTTTTAAAGTGGAGGATGTTTGCAAACCTTTCTGCTGTGTTGGGTCAAAATGCAGAGAAGGACCTGAAGATGCAGGTGTGGAACAAGCATTTGGGGTGAGGGACTCCTGGGAGGAGTTTGGCCAGAGTGGCCTTCCCCAACATGGTGCTTCATGCCTGCTCAGATGTTCTGAACTCTCCAGGTCCCATCAGGTACCCCAAAACATTGCTGTATGAAGCCGAGGAGGATGGGAGTTGTAGCTCCCAGTTGCAGAAGGTGGAGGAGCCTCAGACTCTTGCCCCACAGCTTCAGCTTGGGCTCTCTGTCCCAGGGCCAAGTGGGGCCATGCCAGCTTCCTCTTCTCCCTGATCCTTATAGAGCCACGAAATGGTGAAGGAGAAACCCAGAGGAGGGCAACCAAAATGGTCAAAGGCCTGGAAACGATGCCTTATGAGGAACGGCTAAGGGAGCTGGGCATGTTTAGCCTGGAGAAGAGGATGTTAAGGGGTAATATGACAGCCATGTTCAAATATATAAAAGGATGTCACATAAAGGAGGGAGAAAGTTTGTTTTCTGCTGCTCCAGAGAAGCGGACACGGAGCAATGGATCCAAACTACAAGAAAGAATATTCCACCTAAACATTAGGAAGAACTTCCTGACAGTAATAGCTGTTTGACAGTGGAATTTGCTGCCCAGGAGTGTGGTGGAGTCTCCTTCTTTGGAGGTCTTTAAGCAGAGGCTTGACAACCATATGTCAGGAGTGCTCTGATGGTGTTTCCTGCTTGGCAGAGGGTTGGACTCGATGACCCTTGTGGCCTCTTCCAACTCTATGATTCTAAGATTCTAAACCCCACGCAGCCTAGCCCAGCGTCTTATATGAAAAGTATTCATAGAGCACCCTTCGTGCAAAATTCCAGAGCAGTGTGTAGCAAGCTTTACAAAAGAGATAAAATATCACTTTAAAACAATGCAGACAGATAATTAAGAATCACAACGGGCTCCACTGGAAGTCCAGCGAGATCTTGAGGGCCACCTTTGGCTCATAGAGAACTGGTCCCCCCTCTGGGCCTTCTTTGGCCACTGGAATTAACAGAAGATCTGGTGACGGGTGCAGCTACTCCAAGGTGCTGCTGCCAAGTGGGACAAGGAGGGGTGCAGGTCTCCCCCAAATTCCAGTTCCCCCGAGATTTCCAGAGGCAGCCCCTGCCCTCCCTGGGTCTACCTGCTGACAGCTGTGCTCCTCTTGTTTGGCAGCCCCGGGCTCTGCTGAGCACAGCATGGAGGATTCTCCGGCCAGGAGCGCCAGTCCATCTGGCCTCACCTACGCCGTGGCTGCTTCACAGGTGGTGGGCCTGGCCGTGATCACCCTGACGGGGGCCTGGATGGGCCAATACCGGGGCGGCATTGCCTGGGATGGATCCAAGCTGCAGTTCAATGCCCACCCACTGTGCATGGTCATTGGGATGGTCTTCCTCCAAGGAGACGGTAAGGAAGCGGTGGGTGGGGGGCCTTTTGAGAACTGCCTTCCAAGGGAGACAACTGGGAGCTGCTTATTTCAAACCCCTCCCCTTGCTGTAACTGCATTCACAATTTAGGAGAGGGGGCAGAACAGGATGTGCCACCCCACCCCCCTGTCCCAAAGGAGGCAGAAGCACATCTTGCACTGCCCAGCCAAGGGTCCACAAACTGTGTCTGCGCATGGTCATTCAGCCACATGATTAAGGCAGATGCTCCAGTAGATTATCTTGCACTCTGTTATTCAAATCCCAGACTTTTGAGGGACCCTCAAACCTTTTCAATTATTTGTTTTTTAAAAATATATTTATGAATTTATAAGTGTACAAAATACAGAACTGAAGAACACTACTTGTGGGGTCTGAGCGGAGCAGTTCCTGGCCAGGGGAGCAAGAGCCAAGCCCCCCTCTCAGCCAGCCCCACACCTCATTGCCCCTCTCCCCTCCCTGTTGTACTCTTGCAGCCCTCCTGGTATATCGGGTCTTCCGGCATGAGAGCAAGCGCTCTACCAAAATCCTCCACGGACTGCTCCACGCCCTGGCGCTGGTCATTGCACTGGTTGGTGAGTCCTGGGGGGGGGGGGCAGCTGGAATAATCTGCCCCATTTGCTTGAGCCTCAACCTCCTGCCTGCTTTCTCAGAAGCCCCTCTGAGGGGCAGCAGGCTCAAGGGGGTGGTCAGAGGCTTCCCTGAGTCTCAGGGTCAACCCACAGCTCCTCTGAGTTCTCCAACAAGCTGGAGGAAGTGGGCATGTTTTGGGCCTCCTCTCCCATAAAAACATAAGGCTGGGGTGGACGAGGCCGTAGGTGGCTTACTGTGTTCCTCACATGTGGATTGGAATACAGCTAGCAGGGCTCCCCCAGACAGACAGACAGTCTCCACCGCCTGCCATTTCCACCCATGTGCTTCTTCCCAGGCAAGTTGGACATGCCCATCTCCCCATCCCTCGTCCCTCATGCTAAGTGGGGTCCCACTCTGGTGCAGTTTTGTCTGAGGGTTGGGATGGTGGGGAAAGGCAGGGGGTCACCTGAGGCCTCTCCCTCCCTCCAGGTCTGATAGCCGTGTTCCAATTCCACAAGAAGCAGAGCATCCCGGACATGTACAGCCTGCACAGCTGGTGTGGCATCCTGGCCTTTGGCTTCTACTTTGTGCAGGTGAGGCAAAAGCAGAGCGGGAGGAAGAAAGGGGGCTGGTGTCTGCCTGGCCTCCTTCCAAAGCAGGTCTGTGCCCAGAGAGCAGCGAGGGAGAAATGCACAAGGGGCAGGAAATCAGAGCAAGAGAAAGGAAGAAACTCTGGCTGCTGATTCCCCTGTTGAAACGGCATCTGGGGCTCCCCAGATTCCTCAGCAACCTTGGAGGGGGGCTTGAGCTGTCCAGGGGTCTGTCTGGACACAACACATCTTTCTCAAGGGGGGGGGGGGCTTTGATTCCAGGCGCTGGATGGGGGAATCTCTGGGAGGTCTCCATCTGCACCGCAGAAACAACACGGGGCTCTTGACACTGTCTGCTTGGGGAGCTGGGTCTTGGCTCCCAGGATCCTCATCTTTTCCCAGAGCACAGCTGATCTGCATTGCTGGGAGCCCTTCCTGCGCCCACCTTCCTCCTGGGTGGGAGTGGGGGTCACTTGCAGTGGCACCACATACAATCTTAAGAGTTGGAAGGGACCCCCCAGGGTCATGTAGTCCAGCCCCCTGCAATGCAGGAATCTCAGCTAAAGCATCCATGACAGAGGGCCATCCAGGCTCTGCTTAAAAACCTCCAAGGAAGGAGGCTGCTGCTCTGAATTGCCTTTGAGCCAGCCCTTGTGCCCCCCCTCCTCAGTCATGGCTTCCTGGGATCAGAAGGAGGCCATGGGGGTGGATTATTGGAAGGGAGACCTTTTGCCCCTCATCCTGGGGCACCACCCGCCTCTCACCAGAACTTAAAGGCGGTGGCAGCAAGGGAGTTTGCAGGGTTTGAGGGCTGGCTCCTCTTTGCCTCCTGATTATTTAGTCCATTCTGGGGGTGGGATGGGCTCCATGGGAGGTGGGCTGCTGTCTCGTGACTTTGGGGTTCTGCCTCCCTTCCTCCTTAGTGGCTGCTGGGCTGGAGCTTCTTCCTCTTCCCCGGAGCCTCCTTTTCGCTCCGCAGCAGATACAAACCGCAGCATGTCTTCTTTGGGGCTGCCCTCCTCATCCTTTCTGTCGCCACTGCCCTGCTGGGGATCCTGGAGGTGCTGCTCTTCAACATCAAGTGAGTGGCCCCCACTTTGTGGAAGTGTTTCTGTTTTAACTTACAACCTGATGCCTCTGTCTCTGCTCGGCTTCCTTCTGATAAATCCAGAATTCTGGGCTGCAAAGTGAGGGATGGAGCAGAAATGACTGCCTAGGAGGGGTGTTCGTAAACAGCTTTTTGCAGTTTACGTGGCTAATATATTCTCAAATCAACATCCTGCAAAATGGCAGCAGTGCGGGGCTTGGAACTGAGTGCCGTCTCCATTGCCTCCTCTGGCCTGGAAGGCAGAATGAGATTCTGAACATGTCTGGTCAGCAGACGAGTTGCCGAAAGCCTTGAGCTGCCTTTTTCTTAAATGAATGAATGAATGAATTAGAAATTGGGGGGTGGGGGTGGGGTGGAGATAAAGTGCTTGTGCTAATGTCAACCTTTCTGTTCTTGCTCAGGGAGACTTACAGCTCCTTTGCCCCAGAGGGTGTCCTTGCCAACACCTTGGGCCTCCTCCTGGTGGCTTTTGGGGCCATTGTGGGCTACATCTTGACACGGGAGGAGTGGCAAAGGCCCCCTTTGGCTGAGGAGATGGCCCTGTCCATGGATTTCAAGACCCTCACGGAAGAGGGCAGCCCAACAAGCCCCCAATGATGGCCGCCATCACTGCCTGCCTGTGTCTCCATGTGGTGTCTCTTGCTTGTCGTGCAACATGGTGGCTGCCACCTTTCCTGCTGGGCCACGTGTCAGCAAGCCCTCTCCAGAGGACTCTTTGCCATCCCTTTTCCTTAAGTGGCCATTGCAAGGGTCTCGTTCTGAGCAGGGGTCTCCTGCCCCTGTTCTGCCCTCAGGGGGTTAGTGCCTTGGTCACTCCTGTGATCTGGGGTGTTGTGCCACATTCCCTGTGAAGAGGGGATTTAACAGGGACTTCCAGTTTCTGCTCTGTAAGCGGCTCCTCTCTTCCTGCTCAGTGTTCATTAATGGCAGCAGGACAAGGAGTCCCCTGGGGCCATTCCCAGAAGGGGGGCTGACAGCACTCACAAAAAGGGTTCAGGGGTGTTGGGAGGGCAGCTGCAGATTCTGTGCAGCTGGAGGCTGTGACTTCTTGCAGAGCTGCATCAGTAAAAAACAAAATTCTGAAGGCTTTAGACATACACACCTTCCTTCCATTAATTGTCCAAAAGATTTAAGCAAGCATGAATATTTGTAGAGTTTCTCCTGTTTACACAGTGATTATCAGGCATAACAACTGGGAGGCTGAGGCAAGAATGTTGCTTGTGCAATTCTGTCTCCTCTTTCTCTACCAGCAGATATTTGATTGAAATGTTTGTTTTTTCCAACTCCAGAAAGCCCTAAAGTTGACAGTCTCTCACTTATCCTGTTTTCTGGGGTTTGGATGCAGGCATTTCCTCTGACGCAAACTGCTCTGGGAGATCTCTGTGGGACCTGGATGTTTAATCTCTCCTAATGGCTCAACTATATAAGAAAGATTATACAATACTGTGGTTTGCAAAATCTTTGTAAGAAAAAGGTGGGACGTTACCCTATGGAAGTATTTGAATTGAATGCATCAGGTGTAATCGTGGGGTTGTATAAGAATTACTTAGCTAAGGATGAGGACCACTATGAGCACTCAATAGGCACTATGACAATACTGATCTTAAGTGTGAAATTATTTATTTTCCTGGGGACTCCTTGCCTTAATACAAATACACTCTCTTGTGTACTGACCAGTATATATTGTGTTTGGTGGTTGAGATGAACTTCAATAAATATTTGCAGCAAGTTCTTGAATTATTTGAAGTTGAATTGTCAGTGAAATCTCAGCAGGGCCCTTTAGGACTGGATCTTGGCTGCTGGTCAAGCTACACTCATGAAGCTACTTAGTCCTGCTTAGCTCTTTCAAGACTAGGTCCCAAATCAAGCCCAGAACTGTTCCACAAACCAGAGGCCCAGCCATTTTAGCATCTTTGTTGTATTCTGCCTAGGGCAGCTGCTCTTTCTGGATTTGAAGGCAATAAAAATGCTTGGGGTGACGACCACACATTACTCATACCCAGCAAGAATGAAGCACAACATATCTGCGTAGCCAACCTGCAGAATGTATTATGTGTAATGCACAGTTCTAGCCTGCATACCGCATGTTAAAGCACAAAGACTAACAGGGTAATGCTCAGCACCACAGTTCGAGTGCCCTAGTGCCATCAGTGCCACCGGTGTGTTCAGCCCCAACTTATAGGATGCCAGGCAAAGCAAGAAGCCCGGTTCCTAGATTGGGCTTCTATATTAAGGCATGGAACAGCACATTAATAGCAAAGTATCCGGCTTCCAGGCTAGACCTTACTGTAGTTCAGAACCTTGGACAGCAATGGACGTGGCCCCTCGGAGTCAGCCTGCAGCATCTCCAGCAGCCCTGGGCCTTGCTTTGCTTCTGGGTTGCGGAATGTCTTTCCCTTCCGTCTGGTTCCCTGACTCCTGCTCAGACAGTGTCGCACTGTCAGGAAAGGGGAATGTTAGTTACACTGTGGTTATAAAGCATGAGGTACCGTATTTACTTGAGTCTAATGTGCCATCGAATCTAATGCGCACCTCAATTTTTAGAACCTTGAAACCAAAAAAAGGATTTGCTGGCAAATGTAAATGTGTCATCGAGTCTAATACACACCTAATATTCACAACGTGATTTGGCCAAAAAAGGTGTGCATTAGATTCGAGTAAATATGGTAATTAGGGCATATTCAATGTGGTGTGATAATTGAGATTTGAACACAAAAGTCAGATAAACAGGTATTGTTTTGCTTTGTTAAGAGACATGGAAGAATGGAGTTAGTAAGGGATGTATAATGTAACAAGTGTTTTGGGTAAAGCCACATTTTCCCAATGCACATAGGGCTTCGCCATCATTCCCATGTCTCTCATTGCCCTTTGTGGCTGAAGTTAATTGCACTGAATATGCTAGAACATGCTGACTACCAAACTGATGGGCCACTGTCCTTACCCAAAGGAAAACCAAAGACAGCAGGCTAGGGCACCCTATATTGTGAACTGCTTTGTGATCTTTGGGTGAAGGGCAGAAAACAAATTAAAAAACAAAACAATGTAAAGTAAAGCAAAATAAATAAAACAAAGGAGGCTCTTGTCCTGCCTGCTGACTGCTCATAGCCATGTGACCTAAGCATCAGCTGCCATGCAGGCTCTTTCTGGTGCTGCGGACGGTGCGCCATGAGTCCCCCCCCCCCACTCCTCTAGTACTTTCTTTAGGAAGGGGACCTCACTCTTTGTGGAAGCCAGCTCCATATATTTGCTCTGGAGCTGCTGCTGTAGACTTTCCCCACCTGTTTCAGGTGGCCCTCTACCTTGCTGAAGGTAAGTGCTCTAGAGGAACCGGCAAGGATACAAGAGGGTAAGCAGGAGGCAGAAGAGCCACTGGACTATCGAAGTCAAACAACGTGGGATGCTCAGGTGTTCCATTCCTCTCCCACTCCCTCCCTTCATCAATTCTCTTATTCTTTCTCTTTATTCTTCTTCCTTCCTTTCTTGGCTGAAACTTCTAGCAGAAGTTGAGCAGTGGGCAATAGTGGAGGGGGCAGTTTCTTAACAATTTTGCTTCCATTTTTTTTGCTACAAATCCACCCCAAGCTGCATCTCCTACTGACAGGAAAAAGATAATGAGTACAGTTAAATTGTCATTGCTTTAAAACCTGTTGAGTTGTGTGAATATATCATGGTGTGATCCATGACATAAGTCCAGAGGCTTAAGCAGTTGGGAATACATCACTGTGTGATCTATGACATCAATTTAGCTTCTTAAGCAAGAAACCAGAAAATCTTAGCTTTCTTTTTTTAGAGTGTTGATAAAGTCCTTATGCTTTAAAAGAACACGATTGCTCTTACAAGTCTGATTCATGGGGCTCAGATATAATTGTACAGATTTTCAATTTTTCTCCCCTTGAGTTCATAAATTCTGAGCTTAAACTTACAAACACATATTTCAATGCACTGAAATTGGGGGCAGGGTGAGGTAACAAACTTTGGTTCACATAGATCAAAGCTCAGATACCCTGAGTTTAACTACATTGTACTAAACTTTGATTTTGTGTACCAAAAATGAATGCATTCTCAGATGGCACTTTTCATTCCACCAGCATTGTTATGCTTATGTGAAGTGGGATCTTGTAGCGCAACGCCTAGAAGGCCTGAATGCAGTAGTCTTAGGAATACTCCCCTCGGGGACTTGGAGAAGATGCAGAGTTTGTTTGCTGCCAGGCTTGAGGCGGAAATGCTACACACTTCACCTGGGAGTAAGCCCCACTGAACTCAGTGAGGTTGGCTCTTAGGAGAGATGCATGAGATGGTACTGTAAGTTCAGTGTCTATTCTTGCTTACATTTCTTTGATAAACTCAGATGCAACATGCCTATAATATTATTAGGCACTGAATTTGTATTCTCAGCTTGAATTCTGTGTGTCCCTATCACAGAAGCAGGGTATTTAAAAGAAATCTCATCCAGTGATTTTTTTAAATGTATGGATTCTCCCTGAATTAAGATGCCATTACTGGAGGCCTGTTCAAGGAGTGCTCCTCTGGTGTGTACTGAAAGCCAGAGCCACGGCACCGATGCCCAGAAGGATCTCTGGCCACAATCCAGACGGGACCTTTGGTTCCTCAGAAGGACTGAGTTGCATCGGAGCTACACCCACCTTGCCAGAAAGGGCACAAGCAGGGCAGGCAGGCAGCTGGTGAAGGGCCAAATTCCCCAGGCCATGTTGGTTGCGGAAGACGTGTGAGCCGGCCATGACCCAAGGCAGCCTCTCCTCCCAGACACACACGGGGACGGAGCCGCTGCAAATGCCTTACAAGCACTTCCTATGAGATAGGAATGTACCTACAGAATAAAGGATTTATTTCTGCCTAGATATTGCTTATTTATGCAGCCAAAGCCATTGCAAGGCAAGACACACAATTAAACTAAGAAGAATTTCACTGAGCATCATCCCCACAAACTTCTCATTAAAGGCGAAATGGCCCCCCTTTTGATAAATGCAAAGGGAGCCTGTGGCCGAATGGAAAGCGAGCGGAGGGCCCGGTGGGTCCGCCTGCGGAGAGATTTCAATCCCAGGCGAGCAAGGCACTTTCAGGCACTTGGCTCTTTCCCCCGCCGCCTCCAGCCACGACCGACGGGCAGCTCAGAGAGGCGTCTGACTGGGCAGGCGGCGTGGCGCAAGGAGGGGCCACATGTTGACAGGCAGGCGGAGCAGCCAACGCCGAGACCGAAAAGGCGAACGGGAGGGGAGGGAAGCCCAGAAGCGGCTCTCGCGCTGCCGCGCCCGAAGTTTCCCGCCCTTTACTTCGTTTCGCCTGAGGCGCCGGAAAGGGCGGGAAGGAGGCGGCGAGGAGCGCCAGGGCGGGGCGGCGGCGGCGGGTGTCCCTCCTCAGAGTTATCCCACAGAGGTCGAGGAGGGCCCGGGCCCCGAACAAGCGAGTCTCCGGCCCGCGCCCCGCCGAGGAGCTCGTATAAGCAAGCGCGGGGAGGCGAGGAGAGGAAGGCCGCGCTCCCAGCAGCCATGGACAGACTCCCGCGGAAGCCCGGAAGGAAAGACAGGAAGACATTCTGCCTGGTTCCTTCCAAGCCCGCAAGAGCTTTTGGCGCCTGGTCTGGCTTGTTTTGGCTGCCACAGGACTCCTCTCCTTGCCTCTCGGGTGCAGCAGCAGCATCAGATGGTGCCGTTTGAAGACCTGGACTCTGCCCTCTGCCCTGTGGGTCGGGCCCACTCGGGAACCCAGAAAGCGCCGGCCGTTGGCGGCCTCTCTCGCCTCGCCCAGGGCCCCTCACCCGCCCCAAATCTACCGCAACTCCTCTGTGGGGAGATAATGTCATGTTTCCCCTGTCAAGAGCAGAGATTTAGAAATAATCACCAGTATGAAAGTGCTTATGTCATTTGAGTAGGATTAGGCTGAAATAGAAACCATGGAGATGAGGAATTCTATCTCTCACAATCAAATTAAAGCGTTTCTGCCTTTTGTGAAATGCCAGGCTTCATTTGCCTTAATAGGTTGTGACAACTTTAGGCTTTGGTGAAATCCTCTTAGTAAGAATGTTAGGTGGCTTCTTTGTTCTCCACCCTGTAATCATGGAGCTAAGAACAAAGGTGACATCTGCTGCCTTTGTAGAAGCACTAATAGCGCCTCGTGCAAGTGTGGAATACTTTTAGCTTTTGCATAGTCATATCCGTTTCTCAATGTATGCAGCATGCAACTCTGGCTAACCTGAATTAAGAAAGAACAAGGATTACAGGGGGAAAAGATCCCAAAGTTTCAAGCAGTGTGATACCAAGGTTTTGTGACAAAATACTTGTGAAGTCAGGAGTCCTGCAAGGGGCATCCAGGCATATAGTGCTTACTCTTGAAGTGACCCACCTGCTGCAAATTTCATACAATACTCCAATGAAACATCAGGAACAACTACTGAGTAAGATCCCATGGTCAGAAATACTCAGAGAGAAGGGAGTCCAAGACTGATGGGAGTTTCCTTAAGATGAAATTTTGAAGGTCCAAATGCAGACATTTCCAACAAGAAAGAAAAGTGGGAGGCACCTAAGGAAACCGGTGTGGCTACATAAGGAGCTTACAGATGAACTGAGAGTTAAGAAGGGAATGTATAAGAAATAGAAGAATGGAGAAATCACAAAGGAGGAGTATACACTAGTAGCCAATAGATGTAGGGTGAATGTCAGGTGGGCTAAAGCTCAGTATGAGCTCAGGCTTGCAAGAGAGGTTAAAAATAATAATAAAGGTTTATTCAGCTATGCTCGAAGGAAGAGGAAGAACAATCAAGTGGTAGGTCATTTGCATGGAGAAGACAGAGCAATGCTCTTGGGTGACAGAGAGAAGGCGGAACTGCTTAACATATACTTTTTCTCTGTCTTCACACAAAAGGAATGCAATGACCAACCTAGTGACAAAAGAAATGATGCAAAAAAGGAGTTGTAGCTCATGAAAGGAAAGGAGGTAGTAAGGGGACATCTAGCTACTTTAAAGGAATTCAGATTTCCAGGGCCTGATGAGCTGCATCCAAGGGTACTAAAGGAGCTTGCAGGTGTAATCTCAGCCTTTGTGATCTTTGAGAATTCTTGGCGATTAGGTGAGGAGGTGGTCAAATGTCCCCATTTTCAAAAAGAGAAAAAGAAGACCCAGGTAACTACTGACTGGTGAGCATAACATCAATACCAGGAAAGGTCCTAGAACAGGTAATTCAACAGTCAATCTATGAGCACTTAGAAAAGGATGCTGTGATTACTAAGACCCAGCATGGGTTTCTCAAAAATATGACACGCCAGACCAATCTCAGTTCTTTTTTTGATGGACTTACAGGCTTGCTGGATCAGGGCAATGCTGTGGACATAGTGTATCTTGATTTCAGTAAGGCTTTTGATGAAGTCCCTCACGATGTTCTTGAGAGGAAGCTGGTAAAATGTGGGCTGGATGAGATAACTGTTAAGTGGATTTGTAGCTGGTTGACTTACTGAACCCAAAGAATACTCGTTAATGGTTCCTCATCATGCTGGAAAAAAAGTGAAAAGTGGAGTGCTGCAGGGTTCTGTTCTGGGCCCATTGTCTTTATAAATGACTTGGATGAAGGAATTGAGGGGATGCTCACCCAGTGACACCAGACCAGGAAGGATAGCTAATGCTACAGAAGACAGAATTGGGATTCAAGATGACTTTGACAGATTGGAGAAGACTGGGCCAAAACTAACAAAATGAATTTCAATAATAATAATAATAATAATAATAATTTATACCGTGCCCAACTGGCTGGGTTTCCCTAGCCACTCTGGGCGGCTTCCAACAAAATATTAAAATACGATAACTTCCCTAAACAGGGCTGCCGTCAGATGTCTTCTAAAAGTCTGTTAGTTGTTTTTCTCTTTGACATCTGGTGGGAGGGCATTCTACAGGGCAGGTGCCGCTACCGAGAAGGCCCTCTGCCTGGTTCCCTATAACTTGGCTCCATGCAGTGAGGGAACCGCCAGAAGACCCTCGGCGCTGGACCTCAGTGTCTGAGCAGAACGATGGAGGTGGAGATGCTCCTTCAGGTATACTGGACCGAGGCCATTTAGGGCTTTAAAGGTCAGCACCAACACTTTGAATTGTGAGCAGAAACGTACAGTAAGTCTTTCAAGACCAGTGTTATGTGGTCTTGGCAGCCACTCCCAGTCATCAGTCTAGCTGCTGCATTCTGGATTAGTTGTAGTTTCTGGGTCACCTTCAAAGGTAGCCCCACAGAGAACACATAGCAGTAGTCCAAGCGAGAGATAACTAGAGCATGCACCACTCTGGCGAGACAGTCTGCGGGCAGGTAGGGTCTCAGCCTGTGTACCAGATGGAGCTGATAAACAGCTGCCCTGGACACATAATTGACCTGCGCCTCCATGGACAGCTGTGAGTCCAAAATGACTTCCAAGCCGTGCAGCTGGTCCTTCAGGGTCACAGTTACCCCATTCAGGACCAGGGAGTCCTCCACACCCGCCCACCTCCTGTCCCCTGAAAACAGTACTTCTGTCTTGTCAGGATTCAACTTCAATCTGTTAGCTGCCATCCATCCTCCAACCACCTCCAGACACTCACTCAGGACCTTCACCGCCTTCACTGGTTCTGATTTGAAAGAGAGAGCTGGGTATCACCCGGATATTGATGAACACCCTGCTCAAGCCCCCTGATAATCTCTCCCAGTGGCTGCATGTAGATGTTGAAAAGCATGGGGGGGGGAGGACAGAACCTTGAGGCACCCCAAAAGTGAGAGCCCAGGGGTCTGAACACTCATCCCCCCCCCACTCTCTGAACACGGCCCAGGAGGAAGGAGTGGAACCACTGTATAACAGTGCCCCCAGCTCCTAGGGGGACAAATGGAAGCTTCTACACTTAGGAAGAACCAGATGTACAAATATAAGATGAGGGACACCTAGTTGCCAGTAGTACATGTGAAAATGATCTAGGGTGTCACAGAGTGAGCTGTCAGAAAAGCACACTGCTTAAAGTTGGAGTTAACTCTTTATTGTAAAGACACAATCTTCACAGATTTTGCTGAGTATCAGATCTAATTGCAGAGACTGAAACTCATAGCTTTCCCACAGCCATTGAAGTCCTCTCCGGGGCTTCCCCCAAGCAATCTGAGACTGTGTCTGCATGCAGCCTGCCCTTCCTCCTCCCATTTCAACCCTTTTTTGGTTCTGGGAGATGGGAGGAGAGCTTGTTGCAGCAGGAGGGGGAGATCCCCTTGACTCTTCACCTGTGTACATCAATGGCTGATCATTACATGGTCCATGACAGTGTGATCCATCCATGCCCCTCTTGAAGTTGCTCTGATTGACCAAAGCCAAGAGACTTGAGTCCATTAATGGACTGGAGCTGACCATCCTAATGAAGCTCGAACTCCCAAGATCCCAGACTGCTGCCAAAGCACTTGGTCTACAGCACTAAACTGCCCGTGCTTGGCACTTGCGACTGAAATTATTAGAGGCACTTTGCCCAGTGAGTTCCAGGTAGCAAACGGCACATGGTCTCAGTTGCTTGGCAAAGGCTCTGTGTCCAACAGCTCCTCGTGATGAAGTGTAGGCCTGGTTACTGAGAAGGAGCCATTTCACATTTCGGAAAGTGTCAGTGTGACACTTCTTGGTCTGCGCGTTAATCCTGGCCTCCTGGCCCAGATTTATGCACACTATGAGTGCCTTCCTTTATTCCATAATAAATCTTGCAACTTCTGCTCCTGCTTTAGCCATACTAAAGAGAGGTTTTAATAGCAATTGTGAGTTCTAGGAATGAAACTCCCAGCATGCCATTATCCTCAGTCTTGATTACCTCAAAACACCTTGAACATCTCAGCACTGATAAATTGGGCACCTTGATTTCCCTAATTCAATGATAATAGAACCATTTTTTAAAAATGCAGCTCCTGAATTTTGAAACATTCTTTGTTCTAACAATTCGTTCTCATGAATTATTTTGCTTCATTAATTTCATACATAAATTACATTTGAATCATTCTGTTGCTGAGTAAAACACTCGAGATTAAATGTATCGTGCACATGAGCTGCTGATGCTGTACATGGACACATTAATCAACCCTCCCATTTTCTCCTATCTGGTCATGCATCACATATTGATCACATTCTTATTTCAGCCACTCAAATGACTTCAGGACTGTGCCTTGGAAGCCAAAGGGGGTGGGGTGGGGGATGAAGGCAAGGCAGGGCAACCCCATCACAACATGAGCCTGTGACGTGGCCCATGACCAATACTCCAGCCAGCCCACCGCACCAGTCCTCAGCAATGTTATTGGTATAAGGCAGGTGAATTGTGGCTGGTGAAGAGCACTTGGCAGACCTCTCAGTGTGGCAGGTGAGAAGGCCAGCTGGATTCCTGAGCTGGTGAGCCTCCCAACTTAGTGTCCTGGTCACTGATGGACTCTGGGATTGTGGCACTCCAGATGCAATTCATCAGGCCCAGAGAAAGATTGGTTTTCATTCCGAATGCCTAGGAGTTTGCCTTCCCAACCACAGGCTGCCCCCGGTGGACCTACCTCTTCCTTGGTTCTCCTCTTCCTCTAAACATAGTCCCAAAGCCCCGCCCTCCCCTCTAGGTGCCAGCTGGTGGCAGCAGAGCCTACCAGAAAGTGCTCCCAACTGAGACGAGTGCTGCCACATGAAGGGAGCATGGGGCACTTGGACGTGTTTTATAAGGATGAAGAATGGGCTACTTGTGCCCCTCGTGACAAGGAGGGCCCTTTTGATTACACATTGTCAGCTGCAAGCCTCTTTGAAACGTGTCTGCCAAGGTTGCTGTTAGTCAACGGCCGTTGTGGCTAAGCCCTTCCTCCAGGATGTAAAGAATTAGCCACACGTTAGCGGACATTGAATCCTTTCAATAAACTGTCATCTGTACATCCTGTCTTTTGGGTTCACTTGCCAGCAACCCTGAAGGAAAGGTTCACTCAGGAGTAACCTCTGCTGGTGTGCCGACAGACCCCTTCAAATGCTCCCTTCCGTCACTGGCTGTGGCATTGTCCAGAACCATCATAGCACAGCTTCTGTCCTGTACAAATGTGCGGAGTCCCAATCCTCCTCCCCTGCTGGCACTGCTCTGTGGGAATGTCTGACTGCTCCACAGGCCTGCCTGTTGCCCATGGTGAATCAGCACCACTTTTGCTGGGAGCAGTAAGCCATTCCATGGGAACTCCAGGCTGGGCCCCAAGATCTGATCACTCCCAAAAGACATTCCCTACTTGCATAGGCACTCGTGTCGCTGTTATTGGAGGGGCAGGAAACAAAACTTTTGGTTTGCATATTGACACACCCCCAATCTCACAAACAACGCGAACAAAAGCACCACATAAAAACTTTGGAAGAGCCTGCTGGAGTCCAGCATCCTTTCCTCAGAGGCCAGCCAGATGCCTCAACAAGAAGCCAGCAAGAAGAACGTGAACACAAGAGCACCTCCTCCTCCTGTGGATCCTAGCAGCTGGTCTTGGGCAGCATTGCTGTCTCCCCATGGCTATTGGCCTTTGATAGCCCTCCTCTCCTCCATGAATTTGTCTAATCCACTTTTAAAGCCACCCAAGGTGGTGGTCATCACGGCCTCCTGAGGCAGAGAGTTCCATAATTGCTCTCTAAAAAGAGAGGCCCTTTCCCTTTGAACTAGGGTGCCCTGTAAATCTGGATGGACTGACGGATGGGAGACAATGGGGGCTCAGACTTGCCCGGAGGTAGAAGATGATTCAAGAAGTCAGGGCAGAATTCCCTCTTCAGCCCCAGGAGGTCCTGGTTACAGGAACACTGGAGCAAACACAGCCACGTCTCAGCCCTTGGCGGGGTGGGGGGAGGGCTTTGCTTCAGGGCTGCAGTTATTAATTACTGGCATTTATTATTCTTGTCAGCCTCTTAATGCCCATTAGATTTTCAATAGAAGCACTGCAATAAAAGTACAGTTCTTTGGATGGTTTATGATGCATGTTAATGAGGACACACAAAGGCCTTCTCAGTTATGCCCTTTCTCTTCTGGAAGACAGACGTTCCTGGGAAAGGTGGTGGCTGCAGTTGCACAGGTTGTCTGGCCAAAGCCAAGTCGCCATGTTTTCAAGTAAGAAGTCTTGCAAGGAGCGATGCTTCTGAGTGAAAGGACATCAGAGTCAGCTGGTGAGAGTTGGCTAGGGTCCCTGTTGGGACAGCCACGTGTGTATCCCCTTCCTCCTGAAAAAGAAGCAGTAAGAGGACGGGGACCTGCATAAAATTTGCCTATGCTAACTTCAAGGCATAGATACAGATTTAGAAATATTTATTATGCTTTGTAGAAACTCTCTGGTGGGAAAGGGTATGACATCACACTGTGATGGTGCTGTAGAATTCAATCCTTCAGCAACGTGATTTCCCATTATGAGCTTTACAATGCGTTTTCCTGAAACGTTTTTGGAATGTGTCTAGATCCAGCCCAGGTGAGCTTTGTGAGTGCCTGCTCAGTCTGTAGTCCAGACGCTGCTCATTGTTGACAGGCAACTTCATGGCCCCGACTGCTCTTCCTCCTTTGAGTTCTGGTATTTGAGCTGGACTCAGACTAGATATGATGCTAATTTGAGCTGGACTCAGACTAGATATGATGCTAACAGGCCTGGGTATAAAGAAATGTTCTCGCCTGGCACTTAAAGATATGCAATGAAGGTTCCAGGCGAGTCTCCCTGGGGAGGGAGGGAGAAAAGGCTCGTTTTTGTGTTGCTGCCCTCTGGACCTCTGGACCGTCTCCAGAGGCAGCCCCACATATAATGCATTGCAGTACTCTAACCTAGAGGTTAAATAACAGTAATTTGGTTCCCATAGTGCACAGGGTGAGGCCATTCAGCAGAGAATCCTGCTGACTCGCAGAAGGACTTACTCCTAAATGATACCAGTTTTGAATAGCTCCAGATTCATTCAAACCACAGGACTATGAATCTTTTGCAAACTGCCTGGCAGAGATTCCTCCCCCCATCCTAGAATGCATTTTCTGCAAGGTCTTGCTCTGCTTCTTGACCATCTGCACCAGGGGTGCCTTTCACATGATTTATGCATTGCCATATTGCTTTCAGCACTCTGCACCAGGAGTGCTGCTGGGCTTGCCTTCTTCGTTGGCTCTGCCATCTCGTGAGAGTCATCGTTGGCTGGCTTTTCTTTTCCACCTATCAGTTATCTAGATACGCTGTAATGTTGAGTAGGGCATGCCCTCCTGCTCTTCTCCTCCGCTTTGACCAGAGGGCTACATCATGCTTTGGGGGCTGGGAGTAGCAGTGGTACCCTGTTCAGGCAAAGACCAGGCAGTGCTCATGACAACGGTCAGGACACCTGATTAGTATTATTACAGTTATGTGTTGTTTTGCAGCCAGAAAGACCCTTGAAGCAGCAGGCAACAATAACGAGATGAGCATCAATAAAAATAAGCGTCAGGAAACAATAAGCAAGAAAACCAGCTTCTCAAGGGCCGCAAATCACTCAAGACTAAAAGTTGGTCTGAGCAAGTCTGTTTTTGCCATTTTCCTAAGAATGAGAAGAGAAGGGGATGGGCGGGATTTCTGACAGATGCAGGTCCAGAGTCCGGGGAACAACCAAGAAGGCATCACATACCCCACCCAATACTCTCTGCATACTCACCTGCCTTATTTTACAAGGTCATGGATGTGGAGCAGAGACTCTGTGGGCAGGCACAGGCATAGCAAGAGCAAGCTGTTTTTTAGACATCCTGGATCAAAAAGGTGACACTCACCTTTAAATCAGGCTCAGGGAGTAACAGGAAGCCAGAACAGACCCATTTAGAGGATCCCAAATTGAGTTAATTCATGGCTGTCCAGTGAATGCTACGGGATTTTAGTCAAGGTGGAATTAAAAGGTTTCCTGATTTGTGAGGATCTTTCTTCCTCAAAAAAATGATAATATTTCACTGGAATTGAATAGGGGACTCAGCAGGCATGGAGGTGACTGGACTGGATGACCCTCAGGGTCCCTGAGGGATGATGCTGAGATGCTAGCAGTGGGCTTCCAGTGCCCCTCAACCTTCCTAGCAACACCTATTTAGCACCAAAGAGTCAGCAGACAGGAGAGTGGTTTTGTGGCACTCTAAGGCTCCGTCTCTTGCACTGACTTCGGGGCAGAGGGCTCCATGGCTTACAGCACTTCTGAGGGGATGCTTTTGTCCCCAGAGTCCTCTTGCGCTTTCATGCACTGCAGAAAAAGGAAATGGCACCCCACATTTGACCCCATTTACTAATGAATGCTGTTTCCTCAACAGGGAAGTCCATAATCATGTTGGTGGGATTTGAGTATGTTATTTACAGAAAATATTGATAGACCACCTTTCTTCAGCTCAAGGCAGTTTCCATAAATTTCAGTAAAATATAATGCTAAAAGGAAAACCAACATAAGAAGAGTATGCCGGATCAGGCCGGTGGCGCATCTAGCACAGCATCCTGTTCCATTATGGCAAACCCCCCAACAGGGCCTGAGCGCAATAGCTCTCCCCCCCCCTGTGGTTTCCAGCAACTGGCATTCAGAAGCACGGCTGCCTCTCACTGTGGAGACAGAGTCCAGCCACCGACAGCCCTCTCTGCCTCCATGGATTCATCTGATCCTTTTAAAGCCATCCAAGTTGGTGGCATCACTGCCTCCTGGGTGAGCAAGTCCCATAGTTTAGCTCTGTGCTGGATGAAGAAGGACTTTCATTCGTCTGCCCTGAATCTTCCAGCGTTCGGCTTCATTGGAAGTCCACAGGTTCTAGAGTTAGGAGAGAGGGAAGAGAACTTTTCTCCATCCATTTTTTCCATGCCAGCTGTCAGAGCTGGCTCCGGGTCCCAGCTCACCAAGGACCAACGCTAGCCGATAGTACAGTATCAAAGTCTTTATTGAAGAATAGTCTCCATTTACAAGTCTCAGCGTCCCAGCTCTACGTCTGGACTTTAGACCGGCGAAGCTCTGTCTGGGTCTCCGCCCCCTGTGCACCAGTTTAAGACTCTAATCTTACTCCACCTCTTCCTTCTCTCTCTCTTCCTCTGGGTCTTACTACCCCCCGGGGTCTCATTCCTCCTGGACTCTTCTGACGCAGAGCTTGACCCCTC
This sequence comes from Podarcis tiliguerta, assembly GCF_965153285.1. Lineage (NCBI taxonomy): Eukaryota > Metazoa > Chordata > Lepidosauria > Squamata > Lacertidae > Podarcis > Podarcis tiliguerta. Next base: position 134,988,436 of record NC_139534.1, on the reverse strand, counting down.
TGACTCCTCCCCCTCTCTTCGGCGGGCTTTAGGACCTGGCTCCCTACCCGGGCTGCCCACCTTGCCGCCCTCCTGTACATTTGAACTTGGCGCGCGCGCGCGTTTAACTTTCCGGATGACCGTTTCCTCGCTCCCTGACGAGGGTGTGGTCACTCTTGCCTCACGTTCTCCCGCTGCCCGCGCGCCCCCTGATCCCGATGCCTGGGACTCCTCCCCCCTACTGCACTCTGGGGGGGACGCTGGTCCGGATCTCCAGCTGCCACTCTCTGAGTCCCCTCCGGCCCCTTCTTCCCGAGGTGTCCCCCTGGGCACTCCCCTTGCCCTGACCATGGGGGCCCCTTTCTGTGAATCCTCCGAGTCACTGGAGAGACTCAGAGACCTCGGACTACTGTCGTCGCTGACATTTCCTTCAGACTCCTCCCCCTCGCTCTCCGTTTCCTCCCTCTCCTGTGACTCTGCTCCTGAACCCCTGACATCCATCCCCCCCTCGAAGCCCCCCCTTCCCCCCTCCCCTTCCTCCGGCGGGGGTGCTGGGTGCTCCGTCGTTGTGGGGGTGAATGGTGGATACAGTTCGTCCCCCGTGGCGTGCATCCAGTTAGAGAAATCCGGCTCGTCCTCCGTGTCTTCGCCGACCTCGTTCTCCTCTGCTTCCATCTCCGTGCCGCCATGCTCGAACCCAACGTCCTCCCCCATCACGTCCATGTCCCTCTCACCCTCGTTCCCCTCTGGGTCCGTTGCCTGCCAAGGGCCCCTCAGCCACCTCTCCTCTCCTCGATTGTCCCACCAAAACGAGCGGTCTGAGGCAAACCCCGAGGGCGAGCCCTCCGGTGAACGTGTTTCTAATGCTGGTTCTTCGTCCGAGGTGAATCCATGGAACGTGCTGGTAGAAAGCGTGGGTGTGAAAAGCCAGTCGTCGAAATACTCGGCTGGCATGGGCCTGTGTGGGAACAAGGCATGAAACTCCTCTTTGAGGAGAGGCTCGTCCAGGGCATAGTCCGGCACCCAACTGTTGGCGCTGGCCGGGGTACCTTCCCTTGCGAGAAAATATTCTACTCCCTCTGCCCCCCATCTCGAGTCCAAAATCTCTGTGACCTGGTTGATGGGTTCCCTTCTTGGCGACTCCCTCCTTGGGGGGATCTCCCTATACTGGTCTGGTGCTGTGCCCTGCGCCTGAAATCGGTGAGGTGCTTTGTAGGGCGTGAGCACCGACCTATGGAATACTGGGTGCATTCTGGATCCTTCCGGAAGTGTCAACCGGAAGGCCACCGGATTGATCTGTGCCTCAACTAGGTAAGGTCCTAGCTGCTTATGTCCTAGTTTCTTCTTGGCTAAGGATCTGGTCGGCACTGCGTGGGCCGCTAACCACACCCAGTCTCCCACCTGTATGTCTTCACCAACCCTCCTGTGCTTGTCAGCCTGCAGTTTGTATGCGTGCTTTGCAAGCTCTAACTGCCTCCTAAGCTGCTCGTGGACTTCCTGCAATTCTGCCGCCAAGACTTCCGCTGCCTGTGGCTCCCCCTCCCCCAGTCTCTCTAATCCCGGGAAGGTTCTGGGATGCCTCCCGTTGTTGGCGAAGAACGGCGTCACCCCTGTGGACACGTGCTTCGTGTTGTTGTAAGCGAACTCAGCGAGCGGCAGGTAGTCCACCCATGTCGTCGGCTGTTGATTTGCATAGCATCTCAGGTACTGCTGCATGATGGCGTTGTCGCGCTCCGCTTGTCCGTTGGTCTGCGGGTGTCTCGCCGACGCTAGGTTGATCTTGACGTTCAGGAAACCCATCAGCTTCTGCCAGAAGCTCGAAATGAACTGGCGCCCCCTGTCGGACAAGATAGACCGTGGCAGTCCGTGCACCCTGAAGACGTGGTCTATGAACAGTTTGGCGGTCTGTTCTGCCGTGGCCACCTTCGCGCACGGAATGAAGTGGGCCACTTTAGTGAACATGTCCACCACCACTAGCACTGCCGTTTTACCCCTTGAGCTGGGTAAATCCGTGACAAAGTCCAGGGCCACCCTCTCCCACGGTTCGCTCGGGGTCTGCAGCGGTTCGAGCAGTCCCGCCGGAGGTTTGTGCACTGACTTGGCCCTTTGGCAGGTGTCGCACCTCGAGACGTACTCCGCTACTTCCCCCCGCATCTTGGGCCACCAAAAATCTCTGGCAACTAGTTCTGCCGTCTTCTCCTTGCCAAAGTGCCCGGCGGTGGGTGCGTCGTGTAACTGCTGCAGTACTTTCGCCCGGAGGTCGTCTCCCGGTACATAGAGTGCTCCTCTGCGGATGAGCAATCCGTCTCGTACTTGGAACTCGTCGTCCTGCACCGTGCCCTTGTGCACCTCCTCCATCTTGGCTTGTGCGAAGGGGTCCTCCTGCAGTGCTCGACGGACCGCCTCCAAGTCCACGGTTGCTGAAGCGCACGCCCACGCTTTCGGAGCGAAAATGTGCTTGGCCGCTGCTGGTGCCGCCTCTTCGAGGTATTGCGGCTTTCTGGACAGTGCATCCGCCATGATGTTGTTGTCGCCTGGGATGTATTCTATCCTGAAGTCGAAATCCGCAAAAAATTCCGCCCATCTGATGTGCCGCTGGTTCAGGAACCTTGCCGTGCGCCAGTACTCCAGGTTCTTATGATCCGTGCGAACCTGCACTGTGTGTTTGGCCCCGATGAGGAAGTGCCGCCACGCCTTGAATGCTGCATGAATGGCCAGCAACTCCCTGTCCCAGATGGTGTAGTTCTGCTCCGACTTGCTGAGCTTCCTGGAGTAGAAGGCACACGGTCTCCAGTCCCCATGCGGGTCCTCCTGCAACAGTACGGCGCCCACGGCTCTGTCTGAGGCGTCTGTTTCAACCCTCATCGGTTTGCTGGGATTCACATGCAGTAGCTGCCCTTCGGACGAGAAGAGACGCTTAAGGTTCTGAAAGGACTGCTCCGCTTGCTCCGTCCAGATGAACTTCTTCTTCTTAGAGCTGAGCGTGTCGGTAATGGCCGCCGTCTGCATCGCGAACCCCTTGATGAACTTGCGGTAAAAGTTGGCGAACCCCACAAACCGCTGGACCTCCTTCCGATTGCGCGGGCTCTTCCAGTCCAACACTGCGCGAACCTTGGCGCTGTCCATGGCAAGCCCCTTGTCCGACAGCTTGTAGCCCAGGAAATCCACCTCCTTCCTGTCGAACTGGCACTTCTCCAGCTTGGCATACAGCCGATGCTCCTGCAGTCTCTGCAGAACTTCCTTGACGTCACCTTCGTGGGTCTCCTCTGATTCTGAGAATATCAGGATGTCGTCCAGGAAGCAGACGCATGTCTTGTAGAGGAGACCCGCCAGTACGTGATGCATGAAGGCTTGAAAACAGTGGGCGCCATTTTGTAAACCGAAGGGCATAACTCTGTATTCATATGTGCCCAGGGGCGTGAACATGGCAGTCTTCCACTCGTCTCCTTCCCGTATGCGAATCAGGTTGTACGCCCCTCGCAGATCCAATTTTGTAAAAACGCGTCCTTTCCTCACCGTTGCCAGCAGGTCATCTATCTTGGGCATGGGAAAGGCCGTGGGCTTGGTCTTGGCATTTAAGAGCCTGAAATCAACTACAAGCCTCTTTTGGGGCGTGTCCCTTTTCTTCACAAAGAATACAGGACTGCCCCCCGCTGCCTTCGACTCCCGGATGAAACCGCGCTTCAAGTTGAGGTCTATGAACTCCTTGAGCTCCTGCAGCTCGTCCTCAGACATGGAATACAGTTTCCCGGCTGGCAGCGTCGCTCCTGGCAGGAGGTCAATCTTGCAGTCATAGGGCCTGTGGGGAGGCAGCTTGTCCGCTTCTTTCTCGCAGAAAACCTCCAAAAACGCTGCGTACTTGCGCGGCACTGCTTGCAGAGTGCCTAATTGTAGCTGCGGGTCGTCCCCTCCTTCTTCCGGGCTAGGAAGGATGCAATGTTCCGCGCAATAGGAGGAGCCGAAGGTCAGTTGGCGCTGGTACCACGCCAATGCTGGGCTGTGCCTGTGCAGCCAACTCATGCCCAGGACTACAGGCGTGTCCGACAGGTGGGTGACATTAAAGCTGATGACTTCTCGGTGATTTCCAATCTGCATCACCATTGGTTGCGTTTGTTGTACCACCTGCCCCCCTAACAAGTCTCTGCCATCCACCGTGACAACGTTCAGGGGCAGTGTGGCTGGTAGCAGTGGTATATTGTGCTGCTGAATGAATTCCAGTCCTATAAAGTCAGCGTTACTGCCGGAGTCAATGGTGATCGGCACCTCCACAGTGCGTCCATTGGGCAATTGGAGAGACGCTGTAAGCTGCACCACTGGTTTGGGTGGGAGGGGGTCTGTGGGTTGCAAAAGTGCTGGGGATTGTTTCATTGACTTGTCTGGCTGGACCCCAGTGCCTCTTCCTCCAGCCAGACTCCGTCGTTTAACTGTTGCTGCGTTTTCAATTGAGCTGCTTCTGCGACTGTTGCCGAGGCTGCAGTGTGCTTGTGGAGCCTCTGGGGACACTCTTTCGCCATGTGTTGAGCACTGTCGCAGATGTAGCACTTCCTGTTCCCTCTAGGAGGCTTCGTTTTGGCTGCTCCCGGTGTGAGGGCTCTGTTAGCTGACTGAGCCCTGGCACCTCCGATCTCCATCGGCTCTTCTCCCCCTCCCTGCGAGGGTGTGGAGTGCGCACGCGCTGCTTCTCTGGGAAAGAAGGGAGGTGCTCTGGCTGGTGCCCTTCCCCAACGCCCTTCTTCCCTGTTCCAAGGACGTTCTTCCAGATGCACCCCGATTTCCAGAGCCCTCTGGACTACTTGCTGGGTGCTCCTTGGTCTCTCCCCCCTTCCGATCTCTGCTTTTACATCTGCATTCAACCCCTCCCAAAAGAGGTCTCTGACTGGCGCAGAATCTTTTTCCCACCCCAGGGCATGAACCAATCCGAAAAAGCGTGTATGGTACTGCCTCACGCTGGCTTTGCCTTGTTTAAGTCCATGTATGTCCCTCCTGGCAATATCGACGTCTACCTTTGATAAAAAACATGAGTCCATTGCTTTAATAAAAGCCTTCGCATCTTGGAGCGCTGGATCATTGTCCCTCCATAGATTCCTCAGCCACGTTTTGGCTTCCCCATGCAAATGGGACAAGATAAACCCCACTCTCTCTCTCTCATCTCTAAAGTCTTTGTCAAGTAGATCCAGCGCAAACAGCAGGTCTGCTCTGAAGTTGGGGTACTGCTGCAAACTCCCGTCGAAATGCGATACAAGGCTGCCTCCCCTTCTCCCCAAGCCAATGCCTTCTGCCTTGGATCCCGTTTGCCCCTGTTTAGAAAGCACGTCCAACCTGACCTGGAGATCCCGGCAGGAGGTAACCATTTCCTCCTCTCTCTTCCTGGATGCAATTACCTCCGTGCTGAGTTGTGTCACCGCTTCTTTGAACTTGGCGCGCGCGCGCGTTTAACTTTCCGGATGACCGTTTCCTCGCTCCCTGACGAGGGCGTGGTCACTCCTGCCTCACGTTCTCCCTCTGCCTGCGCGCTCCCTGATCCCGATGCCTTGGACTCCTCCCCCCTACTGCACTCTGGGGGGGACGCTGGTCCGGATCTCCAGCTGCCACTCTCTGAGTCCCCTCCGGCCCCTTCTTCCCGAGGTGTCCCCCTGGGCACTCCCCTTGCCCTGACCATGGGGGCCCCTTTCTGTGAATCCTCCGAGTCACTGGAGAGACTCAGAGACCTCGGACTACTGTCGTCGCTGACATTTCCTTCAGACTCCTCCCCCTCGCTCTCCGTTTCCTCCCTCTCCTGTGACTCTGCTCCTGAACCCCTGACACCAGCCATCATTTTATAAACTTCTGTCATGTTGCCTCTTCCTTGCCTTTTCTTAAAAAAAAAAGAAAGACTGCAGCAAAGCAGCCAATTCAGCAGCCCAAGGCAGAGTGGATCAGAGCAGCAGCCCCATCAAAGGTGCCCTGACAATGTTTCCCTTCTTTTGAATGGGATAATTACTTTGTTTGCATGTTAAAATCTTGTTATTCTAATAGCTTCCTAATGCAATTAGCAAGTTTATACTGCATTATGCAAATATATATATAAAGGGGAAAAGCAAGTGATGTGAAATCAGCTTCCCCACCATCATGGTGTCATGCTTAATCTGGAATGATTTGGGAGTAAGCTCCACACTTCCTGTTTTTGGCAGGGAGAAATTGCACCTGAGGCTTTGCGAAGCAGAAGGAGCACATTTGACCAAAAAAGGTGATGGATTTTGAGATGTTGCCAAATAGGCTGGCTGGCTTTTCTTTCTTCTATCATTCACCTCACAAACAGCCTCTATTCATCATCATACATATATTCCCCAGATTTCAACAAAGAGCTTGTTGTCTGTTAACTATCCAGCTGCAGCTGGTGGTTTTTCAGAAATTCAGTGGAAATGACTAGAGTTGGGTCTGCGGTTGTGTGAACGCTTCAGAACTGGCTGACAGCCCATCACCAGGAGTTAAAGGCTGGGCCCCTCAGAGCTCTCCTGTGCCTTTGGCCACCCAGATGGACCATTGCCATCAGAGGCACAGTCCTACACAGACAGGAACGGGGAATGGCCTGACCTTGGCCCCACGTTCCTCTTCATCCTGGTTCCTCTTCATCCTGGAGAAGAGTGACTAGTGGGGTGCCACAGGGTTCTGTCTTGGGCCCGGTCTTATTCAACATCTTTATCAACGACTTGGATGATGGACTCAAGGGCATCCTGATCAAATTTGCAGATGACACCAAACTGGGAGGGGTGGCTAACACCCCAGAAGACAGGATCACACTTCAAAACGACCTTGACAGATTAGAGAACTGGGCCAAAACAAACAAGATGAATTTTAACAGGGAGAAATGTAAAGTATTGCACTTGGGCAAAAAAAATGAGAGGCACAAATACAAGATGGGTGACACCTGGCTTGAGAGCAGTACATGTGAAAAGGATCTAGGAGTCTTGGTTGACCACAAACTTAACATGAGCCAACAGTGTGACGCGGCAGCTAAAAAAGCCAATGCAATTCTGGGCTGCATCAATAGGAGTATAGCATCTAGATCAAGGGAAGTTATAGTGCCACTGTATTCTGCTCTGGTCAGACCTCACCTGGAGTACTGTGTCCAGTTCTGGGCACCACAGTTCAAGAAGGACACTGACAAACTAGAACGTGTACAGAGGAGGGCAACCAAAATGGTCAAAGGCCTGGAAACAATGCCTTATGAGGATTGGCTAAGGGAGCTGGGCATGTTTAGCCTGGAGAAGAGGAGGTTAAGGGGTGATATGATAGCCATGTTCAAATATATGAAGGGATGTCACATAGAGGAGGGAGAAAGGTTGTTTTCTGCTGCTCCAGAGAAGCGGACACGGAGCAATGGATACAAACTACAAGAAAGAAGATTCCACCTAAACATTAGGAAGAACTTCCTGACAGTAAGAGCTGTTCGACAGTGGAATTTGCTGCCAAGGAGTGTGGTGGAGTCTCCTTCTTTGGAGGTCTTTAAGCAGAGGCTTGACAACCATATGTCAGGAGTGCTCTGATGGTGTTTCCTGCTTGGCAGGGGGTTGGACTCGATGACCCTTGTGGTCTCTTCCAACTCTATGATTCTATGATTCTATGATTCTATGATTCTACGTTCCGCATCATAAGTCAATAGGTACTGACAGGGAGTCCCACTGGCAAAGAGGGGCTCAGGAGCTCACTCAGGCTCCCATTGGAGCTCCATCTGGACTTGCCCCATGCTGGGTGGGCATGGTTGTGGGGAATGGCCTTGTGGGTCAACATAGGACCCATGCTGCACCTCATGAGACCTGCAGGCCAGGCATCTCTGATCTAGCAACACCATGAACCAGGAAAATCATAGAATCATAGAATTATAGAGTTGGAAGGGACCCAGAGGGTCATCTAGTCCTGCCCCCTGCAATGCTGGAATCACAGCTAAAGCTCTTAAAAACCTGCAAGGAAGGGCGGTTCATAACCTCCCAAGGGAGACCTGTCCACTTGGACAGCTCTTGCCATCAGAAAGTTCTTCCTGATGCTGAGTCAGAATCTCCTTTCTTGTAACTTGAAGTCATTGGGTTGCGTTCTGCCCTCCAGAGCAGAATCCAAGGAAATGTTACTGAAGGTAAACCAAGAGATCACCACGTTGTAGGCTTTGAGAGTTTTTTAGGGGGTGACCTTCGGCTCCCTTCTGTGTGGTGGTTCTACAGTAAGACTGAGGTCTATACAAAAGGACGACTGGTCTTGCCTACACATCTCTTTGGTGAGGCAGGTGTGTTGCCATGGCAACATGGCACTGGGCTAAGTGTCCAGCCATTTCCCCAGAGTCTTCAGGACTGTTCTGAATGGGGCGCAGCCTGCCTTCCCCTCTCCCAGCAAAGCAATTCTGCTACCTAAGAGACACTGTGTGGAAAGAATAGGCGGGTCACTTTGGAGCCTTTTAGGTTGTGGGTGAACATATCAGACGACACAGTGATTCTTCAAACAGCTCTTGTTTATTCACAGGCCAGGACAGAACTGAACTGAAGGGCTCAGTCAGCCTGCTTATATAGAACTCCAGTACCACGGTACTGTAACAACTTTCTAAAACTATCCAATTACTGAACGTCACTTTCGATCCTTCATTTGCATAACTATCTACAGTATTACTCTGCTGGCCCAGGGTGAAAACTTCAGTACATAACAGAGCCAGTCTGGGACAGAGTCAGAGACCTGGAATTGGGGACTCTGAAGAGCTAACTTGGGAACAACAGCTAACTGCTTTCCTAGAAATAAGTGGGGGCTTGTTGGTCCCTAGGAGGCCAAGTTGCTGACCTAGATGGGGCCTCTTTGGCCTGTTTGCGTGGATTTGGGACTATCTGTTGGAGTGTTCAAATTGCACTTCCACAGATGTTCAACCTATGTGTCAAAGGTCACAAGGGAACCAGACCCAGATCTTCAAATATCTGAAGGGCCGTCCCATGGAAGATGGAGCCAGCTTGTGTTCTGCTGCTCCAAAGGGGAGGGACCTGAACCTATGGATTCAAATTACAAGAAAGGAGGTTCTGCCTCAACATCAGGGAGAAATTTTCAATGGCAAGAGTTGTTCAACAGTGAAACTCCCTTGGAAGGTGGTGGATTCTCCTTCCTTGGAGGTTTTGAAGTAGAGATCGTATGGGCATCTGTCTTGGATCATTTAGCTGTGATTCCTGCATTGCAGGGGATTGGACTAGATGACCCTTTGGGGTCTACAATTGGGGTCTCTGACCTGCCCCTGAAGTTCCCCATCACCCTGAGAACTGGGACACATCTATCACAGCAACAAGTAAGGAAACAGTAGCAGCCAAGACCTGAATTTGCCCAGCAGGATTCAAAACAGAGCCTGCCTGCTGTGGGTGGATTCAGGATAAAGCCCTTTTCTCCACATCCTGGCTAGGACCAGCTGGGGGTCAGCCTATGGTAGCCCTTAGGATGGGGCCAAAGTGGCATGCAGGGGCCCTGGCCGCTCTTTGCTTCCAAGCAAGGGGCCTTTCCAACCCACCACCCCCATCATAAGGCCTGATCCAGGTCTTATGTTCTCATGTTGTATGCTGTGTCTGTTTCTTGATTCCCCATAGCAGATCGGCGAGGCAAGTCCGCTGGGGTCTTTCTCCTATATATATATCCCCTGCACCCGGCATCCCGGGGTGCACAGCCAGTTGGGGTCACATCCTGCACATCCCCAGTTGCTGGGGAGGAGCAGCCATGGGTGGCTTGCAAACCCCCTTCCAGGGGCACCTGCCTTCAGTCCTGAACTTGCCTGAGTCCTTGCAGGGGAATCATAGAATCATATGGAGCACAGGCCAGGAGCCACTCTCAGGCCACCCTCCAGGTTAGGCTGGTTTTTAGTGCTGGGTGCTGATAGCCGAAATCTTTCCCTTCCCATTTTGCTGCTGAAGGAGACAAAGGCCAGCCAGCAGAGGGCGCTGCTGCACCACGGATACTGAGGACATGGCAGTGGTTTGGGGACACGCTGCCATAATCAGTGTGAGCTCTTTGCCTGCCTTCAAATGAATGCTGAGCTGCACCGAGTTAATAATTTTGTACCTTTCTCAGGTTGAGAAGAGACAGAAATGAGAGAAGCTGCCTGACTGCGAGGCTCTCCTGCCCCCCCTGCAGTCTTTATGCCTTTTAAACATCTTGTTTCCCTCCCTGGCAGCGTGTGCATTGCCTGTGGTTGGCGGGGTGCTCACTAGCCCCTCCTGTGGCCCCCCTGAAAGGTCCCCTCATCCCCCCACAGTTGAGCTCATCCATCTGTCTCAGGAGACAACGGGAGAGTGAGCCTTTGGGCCTTTGGGGGTGAAATTAAACCACTGGAGAGTTTCTGTGTCTGCAGTGTCTCTGCCTTGGGGGGAAGGTCATGTTTTGTTGCCTCTGGGGCAAATGAAGGCGCCCCGTGTTGCTGCTTCAGATGCACAATGGCTTTTCTTTGCACTCCTCCCAGTGGTCATTCCTCCTCTGGTCACTGCTGTGAATGTACTGACTACCTGTCTGTCTCCAGGCGCTGCAGTCGTCTGCAAGGGATTTCCACATGGCGGGCTTGATGTTACCAGCCTTCATGTCACATTTGCAGGAATCCCAGCTAAAGCATCCCTGACAAGTTGCCATCCAACCTCTGCTTAAAAACCTTCCGTGAAGGAAAGTCTGGATCTGCTTGAATAATGGTTATGTGGAGGTTGGGCTGTCTCTAGTCTTATTCAGGAGTGACTCTGATTTGTTTGTGGAGCAATGGATGAGCCAAGAAGCCTCCCTGCCCCCGCCTCCCTCCTGGTTTGCTTGGGGTGTGTGTGTGGGGGGGGGCGGCGGCGGGTGCAGCTACCCATCTTCCCATCAATCATCCATTCATCCTTCAATCAAAGGTGGACCATCCTGTTAGTCTCCACCCCCACCCCCCATGGAGGCAGACAGGCAGAAGTTTCTTTCTGAAGTGAAGTACCGTATTTTTTGCTCTATAAGACTCACTTTTTCCCTCCTAAAAAGTAAGGGGAAATGTGTGTGCATCTCATGGAGCGAATGCAGGCTGCGCAGGTATCCCAGAAGCCAGAACAGCAAGAGGGATTGCTGCTTTCACTGCGCAGCGATCCCTCTTGCTGTTCTGGCTTCTGAGATTCAGAATATTTTTTTCTTGTTTTCCTCCTCCAAAAACTAGGTGCGTCTTGTGGTCTGGTGCCTCTTATAGAGTGAAAAATACGGTAGGTAAAGTTACCTGGACCTCCAAGAGTGGTTTCCTTTCCCCAAAGACTCCACCTCCCTCCCAGCCAGGCGGGAGTCAGGTGACCCTGGAGGCTTAGCATTTTCCCTGAGGAAAGTGGCAAGCTTGGATGTGGGGAGCCTGGTCTGGATAACCTTTTGGTTGCAGGTGATTCCTCAGGAGGCTTGAGGATGCCTGTTGGCTGCACAGGCTCCCCAAGTCTCCTTCTCCTGGTGCCTCCCCACTCCCTTCCCTGCTGCCATTAATTTAGGAAAGTTTTTAATGTTGGAAGTTTTATTGTGTTTTTATATTTTGCTGGAAGCTGCCCAGAATGTCTGGGGCAACCTAGTCAGATGGATGGCATTTATTATTATTATTATTAGATTTGGGAGTTGAGCCAACAGTCACAAGGCCTTTGGAGACGTTTCCCTGACCTTGAACTGACCGGGCTATAAATGGCCCGGCAGCCATTTGACCATCTCTTTTGTGTGAAAGTGCTCTTCTGTGGACTGGGCCACTTTCTGGCTCTTTGGGGAAAGCCCCGTAAATGTTTACAGCAGAGAGAAAACAGGAGCAGTTGGGCTTCAGGAGGAGGACGAGTGTGTGTTTGCTTTTGCCCTCGGCCTCTTTCCAAAGGAGTGTGGACCCTGGTCAAGCGCTGCAGCCCTGAAACCTCCTGGGGAGTTGGGGGCACGTGCAGTGCGATCCTCAGCATGTCTACTTGGAAGTAAGATGACGTGTGCACAGGACTGCAGTGTGCAAAAGCTACAGAGGCCAATGGAGGAAGCCTTTTGACTGCAAAAGGGTTGATCATTCTGCCAAGGAGCAGGAGCTGAGCATTTGCACAGGGGGATGGGAAGCCATAAATCTCTGCTATACTGTACTAAGGTTTGGTTTCCTCTCTGAAATGGTTGTTCCTTCTCCCTGAATCTCCATAAGATTTGCCATTATACAATGAGTGAGCTTCTAATTGCTCTTGAGAAAGGCTCATAATGCCCCAAAAGTACCTGAGATTTTTATAAGAGTGGAAAAATATATTTTAAAGATGTAAACGATTTTAAGGTGATGGGATAAAATTAAAGTTACCAGATTTTTTTCAATGAATCCGGAGACATTTTTCAACTTCAATGGATTTTGTATGGGGACTGATTTGTAAATCCGGGGACTGTCCCCAGGAAACGGCACATCCGGTAACCTTAGGATAAAGAGCACAGAGTGATTAAGGCTAACAATGGTGTGTGGCTGGCTCTTAGTTCAGTGCCCGGCCGTGGTTCCCTCTGGGTGGATGGGGCTGTTCCCCCACAATGCCTTGCTCCATGTGCCTGGCTGGCAGAAGCGTGGTGCTCACTAGGTCATGGCAGCAAATCTCACAGTGGCAAGGAGTCCCCTGGTTCACCAGTGGCCTAACCCTCATGCAGATAGCAGCACAGCCTCATTCTCTCTCTCTGCCACTCCACCTCTCCCTGCTTTGATCCTTGTCTCTTGCGATGCTTAGGTAGGAAGTGAGAGGTATAAATTCAATTAAAAAATAAATTGTTTTCTCCTGCTGTGGAGGGCAGGACTCGAATCAATGGCTTCATGTTATAAGAAAGGAGATTCCAACTAAACATTAGGAAAAACTTTCTGACAGTAAGAGCTGTGGAACTGTCTCCCTTGGGAGGCTGTGGACTCTCCTTCCTTGGAGGTTTTTAAACAGAGCTTGGGTGGCCGTCTGTGAGGGATTCCTCACCTGTGATTCCTGAGGCCTCTTCCCTCCTGCAATTTCTAGGCACACTGCTGCCTCCAACCAGTGGAGGCAGAGCATAGCCACTGTGGCCAGGAGCCCCCGACAGCCCTCTCCTCCATGAAGAGAGCTGCCATCCAGTGTTTTCCCCACCTGTTTTGGCTGAGGTGGCCTTCCTGCCCTTCCGATGTGGGGCAGGCTGAGGCGGCTTGGCAGAAGGCGAAGAAGGGTGCTCCAGAGTCCAGCTCGCATGCGAGAGAGCTCCTGTTGTCTCTCCTCCATCCCTTGCACTGAGAGGTGCTTTCCGCTTCTGCTGTGGCCATGGCCGGCAGTGATGAAAACGTACTAGGTACTTGGACCATCACAAGAGGGGGAGGCCTGGCAGCCCCCTATCAGTAGCCACGGAGACCTCCTCCTCTTCCTCTCCCGGCCCCTGGCTCTCCAGCCCAGCTGCTCCTTCCCACAAATGAGGGGAATGGATTAATCCTCTGAGCCAGCCTGGCATTGTGAGGGCAGCAGCCAGTAGAAGGGGCGCAGCCTCTCTCTTTCTCCCCACAACTAGCCAGCTGCCACCCCTGGCAAGTAAAGAGGGAAGGAGGAGGAAGAGGAGGTGCCCTGCTCAGAGATCTCTGAGCAGGGCAGCAAATCTCAACAAAACAGGTTTATAGCAAAACAGATGATGAGGGCAGGAGGTGGCATTGACATACAAATATATTTAATAGAATCACAGAACTGAGGAGTCGGAAGGAACCCCAAGGGTCATCTAGTCCAAAGCCCCGGGAGAGAGGCAACTCAGGGCCAAGGCAGCTGCTCTGCCCACCAACCCCGTCGGCCACGAAGGCGGCCCCTGCAGGACTCGGGGGGAGGCCAAAGGATCTCCTGCAAGTTCACATCTCTCTCTCTCTCTCCATGGGCTTAGCCAGGATTTATTTTAGGGGGCAGGACACCCTCCTGTCAACATCCTCTGCGCCATCCCATGGCGCTCAATGTGTTAAAAAGAACAGAAAAATAGTAATGGGCTTACTTGAAATATCCACTTCAAAACAATTGGTGTGTCCTAGGTAGGCTGACTCGGCTGGAGTTAGAACAAGTCAATTTCATGTAAACAGGCACTCAAAAATGACCAGGGGGGAAAATCCCAGTTTCCCCATCCGTTTGCAATCTGTACAAAAGCATGATTTTGGTTGTTGCTTCTTGCTTTTCTGGGGCAAGTGGCTTTCCTGATGCCCCCCCCCCCCAGCCAAAGAGCTGCCTGTGCTGGGGATGCTGCTTCTGAAGGGCAATTAGTCTGTCTCTGGATTTGCCAGTTGCCTCCATCAGCAGCTGGGTCCGTGCCTGGCGATGCTCTCTCTCAAGAACTGCTGAATTCAGTCATGTAGAGAATTTTGGGGAAATGCAGAATCCATTCATTCCAATATTTGCACCCAGCCTCTTCCAGGGCAGCTGACGTAAAACAAGCAAAACATAAAATCAATTCTTTAGAAAACACTTTTTGATGCCTTCTCTTCCTCTGGGGAGAGGCTGGAGCTGAGTCGATTTGTAGAGTTGGAAGGGACCCTGAAGGTCCTCTAGGGCAATCTAATCCTGCTTGTGGGTTTCCCATGGGGGCCTCTGGCTGAGCACTGTGGGAACAGGATGCTGGACCAGGTGGTCCCCTGGCCTGATCCTGCTGGAGGCCCCTCTTGCATTCTTAGCTCTGGAGAAAGCTATTCCTGTTTTCTCCAGAGAGGCAAATGGGTGGGGAGTCTCCCTCCCTGCCTTCATCCAGTTGCTCTTGGTGGTCTCTGGGTCTCTTCTGACTGCAAAGCTGGAGCCCCCAGGAGAGAGCGGGATTGCTTTGCCTCCTGCAGATCTAAGCAGATGACCCAGAGGCTTCTGAAGCCTGTAGGAGTCCCTTGTCAGGTGCCCAATAGCCTGCAAAATTATGGGAGGCAGTTAATTACCTGCAGTCAACGCAAGGAGGTTGTGCCTCATCACTGGTGTGTTTTGCTGCACAACATTATGCCCCCCTACAAAGCTGCCAGACTCTTCTTTCTGCTCCTGCTCTTCGCCTTCACCTTCCTGGGAGGTGTCACTTGCTCCTGCACCCCCTCCCTCCCTCCCCAGATTGGTTTCTATCCCCTGTGCTCCACTGAAATTGCCTTCAGGAAAATAACTGAGGGTCTCTTAACTATAAGGTCTGAAGGCTTCCCTCCAGTCCTCACCCACCTTGACTTTTCCAACACTTTGAATACCATTGGACACTTTCTCCTGACGCAAGGCTATCAGAAGTCCACAGCTGCCCAATCAGGCCAAAGCCCCATCTCCACCTTGTTCCCACATAGCCAAGCAGGAAGCCCCAAAGCAGGACCCAAGTGCCACAGCCCTCTTCTCTGCACTCTTGTGCTACCCAGCATCTGTTTGCTAAGAGCCTGATTAGGGGAGCTTTAAACTAAATCCTGAGGTGGAGGGAGAGAATATTACAGATGACAGGCGGAACACTTGATACTGGGGAGAATAGCTTCATGGGTGCGCAGGAAACAAGTGATGCTCCAGAAAGCTGCTAAAGGGCTGGAAACTACAAGTAGGAATCAGCTGAAGGGCATGACTCATGGTTTCAGTTGTCTCTACACAAATGCACAGAGTATGGGAAACAAGCAAGACAAATTGGAGCTCTTAATACAGGGTGGCAAATATGATCTAATAGGCATTACTGAAACCTGGTGGTATGAGACTTGTGTCTGGAATGTAGAAATTGAGGGGTATAATCTGTTCAAAGGGAATAAACTAAACAGGGAAGATTATATGTAATGGTTGTGTACACTTGTGAAGAGATCCATGACTTGGAGCATGGAATGCAGATTGAGAGCATACTGTATGTGTAAAAACTGTAGGTGACCTTACTGTGTGTGTCTGCCATAGACCTCCAAGCCAGACTAAAGACTTCATGGAACAGGTTACGGAAGATTCAAAAAGGAGAAATATAGCAGTCATGGGAGACTTCAACTTCTCTGATATCTGTTGGAAGTCAAACTCTGCCAAGAATGCTTACTAAGGTCCAACAAATTCCTCCATTGCCTCACTGACCATTTCTTTTCCCAGAAGGTAGAAGAAGCAACAAGGGGATCATCTATTTTGGACTTTGTCCTCACCAATAGGAAAGAACTAACCGACAGAGTGGAAGTTACAGGTAGGTAGCCATGTTGGTCTGCCGTAGTCGAAACAATATAAAAAAATTCCTTCCATGTAGCACCTTAGAGACCAAGTTTGTTATTGGTGGAAGTACTGGGAATCTGGGCTCATCACCTCCTGGCAAATAGAAGGGGAAGAAATGGAGGCAGTGAGAGATTTTACTTTCTTGGGCTCCATGATCACTGCAGATGGTGACAGCAGTCACGAAATTAAAAGACACCTGCTCCTTGGGAGAAAGGCGATGGCAAACCTAGACAGCATCTTAAAAAGCAGAGACATCACCTTGCCAACAAAGGTCCGTATATTTAAAGCCATGGTGTCAGAGCTGGCTCTTGGTCCCAGCTCACAAAGGACCAACGCTAGCCGGTAGTAAAGTATCAAAGTCTTTATTGAAGAATAGTTTCCATCTCCAAACCTCAGCGCCCCAGCTCTACGTCTAGAGTCTAGACCGGCGAAGCTCCGTCTGAATCTCCGCCCCCTGTACACCAGTTTAAGACTCTAATCTTACTCCACCTCTCCCTTCTCTCCTTTCTCCTCTGGGTCCTGCTGCCCCCCGGGGTCTCCTCCCTCCTGGACTCCTCTGACGCAGACGTTGACCCTCCTGACTCCTCCCGCTCTCTTCGGCGGGCTTTAGGACTTGGCTCCCTACCCGGGCTGCCAACTGTGCCGCCTTCCTGTACATTTGAACTTGGCGCGCGCGCGCGTTTAACCTTCCTCTTAACCGTTTCCTCGCTCCCTGACGGAGGCGTGGTCAATCCTGCCTCATGTTCTCCCGCTGGTAGCGCGCCGCCTGATCCCGATGCCTGGGACTCCTCCCCCCTACTTCCCTCTGGTGTGGACGCTGGTCCAGATTTCCAGCTGCTGCTCTCTGAGTCCCCTCTGGCCCCTTCTCCCTGAAGTGCCCCCCTGGGTACTCCCCTTGCCCTGACCATGGGAGCCCCTTTTTGTGAATCCTCTGATTCACTGGACAGACTCAGAGACCTCGGATCGCTGTCATCGCTGACATTTCCTTCGGACTCCTCCCCTTCGCTCTCCATTTCCTCCCTCTCCTGTGCCTCTGCTCCTGAACCCCTGACACATGGTTTTCCCAGTAGTGATGTATGGAAGTGAGAGCTGGACCATAAAGAAGGCTGATCGCCGAAGAATTGATGCTTTTGAATTATGGTGCTGGAGGAGACTCTTGAGAGTCCCATGGACTGCAAGAAGATCAAACGTATCCATTCTTAAGGAAATCAGCCCTGAGTGCTCACTGGAAGGACAGATCGTGAAGTTGAGGCTCCAATACTTTGGCCACCTCATGAGAAGAGAAGACTCCCTGGAAAAGACCCTGATGTTGGGAAAGATGGAGGGCACAAGCAGAAGGGGACGACAGAGGATGAGATGGTTGGACAGTGTTCTGGAAGCTACCAGCATGAGTTTGACCAAACTGCGGCAGGCAGTGGAAGACCGGAGTGCCTGGCGTGCTCTGGTCCAGGGGGTCACGAAGAGTCGGACGCGACTAAACGACTAAACAACAACACTGGGAATCTTGGGAGGAAGTGATCATGTCCTCTTGGGTTTCATGATGAAGAGGCATGAGAAAGCTGAGAATGGTTGGACATGCACTCTGGACTTTAAGAAGATGCTGTTGGGAGACAGAGGGAAGGTGGAACTGTTCAACACCAACTTTGCCTCTGTATTCCCCGGAAAGGAAAACAATGCTCAGGTGTGCCTAGATGAGCCCCCCCCCACACCCCACCGCTCTTTGAAGACTTCTGCACTTAGATGTTGGATGATGGGAAGGCCAGGTGGGCTAAGACTGCCCCCCAACCCCCCCAGCTCAAAGGCTGAGTCTGGACCTAGCACATGGTGGTGGTGGGTGCTAATGCCCCCCACCTTGTTCCTTCCAAAGAGGGATTGACTGCCAGATGTTTGCATTATAACTAAGAGGCGTCAAGCCATTAGCACAACACTTTCCACTCTCCTCAAGAACATTGACGCTGCTATCCTGCTTTGCCACCAATGCATTAATTTCCCTGCTGGCATATGATGGATTTTGTATATTACCGTGTGCAGTGTGCTGTCATTATAAGCCTCCTGAAGGTGATCTGCCATTTCATTTCTAATCCAAACCCCCTCACATCAAGGCCAAGAGCGGCTGTTGAGCAGGGGCGCAATGGGACGTGCTGCCCTGCCATTGCTGCTGCCGCCACTGCTGGAGAAGCGGTTCCAGCATCAGGACTTCGGGTGAGAACTTGGGCGGTCAGCAAAATTGCCAAGATCGCACCTGAAATTGGTGCTGACTCTGGCGCTGCTTCTCTGCCAGTGACGGAGGTTGTGGGGCACCCACAGGGGTTTCTGCCTTGGGGACTTCTGTTGCCTGAGCCGGCAGCATCACCCTGTCTAATGGCTGGGCCGGCCCTGTTACTGAGAAACTTTCCCTTCTGCATTTTTCACTTGGCAAGTGCAGACGGGTGGCTGAGTTTGGGGCTGCATTCTGCTCCCCACACCTTCCCCTCTCAGCTGGAGGTGGGAGGGGGCAGCTAGCCAAGCAGGATGGGACCAGGAGAAAGTCCACATGGAGCAAGAAATGAACAGGCCTTTTGAGGGAAGCCACTGCCTCTCCTGGTGCCTCTGACAGATCACAGCTGACCCCACTCCTGCCCTGGGCTACAACAGAGCAGTAGGATGTACCACGTGGCAAGGCCTGGCTCTGGTGTAGCGGTTGCCCATCCTGTAGTAGAGCTAGGGCAGGATGCTGAGGAGGGAGCCAATGTGGGCACCAGGGCCAGCCAGTGGCATGGAGAAAGAAGGGGCCACACTGGCGCCAGGAGTGCCAAGGCTGTTGGGGGCAGGAGCAAGGGTGGAGATGTGGCTGGGCTGGGCACCCATGCTGTGTGGGGCAGCCCAGAGCCCCCCTTCCGCCATGAGGCCCTTGGTGGCAGCCCCCCTTGGGGACCCTCTGACCCCCCCCCCAGCCTCAGCATCAAAGCACATCGACATGACAAACTATCCCATTCCCCTCTGGCTTAATAGCATCCCATCAAAATGCATCTTCCAACCTTAAAGAAAACTTCTTCTGTGTGAAAGATTTGTTTTGCTTCATTTCCTTTGCAATTTCATTAATGTTTAATAAAAATAGATTATGAAAAATGTTTGGAATGGTAATCTTCCCGAAATGATTATGTCTGTGGAGGTGGATCAGGTGCTCAAGGTAAAGGGAATGGATCTTCGCTGCCGTCTGTGGGAGTTTGGGGGGGGTGTAATTTATTTCCCGAGGGTTTGCTGATTTATTGATTGGCAATGGAAGCTCAGCTAAGAGTATTTACTCAAATCTAATGCTCACTGTTTTTGGCCAGATTATGTTGCAAAAATTAAGGTGCACATTAGATTGGATGGCACATTTACATTCGCCAGCAAATACTTTTTTGGGTTTCAAGGTTCTGAAAATTGAGGTGCACATTAGATTCGATGGCGCCTGAGATTCGAGTAAATGCGGTAATTCTCCAGATGCTGAGTGGCCAGTGAAGGAAGTGGCTCCTTCCTCTGGAACAACGGAGATCTGTGGAGATTTCCAGAGAGGGGGCCTGAGACCCCCGAGGAGGTGGGAGCTGCTGCTCATTTGGCACTCTTCTCCCCAGGTGGAGGCAGCCACGCTTCTGAGCGCCAGTGGCTGGAAACCCCCCCAAGGGAAAAGCTGCTCTTGGGCTCAGATCCTGCTTTCTGGTTCCCCACAAGTGTCTCCTTGGCCACTGAGAGAAAGTGGTGCTGGACTAGGTGGGTTTAGCCACACCTCTGTTTGCCCTGCGCTTTACTGCTGAATTGGAGCAAGTGTCAATTGGGTTTTCTGTGGATTGACTTATTGCTCTGATTTATTGCTTAAGAGTGGGTTTTCCAGGGGAAAGTGGTGAGGCAAAAGAAAAGTGCTTGGCTCCTGCTTTCTAGGCACAGCGCAAGTTTGTATGAGCCCTGAATCAGATCAAGCGTCAACCAGGTTTTCTGTGGATTGACGTTTGTTCTGATTAAGCAGTAAACAGTGTGTTTTCCTGGGGAAAAGGCCAGACAAAAGAAAGGCCTCTTGGACCCTAGGCATCAGGGGAGAAAGGGATGTGTGGCGAAGCCCTATGGCCTCCCTTGATCTGTGAATGCAGCTGTCCAGTCTAGTCTTTGAATGTTTCTTCCCTGATGTCCCTCCTCTGCAATTTTGTGATGAGGATCCCCCCTCCCCCAGCCTGGCCATTCCTCCCCCCCCCTTAAATAAGGAATATTTTGCCCAGACAGAGGAGGCAGGAAAAGGCCTCAAATACCTGCTCAGTTTGGACAGATTAACTTTATAAAGTTCAGTTCTGTGTTATGACCAGGAGAGGCAGGGATCAATACTCAATGATCAGAAGGAACCAACGTTTTGTATTTGGGTTTTTCCTCTGCTGGTGAGGTTAATGCCCCCAGACATATTAAATATGAAGTGCTTTCTTCACCCTCAGCAATGATCTACAGTTTATTAACTTCTACTGGGCTGGGAATTATCTTCTCATAGACCAATTTATGTTCTCCCATTGACTCTCACTTTGCCATAAATATATACAAACATCTCTTCATTTTAATAGGTTGACATTTCAAGCTGCTTAAGAGTATATCTGAGAGCCCTTCTGCTCCGAGGGTCTCCTGGATGCAAAGAAGCAGCCACTCCGAGTCCCAGTGCCACAAGGCCCTCATTTGTGGGCCCATAAACCCCTCTTGGCAAGTCACAGAGCGCAGGCACCCCGGACGTCTCTCAGGGGTTGGGCCAGCACAGCTGTCTTTCCTCTCCTGTATGCAAGTCTCTCATTCTGTGCCCCCCTTTTCAGGCAACACGTGAATGGGAAGCAAACTCCTCTGTGGAAGCTGGATGGAAACAGACATACAATTCTGGATCCGCAGAACATGCATTATGTCTGAAAACTAGATTTCAGTATCTCTAAATTTCAGAAGTCTCCAAGCTCTGACAGTTTGAAAAAGGGGTTCGTTAATTTTTAACTTTATTTCCAGAGTGAACATTTGTTTGGTCTCTAGCAGGAGCCCCAGAAAGACAAGCCCTAGGAGGACAGATCTGGAGAAAGAGAGATTTGGCCTGAGGAAAAAGCTGGAAGGGGAGGAGGAGGAGGAGGAGGAGGAGGAGGGAGTATCTTCTGTCCTTTTCCAAGAGGTATGAGGCAGGCATCCTTCCGCCCGTGGTTCTTCCTCCCCAAGAGCTGGGCACTGGTGACCCACAGACATCCCTCCTCTCCATCCCTCTCTGAGCTGTGTGGGTCGCTCCTGGCAGCAGGCAGTTGCTGAGCTGAAAAAACCTGCTGGTGTGTGGAAATCCAGACAGCAGCCAAACGAGAGGTTTGCACTGATGGCCCAACGTGGGAGTGGGGCTGAGTCTGGAAATCCTGAGAGCAGTTTTGTGATTTTTAAATTGCTGACTGTGGCTGATGAGAGAGAGAGAGAGAGAGAGGGAGAGAGAGAGAGCGAGAGAGAGAGAGACGGAGAGAGACTCTCCTCTGCCTCTCTTCTGTGGGGCTGGGGAGGGTGTTAAATTGGCTCCAGAAGAGAGCAGTTCTTGTGGTGGGGGGACCCCCACCTGCCTCTGTGGCAAGCCTTATCCTTGTATTCTCATTCTCCCCACAAGCCAGCAGCCACAGGGCAGCCCACCCAAAGCCCAGGGTACCAGGGAGATGCAGAAAGCGGTTGCTAAGCAACAGGAGGAGGAGGAGGAACTTCAGTATTTTGGAGCTCCTCTTGCAGCCAATGGCAGGATCTGCTTGTGTCAGGCCTTCTTTTCACCATTCAGGCAGCAGCAGCAGCAGCAGGAGATACCAAGTGAATCTGGACAAACGGGGGGGGGGGGGGTTGGGTCATCAAGATGCTACAATGGGGGGGGGGCAGCAGTTGTGGCAAAGGTTCACAGAGACTGTTGACCCTCCCTCCTTATGAGTTGTGTCTCTGCAGGGATGGAAGGGACTTGCTACTGGTGGCTCCTTGCCCAGGATGAGGGGCTACAGTAGCAACTCTACTGAGGTGCCAAAACGCAACAAAGAGGTGCTGGTACTCAGTTCCTGTGAGTTCCAGCTGAAAAAGCCCTATAATAGAATCTTAGAGTTGGAAGGAACCCCCAAGGGTCATCTAGTCCAACCCCCTGCAATGTAGGAATCTCAACTAAAGCATCCCTGACAGGTCACCAACCTCTGCTTAAAAACCTTCAAAGAAGGAGAGTCCACCACCTCTCGTGGGAGTCTGTTCCACTGCCAAACAGCTCTTACTGTCAGAAGGTTTTTCCGAATGTTTAGTCAGATCTCATTTTTTGTAACTTGAAGCCACTGGATCGAGTCCTACCCACAAGAGCAGGAGAAAACAAGCATGCTCCCTCTTTCCTGTGACAGCCCTTGAGATATTGGAAGAGGGCTCTCATATCTCCTCTTTTCCAGGCTAAACATACCAGTCTCCTTCAAGCACTCCTCATAAGGCTTAGTTTCTGACCCTGGATCATCTTGGTTGCCCTCCTGTGCACACATTCCAGCTTGTCTTAAATTGTGGTGCCCCGAAATGGACACAGTATTCCAGATGTGGTCTGACCAAGGCAGAATAGTGTGGGACTTCAGCTTCCCTTGATATGGACACTAGACTTCTGTTGTTGCAACCTAGAATAGCATTAGCTTTTTTTGCTGCTGCTGCATCATATTGTTGACTCATGTTCAGCTTGTGATCCACCAAGACCCCTAGATCCTTTTCACCTGTACCGCTAGGAAGCCAGGTGCCCCTCATCCTATATTTGTGCTTCTGGTTCTTCCTGCCCAAGTTCAGAACCTGACATTTGTCACTATGGAAATTCATTTTGTTAGCTTGTGCCTAATTCTCCAGTCTGTTAAGGTAACTTTGAATTCTGGCTCTGTCTTCTGTGATATTAGCTACCCGTCCTGGTTTGGTGTCATCTGCAAATTTGATGAGCATCCCCTCAATTCCTTCATCCAAGTCATTTATAAAGATGTTGAACAACAACGGACCCAGGAAAGAACCCTGTGGCACCCCACTTGTCACTTTTCCAGGATGTTGAGGAACCATTAATGAGTCCTCTTTTGGTTCGGTCAGTCAACCAGCTACAAATCCACCTAACAGTTATCAGTACCTCCTTCAACCCACATTTTACCAGCTTCTTCACAAGAATATAATGGGGGACTTTGTCAAAAGCCTAAATGAAATCAAGAGACACTATGTCCACAGTATTTCCCCGATCAACCTAGTTTGCAGTTCCATCAAAAAAGGAAATCAGATTGGTCTGGCATGACATATTTTTGAGAAACCCATGCTGGGTCTTAGTAATCACAGCATCCTTTCCTAAATGCTCACAGACTGACTGTTGAATTATCTGTTCTAGGCCCACCTGCCGTTTGTAGGGACCTCCCCTGTTCTCCAAGAATTCACAAAGACCATAGACAAAGACTCTGGAATTATATCCTTTAGTACCCCTGGATGCAGCTCATCAGGCTCTGGAGATCTGAGTTCATTTAAAGTATCCAGGTGTTCCCTTACTACCTCTCTTCCTATCTGGGCTGCAGCTCCCTCCCGACGTCACTTATTCTGCTATCACCAGGTTGGGCATCACTTTCCTTTTGGGTGAAGACAGAGGCAAAGTAGATGTTGAACAGTTCCGCCTTTTCTCTGTAAGCCAATAGCATTTCTCCATCTCCCCCAGATAGGAGAGCCATCTTCAAATATCTGAAGGGCTGTCACATGGAAGAAACATTCATAAGGACAAAGTGCTACAGGCCACACCCAATCCCTGGGGGGCAGTAGCAAGAGTCCAGGGGTTCCAGATGCTCACCAGCACAAACTAATGCCTTTCTGAAGTATGGTTTATTTTACACATATTTACACCTGCAGCCTTCAACGGAGAGGGTGCAGAATAGTTTGCCCCTAGAATGTCTCTCATTGCCCCTCTCATAACTTCAGGAAGAAGCCAGTCTTGCGCCCCATGGAGTTCTCCCCACTTTCTCCTTGTTCCCTGAACACCTTGACAAAAACCTCTGCGTAAAAGGACCACTTTTTTCTGCGTGATATCATGTCCACGTTGCCTGGCAACAGCCCCCTTGGTTACTGGCAGGGCCTTTTGTCTTGTGGATGGCTTTCATGTTGGGTTAGAATCATAGAATCACAGAATCATAGAGTTGGAAGAGACCACCAGGGCCATCGAGTCCAACCCCCTGCCAAGCAGGAAACACCATCAGAGCACTCCTGACATATGGTTGTCAAGCCTCTGCTTAAAGACCTCCAAAGAAGGAGACTCCACCACACTCCTTGGCAGCAAATTCCACTGTCAAACAGCTCTTACTGTCAGGAAGTTCTTCCTAATGTTTAGGTGGAATCTTCTTTCTTGTAGTTTGGATCCATTGCTCCGTGTCCGCTTCTCTGGAGCAGCAGAAAACAACCTTTCTCCCTCCTCTATGTGACATCCTTTTATATATTTGAACATGGCTATCATATCCCCCCTTAACCTCCTCTTCTCCAGGCTAAACATGCCCAGCTCCCTTAGCCGTTCCTCATAAGGCATCGTTTCCAGGCCTTTGACCATTTTGGTTGCCCTCCTCTGGACCCGTTCCAGTTTGTCAGTGTCCTTCTTGAATTGTGGTGCCCAGA
This sequence comes from Podarcis tiliguerta, assembly GCF_965153285.1. Classification (NCBI taxonomy): domain Eukaryota; kingdom Metazoa; phylum Chordata; class Lepidosauria; order Squamata; family Lacertidae; genus Podarcis; species Podarcis tiliguerta. The sequence continues at coordinate 134,963,735 of NC_139534.1, read as the reverse complement.
ACTGGACACAGTACTCCAGGTGAGGTCTGACCAGCGCAGAATACAGTGGCACTATTACTTCCCTTGATCTAGATGCTATATTCCTATTGATGCAGCCCAGAATTGCATTGGCTTTTTTAGCTGCCGCGTCACACTGTTGACTCATGTCAAGTTTGTGGTCAACCAAGACTCCTAGATCCTTTTCACATGTACTGCTCTCAAGCCAGGTGTCACCCATCTTGTATTTGTGCCTCTCATTTTTTTTGCCCAAGTGCAATACTTTACATTTCTCCCTGTTAAAGTTCATCTTGTTTGTTTTGGCCCAGTTCTCTAATCTGTCAAGGTCGTTTTGAAGTGTGATCCTGTCCTCTGGGGTGTTAGCCACTCCTCCCAGTTTGGTGTCATATGCAAATTTGATCAGGATGCCCTTGAGTCCATCATCCAAGTCGTTGATAAAGATGTTGAATAAGACCGGGCCCAAGATAGAACCCTGTGGCACCCCACTAGTCACTCTTCTCCAGGATGAAGAGGAACCATTGATGAGTACCCTTTGGGTCAGGTCAGTCAGCCAGTTACAAATCCACTGAGTGGTAGCATAGTCAAGACCGCATTTTACCAGCTTCTTTACAAGAATATCATGGGGCACCTTTTCAAATGCCTTGCTGAAATCGAGGTAGGCTACATCCACTGCGTTCCCTTCATCTACCAGGCTTGTAATTCTGTCAAAAAGCGAGATCAGGTTAGTCTGACATGACTTATTTTTCAGAAATCCATGCTGACTATTGGTGATCACAGCATTCCTTTCTAGGTGCTCACAGACTGTTTGCTTAATGATCTGCTCCAGAATCTTCCCTGGTATTGATGTCAGACTGACTGGGCGGTAATTATTTGGGTCCTCTCTTTTCCCCTTTTTGAAAATAGGGACAACATTTGCCCTCCTCCAGTCTGCCGGGACTTCGCCTGTTCTCCAGGAATTCTCAAAGATGATTGCCAGTGGTTCTGAGATCACATCTGCCAGTTCTTTTAATACTCTTGGATGCAGTTCATCTGGCCCTGGAGACTTGAATACATCTAAACTAGCCAAGTATTCTTGTACTATCTCCTTAGTTATTCTGGGCTGTGTTTTCTCTGCTGAATCATTTGCTCCAAATTCTTCAGGGCGGGCATTGTTTTCTTTATCGGCGAAGACTGAGGCAAAGAAGGCATTGAGGAGTTCAGCCCTTTCTGTGTCCCCTGTTTGCATTTCACCATCTTCTCCTCTGAGTGACGCCACTGTTTCTTTGTTCTTCCTTTTGCTACGAACATACCCATAAAAGCCCTTTTTGTTGCTTTTAACCTCTCTAGCAAGCCTGAGTTCATTCTGTGCTTTAGCTTTTCTGACTTTGTGTCTACATGTGCGGGCTATTTGTTTGAACTTTTCTTTGGTGGTTTCCCCCCTTTTCCATTTTTTGTACACATCCTTTTTTAATCTTAACTCAGTTAAAAGTTCTTTAGATAGCCACCCTGGCTTCTTTAGGCACCTTCCATGTTTCCGTCTCATTGGTATTGCCTGAAGTTGTGCTTTTACTATCTCCCTCTTAACAAACTCCCAGCCATCATGAACTCCCTTTCCTTTTAGTATTACTGTCCATGGGATCTCACCCAGCACTTCCCTAAGTTTTATGAAGTCGGCTTTCTTAAAGTCAAGAAATTGAGTCCTAGTATGCTTGGCTGCTCCTTTCCGCTGTATAGTAAACTTCAGAAGAGCATGATCACTCGCGCCTAATGATCCTTCCACTTCTACCCCACTAACCAGGTCATCAACATTGGTTAGGACCAGATCTAAAATGGCTGTTCCTCTTGTTGCTTCTCCCACTTTCTGGACAATGAAGTTGTCTGCAAGGCCAGTGAGGAATCTGTTTGACCTTATGCTCTTGGCTGAGGTTGACATCCAACAAATATCCGGGTAATTGAAGTCCCCCATTACTACTATCTCCCTTCCTTTTGCATGCTTGGCCATCTGTTCCAGGAAGGCATCATCTATGTCCTCCGTTTGGCTTGGGGATCTATAGTAAACTCCCACAATGAGGTCACTGTTATTCTTCTCTCCCTTAATTTTGACCCAAATGCTCTCACTTTGGCTTTCAGGTTCTAAATCTTGGATCTCTTCACAGGTATACACATCCCTGACATATAACGCCACTCCTCCTCCTTTCTTGTCTGGTCTGTTTCTCTGAAATAGATTGTATCCCTCCATTATTACATTCCAATTGTGGGTGTCAGAGCTGGCTCCTGGTCCCAGCTCACAGAGGACCAACGCTAGCCAGTGGTAATGTACAAAAGTCTTTATTGAAGTACAGTTTCCATTTTCAAGCCGCAGCCCCCCAGCTCTACGTCTAGGGTTTAGACCGGCGAAGCTCCATCTGAATCTCCGCCCCCTGTACACCAGTTTAAGACTCTAGCCTTACTCCACCTCTTCCGTCTCTCCTTTCTCCTCTGGGTCCTGCTACCCCCCGGGGTTCCTTCCTTCCTGGACTCTTCCGACGCAGACGTTGACCCCCCTGACTCCTCCCTCTCTCTTCGGCGGGCTTTAGGACCTGGTTCCCTATCCGGGCTGCCAACTGTGCCGCCCTCCTGTACATTTGAACTTGGCGCGCGCGCGCAGCCTTCAACCTTCCTCTTGACCGTTTCCTCGCTCCCCGACGGAGGCGTGGTCAATCCTCCCTCATGTTCTCCCGCTGGCAGCGCGCCGCCTGATCCCGATGCCTGGGACTCCTCCCCCCTACTGCACTCTGGTGTGGACGCTGGTCCGGATTTCCAACTGCTGCTCTCTGAGTCCCCTCTGGCCCCTTCTTCCTGGGGTGTCCCCCTGGGCACCCCCCTTCCCCTGACCATGGGGGCCCCTTTCTGTGAATCATCCGATTCACTGGAAAGACTCAGAGACCTCGGACCGCTGTCATCGCTGACATTTCCTTCGGACTCCTCCCCCTCGCTCTCCATTTCCTTCCTTCCCTGTGCCTCTGCTCCTGAACCCCTGACATCCATCCCCCCCTCGAAGCCCCCCCTTCCCCCCTCCCCTCCTTCAGGTGTGGGTGCTGGGTGCTCCATCGTTGTGGGGGTGAATGGCGGATACAGGTCGTCCCCCTTGGCGTGCCTCCAGCCGGATAAGTCCGGCTCGTCCTCCGTGCTCTCGTCGACCTCGATGTCCTCTGCTTCCATCTCTGTGCCGCCATGCTCGAACCCAAGGTCCTCCCCCAACACGTCCATGTCCGTCTCTCCCCCGGTCACCTCTGGGGCCGTTGCCTGCCAAGGACCCCCCAGCCACTTCCTGCTCCACCGCTCCTCTGGTCGATCGTCCCACCAATAAGAGCGGTCTGAGGCAAACCCCGAGGGCGATCCCTCCGGGGAACATGTGTCTAGTGCCGGTTCTTCGTCCGAGGTGAACCCCTGGAACGTGCTGGTTGAAAGCGTGGGTGTGAAAAGCCAGTCGTCGAAATACGCAGCTGGCATGGGCCTGTGCGGGAACAAGGCATGAAACTCTTCCTTGAGAAGAGGCTCTTCCAAGGCATAGTCCGGCACCCAACGGTTGGCGCTGGCCGGGGTACCTTCGCTGGCGAGAAAATATTCTACTCCCTCTTCCCCCCATCTTGAGTCTAAAATCTCTGTGACCTGGTTGATGGGTTCCCCTCTTGGCGACCCCCTCCTTGTGGGCGTCTCCCTACACGGGTCTGGTGCCGTGCCCTGCGCCTGAAATCGGTGAGGTGCTTTGTAGGGCGTGAGCACCGACCTATGGAACACTGGGTGCATTCTGGACCCCTCCGGAAGTGTCAACCGGAAGGCCACTGGATTGATCTGTGCCTCGACTTGGTAAGGTCCTAGCTGCTTATGTCCGAGCTTCTTCTTCGCTAACGATCTGGTCGGCACTGCCTGGGCTGCTAACCAAACCCAGTCTCCCACCTGTATGTCTTCCCCCACCCTTCTGTGCTTGTCAGCCTGCAGTTTGTATGCGTGCTTTGCTAGTTCTAACTGCCTCCGAAGCTGTTCGTGCACTTCCTGCAATTCTGACGCTAAGGCTTCCGCTGCCTGTGGCTCCCCCTCCCCCAGTCTCTCTAATCCCGGGAAGGTTCTAGGATGCCTCCCATTGTTGGCGAAGAACGGTGTCACCCCCGTGGACACGTGCTTCGTGTTGTTGTAGGCGAACTCAGCGAGCAGCAGGTAGTCCACCCATGTTGCCGGCTGCTGATTTGCGTAGCATCTCAGGTACTGTTGCATGATGGCGTTGACCCGCTCCGCTTGTCCGTTGGTCTGCGGGTGTCTCGCCGACGCTAGGTTGATCTTGACGTTGAGGAAACCCATCAGCTTCTGCCAGAAGTTCGAGATGAACTGTCGCCCCCGGTCGGACAAGATAGACCGTGGCAGACCGTGAACCCTGAAGACGTGGTCTATGAACAGTTTGGCGGTCTGTTCCGCCGTGGCCACCTTCGCGCACGGAATGAAGTGGGCCATTTTGGTGAACATGTCTACCACCACTAGCACTGCCGTCTTGCCTCTCGAGCTGGGTAAATCCGTGACAAAGTCCAGGGCCACCCTCTCCCACGGTTCGCTCGGGGTCTGCAGCAGTTCGAGCTGTCCCGCCGGAGGTTTGTGCACTGACTTGGCCCTTTGGCAGGTGTCGCACCTCGAGACGTAATCCCCGACTTCCACCCGCATCTTGGGCCACCAAAAATCTCTGGCTACTAATTCTGCCGTCTTCTCTTTGCCAAAGTGCCCGGCGGTGGGTGCGTCGTGCAACTGCTGCAGTACTTTCGCGCGGAGGTCGTCTCCCGGTACGTAGAGGGCCCCTCTGCGGATGAGCAATCCGTCGCGTATCTGGAACTCGTCGTCCTTCGCCGTGCCCTTGTGCACCTCCTCCATCTTGGCTTGTGCAAAGGGGTCTTCCTGAAGTGCTCGACGGACAGCCTCCAGATCCACGGTTGCTGAAGCGCACGCCCACGCTTCCGGTGCGAAAATGTGCTTGGCCGGTGTTGGTGCCGCCTCTTCGAGGTATTGCGGCTTTCTGGACAGTGCATCTGCCATGATGTTGTTGTCGCCTGGGATGTGCTCTATCCTGAAGTCGAAATCTGCAAAGGTCTTTAAGCAGAGGCTTGACAACCATATGTCAGGAGTGCTCTGATGGTGTTTCCTGCTTGGCAGGGGGTTGGACTCGATGACCCTTGTGGTCTCTTCCAACTCTATGATTCTATGATTCTATGATTCTAACTCCGCCCATCGTATGTGCCGCTGGTTCAGGAACCTTGCCGTGCGCCAGTACTCCAGGTTCTTATGGTCCGTGCGAACCTGCACCGTGTGTTTGGCTCCGATGAGGAAGTGCCGCCACGCCTTGAATGCTGCATGAATGGCCAGCAACTCCCTGTCCCAGATGGTGTAGTTCTGCTCTGACTTGCTGAGCTGTCGAGAGTAGAAGGCACACGGTCTCCAGTCCCCATGCGGGTCCTGCTGCAACAGTACTGCGCCCACGGCTCTGTCTGAGGCGTCCGTTTCAACTCTCATCGGTCTGCTGGGATTCACATGCAGTAGCTGCTCTTCGGACGAGAAGAGACGCTTGAGGTTCTGAAAGGACTGCTCCGCTTGCTCCGTCCAGATGAACTTCTTCTTCTTGGAGCTGAGCGTGTCGGTAATGGCCGCTGTCTGCATCGCGAACCCCTTGATGAACTTGCGGTAAAAGTTGGCGAAACCCACAAACCGCTGGACCTCCTTCCGATTGCGCGGGCTCTTCCAGTCCAACACTGCGTGAACCTTGGCGCTGTCCATGGCGAGCCCCTTGTCCGACAACTTGTAGCCCAGGAAATCTACCTCCTTCCTGTCGAACTGGCACTTTTCCAGCTTGGCGTACAGCCTATGCTCCTGCAGTCTCTGCAGAACTTCCTTGACGTCTCCCTCGTGGGTCTCCTCTGATTCTGAGAATATCAGGATGTCGTCCAAGAAGCAGACGCATTTCTTGTAGAGGAGACCCGCCAGTACGTGATGCATGAAGGCTTGAAAACAGTGGGAGCCATTTTGTAATCCAAAGGGCATAACTCTGTATTCATAGGTGCCCAGGGGCGTGAACATGGCAGTCTTCCACTCGTCGCCCTCCCGTATGCGAATCAGGTTGTACGCCCCTCGCAGATCCAACTTTGTGAAAACGCGTCCTTTCCTCACCGTTGCGAGCAGGTCGTCTATTTTGGGCATAGGAAAGGCCGTGGGCTTGGTCTTGGAATTTAAGATCCTGAAGTCCACTACAAGCCTCTTTTGGGGCGTGTCCTTCTTCTTCACAAAGAATACAGGACTGCCCCCCACTGCCTTCGACTCCCGGATGAAACCGTGCTTCAAGTTGAGGTCTATGAACTCCCTGAGTTCCTGCAGCTCATCTTCAGACATGGAATACAGTTTCCCGGTTGGCAGCGTCGCCCCTGGCAGGAGGTCAATCTTGCAGTCATAGGGCCTGTGGGGAGGCAGCTTGTCCGCTTCTTTCTCGCAGAAAACCTCCAAAAACGCTGCATACTTGAGTGGCACTGCTTGCAGCGTGCCTAATTGTAGCTGCGGGTCATCCTCTTCCCCTTCCGGGCTAGGCAGAATGCAATGTTCCGCACAGTAGGAGGAGCCGAATGTCAGTTGGCGCTGGTACCACGCCAAAGCTGGGCTGTGCCTGTGCAGCCAACTCATGCCCAATACTACAGGCGTGTCCGACAGGCGGGTGACATTGAAGCTGATGACTTCTCGGTGATTCCCAATTTGCATCACCATGGGAGGCGTTTGCTGCACCACTTGCCCCCCCAGCAATTCCCTGCCATCCACCGTGACAACCTGCAGAGGCCGCGTGGCTGGCAGTAGCGCTACGTTGTGCTGTTGAATGAAATCCAGTCCTATAAAGTCTGCGTTACTACCAGAGTCAATGGTAATTGGCACTTCCACAGTGAGTCCATTGGGCAGTTGGAGCGACGCTGTAAGCTGCACCACTGGTTTGGGTGGGAGGGGGTCTGTGGGCTGCAAAATTTCTGGGGATTGCTTCATTGACTTGTCTGGCTGGACCCCAGTGCCTCTTCCTCCAGCCAGACTCTGTCATTTCCCTGCTGTGGTTCTCTCTGCTGAGTTGCGTCTGTGACTGTTGCAGAGGCTGCAGTGTGCTTGTGGAGCCTCTGGGGACACTCTTTCGCCATGTGCTGAGCACTGTCGCAGATGTAGCACTTCCTGTTCCCTCTAGGAGGCTTCGCTTTGACTGCTCCCAGTGTTAGGGCTCTGGTAGCTGACTGAGCCCTGGCACCTCCAATCTCCATCGGTTCTTCTCCCCCTCCCTGCGAGGGTGTGGATTGCGCACGCGCTGCATCTTTGGGAAAGAGGGGAGGTGCTCTCGTTGGCGTACGTCCCCAACGTCCTTCTTCTCTGTTCCATGGACGTTCTTCCAGACGCACCCCAATCTCCAGCGCCCGCTGGACCACTTGCTGAGTGCTCTTTGGTCTCTCCCCCCTTGCAATCTCATCTTTCACATTTGCATTCAAGCCTTCCCAAAAAAGGTCTCTGACTGGAGCAGAATCCTTCTCCCATCCCAGCGCATGAACTAATCCAAAAAAGCGGGAATGGTACTGCCTCACACTGGCTCTGCCTTGTTTGAGCCCATGTATGTCTCTTCTGGCAATATCAATGTCTATCTTTGATGAAAAACACGAATCCATCGCTTTAATGAAAGCATCTGCATCTTGGAGCGCCGGATCATTATCTCTCCACAAATTCCTCAGCCACGCTTTGGCTTCCCCATGCAAATGGGACAATATAAACCCCACTTTCTCTCGCTCATTTCTAAAGTCTTTTTCCAGCAGACCCAGCGCAAACAGCAGGTCTGCTCGGAAGTTAGGGTACTGCTGTAAACTCCCGTCGAAATGAGATACCAGGCTGCCCCCTCTTCTTCCCAGCCCAATGCCCTCTGGTTTGGGTCCCGTTTGCCCCTGTTTAGAAAGCACTTCCAACCTGGCTTGGAGATCCCTGTAGGCGGTATCCATTTCCTCTTCCCTTTTCCTGGATGCAAGTACCTCCGCGTTGAGTTGACTCACTGCATTTCGCAGTTCTGTTAGTTGCTGTTCTGTAGTCATCTTGCCTGATTTGTGTGAGCTCGCAAAGCACCAATCCTCTTCCCTCGCTGCGTCGACTCACGTTGCGAGGGTCTTGGTGCACAACTTTTCTGTCTGATGGAGCTTACTGTCAGAGCTGGCTCCTGGTCCCAGCTCACAGAGGACCAACGCTAGCTGGTGGTAATGTACAAAAGTCTTTATTGAAGTACAGTTTCCATTTTCAAGCCGCAGCGCCCCAGCTCTACGTCTAGGGTTTAGACCGGCGAAGCTCCATCTGAATCTCCGCCCCCTGTACACCAGTTTAAGACTCTAGCCTTACTCCACCTCTTCCGTCTCTCCTTTCTCCTCTGGGTCCTGCTACCCCCCGGGGTTCCTTCCTTCCTGGACTCTTCCGACGCAGACGTTGACCCCCCTGACTCCTCCCTCTCTCTTCGGCGGGCTTTAGGACCTGGTTCCCTATCCGGGCTGCCAACTGTGCCGCCCTCCTGTACATTTGAACTTGGCGCGCGCGCGCAGCCTTCAACCTTCCTCTTGACCGTTTCCTCGCTCCCCGACGGAGGCGTGGTCAATCCTCCCTCATGTTCTCCCGCTGGCAGCGCGCCGCCTGATCCCGATGCCTGGGACTCCTCCCCCCTACTGCACTCTGGTGTGGACGCTGGTCCGGATTTCCAACTGCTGCTCTCTGAGTCCCCTCTGGCCCCTTCTTCCTGGGGTGTCCCCCTGGGCACCCCCCTTGCCCTGACCATGGGCGCCCCTTTCTGTGAATCATCCGATTCACTGGAAAGACTCAGAGACCTCGGACCGCTGTCATCGCTGACATTTCCTTCGGACTCCTCCCCCTCGCTCTCCATTTCCTTCCTTCCCTGTGCCTCTGCTCCTGAACCCCTGACAGTGGGACTTATCCCACCAGGTTTCAGTGATGCCTATTATGTCATATTTAGTTTGCTGTACCAAGAGCTCAAGCTCATCTTGTTTATTTCCCATGCTTTGCGCATTAGTGTACAGACATTGAAGTCCATTAATCATTCCCCCGTGTCTCTTACTTAAGGATTTTTTCCTCCCACCACCAGGTCTGCGTGCTGTTTACTCCATTTGGTCTATGACATTTGGATGATCATCTTCATCAATTGATAGACTCCTACCTTCAGGAGCACTGTCTCCCTCCCCCACATTAGTCAGTTTAAAGCCCTCCTGATGAGGTTTCTGAGATTTTTAGCAAAAACATTCCTCCCAACCGTTGTGAGGTGCAGCCCATCGCTTGCCAGAAGTCCATCTTCAAGAAACTGCAGTCCGTGATCTAAGAATCCAAACCGTTCCTGTTTACACCATTTGCGAAGCCAGCTGTTCACTTCCACTATTTCCCCCTCTCTCCCTGGGCCACGTCGTTCAACTGGGAGGACAGATGAGATGACAATTTGTGCATTTAATTGCTTCAATTTCCTGCCCAGAGCCTCGTAGTCTCTTTTGATCTTCTGGAGGCTATTGCTTGCAGTGTCATTGGTTCCCACATGAACCAAGAGGAAGGGGTATTTGTCAGTGGGTTTTATGATTCCTTGCAGTCGTTCAGTTACATCTTGGATCTTAGCCCCGGGGAGACAGCACACTTCCCGAGACATCTTGTCAGGCCCACAGATCACTGCTTCTGTTCCCCTCAGTAGGGAATCCCCTATCACCACTACACGCCTCCAAATAACTCCCCCCAAAAAACCTAGGTCTCCCCCAACAAACGTTTGAAACTACCTCCCCTAAATCTAAAAGATGGATCAAACTGCGCGCGCCGCTGCCCTGCAAACTCTGATAAGCTCCTCCCACAGCTAATCACCTGCCTCAACAGAAACCCTGCCCCCTCTGACCTTTGCACAGGGAGAGCAGCTAATCAGCCACAAAGAATGACACACACGAGAAAACCCTTTTGGCTCCTTCTTCAGCTGCTGCCCTGCAGCAGGGTTAATGGCAGGTCCCTCCTCTCCCTCTGCCCGGCAGAATTGCAAGCTCATCCTGCCAGCTCACTTTAATTCTCAAAGCCTCCAAGGCGCTAGAGGGCTAAATCTGGCACCCAGGGATCCAGGGGATCCCTGTCCCCCAACCCACAACAATATGAAGATCCTGCTGGGTCAGGCCAATGGCTCATCTACTGCAGCATCCAGTTCTCACCAGCCAGCTGTATGCCCTTTACGGGAAACCCACAGGCAGGATTCAACCCCAGGAGCTTTCTCCTCTCCAGTGGTTTCCAGCAACTGGCCTTGGGAAGCCTCTCCTGCCTCCAACTGCAGAGTCGACCCATCCTGGTTTGGAGCCACGAAGAGCCCTCTTCTCCTGGAAGGGAAGAGTTCCTAGAACAGGGGATCCAGCCGCACAGCGGTGTGTGTGTGTGTGTGTGTGTGTGTGTGTCTCCCTCCTGCCCTGCTTTGCCTCCCTCCCAGAGTTTTTCTCCTGGCTGGCTCTGCTTCCCGAAATGACTCTGTCGCTAGTGCAATCCATTCATCCCTTAACGAGGTCCAGACTAATTTATCTGACAACAATAAAAAAGAAGCCGCTACAACAAGGAGGACACTGGAAGCCTCTTAGCAGTGACGGTGCTAATGAAGCCTTAAAATGAAGGGCGAGATTAATTCCCCAAACTCCTTCGAGTCCTTGTGAAGTAACTCTGGCAGGAGGCGGCAGATACAGAGGCCAAATGGGGACATGATGCGGGGGGGGGGGGAGAGCAACCCTTCCTGCGAAGGGTGTGGGTGATCACCCTCCATGTAAGGCTTGGGAAAGACAGGAATGAAATGCGCATTTGGATGGGGACAGGACTTCCCTTCTGGACACCTGGAAGGGCAGAGCCTGTGGCGGGGTGGAGGTGAGGTACAGAAGCCCTTCTAAAGCCATTCCTGCCTCCTGCAGGAGTGAGTTCCATAGGTTAACACTGTGATGTTTGAAGAAGCACTACTCTCTGCATAAAGCAGCTCTCATAGTTCCTCTGGCACCTGCTGCCACTTGATTTTCTATTTGAGCAGCCTCCTTTTGCAACTGCCTTCAGCAGACAAGAATAATCTCATGACCCAGAGGTGGATTTAGGGGAGTGTGGTGGTTTCACCAGCACCGGCTGCTGCCATGTCTGTCTCTGCAACAGTGACTTAGAACAGAATGTGAGAGACAGGTGGCCCTGAAATCTGGCCTTGCTCAAGGTGCCACTTCAGTTTGAAGGCCCACGTCTGCCACAGTCCCAACCCTTTTATGGGCAGCACAGGGCTGTCCTCACGTCTCCCAGGCATTCACCTCTGGAAAGAGGCAGTGACACCTCCGCCTCCTCGGCTGGTGGAGCCCAGAGGCAATTTCCCTCCTCTCACCTTCAATTCCGCTGCCTCCGCTTCACCTTGTGGGAAATTCCTTGTGACACTTCCATGCAGATGCTGTTATGGAGAAAGTCATTCAGCCCAGGGACTAATCACATTTGCAGAAGGGAAGAACGGATTGTGGAAAGGAACTGATGGGCTGGCGAATCTGGGTGCCGGGACTGATCCTGAGCTTTTGCCTTTCACCAACCCACATCCCTCCAGAATGGATGGGAAGAGATTTGCATCTGGATAAGAGAACAATGGCTCAGCCCATTAGCTGACTTCTCTAGAGACAAATGAATTCTGTCCATCTATCTGTCTTTCTCCACATGAAAAAAGCTGGAGTCTGAAGGAGAGGGCAGAACAGGCTCAGTGCTCTCTCTCTCTCTCTCTCTCTCTCTCTCTGGTGGTGACACTGCTGAGGAAGGGAGTTCCACAGTATAACTATGTTTTGCATGAAGAAGAACTTACTTTTATCTGCTCTGAATCTTCTAGCCTTCTACTTCATTGGATGCCCATGAGTTCTGGTGCAATGAGAGAAAGAGAAAAACTTTTCTCTGTCCACTTTCTCTGTTAAGATGAACAGACTCTGAAGATCAAGCCTGTCAGTTAACTTGTCCGGTTAGATTGAGCATATTAAGTTTGGTTGATCAGTGTTGGGTTGCTTGCTAATAAAATTTATCTTCTCAGTTACTACATTGAATCTGGATTTTCAGGTTGAAGACAACACACGGTATCAGGAGTGAAGTACATTGTAGGAAAGTAGTGTGGAAGAGTTGAGGGCTCCACATCCTTCATCTCTCTCCCATGAGGCAGCTGAAGAATGGAAGAGTGGAGAGTTGAAAGCAGCCAGTTTGTTCCTTTCAGTGCTTTTCCCTTCTCACTGCTGTCAAAGGGCAGCAAAAGTGTGAGTAAAGCAGGGATGGAGGGACACTGAGGAATTGTTTTTCTTAAAGAAAATCTATTTTAACAAGAAGAATTAGCAGAGATGGGTACCACACAGAAGTCCACACCAAAAATCTAACACAACAGAACCTTTCCAAACTCTCTTCTCGCTGGGCTCAAACCTTATTTTAAACAGCCTCTTCCCCCTCTCATGTCACCCCTGTGGGAAAGTTCAGGGATGTAGGAGATGATATATTGTTTGATTATATCCTTTCTAACTTGTGTTAACAAGTTCCACAATTTAGCAGAGTAACACTCCCCTTTTTAAACTCACAGCGGATGCGTTTGCTCAGGCTCGCTAAAGCCTCTATGTTGTTGTTGTTGTTGTTTAGTCGTTTAGTCGTGTCCGACTCTTCGTGACCCCATGGACCAGAGCACGCCAGGCCCTCCTGTCTTCCACTGCCTCCCGCAGTTTGGACAGACTCATGTTTGTAGCTTCGAGAACACTGTCCCACCATCTCGTCCTCTGTCATCCCCTTCTCCTTGTGCCCTCCATCTTTCCCAGCATCAGGGTCTTTTCCAGGGAGTCTTCTCTTCTCATGAGGTGGCCAAAGTATTGGAACCTCAGCTTCAGCCTCTATAATAAGTTTCATTTGTAATTTCCCCCTTTAGTCCCGCATAAAAGGATAAGACATGGCACAGTCTTCTATAAAAGTATAAAAAGAGTTTACTCACACATTCTGTTTACAATTGGATCCCAGAAGGCAGACTTAAATTACAAAAGTAATATACACCTGGAAACTATCTCATAAGGATACAGTCCCATTGTCCTCTCTTGGCTGCAGGCATCTTAGGCTAAGCAGATGTTGCTTCTTCGATGAAAGTAGTCACAGAGAGAGAGAGAGAGAGATGGCGGCCAGTCCTATGCTTTTGTTACCTGCACAGGTGAGGTCACGCCCACCTCTAGTCACATGCAGAGGAAGTCTGTTCCAGCGTAGGAGAAACAGGAAGTTTCAACTGGCTGGTCCAGACATCCCCTTTTATGTCCACTCTAGGGATGTTGTACTTGACTGCTCTTGTATTTCACATCCCACAACCCCAGCTCACTCTACTCAAACCCCAGCCATTATTTAAAACTGTCAGTGTTTTTTCCTCTCAGTGTTACTCCATCACTGCTTTCATCAAACCTCCACAATTGTTTTAAAAATGCTTTTTCCCTCTTTGTCCTCCATTACGTCTTTTCTCTTTTGCTCCTCTTCCACCATGACTTCAAATGTATATGGCTATCAAAATATCCAGGCAAAAATTAAATATTCCTGCCCATGGCTTTAGCCGGCTCCCATATGCCGCATCTTCCACAGAGCAGAGTCCCTGGAGATTTTGCTCCCCTTGATCTGAAGTCCTGTCCAGCGCAATCCTTTCACTGCCAGCTTTTCTTTCTTGGACAGAAGTGCTTGTCCTGTACACCATTTGACAAAAGCTGCCTCAGCCTCTCCTGAGCTTCACAAAAATGCATTAATTGCCGCCATAATGATGTCTGTTGCTCACAACTTAATCACTATCCAACCTGTAGGGCAACCTTTCTTGTGCACCACGTTTCATATAATTGGTATTTATAATGACACTGCTTTAGCCTTGCCAAAGCAAAGCAAACAAACAGAGAGAGCGATTTGCCATTCCTTTCAAAACATTCCTCGTTCACATTACAGTTATGCAGATTAATTTGCTGTTTGCTTTGTTATAGTCATAATCTTCTCAATTATCAGATTTCCAGACTGCTGTGTGGAAAATTCAAACTGATATATACCAGGTTTATTAGGAATTGTGGCTGGCACTGATTCAGACCGGAGACAATCATGTTCTGGTGGCAGAATTAAAGCAAAATAGATCAGAGGAAGACGAGGATGGTCCCTTTTTGCTCTTTGGAATATTTACAAGGCAACTGATCTGCATTTGATGCTCTATAGTTCATGCAAAGCTCCTTCTCTGGGTCTCAGCCTGGCAGCATTGATCCCTCTCTCGCTCCAGCTAAGCAGCCCAGAGTGTCTCATCCAGACAGAGGCACCCAAGAAGCCCTTCTCTCTTCGGAATGTCCTTTGTTCCAGATATTCTGCTTTTTCCTTCATGTGTATTGTCAGGGGTTCAGGAGCAGAGTCACTGGAGAGGGAAGAAACAGAGAGTGAGGGGGAGGAGTCGGAAGGAAATGTCAGCGGCGACAGTAGTCCAAGATCTCTGAGTCTCTCCAGTGACTCGGAGGATTCACAGAAAGGGGCCCCCATGGTCAGGGCAAGGGGAGTGCCCAGGGGGACACCTCGGGAAGAAGGGGACTCAGAGAGTAGCAGCTGGAAATCCGGACCAGCGTCCCCCCCAGAGTGCAGTAGGGGGGAGGAGTCCAAGGCATCGGGATCAGGGAGCGCGCAGGCAGAGGGAGAACGTGAGGCAGGAGTGGCCACACCCTCGTCAGGGAGCGAGGAAACGGTCATCCGGAAAGTAAAACGCGCGCGCGCGCCAAGTTCAAATGTACAGGAGGGCGGCAAGGTGGGCAGCCCGGGTAAGGAGCCAGGTCCTAAAGCCCGCCGAAGAGAGGGGGAGGAGTCAGAGGGGTCTAGCTCCGCATCGGAAGAGTCCAGGAGGAATGAGACCCCGGGGGGTAGTAAGACCCAGAGGAAGAGAGAGAGAAGGAAGAGGTGGAGTAAGATTAGAGTCTTGAACTGGTGCACGGGGGGTGGAGATCCAGACAGAGCTTCGCCGGTCTAGAGTCCAGACGTAGGGCTGGGACGCTGAGACTTGTAAATGGAGACTATTCTTCAATAAAGACTTTGATACTGTACTATCGGCTAGCGTTGGTCCTTGGTGAGCTGGGACCCGGAGCCAGCCCTGACAGTAAGCTCTGTCTCCAATTTTTAAAGTTTTAGCACCAAGAACCTCGCCACGTGAGTCGGCGCAGCGAGGACAGAGGAGGGGTGCTTACAGAGCTCACAAAACTCAGGCAAGATGACGACGGAAGAGAAGATAAAAGCCCTGCAAGAAGCGGTGACACAACTCAGCACTGAGGTAATTGCATCCAGGAAGAGAGAGGAGGAGATGGTTACCTCCTGCCGGGATCTCCAGGCCAGGTTGGACGTGCTTTCCAAAGAGGGGCAAACGGGAGCCAAGGCAGAAGGCATAGGTTTGGGGAGAAGGGGAGGAAGCCTTGTATCGCATTTCGACGGGAGTTTGCAGCAGTACCCCAACTTCAGAGCAGACCTGCTGTTTGCGCTGGATTTACTTGACAAAGACTTTAGAGATGAGAGAGAGAGAGTGGGGTTTATCTTGTCCCATTTGCATGGGGAAGCCAAAACGTGGCTGCGGAATCTATGGAGGGACAATGATCCAGCGCTCCAAGATGCGAAGGCTTTTATTAAAGCAATGGACTCATGCTTTTTATCAAAGGTAGACGTCGATATTGCCAGGAGGGACATACATGGACTTAAACAAGGCAAAGCCAGCGTGCGGCAGTACCATACTCGATTTTTCGGACTGGTTCATGCCCTGGGGTGGGAAAAAGATTCTGCGCCAGTCAGAGACCTCTTTTGGGAGGGGTTGAATGCAGATGTAAAAGCGGAGATTGGAAGAGGGGAGAGACCAAGGAGCACCCAGCAGGTAGTCCAGAGGGCTCTGGAGATCGGGGTGCATCTGGAAGAACGTCCTTGCAACAGGGAGGAAGGGCGTTGGGGAAGGGCACCAGCCAGAGCACCTCCCTTCTTTCCCAGAGAAGCAGCGCGTGCGCACTCCACACCCTCGCAGGGAGGGGGAGAAGAGCCGATGGAGATAGGAGGTGCCAGGGCTCAGTCAGCTAACAGAGCCCTAACACCGGGAGCAGCCAAAACGAAGCCTCCTAGAGGGAACAGGAAGTGCTACATCTGCGATAGTGCTCAACACATGGCGAAAGAGTGTCCCCAGAGGCTCCACAAGCACACTGCAGCCTCCGCAACAGTTGCTGAAGCAGCTCAATTGAAAACGCAGCAACAGTTAAACGACGGAGTCTGGCTGGAGGAAGAGGCACTGGGGTCCAGTCAGACAAGTCAATGAAACAATCCCCAGCACTTTTGCAACCCACAGACCCCCTCCCACCCAAACCAGTGGTGCAGCTTACAGCGTCTCTCCAACTGCCAAATGGACGCACTCTGGAGGTGCCGATCACCATTGACTCCGGCAGCAACGCTGACTTTATGGGACTGGAATTCATTCAGCAGCACAATATACCACTGCTACCAGCCACGCTGCCCCTGAACGTTGTCACGGTGGATGGCAGAGACTTGTTAGGGGGGCAGGTGGTGCAACAAACGCAACCAATGGTGATGCGGATTGGAAATCACCGAGAAGTCATCAGCTTTAATGTCACACACCTGTCGGACACGCCGGTAGTCCTCGGAATGAGTTGGCTGCACAGGCACAGCCCAGCATTGGCGTGGTACCAACGCCAACTGACCTTCGGCTCCTCCTATTGCGCGGAACATTGCATCCTTCCTAGCCCGGAAGAAGGAGGGGACGACCCGCAGCTACAATTAGGCACGCTGCAAGCAGTGCCTCGCAAGTATGCAGCGTTTTTGGAGGTTTTCTGCGAGAAGGAAGCGGACAAGCTGCCCCCCCACAGGCCCTATGACTGCAAGATTGACCTCCTGCCAGGAGCGACGCTGCCAGCCGGGAAACTGTATTCCATGTCTGAGGATGAGCTGCAGGAGCTCAAGGAGTTCATAGACCTCAACTTGAAGCGCGGT
This sequence comes from Podarcis tiliguerta, assembly GCF_965153285.1. NCBI lineage: Eukaryota > Metazoa > Chordata > Lepidosauria > Squamata > Lacertidae > Podarcis > Podarcis tiliguerta. Next base: position 134,946,704 of record NC_139534.1, on the reverse strand, counting down.
TTCATCCGGGAGTCGAAGGCAGCGGGGGGCAGTCCTGTATTCTTTGTGAAGAAGAGGGACACGCCCCAAAAAAGACTTGCGGTAGACTTCAGAATTTTAAATTCCAGAACCAAGCCCGCGGCCTTTCCCATGCCCAAGATAGATGACCTGCTGGCGACGGCGAGGAAAGGACGCGTTTTTACAAAGTTGGATCTGCGAGGGGCGTACAACCTGATTCGCATACGGGAAGGAGACGAGTGGAAGACTGCCATGTTCACGCCCCTGGGCACATATGAATACAGAGTTATGCCCTTCGGTTTACAAAATGGCGCCCACTGTTTTCAAGCTTTCATGCATCACGTCCTGGCGGGTCTCCTCTACAAGACATGCGTCTGCTTCTTGGACGACATCCTGATATTCTCAGAATCGGAGGAGGCCCACGAAGGCCACGTCAAGGCAGTTCTGCAGAGACTGCAGGAGCATCGGCTGTATGCCAAGCTGGAGAAGTGCCAGTTCGACAGGACGGAGGTGGATTTCCTAGGCTACAAGCTGTCGGACAAGGGGCTTGCCATGGACAGCGCCAAGGTTCGCGCAGTGTTGGACTGGAAGAGCCCGCGCAATCGGAAGGAGGTCCAGCGGTTTGTGGGGTTCGCCAACTTTTACCGCAAGTTCATCAAGGGGTTCGCGATGCAGACGGCGGCCATTACTGACACGCTCAGCTCTAAGAAGAAGAAGTTCATCTGGACGGAGCAAGCGGAGCAGTCCTTTCAGAACCTTAAGCGTCTCTTCTCGTCCGAAGGGCAGCTACTGCATGTGAATCCCAGCAAACCGATGAGGGTTGAAACAGACGCCTCAGACAGAGCCGTGGGCGCCGTACTGTTGCAGGAGGACCCGCATGGGGACTGGAGACCGTGTGCCTTCTACTCTAGGAAGCTCAGCAAGTCGGAGCAAAACTACACCATCTGGGACAGGGAGTTGCTGGCCATTCATGCAGCATTCAAGGCGTGGCGACACTTCCTCGTCGGGGCCAAGCACACCGTGCAGGTCCGCACGGATCATAAGAACCTGGAGTACTGGCGCACGGCAAGATTCCTAAACCAGCGGCACATCAGATGGGCGGAATTTTTCGCGGATTTTGACTTCAGGATAGAATACATCCCAGGCGACAACAACATCATGGCGGATGCACTGTCCAGGAAGCCGCAATACCTCGAAGAGGCGGCACCAGCAGCGGCCAAGCACATTTTCGCTCCGAAAGCGTGGGCGTGCGCTGCAGCAACCGTGGACTTGGAGGCGGTCCGTCGAGCACTGCAGAGGGACCCCTTTGCACAAGCCAAGATGGAGGAGGTGCACAAGGGCACGGTGAAGGACGACGAGTTCCAAGTACGAGACGGATTGCTCATCCGCAGAGGGGCCCTCTACGTACCGGGAGACGACCTCCGGGCGAAAGTACTGCAGCAGTTACACGACGCACCCACCGCCGGGCACTTTGGCAAGGAGAAGACGGCAGAACTCGTTGCCAGAGATTTTTGGTGGCCCAAGATGCGGGGGGAAGTCGCGGAGTACGTCTCGAGGTGCGACACCTGCCAAAGGGCCAAGTCAGTCCACAAACCTCCGGCGGGACTGCTCGAACCGCTGCAGACTCCGAGCGAACCGTGGGAGAGGGTGGCCCTGGACTTTGTCACGGATTTACCCAGCTCAAGGGGTAAAACGGCAGTGCTAGTGGTGGTGGACATGTTCACTAAAATGGCCCACTTCATTCCGTGCGCGAAGGTCGCCACGGCAGAACAGACCGCCAAACTGTTCATAGACCACGTCTTCAGAGTGCATGGACTGCCACGGTCTATCTTGTCCGACAGGGGGCGCCAGTTCATTTCGAGCTTCTGGCAGAAGCTGATGGGTTTCCTGAACGTCAAGATCAACCTAGCGTCGGCGAGACACCCGCAGACCAATGGACAAGCGGAACGCGTCAACGCCGTCATGCAGCAGTACCTGAGATGCTACGCAAATCAACAGCCGACGACATGGGTGGACTACCTGCCGCTCGCTGAGTTCGCTTACAACAACACGAAGCACGTGTCCACAGGGGTGACGCCGTTCTTCGCCAACAACGGGAGGCATCCCAGAACCTTCCCGGGATTAGAGAGACTGGGGGAGGGGGAGCCACAGGCAGCGGAAGTCTTGGCGGCGGAATTGCAGGAAGTCCACGAGCAGCTTAGGAGGCAGTTAGAGCTGGCAAAGCACACATACAAACTGCAGGCTGACAAGCACAGGAGGGTTGGTGAAGACATACAGGTGGGAGACTGGGTGTGGTTAGCGGCCCACGCAGTGCCGACCAGATCCTTAGCTAAGAAGAAACTCGGACATAAGCAGCTAGGACCTTACCTAGTTGAGGCACAGATCAATCCGGTGGCCTTCCGGTTGACACTTCCGGAAGGATCCAGAATGCACCCAGTATTCCATAGGTCGGTGCTCACGCCCTACAAAGCACCTCACCGATTTCAGGCGCAGGGCACGGCACCAGACCGGTATGAGGAGATCCCCCCAAGGAGGGAGTCGCCAAGAAGGGAACCCATCAACCAGGTCACAGAGATTTTGGACTCGAGATGGGGGGAAGAGGGAGTAGAATATTTTCTCGCAAGGGAAGGTACCCCGGCCAGCGCCAACAGTTGGGTGCCGGACTATGCCCTGGACGAGCCTCTCCTCAAAGAGGAGTTTCATGCCTTGTTCCCACACAGGCCCATGCCAGCCGAGTATTTCGACGACTGGCTTTTCACACCCACGCTTTCTACCAGCACGTTCCAGGGATTTACCTCGGACGAAGAACCACCATTAGACACACGTTCACCGGAGGGCTCGCCCTCGGGGTTTGCCTCAGACCGCTCGTTTTGGTGGGACAATCGAGGAGAGGAGAGGTGGCTGAGGGGCCCTTGGCAGGCAACGGACCCAGAGGGGAACGAGGGTGAGAGGGACATGGACGTGATGGGGGAGGACGTTGGGTTCGAGCATGGCGGCACGGAGATGGAAGCAGAGGAGAACGAGGTCGGCGAAGACATGGAAGACGAGCCGGATTTCTCTAACTGGATGCACGCCACGGGGGACGAACTGTATCCACCATTCACCCCCACAACGACGGAGCACCCAGCACCCCCGCCGGAGGAAGGGGAGGGGGGAAGGGGGGGCTTCGAGGGGGGGATGGATGTCAGGGGTTCAGGAGCAGAGTCACTGGAGAGGGAAGAAACAGAGAGTGAGGGGGAGGAGTCGGAAGGAAATGTCAGCGGCGACAGTAGTCCAAGATCTCTGAGTCTCTCCAGTGACTCGGAGGATTCACAGAAAGGGGCCCCCATGGTCAGGGCAAGGGGAGTGCCCAGGGGGACACCTCGGGAAGAAGGGGACTCAGAGAGTAGCAGCTGGAAATCCGGACCAGCGTCCCCCCCAGAGTGCAGTAGGGGGGAGGAGTCCAAGGCATCGGGATCAGGGAGCGCGCAGGCAGAGGGAGAACGTGAGGCAGGAGTGGCCACACCCTCGTCAGGGAGCGAGGAAACGGTCATCCGGAAAGTAAAACGCGCGCGCGCGCCAAGTTCAAATGTACAGGAGGGCGGCAAGGTGGGCAGCCCGGGTAAGGAGCCAGGTCCTAAAGCCCGCCGAAGAGAGGGGGAGGAGTCAGAGGGGTCTAGCTCCGCATCGGAAGAGTCCAGGAGGAATGAGACCCCGGGGGGTAGTAAGACCCAGAGGAAGAGAGAGAGAAGGAAGAGGTGGAGTAAGATTAGAGTCTTGAACTGGTGCACGGGGGGTGGAGATCCAGACAGAGCTTCGCCGGTCTAGAGTCCAGACGTAGGGCTGGGACGCTGAGACTTGTAAATGGAGACTATTCTTCAATAAAGACTTTGATACTGTACTATCGGCTAGCGTTGGTCCTTGGTGAGCTGGGACCCGGAGCCAGCCCTGACATGTATCATATTGATACTTCTCTTCTGCCTCTCTCGGCTTATATTATCAGTTTAAGAAAGCTAATTGAATCCTCTTGTTAGGAAGACTCCTCGTGTCATAAAATTATTTCACATGGCATTTAAAGAGCTTAATAACTTGGCGAAGGAAGGGGGTGCAGTTGAACAAAGCTACTCGGGGGGAAAACTAATTAAGACGTGGAAGCTTCCCTGCCACGGAGCGCCAAGACGCCAGCAGGATAAATAATTGACCCTCCGTGACTAATAATCAGAAGGAGAAAAACTTACTCCATTCAAACCAAAGCTGGATCTGGAACCGTGAAACGGGGACGGGGTGTTTGAGTTGTGTGCTGACGTCCCCAGAGGGAACGGGCCTCATCTCGGTGGGAAGGAGTCTGCCCTGCGAGCAGAAGGCCCCAGGGAAGGCTGGGAATCTGAGAACCTGGAGAGTCAGGGCTGCCAGTCAGTGTAGGCAGTTCTGAGCTGGGCAGACCAATGGTCTGACTCAGGATAAGGCAGCTTCCTGGGTTGCTTGAAACTGGAAGGGGAATGAAAAGAGGCAGAGACGGGTGAGCCCTCTGAGGCCAGCACCAGAAGAGACTGGCTCAGGGTGGATCAGGCCCAAGCGGGGGCAGCACCCTCTTCTCACAGGGGCCAGCCAGATGCCCCAGCTGGGAGCCCCACAAGCAGCACCTGAGTGCAACAGCAGAAAATCTCCCCCAATCAGCTTTGAGTAGAATCCGTCAGTTTGGGTCCTGGCCTCAGCTGACTTCATCTTCCCAGGGACGGCCCTTCAGGGCGGGAGTCTTCCCGGGGTGACAGCTGCCCGCTGGCATTTGGCCCCCTCCTTTGGGCTCCTGCAAGGGATGAGGGTCTCGTTCTTCCCGCCTTACTTTCCTTTACCCTTTTCCTGCAAGTGGAGCGGGAGGAAGGGCCTTTTCCGCAAAGCCCAGATGGAAAGCAGACTCCATGGGACTCGGAGGGAACAGCCATTGCAGTGAGAGATGTGTACACTGAGCAAAATTAAATTAACTCGGAAGAAATGAGCTGAGGCAACACTTGAATAAAACTGAAGTGCCAAAAAAATCAAAATCAAATGTGTTCTGATCTTTCTCTCAGTAATATAGGTTGAAATGTCAAACAATTTCAGATCTCCTCTTTATCTAAATCTCTCTTTGGCACATTGCAGCGACTGGGAAAATATCTTGCAAGAATCAACATAAGTTGAACATATGATGATGATTTCCTTCTAAAGCACCTAAATTTTACTAAATGCTGTTCAAAGATCAAAGCCAGTCCCTTCCTGCAGATTTAGACTGCAACAGGCACAGCACAAAAGGAGAAAGGGAAGGGGAGGGAAGAAGAGGGAGCCAAGCCCCATTGCCATCGCTGGCCTTATAATTGGTGGAAGATGTGCCTTGTACCCCTTGCTCCTGGTGTGAAGCTATGGGTGTTCCTGGACTGGGAGAGCTGGACCAGAGCAGTTCAGGCCCGGGTGACTTCACAGCTGGACCACTGCAAGGTGACTTTTGTGGGGCTTCCTCTGGGCTTGACTCAGAAACTGTGGTTGCTGACAGGAGTGAGGACACCTCTGCTCAGAGACTGGTTGTCAATTTGTTACTGGGCCAAGTTTGAGATGTTACTGTTGGTATATAAAACTCTAAACAGCTTCAGACCCATCACCTCACCCCTAATAATAATAATAATAATGGTAGAATTTAGGGTGGGGTTTATTGTTGCCATGGCAATCAACAAAATAGGAACATAAGAAGATGAGTGTGCTGGATCAGGTCAAAGGGGCCCATCTAGTCCAGCATCCTGTTCTCACAGGGCCAACCAGGTTTCTCAATGGGAAACTCTCCCCTCTTGTGGTTTCCAGCAACTGGCCTTCAGAAGCATTGCTGCCTCCAGCAGTGGAGGAAGAGCAGAGCCATCATGGCCAGGAGCCACCGAGAGCTCTCTCCTCCTGCATGGACTCGTCTAAAGTTCTTTTTAAGCCATCCAAGTTGGTGGCCATCTCTGCCTCCTGCGCAAGTGAGTTCCGTAGGTTAACTGCAATGCGTGAAGGACTTTCTATTATCTGTCCTGAATCTCCCAACATTCAGCTTCATTGAAATGTTTTTGCAGGAGATGCTTGGTGGGGGACGGCGTTGGGGAGGGTAGCCTCCCCCCCCGAATAAACTGAGGTACACACACACACACACACACACACGAAAAGATCTTTTAAACACCCAAAGCTCAAGTGGGGCCAGCTGTTGACTAAGAGCCCATCATTTCCCCACGATTAGTCTGAGGACATGTGACTGATTGGGACTGACGTGGTGCTATCCAGGTGAGATCTGCCTGTCTAGCTGCTCTGGAGGCCTGTCTCAAACCTCCATCTTCGCCACGGCTGCTCATCTCCAGAGCTTCAGCTGAGCGCCAGCCATATAATCCCATTGTCAGGGCTGCTCCCTGCCTCTCCCTCAAGGGCGGCCAGGCCCAGGGCTGGTGCCTGAGCTTCTGGGTTGCCCACGGTGTCCCTGCAAGGACAGAGGCAGCAGCCCGAGAAGACGGCTGGCAAGGACCACAGAGACCCTGAGGCAACCAGGCCCCCAGCATCACAAGCCCACGGCTGCTGGAGTTGAGATGTTAGGAGGGTCACCCAGGTGTCCCCCCTGTGCTGCTGGCACAGTGAACCAACGGCTGCAGGTCATCTAGCCTCTGCTTCCAAGGATGGAGGCAGGAGGGCTCAGAGGGCTGGGTCGGGGGCCTGTTCTTATTTTCCCTGTGCTGTGGGCAAATAGCTGGATCCACTGCCTTGCTCTTCGGGTCTGGGCCAGCTGTTTCACAGAACCGAGGTGGGGGGCAAAGGAACGGCTGTGGAGCCAGCAACATAGTCACCAGAGACCAGTGGATTCATACAATAGAGGAGATTCTAATCCAGCATTAGGAATCACTTTATGAGGGTAAGAGCACTTTGTCAGTGGAGCAGACTCCTTGGAAGGTCATAGAATCATAGAGTTGGAAGGGACCCCAAGGGTCATCTATCCCAACCCCCTGCAATGCAGGAATCTCAGCTAAAGCTAAAGCTCAAGCTCAAGTTAAGGAGAGTCCACAATCTCCCAAGGGAGAGTCTTCCACTGTGGAACAGATGGTGGACTCGCCTTCCTTGGAGGTTTTCAAGCAGAGGTTGGATGGCCATCTGTCATGGATGCTTGAGCTGTGGTGCCTCTATTGCAAGTGGTTGGACTAGATGACCCACGTGGTTCCTTCCAACTCTTCCTCCTGGTAAGCCTGGAGAGCCTTGCAAGGTGGCAGAAGCAGGAGAGCCTCGTCTCCAATGCTGCGAATGGAGAAGCCCTCCAAGGAGGTGCGGCAGGTGCCTTCCTTCATTGACCTCCCTGGGATCGCTTGCCAGGATCTGGCCGCAGATTCAGCCCTCCGAGGTCAACCTCCGAACATCTCAAGACAGTCCTGCTGAATGAAATACGCATGGGAAATTATTTGAAAGAGAGAGAGAGAGAGAGAGAGAGAGAGAGAGCGCTTTAAGTCTTCTTTTTTTTGCTGAAACCTCTCTCTCTCACACACACAAAGAATGTACATCAGTACTTTTAACCAGAGGTTCTAAGGAAGCAGCATCTTAAACAGGAAATATTCTTTTTTAAACCCAACGAGAGCACCTTAGGATGGAGATGAAGACTCCTTGTCCCTCTCGCCCTCTCCTCCTTGGGCTGCTGCCCCTTCCCTTGGCTTTCTCCTGGTGCTTCTGCTCCTGAACCTCCCAAGGACTGAGGAGCTCCTCCTCCATTGACACCCCCATAACTTCCAGCTTGTCTGACTTTTCAGTGCAGACTTTAAGAGCAGCTGGATGGGGGCCTTCTGCGATGAAAAGAGCTGGTTAATGAACCAGGCTTGCACTAATCACCCTGAGAGTTGCGAGGCGAGAGACGTTTGCCATGAAGCGGTGCCTCTGTCCTCCTTGCAAGACGAGGCATTGTGATTCATCTCACAGATTCAATTTTCAACATTAATGTGTCTGAATTTGTCAAATTCCCTTTTATATGACATGGTAGACTAGGCGAGAATTAATGTTAATGGCTCTGGAACAGATAGAACTTAAGACATGCCCCACAGTCTGCTTGGGCCCCACTGAGAACAAAAAGGAGCTTTTCAGTGCAGATCCTGGGAGCAGATCCTGGGGCATTTGTGAGGGCGTTTTGTGGGGGCGGTTAAGAGGGGGGCTCAGAGTTCTGTCTCTTGGCGGGCACAGGAGCAGAGGCATGCGGGCAAGGGAACGGAGGCAGTGACCTGCTGGTTGTCTTGCTGGAAGAGAAGGGGCAGCAACTTGAGGCCTGCCTAGTCACACCACAAGTAACAGGACCACGTGCAGAGTTACTCGATAGAGCCGAGTTGGCTGAGACTGAGCACCAAGAGAGATGGGTGCCCCAGGGTGGAGAAAGATTACTCATTGCGAGAGTCTAACCCCTGGACAAATGTGATGCACAAAAGTAGGACAGTCACAAACCACACTTTGCCATCAGAGTTGCAAAATTGCTTCATGCTCTCACCTTGGACACCGATTCTGGGCCAGAGGAGCTAGGACATCAGTTGCCAACCTCAGAAGACACAAAGGTGGCTTGATCTAACCCCATCAGATCCAAGGCTACTGACCGTGGATGGGTATGCTGATGATAATGTACTTGCTACCTTCCATGGAGACAACTTTGGAGAAAGGGAATTGCAGTCCAGAGATGACAAGCTGGGAGGAAGAAGGAGGAAGTACTCAAGCCATAAGTTTCTGACCTTTGTAACTTATTCCAACAATATCAAAATAAGCCACAAGCAACATTTCATCTCCGATGAGCGGTTTGGAAACTAAGTCTGATGAGGAAAGGTTGAGGGAGTTTGCTGGGTTTAGCTTGGAGAAGAGGAGCCTGAGAGGAGAGCCATCTTCCAATATCTTAAGGGGGTCTCACCCTGCACATTAGCTGTTGCCCTGCATGGTGGTGGTGGGGTCAGTCAGAGGAAAGGGTCTCTTTTTTCTCTGCACAGTTGCTGACATCCTTTGGGATCAGTGGGATCCATACAGAGCAGAACTGAATTGCTCTCCGGGTCTCCTGCTTGCCCAAATGCCAGGCAGTGTGAGTCTTCTTGTTCGCAGTGTGACCTGCCTAGATGTTCCTGGTATCAGGAAGCCTCAAGTCTCAAGCCCTGGAAACACTGAAGGGTGGGGATGGACTGAGGGGGCCTCTTCCAGCAGTTGGGGGTGACACTGCAGTGTGTGGGGTTGGACTGGATGACCCTTGGGGTCCGTTCCACCTCCACAGTTCCTGAGCAATTTCTGCCTCCCTTAACTGAACCATCTCAGACCATCAGCCATCCGTGCAGAAACCCACCAACTGGCTCCTTGTTGACTTTAACAATCTTCTGAGCAATTTTCATAAATGAGCTTGGCCAATATTTGTGGGGCTGAGGAGGCAGAGCTAATAGGAATGGAAGGAGCGTCACTGGGGGGGACTGCCCAGGCGATGCGCAGCCTCGGAAGCGGCATTTTGGGGAAGTTTGAGACTAATGTGTCTTGTCACCAGTGTCTTGTCTGTTAAATGTTAAGTCCTACATGTGTTTTCTCAGCGTGTGCCAGGAGACTCTGCAGGGTGGGGAGGGGCACTGGGGTGGGCTTCTGCCAAGCGACTCACGCCAGCAGCTCACCTCCGTTGCCCCTGCGGCTGCTCTTCAAGGCAAATGGACCAGGCAGCTCCTGAGCAGCCTGCCTTTCTTCCCGTAGTTCTGGAATGGGAAGATCGGCCTTGGATATGCCCTCGCGAGAAAAGGAGCCACAGGGCGCAGGAATACTTGCCAGCGCGACCCTTGGGCAGAGTGAGGCAAATGCCTCAGGCGGCAGATGCTGAGGAGAGGGATACAGTGGCTGCTCTCTAGGATGGATCCCCTCAGTTGGAGGAGCGCTCTGTGTACTACATGCCCTGTGCTGCTCCCTCTAAGCTGGCTGGCTGCCCTTCAGTGCATAGACTCATAGATTTGGAAGGGGTCCCAAAGGTCATCTAGTCCAACCCCCTGCAATGTAGGTATCACAGCTCAAGAATCCCTGACAGAGGCCCCCAACCTCTGCTTCAAACCGCCAAGGAAGAAAACCACCTTTCATGGTCATCCATTCCTCTGTTGAAGAGTCCTTACCCTCAGAACGTTATTTCTAAGGTTTAATGCTAAGTCCCTTTGCCACAGCTGGTCAGTCTCCAGCTGGTCCATGGGAAGAGGAAAGGGAATTTTGCCATTTGCCTCATACTGACTATGAGTGCAGAAATCATGGACTGTCTGGGCTTGTTTCCACCTGGGATTGGCATGGAAGCCACCAGCTTCATTGCTCTGGTGGATCCTCTGCCCAGGACAGTCAGGGACAGCAGTCTTTTCAGGGGTCTCTCAGTGGTTTCTCATATCGTCAGTCAAAGGAACGTCAGAACATCAGAAGAGCCTGCTGGATCAGACCAGAGGGGGCCCATCTCGTCCAACATCCAGGTCTCACAGGGGCAGACCAGATGCCCCCCTGGGAAACTTGCAAGCAGGATCCAAGCAAGAGCAACTCTCTCCTCCTGTGGTTTCCAGCACCTGGGATTTGGAAGCATGGCTAGGAGCCATTAAATGGCCCAATCCTGCCATCCAAGTTGGGGGCCATCACTGTCTCCTGGGCGGGTGAGTTCCAGAGTTTCACTGAAGAAGTTCTTTCTTTTATCCATCCCAAATCTTCCAACATTCAGCTTCATTCAATGTCCTCCAGTTCTGGTATTATGACAGAGGGAGAAACCTCTCTCTCTCCACTTTCTCCAGGCAAGTCATCATTTTATAAACTTTCTGCTCTGCAGATGGGTTTATTCCTCTTCTGGGTTCCCCTCTGGTGTGTGTGTGTGTGTGTGTGTGTGTGTTGTGGCAGTTGCTGGAATGGGCTTCCTTGAATATTGGGGTATCTCCCCCTTGATTGCGATGCCAGCTGCCGCAAAGGTCAAAGGCCCACCAGCTCCCCCTGTTGCTCCTGCAAAGCAACCTCTTTAGAACCCCACATTTCTCTGTCTGGCCTTCTGAATCCCCCCCCCCTTCCTTCCCATACAGCCAGGGAATGAGGCTAACAGAGGCTTTTGAACTCCACTTTCTTCCCTCTGAACTGGCCTCTGCTTTTATGTCCCTCCTGTAAACTGTCCATTGTTAGTATCAGCTTGAAAAGATGATGGCACTTTGCTGGCGTTTCACAAACAGGAGGTTGTGACACCAGTTTAACTCAAAGAGTTTGTTTCTTGATAATGGTTAGACTTTCTTAACAGGGTCCTCAGATCTTTCTTTGTTTCGCTGAACAAGTTTCCCTGGACACAAGCTGGGGAGAACGGTCTTTGCAACGTGGAAAAATTAGGGGACAATTAACGGGCCAATTCTACGTGGTCTAGTCAGAGTTAAGCCCTATTGAGTCCTTACTTAGATGTGCGCATTGTGTTTGTGTGTGTGTAGGGTTGCAGTTTCCCATAAGGAGCATCTGGTCAGCCACTGAAAAGAGGATGCTACTGGCCTGATCCAGCTGGCTCTTCTGATGTCCTTATTGTAAATCATAATGCCCTGAGGACTCTCCTTCTGAAAATCGGCTGCCCAGATAAATTTGTGAACATCCTTTGGCTTGTCTCCTCCATGATAATATGACAGCAACAATTGCAGATAACAATGGCTCTCAAAGTGGACCATTCACAGTGGGATCAGGTACTAAACAGGGTTGTGTTATTGCCCCAGCTCTATTTATTATTTTCATTGCCATGATCCTACACTTTGTTGAAAGGAAACTCCCCACCAGAATAGAAATCATATATCAAACAGATGGAAAGCTCTTTAATCTGAGCAGGCTGAAAGCAAAGAGTAAGGTTACCATAACTTCCGTCATAGAGCTTCAGTATTCTGGTGACAACGTAGTGTGCGCACGCTCAGAGGATGACCTCCAAACCATCCTAAATATCTTCGCAGAAGCTTACGAAAAGCTTGGCCTGTTGCTCAACATCCAGAAAACCAAAGTGCTGCACCAACAAGCACAAAACGACCCCTCTATAGAGCCACAAATCGAACTTAATGGTGTAACGTTGGAAAATGTCGATCACTTCTCCTACCTGGGCAGTTATCTTTCCACAAGGGCTGACATTGATGTAAAAATCCAGCATCGCCTGAGCTCTGCGAGTGCAGCTTCCTCACAATTGAAGTGCAGAGTGCTTGAGGACATTTGCAGGGAAACCAAAATGATTGTTTACAAAGCTATTGTACTACCAACCTTACTGTCTGCTTGTGAAACATGGACTATTTACCGGTATAAATGCCATCTCCAACTCCTCGAAAGATTCCATCAACAGTGTCTCTGAAATTTTTTACACATCACTTGGGAAGGCAGGCAAACTAATATCAGTGTACCGGAAGAAGCAAAGATCAACTGTGTTGAAGCAATGATTCTTCAACATCAACTTTGTTGGACTGGTCATGTTGATTGTTGTCTTCCAAAGCAACTACTCTTTTCTGAACTTAAAAATGGAAAGCGTAATGCTGGTGGTCAACAAAAGAGGTTTAAAGACGCTTTCAAGGCAAGTCTAAAAAATGTAGTATAAACACTGACAACTGGGAAACACTGGCCTGCAAGCATTACAATTGGAGAACAACCTTTACCAAAAGCGTCATGGGCTTTGAAGATGCTCAAACTCAGGATGCAAGGGAGAAACGTGCTAAGAAGAAGGCATGCTTGGCAAATCCACACCGTGATCAACTCCTGCCCGGAAACCAATGTCCCCAGTGTGGAAGGACGTGTGGATTCAGACTTGGCCTCCACAGTCACTTACTGACTCACTTTTAAAACTGTGTTCATGGAGGACAATCTTACTCTACTCTACGAAAGATTGACAAAGAAGAAGTTCTTAAGGGTAGAGTCCTCGGCACACTTAATGGAGGGGAAAGCCTCTTGCACCTGCAGACTCCAGAAGCCCCTGCCGCCCCCCTCCCCCAACCAGGGACCTGAGCAGAAGCTCCACAAGCTCCTTCCCACCCGGCATGGGACAAAGTCTTGCCCACCACCCAAAACATTCATTGAAAGGGACATGTTTAAATTTCCCAGTGCATTATTTGACCATGCTCTTTTGCCATGTCATTTTACAGCCGCCTTGATTGCTTCAGCGTAAGCTCCGTGCTCCCCAGGTCACCTGGGATGGCTGAGGAAGGATCCTACATCATACAGGACCAGCGTGAATCAAAGTCGGCTTTGCCCCCCTTTCGGAAGAAATCCTCTTTTCAATAGAGCAGCAACTGCCTGGCACCGCCTAGCTAATTAGAGGCCAGTGTTAATGGGAGGAAACGGGTTTCAATCACTTTGAGAGCAGGGAGCAAATGCTCAGAACTTAATTACATATCTTTTTACCTTGAAGAAAATGTAGTTTAGCCAAGCAGGGGGAGGAATGAAATGACCTGCTTTGTGCTCAAATATATAATTGATTGCCTGAAATAATACCTATCCTCAAAGACGCTTGCTGGGTGCCTCCTCCTGCCCTGCTGTGACCTTGCAGGAAGATTTGTGGTTTGTTTGTTTGTTTGTTTATTGCGTTTATATCCTGCCTTTTTCTCCAGGGAGCTCCCAGATACGTGGTTCTTCTCCCCCTCCTCACTTAATCCCCCAAACAACCCTGTGAGGTAGGCTAGACTGAGAGACAGTAACTGGCCACAAGGTCACCCAGAGAACTTCATGGCCTAGAGGGGGATTTGAACCCTGGGCTCCCAGGTCACAGTCCAGTACTCCAACCACTACACCACACTGCCACTCTCAGTGAGGGAGGTGGCCCTTCTCCATGGTGACACTTACTCTGTAGCACGAGAAACCACCACCCCATGATGAAGTGGGTGCAAAAAGTGGTGTTTTTCTGTCGTTTATTAAAAATGGACCTTTTGCTCTGCAAGGAGTGAACCGTCAGGTAGCAACTGCAAAGTTAAATCTGCCGCTGCAAGAGAGCGGAGCTGCCCTTTTCCCTCAGCAGAAAGTGAGACCCTCGTTCCTTCTTCCCTTTTGGACCACAGAGGAAATGCTGGAATTTACAGGCGGAATCAGAGCAGGAATCAGAGCAGCGGCCATCACCGCTTCTGCAGTGTCTTCTGAGCTGGCCCAGCGGCCCAGCAGCCCCCTGAGTGGCCTTTCCTGATGGACCACCATTATCCCTTGGGCTCCAAGGCAGCTTCCAGGAGAGAAGAGGACAAAGAGACTCTAAGCTGCTGAGAAGAAAGCAAGACAAATGGGTCTGGCCTCCCTGGGCAGCAGTGCCAGGACTGGCCGCTGGTAATTGCTTTAATAAATTACATCCCTCTGCAAGCGCCATTCAGTCGCTGCCACCACCACATATGTTTCTCCTGGATAAGTTCTCTCACCCCAGGAGCCAAGACGGCCCTGGGTTGCTTCTCTGAACCAGAATGTGCTCGTGCTCTGAGCCAGGTGGGCAAAAGCCACGGTTCTTCTATAGTGTTGTGAGTTTGTGGATGCTAGAAAGCCTGAATTCCTGGGTCTAGTAGGAGTTAGAATTTAATTAAGGCTAGGTGTTAAATCTGGGCCTCAGACTAATGTGTATTAAGCAAGACCCTGTGTATTAGACTGTGTGCTAGACAATGCCAATCCCTTGGAATCAGCAAGTGTTGAAAGCTACTTGAGCAAAACAAGGCTCGCTTCCTCTGAGGTGATTGCCTGGGGCATTGAGCCACCAGGAGAACAACAGAGCAAAGATGAGGTGGCAAATAGGTTGGGCCCCTTTCCCTTCATAGATAAAGCCAGAAGCAATGGGATTTCGAACCTCTGGAATCTCCTGCTGCTCTGAGGATTTCACCACCCAAAGGCCCTTTGACCATCACTGTCATCCACCTCCCTCCAGGGCCTCTTTGGAGAATGAGCTTGGGAGAGGTTTGCTTTCTGGAGAGACCCCCCTTCCCTCCCTCGTGTGCCAGGCTCAGGGCCAGAGCCCAGAGTCTTCCCCTTTCCAGGCCTTGATATGATTTTGTGCTAGGCTCTGTGACTAGAGGAGGTGATTTCTTCTGGAATTAGGTTGGTGGCCTGATTTTTGGTGACTGATAGTGGCCTCACTTCCCACTGGTGCAACTGAAAGGGTGGGATATGTAAGAGAAAGGAAAGAAAGACTATAAACAGAGGCAGTGGAGGCTTCCTGAATGCGTTTTGACCAAAGCGCAGCGTTGGGTGAGCTACAATCACTGTATAATGAAAGGAGATCACACTGTGCCCTATTTTGATTTTGCAGAAGTTCTGGGTCTGAATGTCCTCCATTCTACCTTCCCAGGTATTTTTGTGTGTGTGAATATCTTCTTGTTTTCTAGTCTCTGGTATCGATCGGATGTTTGGAAGGACAAGAAAAGAAAAGAAAAGAAATCAATTTGTAACAGTCAATAGAGGATGTTTTTGTTTTTCAAGTCACTTGATGTGAATGGGGCAGTTAGAAATTTTGTTTTGAAAGGCTTGAAGTTTTGCAGATATTTGTTTCCTGAATGATAATACTAGAACTCCTTAGTTGAGAAATTCCCTGGAGTTCCTCCTCCATCACCAGCGACTCTCGGGATGAACAAATAGGGCAAGAAAAGAGGTTGCTCTGTGCCATAGAATGAATGGGTGGCCAAGGATTTCAGTGGCTGATTGCAATGGTGGGGTGAGGGGGGACTTCTTGGTTTGTGGGCTTTTTATTTGCTGTTGTTTTTATTATGCATATTATGTTGTGAACCACCCTGAGATCTACGGATGAATGGCAGTATACAATTTAAATAAATAAACAACTATGACTTACGGTAGTTGGAGACAGCCAATAAAAACCAATAACCAGAGCAAAAAATAACAAGCCATGAGAGGAGTCTCAGGACAGGGACGAAGACAGAGTATTCCACACAGCATGTAGTTAAACTATGGAACCCATTGCCACAAGATATCCTAGTCAAGGTCAATGGCTAGAGTGGCTTGAGAGGGGCTGGAGGGTCTCTCACTGGGGCAGCTGGCTGATCACTGCAGGAACCAGGAGGCGGGAGTCAGTGCGCCCCCAACCTGGTCCAGCCTGGCCCCTTGGCCTGATCCAGCTGCTGCTTTGGGGCCCTACTTAAAAAAAGGGAAAATATCATTCCAAGGTTTAAGAAGATTTAATTTTTCTAGAAGAACATGCAACCGTGTCCCAATCGCTTCCAGAGATAATGTAAACATGGTGATTTTTAACTCTGCTGAAATTATTATTTGCGTTCTCACACAAGTGAGACCAAGGAAGGATAATTACTATATAAAATATTCTCTCCTACATATCTCAATCCACTCAACACTTAAGATCTACCAAGTACAAGAAAGTTCCTCTTCAGCTGGGCAGTCTTTGGCTCGATCCCCATGGCTGCTCTGCTACTTCTGGAGATGGTGCTTGGAAGGCTTTCCAGAGAACAAGCCTGGCCTGCAATTTCAAAGGAAGTACTAAGAACACAAAAAGAGTCCTGCAGCTGGATCAGGCCCCTGACCCCCCCCCCCCCCGGTCCAGCCTCCTGTTCTCACAGGGGCCACTCAGATGCCTCAGTGGGAAACCTGCAAGCAGGATCCAAGCGCAAGATCCCTCTCCCTCCTGGGGCTTCCAGCAACTGATGGACCGTGGAGGCCGAGCCGAGCCTTTGTGGTTAGTAGCCATCAATGGGCCTCTCCTAATAATGACAAAATGGAGGCAATTTTAGCAGAACGATGTTGCCGTGAAATATGCCTTCTGGCAGGGAAGGAGACCCACAGCCCCCACTGCCCCGGCTGGATTTTGCCTCAGCTGCTACCCTCTTCAGGTTCAGGTTTAATTGGAGGCCGATGGAGTTGAGCAAGGCCCTCCCAACGCGATGGGATTGTTGCGCCGTCCCTTAATAGCTGGTGCCGGGCTTCTCGCGGTTAATTGAGACAGATCTGGACAGAAGGGGCCTTTCTTCATCTTGTCAAAGATAAATACGTGTCACAAGCTGAGAGAAGCTTCTGAGCTGCCATCCATCATCTTCCTTTTCACTCTGTACTAAATGACTCCCTGCAAGAGCATTAAAGGGCACCGAGGTCTGAATGCACAGAGCGGTGCCAAAGGAGGCAGGAGCATTCTTCCTCCATCTCTGCTCTTCCGGCTGCCTCTCTCCCTCTCCCGGGAACCGCAGCCAGTCCTGCGCCCAGGAAGATGTTGACAAGGAGTGCAGAGAAGGCAGACTGAGATGAGCGGAGCCTTTGGAGGGATGATGGAGGGAGTTGGTCTGTTTAGCCTGCAGAAGAGAAGACAGGGGAGATATTGGGGTGTTGCCTGTCACCCCAGAATATGAGCAGGGGTTCCAGCTGCTTAGCCAGGGTTTGGTTTCCTTGGAATGAGGGACAGAGGAGACTGTGGTGTCTTTAGGAGAGATGGTTTATCTACACATCTTTACAACCGGAGCCTGTGGTGGAAGGACTCACAGCATTAACACCCCAAGAGAGTCTTTCTTCTCCCAAAGCCACATTGGATTCCAGCAGAAATCAGGCTTGGCTCTGATGCTTGCCTTCCTGCAGCTTGCTTCTTGCTTCCAGCTCACAAACCTCAACTCTCACCCGCCTTGTCTAACTACCAGTTGTCTAACTAACATCAGAAAGAACTTTCTAACAGTAAGAGCTGTTCCACAGTGGAACGGATTCTCTTGGGAGGTTGTGAACTTCCGTGGATGTTTCCAAGCAGAGGTTGGATGGCCATCTGTCCTGGATGCTTTCACTGAGATTCCTGCATTGCAGGGGGCTGGACTAGATGGTCCTTGAGGTCCCTTTCAGCTCTACAAATCCGATGATTCTATGACCTGAGCTGTCAGGAAATCCAGGCAGCATCTACGCTGTTTCTCTAGTCCTTTTGCGCTGGTGTGTGTAAATAGCTCTCTCGTGCCCTGGTCTTCTTCTTCCTCCTCCTCTCGCCCCGTCTTCTGCACACTGGGGGAAGGGCATCAGAAACCATTAAAATTTCATTTGCATATATTTCTGGAAATGCGAAAGGACTGAACTTGTTACCTTGCTCTGCATATCTCCTTCTTGCAGGCAGAGGCAGGAGGATGGCAGGAGCTGCCTCGGGGCTTGCTCAGCTGGGAAGCCCTGCTGGGAGGCGGAGGGGGACATCAGCCGGGGGTTCCCAGCCCCACCCCCATGGAGACAGGAGGAGGAGGGAGGCGGGGACTTCTCTCAATTTCAGAAGATGGTTTTCTTTCTTTTTTGTAAAGAACTTTCTCTTTTGCTTTTAAGCAGCAAATACAATATCAAAACATCTCAATTTGTACTTTTGCAAATTGAGAAAAATATAGAATAGAAAAAGAATCAACAAAGAAATATTGAATATGGAGGAACCATCGAGTGTCTAGCAATGTGTGCTGACGTCAAACATAAATATTCAAATGAAAGAGGAGGGGAGATACACCTTCATCAAATATATCTTATTGAAGTAACCATGTAAACACTGGATGCAGGTTTAGACTGTAGGAATCATCATTGACATACTGTATTGAATCAAGTTGTACCATATCATAAGGAATTGGGAGGTCCTGCATGTTCTTTCCT
Source organism: Podarcis tiliguerta (assembly GCF_965153285.1). Taxonomy (NCBI): domain Eukaryota; kingdom Metazoa; phylum Chordata; class Lepidosauria; order Squamata; family Lacertidae; genus Podarcis; species Podarcis tiliguerta. Next base: position 134,928,188 of record NC_139534.1, on the reverse strand, counting down.
TGGAGGTTTCCAAGCAGAGGTTGGAGGGCCATCTGTCCTGGATGCTGGAGTTGAGATTCCTGCATTGCAGGGGGTTGGACTAGATGACCCTCGATGTCCCTTCCGTCTCTATGGTTCTCCACTGGGAGGCGGGGCAGAGACGTCTCCTTCAGCCGCTGGAGCAGAGCAGGAGCCTGTTTCTCCAGATCTCCCCAAGGGAAGCATCAGGCACTCCAAATGATTTTGCTGGTAACGTTTTTGAAAAGCGCAACCCTTATTTGTGTTGTGTAGCCGTATATAAAGCCTTTCTCTCCCAGCAGCTGTTTCTGGGCTGCTTGACGCGTCTTTCCCAGATGCTGCCTGAGCCCTTTGGCTGGTTGGCACATTTGCCAGGCGCCAGCAGAGCCACCTTGCAAAGGCAAACATTGGCACCGCCTGCCAAAAGACAGCCGAGGCAAAGGTGAGGGGAAGCAGATGCTTTCTGAGCAAGAGTCGGCAACGAACACGGAGGAAGAACTGCACTCTGCTCTCCCCTCACCCAGAAAGGCGACTGGTGGGGCAAAACCAAAGATTTGTAGAATCATAGCGTTGGAAGGGTCCTCCCAGGGTCATCTAGTCCAACCCCCTGCAGTGCAGGATTCACAGCTAAAGGATCCCTGACAGATGGCCCCCAACCTCTGCTTGAAAACAGCCAAAAAGCAACGTGTGTGTGCATTTGTGTTTGTGATGGTTATAAATATTAACAAAAACACTTGGTGGAATTGCAAAGCATATGAATCAAATAAACCGGATTCAGAAAGTGTGGGCAGATGAGGATTATAGGAAACAGTGGGATGGGAGCATCTCAGGGATGTTGGACTGGATGGGCCATTGGCTCTTCTGGCGTTCTTATGTTCATCGTGAGGAGTCTCCGCCCAGGGCAAGTGTGGCTCCCTTTTGATACCCCCAGATTCTCCAATGATTGGGAGTTCTGGGCATTAATCCTTCTGTAACCAGAAGGGGAGGGAACTCTGATTAAGGGCCTGCAAAGCCGTTGCGACTGCTGCTAACAGGAAGTTGCCAGAAGAAAAGAGATGATGAATTAAAGGCTTCTTCAAACTTCGTTGAGCACAAACCTTAATTAAAGGGGACCAGAGATGATTCCGCGCACGCTGGAAGGAGAGGCTGTCAAGGCACGTTCCCTGTGTGTACCGTGGCATTATTACAAGCCCATCTTGGAGGGGGCAGGAAATCAGGGCAATTCACTTGTCTGAGAAATGGCCCCCCCAGGGGCTGTCTGTCAATCTCAGCTAGAGACCCCCTCCCTCCCTCCTGGGGCTCCGAAATATTGAAAGGCCAGGCAGAGGAAACAGGGAGGAGGTGAAATGGCTGAGACATCAGATGGCTTTCTTGTGTTTTCTCTTTTTGGTTTCTGGTGACGTTTCTTCATTTATTGATTGCCTGCACAGGATTTCTTGTCCTCCGCCTCTTCCTTTTACTGGAATGTGACCCACGCTGGGAGAACTTGTGATGACAGGAGGGATATTAATCTTACAAGGAAATGGCTTGTTGTGAGTCCTGACGCAGCCAAGGCATGGGCTGCTAGAGGAGATCTGCCAGAAGAGCCTGCTGGATCAGGCCTGCCTCGTCCACAGCATCAGAGCAGCTCCCTCCTGGGTTCCAGCCACTGGCCTTCAGAAGCATGGCTGCCTCCTACTGTGGAGTGCAGAGCATGGCCTTCAAAGCTAGTAGCCATTGATAGACCTCTCCTCAAGCCATCCTACTATGGGGGGGGGGGTCTCCACCTTTGCCCCACCTAGGGTCCCAGAGGTTCAACTCAAGACCCCAAGTGGCCTCTTGCCCTCAGAGACCCCCCAGACCTTGATGGGCTTCTTACTAGAACTCAGGTACCTCCTTGGTGAAAGGGAAATGTTTACTAGCTAAGCCATGTCCACATGGAGGGTGTCAGGGGTGACCACACGGGTGGCGCTGTGGTCTCAACCACTGAGCCTCTTGGGCTTGCAGTTCGGAAGGTTGGCGGTTCCAATCCTCATGACGGAGTGAGCTCCCACTGCTCTGTCCCAGCTCCTGCCAACCTAGCAGCTCGAAAGCACACTGGTGCAAGTAGATAAATAGCCATCTGTGGCGGGGAGGTAAACAGCGTTTCCGTGCACTCTGGTTTCTGTCACGGTTTCTGTTGCGCCAGAAGCGGTTCAGTCCTGCTGACCACAAGATCTGTGGACAAATGCCGGCTCCCTTGGCCTGAAAGCGAGATGAGCGCTGCAACCCCATAGTCGCCTTTGACTGGACTTCACCATCCAGGGGTCCTTTACCTTTACCTTTTACATGGAAGGTGTCAGGGGGGAAGTTCTCCTTACTAAGCGCTGTGGGGAAGGCCTCTCTGCACATGCTCTTTGCCTCCATTTGGCATACTGTGGCGTGATGGAAGGGGGCTCTTGAGACCTTTGTCCTGTCCCCCACCCTTTTCTCTCCCTCCTCCATTTGCCTCCCTGTTCCCCCCAGAGTCCGTCTCCCCAGCACCACCTCAGGATCTGTCCTGATGATGCATGTATATAGTTGAGGGGAAAGAGACCCAATTACCGGTTTTACAGAATTGGTTGTTTTTCCTCCAGATTGGAATTTCCGCTCACTCTGTACCAGCCAATTCATTCTCAGATGTTTTCCCCGGGGGGGGAAACTTGTACCAGAGATTGAAATTTCAGGTTTTGGAAAATGAAAGAAATTGCAGGGGGTGGGGTTTATTTGTTTATTATATGCGGAGCCATTCTCAGTGTGAGCCGCAGCAGCGGTGGCAAATCTCCCCCCCTCCCCAAACCCACGAAGGGCAGGACTTCTGCAGGAGAAACCTGGACCGGGGGGGGGGGGGCTGCTAGTCCCTCCCAGCCCTGCCCTGGCCAGAGTGTCTGTGGCAGCCCACTTCCATTGCCGCATGATTCCTGCGTTGCTGGAGGTTGGGCTAGATGACCACTTGGGCGCCTTCCGGCTCTACAGTTCTGGCTCTGTGCAATGGCTCCTCTCATGAGAAGAGGAGTGCCTGGGCCCACCCAGGAGAGAGCCAGGCCAGGCAGCTCTTGCCCAGCGAGCCTCTGTCCCAAAGCGGCTTCCTGTGCCGGCCTGCAGGACCCCCCAAAGGTCCCCCCAGAAGCCGCGGGAAGGGAACTCCATTTCCTCCTGGGAAGTGTCTTTTCAGAGAGATGAAGAGCTGGCACTCAGCGCTTGCATCCTGCACCTCCAGCCTGCATTATACACCCCTTTGTCTGCTCCCTCCCTGTCTAAGGCTTTTGTAACAGTTCTTTTCACTTGACAGACGTCCTTGGTGGCAGCGCAGAAGATTGTTCATCCAAGCAGCATTTCCTGGTGATGCGTCAGCCCCGGGAGGCTCACAAGAAGCTGGCAGAGCGATGGGCCCCTCGGCTCACCGCCTCCCAAGGGGCTCTTCTGCTGGGCCCGGGTGCAGGACAAGGCCAGCTGGTGGGAGATTTAGGAGCCAACCCTAACAATGCATATTCTTGCTAGTTCGCATGAGAGGGGAATACGACCACAGAGTTGCATTGCTGATAGACCATAGAAATGTACTGGGTAGAGAGGGCTCTGTGTGATGTCATTTCCCCTCCTCTCATGGGAGGGAAGAAACAAATAGTAATTCCCCGTTCCTCTCCTTTTTCTCTTTGACCAGCCATGCGGGAGGATGGAGGGCTGCTTGCTCCAGGTCAGGCACATGCCTGAGATCGTTTCTGCTGTAAAGATAAGTATTTTACCTGCATAGTTTTTACTGCTGCTGTAGCTGAGAACCCATGCAAGACTATGAGTAAGTAAATCACATTATAAACTGACTTACCAGTCTGTTGTCAAATTCTTTGTTAAGTGAGGTAAAGTAAAAAAAAAAAAAGTAAAGGTAAAGGACCCCTGGACTGTTAAGTCCAGTCAATGGCGACTACGGGGTTGTGACACTCATCTTGTTTTCAGGCTGAGGGAGCCGGCATTTGTCCACAGACAGCTTTCCGGGTCATGTGGCCAGCAGGACTAAACTGCTTCTGGCACAACAGGACACCATGACAGAAACCTGAGTGCATGGAAACGCCGTTTACCTTCACGCTGGAGCAGTACCTATTTATCTACTTGCATTGGCATGCTTTTGAACTGCTAGGTTGGCAGGAGCTGGGACAGAGCAACAATTCGACCCACCAACTTTCTGATCAGCAAGCCCAAGAGGCTCAGTGGTTTAGATCACAGTGCCACCCGCATCCTGTATTAAGTGAGGTAAGAAAAGCGGGGGGGGGGGGGGACTAGCTTGCTTTTCAGCTGGACCTATTTAAAAGAAGGCTTCATAGTCTATGTTTTGATTTTGCTGGTAAGGGTGGGACTTTAAACTCAGCGCACACATGTGGGTGCCTGGAGGGATAAACTGCAATTAATCTCTCCTGCCTATTAAAACCCATCTCACGCTTCTGCTGGACCCGGGTGCAGGACTCCAGCTAGCTGCAACCGGTGGCCACTGAGCGCAGGGAGGCAGGAAGGGAGGGGAGCAAGCCACCCTGGTCCTCTCATGCAGAATCATCCAGTGGCAGAGGTGGAAGGGGCACCAAGGGTCATCCAGTCCAACCCACAGCAATGCAGGAATCAGGCGGCCATTCAGCCTCTTGGGCTGCAGCTCCATCACTTTGTAGAGATCTGAGGGGGGAACTCTTCCATTTCAGTGATTCCCAAACACACCGATAATGGGCAGCTGTGAAAGTTGTGCACAAACCAATCAATCTTCCAGATAGATACAAGCCAGGCAAATTGTCACATAGCAGCTGATGAAATGAAAATGACCAAAGAGGAAAAGGAAGGAGGCTCCCAGAGCCAGCCGAGCAAAGGACCAAAACCAGACAAAGCCTCAGCCTCTGAGTGCATTTTTCAGGGAGAAGGTTTTCTCTGTGTTTAAACCCCACAATTTGGCGTTTCAAGAGTGCGCCCTTTGTTGAAATGGAAGGGATGCTTTGGGATGATGTCTCTCTCTGGCCCTGATCCCTTGGCAGGAGCAGGAAGAGGCAGGACCCGAGGAGCAGGAGCAGCTCCTCTCTCAAGGAGCGACTCACTTTGGGATTTCTCCACTCTCAGCAGCTGGAAATGGCAACAGAAGCAGCCAGATTTTCACTCTCAGAAATCCTCACTGGGCCGACATTTGTGGCCCACCCTTTTTCCTCCAGGCTAAACTCTTCCCTCCTTGGAGGAAAGGGATGTTGGTGGCTACTAACTGCAATGGCTCTGCCAGTTGCTGGAAACCACCAGAGCAGAGAAAGCTCCTGTGGTCGGATCCTGCTTGGCATCGTGGCTGCTGGTTGCTGATCCTCCATTCCTTGGCCTCAAAGGATTCTGGGCTGTATATTCTGTGCCTTTTGAAGGCGTGTTGTTAATCCTCCCCCCCCCCCCGAGATCTGTTCACTTGTCAATGGGGGGGGCACGAGGGAGGGGGCTTCTTTAAGTGAAGGGTATTAATATGTTTTTATGCGATTCTCTTTCTAAGCACAGATTAGTGGGTTTATCAGCATATAATTCTCTCTCTGCTGGATAAGCCTCGCGCAGAAAGGTTGCTCATGAAGCAATTAGCGCAGCTTAATTTGATGGTGTATTTGAGAAAGGGAAACAATAGATAAACGCAGAAAGAGGAAAAGAACTTGTGCAAAAGTTTTTTTAAAAAAGGTGTTTCAAAGGCCTGGTTGGAGCAGCTGCTTTGCCGCCATCTGCTTGCTGTGACAGAGTTCGCAATTCAGAAAATGGCCATGGAAGTGGAGAATTATAGAGCTGGAAGGGGCCCCAAGGGTCATCTAGTCCAACCCCCTGCAATGCAGGAATCTCAGCTAAAGACACCATCCAACTTCTGTTTCAGAACCTCCAAGGAGTCTGTGTCAGCTTTACTCCCCCGCCCAGCATTTTCAGGTCTGTTACTTGCTAGAGTTTCCAACATTAAAAGTTGTGAGCATTTCAGTGTATTACTGGATGTTCAGGTCAGTGCGCCCCTTTGACACATTTCTCATGCCTTTTTCTCCCCCCCCCCACTCAATATGGCGACACTTCCTGTTTTTATGAAAACAAGATCCGGGCCACTTGAATGCCCCTAAGAAAGTCATGGGTGGGTGAGAGGAAGGGGAGGGGCGCCAAGGGGTCCCTGGAGCTCATAGGAGTCAACTCCGAGGGGATGAGGTCCCTCTGCCCCCCCATACAATATTTGAGGAGGCAGCCCCTCCAAATTGATGGGTGTTGCCATTCAAACGGTGTGTGTGCCAGGTGATCAATTAGGCAGGGTGGGGCTTACCTGCCCTCCCCCCATATTTTATTCAAGTTGACACCATTGCAGGCCTAAGAACCTCATCCATGTTTTTAAACAGAGGCCAAATGGCCACCTCTCAGGCAATCATTAGCTGAGACTCCTGCATTGCAGGGGTTGGACTGGATGACCCGTGGGTTCCCTCCCAGCTCTACAACTCTATGAGTGTGTGTTTCTCCTAGGCAGGCAGCAATCACAGATATGGCTGCCACAACTGAGCCCTGCCTCCTCCTCCTCCTCTCGAAACCTCACGGCCCATGCGGTGAACAAGACCTCATCCTGCAACACCTCCCTGCGTGTGGAATTGCCTTGGCTAATGGTGGCATTTCCCTGCCAGCGCAGGCCTGCGTGGAGCAGCCAAGGCTTCCGCTGAGAAAACGGTCTCCAGCATCAAAAGGCAGTTACGGGGGACGTGAGCAGATTGACTCTCCGGCTCTCGCATTTCGAAGCAGAGGAGCAAAGCGGAGCTCATTCGAGAGCATCTGCTCCCTCACAGCTGGAAGGAAAGCAGGGCGAGGGGAGGAGAAGCCGCTTCAGGGCTGCCGTTTGAAAGAGGGGCTCTCCGGAGAAGGAGAGAGAAAACTCAGGGCGGGGGGAGAAGGAAGGGGCTGAGGAAGAGAGAGTGTTGGCCGGGATGAGAGGCCATCTTTGTGGCTTCCTTTGAAGGTTGGATGATGATGATGATGATGATGGAAAATAGGAATGGAGAGAGTTGCTTCTGCTGCACTCAGGTCCTGCTTGCGAGATTCCCATAATAGGCATCTGGTCGGCCACTATAAGAACAGGATGCTGGACTAGATGGGCTCCCTTGGGTCTGACCCACAGCCAGGCTCTCCTAACACTCTAACATCAACTTTGTTGGACTGGCCATGTTGTGCGGATGCCTGATTATTGTCTTCCAAAGCAACTACTCTATTAAAAATGGAAAGCGTAATGCTGGTGGTCAACAAAAGAGATTCAAAGACTCTCTCAAGGCAAACCTTAAAAAATGTAGTATAAACACCGACAACTGGGAAACACCTGCCTGCGAGCGCTCCAGTTGGAGAACAGCCTTTACCAAAGGTGTCATGGGCTTTGAAGACACTCAAGCTCAGAACGAAAGGGAGAAATGTGCTAAGAGGAAGGCACGCTTGTCAAACCCTCACTGTGATCAACTCCCACCCGGAAACCAATGTCCCCACTGTGGAAGGGTGTGTGGATCCAGAATTGGCCTCTACAGTCACATATGGACTCAATGTTAAAGCCATGTTCATGGAAGGCCACCTTACTCAGCTACGAGGGATCGCAGAAGAAGAAGAAGAAGAAGAAGAAGAAGAAGAAGAAGAAGAAGAAGAAGAAGAAAGAAGTTTAAATTCCTCCAAGGAAGGAGAGTCCACCACCTTCCACCGGAGTCCATTCCACCCTCAAACAGCTCTTGTCACCAGAAAATTCTTCCTAAGGTTTAGTCTTGTTATGAGAATTATAATGTCTAAGATGTAAAATAAATGTACCAGGCAAACACACCAACCAACCAACCAACCAACCAACCAACCAACCGCATGTCTGAAACAGTACAGGAAAAAGTCCTGAAACCATTTTGTCTCTCCCAAATTGACTTTAAATGTTTCTCTGCAATGACAAAGGAAATGGAAAAACCTCCCCATTGTCTCTGTGCTCACAGATCCTGTCTTAAGGGCCTATTTGTGTATGAATAGGGTGAGCCTGTGACCTGGATTCAGGAACTGAGTATTTACCATCACAAAGGAATCGCCACTGCCCAAATAATGTAATCAGTGATCATTCTCAGGTAACCTGGCAGACAGGTTTTCTGCTGTAGACCACCTCTTCTGTGATGTATGTATGATGTACGGGGGGTGGGGGGTGGTGGTCTTGAGCTAGAGGGTGGCAATTTCAAAAAGTCTATATAAGGGCTTGCACACCTGTGTTCTGTGTTATCTCCTCCCTCCTGCGTGTGGTGAGTGAGGACCCTGTTGCAACAGTTTAATACAGATCAGGCTTACTAGCTGCTTTGCTTCTCAATATTCTCTGGCTGGCCTCTGTTATTTTCTCCTACCGATAGAGAACCTACTTAAGGGCTCTATATGGGCTCTTGGATACCCCATAAAGGACAGGGAGCAGGGTTTCTTCTTCTTATAACAGTCCAAATCTCCTTTCCTGTCATTTGAATCCATCAGTTCAGGGCAGAGCTCTGGAGGAGCAGAAAATCAGCTTGCTCCATCTCCCATGTGACAGCCCTTTGGATATCTGAAGACGGCCATCGTGTCACCTCCCAGTCTTCTCTCCAGATGGAACACCCCCAACTCCCTCAAGTGTTCCCCATAAGAAGTGGGGCAGAGTTCCTGCTCTTGTGCTCAGGTCCTGCTTGCAGACTTCCCAAAATGGGCATCTGGTCGGCCACTGTAAGAACAGGGTGCTGGATCCCATGGACTTCTTTGGGCCTGATCCTGCTGCCAGGTCTATTATGCCTATTAATATTTATGCTAAATCTAGAAAGTGTACTGGTTATACAATGGCCGCTTCCTCCTCCTCCTCCTCCTCCTCCTCCTCTTATCCACAGTTGGCTCTTCTTGTTCTGCTGTTTTCCTGTTCCAGGAAACGGAGAGTTAAAACGCTTTTTGAAGCCCAAACCAAATGTTAAATGAAGGCCTATGAATCTCCAATATATGCTTTTCTGTGCTTCTTCTCCACTAAATACCCAAATAAACAATAACACATATTAATACACATAGAATACAAGAACACAAAAATGTCAGGCGTGCAGTTTCTTAAAATTACACACCCCAGATCTCTTCCAAGGCCTCTGGGAAGGAAGAGTAGATCTGGTCCCACAAAGCAGCCCCTCCAAGAGCCTCTTTGCTCACTTGGCTGCTTTTGACCAGGATCAGAGGCTCCCCAGACCCAGATGGCGAAGGCCAGAGGAAGGGCTGGAAAGGACAAGAGATGGAGGGAAGAGGTTTTTTTTAAAAAACAACAACAAAAATCACTATGTGAAAAGACCTTCTGGGCAGGCAGGTAAGAAGAATCCAGAGTTCATGGCTCTGCAAATAATGGGCAGATAAAATTTTATGTATTCTGTATTCTGTTCTTTATAGTTTATCAGCTGCTTCGAGAGCACTGCTGCCATCATCGTTATTTTTTCATTAATGAAATAAATTTCATTAATGAAAACAACAGCAGCAAAACACAGAGGGCTTGTCAGACATCAAAGGCAGAGTTACAGGCTCATTTTGAGATAAGGCTGCCTCTGGATCCCCACACTGAGCAGGCGTCTCCCAAGAGTCACGTGAAACTGCCTCTGCCGGGTGTCCTTCCCAAAGTGTCTAATCATTAATTAAATGATTGGTTTAAAATATGCATCATATAGCCCACCCTTTCTCTGAAGAACTCAGAGCCAGAAACAGTAAGAGACATTTTGGAGTATACCATAAGACCATAAATGTGGAATAAAGTCCATATTTCAAACCACCATAAAACTGCAGAACATCTCCAAGTTCCAACTTCAAAAAGCTTGAGGAAATCGCCATGCTTTAAACTGGCGCCTAAATGTTGGTGCCAGCCAAATTTCAGAGGATTGGGAGCCTCACAACTGAGGCATCACCCCTGAGAAGGCCCTGCCTGGTGTCAACATGTAGCTCCTGGTAGCAGAATGATTCAGAGGATCTTCTTGGCAGATCTTAATTCTCAGGCATGGAGAGATCTGCAAGCATTTAGACCCCAGGTCATCCAGGGCTTCACAAATCATCAATGAAATCTTGAATCAGAAATGTATTGACAGTGAGGAATGTTTGAGGGAGCTGGGTATGTTTAGCCTGCAGAGGAGAAGACTCAAAGTTCACGCACACTTTTGCTGTCACATGGAAGAGTCACCAAGCTTGTTTTCTCCTGTTTTCTGGGGGGAAGGAGCTGGAGCCATGGCTTCAAGCTCCAAGAAGGGAGATTCTGACTCAACATCAGGACGGACTTTCTGACGGCAAGAGCTGTTTGATGGTTGAATAGATGTCCTTGGAAGGTGGTGGACTTCCCTTCCTTGGAGGTTTTTAAGTAGAGGTTGGATGACCATCAGTCAGGGATTCTTTAGTTATGTATTACAGAAGTTGGACTAGATGAGCCTTGGGGTTCCTTTCCAGCTCTGTGAGTCTTTGCTGGATCCCAGAAATCCTGGTCTCTGCATGGAAGGAGAGTGGGAGGAAATGGAGGCAGACTCTCCTTCCAGCTTCCTAAACACCACTTTCTATTTCATTATGTTGCCTTCAGATAAAATCAACTCAGTGGTTGGCTAGTGCTTTGTGATTGACATTCTGTTCAAGGTTCTTGAGCTACATCTTGCTGAGGGACCTTGGCAAGACCCAGAGCCCACCTTGCCTGCAGGAGCCATTCCCTTCTGCCTTCCCCCTATGTCTGCCATCTTCCTTCCCCTCAATGGAAAAACTGAACCAGTTGCTGTCGGCTGTTGAATGAGCCGGGGGAGCTCAGGCACCGCCGGGCTCTCCTGCTTCTTGGGAAATGAAGGAGGAATCCTCCTAGGTTTCTTCTCTAGGCGAGGGATCCATCATCACCTGTTGGCTCCTTGTCTGGGACCTTGCAGCCATGGAGCTCAGGGTGCCAGTCCTCACCTCCACTGCAAACGCACTGTGTGGCCTCAGGTATGCATCTCTGCCTCAGTTCCCACTCTGCAAAGACGTCATTGTGACAATAAAAGAGAACTTTTGATGAGGAAACAGAGACGGTAATTGCATTCTGTCTCCATGAAGGGTCATTGTAGCTCAGCAGCTGAACAGCTTCTTGGCATTTAGAAGGTCCAAGGGTTGATTCCAACATCTCCAGAAAGGTCTGGGAGAGACTCCTGCCCTGCAACCCTGGGCAGTTGTTGCCTGCTGGTCTAGACAACTCTAACCCTAACTCCCTGCTCTGGAAAGGTTCCTGAGACCAGAACTCTGATCCCCCCATGAAGGGCTGTTGCATGGAAGATGGAGCCAGCTTGTTTCCTGCTGCTGCTCCAGAGAGGAGGACCCGAACCCATGGCTTCAAATGACAAGAAAGGAGATTCTGTTTAAACATTAAGAACTTTCTGATGGTAAGAGCTATTCAATGGTGGAAGAGACTCCTTCAGAAGGTGCTGGATTCTGATTCTGTAGCAGGTAGTATTGAGAACTGCTAAATGGAGCTTCCTTGTAGAGTAGCAGTATATCTGTGTGGCTTCTCCTGCTTCCAGGCCCTGCTTGTGGCCTTTGCAGAGGCCTCTGGCTGGCTGGCTCTTGCTGCTGGGAGCAGCTCTGGTGGGACTTCATGGTGGTGTGAGGGGTCTGGTGCATCTTTGCCCTGATCTAGCTGAGCAGTCTCTTCTCTGCGGAGAAGCTGGTTGTGGTGGTAGCTGAGGAGACTGAAGATCAGGAAGAGCTCCCTGATGACAAGAGCTGTTCAACAACGGATGACCTTGGAAGGTGGTGAACTCTTGTTCCACGGAGTGGTTGGAAGGCCACCTGCCAGGGATACTTTAGCTGCGCATTGCAAGGGGGTTGAGCTAGATGATCCTTGGGGTCCCTTCCAACTTGCCAATTCTATGATAACTACCTAATGTGATTGGAGGGTCCTAGAAGGAAGCTTTTTCCAGCACCCCCTTCTCTGGCTATGGGAAGTGTAAAATGCATTTTACTTTCATCTTCTTTAAAATCACCCTAGGTGACTATTTTATTCTCATACCTCCAGTCAAGTGAGTGCATTTTGACATTTCATAAAAAAACCTGAAACATCAGAAAAGGCTGCCTGTCAGAGCTGGCTCCAGGTCCCAGTTCACAGAGGACCAACGCTAGCCGGTAGTAATACACAAATGTCTTTATTGAAGTACAGTTTCCATTTTCAAACCGGAGCGCCCCAGCTCTACGTCTAGGGTTTAGACCGGCGAAGCTCCATCTGAATCTCCGCCTCCTGTACACCAGTTTAAGACTCTAGCCTTACTCCACCTCTTCCGTCTCTCCTTTCTCCTCTGGGTCCTGCTACCCCCCGGGGTCCCTTCCTTCCTGGATTCTTCCGACGCAGACGTAGACCCCCCTGACTCCTCCCGCACTCTTCGGCGGGCTTTGGGACCTGGCTCCCTATCCGGGCTGCCAACTGCTGCACCCCCCTGTACATTTGAACTTGGCGCGCGCGCGCAGCCTTCAACCTTCCTCTCGACCGTTTCCTCGCTCTCCGATGGAGGCGTGGCCAATCCTGGCTCATGTCCTCCCGCTGGGCGTGCGCCGCCTGATCCCGATGCCTGGGACTCCTCCCCCCTTCTGCACTCTGGTGTGGACGCTGGTCCTGATTTCCAACTGCTGCTCTCTGAGTCCCCCCTGGCCCCTTCTTCCTGGGGTGTCCCCCTAGGAACCCCCCTTGCTCTGACCACGGGAGCCCCTTTCTGTGAATCTTCCGATTCGCTGGAGAGACTCAGAGACCTCGGACCGCTGTCCTCGCTGACATTTCCTTCGGACTCCTCCCCCTCGCTCTCCATTTCCTCCCTTTCCTGTGCCTCTGCTCCTGAACCCCTGACACTGCCTTTTGAATTTCTCCATCATTCCCCAAGAAGCTCTCCCTTTCAGCCTTCACATGACCTCTGGCGGAGGAAGAGGGGGGGTGGGGGGAGCGCACATCCCGGTGGGATGCCATCACGGCTGCCCCGTCACTGTGCGCCATGCCCCCGCAGGCAGCGCACCATGCCCCCGGGATGCGTGCCAGCCACACCGCTGCCTGCTCCCTGCCACTGGTGCCAGAGCATGAAGTTCTGCAACATGACCCAGGTAAAGGTAAAGGACCCCTGGATGGTTCAGTCCAGTCAAAGGTGACTACGGGGTTGTGGCACTCATCTCACTTTCAGGCCGAGGGAGCTGGCATTTGTCCACAGACAGCTTTCCGGGTCATGTGGCCAGCAGGACTGAACTGTTTCTGGTGCAACGGAACACCATGACAGAAGCCAGAGCACACAGAAACGCCATTTACCTTCCTGCTGCAGTGGTACCTATTTATCTACTTGCACTTTGACGTGCTTTTGAACTGCTAGGTTGACAGGAGCTGGGACAGAACAGCGGGAGCTCACCCTGTCATGGGGATTCGAACCGCCGACCTTCTGATCGGCAAGCCCAAGAAGCTCAGTGGCAACTAGCTCTGTGTACATGACCCAACAACAGATTCGCAAATGGAATTTAGTGTGAACCTTTGGAATGTCAGGCCTTCCGGATCTCACAAAATGCGCTCCAACCTTGATGGTGTGGGTGTTTGTAGGGAGCACTTTATCCAGCTTATAGGACCCAAAGGGCCTTTTAAAATTTAGCCTCTGTGCTCTTAAGACTAACCAAACCTGTGTTTCACCATTAAACGATGTCATTTTATTCACTGTGCTTGAGGTCATATTATAGAAACGCGGAAATACAGGAGGCTTTTTATTGCTCCTGTTTTAGCTGTGTAAACAAACACATAAACTGTGATTTCGGCTTTTACCTGGCCAAGTATTTCCTTTGGCAGAATGCTAGAACTGGAGCAGCTTCTGACATCAATTTCCCTAGGAAATAATAATAATATTATTTAAAAATATATATTTATACCCCGCTTTTTCCCCTGGTGGGACTCAAGGCAGCTTACAGATAAAAACAAGAACTAACTGCTAAAAACATTTTAAAAATCATTAAAATAAAATTAAACATTGATAGAATTTAAAACCATATACATATATAAAATCTGTTTAAAACGCATTTATAATCACAACAAAAGCAGCAGGGCACTAGCCCTTTCATTAAAAGCTGTCATTTCCCAAAAGCCTCTTGGAAAAAGGACAGCAAGGAGCCAGTCTCACTTCTCCAAAGTTGTTTGGGAGCAGCCACCACAGAGAAGAGCCTCTCTCATGTCCCCTCAAAACATCCTTGTGAGGGTGGTAGGACTGAGAGAAGGGCCAAGCCAGAGATCTCAGAGCCCAGCTGGGCTCCTATGGTGAAACAGGGTCCTTAACTTGGACCTAAGCCATATAGGGCTTTATAGGTCATAACCAGCCCTTTGAATTCTGCCTGGAAAGAGTCCAGTTCTCAGCAGAGCTGCCCTCAGTCTCTGGCATCTGGGAATGACTTGGGACGCTGGCTCAGTCTTTCTGAAATTCACCTTCCCCCCTGGAAGGGCTCTGTGACTTAAAGGGACTCAGCCAATTCCAGTGGCCAACCAGACGCCTGGGGGAAACCTGCAAGGAGGTTTTGATCACAAGAGCAACAATCCCCTCTTGTGGTTTCCAGCAACCGGGATCGAGAAGCATTGCTGCCTCGGACTGTGGAGGCAGAGCAGCGACATTGTGGCTGATGACGACGACAATTTATTACTTGCACCCCACTCAACTGGCTGGGTTGCCCCGGCCACTTTGAGCAGAAGCCCTCGATAGCCCTCTCTTCTTCGGTGATTTTTTTCTAATCCTATTTTTAAGCCATCCCAGTTGGAGGCAATAATTGTCACCTGTGGCAGTGAGTTCCGTAGTTTAACTGAAGAGCCCTTTCTTTTATATGTCCTAAATCTTCCAACGCTCAGCTTCCTGGGATGTCCATTAGTTCCAGTCTTGGGCAAGACAAGAGGGAGAAAAACTTTTCTGCACCCCCTTTCTCCACGTGGGGCATCATTTTACAAGCTTCTGTCATGTCCTCTGGTTGTGGGGCTGCGAAGCCCAGTGGCAGCCCCAGTCAGGGGCTGGAGGGGAGCCCTGTGCCACTGCTCAGACTCACCTGAAATGCAGCCCTGATCTAGCCAGGAGCTGACCCGGGTTCTGATCCCCCTCCTTGCTAATTCTGGCAGCACCCTGATAGCTTCCTTTCCTTTCATTCACATTCTTAATCTATGTTTTTTAATTACATAGCATTATTAATTGCATTTGTCTGCCAGCTGCTCCAGACGATGAGTCACTCGGCGCTGATGAATTGTTTGCCACATCCAGCAAAGGGCCGTGCGGCTTCTTACAGCCATCTGAGGAGCCCGGCTTCAGATCTCGATACGCCGTATCAATCGTGACATGTGGCTGCTGCGAGCGGGGCTGG
This sequence comes from Podarcis tiliguerta, assembly GCF_965153285.1. Taxonomy (NCBI): domain Eukaryota; kingdom Metazoa; phylum Chordata; class Lepidosauria; order Squamata; family Lacertidae; genus Podarcis; species Podarcis tiliguerta. The sequence goes on along the minus strand of NC_139534.1, from coordinate 134,912,864 downwards.
CAATTAGCAGGAAGGCTCAGAACAACAAATGCGCAGGTCTCCGTTTCTCAAGCGGCAGCGGCAGCTGGAGTCTTGCTCAGATTAGCAGGAGGGTGCTCCAAATATTTAGCACTTTCCAGCTACAAAGTAAATAACAAGAAGTAATTGCAGGAGGCAAAACAAGCCGCTTCCTCAACTGCTCTGCCTTTGCTTCTGCAAAAGTGGGCTCAGCCCACTTGCGGAATCTTTGTCGACAGAAGCTGCAAACTTTCAGCCAGCGAAATCTCATATAAATTGAAGAGATCAGACCCAGGTTGGAGGGCCCTCTGTCCTGGATGCTTCAGCTGAGATTCCTGCTTTGCAGGGGGTTGGACTGGATGGCCCCTGGAGGTCCCTTCCGACTCTACAATTCATAGACTCATAGAATCATATTCTACAACTCTGTCATTTTTGTTCATGCCAAACACCCCATTTTTTCAGTTTGTCCTCATGGGATTTGCGCTCTAGGCACTTTAAAGCATCTATGTCCTGAAGGAGGCTGTATGATAATCCCGACTTCAAAAGAGAAAGAGTTCTATCTGAGCACAACTGCCGCCACCTCTGATTCCTTCCCCCCGTTTTACTGAGCATAGATGTGCAGTTCCAGGCTGAAAACAGACAAGCCTGGTGTTCTTCCTTCCCCCAGGTTTTCCTTCCCCCTAAAGCTTCTCAGGTTGGGATGTTTGGATAAAAGCTCCGAGGGGGAGATTCATGACGGTCACTTCACCAGCATTGCAATGTCAACAAGCGATGGAGATGGAGAGAAATTTATCCCAGGGATGTTGCGGCCCCCAGAACGATTTTGCAGAGGCACAGTGGAGCATCCCTCTTTAGAAATATATATGGCAGCAGTTAAACTCTTAAATTCAATTATTGTATGCATATTAGCCATCCTGAGTAATAAAGGAAAGAAGAAGCCGTCCAGACAAAGTGATTTACAGTAAGGGGTTGGCTGTGACCAGGACACTCACAATATTCCCAAGCCATAATGCCGCATAAATCACCCTTTGCAAGCCTTTGCTTCCAGCTTTTCATGAGTATTTATTATTTCATCTACATATAAAGTGCCCATCTCACAACAATATCTGGAGCTTAGTTGTTTCCATAAATAAAAGGGGAAAGCAGAGTGCCCAAAGGGACCAGGGGAAAGAGGAGGTGGGGAGGGAGAAGCTCCTTACTGCCTACAAGATGGTTCCATAGAATCAGGACTGTAGAGTTGGAAGGGACCCCAGGGATCATCTAGTCTAACCCCCTAAATACAGGAGTAACAACTCAAGCATCTCGGACATTTCTGCAGGAATGATCCAGGAAACTCGCAGAGGAAGCCGGAGTTCCCAGAGATCTCTTGACCTCAGGACAAGGACTGAAGAAGGTGGCAGGACTTTCCTTTGAGGTTCTTCTCTGTCACACAGAGGCATCTCCAATCATGACCCAGTGGAATTGGAAGCAGGAAGACACACAGTTATTTCACCCAGCCTGGCCACCTGCATCTGTGCCACAAGGAATGTTTCATCTCAGATGAGGGGTGTCGAAGCCAAGTCTGATGAGGAGTGGTTGAGGGAGGTTGGTGGGTTTAGCCTGGAGAAGAGGAGACTGAGAGGAGATAGGAGGGCCATCTTCAAGTATTTGAAGGTCTACCACATGTTGGATGGAACAAACTTGTTTTCTCCTGCTCTGGAGGGTAGGACTTGAACCAATGGCTTCAAGTTGCAAGAAAGGAGATTCTGACTAAACATCAGGAAGAACTTTCTGAGAGCAAGACTTGTTCGACAGTGGAATGGACTCTCTCAGAAGGTGAAGGACGCTCCTCCACTGGAGATTTTCAAACAGAGGATGGATGTCCATCTCTTGGGGATCCTTGAGGAGCCATTCCTGAATTGCAGGTGGTTGGACTAGATGATCCTTGGGGTCCCTCCCAACTCTATGATTCTAAGAAGACTCACAGGCCAACCCAAGAGGGGCCTGGCTCTCTTGTGACCCTTGTGGCTTGCAGACCACTCGCTGAGTCAGCTGCACCTCATGCAGAGCTGAGGCTCCTCTCTGTGAGTGGGGCTGTGGCCAATGGGGGCAGGAGACAGCCAAGGAAGAGGAGGGACCCTCTGGAGCAGCCTCCACTGGGAAGTCCTCACTCTACGATTATATGAGGCTGGAATGTGGTGGCCTCTGCTTCCACGAAGGTTTTCAAACAGAGGTTGGATGGCCATCTGTCAGGGATCCTTTAGCCGTGATTCCTGCATCGCAGCGGCTTGGACTACACGACCCTTACGGCCCTTTCTAACTCTATCGTTCTATGATTTTGTGAATTTCAAGGGAGCTCAAGAGACTTTTGCTACAACTTGCCACATTCTGCAGGCAGGTGTCACACAATGGCCTGTAAAAAGAGTACCCCACAAAGTGTCTCCCCAAGTATAAGGAGGTGGTCTGTCCTTGAGAAAGTCTTCTCTGCCCTTCAGAACCATCTGGGGAACCCTCTGCAAAGTGATGGCAGGCCCTCATTCTCAGGCAGACTCCTTCTTTCTTCCCCTCCTTTCAAGTTCTTTCCAACTGGAACAGAAGAATTCCTGAAGGTAACTCAGGACATAAGATCTCTTTCTTTCTTTCTTTCTTTCTTTCTTTCTTTCTTTCTTTCTTTCTTTCTTTCTTTCTATAGCTAACTATTGTATATCCCAACCTTCCTTCCCAAGGATGCCAGGGCAGTAAACAATGTGATAAAACAACGAAGGCATCTTTAGAAAGGTCTTCCGCAGACACCAAAAAGTCAACAGAGAAGCCACGGGATAGTGTCCTTCTTTCTCAAAGCTGTATTTTGGGGGCCACCCACTTTAGTCACTGGATTCAAAACTTTTGAGTTGTGTTTAAATGTTTGTGAGCTACATTGTGCAGAGTCAGGCATTATCTCCTTAGACAAAGAGCGACATTTATTTTTGTAAAATGCTCAATAGATCCATTTCCCTAATCCTGATTTGTGGAAAGCGACAATGATTTAAGTCGATGGTACATTAGGAGATAAATGCTAGGCTTTATTTTGCACAGATGGGCAGTTGCTACTTAGCAGCCTTTTCTTTTTTTAAAGGGAAAAAATGGCTAATTACTTGATATTTTGCATTTTACAGATAAAGTTCCTTGTTCCTTGTGCCACCAAAAGGATTTCGGAAGATTAATTAGCTCCTTGTTAATAAATAATTAAACATTTTATCTGCTCATTGCCCCAAAGCAAATGTAAATGTGATTTTCCTAATTTGATGTCCTGCAAACGGCAGCGCCTGGAGGATTCTTTGAGGAGCTCCTGATCTATTGGCAGCCTCTTTTGCTTGTCTCCTGCTTCCTCTTAATTGTTGCTCCCCATAATCCAGTTACATGAATGATTACAGGCTTCACCAGACACAACCATGTGCTTTGCCTCAGGAGCCCAGGCTTCCTCCCAGGGGAGCTCCTAGACGTGCCCAGCAAGGAGTTCCTGGAGGGCCTTTCGTGTCCCTGGAGGAGCATCTGGGAGCAGAGGTCCCGCTCCTCTTCTTAGCCCATCAGGGAAAGGGCGATAAGCAGGGCTGGGTTTTGGCCCAAGGGAGACACATGTGAGGCGAGACAAAAACTCCCAGCACCAGGAAAGGGGAAGAATCTCTTTCATTAATGGAAAATCTCTCTCAGCTCCATTTAAGACCCTGAGAAGAGTTTGCTGGATCAGACCGACAGCATCCTCTTCTGACTGTGGCCACTCAGATCCCCGTTATGGTGTGGGGTGGGTTTTAATGGCTAGGAGAGAATATATTAATGGCAATTTATCCCTCCAAGCTCCCACAGAATTTCAAAACCCCATTCTTGGCAGCAAAATCAAAAGCACAGGAATTGTGTGAGAGAGTGAAAGACTTTTCTCCAGGCGATGCATCATTTTATAAACTTCTATAACGCACCAGTCCCCACTGGGAAAGGGTCAGTGGGCACAAACCTGGCATCACAACCTTGTCGGGGAGCTTTGCACCCAAGCAGGCCACTTTGCTCCTGAGCAGAATCTGGCCATTGGAAGAGAGGCTGGGTTAAAATGCACCAAGAAGTTTGATTCTGTTCATTTGGGTCTGGATCAAGACAATGGTTTCCTACCCCACTACAGATGTTAAGTAACTCAGCTTGACCTTGTTGTCTGAACTAGGAATTCAAACCTAGAAATTTCACAGTCAGGCCCATCACTTTCCACACTGAACCAGAAACCAGGGGAATGATTCCTCTCCTGGCTTAAGAGGTGGGGAAAGGAGGCTTCCTGCCCAGTTAGGAGGCAAAGGATCACTTTCTGGTTACGCCATTTCAGGGGCATATATAAAGGCTGAGACATCTTCCCCAGCATAAAGCAGAGAAGACAGATGGGTCTGTGATGTGTTTAAATCCCTGTAAATCACGGGAAACGAGCTTTCCCCATCAACACTCTTGTATTTATTTTTTGCTGAGAGCCTTTTGCTGAACTCAGACACTTTGGAGACAGATGCCTGAGAAGCAGTGGGAGATCATTCTTCCATGGCTTCTCCTTGGGGGCTGAAGCTGCGTGGGAGGAGAGGAACATACCCCCCCCCCAAGTAATCTGCTTAGTTCGGAAGCAGAATCCATACCCCATGGAAGAGTCTGCTTGAGGAAGGAGCAGTGCCAGACCTCCATTTTGGGGGCCCCAAGCTTGAACTGTCCTGGGGGTCCCTTCACGGCCAGCATTGAGGTCTGGGAAACCACTGTTGTCTCCTTCAGTGGGGTTATCACCACACCTTTACAACATCTGTGCAACTGACTTTCAAACTTAGAGATTGTTAAAATATATACAACAAAAAATTAATCCATTTGACTCAAATCAATGCGACTCCAATTGGGTCCAGTAGACCCCAAAATTTTAAGTAACGTGGACTAACATCACTTCTGGGGGCCCTGGAGCTAGAGCTTCCTTAGTTTCCTAGTAGATCTGCCTCTGGGAAGAAGAGGGGTGGACTATCTGGGAGGCCACCTGGGACTGTGTCCATCCAAGGTGGGAAGCACCTGGGCTGGGCCAGCAGGAGCCAGGCAAGTCCCCAAGCGGGGCTCCCAAGATCATTCCCACCATGGCCGCGAAGGTCCTTGGTGCACTTTGGCAAGGCACCCCCAGTGCCAGTCCTCCCATCAATAGAATTGCTACTACTATTACTGCTACTAGTACTACCAATATTCCACCCTATACCTGGAGGTCTTAGGGCAGTTCACAGAACAAAATCAAAATATAAAACAAGAAAACATATAATCAACATAGAAACAACAACCCAATACCCCCCCCCCCATTTAAAAAGGGCTACATAGAATGAGAGCTACATTGACCTAAAGGCTGTTCAGAGGACGTCCAGGACAACTGACTGAGGACTTCAAGGGGTTTGTCCAACAGGAGGAGCCCATGGTAAGGGCAGATTCAATCCCCACATCTGGTCAATGCCTTGTGCCCACAGCATGGAACATCACTCTGTACATTGCAGATAGGGAGAGGCATTTGAGACAATGTTCCACCCACTCAGCTACACAGCTGCTTTGAGAACATATGCTGTAACCTCAGTTTCTTTCTTTCTTTAAAAAAAATCAGTTTCGAGATTATCCCAGATGTTTTTGCAGGGTAACAGCACTGGCCCATTTTTATTTGCTCAGTCCCCAGGGACAAGTTGGCCAGGTTGCTTTTCAATCCTGCATTCCTTCTGAAAGATTCTGAAGCTGAGCTTAGACATTTAGCAACTGGAGGGCAAGGAAGTCCCACAGAGAGGGGAGTGGTCTTACAAACATCTCTCTCTGTGTGTCTCCAAGTAGGAGGTAAGGATGACTCACCTTGGTAAGATGACCAAGCTGGTCAAGGGACTGGAAACCAAGTCTGATGAGGAACGGATAAGGAAGTTTGGGTTGTTTAGCCTGGAGAAGAGAAGATGGAGAGGTGACTTGATAGTCATCTTCAAATACCTGAAGATCCATCACATGGAAGAAGGAACAAGCTTGTTTTCTCTTGCGATGGAAGGAAGAACCTGAACCTACGGATTTGAGTGACAAGAAAGGAGATTCTGACTGAACATCAGGAAGAACTTTCTTAAAGTAAGAAAGGCTCCCTCGGGAGATGGTGGACTCTCCTTCCTTGGAGGTTTTTCAGCAGAGGCTGGATGGCCATCTGTCACAGATTAGTTCGCTGTGATTCCTGCCTTGCAGGGGGTTGGACTAAATGACCCTCAGGGTCCCTTCCAGCTCTACAATTCTCACATTCTACAATTCTGTGAAATGAAGCGAAATAGCAACTGTTCCTCAAGCACTTCACCAATTACTTACAACACACACACACACACACACACACACACACACACACACACTGGCCATTGGCTATCCCACCAGTTGAGAGTCTTCCATTGGCCTGTTGCATCATCAGCATGTGGCACACTGCTTGCTTCTCTTCTGAGAGATCTTCTCGGACCACTTTTGCAGCTGGGCCATTTGACAGCCAGGGAGAGATAAACATCTTCAGACAGGAACCTGCTTTGTCTTGTTTCTGTTTGTGTTCCTGTTAGGAACTCTGTCACGTCTCTGATAAAAAGTTTTCGCAACTGCTCTCCAAAGTGTTTAGACGGTGGTGCCTTGAAAATTGATGACAGCTTCCTTCTCTTTGTTTGGTTATTACGGAAAGCTCCGATAGTGGGTTATCACGGCAGAAAGAGGTCTGCAATTTGGTGCCTAATGCACTGCGCACACACAAACACACAGTTTCCCTGCTCAGATGTATTATAAGTGGATACATCAGAGCCACAAAGCAAGAGAGCAGATTATTTCTCACATGGTAATGAGGGCAAAACGAAAGTGGCAACCTCGGGATTTCTCTCCAGGAAAATGATAGGGGTGTGATCCGCGATGAGAGCCTTTCTCCTCAGAGAGTTTATAAATGTCATTCCCTGTTCTATTTGCAGAGCAGAGCAGAAGGCAATTAACTTCCAGTTGTCCTTGGATATCTCCTTTGGAAGTCGCCTTCCTTTCCCTGGGAAGCGTCAAGTACCAGATTCAGTGTTTCCAAATGAGGAGCCCACGCAATTAAATCTCTTTCACGAGCCCCCATTTCTCCCCAGAACTCTGCATGGCTCTGACCCAGCTGCAATTAAATGCTGGATGTTGCGGGGAAAGGGATCTCCCCAAAGTGGAGCCTTTTGATTTTCAGTTTGTTTGTTCAGAACGGGTGGATGGACACCGAGTGCGAGGTTGTGTCAAGCAGTTGGGCCCGCGATTGCTTCCGTGGGCTGAGGCGGTGAACTGGTGGGACCCGGAGACGTCCAAGCACTTTCTGTCTTGGCAGAGAGTCTGGTTGCTTTGAAGGGAGCAGAAAGGGGGGGGGGGGGAGAGACCTGCCAAGAAAGAAAATCCAGAGGACCTTGGGTGACGGCAGATCAGAAGATGCAGGAGGAAGCTTGTTTTCTGCTTCTCCAGGGTGGAGGACCTGAGACAATGGATTCAAATTCATAAATCATGGAATTATGGAGTTGGAAGGGGCCCCCAACTCCATATCTAGCCCAACCCCCTGCAATGCAGGAATCACAGCTACAGATTCCCTGACAGGTGTTTGAAAGCCTCCAGTGGAGGAGAGTCCAACACCTTCTGAGGTCCTCCTCTGCAGTCTCCCCTCGTTCCCTATAGTAGAGATAAAATCATAGAACTGTATTATTATTATTATTATTATTATTATTATTATTATTATTACAGCTTATACACCACCCTATTCCCGGAGGTATCAGAGCAGTTCACAAACAAGACTACAACATATAAAATCAAATCAAAAATAATAACCCAATAAGCCCCCCAAAAGAACCACATTCTAAAGGAGTTTTGGGTGTCAATAAGATCAACCAAAGGCCTGGTTAAAAAGGAGCGTTTTTGCCTGGTGTCTAAAGGTATATAATGAAGGCACCAGGCAAATTTCCCTGGGGAGAGCATTCCACAGACAGGGAGCCGCTGCAGAGAAGGCCCTGTTCTCGTGTTTGTCGCTGTGTTTCCTTGCGGCGCTTTTAGCAGAATGCTCAGAGTCCCAAGTTCTTTAGTGCAGTATTTATTATTGTGAGCTAAATATATATACAAATATCTACAGAAGCAGTTCATATAATCAGACCTGCACCTTGAGGCAAAAGAAGACTCCACACTCATCTACACCACTCCACCACTATTGGACAGGCTTCCCTTTTAAACCGGTGACAGCCAATCACATTACTGCTGAGTCATTCTGGCCCAGCACCTTCACAGAAAGGATTGCATCAGCCTGTGGCACCAACTGGCAAACGGAAGCCTGCAGACTTACTTACACAGCATCCTGTGAATCACAACAGTGTTGCCACCCTCCAGATCTCTCAAGGAGGAGGGACACGAAGAAGGACCTCAGAAGATGATCTTAGGGTCCTGGGAAGGTCCATATGGGAAGAGAAGGTCCTTGAGGTATTGCGGTCCTCAGCCATTTAAGGCTTTATAGGTCAAAACCAGCACTTTGAATTGGGCCAGGAAACCAACTGGTAGCCAGTGCAGTCAGTCCAGGATTGGTGTAATATGTTCAAACCACCTTGCTCCGGTGAAAAGCCTGGCCACGCATTGCAGTAATCTAACCTTGAGGTTACCAGAGCATAGACAGCAGTAGTCAGGCTATCCCTGTCCAGATCGGGTTTAGCTGGACCACCAGCCGAAGGCGATGGAAGGCACTCCGGGCCACTGAGGCCACCTGAGCGACAGCAAAGGATCTAGGAGGACCCCAAGCTAAGAACTTGCTCCTTCAGAGGATGTGTAACCCCATCGAGAGCAGGCGACCTCCCAGCCATCTGGTCTAGGGAACGCCACACTAACCAGGCCTCAGCCTTATCTGGATTGAGCCTCAGTTTGTTGGCTCTCATCCAGTCCATGACCGGGCAAGACACTGGTCCAGCACTTCCACTGCCTCACCTGCAGAGTGTAGAGTTGGAAGGGTCCCCAAGGGTCATCTAGCCAACCCTTGGTGTGTGCAGGACTCACACCCACACAACCCCCCCGTTTAAGATCAAAAGGACCTAAGAGCCAATGCAGGAACCACAGCTAAATGTGAGCCCCCCAAACTACTGCTCTCTGAGGGCCTCTTGCTCCTGCCCCACTTCAGCTGCCAGGGGAGACCCCCAGAGCAGGCTTTTGTCTTTTTCTGTGCTACTTAAGGTGTAGAGAGAGCCTGGGGGATCTTTTCCACAACCTGAGGGTCCTGGGGGCCTTTCCTGCATTGTCAGCATCTCTTCTGACTAATGGGTTGAGTCTCCTGCCCCACTGCTTCCCCACAATAGCTGAGAGAAAACATTTGAAAACATCGAAATGCAAAGCATTGGAAATACAACCAAGCAAGATACAGAACATGTCAGCAAATTCAAAAATGATAGAAATCAACAATTTGGGCAAAGACAGAATAAATTCTGTATCACAAAAAAATCTAATCTAGGCTTAAGTACATAAATACAAAGCAAAATGAACATTAACTGACAATAAAGTTTCTGGCCTGGTCTTGTGGCCCTCCAAGGAACCTGGCTTGAATGCTGGAGTGAACTCTGAAAAGGCTCAGCAACTTCGACCGGCTCAAAGAGCTGCAGCCAGACTGCTGAGCTGGGCTGGTTCCATGGGACAGTTGAGTCCCTTGTTGCAGCAGCTCCACCGGCTGCCAGTCTGTTTCCAGGAACAATTCAAAGTACTGGTTCTCACCTACAAAGCCCAACATGGCTCAGGCTCCAAGCTGTCTGAAAGACGCTTTCCCCTCCTGTGAACCTGCCTGGGCTGTGAGATCTCCAGGGGAAGCCCTTCTCACAGACCCGCTTGGTGGGGACATGAGAGAGGGCCTTCTCAGGGATGTCTGCTCCCAGACAATTTTGGAACTCCCTTCCCAGGGAAGTTATACTGGCTCCCTCCTTGCTGTCCTTCTGCCAGAAGGTGAAGACCTTCTTGTTCCAACAGGTCTTTGGGCCGTGGCTGCTTTTAATGAAGGGGCTGGTGCTGTGCTGTTGGAATTGTAATTATCTACCGGTTTTTCATAGCTTATATTTGAACTGGCCCTCTCTTTCACCCAGTGATCTGTAGCTGACTCGCAGGTTGGCGCCCAGGTGTGATGGCACAGGCAGGTGCTCTGGTGCCTATGACCAGGAATGAAGGGACTGTGCTGAGGTCCCAGCTGCCCATCACACCTGCAGCAGAAGAGCTTCTTGCCACCGTCAGATACAACCCCCATGTGAGATGATTCCAGATTGAGTGAGTTTCATTGGCACCTTCACTGGACTCTTTGGGCACCTGCTAAAAACATTCTCGTTTAGACAAGCCTGCTAAAGGGCTTAGAAAGCCGATGAAAGTTTTGATCTGCGTTTAGCCTATTGTTATTTTAACTTTTTGAAAGTTTTTCTTTTTACAAACAAGTGGGGTATAAATTTTATGAAATGAATAATTGAACACGACACAAGCTATTTTTAAAACCCCATTCTGAGTGCAACCCATTTTGCTGCCAGACATTTTGGAAATTTGGGTTACTTTTCTGCCCAAACCCCAGGTGCTTCTGGCCTCCTCCTTTAGGAGCAGAACTCCAGTCCTCAGTCCCTCTGAAAAAGGATCAGGCAAATTCATGGAGGAGGAGAGGGCGATGGAGGGCTGCTAGCCAGGACGGCTGGGCTCTGTCTCCACGACTGAAGGCGGTGATGCTCCTGCACACCAGGAGTAGGAGACCCCAGGAAGGAGAGGGCTGTCGGGCTTGGATCCTGCTTGTGGGCTTCCCAAGAGGGCCACCCTGAACACAGGAGGCTGAACTTAGATGGGTCCTTCAGCTGGTCTTATGTTCTTAGAAGACTTTTCTGGAGAGTGCCTGGTACTGGAAGATGAAGTCGGTGTGGATCAGGGCCCTTCTCTCTCTCTCTCTCTCTCTCTCTCTCTCTCTCTCCATCCCCTCCCCCTTCCAGCTCAGCCCGCAACTCCTTCAAAACAACTTTCTTCTTCCTGCAATTCACAAGAGTCCTGGAACTTAATTATGGCTCTAATATGCCCGCTAATGAATGTGAGCATAATTATGTCATGGAGTGATTTCAGGGGTATTTCGTACTAATGTTAATCACTTCCATTTAATGTGTACACTGGTTAATGAAAACACCGTGGGCTCCAGGCAGATGGCCTGAACCTCACAGGAGCCTGAGGCCAGTTCTGGACAGCGTCTTTCAAGGGGCAGCGAGTTCTGAGGCTGGGCACTAATCCAGTGAATGGGGCCCGGAAGCTCCGAGGGTGAGCCAGGCTGCATTCGGTGGCAGGAGCAAGGCTGCCCTGGTGGACTCCTGCCTGCTTCCTCTGGAGTCTGAGAAAACAAGCTTGCTCCACCTTCTGTCTGACAGCTCTTCAGACATTTCAAGGTGGATGGCCTCTCAGTCGCCTCTTCTCCTGGCTAAGCATGTCCAGTTCCCTCATTCCTCATAGAATCATAGAATCCTAGAGTTGGAAGAGACCACAAGGGCCATCGAGTCCAACCCCCTGCCAAGCAGGAAACACCATCAGAGCACTCCTGACATGTGGTTGTCAAGCCTCTGCTTAAAGACCTTCAAAGAAGGAGACTCCACCACACTCCTTGGCAGCAAATTCCACTGTCGAACAGCTCTTACTGTCAGGAAGTTCTTCCTAATGTTTAGGTGGAATCTTCTTTCTTGTAGTTTGTATCCATTGCTCCGTGTCCGCTTCTCTGGAGCAGCAGAAAACAACCTTTCTCCCTCCTCTATGTGACATCCTTTTATATATTTGAACATGGCTATCATATCACCCCTTAACCTCCTCTTCTCCAGGCTAAACATGCCCAGCTCCCTTAGCCGATCCTCATAAGGCATTGTTTCCAGGCCTTTGACCATTTTGGTTGCCCTCCTCTGTACTCATAAGGCTTGCGTTCCAGATCCTCCAATGTGGCTTCCAGCAACTGGTATTCAGAAGCATCGCTGCCTCCAGCTGTGGAGACAGAGCAGAGCCTTCATGTCTAGTAGCCACCAATTGCCACGATTTATCGAATCCTCTTTTTAAGCCACCTAAGTTGGTGGCCACCACTGCCTCCTGCAAGGGTGAGTTCCATAGTTTGACCAAGTTAGCCCATTAGCATCTTCCTCTGCATGCATGAGGCCAAGAGGAAGGAGCCGTCCTATGAGGAGAAGCAAAGGAGGAGGTTTGGTTGGGGGGAGGGGGTCAAGCGGGTGAGCCAGGCGAAAGAGGCCCTGCAGACTCGCAGCAGGAGCTGGGCTAATAGGAGGCCACAGAATTTGCAGCCTCCGGGTGAAAATGGCAGCGCTGCCTCCTCAGCCCCTTTCCCTCCCCCCACATTCTCTCGCAAACAACAACTGCAGCCAGAAAGATGACATCTCTCCCCATGCAGAATCTGTCTCAAGGCAAGATCTCACTGCTGGAAGGGAATATTGATTAGGGAAGTTTTTCAGAGCTCAATACAGACAGCTACTGTTATGAAAATTATAGCTTGGGGGTGCTTTGCTGTGAATTGCAAAAGTCTTGAGATGTGCTCCTGTTTCCAACCCCTCAGATACTTTAGGAAAGTCCAAAGTCTCCACTGAGAAAAATAATGAATTGAGCAATAGGTTAATTCATCCAAAATATATCTGTCCAAGAAGCAACTCTCTTTGACCTGCTGAGCCGAGGAGCAGAATTCAAAATGATTTCCCACTGGTGGGCTTGGGAAGGGACCCCCCCCCCCATGGATCCTGCTGGGTTTTCTGTTAGGGAATCTTGGCTCCCATGAGTTGGAGAGTCGAGATGCTGGTGGGATGTGACCCCACAGGCCAGGCCAGGACCAGGGACAGCTCCTCACACAGTTTGACAAACACACAGGCCTCTTCTTGCCTTGTCTGGCCATTCCTCCTCTCAGAGTGGTCTTAATCTGAGCCAGGTCGTTCGCTGGTGCCTGGGATCCCCGCTCTCTGGTGTCCCAGCTCTGCCTCTGACTTGCTTTGTCTCCTGGTTGTCAAGGTGTGCTCTTGAAAAATGTAATTTCTGGTGTCAAGCTTGATATCTGATCCTCCCATGAAGATACCCACCATGCTCTGCCTCTTCTGAGACATTGTGGGAAGACTGAGGATGGAACCATGAGTGAGAATAGGGGGCTGGACCATCTTTTCCCATTGCCCATCCCAAGATATTTGACAGCAGAACAGCCTCCCTCAGAAGGCGGTGGACTCTCCTTCATTGGAGGTTATCAAGCAGATGGTTGGAGGGCCATCTGCCAGGGGTTCTTCAGCCACGTTTCCTGCATTGCAGGAGCTTGGAATGATGACCTTGGGGGCCTCTTCCAGATCTGCAATTCTATTATTCTGTCATGCTGCCTCTCACACGAGTGTTTAAGGTGTCGCTGTACCTTTACCTGCTCTTCTAATAATAGCATTGGAGTTGCTGTCCCTTGAATTAGTTGCACCAGGCCCTGAGATCTTAGGATGAAGGCTGGGCTAAAAAGGTTCTTAATATATAGATACCTACATGGAGCCTTCATGGTCAGGGGCAGTCTATCGCTGAGTAACAGGTGTGTGAGAAAGAAAGAGGGGTGAGGGAGAAAGAGAGAGAGAGAGGAGTTATTGCTTTCAAGCCCTCATTCTGAGGTTGCCACTGGGTCCTTTGACTTTGGAAATCTCAAAATGTCAGCATTATTTTTAGAAGTGTACAAATTCTTTAACATTGGAAATCTTTTAAGCCTCTTCATGGAAAGCTAGCGAAATCCTTCTGGGCATCAAAGTTCTTGGGTGTGATTTGCTGGCAGCTTCATTGGATCTCGCTGTGGGGCAAGGCATTCCCCCCTCCCCACCCCTGCCCCAAATTGCCCCCCGAGTAAGAGGTCTGGTGGTGCCAGAGCACAAGCAAACAACCTCCTGAGCCTGGAAGCTCCCCTGCTTCTCCTCCAGAGGCAGCTGGGAGGTTGTGAAAGCCCCAGAAAGCAGGACCTGAATTCATAGAACCATAGAAATGTAGAGACCCTGATGGTCATCTAGTCCAAGCTCCTTCAATGCAGGAATCACAAGAATTCCAATCTCTGCTTCAATATCTACAATGAAAGGAAGTCCCTCCAAAGTAGTCTGTTCCACCATCAAACTGCTCTTGCTGCCTGGAATTTCTTCCGAGTGTTGAGTCGGGAACTCCTTTCTTGTCATTTGAATCCATCAGTTTGGCTCCTCCTCTCTGGAGCAGCTGAAAACAAGCTTGATCCATCTTCCACGTGACAGCCCTTCGGATACTTGGAGATGCTTCTCCTGTCTGGGTCAGACTAAGCTGCAGAGTTTGCCAGCCTTTGCCTCCAGCCCCCGGCCTCTCCCAAGCAGGTGGTGAGGGCTGCTTCTCTGCTCTTTGTCCCCGTTGTGGGGAAACCCAGAGAAATGGGATCATTGCAGCTCTCTCTTCATCAACCCACCCAAGGGGAACTGTGACAAGTTGGAGCTGCTGCTTTTGCCAGGCTGATTCATGTGAGCTCCAGAAAGGACTGAAGATCTGTGGTGTTGCAAAGGTGACCAAGAAAGGAGTATCTGAGGCTGCCAACATGTTGCAGTGGAGGACCTCAATGTCCAGGCAAACTTTCTCTGGGCCCTCTGTTCTGTGCCCTGACCACTAGGGGGAGCTGCTGATTCATTGATGTGGAAGATGCTTTTTCCTGGCGATTGTGAGCAACATGGAAATGAGGTGAAAGGTAGGAATCTCTGGTCAGGCAACCAGAGTTTATTGCAGGTACAAAATGCCCCCCCCCCTCAAATCCTTCCTTAAAAACCACCTCTTATATACAATCTTTGGCTTGTGAATCCTTGTTCCCCACAAGCCTTTGTAATGGCATTTGGCCAAATCTTCTGCAGAGCACCACGGACATATCCAGAATGGTGCTGGGAAAGTCATTGTTGCTGTTCATGGTGGGGTCAATTTGAATCCAACTTGGTGGAATCCATTGGGTTGCTGTGGGAGCCTTTTGCAATTCCTACCCCGCCCGTCGCTTCCAGCTCCATGAGTTGTGCTGACCCACTTTGCAAACATCAGGCTAGCAAGGCTTCCTTGTGAATGGAACTAGTCAGAGCCCCCCCCCCCCGTCTTTGGAGAGGCACACTCAGTTTTATTTCCTGGCAGTTTCAGGAAAGGAATCTTCCTCCTTCCCACAGAGGGCCTTGCAAGATCCAGAAACTCAGTGACAGGTTTTGCGGGAAAATCACAGAGCAGCTCAGCAGACACTGTAATTATGGAGATTAATACCCTTCCTAATTAAAGATACATGGCAGCCACAATTATTGTGCTTTTATCTAGAGAGAGCGACATTAATGTTTGCGGCAAGCCATAAGTAGGCCAAAAGGTAATTGCAATTTCAAGAGGGTTCTCTGGAGTTGAGCGGAAACCATCTCTAGGCAGCAGCCGGAGTCTCTCTCTCTCTCTCTCTCTCTCTCTCTCTCTCTCTCTCCTGGCTGCTCCTGGAAAGACATGGCAGCACCCCAAGGCAGCGCCAGAGAGATTGATGAAAGGCTGACCCCTTCAACGTGGCCTCTCGGGGCCAGTGGTGGGTCCACACTGCTGCTGCTGCTCCTGCTCAGGGCCAAGTTCAAGGTGCCCAGGTCTGGAGTGGGGTGGGCAAGGCAGCTGTGAAAAGACGCCTCCATGTGGCCAACGTGGAGCCTCTCCATCCTGGCCAAGGGCCCCATGGTAAACGCCTCAAGTGGCTCCCTCCACGTGGTCTCCAATGGGCAGACCCCCAGGAGCAGAGAAAATTGTATTAGACCCACCCAGGCTATTGGTCTGTCCAGTTCAGCACTGGCTGCACTAACTGGCAGCCGCTCTGGGGAGGCGCCCTCCTGGCTTTGCCTGGAGATGCCATTGGGGACGGACCCTGGAGCCTTCTGCATGCAGAACGGGTGCCAGACTGCTGAGCTTCAGCTCTTGCCCTGTGGTTCTAGATACTTGTGCATCGATATTTATGTATTGATGCTGAAATTTGTGTTCTGTGTTGTAAACCTCCCTGTGGTCTTTTGATGAAGGGCAGTATATAAATTTAATAAGGGAAAATGAAAAATGAATGAAATTCCAGCGTGTCATCAAGGAGTGGGAAGGGGAGGGGGAAGAGCCCCAGTGCTTTCCAGGCCCTCAAATAAGTCAATAAAACTCATTTAAAGCTCTCCTGTTAGGCAAACGTGATCTCGTGTCCCAAGAGCTGAAGGCAATTGCAAAGCAATTCATATTTGAATGCAGATTCAATTTTGTTTGCTTAATGTGACGATGACGGGGAATTTTCATTCTCCTTTGCTGGAAAACACACAGGGCAGGTTGGGGCTGCAAATGCACTTAACTTGCCGTGGTGGAAAGAGGTAAATGGCACCAAATGCTGCATCCAGCCCTTTTCAGGGGCCTCCCTGCCACCATGGGAAGAGGGCGCAGAGCAGGAGCAGAGGAGAGTTTTCGCAGGGAAGGTCTCTTTAGGCCAACCAGATGCCTCTGTTGGGAAATCCACAAGCAGGATTTGAGTTTCCAGCAACTGGGGGCCTATTCCCCCCCCCCTGTTTTGTGGGGTGTGGTACATAGGTAGCAGTAAAGTACAACATTCCTTGTTTTCCTAGAGTGTACATGCATGTTTGGTCCAGCCAGTAGGAACTTCCTGTTTCCTCCTGGGCTGGGACATACTTCCTCTTGCATGGGACTAGAGGTGGGTGTGGCCTTACCTGTGCAGGTAACAAAAGCACACAGCTCTCCTCCATCTTTTCCATCTTCCTTTCATTGTGTGAACTGCAGTGAGTGCCAGTCTGCAGTCACTGGGATTAACCCCACCCCCATATGGGGTAGATCCTCATGTATATACTTTGTAACTAAGTCTGCCTTCTGGGATCCAACTGTGAACAGAATGTGAGTAAACTTCTTTTATACACCTTACACAAGATTGTGGCGTGTTTATTCTTTTAAGAGGGTTATAAGAGAACTTAAAGGTAAAAGGTAAAGGTACCCCTGCCCGTACGGGCCAGTCTTGACAGATTCTAAGGTTGTGCGCCCATCTCACTCAAGAGGCCGGGGGCCAGCGCTGTCCAGAGACACTTCCGGGTCACGTGGCCAGCGTAACATCACTGCTCTGGCGAGCCAGAGATGCACACAGAAACGCCGTTTACCTTCCCACTAGTAAGCGGTCCCTATTTATCTACTTGCACCCAGGAGTGCTTTCGAACTGCTAGGTTGTCAGGCGCTGGGACCAAACAACGGGGGCGCACCCCACCGCGGGGATTCGAACCGCCGACCTTTCGATCGGCAAGCCCTAGGCGCTGAGGCTTTTACCCACAGCGCCACCCACGTCCCATAAGGGAACTTACCAGGTCACTAATATTGAGAGGCTTACACAAGCCTGCAACCAGCTACCTGCTGTGTGTTTAAAAGGGGAATGTAAAACTCTGCTAACTAAAGGAACTTGCTGGCACAAGTTAGGAAGGATATTAATAAACAATATATCCTCTCCTGCCTCCCTGAACATTCCCACATGTTTGTCCCCAGGGAAACCCAATCTTGAGCACTGAATTGGAACAAATGGCAACTGGGTTTTCCAAAGATTGCTGTTTGTTCTGATTTATCGCTAAAGAGCAGGTTTCCTGGGGGGAAACAGCAGGAGAAAGGCAAAATCGCTTGGACTCAGGCTTTGTAGGCATTGGCCAAACAGATGTGTGCAGAGCCCTGATATTCAGAAGAATTGCTGCCTCCTGTGAGTAAACATTGAGAGCCTTTCCCTCCTCCATGAATTTGCCTGATCCTCTTTGAAAGCCATCCAGGTTGGTAGCCATCTCTGGGTGAAGAAGGGCTTGTTCTTACCTGCCCTGAATCTTCCCGCATTCAGCTTCATGGGATGCCCCTGTGTTCTCATGGGAGGAGAGAGGGAGAGAAGCTTTCCCCCACCTGCTTTCTCCAGGCCAGGCATCATTTTAGACACTTCTGTCATGCCACCACTATGCTGGACTAGATGGGCCATGGGCCTGATCCTGCAGACTCTTCTTAGGTTCTTACACATGCAGAGGAGCAGCCCATCCACACAAGATGGTCTTTTCCTGGGTGGTCTTAGTCGGGCGCATGCCAGGGCTTCCTCATGCGGCACAGGAAAATCCACGTGGCAGATGTGCTGGGATTGGGGCCGGGCTCTCCCTGGCCAATTTGCTCCCTTGTTCCTTCCCATCATTGTCAGGCTGACACTTGCCCTGTGTCGCTGTCCTTCCCCATCACAGTCACTGTCATCCAAATGTGGCACTCCAGTTCTAATGCTCCATTAATCCATACAGAGTGCTGCTTTCTGTTTCAGCTCCCTGCCCCCTTACCATGGGCATGACATGGGGGAGAACTGTCCCCATTTACCTCCTCCTTCTGAAAGCTTTTGCAGTCACAATGACCCCCCCCCCCGAGTGAGAGAATGGTTTGTCCCTTTCCTTGGCAAACCCTGATTCAAAGCCACCAGCCTCTCTCTCTTGCAATAAAACGTTCTGGTTGGGTGTGTGTGTGTCCTTTTGCTGGCTGTGTCCCATGGGATGGGGACAGTGTGTGTGCATGGCATGGGGGGGGGGGTAGAAAGGCAGGTCTGGGGGCTGTTGAGGGAACAGTTAAGGTGCAAACCTCTCTGTGCTTAGGAAGGCAGCTGGGGAGGAATCCTGGGTGAATATATTATCCATACAAAAACAGGCGATTCTGGCAAAATGGGACAAAGACTTCCCTGGGGGACACAGAGAGGATGGAGCTGTGCTTTGCATTAAGATGACTTTCTTCCAGAGGAAAAGCGGCAACTGACAGCACACACACACACACACACACACACACACACACACCCCGCTTGTGGAAAATGGGTCACCAGAGCTGACTCACTGGCCAGAAAAGAAGCCAAGGTTCCGCC
The DNA here is from genome assembly GCF_965153285.1 of Podarcis tiliguerta. Classification (NCBI taxonomy): domain Eukaryota; kingdom Metazoa; phylum Chordata; class Lepidosauria; order Squamata; family Lacertidae; genus Podarcis; species Podarcis tiliguerta. The sequence continues at coordinate 134,893,975 of NC_139534.1, read as the reverse complement.
TGCCTCGTCATCTGGATTTGTGGTGACTTAAAATGACACAAGCCATTCTGAGGTTGAGGAAGACATGAAGGAAAAGGGCGAGGAGGAAGTGAAGTGAAAGCAAAGCCCCCAATGGACACCCGGCTAGTTGTCAAGGCCGCCCAACAGAGGCTTGTGGGCATCTCCTTCTCTCCTGGACTGGCTCCACCCCACTTTTCAGGAGCCACTTGGGGACAGGAGGCTGGTGGAGCAGGTCAGGGCATTTGTGGTACCACAGCCTGGGCATTTCCATTCAGAGCTCAGAGAAAACCTGCATGGACCTTTAAAAAATACCCCTACCAGGCTAGGTCCAAGTTGGTGCAGAAAACCCTCTACAGTCTGGGACTGGAATAGCTCAAAGGCGGCCTCACCCCCTGCTGACCCAACCAGTCACTGTGTTCTACGATTCCTGCGTTGCATGGCACTGAGGTAGACACTGGGTAAGCCTTGTTCATGGGAGGGGAGGTTGTTGCCTTGCCTGCCCCTCTTTGTTAAGGGGATCCCATTAAAGCGATCTGGGGGTATGGATCCTGTCCGAAGCCTGGGCATGGGCTAGGGCTGTGCCACGACACCACCGGGGACCCTGGGGGTGCTCTTAATTGATGTATATCACAGGGCTCCCCCTACCAATGGTTGCCCCTTAAGAGACTTCCTGCGGACGTGCAGCAGTCAGGATATAGTCTGGTTTCACCCAATGCCTAAGCCAAACCACTCACATCTGTAACCAATAAAGTTGTGACCTAATTTATCCCATTAACCCAAAATATTTGTGTCTGTGTGTTTATTATCTAAGGCAGGGGTGTCTAACTCAAATTCATTGGGGGCCGCATCAGCAGTTTGGTCACCCTCAAAGGGCCGGTTGTATCTGTAGGACTTACAGTACAGGAGAGAAGGGTTCAGGCAGCCGTTGGATCTGTCACATCACAGGATGGCATGCGCTCATGTCAGAGCTGGCTCCGGGTCCCAGCTCACCAAGGACCAACGCTAGCCGGTAGTACAGTATCAAAGTCTTTATTGAAGAATAGTCTCCATTTACAAATCTCAGCGTCCCAGCTCTACGTCTGAGCTTTAGACCGGCGAAGCTCTATCTGGATCTCCGCCCCCTGTGCACCAGCTTAAAACTCTAATCTTACTCCACCTCCTCCTTCTCTCTCTCTTCCTCTGGGTCTTACTACCCCCCGGGGTCTCTTCCCTCCTGGACTCTTCTGACGCAGAGCTGGACCCCTCTGACTCCTCCCCCTCTCTTCGGCGTGCTTTAGGACCTGGCTCCCTACCCGGGCTGCCCACCTTGCCGCCCTCCTGTACATTTGAACTTGGCGCGCGCGCGCGTTTAACTTTCCTGATGACCGTTTCCTCGCTCCCTGACGAGGGTGTGGCCACTCCTGCTTCACGCTCTCCCTCTGCCTGCGCGCTCCCTGATCCCGATGCCTTGGACTCCTCCCCCCTACTGCACTCTGGGGGGGAAGCTGGTCCGGATTTCCAGCTGTTACTCTCTGAGTCCCCTCTGGCCCCTTCTTCCCGAGGTGTCCCCCTTGCCCTGACCATGGGGGCCCCTTTCTGTGAATCCTCCGAGTCACTGGAGAGACTCAGAGACCTCGGACTACTGTCGCCGCTGACATTTCCTTCCGACTCCTCCCCCTCGCTCTCCGTTTCTTCCCTCTCCTGTGACTCTGCTCCTGAACCCCTGACATCCATCCCCCCCTCGAAGCCCCCCCTTCCCCCCTCCCCTTCCTCCGGCGGGGGTGCTGGGTGCTCCGTCGTTGTGGGGGTGAATGGTGGATACAGTTCGTCCCCCGTGGCGTGCATCCAGTTAGAGAAATCCGGCTCGTCCTCCATGTCTTCGCCGACCTCGTTCTCCTCTGCTTCCATCTCCGTGCCGCCATGCTCGAACCCAACGTCCTCCCCCATCACGTCCATGTCCCTCTCACCCTCGTTCCCCTCTGGGTCCGTTCCCTGCCAAGGGCCCCTCAGCCACCTCTCCTCTCCTCGATTGTCCCACCAAAACGAGCGGTCTGAGGCAAACCCCGAGGGCGAGCCCTCCGGTGAACGTGTTTCTAATGCTGGTTCTTCGTCCGATGTGAATCCCTGGAACGTGCTGGTAGAAAGCGTGGGTGTGAAAAGCCAGTCGTCGAAATACTCGGCTGGCATGGGCCTGTGTGGGAACAAGGCATGAAACTCCTCTTTGAGGAGAGGCTCGTCCAGGGCATAGTCCGGCACCCAACTGTTGGCGCTGGCCGGGGTACCTTCCCTTGCGAGAAAATATTCTACTCCCTCCTCCCCCCATCTCGAGTCCAAAATCTCTGTGACCTGGTTGATGGGTTCTCTTCTTGGCGACTCCCTCCTTGGGGGGGCCTCCCTATACGGGTCTGGTGCCGTGCCCTGCGCCTGAAATCGGTGAGGTGCTTTGTAGGGCGTGAGCACCGACCTATGGAACACTGGGTGCATTCTGGATCCCTCCGGAAGTGTCAACCGGAAGGCCACCGGATTGATCTGTGCCTCAACTAGGTAAGGTCCTAGCTGCTTATGTCCGAGTTTCTTCTTAGCTAAAGATCTGGTCGGCACTGCATGGGCCGCTAACCACACCCAGTCTCCCACCTGTATGTCTTCACCAACCCTCCTGTGCTTGTCAGCCTGCAGTTTGTATGCGTGCTTTGCAAGCTCTAATTGCCTCCTAAGCTGATCGTGGACTTCCTGCAATTCCGCCGCCAAGACTTCCGCTGCCTGTGGCTCCCCCTCCCCCAGTTTCTCTAATCCCGGGAAGGTTCTGGGATGCCTCCCGTTGTTGGCGAAGAACGGCGTCACCCCTGTGGACACGTGCTTCGTGTTGTTGTAAGCGAACTCAGCGAGTGGCAGGTAGTCCACCCATGTCGTCGGCTGTTGATTTGCATAGCATCTCAGGTACTGCTGCATGATGGCGTTGACGCGCTCCGCTTGTCCGTTGGTCTGCGGGTGTCTCGCCGACGCTAGGTTGATCTTGACGTTCAGGAAACCCATCAGCTTCTGCCAGAAGCTCGAAATGAACTGGCGCCCCCTGTCGGACAAGATAGACCGTGGCAGTCCGTGCACCCTGAAGACGTGGTCTATGAACAGTTTGGCGGTCTGTTCTGCCGTGGCCACCTTCGCGCACGGAATGAAGTGGGCCATTTTAGTGAACATGTCCACCACCACTAGCACTGCCGTTTTACCCCTCGAGCTGGGTAAATCCGTGACAAAGTCCAGTGCCACCCTCTCCCACGGTTCGCTCGGGGTCTGCAGCGGTTCGAGCAGTCCTGCCGGAGGTTTGTGCACTGACTTGGCCCTTTGGCAAGTGTCGCACCTCGAGACGTACTCCGCGACTTCCCCCCTCATCTTGGGCCACCAGAAATCTCTGGCAACGAGTTCCGCCGTCTTCTCCTTGCCGAAGTGCCCGGCGGTTGGCGCGTCGTGCAACTGCTGCAGTACTTTCGCGCGGAGCTCATCTCCCGGTACATAGAGTGCTCCTCTGCGGATGAGCAATCCGTCCCTTATTTGGAACTCGTCGTTTTTCACCGTGCCCTTGCGCACCTCCTCCATCTTGGCTAGAGCGAAGGAGTCCTCCTGCAGTGCTCGACGGACCGCTTCCAGGTCCACGGTTGCGGAAGCGCACGCCCACGCTTTCTGGGCGAAAATGTGCTTGGCCGCTGCTGGCGCCGCTTCTTCGAGGTATTGCGGCTTTCTGGACAGTGCATCTGCCATGATGTTGTTGTCGCCTGGGATGTATTCTATCCTGAAGTCGAAATCCGCAAAGAACTCCGCCCATCTGATGTGCCGCTGGTTCAGGAACCTTGCCGTGCGCCAGTACTCCAAGTTCTTATGATCCGTGCGAACCTGCACAGTGTGTTTGGCCCCGATGAGGAAGTGCCGCCACGCCTTGAATGCTGCATGAATGGCCAGCAACTCCCTGTCCCAGATGGTGTAGTTCTGCTCTGACTTGCTGAGCTTCCTAGAGTAGAAGGCACACGGTCTCCAGTCCCCATGCGGGTCCTCCTGCAACAGTACAGCGCCCACGGCTCTGTCTGAGGCGTCCGTCTCAACCCTCAGCGGTTTGCTGGGATTCACATGCAGTAGCTGCCCTTCGGACGAGAAGAGACGCTTGAGGTTCTGGAAGGACTGCTCCGCTTGCTCCGTCCAGATGAACTTCTTCTTCTTGGAGCTGAGCGTGTCGGTAATGGCCGCTGTCTGCATCGCGAACCCCTTGATGAATTTGCGGTAAAAGTTGGCGAACCCCACAAACCGCTGGACCTCCTTCCGATTGCGCGGGCTCTTCCAATCCAACACCGCGCGAACCTTGGCGCTGTCCATGGCGAGCCCCTTGTCCGACAGCTTGTAGCCCAGGAAATCCACCTCCTTCCTGTCGAACTGGCACTTCTCCAGCTTTGCGTACAGCCGATGCTCCTGCAGTCGCTGCAGAACCTCCTTGACGTCCCCCTCGTGGGTCTCCTCAGATTCTGAGAATATCAGGATGTCGTCCAAGAAGCAGACGCATTTCTTGTAGAGAAGACCCGCCAGGACGTGATGCATGAACGCTTGAAAACAGTGGGCGCCATTTTGTAAACCGAAGGGCATAACTCTATATTCATATGTGCCCAGGGGCGTGAACATGGCAGTCTTCCACTCGTCCCCCTCCCGTATGCGGATCAGGTTGTACGCCCCTCTCAGATCCAACTTTGTAAAAACGCGTCCTTTCCTCACCGTTGCAAGCAGGTCATCTATTTTGGGCATTGGAAAGGCTGTGGGCTTGGTCTTTGAATTTAAGAGCCTGAAATCCACTACAAGTCTTTTTTGGGGCGTGTCCTTTTTCTTCACAAAGAATACAGGACTGCCCCCTGCTGCTTTCGACTCCCGGATGAAACCGCGCTTTAAGTTGAGGTCTATGAACTCCTTGAGCTCCTGCAGCTCGTCTTCAGACATGGAATACAGTTTCCCGGCTGGCAGCGTCGCCCCTGGCAGGAGGTCAATCTGGCAGTCATAGGGCCTGTGGGGAGGCAGCTTGTCTGCTTCCTTCTCGCAGAAAACCTCCAAAAACGCTGCGTACTTGCGTGGCACTGCTTGCAGCGTGCTCAATTGTAGCTGCGTGTCTTCCCCTCCTTCTTCTTGGCTACGAAGAATGCAATGTTCCGCGCAATAGGAGGAACCGAAGGTCAATTGGCGTTGGTACCACGCCAATGCTGGACTGTGCCTGTGCAGCCAACTCATGCCCAAGACTACCGGCGTGCCTGACAGTTTGGTGACGTTGAAGCTGATGACCTCTTGGTGATTTCCAATCCGCATCACCATTGGTTGCGTTTGTTGCACCACTTGCCCCCCTAGCAAGTCCCTGCCATCCACTGTGACAACCTTCAGGGGCAGTGTGGCCGGCAGCAGTGGTATATTGTGCTGCTGAATAAAATCCAGTCCTATAAAGTCGGCGTTGCTGCCGGAGTCAATGGTGATCGGCACTTCCAGAGTGCTTCCGTTGGGCAGTTGGAGAGACGCTGTAAGCTGCACCACTGGTTTGGGTGGGAGGGGGTCTGTGGGCTGCAAAATCCCTGGGGATTGTTTCATTGATTTGTCTGGCTGGACCCCAGTACCTCTTCCTCCAGCCAGACTCTGTCGTTTCCCTGCTGCGTTGCTTCTGTCACTGTTGCTGATGCTGCAGTGTGCTTGTGGAGCCTCTGGGGACACTCTTTCGCCATGTGTTGAGCACTGTCGCAGATGTAGCACTTCCTGTTCCCTCTAGGAGGCTTCGTCTTGACTGCTCCCGGCGTCAGGGCTCTGGTAGCTGACTGAGCCCTGGCACCTCCGAGCTCCATCGGTTCCTCTCCCCCTCCCTGCGAGGGCGTGGACTGCGCACGCGCTGCTTCTTTGGGATAGAAGGGAGGTGCTCTGGCTGGTGCCCTTCCCCAACGTCCTTCTTCTCTGTTGCAAGGACGTTCCTCCAGATGCACCCCGATCTCCAGAGCCCTCTGGACCACTTCCTGGGTGCTCCTTGGCCTCTCCCCCCTTCCAATCTCGGCTTTTACTTCTGTATTCAAGCCCTCCCAAAAGAGATCTCTCACTGGCGCAGAAGCTTTGTCCCATCCCAGTGCATGAACCAGTGCGAAGAAACGCGTATGGTACTGACGCACGCTGGCTTTGCCTTGCTTAAGTCCATGTATGTCTCTCCTGGCAATATCAACGTCTATCTTTGATAAAAAACACGAGTCCATAGCTTTAATGAAAGCCTTCGCGTCTTGGAGCGCCGGATCATTGTCCCTCCATAAATTTCTCAGCCACGTTTTGGCTTCACCATGCAAATGGGATAGGATAAACCCCACTTTCTCTCTTTCATCTCTAAAGTCTTTGTCAAGCAGATCCAGCGCAAACAACAGGTCTGCTCTAAAGTTGGGGTACTGCTGTAAACTCCCGTCAAAATGGGATACAAGGCTGCCTCCCCTCTTTCCCAATCCAATGCCCTCTGCTTTGGATCCAGGTGGCCCCTGTTTGGAAATCACGTCCAATCTTACTTGGAGATCCCGGTAGGCGCTACTCATTTCCTCCTCTCTTTTTCTGGATGCAATTACCTCCGTGCTGAGTCGTGTCACAGCTTCTTGCAGGGCGGATATCTGCTCTTCCGTCGTCATCTTGCCTGAGTTCTGTGAGCTCTTGAAGCACCCCTCCTCTGCCCTCGCTGCGTCAACTCACGTGGCGAGGTTCTTGGTGCCAAAACTTTAAGAAGGGAGATAGAGCTTACTGTCAGAGCTGGCTCCGGGTCCCAGCTCACCAAGGACCAACGCTAGCCGGTAGTACAGTATCAAAGTCTTTATTGAAGAATAGTCTCCATTTACAAATCTCAGCGTCCCAGCTCTACGTCTGAGCTTTAGACCGGCGAAGCTCTATCTGGATCTCCGCCCCCTGTGCACCAGCTTAAAACTCTAATCTTACTCCACCTCCTCCTTCTCTCTCTCTTCCTCTGGGTCTTACTACCCCCCGGGGTCTCTTCCCTCCTGGACTCTTCTGACGCAGAGCTGGACCCCTCTGACTCCTCCCCCTCTCTTCGGCGTGCTTTAGGACCTGGCTCCCTACCCGGGCTGCCCACCTTGCCGCCCTCCTGTACATTTGAACTTGGCGCGCGCGCGCGTTTAACTTTCCTGATGACCGTTTCCTCGCTCCCTGACGAGGGTGTGGCCACTCCTGCTTCACGCTCTCCCTCTGCCTGCGCGCTCCCTGATCCCGATGCCTTGGACTCCTCCCCCCTACTGCACTCTGGGGGGGAAGCTGGTCCGGATTTCCAGCTGTTACTCTCTGAGTCCCCTCTGGCCCCTTCTTCCCGAGGTGTCCCCCTTGCCCTGACCATGGGGGCCCCTTTCTGTGAATCCTCCGAGTCACTGGAGAGACTCAGAGACCTCGGACTACTGTCGCCGCTGACATTTCCTTCCGACTCCTCCCCCTCGCTCTCCGTTTCTTCCCTCTCCTGTGACTCTGCTCCTGAACCCCTGACAGCTCAATATAAAAACAAGTGGAGGTTTCCTGAATGCAAGTAAAGGGGAGGTTTCCTGTGTAGAACGGCTGGCGCCGCTAGAGGGCAGACGTTCTCTGGCTTGTAGGCTGCAGCGCATGCGCTGAAGAGGCGGCCTTCTTGTGTCCAAAAAAAAAGTGAGAATAAAAGGTGAAGGCTGGCAGCCGGCTGCGGCTACACGGGCCACATGACGAGGTCTGGCGGGCCGGATTCGGCCCACGGGCCTTGTGTTTGACACCCGCGATCTAAGGGAACTGCGGGGCCCTGGGCCCCATAATGTTTCAGACAGGTGACCTCTTCAGCCGTGGTTTTATGAGCTGATCCATCAAGGCAGCACAAATGGACCATCTGACTCTTCCTCTGTGACGACAGCTGCTGTGTCCCACTTCACAGTCTTTTGGTTTGCTTGTTCTTAAGGGTAATGGGATTATTCTATAGAAATAACTCTAAATAGGTAATAATGACTCCCAGTGTTGATGGGGTTGGAAGAGGGTTCCATTCAGTGTGCCAAATATCTGAAGCTCTTTTGATTATCCCCTCCACTCCCTCAGAATTTTCGGCTTCCCAAATCCTATTTGCATTCTTGGAAAACGCCAAGCACTTCTCAGCTTCAAAAAAGAAATACCCCAGGGAGGAAAGAAAGAGGCCGGGATTAGCAGGATCAATGAGCCCTCCATTCTCCTCTTCCGCTTCTCTGACAAAACTCCAGCTTTTGGGATGATGCTGGGAGAAAGGCGAGGGGGACCTTTTCGTCAGCCAAAGTACATCCAGCTCACGAGGGAGGGGAGGAGGCTGCCTGCTCACTTCGCCACCTGACAGACGTTGGTCTCCCTGCGCGAGTGGGAATTTGCCAGGATAAAGACAGGGTGTGGAGGAAGAACCCCTGCCCACCCCCGTGGGCGCACGCTCCCTCCTGGGTGCCTTTGAATGAGAATATGTTTAACAAACTTGATTTAGGCAATGCAGACTCTGAGATAGCTGCCATCAGTTATCAATTGAGGACTCTTGTCCCCCAGGAAAACGGCTCCTTAGCACTCAGGGCTTCTCCACGCTCCCCTTTCCTCTGCTCTTTCCAGGCATGACGCGCACCAGGTCTGAGTGTAGGAATGTTGAGGGTGGCAGGAGAGGGTATATTGATTATTAATATCCTTCCTAACTTGCGCTAGCAAGTTCCTTCACTTAGCGGAGTGTATTTCCCTTCTTACACAGCAGAAAACTGGTTGCAGACTCATGTGAGCCTCTTAAGACAATAAGCAATTCAGTCTGGCTTGTCCAGATTGAGATATGTTCTATTATTCCTGGTAAGACCCCTTTGATCCCTCCTAAAATAATAAAGACACCACAGTCTTATTCACATGTAACAAAAAGTAGTTTTACTCACGATCAGGCAGAGCACAGTGTGATCCCTGAAGGCAGGCTTAAGGCTTTAGGCTTAAAGTTACAAACAGGTACAAACAGGTACAAACAGCCCTGTTTAGGGAAGCTTTTAATATTCAATAGGTTATTGTATTTTAGTGTTTTTTGGAAGCCGTCCATAGTGGCTGGGGAAACCCAGCCAGATGGGCGGGGTATAAATGATAAATTATTATTTTTAGCCTAGTTACTCTAGTTATCTCCCGCTTGGACGACTGCAGTGCACTCTATGTGGGGCTACCTTTGAAGGTGACCTGGAAACTACAACTATTCCAGAATGCCACATCTAGACTGGCGACTGGGAGCGGCTGCCGAGACCACATAACACCACTCTTGAAAGACCTACACTGGCTCCCTGTACATTTCCAGGCACAATTCAAAGTGTTGGTGCTGACCTTGAAAGCCCTAAACAACCTTGGTCCAATATACCTGAAGGAGCGTCTCCACCCCCATCGTTCTGCCAGGACACTGAGGTCCAGCTCCGAGGGCCTTCTGGCAGTTCTCTCACTGCGAGAAGCCAAGTTACAGGGAACTAGGCAGAAGGCCTTTTCAGTAGTGGCACCCACCCTGTGGAATGCCCTCTCACCAGATGTCAAAGAGAAGAACAACTACCAGACTTTTAGAAGACATCTGAAGGCAGCCTCATTTAGGGAAGCTTTTAATGTTTGGTGGACTATTGTATTTTAATATTTTGTTGAAAGCTGCCCAGATTGGCTGGGGAAACCCAGCCAGATCGGCAGGGTATAAATAATAAATTATTACTATTATTATTACCTCATATGGGCGATAACCTGGGGGACTGCGTGGCTGGCAGGCAGCAGTACAGTCCAGGTCAATCAGGAAGTTCGCAGGATGAAAAAGGAGATCAAAGAGGAAGGAGGTGGCTGCGTGACTTGGCCTTTTACCAGGTCTGGAAAGGTCATGCCCACCCGCTAGTCACATGCAAGAGGAAGGATGCTCCAGGCCAGGAGGAACCAGAAGTTTTGACTGGCTGGACCAAACATTCCCTTGCATGGCCACTCTAGGAAAACAAGGAATGTTGTACTTGACTGCTTCCCACACTGAGCACACCCCGGCCTTTTTATTTAAAACCTGCTTACTAAAGCTCCATTGGAGCAAAGGTCAGGCAGTGGGAAAACCGAATGGACATTTACTCGGATTGAATGCTAAGAGCGGGTTTTCGCTAGGAAAGTTCAGGGCATAAAGTAAAACAAGAATTGCTCGGACATGGAGCTTTGGAGCATGGACTTGTGCCTGGAAGGAGCAAAAGCAAAGTGTGGAGAAGACCTCAGTCAGAGCGAAGGGCAAGTCAGCTTTGCTCCAGATTGATGTTTGCTCTGATTTCCTGGGAAAGGAGCGCAGCCGGGGAAAAACCGCTCAGACCCGTCGTGCGTTCTAGGTGCGGCCCCGTGTGGGACAAGCAGAAGTGTGGACAAGCCCTTCCTGAATCATTTTTAAGCTGCTTTTCCTCCCCCCACTCTGCTGCCCAATAGAGACCTTTTTGTGCCCCCCTTTTGCCCCCTTGCCTCCCGTTTGCTCCCTTCTCATCCTTACTGTGGCCAAAGAGATTCCTTGTAAGGAAGCTTCAGCTCCCCAGAAAATGGGATTTAAAATGGCACTAGCACCCCCTCCCAAACAGCTCAGCGGACTCTGCCTTGTTTCACACGTGGCGGGTCTCAGTCTGGATAGGATGTTCTAGCGCTTTCAACACTCAGCGCCCATTTGGCTGAGCATTGCTTTGAAATTAGAGCTTAGTTTCTGCGGGGGGGGGGGGGAGAGGGGCTGCCTTCCCGCCCCAACTTTGGGCAAAAGGAGCTCCCTCCCATTCTCTGATGCACAAAAAGCCCCTTCGGCTTCTCTGGGGCTTAGCTGAGTGTGGCCAGAGTGTTTTTAAGATGTGGTTACATCAAAAGAGATAAAGGGCGAGGAGATGAAGACAATTAGCAGCGCTGATCCCACCGCAACTTCCAATTCATTTTCAAATCCAGAAATGTCACTCTCCAAGCGAGGTCGGGTCGTCCTTCTCTCAGCCGCACAGGAGGTGGCTCACTTCCTTTTGTTCTCGATCAACGTTTGGAGGATTACCAAATTCCAGTTAACCATGAGGAGGAGGTGCGGGTGGCAGAGATGAAGCAAAGGGAAAAGCAGATCGGGAGAGAGGAGGGAGAGACAACGGCGCTTCCTTCTTAGTCCGACTCGGCTGAAAAGCATCCAGGACACAAAGCGATGGAGACTCAGACATGGTGCCAAGGAGACCCCCATCTTGGCATAAGCAAGAGAGAGGGAGCGAGGGAGGGAGGGAGGAGTGGGCAGCCTGGCCGGGATTCACTGGGCAACAAGAGCAGTTCCCGCCTCCTTGACCTTAACACTGCTGTGAGTAGGGGTGCATGGGCATCAGTCACAGAGTCATAGAATTGGGAGGGACACCGAGGGACATCTAGTCCAACCCCTTGCAATACAGGAATCACAGATGACCACTCAACCTTTGCTTAAGAAGGGTACACCCCTTAGGAGCTCTTGCCAGAGGCGGAGCAAGGGGGGGCGGTGGGGGCGATCTGCCCCAGGTGCCATTCTGAGGCCATTGCCACGCTGCCCCCAGGGCCAGTTGCTGCATGCGGCACCCCCTGGGATGCTCACCCCGCCCCCGCAGGCCACTCGCCCTGCCCCGGGTGCACGCCATTCTGGGTGCTGGAGCACCTAGCTCCGCCTCTGCCTGAGGCCAAACCAAGACTGTGTGGAGCCACTCCTAGTCCTGAGACATTCCCTCAGCTCGTCTTTGTTCGAGAATCACCTCTCTCTAATTCTTCTTTCTAGAAAGAAGGGAAGTTATTAGCACCCATTTCAGCTGGTTAGAGCCTGGTGCTGGTAACGCCAAGGTTGCAGGTTCAATCCCTGTATGGGACAGCTGTATATTCCTGCATTGCAGGGGGTTGGACTAGATGATCCTCAAGCTCCCTTTCCAACTCTACAATTCTATGATTTATTTACAGTTGTGCTGGGAATCCTTTTCAGACCAGTATGGCTTGTAGTCACACAGCCAGTTGCAGCAAATACGTTGTACGTTGGGTTTCTGTGAAAATCCCTGTTGAAGGGATCATCTTTGGCAGAGTAAACTGGAACTACAAATACTGTGCCACTTTTATGACCTCATATCTCATAGCATACGGAACACAGACAAGTGAATATGGTGTCACAACCCATGTTTGCAAGGTCACAGAACCCCTCTGACATGTTACTGTGATTTATTACTATCTGATTCGGAAGCAGCAGACAGACATGGCTTTTTTCATGTGGCAGTTTATTTCCTAAAATCCTTTTAAAAAACCCACAACATCAACTCTTAAAAAAGCTCAACAACCTCAATCCAGAGAAAAGGTCAACAACTGTGGTTGGCCCTTTGGTTGGCCTTCACGGCCCTTCACTTCCTCAAATCTGGCCCTCTTTGAAAAAAAGTTAGGACACCACTAGCAGAAAACATGCAGTCTCATATTGTGCTGCCCTGCAACCTTTGTGTCAGATCCACACCATATATTTAAAACACACCCAGAGCACATTTAATGCACGTTACTGTGCAGAGCAGAGGACATACCTCTTTGTCCTCCTCCTTTTCTGTGCCCCCAAGAACAGCCTCCATTGCAGGATACGACTGACCATATCACAGCTGAAATGGGTCTCATGAGGCTGGAGAGAGAAAGGGAAAGGATTAGACACTGCCACCTCCGAGTCTCCCTCGCCCCCTTCTCCCTCCTGCCTGCTCTTGCCCGCCTGGAGCTCCCCCTGGAGTTCTGCTCCCCACCCACCCCCGCAACCCCGCCCACCCCAAAGACCCCAGCTGTAGGGCGGCTGAGGGAGAGGCGGAGGGCAGAGGCAAGCCCCACACGGCCAGTTCAGGCAGTGTGGAGCCTGCAGGTGCCCAAGCCACCACGGCACTCCCAGGAGAGGCTCGGGCACGCTGCAGGCCCCATGGCAAGGGCTGGCCCCCGCAGTGTGGTGCCCAGTGCCAGCCGCATTTTGCTACGTTTGTTGACTGAACTTAAAAGTTTTGTGAGCCCTTTTAAAAACCCCTCATATTTTTGCCATTTTTTTACCCCCCTCAGTGATGACACTCGGGGCAGCCTGCCCCCCCTGCACCCCCCCTTCCTCTGCCACTGGCTCTTCTTGTATTCCAGAGTGGGGACATATCCACACTGGTGCTTGTTTTTTGCAGTTGTACTCACACAGCACCTCAGCTTCCTTCAGTCCACAGCAACAGTAGGCTGCAAAATAGCAAAATTAAGTAAAAAAAACAACCCATTCATAAGAAATTCCCATCGTGAAAAAAAAAGGTTTTAAGTGCTTATGTTTACAATGTTAAGTAAATAAACCAGAAAATAACACTTGCAACTTTAGTATCTTATTTTTCCTTCTTTTAACAATTTCAATGGGGGGGGGGGGGTTGACAAGAAATTTTCCGCACCAGGTACCACCTGGCTCTTGCCCCCAGAAAGCTCTTTCTAATGTTTATTTGGAAGCTGCTTTCATGCAGTTTGAATCTGCCACCCCCCTGGAGCAGGAGAAAACAAGCCATATTATATTTGAAGATGGCCATCATATCTCCTCTTATCCAGGCTAAAGATACCCAGCAGAAAACAATTTGCTCCATCTTCCATGGGACAACCCTTCTAATCTTTGGAGACATCTGTCAGTAAACATACCCAGCTCCCTCAACCGTTCCTCACAAGGCTTGCTTTCCAGACTCAGCCCCTGGACCATCTTGGTGGCCCTCCTTTGCACGCTTCCCAGCTTGTCTGTCAACATCCTTCTCTGGCTGTGGTGCCCAGGACTCTCAACATACTTTTCTTTCCTCATTCCCCAAAGGGCCAGAGGTGTGTCCTCCTCGCTCTCCTCTTCGTTTCAGAGAGAAGGCAAATGAGAGGGAGCTGCTTGTTCCTCTTAAATAATACACATCCTGGTTCACCTCCTTTCCCCTCCCCACCAGAGCTGGAATTAATTGAGCTTTTCATATTTGCAAATCAAACCTGAGTGTTTGTTTCCTTTGCAGAATAATTGAATTGGAATTTACCCTCGGAAGGCAATTCCCACTGAGTTCCTGAGCGGATTCAGCTTTCATTAGCCCAGGTCCTCCTTGGCTTCATAGGAACTGAATGAATGGAAGGGAAAGTTTGACTCCTCTGATTAAAATTCAACCCCAGTGAACTAATTGGATCTGAAGTCAGGCTGGAGCTGCAGCCCCTGAGCGCGTGCAGATGCCAGAACAGCAGCGGGGGCAGCTGACGCCGTGTAGTAAACACAGAGGCTCCCTGCCATGGTCTGGAGCCAGAAAGGACTGGTCTCTGAGGGCTGGAGATGGAGGAGGGGTGTGTGTGTGTGTGTGCACCTCTGAAGGATGAGGGGAGTTTGGCTCGGGGATTGTGGAAAGAGGGTTGCACTGCAGTGGGTTGGACTATATGACCCCTGGGGTCCCTTTCATCTCTACAATTCTATGATTTCATGTTTCTATGAAAGAGGGGCACTTGGCCAGTGAGAAACTCTGGAAGACTGCCAAATCCTTAAAAACAACAATACCCCGTTGATTAATGAAGCTCCTTTTACTTGATTGATCAGCTGACGATATTGAACTATGTTTACACATTCTCAAAAGCTCAAGGCAGGTGGCTTTCTGAGAGGTTGGACAACATGTAAAAGGGCTTACAGTTTAATAAGCACGTCTTACTGCTCACTGCTTTCGTAATCCTTATTCGCTTTCCGTTCTACCCGCTTCTGCCTTGGTCAGACCCCACTTGGAGTCGTGTCCAGTTCTGGACACCCCAGTTCAAGAAGGATGATGACAAGCTGGAGGGCAACCAAGAAGCTCAGGGGTCTGGAAGCCAAGCTGGTTTTCTCCTTCTCTGGAGCAGAGAACCCAAACCAGTGGGGTCTAATGACAAGAAAGGAGATTCTGACTAAACATAAGGAAGAACTTTCTGAGGGTGAGAGCTGTTCAACAGTGGACCGGACTCCCCTGGAAGGTTGCAGACTCTCCTTTGTTGGAGATTCTTAAGCAGAGGTTGGGTGGCCATCTGTCACGGGTGCTTCAGTTGTCCTTGGAATCATGGTGTATGTGTGTTCATTTCTTCTTTTTATGCAAATAGTACAGGGGACCATGGCATCATGGTACATCTGCAGCAGCACAACCGGGCGCCTTCACCTGCCTCAGCTGCAATGAAGCCTGTCTCTCCCGCATCTGTCTCTACAGCCACAGTAGGGGCTGCAACGTCCAACAGCTTCACCTCACCCCCAAAGGCACCCTCCTCCACTGTCTCCTGAGACAGATACCAACCAAAGCGTGCCCACGATGCTTGAAAACTGAGCCAGGCCATCTAGCCAAGGGCAGCTTGTAGCATCTTAAAAATGAACATGGAGTGGTACCTAACACCAAGGAGACTAGCGCTAATACGCCCAGGAACTTCACCAAAATGATGGAGAGGATGCATCTCCATAGGCACATACCTCCACATGTGGTGGGAATGCCCAAAAATCCCACTATTCTGGACAACAAGCATATGAGAAATATGCAAAATAACTAAGCAAATATTAGAAGTCACCCCAGAACTGGTCCTACTAAACATCTTCCAAGACAATAATGCCCACTCACATCACAAGGAGTAAATAACCCACCTACTCTCAGCAGCCAGACACATCAAAGCAGACACTGGAGAGACCTGTCAGGAGTAAGCATGGGCCAGTGGTACCAAACAGTATGGAAAACAGCCTTATTAGAATAAACTAACCAGTAAACCGAAACTGACACGGGGACAAGAGGAAGAAGACTCCTTCACCTCAGTATGGCTCCCCTTTATCACATACACAGCCCAACAAGACAATGACAAGAATCCACCAACAACATACAAATCAATATGGCTAACCTGATCCAAAACACCCACCCACCCCACTCACACATGAAAACAAAGTTCACCACAGCCAATCACACCCATGGCCAACCCCAACTTCTCTCACCACCAAGGGGACACAAGTGAATAGTAAAGAGAACCAGCACAAGTGATGCTGACACAAAACCCCACACATACACTAAGTAGAATAGAAACATCGCCACCTGACCCCACATGGCCCCCTCCACCTCTTCCCCCTTCTCTTCCTAATGTAACACTAATGTCTCAACAAATGACACTTGTCAGGGGTTCAGGAGCAGAGGCACAGGAAAGGGAGGAAATGGAGAGCGAGGGGGAGGAGTCCGAAGGAAGTGTCAGCGATGACAGCGGTCCGAGGTCTCTGAGTCTTTCCAGTGACTCGGAGGATTCACAGAAAGGGGCTCCCATGGTCAGGGCTAGGGGAGTGCCCAGGGGGACACCTCGGGAAGAAGGGGCCAGAGGGGACTCAGAGAGCAGCAGTTGGAAATCCGGACCAGCGTCCGCCCCAGAGTGCAGTAGGGGGGAGGAGTCCCAGGCATCGGGATCAGGCAGCGCGCTGCCAGCGGGAGAACATGAGGCAGGATTGGCCACGCCTCCATCGGGGAGGGAGGAAACGGTCAAGAGGAAGGTTAAGGGCTGCGCGCGCGCGCCAAGTTCAAATGTACAGGAGGGAGGCACAGTTGGCAGCCCGGGAAGGGAGCCAGGTCCCAAAGCCCGCCGGAAAGAGCGGGAGGAGTCAGGGGGGTCTACCTCAGCGTCAGAAGAATCCAGGAAGGAAGAGACCCCGGCGGGTAGCAGGGCCCAGAGGAGAAAGGAGAGAAAGAAGAGGTGGAGTAAAGCTAGAGTCTTAAACTGGTGTACAGGGGGCAGAGATTCAGATGGAGCTTCGCCGGTCTAACCCTAGACGTAGAGCTGGGGCGCTGCTTTTGTCCATTAATACCGGCCAGCGTTGGTCCTCTGTGAGCTGGGACCAGGAGCCAGCTCTGACAACACTGATCTGTAGAAACTGCAACTTGAAAACAAGAGACATTGCACATACTTTTGTAAACCAAGAAATCTTTAATAAAAAATATGTTAAAAAAGGAACATGGTGACTTCCTTGGGGCCTGCAAACCCAGCGAAGGGGAAGGGGCTGCCCCTCTGTCTCTCCCCTCCCCTCTCCAGTTGGTTTGCTGATCACGGGCAGCATCCTAATTGCTGCTTCCTCCTCAGATGCTTTGCTTGCCAGCCTGAGCCTCTGTGTGCTCCGATTTGTAGTTTGATACCCAAAATATGCAGGAGATGGTGGTTGCCATGGCAGCGCAATCGAGACCAGGCCATCTAAAACACCTCAATTTTTATTTTTATTTTTTTAAAACTTTGATCATGTTTTATGGGCAAGATTAAAGAGGGAGATGACATTTGTGCTCGTGGATTCTTGGTAGAGGGTTTTTCCATCAGCATTTCCAGGAAAAGAAGAAGAGCTTAGCTGCTGGATGAGGGCAATGGCCCACCTGGTCCTGTCTCTTGTTCTCACAGTGGCCGGCCGGGTGCCCATTAGGGGGAACCTATTAGCAGGCCCTGAGCACAAGGGCATCTCCCCCTCCATGGTTTCCAGCTAGTGGCATTCAGAAGCATTGCTGCTTCCCAAGGCAGGGCAGAGCCTTCCTGGCTAGCAGCCATCCATAGCCCCCCCCCCCTCCTCCATGAATCTGTCTAATCCTCTTTTAAATCCATCCAAGGTGGTGGCCATCACTGCCTCCTGTGGCAGGGAGTTCCATAGTTTAACTCTGCACTGTGTGATGAGGTCCTTTCTTTCATCTCTCCTGGCTCCTCCAACAGTCAGCTTCACTGGATGTCTCATAGTGTCCACTTTCTCCATGCCATGCAATGTTTTATAAACTTCTACTGTGTCCCCTCTTGCTCCCCTCTTCTCTTCGCTTAAAGGTCCCAAGTGCTGCCACCTTTCCTCATAGGGGACTTGCTCCTTTCTTGTATCTTGAAGCCATGGGTTCAAGTCCTGCTCTCCAGAGCAGGAGAAAAGAAGCTCGCTCCATCCTCCATGTGACAGTCCTTGAGATGTTTGAAGATGGCTCTCATATCTCCTCACAAAAGCTCCATCTTCAGTAAATCCAAATGGCTGTTTGCCCCAACTGGGCGCTAAAGAGCAGGTTTTAGTGGGGGAAACTCACAAAACAATTTTAAAATGGTGAGGGCTGTGGTGGTGGGGGGGGGGCAGGAGAGAGCCAGGAGGGACCCTCAGGACCACCACCTGCTAGGAAGTCCAGTTGCTCCTCTCAGGGCAACCTGTGGACCCAGAACTTGCCACGCCCACTTTGGATAATGCCAAGAGGAAGATGGGAAGCAGCGTCAGGATTGGTCTGCCCCTGGCCCCTCTCCCTGTCTCATTCTCTTGACTAACTACAGAAAAGGCTTCATTTAAAGTGTTCACAGTGCCTTCTTATCTCTCCCTCGCTGGAGAGGCTCCGCATGAATTATACATCCAGGCCCAGCATGAAATATTCAAGTCGTGTCCTTTCCTTTCAGCTCAGGCTGCCCAGCAAAGCAACAAACTGGTGGAGTGGGGAAGGAGCGAGAGGCAGGAGGCAGGAAGGCCCCGGACCCCCCCCCCCCGAGAAAGAGGAGAAGGAAGAGCAGCAGCAGGAGGAGGAGTCTTCCAGTGCTGCAGTGGGTGGGGGCCCCACCCCCTTGGGACCCTTCCTGTTGCAAGGAGAAGGAGGGTGCCAAGGTGGGTCAGACCCAGGGCTTCCGAGTCTTCAAAGACAGGCAACCCTAAAAGATTTGGGATCAGCCACTTGCTTGTAATCATAACAATAGATTTTGTGGACATCCAATGAAGAAAGGATAGAGAAAAGAAAGTAATTCTTC
The DNA here is from genome assembly GCF_965153285.1 of Podarcis tiliguerta. Classification (NCBI taxonomy): domain Eukaryota; kingdom Metazoa; phylum Chordata; class Lepidosauria; order Squamata; family Lacertidae; genus Podarcis; species Podarcis tiliguerta. The sequence continues at coordinate 134,875,273 of NC_139534.1, read as the reverse complement.
ATGCAGTGGAACTTGTTCCTGCAGGAAGCAGTGATGGCCACCAACTCAGACAGACCTATAATCATAGAATTGCAGCATTGAAAGAGATCCCAAAGGGTCATCTTGTAACATCTAGTCTCACCCCCTGCAATGCAGGAATCACAGCTCGATAATCCCTGACAGATGGCCACCCAACCTCTGCTTGAAAAACCTCCAAGAAAGGAGAGTCCACCACCTCCCAAGGAAGCCCATTCCACCATTCTGACAGCTCTTACTGTCAGAAAGTTATCCCTGATGGATCAGGTTTTGCAGTACTTCAGATGTCCTTATTGTTGTGTGTCACTGGAAGGGACCACAGCCAATGGCAACAAGCCATGAGAAGAGAATACTGACAATGTCTCCAAAGATTAGAAGGGAGCAAATTGTTTTCTGCTGCTCCAGAGGGGAGGACCTGAACTGATGGATTCAAGTTACAAGAAAGGAGATTCTGACAAAACCCGAAGACAAACCTTCTGATGGTAAGAGCTGGAACAGACTGCCCTGGAAGGTGGCAGATTCCCCTTGACTGAAGGCTTTTAAGCAGTGGTAGGACGGCCATCTGCCAGGGATTCTTCAGCTGTGATTCCTGGCTTGCAGGGGGTTGAGCTAGATGTCCCTTAGGGTCCCTTCCCACTCTGTGATTCTATGACCAGCATTTCCCCAATCAGCCTAATGTTTGGTGTGTCCCATTTACACACACAACAGGGTGATGTGGATGGTGTCGATTCATTTCTACCTTCTCCCAGCTTAGCAGCTTTTAAATAATGGCTGGGCCCACATCAAAAGCACTCAGCCTTCAAATTGGAACAAACAGTTGCATGCAATGTGTGTTACACACACACACACACACACACAGAGAGAGAGAGAGAGAGAGAGAGAGAGAGAGAGAGAGGCTGCTTCTGGCTGCCTGTAAATCACATAAAATTATTCTAGAGAGGGAGAAGCAAAAGAACAGATCAGGAACCAGGCGGCTGTCTGAGCGCCTGTCCTTGAAGTGGCTCAAACCTTCTGCACTCAGAACATTTTTGAGTCTGTGTTTGTTTAGCATTTGATGTGTGTTCATTGTGTGGCTTCCAGATGTTTGGTGGCAAGTTTTGCACATGGGCGTGGGGGATCCAGGACCTCTCCTTCGGGTTCTGTAAGTTACTTTTGGCTGACGTTGCCTGAGGCTGGTTGCCAAGCCTGGTACAAGCCACATGATACATCTTGGCACATACAGTAGTCATGTGTGTGTGTGTGTGTCCCGGGGCTCTGAGCCTTTTGTCCCCAAGATGCTACAGGGACGGAAGAGGGGCTCCCAGGCTTTAAACGTTTCTCGCTATCCTGGAACAAATGGCAAAAGGGGTGCCACAGGGTTCTTTCCTGGTTCTGTTGTTCAACACCTTTATGAACTACTTGGACAAAGGAACTGAGGGGATGCCCATCAAATTTGCAGATGACACCAAACTGGGAGGGGTAGCTAATGCCACAGAAAGCAGAATTGGGATTCAAACTGACTTTAACAGGTTTGAGAACTAGGCCCTGGTGAGAAGGAGAAGCTGGACTAGGTGGGCCATTGGTGTGGGAATGTTCAGGGATGTAAGAGAAGATATATTGTTTATTATTAATATCCTTCCTAACTTGTGCTAGCAAGTTCCTTTACTTAGCAGAGTTTTACATTCCCCTTTTAAATGCACAGTGGGTAGCTGGTTGCAGGCTTGTGTAAGCCTCTCAATATTAGTGACCTGGTAAGTTCCCTTATAACCCTCTTAAAAGAATAAACACACCACAGTCTTTTTTATGGTCCCCTTTTCTCCAATATCCCAGAAGAAGAAACGCAGTAGGACTTGTGGACATCCAATGAAACTGAGTGTTGGAATATTCAGGACAGATAAAAGAAAGGACTTCTTTGCACAGCGCAGAGTTGAACTGCAGGAGGCACCCATCTGGATGGCTTTAGAAGAGGATAAAACAAGTTCATGGGGGAGAGGGCTTTCAGTTGCTATTAGCCATGATGGTCAGAGACAGCAATGCTTCTGAATAGCAGCTGCTGGGAACCCCAGGATGGGACAGTTGCTCTTGTGCTCATGATCTGCTTTTGGGCTTCCCATTGGGGCATCTGGCTGGCCACGCTGAGAACAGGTTGCTGGACTAGATGGGCCATGGGCCGGATCCAGGAGGACTCGTCTTACATAATAAAGGAGTTCTTCAATCTGAGCCAGTATAAGAAATGACTTCACTATATATCTCTATTGTCAGGGGTTCAGGAGCAGAGTCACTGGAGAGGGAAGAAACAGAGAGCGAGGGGGAGGAGTCGGAAGGAAATGTCAGCGGCGACAGTAGTCCAAGATCTCTGAGTCTCTCCAGTGACTCGGAGGATTCACAGAAAGGGGCCCCCATGGTCAGGGCAAGGGGAGTGCCCAGGGGGACACCTCGGGAAGAAGGGGACTCAGAGAGTAGCAGCTGGAAATCCGGACCAGCGTCCCCCCCAGAGTGCAGTAGGGGGGAGGAGTCCAAGGCATCGGGATCAGGGAGCGCGCAGGCAGAGGGAGAACGTGAGGCAGGAGTGGCCACACCCTCGTCAGGGAGCGAGGAAACGGTCATCCGGAAAGTAAAACGCGCGCGCGCGCCAAGTTCAAATGTACAGGAGGGCGGCAAGGTGGGCAGCCCGGGTAAGGAGCCAGGTCCTAAAGCCCGCCGAAGAGAGGGGGAGGAGTCAGAGGGGTCTAGCTCCGCATCGGAAGAGTCCAGGAGGAATGAGACCCCGGGGGGTAGTAAGACCCAGAGGAAGAGAGAGAGAAGGAAGAGGTGGAGTAAGATTAGAGTCTTGAACTGGTGCACGGGGGGTGGAGATCCAGACAGAGCTTCGCCGGTCTAGAGTCCAGACGTAGGGCTGGGACGCTGAGACTTGTAAATGGAGACTATTCTTCAATAAAGACTTTGATACTGTACTATCGGCTAGCGTTGGTCCTTGGTGAGCTGGGACCCGGAGCCAGCCCTGACAGTAAGCTCTGTCTCAAATTTTAAAGTTTTGGCACCAAGAACCTCGCCACGTGAGTCGGCGCAGCGAGGACAGAGGAGGGGTGCTTACAGAGCTCACAAAACTCAGGCAAGATGACGACGGAAGAGAAGATAAAAGCCCTGCAAGAAGCGGTGACACAACTCAGCACTGAGGTAATTGCATCCAGGAAGAGAGAGGAGGAGATGGTTACCTCCTGCCGGGATCTCCAGGCCAGGTTGGACGTGCTTTCCAAAGAGGGGCAAACGGGAGCCAAGGCAGAAGGCATAGGTTTGGGGAGAAGGGGAGGAAGCCTTGTATCGCATTTCGACGGGAGTTTGCAGCAGTACCCCAACTTCAGAGCAGACCTGCTGTTTGCGCTGGATTTACTTGACAAAGACTTTAGAGATGAGAGAGAGAGAGTGGGGTTTATCTTGTCCCATTTGCATGGGGAAGCCAAAACGTGGCTGCGGAATCTATGGAGGGACAATGATCCAGCGCTCCAAGATGCGAAGGCTTTTATTAAAGCAATGGACTCATGCTTTTTATCAAAGGTAGACGTCGATATTGCCAGGAGGGACATACATGGACTTAAACAAGGCAAAGCCAGCGTGCGGCAGTACCATACTCGATTTTTCGGACTGGTTCATGCCCTGGGGTGGGAAAAAGATTCTGCGCCAGTCAGAGACCTCTTTTGGGAGGGGTTGAATGCAGATGTAAAAGCGGAGATTGGAAGAGGGGAGAGACCAAGGAGCACCCAGCAGGTAGTCCAGAGGGCTCTGGAGATCGGGGTGCATCTGGAAGAACGTCCTTGCAACAGGGAGGAAGGGCGTTGGGGAAGGGCACCAGCCAGAGCACCTCCCTTCTTTCCCAGAGAAGCAGCGCGTGCGCACTCCACGCCCTCGCAGGGAGGGGGAGAAGAGCCGATGGAGATAGGAGGTGCCAGGGCTCAGTCAGCTAACAGAGCCCTAACACCGGGAGCAGCCAAAACGAAGCCTCCTAGAGGGAACAGGAAGTGCTACATCTGCGACAGTGCTCAACACATGGCGAAAGAGTGTCCCCAGAGGCTCCACAAGCACACTGCAGCCTCCGCAACAGTCGCTGAAGCAGCTCAATTGAAAACGCAGCAACAGTTAAACGACAGAGTCTGGCTGGAGGAAGAGGCACTGGGGTCCAGTCAGACAAGTCAATGAAACAATCCCCAGCACTTTTGCAACCCACAGACCCCCTCCCACCCAAACCAGTGGTGCAGCTTACAGCGTCTCTCCAACTGCCCAATGGACGCACTCTGGAGGTGCCGATCACCATTGACTCCGGCAGCAACGCTGACTTTATGGGACTGGAATTCATTCAGCAGCACAATATACCACTGCTACCAGCCACGCTGCCCCTGAACGTTGTCACGGTGGATGGCAGAGACTTGTTAGGGGGGCAGGTGGTGCAACAAACGCAACCAATGGTGATGAGAATTGGAAATCACCGAGAAGTCATCAGCTTTAATGTCACACACCTGTCGGACACGCCGGTAGTCCTCGGCATGAGTTGGCTGCACAGGCACAGCCCAGCATTGGCGTGGTACCAACGCCAACTGACCTTCGGCTCCTCCTATTGCGCGGAACATTGCATCCTTCCTAGCCCGGAAGAAGGAGGGGACGACCCGCAGCTACAATTAGGCACGCTGCAAGCAGTGCCTCGCAAGTATGCAGCGTTTTTGGAGGTTTTCTGCGAGAAGGAAGCGGACAAGCTGCCCCCCCACAGGCCATATGACTGCAAGATTGACCTCCTGCCAGGAGCGACGCTGCCAGCCGGGAAACTGTATTCCATGTCTGAGGATGAGCTGCAGGAGCTCAAGGAGTTCATAGACCTCAACTTGAAGCGCGGTTTCATCCGGGAGTCGAAGGCAGCGGGGGGCAGTCCTGTATTCTTTGTGAAGAAGAGGGACACGCCCCAAAAAAGACTTGTGGTAGACTTCAGAATTTTAAATTCCAGAACCAAGCCCGCGGCCTTTCCCATGCCCAAGATAGATGACCTGCTGGCGACGGCGAGGAAAGGACGCGTTTTTACAAAGTTGGATCTGCGAGGGGCGTACAACCTGATTCGCATACGGGAAGGAGACGAGTGGAAGACTGCCATGTTCACGCCCCTGGGCACATATGAATACAGAGTTATGCCCTTCGGTTTACAAAATGGCGCCCACTGTTTTCAAGCTTTCATGCATCACGTCCTGGCGGGTCTCCTCTACAAGACATGCGTCTGCTTCTTGGACGACATCCTGATATTCTCAGAATCGGAGGAGGCCCACGAAGGTGACGTCAAGGCAGTTCTGCAGAGACTGCAGGAGCATCGGCTGTATGCCAAGCTGGAGAAGTGCCAGTTCGACAGGACGGAGGTGGATTTCCTAGGCTACAAGCTGTCGGACAAGGGGCTTGCCATGGACAGCGCCAAGGTTCGCGCAGTGTTGGACTGGAAGAGCCCGCGCAATCGGAAGGAGGTCCAGCGGTTTGTGGGGTTCGCCAACTTTTACCGCAAGTTCATCAAGGGGTTCGCGATGCAGACGGCGGCCATTACTGACACGCTCAGCTCTAAGAAGAAGAAGTTCATCTGGACGGAGCAAGCGGAGCAGTCCTTTCAGAACCTTAAGCGTCTCTTCTCGTCCGAAGAGCAGCTACTGCATGTGAATCCCAGCAAACCGATGAGGGTTGAAACAGACGCCTCAGACAGAGCCGTGGGCGCCGTACTGTTGCAGGAGGACCCGCATGGGAACTGGAGACCGTGTGCCTTCTACTCTAGGAAGCTCAGCAAGTCGGAGCAAAACTACACCATCTGGGACAGGGAGTTGCTGGCCATTCATGCAGCATTCAAGGCGTGGCGACACTTCCTCGTCGGGGCCAAGCACACCGTGCAGGTCCGCACGGATCATAAGAACCTGGAGTACTGGCGCACGGCAAGATTCCTAAACCAGCGGCACATCAGATGGGCGGAATTTTTCGCGGATTTCGACTTCAGGATAGAATACATCCCAGGCGACAACAACATCATGGCGGATGCACTGTCCAGGAAGCCGCAATACCTCGAAGAGGCGGCACCAGCAGCGGCCAAGCACATTTTCGCTCCGAAAGCGTGGGCGTGCGCTGCAGCAACCGTGGACTTGGAGGCGGTCCGTCGAGCACTGCAGAGGGACCCCTTTGCACAAGCCAAGATGGAGGAGGTGCACAAGGGCACGGTGAAGGACGACGAGTTCCAAGTACGAGACGGATTGCTCATCCGCAGAGGGGCCCTCTACGTACCGGGAGACGACCTCCGGGCGAAAGTACTGCAGCAGTTACACGACGCACCCACCGCCGGGCACTTTGGCAAGGAGAAGACGGCAGAACTCGTTGCCAGAGATTTTTGGTGGCCCAAGATGCGGGGGGAAGTCGCGGAGTACGTCTCGAGGTGCGACACCTGCCAAAGGGCCAAGTCAGTCCACAAACCTCCGGCGGGACTGCTCGAACCGCTGCAGACTCCGAGCGAACCGTGGGAGAGGGTGGCCCTGGACTTTGTCACGGATTTACCCAGCTCAAGGGGTAAAACGGCAGTGCTAGTGGTGGTGGACATGTTCACTAAAATGGCCCACTTCATTCCGTGCGCGAAGGTCGCCACGGCAGAACAGACCGCCAAACTGTTCATAGACCACGTCTTCAGAGTGCATGGACTGCCACGGTCTATCTTGTCCGACAGGGGGCGCCAGTTCATTTCGAGCTTCTGGCAGAAGCTGATGGGTTTCCTGAACGTCAAGATCAACCTAGCGTCGGCGAGACACCCGCAGACCAATGGACAAGCGGAACGCGTCAACGCCGTCATGCAGCAGTACCTGAGATGCTACGCAAATCAACAGCCGACGACATGGGTGGACTACCTGCCGCTCGCTGAGTTCGCTTACAACAACACGAAGCACGTGTCCACAGGGGTGACGCCGTTCTTCGCCAACAACGGGAGGCATCCCAGAACCTTCCCGGGATTAGAGAGACTGGGGGAGGGGGAGCCACAGGCAGCGGAAGTCTTGGCGGCGGAATTGCAGGAAGTCCACGAGCAGCTTAGGAGGCAGTTAGAGCTGGCAAAGCACGCATACAAACTGCAGGCTGACAAGCACAGGAGGGTTGGTGAAGACATACAGGTGGGAGACTGGGTGTGGTTAGCGGCCCACGCAGTGCCGACCAGATCCTTAGCTAAGAAGAAACTCGGACATAAGCAGCTAGGACCTTACCTAGTTGAGGCACAGATCAATCCGGTGGCCTTCCGGTTGACACTTCCGGAGGGATCCAGAATGCACCCAGTATTCCATAGGTCGGTGCTCACGCCCTACAAAGCACCTCACCGATTTCAGGCGCAGGGCACGGCACCAGACCGGTATGAGGAGATCCCCCCAAGGAGGGAGTCGCCAAGAAGGGAACCCATCAACCAGGTCACAGAGATTTTGGACTCGAGATGGGGGGAAGAGGGAGTAGAATATTTTCTCGCAAGGGAAGGTACCCCGGCCAGCGCCAACAGTTGGGTGCCGGACTATGCCCTGGACGAGCCTCTCCTCAAAGAGGAGTTTCATGCCTTGTTCCCACACAGGCCCATGCCAGCCGAGTATTTCGACGACTGGCTTTTCACACCCACGCTTTCTACCAGCACGTTCCAGGGATTTACCTCGGACGAAGAACCACCATTAGACACACGTTCACCGGAGGGCTCGCCCTTGGGGTTTGCCTCAGACCGCTCGTTTTGGTGGGACAATCGAGGAGAGGAGAGGTGGCTGAGGGGCCCTTGGCAGGCAACGGACCCAGAGGGGAACGAGGGTGAGAGGGACATGGACGTGATGGGGGAGGACGTTGGGTTCGAGCATGGCGGCACGGAGATGGAAGCAGAGGAGACCGAGGTCGGCAAAGACATGGAGGACGAGCCGGATTTCTCTAACTGGATGCACGCCACGGGGGACGAACTGTATCCACCATTCACCCCCACAACGACGGAGCACCCAGCACCCCCGCCGGAGGAAGGGGAGGGGGGAAGGGGGGGCTTCGAGGGGGGGATGGATGTCAGGGGTTCAGGAGCAGAGTCACTGGAGAGGGAAGAAACAGAGAGCGAGGGGGAGGAGTCGGAAGGAAATGTCAGCGGCGACAGTAGTCCAAGATCTCTGAGTCTCTCCAGTGACTCGGAGGATTCACAGAAAGGGGCCCCCATGGTCAGGGCAAGGGGAGTGCCCAGGGGGACACCTCGGGAAGAAGGGGACTCAGAGAGTAGCAGCTGGAAATCCGGACCAGCGTCCCCCCCAGAGTGCAGTAGGGGGGAGGAGTCCAAGGCATCGGGATCAGGGAGCGCGCAGGCAGAGGGAGAACGTGAGGCAGGAGTGGCCACACCCTCGTCAGGGAGCGAGGAAACGGTCATCCGGAAAGTAAAACGCGCGCGCGCGCCAAGTTCAAATGTACAGGAGGGCGGCAAGGTGGGCAGCCCGGGTAAGGAGCCAGGTCCTAAAGCCCGCCGAAGAGAGGGGGAGGAGTCAGAGGGGTCTAGCTCCGCATCGGAAGAGTCCAGGAGGAATGAGACCCCGGGGGGTAGTAAGACCCAGAGGAAGAGAGAGAGAAGGAAGAGGTGGAGTAAGATTAGAGTCTTGAACTGGTGCACGGGGGGTGGAGATCCAGACAGAGCTTCGCCGGTCTAGAGTCCAGACGTAGGGCTGGGACGCTGAGACTTGTAAATGGAGACTATTCTTCAATAAAGACTTTGATACTGTACTATCGGCTAGCGTTGGTCCTTGGTGAGCTGGGACCCGGAGCCAGCCCTGACATCTATTTTGGAGGAATTTGTATGGCACCTTTCATACTCCCAACCCGCTCATTTTCTCTTGGGATAAAAGGTAAAGGTAAAGGGACCTCTGACTATTAGGTCCAGTCATGGCCGACTCTGGGGTTGTGGCGCTCATCTCACTTTATTGGCCGAGGAAGTTGGTGTACAGTTTCCGAGTCACGTGGCCAGCATGACTAAGCCGCTTCTGGTGAACTGGAGCAGCGCATGGAAACGCCATTTACCTTCCCGCCGGAGCGGTACCTCTTTATCTACTTGCACTTTGACGTGCTTTCAAACTGCTAGGTGGGCAGGAGCAGGGACTGAGCAATGGGAGCTCACCCCGTCGCGGGGATTCGAACCACCAACCTTCTGATAGGGCACCTTAAATTATGTTATGAATGTCAGCATCCTTCTTCAGCTGTTATAAATGTCAGCCTTCTTCTTTATCCTTCCTGCAATGCATTACGGAATACAGTCTGGCTTGTGGGGAATTTTGTGTGAGCCCTCATACTGGAACCCCAAGGGGACTTTCCCTCACCTCGTCTAGACATAAAGCGAAGCCCCCCTCCCCCCTCCCCAGGCAGCCCTCCAGGGTAATGGGAATGCAGGTCAGATATCCGAGAGACACTGAATGTCGAGAAGTTTGTTGTGTTCCATTGGAAGGTTTCGTCTCCCAGATGAGGCTCGGCAGTAATTACGTTGGGAAGCTGCTCTCTGTTCACCTTGTAGCAGGGACAATATTTTTAAAAGATTTATTATGGCAAAGCTCTTCAAGTTCCACTGAAGCAGGGAAACTTTGGAGTCCCACAATGATTAGAAATGGGGGGCTTGGACTGCAAGACTGAGCAAGCTGGGGGGGAGGTTGCCTTCCTGTCCCCCTCTCCAGAAAATTGCCACTAGTTGCTCCCTCCCACCTTCCCTCCCAAGACCTGGTGGGGTTTTCCCAGGGCACCAAGCAGCTTTTCCAGAGGACTCATCTGGAGGCACGGAATGGGGGGGGGGAAGGCTCTGGGGGTGTACAGAAAAGGCGGGTGGCAAGGAACACGTGAACCAAGACTAGCAACAGTTGCCAAAGGCAAACCCTTGCAGGGGCTTAGACTAGATGACCCCTGAGGTCCCTTCAAAATCTACAGTTCTGTAATTCTGAACAATGCATTTCGATTTGGGGGTGAGGGGCAGAGATATGCTGTTCATTTGCTATTCTGATGGGGGCTTTTTTTTTTAATAGACAGAGAGAACAACCTGATGAAGTTTTTAGGATGAAGATGTTGTGGGTTTGTGGGAGGGTCAGTCTGGATGATGCCTTGCCACCTCCATTTCTGCCCTTTGAGAACACAAAGAGAGTCTGCTGGATCAGGCCCAAGGGAGCCCATCAAGTCCAGCACTGTGTCCTGACAGTGGCCGGCCAGATGCCCCACAGCAAAGCCTGCAGGCAGGACCTGAGCACCAGAGCCCTCTCCCTTCCTCAAGAGCCAGTCACAAACAAGGACAGAGCTCTGACTGAACAGTTTTCAGAGGCTCATCTGAAACAACTGGATGGAAGTCAGGGGCAGTTCAAAAGCACATGAAGTGGCCCAGTCCCCACCTGGGTCCTCCACAATGATCTAGTGTCCTGGGGGGGGAGGGGTCATTGTCCACCCAGTGTGTGCAACTGGGTTTTTTAGAATCATAGAGTTGGAGAGCTGGAACAGACCCCAAAGGGAATCTCAACTAGAGCATCGGAAGCAGATGACCTTCCAGCCTCTGCTCTCAGAAAGTTCTCCCTGATGTTTAACCAGAATCTCCTTTCTTGTAACTGGAATCAATCTCCTCTTAATACTGACAAGCCAGTTTAACTATGAGTTGCTCTAGCTGGACCTTTGGCAATGGGGGTTGCCATTAGCTGAATGCCCTCATGTCTGTCTTGAGTTTGGACAGCAGAATTTCATTTTTGGGACGAGGGCCAGATTGAGGCAGCAGATGCGCCTTGAGCCTGTGACCTACAAGGAGGCCCCCCGGCTGCTGCATCCTCTTGTTCTGCCACTTAGCTCCAGAGTCTGAAGACTGTCTGGCAGCCACTGCTCTTTCCTTTGCTCAGCCACCTTCTCAGGAGATCACAGACCTCCATTTGTGATATATGGCCTCTTCGCAGAAGGTTAGAGGAGCTTCTCACAACTTGCTTAGCCAAGCCATTCTTTGGCTCCAAGTGCCACAACCCCCCAGCTAGACCCAAGATTGATTGTGCCCCTGATGGTATCTGCTCAAACCAGCTAAAAATCAGAGGCTACAAGAGACTGCAGGCCTGCTCCTCCCATGACACATCACAAAAGCCCTGATCAGGGCTAGAGGACAGAGACATAGAATCATAGAATCATAGAATCATAGAGTTGGAAGAGACCACAAGGGCCATCGAGTCCAACCCCCTTCTGACATTTGCCAGAAATGGGGGTGGCTTTGCTAAGCTGGAATATGGCCAGGCTGTTTGGAAACCTAAAGATATTCCTGAATTTTGAGTCTGTGCACCATTCAGGATGAAGGGAGGAAGAGGAAGAGGAAGAGGAAGAGGAAGAGGAAGAGGAAGAGGAAGAGGAAGAGGAAGAAGTCTCAACATTGGGAAGACTTTCCTGACAATAACTATAATTCTATGATTCTAGGAGAGCATTTCCAAACACCTGCCATCCCACTATCTCTTCCTCCAACCAGAGTCCTTGAAATGCACTTTATTCTTCATTGTATCTCTCAGAACCCTCCTTGCACCTTCTCTGGAGCTGCTTTTCATTCTGAGAGTCAGTCATTAGGTCCCCCCTTTACTGGTCTTGAACAGATTTGTGTCCAGGTCACACTCTTGCATACCCGACTCTGACCTTACTAGTATCAACAGCTCTTTCATGGTGGTGGATTCCACAGTCACTGGAAGTGAGTCAAATGCGGTGGTTTTCTTTGTGACATGTGACCTCTGGTGACAAGGAGGCTCCCTTCATGACGAGGCAGTCGGGGCAAAGGTTGCTGAAAACATTGGGGAACCAAAGAACCACGCAGTGGTGTCTCTTTGTGTCATTGTCCACAGACTGGAGGGAACTCACTGCCCTGAGTGGCACCCAAGTAGTAAGAGTGGCAGAGAGAGCGGCCTTGACAGCCTCCTGGGACAGACCGAGGGGCCTCTGTTTGGACAAGGAGCAACCATCACCTTTGAGATTTGGGTCTCTTGCATCCTCAGCCACTTACATTTTAAGAAGGGTTACAGCCAGCATTAGCCCTACTCAAGGAAGGTCCATTGACATTCATGGCCATGACCAGCTTGGGTTCATTAATTTCTATTAACAGAGGGCTTTTCCACACTTACCTTTCATCTCACGCAGAAGCCTGGGCTTTAAAGCTTCATGCCTGAGGGACCTTTTTTATTTTGCTCCACAGCCTTCCCCATAAAACCCTGCTCTTTGAAGCTCAATCGGAGCAAAAGTCACTCTGCGGAAAACCCAGACTGACATTTGCTTTTGTGGGGAGAGCTCTGGGGCAAAATGAGAGTCCTCTCAGACATTTGAAGTGTGGACCTGCAGCCGGGAAGAGCAGGGCAAAAGGCAGGTGTGGACAAGCCCTGGGTGTAGATCTGTTGGCCACAAGCCCTGTTCTTTAATTTTGTATATTTCATTAATGGAGTGAAACTCTTGCTCCAAAGCGATGCAAAGCTGGTCTTGGGCCACAAGAGGATGGCATGGAGGCCAACTGCATCCAACTGCAGGCATTCACCACGAATGGGAAGCCAGTTGGAAAGGTTGGTGAGGAACAAGCATTTGGGCTGCACACATTTCAGCACAGTGAAAATTAATTTGGAGAGCCGTCAGCATAGAACGTCATCAAAATCTGGTCAGTTTTCATTCTGCTGTCAGTCTCTGAAGGCCAGAATAGGCAGGCCCTGTCAAGGCAGACGCCATGAGCCCAAACCAGCCCCGCTCTCCAAGCTGCCTCTTCCCAGGCGCTCTGATGATCTTGTATCCTGGTAGATGCCAGCTGCCTGCCTCTTGCCATCCGCCACAAGGGCTGGAGACCAGGCCCCTTTCAGTCAGTTATCCCTTCATCCATTTAAAAAAATTAAACACTGCTTGATTGTAAAAGAAAAAACTTTACATAAGAACAAAACAATAAAATTATCATTAAAAACAACTCTTTAAACCATTCAAAAGATAAAATCAGCGATAGACTAGAAACAGATTAAAACTTGCATTAACTTTCTAAATACCTGGTCGGGTTGCCTAAGCAAGGATATTTTCAGCAGGCACAGAGCACAGTGGAGGCTGTGATGTCCATAGGCAGGGAGCGCTGGTGCTACCAAACTAAAATATCAAGTCCTTACAAATGCAGAACGAGTCAGTGTCAGTTCCACAGATCAAAGTGCCTTTACTGCTGCCTCTCTTGGCTTGGCATCCATAGAGATGGTTAGATGATAACAGATCCATTCCTGCTTCAAAACAATACTTTGCATGCAGAGCTCGCCCAATGGAGATGTCCTGGGAATCCCCCGGAAGCCACATCCACTCTGCATGCAAATGCCCTTCGCTTCCTGACTTCCACTCCCTTCCACAGCCCAGAGCTCTGATCCAGTTATGGACTAACAACCAGCACCATTTGCATCTTCCAGCTGGAAGGGAGTGTTAAGTTATGTGAGCGGAAAGCACAGCCTGCAAAGCAGGACGCTGGGGTGCATGGCCGACAGACGGCATCCTCGCAGCTGTGAGAGGGCTGGAAGCCAGTGGAGCCTCTTGCCATTGGCTTCCAGCACCTCCTTCCAAGCAAGCCAGGCTGGGCTGTGCACCTTGACGGTGCCAAAATGGTCTGGGAGGCAGCCTGAAGGAGAGCAGTGATGGCCACCAACTAGCATGGCTTTAAAAGAGGATTGGACAAATTTGTGGAGGGGGAGGGGGCTATTGGAGGCTCTGGCGCCTCAGTTGGAGGCACTGATGCTTCTGAATACTAGTTGCGGGAAACCATAGGAGGGGAGAGGGCTCTGGTGCTCGAATCCTGCTTGCGGCTTTCCCTTCAGGAACTGTGAGGAGAGGGTGGGCTTGGTGGGCTGCTGTTCTGATGTTCTTCTTCTTATAAAGGCTCTTTGCTGCCGCAAGTGTGCCCAGATCATGCTCCAGACAAGAGCAGCGCCTAGCCGCGCCTGTTCCTCTCACGCTCCTCCAGAGCTGTCCATCTGGTGGGTGCTGAAGTCACAGTTGGCTGCTCAAGAGGAGCAGAACTGCCTTCCTACAGCCCAGCGCAGCAGCTCATTCTAATGAGTGGGGAAGCTCTCCTCCTGCCAGAGCCAGCAATCCGCAGCTGCTGGACCAACATGTTTCCAGTGGAGATACATCATTGCACACATCCGCCAAAGATGGATGCTTGGTGTTCACTCTTGTACTGTGTGCGCCTTTGAGTATTGATTAGTCTATCCCACCGCTTCCCTTCTGTGGTTAACATAAGGACATCAGAAGAGCCTGCTGGATCAGACCAATGGCCCATCTTGTTGAGCTGCTTGTTCTCACAGTGGTCAACAAGGTGCCTCTAAGGCAGGGATGTCCAATGGGTAGATCGTGATCTACTGGTAGATCACTGGGGTGTCCCAGGTAGATTGCGAGAGGACTGAAAGTGATCCCCCACCCCCCAAAAGGTTAAAAAATGTGGCCTCTCTCCATAAAAGCTCAACAACCTTGCCTTCTCCCCCCCCCCCCAAAAAAAAGCTCAGTCGCCATCTTGGGTAGATCACTGCCAGTTTTTTTTTAAGTGGGAATAGATCACAGCCTCTTGGGAGTTGGTCATGCCTGCTCTAAGGGAAGCTCACAAGCAGGAGCTGAGCATAAGAGCTCTCTCCCCTCCTGTGGTTTCCTGCAACTGGCATGCAGAAGCATGGCTGCCTTTGACCACAGATGCACAGCAGAGGCCTCGTGATTAGTAGCCATGGAGAGCCTTCTGCTCCTCCGTCAATTTGCCTAATCCTCTGTTAAAGCCCTCCAAGTGGGTGGCCATCATTGCCCCCCGTGGGGAAGAGTTCCTCTCACATGACCACAGGCAGGAGCAAAGACTTGTGGGAGGCAGGCAATGCCTCCGTTCTTTGGATTCACCAAGCAGCAATGTTCACCGAAGCACATGAAACAAGAATTGCAGCCTGCCTCCCTTCCTGGCTCATAAATCAATAAAAATAGAAGTGACAGAGTCAATAGTGCCCCTTCTAAAGGGGGGGGGGGGAATCAGTGCGACTGTAGGCCATCATAGGGAGGGTCTTAAATGACCCAGACATTTGCAGCACTGACACTGTTGTTCACCCTGAATTTTCCAACATTCAGCTTCATTGAACATTCATTCTTCACCTGCCAAGCAAAGCCAAAGCAGGAGGCAAAGCTTCATGGGCATATGCAGAGTGCCAGGTGGACCAACATATGTTGCTCTTTAGCTGGAGTTGTCCCCCTTACAGCAGCATGCAGGAGTTTTGCAGGGGGCCCAAGTCTCTCCGCTGCAGAGGGAGGGGCAGAGTTCTGCTCATCCGCATGAGGAGCTCAGAGGCAGGCGAGCTCCTTCCTCCTCCCAGGGGCATTCAGGGTGAAAGTCTCCCCTCTGTTCCCCCTTTTAACTTCTTCCCGACTGCTCATAATCCTCTAATAAAGGTGTAAAAACTGCGTATTAAGCCCAGCAGAGATTGTGCTGAGCAGACTGACAGGTTCCCAGGGCAGCTAATCTTGCCTCAGACCCAAGGACTTCGTACATAATTGAAAAATCTTTAATTAAAATCCACTTTTTAAATTTTAGCCCCATCAAAGCCAATGAGATGTCCTGCAGGGCTCAGCCAGACTGAAGAGCCGTTTTGATCCTGGTTTCACGTCTCCAGTGCGGGTTCCATTTGCAAATTGTTCCCAGGGAACATTTAGCTGCTCTTGCTGGAGAAAATGCGGCTCGTTCAGCCAGGAGTTTCTGGAGAGGCTAATGCTATTCTAGGCTGCATCAACTGAAGTCAGAGTACCAATCTTCTGTTTTTTGCAGCCTTGAATAGCATTAGCTTTTTTTGCTGCTGCCTCACACTGTTGACTCGTGTTAAACTTGTGGTCCATCAAGATCCCTAGATCCTTTTCACATGTACTGCTAGGAAGCCAGGTGTCCCCCATCCTATATTTGTGCATCTGGTTCTTCCTGCCTAAGTGCAGAACCTGACATTTGTCCCTATTTACATTCATGTTAAGGGATGCGGGTGGCGCTGTGGGTTAAACCACAGAGCCTAGGACTTGCCGATCAGAAGGTCAGTGGTTCGAATCCCTGCAACGGGGTGATCTCCCGTTGCTCGGTCCCTGCTCCTGCCAACCTAGCAGTTCGAAAGCACATCAAAGTGCAAGTAGATAAATAGGTACCACTCAGGCGGGAAGGTAAACAGTGTTTCCGTGCGCTGCTCTGGTTCATCAGAAGCAGCTTAGTCATGCTGGCCACATGACCCGGAAGCTGTACGCCAGTTCCCTCAGCCAGGAAAGAGAGATGAGTGCCGCAACCCCAGAGTCGGTCTCGACTGGACCTAACGGTCAGGGGTCTCTTCACCTTTGAAGTGAAGGAGTTGATCATCATGTGAGCTGCGCACAGGTGGGCTGAAGCGAGCTGCTGCCATTCCTGTGGAGTCTCCTTTTATTGAGACAAATATGCAAGCTAGGCAGATACATGTTGGGCTGTGACCTTTACACATCTTCCGTCCCGAGATCGTGGGGTGGTACAAAGTTATTTTGGCACCTGTTCCACAGCGTCATTTTCCCCTTGCACAGGGTATGACGAAGGAGACAAAAGGTCTCAGGGACAAAGGTTGCAGACAGGACACCGCTGACTGCTGAGACCGCAAAAGGTCAGACATAGGGAATGATGTTCCAGACTGCTGTGGCTTGTCTGAGGGGGAGTTTTTTCTGCACCTCAGGGTCAGGCGTGCAGGCAGACTGTGGCCGCTTGCTGGTGGAGAGTGTACTCCCTCTGGACCCCAGTGTCCACTCGGCAATATCCCTACAACCTTTACCTTACATTCATGTTGTTATACCATACATACATACATACATGTAGTGCAGAGAAGGGGCAGGTTTGCCATGTCACATGCAACTTGAAAAGAGGAAGGAAGGAAGGAAGGAAGGAAGGAAGGAAGGAAGGAAAAGGCAGATAGAAGAAAGAAAGAAAGAAAGAAAGAAAGAAAGAAAGAAAGAAAGAAAGAAAGAAAGAAAGAAAGAGAGCTGTGCTGTGTCTGGTGGAGGAAGACAAGCTTTGTAGAGGAACAGGTGGCATTTTGGTCAGAGGCTATGGAAAGTTTGCTGCATCTTCTTGGCAGAGATGCAGGGCCCATGCAGGGAGCCCCCAGAGTAAGTTTCTGTAATGTACAAAAGCCGGCAAGGAAAGCGCTGCTTGCCTGAAGCCTCCCAAGTCTGGCCTGATTCTGGAGGCGTCTGCTCAGCTGCAAGGAGCTGCGCTGAGTTACGGCATCGCTAATTAGAAGGTCCCCCAATGTTTCTGAGCGCCTCGGGGAACAGCAGAACTCATGTTTGATCTTGCCTAACACAAGCATCTTTGTTAACTTCTTACCTTTTCAGGAGTGAAAAAGCTCCAGAGCTGCTTCCCATGGATTCAGTTTCCTGCTGCCTGGGAACAGCACCAGCTTGTCTCAGCAAGTCAGAGAAGAATTTGGACAAATATCTCCTCTTTTGTCAAGGCAGAGAAATGGGGGTGGCCACCAGCTGGCGATGCAGCTCCTACTCCCCAACCCCAGGGAATCTCTCCCTTCCTATGCCAATGTTTCCACTGAGCTGTGGAAACTGTGGTACCCGTGGGATTCGGTGGGATTTTCCCAGCGAAGTCTCACCATGAGCCCCAGGACACCTAAGCCTACACATCACAACGGAATCAGAGAATTTGGGGTTGTAAGGGACCCCAAGGGCTATCTAGTCCAATCTCCTGGAATCCTGCATCCTGTTCTGGGCACCACAACTTCAGAAGTACATTGACAAGCTAGAAGGTGCACAGAGGAGGGTGGTCAAGGCAACCAAGGACCCAGAATCCAACCCTTGTGAGGGAGGGAGCTGGGTCTGCTTAGCATGAAGGAGAGAAGCCGGAGAGGTGATATGGCAGCGCTCTTCAGCTATCTGAAGGGCTGTTCCAAGGAAGACACAACAAGCTTGTTTTCTGTTGCTCCAGAGGGGAAGACGCAAACAGGCAGATTAAATTGCGAGAAAGGAGATTCCGATTAAACCATAAGAAGAACATTTTCATAGTGGAACAGACTCCCTCAGAAGGCGGTGGAATCCTTTTCCCTGGAGGTTTTTAAGCAGAAGCTGGGTGGTCATCTGCCAGGGATACTTTAGCTGTGGTTTCTGCATTGCAGGAGGTTGGACTGGGTGACCCTGGGGGGATCCTCCCACCTCTACAGTTGTAGCCCCTGCAAGGCCAGAATCACAGCTCTAGAATCCCTGGCAACTTTGCAAAGTGGCCCAAAGGGTGTGTGTGTGTCTGTGTGAACTGGAACAACCTCTGAAGAGCTGCATTAAACCAACAGCTCACCACCTCCCCTTCCTTGAGCTGAATGCAAATTTTCTTTAAGCAGGAGGTTTGCTACTGGACCCGCATTCATACATGATCTCCATTTTCTATTTTAAAATGGTAGATAACTGCTCAGAGTCTCCTGGGGGGCAGGCTGGGTTAGAAAACTAAATGATGAATCAAAGCATAAACAGAAGAAGATATGATGTTGTAGCAAATGAGCTGCACTGGGAATGATTGTGGGATTGAGCCTGCTGCAGTTCCCCCGCCCAAACACACACACACACACACACAGGGAGTAAGTGCCACTAAGCATAGCGGGACTCACTTCGGAATAAAGGTCATGCTACGCTTCACATAAGAACAGAACAAAGAGCCTGGCCTGTGGAGGAGGCCAGAGGGGGTCCATCTGGTCCAGAATCCTGTCTTCACAATGGTCAACCAGAATCCCACAAGGAGGGCCTGAGAGCAACAGCACTGTGTCCTCACTTGTGATTCCCAGCAACCGATAGACAGAGCTGGACTGTCCCTGAGCATTGAGGTTCTCCCTGTAGAGCTCCACATGGAGATGCCTGCTGGACTGGATCCAAGACTCATCTGGTCCAGCATCCTGTCCTCACAGTGGCCAACCAAATGCCCATTATGTGAAGCTCCCCCCAAGAGCAGGAATGGTCTCTCCCCCTGTGATCTCAGCAAGTGGCATAGCAAGGCCTCGTTCCTCTGGCCGTGGAGGCCAAGTATATCTGCTTGCGAAGGCAAATGCTGCACACCAAACTGAGCCAGACCCAGGGGAGAAAGGGCATCTCTTCACAATCCCTGGGACTAACCAGAAGCACCAAAGGGCATCCATTCACAAAGTGGGCAGAAGCACAGGTCAACTGTCTTCCCTCCCCAGGGCTGCATCCAGTGCCCCCTTTGAGGACCTTGGGACAAGTCTCTCTGATTCAGGTCTGATTTGTGCTCTGGCAGACTCACAGGAGATCCCTCCCGAAGACTGCTCAGTCAGCACGTAGCAGTTGAGGGAGAAGCGCAGGCGTCACTGAGCATCCTCTGGCCGCTGCATGCAAGACAAGTGTGTGCTCAGGGATGGCGATATTTATTCATCACTTGTTCAGCACAGATCATAAAGAAGAGTTCATCAGAAGATCAAAAGCCAGGGCTCTCCCTCAGAGCCAGCACTCCAATTGAATAGAAAGTGGAAAGAGATTCAGGACAGATCAAGGAACGTCCTTCGTGCAGCACAAAGTTAAATTATGGAACTCCCTCCTGCAAGAGCCAATGATAGACATCGCCTTGGATGGTTTGAAAGAGAATGAGATAAGTTCCTGGGGGATGAGGTTACCTGTGGCTACTAGAAAGGATGGCTCTGCTCTGCCTCCCCAGCTGGAGGCAGAAATGCTTCCCAATCCCAGTTGCTGGAGATCCCAGGAGGGAGAGTTGCTCTTGTGCTTGGATCCTGCTTGTGGGTTTCCTATTGCAGCATCTGGTTGGCCACTGTGAGAACAGGAGGCTGGACTAGCGGGAGCCACTGGCCTGATCCAGCAGGCTCTTCTGGTGCTCTTATGTTCAATTAAGGGAGCACAAATAAGAAAAGGGTGGAGGCAATGATGGAGGAGGAGGAAGCGTACAAAAGGTTCCTGCTGTTTCCTCCACAGGAAGGGATGGAGCCTTTTAGGCACCCAGCAGCTCCTCTCCTCTCTCTTTCCAGCTGAGAGCACACCTGGGAGAGCGACAGAGACACTTCACCCTGTTCCAGAGATGGCTGCTAATGAAAAAGTGCAATTAATTGCATGTAAAAGGTTGCACTTGACTTAGATGGAGTGAAGCGACTGCGCGGCCTCATCCAGGCACCAGGAGAAGCATCTGGGAAATCAATTAATCTCCACCAACATTTGCTCTCTCTAGCGTGATGCAAGCCTTGAATTAGCTGCTGGGAGTGGCAGCTGCTCCTTGGAGGGAGAGGCACAAAGGAGCCTCCGTGCGTCAGGACACCCAGAACTCCCTTCGGAAGGTCTCTCTCTCGGCAGCTGGCTGGCCAAAGCATTCCCACCGGGCCACTCAAGGGTGTCTGTGGTCACAATTGCAGGAAGAATCACCCGGGGGGGGGGGGGAACGACTCAGGTGTTGCATCCACAGGCCAGCCCCACTTGTGTGCTATGTGGTGTGGGATGTGATACATAAGTAGCAGTCAAGTACAACATTCCTTGTTTTCCCAGAGTGGACATGCGGGGGAATGTTTGGTCCAGCCAGTCGAAAACTTCCTGTTTCCTCCTGGCTGGGACACACTTCCTTTGTATGTGACTAGAGATGGGCGTGACCTTACCTGTCCAGGTAACACAAAAGGACAAGGCATGCTGCCACACTCTCTCTTCCATCCTTCTTTCATTGTGTGAACTGCAGTGACTGCTGGCTTGCAGTCCCTGGGATTATCCCCCCATATGGGGTAGATCCACATGCATATATTACTTGTAACTAGGTCTGCCTTCAGGGATCCAACTGCGAACTGATGACATGAATAAACTTCTTTTATAATCTTAAACAAGATTGTCATGTGTTTATTCATTTAAGAGGGATATAAGGGAACTTACCAGGAACCTGATAGTGAGAGGCTTACACAAGCCTGCAACCAGCTACCCGCTGTGCGTTTAAAAGGGGAATGTAAAACTCTGTAAGTTATAGAACTTGCTAGAGCAAATTAGGAAGGCTATTAATAAACAATATATCCTTTCCTGCCTCCCTGAAGATTCCCACATGTGGGGCAAATCCCCCTGGGTGGGTTCAAGTATGGAGGCTCACACCTACTTCCTGATTGGTGAGACTTTATTCAGTCATGTTGTTGTTGTTGTTTAGTCGTGTCTGACTCAACTCTTCAAAATGTACTACCAGACAAAGTCCAAAGAGTCTGCTAGAGCATTTCCAATAGGACACACACTAAGAGGCAAAATAGACATCATTCTCTACCCAACCACTTTCACCATCTTCTCATCCAGACACAGTCCTTGAAGTGCAGCTTTACTCAACCATGATCAGAGCCCTCCTTGTATCTTATTTGGAGCTGGTTTTCACTTTAACATTCATCTTGAGGTTCTTCCTTAAATGGTCTTACCAGTTTTGGAGTCAGGTCACACTTTGGCATACGTGACTCTGACCTTACTGAGAATGAGTCTTATAGAAATCCTACATGCGTGGAGACCCTTCAGACCAGGACATTCCCCCTCCTGCTGGGCATCACCCACATTGGAGCCTTGTTTAGCTGCCTGTGCAGCACCTTCTTTCTTTCTTTCTTTTTTCAAAAATGCCCCACTCCAGAAGTGGGCCAAAGGGTCCAGTCAGGCAATTGGAAATTTGCTCGTGCAGTTTTCTAGTTTTTGCAAATCTGAGCACTCAAGCCCCCCCCCCCGCCCCCATTTCAGGAGCACCTCAGAAACAGTAACAAGCCTGGCTGGAAAATAAAAGTAAGCCTTGAGGAAGTGGAGGGCATGGAAAGGAGAGTAGCAGAAAGTGACAATTCACCCCAAAACACTGAAACAAATATACCGTGTCTTTGAGAGGAACTGCTTGGAGCCCAATATTCCCCAATTTATCAGATTATCCTTGTATCAGGTGAGCCCAAATTGCAAGGGGAAAGCTCCTGCACTGCTTTGGGTCCCTTCCAGTTCTACAGTCCTGCGATTCCTTCAGATGTGGCTCAGCCTGCCGTCAGCCAGAGTGCTGCTCAGTATTCCAGAGTAGATTTATGTCCCAAGATATAAAACTCACACCTCCTCCCATTTTCAGGGTTTTTAAGTAATCAGAAGTTCAAGGCATCTTTATAACAACAACACCACTCAAAATCAGCCACATTTTAACTGTTTTTTAAAAAATGAAAATCGTCATCCTCGTCTTCATTCGAATGCTGCCTCTGCATAAACTTTTTGTTCAAAGCAGCTTACAACAGGAAACAGAAACCGCAATACGCAACAAGATGTCACAGTAGCAACATTAATTAGCTAGGAGAATGCAACAATCAAAACCATTTCAAAGCAATAATTGGAACAAATAGTAACAAGGCAACCAAAGCCAACCAAAGCAATCAATAATAATATCGTTCAGCAAAATGACGTTGAGTTAACTAATTAACCCAACATCTCAATAGGGGGAAAAAAGAGGGAATGGAGCACAGCAAAGAAACAAACAAAACAAATCCAATTCCCAAACATGGCAGCAACAAAAGACCTAGGAATGAAAATATTGGGAAAGGCATCTTCCTGAGGCCCCATGAAAGAGGATGCTGTCAAACCTGAATATCTTCTGCTGCAGTCGGAAGGTGACGGACCTCCTTCCTTGGAGGTTTTTAAGCAGAGGTTGGGTGGCCATCTGTCAGGGATTTTCCAGCTGTGATTCCTGCATCTCAGGGGGTTGGGCTAGATGACCCTCAGGGTTCCTCCCAACTCTACGCAGATTCTATGAAAAGCTACCTGAGTCACAGTCTGTGTTGCTGGACCAAAGAACATTTCAGAGGGATGTTTCCAACCTCCTGCCTGCTGGGCTGGCACTTGCCAAAGATGGCTCAGAGACCAAACCTTCCTCCTGCAAGTAGCCTGTTGTTCCTAACAAGAGATCCATCCCTAGCCTTCTCTTTATTATTCACAAAACAGCTTTGCTGAATTGGGAATGAAAGTTTAGCATCTTCCAATAATGTTCAATTAGTCATGCGGATTCTTTGGCATCTGTGCCAACGCGATGCAGGATTTGGAGAAGGCCAGGTCACCCTCCATTGTGGGCCTAGGAAGGAGGGCTCAGGCGGGGCAAGTTCTGGCACCATCTGAGCTTCGAAAGCGCACACGACACGCCGCACGCACCCTTCTGCAAAGAGGCTGGTTCGAATCTTCCAGGCTGTCCCTGAGGAAGGGCGATGAAGGTTTGCATTTGTGTGAAATGCGGAAAGGTTCCAGCACAGGACTAGAGCGCATTTGCATCCATCAAAACACACAACAAAACAGCACCAGCATCAGTTTGACACTTATTATTTGTGGATTACCAAAATTAGTGTCAAAGAAATAACCTGAAATAATTATAGCTATCAAAATTATAATAATCAGGAAAATCAAAGAATGTGTCAGCAGCACCGTCATGTTGGAATGTAAAAGCTGTGCCAGAGCAATCAAAATAAAGAACATCAACAGACACAAATAGATTCAGAATAATTAAAGGCAAAGTTGGCATCAGGCTTGTGGCTTCTCTGCTGGATCATCCCAAACAAGGTCAAAGTTCAGGTGCATGAGGAAAAGTGCTTAACTGGACCTGGTATAGCATCACATCCTAGAACGGAATCATTGGAAGGGACATCAAGGGGCATCTAGTCCAACCCCGGCATTGCTGAGGAATCCCTGACAGATGACCATCTCACCTCTGCTTGAAAGCCTCCCGTAAAGGAGAGTCCGCTGTCGGAAAGGAGGAGGTAAATTAAAGACCCTCCTGGTGACTAGTACAGAACAAAACAGACTTATCTCCCAGCACTGCTCCTAGGACGACTTTAGGCAGCAAGAAGCACATCCTGCTCACATAGAATCATTGAGTCCAACCTCCTGTGATGCAGAAATCACAGCTAAAGGATCTCTGACAGACAGGGAGCCATCCAAGCTCTGCCTAAAACGCTCCAGTGATGGAGAGTCCACTGCCTTCAGAGTCGGTTCCAGTGTCCAGCAGCTCTCAGCATCAGGAAGTTCTTCCTAAGGTTGACTTGGAATCTCCTCGGGAGCAGCAGAAAACACAACGCTTCTACAGTGAGACCTGGGTTCTCAAACGCCTTGGTGCTCAAACAACTTGGAACCCAAACGCTGCAAACCTGGAAGTAAGTGTTCTGATTTGCAAACTTTTTTCGGAAGTCAAACGTGCTCTGTTTTGAGTGCCACAGTTCTGTTTTGAGTGTTACTCTGAGGTCTGTCTGTTTTTGCTATTCATTTTGAGGTCTGTTTTTGTTTTTGTGGCTCTTTGTTTTTCTTTTGGTGACAGTGTGGAATCCAGTTCAGCTACTGATTGATTGATTGTGTCACTGCAGTACATTGTTTTTTGCCTTCATTTTATGGATCAATGGTCTCGTTAGATAATAAAATTCATGTTAAATTGCTGTTTTAGGGTTGTTTTTAAAAGTCTGGAATGGATTAATCCATTTTCCATTACTTTCTATGGGAAAGCGCGCCTTGGTTTTGGAACGCTTTGGAACGGACTTCCGGAACGGATTAAATTTAAGAACCAAGGTACCACTGTCTCCTCCTCCTTGGCAATGCTGCTGCCCAAGTGATGCTCCATCCTGAGGGGCCTTATGGAGGGAGGGGGCTGGGGAGAGAAGATTCTGCTCCAGCACCTGGTTTGGCAGCCCCCCCCCCCGCACCTCAGAGCAGGAGGGAAAAGGGGTTCTGAGTCCCTGCCTCAGGACTGGGCCTTTGCCCATGACTTTCTTTAAGGTTGCAGGACAGAGGCAGGATGGGGGGGGCAGCACAAAGGAAGACGCCCAATATTCCCCCTCCGTTTGAGCGCCCCAGCGTCTGGGTGGGCTCTTAACTCAGGAAGAAGCCTTGCTCAGGCCCTTTTAACACACCCCCTCCCCACCCGTTGTGTTGGAAGCAGGGAGGGGGAGGGGCAAAGGCAGCCAAATGAGTGGCAGGTGATGCTCCCAAGGAGGGACGCAGGGAGGGGAGAAGCAATCAGGAGAGACAGAAATCTGTTGAAAAGGTTAAAGAATGCATGAATAATGCAAATTTCAATTGCTTCTGAATAAATGAGGGGCTGCTTAAGGCTCTGCTTGGGAGTTGCCCAGGGAGGGGCTGGGGGGAGCAAGGGCTGTCTTCCTTCATGGGAGAGAAATCTGGGGGTGGGGGAGGGGAAAACACGTTGGCTTACCATAAATAAGAACATGAGAAGAGCCTGCTGGATGAGGCCAGTGGCCCATCCTGTTCCCACAGTGGCCAACCAAGCGCCTGTGGGAATTCTGCAAGCAGGACCCCCCAGCCCAAGAGCAGTTCTCCCCCCCTTTTAATATTCTTCTAAGACGAGTGCCACTGCTAATAACAAGGCCAGTGGAAGTGATGATATTCCAGCTGAACTATTCAAAATTTTAAAAGATGATGCTGTTAAGGTGCTACACTCAATATGCCAGCAAATTTGGGAAAACTCAGCAGTGGCCAGAGGATTGGAGAAGATCAGTCTACATCCCAATCCCAAAGAAGGGCAGTGCCAAAGAATGCTCCAACTACCGCACAATTGCACTCATTTCACATGCTAGCAAGGTTATGCTTAAAATTCTACAAGGCAGGCTTAAGAGGTATGTGGACCGAGAACTCCCAGAAGTGCAAGCTGGATTTAGAAGAGGCAGAGGAACCAGAGACCAAATTGCAAACATGCGCTGGATTATGGAGAAAGCTAGAGAGTTCCAGAAAGACATCTACTTCTGCTTCATTGACTATGCAAAAGCCTTTGACTGTGTCGACCACAGCAAACTATGGCAAGTTCTTAAAGAAATGGGAGTGCCTGATCACCTCATCTGTCTCCTGAGAAATCTCTATGTGGGACAAGAAGCTACAGTTAGAACTGGATATGGAACAACTGATTGGTTCAAAATTGGGAAAGGAGTACGACAAGGCAGTATATTGTCTCCCTGCTTACTTAACTTATATACAGAATTCATCATGCGAAAGGCTGGGCTGGATGAATCCCAAGACAGAATTAAGATTGCCGGAAGGAATATCATCAACCTCAGATATGCCGATGACACAACCTTGATGGCAGAAAGTGAGGAGGAATTAAAGAACCTTTTAATGAGGGTGAAAGAGGAGAGCACAAAATATGGTCTGAAGCTCAACATAAAAAAAAAACAAAGATCATGGCTACTGGTCCCATCACCTCCTGGCAAATAGAAGGGAAAGAAATGGAGGCAGTGAGAGATTTTACTTTCTTGGGCTCCATGATCACTGCAGATGGTGACAGCAGTCACGAAATTAAAAGACGCCTGCTCCTTGGGAGAAAGGCGATGGCAAACCTAGACAGCATCTTAAAAAGTAGAGACATCACCTTACCAACAAAGGTCCGTATAGTCAAAGCCATGGTTTTCCCAGTAGTGATGTATAGAAGTGAGAGCTGGACCATAAAGAAGGCTGATCGCCTTAGAATTGATGCTTTTGAATTCTGGTGCTGGAGGAGACTCTTGAGAGTCCCATGGACTACAAGAAGATCAAACCTCTCCATTCTTAAGGAAATCAGCCCTGAGTGCTCACTGGAAGGACAGATTGTGAAGCTGAGGCTCCAAGACTTTGGCCACCTCATGAGAAGAGAAGACTCCCTGGAAAAGACCCTGATGTTGGGAAAGATGGAGGGCACAAGGAGAAGGGGACAACAGACGGCGAGATGGTGGGACAGTGTTCTCGAAGCCACAAACATGAGTCTGACCAAACTGCGGGAGGCAGTGGAAGACAGGAGTGCCTGGCGTGCTCTGGTCCAGGGGGTCGGGAAGAGTCGGACACAACAAAACGACTCAACAACAACAACAAGACGAGTGCCAAATCTTCAGAAGTGTAATAAGGGTGGGGAAGCAGTTTTAATCATCTTCTATCTTAGGGAGCTGTCAGGGCTGGCTCCTGGTCCCAGCTCACAGAGGACCAACGCTGGCTGGTATTTATGTACAAAAGTCTTTATTGAAGTACAGTTTCCATTTCCACGCCGCAGCGCTCCATCCCTACGTCTAAACTTTAGACCGGCGAAGCTCCCTCTGAGTCTCCGCCCCCTGTACACCAGTTTAAGACTCTAGCTTTACTCCACCTCTTCTTTCTCCTCTGGGTCCTGTTGCCCTCCGGGGCCCCTGTCTCCCTGGATTCCTCTGAGGCTGACGATGACGACCCCCCTGACTCCTCCCGCTCTCTTCTGCGGGCTTTAGGACCTGGCTCTCTTCCCGGGCTGCCCACTGTGCCTCCCTCCTGTACATTTGAACTTGGCGCGCGCGCGCGTTTAACTTTCCTGATGACCGTTTCCTCACTCCCCGACGGAGGTGTGGTCAATCCTGCCTCATGTTCTCCCGCTGGCAGCGCTCCACCTGATCCCGATGCCTGGGACTCCTCCCCCCTACTGCCCTCTGGGGGGGACGCGGGCCCTGATTTCCAACTGCTACTCTCTGAGTCTCCTCTGGCCCCTTCTTCCCGAGGTGTCCCCCTGGGCACTCCCCTTGCCCTGACCATGGGGGCCCCTTTCTGTGAATCCTCCGAGTCACTGGAGAGACTCAGAGACCTCGGACTACTGTCGTCGCTGACATTTCCTTCAGACTCCTCCCCCTCGCTCTCCGTTTCCTCCCTCTCCTGTGACTCTGCTCCTGAACCCCTGACATCCATCCCCCCCTCGAAGCCCCCCCTTCCCCCCTCCCCTTCCTCCTGCGGGGGTGCTGGGCGCTCCGTCGTTGTGGGGGTGAATGGTGGATACAGTTCGTCCCCCGTGGCGTGCATCCAGTTAGATAAATCCGGCTCGTCCTCCGTGTCTTCGCCGACCTCGTTCTCCTCTGCTTCCATCTCCGTGCCGCCATGCTCGAACCCAACGTCCTCCCCCATCACGTCCATGTCCCTCTCACCCTCGTTCCCCTCTGGGTCCGTTGCCTGCCAAGGGCCCCTCAGCCACCTCTCCGCTCCTCGATTGTCCCACCAAAATGAGCGGTCTGAGGCAAACCCCGAGGGCGAGCCCTCTGGTGAACGTGTTTCTAATGCTGGTTCTTCGTCCGAGGTGAATCCCTGGAACGTGCTGGTAGAAAGCGTGGGTGTGAAAAGCCAGTCGTCGAAATACTCGGCTGGCATGGGCCTGTGTGGGAACAAGGCATGAAACTCCTCTTTGAGGAGAGGCTCGTCCAGGGCATAGTCCGGCACCCAACTGTTGGCGCTGGCTGGGGTACCTTCCCTTGCGAGAAAATATTCTACTCCCTCTTCCCCCCATCTCGAGTCCAAAATCTCTATGACCTGGTTGATGGGTTCCCTTCTTGGCGACTCCCTCCTTGGGGGGATCTCCCTATACTGGTCTGGTGCTGTGCTCTGCGCCTGAAATCGGTGAGGTGCTTTGTAGGGCGTGAGCACCGACCTATGGAATACTGGGTGCATTCTGGATCCCTCCGGAAGTGTCAACCGGAAGGCCACCGGATTGATCTGTGCCTCAACTAGGTAAGGTCCTAGCTGTTTATGTCCGAGTTTCTTCTTAGCTAAGGACCTGGTCGGCACTGCGTGGGCCGCTAACCACACCCAGTCTCCCACCTGTATGTCTTCCCCAACCCTCCTGTGCTTGTCAGCTTGCAGTTTGTATGCGTGCTTTGCAAGCTCTAACTGCCTCCCAAGCTGCTCGTGAACTTCCTGCAATTCCGCCGCCAAGACTTCCGCTGCCTGTGGCTCCCCCTCCCCCAGTCTCTCTAATCCCGGGAAGGTTCTGGGATGCCTCCCGTTGTTGGCGAAGAACGGCGTCACCCCTGTGGACACGTGCTTCGTGTTGTTGTAAGCGAACTCAGCGAGCGGCAGGTAGTCCACCCAGGTTGTCGGCTGCTGATTTGCATAGCATCTCAGGTACTGCTGCATGATGGCGTTGACGCGCTCCGCTTGGCCGTTGGTCTGCGGGTGTCTCGCCGACGCTAGGTTGATCTTGACGTTCAGGAAACCCATCAGCTTCTGCCAGAAGCTCGAAATGAACTGGCGCCCCCTGTCGGACAAGATAGACCGTGGCAGTCCGTGCACCCTGAAGACGTGGTCTATGAACAGTTTGGCGGTCTGTTCTGCCGTGGCCACCTTCGCGCACTGAATGAAGTGGGCCATTTTAGTGAACATGTCCACCACCACTAGCACTGCCGTTTTGCCCCTTGAGCTGGGTAAATCCGTGACAAAGTCCAGGGCCACCCTCTCCCACGGTTCGCTCGGAGTCTGCAGCGGTTCGAGCAGTCCCGCCGGAGGTTTGTGCACTGATTTGGCCCTTTGGCAGGTGTCGCACCTCGAGACGTACTCCGCGACTTCCCCTCTCATCTTGGGCCACCAGAAATCTCTGGCAACGAGTTCTGCCGTCTTCTCCTTGCCGAAGTGCCCGGCGGTTGGCGCGTCGTGCAACTGCTGCAGTACTTTCGCACGGAGTTCGTCTCCCGGTACATAGAGTGCTCCTCTGCGGATTAGCAATCCGTCCCGTATTTGGAACTCGTCGTCTTTCGCCGTGCCCTTGCGCACGTCCTCCATCTTGGCTAGTGCGAAGGAGTCCTCCTGCAGTGCTCGACGGACCGCCTCCAGGTCCACGGTTGCGGAAGCGCACGCCCACGCTTTCTGGGCGAAAATGTGCTTGGCCGCTGCTGGCGCCGCTTCTTCGAGGTATTGCGGCTTTCTGGACAGTGCATCTGCCATGATGTTGTTGTCGCCTGGGATGTATTCTATCCTGAAGTCGAAATCCGCAAAGAACTCCGCCCATCTGATGTGCCGCTGGTTCAGGAACCTTGCCGTGCGCCAGTACTCCAGGTTCTTATGATCTGTGCGAACCTGCACTGTGTGTTTGGCCCCGATGAGGAAGTGCCGCCACGCCTTGAATGCTGCATGAATGGCCAGCAACTCCCTGTCCTAGATGGTGTAGTTCTGCTCTGACTTGCTGAGCTTCCTAGAGTAGAAGGCACACGGTCTCCAGTCCCCATGCGGGTCCTCCTGCAACAGTACGGCGCCCACGGCTCTGTCTGAGGCGTCCGTCTCAACTCTCAGCGGTTTGCTGGGATTCACATGCAGTAGTTGCTGCTCGGACGAGAAGAGACGCTTAAGGTTCTGGAAGGACTGCTCCGCTTGCTCCGTCCAGATGAACTTCTTCTTCTTGGAGCTGAGCGTGTCGGTAATGGCCGCTGTCTGCATCGCGAACCCCTTGATGAACTTGCGGTAAAAGTTGGCAAACCCCACAAACCGCTGGACCTCCTTCCGATTGCGCGGGCTCTTCCAATCCAACACTGCGCGAACCTTGGAGCTGTCCATGGCGAGCCCCTTGTCCGACAGCTTGTAGCCCAGGAAATCCACCTCCTTCCTGTCGAACTGGCACTTCTCCAGCTTGGCGTATAGCCGATGCTCCTGCAGTCGCTGCAGAACCTCCTTGACGTCCCCCTCGTGGGTCTCCTCAGATTCTGAGAATATCAGGATGTCGTCCAAGAAGCAGACGCATTTCTTGTAGAGGAGACCCGCCAGGACGTGATGCATGAAGGCTTGAAAACAGTGGGCGCCATTTTGTAAACCGAAGGGCATAACTCTGTATTCATATGTGCCCAGGGGCGTGAACATGGCAGTCTTCCACTCGTTCCCCTCCCGTATGCGAATCAGGTTGTACGCCCCTCGCAGATCCAACTTTGTAAAAACGCGTCCTTTCCTCACCGTAGCAAGCAGGTCATCTATTTTGGGCATTGGAAAGGCTGTGGGCTTGGTCTTCGAATTTAAGAGCCTGAAATCAACTACAAGCCTCTTTTGGGGCGTGTCCTTTTTCTTCACAAAGAATACAGGACTGCCCCCCGCTGCTTTCGACTCCCGGATGAAACCGCGCTTTAAGTTGAGGTCTATGAACTCCTTGAGCTCCTGTAGCTCGTCTTCAGACATGGAATACAGTTTCCCGGCTGGCAGCGTCGCCCCTGGCAGGAGGTCAATCTGGCAGTCATAGGGCCTGTGGGGAGGCAGCTTGTCTGCTTCCTTCTCGCAGAAAACCTCCAAAAACGCTGCGTACTTGTGTGGCACTGCTTGCAGCGTGCTTAATTGTAGCTGCGTGTCTTCCCCTCCTTCTTCCGGGCTAGGAAGAATGCAATGTTCCGCGCAATAGGAGGAACCGAAGGTCAGTTGGCGTTGGTACCACGCCAATGCTGGACTGTGCCTGTGCAGCCAACTCATGCCCAAGACCACCGGCGTGTCCGACAGTTTGGTGACGTTGAAACTGATGACCTCTTGGTGATTTCCAATCCGCATCACCATTGGCTGCGTTTGTTGCACCACCTGCCCCCCTAACAAGTCTCTGCCATCCACCGTGACAACCTTCAGGGGCAGCGTGGCTGGTAGCAGTGGTATATTGTGCTGCTGAATAAAATCCAGTCCTATAAAGTCGGCGTTGCTGCCGGAGTCAATGGTGATCGGCACTTCCAGAGTGCTGCCGCTGGGCAGTTGGAGAGACGCTGTAAGCTGCACCACTGGTTTGGGTGGTAGGGGGTCTGTGGGCTGCAAAAGTGCTGGGGATTGCTTCATTGACTTGTCTGACTGGACCCCAGCGCCTCTTCCTCCAGCCAGACTCTGTCGTTTAACTGTTGCTGTGTTCCCAGTCGAGTTGCTTCTTTGACTGTTGCCGAGGCTGCAGTGTGCTTGTGGAGCCTCTGGGGACACTCTTTCGCCATGTGTTGAGCACTGTCGCAGATGTAGCACTTCCTGTTCCCTCTAGGAGGCTTCGTTTTGACTGCTCCCGGCGTTAGGGCTCTGGTAGCTGACTGAGCCCTGGCACCTCCGAGCTCCATCGGTTCTTCCCCCCCTCCTTGGGGGGGTGTGGATTGCGCACGCGCTGCATCTCTGGGAAAAAGGGGAGGTGCTTTCGCTGGTGTGCGTCCCCAACGCCCTTCATCTCTGTTCCATGGACGTTCTTCCAAACGCACGCCTATTTCCAGCGCCCTCTGAACCACTTGCTGAGTGGTCTTAGGTCTCTCTCCTCTTGCAATCTCATCTTTCACATTTGCATTCAATCCTTCCCAGAAAAGGTCTCTGACTGGAGCAGAATTCTTCTCCCACCCCAGCGCGTGGACTAATGCAAAAAAGCGGGCATGATACTGCCTTACACTGGCTTTGCCTTGTTTGAGACCATGTATGTCTCTTCTGGCAATATCGACGTCTATCTTTGATAAAAAACATGCATCCATCGCTTTAATGAACGCATCCGCGTCTTGGAGCGCCGGATCATTATCTCTCCATAAATTTCTCAGCCACGCTTTGGCTTCCCCATGCAAATGGGATAGGATAAACCCCACTTTTTCTCTTTCATCTCTAAAGTCCTTTTCCAGCAGATTCAGCGCAAAGAGCAAGTCTGCTCGGAAATTAGGGTACTGTGGTAAACTCCCGTCGAAATGCGATACCAGGCTGCCCCCCCTTTTCCCCAGCCCTATGCCCTCTGGTCTGGCTCCCGTTTGCCCTTGTCTAGTAAGCATGTCCAACCTGGCTTGGAGATCCTTGCAGACTGTATCCATTTCTTCTTCCCTTTTTCTGGAGGCACGCACCTCTGCGTTGAGTTGAACCACAGCATTTCGCAGGTCTGTCCATTCCTGTTCTGTAGTCATCTTGTCTGATTCTTGTGAGCTCGCAAAGCACCACTTCTCTCCCCTCGCTACGTCGACTCACGTTGCGAGGTTCTTGGTGGAAAATCTTCTCAGGGGAGGGAGCTTACTGTCAGGGCTGGCTCCTGGTCCCAGCTCACAGAGGACCAACGCTGGCTGGTATTTATGTACAAAAGTCTTTATTGAAGTACAGTTTCCATTTCCACGCCGCAGCGCTCCATCCCTACGTCTAAACTTTAGACCGGCGAAGCTCCCTCTGAGTCCCCGCCCCCTGTACACCAGTTTAAGACTCTAGCTTTACTCCACCTCTTCTTTCTCCTCTGGGTCCTGTTGCCCTCCGGGGCCCCTGTCTCCCTGGATTCCTCTGAGGCTGACGATGACGACCCCCCTGACTCCTCCCGCTCTCTTCTGCGGGCTTTAGGACCTGGCTCTCTTCCCGGGCTGCCCACTGTGCCTCCCTCCTGTACATTTGAACTTGGCGCGCGCGCGCGTTTAACTTTCCTGATGACCGTTTCCTCACTCCCCGACGGAGGTGTGGTCAATCCTGCCTCATGTTCTCCCGCTGGCAGCGCTCCACCTGATCCCGATGCCTGGGACTCCTCCCCCCTACTGCCCTCGGGGGGGGACGCGGGCCCTGATTTCCAACTGCTACTCTCTGAGTCTCCTCTGGCCCCTTCTTCCCGAGGTGTCCCCCTGGGCACTCCTCTTGCCCTGACCATGGGGGCCCCTTTCTGTGAATCCTCCGAGTCACTGGAGAGACTCAGAGACCTCGGACTACTGTCGTCGCTGACATTTCCTTCAGACTCCTCCCCCTCGCTCTCCGTTTCCTCCCTCTCCTGTGACTCTGCTCCTGAACCCCTGACAGGAGCGTATAATCTCAGCAAGCAAACAGAGTTCAAACCAGCAGAACCATTTCGCAGGCAAAGCTTCCTTCCTTCCTTTTCTTTCTTTCTTTTGTTAAAGTAAGAGTCACAGACTGATCTTCTTTAGCAATCTTTAATATTTGCCTCCTTCACTGTTGCCAGAGCCAAGGGTCGTTCTGTTGTCAGTGAAATACCTATAATGAATGGGAGAAGAGTGGAAGATGGGACAGTCCTCTCTGAATCCTCACCTACATCAACCAAGAAACACGGCATCAGCTGGTCACTTGCT
The DNA here is from genome assembly GCF_965153285.1 of Podarcis tiliguerta. Taxonomy (NCBI): domain Eukaryota; kingdom Metazoa; phylum Chordata; class Lepidosauria; order Squamata; family Lacertidae; genus Podarcis; species Podarcis tiliguerta. The sequence continues at coordinate 134,841,521 of NC_139534.1, read as the reverse complement.
CAGCAAGTTGAATCTTCTTGCCAGCCGCTTCGTCTCAAAACACAGTGAAGAAATGGCAGCTCAAATCCTCTGAATCAACTTCCAGACTGATGCATGTTCAAATAGTAAACAAGGCCAAAATTGCCAAACCAAGTTCTAGAGACCAATAGACTCCATTTTTTTAAAGTGGCATGGTATTAGGAGCCTGGAAGCAAAGTATTGCTTAAACTTTGCCTTTCAGTGGGCAAAGTTTCAGTGACCTTTGGAAGACTGAATTCCAAAGCTAGATTCCCACCCCAGCTAGAACCACATACTGCTTCCATCCCAAAATTGCAAAGAAGTAGAGCTATAGAACCCAAACACACAATTTGACAGTCCTTGGGAAGTTATTGATTTGTTGGAGAGGATACAACACATATTAGGTGCAGGGGGAAACCAAGGCTTCTCTCCCTATTTGGTGACAAGAAAGTGCAAGAAAGCATTCCTTGGGTCCCCTCCTGCTGTTTCCAGCAACTGGTATTTGAGAGCATTCCTGCCTCTGACTGGGCAGGACAGAGCAGAGCCATCCTAGCTAGGAGCCATCCATCGCCCTCTCCTGCTTTGGGAGCCATCCAGGTTGGTGGCACTGCTGAGGAAAGGAGTTCTGCTAGTTAACTATGTCCTGCATGAAGAAGGACTTCCTTTCATTTGTCCTGAAACTTCCAGCATTCAGCTTTCTTTGATGCCACAAGTTCTTGTGATAGGAGAGAAGGAGAAACACTTTTCTCTCTTCACTTTCTCCATGTTGTGGATGATTTTAGAATTCTTTTACTTGTCTTTTCTCCAGACTAAAAAGTTCCAGATGCTGCGGCCGTTCTTCATAGGGCTACAGTGCTGATCATTCTGGCAGCTCTCTTCTGAACTTTTTCCAGCTCTGCAATATGACCAGAACTGTGCACAGCATTCAAATGTGGCTGCACCATAGACTTGGATGATGGGATTCGGATACTGGCAGTTTTATTTCCCATCCATTTCCTATTGATGCCTAGCATGGACTTTGCCTTTCTCACGGCTGTTGCATCCTGGGTCAGCATGTTCCTTGAACCACCAGCTCTGACCCCGAGGTCTTGTTCTTGGCCTCCCTGCGAGACTCACCACATCTTTTTGCAAAGGTTGGCCAGGGAATCTGTCCAATCCCTCATGCGCAGTGTATCTTTATATTTGCACTTCGGCCCATGGCGCTTCCTCCAAGGAGCTCATCCTGGCTCTCCTGAAGTTGATCCCATTTCACCCTCGCAATAGCCTGCTCGTGGCAATTTGTGGAGCTGCTCGAATTCTGCATGGATCCTCTGCTTCCCAGCCAAACCCATCTTTCATGTAACCGGCTGTGATTTATTGATTTGCTAGCGTTTGACGCTGCATCTCCCAGCAACAGCTCCAGGGGAGCCCACTCGGCAAATATTTCAGAAAAGCAAAATACTTCTCATAAAAAACTAGAGAAAGTGCAAACTGTTTTCACCCTGCAGAAAACAAGGTTCCATAAATCAGTAATTGCTTTTTTTGATTGGCAAAGGCAGGTCTGCAAACGGGGCTAGGATTTTAATTACTGGGGGAAGTCAGTTCACATTGCATCCCTTCACCAGGTTAGGAGAGCTGGATTCAGGACGAAGCAGCAAACTCCTGCTTGAGATGGGATTTCCATGTCTGCAGCAGCTGCAGGGCCTCACGACGCCCTTGGAGAGGAGGAGCCTCAAGGAAGTGGAGCACAGAGCAGCTGCCAGACAGAGCGGGCCATAGGGGGCTAGGGGGATCAACGGCCAAACTCCGTGAAAGGCAGGCTTATAGGCTCATTTAGCTATTAAGCACAAGGAAGGGAAGGGGGGAAATATTTCCATTACATTTCTAAAAAAATACTAATCCTGATTCTTTGTTGCTGGTATCCGTCTGTTTCGAGAGACAATGGAATGCACCTCAGGGGGCCAAGTATAACTGCTGGAGAATTGCAGTGTCTGCAGTGACTCCTTCACTGCTGCCTCCTGTGTTGTTTTTGCTGCATTAGCAGCACCAAAGCAGCCTCTCTGGGGTGCAAGGCGGGGCAGGGTGTCTGGGGGTCCTGGGCTGCCCAGACAACAAGACTCCCCTCTCCACCTCAATGATGGGGTCCAATGGAAAGCAGAGCAAGACATTTGGCACCAGCTTGGCTGCAGGAGTTGCTGGAAGGAGGCATACGAGGCACCACCAAACCACCTTAGGAACTCCACTCTGGATTTGTGCAGTTTACTCCTTTGCCTTTTATTCTCCTAAAGTCATCCCACAAAGCGGCCGGTATGGATTTTCCCTTGGGGTATATTCCCAAAGCCATTCTCTAATTATTATTATTGCACATGCCCCCCATATGCCCCCCCGAAAGGCTTCATCGTCTTCTTCTTCTTCTTTGGCGATCCCTTGTAGCTGAGTCAGATTGTCTTCCATGAACATGGTCTTCCATGAACAGTGAGTCCGTAAGTGACTGTGGAGGCCAATTCTGGATCCACACGTCCTTCCACAGTGGGGACATTGGTTTCCGGGCGGGAGTTGATCATGGTGAGGGTTTGACAAGTGTGCCTTCCTCTTAGCACGTTTCTCCCTTGCATCCTGAGTTTGAGTGTCTTCAAAGCCCATGACACCTTTGGTAAAGGCTGTTCTCCAACTGAAGCACTTGCAGGCCAGTGTTTCCCAATTGTTGTGTTCATACTACATTTTTAAAGATTTGCCTTGACACAATTTTTAAACTTCTGAGAGCCAGTGTGGTGTAGTGGTTAAGAGCAGTGGACTCGTAATCTGGTGAACCGGGTTCGCTTCCTATTCCTCCACATGCAGCTGCTGGGTGACCTTGGGCCAGTCACACTTCTCTGAAGTCTCTCAGCCCCACTCACTTCACAGAGTGTTTGTTGTGGGGGAGGAAGGGAAAGGAGATTGTTAGCCACTTTGAGACTTGGGTAGCGATAAAGTGGGATATCAAATCCAAACTCCTCCTCCTCCTCCTCCTCTCCTCCTCCTCCTCCTCCTCCTCCTCCTCCTCCTCCTCCTCCTCTTTTGTTGACCACCAGCATTACGCTTTCCATTTTTAAGTTTGGAATAGAGTAGCTGCTTCATATCACCTGCATCAAATGAGTGAAACTGTCTCCTGTCACATCAATAGAAAAAGCTTTACCAAACAGGTCAACGTCAACATAGGAACGTCAGAAAAGCTGACAGCTGCAGCTGGATGAGGTAAAAGAGAGCCCATTTCACTCTGCCTTCCTGTTTAATCCCATTTTCAAGCCATGTAAGCTGATGGCCACCATTTGCCTCCTCCTCTTGTAAGAACATAAGAAAAGCTTGCTGCATCAGGCCAAAGGCCCATCTGCTCCACCCTCCTGCTCTCACAGTGGCCAGCCAGGTGCCCATGATGGGAAACCAGCAAGCAGGACCTGAGCACAAGAGAATTCCCCTCCCCTCCTGTGGTTTCAAGCAACTGGGATTCAGAAGCACGGTTGCCTCTGACTGTGGAGAGAGACATCCTGGCCAATAGACCTTGATCTCCCTCTGCTCCATGACTTTCTCTAATCCTCTTCTGAAGCCATCCGAGCTGGTGCCCCCCCCCCTGCAGCTGCAAACTCTGCAAGTTCCTTGTGTGCTGAGGATCCGGCAGACTCTCCTGCTCACTTTCTCCTCCTCCTGCTGCTGCTGCTGCTCCTCTCTGCCCTGTTGCTCTGCTCACTGCCCCTGTTCTGCCTTCAGCCAGAAAGAGCTGAAACAAGTCAGCTGCACGCTGTACAGCAACTCCTGCCAGGCCCTCCTGCCTGTTTCCCTTGGCAAATATTCTCTCTTGCCTTCAACCTCAGCAGCAGTTGTTGTGCTGTGTGCTATCGTTGGCTTGACCTGCCAGGACTCTGCAGAAACATCCGTCACCCCCAGAACGCAGCAGTCACTGGGTTCTCCCCAACCGAGGCTGAGAGGAGGACATTTCACCTGTCTTCAACAGGGTGCCCTGAATGGCTGCTGGTCCAAGAGACATCATCAGTTCAGCAATTGCCTGGAGGAAGTGTTTCCTGAGATCTGACCATAGGGCGTCCTACCAGCCTCCTGCTTTTTCATCTCCAACTCAGAAAAGGGGTGTGGTGTGGTTTTTAGTTTGTCAAATGGAGCCTGAAAAGATCTCTCCAGTTTTGTCTTTTCTCTCTGTTGATTTTATGCCATGAGGCCAAGCTCTTTTATCTTTTGATCAGGTCCATGATGCCTTGTGATTAATTCCTTGAATGAACCATGTCAGGCACCCAGAGGGAGGGAGCCAGGAGGATGAAGGGACTCTCCTCACCCAGAAGGGCTTTGGAAATTGTTTTTACAGGGCACCCATATATCCTAGAGATAGGAGATGCCAGGAGTTGCAGTGCTTACCCAGAGTTCAGTTTCCTTGGAATGGAGGTCAGCGGAGGCTGTGGTGTCTGTAGGGCACATGGTTTTATCTACACCTTCAGCATAGGATGGAGGGGCTCACGGCATCGACACCCCAACAAATCTTGATTCTTTGTCCCAGCTTTGGATCCAGCACAGAGCAAGCAGGTCTCTGGGTCTCCACCTTCCAGCCTGCTCATATCTCAGCTCCTACAGACTGTCTCTGAGGGGGTGGAGGAAGGGTTCGCCCATGAGCCTGGAGGCCCCCTCACTTAGTTGCAGCTCCTGCAACCTGGCTCCTTCTTTTGAGATGCTGATGAGGACACTGAGGTGGCCAGCTGAGGAAGCCATGGTGTTACAAAGCAACTTCTCTGATCAGCAAGAGAATGCTCTCTGAGATTCTAACCCTCACGGTGCACAGGACCCCAGGAACTGGGAGGGAATCGGGGTGTCATCCAGACTGACCCCCCCAATACACAACACTAAACGCAGTGCTTCCCCTTTCCTTCACAATACCACAGAGTGTGTTTCTTGCCCTTTCTAATGCCACAGGCTTGAGTGGGGAAATGTCTATCCATCGTTGGAGCAGCAATGCTTCTGAATGCTAGTTGCTGGAAATCACAGGAGGGAGGAAATGCTCTTGTGCCCAGGTCTTGCTTGCAGGCAGTGGTGTAGGAAGGGGGGTGGGGGTGGGGCGCTGCGCCCTAGGTTCCATGTCTGCGGGGGTAACAAGAGGTCACCCTGCAAGGGGCTGGCGGTGGCATGTGGAGGATCCTCCGTTCGCTGCTGCAGCCGTGAGCAGAAGATCCTAGTGCTGGCAGCAAACTGCTAAGTACAGCGCATGTGTGGCATCGCAAACACGCGCTGTACATAGCAATGCTGCACTGTATAGTGGTTTGCCGGTGCTGCCACTCCAGTGCCATACAGATGGTGCCAGGATCCCTCCGTCACCACTACAGCCGCAAATGGAGGATCCCGGCACCATCCGTATGGCTCTGGAGTGGCGCTGCTGGCAAACCGCTAGGTACAGCGCATATGCGGCGCCGCTACGTACGGCACATGCATTGTACGTAGCAACACCGCACGTGCGCCCTACATGGTGAGGCCTGCCCCGGGTGTTACGACGCCTTCCATCGCCCCTGGGTGGGGGTGGCTTCCACACGATCACCCCCCTGGGTGGCTTGCCCCGCCCCGGGTGCAAGGGCAGCTGCTCCGCTCTTGGCTGGCCTCCAGCGCCCATCTTCTTCTTCTTCCTCCTCCCGGGCTCAGGATACCTTGCAAGCACTGGGGGAAGACGCTGCCGCAGGTGCAGCCAGCCAGGACAGGACACGCAGCCCCCAAGAGTGATGCTGGGGGCTGCCCGGGGGTAGTCATGTGGGTGGCGCATCAAATGTCACCCTTCGGCACACCCCTACCCGTGACTCCCAAGCCTACCCCGAGCCGTCGTGGAAAGGGGGGAGCTGCGCCACTTTCCTGGCGGCCGTCCCCCTTTGTCTTGACAGCTCTGCTAAGTTAGGAACCGAAAGTGTGAGTGGCCTCTTGGCCAGGCTCCCAGTGGGCTTGCAGGATGGAGGAGGGCTCTCCCAGGCGCTGGGGAGTTGAAAAGGGGTGGCCCCCGGGCAAGAAGGGGCTCTACCTGCTGGCTGTGCTGGAGGTCCTTTGTGGAGCACGAAAAAGGAGAGTGAGGAGGGAGAGGAGAGGCCCCTCGATATGTTGCCCAAGAGCCGTGCCGCCCTCAACTCCCAATTGGGTGTGCCAGTGTGTCTGTGACAAAAGAATATTCTGCGCCAGGTCCCACCTGACCTTGCTCCACCTCTGCTTGCAGACCTCCTGTTATGGGAATCTGGCTGTTCACTGTGAGAACTGGGTGCTGGCCTGATCCAGCAGAATTGTCCTCTGCTCTCACCGTTCTAATCCAGCTTGGTTCTTGCCTTGCACAAGAATGCCGAGCGGATCGAGGGAACTTGACCCAACTCCAAAAGATAACTTCATAATTAACAAACTCAATGGATCTGAACAATGCCATCCAAATCAAAACAGCTTTTCAGATTATCATTAAAATTCAAGCTATCTGACAGGCGCTCTCTGGAAGTACTTGGGCAGTGAATATTCCCAAATGGATGCCTGTATTTTTAAAAAGGCATTATTTATTAAGGGAAAGTAGAGAATAATGTGAGACACTTTCCTCAGGGAAATCACTAAAGTTCCTTATGTTGCTGACGATCAACATTCATGAGCTGCTTTTGAAGCAGGCGCTGGGATGTAAATCTGAATGAATTAATGAATGGGCTTTGGGAAGAGCAAGAGGCTCAGCCCTCCATAGTCATTCTCGCCTTCACCCCCAAGCAATCCGCCTGGGACCCTGATGGCAGCCATGCTCCCACATGCTCATCCTTTGCTGGTCTCCTCCTTCCCCTGAATACAGAAGATGCATCACAGGTCCCCCCCCCCCAAGCCTCCATTCCAGCCATGGGAAGGAGATTCCACAAGCCAGGGCCAGGCTAAGCCCTCTGGTGGCCCCCAGGCAGTCAAAATCTTCTAATAAATTTTTGTAATTTTCTTCCAAGATCAAATCAATATTATTTTGATCCGTTGTCACGGGGCCCCTAAAGGGCGGAGGCCCATAGGCTGCTGCCTACTCTGCTTATGGGGTAAGCTGGCCCTGCCGCAAACTGCCTCTGCTCCTTCTCCCGGGGGGGGGGGCTATAATCAATTCTGACCAAACTAAGCCTCCTAGGAGGCATTTGCTCTCGGAGGCTTAGTTTGGTCAGAATCCAATAGACACTTCCAGAGTCCATGCTAAAGACATTCCTTCTGGTAAACGAGGGCTGTGAAGATTTGTGTTCCGAGCTTTTCAGACATGTCTGTCCATGTGCTGTCTGAAACCCAAGGGGCACATTGGTTGCCAGAGGGGAAATGTTTCCAGCTCTCCTACCCCACTACTATGGCAACTAGCCTGTGCTCTGCCCTCCCCAGTTGGAGGCAGAAATGCTTCTGAATCCCAGTTGCTGGAAACTGCAGGAGGGGAGAGGGATCTTGTGTTCAAATCCTGCTTGCAGGTTTCCCATTGGGGCACCGGGTTGGCCACTGTGAGAAGAGGATGCTGGGCTAGATCGGCCATGGGCCTGATCCAGCAGGCTCTTCTGATGTTCTCATGTTCTTAGCTGCCCCCCCAGCATGCCGCCTCTCTCACATCCTTCAAACACCTCTTCCTATCCCGGCTTCCATCCGGACGCGGGTGGCGCTGTGCTCTAAAACGCTGCTCTGTCCCAGCACCTGCCAACCTAGCAGTTCGAAAGCACACCAAGGAGATAAATAGGCATCTCTGTCATGGTGCCCCGTTGCGCCAGTAGCGGTTTAGTCCTGCTGGCCACATGACCCAGAAAGTTGTCTGCGGACAAACGCCGGCTCCCTCAGTCTGAAAGCGAGATGAGCGCCGCAACCCCATATTCACCTTTGACTGGACTTCACCATCCAGGCGTCCTTTACCTTTCTTTACCTATCCCGACTTTCTTTCAAAGTCTTTGGCACAACGCCCCCTGCCCCCCATTGAATCAAAGGCTCAGGCTGCTCAATTTCATTTTGGTGCTCAGCAGATCTCAAGGTCTTCGATATTAAGGTGTTTAAAAGAAATGGAAAGGTTTGGATTGACACCCCCCTCCAAATTATTTGTCCATGTGGATGAGTGAAATGGGGGTTATTTTCTAACAAAAGTGTTCCATTATCGGGTGGGGGTGGGGTCACACTGAGTCCAGATCAATGAATGAGGAACACCGTCGTTTTTATTTAAGAAATGAATAGAAGTGTCCTTCCTTCAGTCCTTGGCAACCACCCAGTAGCCTAACAAACAATGCCATTTGCAGCCCTAACATCATATCCATAAAACCCACACGGGGAAAAACAGATCTACAAAAAGAATTCATGGCAATAAGCACAATACCCAATAATATGCAATGCATAATAGCAAGACATAATCAGGAGCCTTTTCACAGTGTCAACCCAGATATAAATTACACAACTCAAGCCCCGCGAAATGCAAGAGTCTAACAACATGCATTATTATCTACTCCTCCCAGGTGCTGCTCTAAAACATAATGCATATTTAACAACAGCAATGGGCACGCGCGAGTGTGTGTGTGTGTGTGTGTGTGTGTGTGTGTGTGTGTATATATATATATATATATATATATATATATATATATATATGATGAGATTTTAAAAAATGTGGTCATTAAGCTACTGGAATGAAAATGGAGACGAAAGAAGGATATCCCAGACAACAGGTGATTGTTCAATGCTTGCAGGCAGAAATGCTTCTGAATACCTTTCCTGAGACTGAAGGAGGGGAGAGCTGCTCTTGTGCTTGGATCCCACTTGCAGCTTTCCACTATTAGGCATCTGGTTGGCCCCTGTGAGAACAGGAAGCTGTTTTTATCATGATTATTTGTATGGTTTGACTGCCTGTGCATCTTTTCTGGCTGCTGTATGAGGAAGCACATGAACCTGACCTTTGAAGAGTTTTGTAAGTAAAACCATTTTATGACTTACCAAGCTTGTGGTCTAGCTCTGTGCTAGGGAAGTAGGATAGCTTCAAAAGAGATTTTAAAAGGGGACATTTTGGGGACTCACTGGAAAGGCACATTTTAAAGGATTTACAGCCTATAGTTCTATGCTTTTCTTGGCTGCAGCTGGGGTTCTCTCATCAAAGATTTCTGGCCCCAAACTTTGGTCTTGGCTTCCAGGACTCCAAAAGTATCATGGGATCTCCAAAGAAACGCCCCCCACCCCTCCAACCCTGAGCCCCTTGCAGATGTTTCTCTCCCAATTGTTTGCCATCATGCGTTTCCTCCTACAGATGACATTGCTGGCCTCATTCCCATTTCTGCTCAGGCACCCAATTAACATGGCAGAAACCTTGGCAGCTGCACCAGGCAGGCAGAATTGCACCTGTGGAGAGCCATGAGGCCAGCCAGCCAGATACCACAGCAACACGTGGCTGGCTCTCCTCCCACCCTCGGAAGTTTCAAGCTCATGCCGAGTCACCGGGTCACCTGTGCAGAGTGTAATTGGCTTCCCTAACTGCCGCTCATTATGCAGATGTGTTATTTACAAACACCATTAGGCTGAAGCGGCTGTGATCTGAAAGCCTAATCAGCACCACTTTTCTTGGGAGCAGAAGAAGCCGCCCTGTGGGAAGACGAGAGGGAGCTTGAGTAGGAGCATAGCAAGGGAAGTAATGGTGTAGCTCTGTTCTTGGGGCTTGATCAGGCCTCACCGGGGGTCCCGTGTCCAGTTCTGGGCACCGCAGTTGAAGGAGGATATGGAGAAGCTGGAAGGTGTGCCAAGGAGGGCAACCAAGATGATCAAGGGTCTGGAAACCAAGCCTTGTGAGGAATGGCTGAGGGAGTTGGGAATGTTTGGAGAAGACCGGATCAGGAGGGGGTGTGAAAGCCATTTTCAAATACCTGAAGGGCTGTTGCATAGAAGATGGAGAGGACCCAAACAAATGTATTCAAGTTACAAGAAAACTGACTAAAGCTTAGGAGGTTTGACGGACACCCTCGGAAGATGGTGGACTCTCCTTTGTGGGGGATGTGATACATAAGTAGCAGTCAAGTACAACATTCCTTGTTTTCCTAGAGTGGACATGCGGGGAAATGTTTGGTCCAGCCAGTCAAAAACTTCTTGTTTCCTTCTGACTGGGACATACTTCCTTTGCATGTGACTAGAGGTGGGAGTGACCTTACCTGTCCAGGTAACAAAAGGACAGTTGCCTGTGGGAAACCAGCAAGCAGGATTGGAGCACATGAGGACTGTCCACCCCACTGCCTGCATGTGCTGCTGTCAAGAGGTCTCCATCCTCCTGCTGGTGATTTGCTCCAGCTCCTTCCTACATGAGGTTCTTGCCCGGTGGCCTCATTAAACCATCGCAGAGACCTGACAGCCAGCATAGGTTGGAGCAAGGCTGTCACAGCTCATTAGGGGCCTGGCAGTGCTTCAAGAAAGTTGCCGCTGATGCCATTGTCTTTTGACAGCCCCTTGGAGCCCCTCAGCCTCAACAGGCTCCACATCCCCCTGCCCGCAAAGGACAGGGTGACCACTTCATCAGGGAACTGGAGGGCCTGGTCCTGGGAGCAATTGGCCAAATCCTGCTGAATGGTGCTGGGATCGGGCACCCCGATGCTCAGGAGTGGGGTTTCTGCAGATAATGCTTTTTTTATTTATTGAAAGATAATATTCTCCAGAAACAGCCAGTGAGACAAGGGCCTCCCTCTGCCAAGAGGAGTGTTTTTCCAGGTGTTATGTAATCTTTTCTCAGGTGCTTCTGGAAAAGCATAGAATCATAGAATGGTAGAGTTGGAAGGAACCCTGAGGATCATCTAGTCCAACCACCTGCAATGCAGGAATCTCAACAATGCTCAGCCTGCCCTCCTCCTCCCTCCTCCTCTCCCTTCCCTGTGGGCCAAGAGAGGCCATCCTGCTAGCATGGCCAGGACCACCATCTCAGGCACATTGGGGGACTACGGATGAAGCTTGTGAGACCTGGTGGTCCTCCTCCCATGGACAAGATCAAGGGATGTCTGATCAAGGCTTGCTAGCTTGGCAGGGGAAAGACTCACCTAATTATCTTCCTGAGAAACTTTATGCGCTGTGGTAAGTGGAGAGTTGTCATTCCGCTTGATGATCCCAAGGCTGCTCTGTCTTCCTAATGATTGCAATTTGCTGTGTTTTTCATTCTGCCTTGACACAGGGAGCTGGTGGGCTGCTCTGCTCTCCTGCTCCACTCACAGGAAAGGCACAAAGCCCCTCACCCACCCCGAGGATGATGCACTGCATGGCCAGGCACTGGGATGAAGCAAAATGAACACCCCTAACCCACCCTGAGAAACCCAAAGTCCTGGTGGCCAGGGACCTTCGCTCTGCTCTGCCTTCCTGCTGCTGAGGCACATCTGAGAAAACTCAGTCAGACCACCCACTCCTTCCCCACAAGCCCTTGCCTGGCAACCTCCAGCCACCTCAAATAGGTGATGGAGGACACCATGAAACAAATCCAAGTGTCGTTCTTAATTGTGATGTGGGGCTTCCTGCACCCGAAACCTTGAGCGTGGCATGTAATGAGAAGTCATTACACCGCTTGATTCTGCCTTGGTTAGACCCCACCCAGGGTCCTGTGTCCAGTTCTGCGCACCACAACTTAAGGAGGGTGTTGACAAGCTGGAAGGTGCACAGAGAAGTGTGGCCAAGATGGAGACAAATCCTTGTGAGGACCTTGCAGGCCAGCGGCTGAAGAAGGAGCCAAAAGGGTTTTCTTGTGTGTGTGATTCTTGTGGCTGATTAGCTGCTCTCCCTGTACAAAGGTCAGAGGGGGCAGGGTTTCTGTTGAGGCAGTTTGATCCGTCTTTTAGATTTAGGGGAGCTAGTCTCAAACGTTTGTTGAGGGAGACCTAGGTTTTTTGGGGAGGAGTTATTAGACCTGTCTTCACACTTTTTATGATGCAGGACCGCTGTAGCCACCCCCAACGACACGTTCTCAAGATGGAGGGGGAGGGAACAGCTGCAGTTGCCTGCAGTTCCTGCACAATGCTTGCCATCTTGCCAAAGGTTGCAGGCAGCTTTACATGCAGCAATTGCATGTTGATTGCCCTCCTAAAAGACAAAGTCCAGCAACTGGAGGAACGTGTAGCTACACTCCAAAGAATTAGAGAGCTGGAGCTCTTCTTGGAAGCAGCAGAGCAGACCGTCTCCACCAAGGAGGAGACAGGAGACTCCCCTGGGAAGGAGGCTAGTTCACCAACACAGGAGCCCGATATGTGGAGAAACATGACTCAAAGAAGTAGGAGGCCCAGGGTTCACTCTGATTGTTTAAAAATACACAATCGCTTTGAGGTCCTCTCCCCTAGCATGGAAGACGAAGAGCAGACTCCATTTGAGGATCTCTCCCTCATTACAGTCGATCACGTATATGAAGATGAGCAGCAAAGTCAGTCCTCAGGGAATGTGCAGGCGACCTTGGAACGGACCGCTCACGGAAGAACCCTGACCAAACCTAAGAGAAGGCGTGTAGTGGTGATAGGGGATTCCCTACTGAGGGGAACAGAAGCAGTGATCTGTGGGCCTGACAAGATGTCTCGGGAAGTGTGCTGTCTCCCCGGGGCTAAGATCCAAGATGTAACTGAACGACTGCAAGGAATCATAAAACCCACTGACAAATACCCCTTCCTCTTGGTTCATGTGGGAACCAATGACACTGCAAGCAATAGCCTCCAGAAGATCAAAAGTGACTACGAGGCTCTGGGCAGGAAATTGAAGCAATTAAATGCACAAATCGTCATCTCATCTGTCCTCCCAGTTGAACGACGTGGCCCAGGGAGAGAGGGGAAAATAGTGGAAGTAAACAGCTGGCTTCGCAAATGGTGTAAACAGGAACAGTTTGGATTCTTAGATCACGGACTGCAGTTTCTTGAAGATGGACTTCTGGCAAGCGATGGGCTGCACCTCACAACGGTTGGGAGGAATGTTTTTGCCAAAAAACTCAGAAACCTCATCAGGAGGGCTTTAAACTGACTAATGTGGGGGAGGGAGACAGTGCTCCTGAAGGTAGGAGTCTATCAATTGATGAAGATGATCATCCAAATGTCATAGACCAAATGGAGCAAACAGCAAGCAGACCTAGTGGTGGGAGGAAAAAATCCTTAAATAAGAGACACGGGGGAATGACTAATGGACTTCAATGTCTGTACACTAATGCACAAAGCATGGGAAATAAACAAGATGAGCTTGAGCTCTTGGTACAGCAAACTAAATATGACATAATAGGCATCACTGAAACCTGGTGGGATAAGTCCCACGATTGGAATGTAAAAATGGAGGGATACAATCTATTTCAGAGAAACAGACCAGACAAGAAAGGAGGAGGAGTGGCGTTATATGTCAGGGATGTGTATACCTGTGAAGAGATCCAAGATTTAGAACCTCAAAGCCAAAGTGAGAGCATTTGGGTCAAAATTAAGGGAGAGAAGAATAACAGTGACCTCATTGTGGGAGTTTACTATAGATCCCCAAGCCAAACGGAGGACATAGATGATGCCTTCCTGGAACAGATGGCCAAGCATGCAAAAGGAAGGGAGATAGTGGTAATGGGGGACTTCAATTACCCGGATATTTGTTGGATGTCAAACTCAGCCAAGAGCATAAGGTCAAACAGATTCCTCACTGGCCTTGCAGACAACTTCATTGTCCAGAAAGTGGGAGAAGCAACAAGAGGAACAGCCATTTTAGATCTGGTCCTAACCAATGTCGATGACCTGGTTAATGGGGTAGAAGTGGAAGGATCATTAGGCGCAAGTGATCATGCTCTTCTGAAGTTTACTATACAACGGAAAGGAGCAGCCAAGCATACTAGGACTCAATTTCTTGACTTTAAGAAAGCCGACTTCATAAAACTTAGGGAAGTGCTGGGTGAGATCCCATGGACAGTAATACTAAAAGGAAAGGGAGTTCATGATGGCTGGGAGTTTGTTAAGAGGGAGATAGTAAAAGCACAACTTCAGGCAATACCAATGAGACGGAAACATGGAAGGTGCCTAAGGAAGCCAGGGTGGCTATCTAAAGAACTTTTAACTGAGTTAAGATTTAAAAAGGATGTGTACAAAAAATGGAAAAGGGGGGAAACCACCAAAGAGGAATTCAAACAAATAGTCAGCACGTGTAGACACAAAGTCAGAAAAGCTAAAGCACAAAATGAACTCAGGCTTGCTAGAGAGGTTAAAAGCAACAAAAAAGGCTTTTATGGGTATGTTCGTAGCAAAAGGAAGAACAAAGAAACAGTGGGGTCACTCAGAGGAGAAGATGGTGAAATGCAAACAGGGGACACAGAAAGGGCTGAACTCCTCAATGCCTTCTTTGCCTCAGTCTTCTCCGATAAAGAAAACAATGCCCAACCTGAAGAACTTGGAGCAAATGATTCAGCAGAGAAAACACAGCCCAGAATAACTAAGGAGATAGTACAAGAATACTTGGCTAGTTTAGATGTATTCAAGTCTCCAGGGCCAGATGAACTGCATCCAAGAGTATTAAAAGAACTGGCAGATGTGATCTCAGAACCACTGGCAGTCATCTTTGAGAATTCCTGGAGAACAGGCAAAGTCCCGGCAGACTGGAGGAGGGCAAATGTTGTCCCTATTTTCAAAAAGGGGAAAAGAGAGGACCCAAATAATTACCGCCCAGTCAGTCTGACATCAATACCAGGGAAGATTCTGGAGCAGATCATTAAGCAAACAGTCTGTGAGCACCTAGAAAGGAATGCTGTGATCACCAATAGTCAGCATGGATTTCTGAAAAATAAGTCATGTCAGACTAACCTGATCTCATTTTTTGACAGAATTACAAGCCTGGTAGATGAAGGGAATGCAGTGGATGTAGCCTACCTTGATTTCAGCAAGGCATTTGACAAGGTGCCCCATGATATTCTTGTAAAGAAGCTGGTAAAATGCGGTCTTGACTATGCTACCACTCAGTGGATTTGTAACTGGCTGACTGACCGGACCCAAAGGGTGCTCATCAATGGTTCCTCTTCATCCTGGAGAAGAGTGACTAGTGGGGTGCCACAGGGTTCTGTCTTGGGCCCGGTCTTATTCAACATCTTTATCAACGACTTGGACGATGGACTCAAGGGCATCCTGATCAAATTTGCAGATGACACCAAACTGGGAGGGGTGGCTAACACCCCAGAGGACAGGATCACACTTCAAAACGACCTTGACAGATTAGAGAACTGGGCCAAAACAAACAAGATGAATTTTAACAGGGAGAAATGTAAAGTATTGCACTTGGGCAAAAAAAATGAGAGGCACAAATACAAGATGGGTGACACCTGGCTTGAGAGCAGTACATGTGAAAAGGATCTAGGAGTCTTGGTTGACCACAAACTTGACATGAGCCAACAGTGTGACGCGGCAGCTAAAAAAGCCAATGCAATTCTGGGCTGCATCAATAGGAGTATAGCATCTAGATCAAGGGAAGTTATAGTGCCACTGTATTCTGCTCTGGTCAGACCTCACCTGGAGTACTGTGTCCAGTTCTGGGCACCACAGTTCAAGAAGGACACTGACAAACTGGAACGTGTCCAGAGGAGGGCAACCAAAATGGTCAAAGGCCTGGAAACGATGCCTTATGAGAAACGGCTAAGGGAGCTGGGCATGTTTAGCCTGCAGAAGAGGAGGTTAAGGGGTGATATGATAGCCATGTTCAAATATATAAAAGGATGTCACATAGAGGAGGGAGAAAGGTTGTTTTCTGCTGCTCCAGAGAAGCGGACACGGAGCAATGGATCCAAACTACAAGAAAGAAGATTCCACCTCAACATTAGGAAGAACTTCCTGACAGTAAGAGCTGTTCGACAGTGGAATTTGCTGCCAAGGAGTGTGGTGGAGTCTCCTTCTTTGGAGGTCTTTAAGCAGAGGCTTGACAACCATATGTCAGGAGTGCTCTGATGGTGTTTCCTGCTTGGCAGGGGGTTGGACTCGATGGCCCTTGTGGTCTCTTCCAACTCTATGATTCTATGATTCTATTCTATGATTCTATGGTTGAGGGAGTTGGGTCTGGAGAAGAGAAGACTGGGAGGCGGTATGAGAGCCACCTTCACATATCTGAAGAGCTGCCCCACAGAAGATGGAGCATTTTTTTATTCTTTTCAGGGGAGAACCAATGGATTCAAATGACCAATCAGGAGATTCCAACTCAACAGTAGGAAGAGCTTTCTAGCAGTAAGAGCTCTTCAACTGTGACTCCCTCAGAAGATGGTGAGCTCTCCTTCCTTGGAGGTTTCAAAGAGAGGTTGAGTGGCCATCTGCCAGGGAGTCTTTCGCTGTGATTCCTGGACCACAAGGGGTTGGGCTGGATGACCCTTAGTGTCCCTTCCAGCCAGCTCTGCAATGCTGCACTTCTCTGATCCACGTGCGCAACCCACCCGAAGCTTCATGTGTCCTTTCAGTGATGCGGTTTCAGGTTGGTGCCGATGCGCAATTTGGATCTTGGCCAACCCAGACTGTTTTTCTTTATGCTGTCGAGTCTTGGAAAGCTGTTAAGAGGCTGTTAACATTTGGGGTTTGTACACTGTGGTTTTACTTTAATGTTGATTTTGATTATTTGCTACTTTTCTCATGTGACAGCATAATTGCAGATGTAGAAATCAAATGTTTCCATGCAGTCATTCAAGCGGAATTTATGGGAAATAGGAAATGTTTGCTTCCTGGCAAACAAGACCAATTCAGTCTAAATACAGGAACCATTTATTACACACACACACACACACACACACACACACAGAGAGAGAGAGAGAGAGAGAGAGAGAGACTGTCTTAAGAACCTCAGAAGCCTGTTTTTGTTGTTGTTGTTGTTTAGTCGTTTAGTCGTGTCTGACTCTTTGTGACCCCATGGATCAGAGCACGCCAGGCAGTCCTGCCTTCCACTGCCTCCTGCATCTCGTCCTCTATCGCATCACTGTCCCACCATCTCGTCCTCTGTCATCCCCTTCTCCTTGTGCCCTCCATCTTTCCCAACATCAGGGTCTTTTCCAGGGAGTCTTCTCTTCTCATGAGGTGGCCAAAGTATTGGAGTCTCAGCTTCAGGATCTGTCCTTCCAGGGAGCACTCAGGGCTGCAGCTTTGGAACACGCCAGAACAAAATAGAGGGGGTAGAATCCTTAGGTCAGTCCCAAAATTGCAGTCTGGTGGAGTTCCCAAGAGTCAAGCCACGGTCCACCAACAGTGAACGTTGAGTGGGCACAGAGTCTCTGACTTGCTTCTCTTTTTATTCCTCCCCATCTTCTTAGATGCCCCTGAGCTTGTGCCAGCCAAGTAGCCTTGTTTCTCCCCTTCAGGAAGCATGTGATCCTCACCTGCCCTGAGCTCCACCCAGCTGAGTGATCACAATCCTCCTCCCAGACCTCACCTGTCGCAGTCTCTTAAAGAGCACTTTTCGCTGATCCTGATGCCTCAGAGCCCGTCTGTTCATGGAGAAAGAGGCATCTCCCATTCTGGTGATGCGCCAACTTCTCATGGCTCCTGTAAACTGTCAGCTGTCTCTTGGACTTCCCCCGATGTCCTCTGAGTACCTCCTAAGTCCCCAACCTGCCCTTCCCCATCTTCAGCTTGTCCCAATCATGGCCACACACCCCAATTGGGATCCTCTCCCCCTTTCTCGGTGCCCTGCCAGTACTGACCATTTGTGTTCCGATTGGCAGGAAAGTTTGGGGTTGTCAGGCTGGGTGAATCTGCTGTACAAAGAGGCCAGAGAAGATTCCCCACCCCTGTGAATGTTGGGCTAGCCAGTAGAAAACCAGCTTTCTGTGTCTGCCATATGCAAGAGTGTCGTCCATCGAGGGAAAGATAACCTAAATGCCCCAAAGGCCCAGTGAATTTTCTATCCACCTGGAATTTCAGGCCAAAACCTGGGATATATCATCCAATGCCACAACCAGAACTATCTTTGCTGACTTGAGGGCTTCTTGAAACTTTGCCTCCCTCCAATGGCTGTGGTGATCAGGCAAGTTTTCTTGCACTTAAATTGAAAAATACTACTTCTCTGAGCATCGGGTTGTTAAGACTTTTGCAAAAAATAAAAAATATATATGTGGAAGCAGGTTTTTGTGCAAAGGGCATCAACAAGTGCTTATTAATACCCTTTGCAATTTAAATGCAATCAAGGAATGGCTCTTTCTGTGAAACTGGCTCAACTAATCTGCATTACACACTTGTTCTCTCTCTCCCTCACCAGTGGCAAGAATTCTCTCCAACAAGCAACAAGCGATGCGCCCAAGGGTGGGGCAGAGCTGTGTGTTGTTTGCATTGGGCTGATGCCACGGGGAGGAGGTGTTTGCCAGGAGAGGTCTAACCTCCAGATCTGCCTGGAAGTGAGACCCACAACTTCATGGAGACTTCCTCAGGAGGCGGTGGCCTCTCATTGGAGGGTTTTAAGCAGAGGTTGGATGGTCGCCTCACGCTTGAGCTGTGGTTCCTGCATTGCAGGCAGTAGGACGAGATGAGGAACCCTTCCAGCTCTCAGTTATGATAGCCAGCCCCCAAGGGATTCGGCCTAGGTGGACATGAGTGGACAATCATTATCCCCAGGACGTTTCTAACATGTAGTTTTGTTTTGCTTTCCTGTAAGTGTCCCCCCTCCCTTGTGGCATAGCAGAAACCTTGCTATGCTTGCATGAATTTGCAGACTACTCTGGTAACAGAGATAAGAATCTACCAGCTTAGCAAAATACAATGAATGTGACCTTTAGGGTCTGGAAAGTACTCGGTCCTGTAACCACAGAGCACAACAGAAAGCTGGGGGCTTGCCATAGTCATGTATGAAACTGCGAATGCAAGCAGGGAACAAACATGAAGCCCCCACAAGTGGGGAGGAGACCAATAAGAGCTTAGCATGCTTTGTCCATGCAGGCTTCCAGCCAATTAGGAAGCTTACAGAGATCGAGAATGAGCTCAAGTCTATCTGCCAAATGTATAAGTGCCTGCTTACCCCAATGCTCAGTGCGCAGGCTTTGTGGTCTTATTCACCCTGTGTCTTGATTGGTGCATCGCTCAATAAACTGAATACCTTCCCCACCCATTGTCTCCTCAATTGGCTTTAACGGGGGAGACCCTTTTGAGGGGTTACAATTCTATGATTCCCTTCTGTGGGAATGTTTAGGGAGACAGGAGAGGATATATTGTTTATTAATATCCTTCCTAACTTGTGCTAGCAAGTTCTATAACTTAGCAGAGTTTTAACATTCCCCTTTAAATGCACAGCGGGTAGCTGGTTGCCAGCTTGCTTAAGCATCTTAATATTAGATTCCTGGTAAGTTCCCTTATATCCCTCTTAAAAGAATAAACATGCCACAATCTTGTGTAAAGTATATAAAAGAAGTTTACTCACACCATCAGTTCACAGCTGGATCCCTAAGGCAGAACTAAGGCAGACTTAGTTACAAAGTTTATACATGTGGAACATGGAGATAATCCCAATGTCCTCTCTTGGTTGGAAGCCAACAGATCATCTTTAGCTAAAAGCTGCTGTTCCAACAGCGAAGAAAGTCATAGAGAGAGAGTGGCTGGAACAAACATTCCGTCGCATGTCCACTCTAGGAAAATAAGGAATGTTG
The DNA here is from genome assembly GCF_965153285.1 of Podarcis tiliguerta. Classification (NCBI taxonomy): domain Eukaryota; kingdom Metazoa; phylum Chordata; class Lepidosauria; order Squamata; family Lacertidae; genus Podarcis; species Podarcis tiliguerta. The sequence goes on along the minus strand of NC_139534.1, from coordinate 134,821,993 downwards.
TACTTGACTGCTACTTATGTGTCACATCCCACATCTTCCCCCACCCCAGACCCACCTCCTTCAAAGCATGATGCCAAGTCTCTCCCCACCCCCCACCCCGCCGCCCCAGTTTTCCTCTCCAGGGTAAAATACTGAAGGCTGGCGGCATGCAAGTCTCCTTCCGCTTCATTTCATTACTAAGTCATTCATTTTCATGAGTGATTCAGAACTCCCTCAACTGGCGTGACTTTCTGTCAGTCCCCCTTGCTTTTGGCAGGAGACCCAGACATGCTCTTGCAGCCGCAGGTGAGGGGTGGATGGGAGGAGTGGCAGCTCTTACCTGACCTCCGGACACCTGAGTCACTGCCGTTCACAGTTAGTGCCATTCCAGTGCACCAGTGGCACCAATCCGGTGCTTCCACTGGTGTGTTTGCACCAGGCTGAGCTCTGCGGCACATGGCACTGCCCCCTCCAGGATGCTGGGCCTGTATTTGGTAGGCAATTTTTAAAAGGCTCCATTTCCCTAGCCTGGCCATCTGTTATTTATTTAATTGTTTAAATATGGTCACAAAACGGCCTTTGACTGAGAAAGAGGCCCAGCAAGCCTCTGACCGAAACAAACAAGAAGCTAATGAAATGAAGGCATTTCAATTCGGAGCCTGGCTGCTTGGATTCCTTCCGTAAAAAAACACAAATATTTGTTTCCTTTTCTGTCTATTTTGTTGAAGGCTGGTTCCAGGTAAGCAGCTCTAGGACGCTGGCAGTGTTGCCACGGGGGCTAGGGATGTGGCCATTAAATTAGGGTTACCATATTTTTTTGAATGAATCCAGCGACACTTTTCAACTTCAGTAGGAATGATAGGATTTTGTATGGGGACTGATTTGTAAATCCAGGGACTGTCCCCAGGAAACGGGGACATCTGGTAACCTTATATTAAATACAAGAAGTTTTGTAAGGAGAACTATATGAACTATTGCAAAAGAGAACTAAGAAGGAGTTTATTTAGGATTTGGATTTAATAGCAATAAGTATAATAATAAAATGCAAAATTGGAAAGGAAGTTAGAAAACCATCAGTTGAGGTTGATGGAAGTCCTAGGCTGTGATAGCCAAAGGTTTGTTACCTTGTTTAAAATGGGATGTTATGTTTGGAAAACATGTGTAAAAACCAATTAAAAATTATATATATAAAAGGGATGTGGCTATTATTGGCCCCCAGTGCATTTTTTTCCCAGAGAGGAGTGTCCCCCCCCACCTGTCCTGAGGACCAAGTGTTGGGTTGGGTGGCATTGAGCTTCCTCACTCCCAGGGATGATTCATTTGTAGGCTTGCTTGGCCTGATTAACACCATCTGTGGGGAAATTAGGGGTGTAGGAAGTGCCCACACACTGGGTCATCCCCTGCCAGGGCTTCAGAGAGGAACCCTGGAGCTCCTGGCCACTGCGCAGATCCGAGCATCCAAAACCATGAACCTGGGTCTTCAGGGGATATTGAGAAGCATCACTGCCCTGATTGCATTTTAGAAAAATTAGAAAAATTAATGAAAAATATTATGAAGGGGAGAAAAATATGCTTGAAGAATGGAAACATTTTGTGGAATATTTGAGAAAATACCATATAAAACATATGCAGGATGTGTCTAGCAACAGATGAATAATTTAATAATTAAGTTTGTTTAATAATCCTGAATTTAATAATTTTGAATTAATGTATACAATGGATGAAATATAAGTAACATAGCAGTTTGTAAAGGAATAAAAGTACATCATGGAAGGGTGGATGGGAAGACAATGGATATAAGAGATCTGTTCTGATTGTATTTTTAAAGTATTTGTAAAATTTGAAAATTTAATCAAATATATATTATGAAGAAGCACTACTGCCTCTGACACATAACCATTGTAGCCATGAATTTGCCTGGCCCTCTTTTGAAAGCACCCACGATGGTGCCCCCACCGACTTGTTCAAGTCTGCTCTGCCTGAAGCCGGACTTTCTTTTCTCTGCCTTGAACCTCCCGACTTTCGGCTTCTGCTCTGCTCTGGGGCTCCTGGAGACTCCTGGCCGCCCCCTCCTGCCTTGCTCTTTGAGCAGACCCACTGTCACCGCCAGAACGGCGCAAATTCGACTTTGCTACAAGTTGACGGGATGCAAAGCCTGATTATGGCTCACATTTGGATGACATTTCATTAATGAAAACAACAAGGCGCATCAAAGGCGAAGAAGAAAAATTAATATTTCCAGTGACATTTTCAGGTTTCGTTTGCATAAGTAGGAAGAGGGCCCTCTGGTCAAACGCTGCTGCCTGGGCGATGTCTGTCCTGCCCAGACTCCCCCATGGCCTGAAGGGAGGTTTACCTGCATGGCTTTTCACTCAGGTGATCTTCCCTGAGGAAACACCTACGGCAAACACTCCCCAAAGTCCTTCCACCCTGAGATTTTGCCCTGCAGACCCAGAGATGGCGCCAGTTTCCCCTTCTTCTTGTGTTTACGGCAAGAAGTGAGATAGCTGCTTCCCTGCCCCCCTGATAAAAATTCTGCCACCTACTGCGTGTGCTCTCAATTATTTTTTAATTTTATTTCAGTGCATTTCCTCCAAGGAGCTCAAGGTACAGTACCTGGTTCTCCCCCTCCTCATTTAATCCCCACCACAACCCTGTGAGGGAGGTCAGGCTGAGTGGCAGTGCCCGGCCCCCGTAGCTTCACGGCCAAGGTGGGATTTGAACCCTGGTCCCAGTCTGACACGCTAACCACTACACCATGTTGCCGCTTTGGAGAACAACCCACAGGGCATCCAGGCACAGAGTATTTTGAGGGGGTGCAGGGTCACCCAGGGCCAGATTTAGGTTTGATGAAGCCCTAAGCTACTGATGGCAATGGGGCCCTTTCTATGTCCAGCTGTCCTTTGTCAACAACAAATCGTCACTGTTTTTTGTGTTGGATATATGCTATATGCTAATTTATGGACCTAATAAGTATCTAAAGCCATTTGCACATGCAGAATGTAGGCACCCTAAATAATAATAATAATAATAATAATAATAATAATAATAATAATAATAATAATTTATTATTTATACCCCGCCACTCTGGGCAGCTTCCAACCAAACACTAAAATACAATAACCTATTAAACATTAAAAGCTTCCCTAAACAGGGCTGCCTTCAGATGTCTTCTAAAAGCCTGGTAGTTGTTGTTCTCTTTGACATCTGGTGGGAGGGTGTTCCACAGGGAAGGTGCCACCACCGAAAAGGCCCTCTGCCTGGTTCCCTGTAGCTTTGCTTCTCACAGTGAGGGAACCGCCAGAAGGCCCTCGGAGCTGGACCTCAGTGTCTGGGTAGAACGATGGGGGTGGAGATACTCCTTCAGGTATACTGGGTTGAGGCCATTTAGGGCTTTCAAGGTCAGCACCAACACTTTGAATTTACTCGGAAACGTACTGGGAGCCAATGTAGGTCTTTCAAGTCTGGTGTTATGTGGTCTCGGCAGCCGCTCCCAGTCACTAGTCTGGCTGCCGCATTCTGGATTAGTTGCAGTTTCCGGGTCACCTTCAAAGGTAGCCCCACATATATATAGAAAGGAGCAAACCAGTGATATTTTAGGGAGCAGGCTAGCAGGCGGGGCCCATGACTTGCATCATAGGAGCCTACACAACACAAAACACTGTTGCTGGATGTAGGTTTTATTTTATTTGTTTTTAATTTCATATTTTGGAAATGTACATCCAGTTTTTTCTCCTTTAATTTTTTTAGGGCGGCCCCCAGGAGAGTGGAGCCCTAAGCTATAGCTTGTTTGGCTTATACATCAATCCGGCACTGGGGTCACCATCCCAGGTCAAGCAAAGGGGAGACGGAGTGGCTTCGGAAAAACCGCTTCTGAAGGAAGGGAAAGGGTGGGATCTAGATTTGCCCCCCCCCCAAGGCAAGTTCATCCTCAGTGCAGCTGTCGTGGCCAGAGAAGCAGAAGAGAAAGAGCCTCTCTGGGTTCAGACTTGACAGGCGAGCAGCGGCAGGAGGAGGCAGAGCCTGGGAGACCCAGGAAAAGCCCTGGACTAGAGGCAACAGGCCTGAGCAGGGGGCTCTTCCCTGTCCCTCCCCCCACCCAGGTGCCTGCTGCCTTGCGTGGGTGAAGAGCTCTCTGGGCGCACCTTGGCACAAGTGAGCAGGGCAACGTGACAGCCCCACCGCCATCCTGCCAGCCACTTAATATATGCGGCTGCGGAGCAAGAACAACAGATTCCAGCTGACAGCTCAGACGGGCGCCCGGCCCCTTTGCGCACACGGGATTAAACCGAACAGAAAGGTGATCATATTGAGTTTGCGCATCTCTGGAACCAGCTGGGCTGTTGCGGCAGACAGTTCATGGGGAAGCAAGGCGAGCCGGCTGGATCCGGCCAAAGGCCCCTCTAGCTCAGACCAACCAGAGGCCCCAATGGGAAACCAGGGGGCAGGAGAGGAGCACCAGAGCCCTCTCTCCTCCTGCCATGTGCAGCGATTCAGAAACATCGCTCTCCCTGACTAGGCAGGGTGGAACACAGCCATCATGACGAGCAGCTTGATGACCATCCCTGCCTCCTGTGGGAGGGAGTTCCACAGTTTAAACTGCTGCATGAAGAAGGACTTCCTTTGACCTGTCTGGAATCTTCCAACATTCACAAGTTCTAGCTATAGGAGAGAAGGAGAAACATTTTTCTCTATCCACTTTGTCCATCCCATGTCATTAAAAATAAAACTAAATAAATGTCTGTCACGTTGCCGTTTACTCACATTTTCTCCAAACTAAAAAAATCACAAACGCTGCAAACTTCCATAGCTGAGGTGACCCTTTTCTGATCCGTCTTCAACTCTGCAATATCCTTTTTGAGGTGAGGTCACCAGAATTGCACACAGTGCTCCAAATGCAGCCACACCATAGAATTAGGAGATTGACAGTTTTATTTCCAACTCCTTCCCTAGAGAAGCCTAGCACAGAATCTGCAGGAAGCTGCTCTGAGACTTCAGTGCCATTATTCCTGGAACTTTTAGTCAATATTTCTTCTTTCACTTTTAAAAATAATAATAATTAAAAAAAACTAGCACACGGAGCCACCAATACAAATGAAGCTATCCTGGGGGTTATTCATATAGTTGCCCAGAAGAAACTCCGTCTGGACTGATGCTTTAGTGACCAGCTGCGTTGGTGTCTTCTTGGTGGCTGCAGCAGACAGAGGCGTACCAAGGTCAGGTGGTACCCAGTGCGGAAAATTTCTTGTCACACCCTCCTGCCACATTGAACTTATTAAAAGAAGGAAAAATGAGATACTTACAGTTGCAAGTGTTACTTTCTGGTTTATTTACTGAACATTGTGAGCATAAGCAGCTTTGGCTTAGCAGCCCAGGAGGTCGTCCACATCTAGCTTGTCGCTCCCCTCAATGGGGACACCAGGGGCAGCCCACCCCCATGCAACCCCCTTCCTCCCCACTGGCAGCAGGTAGCGTTAAGAACGTAAGATGAGCCCTGTCACTGGATCAGGCCAGAGGGAGTCCATCTAGTCCAGCCTCCTGTTCTCACAACCGCCAGTCAGACGCCCCCATTGGAAACCAGCAAGCAGGAGCTGAGCACCGAGTCCTCTTCCCTCCCAGCTGTGGAGGCAGGGCAGGGCCACTGTGGCTAGGAGATCTTGGTAGCCCTCTCCTCCTCCATGAATTCATCGAATCCTCTTTTAAAGCCATCCAGCTTGGTGGCCATCACTGCCTCCTGTGGCAGGGAGTTCCAGAGTTCTATAGGGCAAGGCAATGACTATGGGACACGTCTTCTTCTTTTTCTTCTTTGGTGATCACTCATAGCCGAGTAAGATTGTCTTCCAAAAACACGGTTTTAACAATGAGTCCGTAAGTGATGGTAGAGGCCAATTCTGGAGCCACACATCCTTCCACAGTGCAGACATTGGTTTCTGGGCGGGAGTTGATCCTGGTGTGGATTTGCCAAGCGCGCCTTCCTCTTAGTGCATTTCTCCCTTGCGTCCTGAGTTTGAGTGTCTTCAAAGTCCATGGCACCTTTGGTCAAGGCTGTTCTCCAACTGGAGCGTTCGCAGGCCAGTGTTTCCCAGTTGTCAGTATTTATACTACATTTTTAAAGATTTGCCTTGAGAAAGTCGTTAAACCTCTTTTGTTGACCACCAGCATTACGCTTTCCATTTTTAAGTTCAGAATAGAGTACAGTAGTTGCTTTGGAAGATGATAATCAGGCATCCACACAACATGACCAGTCCAATGAAGTTGATGTTGAAGAATCATTGCTTTGACACTGGGGATCTTTGCTTCTTCCAGTACACTGGCATTAGTTCACCTGTCTTCCTGAGTGATGTGTAAAATTATTCGGACGCCCTTCCACCCACTGCTCAGAGCACTCCCTGCACCTGCAGTTAAAGCTCAGCTCAATCCAAACTCTGGAATTTCCATAACCCACATTTTTACAGCACAACGGCATCTATTTTTGGAAGCAATAAAGGCCTGACTGCCTTTTGCACACAGACACTGGTTTCACCGATGTCAAAATCGCAACAGGAGCAGCAGCTCACCCACCTGGCTTGCAAAGGCAAGCGGAGAAACCTCAAGCAGGTAAGCGGGAGCAGCAGCTGCCACCCCCTTTGGCCCTCCTGAGCGACTCACAGAGTGAGTCAGGCATGGGAGGGGATTACTCACGACAACATCTCTCCCCCATTTCATTCATGGGTCTCTCCAGCTGGACTTGTAAACAGTGACTCACTTCTCTTTGGAAGGCTGAGAGAGTGGCAGAGAGAGAAGCCTTGTCTTTCAGATCTGCCAAAGACCCAGAAAACACACAAAGGATGGAGCCTAAGCAGAGGCTGGGTGGACATCGGTCAGCGATTCTCTAGCCCTGAGGACCAAAGCTGCAGACCCCTGCCGGGCACTCCTGGGCACCTTCTCCACAGTGGTCTTGCAGCAACAGGATTCCTGAGCTCCGAGGCTGAACCTGGCACATGTCAGAGCTGTTGAGTGAACTGGGAGCTCTTAACTCAACAGAAGTATTAAACGGGACACACATGTAAATAGCTAACTGCCAAGAAAATCCAATACAGTCACGTTTGGATGTGGCAGCCCTTCAGGTATCTGAAGATGTCTCTTAGGTCACCTCTCAGCTGGCTCTCACCTTCCCTTGGAGAGGCTTCCATTGGACTGAATGGGAGTTGCTTCTGAGTGGAGATACGTAGACAGGATTGCTCCGTTACTGGTCTGGGCAGGAGGAAGTTCTTAGGATGGGCCTGAAGACTTAGCAATAGACATGTTTTATTGTAAGGGAAGCGGGTGGCGTGTGGGTAAAACCTCAGTGCCTAGGACCTGCTGATCGTATGGTCGGCAGTTCGAATCCCTGTGAAAGGGTGAGCTCCTGTCTTCAGTCCCAGCTCCGGCCCCTAGCAGCTCGAAAGCACAATTAAGTGCAAGTAGATATATAGGTACTGCTTTATAGCGGGAAGGTAATCGGCGTTTCCGTGTGCTGCGCTGGCTCACTGGAGCAGCTTCGTCACGCTGGCCATGTGACCCGGAAGTGTCTCCGGACAGCGCTGGCCCCCGGCCTCTTAAGTAAGATGGGCGCACAACCCTATAGTCGGACACGACTGGCCCGTACGGGCAGGGGTACCTTTACCTTCTATTGGTAGATGCCTTGTTAATGTTGGCCATTCCTTTTAGTTAATTAGTCAAATTGCTGCTCTCTTTAATGTCCCCATATATCTCCCTATCTCACTCCACAGATTAATTTTCTATTGTTTCTGTATTTACAGCTCATTCTACATTTTTGCGTTTTCTTTTTCCAGTTAATCATGGATTGCACCTCAAACGGCACTTTCCCATTTTCATGCCTCTTTCCTTTATATTTCAGAGTTTGCTGAGTTTTCATTGTTTGTCCTCTGTGATTTAAATACATCTTGCCAATTGTATTTTTACTCTTAGCCTAACTCTGGCCTCTTCCTGGTCCTGGAGACAAGGAACTCACTGAAGCAAGAACTCCACTAAGCTAGAAATATACTTGTGTTATCAGGAAGGGTGACTCGTTTAATGGAGACACCTGGAGGTGCAAAGGAAATGGTCCCCCTCTATGAATGGGAGCACTTTTAAATTCACTATTTTTGTTAGCAATTCCCTGTCCGCCAACATGTCCCCAGATTTGCAAATCTATCCCCAGGAAATGTGGCAGCGGTAGCCTCAGCTTCCTGGAGGCAGCCTGGTAGCACAGTTGCCTCTGGCTGGCTTCAGGAGCTCCTCGCTGCCATGTCACCCGCCATTTTTCCTCGCCAGAAGTCCCCGTATGATTTGTCTTGTGTGCAACACATCATATGGGAACTTCCGGCGAGGAAAAATGGTGGGCACCACGGCAGCAAGCAGTGAGCAGCTCCTGAAGTCAGCCAGAGCCAACTGCGCTAGCAGGCTGGCTCCAGGCTGCTGACTGCCACTGCTGCTGCTACCACCGCCAAAGGGGAACTGGGGACGTCCGGTGGTACAGATCTCCTGCCCCCTTCCCCCTTTGTTTTGACTGATCGGGGGAGGCTGAGGAGTCATGAGTGGGCAGCTCACTGTTGCCCAGTTTTTCAAAACTCTGCACATTTATGTTTCACAGGGTCTGACAGAAGGGCTTTGCACCTTTATACAATATGCATGTGTGCTTAGGCCCAGGGTCTTTTGCCTCACCTTCCCCACTACTGTATCCCTGTTGCTACTCAGCTTCAAAAAAGAAAAAAAGGCCCCGGATTCATTGAAAAAAATCTGGTAACCATAAAGTAATAGTCCCTCTCTATTCTGCCTTGGCCAGACCCCACCTGGTGTGCTGTGTTCAGTTCTGGACACCCCAATTTAAGGAGGATATTGACAAGCTGAAACGTGCAGAGGAGGGTGACTGAGAAGATCAATGGTCTGGAAACCAAGCCTTGTGAGGAACAATTGAGAGAGCGGGGGATGTTTGGAGAAGAGAGGATTGGGAGGGGATGTGAGAGCCATCTTCAAATACATGAAGGGCTGTCCCAGAAGATGGAGCATGCTTGTTTTCTGTGCTCCAGAGGAGAGGATCTCAAGCAATGGATTCAAGTTACAAGAAAAGAGATTCGGACTCAACATCAGGAAGAACTTGATGAGAGTAAGAGCTGCTCAACCGTGGATTGGACTCCCTGGGAAGATGGTGGGTGCCCCCTCCCTGGTGGTTCTTAAGCAGAGCTTGGATGCTTTAGTTCTACAATTCTTGGATTCTAGGTTTTGAGCAGAAGAGCCCTCTCTCCTCCTGTACCTTGGTACCTTGGTTCTCAAACTTAATCCATTCCAGAATTCCGTTCCAAAACCAAGGCACGCTTTCCCATATAAGCTTTTGTATTTTGTGTGCCCAGAACAAACTTAGTTGGTCTCTAAGGTGCTACTGAACAATTTTTTATTTTATTTCAAAAAGGTTTGTTGAGGATAGGGGAGACCAATGGTTAGAGGAAGGCAGACACTGGGCTGCTAAAAGATGAGCAGGGTAGGGAAGGCAGGCAAAACCTTCCATGGTGCTCCTGGCCTCTCTCTTCTTTGTGCAAGAAACATTTATTCACAAGTCTTGCACTCTCTTTTTCACGGATGTCCCCTCGCTGTGCAACACTCTGTCTCTGTGAGGGAAAGCTGAGTGAAATGGCCTGGAGGCTGTGATGTTGGCCGGCTTGTCTGAACACTTCCTGCTGCTGCTGCTGCTGCTTCTGGTCAGAGGGGGAGATGAGGGGATTTTGGCCCAATTATCTCTCCCGTGAGGAGGTGTGAATGTGAGGACAGAGTCAGAGACTCCCTCGCAGCAACAGACAGCAAGAGGTTAAACAGTTACACTCACCCCTCCTTAATTATTCAAAATACAGATAATTACGTGAGTCATTTACATGGAATTATCTCAGAAAGATGTGCCACAATTCCCATTAATTGCTGAATATCTCAATTTCCCCTAATTAATGACTGTTGCTCCCAGAACATCACAACTTAATCTGGTAAGAGAGATCTCTATTTTTAAAATAAATCCAATTCCGCGTTAATCTCTTGGGGAGGAAGGAGGCGCAGGCAGGCCTTCCTTAGAGGAGGAAGAGGAAGAAGCACACCCAAGCTTGCAATTCTTGAAAATATCAGCCAGCCAAGGCTAAAGAGCAGGAAATGTGCCTCCTTCTCTGTGATTTCTACCTCATCCCAGGTAAAACAAGTACAGTTTAGAATCCAAATACATTAAATCATGGAACCATAGCAATGGAAGGGGCTCAAAGGGTCCACAATTCTATGGTTTTATGAAAGGGATTTGGGTTAGGATAATAACCCCATTAAATGGGGAAGAATGTGGAGCAGGGTGCCTAGGAAATCAGCTGCAGCAAAGATTCAAGAATCTACTCTCCAGATAATCTTTAGGTGGCACTGCACACCAGTCATTGTATCACACATTAACCCTGGTCTGTCCCCAAAATGCCGGTGCTGGGGGAAAAAACATCAAAGAGCACTGTCGTATTTCCACTCACAGTGGGAGTGTCACTCAGGGCAGCTTTTGGGAGGTGATGTTCCTAGAAATCGATTTATAAACTCAACCACAATGGGATGGGTCAAGCAAAGATGTTTGGATAAAGAATGGATTCTGTGCTTATATTGTGACTCACAAGAATGGCTATTGCAAAAAAATAATAATAATGGAGAAATTTAGAGGAATAAGGATTTACGATGTAATCAAATCTAGTCCGTAGCTATTGCAGAAAAATTAACTCAAAATTCAAGGCATGCTAGAGGACAAACGGGGGGAGGGGGGGGAATCATTTTCAACCACGTGGCAAAATATTATTTTGTATATGGGCAATAGTAACTATGTTCTAAAGCTTCCTGTGGCCTAGGCTTCCATGTGGATCTCGGAGTGACTTTTCAGCTTTACGTGAGAACATCAGACCTCGAGGGCAATTTCCCTGATATTTACAGATGAATCAATATTTTAACAATGTTTCTCTCCCTCACAACACCAATTTTAATAAATAAGTTAATCCCTTTTTCAGGGAATGCGAGTGAAGCAGCGCGAATTGGTACCTCTGTGGGCATTTGTGTAGGCTTCATCTTAGTTTTCGCAGAATCATAGAACTGTAGAGTTCAAAGGGTCGTCTAGTCCCCAAGTGAACATGTTTTAGTTTAAATAAATAAATAAAACCACATATATACATATGTGGGCAACCCCCGCCCCCCCCCCAGCCAAGGTCTTCAGGCCCCTCTCCGTGAGAATATTCCACCCCCAGTGACCGGGTCTGGGGTTAGATGCGGCGGGGCGGGGGCGGACACGCTTATCCCGACCAGGGCCTGCAAAAAGGGGGTCCCTGAGCAGAGCAGGAACTGTGGGGCAGCAGGGAAGGGAGGGAGCAGTCAGAGGGGTATGCCAGGGAGGGCTCCCTCCCCCGCGGGAGTCTCCTCGGGAGCCGGGCTGGTTTGCGGCTTCACGTCTGTTGGGTAGGGTTTTCTCCGAGGCAGCAGCGGCCCCAGCCTACAGACGGAGGAACTTCAAGATAATGTCGGGGGAGAAGGAATCCGAACTGGGCAAAGTCTTCGCCCCCGGCCATTCTCACTATTGCTAGCAAGAAGGGGCAGCAGGCCCGTCAGGAGGAGGCGGGTGTGGGTGTGTGTCACATTTTCTCTTTTGGAAGAGAAATGGGAATTGGGGGGTTGGGGTGGGAAGTCTCCTAAATCTCAGCTTTGCAGAACTTGGGTGTGAGAGAGATCAGGGCACTGGGGGGGGGGGGGGGCTTGTGAGGAAGAGAAAATGGGGGGGGGGCTCCTCGAGGGGGGGGATATCCAAGACGGGGGAGGGCTGTGCAGGAGGAAGTGCGCCCTGGAAGGATTCTGACAGTTCCTGCAGAGAGAGAGAGAGAGAGAGCGCACCTGGCTTCCGATTTCTAGCAAAGCTTGAGGCTCTTCCAAGAGTTTGAAACACCTACAAGGTGTCAAGTCCCTGAGAAGCAGAATTTGGAAGGGATTTCCTTTCAGGATAATATTGCAAAAGCAGCAACTTCTGGTTCAGGTGGGAAGAAGAGCAGAAACACGTGGCTTTCTGAATTTCATCAACAGAAGCACCCCAAATGGCGCACTCCTTTCGTACCCCATTGAAATGGTGGCCAGGGCTCAGTTCCACTTCAGGCACAGTGTGGCACTGGGTTCAAAGTTCATAGGACTTTGAGATGGTTACAAATCTATCCATATATGTCTCTAAAATTCAGGGCAGGTCGCAGAGTATCATTGCATCCCAGAGAGAAAAGAGATGCTTTTGTTGAAAATATAGGAATGCAAGATTGTAATATTTGCAGACGGCTCGGAGGGATAGCTAATGCTGAAGAAGACAGAGTTTGGATTCAAAATGACCTTAACAGATTGGAGAACTGGGCGCAAGCTAACAAAATGAATTTCCATAGGGACAAATGTCAGATTCTGCACTTAGGCAGGAAGAACCAGGTGCACAAATATAGGACGGGGGACACTTGGCTTACTAGCACTACATGTGAAAAGGATCTGGGGGTCTTGGTGGATCACAAGCTGAATATGAGCCCACAGTGTGATGCAGCAGCAAAAAAAGCTAATGCTATTCTAGGTTGCATCAACAGAAGTCTGGTGTCCGATCAAGGGAAGTAATAGTCCCACTCTATTCTGTTTTATGTCAGACCCCACCTGGAATACTGTGTCCAATTCTGGGCACCACAATTTAAGGAGGATAAATTTAGGAAGCAGAAGCTGGAATGTGTGCAGAGGAGGGCGACCAGGATGATCAAGGGCCTGGAAACCAAACCATATGAAGAACGGTTGAGGGAGTTGTGTATGTTTAACCTGGAGAAGAGGAACCTGAGAGGTGATATGATGGCCATCTTCAAATATCTGACGGGCTGCTTCATGGAAGATGAAGGGAGTGTGTTTTCAGAGGGCAGGACCTGAACCAATGGATTCAACTTGCAAGAAAGGAGATTCCCGCTAAACCTTAGGAAGAACATTCTGAGGGCAAGAGCTATTAGACAGCTGAATGGGCCACCTCAGGTGGTGCTGGACTCTCCTTCATTGGAGGTTTTTAAGGAGGGGTTGGATGGCCGCCTGCAAGGGATTCTTAGGTTGTTCTTGCTGCAATGCTGAAGGTTGGAGTAGATGACCCTCAGGGTCCCTTCCAGCAGTTCTATGATCCTATGCAACCCCAGCCTGCAGGATGCTCCCTCTCCTCACACGGAGTTGTGGGCAGGCATCACCAGCTCACCACCACACAGAGCTGGTGGTCTTCTCTGTGGACCCCACTCTGCCTCTCCATCTCTTCATCTGTGGAGAAGCATCCCTGCTCAACGCGTTGAGTCATGCTGCACACAGCAGGAGCCGCTCGCCATGGAGAGGCAGACGGCGGCCACAGCAGGCAGCAGGAACACAGGAAACTGCATTGGTGCATCTGGCTCAGTATTGCCAACACTGGCTGGCGGCAAGAGCTTTCCAGGGTTTCAGGCAGGGGGGCGTTTCCTATCATACCAGGGACCTTCTGCATGCAGAGCAGGTGTTCTATGGGGGTGGGACTGTATCCCCCAAACAGCAAAGCAGCCTCCATAGACTGTCTCCTTGAGGCTCACAATGACTCCTGTTCTGCAAGTTACAGGCAGAGTGAGGGATGGAGAGCTCATAGATTCCTGGCAAAATTCACCCTGGTCTATGGATCACCAATAGTCAGCATGGATTTCTGAAAAATAAGTCATGTCAGACGAACCTGATCTCATTTTTTGACAGAATTACAAGCCTGGTAGATGAAGGGAACGCAGTGGATGTAGCCTACCTTGATTTCAGCAAGGCATTTGACAAGGTGCCCCATGATATTCTTGTAAAGAAGCTGGTAAAATGCGGTCTTGACTATGCTACCACTCAGTGGATTTGTAACTGGCTGACTGACCGGACCCAAAGGGTGCTCATCAATGGTTCCTCTTCATCCTGGAGAAGAGTGACTAGTGGGGTGCCACAGGGTTCTGTCTTGGGCCCGGTCTTATTCAACATCTTTATCAACGACTTGGAGGATGGACTCAAGGGCATCCTGATCAAATTTGCAGATGACACCAAACTGGGAGGGGTGGCTAACACCCCAGAGGACAGGATCACACTTCAAAACGACCTTGACAGATTAGAGAACTGGGCCAAAACAAACCAGGTGAACTTTAACAGGGAGAAATGTAAAGTATTGCACTTGGGCAAAAAAAATGAGAGGCACAAATACAAGATGGGTGACACCTGGCTTGAGAGCAGTACATGTGAAAAGGATCTAGGAGTCTTGGTTGACCACAAACTTGACATGAGCCAACAGTGTGACGCGGCAGCTAAAAAAGCCAATGCAATTCTGGGCTGCATCAATAGGAGTATAGCATCTAGATCAAGGGAAGTTATAGTGCCACTGTATTCTGCTCTGGTCAGACCTCACCTGGAGTACTGTGTCCAGTTCTGGGCACCACAGTTCAAGAAGGACACTGACAAACTGGAACGTGTCCAGAGGAGGGCAACCAAAATGGTCAAAGGCCTGGAAACGATGCCTTATGAGAAACGGCTAAGGGAGCTGGGCATGTTTAGCCTGGAGAAGAGGAGGTTAAGGGGGGATATGATAGCCATGTTCAAATATATAAAAGGATGTCACATAGAGGAGGGAGAAAGGTTGTTTTCTGCTGCTCCAGAGAAGCGGACACGGAGCAATGGATCCAAACTACAAGAAAGAAGATTCCACCTAAACATTAGGAAGAACTTCCTGACAGTAAGAGCTGTTTGACAGTGGAATTTGCTGCCAAGGAGTGTGGTGGAGTCTCCTTCTTTGGAGGTCTTTAAGCAGAGGCTTGACAACCATATGTCAGGAGTGCTCTGATGGTGTTTCCTGCTTGGCAGGGGGTTGGACTCGATGGCCCTTGTGGTCTCTTCCAACTCTAGGATTCTATGATTCTATGGAGTGGAGCCTGTCTGGTCCTCCTGCTCTGCAATGCAACGTCAGGCGTCCTGGGTGGATGTGGATTATGTGGTCCCTTGGAATCAGCCCTGGCCCAGGTCCAAACTCACTCCTTGGGGTGAGGCACCTGCTTTCCAGGAGGAAGGTCCCAGGTGCCAGGCTCTGGGAGGAGAAGAGGGCACTGGACTAGACAGGCCCCCTTTGGCCTGATCCAGAAGGCTCTTCTAGTTTCTTTATGGAAACTGTGGGTGGGGAGAGGGCGCTCTTGTGCTTGAGTCCTGCTTGGGGCTGGACACTGTGAGAGCAGGATGCAGGGCAACATGGGTCCTTGGCCTGATCCAGCGGGATCTTGTGCTTATGCGTTTACCCAAGGGATGAAAGAGGAAGCTGGGCAATTGGGGCCAATAAAAAGAGAAGCTCAGTCCTGGAGTTTTGACTCAACCCATGCTGAGGCTCCAAGACTTTGGCCACCTCATGAGAAGAGAAGACTCCCTGGAAAAGACCCTAACGTTGGGAAAGATGGAGCCCACAAGGAGAAGGTGACGACAGAGGAGAAGATGGTTGGATAGTGTTCTCGAAGCTACCAGCATGAGTCTGACCAAATTGCAGGAGGCAGTGGAAGACAGGAGGGCCTGGCGTGCTCTGGTCCAGGGGGTCACAAAGAGTCGGACACGACTAAATGACTAAACAACAACAAATGATGTGGAAAGCCCCGCTGTGTATTATTTCACATCCCTCTCTTTTGTTTCCCCGGTAACTTGCATGTTGCTTCCTCCAAATTGAAGAGGCCCAAACATTTCCATCTTCCTCACCTTTGGCCATTGCAAGGATAGGGTGCTGGACCAGGTGGGCTCCTAAGGGCTGACCCAGTTGCCTGTTGGTCTCATGCTCTGACGGGGGAAGCCCCCCCCCCCCCCGCATTCTGATCCTGAGGCCACTCACTTTTTTCACTTCTGCCATCCCTTCCTCAGGCCAGGGAGCCAGAGAGCAGCACACGCCATTCCAAGTGGAGTCACACCATTGATGCACATCAGGGCGTTACGGCACCGAAAGGTTTTCCTTGCAGCCCCCTCCCCTGACAACCCCCAGCACAGAACCTGCCTTTCTGCAGCTGCCACACCCCACATGGGGGAATACTTTCATTGAGCTGCCCACTGTGAACCCAAAATCCATTTCCCCGTTAGCCACTGCTGGCTCTTTTCTCTATATCGGCGTGTATGTGAAGTCGGGGTCATCCTTTCACAAAAGGTCTGGCCAGGAGAATCTGTCTATCAGTTGCTCTTCATCTAATGGTGCCTCCAGGCACAAGGGATGCAGTGAATGAAAATGCGGCAGTTCTACGGCTCAGGCCGTTTCGGTATTTATTTGTTGACACTTTTATGATTTTTCATACATTTGGGGTCCATCTGGATGTTCTGGGCTATCATTTCATCTTCAAATGTCTCCAGGGCTGTCACATGGAAGATGGAGCAAGGTTGCTTACTCCTGCTCCTGAGGGGAGGATCTGAACCAACGAATTTGAATGACAAGGAAGGAGATTCCAGCTAAACATCAGGAAGAACTTTTTGATGCTAAGAGCTGTTTGAGAGTGGAACCGTCTCCCTCGGAAGATGGTGGACTCTCCTTCCTTGGAGGTTTCTCAGCAGAGGTTGGATGGTCATCTGTCAGGGGCCATTTTGCTATGATTCCCTCATTACATAAGGTTGGACTAGATGACCCTTGGGGTGCCTTTAAACTATACAATTCTATGATTTCACAGCAGCTAAATTTCACTAAGAGGCTCAGGAGCCTGGTGGGCTCCTTGTGGACTGCAGAACCTCCTTTTACATCTTGAGTTGAAGAATAAATGTGGGTCTTGGCACAGGGTGTATGGCTTCCCTTCAGCTCAGAATACAGACAAGCATTAAGAGTTGGACAGAGGCCGATTCCAAGCCAAATAATTAAAAACTCGCTATTCCCAACTAATTAAGAAGCCGGCATCTCTCTGCATGGAAGAGGAGAATTTATATTGTAACTGCTCAAACAGGGAGTTTGGAGATTCAGTGGAGAGAGTGTTGGATTAGGACCTGGGAGACCAGGGAGATCCAGGTGGCACACATGGTTCTTCCCCTCCTCATTTGATCCCCCCAACAACCTACAAGGTAGGTTAGGCTGAGCTTCATGGCTGACTGGGTGGGTGGAGATTCATACGATGGTATCTCAGGTCCTAGATGAACACTCTAACCTGGGCATGGCCAAACTTGGCCCTCCAGATGTTTTGGGACTACAACTCCCATCATCCCCAGCTAACAGGGCCAATGGTCAGGGATGATGGGAATTGTAATCCCAAAACATCTGGTTTGGCCATGCCTGCTCTAACCACTACACCACACTGGCCCCCCCACTGGTCCACAGGGAGTCCTGCCTGGCCTACTGCATTAGGATCTGCTGTTGCCAATAGGTCCCCTCCATTTCCCAGAGAAGGAGGTCACCCACTTTCCGGCTCTTATTCCAGGATCTCCCACTTACTCAGGGAGCAGAGGGTGAGTCACCCAGGTGAGTCACCTGCTTGCAAGGTGCATGTAGCTCCTCAGTGTCCCTCGGGTGCTTTTGAGTGTTCATAGTGCTTCATATCAATTGGAACAACTTTGTAAGGTAGGTCAGAGGAGGCCAGGTCTAAGAGACTTGAGGCCTCTTGGCAGAGGCAAGTTTCAAGCCAGCCATTTCCTGCCTCAAGAGGTATTCACCCCCCCCCCCTTTGGAAGGCGACTCCCTTCAGCCCTGGAGAGGCTACAGCAGAACTCCAGGATGAGCTCCTCCACACCTCAGGACTTTCTACCTTACCCTGCCAAGGAGGACTTGACTGTGTGCAGGGAGCTGCCTTCTCCAGGCTGCTCCACAGTACCATCATCAGCGACAGCAGACCATCTCAGGGGGATGTGGGGAAGTGGAAGGATCTTCCTGGACCTCAGGCCACCATCTGCTGCCCTGTTTGGGAGTCACCCTTGACCTGGGTGTCCTGGCCGTCAATGCAAGCCCTGCCCTGAGCTGTCAAATGAGGGGACAACACTGCAGGGAGAGTGGCTGGCCTGGTGGTTTCAGCCAGCATGTTCCTTGGAGAGAGAGAGCAGGCATCTGCCTCAGGCCAGCCAAGCAGGCAGGGATGAGGGCTGCGCAGAGGCTCTGGAGCTCAGCCTGAGAGACGCTCAGTTATTGCACAGAATCATTATCACAGAATTGCAGAGGTGGAAGGGACACCCAAAAGGTCCTCTAGTACACCCCTTCAATGCAGGGCCCTCATCCCCACCAGTGACTTCCAAAGGATTGTGCTCTGAAAGAACTTCCAAGCCCCCTCACAACTCCTACAACCCCTGCAAGGTAGGCCCATGAACTTTATTATCATTATTTATTAAACCTGTATGCCACCCTTCGTCTGAAGATCACAGGGTGGTTTGCAACTTAGAAATACAAAAGGAGAACAAAACACAGATAATAAAAACAAGAACAAATCAACGCCCCCCGCTCCCACAAACACATTTAAATGGATGTCGCCGCTGTCAGCTAAGAGTCCGGCCTGCTGCCCGCTTTCCCTCCACGCAGGCAGGTCGCCTCGGCCCCGTTGCCCGGTGAAAGCGAAGCCGCACCCCTTCGCCACCTCCGCCACGGAGCGGAGCTCCCGTCCAGCCTCCCCGCCGTCGGAAGAAGCGCCCGCGCCGCGCCCTGGAGAGAGGCCGGCCGAGCGCGAGCCCCGTCGGGAGGAGCGCGTCCCTTCTCGGCTCAGCTAGCTGCCCTCGGGCCCGCTCCGGAGAGCAGCAGCACGTCGCAGAACCGCTGGCCCTCGTGCTGTTGGCCCTGCGCCCCACGCCGGGCAGCCCACAAACTCCATCCTCTTCCGACGGGGCGTCCGGCCGGCGTTCCATTCGTCGCTTGGAAGCGCGGCGCCGCGGACCTTCTCCCGCGCCCCGGCAGCTCCGCCGTCGCCGTCCTTGCCATCCGAGAGGGAGCAGCCCCCGACGGAGCCGAGACCCTGCGCCCCGTCTCTTTGTTGGTGGAGGCGGGGAGGAGAAAAGAAGCGGTGGTCGGGGCAGAACAGGCGGGCACCGCCCGGAGGAAGAGAGCGGGGGTGGGGGGCGCAGGCAGGCAGGGCAGCCCCCTCCCCGACGGCCTCGGCGGTGCGTCCCGGCTCAGCCCCGGCCGCCGCCGAGTGGAGGGGCGTCTGGGCGGCGGGCGCCTTTATTGGAGGCCGGGCTAGGCGGGCGCCGCCTCGCAGCTCCTGCGCCGGCGCCGCCCCCTCCCCGCCCGCCCGCTTGCCCGCCCCTCCGCGCCGCCGGACGCTTCCCGTCTCCGCCACTCGGGCGCGCTTCGGACTGCGGAGGAGACGCCGCCGCCGCCGCCACAAGGCTTCATGCGGCAGCGAGGCGAGCGGGGTTCGGCCGGGCGGCAGCCGCCTCGTTCCGGGGCTTCTGGTGGTGCGGCGCCGGGGATGGAGCTGGCCGCGGCGGGCGGCGGCGGCGGCGAAGGAGAGGCTCGGTTCGGCGCGCTCGGAGGAGCCCAGGCGGGCGGCGCTCGGCTGCCACTGTCCCCGCGGCGCCGCCACTGAACGGCGCCCGGCCGAGGCTCCGGCGCGCCCGCTCCTCTCGCTCGCGCTCTTTCCTTCGTGCCTGGCGGCGGCGGCGGCGGCTACGACGGCGGCGGGGATGTGATCGGCGGCCGGGGCGGCGGCGGCGGCGCTGGGGCGGAGGGGCCCGGGGCCAGCGAGGGCGCGGCGCGCCCGGAGGGATCTTTGCGCATCGCGGGAGCGGCGGGCGAGGCGGCGCGCAGGGCGTCGGGGCCGGGCAAGGTCACCCCCGGGCCGGTGGAGTCGCTTCCCGCCGCCCGCGCGCTTCCCATGGGGCGAGCTCGGCGGCTTGAGCGCGCCCGCCGAGCCGGGCGCTCCGGCCCCGAGCGCAGCCGCTCTTGCGCCGCCGCCGCCGCCGCCCGGGGCCGCCGCCGCCTCTCGCCTCTAGGATGCGGCGCCTGCCGCGGCGCCTGGTGAGCGGCGCACCGGAGCAGGGAGCGGGCGGACGACGACGAGGAAGGCGGCCAGCAGCAGCAGCAGCAGGAGGAGGAAGGCGGCCGCCGGAGACGGAGCGCCCCGGGCGGCCGGTCGGATTCCCCGGGAGGCAGCAGGTAAGCGCCTCGGCTCGCGCTCTCTGCATTGCAGCCCCCGCGCGGGGAGGGGGAGGAAGGGGGTTGGGAGACGAGGGGAGAGGGCGAGCCACCTCTTCCCAATGGGGGGCCTCTTTCCTCGCGCCCTCCCCGTCGGAGGGAGGGGGAAGGGAGGGGAGGGTCCCGCTGGGCACGGCCAGGTGTGGCTGCTGCGCCCTTCTCCCGGTTTTCCTGCGTGACGAGGGGGTGAGCGTTGCCCCTCCTTATTTCTTCCCGGTTCTATAACAGAAGGACGCCCCCGCCCTCCCCGTCCTGTTCAGGGAGAGAATGGAGGTTCCTGCAAAGCACTCCCTCCCCCCACCTGCCAAATCCTCCCCCGTTTTCGGGGCTCCGGAACTCGCTTCTCCGCTTGCCTGCCGCTGCGGCTCTGGCAGGTTGGGGGAGCTCCAGGGTCGGTTTTGGAGGGTCTGGATGCGGGAGCGGGCCCCCCCCCGCACCGGGGGGAAGGAGTCAGCCGACAGCCCCCGATTCTCCGCACGTAGAACCAAGGGCCTGGCGCCGAGTGGGTGGGTGGGATTTCTCCGGGGTGGGGGGAGCACCGTTCGTGCCGCCGAATCTAGGCTCACCCCCAAAGAAACCTGGACCCCTCGGGGGACTCGCTCCGCTTCTTACCTGCGTAGATTTTTTCTCCGCAGCAGCTGGGGGGGGGGGTGTCCCTGCCGGTTTCTAGGCAAGAGGGTCTTTGGGCTGCCCCTCCCCCAGCCTTTGGATCTCCCCGCTCCTGCCCCCCTCCTCCTGCTGCTCTCCGAAGGTGTGGGGCGCCTCCTGGAAAGGCGTGCTGCTGGAGCCCCGAAGTGGGAGGGGGGCGGGGAGAATGGCAGGGGTTTTTTTTGGGGGGGGGGAAGAGGATGTGGACAGAGCCCAGGCATTGGTGGGGTCTGTATCCCCCCCCCAGGTCGATGGGCATGGAAATGCCAGGCCCCCTGGAGGAGGGGGGGAGGGGGGGAGGGGGCGCGTCTCTGAGGAAAGAGGTTTCCAGCTGTTAAGTTGCCCTCCTGTTTTTTTGGTTGGGGACCTAAACTGCTGCTGCAACTTGTCCCCCTTTTGGAGGTGGGGGTGGAGAGGAGCGTCTTTCTGTAAGGCGCTTGTGAATTGTGCTTGTGGGGCCCCGGTCTCTTCCTCCTGGCTGCTGGTGTGGGGCTTTCAGGGGAATGGGGGACCCTTAATAGTGAGCTGGTGGGAACCCCCTTCTCCCTCCAGGCCCTGAGAGCAGGTCTGAGGTCTTTGCAGAGCTCTGGAGTAAGTTGGGGGGCTGGAGGGCAAGGAGGCCCCCCAAGTGGGGGAAGGGTACTTAGTATCTCTGGACATTGTTTTAGCCTCATGTCCAGCCGGTTTCTTCCTGGCCTGGGGATCTGTGCTTGGCCAGAGGAGGCTCCTGGCCCCCCACCCCAGGCATGTCCCAGTTGAGACTCTTCTCTGAGCCATGGAGCTCATCCTGCCCACACTCAGCCCCAGTTCGACTTTCTCTTTGCCCCTTTTATTTCACCAGAGGACAGATGCACAGAGTGGTGGAGGGGGATGTTCTCAGGGGGAAGTCCAGAGCTCAAGGGACGAGCGCCTACCTTTCCTGAAAAAGGTTCCAAGTAGGGGCTGAGGGAGACCCTGGACCCCTGGAGAGTCTGCTGCCAGGCAGTGTAGATGCTACAGAGCTCCATGGCCTGTTGGCCTGGATCCCACATAAGCAACACCCCGAGTAGCGACTGGTTGGAAGGTGGAAGACAGGCCAGTCCTCTGTCCAAATGTCACCTTGGCTGTATGAAGGGGCCTTAGGAAGCCCATATTTCCTTGGCCCCCAGCTGTGACATGGGTAGGAAAGGTGGCCCCTTACAGGTCTGTTGCAAGGATTGCTCTGATAATGCATGAGGATGGCTGCTTCATTTTAGGGCCTAAGGCATGAAGGCTTTGCTACTTGTCATTGTAGCAGTGTATTGGAAGAGCCTGGCTGCTGGATCAGACCAGAGCGGAGGCCTGGCTAGTCGGGCATCCTGGTCTCCCCACCTGCAAGCAGGACCTGAGAGCAACCTCAGCAGCAGCACTCTCTCCCCACTGGTGCTCCCCAGGATGTGGTCTCATTTGGGGGCCTCCTGAGGGTCTTCATGGTGGAGCATCTGCCTTGAAAGCTGAAGTTTCAGTCCCAAGTGTTTCCAGCTGGGAGTGGGAATGTCCCTGGCCTGAACCCCTGGAGAGCCATCACTGGCAGCCAAGGTAGACAAGACCAAGGTAGATGGGCCCAGTGGTCTGACTCAGGAGAAGGCAGCCTCCAGAGTTTCCTGCCTCTGGCAGCGGAGGGAGGACATTGGCCGCAAGGCTGGCACCCACATTCCAGCCCCCACCAACCCCCACTTGCCCAAGGAGCCCCAAGGCCCCTTCCTTCCTCCTGACCAAGGAGACATTCAAGGGGGAGTCCAGCCTTTCTTCTCCTCCTGGGCAAGGAGAGCTGGATGTGGGCAAGTCTCCCGGGCTGCAATTCCTTGCCCTCCCTCTCCCCCAGGGGATCGATACTCCTTCTGCTCGAGGGCTTGATAACAGGGCTGGTTTTATAGGAAAATCTTTGGGGATGCTATCAGAGCAAACATTCTGCTTGGGAAAATCGTTAGACTAGCTTTGTCTTTAGCAGGCTGAGCCGAGCCCCAGCTAAGTAGGCGAGGTCTGCTGGCAAGGAGAGCTGGCCCCTTGTGGAGCAGCCATGGTGGTTGCCGGCGGGGTGGGTGTCATTTGGAGCAGGTGTGAGCAGCTTGTGCTGATCCAGACAGGGCAGGGGGACAAGGCCTGGCAAGGAAGTCTTCCCTGCCCCCACCCCACCAGAAGAAATGGAAATATGGACATGGTTCAGTCCTTTCCAGGGGAATTTGCCTGGAGAGTGTTTGGCTGCCTTTGGGGGGCCAATTGCCAAATGGCTCAGGGCACTTGTGGGTGGGTGGGGGGGTGCTCAGGCCCACATGTGAATACCCAGATGTGACCATCTCTGCAGGAGGCTGAGGGGGGGAGGCAGGCAGGCAGGCAGCGGTTGTCAGAGGAGCGATTCAGCCCAGCAGGACCAAAGGCTGCCTTCCTAGTGGCGGCTGCTTTCTCCTCTCGGTGTCTCCCGTGCCCTTGAGCCTGAAATAGATGCTACTCCAGAACAAAACAACAAGCCATGCAGGACTGTGCCGGCCTCGCAGCTCTGCGTGCGTCTGTTCAAAAGGTGCAGCGGTTGTAGAAGCACCACACGCGGTGGGCGGAAGGGGGAGGCGAGGGGCAGGATTTGGCCCCAGAGGTGCACCTGTGTGTGAGAGAGGGAGAGAATGAGTGGAAAGGGGGCTGTGCTCTGGGACCTGAGGCCGATTTCAAGGGAGACGTGAAATGCTTCTGAGCCTCTCCCCTCTATGGGTCACGTGTGCGAGGTTTTGACACACAATTGGCCAGAGCGAGGGAGAGACATCAGACCTTGGTTCCTGCCAGCGTGGATCTTGCCAGTTTTGTGGACTAGCCAGTTCCAACATCACGCTTGGAAGCAGCCTCTAAAGCTGCAGCCTTCAGCCTTTTCAGACCCAGGATGCACTTTGCATAGACTCAGAGTCATCTAGTCCAACCCCTTGCAATTCAGGAATCACAAGTAAAGCATCCGTGACAGATGTCTGTCTAATCTGGGCTTAAAAAAACCCAGTGCCCCCAAACATGCATTGGGGGACCCGTTTCTTAACCTTTCCCATCTATTTCCCTGGTGGCCGTGCTCCTGTTTGAGCTGCTGCGCAAATCAGTCCATGACCTGCTAGTGGTTCTTACCCCACCAGTTGAAGACCAGAGCTTGAAAGAAGCCACCTTCAAATGCTGGAGCATTTCCTTTTTCAACTGGTGGAGTCCTAGTTTGTGGCTTGGGGGGGGAGAGGGGCCCAAGGCTCTAGGGCATTTTGGTGGCCCTACAAGGCTGAGTTCCGGGGGGGGGGGGGGTATGGAAGCTGCCATTTTGGATTTCTGTTTGGCTGATGAGGATTTGAGCAAAGGCTCTGTGGAGAACTGGAAGGATCAAATGAGTTAAAGAGCATCCTTGGGCTGTGGGGGTGTCCCGATACCCCCACTTCTCTGGTCCTGCCCACTGCCCTGAAATGTTTCACAGACGGGAGGTGGTGGTCTGTCCTGGACAGTGCAGAGTTCCCAAGGCATGGATATACCAAAGTCCAGGGTGCTGATGTCCTCTCACCCCCAAGGGGCTTGGAAGCAGACACACCTGCAAGGATCATACCTGTGGGAGTTGGCATGGGAGAGCTGGAGGAGATAAGAGGTTCATAGAATTGTAGAGTTGGTTCGTCCAGTCTATGCACTGCAGGAATCTCAGCAAACATTCTAGCCAGAGAAGAGGGGATAGAGCAGTCCTGGGTCACAGGCTTGTCCTGCTGAGCCTCCCAGGCAACCCGGAGAGCTCAGTTCAGCCTGGCAAAATCCCTGGCCTCCTCCTCCTCCTCACTGGTTTTCTTTTCCATTTATGGGAGAGGAGCAGATCTTGAAGCATAAATAAGGGAGAAGCTACACTGGAGCAGGTGCTCATTTCAATTTGTTATCCTGGTTGTTGATGGATGTCTCTGGACTACAGCAGGTATTTGTTCTCGGATCAAAAGGACCCTTTAGCTGAAGAATTAGGGCTGCTACAGATCCGCTGGTGCTCCCCAAAGCATGAGCATTAGAAGTTGAGGCTCCTGCCTCCGCTTCCTGCACCACATAAACAGACAAGAGATGCCAACCCAGTTTGTCATGCTAAGCCCAACCATGGCTTCATGGTGGCATGCAGGTGTGGTCTCTCAGAGAGGAGAATGTGCCCACTTTGCAGCTGAGAGCTAAGTCAGGGTTTGGCAGAACTTGTCCTCTGAATCTGGGCTTGTGGGTTGACAGACTCCAGACAAACCAAAACAGGTGACACGAAAGCAAACCATGGCTTAGTGGTGCAACAGAACCAGAGGAGGAAGGAGACAGTCGCCCTCTCCTCTCCAGAGCCCATGGCTTTGTGGGTCCATGTGAAGCTCTGGTTGGTCAGGTCATGTTACTGTTTATTTACATGCTGCCTTTTCGCCAAAAGACTCCCAGGGCAACTCCCAGGAACAAACAGATACATTATTCCCCAAAATATATTTATATACCACTGTTTCATAAAAATATATCACAGCAGTTTGCAACAATATAAAAACACAAAGCCATACAGTAAATTCATAAGGCGTTCGAAGCAAATACGTACAAACACAATGATACAAATACAGAATAATGCAAATCTAGATGGTGCATATTCAAAACAGCCATAGAATCAGATAGTTGGAAGGGATCCCAAGGGTCATCTATTCCAACCGCGTCCAGTGCAGGGATCTCGGCTAGAGAATCTCTGATCAGGGTCCCAGGCAGGGTCGGTGTGGCAAGGCAGATGCCCCCTGGTGGGTCCCCAGACCCTCCCCTGCCATTCAGTGTTGCACGAGAACAGGTCCCTTCCCTTGCGTTGTGCCCGTGCTTCCCTCTTTGTCTCCAGCCTCCCTCTCTCCTTGGCCTCCTACCCTCCTCCTGGCTCTGGGGCCCTGAGCCCCTTCCCTCTCTGCATTCCTCTGGCTTGAGGAGATCTGGGTGAGGAGCCCAAAAGCAGCCAGATCAGGCTAATGGCCTCCCTGGCTCATCACCCCTTCTCCCCTGTTGACCAACCAGAAGTCCCTCTAGCTTCCGAGGTCTGCCTTGGTTTGGAGGGCTGGGCTGAGGGAGAAGGAGCTGGAATTGACTCTGGGGTGGGGATCCTTCCAGCCAATTGATATTTTGTAATGGAAAGAACAACCAGCTTGAGCCCACCATGGCCCCTTCCTTCTCTCCACCCATATTGTGTTCTTCCTATGCCAATAAACCTCACAGAGATCCTCTGTCTAAATTGAGTAGCTCCCCTCCACCTCCCTAGCAGTGGCGGAGCTTCAAGCTCCGGCGGGGGGTGGGGGGCCGAGAGAGGAGAGGGCGTGGCTGGCATGCATCCTGGGGGCATGGCGCCCAGCACGGGAGGGGGGAGCCATGATGGCACCCCACCGGGATCGTGCCGCCAGAGACGGTGCGCTCTCCCCACACCCCTGTTCCTCAGCCAGTGCTCCTTACTGACTCATTTGAAAGCAGGTACCAGATTGAAGAACATCAGAAGAGCTTTCTGGATCAGGCCCATCTAGTCCAGCATCCTCTTCTCACAGTGGCCAACCAGATGCCCTAAATGGGAAACCAACATGCAGGATCTGAGCCCAAGAGCATCCCTCTCCCCTCCTGGGGTCTCCAGGGACTGGAAGCATCTCTGCCTCTGACTGTGGAGGCAGAGCAGAGTCCTTGTGGCCAGGAGCCACGGAGAGCTTTGTCCTCCATGAATTTGCACAATTCTTTTAAAAAGCCATTCCAGTTAGTGATGGTCGCTGCCCTCCTGCAGAAGTGAGCGCCATCTTTTTCAGCAAAGCTGCCTTCCTGGCCTGAGCCCCTTTGTCCTCTGACCTGGGGGTGGCACTCTTCCCAGCAGGACTGCATGCCAAAATTGTGCACCCTGCCCTGCGAGGGCTCCCCTATCCATGTCCTTGGGCCTCTCCCCAATTCACCACTGCCCTGTGTGGCTCCTTCCCTCGCTGCTCCTTCAAGGGGGTCTCCACCCCCTTTGTTTAATCCCCCTCATCCTTCTCTGTGGCTTCATGGGGCTCATTCTTCACATGGGGGCAGGGAAGACTTGCCCCCTTTAAATGTGTTGCTGCAAGAGGATTTTAGTTTTTGTTCTTTGCTGTTTCTATCTGATTTCAGCATTTCCGTTGCATTTGCTCTGAAAGAGATCACCCTGAGGTACCTGAGCGCAAAAAATGCAGCTTATATTTATTAATAACGTCAGCTGCCGCTACTGCATTTCTAACCTGCCCTGTATCAAATGATCTCAGAGCAGGTTGCAATCCATAAATATGCCAATGCAACGTAAACTGTAAAAACCACAAAAATCAACCATGTGAAATCTAATAACCAGTGGCAAAATCCAATATGGGACCATTATACAAATCGGTGGTGTGACTGGCTTTGGAATACTGTGCTGTTCTGGTTGCCTCCCCTCAAAAAGGACACTGTAGAGTTGGAGAAATTTCAGAAAGGGGCCACCAAAGTGATCAAGGAGGCAACAAGGCTGCCAAAAACCAGTTGCTCAATTCGCCAACAAATTTGGGACCTAGAATTTCAGTGTCATGTGAGTGAGATGAATAAACACCCAGCAGTCAAAGATGGTTTTACCCCAGCAATATATCTGTCAAAATTACAAATATCTAAATATAGACGGTCGTTCACCCTCGCAAGATTCAACGTGCTGCCATCTGCCTTATTGCAGGTCAGATCTGTGGGTAAACCGTATGTGGAACGAGTTTGCCGCTTGGCCTGATAGAGGTGGAAACCGTCTCTCATGTCTTGCTACAATGTCATTTTTATGAGGATATTCGCTCGGTCTTTATCACCCCTGTTATACAGAAAATTCCAAGTGGGTCTGAACCACAATGCTTAAAATTCCTGATAGAGGATAAGGATCCAGAGATCATACTAAGGGAGGCCAAATTTTGCGTGCCTGCCATAAAACCCAGGGAACAAGCTGTGCTATTACAAAGACTAAGGTCTCAGGTACAAACTCTAGATAATATTTTAGAGCTAAGACCTAAACCACATTTCCAATGGCTGTCATATTCATATTGTTTATTGTCATAGTTGATTGTTAATTCAGACTTAATTCTATTGTGTTTTATGTTCGCTTAGTACGGTTTGTGAATCAGGTCTGGGAGCATAATAAATTTCTTTCATTCAGATACCAGTTGCTGGAAACCCCAGGAGACGAGAGAGGAGCTCTTGGGCTTGGATCCTGCTTGCTGGTTTCCCATAATGGGCATCGGGTTGGCCCTTGTGAGAACAGGATGCTTGGCTAGTTGGACCCTGGTCTGCTCCCCCAGGGCTCTTCTCATGATCGGAACCTCTAGGCATGCAGCTCAGACACCACAGCTTCCACTAAGAGCCACCCGCACCCCAAATTCACTTGGTGCCTTGGCGAGACCAATGGTGCCAACCAGGCCTAATCCTGAATTCACTGAGAACAGGAGGCATGCTAGACTAGATGGCTGGATCAGCAGGCTGTTCTTGTGTTCTTTTGCGCTTGCTGGCTGCCTGAATCGCACAACAGTCTAGATCATGGGTAGGCAAACTACGGCCTGGGGGCTGCATCCGGCCCAATCTCCTTCTCAATCCGGCCCGCGGACGGTCCGGGAATCAGCGTGTTTTTTACATGAGTAGAAAGTGTCCTTTTATTGAAAATGCATCTATGGGTTATTTGTGGGGCTTAGGAATTCATTCTTTTTCCAAAATATAGTCCGGCCCCCACAAGGTCTGAGGGACAGTGGACCGGCCCCCTGCCATGGGTTTCTGGTCTCCTTGTCAGCCCCCCAGCAGAGTGGCCAGTGGGGGAGCTGATGTTGCTGGACCCCAGCCCCCCACTGGCATCCTCAATGACTGGCAGTACAGAGAAGGGCAGAGGGGAGGGCCACAAGCGGTTTCTTCATCCGGTGCATGCACATTCCTCCGCTGCCAACACTTTCCTCCCTTGGCTTTCCTCCCTTGGTTTTGCAGGGCATCGGGGGGGGGGGGGGCAGCAGTGGGGAGATGGGGGCCAAGAGGAGCCCTGTTGGCTGAAAAGAATTGTTCTTTGATGCTGTAAGGGCAGCACCGTGGGGGTTCAACAGATCAAGAAATGAATAGAAATATCTCTGGTGCCGGCATTCTCCGAAGCCTCTTTTCTGAGTTTATCCTCCTCGGGAAAATGGATTGTTTACAATATCATCTGTTTCCTTAGTAAATCTAAAGCCCGTGAAATGGGGAGAATCTCATCTCTTACCTGCAAATATTGTGTGAAATGGCAAATCTGCAGAATTGCGCACCCCCACCCCCACCACTACGGTTGCCGTAGTCATTGTGCATTGCTGAATTACTTTCCAGGGTGTATTTTAGCAATACACTCTTAATAGCTGAAAGGGGAAATAGAAAAAGATATTTCTGCTTATTTCTTTTTGTTTGGGTGCATTATTTTTATTATTATGATTAAACACATCGTAATTCCGTTTTTTGATACTTTTGTGCTGTGAGAGCGGAGGAAGGGATTATCCACCTTGGGTGGCTCCTCTTACCTGTCAGAATAATATCTAGGCAGGCATGATCAGCAGTGTTATCTGTGATTCTCCTATGCTTTCTGGGGGGCCCTCGCCCTGGTTCTGCAGTCAAGCAGGGATGTGTCTGTCTGTGCATTTGTGGTCATGCTGGATTCAGCAGGATTTGTCAGCAAACATGCCCATCCATGGCACGCATGTGGCAATCCTCCCACTGACCTCGTGAGGTGCATGGCTTGTTCTAGAGCTGTGGCTCCCAAAGTGGGTGATGGGACATGAGTGGGGGGCACTGAGAGGCAAGGGGGCAGCAGGGGGACGCTTGGGGTGTAAATGGCCACCAGACTTTGAAAAGCTGACAGATCAAGTGCATCCATTTTGTTGCATTAATTGGTTACTGTTTTGCGTTTTGTGGTGTTATTGCCTTCCTTAGTGGGTTGTGCAAACTGCTATTCTGAAGAATGCTTTTTGTAGGGTACAGTAGAGGATGAGTTTGTGGAACCAAGGGGGTGGGCCCCCCAAAGGTTTTGGGAACCCCTGAACCATAGTTCAATTGTGCTTTGAATTGTCTTGCTGAATGGTCGGCTCAGTGTTCCTCTGACTCCTAATTCTTCATGCCAGCTGTGGTTATAAAAAGATGTTGGAGAAGGTCTGGGTTGCACCTTAACAGGCCCCACACTATGCAAACCTCCAGAGAGGAGGACTTGGCTGCTTTGCTCACCCCCGATTCTCCTCCTTCCCCTCTCACCTGAGAAAGGTCACCTGAAGCCACATCTCGTGGTCTCGCTCTCCTGAGTCTGGGCAGGCCAGGAGGAGCAACCAAGGATTGTCGGAGTGACAAGAAATTCAGCATGTCAACCCAGCTGCGAAAAAGGCAAATTCCATGCCAGGGATCACTAGGAAAGGAATTGGAAATAAATCTGTTGATATCAGAATGTTGTTCTGCAAATCTGTGGCGCAACCAGATCTGGGATGCTGTGTCCAGTTTTGGTTGCCTCACCTCAAAGAGGAGAATGCAGAGTTGGAAAAGGTCCAGAGAAGGGCCGCCAGAATGATCATGGGGGCGGAGAAAGGCTGCAGAGTTTGGGACTTCATCTTAAACAGAGAAAAGGCAAGTAAGAGGATAGAGGTTTGTAAAATTGTGCACAGCATGGACTTCATCTCGCATAACACTGGAACTCATGGACATCCCAGGAAGCTGGAAGATTCTGGACAAATATACCAAGAAATGACTTATTCATGTAGCAGAGTTAAACTATGGAGCTTACTCCCAAAGGAGGCAGTGATGGTCACCAACCGAGATGCCTTTAAAAGAGGATCAGACCAATTCAAGGAGGAGGAGAGGGATGTTGATGGCTGCTGGCCAGGATGGCTCTGCTCTGTTTTCATGGTGGGGGCAGTAAATACTTCTGAATACCCCCTGCTGGAAGCTGCAAGAGGGAAGGTGGCTCTTGGGCTGGAATCCTCCTGGTGGGTTTCCATAATGCCATCTGCTTGGCCCCTGGGAGATCAGGATGCTGGAGTAGGTGAGCCATTGCCAGGATCCAGCAGGCTCTTCTTAGGTCCATCTAAATGGGATTTATTCCCCATATTTATAGACTATTCTGTAACCCTAGAGTTAGGCCTGAGAATGGGATTTTTATTTTTTATCCCAGTGGATCAAGACCCACCGCTGCATCCTCCACACTCGGCTGCCTGCTCAGCCTCCGCTTTCTTCCTTCGCTGCTTACCTTGAATGTGAAATTGTAAGTTCAGATGCTGTTCCACGGAGAATCTGTGAATTTGGAAGGTACTCCAAGGGTCATCTAGTCCAGCCAACCTTTTCTCAGCAACCTTCAATGAAGGAGAATCTGCTGCCTTCTGTGTATGCAACTTCCCGCCTCTCCGATCTCTTTCCTGATCACTGGTTTTGTGCCAGTGAGGAAGAAGAACATTGGGATTTTGCTCTGATAAAAATCAGGTTGCAGGGAGATGGCATTGGGGGCCCCCACGAAAGGCCACTTCCCACTGGGGCTTCCAGCAGGAGATGAATGGTTGTTGCAGCTTCCTCTGGCCATCCTGAGATGGTCCTCTCTTGGCAATGCATGGGGGAGATCAGGGAAGCAGAGAGGAGTTCAGGTGGGTGGCCCTGGAGATGTGGGCTTGCTCTTGGAAGCTGGTGGCGAAGTCTCTAAGCTTGAGCCCCGGAGTCGTGGCCTTGGTGGGTCTTTGCTGCTGCCGTCCTGCAACCTGCTTGTCTCATGGCTCCAATAGTCACCTGGGGCCGGTGGTTTGTAACACGCCCTCTCCTAGCATGGGGGACTCTCTAGTTTTAGAGAAAAGGCAAGTGAGAGGCAGCATGATAAATGTTTATAAAAAGCTGCATGGCATGGAGAACTGGGCCAAAACTAACAAAGCGGATTTCAGTAGGGACAGACACAAGTTTTTACACTCAAGCAGGAAGAACCAGTTGCACACATAGAAGATACTTAGCTGTTATGGAAATGACATGCCCCCCCATCTTTAAAGTTGTTACAATGTTACAAATATTATGCCTGAATGTATCCTTTCGACTTGACAGCTCAGGGAAGATACCTAGCTTTATAAATTCGTAGAAAATCCATTCTTTAACCAACTCTCCTCATTCCAACGCCATTTTAACCCTTAAAGAAAGGTGAATTTTCGCTCCACCTCCCTCCATGAACCAAGAAGCAGGAAGTCACGTAGGCAGCAGGAACCGGGTATCCCGTCATAATTCCCCAAGCGTGAGAGCACATTCACAGCCCCCCACCCAGGGAGTGACCAAGGGGGCAGCAATGGACATCTGCAGAGGCAGCTTAGCAAGTCAGGTGTTCTGAAAGCCCACCCCCAGATAAGTCCTGAGGGCAAGGAGATGTAAAAAGTTTTATTGTTCTTTTGGAGATTCTTAAGAGGGGTTGGGAAAGGTGTCTGAGAAAGTGACCTAATGTTGAACTTGTATAACCCTTGTATACCCCTCTTCATTTGTGACATGCTAGTGATGTAGAGGCGATGTGTCAATGATGCTGCTCAAAGTGTATTCTGGGGGAAAGAGGGAAGGTTTAAAAGAGGATGTCACCCCCTGCTCCTGGAGAGACCTGTTGCGCAACAATAAAGATCGTGGTCTACTGACCACTGTTTTGCTCCTATATTTGGCTGGAACGTCCTTCCTTTCTGACCGTATAGACCCGCAGGCTCTGCCCAACGAGCTGGGCTCTTGAGTATCCTCTCAACCCAGAATTTTCCTTAACATGGCTTACCAGCAGTATATGTGGAAAAGGTCTGTGGGTCTTGGTGGACCACAAGCCTCACCTGAGCCCACAGTGTGATGCAGTAGCAGCAGAAGAAAGTGAATGCTATTCTAGGCTGCATCAAGAGAAGTCCAATGTCCAGACCAAGGAAAGTCATGGTACCCTCTCTTCTGCCTTGATCAGACCACACCTGGAATATCGTGTCCAGTTCTGGGCACCAGAATTTGACCTACCTGACAGGGTTGTTGTGAAGGTGAAAAGGGGAGGAGCACGCCACTTTGAGCTCCTTGAAGGATATTGGTGGGCTAAAAGTGCAAGAAGTAAAAATAAATGCCGAAGCAACGAGGTCTCAGACGGGCGATTTCTGCACGCTTGATTCCTCCATCAGAGGGCCTCTATTGGTGGTCCTGCAGAAGGGGTGACAGGGAGCCCACCCAGGACCCACAAGCTGCCCTTGCCTCCTGCCTTCCCTGCTGTGTCGGGCGCTGGCCTTCGTGAGGTGTGGCCTCACTCTGGCTCGCAGGAGCCGTTTTGTCCGTCAGCGCCTGTTTGGTTGCTTTTCCTGGAACAGTCATGAGCTTCTCCTTAGCAATGCAAGACTCCACAGATGACATCAACCTGGCAGGTGGGCTGTGGCTGCCGTGGGTCCCTCCCCACAGGTCTGAGTCACTCTTCCTGGCTTCTCTTTGGGGGAATGGGAAGTGAATGCCATAACCTCCTTTCTGCATGACATCCACCTGTCTTCGTGTGGGATGGAGAGTGAGAGCAAGTTTCACGACTACCCTGAGATCTGCCAGAGGGTTGGACCTGAAGTCCGCTGGGCTCAAATGGCAAGAAAGAGGATTTAGATGAAACCTGAGGGAGAACTTCTTCCTGGTGCCAGCTGCACTGCTGTGCCTCAGCCTGTCTGGGAACAGGGTGGCCTCTCCTGGAGAAGCCAGGTTGTCATACTGGACTTCCTGCCTGGGCAACTTTCAAGATTGGGTTGCAAGAGCACTCGGTTTTTTTGCTGGATGTAGAAATGGCTGGAAACCCTTTAACCCACTAAGTGCAGCTTCACAGTGACAGTTGGTGGAGGAATTGTGGACCTTGGATCAGAGGTGAGGCCGCAGAGAGCTTGGGGAAATCATTGTAATGATCGGACAATGGATCGGAGTCCTGGTATTTTAGGTGCAGCTGGACACTGGCTGTTTCCTAACTGTCCTCTACCCCTTTAAGGTAATCCATGAGCTTGTTTTCAACTTCTGACTTTATAAGTGGTTCAAAAACAGAATTTAAAAGAGATTTCTGCCTGGCAAATGTTAGAAGGCTTTTGAATTTCGCAGCAGAGAACACGTGTGTGTAAATTGCCTCCCAGAGTTAGTCTTATGGCACCTTAAAGGCTAATTGCAGATATATCATTATATTGATTGATTGATTGATTGATTGAATGCATATATACTCCACCGTTTTCTCCAAGGAGCTCAGAGTGGTGTCCATGGCTCTCCTCCTCCTCATCTGATCCTCATAGTAACCCTGCGAGGTAGGGTTAGGTGGAGAGGCAGTGACTGGGCCAGGCTCACCCAATGAGCTTCAGGCTGGGTGGGATTTGAACCCAGTTCACTACTAGTCTGACATTCTAACCACCACATCACCCTGACATGGTGGGCCTCAGGGATCCCTGGCCATCCTTGAGAGCGATGTGCTGGGCACTGCCACCTGGAAAGGGGCACATGGCACAATTTCATGCCCCCCAAGCAAGGGAGAAAGCTTCTTCAATGGTGCCAGCCTCTCCTGGTTGCCTCTTGGCCTGCATGGAGGGGCAGGGGCAAGGGAGAGGGCTATCAAGGCCTCCTAGCTGGGGAAGAGGCCTCTTGTGCTCGGATCCTGCCTGCTGGTTTCCCACAGGCAACTGTTCAGCCATTGTGAGAGCAGGATGAGGTCCCAGGTGAACTACTGGCCTGTTTCAGCAGGCTCTTCTGATGCTCACTCTCCTCCCTTGGAGAGCAGAGGTTGGATGGTCATCTGTCCTGGAGACTCCTGCATTGCAGGGGGATGGACTCTTGGAGTCCCTTCCGACTCTACCCTTCTACGGTTCTATGATTCTCATGGAAACACAGAAGAGCAGGCTCTTCTGGTGCTGTTATGCAAGGGAAATGCCGTCAAGCTCCTCAACGCGCTCGAGCAAGCGGCTTTCTTGGTAGCAACAGCAAGAGCAGGTCCTGGTAAATGACAGATGGAGAGAGCTATTCTGGCAGCAGGCTGAGGAGATGCAGGCTGCTCTTCATCAGAGCATTGGAAAAGCCTGCTGGATCAGGCCAATGGGCACCACCTCGTAGGGCATCCCGTTCTTGCCCCAGGGAGAAGCCCACAGGCAGGAGCTGAGCATAAGAGCCCTTCTCCAGCACATCCCCCACCCAGCCCACCTTTTGGAAAATGGAAAGCTGGCAGGAGTCTGTTCTCTCCCTTCCTCCCACAAAGGGATCACCCAGGGGGAAAGGATAGGGTCCTTGGCAAGAGCGAGCAGCCAAGTGGTGCTGGCATGTCTGCCCCTTAATCACATCTTGGTTTCAACACCTGTTTGGAAATCTGACTCGAGGTGTGTGGCACCTTGAGAGTTCTGTGCTCCTAGGCAGAATGAGAAAGCAAGGAGACCCAAGGCAAGCAAGTAAAAAAAGGGCGTGGTTATATATATATATATATATATATAAACAACAACAACTGGGGAATTTGTGTGGCTTGGTGGGAATTGTCACAAGCAATGTTGAGAAGCTGCCGTGTTGGCGTTCCATGTGGCAAGCACCAACGATTCGTGATTTCCCCTCCTTTGCAGGCCTTGGCACACGCCGTCCTGCAAAGTATGGGTGGGCTGACTCCTCTCAAACCATCCCACCTATGAACACCCTTCCCAAAAATCAGGATAAAAGGGGCTTTGGATACCTTAACTGCAAATGAGTTTAGAGTTGCCCACCAAACGTTTTCCCGAGTCCAGAGTGGGTCCCATGTGGGTCACACTTTTGACACTTGGTTGTGATGAGCAAGCCTCTGGGCAGATGCAGGAAAAGGCATCTTGGACCCGTGACGCTCCTGGTTTGGCGGATGGCTTTGAGCAGATCTTCCTCTGGTCTTGAGCCAAGAATTGTAGCGGAATCACAAAGGCGAAGCCAGGAGTGGGTGGCGAATCAGCAAACCACCTCTGGGGGCTGGGCTGGCGGATGTGTAGCCTAGCTGTGCCCTTTGTGTTTGTGCTGCAGGCAGTGACTTAGTGCCTGAATTTATCTCCAGGCAAAGCTGAGGGTTGTGTAAGTTTCCTAGATAAATAAAGGAACTGGGCCACTCGCCCACACCCTGCCCTGTCCGGCCATCTGGCCAAGGAAGGCCGGAAGCCAGAATTGAGAGCCACAGCTTCCTGAATTCTCCTCCTCCTCCTCCTCCTCCTCCTCCTCCTCCTCCTCTTTCTTCAAGTGAGTCGAGAGCTAGTGGTCCAGGGACCAGGCACTGCCCCAGCAGGGGACAAAGGCCTTGTCTCCCAAGATGATGCTTGCTAGCCCTCCTTTTGCCCCCCAAAAGCTTTTCTGCCCCCCAAAACCCTCCAAATAAGTGAAACAGAGAAAAGGGTTCCCTTCTCCTGCATGGTTGGGGGTTTGATGGCCACTCTTGTTTTGGAAAATCTCCCACCCCTTTTAATTTGTCCCGCCACTGGAACATCCTGTCAGAGGAAGGATTCTGGCTCCCTCACAAATCTGTCCTTGGGTTCCCCACAGAGCGAACATCTTCAGAAGGTGGTGGAGTCTCCTTCCTTGGAGGGTGGAAGGTCCTCTGTCGTGGATGCTGGAGATTCCTGCAACCCTCCCAACCCCACTGTTCTATGAGACGATGAACTCTCCAGAACGGATTTGAGGCTGTCCTAAGGCACATCTAATGCCACAAAATACCTTCATCAGTCGGAAGGTTCACCAAGCAAGAGCCTGGGGTGGGGCTGGTAAAAGGAAGCTGTCTTGGCACTGAATCTGCACTTCATTTTTGCATTGGGCTCTAAATACTGTGTCTGTGCACACAGCACAACTGGCCATCCCATTCCAGCAATCTTTAAAATCTCTGGCATACCTGGGTATCAGTTAGTTGCCCAGAGTGGTTGGGGCATCCCAGTCAGATGGGAAGGGTATTGCTGCTATTATTGTTGTTGTTATTATTATTATTATATTGTTATTGTTCTTATTAGTGTGTATGTCTGTGTTTGGGGGAAGCAATACAGACTCTTGACCGAGCACCGGCAGAAGCTGCCCATTTGTGGTCAGACACTTAGAGGAGGGCTAGCAAAACCCCCAGAGCTTGCGAAAGAAAAAGTCCTTCTTCATGCAGTGCCTGGTTAAATTGAAGAATTCACTCCGCAAGAGGCAGTGATGGCTGCCAACCTAGATGGATTTAAAATTGGATTAAACAAATTCATGGACGGCCATGGATGGCTCCTAGCTAGGGTGGTTCTGCTCTGCCTCCACATTCGGAGGCAGCCATGCTTCTGAATGTCAGTTGCTGGAACTGCAGGAGGGCAGAGCTGCTCTTGTGTTCGAATCCAATTTGGGTTTCTCACGGAGGCATCTGGTTGGCCCCTGTGGGAACTGGATGCTGGACTAGATGGGCCATGGGCCTCATCCAGCAGGGCTTTTATTACATTCTTAGGCTGCCCCTTCAGTCTTGAGATGCCTTCTGGGCCCTGGGCAGGCTTGATCCTTGCAACTGGAAGTGGTTTTCCATGGATCCCTGTTTGAACTGGGAGCTGTTTCAGCCGGTGTTCATGGACCCCTGGCCTTTGGGTGGGAGGAAAAGGTCCATTTAGCTGAGCCCCCGCCAAGGGTCCCACCACAAAGTCATCCCTCAGCAAGCCTTTGCCTGAACCTTGCCCCCGACCGGATTTCGTCTCTGTGCCAGAGCTGCGAGTGTGTCTCCTATCTCGAAGGCTCAGATGAAGAGAGAGCTGAGTTAAGAACATTAGAACCAGGAGGCCGATAAAGGCCAGGCGAGAGAAACACAACACACACAAAGAGAGGCCGCCTCCTGCAAGGAGGACCTTGATCTGCCTCAAGATACAAATCTCGACTTGCTTCTTTCATGCAGTCAGAGTATTAGTGGGGGTGGGGACAATGGGAGCCAGCAGTCTTGTTTGGGAGGTTAAAAACATGGTTTGTTAATAATAGAATATGAGTTTATCCTGAAGTTGTGATGTTTGTCCTGTTTCTTAGTTGCTGGTTTGTTTATTAGCGTTTTGTAGATTGCAGTTGTTTTACTGATGATTTGTTAATTATATTATATGATTTATGCTGTACTCTTTATGTTGTTCTCTTATGGTTAGTTATTGTTTGTAAGCCACTTTGGGAAAACAGCATGGAAGCATCATCAATCAATCAACCAACAAGCCCCTTTGGAGCAACTAATACTTTTCCTGGGAAAGGGCCTTTCAACATCAGTGGAAGGTTTTCGCGTCCCCCGCCCAGCCCCTTCTCTGTTTTCTGCCTTTTCCAGAAAAGGCTGCTTATTTTTCAAAGCCCTTTGTGGTCTGGCAGCTCGGATGTTTGATCTGCCTCTTTGAAAAAAGGACAGGGGGAGATAGATTCCTTCAGGGTGCTGGGATTGATTAAAATGGGCTTAATAATAATTAGGTCGAATCAAACTTGTTTTTTAAAAAATGTAATTGGATCTGAGATTAAAATTCTGCAATGATGATCCTTGTTCTGTTCTGTAATCTCCAGACGGGGTCTGGGCTGGGCTGCCATCTTATCTGAGGTCTGATGGGGGTTGTTCTGGGTGGGGAGAGGGCAGGACACCCCTTAAGTCTCTGAGCCCAACTTGGGGGGGGGGTGTTAATGCTGCCAGTGGCTCCCCTGGGGGTGAGTAAGGGAACTCTGCCAGGAACATGGAAGCCCTCCTGTCTCCATGATGTGTTGTGTGATGATTGGAATCCCCATCTCTGCACCTTGTTCATAGAATCCCAGACTTGTAGAGTTGGAAGGGATTTTCCCAGCCCCCACAATGCAGGAATCACAGCTGAAGAATCCCTGACAGATGGCCGCCCAACCTCTGCTTAAAAACCTCCAAGGAAGGAGAGCGCACCACTTTCCATCAGAAAGTTCTTCCTAATATTTAATCAAATTCACAAGCCATTCAACCTGGGGAGAGCCCTTTGAACAGGCAGGCAAGGGGATGGGGACCAGTTGCTGCTTTGTCATGATACAGCTTCACCCAAGATGATGGGTGACCAAGAAGATGAAGGGTCTAGGAAGCAAGCCATGTGAGGAACAGTTGATGGAGTTGGGTGTGTTTAGCCTGGAGAAGAGGAAACCGAGAGGGGACATGAGAGCCACCTTCAAATATCTTGTAGGCTGGAGGGGGCAAGCTTGTTTTCTCCTGCTCTGGAGGGGAGGACCTAAATCAGTGGGTTCAAATGACAAGAAATGAGGTTTTGTGTACTGCAGAGAGATGGAGTCAATGACGCTCAGGGTCCCTTCCAAGGCTACATTTCTATGAAGCCTTCTCCCTTATCTGCAATTTTTCCAGGTGCTGGTTTTGAACTTCAAGCCTCTTCATGGTGAGGTGCCTTTTCCATAGAGTCATTGGAAGGGACCCACAAGGGTCATTTAGTCCAACCCCCTGCAATGCAGGAATCACATCTCAAGAATCCCTGACAGATGGCCGTCCAACCTCTGCTGGAAAATCTCAGTCCACCACCATCCGAGGGAGTCCATTCTACTGTTAAATAGCTTTTGCCAGCAGAAAGTTCTTCCTAATGTTTAGCTGGGATCTCCTTTCTTCTCATTTGGATCCATTGAATATTCCGCCTTGGTCAAGCCCCACCTGGAGTCCTCTGTCCAGTTCTCAGCACTCCAATTGGAGGAGGATATGGAAAAGCTGGAAGGTGTGCCAAGGAGGGAAACCAAGATGATCAAGGATCTTGACCAAGCCTTATGAGATGTGCTTGAAGGAGCTGGGTATGTTTAGCCTGGAAAAGAGAAGACTGGGAGGAGATATGAGAGCCATCTTCAGAGATATCTCAAGGGTTCTCACATGGAAGAGGGAACAAGCTTATTGGTAGGACTCAAACCTATGGCTTCAAGTTACAAGAAGGAGATTCCGACCAAACATCAGGAAGAACTTTCTGACAGCAGGAGCTGTTCCATAGTGGCATGGATTCCCTTGGGAGGTGGTGGACTCTCCTTCCTTGGAGGTTTTTAAGCAAAGGTTGGATGGCCATCTGCCATGGATGCTTTAGCTGAGATTCCTGCATTATAGGGGGTTGGACTAGATGACTCTTCTCCTCCCTTCTAACTTTACAATTCTAGGATTCTATAACAGACAGTATTCAAGACTGCTAAATAGAGCTTCCTTGTAGATTAGCAGTATATCTGTGTGGCTTCTCCTGTTTCCAGGCCCTGCTTGTGGCCTTTGCAGAGGCCTCTGGCTGGCTGGCTCTTGTTGCTGGGAGCAGCTCTGGTGGGACTTCATGGTGGTGTGAGGGGTCTGGGGCATCTTTGCCCTGATCTAGCTGAGCAGTCTCTTCTCTGCGGAGAAGCTGGTTGTGGTGGTAGCTGCGGAGACTGAAGATCAGGAAGAGCTCCCTGATGGCAAGAGCTGTTCAACAGCGGATGACCTTGGAAGGTGGTGGACTCTTGTTCCATGGAGCGGTTGGAAGGCCACCTGCCAGGGATTCTTTAGCATTGCAAGGGGGTTGAGCTAGATGAGCCTTGGGGTCCCTCCCAACTTTATAGTTTCATGATTCTAGGAGACCCAGAGAAGGCGGTGCCAGGGCTTAACTGCCACCCCACAGCAGACGCCGGCCATCCTGGGATGAGCTGGAGTTCTGCTCCCGCTGGCGATGAGTTTGATGCACCTCCGGAT
This sequence comes from Podarcis tiliguerta, assembly GCF_965153285.1. Taxonomy (NCBI): domain Eukaryota; kingdom Metazoa; phylum Chordata; class Lepidosauria; order Squamata; family Lacertidae; genus Podarcis; species Podarcis tiliguerta. The sequence goes on along the minus strand of NC_139534.1, from coordinate 134,781,629 downwards.
GAGTTTATTAAAACTCTTCTCTCTTTGCTTGATGAATTTTTCATGTCCGCAGGATGAATTGTACATAGCCCAAAAAATAAATTAAAATAAGTGCACATAAATCATTTACCATTCTTGGCTCCTGGAGAAAATTTGTTTCCGTTGCAGGGCTTGTCCTTTTTTAGAAGGCATTATGATTATCCCCATCTTCTGCGGCGTGAATATTCCTTGAGATGATAAGGACGTCGTGTCTCCGAGAGATCCAAATCACATTCTTTTCCCCCGTTGAAGATGGTCGGAGGAAGCCTCTGCTTCTCTGCAGTGTCCTGGAACATGTTGGATTAGCTTTATCTCACTTTCATACGGATAGAGCATCCGTTAGTGGGAAAGGCTGCAAATAAATCTTGCTTCTTAAAGGGCTGAAAGAGACGCTCTTGTTCTCGCACAATAAGACCCAGATTGTGTCTGCTCTGCACGGAGCCATCAATTTTCTCTTCTGTCCTTGCGGCAGCCTTAGAAGTCTGGTGCCTGTTTCTGGAACAATGCGCATTACGGAAGGGTGGCCTAGTGGTTAGAGTGCAGGACTCGGATCTGGCAGAGACCAAGGTTCAAATCCCCCCCTTGGCTGGGTTACCTTGGAGGCCAGTCACTGCCTTTCAGCCCAGCCTACCTCTCAGGGGTGTTGTGAGGATAAAACAGGAAGATGAAAACCGTAGGTGCCACCAACATTTGAGGAAAAGTGGGATACAAGCTCAATAAAGGGACCCCAAGGGCCACCTTCTCCCACCCCCTGCAAGGCAGGAATCATGGCTAAAGGATCCCCGACCGATGGCCTCCAAGGAAGCAGAGTCTCATCCTCTTCGCTGCCCAACAGCTCTGCCGGCATCTCTGCATTTATTTATTTCACAATCATTTATTCACCCCCCGACTATGAAGCAACAACACCCTCAAAGTGGTTTACAAAGGGAAGAAGACAATGACATTGTCAGTTAAAAACAACTCTTCTTTCTTAGTCGGAATCTCCTTTTATAGAAAAAGGAAAGAAGATTTCCTTGTTAGAGACCATTAGGAACGGTATTTTTTATTTTTATTTTTCAAAACGCCCTGTCGTCCTATGATTTTTAAAATACAGCAAAGGTGTCAAAAATATATCTGTCCTGATTTTCTTAAAATATACATTTCGCACCAGTTGACAGAATTAAAAATCGACAAAATATTAATGTAAATAGTAATTAAAAAACTAAGAAAGCCAGGAAGACGGTCTGAAGCTGGGAATGTGGCGTGATTCATGAGGCCTCTCTTGAAATCCATAGCAGAGCCGCCCTTTAAATACTCAAAGAATCATAACGTTGTAGAGTTGGCGGGGACCTGGGGGCCATCTAGTCCCACCCCCGTAATCCAGGAAATACAGCTAAGGGATACCTGACAGGTGGACACCCAACCTCTGCTTAAAAAGCTCCCATGAAGAGACTCTGCCTCCCACTCTGGGCAGTTCTGGTTGGTCTGCTCCAAACAGGACATGGCAGAGCTGGAAAAGCTCCAGAAAGGGTGACCTGGTGGGGCCAAAGCCCTTTCCCTGCCCAGAAGAGGTTTCTGTAGTGGAGACGAGAAATGGGGAGATGCGGGAGGGGTCTGCCCTGGCACTTGCCCCCCCATCTTCCCCGGGGGGAGGGCAGGTCTTTTCCCACCAAGAACTCCTTGGCTCCCCTCTGGAGAAGAACAGGGACCGTCTCACCTCAGGCCGACTCTTGGAGGCAACGGGGAGGGTGGGGTGGGACTTCGGAAGGGCTCCAAGTCCCTGTTTAGGTCTCACTTTTCCATGAGTAACACTCAAAACACCTAAAATCAAAATGGAAGAATACAATGCTATTTAAAAAAAAAAAAAAACACAACAAGAAGAATTTACAGTATCTTAATAGATAGAACAACTTGGGAAACCTCATTAAGGTTATAACATAAATGCAGTGGTACCTTGGTTCCGGAAGTCCGTTCCAAAACCAAAGGGTTCCAAAACCAAGGCACGCTTTCCCATAGAAAGTAATGCAAAATGGATTAATCCGTTCCAGACTTTCAAAAACAACCCCTAAAACAGCAATTTAACATGAAATTTACTATCTAACGAGACCATTGATCCATAAAATGAAAGCAATAAACAATGTACTGCAGTCACACAATCAATCAATCAATCAATCAATCGGTAGCTGTACTGGGTTCCACACAGTGACAAACAAACAAACAAACAAACAAACAAACAAACAGGAGCCACAAAAACATAAAATAAATAGCCAAAACAGACAGACTTCAGCGTAACACTCAAAATGGAAGTGTGGCACTCAAACAGAGCATGTTCGGCTTCCGAAAAAAGTTCGCAAACTGGAACACTTGCTTCCGGATTTGCAGTTTTGGGGTTCCAAGTACCAAGGCATTTGAGAAGCAAGGGACCACTGATTCAAGATATCAAATCATGAAAAAGCCACTCAACAATTCATTAAAATATTTAAGGCCATGGTTATAGTCTGCTGGATGAGGCCAGCATCCTGTTCCCGCTGTGGCCAGCTAGACGCCTCTTCTGGGAATCCCAGAACCAGGAGCCGAGCACATGAGCCTCACCTTCCCTGCTGTCCTGTCCAGCCACTGCTTCCAGATGCACTGCTGCCTGTGGAGACCCAGCAGAGCCATCGGGAGCCTTATTCTCCTCCATAAACCTGCCTTTTATAAGCCATCCAGGTTGACGGCCATCCCTGCCTCTTGTGGGAGGGAGTTCCACAGTTTAACTATGCTCTGCAAGGGACTCAGGTGGCGCTGTGGTCTCAACCACTGAGCCTCTTGGACTTGCTGATCAGAAGGTCAGCGGTTCAAACCCCTGCGATGGGGTGAGCTTCCGTTGCTCTGTCCCAGCTCCTGCCAGCCTAGCAGTTCAAAAGCATTTGGATAAATAGGGATCGCCATGGCAGGAAGGTAAATGGTGTTTCTGTGCACTCTGGTTTCCGTCCAGGTGTCTCATTGCGTCAGAAGTAGTTTAGTCCTGCTGGCCACATGATCTGGAAAGCTGTCTGTGGACAAATGCTGGCTCCCTTGGCATGAAAGCGAGATGCACACCGCAACCCCATAGTCGCCTTTGACTGGACTTAACCATCCAGGGGTCCTTTACCTTTATCTTTACCTGCATGGCAAAGGACTTTAATCTACCTTGAGTCTTCCGGCTTCACGGGACATCCACAAGTTCTAGTGTTAGGAAAGAGGGAAAGGGGCCTTTCTTTTCCCACTCTCTCCTTGCCATATAGAATCATAGAATCATAGAGTTGGAAGAGACCACAAGGGCCATCGAGTCCAACCCCCTGCCAAGCAGGAAACACCATCAGAGCACTCCTGACATATGGTTGTCAAGCCTCTGCTTAAAGACCTCCAAAGAAGGAGACTCCACCACACTCCTTGGCAGCAAATTCCACTGCCGAACAGCTCTTACTGTCAGGAAGTTCTTCCTAATGTTTAGGTGGAATCTTCTTTCTTGTAGTTTGGATCCATTGCTCCGTGTCCGCTTCTCTGGAGCAGCAGAAAACAACCTTTCTCCCTCCTCTATGTGACATCCTTTTATATATTTGAACATGGCTATCATATCCCCCCTTAACCTCCTCTTCTCCAGGCTAAACACGCCCAGCTCCCTTAGCCGTTCCTCATAAGGCATCGTTTCCAGGCCTTTGACCATTTTGGTTGCCCTCCTCTGGACCCGTTCCAGTTTGTCAGTGTCCTTCTTGAACTGTGGTGCCCAGAACTGGACACAGTACTCCAGGTGAGGTCTGACCAGAGCAGAATACAGTGGCACTATTACTTCCCTTGATCTAGATGCTATACTCCTATTGATGCAGCCCAGAATTGCATTGGCTTTTTTAGCTGCCGCTATATCCTTTGAGAAACTTCTCTGAGCATGGCTTGAGCCCCCTGAGTGTGCTTCCTTTCTCCGCCCGTCCCGTGCAGGCGCCAACTCTTTGCACATTGGGGTGTGTGCATCATTTCGCTGAGAGGAGAGTCACATGTGAGGTGGTGGCAGCTCCACCTGCCCTTCACCAGCTCATGGTGGGCAGAGGTCCAAGTTGCGTTGCGATTTCGCATTGCCATTTGGCGTCCAGATGGCTGGGTGAATCAGCTTCGAGGCCGAGAATGAGGAAGAATATTTGGTCAGCCGAGATGGAGGCCCCCTTGAGTTCTGCTCTGCTCAGTCATCCACTCTCTACATGGCTTAAGCATGTGAATTAAAATTGAGTGAAGCTCGGTGACTAAAAGGGAAAAGGGATGATTCAAACTTGTTTATTGTAATCTTTGTGCCATCAGCTAATTAGCAGAAAATCTTGTCTTGATTCCCCTTGCAGCCTCTTGGTCAGCTGGGCTGAATCAGCTGGGCTGACGCTCCGCAGGTTTCCTCCAAAGTTCAGTCCTACTGGGCTCAAGGGAGCTTACTCCCGAGTAGGACTGTTCCACAGAAGACTTAGACAACAAACTAGTCATGAACTTTGTCTCTTAAGCAGGACAGGCCTAACTCGACCCAGATACAATTAAGTACAGCACCACCTAGTGAATAAATGATATGAAAGTTCTATCCACACAGGGAGCACAATATTTCATCTTGTTTTTATTATTGCTTGTAAGCCACTCTGAGCCCGGCCTTGGCTGGGGAGGGCGGGGTATAAATATATTATTATTATTATTAATAATAATAGTGTTGCGCCCTTGATTTGGTCCAGTGCCAAGGGGATTGAATTCTTCGATGAGAAAACGTTTAAACATTTAGGACTCTTTAGTTGCTCCATCTTCCATGAAGCAACCCTTCAGACATTTGAAGATGGCCATCATATTACCTCTCAGGTTCCTTTTCTTCAGGTTAAGTGTACCCAACTACCTCAACCGATCCTGATATGGCTTGGTTTCCAGCCCCTAGATCACCCTCCTCTGCCCACCTTCCAGCTTGTCAACACCCTTCTTAAATTGTGGTCCCCAGAATTGGACACAGTATTCCAAGCGTGGTCTGACCAAGGCAGAATAAAGTGGGATTTCAACTTCCCTTGATCTGGACACTAGACTTCTGTTGTTGCAACCTAGAATAGCATTCATATTGTTGACTCATGTTCAGCTTGTGGTCCACCAAGACCCCTAGATCCCTTTCACCTGTACCGCTAGGAAGCCAGGTGCCCCTCATCCTATATTTGTGCATCTGGTTCTTCGTGCCCAAGTTCAGAACCTGACATTTGTCACTATGGAAATTCATTTTGTTAGCTTGTGCCCAATTCTCCAGTCTGTTAAGGTAACTTTGAATTCTGGCTCTGTCTTCTGTGATATTAGCTACCCGTCCTGGTTTGGTGTCATCTGCAAATTTGATGAGCATCCCCTCAGTTCCTTCAATTCCTTCATCCAAGTCATTTATAAAGACATTGAACAACAATGGCCCAGGACAGAACCCTGCAGTGCCCCTGGAAATGCTAGATGATGACAACAACAACAACAACAACAACAATTATTATTATTATTTATACCCCTCCCACCTGGCTGAGTTTCCCCAGCTACTCTGGGCAGCTCCCAACAGAATATTAAAAGCACAATAAAGCACAAGTCATTAAAAACTTCCCTAAACAGGGCTGCCTTCAGATGTCTTCTAAAAGTCAGATAATTGTTGATTTCCTTGACATCTGATGGGAGGGCATTCCACAGGGTGGGCACCACCACCAAAAAGGCCCTCTGCCTGGTTCCCTGCTTGAACATCCCTATAAAATCTCAGGCATTACGGAGAAGAAGCTGGAATCTGGTTTTCCTTTGCTCTCTTCTGGGCAAGAGAGTTATTCAGAAAGCTTTTCCTTCTGGTGACTGTTGGGAGGGGATGGGGGACAGCAAATTATTCCATTGATTATTTATTGAACATGGGGATGCTGAGAGCTTGATTCAGATTCTCAAACAGCAAACTGGAAGCTTGTATGAAATTTCACACCTGCTATGTTACAATGGAGGCTAGAAGATGCTTTTCATTCCAACTTTTCTGTTTTTTCTTCCAACTCAACACTTCTGTGATTCTACACCTATCAGAAAGGTCCATTCCTGGCCTTTTCTCCATCCCCCTGAACCATCCTCCCTTTATTATGGAAGAAATCTCTTTTGGGTTCCTCACTGTGCTTCAGTGACTGTATGTGGTGAACAGAAGAGACACGAGTTCTGTGTCCTCATTTTTGGGGTGGTCCTCCTTTGACTGAGTGGGAGATGATGGAGGTGGGAGGCGGTGTGTTGGCAGCGAGGCAGCTCCTCCTGAGCAGGTTGGAGAAGGAGGCAGCTGTTGCTGGGGTGGGGTTGCTTGGAAACCGCACTTTGGCAGTGGGATTTGCTGGGTGACTTGAGCATCTTGTGGAGCCCTTGCGCAACTGCCTTCTGCCATGGTAGTCCTTCACTGCCCCCGACCACGTGCTGAGCGCAAGAATGTGAGATTAGGCTTTTGGATCAGGCCAATGGGGCCCGGTCTCATCCAGCCTCCTGTTCTCATGGTGGCCTACCAGATGCCCATCCACAAGCAGAACCCGAGTGTGAGAGCAACTCTCCCCAAGAGCCTTCTCCATTAATGCCCTCTTAAAACCATCTTGGTTGATGGCCACCATGACGTACTGTGGCAGGGAGTTCCACAGGATAACTATGTATGAAGGACTTTCTTTTAGCCGTCCTGAATCTCCCAACATTCAGATGGTGACGGTGAGGATGATATTAAATTTATATACTGCCCTTCATCCAAAGATTTCAGGGCAAATTCACAAAATAAATAGTTAAAACAAAAGCAAAAACCATAACCCCATCATTGAATGTTTATGGGAGAGGAAGAAAAAACTTCTTTCTCCCGGACACGCGTAATTTTATAAACTTATATCATGTTGCATCTTCTCTAAACTGAAAAGCCCCCAAAATGCCACCCCCTCCGTTGTTTTGGTTTCCCATTTCCAAACTTTTCCAAAGCTACAAAATTCTTGACGTAAGGCAACCAGGACTGGAGAGTCTTCCAAATGGGGTTACAGCATAGATAAAACTATAATAAGTAGAAAACAAGTAAAGTGGTGATATAAATGCCCCCCCCCCAGGAGAAACTGTGGCTCGAAAGTGACTTCTCTCAGTGGCTCATGGATCTCTTCTGAAAAATCCAGAAAGGTTGCTCTGGGGCTGATCATTCTGGCGAGGAGGACCCATGGATCCGCCCCTCCTCACCTGCCGCTCTTTGGCTGCCTGGAGAAGAGTCTCCAGAGCTCAGCTGCCCCCTCTGGGGGCTCCAAGATGCTCTTTATTGCAGGCGTGCGATGCCGTTCCGCACCGCCGCAATTAAAAATGAAAAATAAAACCGAGAATGCATAAAAAATTCATAGGCCACAGCAAATTAATATCAAATCAGTGGTGTGTGCTGGTATCTGGAATTAACACTATTATGCTAATCACTAATCTGAATTCAAATTGGACAACTTGAAAGCGGAGAGGCATTAATAGCATTTTAAATCAGATTGGCTGAAACCTGACAATTTAACTACAGTCAGGTGGGCTCGACTGCCCCACTCTCTGCCTCTGCAGTTGGGGGGGGGGTGCAAGGAAGGAGAGCCAGGGGAAATGCTGCTGTATTTGGGGGGGGGGGAAGGGGGTTGGGGAGAGGAAGGAGAGCTTCGGGCACTTCAATTCCCCGCCCACTGCGTTGGATTTTGTGTATGGGTGTGTGAATTCAAGTCCTGCAAGAAGCTTCCATTATGAACCCAAATGCTCACTGGATTCTGCTTGCGACAGCCTTGCGAGGTAGGATGTAGACTCATTCACAGGGAGGGAGAGCAGGGCAGCTACTTGTGGGCACTTAGTTGGCCATTGTGGGAAGAGGAAGATGGACTAAACCTCCCCTCCACTTATTCTGACAGTCAGTAAGAGCTAATCGACAGTGCAGCCATCTCCATTGGAAGGTGGTGGACTCTCCTGCCGTGGAGGCTTTTAAATGGAGGTTGGGGGCCATCTGTCAGGGATGCTTGAGCTGAGATTCCTGCTTTGCAGGGTGTCAGGCTATATGATCATGGTTCCAGCCAAACTTCACAATTCTATGATCTTATGATAGAATCATAGAGTTGGGAGAGACCACAAGGGCCATCGAGTCCAACCCCCTGCCAAGCAGGAAACACCATCAGAGCACTCTTGACATATGGTTGTCAAGCCTCTGCTTAAAGACCTCCAAAGAAGGAGACTCCACCACACTCCTTGGCAGCAAATTCCACTGTCGAACAGCTCTTACTGTCAGGAAGTTCTTCCTAATGTTTAGGTGGAATCTTCTTTCTTGTAGTTTGGATCCATTGCTCCGTGTCCGCTTCTCTGGAGCAGCAGAAAACAACTTTTCTCCCTCCTCTATGTGACATCCTTTCATATATTTGAACATGGCTATCATATCCCCCCTTAACCTCCTCTTCTCCAGGCTAAACATGCCCAGCTCTCTTAGCCGTTCCTCATAAGGCATCGTTTCCAGGCCTTTGACCATTTTGGTTGCCCTCCTCTGGACACGTTCCAGTTTGTCAGTGTCCTTCTTGAACTGTGGTGCCCAGAACTGGACACAGTACTCCAGGTGAGGTCTGACCAGAGCAGAATACAGTGGCACTATTACTTCCCTTGATCTAGATGCTATACTCCTATTGATGCAGCCCAGAATTGCATTGGCTTTTTTAGCTGCCGCGTCACACTGTTGGCTCATGTCAAGTTTGTGGTCAACCAAGACTCCTAGATCCTTTTCACATGTACTGCTCTCAAGCCAGGTGTCCCCCATCTTGTATTTGTGCCTCTCGTTTTTTTTTGCCCAAGTGCAATACTTTACATTTCTCCCTGTTAAAATTCATCTTGTTTATTTTTGCCCAGTTCTCTAATCTGTCAAGGTCATTTTGAAGTGTGATCCTGTCCTCTGGGGTGTTAGCCACCCCTCCCAGATATCCTTCCTCTTCTTTGGTGATCCCTTGTAGCCGAGTAAGATTGTCTTCCATGAACACGGTCTTAACAGTAAGTCCATAAGTGACTGTTTAGGCTAATTCTGGATCCACACGTCCTTCCACAGTGGGGACATTGGTTTCTGGGCAGGAGTTGATCCCGGTGAGGGTTTGCCAAGCGTGCCTTCCTCTTAGCACGTCTCTCCCTTGCGTCCTGAGTTCGAGTGTCGTCGAAGCCCAGGACACCTTTGGTCAAGGCTGTTCTCCAATTGGAGAATCATAAGGGAGTGGTCTCTCCTTCCTTGGAGGCCTTTAAGCAGATTTTGTGGGGTTATCTGTCATGGAAACTCTAGCTGAGATTCCTGAATTGCAGGGGGTCAGACTAGAGGACCCTTGGGGTTCCTGCAGCCCTGTGATTCTATGCTGCTCTTGGCTCGAGGGTTGCAGCTTCAGAAGTGAAAGATGGCCCAGGTGAGGAGGAGCAGCCTGTTATCTGGGCCTCTTGCCTCTCATCTTGAGGAGGATTTGATGCCCTCATCCCTTGACAGAGAGGCTGAGATGTTGCCCTTGAGCCCTTCAGCCTCCCGGGCTGGAAAAGAAGCCTCTCCTCCCCGCCCCCCTGGTCTGTGCCATGCTGCCTTGTGCTATTTCTGAGCCTGCCGGCCATGAATAGCCCCACGTGGGTCTCATGGTGTAATGTGCAGGATGCTCTGAGTGACTTAGCGTAACTGGATTACACCCCGCGGATGCTCTGCACACTTCAGCTTTGTCCCTGCAGACCCTGGGGCTTTGCCGGGTCTTACGTGTCATCGGACCGCGGCTTAGGCAGAATTAGGCCACTCAGGGGCCAACTGTCTCGCCTCGAGGAAGAGCAGGCGGCAATCTCTGAAGGGGAGGCCGGCTGGGAGACACACTCATCCCGTGGAGCAGGAGGGAGCTTCTCCCACCTCCCGGGTTCCAGAACGTTTTGCAGGTAGCTCACCTGGAAGCTGTCCGATCAGCCACGCACAGGAGGGGAGCAGCAAGAGACTCATTGACCTCATCCAGCAGGATGACTCTTATCCCATGTTTGTGTCCTCAAAAATGCATCCTTGCTAGGGCTGGGCAATGTCTGCTTTTCAACATTTTCGTAGCCGAATAAGATTGTCTTCCATGAGCACGGTCTTAACAGTAAATCCATAAGTGACTGTGGCGGCCAATTCTGGATCCACACGTCCTTCCACAGTGGGGACATTGGTTCCCGGGTGGGAGTTGATCATGGAGTGGATTTGCCAAGCGTGCCTTCCTCTTAGCACATTTCTCCCTTGCGTCCTGAGTTTGAGCGTCTTCAAAACCAGAACACCTTTGGTCAAGGCTGTTCTCTAATTGGAGCACTCTCAGGCCAGTGTTTCCCAGTTATCAGTGCTTATACCACAGTTTTTTAGATTTGCCTTGCGAGAGTCTTTAAACCTCTTTTGTTGACCACCAGCATTATGCTTTCCCTTTTAAGTTCAGAATAAAGTAGTTGCTTTGGAAGACAATAATCAGGCATCCGCACAACATGACCAGTCCAACGAAGTTGATGTTGAAGAATCATTGCTTCAACACTGGTGATATTTGCTTCTTCCAGTACACTTGCATTAGTTTGCCTGTCTTCCCAAGTGATGTGTAGAATTTTTTTAACACCATTGATGGAATCTTTCAAGGAGTTGGAGATGGCCTTTATAAGTGGTCCATGTTTAGTCGTTCAGTCGTGTCCGACTCTTCGTGCCCCCCTGGACCAGAGCATGCCAGGCACTCCTGTCTTCCACTGCCTCCCGCAGTTTGGTCAAACTCATGCTGGTACCTTCGAGAACACTGTCCAACCATCTCGTCCTCTGTCGTCCCCATGATATAGCACCAGCTAAACATCGCAATATGTTGATATATCATGATGTCTGAAATAAGGGTGGAGCTATGTAGAGGCATCGGCTGGCTTCATGGTTTTTCCTCCATCGTGATTTTTGCCAGCTTCTGCTCTTGGGATTCACTGCTCCCTGCAGGAGGCAGGGGAGAACTCAGCCAGCAGAGTTAGCAGGCTCGAGAGAAGGATTGACTCCCTCTGTGTTCCCCCCCCCACATTGATTTTTGCATAGCACACACAAACAAGCATCATGATTTGCGATATTTTGCCAGGTCAAAAATTATAAACCCTGTATCATGATCTCAAGGCAGTTTTGGGCGATGTATTGAAATATTCCCCAGCCCTAATCCTTGCTCTTCTTTGTGCAGTTAAACTGTGGAACTCCCTCCCACAGGAGGCAGGGGTGACCACCAAACTAGAGCTAAATTCACCAAAGAGAAGGCTTTTGATGATGACTAGTCTCAATGGCTCATCTCTGCCTCCACAGTTGGAGGCAGGAATCCTTCTGAATCTCAGTGTTGGAAACCTCTTCTTGTTGGATGGGTGATACGGAATCTGGTCATGATGCAATTAATACAATGGAAAATAAATCCATGTCAACAATCTGCTAGGAATTTCGAGGTTACTGTCATGAGCAGTGATGCAGTTTTCTGAAATGCTTGTGCTGACCTAAACAAATTGGGATCTGAGTTGCGATGTTTGATTTTTTTCAGTTTAGTTGACTGAACAAGTGCACCAGCCCCATTTGACCTGCTCAAAATGCCCCTCCTCCCAAAAATAGCAGTTAACTATAACTGAAATATTTGATTAAGGAGAAAGCATCTCTCCAATGCACTTAACAGTAAAATTCTATGTGCATCTTTTCAAAAGGAAGCCTTGTTGAGTTTTATGGGACTTATTCTCATGGAAGTGTCTATAGGATCACAGCCTTAATCTGGTTTCCGAGTAATTTTCAGGAGATTTATCCCTTTCCTTGGAAATTAATATGCGAGTTCTTGTAAATGTTTTCAGACACGGCCAATTAGTTGCATGAGACAGAAACCTAAGGAGATCTTGCACATCATCTTAGTTTATTTTCATGCTGCCTTTCCATCGTTAAAAGCCTCAAGGTGGCTCGCAACATGAGACGATTTGCATATTTACAAAAATAGAACAAAAGCAGTCATAAGCAATAAGGGGTCTCATATCAAAATGTACACAACAAAATTAAACAACCCCCACATAAGTCATAATAAGTTCTCAAAATAAAGATATGAAAAGAAGCTGGTCTCTGGTCTCTCTGGAAGCCTCAGCACTGGCAGCTGATGTCCATCAATCAGTCAAGGGGGGGCGGGGCTCTCTGCTCCAGCACCCCAAAACCCTTCCTTGCATGTTTTCTAGGTTTAGGGAATTTTGCAATTATATTCTTCCCACCGGTCACCTTCCGAGTCTGGTTTACTAAAAGAACAATGAAACTGGGCCAGCACAATCTGCTGCCTGTTTGGGGCACCCGGAATGTGGGATTGGAAGGAGGAGGAGCTCAGCCCTGAGCTGGACTCTGTCCAAAGGCAGCAGGAGGGGGGGGGGGCTGCACACACTGCACAATCCTGATGGAGGAGGACATCATCTTGTGGTGGGTGGACCTGTCAGTTTGGTTTTTTTTAAGTCCTCATGAAAATTCATCAGCATTTCAGTGCAGAGTTCTGGTAAACACACATTTCTGCAAGCAATTTCCCCCAATGCAAAGCATTTTCCCCACAAATGCATGCCCCCCCACCCCCGCCTAATGCTCCAGACTTGCACCTTTGTACCCCTTGCTTGGTTGGAGAAATCCGGAGAGCTGCAAATTCCAAAGGGGAGGCTGCATTTCGGTTCTTGTATTGATTTACAAAGGGCATCTGAGGCCTGGAGAGCAGTTCTGGCGGGGCGTCCAGACCTGTCCTGGCTAAAAGGCACAAAAGGAATTTGCACAGATGTCCTCCAGAGCTTCAGGTTTTGCTGCTGTGCTTGGAGTTCTCAATTTGGAAGGGAAGGAAGCATCTCTCCCTCCTCCCCTGCCGCCCTGAATTAGGATACTATTTCTCAAGGACCAGCAGTCAGTTGAAAGGATTGTACGTGGGGGCCAGCGAGCCGTCTGCTGGTGGGGGCTGTGGAGAGATGCCTCAAACGGGGCTTGGGAGTCAACAGGCCACATTTCATTGATCACAGATGTCAGTAGGTTTGGGTGGACTGGATCCTGAATCTTCCAGCCCAGCTGGGTTAAGGCTCTCCCTATGAATAAGGGTGACCCCACAGGATTGCCCTCTGAAGGTGTGCTGTGACCCACTGAACTCTGACTGGGCATCTGGGCAGGAGCCCCTCTCCCCAGACCCCTTTAACGAGGCACCCCACATCCTTGGAGGAGAGCAGGGCTCCTTCAGGCAAGATCCAACTCCAACTGAGCTGTCAGGTTCTGCCGCAGCCTCCTTAAATGCCCCAAGAGGGGGCCGCACTGGAAGAAGGGACTGGGAAGGCTCCCTCTGCTTCGTTCCCCAGCCCACGCCCACTGCCCCCCCCCCGGGATTGGCTGGTGGCAGGGCAGGCACCACCAGCGTCCTCTGCTGGCCACGTAATGCACAACAGGCTTCCCTGGTGCAGCAGAGAGCCGGTCCAGGCCACCAGCCCTGCTCTCCACGGAAGGTGGACAACCCTTCTCTGCTCTGAGGATGGAGGCTGAGTCAGGAGGAAGAGTCTTCACCCCCACTCCGCCTGCTTGAGGGTGTTGCCAAAGAGGAGCAGCATCTCACTCGCCTCTGAGGCAGGTGGGAGTCAAGGCAGGACCCCTCCCCAGCAAAGCAAGGAGATGACCTGGAAGTGGGAGAGGTGGGCTCATGGTGGGGAAGGTGGAATTCGCCCCCTGCCCTGCAGCACGAGTGAAAGGAGAATCGGTGCTCACAGTCTTCTGGAGAAGACTTACACTTCTGTTGATACAGCATAGCATGTTGTTGTTTAGTCGTTTGTCGTTGTTTAGTCGTGTCCAACTCTTCGTGACCCCATGGACCAGAGCACACCAGGCACTCCTGTCTTCCACTGCCTCCCGCAGTTTGGCCAAACTCATGCTGGTAGCTTCGAGAACACTGTCCAACCATCTCGTCCTCTGTCGTCCCCTTCTCCTTGCGCCCTCCATCTTTCCCAAAATCAGGGTCTTTTTCATGGAGTCTTCTCTTCTCATGAGGTGGCCAAAGTCTTGGAGCCTCAGCTTCACGATCTGTCCTTCCAGTGAGCACTCAGGGCTGATTTCCTTCAGAATGGAGAGGTTGGATCTTCTTGCAGTCCATGGGATTCTCAAGAGTCTCCTCCAGCACCAGAATTCAAAAGCACCAATTCTTTGGCGGTCAGCCTTCTTGATGGTCCAGCTCTCACTTCTCATAGCATAGCATGAGTTTTTTTGCAGCTGCATCACACTGTGGACTCATGTTCAGCTTGTGGTCCACCAAGACCACTAGATCCTCTTTACATGTACTGCTAGTAAGCCAATTCCCCCCATCCTATATTTGTGTGTCTGGTTCTTCCCGTCTAAGTGCAGAACCTGACATTAGGATAGTCTTAGGTTCTTGTTTCCTTAAGGCAGGACAGGAACAGGCAGGTCAGAAACTGAACCAACAAGCAGGTCTAGTTTCAGGCATGGAGCCCTTCCCAGCCTCCCCACCCCCCAGCTGGAGATGCTGCCAGGGGCTTCTGCAAGAAACAGAGGGGCTTCTGAATGGCTGGTATCTCTTGCCCCTCTGCGCCAAGACTCAAGTCCAGCACCTTCCCTCCTGATCCGCCACACACACTGGACCAGGGGCCACACGCTGTTCCCAAGCAGTGGTGCTGGAGGAATGCCAAGCAGAGGGGGTGGGTGGAGAGAAGGAGGCAGCTGCCCCTGGCTATCACTGCCACAAGAATGTGAGAAGAGCCTGCTGGATCAGGCCAATGGTCCACCTAGTTCAGCATCCTCTTGGTTGGCCAGACGCCCCCAATGGGACACCCCAGGTGTCACAGCGCTCTCCTCCTCCCCCTCCTCCTTCTTTGCAAATCATCTTTATTGGCTTCTTTTAATTTATATTCATAGAATCACATTTTAACATATCAGTTCTCCTACGGCTAAACATGTATTTCTAAATAATAATAAAGAAAACAAAAATAAAAATTTGTGCTTAATCGCTTGATTCATTCGTATTCCTTTTATACTTCCCTCCCCTTCTTATTTGGGTCCTCAGTTTTACTTCTTTGAATGCTTCTTTTAACACATCTGAGAGTTTGTTTTCCTGTTTTCCCACTATATTTTGGTATTGTTTTTCTTACAGAAGTTATTCTAAACCGGTCAAAATTTCAATTTCCCCATAACGGTCTTTCAAATATTGTTTGAATATGTTGCAATCTTTTTCAAAAAAAATTCTTTCTCTTATCTGCAAAGTCAGCTTGTCCATCTCCGCCCTCTCCTCTTTCTGGATTTCCGTCAACTGGCATTTGGAAGGACTGGTGGCTCCCCCTGTGGAGACAGAGCAGAGCAACCCTGGCCTTACCCTCCTCCTCCTCCTCTGTGAATTTGTCCAGTCCTCTTCTGCACCATCTTTGCCTCCAGTGGGGGAGAGTTCCACGGTCCTTGGAGCAGGGAGAGCAGGGGAGGCGCAGGCCTGGCCTCTTCCTCCTTGCACTGGCTGGGAAGGCCTGCTGAGAGGAGAGGGGTGGGTGGGGTCCTCCTCCCCCCCCCGCCTGCTCCCTGCGCATTATTGCTCCCCCATCAATAATTCACAGGCTGCTGCTGCTGCTGTGGCTCCACCAAGACTCTCCGGCTGCATCCATTAGAGGAGAGAGGAGAGATGTCAGGAACCCGAGAGCCGCATCCTGGAGGTGCTGCAGCGGCTCCTGCGAAGCAGCTGACCTGGCGCTTCTCTCTCTCTCTGGCAAAATGAAAGGCTGCGGCTTCTGCTCTCCTCCCTTCCAGCCTCCACATGTTGCCACGGGGGTCTCCTCTTCATTTGCACCCCAGCCTTGGGAGGCTTCTCTGGAAGCAGATGGGCTTGGAGCTTGGAGAGCCCGATAAAAAGGCAGAGCTTCGAGAGGCGTTGATGCAGGAGAAAGCGTGCTCTCAGGCGACGTAGTGGACTTTTGCACCCGCAGAAGAAGACTGAAGAGCCTGCTGGATCAGGCCAATGGCCCAGCCTGTCCAGCATCCTGTTCTTGCAGTGGCCGACCAGAAGGCTGGAGGTGGAGCCTGGTAGCCTTGCAGAGCCCTCTCCTCCTCCTCCTCTGTGAATTTGCCCAGTCCTCTTTTAAGCCATTCCAACTGGTATCTCCTGCGGGAGCAAGTGCCACAGTTTAATTCTGTGCTGCATGAAGAAGTCCCTCCTTTATTTGCCCTCCCACGTTCAGCTTCATGGGATGTCCAGGAGTTCTCCGTGTTTGGAGAGAGGGAGGACACTTCCCTCCCCCCACCCCTTGTGGATGGTGTCCTGCTGGAGACTCGGCTCCGACCAAGCTGCCCTTCAGAGCTTTCTTCTTCCCCTCTCTTCTCTCTCTCGCCCCCCCCAATGCCCTTGCAAAGAGAGGGAGCCCACCTGCAACCCCCGTGAGACTTGCCTTGGTCTCTGTTTCCTGGATCTCACCCTCCCAATATGATTTAGATTAGGCCTGTGGGAATCTGCCTTATCAGACCAGACCAGGCTCTGGGTCCAGCTCCCTGACACAGGCTCTTGGGGGGGGGGAAGAGTTGGAAGGGACCCCAATGGTCATCTCTTCCAAGCTCCTGCAATGCAGGAATCACAGCTACAGAATTCTTTCCATCACCTGCCCCCCTTTGGATCCGCAAGCAAACCGTGCCTTCTGCCATTGAGCTCTGGTCTCTTCCTTTGGGCTTCTTCTGGGAGAATGGAGGCTGGGCTGGGCAGAGACCTTTCTTAGAGGGACAAACAAACACAGACATATCTTCTCAGTGAAGCCTGGGGTGAGCCTTAGAGGGAGAGGCCCTGTGCATTGAGGGTGTGGTGTAAGAAGTGACGGCAGTGCAGGGGTTAATCCAAGGTGGAGCAATTCAGGAGTTGATGGATGGCTTGCAACTTTTCTCGGAGCTTTCCAGGAAAGGTGGGGGTGGCATCTCTGAGCCACTTTGCTTCCAAGCTTGCATAGAACTTGTGTGCCTATTGATCTCTTCCATCTTTGGTCTTGCTACTAAAGGATTCTCAAGGCAGCTCATGATAAATGCCCATAAAATATTAACACTGGATAATTAAAACAATACACAAGCAGCAGGATAAATATACGTGGAGGTCCAGGGAGAGAGCCGCCCACCCCTCTTCTGAAACAAAGATGTCTTTTCCGGAGACGGGGAAGGAATGATCTGCTCTTTCTCCTCTCTCACTTACAACCCCCCCCCCCCAAGAAGAGACTCTGAGCAGCGATTCTCCTCAAGGTCTCCGCAGAGTAAAGGAGTCTGGCTTCACTGAGATGCAGAGGGTGCTAAAAGAAACCCCAAGGCTCTCTCCTCACTCCAGAGCCCAACCGTGGAAGACTCAGGGCAGGCCAGAGTCCTCTGTCAGGGATGCTTGAGTTGTGGTTGAGGGAGGGGGTTGGGCTAGATGACACGTGGAAAACCCTGGAATGTGCTCCCAGGTGTGGACAGATTCATGGAGGAAGAGGAGGAGGAGGAGGAGGAGAGGGCTAACAGTGGTCACTATCCAGGATAGCTCTGCTCTGCAGTTGGAGACAGGTCAGTGGTTCCCAATACAGTGGTACCTTGCTTCTCAAACTTAATCTGTTCCGGAAGTCCGTTCCAAAACCAAAGCGTTCCAAAACCAAGGCGCGCTTTCACATAGAAAGTAATGCCAGACTTTTAAATACAACCCCTAAAACAGCAATTTAACATGAATTTTACTATCTAACGAGACCATTGATCCATAAAATGAAAGCAATAAACAATGTACTGCAGTCCCACAATCAGCCAGTCAGTAGCTGAACTGGGTTCCACACAGTCACAAGAACAAAAAAAAGGGGGGCACAAAAAACAAAACCGCAAAATAAATAGCAAAAACAGACAGACCTCAGCGTAACACTCAAAATGGAAGCGTAAGATTCAAAATGGAGCCCATTCAGCTTCCAAAAAAAGTTTGCAAACTGAAACACTCACTTCTGGGTTTGCAGTTTTGGGGTTCCAAGTTGTTTGAGTACCAAGGCATTTGAGAACCAAGGGACCACTGTACACGGGTTAGCGGAAACCCCAGGAGAGGAGAGGGAGGCTCATGGATTCCGCTTGCAGGTTTCCCTTGGGGCATCTGGCTGGCTACTGTGAGCCCAGGACCCCCTTTGGCCTGATCCAGCAGGCTCTTCTGGTGCTCTTAGGTTTATTCTCAAAATCCCTTTCCATTTTAATTAAGACAGGCTATTCTGGGGTCGCAGGCGGCTCACCCTGTCAGCCTCATCTGCCTTTTCCTTTGCTCCCCGACTTGTGACTCTGGAAGGGCAGGCCAGGAGGGGGGGGGGGCCTCCAAGCAAATTGGCGCCCGCCATCCTTTTGAGCTGTCTTGGCTGCAGCAACGAGAGCAACTGGCTGCTCAACATTTTAATTAAGCTTACAAGGTGAAAGTAAAATGAAAAAGCTGAAAGGAGCAAGTAGCACTGAGGAGTTCAATTCCCATGTCTTAGCTGTGAGGGTGCGAAGGAGGGAGAGAGCCCAATGAAGCTGAACATTGGAAGATTCAGGAGAGAGGAAGGGAAGTCCTTCGTCACAGAGTTCAACTGTGGAACTCCCTCCCACAGGAGCCAGGGGTGGCCACCAACCTGGGTGGCTTGGAAAGAACATTGGGCAAATTCATGGAGGAGAAGGAGAGGGCTATTGATGGCCACCAGCCAGGATGTTCTGCTTTGGCTCCACAACTGGAGGCAGCAATGCTCTAAATACCAGTTGCTGGAAGCCACAGGAGGGGAGAGTTGCTCTTGTGTTCATGTCCTGCTTGTGGCTTGAGGCAACTGGCTGGCCGCTGTAAGAACAGGATGCTAGACTAAGTGAGCCATGGGCCTGATCCTGCAGGCACTTCTTATCCCTGGCAAGAGATTGGCCAGCCTCCTGTTCTTGGGGTCTTGTCCTTACGGGGTCCTTGCTGCGAGATCACATTCACCCGGTGCTATACCAGCTGTACTGGCTCCCGGTGGAGTACAGGATCAGGTTCAAGGTGCTGGTTTTAACCTTTAAAGCCCTATACGGCCTAGGACCCTCGTACCTACGGGACCGCCTCTCCTGGTATGCCCCACAGAGAAACTTACGGTCTTCAAATAAAAATATCGTGAAGGTCCCAGGCCACAGAGAGGTTAGGCTGGCCTCAACTAGAGCCAGGGCTTTTTCGGCTGTGGCTCCGATCTGGTGGAACGCTCTGTCCCAAGAGACTAGGGCCCTGCGGGACTTGACATCTTTCCGCAGGGCCTGCAAGACAGAACTGTTCCACCAGGCCTTTGGCCAGGGCACAGCCTGACCCCCTCCTTCGGCAGTCTTCCGGAGCTCTGGCCCAATGGTTGCCATTGGTTTGATTTGAATCAATTTTATAATGAATGATTTTAGAGTGCTGTGTTGTGTTGTACTGTTTTATTGTTGTTAACCGCCCTGAGCCCGGCTTCGGCTGGGGAGGGCAGGATATAAATAAAATTTATTATTATTATTATTATTATTGGGACAGGCTCTTCCATAGCTGAGCATCTCGTATCGGGAGAAGTTGACATTCGCTTCCCTGTTGCAAGACCCACCAGTCTGGGGTCAGGCCTGACCTTTGGAGCAACGGAGAGCAGGATCCTGCTCCCTCTTCCACTCTTCCAGGGCAGCTGCCAGGTCCCCTTTTCACCTTCACCTGAAACATCACCATTGTTTATTTGTGAGCTGCCTTTCCAAATGGAGAGATTCAAAACAAATGAATCAAATGATTCAAAACAAATGAATCAAAACAAACACAGCAAAATTAAAACACTCCCCACGTAAGTCGTAAAAGGATTGCAAAATACAGATGCAAAAAATAATAATACCAATAGCAGTGAAATTAGCATCTCCAGAGTTCAGTCTTGACCCCAAGAAAACACCCTAAACAACACCCCACCCCAAGAGTCTGCAGGCATCCTGAGAAGAAGGTCTTTCAGGGCTCACAAGTAAGAGGGCCTCTGTGGAAGCCTCAGCTCCTGCAGCTGGAATCAGTCCGTCTGTCGGTCCAGCCACCATCTGTCAGGGCCCCAGAGCCCTCCCTTGCCAGGTGTCTCAAGAGGCTCGCAAGGCAGGGAGCAGGTCTTGCAGGACTGGGAGCCAAGACTCTTCTCCACTCTGGACCTCCCCAGCTCCTCCAGCCTCCGTCCTGGCCTGCCTGCTCCTTATAATGTGGATTTCCATGTGTCTCGGACTCCAGACCAGCCTGGTCAGCGTAGAAGACTGTGTCTGTCTGTCTGTCTGCTGGAGACTCTGTTCCCACCCAAGCAGCCTTGGGTTGCCTTTGTCCTTTCAGCCACCTCCTGGTGACCTGCTCAGGTCAAAGACCCTCCTGGCACCTCCTGCTTGCTGAGCTCGCAGCTTCTGCTTCCAGCAATGGGGCCTTTGGCTCTTGGGACCGAGGTCCAGGGTTTATTTTAAAGGGAGGATGTCATCTCCCTAGTGCTGGCCCAGCCTTCCAGCCTGTCAACATCATTTTCCATCTCTGTCAAATCTGTAAGCGTTTCTGACTTTTTCCTGTCATCCGTTAACATTTTGCCGTTTTCCCCCTAAGCGTCAAACTTCACCTTCCATTGACATCCTCCTCCTTACTCCACACAGAGCTGGGGAAACCCATTTCTGTTGTTTTCTACACCCCTTGCCAATCTCAGCTCCTTCTGGGAAGACAGGGCTGCTGTTGCTCTTGCACTCGGGCCCTCCTTGCTTTTGGGTTCTCCGTGGGGGCTTCTGGTAGGTCTCTGTGAGAGCCTCAGGCTGGACATTGTAGTCTGCTATTCTAGGCTGTTAGGGACGCGGGTGGCGCTGTGGGTAAAAGCCTCAGCACCTAGGGCTTGCCGATCGAAAGGTCGGCGGTTCGAATCCCCGTGGCGGGGTGCGCTCCCGCTGTTCGGTCCCAGCGCCTGCCAACCTAGCAGTTCGAAAGCACTCCCGGGTGCAAGTAGATAAATAGGGACCGCTTACTAGCGGGAAGGTAAACGGCGTTTCCGTGTGCGGCTCTGGCTCGCCAGAGCAGCGATGTCACGCTGGCCACGTGACCCGGAAGTGTCTTCGGACAGCGCTGGCCCCCGGCCTCTTGAGTGAGATGGGCGCACAACCCTAGAGTCTGTCAAGACTGGCCCGTACGGGCAGGGGTACCTTTACCTTTATTCTAGGCTGCATCAGCAGGAGGTTGGAATAGATAACCCTCAGGCTTCCTTCAAACAATACAATTCTATGATTCTAGTGTCCCGATCAACAGAAGCAATAGTACCGCTCTATTCTGCCCTGGTTAGGCCACACCTGGAATACTGTGTCCAGTTCTGGGCACCAGAATCTAAGAAGGATGTTGACAAGCTGGAAGGTGTGCAGAGGAGGGCGACCAAGAAGATCAAGGGTCTGGAAACCAAGCCTAATGAGGAACGGTTGAAGGAGCTGGGTATGTTTTGCCTGGAAAAGAGGAGACTGAGAGGAGATAGGAGAGCCATCTTCAAATATCTCCTGCTCTGGCGGGTAGGACTCGAGGCAATGGATTTAAGTTCCAAGAACAGAGATTCTGACTAAACATCAGGAAGAAACTTCTGACAGCAGGAGCTGTTCCATAGTGGAACGGTTTCCCTCTGGAGGTTGTGGAGGTTTCTAAGCAGAGGCTGGATGGTCACCTGTCAGGGGTGCTTTTGCTGCCTTGCAGGGGGTTGGACTGGATGACCCTTAGTGTCCCTTCCAACTCTATGGTCTATGATTCTGCGCCTGACCCTTCACCCGCCACTTCCTCCGTGGATGCAAGTGCAGGATAGCAGAGTTCCAGGTGCTCATTCTTTCCTCCTCGGCTTGAGAAATGAGGTTGTCAGCAAGGCATGGATTTATGGGGTGATCTGCTCCCGGCAGAGTTAGATTTCCAGCAGATGCCAGGATAGCTGAAAGCCCCCATCACTACAGTTCTTATCTGCAAAAGTTCAGTCATCTGTTTCAGGAGAGTTTCCTCCTCGTCTTCTGGATGCCTGACAGGAGATGCCTGTCCGCTCTGCTGTCCTCAGATGTCTCGAATTCCCCTAACTAACGTGTTCTAATTGTTATTTTAAGTATTCCCCTCCTCCCTTTTGTACACCGCTTTGACCTTTCTAATACGAAGCAATTAATGAGTTGTGCAAATAAACGAATCAAGCAACTAAACCGTTAGGTTTCAATTAGAAATGCAAACAATCTTGCAAAGGAGTTGAGCTGCTAGCATGAAGCAGGAACCTCATCAAAGGGGGGGGGGGACAGGCAACAGGTTTTTCTTGGTTACAGTGGTACCTTGGTTCTCAAACTTAATCCGTTCCACAAGTCTGTTCCAAAACCAAAACGTTCCAAAACCGAGGCCCGTTTTCCCATATAAAGTAATGCAAAACGGATTAATCCGTTCCAGACTTTTAGAAACAACCACTAAAATAGCAATTTAACATGAATTTTACTACCTAAAGAGACCATTGATCCATAAATAAAAGCAATAATCAATGTACTTTACTATAAAATAAATAAGACAGTATTGTAGGTGATGAAAATTAAATTATTATTATTTTCTTCCTTGCTCTGATGATAGTCATTGTTTGGAGGGGGGACTTTTATCCATTTCCGCAGTCACACAATCTGTCAATCAGCTGAACTGGGTTCCACACCGTCACAAAAACAAATTAACCGAAAAAGCCTCAAAAACAAAAACGCAAAATAAATAGAAAAACCAAAAGCGCCAAATACAGTGGTACCTTGGTTCTCAAACGTAATCCGTTCTGGAAGTCTGTTTGACTTCCGAAATGTTCGAAAACCAAGGGGCAGCTTTTGATTGGTGCAGGTGCCCAATAGCCATCGGATGTTTGGCTTCTGAAAAAGGTTTGAAAACCAGAACACTTCCTTCCGGGTTTTTGGTGTTTGGGAACCAAGGTACCACTGTATTATTATTCATAATAATATTATCCCTGGAGGAGAGGGCTAAGCTCTGCCTCCACAGTCGGAGGCAGCAGTGCTTCTGAATCCAGGAGGAGCCAGGTCCCTTGGGCTGGGATCCGGCTTGCAGATTTCCCTCTGGGAGATCTTCTCTGCTGCTGCTGCGAGAGCAGCATGGCAGACTAGACGGGCCATTGCTTTAGCCTCTTGGCATTCAGAGGCAGCGCCATGCACAAGCGAGATTCTTTCCTGCGCATTTCCTGGTGCCAGTTGCCTGACGCGATGGTCCTGCGCTTGCGTTCCCTGAGCCAGCCTGGCCTCCTGTCCCTGGCATGTGGCGTCTGTTCCTCAGGGGCCACTGGGTGGGGGGACTCTCTCCCATCTGCTGCTGGGAGGAAGAGCAAGTGCTCCTGTCTGGAATCTGCTTGCAAGGAGTTGTGTAGGGAACGGGAAAAGGATAGTTAGCTGGACTTTATTTCCATGCCGCCTTCTGGCCAGAAAGGACTCCCAAGGAGGCTCTCAAGGAGCAGAAGATAAATAAAATGCAGTTTATAGAAATCTGGGGTAAAATCCGAACATCTCTCCCCCCCCCGGCAAAATAAGGTCACTCTTCCCAAATGCACACAATACTCTTCCTGAGGACAAAAGCATTTATGAATATAAGAAGAGTTTCCTGGATCCGGCCAGTGCCCATCTAGTCCAGCCTCCTGTTTCTGTGTCTGAAGCCTCGCTGCCAATGGCCCGCCTTCCCCAGGGTCAGAGAAATTGGGGGCCTTTTCCTCAAGGATGCGCTTCAACATCACCCTTGGAAGTCCGAATTAATGCAAAAGAATATTCTCCGCGGAAAGGCGTAAATGGTTTTATTCCAAAAATTTATGGTTCCTTCCCAGAATGACCTGCCTCCCTCAGTGTTCAGGGCTGCTGGGGAACGGGAACAAGTTTAATTGGTACATTTATAGTCCTGGACTGCCTGGCTCTCCGCGAAGGAGCCCAGCCACTTTCTTTCCAACGCAACGTATAAATTGGAGCAATATTGGATTCTGCAGAGAAGAGATTACCCTCTCAGCTGCCTATAAAAATGAATTTGTTTCTGTAAGCTTTTTCCCTTTGTCCAGTGGACACAAGAGTCTCCTGGGCGTCTGTGATGGAGGCAGCAAAAGACCCATCAGTGGCGTTGCTCGGCCTCTGGGCTCCTGACACCCTCTGGATGTGGGGCAGGGGCAGACTGTCCCCCATCAGGGCAGGCCGTGGGGGTCCTTGTCTGGGGACTGGGAGGCCGAGCCCTCTGGACATGAAGGGAGTTGGCAGAGGTTGCACACTGACATTTCATAAACCACAGAGAGCATTTTAATATGTTTTATATCCTGCCTTTTCAACAAAACAGTTTGCAAGGCGGCTAATGTTAAGTGCACAGAACCATGTGGGATGGAAATAATTAAACGGAGGCAGAAGAAAATCAGCAGCAAAGTAATCTTCAGCCGACATAAAAAAAGCACAATCTCCTTCCAATAAAACAGTTTTAAGTTGGAAGGAAAGCGAAGTTGGAGCCGAGGAAATTTATCTGGGGGGAAGGGCGATTCCACGGCCTGGATCTTCGGCTTGCCTGTGGTTTCAGACATGTGCTCCTAGGATTGCAGAGTTGGGAGGGACCCCAAGGGTCATCTAGTCCAACCCCCTGCAAGGCAGGAGTCAAAGCTGTTTCACCTCTGCGGATGGTTGAGAGGGAGCCAGGAGCTGCCAGGAGACATGAGTTTGGGATGGCAAAAACATTGCAGGGGGTGATCTCAGTGGCCCAGAGGGTCCCTTCTAAATCTTCTATGATTCTATGAAAAGCAAAAAAGGGACTGAACTCCAGAGGGGCCTCTCCGAAATTGAGGAATAGGCAATAAACTAGCAAATAAACCAGCAAAGATGAAAGGGTTGCTGAACACAAATCCGGACACAGAAGTTGTTGAACTTTTTTGGGGGGAGGCAAAGTTGTTGAGCTATTATTAAGGAAATTTGCCCCCCCCCCAATTCAACACGTATGTCATGGGTTGCCATACGTCTGGGTCTACAAGGACATTTTTACCGATTTTTTGAAATTTCACCTGGACGTTATTTCCAATGGACAAATCCTGAATGTATGGAAGCCGTAAAGCATAGTTCAGTGCCAGCCTGGGCCAAGCAGTGCCCCATTGGGGCAAATAATCTGAATTTCCACATATCTCCTCTGATGTGGTCTGAGCTGGTGGTGACGGACCAGAAGGAGACTTTATGATCGCAGTTCCCTGTCGGAGGCCATGGAGACACCAGCCCCCCAAAGACAAAAGTTCATGCGAGGAATCATTGGGAAAGGGGTCAAAAATAAAACTTCTGACATCCTAATGCTGTCCTATGACACCTTGCATTGTGGGACAGTGTGGTGCCCTGATTAGAGTGTCAGACTAGGGCCTGGGAGACCCGGGTTCAAATACCCACTTCTTCAAGGGGTGACCTTGAGGGCAGTCACTTCCGCATGAAGAAATGTTGCAGCGTTTGGTCTTTCTTAGCATTCCTTGGCATCCTTTCCATGGTGATTGGTGATGCCACTGCCGTGGTTGTATAGGGCCTTCGGTGGTGCTTTCCTCAGCCTGTGCACCTCAAGGGGTTTTGGGTGGTCATATTGCTGTAAGCCAGAAATGGCTTAGCTCCTGAATTGATGCCAATAAAACCCAGAAACATGAGGAGTTAGGAGTCCATCATGGTTTATTGCAAAGCAATAGGTTACAGTCGGATTATTCCACAAAACTGCAACCTCGCCCAGTGGTCCAGGCAGTGGTATTTATAAAGTTTCAGACAAAGCATTTCCATTTTCACCAATCATGTACATCATTACCTCATTTCATGTTTAATACACATGCACAGTAAACACTGGAAATTTTGCTGATTCAGTGTTGATTCCCACCAGGATCTGTTCCATTGTGTTAGCACGCATGTTGGGAATCCGTGTTATGTGCAGACATTTGCGCAATGTAACAACTTATGCTCTAGCTTTGAGCTGTAACTTTTTGATTCACATATTACATGGGTAGGCAAACTAAGGCCTGGGGGCCTGATCTGGCCCAATCACCTTCTCAATCCAGCCCACGGATGGTCTGGGAATCAGCATGTTTTTACATGAGTAGAATGTGTCCTTTTATTTAAAATGCATCTCTGGGTTATTTGTGGGGCATAGGAATTCATTCATTTTTCTTCTTCAAAATATAGTCTGGCCCCCCACAAAGTCTGAGGGACAGTGGACCAGCCTCCTGCTGAAAAAGGTTGCTGACGCCTGAATGAGCTGTATCCCTGCCCCAATATTGGGGGGAGGCAACTTGCAAAATCACCAGTTTCATAAAGCAACAGGTTACCATAACTTCAGTATTAGAAGCGCACTCAAGGATTTCCAGGGGTACACATGACCACATTAATGGTGGCCCTTTGGGCCACTGCCACAATATTTCTTCAGCTGCAACTGGTGCCTGCCTCCTAGGTTCCTGCTAAACTCCTGCAACTTTCCTGCTGCAAATGCTCCAGGTCTTTTGGTGTTGTTGGTCGTCCTGCTTTTAATGTGCTACAGCACAAGAGCACCTTTGCAAAACACACGGATTCTTTGTGATGGAGCCATCCCCAATTTCCCATTGCTGGAAACCTCAGGAGGGGAGAGGGCTCTTGTGTTTGAATCCTGCTTGCTGGTTTCCCATAATGGGCATCTGGTAGACTTCTGTCACAACAGGCTGCTGGGCTGGATGGTCCCCTTTGGCCTGATCCTGCAGAGCTGTGCTTACCTTCTTCGGTTCTGCAGATGCCCTAATGCCTGCATTCCTGTTGTGCCTTTGTGCATGGATTTAAGCAGTGGTTTAGAACAGCAATCACGGCCAGAACATAAAAGCGTTAAATTCTATGATTCTATGGGGGGGAAGGACATTATGGTGGCCTGGCTGGTGTCATAATGCAACTAACTTTTGCTGCAGGGGAAGGTGGGATTTGTGGATGGGACACAGACAATGGGATGGGCAGAGTTATATGAAGATGATAATTGATTGATTGATTGATTGATTGATACTTGGCCCATCCGGCTGGGCGTCCTCAGCCACTCTGGGCGGCTCCCAACAAAATAGTAAAAATACAATAAAACATCAAAGAATCATAGCATTGTGGAGTTGGAAGGGACCTTGAAGGTCCTCTAGTCCAACCCCTGCAATGCTGGCATCTCAGCTAAAGCATCCCTGACAGATGTCCCTCCAGCCTTGGGGTGAAGTGGGGCTGCATTAATGCAAGAGGGCACCCGGAAAACTTTGCTCAGCCTGGACTGGCAAGACCTCCCCGGGGGTTCAGGTGGGAGTCTTGGCTGGAGATGCTGTGGGGGGGGGGGGCGAAGCTGGGACCTTTTGCGCAGGGAAGGGGGAGCCAGCTTGTTTTCTGCTGCTCCACACGGGAGGACACATTGGATTTCAGTGGCAAGAAAGGAGATTCTAGTAGGGGTTGCCATGTGTCCTCTTTTTCCAGGACATGTCCTCCTTTTCAGGAGTAAAATCTCTGCCTGGGTGGATTTTTAAATTTTACCAAAGTGTCTCTGGCTATACTTTCTGGAGGAGACATAGACACAACTGGGGGCTGAAGACTTGCTTTCCTCTTCCCTTCTCCTGCCCCCTCAGCAATATTTCACAGCTTCTATAGCCTACATATAAAAGGAGAGTTGTCAAAAAGCGTCCTCTTTTTAGCTCTTCAAAATGTGGCATCCCAAGTTCTGATCTTATTTCTTGAAAGTTTTAAAGAGGTGCTTTTTAAAAAAACCTGATAATGTTATTGTCGTATTCAGCTTGTAAACCAGTATGAGGTCATTGTAGTTTTGGGGGGTTTTTTGCAATCAAGTGGTGTATACATTTTATGAAATAATAAATACACAAATAGCTGTTCCATAGTGGAAGAGACCACCTTGGACTCTCCTTTGCCGGAGGTTTTTATGCAGCGGTCAGACGACCCCCTGATATGGATTCTTTAGCTGTGTTCAGGGGGGAGGACCAGATGGCCCTGGGAGTTTGCTTCCAACAATTCCACGCCTCTACGAAACGAATTGCGCCGGTGGGGCTGTGTGTGGGACTCGAACCCGGTGCTCCCCATGTAACCCCTCTCCTCTCTCTCTCTCTCTCTCAGCATCCTGACCCCGCTCTACAATGGAAAAACTGCTTCTGTATCTGCTCTTCATTGGCATAGCGGCGAAGGCTCAGATCTGTCCCAAGCGCTGCGTCTGCCAGATCTTGTCCCCCAACCTCGCCACCCTGTGCGCCAAGAAGGGCCTCCTCTTTGTGCCCCCCAACATCGACCGGAGGACCGTGGAGCTGCGGCTGGCCGACAACTTTGTCACCAGCATCAAGCGCAAGGATTTTGCCAACATGACCAGCCTGGTGGACCTGACCCTCTCGCGGAACACCATCAGCTTCGTCACCCCGCACGCCTTCGCGGACCTGCGCAACCTGAGGGCCCTGCACCTGAACAGCAACCGGCTGACCAAGATCACCCACGACATGCTGAGCGGGCTCCTCAACCTCCACCACCTGATCCTCAACAACAACCAGCTGACGCTGATCTCCGCCACGGCCTTCGACGACGTCCTGGCGCTCGAGGAGCTGGACCTTTCCTACAACAACCTGGAGACCATCCCCTGGGACGCCGTGGAGAAGATGGTCAGCTTGCACACCCTCAGCCTGGACCACAACATGATCGACAGCATCCCCAAGGGGACCTTCTCCCACCTCCACAAGATGACCCGCCTGGACGTCACCTCCAACAAGCTGCACAAGCTGCCCCCCGACCCCCTCTTCCAGAGGGCCCAGGTCTTGGCCACCTCAGGGATCATCAGCCCCTCCACCTTCGCCCTCAGCTTTGGCGGGAACCCCTTGCACTGCAACTGCGAGCTGCTATGGCTGCGGCGCCTCTCCAGGGAGGACGACCTGGAGACCTGCGCCTCCCCGCCGCTCCTCTCGGGCCGCTATTTCTGGTCGGTCCCCGAGGAGGAGTTTCTGTGCGAGCCGCCGCTCATCACGAGGCACACCCACGAGCTGAGGGTGCTGGAGGGGCAGAGGGCCATCCTGAGGTGCAAGGCCCGCGGGGACCCCGAGCCGGCCATCCACTGGATCTCGCCCGAGGGCAAGCTGATCTCCAACGCCACGCGCTCGCTGGTCTACGACAACGGGACCCTCGACATCCACATCACCACCATGAAGGACACGGGCTCCTTCACCTGCATCGCCTCCAACCCGGCCGGGGAGGCCACGCAGTCGGTGGACCTGCACATCATCAAGCTGCCCCACATCGTCAACAGCACCAACCACATCCACGAGCCGGACCCCGGGTCCTCGGACATCTCCACCTCCACCAAGTCCGGCTCCAACGCCAGCAGCAGCAGCAGCAGCAGCAACGGGGAGGCCAAGGTCAGCCCCGACAAGAAGGTGGTGGTGGCCGAGGCCACGTCCTCCACCGCCCTCCTCAAGTTCAACTTCCAAAGGAATATCCCCGGAATACGCATGTTCCAAATCCAGTACAATGGGACGTATGACGACTCGCTTGTTTACAGGTAAGGAGCCCCAGACAAGTTTGGCCCGTCACCTGCTCCCTTCGCTGGGGGAACCCTTTTCCTTTTGCCTCTTCTTGGCTCTTGGGGGCTCAGGTGGGCTCAGCAGGAGATGGGGAGAAACCCTCTTCATTCAGGTCAGTGTGGGACTGGACGAAGGAGGAATGATGGAGACCGACTCGCCCTCCTGAGTCTTCCAGATAAGAGGAAGACAGTATAGATTTACAGCAGTAGTTTGAGGAAGGTCATGGCTCAGAGGGACACAAAGAGCAAAGTTAGGAAAAAATGGGAGAGGAAGTGGGGGGGAGCAGATCCGGAGCAGCTGGATGACTCATTATCACTAGACAGCATTCCAGGCCCCCCTTTTCCCAGAACCCGGCGGGCAGTGAAAGTAGGAGAGCAAAGGCTTGTAACCAAATGGCCTTAAGCAGCAACTGTAAGGTGGGTGGTGCTGTTGGCGACTGAGGAGAGAAGGGGGGTGGAGATTGCTCAGAGCAACGCCATTGCTCCAAGAGGTATCATTTCTAAGCCTCCCTCTGTGAATATTGAATAAAAGCCATTGGTAAGAGCTTCCTTGTCTTATATATTCCTGCCAACCTGCCGTGGGGGATCAGATTCGTTGATGCCTGGCAGCAGGTGGCTTCCCTGAACAGGGTGCTGAGCCAAGGGGGCACAAAATCCAGAAGATCCATAACTGAGGTGATCCATTGGTGGAGGGGGCAAATTTTGGCCTCACACAGAGAGCCATATTACAAAAGATTACCAAAGTCCAGCGGCATAGCTAGCCGCTTGGGGGCCCCTGTGCCCAGGGTGGGGTGCGGTGAGCCAGGGCAGGGCGCGCTGCGTGGAGCCTCCATGGAGTCTGCCCCCAGTCTCCCCCTCAGCTGTAGGGTGGCTGAGGGGGAGGTGATGGGCAGACACAAGCCCCACGGTGCCATCTTGGGCAGCGCGGAGCCTGCAGGCACCCGAGCCCTTCGTCGCCCCCAGGAGAGATGCGTGACCCAGAACATCTCTCTCCCCCCCCCCCCCCGCTACACCTCTGCCCAAGTCCGCCCCGGTCTTGCAAGACATCTCCCCACAGGCATTTGGGAACAGACTGCTTTTAACAAAAAGGCTGGCGCTGTGCCAGTTTAATTGTAATTACTGGTGTGGCTTCCATCGTTGTTATCTATGCGCTTAGTTTTAACGCTGGCAGTGTTTAATTGTTTTTTAAGGATTGCTTTCCACCTCGTGCTTTTAGAAGTCTTTATTTTTATCTGTATGCCACCTGACAACACTGAAATGCAGAGCCCTGGAAGTGCAAGTATACAAAACGCAGTTTATGGAAGTCAATCAAAAAATGACAGAAATCAGCAATTTAGGCAAATGGAGAATAAAGGCAATATTACCATTCCGAAAAAGCAATCTGGGCTTGGGTACATGGAGACACAGCAAGACATGAGTTAACCAACAGTAATGTTTCTGGCCCTGATTTAGCTGCCCTCCAAGGAGCCTGGCTTCAAGGCAAGGGAGAGGTAGCTGGTCTGCAGCTGGCTCCCATAGCCTTACTCCCAAGGAGGCTGGCAGCAGCAAAGGGCAAATGTCCAGAAGGGCAAGGAAGGCAAGTCTCTCTCCCAGCCTCCTAATATATAAAATAATAATAATAAATTGTCTAGTAGCACCTTAGAGACCAACTGAGTTTGTTCTGGGTACAAGCTTTCGTGTGCATGCACACTTCTTCAGATACACTGAAACAGAAGTCACCAGACCCTTATACATAGTGGGAGGGTGGGGTGGGGCTTTTCTCAGGAGGGGAGCAGGAGATGGGTGATTGACTCAATGGGTATGGTAAACCTGTGACTGTTAATGACTGCAATTAGTCCTACAGGAAAAAGCAAGGGATAGTATGTAGATGATTAGCATATATAATGAGACAGGAATCCAATATCTCTATTCAGACCAGATCTCTCCATAGTTTTCAGTTTAGTGATAAGTTGTAATTCAGCAACTTCTCTTTCAAGTCTATTTCTGAATTCCTTCTGTAATAAGACAGCTGCTTGGAGATCCTGTATTGAATGGCCTGGGAGACTGAAGTCTTCTCCTTCTGGCTTCTGTGTCTTGTGATTCCTGATGTCAGATTTATGTCCCTTTATCCTTTGGCGTAGGGTTTGGCCTGTTTGTCCAATATAGAGAGCTGAAGGGCACCGTTGGCATTTGATGGCATACACAATGTTAGAAGATGAGCAATTAATCGGCCTGAGATGGTATGTTGGATGTTGTTGGGGCCAGTGGTGGTGTTGTCTGGGTGTCTGTGGCAGCAAAGTTGGCATCTGGGTTTATTGCAGGCTCTGGTACCGGTGTCCATGTTAAGTCTGGTTGTTGTATTATTGTGGGTGAGGAGTTGCTTAAGACTGGGTGGCTGTCTGTAGGCGATGAAAGGTCTTCCTCCCAGAGCTTGAGAAAGAGAACTGTCATTGTCTAGGAGAGGTTGTAGATCTCTGAGGATGCATTGAACTGTTTTAACTTGGGAGCTGTATGTGATTACTAATGGTGTTCTGTTATTTTCTCTTTTGGATCCACCTTGCAGCAAGTTCTCTCTGGGGATCAGCCTCCTGGAAGTCTCCACTGTTGGTGCAAGTCTCGTTGCATTTCAGGGAGTTTTGTGGGGGGTTAGGAAAGTGAGGTGAAAGAGTAGCCAAATATGCACACCTGAAATATGTGTTCTCAGCCCAGTCCTCTGGGACTCTCTGCCACTGGAGACTCAGCAGGGACCTTCTGTGCCAGCTTCTAAAAGCCTGCTGAAAACCTTCCTATTCTGTTCCTCTCGGCCTCTGCAGGCCATTAAAACTGCACCTTCCACAACATTTTGTTGATGTCTGACTTTTTGTTTTATTTTGTTGTGGTTTTTATGGGATGGTTTTATGGTTTTATTGGTGTAAACCACTTTGATATTTTGCATGGCACAGCAGTACAAATATTCTTCATAAATAAGATGTCCGATGGTAGGAAATGTAGTTCATTTCAATTTTTATTTGGATACTTCCTTTCTGTATCTCTGCACACGAGATGCTTGCAAGCAGCAAAGAAAAAAACATCAGCAGCAAAGATCAGACATCTCAAAGCAATCTGATCCAATGCAGATAAGAATATGACCTTCACATAAACAACTTATATCAAATAAAGAAATAGCAAATAATGCATTTAGAATGTAATAGCAGCTAATACAGTGGTACCTCAGGTTACATACGCTTCAGGTTACAGACTCCGCTAACCCTGAAATAGTACCTCGGGCTAAGAACTTTGCTTCAGGATGAGAACAGAAATTATGCTCCGGTGGCGCGGCGGCAGCAGGAGGCCCCATTAGCTAAAGTGGTGCTTCAGGTTAAGAACAGTTTCAGGTTAAGAACGGACCTCCAGAACGAATTAAGTACATAACCAGAGGTACCACTGTAATGAAATAGAAATTCACCCTCAACAGTTGCAATAAATCATTACTATATTATAATCAATAAAAATAACAGTGAGTGAGAATGTATAAAATGCCACAATACACAAAAGATGTAAAAGGACTGAATTGATCAACAAAGTCAAATAACTTATTTTTTATTTTTTTAAAAAACACATCCACATCTGGCATGCCAGATTTCCCCAGACCTGCTTGAAATGGGTTGCAACCAAAGTGTGGCCTCTTTGTACTTTGCCTTGAGTCCCATCAGGGGAAAAGGCTGAGTCTGAATAAATATGTCATGTACAAAAACAGAGAGGTGAGGGTTGAGGGAGTCAGATAAACTTCTAGATTTGGTTTGAATTAATTGTGCAGAAGTCCCTTTGCCACAATGAGCCTGTAGCCAAAGCAGCTGGCGATCACCGTTCAAAACATCTTATAGGAAGTGCAGAGCAGGTCAGTAAATTCAGGAATGACAGAAATCACGAGCTCTCCCAGGGTTAGATTCCGACGAAACATTAGGTAGACCTTTCCGACATTGAGAGCCGGGGCCTGATGGAGGTTTGATGAGGCCCTCAGTTCCTGAAGGTAATGGGGCCCTTGATATGTCCAGCTGTCCTTTGCCAACAGCAAATTGTTGCTGTTTTTGTGTGTTGAATATATGCTATATAGCAGGGATGTCCAACAGGTAGATCACTGGATGTCTGTGGTAGATCACTGGTAGTTCACTGGCTCCCTGCAAAGAAGCTCACCAACCAAAAAGCTCAACAATTTTGACCTGAACCCCCAAAAAGAGGGTAGATCACTGCCAGTTTTTAAGGGGGTAGATCACTGCCAGTGAGTAGATCGCAGCCTCTTGGGGGTTGGCCACCCCTGCTATATGGTAATGATGGAACTAATAGGTATCTAAAACCATTTGCACATGCAGAATGTGGGCACCCTCTATATAGAAAGGAGCAAACCAGGGATATTTGAGGGAGCAGGATAGCAGGCGGGGCCCATGACTGGCATCATAGAAGCCTCCACAACACAAAACACTGTTGCTGTAGGTCAGTTTTATTTTATTTGTGTTTTTTTTTATCTTGGGTTACCTTGGGTGACAGATGCTTCAGGTTACAGATGCTTCTGGTTACAGACTCCGCTAACCCAGAAATAATACCTCGGGTTAAGAACTTTGCTTCAGCTAATTAGCTAAAGTGCTGCTTCAGGTTAAGAACAGTTTCAGGTTAAGAACGGACCTCCAGACCGAATTAAGTTCTTAACCTGAGGTACCACTGTATTTTGGAAATGTACATCCAGGTTTTTTTCCTTAAGTTTTTTGGGGCCCCCAAGAGAGTGGGGCCCTCAGCTAGAGCTTGTTGAGCTTCTACGTAAATCTGGCACTGGTGAGAGCTGTTTGATGGCGCGGCGGATTCCCTTGGGAGGTGGTGGACTCTCTTTCCTTGGAGGTTTTCAAACACCGGTTGGGCAGCCGCCCGTCAGGGACCCTTGAGCTGTGATTCCTGCATTGCAGGGGCTGGACTAGAGGACCCTTGGGGTTCCCTTCCAGCTCTGCAGCTCTTTGATTCTCCACAAGCACCAACCAGCCTCCCGGCAGGAGGAAAGCCAAGGCCTTTTGCAGCCATCAGGTTTGATTTGCGCTTTATTTTTGGCTCATCCCGGCTGACCTTTAATCCTTCAAGGTAATCTGATTAGCACAAGGATTGGAAAGTTAGCCCTACTCAGGAGACACTAACACCCTCTGTTTGGGGGAGGGAACGACAGGGGAAAAGGATATCCATAAATTATTTTTTATTTATATATACCCATGGATGAATGACGGAAGAGCGTGTGGACAAGGTGTTGGATTTGCTAAGTGGATTTGCTTTGAAGCCTCCTAATGGAGCAGTCACACCTTTCCAAACCCATTTGTCACAAATTATTCCCTTTTTCTCCCCCACTTTTCAAAGCCACGTCCTTGGGGAGGGAGCAGGATCCTGCAGATCAAAGCCCCCAGAAGCCCCCAGACTCACCCAGGATGCTGGCAGGTTTCCTTGCGGTTACTGCATCGGGCGAGAGAGTGTTTGCCAGGGACTCCCCTTGGGGGCTGTGGGGAGGTCTGTGTGTGTCTGTGGTTGTGGGGATGCTCACAGGGACTAGAAGCCTGCTGAGGAGGAGAGGATGCGAAAGGACGGAGCTTGTCCCAAGAGAGGATGCTCAGGCAGGGCAGTCCTGAGTCTTTGGAGACGTCTCAGGTTGTGTCCTGAATGGGGTAACTGTGCCCCTGAAGGACCAGGTGCGCAGCCTGGGAGTCATTTTGGACTCACAGCTGTCCATGGAGGAACAGGTCAATTCTGTGTCCAGGGCAGCTGTCTCCCAGCTCCATCTGGTACGCAGGCTGAGACCCTCCCTGCCCGCAGACTGTCTCGCCAGAGTGGTGCATGCTCTAGTTATCTCCTGCTTGGACTACTGCAACGCGCTCTATGTGGGGCTACCTTTGAAGGTGGCCCAGAAACTGTGATTAATCCAGAATATGGCAGCTAGAGTGGTGACTGGCAGTGGTCGCCAGGACCACATAACACCAGTCCTGGGAGATCTGCATTGGCTCCCAGTATGTTTCCAAGCACAATTCAAAGTGTTGGTGCTGACCTTTAAAGCCCTAAACGGCCTTGGTCCAGTAGACCTGAAGGAGCGTCTCCACCTCCATTGTTCTGCCCGGACACTGAGGTCCAGCGCCGAGGGCTTTCTGGCGGTTCCCTCATTGCGAGAAGCAATGCTACAGAGAACAGGGCAGAGGGCCTTTTCGGTGGTGGCACCCTCCCTATGGAATGCCCTCCCTTCAGATGTGAAGGAAATAAGCAGCTATCCTATCTTTAAAAGACATCTGAAGGCAGCCCTGTTCAGGGAAGTTTTTAATATTTAATGTTGTACTGTTTTTAACATTTGATTGGGAGCCTCCCAAAGTGGCTGGGGAAACTCAGCCAGATGGGCGGGGTATGAATAATAAATGATGATGATGATGGTGTCTGGGCCCCTTGGACTCCTTGCCCCCGAGTCCGGGCCAATCGAGGCCACTTGCGGTGGGCAGCTGGCTGGCTCGCCTCTCCCCTTTGCTTTCTCGTTTCCCCTATATTTACAACTCCCCCTATTTTCGTAACTGTGGTTTATGACGTTGCTTTCCTGCTGCCATCTTCCCTGGGACCTTCGGATGAAGGGAGCATCATAAATAAAATTATTTGCTTCTTCCTCCAGCCTTAGGCAGCCAGCAAGGGGCCTCGATACAAAGACAGGCCTGCTGGTCTAGCTAGATCTGTATCGCCTGCAGAGACCGGGACACACTTTCCAGGGGTTCGGGCAGGGAGATGCTCTAAGCCAGGCACCCCCAAACTCGGCCCTCCAGATGTTTTGGGACTACAACTCCCATCATCCCTAGCTAGCAGGACCAGTGGTCAGGGATGATGGGAATTGTAGTCCCAAAACATCTGGAGGGTCGAGTTTGGGGATGCCTGCTCTAACCGCTGAGCTACAACCCCACAGTAGTCCTAAGCTCAAGGCTCCCCATTTTCACAGCAGTTTGCCACCATTATTGTTGCTGTTACCCCACAACATTTTAGTGTGATTTCCAACAAATGGACACGCCTGTTTGCAATTTTGCTTGATAGAGACATTTTTTGCAAAACAACTTTCCATAATAAGATGCCTCTTTCTTTGCCGTTTTCCTCCATTCTTGCCTTGGTGTGAGCATTTGCCCTTCCAAGAGCCGCTTTGCAGAACCGCATTGCAAAATCTGGAGAAGTGCCTTCTCTCAGACTGACCCGCCTTGCAGGACTGTGGTGGGGATTAAACGAGGAGGGGTGAGAACCATGTAAGGCGCCTCGAGCTCATTTGGGAGAAAAAGCTGGGATATAAATGCAGGAAATAAATAAAGAAGAAGACTTGAGACTAATGAGCAGCCCCCACCAGAAGTGGCCATAGGGGTCTGATTCCTTTACCCACCCCTCTGTGTGTTGGGGAGCTTGTCTTTTTGCCGTGGGGTATTTGCCACAAAGCCACCTTCTCCTCTGGCTTCTGCACTACTGAGAAAGAGGCAGCTGGGTGCCCTAAATGACCTCGGCCCAGTATACCCCCCCATTGCTCAGCCCGGACACCAGGGTCCCTCTCCTGAGGGCCTTTTGGAAGTGAGGTTACAGGGAACCAGGCAAAGGGCCTTCTCGGTAGTGGCGCCCGCCCTGTGGAACGCCCTTCCGTCAGATGTCAAGGAAATAAACAACTACAGTGGTACCTCAGGTTAAGAACTTAATTCATTCTGGAGGTTTGTTCTTAACCTGAAACTGTTCTTAACCTGAAACACCACTATAGCTAATGGGGCCTCCTGCTGCTGCAGTGCCGCTGAAGCACGATTTCTGTTCTCATCCTGAAGCAAAGTTCTTAACCCGAGGTAATATTTGGAGGCGGTTGGAGGATGGATGGCGGCTAACAGATTGAGGTTGAATCCTGACAAGACAGAAGTACTGTTTTTGGGGGACAGGAGGCGGACTGGTGTGGAGGACTCCCTGGTCCTGAATGGGGCAACTGTGCCCCTGAAGGACCAGGTGCGCAGCCTGGGAGTCATTCTGGACTCACAGCTGTCCATGGAGGTGCAGGTCAATTCTGTATCCAGGGCAGCTGTTTACCAGCTCCATTTGGTACGTAGGCTGAGACCCTCTCTGCCTGCGGACTGCCTCGCCAGAGTGGTGCATGCTCTGGTTATCTCCCGCTTGGACTACTGCAATGCGCTCTACGTGGGGCTACCTTTGAAGGTGACCCGGAAACTACAACTAATCCAGAATGCGGCAGCTAGACTGGTGACTGGGAGCGGCTGCCGAGGCCATATAACACCGGTCTTGAAAGACCTACATTGGCTCCCAGTACGTTTCCGAGCACAATTCAAAGTGTTGGTGCTGACCTTTAAAGCCCTAAACGGCCTCAGTCCAGTATACCTGAAGGAGCGTCTCCACCCCCATCGTTCTGCACAGACACTGAGATCTAGCACAGAGGGCCTTCTGGCGGTTCCCTCCCTGTGAGAAACCAAATTACAGGGAACCAGGCAGAGGGCCTTCTCAGTGATGGCGCCTGCCCTGTGGAACGCCCTCCCACCAGATGTCAAAGAGAAAAACAACTACCTGACATTCAGAAGACATCTGAAGGCAGCCCTGTTCAGGGAAGTTTTTAATATATGACATTTTAGTGTATTTTTCATCTTTGTTGGAAGCCGCCCAGAGTGGCTGGGGAGGCCCAGCCAGATGGGCGGGGTACAAATATTATTATTATTATTATTATTATTATTATTATTATTATTATTATTTCTGGATTAGCGGAGTTTGTAACCTGAAGTGTCTATAACCCGAGGTACCACTGTATCTGACTTTTAGAAGACTCCTGGCTTTGGATTTGATCCTGAAATGTCATTTTGAAATGTCATTTTGGCCACCACCAGCTGGTGCTGCCGCCCCTGATCTCAGGGGGGAGGCTGAGCCGGCGCAGCCGATAAGGGGCATCCCTTGGGCATCTCTTGGCGGCGGCTGGGGAGCAGGCGAGGAGAGGCTGCGGCTGGCCAGGCCCAGCCCCACGTGACCCCCTGGTTGTGGGGGGCAGGCAGAGGGCAGGGCCACCCTGGGCAGGAAGAACGGGGAGCAGAGCGGAGTTGGAAGAGTCTTGGTTTTTAAATATATATATGCATTGTGCGCCTGCATCTAATCTCGCCCTTCTCTAAAATGCATATATTGGTATGCGTTTTCCTTTTTGTAAATCTACCAAAGAATGCAATAAAATAAAATTGGGATTCAGGGCTTTTCTCAGGAGTAGGGAGGGCACCAGTGCTGCGTCCCATTGGTAGTGGAAGTGCTCTGTGATGGTGGGGGATACAGGCAAAAAAGGGGGGTGCGGAGGGTCAGTTGGAGGGAAGTGAGAAATGTCCCTATTTTCATTTGAGGAGTGTTGGAGGGTATGTTGGAGGTTCAACGGCTTACGTTCAAAAAGAGAACAAATCCCATCTTATGCAGGGAGCAGGACAGGCCATTTATCTTTGCTCACAGCTCTTGCCGACTTCGGTGCTCTGAGTTTGGGGATGCCCCTTTCCATGTCCCCTGGTCCTGCTTCCGAGTCTTCCTTATCCATTGTTTGACTCTCCCTGGCACAGCGAGAAGCGTTTGTTTCTTTCCTTTGTCTTCTTCTTAAATAACATCTGTTGAATTGTTTCTGCGAAGGTTATACCAAATACTGCAAAACATGGCCTGATCATACAGGATCGGCTGACAATTGGCCGAGTCCCCGTGCAACCGCCAGCTGCACGGTTTTATATTGCCGCAAACTGCTCTGCTACGATTTTTACGATGCAGGGGTATATACATATTTTTAATAACTATGTAAATAAATAGAATGATGGATCGCTGGTGAACAAGGACAGACGAGAAACAAAACCAAAGGAAATAAACCACAGGTGCGTGGATGCGTCAAATGCAGCAACTGGAACTATTTCTGGCATAGATATTGAGGTTAGACCAGACAGGGTTGCAAAACGTGGGCCCGGTGATGGCCAGGGAAAAGAATTGAAAGCATTTGCAGGCCCTGAGTCACTGTGCTGGCCTTATTCGCTCGTGGACTGAGGGGGCCTCCTTGCTTGCAAATGAAATAAAATCAAGCCAAACAGGTATGAAATTGCTGACCCCGTGTGTGGCAGCCACGGAAAAGGCAAATTCTGTGTTAGGGATAATTAGGAAAAAAAGGGGAAGCAAAACTGGCAGTATCCTAATACCTTTGCCCAAATCTATGGCACAACTGCATCTGGAGTCCTGCGTACAGTTCTGGGT
The DNA here is from genome assembly GCF_965153285.1 of Podarcis tiliguerta. NCBI lineage: Eukaryota > Metazoa > Chordata > Lepidosauria > Squamata > Lacertidae > Podarcis > Podarcis tiliguerta. The sequence continues at coordinate 134,741,916 of NC_139534.1, read as the reverse complement.
GCCTCACGTCAAAAAGGATGATGATGATGATGATTATTATTATTATTATTATTATTATTATTATTTATACCCCGCCCTTCCCAGTTAAAAAACCGGGCTCAGGGCGGCTAGCAACAAATCTAAAACACTTAATGGTGAAAGCAGGATAAAATAAAGTATAAAAACATGAATAACAATAAAATTTAAAGTTCAGAAATCAATTTAGGGGAAATCTATCTAATCAGCATTAGATAATCCCCAGGGCTAGGTGGCTGAATTGGTCCTAGTTGGATAAAAATGAAAGGGATGAGAAAAGGGCCCCCGAAATGATTGAGGGGCTGGAGCAGCTTCTCTACGAAGAAAGGTGGCCGTGTTCTGGACTTTTTAGTTTTGAGGAGACACTAGACTTTGTGGACATCCAATGAATGAATGTGGGGAGATTCGATTCTCTTCATGCAGTGCATAGTTAAACTACGGAACTCACTGCCACAGGAGGGAGGGAGGGAGCAATGGCCACCAACAGGGCCATCTTTAGCATATGCGCCGCCGGGGTGCAAAGATCCACCCAGTGCCCCCAAATTTAGTTTAGCTACCCCAAAAAATTTTAGGGGGGCAAACTTAAAGTTGTTGAGCTATTTTGGGGGGATGAAAATCGCTCACCTGTAACAATGACACAACTGAAATAACTGCTTTTGTTTCTTGAATCGTCAGGAATATTTGATGCTAGGTATACATTTGGCGCCCCCCAGAATTTGGCGCCTGGGTACCCCACACCCCTTGCACCCCCAGGTAAAGACGACCCTGGCCACCAACCTAGATGGCTTTTAATGAGGATTGGGCAAATTCATGAGGGATAAAAGACTATCAATGACAGTACTGTTCCTCCAGGGTCAAAGGCAGCAGCTTCTCCGATTATCACTTTCCAGAAACCACAGGGAGGGAGAATTGCTCTTGTGCTTGAAATCTGCTTGCTGGCTTCCCAGAAGAGGCATCTTCTGGCCACCGTGAGAAGAGGAGGCCGGACTAGATGGCCTGATCCAGCAGGTTCTTCTTAGCTTCTCATGTCCCTTTTCTCAATAGGGCAATATCCTTCAGCGTCTCGGCTGCAATATCAGGTCTTCATTGCGCCCATTTCCTTGCCCTTGTCCAGTACAGATGAGAGAAGGCCTTGCTTCTGCCTTAAGCTCAGCCTTCTCTTCTTTAGCTTCAGACCAAAACCGATTTAAATCGCGATTTAAATCACTAGTCAGTAAGACTTGATTTAAATCTTTTTTTTTTTTTACAGAAAGACTCATTCTTGCTGGTATCATCTTAATATTTACAACCAGATGAAGGTTTCGTTTTTGGACTAATAAATTTTCAGAGTAGTTTCTACAGTTCTATCAAAAATTATGAATTTGGTTCTACTATCAGAAATACAAAGACCGATAATTATGAAATTACTGTGAGGTTTAATAAGTGAACTTGATATTTGGAGAACTTTTCTGCTGTACTTTATTGGAAGGAGAAAAATAACCATTTCCTTCATAACAATTTAAACCATCTATTTAACTAAAACAATAACTTAGTGCTGGCCACATGACCTGGAAGCTGTACGCCGGCTCCCTCGGCCTATAGAGTGAGATGAGTGCGCAATCCCAGAGTCGGCCATGACTGGCCCTAATGGTCAGGCGTCCCTTTACCTTTATATAGCTCTTCTCAGATTCTGAGGTTGGTCCTCCCAGTCCAAGCCAGTGATGCCTTTTTTCTTTCTGTCCTTCCGCAGAATGATTCCCCCCACGAGCAAGACCTTCCTGGTCAACAACCTGGCGGCGGGGACGGTCTACGACCTGTGCGTCCTGGCCATCTACGACGACGGCATCACCTCCCTGACGGCCACCCGTGTGGTGGGCTGCATCCAGTTCACGACGGAGCAGGACTACGTGCGCTGCCACTTCATGCAGTCCCAGTTCCTGGGGGGCACCATGATCATCATCATCGGGGGCATCATCGTGGCCTCCGTGCTGGTCTTCATCATCATCCTCATGATCCGCTACAAGGTGTGCAACAACGGCGGGCACCCCAAGGCCGCCAAGGTCAGCAACGTTTACTCCCAGACCAACGGGGCCCAGCAGGCCCAGCAGCCAGGGTTCGGCGGCGCCGGCGCTGCCCTGCCGCCGTCGGGCTCCAAGCAGGCCATGGGGCGCGAGGAGAGCCTGCAGTGCTGCAAGGTGGGCGGCGAGGGCTCGGGGCGGCCGGCGGACGCCTTTCCCGGCCAGGACTCCTGCTCCTCCGCTTCCGCCGGGGCCGGCGCTACCTCCGCCCTGCCCCCCACGTGGACTCCGGGGCCCCCCGCTTCCCAAAAGCTGAAGCGCAAGCCCACGCCAAAGTCCGGCAGCCACGACGCCGTCCCCGGCGAAGGCGCCTCCTGCTCCTCTGCGTCCGGCGGCCTCGAGTCGCAGAACACGAACCGCAACAACTCCACGGCGCTGCAGCTGGCCGCCCGGCCGGCGGACTCTTCCCCGGGGGCGGCCCCCGCCTACAAGAGAGCGCAAGCCAAGCCAAGTAAGTTCCTCACCTTGCCCGCCGACCCGTCCCGCGCCAAGCGCAGGTACTCCCTGAACGGAGAGATAATGGAATACCACTGTTACCTTAACTCCCCGAAGCCGGGCGGATTTTGGTCTAAGCGGAGCCTGTCCATGAACGGGATGCTCTTGCAGACAGACTCCTCCGAGGCGGATAGTGGTCAAGCAACTTTCTCCAGTTCGGAGTGGATATTGGAAAGCACGGTGTGAGCCGCTGGGGGTGTGTGGCTTTTCTTTTTTTTATTTTGCCAGTCCTGAAAAAGGACGGAGGGTTCCCCCGCCCTCCAAACACTGTCCAAGAACTCGTCTCCGGGTGGGGGCAGTGGCTGGCTTTTTCCTGCCCCTCTCGCCTCTCCGCCCAGAACAGGGTGTGGACCACCGTGGAGCGCCCCTTCACACCACCTTTTCTCTCTTGGGGTTTCCATTTAATCTAACAACCGGAGGGAAATATTGGCGAGGAAACAAAGATTTAAGGGGAAAGCACAAAAGTCGAATGGGGTCTCCGCCTCTGCTAGGATTGGCACCCGGGTCCCACCCTAGCCAATCGAGGACCCAGGAGAGAGAGAAGGAGCCTTGGCCTGGGGGGAAGAAAGAGCCGTTTGTAGAAGGGCCTCCTTGCTCTTTCCTCTGTGCCAACGGAAGGCTGCTTTTCTGATGGATCAGTAGACAAAAAAGGGAGAGGGAGCATTTCTAAATCGAGCCGAGTGTCTTTTCTGCCCTCTTTTCCCCGTGACTTTGGTCCTGCCTTCCTTTCTGGGCCAACGCTGTAGAAAACCCATCAACTCTGTGTTGCTACGTTGTGTAAAATAAAATATTCCTTCAATACCTTCAGCCGGTGTGGCCGGGCGATGCCCTTGGAATGACCCTCCTTGGTTCAGGGGTGCTGGGGGCGCCCTATCCGGGTGGCCAATGGGGAGAGGGGGAAGGAGGAGGTCTCTGCCCCTGCCCCCTGGCCAGGCTGCCCAATGGGCGGAGGTTGTCTGCTGTAGGAGGCAGGACAGAGCCGGGCTGGAGGTGTGTCTGGTCAGAGAGCCTGTCCATCTCTCTCTTGGGAGCTGTGAGCCGGAGCCCGGGGTCTCCAGCACCAGAGAAAGTGGGTCAGCAGTGCTGCAGGCCGGCCAGCCTTGCTTTCCGTGGGTCTTGTTGGCGGCAGGGAGATTTCTCCAGGCTGAGTCAGCAGCATTTATCTTTGTGCCAATTTCGCTCTTTTGTTCCTTCTATTTGTGCAAGGCTATGAGTCAGCTTTCCAGGCAGAAAAGACGGCCTGTTGCAATGCCATATAACCGATAAAAAGCAGTTATAACACCCCGAAACAGAGCAGCCATAAGACCTCTGCGATGCTCGCCTGGGAGATCCCTCCAGCCTCCTTCAAATTCCTTCTTGGGGTTCCAAATGGCTTAATCTTGTTTCTGGAGTTGCCCCGGTGCTGGATCGATCCCTTGTTCTCCTGGACGAATCCTAGAAGCTGCTCACTGTTTGGCTGCACGCTTTTCGCCCCAGGTTGCCAATGGATCCCAGGGAAGGAATTGCATTCGCTCAGGCACAGTGCAAAGAGGGATCTCAGTGTGATTTCACAATTGCCTTAAGATCCCTTCTTCGTTTCTTCCGTGATAGAATTAATGCATATGAAAAAATGGGCTTGGCTGGCTTGTCCGTTTTGAGAACTTGTGTGGGGAGAAGAAAAAATACAACAACTGAAACTCAAAGTGTGCCTGTGCCAATTCAGAGATGAATGCCCCCCCAACTAATCACCCCACCTTCCCCCCCCACCCTTGGGTGCTTCCCTTGGCCTTGCCTGGTTTCTGGGTCCTTCCTTTGGGGTTACTTTGGGGCTCCAATGAGCTCCTCTCCTCGCTTAGGGTGAATCTGGTGGGGAAGGAAAATGAGCCTCTGTTGCATTTTCTCCCTCCAGAGTCAGCTCCTCTTGCTTGTAAAGCCTCCCCTCCCCCCAACTCTCTTTTATTTATCTATTAATTTTATATTTTATTTATTTTTCCCCATTTTATTTTTTATTCCCCCTGATATGGACTCAAGGCTCCGTGAATGGCATTTTAAAAAGTCACTTCTCTGGCCAAGTCCATCCAAAGCAGATTGCAACATTATTATTATTATTATTATTATTCCCACATGCAAATTTAAACGACACAGAGGGAATGCAGAAAGCTAAAAATGTCACAAAGACAATAGTTGAAAAGTAATTCTAATAGTAAGTAACCCTCCCAAGGAGACGTTGATCCGGTTTTGCTAGACTAAAGGCTGCCTTATTCTGTGCACAAAGAATGACGTGTGTGAATGTGTGCCATTATTATTTTTTAAAAAATGTGAGTGCAGCTTTCCTGAAAACAAAAGTTCTAGCTGTTTGCAAAGCACATAAAGTATGCTTTAAAAGAATGCATAAGATACATTAAAATAAAAAAGCAACATTAAAAGGAATTGGGGGTTGGACTAGATGTTCCTTCCCAGGGGCGTAGGAAGGGGGCAGCGGAGGGGGCGGGTTGCCCTGGATGCCACTTTGGGAGGGGTGACAAGATAGCTCCTGCCTCCCCCCAGCTGTAGAGCGGCAGAGGGCACGCACAGTCTGTATGGGCGCTGCTCACATGCTGTCCATACAGGATGCCGCTCTCTCGCGCTGTCCATACTGGCATCCATATGGGATGCCGCTTGCGAGGCAGCCTGTATGGTCACCAGGCAAGCGGCAGCCCATACAGCCGACGCCTGCAAGCGGCATCCCGTACGGACTGCGCATGTGTGGCATCCTGTACAGTCACCACACATGTGCAGTCCATACAGGCTGCCGCTTGCACAGCGTCCATAGGGGTGCCTCTTACGCATGGCGCCCATACAGCCACTGTGCGTGAGCAGCAGCCCATATGCACAGCACATGTGCGACATTCCGTACAGAGTGCACATGTGCAGGATGCCACACAATGTACAGCCCATATGGGCTGCGCCGCCCTGGGTGCCGGAGAGGGTTCCTCCGCCACTGTCCCTTCCAACTTCACAATTCTTAAAGCTAAAGGTAAAGGGACCCCTGACCATTAGGTCCAGTCATGGCCGACTCTGGGGTTGCGGCGCTCATCTCGCTTTATTGGCCGAGGGAGCTGGTGTACAGCTTCCGGGTCATGTGGCCAGAATGACGAAGCCGCTTCTGGTGAACCAGAGCAGCGCACAGAAACACTGTTTACCTTCCCGCCAGAGCGGTACCTATTTATCTACTTGCACTTTGACGTGCTTTCGAAATGCTAGGTTGGCAGGAGCAGGGACCGAGCAACAGGATCTCCCCCATCGCGGGGATTCAAACCGCTGACCTTCTGACTGGCAAGTCCTAGGCTCTGTGGTTTAACCCACAATTATTAAGTTCGTAGAAAAACAGAAGGAATAAAATTCACAGTTAAAAGCACACATTCTAAGCTAAATAGGCAGGTTTTTAAAAACGCATCTTCTTTGCAAAATGCACGTACATTCTTTAGGTCACTGTTTGCCCTGAGCACATCATGGGCCATATATTTTGTGGTGCTCTCTCCATCCCCCCCCCCCTCAGGTGCCAGAAGTTTCTCCACAGAGATGAGAGCTTCCCTTTGTCTCCCACCTTCTGGGCCATCCTTCTTGGGGCTGGCGGGTTGGAATCAGAAACAATGGTTTGGTGCTGAACTTTCCCAGCAAACTGTCGCTTGTCATTTTCATGCATCACAATAAACTGCGGTTAGTTCAAAGCATGAGGCAGATGCTTCCAAACTCATTTGGGGGACAGGGGACAGGCAGGGACCGACTCAGTGCTGCCTGGCTCCCATTCTGCTAAGCAATGGTTTGGCGTTACCACCAAACTGGGTTATTCATCACCATCATTTTACTTTTTATGCCGCCTTTCCATAGTTAAAACAATGCTCAAGGTGGCTTACATCACGAAAAGATTCACCATATTTTTTGCTTTATAAGACGCACTTCCTTCCTAAAAAGTAAGGGGAAATGTGTGTACGTCTTATGGAGCAAATTCAGGCTGCGCAGCTATCCCAGAAGCCAGAACAGCAAGAAGGATTGCTGCGCAGCAATCCCTCTTGCTGTTCTGGCTTCAGCGATAGCCGCAAAAAGCCTCGTCAACAACATTTGATTCAGCATACCCCCCCCCCCCCCTGTTTTCCTCCTCTAAAAACTAGGTGCGTCTTATGGGGCGAAAAATACGGTACATAATTGCATAACATAACAAAAGTCATAAACAATCAATAAAACACATCAAAAGGTACACAACCAAATGGAAAACAATTTCCACATAAATCATACAATCTAAAACTAAAAATACAACATTAATCTCAACAACAATTTAAAATGGCATAGATAAAAAATAAAAACAATCTTAAAAAGGAGCCCTCTCTGCTGAGCAGCAGCAGCAGCAGTCCTTTCTTGTGTCCTAATGCTTGGCTTTTCCTGTTATTTGCCAGCCTGCCTTCAAGGCAGCTTCCAAGAATGAAATGCAGGGAGGCGATAAATCTGGCGGGAGCCAACATGATAAAAGGGCCGGTGCAGAACTAGGTGCAAACAGCTGGGGAAGGAGAAAACATTTAAGAATCAATAGAAAACCACATATAACAGGACCTGGTTTTTTTAGCAGCTATAGCTAAAAAGCTAATTATAGAACGCCTTGGCTTCCAGCTCACCATAGCTGGAAAGACATCTAGTTCTTCATGCAGTGCAAGGATGAACTGCGGAACTCCCTGCCACAGGAGGCAGAGATGGCTTGAAAAGAGGATGAGGCACATTCATGGAAGAGCATCAGGCTGTGTGGATGGCTCCTCGCCCCAGGGGCTGATGCCTTTCCTTCACAGTTGGGAGCAGTGATGCTTCTGAACCCCAGTTGCTGGAAGGGAAGGAGGGAAGAGTTGTGGCGGGGCTTGGATCCTGCTTGCCGGTTTCCCATGGAGGCATCTGGCTGGCCTATGTGAGAACCAGAAGCTGGACCAGATGGAGCACTGGCCTGATCCAGCAGGACTCTTTGAATGTTCTCATCTGTCTCCCCGGGAAGAGAATGCCAGAGTCAGGCCACCATCACTGAAATCTTAATGCAGCGGCCAACCAAGTGCCAGTGGGAAACCCCCCATGAGTGAATCCCCCATGAGGAAAGGTGACAGCATTTGGAGCTGCTTTGTGAGAGGAAAGGCAAGCAAGAGGGAGCAGGACAGGAGTTTGTAAAATCATGCTTGTCACAGAGAAAGGAGATAGAGAGAACTTCCCTTCTCTCTCACACAACACTAGAAGACATCCAGGGAGGCTGAAGGTTGGAAGATGCAGGACAGATAAAGTCCTCCATGTGGTCTGGAGTTAGACTGTGGAACTCCCTGCCACAGGAGGCCGTGAGGGCCACCAGCCTGGATGGCTTGAAAAGAGAACTAGACAAAAGGGAATTCTTGGAGGAGGAAAAGGCTCTGGAAGGCCCAGGAAGGGAGAGTTGCTCTGGTGCTCCTGTTCTGCTTGCTGGGTTCCCCTGGGGGCATCTGGCTGGCCCCGGTGAGAACAGAAGGCTGGACCAGATGGACCACGGGCCTGATCCACAGGAGGCAGAGGTGGCTTGAAAAGACGATGAGGCACATTCATGGAAGATTCAAGCGCAAGAGCACTTTCTCCCCTCCTCTGGTTCCCAGCAACTGGCCTCCAGCTGTGAAGACAGAGCAGAGCCACACGTCTCTCAACCATGGAAAGCCCTCTCCTCTCCCAGGAATTTGTCTCGTCCTCTTGCAAGGCCATCTAGTTTTCTGGCCATCTCTGCCTCTAGTGGCAGTGAGTTCCACAGTTCAGCCAGTCATTGTGTGTCGAAGCCTTTTCTTTCCTGGGTCTGGAGTCCTCCTGGGGGTGGGCCGTTGTGGAGAGACCTGGCTCCATCTCTCCTGAGTGGAAGATGCTTAGATGGACAGGTGGGCGGCAGGGGGGGGGGGAGGGAGCTGGTGGAAGTTCTGCCCTTCCAGGTTGGTTCTGCTTTGGTGGAGGAGCTGAGCCAAGCCAGGCATTATAGATCTCTCTCTCTCTCTCTTTCTGTTTCTCTTTCCACCACACAGAAGCTGGCAGCAGCCTGAAGAGTGCTTGCCACCCTCCTCCTCCTCCTCTTCCTCCTCCTGAAAACGTGGCCGCCCACGTTTGCACCCGACAAAAATCCATTCGGTTTCAACTCACCGGAGACTGAGAATAGGGCCAAATTCTGCGCCACCAGCAGGGACGTCACACCCCCGGTGCCTCAGGCCTGCGCTGGGAACCCACGGAGACTGGAGATGCTGGAGGGATGGATGGTCTCCCCTGTCTCCCCCCCCCCTTTCGCCCCACCCCACCCCCAGGAAACCCTGCCCAGGCATTGCAAGTGTCTTCTTCTGGCCTTCAGGACTTTATTTTTCTTTTGTACAGCAAAGAATTAACAGGGAGAGGGATCTGGGCCCAGCGTGGCCTCCGCTCTTCCTCTTCGTGGTTGCTGGTTGGTGGTGGTTGAATTCACAGACCGTACGACTGATTCTCCATTATGTCACACCACCCCTGGAAATAAATGTTTTAATATGAGCGTTTCCCCACTGGTTCATTGACAGGAGCAGGGAGGGCGGGTGGGTGGGCAGGGGGCGTCTTTGAGACACATCCTGCAATATCTTGGAGCTGCTTCCAGGGGGGCTGGGAGAAGGTCCAGCTCACTCCCCGCTCACCAAGGCTGGAACAGAATTAAGTGTGTCATCTTCTGAATCCAGCTCCTTCCCAGCTCTTTCCTTGTTCAGTCAAAGGGTCTGGCAGTGGAGAGCCAGGGGGTCACGAGACTCTTTCCAGGAAGATTTTGGGAGGGAACACAGTGGGGTGGAAAGTCTGGTGACCACCATGCACATCCCACCTTTTCCTCAAAGGAGCTCAAGGGGGCGGGGTCATGACTCTCCCTCCTCCCCATTTCATCTTCACAACAACCTTGTAGGTTCAGATAAGAGGCACCAATTGCCCCCCAAAGTTACAGCCAGTGAGCTCCATGGCTGAGTAGGGAGATTCAACCCTGTTTTCCCAGGTTCTTGCCCAATGCTAAGAATTATTATTATTATTATTATTATTATTATTATTATTATTATTATATATTAAATTTGTATACCACCCTTCACCTGTGGATCTCAGGATGGTTCACAACATTTAAAATACAAGGTAAAAAGACAACATACATAATAAAACAAGAACCGAAACTGAAACAGAACAACAGCCCTCACCCTTCTACAAACACATTTAAAAGGACATAGGATGTCAATCAGCCAAAGGCCTTGTTAAAGAGGAACATTTTCACCTGGTGCCTAAAGGTATACAATGAAGGTGCCAGGCGAGCCTCCCTGGGGAGAGCATCCCACAAATGGGGAGCCACTGCAGAGAAGGCCCCGTTCTCGTGTTGCCACCCTCCAGACCTCTCGCAGAGGAGGCACACGAAGAAGGACCTCAGAAGATGATCTCAGGGTCTGGGTGGGTTCATATGGGAAGAGGCGGTCCTTGAGGTATTGCGGTCCTGAGGCGTTTAAGGCTTTATAGGTCAAAACCAGCACTTTGAATTTGGCCTGGAAATGAATAAGCAGCCAGAGCAGTTGGGCCAGGATTAGTGTAATAGTCTCAAACTCTCTTGCCCGTCTTGCCTGACCACCAAATTCTGCACCAGCGTGAAGCTTCCAAACCGTCTTCAGAGGCAGCCCCACATATCATGCATTGCAGCAATCTAACCCAGAGGTTACCAGAGCACAGACAACAAAAGTTAGGCTGTCCCTGTCCAGATAGGGGCACAGCTGGGCCACCAGCCGAAGGTGATGGAAGGTACTCTGTGCCATCGAGGCCACCTGAGCCACAAGTGACAGCAAGGGATTCAGAAGGAACCCCGAGTTACGCTCCTGCTCCTTCAGAGGAAGTGTAATTCCATGTAAAGCAGGCAACGCCCCCCCATCACTCCAGTCTAAGGGAACCGGCCACTAAGAGTGCCTCTGTTTTATCCAGATTGAGCCTCAGTTTGTTGGCTCTGATCCTGTCTCTTACTGAGCTACAACAGTCCAGCACATCCGCTGCCCCACACTGGCTCTCTGGAGTGGCACAGAGAGAGTTGCAGGCAGGCAGGCCAGTGGGCAAGATGGACATCAGGATGCCGGACTCCATGCTGGAGTGTGACCAATGAGCCTTTTGTTTCGGCCTGTGCAGTCCAGCAATCTGCCTCGTGAATCGGATGGGGCCCTTCTTTGGCACTGCCTGGGGGTGGCCTCCTGTTGGGATGTTGCCAGCATTTTCTGGGGGGTGGGGCTGCCTTCCTAGATGCCGGGTCACAGAGAGAGGACGGTGCTGGAGACGAATCTTCTGGGTTTCTGCCAAGCATGTGCAGGGGCGCAAAAGGTGTGTTTGCGCCTGGCAAAGAGGATGTGCCTTGCACCCTCCCCAATGGATTGGCTGCTGGGGCCACTGGCTTCACCCTGCCCAAATAGGAGGTGCCTTTGAGGATCCGGCTAAAGGCAGGCAGGCCTCTCTCTGAGTCCTTTGGGGCACCTTGTGGACCTCTCAGAAGCCATGGCTACCAGGGAAGGTACCACAAGGCCAGGGGCAAGAGGACAGAGAGACCTTCTTCTCCCTCTCTCCTAACACTGGAGCACTCATGGGCAGCCAGTGAAGCTGAACAGTGGAAGATCCAGGAGAGAGGAAAGAAAGTGCTTCACGCACTGCATAGTCCAGCTCTGGATCTCACTCCCGCTGGGGGGAACTAGCTTGAGTGGCTATAAAGGAAGATTAGGCAAATTCCAGGAGCAGAGGTCATTCATGGCTGCTGGCCAAGATAGCTATGGTCTGCCTTTCTCAATGGGAAACAAGTAGAATAAGGAAAATTAAAGGCATGTCTTAATTATGCATTCTCAATGTATTTTAAATTTTAATTTTCCTTATTCTATTCTACTTGTTAATTCAGTGCAATTCTATTACAGCTGATTTTGACAGCTTGATGACTAAAATCTTTGGCGACGAAACGTCAGATAACTGGAATGACGTCCGAGCACTGAACCGCTGGAATATCACAAGCGGGCTCTTTATTATTGCGTTTGCAATTGTTCAAGATAAAATCTGTTTTGGAAAGAGAAGAAATGAGCACTGAACCACTGACATATTACAAGTGATCTCTTTATTTACTGCGTTTGCAATGGTTTAAGATAAAACCTATTTGGGAAAGAAACTACTTTTGCCATTTTTATGGACATTTATTGTTTGTTTACAGATAGTTGCCTTGGGGATATTGCCTTGTGTCGATTGCAGTCGTCCTTGTAGCACCACCTTCTCAATGGGAGGCAGCAAAGCTTCTTCTGAATCCCAGGGGCTGGAACCCACCAGAGGGGAGGGCTGCTCTTGTGCTTGGATCCTGCTTGCTGGCTCCCCACAGGGTTGGTCTTTCCAGAGTAGCCTTCGTAGCATCCTTTGAAGAAGGTCCCAAGAAGAGCAGCTTTCCCTTTTGCCCTTGAGCGAGAGAACAGTTAATATTATTTATGATAAAATTTTAAGTTATATACCACTTTTCTCCAAAGATCATAGGGCAGCTTACAACATGAAAGCACAATAATGTAACATAATAACAAACACAACAATGAGCCTTCTTGACTGTTTAATTGGCCAAACCATCTTGTCCGGGAGAGGAACTTGGACGCCAAATTCTGCAACGGCTGAAGTTTCTGAACTGTCTTCAAAGGCAGCTCTGTGTATAATGTGTTGCAGTAATCTAACCTGGATGTTATCAGAGCATAGATGACAGAAGTTAGGCTATCCCTGTTAAAAGTGATGGAAGACCCTCCCCGGCACTGAGGCCAGTTGAGCCTCAAGCCACAGCAAAGGATCCAGGAAGACCCCCAAGCCATGTAGCCACTCTTTCAGAGGGAGTGTAGCCCCACCCAGAGCAGGCCACCTCCCAACCATCTGCTCTAGGGAACCACCTTCTAGCAGTGCCTCCATCTTATCTGGACTGAGCCTCAGTTTGTTGGCTCTCCTCCATTAGTGAGCCAAGGCAGCATTATCCCTCCCAACCTTAATTAAAAGTGATGCCCTGCTTGAAATCTCAGAGGAGTTACAAGCTCCTGCTACATTTGAGAGCTCTTTTAATGTGCAAAGAAAATGTTCTTCACCTATAATCATAGAATCGAAGGGTTGCAAGGGATCCTAAGGGTCATCTAGTCCAACTCCCTGCAATGCAAGAACCAAAGCGAATGAATCCAACCTCTGCTTAAAAACCCTCTGATGAAGGAGAGTCCACCAGCTTCAGAGGGAGTCTGTTCTGCTGTCAGACAGCTCTTGCCAAGAGAAAATTATTCCCAATGTTTAGTTGGAACCTCTTGAAACTTGAAGCCATTGGTTGGAATCCTCCCCTCCAGAGCAGGAGAAAACAAGCTTGCTCCATCTTCCATGGGGCAGCCCTTGAGATATTTGAAGATGGCTCTCATTTCTCCTCTTTTCCATGTTAAACATAGCCAGCTCCTTCAACCATTCTTCATAAGGCTTAGTTTCCAGACCCTGGATCATCTTGGTCACCCTCCTCTGCAAACCTTCCAGCTTGTCAACATCCTTCTTAAATTGTGGTGCCTGGGATTGGACACAGTATTCCAAGTGTGGTCTGACCAAGGGAGAATACAGTGGAACCAAATACTTTCCTTGATCTGTTGCCTGTTGACAGCTTCTAGGAGCTACAGGGGAGAACTTGCTTGCTCCATCTTGCACCTGACAGCCCTTGAGATATTTGAAGATGGCTCTCATTTCTCCTCTCAGTCTCCTCTTTTCCAAGCTAAACATACCCAACTCCCTCAACTGTTCTGAATCTTCCTGCATCACCTTGGCTGCCTAACCCAACAGCGCTGCGAGGAAGGACACGCAATCCCATTTTCCTGACTGCCTCTCCATCCCAGCCCCCCTCCCCATCGTGGCCTGGGAGAGGGACAGTGTGCTGGTCCCGAGGGTTAACCGTGCGGCGAGGTCTGAGTCCAGTCCAAGGTCGAGGGTGCGGTATGGAGGCTGTCTGTCAAAGCTGAAGTGGCGTCTAAGGCAGGGAGTCAGGTGAGGTCAGGAACTCTGGCAGAAGAGCAGGACAGGGTGCAGGCAGGAACAGGCTACCAACAATGTTGCTCCCGCAACTTGGGACTGGGGCTGGCTGGCTTTTATCTGCCCCGAGGCATAGGGCAGCCCCGATCCTCTGGTGACTTGCCTCTCCGGGCCAGCAGGCGAGCACTCCTCCTGTGGGAACTTAGTTTCCTCCACCTCTCTGCCCTGAGCCTCTGCAGCTCAGGAGAGGCTGGAGGGTGACCGGACCCAGAGGCCACCTCAGCTTCCTCTGACGGGGCTGAGAGTGGAGCACCTGCAGGCAATGGGTCCTCCATCACCTCAGGAGCCAGAGCAGGCTCAGCTGGTGCCAGCACCTGAGGACCCAGCACAGGTGAGGACCCTTCAGGCTCATGCCCCAGCCCCGGCTCAGCTGGTTCTGGAGGTGGGGACTCCTGTGCAGGCTGGGATCTCTCAGGTTCAGCATCCGAGTCCGAATCCCAGCCCATCACAGACAGCTTGCAATGGGGGGGGGGGTGTTTTCTGGGTTCCTGCTGGCCTGTCAGGACAGCACCAGGTGTGCACAGGCTCTCTCCCGAGACTTCCCTTGACCCCAATGATGGGTGTGCCCCTCCTGCCCCATAAGAGTGATTTGGTTGGACTTCAAACCATGGGGGAAAATGAAAGAGCCTTTCCCCTCACAGGAGCCAGCCAAGAGCCAGCCTTGCCTCTGGAGATGCTCCTTTCCTGCCCAGCTGCTTCTCCTGAACACCTTGGCAGCCAGACAGAGCTCTTTCTGCCCTGCAGACGTCTCCTTGCCAAACCGGGCTTCCCCAGAGCCTGGATCAGGCCATATGCTCCCACTTGCACCCTGGCAGCCTTGGAGAGATTGCAGAGAGACATTTCAAGCCAGAAAGCTCCCCAGGAAGATTTGCAAGCAGCAGGGCTTCCATATATTTCATGTTATTTTTGCAGAGAAGCTGCTCTGCCCCGATGCTTCAGTGGTGGGGCAGGCTTGCCCTGAGCCAGAGCTGGCCCTACTGCGAGGCAGAGGGAGGCGGTTCTTTAATCCTGTGAAATCTGGTGCCTTTTTCTCAATCTCAGCCTGCAGAAGAGGAGATAGAGAACGATAAACATCTCCAAATATCTGGAGGACTGTCACCTGGAAGATGGAGCAAGCTTGGTTTTCATTGCTCCAAAGGTAAGGACCCAGATCAAGGATTCCTACATTGCAGGGGGTGGAGAAGATGACCCTTTGGGCCCCTGCTAACTCTGTGATCGTATGATGATTCAACGGATCCAAATTCCAGGGAAGGAGATTCCAAATGAACACCAGGAAGAACTTTCTGACATCAAGAGATGATCAGCAGTGGAACCAACTCAATCAGAAGGTGGTGGACTCTCCTTCCTAGGAGGTTTTTAAGCAGAGGTTGGATGGCCATCACTCAGGAATTCTTTAGCCCCGAGTCCTGCATTGCAGGGGGTTGGACTAGATGACCCTGAGGGTGCCTTGCAGGTCTTTCATTCTATGTTTCTATGGTAGGGCTGCCATGTTTCAAAAAGGAAAAGCCAGGACATCCCAGAATTCTTGAGCTTTTTAATAGGACCCCCCCCAAAAAAGTTGTTGAACTTTTATTTACAAAAACACCTCCCCAAAAACCATACAATTTTTTGATTGACTTACCTAATATCCAGGACAAATCCCTCCCCCCAGATGTCAATTCCGCCTTTGAAATCCTGATGATATCCAGGAAAATCCGGACGTATGGCAGCCCTATTCTGTGACTCCTTGGGGAGGAGAGAGGGAGAGGGAGAGGGGTGGGGGTGGGGTGTTTCAAAGAAAGAGGTTCCTTCAGGGACAGGACCTGGTTTGCAGGCACCAGGGGCTTTTCTTTTTCAGAGAAGCTGCTCAGCCCCTCTGCTTCCTGATGTGGGCTTGGGGGGGGGCTTGTCCTGAGCCAGAGCCGGCCCCACCATGGGGCAGAGGGAGCCAGCCACCTCAGCCATCTGTTCAAGAGGGTCCAGAATGTTGGTTCACCCCCCCCACCCGCACCCCCCCCACCTCCTGGTGCCTATGCATTAGGGAGGCTTAAAATAATTCTAAAACTGCACTACAATAAGGAATATATTTAAATGCAAAGAATGCAAACGAGAACAATGCACAAGACGCACAGCATTGGAAAACAGCAACAGCAACAATGAACGGAATAAGACTGGTCTTTTCTGTATTGCTGGGGGTGGGGAAGGCACTTGGGGGGTTTTCCAGCCCAAATAACTTGGCTGGCCTTGAGGGATCCCCTGTGGGCACCTTGACTGGGGCAGGGGAGGGGCGGCCCTGTTGGGTGCTGGACATTTATATCCCACCTTTTTCTCCCAGAAGCTCAGAGTGGCACCTGTGGTTCTCCCCTTATCCCGTTTCATCTTCACAACAACCCTGCGAGGTAGGGTTGGGCTGAGAAGAGGTGGTGACTGACCCATAATATCAACTGGTGAGCTTTGTGGCCAATTGGGGACCTGAAGCCTTCACATGGCCAGGATTTCTTCAGCCTTGGAGTCCTGTGTCCACTTCTGGACAGCACAATTTAAGGATATGGACAAGCAGGAAGGTGTGGTGAGGTGAGGGGGGTGACTGAGATTGTCAAGGGTCTGGAAACCAAGCCATGAGGAATGGTTGCAGGAGTTAGGTATGTTTAGCCTGGAAAAGAGAATCATAGAATCGTGGAATTGTAGAGTTGGAAGGGAACCCAATGGTCATCTGGTCCAACGCTGTGCAATGACTGAGAGGGGGCATATAGCCATTTTCAAATATCAACAGGGCTGTAGCATGGAAGAGGGAACAAGCTTGTTGTCTGGTGCTCTGCAGGGTAGGACCCGAACCAATGGATTCAAGTGACAAGAAATGAGTTTCCAGCTCAACCTTTGGAAGAACTTTCTGATGGTGAGGTGTTGGACAGCGGAATGGACTTCCTCAGAAGGTGATGGACTCTTCTTCATGGGATGTTTTTCAACAGAGGTTGGGTGACCATCTCTCCATGATTCTCTAGCTGTGATTCCTGCACTTCGGGAGTTGGACTAGATGGCACTTGGGGTCTCTTCCAACTCAACAATTTGATGATTCTACCCTAGGTTGCAGCAATCCCTTTCCATCACAGGACCCTCTTCCCATGGATGTCTATGAAGGCCATCCCAGTGCTGTAGCAAAATCTGAGATAGCTCAGTGGGTAGAGCATAAGACTCTTAATCTCAAGGTTGTGGGTTTGAGCCCTACGTTGCAGGGGGGGGGGAGATTCCTGCATTGCGGGGGGTTGGACTAGAAGACCCTCGTGATCCCTTCTAACGCTACAATTCTGTGATTCTACCTCTGCTTTGAAACAGTCCTAGGAACATAAAAGTCAGGAGCTATCCTCCCTTCTCCCCCAGTAACCCATCTGTGTGCAGTGGGGACTCCAGTGCTGTGGATCTGAAAGGGCAGCCTGGAAGTTGGGCCTGGAGCTGTCTGTGGTGCTGGCTGATCTCTCCAAGCTCTGAAAGGATGTAATGACAAGTGAAGCACAAGAACAAGACAAGATGGTTTCGGGCAAATTCACAAGTTTAATTAAACGTGTTATCAACCAGCTTTCTGCCCTTGGAAGAGGTTTAGCAAGGAATGGGGTGGGGGGGGGGAGGAGAGGGATGTTTCTCCGCAGAGGATGATGTCACCCGCTGTTGGTAAATATTCAAGATCCGTGTTGTGAAGGCAGCTGGAACTTCTCCACACCTCGGTGGGAGAAGCTGAGCAGGCAGGCTGCCAATCATACCAGTGAGCGTCACAAGGAAGCTGGTGGCCTCAGATGGTGCTTGGTGATCTGCAGAGCTGTGGGGTGTGTGTGTCAACTGGGAGGTCATGGGGTTAAGAGCAACACACCCAGTGGGGTGGGGAGAGCAATGCTTCTCATCTTGCATTTCTGCCAGAAGTGTTTTCTGGATTCCAGGTTGACCTCTTTCCTCATGTGTCTCTGAAGAACACAAATACCTCACTAGAAATAGAAAAGAGCCTCTCCGGGGCAAGAACCACCCAGGAGCTTCAGGAATCTACTGTGTCCATTTCTGGTGGCCTCACCTCATAAAGAAGAATGTGGAGTTGAAGAAGGTTTAGGAAAGGGCCACCAAAATGACCAAGTGGGTGGAGAGACTCGCCTCTGAAGAAAGGCTGCAGTGTTTGAGACTTTTCAGTTTAGAGAAAAGGAGACTAAGAGGAGGAAAAGGAGACTAAAAATTTCATCTGGGTCCTGCTTTTGGACTTCCCACTGGGACATCTGGTTGGGCTCTGTGAGAAAAGGATGCTGGGCTGGGCGGGTCATTGGCCTGATCCAGCAGGTGCTTCCTGTGTTCTTAAGAGCATCTTTTCCAAGAGGCCTGGAGACTCTCCCAGGCTTGAGGGCTCAGGAACCCAGGGAAGTGCCTGGTGCCCAGTTAGACCACTCTTGGTCCATGAAGAGGTTGAAGCTGGGACCTCCTGCATGCCAAGCAGAAGCTCTGCCTGGCAAACCACACAGCCAGAAGGAGGCTGCCGTGAAGCCCTGAATATCCCCAGCCATTCACAACTGCAAAGTCATCCCTGCTCACGGAGTGTGTGCAGAAAAGCAGGCTCGGTCCCTGCCAAATTGCAGCTACTGCTATTTGCATTTCATTATCTCTGGAACTATAAATACCCCCAACGTTATTTTCACAGCACTCGCGTGTGGTATTTGAACATTTTGCCAGTTAGCAGGAGAACGGGTGGCAGAAGGGATACTGGGCTCTGTGTTGCTCACTTCTGCACACATACACAGCACATTTGATATGAGAGACGGGAGTAAAGTGTGTGTGTGTTGCCCTTGCATGTCTGAAGGGACCAGACACACACACACAGAGGCAGCTGCTGGGGTGTGACTCTGTGAACCTAGGAGAATGAGCTCCCCAAATACTGATCAGTGATCACAGTTGCCAGCCAGTCTCACTGTGGGAAACCTGCAAGCAGGATTCGAGTCTCCTCTCCACCCATGTGGCTCCAGCAACTGGTTCTGCTGGTTTTCCACTGGGGCATCTAGCTGGCCACTGTGAGGACAGAACTGGCTTTAGAAGAACGCAGTGCAAGTTCCCTGGCATCCAAGGAAGTAGGGCTGGCATGGTGAGTGCAGCTCAAGGCATGGGAGAAGAGGGATCCTGCCCACCCCAGGATGTGGCCTTGCCCCCTTCAGTGGGAGCTGCCCCCTTTGCCCCGATCCCCTCATCCAGATCCAGTTTGGAGACATGTCTGAGGAGGGAGAGAGAGTGTGTCGCTGCTGCTTACTATGCAGAAGTGCTTCCAGATTCTCTCCTTCCTGATACGGCAGAGAGAGCATAGAATCATAGAATCATAGAGTTGGAAGAGACCACAAGGGCCATCGAGTCCAACCCCCTGCCAAGCAGGAAACACCACCAGAGCACTCCTGACATATGGTTGTCAAGCCTCTGCTTAAAGACCTCCAAAGAAGGAGACTCCACCACACTCCTGGGCAGCAAATTCCACTGTCGAACAGCTCTTACTGTCAGGAAGTTCTTCCTAATGTTTAGGTGGAATCTTCTTTCTTGTAGTTTGGATCCATTGCTCCGTGTCCGCTTCTCTGGAGCAGCAGAAAACAACCTTTCTCCCTCCTCCATGTGACATCCTTTTAGATATTTGAACATGGCTATCATATCACCCCTTAACCTCCTCTTCTCCAGGCTAAACATGCCCAGCTCCCTTAGCCGTTCCTCATAAGGCATCGTTTCCAGGCCTTTGACCATTTTGGTTGCCCTCCTCTGGACACGTTCCAGTTTGTCAGTGTCCTTCTTGAACTGTGGTGCCCAGAACTGGACACAGTACTCCAGGTGAGGTCTGACCAGAGCAGAATACAGTGGCACTATAACTTCCCTTGATCTAGATGCTATACTCCTATTGATGCAGCCCAGAATTGCATTGGCTTTTTTAGCTGCCGCGTCACACTGTTGGCTCATGTCAAGTTTGTGGTCAATCAACACTCCTAGATCCTTTTCACATGTACTGCTCTCAAGCCAGGTGTCACCCATCTTGTATTTGTGCCTCTCATTTTTTTTGCCCAAGTGCAATACTTTACATTTCTCCCTGTTAAAATTCATCTTGTTTGTTTTGGCCCAGCTCTCTAATCTGTCAAGGTCGTTTTGAAGTGTGATCCTGTCTTCTGGGGTGTTAGCCACCCCTCCCAGTTTGGTGTCATCTGCAAATTTGATCAGGATGCCCTTGAGTCCATCATCCAAGTCGTTGATAAAGATGTTGAATAAGACCGGGCCCAAGACAGAACCCTGTGGCACCCCACTAGTCACTCTTCTCCAGGATGAAGAGGAACCATTGATGAGCACCCTTTGGGTCCGGTCAGTCAGCCAGTTACAAATCCACTGAGTGGTAGCATAGTCCAGACCGCATTTTACCAGCTTCTTTACAAGAATATCATGGGGCACCTTGTCAAATGCCTTGCTGAAATCAAGGTAGGCTACATCCACTGTGTTCCCTTCATCTACCAGGCTTGTAATTCTGTCAAAAAACGAGATCAGGTTAGTCTGACATGACTTATTTTTCAGAAATCCATGCTGACTATTGGTGATCACAGCATTCCTTTCTAGGTGCTCACAGACTGTTTGCTTAATGATCTGTTCCAGAATCTTCCCTGGTATTGATGTCAGACTGACTGGGCGGTAATTATTTGGGTCCTCTCTTTTCCCCTTTTTGAAAATAGGGACAACATTTGCCCTCCTCCAGTCTGCCAGGACTTCGCCTGTTCTCCAGGAATTCTCAAAGATGACTGCCAGTGGTTCTGAGATCACATCTGCCAGTTCTTTTAATACTCTTGGATGCAGTTCATCTGGCCCTGGAGACTTGAATACATCTAGACTAGCCAAGAAGAGCAGAGGGAGAACTTGCTGCCTTCATCCAGATGGTCAGATGTGACCGGGCAGGAAGGGCAGGTTGGTTTCCTGTCAGGGAGGAGAGGAGGCCCTTGTTCCAGGTGACCTTCAGAAGGACCTGGAGATTGCATGACACTTAGTGGAGGGAAATTCCTTTGGCAGCTGCAGATGCTTTGGACAATGGACAAATTAATGGAGGAGGGGCCTATAGACGGGGCAGCAATGCTTCCGAACCCCAGTGGCTGGAAACAGCAAGAGGGAGGAGGGCTCTTGGGCTCAAATCCTGCTTGAGGGTTCCCCATACGGGCATCTGGTTGACCTCTGTGAGAACAGGATCCTGGACTAGATGGGCCACTGGCCTGATCCAGCTTCTGATGTTCTTATGTTCATCCTCTCCTCTATCCAGGCATCCTGAGGGGTGCCAGGAGCCTGAGAGCCACAGGGGGAGGGGGAGGATTCAGGAGACCTCCATACTTAGCTTTTGAAAATGAAAGCACACATCTTTTGCCTGCAGCTGAGCAGTGGGGAGGCTGTGTTCTGATGCCCCACCCACACTGCCTTGGGGGGCAATTCCCAGGGCTGGAGATTCCCTGGACGACCCTTTCATCTGCAGTGGATGTCTTCCTCCCAGGAGTAAGGGGCGTCTCCTGCTCACACTTAGGAAGGTTTCTGTAGGGAACCAGTAAGCAGGGTTCCCCTCCTGCGCTTTCCAGCCACCAGGGTTCAGAAGCAAAGATTTGTCTCCCTTCCCTCGCGTGAGATGCACACACAGGATTGATTCTTCTGTGTGTCATAACAGGCAGCGCTAGAGTTTTAAATGAAACCTTTGCCAGGGCAACCAAGAGGTGAGTGAGAGGGGGGAAATCAACTGGGTTCCCTACCGAAAACCCGGCTCTCTCTTTCACCGCCTGGCCCCCGCAGAGCTTGTTAACATTTCCTAGCAAATGCTCCTTCCCTTAATAGCCTCTTTCCATGGCAAAACCCAAACACCTCCTGCCCCTCTTGCCGTCCTTCAACTCCGCACATAATTGCATCCTTGCCCTGCTAAATGTTTCCTTCCTGCTTAATCTTTCCACTCGCTCGGCTCCCTTCATTACAGAGCATCTGAATTAAGAGTCCTTAATGGCCTCTTGTGGGGACCATTATTGAAGGTCTTGTGAACCTTCTAAAATGTGTTTCTGCCACCCCTGAGGAGCTCAGAGACTGAGCGCCTGCGTGGGCTCCCTGGGATCTCCCAGTCAGAGGTGTGGACCAGGTTTCTCCCGGGTGGGGGGAGGAGGCCCTGGGAGGGGCCAGGAGATTTGGCAGGAGGTCAGGCAAGAACACTCAGCTTCGCTTTTTCAGCTCCCAACACTGGATTGTTGAAAGGCGAACTAAAACTGGAGACAGTTTTCACTAACAGAGCTGAAAAGGTCTTCTTGCACATTGTTGCACCCTTTGCAGAACTGTGGACAGGTGACCTCACTGAAGTGCTCTCCCTTGCTCACAGTGAATGGCTGAAAAGCAAGAAGAATGCCTGTGGGAAACCTTCAGGCAGGACTTGAGCCCAAGAGCAGCTCTCCCCTCCTGTGGCTTCCAGCAACTGGCGCTCAGAAGCCTTGCCCTGTGGAGGCAGAGCATAGTCATCGTCATCAGTAGCCACTGAGTTCTCTTTTAAAGCCATTGAGGGAGGGAGTTTCATAGTTTAACTATGCGCCGTGTGAAGGACTTTCACTTTGTGCAGGGTCTTCCTGCACCTTGGTGTCTGCTTCCTCCCATTCCACGGGCATCAGACACCCATTTCCTGAGGGTGGTGCTTGTGGGATGTGATACATAAGTAGCAGTCAAGTGCAACATTCCTTGTTTTCCTAGAGTGGGCATGCGGAGGAATGTTTGGTCCAGCCAGCCGAAAACTTCTTGTTTCCTTCTGGCTGGGACATACTAGAGGTGGGCGTGACCTTACCTGTCCAGGTAACAAAAGGACACGCTCTCTTTTTGACTTCCTCCATCGTTGGAGCAGCTTTTTAGCTAGAGATGCTTTGTTGGCTTCTAGCCAACAGAGGACACTGGGATTTTCCCCATATGGGATAGGTCCACATGTATATACATTTTAACTAGGTTTGCCTTCAGGGATCCAACCGTGAACAGAATGTGAGTAAACTTCTTCTATATACTTTACACAAGATTGTGGCATGTTTATTCTTTTAAGAGGGATATAAGGGAACTTACCAGAAACCTAATTGTGAGAGCCTTACACAAGCCTGCAACCAGTTATCCACTGTGTGTTTAAAAGGGGAATGTAAAACTCTGCTAAGTAAAGGGACTAGCTAACGCAAGTTAGGAAGGATATTAGTAAACAATATATCCTGAGAGGCTCCCTGGCTTCTGCTCATTTCAATAAGAATGGGCATGGGAGGAGCTCGGCCACTCAGCCACTTTGCGTTAGCTCAGTCTCTTGTTGCAATGCACTGCAGAAATGTGTGCAACCGTGACATGAAGCCTGGTAGCATCACGCCTGCCATGTCTCTCTCATATCGGTCTTTACAGCCACAGCAGGCGCTGCAATGCTCCAACATTTTGACTTTACCCCCAAAGGCGCACTCCTCCATTGTCTCCTGAGACAGGCAGATGCCAAGCAGCCAACTTGCCTTTTTCAACCTCTGGATATCATGAGTTGCCAGTTCCAGCACCCAGCACCTCTTACCATCAGACGTTTCTTCCTAATACTTTGTGGGAATCTTCTTTCTTGTCATTTGACTCAACAGAAGTTTACTGTCATCAACAGAGGTATAGGGTCCATCAAGGGAAGTCAAAGTGCCGCTGTATTCTGGCTTGGTCAGACCACATCTGGAATACTGTGTTCAGTTCTGGGCACCACAATTTGAAGATGGAACAAACTTGTTTTTTCCCTAACCTCTGGAGGTTAGGATCTGAACCAATGGATTCAAGCTTCAAGAAAGGAGATTCTGAGCAAGCATCAGGTAGAAGTTCCATCTGTCATGGAAGCTTAAGTTAGCTCAGTGGGTAGAGCATGAGACTCTCAAGGTTGTGGGTTTGAGCCCTAGGCTGCAGGGAAAAAAGATTCTTGCATTGTGAGGGTTGGACTAGAAGACCCTCAAGGTCCCACGAGAGCCAGTGTGGTGTAGTGGTTAAGAGCGGTGGACTCGTACTCTGGTGAACCGGGTTCACTTCCCCGCTCCTCCACATGCAGCTGCTGGGTGACCTTGGGCCAGTCACACTTCTCTGAAGTCTCTCAGCCCCACTCACCTTGTGGGAGAGGAAGGGAAAGGAGAATGTTAGCCGCTTTGAGACTCCTTCGGGTAGTGATAAAGTGGGATATCAAATCCAAACTCTTCTTCTTCTTCTTCTTCTAATGCCATAGTTCTATGACTCAATTTGTTTGGGTCCACCCCTCTGGAGCAGTATAAGGAAAGCTGGCTTCATCTTCCATATGGGATCCCTTCAGATATTTGAAGAGGCCTCTCCTATCCCCTCTCAGTCTTCTCTAGGGCTGCCCTATGCCAGAAAGGTGACACTTTGTCCTGGATCTTGGGCAAGTCAGTTGGGGGGAAAATGCACTTATTTGGTGGTTTCCTAAAGAAAACAATTCCAACAATTCTGGTGGGAGGAAAAATAGGGGACTTCCTAAAATGCTTAACAACTTTTGGGGTGTCCTGGCTTTTAGTTTTTGAAATATGGCAACACTCGTCTCCATGCAGACAGGAGGCAGGGAGGGGGTGCTGCACACAGATGCAAATCCGCCACCCAACCCAGAGTGTCGCTTGAGGCAGCTGCCTCAGAGAGCCTCATGGGAGCCCTGGCCAGGGGTTGCTTGATGTGCCACAGCTAATAATAGAGGTTAATTGAAACCAGCCAGAGAAGGAAACCAGCCACAGGGTCTGCGGGGCCATTAGAGAAGGAAGGAAAAGGCCGAGAAGTGAAGGAATAATTGAGGGGAATGGCAGGGAAGCCGAATTGTGGTTTCAGCCATGGAAGAAGAAGACGTTGAAAGGAGACCCACGCTTGGAACGTTATTTTGGGAGAGGGCCTCTCATGTGGAGGTGACAAAAGGATGACATTTCAGAACTTAGCTGACAAATGAAAAAATAATGAGCCGCTGAGGCCAGATGGCATTCACGTTGCATGAGAAAATGCAAGCTGCGCTCAAGTTATTTGATAGTTCATAGGACAGCCCACACACACACACACACACGATTGCTTCTGGGTGTTGCTGGACTCCAGCTCCCATCAGCCAGAACAGCCAATGGCCAGGGATGAGAATGAGAATGTGGAAGGAAGTCCTTCTCCGTGCATAGCTAAGCTTTGGAACTCACTGCTACAGGAGGCTGTAGTGGCCACCAACCTGGATGGCTTTAAAAGAGGGTTAGACAAGTTCATGGGGGAAGAGAGGACTGTCGGTGGCTCATAGACATGGCTGGAAGCAGCAGTGCTTCCAAATGCCAGTTGCTGGAAACCACAGGAGGGGAGAGGATTATTGGGATTTCAGCTCCGTTTGTCCGAGCTGATAAGGCTCATCTTCCTCTGAGCCCTCCCAGCAGAGCATGAAAACAACAAAGTCCACAACGGAAGGATGAGATAGGTATGGGCTACATTGCTATACTTTATTACTAAGCTATGCAGAGAGCAAAGAAATATACATCTCCTCTCTTTGAGAAGCAGAGAGCAACTGAACAATGGGAAACAAAGAACAAAGGAAAACAGGAAACCAGTAACGTCACATCCCGTCTCCCTTCTCCGTGAGACTCCAACAGTATCTGGACTCTGGAATGTAAACAGAGTCCTGTGACTGCAAGCAGCTGCACAGTGAGGAAACAGAAACTAACAAGGACTGCTTATAGAATGATGGAATTGTAGAGTTGGAAGGGGACCCAATGGTCATCTAGTCCAACCCTCTGCAATGCAAGAATCTCAACTAAAGCATCCATAACAGAAGGCCACCCAACCTCTCCTCTCCAAGGAAGGAGAGTCCACAACCTCCTGAGGGAATCAGTTCCACTGCCAAACAGCTCTTACTGTCGTTCTTTCTTCCTGATGTCCAGTTGGAATCCCCTTTCTTGAAACTTGAAGCCATTGGTTTAGGTCAGGGATAGGCAACCTAAGGCCCGGGGCCCGGATGCGGCCCAATCGCCTTCTCAATCCGGCCTGTGGATGGTCTGGGAATCAGTGTGTTTTTACATGAGTAGAATGTGTGCTTTTATTTAAAATGCATCTCTGGGTTATTTCTGGGGCATAGGAATTCATTCATTCTCTCCCCCCCCCAAATATAGTCTGCCCCCCCACAAGGTCCAAGGGACAGTGGACCGGCCCCCTGCTGAAAAAGGTTGCTGACCCCTGGTTTAGGTCCTCCCCCCCAGAGCAAGAGAAATCAAGCTTGTTCCCTCTTCCATGGGACAGTCCTTGAGATATCTGAAGATGGCTCTTGTGGTTCCTCTGAGCAGGGGCATTTTGCCCATAGAGGCAAGTGGTGCGGGGCGCCATGGCACCAAGTTCTGGAGGGTGCCAGGGAAGAGGCAGAGGCTGGATGCGGCACCTCCGGGCATCAGCTCGCCTCCCTTGCCCGCCTCCGCCATGCTGTGCTGTGCCTGGAGCCTCCTTGAGGCCAGAGGAGCTGCCCTCCAGCCACTGCCCGCCCAGAGGGAAATGTGGAGGTGGGGGGCACCGGAGGGATCCTTGCACCACGGCGCCAGATATGCTTAAGAGGGGCCTGCCTCTCAGTCTCTTTTCCAGACTAAACATACCCAGCTCCTTCAACCATTCCTCATCAGGCTTGGTTTCCAGACCCTGGATCATCTTGGTCACCCTCCTTTGCACACCTTCCAGCTTGTCAACATCCTTATTAAATTGTGGTGCCCAGAACTGGACACAGGACTCCAGGTGGGGTCTGACCAAGGCAGAACTGTGACTTTTCTTTTTTCTTTTGGCTGGATCTCAACAGGCAAAGGGTGCAAAGTGTTGGTGCTGCCACACTGAATGGTCGATCCTTTCGAATATGGTACAGCTGTTATGTGGCTCTTGTAGCAGTGCTGATTCTGCTGATCAAAGTGGTCACAGTGGGTTCAGGCGAAGTGGTCTCAAGTGTTTATGGGCTTTACATACTAATAAAAGGTAAAGGGACCCCTGACTATTAGGTCCAGTCGCGGATGACTCTGGGGTTGCAACGCTCATCTCGCTTTATTGGCCAAGGGAGCTGGCATATAGCTTCCGGGAAATGTGGCCAGCATGACTAAGCCACTTCTGGCGAACCAGAGCAGTGCACGGAAACGCCGTTTATCTTCCCGCCGGAGCGGTACCTATTTATCTACTTGCACTTTGACGTGCTTTTGAACTGCTAGGTTGGCAGGAGCAGGGACCGAGCAACGGGAGCTCACCCCATTGAGGGGATTCGAACAGCCAACCTTCTGATCGGCAAGTCCTAGGCTCTGTGGTTTAACCCACAACATCACCTGCGTCCCTAATACTAATAGTGGTGACTCCTTAAACTGTGACTCCATACTAATAGTGACTCCTTAAACTGGGCCCTCTAGCAAACCAGCAAGCGGTGCCGATTTCTCTTTCGGTTCCCCTCCCCCTCCCAGCACCTCCCTCTCTGCCCCCCCCCCCTTTTTACACACACAGCAGAGGACGAAGATTGCCAGACGGAGCAGAAGCAGAGGCTGCAGCATCTGGGTTGCTGGAGGACGCTGGCGGGGGGGGGGGGCACAGTAAATGAAGCCTAGAGTCCCAGGAAGAGAGGAAAGAACCTCTGCTCGTTTCCTGCTGGGGTTGCAAGGGTCAACCTGCTGCGTCTGCACATTAACCCTCAGCAGCCCATGGAGGGGGGTAGGGGGCTTTCCTGGGGATTCCCGCAGCAAAGTGCCCGCTTGCCTGTGCCATTTTGGAGGCTGGCATCTGTCTGTGCGGGGCGGGGGAGGAGGTGGGCGGGGAAGGGGATGCAAAGCAGAGGCCAACATCTGCTCGCCTTGTAAGCTAAACTGGGGCAGTTCCGGAGGGAGAGCGAATCCACACACACTGAATTGAGGAGGGGGGAAGGGAAGGCAGGCGGAGGGGCGGGGGGGGGGGAGCTCCGCACTCCGCTCCTGCAGGGAAGCTGGTGGGGAGTGGAAGAGGCTTCGCTTCGCTGACACTCAGAAGCCGGGAAGATTCGCTCAGGGTCCTCAGACGCCTGCCAGTCATAAGAACGTCAGAAGAGTTGATGGATCAGGCTCAACGGCCCATCTAGCGCAGCATCCTGTTCTGACGGTGGACAGGCTTGTGAGAAGCCGACAAGCAGGAGATGAAGACAAGAGGACTCTCTGGTCCTGTGGTCTCCAGAAGGACATCCGAAGAGCCCCCTGGACCAGGCCAATCAGTGGCCCATCTCGTCTCCTCCTGTGTTTTCTAGCAACCATGATCCAACAGGCTCTCCTTGTGATGTGATGTTCTTTGTTGTTGTTTAGTCGTTTAGTCGTGTCCGCCTCTTCGTGACCCCCTGGACCAGAGCACGCCAGGCACTCCTGTCTTCCACTGCCTCCTGCAGTTTGGTCAAACTCATGCTGGTAGCTTCGAGAACACTGTCCCACCATCTCGTCCTCTGTCTTCCCCTTCTCCTTGTGCCCTCCATCTTTCCCAGCATCAGGATCTTTTCCAGGGAGCCTTCTCTTCTCCTGAGGTGGACAAAGTCTTGGAGACTCAGCTTCAGGATCTGTCCTTCCAGTGAGCACTCAGGGCTGATTTCCTTCAGAATGGAGAGGTTGGATCTCCTTGCAGTCCATGGGACTCTCCAGAGTCTCCTCCAGCACCATAATTCAAAAGCATCCATTCTTCAGCAATCAGCCTTCTTTATGGTCCAGCTCTCACTTCCATACATCACAACTGGGAAAACCATAGCTTATGTTCTTAAGGGCAAGAAAGGTGACCTTCTCTTTGCACACAGAAAACTCTTCTTCTTTGGCGATCTCTCATAGCCGAGTAAGATTGTCTCCCATACACACGGTTTTAACAGTGAGTCCATAAGTGACTGATGAGGCCAATTCTGGATCCCCACGTCCTTCCACAGCGGGGACATTGGTTCCTGAGCGAGAGTTGATCACGGTGTGGATTTGCCAAGCGTGCCTTCCTCCTAGCACGTCTCTCCCTTGCGTCCTGAATCTGAGCGTCTTCCAAATCCATGACACCTTTGAACACAGAAAACTAACCATTCAGGGACAAAAGATAGAAAAAAAGCCCCTTCCTTCCTTCCTTCCTTCCTCCCTCCCTCCCTCCCTTCCTTCCTCCCTTCCTTCCTTCCCGTACCCCCATCTCTCCATGACAGCTCTGCTGGATCGTGCCCCCTCCCATCCCTTTCCCTACCGGTAATTTGTAAGAAAACCAGAGTGGGGAAGAGGTCTCGCTTCCTCAAAGGGCTCCTGGCGCAGAGCCGCTTCCCGGCCTCTTGCTGAGCGTGGAGCCCTTTGAAAACGAGCCATTTTGCGTGGAGCAAAGCTTGCGCTTTACAACAAGGCGAGGCACAAAGGCGTGTGCCAACGCGGAGGGCTCTTTGCCAAGAATACCAGGGCCTCGCTTGGAGAGAGAAAAAAGTTCTCGGCGGCGCAAGGAGTCGTTAATTACCCAACAATTAGGAGCAGATTGAAGCGGAGAAGGAGACGAGAGCGAAATGTCAGTATGAGCGGGGCTCGGTGATTTCCTGTTTGCTCATCCTACACCTGGCCTATTCTTCCAAATGTTCCTCCCTCATTAATTATGATAAAACCTTTCCAAGGCAGAGCAGAAGCATTTGTGGCTTCCAAAAATAAGTGTTTTGAAAATATTTAACTTCCGTGCGTCAGGCGTGATTGTGTTGGGAGACGTTCCCAGGTGCGGCTGCCTCTGTTGTGGATGCCTCCTCCCGGCGGGAGGGAAAGGCAGACGTCTTCCAGGAGCGGGAGAAGCGCAGGTGAGGCTGCCCGCCCACCTGAGTCAGGCCATTGGCCCTTCCAGCCTGGAAGGATCCAGTATCCCTGCGCCCCCTGGCTGAGCCTGAGCAGGGCAGCTGCCTCCAGGAAAGAAGAAGAACTGTGCTGGATCAGGGCCAATGGCCCGTCCATTATTGCCTCCTCCCAGTTGCCAACCAGGCGTCCCAATGGGAAGAAGCCCACGAGCAGGATCTGAGAATAAAAGGATAAGGAGAGTCCTGCTGAGCATAGGAGAATAAAAGCATAAGGAGAGTCCTGCTGGATCAAGCTCAGCGATCTATCTAGTCTAGGATCCTGTTCCCACAGAGCCAACCAAATGCACCTCATGGGAAATGGCAATCAGGATTTGAGCACAAGAGCCCTCATTCCTCTCAGGGTTTCCACCAGCTGGTATTCAGAAACACTGCTGCCTCTGACCACCATGGAGGCAAAGCATAGCCTTTGGGACTAGTGGCCTTCAATAGCCCTCTCCTCCTCCAGGGATTGGTCTAATCCTGTTTTAAAGCCATCTAGGTTGGTGGTCACCACTGCCTCCTGTGGCAGGGAGTTCCATAGTACGCATTGTGCAAGAAAGGGCTTTATTTTATCTGCCCTGCGTAAGTGCTGGAACCCCTGGCATCTCTCATCACTCAGAGACTGAAGGCACCAATGGTCTGAATCACAGAATCATAGAGTTGGAAGGGAACCCAGGGATCATCTAGTCCAACCCCCTGCAATGCAGGAATCACCTTCAGATTAATAATAATAATAATAATAATAATAATAATTCTATTATTTATACCCCACCCATCTGAATTTCCCCAGCCACTCTGCAAAGCTTCCAGCAAAATATAAAAAAATAATAAAATGTCAAACGTAAAAAATTTCCCTGAACAGGGTTGACTTCAGATGTCTTCTAAAAGTTGTGACATTCTTTATCTCCTTGACATCTGAAGGGAGGGTGTTCCACAGGGAGGGTGCCACCACCAGGAAGGCTCTTTGCCTGGTTGCCTGTAACTTTGCTTCCCGCATTGAGGGAACCACCAGAAGACCCTTGGAAGTGGACCTCAGTGTCCAGGTTCAGCATCTTTCAACACCACAGGTGTGCCTGTTGTTACCTGGAAAGATGAGGGGGACCCCCAAATGTATGCTTTCCAAGTTCCTTCCTAGATGCTCCCTGAAGAATACCAACTGTGCAGACACAAATCCCACACCCCATGGTTTGACTATGCTGTGTGAAGAAGGATGTCCTTTGTCTGTCCTGAACCTTCCAACATTCAGTTTCCTGAGATGTCAAGGAGTCCCAGAGCCATGAGAGAGGGGGGAAAACCTCTCTCTTCTTGGATATGCAACCAGTGTTGATGGATGGGCACACCCACACCCACACACCCACCCACACCACAGCCCCATCAACTCAGTTTTATTGTTATTATTACAGTATTGCCTTGTCAGGTTGTGTACCGCCTTGTTTATGTAAAAGTGCCGCTTTCAGATATTGAGAAAAACAAGCGAAGAGACCCAGAAGCCCACTGGCAGCAGCCAGAGATTCCTCCTCCCGGCCTCCCAGTTTCACTGTAACAACCGGAAGCAGATCTGGCTTCCTCCCAACACAAACCCCCCTCCCCAGGTTTTTGCAAGGACATTTTTGTTTTTGCATGGATGAGCTGGAGCTCAAATCTGGGGAAGCAAACAAGCCCCTGGTGAGCTGGTAAGACAGAAACACACAAAGGGCAGGAGATGGAATTATTCCATCTGGCTGAATCTCTTTTGTGGGCTTCTAAACTAATTTTGCATTGTTAGGACACGAGGAAACTCAGTTATGACAAGAGATTGAGAGAAATGGGCCTGCCTCATCACCAAAACACTCTCCTCTTTCCCTCCAGTCTCCCTCTCCCCTCCATCTGCACTCATAGATTGGCAGAGTTGGGACCCCGAGGGCCATGTAGTCCAACCCCTTGCAGTGCAGGATTCCCAGCTGAAGCATCCCTGACAGATGGCCACCCAAAGTCGAGAGAGCCCACCTCCTTTCCAAAAAGTCTGTTCCATTGTCCAACAGCTCTTAGCCCCAGAAAGTTCTTCTTAATGTTTCGCCTTAATCTCCTTTCTTGTCATTCAAACCCATCCTCTCTCGCCTTTGGGATTACTGCCTGGAGGCTGCAGTTGCTCTCTTGCAAAGCTGGGCCCCTGCCCTTCCGGAGCCAGCTGCATGCACATCTCAGAACTAGAGCAGGACTCTGTGGGCGAGGGGTTTGATAGAGGGGTGGAAACGAAGGGAAAGGAAGATGCCATGAAATGCGGAGGAGAGAGGAAAAAGTGGAGAAGGAGGAGAGGGAAAGCAAGCGATGCTTCCCCTCACTCACCTCCCTTTCCCTTCTCCATTCCTCCCCCTTTCATCAACACACATTTTCCCTCTCTTCCTCCTCCCCTCCATTTCCCTTTTCCCTTTTGTCTTCCTTGTTTCACTACCAACTTGGATGGCTTCAAAAGGGATTCAGACACATTCGTGGAGGAGAAGGCTCCTGGCCACAATGGCTGTCTTCTACTGCCACTGTTGGAGGTTGTGTGTTCTCCAACATCCCGCTGATCAAAATCAGGACACTTTCTTTTTGGTCCTGAGCTCTCGCAGGAGCTAGCTGACTTGTGCAAGAGCACGAGACAAAAAAGGGGCGTCTTTTGGCGTGAGCCAGAAAACTCATGCCAGAGTGCCAGTCCAAAAACCGGGACATTCCAGAATCCAGCTGGAAGCCAGGATGGCTTCTGTAATTCTGGGCTATCCCGCTCAGATCAGGATGGTTGAAGGGTATGAGGTGAGGTTGTTGTGGTTTTGTATCCCAGTTGGGAAACCTGGAAACCAC
Source organism: Podarcis tiliguerta (assembly GCF_965153285.1). NCBI lineage: Eukaryota > Metazoa > Chordata > Lepidosauria > Squamata > Lacertidae > Podarcis > Podarcis tiliguerta. The sequence goes on along the minus strand of NC_139534.1, from coordinate 134,709,666 downwards.
AGGAGGGGAGAGCCACTCTTGCTCTCAGGTCCTGCTTTGGGTCTCCCGTTTGGGGCATCTGCTGGGCCACAGTGAGAGCAGGAGGCTGGACTGGGTGGGCCTCCTTTGGCCTGATCCATCTGTTTTTATTTTCACTGCTAAATTTCCCCTGGAGAGGTGGAGCTGAGTTGCACTGTTCTGTGGATCGTGGTGTTGGCCTGGAAGAATCCTGAGCAGCTCAGGCGCATTTATTTCCACCAGGGAAGATTTTCCTCCTGTGCAAAACCTTTCCAGCTCCAGGAGACAATTTGGTTGCAAAACAGCACGAGCCTCACCCAGAGCCCTGATTACAGCCCTTTGCATTGTTGCCGCCCGGCCCTGACTCCTTTCGCGGGTGTATTAAGAAATAAATACCATTAAATGAGGTTGTCATCACCGCAATCATTCCTTGCCTTACAGAGCCTGAAATAACAAGATTGCCCTTTAAGTGTCTGATAGAAGTCTAGCACGGAGGTGTGATGCTCCTGAAAGGGTGGGCGAAGAAAAAATTATATAGTAAAATCAGCCCGAGGAGATGGGAAAGTTTTGGATGTGAAGAAGGGGTGAGAGGCACCCTGGGGACCTGGTGGGAATAGGTTGGGTGGAGGTCACTGGGCAGGGGAGAGGGCACTTCCTTGCTAATCTTTGAAGGCCCTCATTTTTTGCTCAATGCAGTGCCAGATTTAAGTATAAGCTAAACAAGCTCTAGCTTGCGGCCCCACTCGCTTGGGCCTCCCCAAAGAAATTTAAAGAAAAAAACACCTGGATGTACATTTCCAAAATATAAGATAAAAAAATAAAACCTACATACAGTGTCAGAGCTGGCTCCTGGTCCCAGCTCACAGAGGACCAACGCTAGCCGGTGGTAATGTACAAAAGTCTTTATTGAAGTACAGTTTCCATTTTCAAGCCGGAGCGCCCCAGCTCTACGTCTAGGGTTTAGACCGGCGAAGCTCCATCTGAATCTCCGCCCCCTGTACACCAGTTTAAGACTCTAGCCTTACTCCACCTCTTCCGTCTCTCCTTTCTCCTCTGGGTCCTGCTACCCCCCGGGGTTCCTTCCTTCCTGGACTCTTCCGACGCAGACGTTGACCCCCCTGACTCCTCCCTCTCTCTTCGGCGGGCTTTAGGACCTGGTTCCCTATCCGGGCTGCCAACTGTGCCGCCCTCCTGTACATTTGAACTTGGCGCGCGCGCGCAGCCTTCAACCTTCCTCTTGACCGTTTCCTCGCTCCCCGACGGAGGCGTGGTCAATCCTCCCTCATGTTCTCCCGCTGGCAGCGCGCCGCCTGATCCCGATGCCTGGGACTCCTCCCCCCTACTGCACTCTGGTGTGGACGCTGGTCCGGATTTCCAACTGCTGCTCTCTGAGTCCCCTCTGGCCCCTTCTTCCTGGGGTGTCCCCCTGGGCACCCCCCTTGCCCTGACCATGGGCGCCCCTTTCTGTGAATCATCCGATTCACTGGAAAGACTCAGAGACCTCGGACCGCTGTCATCACTGACATTTCCTTCGGACTCCTCCCCCTCGCTCTCCATTTCCTTCCTTCCCTGTGCCTCTGCTCCTGAACCCCTGACATACAGCAACAGTGTTTTGTGTTGTGTAGGCTCCTATGATGTCAGTCATGGGCCCCGCCTGCTAGCCTGCTCCCTCAAATATCACTGGTTTGCTCCTTTCTATATAGAGGGTGCCTACATTCTGCATGTGTAAATGGCTTCAGATACCTATTAGGTCCATAAATTACCATATAGTATATATTCAACACAAAAAACAGCGACCATTTGTTGTTGACAAAGGACAGCTAGACAGATAAAGGGCCCCATTACCTTCAGTAGCTGAGGGCCTCATCAAACCTAAACCCAGCCCTGGCTCAACGGCAAACGAACATCAAATTCACACAGGCTTGGCTGTGTGTCAAAAGAGTGGTGGACCCAAGAAGAGCCTGCTGGATCAGGCCAATGGCCCCATCTGGTCTACCATATTGTCCTCACATGCCTGCGAGAAACCCACAAGCAGGATCCAAGCACAAGAGTCCTCTCTCCTCTTCCAATTTCCAGCAACTGGTATTCAGAAGCATTGCTGCCTCCTTAGCATCCCAGACAAGGGAGAGAAACTCCTAGCTGGGAAAGGAGAGGGGACCCCGTCCCCAGTTTGGGCTCCAGCCAGAGGACCCCTTGGGTCCCTTCCAACTCTGCAATGCTATTTTCCATGGTTCTAAGTTCTGCCCTGCTTTAGCTCAGGAATGGACACCGAGAGGCCCACTCCATCTGTGGGCTAAACTTCATCCTTGGACAGTGGGATGGCTCTGCAACCTCTGGAGGGTGATTAAGTCAGGATCTTGCTCATTTCCCAGAGTAAGATCAAGTTCACATTTCCGCCAAGGCAGGCAGGTTTCTGGGCCCATTTGACTTAATAAGCACCGCAGTCTCTTTGGAGCGCAAAACTGCATGCAGCTGGAAATGTGCCGTGGGTTTCTGAAGCATCCCAGAAAAGGTTGTCTTTGTGTATCCTCCTGGCTTGCCAAATAATGTCACTATTCAAAGGGAAAAACAGCCTGGAGGCAAAGGGGCTTTGAAGAGTTTTGTCCCTTCATGTCCTGCCAAAAGAGGCACGGATCCCGCTTAACTTTTCAGACTTGGGAGTTGCAAAATGAAAACCCTTTCTGTTTTCTCACAATATCCTCACACCTTATTAACTGTAAGCCAGTCCTTGAGGGTGTGCTGATTCCTGGTTTTGTTTTTCAGGAGCTGTCTCTCTGTCCTCTCTGTCACACACTCTCACACAGCTGGGGGCCACCGAATTTTCTAAGCCAAGCTCAGCTGGGACCTCAGATTTCAAAAAGAGTCACTCACAATTCTGTTCAGGCATTCTGAGTGGTTTGGAGTTGATGGAAGGAGCACGTGCTAGAGAGTGTGGCCTGCCTGCCTGCCACAAGCCGCAGCTTCATCTTCACAGGAGGGTCTGCCATGGCCCCCAGCCAGGAAGGCATTCATAGAATTGCAGAGTTGGAAGGGACCCAAAGCTTCATTTAGTCCAGCCTCCTGCAATGCAGTTCTGACACAGGATTTGCGAGGTCACAGAGTGAGAGAAAAGACCCCACAGTATGGTGCCTTGCTCAGCCCCCTCCTGGATTCCTACGTCCAGTTCTGGGCACCCCACTTGGAGGAGGATATGGAGAAGCTGGAACGTGTGCCAAGGAGGGCAACCAAGATGCTCCAGGGTCTGGAAAGCAAGCCTTGTGAGGAGCAGTTGAGGGAGTTGGAGACGTTTAGCCTGGAAAAGAGGAGAGCGAGAGGAGATATGAGAGCCATCTTCAGATGTCTCAAGAGCTGTCACATGGAAGAGGGAACATACTTGTTTTCTCCTGCTCTGGAGGGTACGACCCAAATGTGGGATGTAATCCACTGGGAGCAGTCAAATACAACATTCCTTGTTTTGCTAGAGTTGACATGCGAGGGAATGTCTGGTCCAGCCAGTCAAAACTTCCTGTTCCTCCTGGCCTGGAGCATCCTTCCTTGCATGTGACTAGTGGGTGGGCGTGACCTTTCCAGACCTGGTCAAAGGCCAAGTCACGCAGCTACCTCCCTCTCTTTGATCTTCTTTTTCATCCTGCAAACACCCTGATTTACCTAGACTGTGCTGCTGGTTGCCAGCCAAGCAGTTTCCCAGGTTATCTCCTATATGGGGTAAACCTGTTTGTACATGTTTTTAACTTTAAGCCTAAAGCCTGCCTTCAGGGATCACACTGTGCTCTGCGTGATCGTGACTAAAACTACTTTTTGTTACTTGTGAATAAGACTGTGGTGTCTTTATTCTTTTAGGAGGGATCAAAGGGGTCTTACCAGGAATATCAGAACATATCTCAATCTGGACAAGCCAGATTGAATTGATTATTGTCTTAAGAGGCTCACACCAGTTTGCAACCAGTTTTCTGCTGCGTAAGAAGGGGAATACACTCTGCTAAGTGAAGAAACTTGCTAGTGCAAGTTAGGAAGGATATTAATCATCAATATATCCTCTCCTGCCACTCTCAACAATCCCACACCAAACCCATGGCTTCCAGTGACAGGAAAGGAGATTCCTGCTAAACATCAGGAAGAGCTTTCTGACAGTAAGAGCCATTTGACAGCGGGATTGTCTCCCTTGGGAGGTTGTGGACTCTCCTTCACTTGAGGTTTCTAAATAGAGGCTGCATCACTGTCTATTGGGATTCTTTAGCTGTGATTCCTGCTTTACGAACTCCCATCCTTACCTACATTTTTGTCCTCAAACTGCGAAGCAGGAGGGCATCCCTCTTGCCCTGGGGAGCAGAATGAGGAAGGGCAGAGAAGGACAGAGATGGTGTCCAGGTGTCCCCAATGGTGGGGAGCATCTGTGTCCCTTCAGATGTTTCTGGGCTGCTTATAAACCCCATCAGTATCCGTGGCTGATCTCCATCTGCCGAGACTGCTGGGAATTGAGTCCCACAAAATCTGGGGGGAGGCACAACTGTTCCCCCCCTGGGAAGATCAGCCAAAATCCAAGGTCTTGGTTTGGGCTAGTTCTCGTACAGAGTCTAAATGGCTGGGCTCCAATAGGAAGCAACCTGTGTTTTCAGGTGCAAAACAATTTCCAAGCAAATGAATTTATTCCTCAGTGTCAATACCGGTTTCTGGATCCTTCTTGAAGTTTCAGGTGACAGTCGTGACATTCAGCATATTCCTGTGAGTACTTGTTTTGGTTAGGGATTTTGTGATGGACACCTGTCTTCTCAGAATGGCCTTGGTGACCCAGCAGGCATCTTGGGTGGTTCATGACACACATGAATACCCCTCTCTGTGCATGCTACTTTGGGGTGGGGAGAGGTTTGGCAGAGGCACAGGCAGATCCAGAATTGGCTGTTTGGAGCATGGGAAGCATTTGTGACTTCACATAGCACCGAACACAAACACACCCCAGACCTCTTTTAGCATTGATAGCAAAAACTGTGATTCTCAAAGACAGCTCCATTTTAATACATGAGCCAACAACTTCAATATATTGTGGAAATAAATTTAAATTTGAATCAGCGGAGACCCATGTTAATTATGCGGGCACTGCAAAGTTAATCACCTTAGGCAGGGCTTTGCCATGTTAACACTTTCGAACATCCTTTTGGTTCTTGTTTCAAGTAAGTGTAAATATTTTGCATTCTGGATCCTGCCATTCCCCTCAAATTGCGTCATGGAAGAGGTGCATGTAAAACATTTGTCTTCTCAAAGAGAACCACAGGTTCTTGTTTAAATTATCAAGCCAGCGCTGTGCATAATTCCAGCCTGATTTACTCCCGTTAATAGTCATTTGCATTTCATGATATCACTTCTATGTTCCCAGTCCATCATCTGCAAAGATCTGAGTGACCGTAAAAGGGGAAATGAATAATCTGCACGAATGCATTTGTAGCCTCCACCTCACTGCCTCCTCCAATCTCTTTACCCACCCTCAGAAAACAGATACTCCTTGCGGTGCCCTGTGGCAGTTCTGGAGGTCCAGTAGCCAAAGGAAAAAGGGGGTGTGCTGGCAGGCAAGGGTCAGGGCAGGATCCAAGGGGCGTTGTGGACTTGGGGGCTTAGACTTCTTTGGGCAGGCAGGTGTGAGGACCAAAGGCAAGGCTGGATCAGGACCATGGCCCAGCTAATCCAGCATCTTCTTCTGACAGGGGCCAAACAGGAGCCCATTGTGGCCTCAAGTAACTGGTGCTCAGAAGCAGGGCTGCCTCCAGCGGTGGAGAGCAGAGCAGAGCAGAGAGACCCAGGGCAGCCATCAATAGTCCTCTCCCCCTCCATGAATTTGTCCAACCCTCTTTCAAAGCCATCTTGCTTGGTGGGCATCACTGCCTCCTGTGCTGCACGGACTTCCTTTTTATCTGGGCTGAATCTTCCAGCATTCAGCTTCACTGAACGTCCACAAGCTCTAGAGCTCAATTAATTTGCTGCCCAAAACAATCCCATGAATTTTGACACCACCATTATTGTTTGTTATATGCTTTCCCTCCCAGGGCAACCCAATGCGACTCACAAAAAACCCCCAAACCAGCATACATTAATGTAATAGCAGACACAACAAGGATATAAAAATGTGAGGCAGTTGTCCATAGAAGAGACTTTACATTTTGAATAAAGCCATGCAATAACTTTGCAAGAGTGTGATGTAACAGGCCTACAAGCAAGCAGGGATATTCCCCGCAGAAATACCCAGAGCTGCAGCAGCATTCAGGGTTACAGCAAAGAGCAAGGTATTCCATTTGGAGATGCTAGCATAGAATTTGGTTGCCAGATATCCGTTGAGGATCAAGGCAGCAACTCCTAAGTGCTTCAGATTCTGGAGATGGCGCAGGTGGCCGCTCCTCTTCTGGCCTGGTCCCACTGTATGCATCCTCCCAGTCATGTCTGTCACCACCTGCGCACCTGGACTTCTGGTGGGCCGTGTGACGCTGCCTGGGTGCTCGGCTCGTCCCCTCCTGGTACTTACATCCCATTCTCCATCCCAGGGCTCTAAGCAAGCAGGAGGTCTCAGAGGAGGAAGGACCCACAACGAAGGTGAAGTGATGCTGGAGGGGTGCTAAAGGGGGCCACTCAACAGGCAGCACCAGAACGAGGGTGCTGTACTTGGCGGAATGTGAATGGCTAGTTTTAGCTTTTTAGTTTAAGTCATGGGTAGGCAAAGTAAGGCCCGGGGGCCAGATCTGACCCAATTGCTTTCTGGATCCGGCCCGCGGACAGTCCGGGAATCACCACGTGGATCGGCGCTGGGATTCTGATCATTTGGGCTGCGCCATTCCCCCCCCCTCCTCACACACACCGCAGTTGCGCCTCCTCCCTCCCTCCTCCCGGCTTCTCCCCACACTGCCTAGAGGAGGAAAGGGGCTGGGCTTTGTTGAGCCATGGTTGGCTGAGCGCCATTTTAAGCAGCCTGTCTCAAGAGTCAGCCCTTTCACGCCACTCATCGTCCCTCCGCCGCCGCCAGCCCCTGCCGCTCACAAGGCACAGGTGAGCAACCACCGGGGCTCGTCCGGTGCTGTGGAGAAGGGAGGGGAGAGTCGGGGGGGATTCCCCCCCCAAATATAGTCTGGCCCCCCCACAAGGTCTGAGGGACATTGGACTGGCCCCCTGCAGAAAATGTTTGCTGACCCCTGGTTTAAGTAATCCAGGAGGCTTTAAGGCAGACTGGATTCTCCTGGCATGTCGCCCTGTACTTCCCCTTAAAACAACAACCACACAGTCTTCTAAAAGGTAAAACAAAAACATTTACTCACTCGGAATACTTGTTGAAGAGTAACAGATACAGCAGTTTTGTTCAGCCAGGTTTAAAATGGCAATACTAAAGACATACTAAGTCTAGCTTAAAATTGTGTCTGATCACTGGAGCTCAGAGATGCAAATATCCTCACATTGTTGGCTTGGTGGAAAGTGCCGAAAAAGACATGATGTGCCCAGGCAGGCAGAAGAGTACATAGCTCTGCCCTCCCCTTGTCAAGGCACAGTGGGAGTGTCTCTCACAGAAATCTCTCTAGCAAGTTTATACGGAAACTCTTCCCGTTACTTTGTCCCAGCTCCTGCCAGCCTAGCAGTTCGAAAGCATGCCAGTGCAAGTAGATAAATAGGTACCACTGTAGCAGGAAGGTCTTTCTGTGCACTCTGGTTTCCATCACGGTGTCCTTTGCACCAGAAGCAGTTTAGTCCTGCTGGCTCCCTTGGCCTGAAAGTGAGATGAGCGCTGCAACCCCATAGTCGCCTTTGACTGGACCTAACCATCCAGCGGTCCTCTACCTTTACCTTTTACCGTTTAAATATTCCACACTGCTGACCCCTTGCAACAATCGATGGAGTATTCTCTACCCAGTACAGTGGTACCTTGGGTTACAAAGACTTTGGGTTACAGACTCCGCTAACCTGGAAGTAGTTAACACGTTGGGTTAAAAACTTTGCCCCAGGATGAGAACAGAAATCGCGGCGCAGTAGCAGTGGGAGGCCCCCTTAGCTAAAGTGGTACCTCAGATTAAGAATGGTTTCAGGTTAAGAACGGACCTCCAGAACAAATTAAGTTCATAACCCGAGGTTATGAACCTGTTTTCACACCCAAGGAGCATCTGAAAATCTGGGATTCAAGGAAGGAGATTCTAACTCAACATTAGGAAGAGCTTTCTGACAGTAAGAGCTGTTCGGCGGTGGAACAGCCTCCCTCAGGAGATGGCGGTCTCTCCTTCCTTGGAGGTTTTTAGCAGAGGTTGGGTGACCAGCTGTCATGGGTGCTCCAGCTGAGATTCCTGCATTGCGGGGGGTTGGACTGGATGACCCTCAAGGTCCCTTCCAAATCTTCCATTCTATGATTCTAAGATTTTGGTGGCAGGGCTCTGGGCCTCTTGAAGATATGTCCGTGTGCAAGTCACTGGGTGACTGGGTGGGGGGAAGGGCTGTCCTGCTTGTCTCTCCTCTGGGGGGCAGGGTGTGTGGTTTTTTGGGGGGCAGGGGGTTCTCCCCAGGGTAGAGCTGTCTGAGCAGACTGCCATGACTTGCAGCCGAGTCCTCTTGGCGTCTTGTTTAAGCCTGTTCTTCTCTTTGCATGGATGGCTTTTATTGTCATCTTTAATAAATGTTCACATTTTACACTGCTCAAACAGCACACTGGAGACCCACCAGCCTCTCTGTGCAGAACAATAAAAACATCCAAAAAACACAAAACTTGCATTAGTAAGTGAAACTCAAACTGTGATTCCGCATCCTCGTCTCTTGGAATTGCCAATGAAGAAGCAAATGCTTGCTGGCCCCTTTTCTACCGGGAGGGAGAAATCAGCCCCCCCCCCGCCCACACATGCACTCCCATCATTTCACGAAGGCTCAGAAACTCAGCTTCATGGGATGGTAGAGCTGGAAGGGACCATCGAGGGTCATCTAGTCCCGTATTCAGGAATGCAGGAATTGCAGTGAAAGTATCTGACAGTTAGCCATCCAGCCTCTTTTTAAAAGCTTCCAATGAATCATACAATTTTAGCATTGGGAGGGACCCCAAAAGTCATCCAGCCCCCTGCCGGAATCACAGCTGGAGAATCCTTGACAGATGGTCCCCTGAGCTCTGTTTAAATTCCACCAGGGAAGGAGAGTTCACCACCTTCTGAGAGAGACCGTTCCACTGCCAAACCACCAGAAAGTAATTGGAATCTCCTTATAACTTGACTCCACGGGTTTGGACCCTGCCCTCTGGAGCAGGAGAAAACAAGCTTGCTCCACCCTCCTCCATGTGGCAGGCCTTCAGATCTTGGAAGGTGGCTACCATGTCTCTTTTCAGTCTTCTCTTCTCCTTGCTAAACGTACCCAAATCCCTCAACTCTTTTAAAAGTGTTTTGCATTGGCTGGATTGTACCCAAAAAATTATGCTGATTTCTAAATGTGAAAACAGTTTTAATGACATGCCTCTGATGTGGAAGCTCTTCAGATTAAGCCCAGATGTTCATGCAGCGGAAAGTCCTGTCCATTCCACCAATTTACTTATATGCATGGGTTTGTTTTTAAATAACCAGCATGATGGGAGGAATAACCTTAACTGAGCAAAATGTCTGCAGCCGCAGAGGAAAAGAATACTATTACTGTTTTTCAAATTCCCAAGAAACAACCCCTCCCCCCACCTCTCTCTCTCAGCCTCGCTTGTTCTGGCCAGAGAAGTCTAACTCTTCATTTTCTTTTTATTGCTCTTCACAAATTTTAAGCCATTGACAGACAACCTCTTTCGCCTCTTTTTTTCTTCCCTGTTATTAAACGCAACATTGCGAAAGTTGAAGCTTTAAAGTGTTTCAGACTGAATGTGACTTCTAACATGACAGATTCTTTCCTCCTTTGGAGGAGGGGGCACCGATCCCAAGGCAGACGCCGCTCCTCTCAGCTTCCCCCCTTGCAATGCATTCAAAAACTCTTCTACCCACACCCTTTTAAAAATGATAATAATTAAGCACCGGAAGAATGATTCCATCCTGATTCAGGTGAACTGGATGCTCCTGCCAACCTAGCAGTTCGAAAGCACGTCAAAGTGCAAGTAGATAAATAGGTACCACTCCGGCGGGAAGGTAAACGGCGTTTCTGTGCGCTGCTCTGGTTCGCCAGAAGTGGCTTAGTCATGCTGGCCCCATGACCCGGAAGCTGTACGCCGGCTCCCTCAGCCAGTAAAGCGAGATGAGTGCCGCAACCCCAGAGTCGGCCACAACTGGACCTAATGGTCAGGGGTCCCTTTACCTTACCTATAACCTGAGCAAGAGATGGAGGGGCTCACAGCATCAACATCCCCAGCAGATCTTGCTTCTCCATTAGACACAGCTTTGGATGCAGAACAGAGCAAGGTCTCTGCAGCTCCAACTCCCAGCCTGTTTCCAGCTCAGCTCCTTCCTTCCTTCCTTCCTTCCTTCCTTCCTTCCTTCCTTCCTTCCTTCCTCCCTCCCTCCCTCCCTCCCTCCCTCCCTCCCTCCCTCCCTCTGCCTCTGCCTCTCCCAACTTCTTTCATCTTGCTAATCATGGTGCTTGACTAGCCAGCCCCAACCTTTGCCACGAGAAAGGGGCTGGTTGAGCAGGCTTGCTCTAATACCTTCTACCTCCACAAGTATAGGAATCCATTAACTGAAAGAGACTTAGGAAGTTATACAGACTGACCTCCAACTCCCAACAGTACACTGGACAGACCCTCAAACCCTGACCGACTCTCTACCTAGATACTTGTTATCCTTGTCTATAGGTCACAAAGAGAAGGGTTTTGCCTGCTCTGGTCTCTCCATCCTGCTGCCAAACTCACCCAGCTGTCTAACTCAGTGTTACCCAGACTTGGGTCTCCAGCTGTTGTTGGACTACAACTCCCATCATCCCTAGCTAGAAGGACCAGTGGTCAGGGGTGATGGGATTCATAGTCCAAAAATTGCCGGAGACCCAGGGTTGGGAAACAATGGTCTAACTCACTTGCCTGTTAGAAGGGCTGAGATACTGCATCAGACAGGTCTTTTCTCTTTCCCCCACATCCATGACGCGGTAAACCACCACAGGTTTTTGGGGTGTGGTGGGGCGTATAAGGTGTTTGCAGAAGCATGTTATGAAAATTCAAATGAACTCTCTAGTGAGCCCACCAACGGAGAAAGAGGAAGGGAGAGGAATCTTCCAGGGATTGTGCTAAACTAAAGCGCAGTGATTTGAAAAGCTATTAAAACGAAAAAGGAAAAATTAGAAAGGTGATCCAAATAGCAGAAAGTCAGTCCCAGAGTATAAATTCCAGCGAGTGAAATGCAATAAGGCAGCTGCCTGAGAGAGAATGCGAGGAGTGAGAAGCTAAAGCAATGAGAGCCAATAACAAGAATTTATTTTGAAAATACATTAGAAAGACTAAAGGCTGGTGGGGAATCTGAAGAGCCATTACGGAAGCAAAGTGGGAGCAGAGCACTTAAGGAAGAGCGAGCCAGCGAGAGAGCGATTGCCAGGAGGAACTAATTGAACCCTTTTCCATCTCTCTCTCTCTCTGAGAAAGTGGAGGGGGAGGTGAATTGCACACCCAGAGCAATGATGCTTTATAGGTGACAGCAGAGCAGATGCCACAAGGGGAGCGGCAGAAGCCAGAATGGTGTGGAGAATCCCCTCCAAGGGGCTGGAAGGAGCGGAGACGTAACAGCATCTCTGTTCCCAGAAGGTGGGAGGTTTGCAAAAGGAGGCTGTCCTGAGCCTAGAACATGGGTAGGCAAACTAAGGCCCGTGGGTCGGATCCGGCCCAATCACCTTCTCAATCTGGTCAAGGGACGGTCCGGGAATCAGTGTGTTTTTACATGAGTAGAATGTGTGCTTTTATTTAAAATGCATCTCTGAGTTATTTGTGGGGCATAGGAATTCGTTCATATTTTTTCCCCAAAATATAGTCCTGCCCCCACATGGTCTGAGGGACAGTGGACCGGCCCCCTGCTGAAAATGTTTGCTGACCCCTGGCCTAGAAAGTCCAGGCCAGCAGCACTCAGGGAGGCCAGGAGGAGCTTTTCATTTGAATTTCTGTCCCAAAACCTCAGGAAGGGGAGCAGCAGAGTTTGAAAAATGTTAAGATACGCCCTTCAAAGTAGTCAGAATGGCACCAAGAAGCTCTTTCAGTGGCATGCAGTGAAATTTTTCATAGAGAAACAGTTAGGGCTAGTTTCTTCCTTGAGCAGCAAGCTGTAAGCCCAATTGCAGGTTTGAAATATTCCATCTTAAAATGCCAAACGTAATTATTCATTTTTGTAGCTATACGTATATTCCGGTGCCAGCCTATCTTTCACTATAATGTCCTGTTTCTCTTGAAAACACAACATTGTGGAAGTAGGCACATTTCACTAAGTTCTCCACCTTGGCACAGCCTCGTGGCTTGACGGCACATGCGCAGACATGTTCTCTAAGGAGGGGAACGCTTCTTCGGCCAAGACCCTCTCCATACTTTCTAACTAAAGTGCAGACATACGGTATAGGCTTTCTGATAACCTCACACTTCACTTGAACACTTGAGACGGTACGTCTTTAATTGGAGACACATTAAACATAAAGCACAAATTCCTGGAGGAGGCGAGGGCTACTGATGGCTCCCAGGCAGGATGGCTCTGCCCTGGCACCACAGTCGGAGGCAGCCATGCTGAGGTTTTTTGGGTTCTCTCCTGGCTAATTCGTTCCCCACCAGCTTCCATCGGCCTGCCCTCCTGCCCTCCTGGCGTATTGGGGAGGAGAGCCTGGCCCCCGCTCTGTTTGGCTAAGTGACTAATTACAATTTCCATATTTAATTCTTGTCAGCAAACCATTAAACATCCACTGCAGACGAGCGACGCTCCGTGCCTGCCTGCCTCCCTGTTTGATGTTCTTCCCATCAGTATGCAGCTCACTCTCCCGCGGAAACAGAGCCGGCTGCTTCGACACCAAAACGACACCAGGACGACGACCTCCAGATAAACAGGATTTATGATGCTTAAATGGCCTGGCGCAATCGCTTACAAAGAGCCTTAACCTGTCGGAGTCCAGCACAAGAGGCACGGAGGCCATGCTGCTTTCTATGCAATCCCTCACCCCAATTCCCAATACCGTCATCCACCAGAACCACGGTTGTGGGTTTCTCACAGGCTGACCACTGTGAGAACAGGATGCTAGACTAGGTGGGCCATTGGCCGGATCCAGCAGGTGCTCTTCTGATGTGCTCAGGAGGACTTGCCTTACCTAAGGTCTGTCCTGCTCATGGGATGCTTAAGGAAAAGCCAAGTCTTCATTCTGGCCCTTTTCTCCCTATCCACAGAAAGAACTCTTCCTTCTTTCGTCGTCCTGTCCTTCTGCGCTGCCAACTTCAGCTTCACAGCAATGCACAGCCTGCCAATTTCTGGCTTATTTTGCCTCGAACAAATATTACATCTAATTTCCCACTGTAATCCGTTTAATTGCTGGAAGAATTGAAACAGCTGGCTGGCAAGACTTTTAAATGCAAAGCATCCACGTCTCACTGTCAATGATAGCTTATTGCTCTGTGAGGTAGAAGAGGAGGAGGAAGTATTGGAGACAGTTGATGTGTCAGCTGAGAAGAAAGTCACAGAGCTGTCAGATGATCAGCGGAGCTCCTTGCTTGGCCACCTTGTCAGGGAATGAGCCTGGGAACAGCCTTAATATTTACTTTTGTGGTATGTGCTTCCAGGAGGAAAAAGCACCTCACTGTTGTTGCTTCTGTATGCAAATGCCTTCTAAGAGGGCGGGAGAAATGGCTTGATGGAGAGGAGTGTGTGTGTGTGTGTGTGTGTGAGAGAGAGAGAGAGAGAGAGAGAGAGAGAGAAAGTGTCTCTCTTCTCATAGACAACTTGCATAGCCAGGATCTTTGTTGGGGGGGGGGGCAGAAGCTCAGTTTGCTATGTATTTGTATTGATTTTTATTGATGGGGGGGCCAGCTGCCCCTCCCTGCGCCAACTTGGCTATGCCCATGGTCACAGGTTTGATCCCTGTTGAAAACATTCAAGGAAGAAGAGGTTACCTGTTTCGCTGCCGAACAGCTCTTGCCCTCAGAAATTTCATTTGCAAAACACCTTGACAAATGAGCCACAGGTGTAGCGTGAAGAACACAAATAGCAGCCACAGGGGGTCCATCATGATGCCGCTTCTCCTCAAATGAGAGAGAGAAAGAGAGAGAGAGAGAGAGAGAGAGAGAGAGAGAGAGATAAAGCGCTAGAGCTCACAGGAAAGGACTTTGTGCAGTTGCAGGTGAGGGGGGCAGGGAGGAGGAGGAGGAGGCCCAGAGCAGGAGGGTCATTGCAAGGAAAAAGGGCATAAGCGGTGGTGGTCCTTGAGAGCTTATGTGGCTGAATGCATGGCCGTAGAACAGAGGAACCACCTCCTGAATCAGGCCCGTGGCCTATTTTGCTCAGCATCCTGTTCTCACAGTGGCCAACCAGAAGACCATGATGGCAAACCTTCAGGAGGGATCTGAGCCCAGCAGCAACTCTCCTCTCCTACAGTTTCCAGCAGCTGGGACTCAGAAGAATTTCTGTCTCCATCTGTGGAGACCAGAGCAGAGCCATCCTGGCTGGGGGTCAGCAATGGCCTTATCTTCCTATATGTCTACTCCCTTTATAAAGCCACCCAAGTTGGTGACCATCTGAGTGCTTGACGTGCCTTTATGATCTGGTGTCCAAGTCACGCAGCACTCAATAAGCCAAGAGGTCTAAACTGTGTGGTCCAGTCTCCAGATCCGCACCCCTTTCTGCACCTTCTCTCCTCCAGATTCACCCCAGGAAGATGCTGGTTCTTCCTTGGTGAGGAATCTTCACTGCAGCCCAAAGAGATCCCTCCAGATTCTTCCCTCCCAACAAATTCCATTTGCATGCAGGAGAGAGGCTGGCCGGCCGAGTCCTGTAGCCTCCTTGATGGACTATGTGGGACCACAGCTTTCCCCTGATGCCTCTCCACTTTGTTGTTGTTTTAGTCGTTTAGTCGTGTCCGCCTCTTCGTGACCCCCTGGACCAGAGCAGGCCAGGCCCTCCTGTCTTCCACTGCCTCCTGCAGTTTGGTCAAACTCATGCTGGTAGCTTCGAGAACACTGTCCCACCATCTCGTCCTCTGTCGTCCCCTTCTCCTTGTGCCCTCCATCTTTCCCAACATCAGGGTCTTTTCCAGGGAGTCTTCTCTTCTCATGAGGTGGCCAAAGTCTTGGAGCCTCAGCTTCAGGATCTGTCCTTCCAGTGAGCACTCAGCGCTGATTTCCTTCAGAATGGAGAGGTTTGATCTTCTTGCAGTCCATGGGACTCTCAAGAGTCTCCTCCAGCTCCACTTCGAGATGCAGCTAAAAATGGATCCCCTTTCCAATGATGACCCCAAGATGAAGGGGGTGGGCTTCCCTCCCCTTCTCCACGGTGCTCCCCCCTCTCCACATCTTCCAGCTGAACTCCCTGCTTCTGCTCAGCCTTTGGGGGGTTTTCTCCATCATTGTGACAGCTGCAGACTTGCTCTTTCATTTCTGCGGAGAGAGACGCCACATCCACAGTTGTTCCAGGAAAGTGCCAACTCACCGAAGCCTCTTGGAGCAGCTGTTTCAGATCCCCAGGTGGATTCGGCCGAGCAAATGTATTAATCTGCACTTGCGACATCCATTCAGATCGTCTCCAGGGTCCCTGTCAAATCTCTCCACGAGAGACACTATTTGGAATGACAACCTGTGAAGCTGAGAGGGTGGCCTGCGGTCTTGGGCTCGGCCTTGTCACTCCACGGCCTCCTCACCCCCCAACGCGAGTCTTCAGCCCACCAGGCCCACCCCGTCGTGTGGGGCGGAAAAGGCCAACTCCACGCCAGGGATCATTGGGAAAGGAATTGAAAATAAGTTTGCTGATATCGCATTGCCATTATACAAACTGATGGAGCGACCACATTTAGAATACTGTGTGCTGTTTGGGTTGACTCACCTCAAAAAGGATATTGTAGAGTTGGAATAGTAATAATAATAATAATAATAATAATAATAATAATAATAATAATAATTTATTTATTTATACCCCGCCCTCCCCGGCCAGAGGTGGGCTAACACAAGTAAAATTACAGTAAAAACATAATAGGAAAAGAAACCAATTTAAAATACAGGTTAAAATGCAATTTAAAATGCAGCCTCATTTTAAAAGGGGAGGGAAACATAAGGGTCAGACTGAGTCCAAACCAAAGGCCAGGTGGAACAGCTCTGTCTTGCAGGCTCCGGGGAAAGATGTCAAGTCCCACAGGGCCCTGGTCTCTTGGGACAGAGCGTTCCACCAAGTTGGGGCCAGTACTGAAAAGGCCCTGGCCCTAGTTGAAACCAATCTAACCACCTTGTGACCTGGGACCTCCAAAATGTTGTCATTTGTGGACCTTAAGGTCCTGTGTGGGGCAGACCAGGAGAGGCGGTCCCATAGGTACGTGGGAAAAGGTTCAGAATGGGCCTCTAGAATGGTTCAGGGGATGAGGTGAATCCCCCATAAGGAAAGGTGACAGCATTTGGGGCTGCTTTGTGAGAGGAAAGGCAAGCAAGAGGGAGCAGGACAGGAGTTTGTAAAATCATGCTTGGCGCAGAGAAAGGAGATAGAGAGAAGTTCCCTTCTCTCTCACACAACACTAGAAGACATCCAAGGAGGCTGAAGGTTGGAAAATGCAGGACAGATAAAGTCCTCCATGTGGTGTGGAGTTAGACTGTGGAACTCCCTGCCACAGGAGACCGTGAGGGCCACCAGCTTGGATGGCTTGAAAAGAGAACTAGACAAAAGGGAATTCTTGGAGGAGGAAAAGGCTCTGGAAGGCCCAGGAAGGGAGAGTTGCTCTGGTGCTCCTGTTCTGCTTCCTGGGTTCCCCTGGGGGCATCTGGCTGACCCCAGTGAGAACAGGAGGCTGGACCAGATGGACCACGGGCCTGATCCAGCAGGCTCTTCTGATGTCCTGATGTCTCTGCTGGAGGAAGCCAGTGCCTTCTGGGCAGCTTCCCTCTCCTTCCGAGTTCTTGGAAAGCTCCCCTCTGCCACTTTCCCCTCGGAGCCTCTTGCCAAACTGAGCTCAGCCACAGCCCTCCAAGGCAAGGAAGTTTTAATTGCCATGTCAGGCCACTTTCCCAGGTCTCTGAGCTGCTTAGCGAGGGCCTCGAGTCTTGATTGCAGGGCCAGAAATAAAAACCCTAAAAATCATACGGCAGCAGGCAGAGGAGACAAACGTTTTGTAGAAAACAGGGGAAATGAATCATAGAGGAGTTGGAAGAGACGACAAGGGCCATCGAGTCCAACCCCCTGCCAAGCAGGAAACACCATCAGAGCACTCCTGACATATGGTTGTCAAGCCTCTGCTTAAAGGCCTCCAAAGAAGGAGACTCCACCACACTCCTTGGCAGCAAATTCCACTGTCGAACAGCTCTTACTGTCAGGAAGTTCTTCCTAATGTTTAGGTGGAATCTTCTTTCTTGTAGTTTGGATCCATTGCTCCGTGTCCGCTTCTCTGGAGCAGCAGAAAACAACCTTTCTCCCTCCTCTAGGTGACATCCTTTGATATATTTGAATATGGCTATCATATCACCCCTTAATACATGAGAATGTACGCAGAGCCTGCCGATTCGTTTCCAGGGACTGGGCTTGGCTCAAGCACATAGAATCATAGAACTGTAGTTTTGGAATGGATCCCAAGGGTCATCTAGTCCAACCCCCTGCAAAAGAGGGACCTCAGCTGCAGGATCCCTGACAGAGAGCCATCCAAGGTCTGCGGAAAAACCTCCTAGAAAGGAGAGTCTCTTTTTTTTTTTAAATGATATTTTATTTTTTCACAATCAGCAGACAAAAAATACAAATCAACAAATACATCAAAGAAAAAAGGAAGAAAACAATACATACATTGTACAAAAACAAAAAAGAAAAAATAAAGTAGAAAAGAGTTAAAAACAAATATTGTGTCTTTATATTTTTCAGCATTAACTTGGATCTGCGACTTCCCCATACCTTCCCACTCTGTATTCTAGATCTTATATTCTGACAGTAAACTCTTTCCCTCTGGCGTATCTTTAGTTCAACTTAGTCTTACTATCTTAACAATCATTGCATTTCCATATGTCTTAAAAATTATTCTTTCTTTATCATTAAATTTTTATACTAACATTCTTTTAAATTCAATCTGATGTCCTCAAACGTTCTTTATTTTATGATACTTCTGTAGGTAGTCTTTAAATTTCCTCCAGTCTTCCTTCACTGTCTCTTCTCCCTGGTCTCTGATTCTGCCGGTCATTTCTGCAAGCTCCATATAATCGATAAGCTTCATAGAATCATAGAATCATAGAATCATAGAATCATAGAGTTGGAAGAGACCACAAGGGTCATCGAGTCCAACCCCCTGCCAAGCAGGAAACACCATCAGAGCACTCCTGACATATGGTTGTCAAGCCTCTGCTTAAAGACCTCCAAAGAAGGAGACTCCACCACACTCCTTGGCAGCAAATTCCACTGTCGAACAGCTCTTACTGTCAGGAAGTTCTTCCTAATGTTTAGGTGGAATCTTCTTTCTTGTAGTTTGTATCCATTGCTCCGTGTCCGCTTCTCTGGAGCAGCAGAAAACAACCTTTCTCCCTCCTCTATGTGACATCCTTTTATATATTTGAACATGGCTATCATATCACCCCTTAACCTCCTCTTCTCCAGGCTAAACATGCCCAGCTCCCTTAGCCGATCCTCATAAGGCATTGTTTCCAGGCCTTTGACCATTTTGGTTGCCCTCCTCTGTACACGTTCTAGTTTGTCAGTGTCCTTCTTGAACTGTGGTGCCCAGAACTGGACACAGTACTCCAGGTGAGGTCTGACCAGAGCAGAATACAGTGGCACTATAACTTCCCTTGATCTAGATGCTATACTCCTATTGATGCAGCCCAGAATTGCATTGGCTTTTTTAGCTGCCGCGTCACACTGTTGGCTCATGTTAAGTTTGTGGTCAACCAAGACTCCTAGATCCTTTTCACATGTACTGCTCTCAAGCCAGGTGTCACCCATCTTGTATTTGTGCCACTCATTTTTTTTGCCCAAGTGCAATACTTTACATTTCTCCCTGTTAAAATTCATCTTGTTTGTTTTGGCCCAGTTCTCTAATCTGTCAAGGTCGTTTTGAAGTGTGATCCTGTCTTCTGGGGTGTTAGCCACCCCTCCCAGTTTGGTGTCATCTGCAAATTTGATCAGGATGCCCTTGAGTCCATCATCCAAGTCGTTGATAAAGATGTTGAATAAGACCGGGCCCAAGACAGAACCCTGTGGCACCCCACTAGTCACTCTTCTCCAGGATGAAGAGGAACCATTGATGAGCACCCTTTGGGTCCGGTCAGTCAGCCAGTTACAAATCCACTGAGTGGTAGCATAGTCAAGACCGCATTTTACCAGCTTCTTTACAAGAATATCATGGGGCACCTTGTCAAATGCCTTGCTGAAATCAAGGTAGACTACATCCACTGCGTTCCCTTCATCTACCAGGCTTGTAATTCTGTCAAAAAATGAGATCAGGTTCGTCTGACATGACTTATTTTTCAGAAATCCATGCTGACTATTGGTGATCACAGCATTCCTTTCTAGGTGCTCACAGATTGTTTGCTTAATGATCTGCTCCAGAATCTTCCCTGGTATTGATGTTAGACTGACTGGGCGGTAATTATTTGGGTCCTCTCTTTTCCCCTTTTTGAAAATAGGGACAACATTTGCCCTCCTCCAGTCTGCCGGGACTTCGCCTGTTCTCCAGGAATTCTCAAAGATGACTGCCAGTGGTTCCGAGATCACATCTGCCAGTTCTTTTAATACTCTTGGATGCAGTTCATCTGGCCCTGGAGACTTGAATACATCTAAACTAGCCAAGTATTCTTGTACTATCTCCTTAGTTATTCTGGGCTGTGTTTCCTGTGCTGAATCATTTCCTCCAAATTCTTCAGGTCGGGCATTGTTTTCTTTATCGGAGAAGACTGAGGCAAAGAAGGCATTGAGGAGTTCAGCCCTTTCTGTGTCCCCTGTTTGCATTTCACCATCTTCTCCTCTGAGTGACCCCACTGTTTCTTTGTTCTTCCTTTTGCTACGAACATACCCATAGAAGCCTTTTTTGTTGCTTTTAACCTCTCTAGCAAGCCTGAGTTCATTCTGTGCTTTAGCTTTTCTGACTTTGTGTCTACACGTGCTGGCTATTTGTTTGAATTCCTCTTTGGTGGTTTCCCCCCTTTTCCATTTTTTGTACACATCCTTTTTTAATCTTAACTCAGTTAAAAGTTCTTTAGATAGCCACCCTGGCTTCTTTAGGCACCTTCCATGTTTCCGTCTCATTGGTATTGCCTGAAGTTGTGCTTTTACTATCTCCCTCTTAACAAACTCCCAGCCATCATGAACTCCCTTTCCTTTTAGTATTACTGTCCATGGGATCTCACCCAGCACTTCCCTAAGTTTTATGAAGTCGGCTTTCTTAAAGTCAAGAAACTGAGTCCTAGTATGCTTGGCTGCTCCTTTCCGTTGTATAGTAAACTTCAGAAGAGCATGATCACTTGCGCCTAATGATCCTTCCACTTCTACCGCATTAACCAGGTCATCGACATTGGTTAGGACCAGATCTAAAATGGCTGTTCCTCTTGTTGCTTCTCCCACTTTCTGGACAATGAAGTTGTCTGCAAGGCCAGTGAGGAATCTGTTTGACCTTATGCTCTTGGCCGAGTTTGACATCCAACAAATATCTGGGTAATTGAAGTCCCCCATTACTACTATCTCCCTTCCTTTTGCATGCTTGGCCATCTGTTCCAGGAAGGCATCATCTATGTCCTCCGTTTGGCTTGGGGATCTATAGTAAACTCCCACAATGAGGTCACTATTATTCTTCTCTCCCTTAATTTTGACCCAAATGCTCTCACTTTGGCTTTGAGGTTCTAAATCTTGGATCTCTTCACAGGTATACACATCCCTGACATATAACGCCACTCCTCCTCCTTTCTTGTCTGATCTGTTTCTCTGAAATAGATTGTATCCCTCCATTTTTACATTCCAATCATGGGACTTATCCCACCAGGTTTCAGTGATGCCTATTATGTCATATTTAGTTTGCTGTACCAAGAGCTCAAGCTCATCTTGTTTATTTCCCATGCTTTGTGCATTAGTGTACAGACATTGAAGTCCATTAGTCATTCCCCCGTGTCTCTTATTTAAGGATTTTTTCCTCCCACCACTAGGTCTGCTTGCTGTTTGCTCCATTTGGTCTATGACATTTGGATGATCATCTTCATCAATTAATAGACTCCTACCTTCAGGAGCACTGTCTCCCTCCCCCACATTAGTCAGTTTAAAGCCCTCCTGATGAGGTTTCTTAGTTTTTTGGCAAAAACATTCCTCCCAACCGTTGTGAGGTGCAGCCCATCGCTTGCCAGAAGTCCATCCTCAAGAAACTGCAGTCCGTGATCTAAGAATCCAAACCGTTCCTGTTTACACCATTTGCGAAGCCAGCTGTTTACTTCCACTATTTTCCTCTCTCTCCCTGGGCCACGTCGTTCAACTGGGAGGACAGATGAGATGACGATTTGTGCATTTAATTGCTTCAATTTCCTGCCCAGAGCCTCGTAGTCTCTTTTGATCTTCTGGAGGCTATTGCTTGCAGTGTCATTGGTT
Source organism: Podarcis tiliguerta (assembly GCF_965153285.1). Classification (NCBI taxonomy): domain Eukaryota; kingdom Metazoa; phylum Chordata; class Lepidosauria; order Squamata; family Lacertidae; genus Podarcis; species Podarcis tiliguerta. The sequence goes on along the minus strand of NC_139534.1, from coordinate 134,688,031 downwards.
CCCACATGAACCAAGAGGAAGGGGTATTTGTCAGTGGGTTTTATGATTCCTTGCAGTCGTTCAGTTACATCCTGGATCTTAGCCCCGGGGAGACAGCACACTTCCCGAGACATCTTGTCAGGCCCACAGATCACTGCTTCTGTTCCCCTCAGTAGGGAATCCCCTATCACCACTACTCGCCTTCTCTTAGGTTTGGTCAGGGTTCTTCCGTGAGCGGTCCGTTCCAAGGTCGCCTGCACATTCCCTGAGGACTGACTTTGCTGCTCATCTTCATATACGTGATCGACTGTAATGAGGGAGAGATCCTCAAATGGAGTCTGCTCTTCGTCTTCCATGCTAGGGGAGAGGACCTCAAAGCGATTGTGTATTTCTAGACAATCAGAGCGAACCCTGGGCCTCCTACTTCTTTGAGTCACGTTTCTCCACATATCGGGCTCCTGTGTTGGTGAACTAGCCTCCTTCTCAGGGAAGTCCCCTGTCTCCTCCTTGGTGGAGACGGTGTGCTCTGTTGCTTCCAAGAAGAGCTCCAGCTCTCTAATTCTTTGGAGCGTAGCTACACGTTCCTCCAGTTGCTGGACTTTGTCTTTTAGGAGGGCAATCAACATGCAATTGCTGCACGTAAAGCTGCCTGCAACCTTTGGCAAGATGGCAAACATTGCGCAGGAACCGCAGGCGACTGCAGCTGTTCCCTCCCCCTCCATCTTGAGAATGTGTTGTTGGGCTTGAGACTAGCTCCCCTAAATTTAAAAGATGGTTCAAACTGCGCGCGGCGATAGGCGCGCGCCGCTGCCCTGCAAACACTGATAAGCTCCTCCCACAGCTAATCACCTGCCTCAACAGAAACCCTGCCCCCTCTGACCTTTGACCAGGGAAAGCAGCTAATCAGCCACAAGAATCACACACACAAGAAACCCCTTTTGGCTCCTTCTTCAGCCGCTGCCCTGCAAACACTGATAAGCTCCTCCCACAGCTAATCACCTGCCTCAACAGAAACCCTGCCCCCTCTGCTTCATTTGCCATTCTTCCAGCGTGGGTAGATCTTGCGTCTTCCAATATTGTGCAATAAGTATTCTTGCTGCTGTTGTAGCATACATAAAAAAGGTTCTGTCCTTCACCTGGACCTGTTGGTTCACCATACCCAGGAGAAAGGCTTCTGGGTTCTTTCTAAATGTGTATTTAAACACTTTTTTCAGTTCATTATAAATCATCTCCCAGAAAGCCTTGATCCTTGGGCACATCCACCAAAGGTGAAAGAAAGTGCCTTCAGATTCTTTACATTTCCAACATTTGTTAGAAAGGAGAGTCTCTTACCTTCCAAAGGATTCTGTTCCGCTCTTGAGTAGCTTTTACTGTCACGAAGTTCTTCCTGATGTTTTGTTGGAATCTCCTTTCTTGAAGCCATGGGTTTGAGTCCTAACCTCCAGAGCAGGAGAAACCAAACCTTGTTCCCTCTTCTACGGGACAGCCCTTTGGATATTTGAAGATGGCTCTCCTACCTCCTTTCAGTCTCCTGTTTCCCAGGCCTTGCACTTGCCCTCCTCTGCACACATTCCGCATGTATAAACAGTCCAAATGTTCTTGTGAGCATGTGAAGAGTGCTTTCTGCATTTCCCAAGCCACGTAAGGCAACCGGCGGGCCTTGAACCAGGATCCCCAGCCCCAAATATCTCTGCAGATCTCACCAAGAACTGTACCTGAAATGCTTTATAAACAATTTCTTTGCTGACTTAATAGAGAATTAGGTTTAATTATAGTGCTGTGAAGTGGAGAGGGAGGGAGGGGGGGCTTCTGGAAAAGATGGTCTTTTAATGGACTTTGCAGAACTGGTTGTTAAACCTGAGCACTTAAATGAAGATCAATGCCGTGCCCGACTCCCTTGCAAAGACCATCTGTTCCTTGATGCCTCTCTGGGAAGCTGGCGTGTGTCAGGCGCATCACATCATCATCAAATGAAGCTTTAGCACCTCTCATCTGCCTAACATTTGTTTTCTCCCGGTTATTAACCGATACCTCACCTTGCTCCTATTTATCAATTTATTGTGAAGGGAAGTTGGCTTCCTCCATCTTCACGGCGTCTTGCATCCAAATCCGAAACATCTTCATATCTGCTGGGCTGGTTCCACGTGTTGCTTTTTATAGAGAGCTGCAACCGTCCATATTCTGGTGTAAATGGCTTTGCTGGGCTTCAAATGTTCTAGCTGATCTCCCAGACTCAGCTTCCCATCTGCAAGGAGGAAATGCTCATGATCTGCCTCTTAGGGCTATTGTAAAAAAGGTAAAGGACCCCTGACAGTGAAGTCCAGTCGCGGACGACTCTGGGATTGCGGCGCTCATCTCGCTTTACTGGCCGGGGGAGCCAGTGTTTGTCCGCAGACAGTTTTTCCGGGTCATGTGGCCAGCAGGACTAAACCGCTTCTGGTGAAACCAGAGCAGCACGCGGAAATGCCATTTACCTTCCTGCCGGAGCGGTACCACAGAGAGCCAGTGTGGTGTAGTGGTTAAGAGCGGTGGACTCGTAATCTGGTGAACCGGGTTTGCGTCTCCGCTCCTCCACCTGCAGCTGCTGGGTGACCTTGGGCCAGTCACACTTCTCTGAAGTCTCTCGGCCCCACTCACCTCACAGAGTGTTTGTTGTGGGGGAGGAAGGGAAAGGAGAATGTGAGCCGCTTTGAGACTCCTGAAGGAGAGTGATAAAGCGGGATATCAAATCCAAACTCCTCCTCTTCTTCTTCTACCTATTTATCTACTTGCATTTTGACGTGCTTTCGAACTGCTAGGTTGGCAGAAAGGCTGTTATAGAATCATAGAACTGTAGAGCTGGAAGGGACCCTGAGGGTCATCTAGTCCAGCCCTCTGCAATGCAGGAATCTCAGCTGAAGCATCCCTGACTGATGACTATCCAGCCTCTGCTTAAAAGCCTCCAAGGAAGAAGAATCCACAACCTCCTGAGGGAGACTGTTCCAAATTTCTTCCTGCACTTTAGTAAGAATCTCCTTCCTTGCCATTTGCCTGGGTCTGTCTATAAGTAAATCTATAAGCAAATAGATTGTATTGTTTCCTTATGATTGCCATAAAACCTCAAACTGCTTTACAAACCCAGACCTTGGCATTATCAATAAAAGATAGTTAAAAGCAGGCATGGAAAAATATTCAGAAACGAATTAAGAGTCCATAATAAATTAAAACTGGATTGAAACACATCCAATCCACATGTCTGGATATGCTTGCAGAAACAAAATGCATTTTAAGCAGGCGCTGGGAAGAACACAGCGAAGGTGTCAATAGGCAAGGAGTTTCAAAGTGCTTATTTAGATGCTGCCAGACCCAAAGAATGATTTCAGCACCCAGGATGGTGGCCGTTCCACAGATCGAAGCTGTCTTACAGTATGTGGGGCGAGGCAATCTTGCAGGTAAAATCCTGCCAGCTGCCCAGGATTTTATATGCCAACAGTAACGCTTTGAACTTGGCCCAGTAACAAATCTGCAGATCTCTGAGCCAGAGGCTTCTGTGTTGACAGGGTGTGACAAGCTGTGCTGCTGCTGCCTTCTGGGTGAGGGACCTCAGCTGAAGCTGCATGTTGGGAGATTCAGGCCAGGCAAAAGGAAATCCTTCTTCAGGCAGAGCAAACTGAGCGCCACCAGCTTGGACGTCTTTTAAAGAGGATTGGGGTTAGGGAGAAGCCCTTGCAAAAATGTGTGCAAGGCAAAATGATATATAAAAATTGTATTTTAGGTGATAAAGCCATGGAGAATAAGGCTATCAATGGCCAAGATTATAGCCAAGACGGGTGTATGTCCCTGGTGCCATTGGAGGCAGCAATGCTGGGCATCTCAGGAGGGGAGAGGTGCTTTGGGGCTCAGCGCCTCCTTGTGGGCTCCCCATGGAGGTGAATGCTTGAAGAAGGCGCCATTTGTTTGGTTCTTCTTGTGACAGCCTTGCGAGGTGGGATGTGGACTCAGGCTCAGGGAGGGGGAGCAGGGCAGCTACCTGGGGGCATCTGGTTGGCCACTGTGGGAAGAGGAGGCTGGACTGGATGATGATGATGATGGTGGTGGTGGTGGTGATATTTATACCCTGCCCATCTGGCTGGGTTTCCCCAGCAACTCTGGGTGGTTCCCAATAGAGTATTAAAAGCACAGTAAAACATCAAACATTAAAATCTTCCCTGAACAGGGCTGCCTTCAGGTGTCTTTTAAAAGTAAGATAGTTTATTTCCTTGACATCTGAAGGGAGAGTGTTCCGCAGGGCAGGCACCACCACCAAAAAGGCCCTCTGCCTGGTTCCCTGTAACCTCGCTTCTCACAGTGAGGGAACTGCCAGGAGGCTCTCGGAGCTGGACCTCGGTGTCTGGGCGGAACGATGGGGGTGGAGATGAGCCCCCTTTGGTCTGATCCAGCCACCTTGCTCCTCCTGTGTTCTGATGTCCTTGCATCTTTGGTGCAAACACTTCTGGAGGGAGCAATCACCCAGCCTATGTGGAAAAAATTGCCAATGAATCATAGATTGTAGAGTTGGAAGGGGTCCTGAGAATCACCCTGTCCAGCTGCCTGCAAGGCAGGAACATAGTTGTCAACTCCCCCTCCCCTTATTCCCTTATTCTGAATAGGATTCCTCGCAAGGAAAGGGAAAAGTTGACAGCTATGGGCAAGAATATGCAGCTGTCTCATATGGGATTGAACCAGCAGCCTTGGCATTATCGGCACCATGCTGTAACCAACTGAGGTATCCATCTGAGGGGCGTCCACCACCTTCAAAAGTCTCAGGAGCATAGAATTGTAGAGTTGGTGGGGGAACCCCAAGGGTCATCTAGTTCAACCCGCTGCAAGGCAGACGACCCAAGTGGCTTTGCTTATGGGGCAGGCATGGGGCCACGAGCGACAAAGCAGCACATCATCATCAACAACAACGTTTCACGTTGAGCACATTTTCCATTTCAGCTTCGGGTAGCCAAGAGAAGCCGGCGGGGAAGTAGAAGATGACTCAGGAGAAGGGAGAGCGAGCGCATTGCCCCCCCGCCCCCCCCCCGTCAAGGGGTGCTGGTGGAGAGAGTGATAATTGGGGCAGAGAAAGTGATAATCAATTAACAGATATTCTTTTAACCTGCAAGGAGTTCAGCACCAGAGCTATTTGCGGATGCTTTTGTTATTCAAATTTCCCCCGAAATAGCGGGTTTTTTTATGTCACAGGGGGCGCCTTTCATCCTTTTTTCTGCTTGCCTCAGTGTTTCCCCTTTTCAAGAAGCGGCGCGGGGGGGGGCGGGGGGAGAAGGTGATGAAGGAAGCTCAGTCCAGGAATTCCCAGGAGTTTCTCTCCCTCCCTCCCCGTCCTTGGAAGAGCTTTTCCCCCGGGAAATCAGCGCCTGCAGCACTTGAAATATCTGCAATAATCCATAATAATTTGCACTGCTTTCAAAGTGCTTGGAATACTTTGCGGTGAGTCTAGAGAGAGTCTCCTGGCTGAGTCTTGTCAAGGTGGTGGGACTGAGTATTTATTTATGGGAGGGGGGGGGGCTGGTGAAGGCTGAGCCTGGTGGGGCGGCCGAGGGGGTGGCTGGAGGCAGAGCCCTCATTCTGCACCCCATTTTCCTTCCTTCATGGAAATCAAGGTCGCTAAGATGGGAGGCATCTTAAAAAGCAGAGACATCACCTTGCCGAGAAAGGTCCGTATAGTAAAAGCTATGGTTTTCCCTGTAGTGATGTATGGAAGTGAGAGCTGGACCATCAAGAAGGCTGATAGCCGAAGAATTGATGCTTGTGAATTCTGCTGCTGGAGGAGACTCTTGAGAGTCCCATGGACTGCAAGAAGGTCAAACCTCTCCATTCTGAAGGAAATCAGCCCTGAGTGCTCACTGGAAGGACAGATCCTGAAGCTGAGGCTCCAAGACTTTGGCCACCTCATGAGAAGAAAAGACTCACTGGAAAAGACCCTGATGTTGGGAAGGATTGAAGGCACAAGGAGAAGGGGACGACAGAGGATGAGATGGTGGGACAGTGTTCTTGAAGCTACCAGCATGAGTTTGACCAAACTGCGGGAGGCAGTGGAAGACTGGAGTGCCTGGCGTGCTCTGGTCCAGGGGGTCACGAAGAGTCAGACACGTCTAAATGACTAAACAACAACAACAAGATGGGGGGGGGGCATGGGGTGAGCAGATTCAGGAACCACAGCTAAGGTATATCCCTGACAGGCAGTCAAACAACTTATGTTTAAAAACCTCCCATGAAACAGAATCATAGAATAGTAGAATTGCAGACTTGGATGGGATCAACCCCCCACCCGCAATGCAGGAATCTCAACGAGATCATCCATGCCAGATGGCCAGCCAACCTGTGCTTAAAAACCTCCAAGGAAGGAGAGTCCACCACATTTTGACTGAGCCCCATTGCACTGTCGAATGAGCAGCTCTCGCTATCAGAAAGGTGGACGTGAAACAGAAGAAGACGCCTTCACCCCGGTATGGCTCCCCTTTATCACGTACACAGCCCAACAAGACAAGGACAATAATCCACCAACAGTATATAAATCAATATGGCTAACCTGATCCAAAACACCCACCCACCCCACTCACACGTGAAAACAAAGACCACCACAGCCAACTACAAATGAATAACCACACCCTGCGCCAACCCCAGCCTCTCTCACCCCAAAGGAACACAAGTGAACAGCAGAGAACCAGCACAAGTAATGCTGACACCAAACCCTACATACATTATGCAAAATAGAAACATCGCCACCCGACCCCCCCATCTCCCCCCCCTTTCTTCCTAATGTCATAGAATCATAGAGTTGGAAGAGACCACAAGGGCCATCGAGTCCAACCCCCTGCCAAGCAGGAAACACCATCAGAGCACTCCTGGCATATGGTTGTCAAGCCTCCGCTTAAAGACCTCCAAAGAAGGAGACTCCACCACACTCCTTGGCAGCAAATTCCACTGTCAAACAGCTCTTACTGTCAGGAAGTTCTTCCTAATGTTTAGGTGGAATCTTCTTTCTTGTAGTTTGGATCCATTGCTCCATGTCCGCTTCTCTGGAGCAGCAGAAAACAACCTTTCTCCCTCCTCTATGTGACATCCTTTTATATATTTGAACATGGCTATCATATCACCCCTTAACCTCCTCTTCTCCAGGCTAAACATGCCCAGCTCCCTTAGACGTTCCTCCTAAGGCATCGTTTCCAGGCCTTTGACCATTTTGGTTGCCCTCCTCTGGACACGTTCCAGTTTGTCAGTGTCCTTCAACGGTGGTGCCCAGAACTGGACACAGTACTCCAGGTGAGGTCTGACCAGAGCAGAATACAGTGGCACTATTACTTCCCTTGATCTAGATGCTAGACATCTAGTTGTCTCAACAAATGAAACTGATTTGTAAAAATGTTACATAGAAAAAATACAAGAGAGAGACATTACACATGCTTCTGTAAATCAAGAAAATCTTTAGTAAATATGAAAAAGAAAAAAAGAAAGGTGGACATCAGAGGACCATTTGTTCCATTGGAAGACTGAAGTTTTAACCTGCTTTTAATCTGGTGCTAGGGAAATGTTGTTGTTAGTATAATCGCCATCCTCTAATCAATAACATGCTATTCAGAATTTTTCTGTGCAAGTCCGTAATTGTGAGGTAGGGACGAGTTTCATGTCTCCGGATAATAGTTCTGAAATTACAGGTTACGATGAGAGACGGGGGAGAAAGTCGATTCACTTCACATTCAAACGCACACCTACTTAATTCCCGTTTTCCGGAAACAAAGGGAGAACCTAAACACAGAACCACCCTCCAAAGTCTGCCACATGCCTCCCACTTTGCTAAGAAGTTTCTCCAGCCAAGCAATGTGTACAAGTCTGCGTGCGCAGGGGGAGAATGTGCATCAGAATGTAAATATTAGTCCAAATAACACACCAAAAAGACATTATTGTTGTCTTGTAAGCGATTTACAGACAGTTAGAAGTATTACGTGGCAGGTAAAGATATCACATAATAATAAAATAACTATATCAGTGGAAGTTGCTTTGCCAAAATGTGTTTAATAGGCAATATTGCATCCAAAAAATAAAATAATTATATCAGTGGACATTGCTTTGCAAATAGGCTGCATTGCATCCATGTATGCATATATTAGAAGAAATGCACACTAAAATACAGTTCTATGAAAATGCTGATGGATTTTCATGAGGACTTAATAATACTAATAATCACCAACTGATCTGCAAATGGTGGGGTTTTTTTTGGGGTGGGGGTGGGGTGGAGTCTTGAAATAAAGAGAAACCAGGAGAATCCAAAATGGGCAGATTCTTTCATTCCTTGTTACAGTCCCTAAACCCTCTTCTGTGTTCCAGAGCAGAGAAAAACATCCCTTTGGGGGGAGTTGTTCTGCCTCCCATTTCCCCACCACTGGACTGAGGAGGACTGGTGACGAAGTGGGCTGGACTAGATGCTCCTTTGGGGTCCCTTCCAAATGTCTGATTCCATGATTGTAAGTCAAGGTCCAATTGGGGGGATCAGGGAGGGGGGACCTGCCTGCCAGGAGGAGGTCAGCAATGCACTTTTTGCTCCTCAGCAGGAACAACACTTTGGTCCGGCCAGGCTCTCAGCCCAACCTCTTCTGGGCTTCCCAACAGCCAGAATCCTTGCCAAGCTGTGAAGCTCAGAAGAACAACCTTGCCTTGAAGAGCTTTGCGGAGTCTTCAGACGAACAGAGCAAAGGGCATCTTGGCGAGGGGGGTCAGAAAGGGCGGCTGGCCTGAGTGCCACATGGCAGGAGAAAACGGAGCATTTTCCCACTTAGCTCTTGCGCTTATGCTTGTCGCAAAGGCACAGGAGCCCCACCAGAATTGGAAGTTGGCAACTCCTACTTGCATAATAATAATAATAATAATAATAATAATAATAATTTATTATTTCGACCGTGCCCATCTGGCTGGCTTTCTCCAGCCACTCTGGGCAGCTTCCCACAGAAGATTAAAAATACATTAAAACATCAATCATTAAAAACTTCCCTAAAGAGGGCTGCCTTCAGATGTCTTCTAAAAGTCAGATAGTTGCTTATTTCCTTGACATCTGGTGGGAGGGTGTTCCACAGGGAGGGTGCCACTACTGAGAAGGCCCTCTGCCTGGTTCCCTGTAACCTCACTTCTCACAGGGAGGGAACCACCAGAAGGCCTTCAGCACTGGACCTCAGTGTCTGGGCAGAACGATGGGGGTGGAGACGCTCCTTCAGATATACTGGGCCGAGGCAGTTTAGGGCTTTCAAGGTCAGCACCAACACTTTGAATTGTGCTCAGAAACATACTGGGAGCCAATGTAGGTCTTTCAGGACCGGTGTTATGTGGTCTTGGCGGCTGCTCCCAGTCACCAGTCTAGCTGCTGCATTCTGGATTAGTTGTAGTTTCTGGGTCACCTTCAAAGGTAGCTCCACATAGAGCACATGATGGTAGTCCAAGCGGGAGATAACCAGAGCATGCACCACGCTGGTGCTCCACCCTCCTCCTAACCCTAACCCAACATTAGGGACTAGAAGCTTGAGGTCATGCAAAGCGCTACCAGGAGTCAGAGACTTAAGGAGAGAAGTACCAAAGGTAAATTTTAAAAGGCAGGGGTGGTTTTTCCCTGGCACAGCTTCCTCTGCTTTTTGCAAAGACACAGAAATCCAACAACTGACACCTCAAAGGGAAATTCAGAAGCAGGACCCGAGCCCAAGAGGCCTCTCCCCTCTTGTGGTTTCCTGCAACTGAAGCATTGCTGCCTCTGACTGCTGAGGGCAAAGCATTAGCCTTCGTGGTTCGGATCAGTAGCCTTTTCCTCTTCCATGAATTTGCCCAAACCTCTTTTGAAGCCATCTAGGCTGATAGCCTTTTGAATTCTGGTGCTGGAGGAGCCTCTTGAGAGTCCCATGGACTGCAAGAAGATCAAACCTCTCCATTCGGAAGGAAATCAGCCCTGAGTGCTCACTGGAAGGACAGATCCTGAAGCTGAGGCCCCAAGACTTGAGAAGAGAAGACTCCCTGGAAAAGACCCTGATGTTGGGAAAAATGGAGGGCACAAGGAGAAGGGGATGACAGAGGACAACATGGTGGGACAGTGTTCTTGAAGAGACCAACATGAGTCTGACCAAACTTCGGGAGGCAGTGGAAGACAGGAGTGCCTGGTGTGCTCTGGTCCAGGGGGTCACGAAGAGTCGGACACGACTAAACGACTAAACAACAACAGGCTGATAGCCACAGCCTTCTCCTGTGGGAGGGAGTTCCACAGTTTGAGCCTGCGCTGCATGAAAAAGTCCTTCCTTTCATCTGCCTGTACCTGTGCTAATTGGCAAACAGAAGGGAAAGAAACAGATTTGCCCCCCCCCCCAGCACCATTGAGGGATGGAGACAGAAGGGAGGTGGGAGTGGGCTTCCCCCTCACGCCCTCTGTCTTTCGGAATCCGCACCTGCGGCTCTGACAGGCTCTGACCTGCCAGCATCACCTGTTCCTGCTCAGATGCTGCAAATGCTATGAAAAATGTGTGTCCCTCCCCCCTTTCAGAAAAGACCAACTTCTCGGTCTCAAGGGAAGCGGATGATTTGAGAGCCGATGTCGCACAAGGACAAAGTCGGCAATTCAAGGACAAGGAGAGATGTTTAAGAAGAGACACCGTCGGCCGCAAGTAGACGCAGGAGCTGTCTGGGGGGGAGGGAGCTCACTGATGCAGAGGCCAACCTTTCCCCCAGGAGGTAGCAGAGCCCGGGAGGGGAGGGCCTCCCTGGCAGGGGGGGGGGGAGCGTGGCTGCCATCTGCCCTTCTGCAGGGAAGCCTCTCCAGCAGAGCTTTCCGAGATGCAAAGCCTGTCAGTGCCTCTTGCAGAACTGGCTGTGCCAGCTGAAAGGCCCCCTTCTCCTAATTGGTTTCACAGGTGCCTCTGCAACAGAAGACGGCCGAGGAACAAGAGGAGACGGGCAGAGCTTTTTGCCAAAGCAAGCTGCGATCAAGGAGGCCTCGCTTGTTCACTGCGCAAGCCCCATCTTTTGCAGCTTCGCCACGAGAAGATTTTTGTGCAGCTTCTGCCTTTCGTGCATAAGAACATAAGAACCGTCTAGTTCTGCATCCTCTTCTCACAGTGGCCGACCAGATGCCCATTAGGAGAAACCCACAAGTAGGATCTGAGCACAAGAGTGTGGGATGTGATCCATGAGAGGCAGACAAGTACAACATTCCTTGTTTTGCTAGAGTGGACATGCGAGGGAATGTTTGGTCCAGCCAGTCAAAACTTCCTGTTCCTCCTGGCTGGAGCATCCTTCCTTTTGCATATGACTAGAAGGTGGGCGTGACCTTACCTGTCCAGGTAATAAAAGGACGAGTCATGCAGCACACCTCTCTCTTTTTGACTTCCTTCTTCATTTGACCAGCTTCTAGCAAGGCTTCTCAGCTAGCAGAAGCACTGGGACTATCCCCCTCCATATGGGACAGATCCATGTGTACATATTTGTAACTAAGTCTGCCTTCAGGGATCACACTGTGCTCTGCCTGATGTAAGCAAACTTCTTCTATGGACTTTGAATAAGATTGTGGCGCATTTGGTCTTTTAAGAGGGATTCAAGGGAACTTACCAGGAACGTACAATTCAATCTGAGACAGACTGAATTGTTCAATAGTGAGAGGCTCACACAAGCCTGCAACCAGCTATCTGCTGTGCTGTGTAAAGGGGAATGCACTCTGCTAAGCAAAGGAACTTGCTAACGGAAGTTAGGAAGGGTATTAATAAACAATATATCCTGCCACCCTAAACATTCCCACAAAGAGACCTCTCCCCTCCTGTGGTTTCCAGCAACTGAGATTCGAAAGCACTGCTGCTTCCAACATGAAATTGTGGGAGGGGGTTCCTGATTCTCCCAACATTTCAGCTTCCCAAGAAGAGTCTGCTGGATCTGGCCTCCCACCTAGATGGCTTCAAAAGAGGATTAGACCATTTCACGGAGGAGGAGACAGCTATGGATGGCCAACTGTGGCCACGTTGGACCTTCTCAGTGCCTCCCAATACAGTTGATGGGAATCACAACGGAGGAGCGTTGCTCTTGCTCTCAGGTCCTGCTTGCGAGTTCCCTGCAGGTGTCTGGGCAGCGACTGTGAGACCAGGAAGCTGGATTTCATATTTAAAGAAGTTCTGCCAAAGGAGGTTCTGAGCATCCAAACAGATTAGAAAAAAGAAGAGCTGTTATATTTGGTTTTTATTAGCGCTAAGCTAAGGCCATGATAACATGGGTAATGCAATTCACAGAGACATTCTGGGTTATTGCTTTTAGTAGGAATAAGTAAAAAAACAAAACCTCTTAACAATTTGCTAACTAGATGTGCATTTTTATGACAGTGATTCCTGCTGTGAGCCTTGATAGGTATTATTATCTGCTTTCACAAACATATTTTTACACACATTTCTATGGAGATGTCCTAAACTGGACATATTTAGCAAGGAGTGAATTTTCCCGAGCCAATTCAGGAAGTAATCTGGGACTGAGGGATGGACAAGAAGGGCTGTGTGTGTGTGTGTGTGTCCAGACTTTAGCACCAGCCAGGTGCTGGTGGCTTCTGTTCCTTCTTCCCCGGGAGCTGCACCTTTCCTTCCTCTTTGAATGAGCATCAGGATGTGAGCAGGAGTGGGGACTCCAAGGGGCCACAGAGGTCCAGCAGCACAAGGGGACTCCAGAAGCATCTCTCAGAGGAAGATGGAGAGTTCTCTGAAACATCTCTCTCACACCTTTGGAGAGGAGGAAGAAGAGGAGGAGAAGGCAAGAAGAAGAGGATGTTGAACGACGTGGCCCAGGGAGAGAGGGAAAAATAGTGGAAGTGAACAGCTGGCTTCGCAAATGGTGTAAACAGGAACGGTTTGGATTCTTCGATCACGGACTGCAGTTTCTGGAAGATGGACTTCTGGCAAGCGATGGGCTGCACCTCACAACGGTTGGGAGGAATGTTTTTGCCAAAAATCTCAGAAACCTCATCAGGAGGGCTTTAAACTGACTAATGTGGGGGAGGGAGACAGTGCTCCTGAAGGTAGGAGTCTATCAACTGATGAAGATGATCATCCAAATGTCATAGACCAAATGGAGCAAACAGCACGCAGACCTGGTGGTGGGAGGAAAAAATCCTTAAATAAGAGACACGGGGGAATGATTAATGGACTTCAGTGTCTGTACACTAATGCACAAAGCATGGGAAATAAACAAGATGAGCTTGAGCTCTTGGTACAGCAAACTAAATATGACATAATAGGCATCACTGAAACCTGGTGGGATAAGTCCCACGATTGGAATGTAATAATGGAGGGATACAATCTATTTCAGAGAAACAGGCCAGACAAGAAAGGAGGAGGAGTGGCATTATATGTCAGGGATGTGTATACCTGTGAAGAGATCCAAGATTTAGAACCTCAAAGCCAAAGTGAGAGCATTTGGGTCAAAATTAAGGGAGAGAAGAATAACAGAGACCTCATTGTGGGAGTTTACTATAGATCCCCAAGCCAAACGGAGGACATAGATGATTCCTTCCTGGAACAGATGGCCAAACATGCAAAAGGAAGGGAGATAGTAGTAATGGGGGACTTCAATTACCCGGATATTTGTTGGATGTCAAACTCAGCCAAGAGCATAAGGTCAAACAGATTCCTCACTGGCCTTGCAGACAACTTCATTGTCCAGAAAGTGGGAGAAGCAACAAGAGGAACAGCCATTTTAGATCTGGTCCTAACCAATGCTGATGACCTGGTTAGTGGGGTAGAAGTGGAAGGATCATTAGGCGCGAGTGATCATGCTCTTCTGAAGTTTACTATACAGTGGAAAGGAGCAGCCAAGCATACTAGGACTCAATTTCTTGACTTTAAGAAAGCCGACTTCATAAAACTTAGGGAAGTGCTGGGTGAGATCCCATGGACAGTAATACTAAAAGGAAAGGGAGTTCATGATGGCTGGGAGTTTGTTAAGAGGGAGATAGTAAAAGCACAACTTCAGGCAATACCAATGAGACGGAAACATGGAAGGTGCCTAAAGAAGCCAGGGTGGCTATCTAAAGAACTTTTAACTGAGTTAAGATTAAAAAAGGATGTGTACAAAAAATGGAAAAGGGGGGAAACCACCAAAGAGGAATTCAAACAAATAGCCAGCACATGTAGACACAAAGTCAGAAAAGCTAAGGCACAGAATGAACTCAGGCTTGCTAGAGAGGTTAAAAGCAACAAAAAAGGCTTCTATGGGTATGTTCGTAGCAAAAGGAGGAACAAAGAAACAGTGGGGTCACTCAGAGGAGAAGATGGAGAAATGCAAACAGGGGACACAGAAAGGGCTGAACTCCTCAATGCCTTCTTTGCCTCAGTCTTCTCCGATAAAGAAAACAATGCCCGCCCTGAAGAATTTGGAGGAAATGATTCAGCAGAGGAAACACAGCCCAGAATAACTAAGGAGATAGTACAAGAATACTTGGCTAGTTTAGATGTATTCAAGTCTCCAGGGCCAGATGAACTGCATCCAAGAGTATTAAAAGAACTGGCAGATGTGATCTCAGAACCACTGGCAGTCATCTTTGAGAATTCCTGGAGAACAGGCGAAGTCCCGGCAGACTGGAGGAGGGCAAATGTTGTCCCTATTTTCAAAAAGGGGAAAAGAGAGGACCCAAATAATTACCGCCCAGTCAGTCTGACATCAATACCAGGGAAGATTCTGGAGCAGATCATTAAGGAAACAGTCTGTGAGCACCTAGAAAGGAATGCTGTGATCACCAATAGTCAGCATGGATTTCTGAAAAATAAGTCATGTCAGACTAACCTGATCTCGTTTTATGACAGAATTACAAGCCTGGTAGATGAAGGGAACGCAGTGGATGTAGCCTACCTTGATTTCAGCAAGGCATTTGACAAGGTGCCCCATTATATTCTTGTAAAGAAGCTGGTAAAATGCGGTCTTGACTATGCTACCACTCAGTGGATTTGTAACTGGCTGACTGACCGGACCCAAAGGGTGCTCATCAATGGTTCCTCTTCATCCTGGAGAAGAGTGACTAGTGGGGTGCCACAGGGTTCTGTCTTGGGCCCGGTCTTATTCAACATCTTTATCAACGACTTGGAGGATGGACTCAAGGGCATCCTGATCAAATTTGCAGATGACACCAAACTGGGAGGGGTGGCTAACACCCCAGAGGACAGGATCACACTTCAAACCACCTTGACAGATTAGAGAACTGGGCCAAAACAAACAAGATGAATTTTAACAGGGAGAAATGTAAAGTATTGCACTTGGGCAAAAAAAATGAGAGGCACAAATACAAGATGGGTGACACCTGGCTTGAGAGCAGTACATGTGAAAAGGATCTAGGAGTCTTGGTTGACCACAAACTTGACATGAGCCAACAGTGTGACGCGGCAGCTAAAAAAGCCAATGCAATTCTGGGCTGCATCAATAGGAGTATAGCATCTAGATCAAGGGAAGTAATAGTGCCACTGTATTCTGCTCTGGTCAGACCTCACCTGGAGTACTGTGTCCAGTTCTGGGCACCACAGTTCAAGAAGGACACTGACAAACTGGAACATGTCCAGAGGAGGGCAACCAAAATGGTCAAAGGCCTGGAAACGATGCCTTATGAGGATCGGCTAAGGGAGCTGGGCATGTTTAGCCTGGAGAAGAGGAGGTTAAGGGGTGATATGATAGCCATGTTCAAATATATAAAAGGATGTCACATAGAGGAGGGAGAAAGGTTGTTTTCTGCTGCTCCAGAGAAGCGGACACGGAGCAATGGATCCAAACTACAAGAAAGAAGATTCCACCTAAACATTAGGAAGAACTTCCTGACAGTAAGAGCTGTTTGACAGTGGAATTTGCTGCCAAGGAGTGTGGTGGAGTCTCCTTCTTTGGAGGTCTTTAAGCAGAGGCTTGACAACCATATGTCAGGAGTGCTCTGATGGTGGTTCCTGCTTGGCAGGGGGTTGGACTCGATGGCCCTTGTGGTCTCTTCCAACTCTATGATTCTATGATTCTAGGATTCTAGGATATTAAGCAGAGGTTGGATGGCCATCTGTCATGGATCGTAGAATCATAGAATTGTAGAGTTCGGAAAGTCCCTAAGAGTCATCTAGTCCAACCCCCTGAAATGCAGGAATCTCAACTAAAGCATCCAGGACAGATGGCCATCCAAGCTCTGCTTGAAAACCTCCAAGGAAGGAGAGTCCACCATCTCCTGAGGTTCCACCGCTGAACAGCTCTTACTGCTTGGAAGTTGCTCCTGATATTTAGTCAGAATCTCCTTTCTTGTAACTTGAAGCCATGGGTTCAAGTCCTCCCCTCCAGAGCAAGAGAAAACAAGCTTGCTCCATCTTCCATGTGGCAGCCCTGGAGATTTGAAGATGGCTCTCCTATCTCCTCTCCTCTTTTCCGGGCTAAACACACCCAACTCCCTCAACTGTTCCTCATAGGGCTTGGTTTCCAGACCCTTGAGCATCTTGTTCACACTCCTCTGTACACACTCCTCAGTTTCAGGGGGTCAGACCAGAAGACCCTCAGAGTCCTTCCAACTCTCCCATTCTATGATTCCATGATAAGAAGAAGAGAAAGGAGGAGGAGGAGTTCAAGATAGGGCAATGATGTCTGAGGAGATATCAGATGCCAGAGGGTGGAGCTTCATCTCCCCACCCCCACCCCGTGCCTCCACAAAAGCTGTACATATTACTCAAAAATCCCATCATTTCTGTTTCCTTAGGAGACATGACAAATATATATGTATTGGAATGCATTCAAATGCAGAGTGATTTTGTTCAAAACTCTTCCAAATGTGTCAGGGCAGAGAGAACTATTCCCAGCAGACAAGATGCTCTTTCAATATACAGAAGCGGAAAAGCCAATCTTCCCTGATCCACGTTCTGCTGACGGTGTTAAGAAGCCAGGAGCTCCCAAACGCTGCCAAAGACCTGCCACTCTTCTTTAATTGGAAGGCCAAGCCCACACCCCTTTTCACCTAAGAAACCAGGTATTTTGGAAACCCCTGTGCCCAAATTATTTTGCCCCCACCCCCAGTTTTAACCCTGGAGGACTCAGCATCACCTTTGCAGATACTCCCCAAGAAATCTCACTGGATTCTGGCACGGATGTAGCCAGGATTTGAGGCGGGGGCGGGGTGTGTGTGCAGGCCTTTTGTTAAGGGAGGTAGGCCTTTAGTTGGGGGGGGCAGGACCTCAGTTAGCTATGCATTTTTATTGATTTTTATTGATGGGGGCAGCTGTCCCTCCCTGACTTCACCCATGGATTCTGGTGTTTTGAAAGAAATCAGAATCCCAACATGTGCCTGAGGCTAGGAACAAAGGTTTGGCTTGGTTTCAAGTTTGGTGAGGCAGGGCAAAGCAGAGACGGCAGGAGAGAATTCGCATTAGGTGTGTGCCAGCAATTGCTGCCCTCATTTGACCCCCCCCCCGCTCTATCTGGCACTGATAGGAATTGGTTCCAAGCCAGTTCCAAATCTCTCCCCTCCCCCACCCCAAAATAGTGTCTGGATCCAAAGCGAATTGGAGAATTACTGTAGATAATGACTGAGGAACCCAAGCTGCAGCTGAGATCACACTTGGGGAGTTCCATTTGCTGGAAAAGGAACAACCTCCAGCTGTGGACTTTGTTCATTGCCTTTAGCGCATTTCTCCAGTGAGCATAGATCTGGACTAGCGAGTCCCCAAGCCCAGATCTCTGCCAATTTAGGGAGAAGATAGTTCAGTTCAAGCTGTGTTCATAGACTCATCGAATTGTAGAGCTGGAAGGAACCCCAGGGTCATCTAGTCCAACCCCTGCATTGCAGGAAGCACAGCTCAAGAATCCCTGAGATATGACCATCCAGTCTCTGTTTAAGAACCTCCAAGGAAGGAGAGTCCACCACTTCCCAAGGGAGTCTTTTCCACTGTCAAACAGCTCTTACCCTCAGAAAGTGCTTCCTAAAGTTTAGTTGGAATCTCCTTCCTTGTCACTGGAATTGACTGATTCAGGTCTTGCCCTCTGCAGAAGCAGAAAACTAGCTTGCTCCATTTCCCATGTGACAGTCCTTCAGATATTTGAAGATGGCTACCAACCAAGTCACCTCTCTGTCTTCTCTTTTCCAAGCTAAGCATACCCATGTCCTTCAACCGTTCCTCATAAGGCTTGGTTTCCACACCCTTGATCATCTTGGTCACCCTCCTCTGCACATCTTCCAGCTTGTCAATGTGTCCCTTAAACTGGGGTGCCCAGAACTGAAACACAGGGCTCCAGGTGGGGTCTGTCCAAGGTGGAATAGAGTGGAACTATCATCACCCTTCATCCACACTCTTGACTTCTGTTGATGCAGCCTAGAATTGCATTAGCATTAGAGCTGGTTTCTGACTGAAGAAAGCTCACGGCCTGGAATACTATGAAAATATATGTGGAAGAGAAGGGCAAGAGTTGGATATGTCAGGAACAAAATGGAGGCTCCTTCCCTATGCATTGTGCAAAAACGGAGTCAAGTTTTGTAGAATATTGGTGGTGTTGGGGTTAAATGGAGAAACGAGTGCAATAAAAGCACAGCCAGACCCAGCTGAATGTTCCTGTTAAAACTCTGTTAAAGAGAGCAGCTCAGTTCAAAAACAAATATCAGTTCTGTATGCTCTCACTGTTGGAAGAATTTTATATGCAAAAATGTGGAAAAGCAATCAATGTCCCCTGAGAAAGAGCAACGGCAAAAATTACGGGAGCAGATTGGAAGTATTAAATGGACTGCTCTGTTTAAGGACACCTACAAAATTCAAAAAGAGCTTTTGCAGAGATTGATCCTGAGGGCAGCTGAGAGGGCAGCGGACAGTCTGGGACCATGGAGGGTTCAAGTTCAGAGGCTCACACCAATTTCCCAAGCAAGCAGATTTTATTCAGTAATGCATTCCCAGAGAGTTTGCAGAGTCCAAAGTGTCTGCAAGAGCATTTCCATTAGGACACACACTGAACAGGAAGCATGTACCTCATCTCAACAACTTCACAAGCTCGTCATAAAAATATGGGAGAAAGAAGAGATCTCAGCAGACTTTGGGGATGCCAAAATTATCAATATTTTTTTTTTAAAAAAAGGTGATAGAATGGATTGCGGAAACTATCGAGGCATCTCTCTATTAGCTGTGGCCGGCAAAATTCTTGCAAGGATCTTAGAACACTGTCTCTTAACAATATCCGAGGTGACCCTTTCTGAATCCCAAAATGGTTTTCAGCCTTCTTGGGGGACAATGGACATGATTTTCACCTCTCGACAGCTTCAAGAAAAATGCAGAGAGCAAAACCAACCCCTGTATATGGCGTTTATTGACCTGACAAAGGCCTTTGACACCGTAAATCGTAATGCCCTGTGGACTGTCCTTCTGAAAATTGGCTGCCCAGATAAATTTGTGGACATCCTTCGGCTCCTCCATGATAATATGACACCAACAATCACAGATAAAAATGTCTCTCAGAGTGAACCATTCACAGTGGGATCAAGCGTTAAGCAGGGATGCGTTATCACCCCAACTCTATTCATTTACTTAATCACCATGATCCTACTCATTGTTGAAGAGAAACTCCCCACCAGAGTAGAAATCATATATTGAACAGATGGAAAGCTCTTTAACTTGAGCAGGCTGAAAGCAAAGAGTAAGGTTACCGTAACTTCCGTTATAGAGCTTCAGTATACCGATGACAACGTAGTGTGCGCACGCTCAGAGGATGACCTCCAAACCATCCTAAATATCTTCGCAGAAGCTTACGAAAAGCTTGGCCTATCACTCAACATCCAAAATACCAAAGTGCTGCATCAACAAGCACAAAACATCCCCTCTGCAGCACCACAAATCCAATTCAATGGTGTTATGTTAGAAAGCGTCAATCACTTTTTCTACCTGGGCTGTTTGAAGACCGGGACATTTGCAGGGAAACCAAAATGCTCATTTACAAAGCTATTGTACTACCAACCTTACTGTATGCTTGTGAAACATGGACCACTTATAAACGCCAACTCCAACTCCTCCAGCCACCAGTTTTGAGCAGTCCAAGGGGGTGGCCACTGTCACATGCTGGCAGCTTCAGGGAGCCCCAGAAGAGAACAGAGTGCAGGGTGGGCACCAAAGGTGGATGAACCAACCAGAAGGGTCACAAAAAAGAACGACCCAGTTTTATGCCGCAAATATTCTCCAAGCAAAGGAACAAAAACAGCCGGGAAAGGAATGCCAATGTATTTGTGTCGGGCAGAGCAGGGAGGGCGGTGGAGCTGCGAGAGAGTCCCTCTGCTTTGCAGGACTTCTGCTGATGGTTTTCAATTTTTCAGGCTGCTTTGCTTACATCCCTCTTAATGTTATTTGAGGTCATTCTCAGATCTGCTTTGTCATCAGAACACCACCCTCAAATCCCTGCATTTGCAACCAGCAGTGTTGGCTTTTTTTGACATTTTGGGAGAGAGACCGAGAGACAGAAAGAGAGAGAGGGAGGATGCCTCTCCTTGGTTGCTGGACTTTCACCTCTGCAGCCTTCAGATCACTCAAAGGGGGAATGTGATGGCTTCAGCAATTTTTGCAAATCTCCCTCTTGCTTTCTCATCCCTAAAGTGTCTCCCAGCTCAGCAAAATTTGCAATGATTGTCATTCTGCGTTCTGCAGAAGCTCAAGACAAAATGAAATTGTGTCTGAATTACTGTCTCAAGAGCCCATTCGGGATATTATTAAGAGCCAACATCAGGACATTTCAAGCCCACTGCTGCCTCTGCCCACACCTGATCAGGAAGGCACATAAATAACGGTGCTCAGGCGCCAGAACGATCCATCTCTCACCTCTCTCAAGCACTAAATTAATCTTCCTCAGAAATGTCAATTAAACGTCAAGTTTCCTGACTGTGCCTTGGAGTCCTCCTCACTTTGATTGCTGGCCTTCCTTTCCTTCCTGGAGTGCGGGAGAGAGCCATGCTCAAGTCCCAAAGCACATCTCCAAAAGGAGGGCACTGCTCAAGAGGAGTGCATGAACATCATTGTCTCAGAACAAAATAATAATAATAATAATAATAATAATAATAATAATAATAATAATAATATATTATTTGTACCCCGCCCATCTGGCTAGGTTTCCCCAGCCACTCTGAGCCGCTTCCAACAAAGATGAAAAATACACTAAAATGTCACATATTAAAAACTTCCCTGAACAGGGCTGCCTTCAGATGTCTTCTGAATGTCAGGTAGTTGTTTATCGCTTTGACATCTGATGGGAGGGCGTTCCACAGGGCGTGCGCCACTACCGAGAAGGCCTTCTGCCTGGTTCCCTGTAGCTTTGCTTCTCGCAATGAGGGAACCGCCAGAAGGCCCTCGGCGCTGGACCCCAGCGTCCGGGCAGAACGATGGGGGTGGAGACGCTCCTTCAGGTATACTGGACAGAGGCCGTTTACTAAAGGAGCTTATTGCTAATATGTAGAGAAAAGAAGGTGTGGTTGACCAAAACTACAGGTGCCTGAAATTAACATAGATCCATAGAGTTGTAGAGTTGGAAAGGATCCAGGGGTGATCTAGTTCAGCCTCCTGCAATGCAGGAATCACAGCTGAGGAATCACAGATGGCCATCAAACATCTACTTAAGATCCTCCAAGGAAGAAGAGTCCAGCACCTCCCAAGGAAGCTCACCCCACCGTCAAACAGCTCTTGACATCAGAAGGTTCTTCCTACTATTTAGTGAGAACTGCCTTCCTTGTAATTGGTTGAGGTCCTAACCTCCAGAGCAGGAGAAAACAAGCTTGCTCCATCTTCCATGTGACAGCCCTTCAGATATTTGAAGATGGCTCTCATATCTCCTCTCATTCTTCTTTTTTTCCAGGCTAAACGTACCCAGTTGCCTCAACCATTCTTCATCAGGCTTGGTTTCATCAGTGCCCTCTCAAGACCTGTGGAAATGGCCAATAATTTTTGAGAACGTTGTTGCATTCTAATATTTTAGCTTCCTTCTCCTCAGCTACACTAAACTCGGGTGTTTTTCAACAGATAAAGTCTTCAGTGAAAGTTAGAGAAATAGACGCCTGAGCCCTTCACAAATCTCAGGCACTTTTGAAACCTGCTGCTAGGATTCACGGCTATTAGGTTAATGTTCCTTTTTTGGTGTGGGGGGAAAGGCCACCATTATTAATTCTCCAAAAGCACACCTCTTTCAGGAGATCTTTAAAATGTTCCTTGTTCTTTGTCCAGGGGTCCAAATGCGGTACTGCAAATTTTTGTCCCTCCCCATGGAGATGTTTCTGAAGTGATGCTCTTTTGATAGTTTCATCATAGGGCAAAACAAAGCGGTGCTCAGCTGCTGAAATGTCAGATGAAATGGCCCATTTTATCCTGACATGAGCCATTCCTTCTCCCAGGTAAGGTATCATGCTTAATGTTTGTGATTTTGCCACCTTCAGCATCAAAGTGACAGTCCCCATCATGGACGGCTTTAAGAGAGAATTAGACATGGGCGGGAGAGAAGGCTGGTTCCTAGCCATGTAGGCTGTGTCCTGCCTCCAGGATAAAGGGCCTCAGGCTGCTGAGTGTGTGGGTTTGAGCCCCACACGGGGCAAATGATTCCTGCATTGCAGGGGGCTGGTTCTGGGATTCTATGATTTCAGTTTCTCACCCAGCCTTCACCATAAGGTCCCAGGGCAGGTTAAAGCCATTCAAAAATGCAAAACTGAAAACAGTTCTACCGTCAAGAGAACAGTGTGGGTCTTACAATATTATTGTGGGTTTGTGGGATGATGCTCTGAGTCCCTCCCAGTTCTCGAGTCCTGTACCCAGGGAGGGTTAGAATCTAACAGAGAAGTTTGCTGAACTCAACAAGTCTCTTTGCACCTTAACCAGCCACCTCAGTGTCCTCAACAGCATTTCAAAAGAATTAGCCCAGTTGCCAAAGCTTCAACAAAGTGACAGGGGCCTCCAGGCTGATGGGTGAACCTTTCCTCCACCCCCCTCACCTAGATGCTAGGCAGGAAAACAGAAGCTGAGTGAGCAGAGCTGGGAGGAGGCTGGAAACTGGAGACACAGAGACCTGCTTGCTCTGTACTGGATCTAAGGCTGTGGCTAATGCAAAAGCAAGATCTGTTGAGATGCTGATGCCATCAGCCTCTCCTTCTCATGCTTAGGTTGTGTAGATGTGTAAATTAAACCATATCTGCTAAAGACACCACATGGTCTCCACTGGCCTTCATTCCAAGGAAGCAGAAACAGGGGCAAATGCTGGGACCCTGGAATCTCTTGCCGCTTGGTGATCGGGGTGGCATAAAACGATATATATCTTGGGAGTCAAGGACCAGAAGGTAAGGAGGTGCATCTTCAGCATACAAGGGAAGCTACATAGTCACAGAGTCCTCCAGGGTCACCTAGTCCAACTGCCTCCAATGCAGGAATGAAGGTGCTGGCTGAGTCTCTGTGAGCAGGAAGTTCTATACAGAGAAGGTCCTCTTCTGGGCTACAACTGCACAAAACATATGAGGACGACAAAGCTACAATGAGGGCTCACTGGTGATCTTAACAACCAGGAGGGTCTGTAGGGATTGGGGGAGGTGGCCCTGACAGATATGTGGGGCAGAAGTCATTTGTGGGAATGTTCAGGGATGCAGGAGAGGATATATTGTCTGATTATATCCTTTTCCCAATTTGTGTTAACAAGTTCACAATTTAGCAGAGTAACATTCCCCTTTTAAAACTCACAGCGGATGCGTTTGCTCAGCCTCGCTAAAGCCTCTATAATAACTGTTCTGGTATTTTCCCCTTATTCCCTCATAAAAGATAAGACATGACACAGTCTTCTATAAAAGTATAAAAAGGTTTACTCACACATCATTCTGTTCACAATAGGATCCCAGAAGGCAGACTTAGCTTAGAAAAGTAACATACACCTGGAAACTATCTCATAAGGAGACAGCAGTCCCTTTGTCCTTTCTTGGCTGGAGGCCAAAAGAGCATCTTTGGCTAAGCAGATTTTGCTTCTTCAATGCATATAGTCAAAGAGAGAGAGAGATGGCTGCCCTGCCCTGTGCTTTTGTTGTTACCTGCACAGGTGAGGCCACACCCATCTCTAGTCACATGCAGAGGAAGTCTGTCCCAGCCCAGAAGGAAACAGGAAGTTTACCTGCTGGCTGGACAAACATTCCTCCTCATGTGTAAACATGTTCACTCTAGGAATGTTGTACTTGACTGCTCTTGTGTTTCATATCCCACATCATTTAGGGCTTTACACACCTTGAATTGGGGCCATAAATAAACTGGTAACCAGCTTTCCATTTGGGTTTACCCAAGCATCTGGTTGGCCCCCGTGAGAAGCAAATTCTGGAGTAGGCACCAAAAGGACTTGGTCTGATCCTGCAGGACTCTTCTTAAGTTCTGACTCGTGGAGAAGAGGGCAACTGATGGCCAGTAGCCACAATGGCTGTGCTCTACCTCCACAGTTGGAGACAATTCTGCTTCTGAATGCCAGTGGCTAGAAGCCACTGGAGGGGAGAGGTGTTCTTGCCCTCAGATCCTGGGGCATCTGGGTGGCCACAGTGAGAGCAAGATGCTTGACTGGATTTCCCTCCCTTGCCCTGATCCAGCAGCCTCTCCTACTTACGACTCAGAGGGCAGTCTCCATTTTCAGTTTGCTCAAGGAGGCTTGACTCTTCCACCTCAAATCCTCTTTCTGTGTCAGACATTCCCAGGCCTTTGTCAGCTGGACTTTTCTGGAGCAGACTGACTTTTTGCTCTTTAGGCTAATCCTTTCCAGGCGCAGAATACTTAGGTCTGAATCCTTGTAACATTTTGCTGCAGAAACATAGTACTGCATAGGGCTTGACTTCTTGTGTTGTTTTTTTAAGTAGAATCATAGAATCATAGAATCATAGAATCATAGAATCATAGAATCATAGAATCATAGAGTTGGAAGAGACCACAAGGGTCATCGAGTCCAACCCCCTGCCAAGCAGGAAACACCATCAGAGCACTCCTGACATATGGTTGTCAAGCCTCTGCTTAAAGACCTCCAAAGAAGGAGACTCCACCACACTCCTTGGCAGCAAATTCCACTGTCGAACAGCTCTTACTGTCAGGAAGTTCTTCCTAATGTTTAGGTGGAATCTTCTTTCTTGTAGTTTGTATCCATTGCTCCGTGTCCGCTTCTCTGGAGCAGCAGAAAACAACCTTTCTCCCTCCTCTATGTGACATCCTTTTATATATTTGAACATGGCTATCATATCACCCCTTAACCTCCTCTTCTCCAGGCTAAACATGCCCAGCTCCCTTAGCCGATCCTCATAAGGCATTGTTTCCAGGCCTTTGACCATTTTGGTTGCCCTCCTCTGTACACGTTCTAGTTTGTCAGTGTCCTTCTTGAACTGTGGTGCCCAGAACTGGACACAGTACTCCAGGTGAGGTCTGACCAGAGCAGAATACAGTGGCACTATAACTTCCCTTGATCTAGATGCTATACTCCTATTGATGCAGCCCAGAATTGCATTGGCTTTTTTAGCTGCCGCGTTGCACTGTTGGCTCATGTCAAGTTTGTGGTCAACCAAGACTCCTAGATCCTTTTCACATGTACTGCTCTCAAGCCAGGTGTCACCCATCTTGTATTTGTGCCTCTCATTTTTTTTGCCCAAGTGCAATACTTTACATTTCTCCCTGTTAAAATTCATCTTGTTTGTTTTGGCCCAGTTCTCTAATCTGTCAAGGTCGTTTTGAAGTGTGATCCTGTCTTCTGGGGTGTTAGCCACCCCTCCCAGTTTGGTGTCATCTGCAAATTTGATCAGGATGCCCTTGAGTCCATCATCCAAGTCGTTGATAAAGATGTTGAATAAGACCGGGCCCAAGACAGAACCCTGTGGCACCCCACTAGTCACTCTTCTCCAGGATGAAGAGGAACCATTGATGAGCACCCTTTGGGTCCGGTCAGTCAGCCAGTTACAAATCCACTGAGTGGTAGCATAGTCAAGACCGCATTTTACCAGCTTCTTTACAAGAATATCATGGGGCACCTTGTCAAATGCCTTGCTGAAATCAAGGTAGACTACATCCACTGCGTTCCCTTCATCTACCAGGCTTGTAATTCTGTCAAAAAATGAGATCAGGTTAGTCTGACATGACTTATTTTTCAGAAATCCATGCTGACTATTGGTGATCACAGCATTCCTTTCTAGGTGCTCACAGATTGTTTGCTTAATGATCTGCTCCAGAATCTTCCCTGGTATTGATGTTAGACTGACTGGGCGGTAATTATTTGGGTCCTCTCTTTTCCCCTTTTTGAAAATAGGGACAACATTTGCCCTCCTCCAGTCTGCCGGGACTTCGCCTGTTCTCCAGGAATTCTCAAAGATGACTGCCAGTGGTTCTGAGATCACATCTGCCAGTTCTTTTAATACTCTTGGATGCAGTTCATCTGGCCCTGGAGACTTGAATACATCTAAACTAGCCAAGTATTCTTGTACTATCTCCTTAGTTATTCTGGGCTGTGTTTCCTCTGCTGAATCATTTGCTCCAAATTCTTCAGGTCGGGCATTGTTTTCTTTATCGGAGAAGACTGAGGCAAAGAAGGCATTGAGGAGTTCAGCCCTTTCTGTGTGCCCTGTTTGCATTTCACCATCTTCTCCTCTGAGTGACCCCACTGTTTCTTTGTTCTTCCTTTTGCTACGAACATACCCATAGAAGCCTTTTTTGTTGCTTTTAACCTCTCTAGCAAGCCTGAGTTCATTCTGTGCTTTAGCTTTTCTGACTTTGTGTCTACACGTGCTGGCTATTTGTTTGAATTCCTCTTTGGTGGTTTCCCCCCTTTTCCATTTTTTGTACACATCCTTTTTTAATCTTAACTCAGTTAAAAGTTCTTTAGATAGCCACCCTGGCTTCTTTAGGCACCTTCCATGTTTCCGTCTCATTGGTATTGCCTGAAGTTGTGCTTTTACTATCTCCCTCTTAACAAACTCCCAGCCATCATGAACTCCCTTTCCTTTTAGTATTACTGTCCATGGGATCTCACCCAGCACTTCCCTAAGTTTTATGAAGTCGGCTTTCTTAAAGTCAAGAAATTGAGTCCTAGTATGCTTGGCTGCTCCTTTCCGTTGTATAGTAAACTTCAGAAGAGCATGATCACTTGCGCCTAATGATCCTTCCACTTCTACCCCATTAACCAGGTCATCGACATTGGTTAGGACCAGATCTAAAATGGCTGTTCCTCTTGTTGCTTCTCCCACTTTCTGGACAATGAAGTTGTCTGCAAGGCCAGTGAGGAATCTGTTTGACCTTATGCTCTTGGCTGAGTTTGACATCCAACAAATATCTGGGTAATTGAAGTCCCCCATTACTACTATCTCCCTTCCTTTTGCATGCTTGGCCATCTGTTCCAGGAAGGCATCATCTATGTCCTCCGTTTGGCTTGGGGATCTATAGTAAACTCCCACAATGAGGTCACTATTATTCTTCTCTCCCTTAATTTTGACCCAAATGCTCTCACTTTGGCTTTGAGGTTCTAAATCTTGGATCTCTTCACAGGTATACACATCCCTGACATATAACGCCACTCCTCCTCCTTTCTTGTCTGGTCTGTTTCTCTGAAATAGATTGTATCCCTCCATTTTTACATTCCAATCGTGGGACTTATCCCACCAGGTTTCAGTGATGCCTATTATGTCATATTTAGTTTGCTGTACCAAGAGCTCAAGCTCATCTTGTTTATTTCCCATGCTTTGTGCATTAGTGTACAGACATTGAAGTCCATTAGTCATTCCCCCGTGTCTCTTATTTAAGGATTTTTTCCTCCCACCACTAGGTCTGCTTGCTGTTTGCTCCATTTGGTCTATGACATTTGGATGATCATCTTCATCAATTAATAGACTCCTTCCTTCAGGAGCACTGTCTCCCTCCCCCACATTAGTCAGTTTAAAGCCCTCCTGATGAGGTTTCTTAGTTTTTTGGCAAAAACATTCCTCCCAACCGTTGTGAGGTGCAGCCCATCGCTTGCCAGAAGTCCATCCTCAAGAAACTGCAGTCCGTGATCTAAGAATCCAAACCGTTCCTGTTTACACCATTTGCGAAGCCAGCTGTTTACTTCCACTATTTTCCTCTCTCTCCCTGGGCCACGTCGTTCAACTGGGAGGACAGATGAGATGACGATTTGTGCATTTAATTGCTTCAATTTCCTGCCCAGAGCCTCGTAGTCTCTTTTGATCTTCTGGAGGCTATTGCTTGCAGTGTCATTGGTTCCCACATGAACCAAGAGGAAGGGGTATTTGTCAGTGGGTTTTATGATTCCTTGCAGTCGTTCCGTTACATCTTGGATCTTAGCCCCGGGGAGACAGCACACTTCCCGAGACATCTTGTCAGGCCCACAGATCACTGCTTCTGTTCCCCTCAGTAGGGAATCCCCTATCACCACTACACGCCTTCTCTTAGGTTTGGTCAGGGTTCTTCCGTGAGCGGTCCGTTCCAAGGTCGCCTGCACATTCCCTGAGGACTGACTTTGCTGCTCATCTTCATATACGTGATCGACTGTAATGAGGGAGAGATCCTCAAATGGAGTCTGCTCTTCGTCTTCCATGCTAGGGGAGAGGACCTCAAAGCGATTGTGTATTTCTAGACAATCAGAGCGAACCCTGGGCCTCCTACTTCTTTGAGTCACGTTTCTCCACATATCGGGCTCCTGTGTTGGTGAACTAGCCTCCTTCTCAGGGGAGTCCCCTGTCTCCTCCTTGGTGGAGACGGTGTGCTCTGTTGCTTCCAAGAAGAGCTCCAGCTCTCTAATTCTTTGGAGCGTAGCTACACGTTCCTCCAGTTGCTGGATTTTGTCTTTTAGGAGGGCAATCAACATGCAATTGCTGCACGTAAAGCTGCCTGCAACCTTTGGCAAGATGGCAAACATTGCGCAGGAACCGCAGGCGACTGCAGCTGTTCTCTCCCCCTCCATCTTGAGAATGTGTCGTTGGGCTTGAGACTAGCTCCCCTAAATCTAAAAGATGGTTCAAACTGCGCGCGCCGATCAGCCACAAGAATCACACACACAAGAAACCCCTTTTGGCTCCTTCTTCAGCCGCTGCCCTGCAAACACTGATAAGCTCCTCCCACAGCTAATCACCTGCCTCAACAGAAACCCTGCCCCCTCTGACCTTTGACCAGGGAAAGCAGCTAATCAGCCACAAGAATCACACACACAAGAAACCCCTTTTGGCTCCTTCTTCAGCCGCTGCCCTGCAAACACTGATAAGCTCCTCCCACAGCTAATCACCTGCCTCAACAGAAACCCTGCCCCCTCTGACCTTTGACCAGGGAAAGCAGCTAATCAGCCACAAGAATCACACACACAAGAAACCCCTTTTGGCTCCTTCTTCAGCCGCTGCCCTGCAAGGTCTGGTAAGCTCCTCCCACAGCTAATCACCTGCCTCAACAGAAACCCTGCCCCCTCTGACCTTTGACCAGGGAAAGCAGCTAATCAGCCACAAGAATCACACACACAAGAAACCCCTTTTGGCTCCTTCTTCAGCCGCTGCCCTGCAAACACAAGTATTATATATACAGTGTAAAAAAATGCATATAATCTGGCCTATCATTATTTTTAAAAATAATATTGCACAACCAGGTTGAACCAGAGCAGATGCTGGATGCAAGAGGAGGGCAAGGCTCTGTTTCCATTTGGTTTTCAGTTCGTATTCCACCTTTCTCCACTGCTGCACACAAGGCAGTTTGCAAGCTGCACAAAGCACAAAGGGGACTGCAAAGATCACACTTCCACCAACAAGCCAATTCCATGGGAATCACAGAACTGTAGAGTTGGAAGGGACACCAAGAGTCATCTAGTCCAACCCCCTGCAATGCAGGGATCACATGAAGTCATAATGAAAAATATGACTTTTAAAATAACCAAACTATATTGTTGTTGTTGTTGTTGTTAAAATTTCTATACTGCCCTTCGTCCAAGGATCACAGGGTGGTTTACAACACAAACCTAAACTGATTCAAATATTATTCAATGATCCATTTGAAATATATTGCATGATAAAACATCAGCTAATAATAATTTAAAAGAAAAATCACTTACGATAATTTCAATAAATCAGCACTGTCCTATGATCGATAAAGACAGCAAGCAAACCCTCAAAAGTAAAAGGCTGTGAAACATGAAGCACGGCAGATCGTATAAGGTCACAGCTGCCCAATTTCCTGTCTAAATCCATTTGGGTTGGATTCCTTCTCCATTCCTGGTCTGAAGACCTCAGACCATCCTTCTGCATTGCAGGGGCTGGACTAGATGTTGCAACTCTATGATTCTGTGATTCTAGGGACGAATGCAAGGCTGTCTGCTTGTGGGCCTCCCAATGGGGCATTCAGCTGGTCCCTGTGGGGGAAAGGATGCTGCAGACCTATTTCTTCATCTTAGCTGATGGCTCTGCTGCCTGACTTGCCTATGCAGGAGTTTGCTTCCCTCTTCTTGGGCTGTCAGGAATTGACTGGTACCCATATTCCAAGCCCTGCAAAGATCTCACCTGGTGAAAATGCGCCCAGTCTAAGAAATGGAACAGGATTTCCTTTGTGTATCTTCAACTTTCACTGAGGTCAGGCTGACATTTACCTTCCAAAAATTGTTTGGTAAAGATAAAAAGCAGCAGCTGTCTTAAAAGGATCCTTGTAATGTCATGCAGGAGCAAATTGTGAAATCAAATCTGCTCATAGTATTTTGAGCGCCACGGGGCTTCATGAGCCCGTCCCTCACGTCAGGCAAAATACAAAAGCAGAGGAATGGCTGAGGTGCTTTCAGGCCCTTGTTTCTTCAGCAGGGCTGGATGATTAAATAGAACTCTGTGTCCCTGAGAGACCCGACTCTTCCCTTGCAACGCATGTTACCCTCTGAAAGGTCTACCTGAGGCATCTTCCCAAAAACATGGTCCAGCAAAAGCTCAGGCAGAAAAGGAAGAATGTCAGCATAAGAACGTAAGAAGAATCCTGCTGGATCAGGCCAGTTGCTCACCTCATCCAGCATCCTGTTCTCACAGTGGCCAACCAGATGCCCCAATGGGAAACCTGCAAGCAGGATTCAAGCACAAGAGCATCTCTTCCCGTCCTGCAGTTTCCAGCAACTGGGACCCAGAAGCATTGCTGTCTCCAACTGTTGAGGTAGAGCAGAGTCACTGTGGCTGGTAGCCACCCACAACCCTCTCCTCCATGAATTTGTCTGAGCCTCTTTGAAAGCCATCCAAGTTGGCGGCCATCACATCACAAAGTCATGGAGTTGGAATGGATTCCAAGGGTCATCTATGTTAGATTTCTGTTATGCCCCTGTGCAGTACTTGGAGTCACAAGACTCTGTTGACATTCCAGACTGTTGGAAGTCTCACAGGAGACGGGAGACGGATGTTGAAGTTACTGGTTTCCTGTTTCTTTGTTCCTGTTGTTCTCTGTCTCTCACAGAGAGCAGACACATATTCTTTTCTGTCCTGCATAGTTAGAAATAAATGTAGCAATGTAGCTCATACTTCTGGCTCCTTCTGCTGTCCAGGTACTCTATGTAACGGGGAGCGTGCCTGAAGCCTCATTCAAAGGCTTAGGTCATTAATCACCATTGGAGGAGAGCCTAGATGGATTCCAAAGATGCAGCTGAAGGAAAGCCAATACAGCTCCGTCGTATGGAAGCCCCGACAATCTAGCCCAACCCCCTGCAAGGCAGAAATCACAAGTGAAGAATCCAACACCTGCTTAAAAACCTCCAAGGAAGCAGAGTCCAGCATCTTCCGAGGTCATCCAGTCCCCTGTCTAACAGCACTTGCCAGCAGAAAATTCTTTCGCCTGTTTAGTGGGAATCTCCTTTCTTGTGACTTGAATCCATTGGTTTGTTCCTGCCTTCCAGAGCAGAAGAAAACAAGTTGGCTCAATCGTGCATGTGATAGCCCTTCAGATATTTCTTTTCCAGGCTAAACATCCTCAGATCCCTCAACCGTTCCTCACAAGGTTTGGTTTCCAGACACAATGGGGTCCTTTCTTGCTAGAGAGCTTCCTGCTATCAGGGAATGGAAGCAGCCCAAGGAATGGGGGGCAGAGGTGTGGGAGGGAGGATGATCCAAGGGAAGGAGCCAGTGTTTGGTGTGGCTGGGTCCCACTCATGAGCCAGTTGCAGCAGAGGAGGGAGAAGAGGCCTGGGAGCAGGAGGCTGGGCAGCCAGAGCAAGCAGGAGAGAGGTAGGAGCCTGGAGAGGCTTTGCAGTTCCTGGAGGGGGCCGAGTCTTCATAATGTGGGATGTGATACATAAGGAGCAGTCAAGTGCAACATTCCTTGTTTTCCTAGAGTGGACATGCAAGGGGTTGTTTGGTCCAGCCAGTTGGAACTTCCTGTTTCCTCCTGGGCTGGGACATACTTCCTCTTGCAAGTGACTAGAGGTGGGCGTGACCTTACCTGTGCAGGTAACAAAAGCACAAGGCACACAGCTCTCCTCCCTCTTTTCCATCTTCCTTCCGTTGTGTGAACTGCAGTGAGTGCCAGTTTGCAGTCACTGGGATTAACCCTCCATATGTGCTAGATCCACACGTACATATTTGTAACTAAGTCTGCCTTCAGGGATCCAACTGTGAACAGAATGTGAGTAAACTACTTTTATATACTTTACACAAGATTGTGCTGTGTTTACTGTTTTAAGAGGGTTATAAGGGAACTTACCAGGTCACTAATACTGAGAGGCTTACACAAGCCTGCAACCAACTACCTGCTGTGCATTTAAAAGGGGAATGTAAAACTCTGCTAAGTTATAGTACTTGCTAGTGCAAGTTAGGAAGGATATTAATAAACAATATAGCCTCTCCTGCCTCCCTGAACATTCCCACACATAATCCCCTGGGAAACCCCCATAGTCTCCCTGCTGGAGGGGCTTGGAGCAGGGGAGCCCTGAGAGGAGCCACTGAGGAGGAGCCCATGGGTGCTTGAGCGCACTGCACATCAGCCCAGGGGTTTGTTGGAGGAACGAGGGAGAGGGTGGAGACAAGGTTGGATAGCAGGCAAGCAGGGAGTGTTGGTGTCTATCTCTTGCATGTCAGGAGCTGATGTCCGCAAGTGTTTCACCCAGAGGCAGCCCAAGACATGTTGGCAGCTGAGGCAGATCCACTAGTGGTGCTGCCCTCTCCACCAGGGGTAAGGGAAGAAGAAGAAGAAGAGTTTGGATTTGATATCCCGCTTTATCACTACCCGAAAGAGTCTCAAAGCGGCTAACATTCTCCTTTCCCTTCCTCCCCCACAACAAACACTCTGTGAGGTGAGTGGGGCTGAGAGACTTCAGAGAAGTGTGACTGGCCCAAGGTCATCCAGCAGCTGCAGGTGGAGGAGCGGGGAAGCAAACCCGGTTCACCAGATTACGAGTCCACCGCTCTTAACCACTACACCACACTGGCACCACACAGGGAACATCTCTGTCAGTAACAAGGGGTGAGGAAAGAAAGATCCACATTGGGATTTGCTGCCCTGGGGGACCCTGTTGCCTGAAGCAGCTAATAATAATAATAATAATAATAATAATAATAATAATAATACCTTTATTGTCACTGTACAACAAACACTCAGTCTGCTGCCTCATGGGTGGGCCAGGCTTGGCTTTGCCAATCAAGAATTAAAATCTGGTCTCTTGGCGCTCTTGGTCCAGCTGAGGGCCAGGACAGCTGCCCTCATGGCTGAAAGGGATGCCACCCCCAGGCTCTGCTCAGCCCCCTGCCTGCCATCGCCCTGCTGGCTCCCTTCTCGATTAGGATTCAGCTGCGCAGCCCCAAAGCCAGCATGATCAATGGCAGGAGGACAGCGCTTGCATGCCCTGTGCCAGGGGCCATCCATCCTGGTGCCAGCGCTGAGCCTGCCTGCCTCCTTTGCAGCATCTGCAGCCGTGGCCCCTCCCTCAGCCCAAATTAGAGACCCTAAAATAGACGTGCGCTTGGAATATGGGAAAGGATTGCAATCCCTTCTGCCTTATGCAAACACACACCAGCTCCCCAGGGTGCAGATTAACTCCCTCCCCCCTCGATGCCTGGTGCCTTTCCATCTTCTCTGAGGACAAGGCAGAGAGGGGATTTATTTTATTTCTATTTCATTACACTATTGATTTTTTTTTTTTCAAAATACGCAGCAAAAACTAACATTTCATCTTCCTGGAGGGGGAAAAAAAGTCTGTTAGCTGTAAATTTTCAACAAAAGCAATATTTTTTCCTCCTCTAAGAAAGAAGAGAGGAGAGGAGATTTCTCCTCCTCTGGGGAGGGGAAGCCCCCAAATGTGTAGAGAAGCAGCAAATATCTCTGCTCTGAAATGTGAATGCTCAATTATGGCTGAGGTTTCTGATGCAGAACCCCCCAGACGCTGCCTCTCCAGCTTCAGAAGCAGCCCCTCCAACGAAGGACCCTCCTGCAATGGTGGCAGCGCTTCAGCTGAGATCCTGCATGGAGGGGGGGGCACTGGCTGCTGCCACAGGCCCTGGAGGGATTGGAAAACAAGGCTCCCTTTGAAATCAACACTCAAAGAAATGAGTGTTCTTGGAGCACTGATCCGAGTGGAGCTCAACTCCTCTGCAGGTGTTCATTCTTGGAACCGCTGAGCCCAGTGAGCAGGCCTTAGAATCATAAAACTGTGGAATTGTAAGGCTTCCGAAGGGCCATCTAGTCCAGCCCCCTGCAATGCAGGGATCTCCACTCAAATATCCAGGACAGATAGCCATCCAACCTCTGCTTAAAAACCTGCAAGAAAGGAGGGTCCACCACCTCCCAAAGACGTCTGTTGCACCGCCGAACAGCTCTTACTACCTGGAAGTTGCTCCTGATATTTAGTCGGAATCTCCTTTCTTGTAACTTGAAGCCATGGGCTCAAGTCCTACCCTCCAGAGCAGGAGAAAACAAGCTCGCTCCATCTTCCATGTGGCAGCCCTGGAGATCTGAAGATGGCTCTCCTATTTCCTCTCCTCTTTTCCAGGCTAAACACACCCAACTCCCTCAACTGTTCCTCATAAGGCTTGGTTTCCAGACCCTTGAGCATCTTGTTCACACTCCTCTGTACACACTCCTCAATTTCAGAGGGTCAGACCAGAAGACCCTCAGAGTCCTTCCAACTCTCCCATTCTATGATTCCATGATAAGAAGAAGAGAAAGGAGGAGGAGGTTCCAACTTAGAATCCTCTGCACATGTTCCAACTTCAAATCATAGAAACCTGGAGTTGGAAGGAACCCAAAGGTCATCTACTCCAACCCCCTGCAATGCAGGAATCTCAGCTAAAGCTTGTCAACATGCTTCTTAAATTGTGGTGCCCAGAATTGTGGTCTGACCAAGGCAGAAGAGTGGGACTATACCTTCCCCTGATCAGGACCCTTCTGTTGATGCAGCCTAGAATAGTGTTAGCTTCTTTTGCTGCTGCACCTCACTGTTGACTCATGTTAAGCTTGTGGTCCATGAAGACCTGGAGATCCTTTTCCATGCGTGCTTCTGTCAAGCCAGATTTCCTACATATCTGGCTAAGTATCCTTCTGCCTCTAGCACACACCCGCACCTGAGAGCCTGGCCTGGTCCGGCGGCTGCAGAGTGCAAGAAGGCCAGCAGAGCTTTTCCAGGACTTGGGGCTCCCTCCAATTCTAGAGATGATGCCGGCTCCGTCTTCTGGACCTGAGGCTACTTGAAATTCTCCAGGAAGCCAGCTCTGTTCCTGCGATCAATGGGAGCTTGTTTTACACTGGCCCCGCTCCTGCCTTCTGCTACAATCAATTGATCTTGTCAAACAAGGCGCAGTGTGCTCTGCGTACAGATTCGGTCCTTTCCCTTTCCCTCAACTTCAGATTTTGGAGGAGCCCGTGAGCTGGAGGCAGAAGCAGAGGCAGGCCTTGGGGTCCTCCAGCAACTGAAGTCCGTGGGGATCTGGGCAATTTGCTGTGTCCACTTAGATGACGATGCTAGAGAGGAGAGCGGCTTCCTAATCAAAAGCCCAGTTTCCTTCCAGAAACTGAGAAGATAAAAAGGCTCTGCTGGAGCAGGTCAGGAGCCATCTAGCCCAGCAAAATGACTTCCTCTTGTTCATGTGCACCCACAGAATGCGGCCATGATCCAGGATACTAACCTGACTCAGCACAAGACTCTGGATCTCCAGGTGGTGGACACATTGAGCGAAAGATTCCTGCATTGCAGGGGATTGGACTAGATGACATTCAGGGTCCCTTCCAATTCTACAGTTCCCTCCCCACAACAGGCTCTGTCTGAAGCTTTGCCTCCTCTGACCCCTGCTAGCAGAAGAGGGCCCCAAAGGACTTGCCGTGCTCTTGCTTATGGGAAGAATCCCCTGAGGGAACTCAGCCTGTGGAGCCTCCACCCAGGGGACTGGAGTGTAAATACCCCCCCCCCCCATAGAGTTCAGTTTCTCATCCAGGAGCATAATTGGTGAGAAAGGGCTTCACATCATTTTCTTTTATGGCTGACTTTATGTCCTATTTTTCCCGAATCAAAGTTTTTCTCTTGCTTAATAATATCCTTGCATTTCTCCCTTGGGGGATTCCAGGAGTCTGGCCTAGAACTCAGCCAGCCTCAATCTGCTTGGTCCTATGGCGTTTCTGAAGAGGGGCAGAGAAGGGCCGCAGCTCAGGGTCAGAGCATCTGTTCTGCCTGAAGAAGGTCCCAGGTTACATCTCAGATGGTAAGCTCCTATCCTGAAACTCTGGAGAGTCATGGGCTGAGCTGCTTGCACCAATGGTCTAACTCGGCAGAAGGCGCCTTCAAATGTTGCAAAGTGTTTGGGGCCAAGGAAAGGCGATCCCACAGAGGCTGTGCTTGCTCCGGGTACCCTCACATCTCTCTCAGACAGGAACCTTTGCTCCCCAAGGGCAGCCCTAGAGTGAAACCTGTCTTGGGGGACAATGGAGGAGCGCACCTTTGGGGGCCAAGTCAAACCATTGGAAAATTACCAGCGCTTTCTGGGGCAGCAGCGGGGCCAGATGAAGGCATCCAGTTGTGCACCAGGGCATATCTTCTCTCTGCGCTCCTCCCAGGGGTCATTCCTCCTCTGGTCACTGCTGCGGACGCCCAACCTGACTGTCACTTCCAGGCACTGTGGTCATCTGCATGGGATTTCCACATGGCAGGGTTGATGTCACCAGCTTTCATGTCATATCTGCAGAAATCTTTGGTCTGCCAGCAGTCCTGGTTCCCCGCAGAGTTCCCCGCTGAGCCTGTCCTCAGGGATCCTGCCATCTTCCCTTCTGCAGACATGACCATGCCAGCGCAAGCACCACTGAGACAGGAGTGAGACCCTGCTCTGAAGGTGGGTTTGGAAGAGCACATCTTTGTTTGAGACATCTGGTTTCCCTCTATGACAAACGTAGGGAAGATTGGGACTTTTTCAGTTTCAAGGAAAGGTGAGGAAGAGGGGACATGAGAGATATTTATCTAATGGTGCCTGGCCTGGAGAAAGTGGGCAGAGAACAGCTTTCCTCCCTACAGTCTCTCACAATGCCAGGATCTCTGGAGATCCAATGAAGCTGAACGGTGGAAGATTCAGGACAGATGGAAGAAAGCTCTTCCTCCCGCAGTTCAGGGACCTTTCTCAAAAAGTCCCAAATGCTGCCACCTTTCCTCACTCCACCCCCTCAGTCCCTTGGGTGGCCCTTTTCCAACCCTTTTCAAACTCTGAAATATCTTTTTTGAGATGAGGCAGCCAGAAATGTACAGATTATTTCAAATGCAGTTGCTCCATAAAGGTAAAGGGACCCCTGACCATTAGGTCCAGTCGTGACCGACTCCGGGCTTGCGGCGCTCATCTCACTTTATTGGCCGAGGGAGCCAGTGTACAGCTTCTGGGTCATGTGGCCAACATGACTAAGCCGCTTCTGGCGAACCAGAGCAGCGCACGGAAACACCGTTTACCTTACCACCAGAGCAGTACCTATTTATCTACTTGCACTTTGCTGTGCTTTTGAACTGCTAGGTTGGCAGGAGCAGGGACCGAGCAACAGGAGCTCACCCCGTCGTGGCGATTCGAACCGCCGACCTTCTGATCGGCAAGTCCTAGGCTCTGTGGTTTAACCCACAGTGCCACCCACGTCCCTAGTTGCTCCATAGATTTACACAACAGCATGCTGCTGCTGCTGGTTTTATTTCCAATTCCTTCGCCGATGATCCCTAGCATGGGATTTGCTTTTGTCCCTGCCTGCCCCCCAGCACCCACCTCCCGAGAGCAGATCCTCCTGGCAGAGGCAGTGGCACAGGACCCCCCCCCCCCCGCAATAGTTTGACTTCTTGAGTCAGCGAAGTTTTATTGCTGGTGATTATTGCCACAGAGGATGAAGCAGACGATTCGTGTACTCCAGCATATTTGCATGTTGCAATTTAAATATTAAAATGTGTTTGTATGTGTGT
This sequence comes from Podarcis tiliguerta, assembly GCF_965153285.1. Classification (NCBI taxonomy): domain Eukaryota; kingdom Metazoa; phylum Chordata; class Lepidosauria; order Squamata; family Lacertidae; genus Podarcis; species Podarcis tiliguerta. The sequence continues at coordinate 134,649,709 of NC_139534.1, read as the reverse complement.
CTCTGCGCTGGTGTTTGCAAAACCCTGATTAAGATGAGTCAGCAGCTTCGCAGGGCCCAGCCAAGTTGAAGGCTGATCCTGCGAAGTTTGACTTATTCCGTAATGAAATCAGATGCCAGCCCAGCTCGTCCTTTCCGTAATGAGTCTCCTGTGGTAATATTTTAGCAGATTCCTACACCTCCAGCTTTGCTGCGCTACAAATTAGATGCTTGCAGTTTTAACAGCAAACACAAATGCAGGCGTCTCAACCCTCCTCCCCCTGCCCCCCCCGGCCCTTTAATGGCTTCTCTCGCCTCCTGCCAATGCTGTCTCTCCAGAGCATTGCAGTTCACGACCCTCTCAGCCCTGGAAGAAAAGGAAGCAAAGAGCACCAGAGAACCAGAGGAGCCTGCTGGATCAGGCCCAAGGAGGCCCTTTCACCAGTCCAGCATCCTGTTCTCACAGAAGCAGACCACCAGCTGCCTGGGGGAAACCCACAAGCAGGATTCCATTCTGCCCCAGTGAGCAGCTGAGCCGTTGCATTCTGCAGCAGCGGCCATTTCTGGGCAAGTCTCAGGTCCTGCCCCATAGACACCGCAATGCAGTAGTCCATCCTGGAGCCACCATTCTGGGTGGGAGACACAGCTGGCCTCTGGTGGTCCAGAAACAGCCCTCGCTGTCATCCCTGCCCAATTGCCACACTGAAGTTGTAGACCAAGGGACACCCAAAGGTGGTTCTGTCTGGCTTTCCTTTCTATCGCCACCTTCAAATATCTGAAGGGCTGCCACGTGGAAGAGGGAGCGTCTTTCTCTCTCCTTCTCCAGAGGACCCGACCTGAGCCAATGGACTCAAGTGATAAGAAAGGAGATTCCAGTCCTTCTGACAGTAAGGGCTCAACCTCAGAAAGTGCCAGGCTCTCCTTTGCTGAAGGTGGGGGGGGGGGTTTGTTTTGTTTTTTTAAAGCAGAGATTGGATGGCCACTTGTCAGCGATGCTTTAGCATTATTCTTGACTAGATGACCCACTGAGGTGCTTTGATCTCTGCAGTTCCACAATTCTATGGTGGTCCCTTGATTCTCAAATGCCTTGGTTCTCAAACTCCAAAACCCGGAAGTAAGTGTTCCAGTTTTCAAATGGTTTTCGGAAGCCAAACATCCGATGCAGCTGTCGGCTATTGTTTCTGGGGCACCAGCACCAAGGAGAAACTGTGCCTTGGTTTTTGAACATTTTGGAAGTCAAATGGACTTCCAGAATGGATTAAGTTTGGCGTTTTTGTTTTTGCTATTTATTTTGCATTTTTGTTTTCGAGGCTTTTTCAATTAATTTGTTTTTGTGACTGTGTGGAACCCAGTTCAGCTACTGATTGATTGATTGTGTGACTGTGGAAATGGATAAAAAAAACACATCCAAACAATGACTATCATCAGTGCAGGTAAGAACTTTTTTTAAAAAAAATTTATCATCTATAATACTGTCTTATTTATTTTATAGTACAATACATTGGTTATTGCTTTCATTTTCTGGATCAATGGTCTCGTTAGATAGTAAAATTCATGTTAAATTGCTGTTTTAGGGATTGTTTTTAAAAGTCTGGAACAGATTAATTCGTTTTGCATTACTTTCTATGGGATAGCACGCCTTGGTTTTGGAACACTTTGGTTTTGGAATGGACTTCCGGATTATGTTTGAGAACCAAGGTACCACTGTATAAGCATCTTGAAAATTCAAGGGCTTGACGTAGACGTGATCTTGCCTCACAAGGCATGATGGTGCCAGACTCATCCATCTGTGTGGAAGTCAGGTAGACACCATAGACTCCTGCCTTGCAGAAGGGGTGGACTAGAGGACCACTGGGGTCCCTTCCAACTCTCCCATTCTCTGATTCACACCATCTTAAGCAAGGACAATGTGGGTAGGGATTGGGTTAGGTCTCGCTTCCAGTTCTTGTGCAGTCTGTTCATTTAACCTTCCCCCCATTGCGGTCCTCCAGTTTGAAAGATTCCCCTCAGCACTCTTGATTTCCCTGTCCCGGACTTATAAATAACACCCAGAGAAGCTATTGATTTCATATATATATATATATATATATATATATATATATATATATATGAAAAGGGGAGGGGGGAGAGGGGAGATCATATCTTAACATCCGATGAGTAGAAAGTCCTTCCCTCCCCCCATTTCCATTTCTCCTTTTATCACCCTTGTATTCCGATCTCGAAGCTGCCAGCCCCTCCAAAAATGAACAAATGTTCCCGTATAAATCCTAATAAAGGTCCTGTATGGATTTTGACATAAAGCAGGACTTGACTACAGCAAACGACACCAGATATTCAGATCACAAACATACGGAGCAGTTTATTAGAGTTAAAACTCCAGTAAATGTGTCACAACCGTAACACCACTGCGGTGATGCATGTTCCACGCTGAAGCAGCGTCCCACAGACACCTAATTTATTATATCATAGACTAATATTCCCGTTTTATGTATTGGCATCATTTGATGCGCAGAGATAAATAAGTGCGGTTACAGGACACCACTGCTGATGACTTGTAATGTTATTGGAGGGTCGGAGCCTTGGTTTGGAAAGTCTCTCTCTCCATCCCTCCCCCTCTCTCTGCCAATCCAGAAGTGTATTTTTTATTTTAATTTTTCTTAAAACCAGCGCCTGGGGGCTTTCAGTTTATGGGAGAAGAAGGGAGAGGGGTAAGAAACAGGGCACAGCTCCCTGGGGGTGGAAAAAACAGCTGGGGGGCAAATGTTGGCCATCCCAGGACACTGGCTCCCAGTACGTTTCTGAGCACAATTCAAAGAGTTGGTGCTGACCTTTAAAGCCCTAAACAGCCTTGGTCCAATATACCTGAAGGAGCGTCCCCATCATTCTGCCCGGACACTGAGGTCCAGTGCCGAGGGCCTTCTGGCATTCCCCCCCCCCATGAGAAGTAAGGTTGCAGGGAACCAGGTAGAGGGCCTTCTCGGTGGTGGCCCCCACCCTGTGGAACGCTCTCCCACCAGATGTCAAAGAAAAGAACAACCAGACTTTTAGAAGACATCTGAAGGCAGCCCTGTTTAGGGAAGCTTTTAATGTTTAATAGGTTATTGTATTTTAATATTCCGTTGGAATATTATTATTATCCCATGCGGAAAGGAGTCCCGCCTCCTGTTCTCAACCCTCAAGCAGGATTTGAGGGCAAGAGTCCTCTCCTTTCCTACAATTGACAGAAACTGCGGTTCAGAAGCATTGTTGCTTCCTACTGTGGAGGTAGAGCAGAGCCATCTTGGCAAGTAGACCTCTCTTCCTCTGTGAAGTTGTCTAATCCTCTTTTAAATCCATCCAGGTTGGCGGCCACCACTGATTCCTGTGGCAGGGAGTTCCACAGTCCACCTCTGGACTGTGGGAAGTACTGTCTTTTCTCTGCCCTTCAGCTTCATTGGATTCCCACCAGTTCCAGTCTTACAAGAGAGAGAGCGTTCCTCTGTCCCCTTTCTCTGTGCTGCGCCGCACTCTGTCTCCATGCTCTTCTCAGAAATATGGTGTCCGCCTGACTCTCACGCAGACAGATGTGTCTGGCACCATCACGCCTATGGAGGGAAGAGTCCATCCAGATCAAGCCCTTGAGTTGTTGAGATGTAACCATCTCGCAGTCCTTCCCTGGGCACAAACCCCCAAGGAGGGTCCGGAAAGTCTGGCAATTGAATTCCGGAGGATCAGGGAGGGTGGCCACGCCTTGAAGCACCAGGAAAGCGCCTGAACCAAACAGCCGCCCAGCCTTTCAGCTTCAACCACCTGGAGGAGCTGCTTGCCAGGCTGCAGGGTAATAGACGCTAAGCTTGAACCCTTTGGCTTCCTGCTAATTATACACCAGTTTGCGGTGCCAACCCCTCTGCCAAGAGCCTTCCTGGGAGATGGCGTCTACCTGAGCTCTGCTCTGCTGCCTGCCTGCCATGCAAGGTAATCTGCAACTGATGCTTTCCTTCCCTACACCGGTCGGCTGACCTGCTTGATCAGGAGTGTGCGGCAGGCAATGTAGCCCAGCGGCAAAGTGGAGGAGATATTGATGTCTTTGCACAGCTGCAGCAAAATGTTCTCATGTCCAACTGCTTGCGTGGAAAGGGGTGCATGTGTGTGTGACATGACACAGTCCAGACCAGAGGCCTCCGGTGCAAGAGCTGGCTGAGGAGCCCTTGTCAATATTTGTTGTTTAGTCATTTAGTCATGTCCGCCTCTTCGTGACCCCCTGGACCAGAGCACGCCAGGCACTCCTGTCTTCCACTGCCTCCCGCAGTGTGGTCAAACTCATGCTGGTAGCTTCAAGAACACTGTCCCACCATCTCGTCCTCTGTTGTCCCCTTCTCCTTGTGCCCTCCATCTTTCCCAACATCAGGGTCTTTTCCAGGGAGTCTTCCCTTCTCATGAGGTGGCCAAAGTATTGGAGTCTCATCTTCAGGATCTGTCCTTCCAGTGAGCACTCAGGGCTGATTTCCTTCAGAATGGAGAGGCCTGGCGTGCTCTGGTCCAGGGGGTCACGAAGAGTCGGACACGACTAAACAACTAAACAACAATACCTCCCTAGACTTACTTCCCTAGATCTGGACACCAGACTTCTTTCAGTTTTTGCAGCCTAGAACAGCATTAGATTTTTTTGTTTGCTGCTGCATCACACTGTGGACTCATGGAACGCACCTGCACGGGATGAAGATCAGTTCTTTTGGCCTGAAAGCAGGACCCCAATGGTCATGTCATTTGGAAGTCTCCAAGCCTGGGAGAATCAGCCTGGAGATAGATGGAACTGATCTGCCCGTCTGCAACTCTCATAGCTCTTAATGCAATTATGTCTTGTTATTTTATGCTGGTATCCAGCCTTTGGGTCAGAAAAGCCAGAGAAGGACGGCATATATTAATACATAAATAAATAAGTGCATAAATAATAATTTTCTGCCCTTGATATCTGACCCAGGGTGCCTGGACAGTGTCGCGCCGTGGGTGGCAGTCTGTCTAGACGCAGAGATGTTTTTAGCAGAGGGCAGCACAGGGTCACTCACTTTACGGTCCGCTGGGAGAATAAAATTGTTGTTGCTGGGAAGGCTCTGTATCCTGGAGGTGTGGGAAACAGGTGTCTTCTAGGAGGGTTGCCATATGTCCTCTTTTCCCCAGGACACAGCCTCTTTTTCATGGGTAGAGTCGTCATAGCAATCCTTGGTTAAAAGTAGAAGTCGGCAAATGTGCCCTGGTTTGTTTTGCTCTTCAAAATATGGCAACCCTACAGGCCCACCAATAGTTTATGCTGTTCTTTTTGTCTGCAAAAATTAGGATGCCGGGTTCTTTGCTGGCATTGCAATGTGGTTGGATTGGGTGGAAAGGTTCACAGAGGCCATGGGCCCAATGGAAGGGTGTGCTGGGAGCCCCCAGGAAATGGAGGACCAGCAAGTGGAGAGGGCCAAAGATGTCATGTGAAGATGCACACAGTTCCACAGGAACTGGAAAGGGGTGTTCCACAGATGATTATATAAACACAGAATTGTAGGGTTAGAAGGGATCCCTAGAGTCAATCCAGTCCAACCCCCTGCAATGCAGGATTCTCAGGTGAATGTTTTGTTGTTGTTGTTTAGTCGTTTAGTCGTGTCCGACTCTTCGTGACCCCCTGGACCAGAGCACGCCAGGCCCTCCTGTCTTCCACTGCCTCCCGCAGTTTGGTCAAACTCATACTGGTCCCTTCGAGAACACTGTCCAACCATCTCGTCCTCTGTCGTCCCCTTCTCCTTGTGCCCTCCATCTTTCCCAACATCAGGGTCTTTTCCAGGGAGTCTTCTCTTCTCATGAGGTGTCCAAAGTATTGGAGCCTCAGCTTCATGATCTGTCCTTCCAGTGAGCACTCAGGGCTGATTTCCTTCAGAATGGAGAGGTTTGATCTTCTTGCAGTCCATGGGACCCTCAAGAGTCTCCTCCAGCACCAGAATTCAAAAGCATCAATTCTTTGGCGATCAGCCTTTTTCTCAGCTGAATAGTCCCTGTCAAAGGGCCACACTACCTCTGCTTCAAATCTTCAGCCAAGGAGAATCTACTGTCTTCCCAGATCATCCGTTCCTCTGTCAAACTGCTCTTCCTAATCTTGAGTCGGAACTTCCTTTCTTGTCATTTGAATCTGTTGCTTTGGTTCCTACCTTCCGGAGCAACAGCAGAAAACAAGCTTACGTCACCTTCCATATGACAGCCCTTCAGAAATTTCACAGAACTGTAGCATTGTAGAGTTGGAAAGGACACCAGGGGGGCATCTAGTCCAACTCCCTGCAATGCAGGAATCTCAACTAATGTGTCCCAGACTGGTGGCCATCTCTCATCCTTGAATTTGTTGAATCCCCTTTTAAGGCCATCCACGTTGCATCATGAAGACCCTGACTCCTCTCTCCCCTTAAAAATATCCTTATTTATTGGGAACAGAGGCAACTGCTTTCTACTGAGTCTGACCATTAGTCCAAGCAATTCAATATTGTCTACACTGACTGGTAGCAATGGCTCTCCAGGGTTGTTGCAATGCCGTTTACAATTTCTTCTCGCCTCTTAATCCTGTAAGAGTACACATTGAAATTGGGCCCGATGGTCGAGTAACAGGAGAGGCAGAGGTTGAGTTCGCTACTCATGAGGATGCTGTTGTTGCAATGTCCACAGACAAAGCAAAAATGCAACACTGATATGTAGAACTCTTCTTGAATTCCACAGCTGGAGGAAGTGGTGGTGCATATGGCAGTCAAATGATGGGAGCAATGGTCAAGGAAACGGAAGGGGTAGTTCAAGATTGGCACACAAACACATTGGCAGGAAGCCAATCCAGTTATGGTGGTCCAGCTAACCAGCAGTTGAGTGGGGGTTATGGAGGAGGCTATGGTGGTCACAGCCGCATGAGCGGATATGGCAACCAATGATTGCCATTAATTTGATTTGAACTGATTTTATAATGAATTGAGTTTAGAATGTTGTATTATTTTACTGTTGTTAGCCTCTCTGAGCCCGGCTTCAGCTGGGGAGGGTGGGATATAAATAAATTATTATTATTATTATTATTATTATTATTATTATTATTATTAGACAGGGTTCTATTCCAGGCGAAGATGGCTGCCATGTAATTTCTCAGTCTCCTCTTCTCCAGGCTAAACATCCCCAACCGCGTCCACTGTTCCTCTGAAGGCCTGGTCTCCAGACCCTCCTCTGCACACCTTCCAGCTTGCCCGTTTCCTCCTTAAAATGTGGTGCCCAGAACTGAAAACAGAGGACTCCAGGTGGGGTCCATTCTTCTCTTAAGGCCGCCATATTTGGTGGCAAATCCCGGCCGGACATGAACGCAGCTCCCCTCCCTCTGGGTTCATAGCCCCCCCCCCCCCCGCATTCACACTCTCCCTGAGTTCCCATCAGCGGGACAAAAAGTTTTGAAGTACAGAGCAATTTCCCTCCAGGTTAAGAGGAGCCTTTGCTAATCAGAGTGCAAATCTCTTTATTGGACAAAAACTCAATAACAGCCCAGCGGAACTAATTGCATGGGGCGGGGGGAGAAAGAAAGAGTGGGAAATGTCCCCCTGAATGGCTCCTACCCCGGAATCTTGGCTTTGGGTTTCTCCCTCCGCCCTCCTTGAGGATCATTCCCCACCCCCAGCCCCAGCTGGTAGGTGCAGAATGTTCCTGAGCGAAGAATTCCCAGCATCCTCTGGGTGTCTCCGCTCTCCGTCCTTGAATGCAAGCAGCCTATGCATATTTATAATGAGGCCTCGTTCATTTAGCAATCAGAAAATGGCAGTAGAGAGAGGGAGCAACAGCCTGCTTAAAAATGTGTGATTATGAATTTTATTTTATTTTTTAGCAAAAGAAAATCCTGCAAGAAGGCATCCCCCCAGGACATTTTATCATCTGAGCCTCCATTCAAATGGATGCTGAATATTACTCAAATCTCTGATTTAGAAATAGCTCCCCATTTGCATTACAACATCATATAAACCACTGAACAATTTGTCAGCGGCGGAGGCAGCCGAGTCGGAGTGCCGGGGTGGACGGGGGCTGCTCTGATGGCGTTTCCTCCCTCCCCACCCCCTTCCTTATTTATCTCCTAGAGTCTGCCTGCTGCTGCTGCTGCTGCTGCATTCCTGGGACACAGAGGGTGGGGAGTTTGGGAAGAAGAACCAGAGAGTTGTGGAGTCAGTGGGGACCCCCAAAGGTCATCTGGCCCAACCTCTGCAATGCAGTGGTGCAATGCCCCTGGCTCAGCGAGTGGCAGCTGAACAAGACCTCCCCCAAGTGCTTCATGACAGATTGTGGGCAAGGAGAAGGCTGAGACAAGATAGGAGAGTCCTCTTCAAATACCTGAAGGCCTTTCACAAGGAAGATAGTTTCTTGCTGCTCCAGAGGGGAGGACCCAAACTAACAGGTTCCAACGGCAAGGAAGGAGGTTCCATCTAAACACCGGGAAGAGCTTTTTGGTGGTGAGAGCTGCTCCACAGTGGAGTTTCTTTCACTGGAGGTTTTGAAGCAGAGGTTGGATGGCCATCTGTCTGGGATGCTTTGGCTGGAATTCCTGCACTGCAGGAGGTTTGACCAGATGATCCTAGTTGGGGCACAGTCCTCTGATGGAGCTTCAGAAATGCTCAGCTAGCAGAATTAAGACCTCCTTGACCCTCTCCTGGATATCCTGGGGGTTGGGACAGAGGAAGCCCAATGCTGGAGAAGTTCTGAAGCATCGACAAGGACCCAAAATTGGCAGGCAGGTCAGCTTTGGGATGGCAGGGAGGTGTAGGGGAAGGGAAACTGACGTCAGCAATGCTGGGCTTATTTACGAGCGAAGCCCAAATTGCTTTTGATTTTGTCCCTGCTCATAAATAATGTCAGCCCAATGTCTGAGCTGACACCTTCATTTTCTCCACATTCCTTCTAGAAGAGGAGAGAGAGAGAGAGAGAGAGAGAGAGAGAGAGAGAGAAACAGTCCACCAGCTTCACCCTCATTTCTAGATTATTAGTGGGAGAGAGGGGAGGGAGGCCCTTCTCAAGGGGAGTCAGGAGACCTCACGAGGGACAGGGGGTTGGTTGGCTGTTGGGCTGGGAAGAGCCTTCTGGATCAGTCCAGTGGCCCAACTAGTCCAGCATCCTGTTCTCACAGCTGCTGACCGGATCTGAGCACAAGAGCCACCCCCCCATGGCTTGCATTGGGCAAAGGATGCTGCCCAATGCCAAGTCAGAACTTTGGTCCATGCAGCTTGGAAATGGCTATCCAAGGCACCAAATCATTGTTGTTGTTGTTGTTGTTGTTGCAGCACACGGAAACACCATTTACCTTCCCGCCAGAGCTGTACCTATTTATCTACTTGCACTTTGAGGTGCTTTTGAACTGCTAGGTTGGCAGGAGCAGGGCCCGAACAACGGGAGCTCACCCCATCGCGGGGATTCGAACCGCCAACCTTTCAATTGGCAAGCCCAAGCGGCACAGTGGTTTAACTCACAGCGCCACCCGCGTCCCTTAATCTACCAACTAGCTTCCTGCCATATGCAGGGGAATGTACTTTGCTACTGACTCACTAGTGTGAGCGAGGAAGGATAATATTTAATCAATATTTCCTCACCTTCTATCTACAATGTTCACACACCTTGAGCAAGCACATCACAAAGGAAGCCGTGGTGGACACTTTCGGCCTTGTGAACGGAGCCAAAATCCTGGCCCCTTTCTCCCTGACAGCTGCTGTCCCCAGGATCCGGCCTCTCTCTCCACCTATCAATGGTTTGACTGCTTCCCCTGGCTTGGAAGCACTGGGCGTAGCCCCGCGCAAATTCCCCAGCAACATTAGGGAGAAAATTGTGTTTTTCTTTCTTCGATGCTGCTGTTGTTCTTTAGGTGCCTTTAAATATTCATGGCCAGAGCATCTTTCAATTTAAGCCTCAGACTTTGTAAAGCGGGCGAGTAATGTGTCTTTCACTTTGAATCAGCCAGTGGGATCTAATAAAAAATCCAAAGGTAAAATGACAGGATAAATGAAGATTTATGTCAGAACTTCACTTCAGAAGGAGCCCTTGTTTCTCTTGGAAAGCTTTTCCTATTTGTTTTCAGAAGTAATTAACATTTATACACAGGGACGATTGCAAAGAGATGAATCGCGTCCCTGCATGGGATTAATTGCAGGCAGGGATGGAAAATGGTTCCTTTCCAACACGGTTCAAAAGCGTCCGGCCCAATGACATATCCTGAGGATTTATTTATTTCTTTAAGCCATTTCTATGCTCCTTCTCAGGATCATAGATCCCACACAAATTGCCTTAGAGTAGAAAACTAAAGCAAAATGATAAAATGACATAGTTGCCTACACCATTAAGATTGAGACAATATTTATCTCATGAAACAAAAAAACAAGGAAGCAGCAAATGAAAATATCATATGAAACGCCACAGCCAGGCATCTCGCTCAGCAGTGGGCTCTGCTCACCTTCCCAAAATTACTCCAGACCAAAGTATGGGGTGGAGACCTGGCCCCTGGCACAGGGGAGGGAGTGGCTGCCCACTGGCCACGGAGGGCCCTCTTGCCCCAGCAGCTTCTGCGCAGGATCCCAGAGTAGCGAGAACAAGCAGTGGTTGGCTGAGGTGGGCAGAGCCTCCCAAGCTGGGATCGAAATGAGAGACCTCAGGACTGGCTGCCTCAAAAAGGAGATTGCAGAGTTGGAAAAGGTTCAGAAAAGGGGATGGAGCAACTCCCCGATGAAGAACGGTTGCAGCGTTTGAGACTTTTTGGGTTAGAGAAAAGGTGATATGCAGAAAGCCGGGCATGCAGAATCAGGGCTGAATCCAGCAGTGAACCAAAATTTATAGCTCCTTGTGCAGCAAAGAGAGGTGATTTTGAGGTTGAATCCTGACAAGACAGAAGTACTGTTTTTGGGGAACAGGGAGCGGACTGGTGTGGAGGACTCCCTGGTCCTGAATGGGGTAACTGTGCCCCTGAAGGACCAGGTGCGCAGCCTGGGAGTCATCTTGGACTCACAGCTGTCCATGGAGGCTCAGGTCCATTCTGTGTCCAGGGCAGCTGTTTATCAGCTCCATCTGGTGCACAGGCTGAGACCCTACCTGCCCGCAGACTGTCTCGCCAGAGTGGTGCATGCTCTGGTTATCTCCCGCTTGGACTACTGCAATGCGCTCTATGTGGGGCTACCTTTGAAGGTGATCTGGCAACTGCAACTAATCCAGAATGCGGCAGCTAGACTGGTGACTGGGAGCGGCCGCAGAGACCACATAACACCAGTCTTGAAAGACCTACATTGGCTCCCATTATGTTTCCGAGCACAATTCAAAGTGTTGGTGCTGACCTTGAAAGCCCTAAATGGTCTCGGCCCAGTAGACCTGAAGGAGCATCTCCACCCCCATCGTTCTGCCCAGACACTGAGGCTCCAGCTCTGAGGGCCTTCTGGTGGTTCCCTCACTGCGAGAGGCCAAGTTACAGGGAACCAGGCAGAGGGCCTTCTCGGTGGTGGCGCCCGCCCTGTGGAATGCCCTCCCATCAGATGTCAAAGAGATAAACAACCACCTGACATTCAGGAGAGATCTTAAGGCAGCCCTGTTTAGGGAAGTTTTTAATGTATGACATCTTAGTGTATTTTTGGTCTTTGTGGAAGCCGCCCAGAGTGGCTGGGGAAACCCAGCCAGATGGGCAGGGTACAAATAATAAATTATTATTACTATTATTGTTGTTGTTGTTGTTGTTGTTATTACAATCATCATATTACAGTCCCCCCCCTTTCCTTCAAGATAGCTGTCCCGTGCTCACGTACCATTGCTACCTAAAGATGGATAAGCAATGGCCCACAGCTGGTCCTTTTCCAGGGCAGGGCTCCATCTCCATCCATCACCTCATCTGCAACCAATATGGTTGTGAGGAATCCCTGGTGCCCAGAATTGCCTCCCCGCCTGCCCTGCCTGCAAGACGTCTGGCTGTCCCTGCTGTCGTTTGCTTAATCCCTTAAGAAGCCCATAGATTATTTGCACTGGAAAATCCTGACACGGAGTATCTGAAGGAAAAGCAATTGTGCTGACCCACCAGACAAGGACGGAGACCGAGGATTAGCAGGGATCCTCAGCATGAAGTCATTTATCAACCTCTGACAAATCACTGCTAATTTGTATTGATTTTTTTTTTGGGGGGGAGGGAGTTAGCAGCCAGAGAGCAGCATCTCAGGGACTCAGGGAGGAGGGCTGCAAATCCCCCCATTGAGGGGGTGAATTGGGTGCTGGTTCAGTGGGCATCGCACCCAGAACATGCAGGCAGGCTGGGCCACTCTGAGACAGGCGAGAGAGGCACTGTTTGTGGGATGTGATACATAGGTAGCAGTCAAATACAACATTCCTTGTTTTCCTAGAATGGACATGCAGGGGAATGTTTGGTCCAGCCAGTTGAAAACTTCCTGTTTCCTCCTGGCCTGGAGCATCCTTCCTCTTGCATGTGTCTAGAGGTGGGCATGACCTTACCTGTCCAGGTAACAAAAGGGACAAGGCACTTGGCACACTTCCTTCTTTTCAACCCTTCTTTTTCCATCTTCTTTTTGTTGTGTGATCTGCAGTGAGTGCCAATCTGTAGTCACTGGGATTAACCCCCATATGGGGTAAATCCACATATACATATTTGTAACTAAGTCTGCCTTCAGGGATCCAACTGTGAACTGAATGTGAGTAAACTTCTTTTCTATACTTTACGCAAGACTGTGGCGTGTTTATTCTTTCAAGAGGGATATAAGGGAACTTACCAGGAACCTGATAGTGAGAGGCTTACACAAGCCTGCAACCAGCTACCCGCTGTGAGTTTAAAAGGGGAATGTGAAACTCTGCTAAGTTCTAGAACTTGCTAGCACAAGTTAGGAAGAATATCAATAAACAATATATCCTCTCCTGCCTCCCTGAACATTCCCACATGTTTCACCTGTGCTGCCCCCCCTCCAGGCTGAGGAATCCCCAGGAGGGAGTTGGCCATTATGGGTATGTGCAGAGGTGTTTTGGGGAGAGCCACCGGTGTGGTCCCACTGGGTGCCACGCTGCAAGGGACGTCCAAACAATGCTGTGGAACAGAGGGGGAGAGGCGAGGGCATCGAGTTTTAGAGCCACTGGAATTTGAGAGCCCCAATCCGCCACTGGTTTGTGCATTGTAATGAGCTGAACAGAGTGAAAGATGGAGAGTCATGGAGGTGTGCCAACCAGATGCCCAATATCGGAAGCCCAGAGCATGATCTGAGCACAAGAGCAGGGTTCTCCCTGGCATTCAGAAGCATTGGTGGCTAGCAGCCCTCGATAGTCCTCTCCAGCATTACACAACATTACGCAGCCTGCAAGAGTAGACAAGCCTCTTCCAAGCAGCACATTGAAACTCCTCTGATAGTTCAAACGCTGCCTTATCAGCTGGGGGGGGGGGGAAGAGGCTTCCCCTGGAAGCGGCACTTATGTTTCCTAAGCAAAACAAATGTTTATTTTGCTGTGCATGTTTCCAAACTGCAGGCTGGTGGATCACCAAAGAGCGCCCAGATGCGGATGCCAGGAAATATGCAAATCCCACCAAACAAAGGAAGGAGAACAATACAATCGCGGGAGGGGGGAGGGGCCATGGAGAACGAAGGAAAAAAGAGAAGACTAAAAAAAGAAGCCAGAAAAAGGATGATTATTCCACTTAGGACCACATATTTTGAGACATGATTCAAAGCAAGTGTAACTCTAAACCACTTAACTTTGGATGACTAATCCAGGATCCGATAAAAGGCCTCCATAATTGGTAAAAATTATCCTCTCCTAGAGGATTTTTTTTGCGGCATGAACAAACACCGGCCAATTCTGCATTTTTCTCTTTCCGATAGAGTTGGATCATGTAGACCTGCATGTCTATTTATTTTGTGGCCCTTTTCATGCTAACGAGCGTTTTGAGAAATTAATCAATGACAATGCTCCGTTGACAGGCCCTCCAGATTAATTGCAATGGTTAATCGTCCCCCTCTTGCAGCCCCCGCCCCCAGAAACTCTTGCCTCTTTTCCGGGAAGGCTGGCGATTTTGAAGATTAATGGTATTTTCTTTCCATTATATCTGGCAATCAAGTCATCCTTTTTCCATGCAAGAAAAGAACGTGGAATCGGAACCACCAGGAAAGTGTCATAAATTATGTAAACACCAGTGATGTATGATTTACTCTCCAGAAGAAATGCGGACCTTGCAGCCCACAATGTGGGGAGCGAAAGGAAGGATCCGCCCCTGTCTCCATAGGGACTGGGGGAGGGGAGCAGAAAGAGATTGTTTCTGGTGACTGGGAAACATCATTTTGGGAAAGAGTCATAGAATTATTGCTTTTGTTTAGTCATTTAGTCGTGTCCGCCTCTTCGTGGCCCCCTGGACCAGAGCACGCCAGGCACTCCTGTCTTCCACTGCCTTCCGCAGTTTGGTCAAACTCATGCTGGTAGTTTTGAGAACACTGTCCCACCATCTCGTCCTCGGTCGTCCCCTTCTCCTTGTGCCCTCCATCTTTCCCAACATCAGGGTCTTTTCCAGGGAGTCTTCTCTTCTCATGAGGTGGCCAAAGTATTGGAGTCTCAGCTTCACGATCTGTCCTTCCAGTGAGCACTCAGGGCTGATTTCTTTAAGAATGGAGAGGTTTGATCTTCTTGCAGTCCATGGGACTCTCAAGAGTCTCCTCCAGCACCAGAATTCAAAAGCATCAATTCTTCGGCGATCAGCCTTCTTGATGGTCCAGCTCTCACTTCCACACATCACTACTGGGAAAACCATAGCTTTTACTATATGGACCTTTGTTGGCAAGGTGATGTCTCTGCTTTTTAAGATGCTGTCTAGGTTTGTCATCGCTTTTCTCCCAAGAAGCAGGCGTCTTTTAATTTGTGACTGCTGTCACCATCTGCAGTGATCATGGAGCCCAAGAAAGTAAAATCTCTCACTGCCATTTCCACTCCATGACAAAAACAACAGGCATAGAATTGTAGAGCTATAGCATTGACCAAGAGTCATCTAGTCCAACCCCTGCAATGCAGGAATCTCAACTCAAGCATCCATGATGCATGGCTGAATTCTAACACACTCAGAGAGAGGGGAGGAAGGTAGATGTGGTGGTGATGGTGATATTGAACATGGAAATGTCCAAAGCACCCCACTTTCATTGTTTCAGGAATTGTATTTTATTTATTTGCTGTGTTTAACCAACGATATTTATATGCCTATTGAAATGCAATGCTGATTGATGTTCCACAGGTAGAGCTACTAATGCTGCTTCAGGAAGCACCAGTCTTTGAGCTGAGGACTGCCCAGGGCCTTGTAATTTTATTGTGTACATGGAATCATATCACAGAACCATAGAGTTGGAAGGGACCCCAGGGGTCATCTAGTCCAACCCCCTGCAATGCAGGAATCACAGCTAAGGCATCCCTGAGAGATGGCCATCCAACCTCTGCTTAAAAAGACCCAAGGAAGGAGAGTCCACCACCTCCTGAGGGACACCGTTCCACTGTCAAATGGTTCTTATATTTCAGCATAGCCCAGTTGGCTAGAGCATGCTGCTGAGAACACCAAGGTCATAGGTTTGATCCCCATATGGGATAGCTGCATATTCCTGTATTGCATGGAGTTGGACTAGATGAGACTAAGGGTCCATTCCAACTCTAAAGTTCTAGGATTCTACTGTCTTCCTGATGTTGAGTCGGAATCTCCTTTCTTGCTACTTGAAGCCATTGCCTCGAGTCCTCCCCTCCAGAGCAGGAGAAAACAAACATGCTCTCTCTTCCATGTGGCAGCATTTGAGATATTGGAAGTTGGCTCTCCTATCTCCTCTCAGTCTCCTCTTTCCCAGGCTAAACATCCCCAGCTCCTTCAACCGCTCCTCATCAGGCTTGGTTTCCAGACACTGGATCATCTATTTGCCCTCCTCTGCACATGTTCCAGCTTGTCAACATCCTTCTGAAATTATGGTTTCCAGAACTGGACACAGTAGTCTCGGTGGGGGTCTGACCAAGGCAGCATAGAGTGGGACTATCACTTCCCTTGATCGGGACACTGGGCTCAGTCTAATGTAGGGCAGTGTTTATCAAACTTGGGTTCCCAGCTGCTTTTGGACTACAACTCCCATCATCCCTAGCTAGCAGGACCAGTGGTCAGGGATTATAGGCGTTGCAGTCCAACAACAACTGGGGACTTAAGTTTGAGAAGCTCTCATGTTGGGCCTCTGCTCCTAACTTTGGCAAACTCAATACCTGCAATCTCTTTGCTCTCTTTCTCATTGCAAATGCCTTTATCACTGAGCTTTCAAATGCCTCTGCTTGACCCTTTGACTGTTCCTTCTCTCCGAAGGAACGAAGTCCAGGATTTTCCTGCAAATAGCTCCACGACAGCAGAAGTGCATGCCTCTTCCTTTGAGAGGAGTGTATCTCCAGAACGACATCCAAGTTTTGTTTAGAGCAGATAAATCTCCCACTCCCCTTGGGCAAGCTGTTCCAGTGGTTAATTATTCTTACTGTTAACAAGCCCCGTCTTATTTACCATTTGGATTTTTCAATTTTCATCCACTGGCTGTTGGCTCTCATTAAATCCTTTGCTGCTAGATTAATGCATTTCTGAATGCAAGATATTGCCTGCCTGCATAGGGAGAGAGAGAGAGAGAGAGAGAGAGAGTGAGAGAGAGAGGAGAGATTGTGATTGCAATCACAACTGCCAAACTTGGCCCGGCTAATAAGTTGTTGCTGACGGCGGCAGCCTCTTTTTACCAGCCTCTTGATCTTTTTCGAGGCTTTTGCCAGGACACAGAGATGGGAAAGAGAAGGAGAATTTGCAAGTGGGGGGCCTGAAGAATTTATGCTTCAGAAAGTCATTTAGGAATCCCAGGCCAGTGCACAGATCAGAACTTCTTTTGGATTTTGCACTTCTCTGAATTCAGTGATCCCCCCCCCTCAACATATAAAATTGCATTTTTTAAAAGAAATAGGATCAATTTTTATGTGCGAGAAGGTATCTCCAACATGCATATTTAACAGTGAATATTGATTCTGCACATTAATGCAAAGAAAGGAAAGGAAACATTTATAGACGCTCCTGGACTGGAAAATCCCCACTTGCCAGCTGCATTCTTCTGACCTGTGACCCTGAAAGACCGTTCTGTATCTTGGATTAGTATTTAACTCTGATGCGCCAGTTCCAAATGGGCTTGATGTTATGATTCTTTGGCATCAATTTACCTCGAAAAAGCAAGAAGATATTCCTGCCTGCCTCCCACGTCTTTAATTGCTATCCATTAGCCAGCCTGAGAAATAAGCAAACTCTTCAAGGAAATGCTACTCCAGGTATCTCTCGCTGCTTAAGAAAATATCAATCTGACAAGCTGCCTCTCTTTCTTATCTGCCCCCCCCCATTTATTGTGCCAGCCTCTTTCATAAAGAGCATCCCGCTGGAAGAGATACATGCACTAAAACTAATTGAGACACAAAAAACGAATGAAAAAGTAATTAAATGCTTGTCGTTGGCCTTGTTTACATTGCATCAGAGATTATCTCCTGTGTTTCATTTGTGTACCCTAGCAGGGGAAGTTGATGGATATCTTTGCTGGATTTGCTCTTGATAACAACTTGGCTTCGCCTTCCCAAGATGTGCTAATTGCCAGCATTCATGTCCCAGTCAGAGATGCCTTGGTGAAGCAGTATTGGGCAGAGCCATGAAGCAAGAACGGTCTCCTTGGGAGGTGGCGGACTCGCCTTCCTTGCAGGTTGGATGGCCACCTGTCAGTTATGTTCTAGCTGAGATTCCTGCATTGCAGGGGGTTGGACTGGATGACCCTCGGGGTCCCTTCCAACTCTACCATTCCCTGATTCTCTTAGTCATGCCCAGCATTCATTCCCAGTCATGTTGCCGGTTTCCCTTCTTGAGAGCAGGATCTGGTGAGTAAAAGATGGCCGGGGTCATCCTTTATTTGAGCAGATTTCGTGTGGAAAAACAGGAAGCATGATTAATAGGCGAGTGATTGCTTTAATAAACCAAGTCCCCATTTCCCCGTATTGAAATGTGAGTGCAATTCAGACCCAGAAATCACAGGGACACAGAGTCGGAGAGGCCTGGCCTTGGGCGGCCTCCTTGATCTGCAGCTGCATCCGCTGTCAGCTGCCTCAAGGAGCTGCTCCAGCTCTTCCCCCTTGCGCCGTCACAAAGGGTGTGGGGCAGGTGATCTTGGAGGGACACCTGAGCAGAAGAACCTTCCGTAGCCAAGAGCCAGGAATGGGAGGCTGTTGCAGCCTCCTTTCCCAGGGCCAAAGCAATGCCTTTTGTGGGGGGCGGGAGGAGAGGTGCCACAGAGGTGCCTCTCTCTCCCTGGATCCCCACATCTTCTGCCATGGTTTCTCTCAATCTAGTGATATCTTGCAACCATTTTAATGCTGTGCACCACCCTGAGATCTTTGCTTGAAGGGTGGTATGCAACTTCAATTAATCATAATTATTTTTGAAATGGTGCGTCGTCTTCTCGCTAGGAACACTGTCCTGACTCCCAGCTGCTGAGGACAAAGATCTCTTTGCAAAAGCTGCCTTCAACTCTCTGAAGGGCTGTCGCAGGGAAGCAAGCTGGTTTTCTGTTGCTCCAGAGGGGAGGACCCAAACAACGGGCCCCAACCTGAGGAAGAGCTTTCTGGTGGTAAGAGCTGTTCAGTGGTGGAAGACCCTCTCTGGGAGGGCGCTGGCTTCTCCTTCCTTGGAGGTTTCAAAGTGGAGGTTGGATGGCCACCTGCCAGGGAGTCTATTGGATATTATTCCTGCATTGCAGGGGGTTGGACTGGATGACCCTTGGTAATCAAGCCTTTGTTCCTCCACAGTCTACCGGCAGATGCATCAGCGAGGAGCTCTGAGCTGGTTGCTCCATCTCAGCCTCATGGGCCTCACAGCCTCTTTTGTGTTCCTAGACCAATCGTTCAGGAACTTCTACCACTAAGCTACCTTTTACTGATTGTGCAACTTTTCTGACTGATGTGTGGGAAAGCACATGAATCTGACCTTTGGAGAATTTGTAAGTAAACCATTTGTTAACTGACTTAACATGTGATCTTTCCCTATGCCGGCAAAAAAGGAAAACTTTGGAAGGAATTTTTAAAGGGAACAATTCCCTTGGGCATATCTTAAAGGTCTAATAGCCTATACTTCCATGCTGTACTTTGCCACCTATTTTGTGATTTTAAATCTTTTCTGGGATTCTCTCACCAAAGAGAGAATTTGCCCCCAAACTTGGATACTGGCATCCAAGGGATCTCTTCTCTCTCTCTTTGAATCCACATGGGGTCTCTTCCATCTCTACCATTCTATGGTTCTGTGGAATCTGGCTGGGATTTAGCTGCATTGTGAAGTCATATTCTTCTGGATTTTCTGCCTTCAAGGTTCTTGCCAGGAGTTTGCTTTTTCCTGGAGACATCTGCTTGGTCATGATCCTGGCTGCTAGGCAGAGAGCAAGGATGGGGAAGCTTTTCCCAGCCCCAGGACCACCTTCCCTTGTCATCTTCTTGGGGAGGGGGCACCTGCCAGCAGTGGGCAGCAGGTCCAGAGGGCAGCAAATGGGGTCTCCACCACACTTCTGTTTTCCCCACAATTTCTAGGGTCAGATACGTTTTCCTTTTGGCTCGTTGCTTTCCCCAGGAAAACACGTCACTGCTGAATCGGAAGAAACGTCAATCAGGGTTGACGCAGATTGTCCTCAGCAGTAACCAGAGGGATTTCCCGGGGAAAGTAGAACCGCAAAAGAAAAACCTCTCCGACTCCTGCCCAGAAATCAAGGGAAGGGTGGATAAAGCCCTGTCAGTCCTCCGCATGAACAAGCAAGAAGCTTCCTTGGGATGCCCCAGAAAAAAGCAGCTTGGGGAATAGCAAAAGCAGCTTGGGGAACATAAAACCAGGAGGAGCTGCCAAGGCAGGCAGGCAGGCCCAGAGAGACTTTGCCAGGAGGAGAAGGCCTCTCTGTGTCCCCCCCCCCCATCCCATGGCAGAGGGGGTGCATCTGCCTGGGCAGCTCTTGGCTCTGTTCAAGCCCAGGGGCTTCTGTCTGCAGCTGCCACCTTGGAGGCCGCCAGCCTTGCCCACCTGGTGACGTGTCTGTTTCAGGGGCTCCTGTCCCAAGGAAATAGATCGCGGCATTTCGAGCACATCAGGACCGGAGCAGGGAGGCCCTGCTGGCTGATGGAGTGGCTGGCAGGTTCAGATAAGTTGGACGGTTCAGATTCAGAGGACGGGGGTGGGTGGGTGGGGGTTCCGATTCAGGAATAGAGAAGCAATTCAGCCCCTGTGGATATTCTTCTACAAACGGGCCTGATCTGCACCTTCCTGCCAGGTGAATGGACCATAGCATTTATCCCCCTTCCCCAATGCACCGACATGCTTGGCCTTTCTCCAAGGAATGATATACTTACTGATATCCCGGGAGCTGTTCTCTGCAAAAGAGCTCTTGGTAGACTTGCCACTTCAATGCTGACTGCAAATAAAAAAGTGCCCCCCCCCCCGGTTCATACAACCATTGTCTGAGTCAAGGTACATCCTTATCTTCTGGGCAGCGAATGGAAATCAGGGGGTGGGATAGAGTGGCTTGCCCTATTTTTGATGCAGCTTTTGGCCTTTGCAGCCAGATGACACCAGAAAGCCAGAGAGATCCATGATGGTCCCTTTGAGGTTCAGGGGAGCACCTGCGTCGTCAGGTTCAATTCTCAATGGCCTCTCCCTGCCAGGAATCCTGATGGCGGTTCGTGTAGATAGCCCTGAGCTTGATGGACCAATGGCCTCACCGGGATGGATCTTCATAGAATCTCACAGCACTGCAAAGTTGGAAGAAACCCCAAGAGACATCTAGACTAGCCCAAACCCCCTGCAATGAAGGAATCTCAGACTTTGGTCCTTCAAATTGTGGGAATCTTCAGGAAGGAAGGAGAGGATATATTGTTTATTAATACCCTTCCTAACTTGTGCTAGCAAGTTCTAGAACTTAGCAGAGTTTCACATTCCCCTTTTAATCACACAGCGGGTAGCTGGTCGCAGGCTTGCTTAACCCTCTCACTATCAGGTTCCTGGTAAGTTCCCTCTTAAAAGAATAAACACGCCACAATCTTGTGTAAAGTATATAAAAGAAGTTTACTCACATTCAGTTCACGGTTGGATCCCTGAAGGCAGACTTAGTTACAAAGTATATACATGTGGATCGATCACATATGGGGATAGTCCCAGTGTCCTCTCTTGGCTGGAAGCCAACAGAGCATCTCGAACTAAAAAGTTGCTCCAACGGCGGAGGAAGTCAAAGAGAGAGAGTGTGCTGCGTGCCTTGTCCTTTTGTTACCTGGACAGGTAAGGTCACGCCCACCTCTAGTCACATGCAAAGGAAGTATGTCCCAGCCAAAAGGAAACTGGAAGTTTTTGACTGGCTGGACCAAACATCCCCCCACATGTCCACTCTAGGAAAACAAGGAATGTTGTACTTGACTGCTACTTATGTATCACATCCCACATCAAATGTCAGTGGCTTCCTGGGCAAGGCCAAAATTTGACATGCCCTCCCTCACCTCTGTTCTACTCAATTCACAATGTCGTAATTGTGATGGCCTGCAGTGCCCCCTAGGCTCAGCACCCAGTGCGGCAGAACCAGTTGCCCTCTCCTAATTCCGCCTCTGGCCTGACTTGTGGTGCAAGGCAGCTCTCTGCGTTTTCAGGGCAAGGATACAGCCCTGAGGCAGAACACGTGTTTTGCATGCAGAATGCAGATTAACAGGTCGTATTTCTGCTTTCTTTCTGTCTTTTTTACTTTATTAATAAGCAAAAAACCCACCAACCCCAAAGGGCATGAATAAATAAATGTCACAGCAGCATAAGGTCAGACATTGTCCTTGAACTTGTTGCTCCAAAACAGTACAAAAAATACACACTTTTCTATGAACCTGCCTGACTGGTTTATATTTATTCCTTTATAATAAATAAGATTAATCTTTGTTATTGTGGACCGCATTTTCTCTATCCATTCTGATATAGTAGGAAATATTAACACCCCCCTCCCATTTTGAGCTATTATAAACTTAGCTGTAGTTCTAAGGTTGAACGTTATCTTTTTCTTGGAATAACATCTCCTAGAGAACCCAGCAGAAATATTCCAGTTTCCAAGGCTTTATGACATCCTAACATATCAGAGATATCAGCTTGAACAGATTTCCAGAATATTTTTCTTTGAGAACACATCCAAAAGATGTGTATGTAATCTGCTTTATTTACTCCACATCTCCAACATTTATCCAACCCTGACTTGTATATTAAATTCAGTTTATAAGGCGATAAATACAATTGATTTATTGCATTTCCATTGCCACTTTCCATTCAGAGGAATCCCAAAGTGGCTCACAAACAGTAACAGCCAATAACAGAGCAGAACATTCTCAAGTACAATAATAATAACAACAACAACAACAACAACAACAACAATAATAATATTTATAGCCATAATTAACAAATTGCTGGTAAAGCAATTGCAATTTATAAAACACTATTAAGAAATCAGAAAGTAAACAATAAGCTAAATATCACAATTACAGCACAAATAATACTATATGATTTGTAGAAAAATCTCTGTTCCAGGTCAACACCTTGGCATCCTCAGGGAGGGCTGGGAATGTCCCCTGCTCCAAATCCCAGAATGTTGAATTGTCTTCAGGTATCTCAAGAACTGCCACATGGAAGAGGGAGCAAGCTTGTTTTCTTCTGACCTGAATTGATAGCTTCGACTTACAAGAAAGGAACATCCAGAAGAACTTTCTGATGCTAAGAGTTGTTTGGCAGGCTTCCTTGGAAGATGGTGGACTCTCCTTCCTTGGAGGTTTTTAAGCAGAGGTTGGGTGGCCATCAGTCAGAGATGTTTGAGCTGAGATTCCTTCGTTGCAGGGGGTTGGACTAGATGACTCTCAGGGTACTTGCAGTTCTACAATGCTATGATTCTCTCACTCGCTGGATCATCACCTTGTCATGGAGAAAGGGCTTGCATGTTCCTATGACCCTTGTGAGCGAAGCCGTCTGGAATCTTGTACTCCCAGCTGCGTCACCCAAGGCAGTAAGGTCAAAGGGAAGGAGCTAGACAAAGAATGATCCAAGAAGTCCTCAACGGCGGAACAGGCGGAAGATGACAAGTGGCATGTTACAACGTCTATGAAGGCGGATGAAGGCTGCATCAGACAGGAATCTACCGGTTTGTTGTGACTACTTCATGCTATCGGAACAGAGCCCTACTGCGAAGACTGTGCGTTGGTTAGCGTGCCCTGATCTACACACATAAAACAAATTCACACACAGGCGTCTTCCAAAAACCCATCCCAAACCCCCAAAGTCCCATGGCGATCGGCAAATGGTAACGGGGGCAGGATCGTGAAATCTGGAAGCCCCTAATCATGAACCGGCACATGGGTGGTGGATACAGATTCATTTGTTTTGACTCAAGGAATGAGGCAGTTGTGCAGCTCTGCAGCTGTATCCATGACTGAGCAGCCCTTTTTAGGATCCACTCTTCTCACCCCAAAAAGGGGGAGGGGCTGGAAAGGTGCCCTACACTTGGCAAATCCACACCGTGATCAACTCCCACCCGGAAACCAGGTGCCCTACACTTGGCAAATCCACACCGTGATCAACTCCCACCCGGAAACCTTCCCACCTGGAAGGATGTGTGGATCCAGAATTGGCCTCCACAGTCACTTACGGACTCGTTGTTAAAACCGTGTTTATGGAAGACAATCTTACTGGGCTATGAGTGATCGCCAAAGAAGAAGGAGGTATGATTCTATGGACCACCATCGCCACCATCAATTCCCACCAGCCCCAGCCAGCATGACTCAGGGGCCAGGGCTGCTGTCTCTCCAGGCATCTGGAGGCCACCAGGTTGCTGAAGGCTGTTCCAAAGAAACACCCTTTCTCTCTGTGAAGGTGGGAGGCACAGCTGGTTGATCATATGGATGGCATGACTTTGACACCTTTATGGATGAGCTACCATTGGGCTGCCAATGGCTACTAGCCACAATGGCTTGGCTCCTGCACTCAAATCCTGCTTGTGGGTTTCCCAGAAGATGAATCTGGTCGGGCATTGTGAGAAGCGTTGTCAGGACCAGACGGGTCATTGCCTGACCCAGCAGGCTCTTCTTATGGGAAGGATTGTAATGCAGAGAATGATATTCCTTGTCTTTTGGGTAGAGGAGGCATGGCAGAGCCTTCCCTCCCCCCTCCAAAGGCCCGCGGGATCTTCTTGCTTCTCAGGGATTTTGGCTCCCCCCCTCCACCCCCCTCCCCAAGCTCAGGCGCCTCCAGGGCAGCGCAGGGTGATGGCCTGGATTTATCGGCCGTGGAGCTCCTGCTTTTATGGATGTTGTTCCAAGTTGTGCACACAATAAAGAAAACACATTGGCTCGGCTGTCTGGCCTGACTCCTTCCCTCACTTTGTAAAGAGCGGCTTCATAGTCCAGTAAACCTTGTTGATGTTCCTTGGACCGCTTTATAAAAACACTCGGAGGGATGCTTTTCGCCCGACCGTGATGATGGGCTGTTCAGCTAGCTAGGACTCTCCTCTCTCTCTCTCTCTCTCTCTCTCTCTCTCTCTCTCTCTCTCTCTCTCCTGTTTCTAGCAGAGAATACTGAATTCTTCTCCCTGCAGCTGAATCCCAAAACTGGGCCAAGTTCAAGGTGTTGTTCCTGTTAGTATACAAAGCTTTTCAAAACTCTTTAGCTACGAGATCGCCTTGCCCCACCTGCGGCAAGCACTCAGGCGCTGAGTGCGGCAGCACCAGTGTTCTGAACTCCCGTGTTATCCTTTTGGAAACTGCTTTGTAGGAGTGCTTGTTTCTTTGTTTGCCAACCATCAAGCTGTGGATAATTTTTATGAAATGAAGGAATAAACTCCTTGCTTCCTATGGGACAACTTCATGGGAGACAGAGTAAGGCCCCCTTTGGGACAGGACTAATCCTCTTCACCATCAATATTCGTATTATAATTATTATTATTTATTAAGTTGTTCAATTGCTTTATCTTGCCGAAGGCATCCCAAAGTGATTTGCAGCCAAGCAGCCGAACCAATTTATTTATATTTCACCTTTTCCCCTGTCAGGGACTCAAGGCGGATTATAGCTAAAGCAGAAACAGCTAAAAACAAGGGGGAGCATCATCATTAAACACCCCCCCATTAAAACGTACAAATCATTGCAATAAGAGCTCACACAGAGAGACATCATGCGGAAGCACAACGAGAGGCTCCCGCTCTGCCGCTCCTTCTCTGAAGGTCATTCCCCTCGTCCTCTGAGCATTTCCCATCCATGCTTTCGTGGGCCGGCCTTTTTTCCTGGAAAGCCGGTGCACGAAGCGGAGGTGGTTTTGCAGGGGTGGTGGGCGCGAGGGTGGTGGCAAGACATGCAAACAGCACCCCTCCATAGCGGCCAGAGATTTATCTCCCCGCAGCTCCTTGTTTCTGGCTTTCTTAACTCAGAGCCAAGGAAATATATTGTCACCGATATTTATTGGCCTTGCCAGTAACTGCCATATTTGTTCTTGTGTTGCAAAGCGCCATAACTCACTTAGCAAGCGCTGGCCCTACACCTGGATGAGATATGTCCCTCTCTTTCTCCCCAGCTCTTCTCCTCCCTCCGCCCTTTGTTTTCAGATGCTTTGGCATAAAAAGAAGCAAAGAAAACAACAGAAATGGTCTTCCTGAAAAGAAGGGAGAGAAAAACCAAGAGCAGAATTTTCACCTTGAGAGCAAAGACAATGATGGAGAGATGAAGAAACAAGCAAATGTAGAGGAGGAGGAGGAGGAGCCTCTGCAGAACCACAGGCGAAGAGCTTGGTGGAGATGCCACAAGAGGCAGCGTGGCGTAATGGTTAGGGTGCTGGACTAGGGTCTGGGAGAGACCTGGGTTCATTCCCCCACCGGGCCATGAAGCTGACTGGGTGACTTTGGAGCCAGTCACCGTCTCTCAGCCTGACCTACCTTGCAGGGATGCTGTGGGGGTTAAATAAGAAGAGGTGGCATATGCATGCAATCAAGGCATCACAAATGAATCTGGAGGGAGACGGTCCAGGGACTGGGGCTCAGGCAGGCATCACACTCTCAGTCTGAGATCCGTAAGTCGGAGATCCCCATTCCTCAGCTCCTCCCTCCCAAATGTATGGCCCCAACCCAGACAATGGAATTGCCAGAAACCAGGCAGTTCTCTTCCATTTCCAAAGGAATTCTTCATTGGGCAGCCAGGCTGTTTGCATTATTAACAACACCAGACGACCTTTCCAGACCGTTGAGAAATTCAGTGCAAATGTGCCGGCCGTGGCCCTGAGTCTTGTCCAGCCATTCAGGATATTGGAACGTCCCTGTGTGGGGTGGGGTATTTTTAAGGGCTTTTTGCTGAGATCAAGTTTCATTCTGGAGACGCCTAATTCTGCTATGATTGACTCTAACCAGTACACCGCACTGCCTCCTGTGCAGCTGCTCCGTTCGCTCTGAATTCAGTGCCAGTTGCAAAGTGGCCCGGTTGGTGTCAGTTCCTTGCCTGAATTAAGTGCAGATAATGAGCACCGAATCCTAATAGCCGCTCGTGGTGGAAACAGGGTTCCTATCTATGAATATCAGCCGTGTTCATTATGATCTGTGCTATTACAATGAATATCAAGTGAATTCATTGTGGCAGCCCACCTACCAGAAAAGGCTCTCACTGATTATGAAATGGTAAATTCCCATTCAGTCATGCAAACGGCAAACAGATACCTGCAGAAGTGCCTTCTCCAGCGCTGGGAATGCCCAAGCAGATCCCTCCTGGGGAACTCAGGTGAGAGGGATCGTTTGCTTTCCTGAATCTTCACTTGGAGCGAAGGCAAGGATTCCTTTCTTACTTAGCTGGAATTCCTGTCTGACCTTGCCTAGAACTGAACACCCAGGAATGTAAGCACCATGCTATAAACTAATTTGTGTATTCCATAATATTTATAGTTACAGGTAGGTAGCCGTGTTGGTCTGCCATAGTCAAAGCAAAATAAAAAATTCCTTCCAGGAGCACCTTAGAGACCAACGAAGTTTGTTATTGGTATGAGCTTTCGTGATTGTGTGAAGAAGTGTGCATGCACACGAAAGCTCATACCAATAACAAACTTAGTCAGTCTCTGCTACTGGAAGGAATTTTTTTATTTTGTTTTGATAAAGTTTATACACTGCTTGGTTGTAAAAAAAAAACCACCCCAACAACCCTAAAAGCAGTTTACAAAAAGATAAAAAAGAAAATCAAGAAAAAATTATGACGATACCTTGAAACATACAGAAAGTTAAACTCAACTTCTTAAAATTCACATCAACTTTCTAAGCCTCTGGGTAGGCTTGTCAAAACAAGGATGTTTTTAAAAGGTAAAGGTACCCCTGCCCATACGGGCCAGTCTTGACAGACTCTAGGGTTGTGCGCCCATCTCACTCAAAGAGGCCGGGGGCCAGCGCTGTCCGGAGACACTTCCGGGTCACGTGGCCAGCGTGACATCGCTGCTCTGGCAAGTCAGAGCCGCACACGGAAACGCCGTTTACCTTCCCGCTAGTAAGCGGTCCCTATTTATCTACTTGCACCCGAGAGTGCTTTCGAACTGCTAGGTTGGCAGGCGCTGGGACCGAACAACGGGAGCGCACCCCGCCACGGGGATTCGAACTGCCGACCTTTCGATCGGCAAGCCCTAGGCGCTGAGGCTTTAACCCACAGCGCCACCCGCGTCCCTTTAAGGATGTTTTTAGCAGGCACCAAAAACTGGAGGGGTCTACAGGATGTCAATAGGCAGGGAGTTCCAGAGGAAAGAAGAATGGCGATCTTCCAAATGCCAAACGGAGGTCCCATGGCGCCTGTAGTTGTGCCCATTTCACTGATCCAAGCAGCCGAGTGGATACATGTGGAGAAAGGCGAGCTTGTAAGAACTCTGGTCCCAAGTTGTTAAGGGCTTTATATTGTAATATATAAACCAAGCCTGATGAAGAATGGTTGAAGGAGCTGGGTATGTTGAACCTGGAAAAGAGGAGACTGAGAGGAGAGATGAGAGCCATCTTCACATATCTCAAGGGCTGTCCCTTGGAACATGCAGCAAGCTTCTTTCCTCCTGATCTGGAGAAAAGGACAATAATTCATTCGTGAAATGCAACAGTTTAGGGACTAGTAATGTTCATTAGGCCGGGTCAATAAAGTATCATCAGTCTATAATTGCACTGTATATCCTCTTCCTTTAATTTTTGCCCTGATTGTATTTAACAAAATCCATTTGTTGCCGCTAAAGCTTCTGGTGCTACATTAAACAATGAAGGAGACTCTGGCGGAACTGAAAATATTTAGATCTACTGTATGCAATCAGCTCTGAAGGTGGCTGTATATGAATCAGCCAGACTGAAATCCGCTGCGCGTCCAGGAAATCCATTTATGCCTCACCTTTGTAAGAAGAAGCGTGTCTTCTCAACAATGCCTTCCGCCTTGCAGGATTGCGGCAACATTTTCGGGTCATTTCATTTTCATTTTGCACGGTACCAAAATATGACGCCTTTAAAGAATCGACGCCCCATCCTTCATTGCAAATGGCCTCGGAACGGGTCACGAAATTAAATAAAAAGGAAGCGAAGCAAGCCATTGGCAGAGGAAAAAGGAAGAAGCCTGTCATGTTTGTCCCCATATTGTAGGGCCAATGGAATAGAAGTTGTGCTTCTCAATTTGAACATTGCAAACATGAAAAGACAAGGAAGTGTACAGCTGAATCAGCTCAGGTTCACAATTCTGAGAAAAGGCTCAAGTGCTGTTGAAACAAGTAGGAATGGCAAACGTAGTCAAGGCTGCTTTTCAGGAAGGTTCAGGGGTTGAGCTGAGAGAAGGAGCCTCACCACTAGAGCTGGGAGGGGGATTCCGGCACGGGGAGAGGGAGAGGCCATTTCTGCACAACGCTGCTCTTTCCTCAAGGGCTACTTCATGCCTGGATTTTGACTCTTGTGACCACTTTTATATACTATGAAGTAGACACTAAACAATACAGTGCAAAAAGAGGATACATTTTGGTGGGCAGAGGCGTGAGTTTACTTTTCCTAATTGCTCATAGTAATCATATACTTGGGAACAGTTGCATTGGCTCCAGAACCATGCATTGGCTCCAGAATCAGAAACAAGGGCTGAAACTGAGAGAATCTAAAGTCAAGGCTTGTTCTTGGCTCACCAGCTATGGCTTGCTTTTGCAAAGCAAACCATGACCTCCGGTTCGGATCCAACACTATGCCAACAATTGCAGTTTGTAGCTCCTCCTCGAAAGTGAGGAGCCTATACTCGTAGAGAGCCAGTGTGGTGTAGTGGTTAAGAGCGGTAGTCTCGTAATCTGGGGAACCGGGTTCGCTTCCCCGCTCCTCCACACGCAGCTGCTGGGTGACCTTGGGCCAGTCACACTTCTCTGAAGTCTCTCAGCCCCACTCACCTCACAGAGTGTTTGTTGTGGGGGAGGAAGGGAAAGGAGAATGTTAGCCGCTTTGAGACTCCTTAAAGGGAGTGAAAGGTGGGATATCAAATCCAAACTCTTCTTCTTCTTCTTCTCTTCTTCATAGCAGCCTGAGCATTCCTGGTAAACCATTAGCCATGACTTTCCATGAAATGTGAAACTGGGATCTTCCCAGTTTGCAGCTCAGGCAATTCACTGCCATGGTACTATTCCAGTGGTACCTTGAGTTGCAAATGCATCAGATTACAAACGTTTCAGGCTAGAAACTCTGCTAACCTGGAAGAGTTACCTCGAGTTGAGAACTTTGCTGCAGGATGAGAACGGAAATCGTGTGCTGGTGGCGCAGCTGCAGCAAGAGGCCCCATTAGCGAAAGCACACCTCTAGTTAAGAACACTTTCAGGTTAAGAACGGGCCTCTGGAACAAATTAAGTTTGTAACTAGAGGTACCACTGTATTAATATTCTGCAGCTGGGAACAACTAGATGTGTAAAACATGACCCCTTTGGAATAAAACATTGCCCAGACTTGTAAGTTTGATTCAAAGCTCTGCTTGCAGAACTTTATTCAAAACATCATCATCTTCATTTTATTTGATTGCTGCCTTTCCACAGTTAAAAACAATGCTCAAGGCGGCTTACAACATGACAAGATTTACATAATTACAAGGGTCATAAACAATAAATAAACCACATCAAAAAATACACAACCAAACCAAATGGAAAACAATTTCCACATAAATCAAAATCTAAAACTAAGAATACAGCATTAACAACACAGTTTAAAATGGCATAGGTAAAAAATAACAGCAATTTAAAACAAACAAACGAAAGCAAAAATGGAACCCTCTCTGGCCAGCAGCAGTGGCAGCAGTCCTTTATGGAGCCCGTCAGGCCCCGCCCCAGGCCAGGTGGTGAGTGGCTGGACTGGGGCCCTCAGGCGCTCAGCAGGCCAGCAGCAGCAGAACAAAACAGAACCAAAACCAGTAAATGATACATCCAAACAGTTATACAATATCTTGGTGCATATCCAGCACAGGCTCAGCAACTTAAAAGTACCAAGGCTGTTGAGTTTCCGGACAGAGTCATTTGCACATCCTTCTCCCAAGGAGCCAGGGAACAGAAGACGAAAGGACCAACTCCCAAGATGGTGATTTGCAATTCAATAGCCTCCCATGTGATCTAAAGTTAAATACTCATGACAGAGTAGCAGCCACAGCAACTGTTAATGATCAGCCCACCCAGGAGCTTAGAGAGCCCTTCTTGCTCTTCTGTAGCCTCAATGGCATCTTCCAGTCAAACCTTTTCAACAACACACACAAGCGCACCAACAGCTTGAC
The DNA here is from genome assembly GCF_965153285.1 of Podarcis tiliguerta. NCBI lineage: Eukaryota > Metazoa > Chordata > Lepidosauria > Squamata > Lacertidae > Podarcis > Podarcis tiliguerta. Next base: position 134,618,908 of record NC_139534.1, on the reverse strand, counting down.
CTCACTCCCAAAGGCAACCTGCTCCATTGTCTCCCGCGACAATGATTTCAGTCCAAATTAGAAAATATTTGAAAAACTTGAAAGCATGCCATCTTTCAAACGTGCTACCTTTAAAGGCCTTAAAATATGCAAATGCCTTTTGCCAGCAGCTGGGCTGTCCTGTCATTATTCCATTAGGACTTACTTATCATTGTGTTAATGTTTCGTTACCTATTGGCATTTTGCATTTGTATGTTGTAAACTGCCCTGTGATCTTTGGATAAAGGGAGGTGTATAAATTTAGTAAATAACAAATAACAATAATTCCCTTAAAATCTGCAAAAGGCCTGGAGGTTGAGGAAGTTTTGTGGCTTGTGCAAAGCTATGGACTATGTTGGAGTCAGCTGGAAGCAGCCATATAATTTAGCCCACCAGGCAGGGAGAGCTGTGGCGCCTTTAAATGGCAAAAATCGCTTCCAACCAGAGAAACCAGAGGGCTACTGATTGCTATGAGGGCTCTGCTTTGACTCCACGTTTACTGGAGGCAGTAAATGCTTCTGAATATGAGTTGATGGGAGCCACAGGAGGGGAGAGGGCTCTGGTGCTTGGATCCTGCTTGTGGGTTTCTTGCAGGCATCTGGTCGGGATGCTGGACTTGGTGGGCCATTGGCCTGATCCAGCAGGCTCTTCTTAGGTCCTTATGTTAAGCAGGCCCCAGTTGAGTAGCTCTTTCCTGGTTCTCTGGGGAATATGCGTGGGACAAGGTTCTCCAAGCCAGGCACACATGCCCATGTCTCCTGGCACTTGATGCGTCTGGAATGAGACTGGCAGACGTTTCTCTGGGAATCCAGTGCTGAGAACCAGCAGGGAGAATCCCTCCGCTCATAAATTTCAATGGAAGTAACTCATATGATTATGATTTGATACATGAATAGTATACCTTATTTATCTAAGAACACAGCCAGTTACGTCTCTTGTGTTTATTTAGTGTGCTTTACGTGAATATACGTTTGTTTGTTGTTGTTTTGGGGGAATCCCTGCAGCAGAATCTGCAAGCAATGAGAAGCCGCATGGAAAGCAGACTTCAGAGGGCTGACCATCAGGATCGTGGTGGGACGCAGGTAAGGAGGTCATCACTTCAGCTGACTGAGAGCAAAGATCCTCTCTGCTTTGTAGGTCAACAGCCGCAGATTGAATTTTGCCTGGAAGGCTGTGTAGAAAATCACTGCAAAAGGTGGGGAGCCACTGGCGCTCTCTCAAAAAACCCCTGAACAAACGCTCCAGTGCATTTTCGAAATGTTCTGTCTCCCGAACAAAGATTTCCAGCAAAGACATATCTAGGTCTTGGGTTACCTGCTAATGTTTTCTGTTGCCTTAGGAAAAAAGGAATTAGCCTGGTTCCGTGCGCTGATGTTGACAGCTGTGGGCTACCTGCGAGGAAGACGTGCTGCAGGTCACCAAAGGGTTAAGCCTGCAGCCGCCACAGAACCAGGAGCTCCGGCCCTTCATAATATAATGATGCACCACGTTGGTGTCGCAGGGAAGGATCAGGCCAAGGACATCTTCAAGGGCGAAAGCGCTGGAGGAAGCTGTAATTTGGCCAGGGAGCGAGACTCCGACATGGCAGAGCTTGTGTTGGAGATTCGTTTAAAGCATGTAGCAAATAAAGGCGTCTGCCCGGACAGAGCAGCGCAAGGCTCTCCTGGGAGACGCAGGAACACAGATAGACCATTAGCCACTTAACCATGATAAAATGGGACAGGATTGCAGCATGCACGGAAGCCACAGAGGAGGAGGAGGAGGAGGAGGAGAGGCAGACCGGCTCAACCCCTCCTGGTGTTTGCATCTCTCTCACACACTGTTGCGGGGAGAGAGCTGAGTGAAGGCAGAAAAGGGCCAGAGGGAGCAACACCTTTTCAGAGAGGCAATCCAGGGAGAGAGGGCGTGAAGGCTGCAGAAGAGGCCATGCAGCAAAAGGTGACTGAGCAGAGGCAGGCAGGGAGACAGAACCCAACCATTTGCCTCCAGGAGGCAACATAGTCACTGAGGAGAGAGTTGTAGAGTTGGAAGGTACCTCCAGGGTCATCCTCTCCAACACCTGTGATGCAGGAATCTCAATGAAAGCACCTGAGCCTGCAGAAGGTCCCAGATTCAGGCTCCAGCTTCTCCAGATGTGGCTGGGAACACTCACCCCTACCTGACACTCTGGAGAGCCCTTGCCTGTCAACGTGATGAGCAGTGAGGAGCCTGATGTCAGTCTGAGTCAGCCTGAGAAGTGATCTGAGAGCCATCTTCCAATATCTGGATGGCTGTCACTTGGAAGACAGAGAAAGCTTGTTTTCTTCTGCTCCAGAGGGGAGGACCTGAACCAATTGATTCAAATGACAAGGAAGGGGATTCCGACTAAGCCTTAGGAAGAACTTGATGGTGCTAAGAGCTGTTTGACAATGGAAGAGCCAGCCTTGGAAGGTGGTGGACTCTCCTTGGAGGCTTTTAAGCAGAGGTTAGATGGTCATCTGTCATGGAAGCTTTCGCTGAGATCCCTGCATTGCAGGGGGGTTGGACTAGATCAGGGGTTCCCAAACTAAGGCCCGCAGGCCAGATAAGGCCTGAGGGACTTGTGTTTCTGGCCCGTGGTGACCCCCGCCGCCCGCTGCCACCACCCTCTCTTACCGGCGCAGTGCTGTGCTGTGCGGCTGCCCACTTCTGGGTTGGAGGAGCACTGGAAATAGCTTGTGCGCATGCGCAAGCATTATTTGTGCATGTGCAAGCATTATTTCCGGTGCACATCTGGGTTGGAGGAGGCCCATGCACATGCACACAAGCTATTTCCGGTGCTCCTCCAACCCGGAAGTGTACAGAAAATAGTGTGTGCCCACGCAGATGGGCACGCGCTCCCCTGCCCTCCGGCCTGCCACGCAATCGACGCTGGAGACACCAGCCCAAGGTGCGGTAAGTGTGCTGACCCCTGGACTAGATCATTCTCAGGGTTCCTTCCACTGCTGTGATTCTACAATTCCACCGCACCTGGCAGCAAGAGTTTGGCTTCTGCAAAATAACTCGAAGGAGTGCTGAAGACTGGAGAAAAGAGGAAGAGTGATCTCTGCACACCCACCCAAGAAGGGATTGGGGGCAGTGGCTTCCCCTGGAATAGGCTGCAGTAACTGATGAGTTGCAAAACGCCTGACAGCTCCATTGTGTTGGAAACAAGGAGCGCTGGCAGCAACGAGCGACAGTTCTCCAGTGTCATCGAGAGATAACAGAGAGAATAACCTGAATCGCTGCCAGACGGATCCACTTGCCAAATGTCTGCAAAGATCGGTTTGGGGCAGGAGAAAGCAGCCCGGCCCAGGGAGAAAGCCGAGCAGAAAACATGACAGAGGCAAGCGGGAGGGCAGGCATCAGATGCCAAGTTTAATTCACATGATTAACTCTTACTCTTATTCTTATTATTAAGGTTTTGCATTTGTTGGTTGCTTCCTAAACATTCCTTTCTCAGAGTATGTTATGTACTGAGTTGAATAGGAGCCAACATGCAGCAGTCTGATTGGTCCACAGGAGCCACCCAATCCAGCTCCAGGTGGAAGTGAATCCGTAACCTGATTGGCCTACAGGAGAATCCCGGAATTAGCCAATCACGTGGGGCCCATTGTGTAAATAATGTATATAAAGCAGACATTCTGGGGGAACTTCCACTATGAGCTGAATAAAGAGAATGAAATCCACTCTCGACTCCAAGTATACTTCAGAGTAGGAGCTGTTTGGCTGTGGAGAAACTCCCTCAGAAGGAGGTGGGCTCTCCCTCACTGGAGTTTTTTCAACGGAGGTTGGATGGCCATCTGTCAGAGATGCTTTAGCTGCAATCCATGCATTGCGGGGGGTTGGGCTAGGGAACCTTTGAGGTCCCTTGCAACTCGACCATTCTATGATTCTATATGCAAAAACCAAACTGCGGGAGGCAGTGGAAGACAGGAGTGCCTGGCGTGCTCTGGTCCAGGGGGTCACGAAGAGTCGGACACGACTAAACGACTAAACAGCAACATATGCAAAAAAAAAAATCTCAGAGCAACTTATCAGCAGGAGGAAATGCAAGCAGGTAAAATCAACGAGGAGCCAAATTAAAAAACAACAACAAAAACACACACACATGGAGAATACAACATTCCAAAAATGCCAGAAATAATACTATCAGAAGGACACATCTTATCCCACTCAACCAAATATTGAGCCACACAGTCAAGCCTTTGGCCTGATCTAGCAGTCCCTTCTGAGGCTCTGATGAAGGAAGTCTGCAGAATCTGTGGATCTCTCCCCGTTGTTCTGGCTGAGGGGTGGATCCTTCTTATTTTCTGTAGCCCTGATTCCTCATCTTGTAGCCTTGAGCAGGAACCCGTTTCCAACTGACGGAGGAGCCTCTTGCAGGACGGAACGTTTGCCACTGCTGCCTCTGTTGGCTTTTTCCGCTGAGCGGGTCCAGAAAACGAGCAGCGACTGTCTCTTTCCCCTGCTGCTGAGCACAGGCCTCGCCTTTTGCCTGCCTGCGATGGAGGCATTACCAGGGAAGCCACAGAGTCTATCAGAAAGGCCCCGGGGGACGAGGCAGAGCAGCATCCTGCATTCCTGCTGCAGAGAGGGAGTGAGAGAAAACACCATCTTGCAGGGAAATGGGGATCCCAGCCAGAGGCGACGGGGATTTAATTGTCTCTTGTGCAGGACCACCATCCGGAAAAGCAAAACAGGAGGAAGCAGGCCTCAGCACTGAAGCTGCCCGCAGCTGCCTCCCTCCCTCGCTCGCTCGCCTCCTCTCTTTTCGGAAGAATGCTGCTGCGATTCTGGGTTGCTCGCCAGCTGGGAGCATGGGAGCGTTTTTTGCCTGATCCAAGCCAATGGATTTGCTTCTCGGGTCCTGGAGCCACAGGCTGGCAGAAGCTCCTTTCCCCAGCTGCTTCAGAAGTCAGGCCAGCAGATGCTTCCACAGAGGTGGGTGGGTGGGTGCAGTTTAAGGGGGGTGGCCGAGGGTGGGGGTGACGGTCAGTGAGTGTCTTCCAAGTCCAGTCCAGATGGCACGAGATTCTTCATCAAGAGCGCCACAGGAGAATCACAATGAAAGCACTTGAAAAATAAAATGCTTTGGGCTTTTCTTTCTTTCTTTTGCAAATTGATTTTTGAATATATATGTCAGCAGGTCTTTGGGTCCTGCTGGAAATCTTCCTCTGCTTTCTGCACCACCCCAACCTGAAGCAGAAACCTTCCATGCTGGGCAACAGGGAGAGCAGAACTGTGCCATAATAATAAATACTCTAGGCTTTTTTCAACCATTCTCCATCAGCTAATGAGGGGGAAAGTAGAGAGGCAATTCTGGTGAAATGCAAATGGTGGGTGAGATTTTGCTGTGCTTCGCTTCCTTTCGAAGGCCCTGAGGGATGTCTGGGAGGGTCTCTTCTCACCTTCTACAGTGTGCCTCACCAGGGGTCTGCCCTCTGCAGCCTTTCCAGGTGCTTCACTTAACACCCAGGAGAAGACATCCTCAGCTCACTCCTCCTGCCATGGGACTTTCTGCAAATCTGGAAGGGCAGGCAGGCAGGCAGGCAGGCAAGGGGGGTGGGAGGAGCTCTGAAGAAATGGCTTCTGGGAAGAAAAACATACCGATCCACCGGAATAAGCAACAGCCTTTGATGCCTTTGACCCACAGTGCAGAGGGAGAGAACTAAAACGTTAATGTACGAAATTGGGCTTGGACAGGGGTCAGTCTAAATGATGCCCTGAGTTACAGTGGTACCTCTGGTTGCGAAAGGGATCCGTTCCGGAGCCCCGTTTGCAACATGAGCAGAACGCAACCTGCGTCTGCGCATGCGCAGGTTGTGATTCGGCACTTCTGTGCATGTGCGTGATGTCATTTTGAGCGCCTGTGCATGCGAGTGGTGAAACCCGGAAGTAACCCATTCCGCTACTTCTGGGTCACCGCGGGACGTATCCTGAAAGAACGTAACCTGAACCGAACGTAACAAGAGGTATGACTGTATTCCAATTTTTAGGGTCCTGTACTCAGGGAGGGTTAGAATCTCAGAGAGGAGACAGGATAGCCGTCTTCAAAGATCTCAAGGGCTGTCACATGGAAGAGGGAGCAAGCTTGTTTTCTCATGCTCTGGAGGACTCGAACCCATGGCTTCAAGTTACAAGAAAGGAGATTCCGACTCAACATCAGGAAGAACTTTCTGACAGGAAGAGCTGCTCAACAGTGGAACAGTCTCCCTTGGAAGGTCATGGACTCTTCTTCATCTGAGGGTTTTAAGCAGAGGTTGGATGGCCATCTGTCAGGGATGCTTGAGTTGAGATTCCTGCATTGCAGGGGGTTGGACTAGATGGCCACTTCCAACTTCCAACTCTAAAATTCCATGATTCTATGACTTTATGATTCTACTGCTGATCTGGTCAGATAAGTTTCTTTGGAAGACAATGACCTTGCTTGGCCACTTAAATGTCCCTATCAGCATCCCAAAAGAATGAGCCAGGTTGCAAGATCTAGAACTCAGGGACGGGACCCTCCAGGCTGACGGGCGTTTCCTCCGCTCCCTCAGCTATCTGCGAGGTAGGAGAAGAAGATCCAGAAAGAGCTCAATGAGGGCTGAGCTGGAAGAAGGCTGGAAGATGGAGACACAGAGACCTGGTTGCTTTGTGCTGGATCCAAAGCTGTGATGAAAGAAGAAGTGAGATCTGTTGGGGTGTTGATGCTGTGAGCCGCTCCATCCTATGCTCAGGTTGTTGGCATCTGTCTGTCTCAGGAGACAATGGAGGAGGGGGCCTTTGGGGGTGAGGGGAAGCTGTTGGACATTTGCAGCATCTGCTGTGGCTGTAGAGACTGATGTGGGAGAGACATGTTTTGTTGCAGCCGTCCGTTTGTGCTGCTGCAGATGGACCACCATGGACTGCTCAGGTTGTATCTATGTGGGAAAAATGCACATATCCTAAAGGCACCACAGTCTTCGCTGACCTTCATTCCAAGGAAACCAAACCTGGGGAAACCCCTGGAACCCCTGCAAAGGCTGGGTTGGTGCATCATAGTATCTGGGCCCCGGATGCTGGGTGGCTGAGTGCTGAGTTTCAGTTTTTCTTCCTCCTTTTCACCTTCCCTCCTTCCTTTATTCTGCTGTAAATGGGCATGACTAGGGTGAAGGAAAAGATCCAGTTTGAACTTTACAGATGTGCTTTCTTCACCATGTGTGGGGCAAAGGAGTCGGCAACAATCTCACCCTCGGTCCTTTCCAAGGAGGAGGTCAAATCCCACCAAACTGTTGAGCTTCTCTGGGAATGAGCTGTTCGGCTTGGTGGACAGTTCCAGTTTTAAAGCCAATCTATGAGGTCTATGGACGTGCCAAATTTAAGAGCAGTCCAATAAAAATGGCCACAGCTAGAAGAAAATGAAAAGTGACACTGTAGCCCTTTTAACCATGATTTTTAAACAGGCACATAGAGTCGTAGGGTTTGAAGGGATCCCAATGGTCATCTAGTCCAGCCCACTGCAATAGCTCCCCACCCAATTCTGGTGTCCCTTTTCACGTTTCAGGTAGGTAGCCGTGTTGGTCTGCCGTAGTCAAAACAGAATAAAAAAATTCCTTCCAGTAGTACCTTAGAGACCAACTAAGTTTGTTATTGGTATGAGCTTTTGTGTGCATTTCGGGCTTGCCGATCTGAAGGTTGGCCGTTCGGATCCCAACGACGGAGTGAGCCCCTGTTGTGCGGTCCCTGCTCCTGCCAACCTAGCAGTTCGAAAGCACACGAGTGCAAGTAGATAAATAGGTACCGCTCCAGCGGGAAGGTAAACGGCATTTCCGTGAGCTGCTCTGGTTCGCCAGAAGTGGCTTAGTCCTGCTGGCCACATGACCCGGAAGCTGTACGCCGGCTCCCTTGGCCAATAAAGCGACATGAGCATCGCAACCCCAGAGTCGGCCACGACTGGACTTAGCGGTCAGGGGTCCCTTTACCTTTACCTAAGGTGCTACTGGAAGGAATTTTTTTATTTCCTTTTCCCGTTTGTTGGAGAAGGCAATCCTTCATCAGTTTGGGGAAGGTCCGAAGTTCTTACGGCATTCCTGTCCCACTGAAGTGAGCTGCAACTCCTGGCAAGAGAAGGCAGTGCATGCTCAGACTGGTTCTTGAAGCAAAAACGTCACCAGGACTTCAGTGTTGGCAGAGAGAGCCACCTAGTGTGAGCCAAGTGCAATGCCTATTCTTCCAGTTAATGGGACATTGATAGTCTGGGGCGCTCCTGCCTCCATCTCTGTCACGGTGGCCCAGGGGCCCTCAGGGGCTGGGAGAGCCTCTTCCCACCTTGGGCTGTGACCATTTCTGAACAGGGCTGGCCTGGCAAGAGTCCCCCATGCCTGTTTCCCTGCAGACTGGATAGCTGCAATGCACTGTGGGGAGGTTTCCTGTGGGGAGACGGCCGTCAGCATCCTCTGCCTCTGCTCAAAGAATTGCGCTGGCTGCCCTTTAGCTCCCAGCAGGTGTTGAGAGTGCTGCAGGCAGCCTCCTACAGCTTGGGATCAGGATATACACCATTCATCCCTGCACTCGGCAGCTGAGGACCTCCTGATCAGGTGGTATTTGCAGGATAAGGTAGAAACGGGGCTTTTAGTGTGGCAGCACTGCCTATCCCTTGGAACTCCTTCCCCCTTGAATGTTGGACAGACACAATCTCTGCTCTGGTCATTTTAGGCATTTAAGTGAAGACCTTCCTCTTTCCAGCAAGACTTTTCAGCGGAGTTCTTTGTCTCAGCCTGTATGTATGTCAAAATTGTTTTTAATATACAGTCGTACCTTGGTACTCAGGCGGTTATGTACTGAGCTGAATAGGATCCAAAATGCAGCAGTCTGATTGGTCCTAGAACAATAGGACTCAGAATGCAGCCACCCAATCCAGCTCCAGGTGGAAGTGAATCCGCAACCTGATTGGCCTACAGGAGAATCCCAGAATTAGCCAAATGACATGGGGCCCATTATTTAAATACTGTATATAAAGCAGACATTCTGGGGGAACTTCCATTCCTCCTCACCGCTATGAGCTGAATAAAGAGCATGAAATCCACACTCGACTCTGAGTATATTTCACAAATGTAATCCATTCTGGAAGTCCATTTGACTTTGTTTTCTGCTGCTCCAGAGAAGCGGACACGGAGCAATGGATCCAAACTACAAGAAAGAAGATTCCACCTAAACATTAGGAAGAACTTCCTGACAGTAATAGCTGTTTGACAGTGGAATTTGCTGCCAAGGAGTGTGGTGGAGTCTCCTTCTTTGGAGGTCTTTAAGCAGAGGCTTGACAACCATATGTCAGGAGTGCTCTGATGGTGTTTCCTGCTTGGCAGGGTGTTGGACACGATGGCCCTTGTGGTCTCTTCCAACTCTATGATTCTATGATTCTGAAAACGTTCGAAAACCAAGGTGCGGCTTATCAAATCAAATCAAATCAAAACTTTATTAGCAAAGCCAACAGACCACAGCTGTACAAGAGGTAAAAGTGAAAATAGGGATAAAAGGAAGAAAAGAACAGGCAAAAGGAGGTCCGTCGGATGAACAAGTCTGTCACTCAGATGGTGGTCCTCAATTTCGCAGCTCTCTCAATGTACCTCGCGACCTTCTCTGTTATCTGACTATCCGTATCAGATAATAGAAAATACAGTGTAATGTCTGGTGAACGGCCGGGGTTGGAGAGAATGAGTGGAGTAATAATCTCATTCCTTAGGTCTTTGTAAAGGGGGCAAGAAAGAAGGACGTGGGACACTGTTTCCGTGTTACCATCTCCACATGGGCAGAGTCGTTTTTCAAATGGAGTCTTTTGGTAACGACCTTCGAGTACAGCAGAGGGAAGAACATCCCATCTAGCCAATGTAAAGGCACGTCTGTATTTTGGGATGGTTAGTTTAGACAAATATGAGGCTGGAGAGTCAAAATGAGAAGGGGGGAAGTAGGTATACCATGGGCACAGTTTCTTTAGGATAGTCAGGTTGTTTTGTCGTTCAATGTCTTTCAGGCGCTGGCCTATTAGACTCTTTGCTTTAATGAGGCCCATTGATAGTAGGGACTGTGGATGCAGACCGCATGTAAGGAGTTTTTGATGCACAGTTTTGAACCACTTGCTTTTGTAAGGGTCTTGCATTACTAGAGGCAGTAGACCAGGTGGATTCAGATTAAGACGAAGCCAAAAATTGAATGTTCTCTGCCAGGTCCGAGTTTCCACAGATGGAAGGCAGGCCTCAAGTCGTAATGCTGCGTTTGGAACACAGGAGGGGACGCCGAATATCTGCCTTAGAAATTTAGACTGGACAGTTTCAAGACTGGAGCAGTGGTTCCCCGTCCAGATTTGCGCCCCGTACAGTAACTGCGCCAGAGGTTTTGCTTGAAAAACTTCAAGGGCTGCTGGGATGTATCTGCCCCCCTTCGTGTAGAAGAAGCGGGACAGCATCTTGGTACTTTGAGCTGCTTTTTCTTTGGCACATTTTTGATGGACATCCCAGGACCCGGTCGACTGGAAAACGATACCCAGATATTTGAAGGCTTTGACTTGTTGAATTGTCTGGTTATCCATCCTCCAGCTGTACTGTCTGTGTTTCCTTGCAAAAACCATAATTTTGGTTTTCTGATAGTTTATTGCAAGTTGCTCTCTCCTACAGTATGCTGAGAATTCACCTATGAGCCTATTTAAGCCTATTCTTGTTCGAGATAGGAGTATCGCATCGTCAGCGTACAAAAGCACTGATATTGCTTTGTCAGCCAGTTTGGGGGCGTGGAAGTCCGGAGATGACAAACAGTTAACCATATCATTGATGTAGATGTTGAATAGAACTGGGGCCAGGATGCAACCTTGCTTGACCCCCTTACTGACAGGAACTGGTCCTATAAGATGGCCATTTAACGAGGTTCTTACATGCAGCACCGTGTCTTTATATAAGCAGCTGATCAGAAATAATAGTCTTTTGTCTATACTTGATGTGCTCAATTTATCCCAGAGTCTTACACGTGGAATTGAATCGAAAGCAGCCTTTAGATCGATAAAGGCTGCATATAACACCCCACGGGATTTTTTGGCATATTTGTCAATTAAATAGGCTAGGGTGAAGCAATGGTCTATGGTGGATCTGCCTTGCCTGAAACCCGCTTGCTCTTCCGCTAGAATAGCTTCAGTTTCCAGCCAGCTAGTTAGCTTGGTATAAAGATGTTTGGCATATAATTTGCTGGGTATAGGCAGAAGGCTGATTGGTCTATAACTCGCCGGGTCTGTCATGGGTCCTTTTTTATAGATTGGGATAATTATTGCCTCAGTCCAACCATCTGGGAGTAAACCCGTTGAGTCGATCCAAGAAAATAAAGACGCCAGCAGGGGGGCCCACCAGCCAATGTTGGACTTCAGAAGTTCGGCAGGGATGTAATCATTCCCTGGGGCCTTGTTGTTCTTTAATTGTGCGATTAAATTCTCAACTTCCTTCGCAGTTACTGGTGGCCAATGGGGTAGGTCCTCCAATTGAATGCATAGTTTGTAATGTTGGGCTTCCTGGTCATAGAACAAAGATTGAAAATGGCGCAACCACTCCATTGGTTCCACTGTACAGATGGGATTAGTACGCTCCTGGTCCAGTAGACCAGATATGGTTCGCCAAAAGCAAGTAGTATCTTTCTCGTGCGATGCCTTAACCAAACTGTGCCATGCGGCTCTTTCAGCTTCCAGTTTCTTTCTCCTTAGTAATTGTTTGTAAGACCGTCTCAGATAAATATAAGCATTAAGTAGGAGGGCAGTCCCTGATTTCCTGTATCTCCGGTAGGCTGTTCTCGTTTGTCTCCTTGTTTGCCTGCACTCCAGGTCAAACCAGCTAGCTCCGTCCTTTGCCCTCTTTGTAGCGGAGCTATGTATCACTGTTGTTAAATGGGGTTTCAATCTTTCCAAAAGTAATTTAAAGCGTTCCATAATCACAGCTACTGAATTGCCTGATACAATAGCGGAGCGAATAAGCTTTAACTCCACTGACTGAAGAAGGAGGGTTAGATTTTCATTCAGTATTGGGGACCATTTGAGTCTTTTGGGGGCAGGTATATCCAAATTTACAGAAGGTATATATTGTGGCTCGGCAATAGAATAGTCAAAAGGCCGACCTGCAAGCTCTAAAATTAGAGGTAGGTGATCACTCAGAGTATTGTGGCCCACTTGGAACTTCCTTACAAAGCTGTGAGCAAATCTTGAGATTAGGATATAATCTATAACGCTTCCCCCAGCCTTGGAGAAATGGGTATATTCCCCGGGGCGGTCCCCCTCTATATTGCCGTTTAGTATCAGCAGTTCCCTCCGTCTGGCAGCCTGCACTAAGCAGAGACCTGGGAAATTACTTCTACTATCTTTGGACAGTCGTGTCGCGCCAATATCCGTCTGTTCTTCAGGGTCCATAAATTGGTTGAAATGAGTGTATAGGCTGTTGTCATCTGTTCCTATACGAGCGTTAAAGTCTCCACACACAATAGTCAGGGCAGACGGGTAAGTAGATTCGAGAGGCTCTAAAAACGCCTCTAGCTCAGCCCATGTAGCCTTGACAACGGGGTTTTTTTGACCTGGGGGAATATAGACATTGACCAGCAAGAGAGTAGTTCTCTTGAAGCTAAGTAGAGCGGCTGTTGCTAAAGAATTGCAGCTGGGTAGGGCTGTTAAAGAATGCGCCAGCTCCGTGGAAATGAAGCAAGCTAGGCCACCACTAGATCTGCCGCCCCTTAGAGATGGAGAGGCAGGCAGGTAGTGGCAGTTATACCCATTAAGAAGTATAGGGTCATTCTGCCATGTCTCCTGAAAGAAGATGATGTCAAATTGCTTAAGGTAACACAAAAATTGTTGATTATTTTTCTTGGCGTGCCAACCCGCGATATTCCAAGACAGCACTTTTAGGCCCCGGGCCCTTCGGGGAGCTGGATCTATGTTACCACCATGTCCAGCAATTCTTTGGTGTCTAAAAAAACACACCCGTTGGCTCTTTTCGAGGCTGACTGCTTGGAGAGAGTGTAGTGATCCTCTTTTCTTGGTGATTTGGGGCTAGATTTTGGAGTTGGGGGGGAAGCTAATTCATTCGGAGACAATTTAAGATAGCTGTGCCAGGAGCTTTGAGGTTTCACACCTTGATTTGGTCTTACTTTATTGTACATCACAGGGGGCTCAGATTGTAATTCCACGTCTACACATTTAAAGGTGCCTCCCACTGTCTTCTTATCCACCAGACATTTGGGAGATATGGGCTGCACATAAGGGTCCTTCATTGTCTCACCTTGATCATCCTTTTTTTCTAGTCTGCTTCGAAGTAAATCCAGTCTTTTCAGGATCTCAGTTTGAGCTGGAGAATGCAATGACCAGAATCGCTTTATCAGCGAGAGTTCTTCCTCCCAAGCGGAGTCCTCACTATCCCACGTGAGAGGCCCGACGCCAGTTGGATGTGAGGCTTCCTTTTTTTCATTTGGTGCTGTTTGGTGGGGATGATCCTGCTGGAACTTATGCTTTCTATTTCGATGGTTTTGGTGGTTGGTTTTTTCCCTATTGTGAACTTCCATTCCTATGCTCTTGGGCCCCATCAGAGAGGTTGCAGGTGCTCTATTTTCAAATATTCTTAATAGGACTATTCTTTCTTTTTTGAATAGGTTTTTAGCTCTAAAAATGAAACTAGCCAGATTATGATCTAAAAAAGTAATCAATGCTCGTACCGAGCAATCATCTTGATGTAGATACTCTATAGCGGCTATATCAGTTGCTTTTACTACCCCCGGTAAAATGCCACTTATAATGGACAAAAAGTGGTCTATACGGTCCAACCCTGCATAAAATCTAGGCGGTTTAGGGTAATTAGCAAAGACAAGCTTTTGTGGGATTAGGACTAAACTCCATTCTCTTTTGGGACACAACATCTGTCGAACTTGGGAAGAGTGGTTCCCCTCAATAGTTTGGGTCGCCTGCTCACCTCTGTCTACAGATTCTGTGCTGGCCATAAGAGGACTCTGGGGCGGTATAACTGCAGATGGATTAGTTCCTTTGTCCCAGCTCGGTGTTGATTCTTCAAGACTTGATTTAGATTCTTTTATGGGTGTATCTACTTTACGTGTCTCTTTGATGGCACTCGAGTTGGATTTGTTTGTTCCACTTGTAGAAAGGGATGGAAGAAGGTTAAAGAGCTTCTGCCAATATTTTTTACAGGTACGGTGAGTTGTCTTGAGCCGCCTTAGATTTCTCATGTTTTTGCTTTTCTTCATCTTAGGCTCAGCTTTTTTTCTCCGGGGTTTGCTGGGGAGTGGTGGGTCCGGGCTGGCTAGGGGATTTGTATTCTGGTCTGAAGCGCTCACATGTTGTTTGAAATTATCCACTAGGGTCAGGAGCAGCCCGTTTGTTATCGCTAAAAATTTTTTAACGTTAAGGAGATCCTTAGAAATCTGGTATATCTGCTCCTGAAGATAATCACCCCACATTTCTGTTCCGCAGTCATTGGCTTTCAACCACTGGGTTGAAAGATTACCTCCAAGTTCCAGCGGTGACAAATGAGGATTGACATCAGGTGTGTTGGCTGTGTTAGCCTTTGTAGCGTTCTCTGCTATGGCAAGTTCTTGGGCCAGATTTGTTGGATGGTTTGTCCTCTTGTTGTTTGTTTGCAAGTCCTTTAGCTGTGTTGACCAATCCAACACTGTGAGTGGCAAAGGCATAGCTACATCTAGGATACTCTCATTCTGAGTTCTCTTGCTCGAGTCTTTTTGAGGAAAGTAGCTGGTAATTTTACTTTGTCTCCTTCGTCGCTCCAACGGGCTCTGTGGTGACCCAGGCAAAATTCCTTGGTCCTTGTATTTTTTCCTGGTGAGGACCATAGTGGGTATAGTGGGTATATGGGTATATATGGGTGTATGGTAGGGGGTGCTTGCTTAACGGCGGCTTATCTTTTGTTCTAAGCTGGAGTAAACAGTAGCAGAAGTGCCGATTTGTGGAAATTGCCTCCTAAACCTCTCCAACCTCTCCAACTTGTTAGTTTCTTCGGCAATTTACATCGGGGCTTGTGAAGTATCAGTCATTTAAAGTGTTAGAAAATATTACTGGTCTTAAGCTTTCATACTGTGCCTTGTTTAGTTTAAAATTCAGCTAGGTCTTTCTCCCTCATTCAACAGCCTCACGACGTAACCAGTAAAGTAGCTAGGCAGAATGACGAAGCAGAAAAAAGAAAACAAAAGCCCCTTGGAATAATTATCGGGTTGAACTTGCCTTGTGTTTCTTGGGGTTATAGCAGCTTCAATTCCTTCCTTTTTTCCTTCCTTTTTTATAGATAAAAAGCTCGGCGTCCTTCCAGAGGAGTAGCTGGCCTCCCCCGTCTGCTAGTTACCAGCTTCGTGAAGATAGGGCGGCTTGCTGAGCTTCTTTTGGATAAAAATAGGCCTTTGGCACTTAATAAAAGAGAGTGATAATTTAAAACTGCTAAGCTCGATTAAAAAAGAGGAAAAAAAAAAAAAAAAGGCTTTAAAAGTGCTGATAGATACTGATAAAACTATATATCAACGCGGAGCACAGAATAGAGCTACCACTAACGACGCCATCTTAGCTAACACTCAGTCAGAAGCCGCCTCAGCTGCATCGGACGTTCGGCTTCCAAAGAGCCTTTGCAAACTGGAGCACTGACTTCAGGGTTTGCGGCGTTCAGGAGCTAAAACACTTGAGTTGCAAGGCATTAGACAACCAAGATATGACTGTACAGTGTTACCTTGGTTCTCAAATGCCTTGGTATCAAACAACATGTAACCCAAACTCTGCAAACCCAGAAGTCAGTGTTACGGTTTGCGAACTTTTTTCAGAAGCTGAATGTGCTCCGTTTTGAGTGCTATGCTTCCGTTTTGAGTGTTATGGTGAGGTCTGTGTTTTTGCTATTTATTTTGCATTTTTGTGGCTCTTTTTTGTGACTGTGTGGAACCCAGTTCAGCTACTGGTTGATTGTGTGACTGCAGTACATTGTTTATTGCTTTCATTTTATGGATCAATGGTCTCGTTAGATAGTAAAATTCATGTTAAATTGCTGTTTTAGGGGTTGTTTTTAAAAGTCTGGAACGGATCAATCCGTTTTGCATTACTTTCTATGGGAAAGCGCACCTTGGTTTCGGAACGCTTTGGTTTTGGAACGGGCTTCCGGAACGGATTAAGTTTCAGAACCAAGGTTCCGCTGTATACGAAATGGGTCTTAAACGTCTGCAATGTTTTTACGCAAAGAATTCCTTTTGCACTTTTCTTGCTTTGTGGTTGCAAGCATTTGATTTGCTTTATTCTTTTTGTCGTGTGATATTGTGGTCGCCCACCTTGGGACCTGATGGCAAAGGGCAGGAAAGGAGCAGCGTGAGACAGTGGTTAGACACGGAGTTGCCACTGTTCAGAGACAGAGACAATGAAGAATCTGTTTTGCTCTCCAGGGTGGGGGCACTGCCCTTTCCTGAACCTTTCCCAAATCTGCAGCCTTCTTTTTGCAGTGAGCTTGCCGTGAGTCCCTGACATTTGGTCCTTGTGATAACCTTCCTGACCACTTTTGAGAGAAGAATCTTTCAGCCCCCGGGCACAGGGTTGGGGGAGAGACAGCCCTCCTGTTGAAAGAACCACATTTCCCCATTCGACCGGCTCCAGGCATTTTTGGAGGCTCTGCTTCCGCTTTTGCAACCGTAGGTCCCGCTCAGTGGGGCAGTGGGAGGGATCCCAGCCATCTAAGCCCCACAGCCTGAGTGAACATCTCCCTGCTCTTCTGCAAGGAGCTGTCAAGGTGAGAGAAGCCTCTTCCGTCGCTCGACATTCAGGTGACATCCGTCCCAGTCTATGGATCTTTGCATCGGAACATCTGTCTCCTCCTCACATTGCAGGCTGAAGGACTCTAAAAATAGGCCCTGGGTAGTTAATTGAATAGGCTGGATGAAGTATGGCTTTTGCACAGAGACGAGGCAGGGCTGTGGCAACGGCGGAGCTGTGTGTTGAGGGACGGATCCTGCGTGGCTCCGCTCACTGCTCCTTTTCAAGCAGCTTGCTGCCCTTATGTGGAAGGAAGGCCTAGCATGGCACAGGATTGGATCCTCCCGCCAAGAAGAGAAAAATCCTTCAACTGCCCCAATTTTGCCAGGACAGAATTGGAATTTGGGCACCCCAATTTCAAGGCTCCCCCGGCAGAGAGAGAGGGGGAAAGAGAGCAGTAGATTGCAGAGGCCACAGCTGCCACCTGAGCAGTAGACTGGACTCTCCGAGGTAGGTTCTTTGGTTCCAGTCCACATGGATCCTGAGATTCTGCCCATGCAAGGAATGTAGGAGCTTGCCTCATACCAGGCCTGCAAACTTTGGTACGGTCTTCTCTGAAAATCAGGGAGGTCTCAGGAGGTAGTGGACTCTCCTTCATGGCAGGTTTAAATGGACATTGTCTGTCACGGATTCTTTAGCTGTGACTCCTGAATTTCAGGGGCAGACTAGATGACCCTTGGTGGCCCTTGCAACTTTACAGCAGTTCTATGATTCCATGTCCTTGGAAGGTGGTGGCCTCTATTTTCTGGGAGGTTTCAAAGAGAGGTTGGATGACCATTGGTCAGGAGAAGAACAAAGCCATTCACTTGTAATGTTGTTGTTGTTTAGGCATTTAGTCGTGTCCGCCTCTTCGTGACCCCCTGGACCAGAGCACGCCAGGCCCTCCTGTCTTCCACTGCCTCCCGCAGTTTGGTCAAACTCATGCTGGTAGCTTCGAGAACACTGTCCCACCATCTCGTCCTCTGTCGTCCCCTTCTCCTTGTGCCCTCCATCTTTCCCAGCATCAGGGTCTTTTCCAGGGAGTCTTCTCTTCTCATGAGGTGGCCAAAGTATTGGAGCCTCAGCTTCACGATCTGTCCTTCCAGTGATTTCCTTCAAAATGGAGAGATTTGATCTTCTTGCAGTCCATGGGACTCTCAAGAGTCTCCTCCAGCACCATAATTCAAAACCATCAATTCTTCGGCAATCGCTTGTAATGCACAGCCACAATTCAGTTTGGAAGCAAAGATGATCTGCTCTGGCATCCCAAAAGTGCCATTCCTATGAACAAGGAGGTGGAAATGTTTGCAGGACAAAAGGGTCTCACAGCATCCCATGTCCAGACGCTATTCCACCATTCTTCGCAGAAGCCATTTCAGGCAGACTTAGGAAGACAGCTGCCTCATTTCCAAACTATTGAGGAGGTCCGTGGAAAGTTATGCCCAAGCATGCACAGAAATCCTTTCCTTGTCCTCCCGGATGTTCCCTGAGAAATGCCAGCTCCTAATCCTGCAGGTGTGAATGTGGGGGTTTGAGAGGCATCTACAAATATTTATCGCTCCCGTCTTATTTGAAGAGTGGTGTTGACATTTTAATGTGGAGATTAGCAGTGTGTGGGATTTCTATTTTTGCTCTCTGTTTTTGGAGTTACGCTGACAGTTTTATCCGGAAACATAAATACAACACAAAGACATATGGTGGCCAGGAGAAAGGATGGGAAGAGGGGAGAATCTGAGGAAGGAAGGAAGGAAGGAAGGAAGGAAGGAAGGAAGGAAGGAAAGAAGGAAAGAAGACTACTTTAATGGGTGTACTGTTGCAAGTGGAACTTACTTGGCGAAAACCCAATTGCTCTTTTGAGGAAGAGTTCTCAGGTCAAGGCAAATGGTAGCCAACCAAGTGCCCTCAGATGATTCTGGGACTGCAGCTTTTGTCTGTCCCTGCTGGTGTGGCCAGTGGCTAAGATTGCTGAAGTTTATAACATAATGCCTGGCATGGAGAAAGTGATTAGAGAAAGGTTTTTCTCCCTCTCTGGTAACACTTGAATTTGTGGATGTCCAATGAAGCTGAACGCTGGAACATTCAGGACTGAGAAAATAAAGCCCTTCATGGGAGCCAGTGTGGTGTAGTGGTTCAGAGCGGTGGACTTGTAATCTGGTGAACTGGGTTCGCTTCCCTCCACATGCAGCTGCTGGGTGACCTTGGGCCAGTCCCACTTCTCTGAAGTCTCTCAGCCCCACTCACCTCACAGAGTGTTTGTTGTGGGGGAGGCAGGGAAAGGAGAATGTTAGCCGCTTTGAGACTCCTTCGGGTAGTGATAAAGCGGGATATCAAATCCAAACTCTTCTTCTTCTTCTCTTCATTCAGCTCAGAGTTGAACTATGGAACTCCCTCCTGCAGGAGGCAATGATGGCCCCCACCTTGGGTGACTTGAAAGAGCAGGAGACAAATTCAAGGAGGAGGAGAGGGCTATGGATGGTTCTGCTCTGCCTCCACCATCAGAGGGATGCCAGTTGCTGGGAGCCACGGGAAAGCTGAGTGCTCTTGCGCTTGGATCCTGCTTGCCAGTTTCCCTCTGGGGCATCTGCCTGGCCACTATGAGAACAGGATGCAGGGCTAGAGGGGCCGTGGGCCTGATCCTGCAGGCTCTTCTCCTGTGCTTTGTCCTCAGCCCTGGGAGGCTCCTGGATGCTGAAGACTATTGGCACTGGATGCTCATTTCCCCAGCAGAGGCGTGAGGAGCGCTCTGGGTGATTAATTGGCACTTGGCGAGCGAGAAATGGGTTGGGATAATCCCTTCATAAAACATTGATTTATTCTTGGAAGTTCAGGGTTTGATCAATATGTTAGTCCTAATAAGTTGAAAAAAGACTGCAGCCTCTTTCCTCGGGGGAATTCCTCCTCCTCTCCTCCCACCTCCACCTGCGGCTGGCTGAACCCCACACTTCTCCCCCCACCCCACATAAGCGCTTGCTTTCAGGTGCTTCCACTCAGCAGGACACAAGAGCTCCCAGGAAAATACTGGGGAGGAATTCACTCAATTCACACTTTAATGCAAACGGAACAGACCGATTCATGGAGGAGGAGAGGGCAGTGGGTGGCTCCTAGCCACAAAGGCTCTGCTCTGCCTCCACGGACAGAGGCAGCAATGCTTGTGAATAAGGTAGAGGTAAAGGACCCCTAGATGGTTAAGTCCAGTCAAAGGCAACTATGGGGTTGCACCACTCATCTCGCTTTCAGGCCGAGGGAGCCAGCGTTTGTCCACAGACAGCTTTCCGGGTCATGTGGCCAACAGGACTAAACCACTTCAGGTGCAATGGAACACCGTGACAGAAACCAGAGCGCACGGAAATGCCGTTTACCTTCCCACCACAGCGGTACCTATTTATCTCCTTGCACTGGTGTGCTTTCGAACTGCTAGGCTGGAAGGAGCTGGGACAAAGCAATGGGAGCTCATTCCATCACAGGGATTCGAACCGCTGACCTTCTGATTGGCAAGCTGGCTTCTGAATACCAGTTGGGGAGAATACAAGAGGGAAGAAGGGTCTTGTGCTCGGATTCTGCTTCAGGCATCTGGTTGGTCACTGTGAGGACAGGATGTTGGACTAGATGGGCCAATGGCTTGATCCAGATACCTCTTCTTAGGTTCTCATGATCTGCCCCACACCCGTTGCACCACTGCATGAACCGTAGCACCCAGATCTCCTTTGAAACCTGCCTATCATCACATTCTGCCACGCTGCTCTGCAGCCAAAGAGCGCACACAAATTTATTCGTTTATTCACTGTATTTATAGTCCACTCTTTGTTGAATGTTTTCAATCCAAGAGTGTGGAACGAAGCAATAAAAACAAACAGAGAAAAGCGATACACAGGAATTCCAAAATCATATAAGCAGGACCAATGAACAACGAAGCAATTCTATCATAAGGTAAACAAGTAAAATTGTGATGACATAAATTAACATGCCCAATTTAACAAATGACAGACCTCAAGGTCGGCAGGACTGCCAGGTTGGGATGGGCAAGTGGATTTGCCAGCCTCCCCCACCTCTCTTCTCCAGTCGACACAAAAATGTGTGTAAATAACTTACAGAACATTATATTTGAGGAAGCTCTGGCAGACGTGTGTGTGGCAGCCCAAACTGCTTACAAAGACATGTATTTTAGGGGAGCATGACGACCACCATGGCTATGTTCTCCCTTCTCAGTTGGAGGCAGCGATGCTTCTGAGCGCCAGTTGCTGGAAACCACAGGAGGGGAGAGATGCTCTTGTGCTTGAATCCCGCTTCTAGGTTTCCCATGATGGGGATCTGGCTGGCCATCATGAGAAGAAGTTGCTGACCACTGGCTGGATCCAATAGGGCTCTTCATATATTCCTATGAAATGTGTACTAAAACAAAGTAGCAGCCGATAGCTCTCATCCTGCTTGGTGAGGTGTGGATGAGTAACCCCCTTTGGCCAGATGTTGGTCATGCTGATGTGCTCATCACTAGACCATTTCCTCCAAGAGAAGGGGATCGTGCATGTCTGGCCCCCTTTCCATGACCATTTCTTCTGCTTGAAGTCCGCGGGTATTTTAAGGAGATATAATTGTTGGGGGAAGTCGCTAGGCAGTGTCCTAAAATGATCTGAGGTGGAAAATTTGTGACTGTAACGAGGCAGTTGGCAGGGAAGACTAAAAGCAAAAGTGTGTAAGCCTGTCAGGAGTCTGAAGAGGAGAGGGAGAAGATTTAGGGTGGGTGGAAGGCAGAAGCGGATTGGAGGCTGGAGCCTGGCCTGATTTCAGCTAGCATCTCAGCTCAGCAATTATGGATGCTCACCTGTTGAGCTGGACAAACAGCCTGAGGTGGGACGAAGCTTGGGTGACACGCTGGACACACATTGCAAGCGCCCTGTCAGGGTTGTGGCCTTTCCCCCGCTGCCAGCCCCCTCTGGAATATGAACATGGGAGCCAAGATTTGTCCGCTACCCCTCTCCTATGAACTATATTTAAGCCAGTCTCCTTGTAGGGCAGCAAGACCAGCATCAGAAACTTTATTGCTGGATAACCCTCATTTCTTGCTTTGTATTTATGCACTTAAGCCTACATGGGTGTTTGTTTGTTTCTGTAATCATTGAATTTATTCTGTGTTTGCTAAATGGTTGATTTCTGATCTTTTGAATTTACTGACCTGTTTGTATATTTGTAGGGACGCGGGTGGCGCTGTGGGTTAAACCACAGAGCCTAGGACTTGCCGATCAGAAAGTCGGCGGTTCGAATCCCCGCAATGATGGGGTGAGCTCCTGTTGCTCGGTCCCTGCTCCTGACAACCTAGCAGTTCGAAAGCACATCAAAGTGCAAGTAGATAAAGAGGTACTGCTCTGGCGGGAAGGTAAACGGCGTTTCTATGCACTGCTCCGGTTCGCCAGAAGCCAGAAGCGGCTTAGTCATGCTGGCCACATGACCTGGAAGCTGTACACCGGCTCCCTCGGCCTATAGAGCAAGATGAGTGCCGCAACCCCAGAGTCGGCCACGACTGGACCTAATGCTCAGGGGTCCCTTTACCTTTACTTGTATATTTGTATTTCTGATGTTCTCCATTCAGATGTTTTGAATGTTTCCTGTCAGCCGCTTTGGGAACAGCTCATGGTGAAAAAGTGGCACATAACTGAAATCAAGTCAGATCAAGTCAAATTGATGGTTCTGAAGCCCCACCCCCAACCAGCAGGACGAGAGAGCAGGTGGGATCACCAGTCCATGGGATCTCACCATGGAAGTCAGGGAGCGCAGCCGGGTCAGCTGGCCCAGCCCCCCAAGTCATACACTCCACCAGTCCTGTCCCTCAATGCCCACCCATCAGACATGGAGGTCTGAAAAGGCCTGGCAATGGGGTCTCTTTTCCCAGAAGGCCCCATAACCCTTTCAGGAAGATGCCCCTCTCCTCCAGGGACAGCCACACGCCTGGGGATGGTGATGATGATTAAGACGCCACCCATCTGAATGGGTTTCCCAGCCACTCTGAGCAGCTTCCCATAAATTATAAGACCACAATAAAGATCAAACATTAAGAAAGCTTGCAGTGACCCCATCTCCAGAAGAGACTGGACAGGGCATTGCAGGAGCACAGAACCATAGAACCAAACAGTATCCGTTTGCCAGTAGCACAGGGTGCTGGAGAGCACTTAAGTGTGTCAGCAGTCAAAGAAGCTTCAGGTCCAAAGGCAATGTTGAATACAATGGATAAAAATAGGTTTATTCTACAAATATCAGTGTTGTAATTTACCATTACTGACTCATACTTGTGAGCATAAAAGGGTTAATGAGCCCGGAGCTCAAGTTATCCAGTGTGACTGAGCAGCTCTCAGCCGCCTCTGGTCCCCTCTTTCTCTTTCTCTTTCTCTTTCTCTTTTCCCTTTGTGCTTCCTGCAACAAGCGAAGAAGGAGCCATGCGGCCATGGCTCCCTGCAAGTGAGCTTCCTAAAAGGAGATTTTCCAGCCTGCATCTTTGCTAACCCAAAGATTGCACAATCCTTTTTTTTGTAAGTAAACCAAATACTTTTCTTTTCTCATCTTTGTTTTACTGCCATAGGATGAAAGCTGGTTGGCTGTAACTTCTGGAAACTCTGTGAGCAAAATATGCACTTGTTTGCAAAACCAAAGTCTCTGTGATTTATTTCTGCGAAGAATGTTTGTTTATGGGTGGGTGAGGGCAGAAGCAAATCTACCAAAGTTCTTAAGTACTTGCAGCAATCACCTTTGTGCCTAACTCTGCTATGAGACAGTAAGAATCTGTCTTCCAAACCTCTCTCCAACAATCTGTTCGCATGGAAATCAGAAAGGAAAGAGGTCCGAAAAGCCTTCCACCTTGGATTGTGCTCTTTTTGGCTTTTCTTTTGTGGGTGGGGATGGGGGTGTGAATTATTTGCAAGGTTCTCAGAATCAAAGAGCCTTTTCAAAGGGTGTCCCAGGGTCAAGGAGCAGCAAATGGTCATCCACCACTGACTCAAGTGCAGGGAGTGACTCCAATGTCCGTCCCCCCCCCCATGGTGGTCCCTTCTCAGCCCACAGAGGAATTGCAGGAGTCGTGGCAGCATTTAAAGTGCACCCTTTGCCTGTTCTTCTGCGATCATCTGACTACAAAACCAAAGAGGTTTCTAGCATGAATAAAAGATGAACAACACGGTTTTGCTTTTTCTGGAGCCTCTAACCAAGAATCCTTCTCACCTCGCTGTCTGCTTTATGCAAAAGCTCAAGCAAGCAAGAGAATCTACTTTCTGAACCAAAATATCTTCCAACACTGAAACAACCTTTCCTTTGTGAATTTTGCCTTCTCCTTCATGTTCCGTCAGACCTTTGAACAAGTCGAGGCTGTACAAGCCCTGACTAATTTTTTATGGGGGTGGGGGGGGGGTTGCTTCCATGGCTACAGGTTGCTCATGGAGAAAGATGCCAAAAGGAATGAGTTGGGGGCAGAGTGTGATTATCCCCATCCACTCTGCTGGTGTGTAACCTTAAGGGACCAAGATGAGTCCGAGGTCAGGGATTTGCTGGTGGTGGGAGGCGCCAGCTGGGGACCCCCCAAGGGAAATCCCAGAGGAGAAAGGCTCAGAGCCTGGGGTTGATGGTCGGACACTCAGAAGAGGTCAGAGGAGGAGGATTGGGGGGAAGTGCTGGGTGTTGTAGGGGCAACAGGATTTAGTGAGCAGGAGGAATCTGCGACAGGAAGCAGTTCAGACTCTGAGGCTGAAGGTGGGAGTCAAGAGGTTGTTGAGTCTCCCTCTCTGGCTGCAACGAGCTCCGCTCACCCCCAGTCTCCAAAAAATCGCAGAATAATGAAGAGAGCAGAAGAGAGGCCACAGTCTGAGACTGCCTGGGAAACATCTGGGAGAAGAGGAGCTTAGAAAGGGTGGGAGGCAGGTGTGCTGGCCCCAGGGGTAACCCGTGAAACATGGTCCAGGACCAGTCCAGAATCTGAAGGTTCCACTAGGAGTCAGTCCAACAGGGCCAAGGCAGGACACGAGGCAGGAAACCAGGCAAGAACAGGTACAGGATCTCAGGCAGGATCTAGCACACAGCAATGTTGCTCCCACAACCTGGGGCAGGGTCTGACAGCCTTTTATCTTTGTTGGGGTAGTGGCTGGTCCTGATCCCCCAGTGACTCACCTCCCTGTTTCGCCCGAAGGCGAGCACTCCTCCTGCGAGTACTCAGGTCTCTCCTTCTCTCAGACCTCAGTCTCTGCAGCTCGGGAGACGTCGGTGGGTTACTAGACCCAGAGGCCGCCTCAGCCTCCCCTGACCCAGCCGGTAGTGGAGCAGCTGTAAGTGATGGCCCAGCTGAAGGCAACAAGGTCATCCCCATATCTGGAGCCAGGGCAGGCTCAGGCCCCTGACTCGGCCCAGCTGGTGCTTGTTGCAGGGGAACCTGTGCAGACTGGGACTCTTCAGGATCAGGCCCCAGACTTGGTTCAGATGCTGCCTGAGTCTCCTCTGGTTCTGGGTGCGAGCCTGAGTCCCAGGCCATTACAGCAGGGGCCTTCGGTCCTGGCAACTGCTCATTAGGGGCAAGAGCTACTGGGAAGTGTTGCTGAGTCGTATGTTCTTTCTTTGAATAGTTGCCTTCACTGTCAACAGAGCCCTACGTCTTTTGTGCTGACCTGTGTCTGACTCCAGCCAGCCCTGACACCAGGCCAAAGGGGGACCATCCAGGCCAGCCTCCTCTTCTCACAGTGGCCACCCAGTTCCCCAATGAGAAACCCTTAAGCAGGATCCAGCACAAGATCACTCTCCCCTCTCCTGGCTTCCAGCAACTGCTAGCCAGAAGCATCGCTGCCTCCAGCTGTGGAGGCAGAGCAGAGACATCTTTGCTAGGTGCCATCAATAGCCCTCTCCACCTCCATGAATTTGTCTAACCCTCTTGCAAAGGCCTCTAGGTTGGTGGCCATAGCTGCCTCCTGTGGGAGGGAGTTCCACAGATTAACTGTGTGCTGCAACCATTTCCAGGTCTCCTTACCCCCCTGCCAATGTGGTAAGCAAGAGCCACAGGGACCAACGGATGGCTCTCAACCAACTCTAGGGCTCCCTTGGCTTCCACTGCGCGAGCTGAGCCCCCCACTAAGGCTTCGCCCGCCGATTTCTCAAGAGCCAAGCCTAAAACGTCCTGAAGTACCTGCAAGGCTTTCATCTTCATTATGACTCGTGCTTCCTCAATTGTCTTGCAGGTCCTGCCATGCTCAATACCAACTAGATTAAATGAATTACTTCAATTAAATTGGCATTTTGTGCATCACTTGGGTTAGTCTATTTGCATCTCGTTGTGTGCAGAGCAATTTGTCTAACAATTTAAGGGTAACGGAGGAAACAAGCAGGAAACCGGCACTGTATCCTTTTGGAGATATTGTAACCGCACTGGGCACGGTGGTGGGAGGCGGAAAGCCTTTGAAAGCCAGCCCGCGTTGTGTGGGTGGGAAATATGGGTTTTTGAATTAACCTGGAAAACAGGTATGAGGGGGAGGGGGGCTTTGCTTCTGTTTATCGATGCGCTGGATGTTCCAGGTGCCGCGCCAGAAGCCCCGGGCCCTTCGCTGTGTTAACAGCTTCCCAAGATGGCTGCACTCCCCATGTGGCCAGGCATGGGGTCCTTGACTGTAACGGCTTCCAGATGCAGGATTCTGCCAGGGTGCTCCTTACGGAGAGGATTTGCATTGAAAGGGCTTTTCAAGGAGCGACAGCAGCCTTTGGGGGAATTGCAGAAATGGTTTTTCATTTCAGGAGGGATGCATCGTCTCGTGGAAAGAAGGCTTAGCTCGGCGGGGGAGAGTGCATGTCTTGCACATGGGGGGTCTCAGGTACGACCCCCGGCAATCCCAGCGAAATTGCCAACATGCAGCAGCTGTGAAAAAGATGGATTTCCATGCTTGGGATCGTTAGGAAGAGGAAACTGCCGATATCATGATGCCGTCATACAAATCTTTGGTGGGATTGTACACAAAATGCTGGGGGCAGTTCTGGCTGCCTCACCCCGAGAAGGATGTTGTAAGGCTGAAAGGAAGAAGAAGAAGAGTTTGGATTTGATATCCCCCTTTATCACTACCCGAAGGAGTCTCAAGGGACTCAGGTGGTGCTGTGGGTTAAACCACAGAGCCTAGGACTTGCCGATCAGAAGGTCGACGGTTCGAATCCCCGCGACGGGGTCAGCTCCTGTTGCTCGGTCCCTGCTCCTGCCAACCTAGCAGTTCGAAAGCACATCAAAGTGCAAGTAGATAAATAGGTACCACTCCGGTGGGAAGCTAAACGGCATTTCCGTGCACTGCTCTGGTTCACCAGAAGCGGCTTAGTCATGCTGGCCACATGACCCGGAAGCTGTACGCTGGCTCCCTTGGCCAATAAAGCGAGATGAGCGCTGCAACCCCAGAGTCGGCCACGACTGGACCTAATGGTCAGGGATCCCTTTACCTTTACCTAAGGAGTCTCAAAGCAGCTAACATTCTCCTTTCCCTTCCTCCCCCACAACAAATACTCTGTGAGGTGAGTGGGGCTGAGAGACTTCAAAGAAGTGTAACTGGCCCAAGGTCACCCAGCAGCTGCTTGTGGAGGAGCGGAGACGCGAACCCGGTTCACCAGATTATGAGTCTACCGCTCTTAACCACCACACCACACTGGCTGGGGGTTGTGGCTGTTGGGGTTGTTGGTGGGTGAATAACAGAATCATGTGTGGGATGCAGAGCAGTCAAGTACAACATTTTCCTGTTGCCTAGAGTCGACACCCAGGGGAATGTGGCTCCAGACACGGAATACTTCCTGTCCTACCTGCTCTGGAGTTTCTTCCCCTTGTGTGAGACCAGGGAGATGGGAATGGCCCTACCTGACCAGATAAAAAGGGCTGGCCATGCAACCATCTCCCTCCTGGACTTTTGGACCCTTAATCTCTTAGCCAGCACACGGCTCTTCAAATAGGATGGAGCCCACAAGCAGAAAATCTGAGATGTAGCTCAGACTTCTTTTCACTGTAGCCACAAGATAAAGCCTGCCTTCAGATTACTGCTGGGAACTGAATGTGAGTCAAACTTCATTCTTACTTTTAAAGAAGACTGTGTTGTGTCGTTACTATTATTTTAAGGGGGAAATAAAGGGGAAACTCACCAGGAACAATCCAGGTTGGGCAAGCCAGACAGGATTGATTAATTAAAGGATTCTAATGAATCTGAGTTTTGACCAAACTGCGGGAGGCAGTGGAAGACAGGAGTGCCTGGTGTGCTCTGGTCTGTGGGGTGATGAAGAGTTGGACACAACTAAACAACTAAACAACAACAACAATGAATCATCAACTTGCTTCCAATAACTTGCAAAGGGAATATGCTCTGCTGTTTACTCGCTATTGTGAATGAGGAGGGATAATATCAAAACAATAGATCCTCTCCTACCTTCCTTAACCTTCCCACATCATAGAGTTGTAGAGTTGGAAGGGACCCTGAGGGTCATCCAGTCCAACCCTCTGCAATGCAAGAATCTCAACTAGAGCATCCATGACAGGTGGCCACCCAACCTCTGCTAAAAGGAAGGGAAGTCCACCGCCTCCTGAAGGAGTCCATTCCATTGTTCCATTCCATTACTGCCAGAAAGTTCTTCCTGATGTTTACTTGGATTCTCCTTTCTTATAACTTGAAGCCATGGGTTTGAGTCCTCCCCTCCAGAGCAGGGGGAAAACAAGCTTTTCCCCTCTTCCCCTCAGCCTCAGGAATAGTTGAAGGAGCTGGGTAGGTTTAGCCTGGAGAAGAAAGGAGATAGGAGAGCCATCTTCAAATAGCCAAAGGGCTGTCACATGGGAGATGGAGCAAGCTTGCCTTCTCCTACTCCTGCGGGGAGGACCCAAACCAATGGAGATTCTGACTAAACCTCAGGAAGACCTTTCTGACAGTCAGGGTTGTTCAGCAGTGGAACTCCCTCCTGTCCCCAGAGGCTTTCAAGGAGAGTCTGCATGGCCATTTGTCAGGACTTCTTTAGCTGCTTAGTCACAGAGGGTTGGATTAGATGAGCTTTGGGGTTCCCTTCCAACTTTACCATTCTATGATTCCTGCTTTCTCCTGCTTGCTTCGTCTCTCTCCACTTTTGTCGAAACATTCTGCACCGCAGCGACAATTGTAGGTGTGCAGGTGTGCGTCTTCCCTGAGGCAATGGGCTTCATCTGGGATGCTTACAGTGGGCTCAATTTTCATAATGCAGAAATCTTCCTCCATCTCGCCTTCCCGTTAATGATATGTATTGACTTTTTTCAGCATATTGTAAATTATGCATAAAATGACCAATTTCAGTCCCAGGGAAATCGCGGCAGAGAGTCCCCCATGCCCGGCAATTACTGGACCGCCGTGCAAAAAGGCGCTTGGGAGATAGAGACCAAAAACCAGGGCTGGGGAGAGAGAAGGAGGGGTGAAGCGAAGTCTAATTCATCTGAGCAATGTGGGCACCACACCTGATGGGAAAGAGCTTTGATGGCAGCAAATTTGCATTTTTCACAATGGGGCAGAAAAGGTTTGCCCTTGAACTTTCCTAACCAGGAGGCAGAGCCGCATCAAAGGAGCTGCGATTTTTTAGGAATCTGTCATCAGCTCAGCATGCAGAATCCACGAGGCGGTCAAGCATCTTGCCCTGAGGGTCACCTCTTCGCTTTGGGGAGCGGCATTTATCTCCGCAAAGGCATTTTCTCCCAGAATCTCCTGCAGCCTCAAATCTTCTTCCGCTGTTTGGATAATGGCGCATTCAGCATTCACCAGAAACGGCTCTTCTGAAGACCCCATTTCAGCATCATAGACTTTTTTTGCACACACAGAGTCAACATTTCTGGCAAATTTTCACAGGGAGTTTGAAGCAAAGACCCCAAAGCCGACGGTTTCATTTCGGGTGCCCCTCAGCAGACATCTGCTTGGCCTCTGGGAGAACAGGATGCTGAGCTGTGATTCCTGCATGGCAGGAGGTTGGACTAGATGACTCTGGGGACCCTTCCAACCACCAACAATTCTGTGATTCTGTGACTAAATGGGCCATTAGCCTGATCCCACAGGCTCCTCTTATCTTCTTATGTACAGTTGAGACACGGGTGGCGCTGTGGTCTCAACCACTGAGCCTCTTGGGCTTGCTGATCAGAAGGTCAGCAGTTTGAATCCCTGCAATGACGGGGTGAGCTCCCATTGCTCGGTCCCAGCTCCTGCCAACCTAGCAGTTTGAAAGCACGCCAGTGCAAGTAGATAAATAGGTACCGCTCCGGCGGGAAGGTAAACGGCATTTCCGCGCACTCTGGTTTCCGTCACAGTGTCCCGTTGCTCCAGAAGCAGTTTAGTCCTGCTGGCCCCATGACCCAGAAAGCTGTCTGTGGACAAACGCTGGCTCCCTTGGCCTGAAAGCGAGATGAGCGCCACAACCCCATAGTCACCTTTGACCGGACTTAACCGTCCAGGGGTCCTTTGCCTTTTTACCTTTACCTATTTGGGAGCATCACTGCCTCTGACCGTTGAGGTAGAAAGGAAGAACAGTGTGCTGGATCAGGCCAAAGCAGAGCACACCCCCCCCAGTCTTGTCCGGCATCCTGTTTTCACAGTGGCCAAACCAGTTTGGGAAGCCCACGAGCAAACACCCTCTGACATTTTTCCAATGAAAAATAGGGATGTCCTATCCCATCATCATGATTTTATTATTTATATGTTGTCCATTAAATGTTTAAGAACTTCCCTAACCAGGGCACCGTTCAGATGACTCTCTGAAGGTTGTGTAGTTTCTGATCTCCTTGGCTCGGGGTTTGCATGACTCCAGACCCTCTAACATTTCCCTGATGAAAATAGGGATGTCGCTGTGGGTTAAACCACAGAGCCTAGGACTTGCCAATCAGAAGGTCGACTGTTCGAATCCCTGCAACGGGGTGAGCTCTGTCCCTGCTCCTGCCACCCTAGCAGTTGGAAAGCACATCAAAGTGCAAATAGATACATAGGTACTGCTCTGGCGGGAAGGTAAACGGTGTTTCTGTGCGCTGCTCTGGTTCGCCAGAAGCGGCTTAGTCATGCTGGCCACAAGATCTGGAAGCTGTACGCCAGCTCCCTCAGCCAGTAAAGCGAGATGAGTGCCGCAACCCCAGAGTCGGCCACAACTGGACCTAATGGTCAGGGGTCCCTTTACCTTTACCTTTACAGTTGAGTCTTGCCTTTATCAGAACCAACCAAAAAGTCACAAAAAGCAACACTGGAAGAAGAACCCCAAGGGATTGCGAATGAATTTCACTTGACTGTTTTGAGTTCTTGCATGGTGAGAAAGCAGGGAAAGAGCTTCTCTGTCTACTTTCTCGATTTCTGTCATATTTTCTTTTTCATGGTAAATCTTTATTGGTTTAAAATACAGACGTAAATGATCATTTACAACGAAGGTAAATATAGAAAAATTCAATACAGGAGAAAAAACATCACGACATAAGAGTAAGAAAAAAGTTAAAAAGACAAAAAAGAAAGGAAAGAAAAGACAAAGAAAAATAAAAAAGAAAAAACCCCAAAAGTTTATACAAAATCATGTTCATCAAATAAAAATTTCTGCTTAAAACTTCCAATCGTTCTCATTATACCATTTCTATTTTCATGGTTTTGTCACACAGCTTTGCGTTATTTCCTTTTTCATATATTCCACTAAGGTATTCGCTTCATTCATTTTTGTTCACAAGTATCATTCAAGTTCTGCTAAGATGGTATCATTTGTACAATACAATCTTATATATTCCTTAAATATTCTCCATATGTTTTCTGATTTAAAGCTCCCTGACTTTACCTGTCAGTTTTGCTAGTTGGAAATATTCTATCCTAAGTGTCTGCTATTCTGTTATCGTTGATGTTGTTTCACTTTTCCAGTTTCTCACCACAAGTATTCTTGCTTCTGTAATTGCATACATGAACAATGGTCTTGTATATATTTCTTAATTTCTATTGGTAATATTCCTAATAAAAAAATCTTTGTCATATTTAGGGATGGACAACTTTAATAATTTCAGTTCCTCTCACTTCCTTTGTTTCCACACCTTAAGTTCACTTCACCACATTTTTTCCCCAAAGCCCATATGGAAATATTTCAGCATTCTAGTCCACATGTCTTTGAATACACACACATATTTTTTTGCAAGCAATTTCCCCAGACATAATAAATTTTCAGATGTTGTTTTCACTCAGTTATGCTTCTTTATAAAAACTTTCCCCTGACAAGACACATGGACACTCACTTTTTTTCTTGGATAATTGGATCGCAAAATGTTCAGAAGTGCAGGATTTGAAGTGTGGCTCTGTTGGGATTCACATCTTGCCTCAGAGGCATCAAGGCACCCATTCGTTACTTATTTCATAAAATTCATGAGCTGCTTGATTGTCAAAAGCACCTTAAATGATTACATAAGAAAAAAAATACAATACTGTGAAACTTTCAAAGAAGTTGAGCTTTTAAGCTGGAAGTTCACACAAACCCTCTAAGTACCCGGGTAGCCTCGCTTAAACAAGGAAGTTTTCTTCTTTTTAATATAATTTTTATTGATTTTCAAAAATATAAAGAACAGAAAAAAGTTACATCATAATATTATAAAAATTCCACATATCAAGATTACCCTGAATCTCTTGACTTCCCCAGATTCCGTCCGCGGGTCCTATTAATTCTATTTTCAACTACATATCAATACCTTAAACAAGGAAGCTTTTTGCATCAGTCAAAAGGAGTTCGGTGAAGGCCCCTTCTTGATCGCAGTAGGCAGGCCCATCCCATAATGATCATTTTACTATTTAGACCCCACACATCTGACTCGGTTGCCCCAGTCACTCTGGGCAGCTTCCAACATATATAAAAACAAAATAAAACATTAAACATTTAAAAAAATTCCCTATACAGGATTGCTTTCAGATGGCTCAGGGGTCGGATAATTCCATGCCCTCCAACATTTCTCTGATGAAAATAGGGACGTCCTAAGGGAAAGCGGGAAATTCAAGGATCAAATCAGAAACCAGGATGGCTTCTCTAAATCTGGGATGTTCCTGGAAAATAGGGACCCTGGGACGGTCTGCATTTCCAAGCTGTTAAAAGCTCTATATGATAATAGACATCTTTTCCTACTCTCTTGCTAATAATGCCATTTTAAATGTGCATTTTATATTTGATTTCCTCTAGTAATGTTTCCTTTTGAAATGTTAAGATTGTTAAATGTGCATTCCGTACTTGACCCCCTCTGCAAGGTTTTCTTTCGAAATCTTTTCAGAGAATATTTTCGTTTTCTGTTCATTATGTTGCTTTGAATGTATACTTCATACTTGACTTTTTTCTGTCATGTTTTATTTGGGATTGTTTTATTTGATGTTTTAATGGAGGTTGTAAACCACTCCGAGTCCCCCCCCCCCTTAAAAATATAAATGCTTTGTTGTTGTTTAGTCGTTCAGTCGTGTCCGACTCTTCGTGACCCCATGGACCAGAGCACGCCAGGCACTTCTGTCTTCCACTGCCACCCGCAGTTTGGTCAGATTCATGTTTGTAGCTTCGAGAACACTGTCTAACCATCTCGTCCTCTGTCGTCCTCTTCTCCTTGTGCCCTCCATCTTTCCCAGCATCAGGGTCTTTTCCAGTGAGTCTTCTCTTCTCATGAGGTGGCCAAAGTATTGGAGCCTCAGCTTCACGATCTGTCCTTCCAGTGAGCACTCAGGGCTGATTTCCTTAAGAATGGATGCGTTTGATCTTCTTGCAGTCCATGGAACTCTCAAGAGTCTCCTCCAGCACCATAATTCAAAAGCGTCAATTCTTCGGCGATCAGCCTTCTTTATGGTCCAGCTCTCACTTCCATACATCACTACTGGGAAAACCATAGCTTTTACTATACGGACCTTTGTTGGCAAGGTGATGTCTCTACTTTTTAAAATGCTGTCTAGGTTTGCCATTGCTTTCCTCCCAAGAAGCAGGCGTCTTTTAATTTCGTGGCTGCTGTCTCCATCTGCAGTGATCATGGAGCCCAAGAAAGTAAAATCTCTCACTGCCTCCATTTCCTCCTCTTCTATTTGCCAGGAGGTGATGGGACCAGTGGCCATGATCTTAGTTTTTTTGATGTTGAGCTTCAGACCATATTTTGTGCTCTCCTCTTTCACCCTCAATAAAAGGTTTTTTAATTCCTCCTCACTTTCTGCCATCAAGGTTGTGTCATCTGCATATCTGAGGTTGTTGATATTTCTTCCAGCAATCTTAATTCCGGCTAGGGATTCATCCAGCCCAGCCTTTCGCATGATGAATTCTGCATATAAGTTAAATAAGCAGGGAGACAAAATACAGCCTTGTCGTACTCCTTTCCCAATTTTGAACCAATCAGTTGTTCCATATCCAGTTCTAACTGTAGCTTCTTGTCCCACATAGAGATTTCTCAGGAGACAGATGAGGTGATCAGGCACTCCCATTTCTTTAAGAACTTGCCATAGTTTGCTGTGATCGACACAGTCAAAGGCTTTTGCATAGTCAATGAAGCAGAAGTAGATGTCTTTCTGGAACTCTCTAGCTTTCTCCATAATCCAGCGCATGTTTGCAATTTGGTCTCTGGTTCCTCTGCCTCTTCTAAATCCAGCTTGCACTTCTGGGAGTTCTCGGTCCACATACTGCTTGAGCCTTCCTTGAAGAATTTTAAGCATAACCTTGCTGGCGTGTGAAATGAGTGCAATTGTGCGGTAGTTGGAGCATTCTTTAGCACTGCCCTTCTTTGGGATTGGGATGTAGACTGACCTTCTCCAATCTTCTGGCCACTGCTGAGTTTTCCAAACTTGCTGGCATATTGAGTGTAGCACCTTAACAGCATCATCTTTTAAAATTTTAAATAGTTCAGCTGGAATACCATCACTTCCACTGGCCTTGTTATTTGCAATGCTTTCTAAGGCCCATTTGACTTCACTCTCCAGGATGTCTGGCTCAAGGTCAGCAACCACACTACCTGGGGTGTACGAGACATCCATATCTTTCTGGTATAGTTCCTCTGTGTATTCTTGCCACCTCTTCTTGATGTCTTCTGCTTCTGTTAGGTCCTTGCCACTTTTGTCCTTTATTATGGTAATCTTTGAACGAAATGTTCCTTTCATATCTCCAATTTTCTTGAACAGATCTCTGGTTCTTCCCATTCTGTTGTTTTCCTCTATTTCTTTGCATTGCTCATTTAAGAAGGCCTTCTTGTCTCTCCTTGCTATTTTTTGGAATTCTGCATTCAATTTCCTGTATCTTTCTCTATCTCCCTCGCATTTTGCTTGCCTTCTCTCCTCCGCTATTTGTAAGGCCTCATTGGACAGCCACTTTGCTTTCTTGCATTTCCTTTTCATTGGGATGGTTTTCGTTGCTGCCTCCTGTATAATGTTTCGAGCCTCCATCCATAGTTCTTCAGGCACTCTGTCCAGCAAATCTAAATCCTTAAACCTGTTCCTCACTTCCACTGTGTATTCATAAGGGATTTGGTTTAGATTGTATCTTACCGGCCCAGTGGTTTTTCCTACTTTCTTCAGTTTAAGCTTGAATTTTGCTATAAGAAGCTGATGATCTGAGCCACAGTCAGCTCCAGGTCTTGTTTTTGCTGACTGTATAGAGCTTCTCCATCTTTGGCTGCAGAGAATATAATCAATCTGATTTCGATGCTGCCCATCTGGTGATGTCCATGTGTAGAGTCGTCTCTTGTGTTGTTGGAAAAGAGTGTTTGTGATGACCAGCTTGTTCTCTTGACAGAACTCTATTAGCCTTTGCCCTGCTTCGTTTTGAATTCCAAGACCAAATTTGCCAGTTGTTCCTTTTATCTCTTGATTCCCTACTTTAGCATTCCAATCCCCTATAATGAGAAGAACATCCTTCTTTGGTGTCACTTCTATAAGGTGTTGTAAGTCTTCATAGAATTGGTCAATTTCAGTTTCTTCAGCACCAGTAGTTGGTGCGTAAACTTGGATTACTGTGATGTTAAAAGGTCTGCCTTGGATTCGTATTGAGATCATTCTATCATTTTTGAGATTGCATCCCAGTACAGCTTTCGCCACTCTTTTGTTGACTATGAGGGCCACTCCATTTCTTTTACGGGTTTCTTGCCCACAGTAGTAGATATGATAGTCATCCGAACTGAATTCGCCCATTCCCGTCCATTTTAGTTCACTGATGCCCAGGATGTCAATGTTTATTCTTGCCATCTCATTTTTGACCACATCCAACTTACCCAGGTTCATGGTTCTTACATTCCAGGTTCCTATGCAATATTTTTCTTTACAGCATTGGACTTTCCTTTCGCTTCCATGCATATCCGCAACTGAGCGTCCTTTCGGCTTTGGCCCAGCCGCTTCATCAGCTCTGGATCTACTTGTACTTGTCCTCCGCTCTTCCCCAGTAGCATGTTGGACGCCTTCCGACCTGAGGGGCTCATCTTCCAGCGTCATATCTTTTATATGCCTGTTGTCTTTGTCCATGGAGTTTTCTTGGCAGGGATACTGGAGTGGCTTGCCGGTTCCTGCTCCAGGTGGATCACGTTTGGTCCAAACTCTCCACTATGACCTGTTCATCTTGGGTGCCCTGCTCGGCATAGTTCATAGCTTCTCTGAGTTCTTCAAGCCCCTTCGCCACGGCAAGGCAGTGATCCATGAAGGGGAATATAAATGCTATAGAAATGTAAACAATAATAACAGCAACAGCTTGGCAGATAGTGCAGACTCCGGAGCGTAGGTCTTGCCGTATTGGCCTAAATATAAGCCACACTTTCCCCCCCAAATTCCAACCATGAAAAGTTAAAGTATCACTGCTGAAACAGACATACAGCAAAATGGAACATAAAAAATCTTTTATTCCTGATTTGTGAGCTTGAGTCCCTGCGGAATTGTAGCAACTGAATAGCGATTTGTGATTTTAGCAATTGTAACTTTTTGGGGCTTGCAAGATCAGCTCAGAGTTGCAAATCTACCAACCGCAGCAATTTTCAGCCTGTAACCCAATTTTAAGGGAACGGCTTCGGGTATTGTCTCCCCCCCCCCCTTGAATTTTGAAGGTGCCGCTTATTTGCGGGTGCAGCTTATATGCGGGTCAATACGGTATATGCTGGCAAGGCCTCGATGCCATCAGCAATTGAGCTAAAGATACGGTACTTTCTATAATATGTGGTGGTCATGTAAGGTAGTAAAGGGCTTCTGGGAAATGATATATAATGAATGGGGGGGGGAATGTTTAACATTTATTAAAAAACCAGAAGCCTTCTTGCTAGGAATAATGATAATCATCATCATCATCATCATCATCATTTATTTCTACCCCACCCGTCTAGCTGGGCTTCCCCAGCCACCCTGGACAGCTTCCAACAGAAGGTTAAAAATACATATAAATATCAGTCATTGAAGCATCCCTAAACAGGGCTGGCTTCAGCTGTCTTCTTAAATGCCATATAGTTGTTTATTTCTTTGAACTATCAAAAGACTTTAAAAGACTGTTTACATAGCTATCAACTTTTCCCTTTTCTTGCGAGGAATCCTATTTGGAATAAGGGAATTTCCCTTTAAAAAAGGGAACCGTTGACAGCTATGACCATTTCTGTATGTGACAACAGCTGCAAGAATGTTATTAGCTCAGATGAGGAAGGAAAAGAGAATTCCAACAGAAGAAGAGTTGGTTTCCAAAATGATGGATTCTGCCGAAATGGCAAAGATGACCGTGAACACCAGACACCAAGAGGACAAGAAATTTAACCAAGAATGGAGAAAATGTGTCGAATACCTTAAAAACCACGGTAGCTACTCAGAAACATTAGCAGGATTGTGATAACACATCTGAGGTCATATGAACTAAAGTAGAAAAGAAGAAGATGAAATAGAATGCATAAATAGAATTAGATGCAAGAAGAGAGGATTAAATTTGGAAACCAGGAGGGGATTGGGCGAGTCCGAGGGGTTTCGTATAATCCCAGGATTGTATGCATGAAAAATGTTTGGAATGTATGGAAATAATATTATTATAAAAAACTGAAAGTGAAAAAGGAATTCCCACAGAGCGTGCATTTCAGTGATCCAGTCTTGAAGTATCCAGGGCCGCTAAAAGGATTCTTGCTGCAGTTGTTGCAGACAGAAACAGTTTTTGATCTCCCTTTGGTATCTCTTCACCCACTAGAAAAATGCTCAAAAATGATGTGGTGGGATTGTAATGTAATTAAATTTTTTTGGGAAATGATATACAACGAATTGAAGAAAATGTTCCATTTAACATTTGTTGAAAAACCTGAAGCATTTTTGTTAGGGATTGTAGGGAAAGATCTGCCAAAAAAGCTGAAAAACATCTTCATGTATGCGACAACGGCTGCGAGAGTTTTAATAGCACAAGGATGTAAGACTGAAGAAACCCCAACTAAAGAATCATGGCAAGAAAAATTGATGGACTATGCAGAACTGGCAAAACTGACACATAAGCTACGGGACAAGGATAACTGTGACTTTAAAGATGACTGGGAACCCTTTACAAAGTATCTGAAGACGCAACAAAGTGAACTGGACTCCTTGGCTGGCTTTGAATAAACATTCACAAACTTTTTACTGATAATAATCAGCTAAATAGTTTGAGGATCTCTACAACTTTGTAACATGCAGAAAACAGCAGTCTCAGAGAAACCAAAGACTGGAACTGAGGGAAGTCGGGGGGTGGGGGTGGGTGGGTTTTGTGCGGGAGGGTGGGGGGAAGGAGGAAAAATGGGAAAAAAATAAGGATGATATGTTTTTGGATAATATGATTTGTTTTAATTTTGAATATTTTTTTTTTTTAAAAAATGCTCAAAAATGGAAACAAGAGATAGCAATGAATGAAGCATGGCAGGTGAAGATGATGGACTTTGCAGAATTGGCAAAGCTGGTTGGAAAAATCCGAAACCAGCATGATCAAGCTTTCCAAAAAGTCTAGAGTAAATTTCTACGATACTTGAAGGACATTTGCAAACAATTAACAAGACTAGCAGGATTGTAAGAAGACTTGCAATGATAATTGTCACTACCCTTCTGTTTTAATTTTAAAATTGTGATATTCAGAATGAGTGAAACGTAAAATGGAATATGCATAAATGCTATGATATACAAATGAATTTTGAGCAGACCCTTCTTGTGATATGTTCTTACATTATGGTTCGAGGCACAGACTCCCTCTGACCGCTGAGGCACGAGTGCAAATGATGTACAGCACACATCAAAATGCAAATGGAACCACGTTTCTCCCGGATCATACCCTCTTGGTCCCATTCTTTCTAAACTTGGAAGCCATGAGCAGTTTGCCTTTCCTTTTAGGGAAGGCGCTGCAAGCCTGTGATCAGCTGCTTTTATTCCCACCTTTTCCAGCTTAATTATATGCTTCTTCTTTTCTGAGTACAGTGGTTCCCCTGGAATTTCTCAGGTGTTTTTGTCTGCGGAGGAATCCCTTAACTGGCTCCGGATTCTGCTTCAAGATAATGTTCGCTGTGGCAACACAGCGGGGAATAATATCAGTTTCCTGAAATCCAAATGTACTTTTCATTTCCCTGTGGTCTTCATAAAAGGAAATACTTTTCCAAAGGAACACAACGAGAGAGAGACAGAGAGGGAGAAGGAGAGAGAGCACAAAATATTTTAAGGTTGCATTATGTGATAGTGAGGACCGCAGGAGAATCATCTCCAGGTGCTCAGTTCCTTCACCACAGGCAAAAGAAAGTCCTTCTCCACAAATTGCAGAGTTAAACTGTGGAACTGGCTGCTGCAGGAGGCAGCAACGACCACCAGCCCAGATGGCTTTGAAAGAGGATCAGACACATTCAGGGAGAAGAGGGTTATCAATAGCTGTCTGGCTCCACAGTTAGGCACAGCCATGCTTCTGAATACGTATTGCTGGAGATCACAGGAGGGGAGAGGACTCTTGTGCACAATTGATTGCCTGATTTTAGGTTAATGTGTTATACATTTGATGTTAGCCACTCTGAGCCCAGTTTGGCCGGGGAGGGCAGGGTAAAAAATAAAAAATAAAAAATATTATTATTATTCCCACGGGCTCTGCTTAGGTTCTTATGTCAGCACCAGGTGAGCCTCCCTGGAGGAGAAGGGTCGTCCATGGAGCACCAACCCAAAGCAAGGGCACCTGAGGGAAGACCCTGAGAGACTCCTTCCTCACACAGGGGTTACGATCTAAAGGAGGATCCCGTTGTTTAATTACTTGGGCGGGTTTCTTTGTGATATCATGGCTGCAGTTACTACCTAAGTAGCATCAGGTGGCATCCGTCTGTCTTGGGAGACAATGGAGGAGTGCACCTTTGGGGGTGAAGTCAAACTGTTGGAAGGTTGCAGCATCTGCTGTGGCTGAAAAAACCAATACAGAAGATGCATGTTGCGTTGCAGTGAGTGTCA
Organism: Podarcis tiliguerta; assembly: GCF_965153285.1. NCBI lineage: Eukaryota > Metazoa > Chordata > Lepidosauria > Squamata > Lacertidae > Podarcis > Podarcis tiliguerta. The sequence continues at coordinate 134,578,777 of NC_139534.1, read as the reverse complement.
GGAATGAGCCAGCTCCAAGTGGAACGTTACAGCCAGCCGTAGAATATGGGCAGGAACAGAGAGGTTTAGATTTGATGCAGGCTGAGCAGAGGCCAGAGCTGCCAGCGTTGACTCCCTCTGACCTTGGACAGCTGGTTGCCAAGGGAAAAACTGAGAGTGGGCTGGAACACAGCCAAAGCTCTCAGGAAGCTCAAACAGGTACAAACAGAGACAGTCTGGCGGAACAGGAGGTTGGAGCTAATCCAGTAAGTCCGAGGAGTCAACAAATGGGAGGGTTGCTGGACAGGAAGCAAAACAAGAGACGTAAGGGGCGAAGGTTCAATATCTTCTGTAGGAACCGGAAGGAATCTTCAGAAGGGTCATCTTGAGTGAGAACGTCGGCGGCTTTGTTAGAGCCATCTGGAGCTATCTGTTTGTTTGCAATAAATCCTCCTTTTTAATTACCTACGCTTACTGTGTTATCAAGCCGGGAACTGGACTCCTGAAACTGAGGCAGAGGAAGGCGTCCAGTTGTGCTGCTGCAGACGCACCACGACGTTTCTTCCCTCTGTGCTCCTCCCAGCGCAGAGTAGCATCACTGGTGGCACAAAAGGAGTTGCTTTGTGCCAGAGGGCAAATGGAGGGGCCCCCACCTCCCCACCCCCACATGCTTCATCTGGCTGGCAGATGGAATGACCAAAGCCAGGATGGTTGTGTATGAACTGAGCTAGAAGTCGGTTGTAGGCCAAGAAGCTGGCATTCAGAGCCATGCTTGATTTGGGAGGGATCCCAGGGAAGCAACTCCTTAGGGGATGTTGATGCTGTGAGCCCCTCCATCTGAGGCTCAGGTTGTTAACATGTGTAAATAAACCATATATCAGTACAACAGTGGAAGCCATTCGACAGTGGAAGGGTCTCCCATGAGATGTGGTGGACTCTCCTTCCTTGGAGGTTTTCAAGCAGAGGTTGGATGGTCACTTGTTAAGGATGCTTGAGCTGAGGTTCCTGTATTGCAGGGGGTTGGACTAGATGATTTTTGGAGTCCGTTCCAACTCTACTTTCTGAAGAGTATTTGACAGTGGAATGGATGAGCTCAAGAAGTGGTGGACTCTCCTTCCCCAGAGGTTTTGAAGCAGAGGTTGGATGGTCACCTGCCAGAGCTTCTTCAGCTGCAGTTCCTGCATTTTAGAGGGTTGGACTAGATGGCCCTTGGCAAGGAAAGGACATGGCAAGCAGGTTTCTTGACTGCACCTCCCACAGCCCCTGTGGCCGCACCTGCCTCCCTATGTGACACAGAGCCAAGACCTCAGCAGCACTTCCTCTTCTTCCTCTTCTTCTTCTTCTTCTTCTTCTTCTTCTTCTTCTTCTTCTTCTTCTTCTTCTTCTTCTTCTTCTTCTTCTGGGCTTTGCCTGCTATCTCCACAAGGACCTGTTTCAGTGGAATCTGCAAAGAGAGGATTCTAGCAAGTGAAATACAAAAGCCGCCTTTTGAAAAAAGGGGAAAAAAGTTCACCAGAAAGGAAGTGGGAAAGGGAAGCTCTGAAGCACTGCAGAAGAAATGGAGATGAATATGCCTTTATTCGTGTGATAAAGCCTGAACTGCTTCCTCTGTCTCTCCGTGTAAAGAGGAAGAAGCAGAGGCAGCCTGGATGAATGCAGAATGAAGGCAGGAGAGAGAGAGAGAGAGAGAGAGAGAGAGAGAGAGAGAGAGAGAGCACTCTAGCAACAGGGGGAAAAAGGCGATTCAGGGAGAAAGAACAGATGCAAGATGAGTATCAAAGCCCATCAATTCTGCATTTGCTGGCAGGGCCTGATAAATCGCCTGCTTCTGAAGCCACAGAACAAGGCCTCCTCCTTGGGCGAGGAACCAGGCAGACTTTGTAGGGCATTGCAGCTGTGAGGGGAGGCAAAGAAACTCCTGAACAAGCGGCCAGGCTGCAGGAAATGCTGGGAGCCTCCATCCCTCTCTGACACCTCAGAGCCTTCAAGGCGCCAGCACATGGGAAGGAGGGGCTAGGAGAGTCTTTGCGCTGACAAAGCTATTGAAACTGGTGTGTGCATGTCTGAGTGAGGGGGGGGGGGACTGGGGACATTCTAGACTTGGGAATGCTGTGCCCCACCTTGGATTTGACAACAAAACTCATGGGCAGCCAATGAAGCTGATGGTTGGACTTCCTTACATGGTGCCTTGATAAAATATGGAACTTGATCCGTCGAGAATGGTCATGGCCAACAACCTAGCTGACTGTAAGAGGGGATTGGACAAATTCATGGAGGAGAAGAGGGAAGAAGAAGAAGAAGAAGAAGAAGAAGAAGAAGAAGAAGAAGAAGAAGAAGAAGAAGAAGAACTTACTATATTGATGGCTGTAATCTATGATGTCTCTGCTCTGCCTCCATAAAGGCAGCAGTGCTTCTGAATATTAGCTGCTGAAAACCACAGGAGGGGAGAGGGCTCTGGTGCACAGGTCCTGCTTGAGGGTTTCTCACAATGGGCACCTGGTTGGCCACTGTGAGAACTGGGTGGCCCATTGGCCTGATCCAGTAGGCTGCTCTGACGGTCTAATGTAAAGCTGTCCAGAAATGAGTGCTGTCCTCCAAGTGGTGGAAGCAGGAAGGTCCAGAACAAGCTGAGCATCCAACCCTAGTATTCCACAGTCATGTGCACATTGGACAGAGTTGCGCTCCATCTAAACAAGACCTTCACACAACAGGTAGTGAAACTGTAACTCGCTGCCACAGGAGGCAGGGATGGTCATCAAACCCAATGGCTTTAGAAGAGGGTTGAACAAATTCATGGAGGAGGAGAGGACTATCGATGGCCAGTAGCCAAGTTGTCTCTGCTCTGTCTCCAAAACTGGAGGCAGCAATGCTTCTGAGGACCAGCTGTAGGAAACAGCAGGAGGAGAGAGTTGCTCGGATCCTGTTTGTGGGTTTCCCTGCAAAGGGCATCTGGTTGGCCTCTGTGAGAACAGGAGGCTGGGCTAGGTGGGTCATGGGCCTGATCCAGCAGGCTCTTCTGAGGTTCTTATGAGAGAGGAAGTGGGACACTGGTTGTGTGGAGCACCAAACCCACCAGTGAGATGACAGCACTTTGGCTGCAGGACCCCTCTTGTGAAATAGTGAGCAAATTTCACTGCAAATTTCACCCACCTCCCATTTCCAGACATTCAACAGCCTCGTTGGAGGTTGGTTCACGTTGGACTCCCCGGCCCTCAACCTGCTGCCTTTTTTGTATTAGTTCCTCCAGAAATCTCACTCTCTCCTAATATCTGCTCCTCATATTTCATTATCCGTGTGCTTTATTAAAATCATTGTGCAGTGATTAGAATTTTAAATGTGTTTAAAGAGACCCCAAAGAGATGAGCTGAATGTTAATAGAATTTAAGACACTCCATTAGCAACTTTATGCCATATTTACAAAATTCACAGACGAAAGCATTTAATTATATATGTTGATGCAATCTGAGCGTAAGAGTCCATCAGCGAATTAGCATCAACATTGCAATATTTAGTTTTAAGGTTAAACACTGTATCATCCTCCATGTTTGCTGGAATGACTCATTTATTAAAGCTGTCAAATTCCTGCGGCTCCATTCATCACAATGAAGCTGACAGTTTGAAAGGAAGGCGCTTGCTGAGTTGGAGGCGGAAATGGCGCCCGGAAGACTTCCCTGAGCAGCTGCAGGAATCCTAGCATTGCAGAGTTGGAAGGGACCCCCGAGGGTCATCTAGTCCAACCTCCTGCAATGCAGGAATCTCAGGTAAAGCACCCATGACAGAAGGCCACCCAACCTCTGCTTAAAACCCTCCAAGAAAGGGGAGTCCACCACCTCCCAAAAGAGACCATTCCACTCTCAAACAGCTGCTACAGTCAGGAGGGGTGATTTAGTTGAGATTCCTGCAGCTGGACTAGATGACCCTCAGAGTCCCTTCAAACTCTATGATGCTTAGCTGGAATTTCCTCTTTTGTCCTTCCTCTGCGGCAGGAGAAAACAAGCTTGCTCCACCCTCCATGTATTTGAAGACGGTGCTCGTGTGACTTCTCGCTCTCCTCTTTTCTAGGCCAAACATGCCCAACTCTCTCAACTGCTCCTCATCAGGCTTGGTTTCCAGAGCCTTCAGCTTCTTGGTCGCCCTCCTCTGCACACCTTCCAGCTTGACCTTCTTCAACTCTCATGCTCAGAATCAGTGCAAGACTTCAGGCAGGCTCTGGTCAAGCAGGGCTGGCCCAAGACAATTTACTGCTTGAGGCAAAATATGGAAGTGGCAACGTCCCACTGCCACCGCCTGAGGTGACAGGAGGTTGCCAGAGGAAGACACAGGGTCTTGAAGGCAGTGGGGGAGAAGAAAAGGAGTCTCATTGCATGCAGTGGTGGGTCCTGCACTCCTTGGGGGCTTTCAGAGCCATCAAGAGAAGAGGAAGAGGAAGGGGAAGAGGAGGAAGAAGAAGAAGAGGAAGAGGAAGAGGAAGAGGAAGAAGAAGAAGAAGAAGAAGAAGAAGAAGAAGAAGAAGAAGAAGAAGAAGAAGAAGAAGAAGTGGGCAGGTGGTTGTTGAGGCTCCTTACATCTTCCATCCCTTCCAGCTTCCCCCAGCTTGCCATCTGAGGCACCTGAGAGGGTCGGCCCTGAGACCAAGGCAGAATAGAGTGGGACCATTTCTGCCCTTGATCTGGACACTATATTTCTGTTGATGCAGCCCTAGAAAGCATGAGCTTCCTTTGCTCATGTGGTGTGAGCAGAAGGGCAGAAATGCCACCCACCAGACAGCAGAAGAATGGATCTGATCCTGGCCACTGAGGCAGCTGGAAGGAAGGTCCCAGATAACCTCTTGGATGTTGCCGCTTCCCCTGCTCAGAATCCTTTTATGCAAAGGCTGGTTTAAGGAGTCCACCATAAGAAAAAGGAAGCCTTTCACATCCTTGAAGGTGGTCCAACGTCCTTTCTTGTGTCCTGCTATTCACCTGTCCGTTGCCACTGAACAATCTCACTGTTGTCGCTGAACACACTCGGAAGAACCCAGTCATCTTGAAGGATGCAGGTCTTCCTTTTAGGCAAATTGGCCCACAAAATGCCTTGGCAAAGCAGCAAAGAATCTGATGTCATGTTTGGGACTGAGAGAGGCAAACATCTCTCCGCCAGCTCATTTCAGCGTCTCCTCCTCCCTTTGCTGGTCCCGAAATGGAGGCATCAGAAAGCAGGGAGGATTTTGTTGATGAATCCCCGATCCGAAATCAATGAGAGCAGCATTGCTGGAAGCCACTTTCAATTAATTAATTAATCTAAAAGGGAAGGAATAATAAAACCTGTCTGGCTGGGGGGGACGACTGAGGAGGGGGTCAGGGAGGGAAGAGACGCCGGCAGAAGAGGAGGAGCTCATGTCGCTTTTGGGGGCCCAAGCTGGTGAGTCGGAGAGCTTTGCATTTTGATTGCCTTGATGTTCTGTTCCAGAGTTTAATTATGTGGAAGAGGATTACTAGATCCTTCAAAAGCCTTCGAATCAACAGAGTTGGCACCGCGAAATGTGGCAGGCGCTTTTGCCAGCAGCAGAGAGGCAGGCTTTTCTGTACAGCCAAGCTTTCTGCATGAAGAACTGGGTGCTGCTAAGCAGAGACTGGAGGGGCACTCACAAAAGCCAGCTCATGCTGTAGGACCCACCCCATTCCCATGCCACCTTCCTGGGCCAGGAGGAAGCCCTCAGCAAGGCCAGAGATGGACTTGCATAAGAACATCAGAAGAACCTGCTGCATCAGGCCAGTGGTCCATCCCATCCAGCATCCTGTTCCCACAGTGGCCAACCAGATGCCCTAAAATGGGAAACCCGCAGGCAGGGTCCAAGCACAAAAGCATCACTCTCCCCTCCTGTGCTCTCCAGCAGCTAGTATTCAGAAGCATCGCTGCCTCCAACTGTCAAGGCAGAGCAGAGCATTCATCCTGGCTAATAATAATAATAATAATTTTTTTTTTGTACCCCGCCCATCTGGCTGGGTTTCCCCAGCCACTCTGGGCGGCTTCAAACAAAGACAAAAAATACACTAAAATGTCACACATTAAAAGCTTCCCTGAAGAGGGCTGCCTTCAGATGTCTTCTGAATGTCAGGTAGTTGTCTATCTCTTTGACATCTGGTGGGGGGGGGGCGTTCCACAGGGCGAGAAGGCCCTCTGCCTGGTTCCCTGTAACTTTGCTTCTCGCAATCAGGGAACCGTCAGAAGGCCTTCGGCACTGGACCTCGGTGTCCGGGCAGAACGATGGAGAATACCGGGCTTCTTCAGGTATACTGGGCCAAGGCCATCCACAGCCCTCTCTTCCTCCATGAATTTGTCTAATCCTCTTCTAAAGCCATCTAAGTTGGTGGCCACCACTGCCTCTTCCTCCGTTTAACTGTGCTCTGCATGAGGAAGAGCTTTCGCCTACCTTTCCTGAGGTTCCAGGCACTTATCCAGGTTTGGTTTCCTTGGAATGAAAGTTAGCGTAGACTGTGGTGTCTTTAGGGTACATGGTTTTATTTGCATGTATATGCGACCAGAGCATCAGATGGAGGCGCTTGTAGCTTTAAGACCCAAACAGACACTGCTTCTCCATTAGTCATGAGGCCCAATCCCCTAGCTGTAGCTCTTGCAACCTGCTCCGTCTTTCGGGATGTTGATGAGGACACTTAAGCTGCCAGCCAAGGTCCTTGTCTTGCAAAGAATCTTGTCTGGCTAGTTCAGCAACTTCCTTCATTAGATTCCAGCCCTCCCTGGGTACAGGACCCCAAGAACTGGAAACGCTCAGGGCATCATCTAAACTGACACCCCCCCCAAACCCAGAACATCATTTTTCTCTCTGCTCCTTTCCAAGCAATGGATTGTCTGTTTGCCCAGAAATCTGTGCCTTTCCTGGAGTGTTTGGTTATGTGAAGGAGGACACAGAGGAGGGAGCTTTTGCATAAGGAACCTGAAGAAGATGTAGGAGTTCTGCTGGGATCCAGAGGAAAGTGAAGCCCGTGGGAAGGATTGCTTTGGAATAGGGCCCAGTCACTGTGCCCCTAAGGAGAGAATCACAGCCGGTGTCCTTGATGACTGGATTGGAAGAGGATGCTGCCAGATGCCCTCTCACCAACGTTCTCAGGCTCAGATGAAGCCAAAACCTTCTTCTGATGGAGTAGTTTTTGCAATCCTCTCTCCTTCTGGCCACCTGGATAAAGGAAAGGGAGCCTCATCGCCTCCAGCAGGGCTCTTCTTCTTATGAGGTTAATGGACACGACTAACTTGCCTCTGTGAATTTTAGTGAGTCTACTAGTAAGTGGGACCTCGTTGAATACTACCCAAGGTTTTTGGTTCTTTTTAATGATTTTTTTTTAGGGATCAGAACATTATACAATGTAGCCAAGCAAAGACCCAAGTAGAGACTTACCATTATAGATCCAGGATGTATAATCAGATATTACTCTGGAACATAGAAAGGTTCAATCCAACAAGAAAACGAGAATGTTATTTTTGCTGACGCAAAGAGGGCTAATGGTAATGAGTATTCACATGTAATCAGTACCAAATAAAATCAGATTTGGTGGGAATGCGCCAGCCAAGAGTTTACAGATATACATCAAACACACCCACCAGCTGGTGGTATTGGCTTAGTTGTGCCTCGTGAAACATGTATGCAATGAGTCATCTCTCCCCCCAATTGCTATATGCAAGGCCTTCACCAGACGGTAAGGGAGAAATCTGACGCATTTCTCCATCCCTGGGAGATATTCTGGTTGAAGCCAAAGCTTCTCAAGGTGCCACCTTTCTCTTTGTGCCGTGTTTTCACGGCAAAGCTCCTTCTAGCTGATCCCACCCATTTTCCATTTCTCTTTTTGAGGAGCAATTTAAAAGCAAGGGAGCATCTCGGTCGGGTTCTCCCCACCCCCACACCCCCGCCCTCCCTCTTTCTGCTGATGCGCTGTGAAAAGATGCCTCATCCTTATCCAAGACAACGGAAGACTAGCAATGTACAGGGCTTCATGGAAGTGGTTTGGCAATGATTGCACAGCAGGTTGGAGGGGCGTTTCTGGGAATGAATGGCTGCCTTGCAGGGCTGGTGCTCTCCAGTCAAAGAGGCAGCCCAGCTCGGAGGATGCTGGGATCTTGAGTAAACGGCACAGAAGGAAGTAGTGGTGGAGAGATGCTCCTGTAATCCATGCAGCTGGTCAGGAAGCAGAAGGCAGGATACAGCCATGTTCAGACTCCGGTCAGATGTCCAGAGGTCACACTGGCAGAAGAGCCACAAACATAATGCAAATTGGCTTAAAGTGCAAATTGGCTTAAAGGCAAGGGTTGCCCAGGACTCACAGGATCCGTCCATTCACAATCTGTTTGTTTGGGCCATCGGTCTCAAATGGACACGTCATAGTTAACGGCTGCATTTCTACTGCCCTTGCTAGAATAAATGTCATTTGGGTGGGCCATCTGCCAGGAATACGATTCCTGCGTTGCCAGGGTTGGGCTAGATTGTTAGGTTTCTGTTATGCCGCTGTGCAGTTCTTGGAGTCACAAGACTCTGTTTACATTCCAGACTGTTGGAAGTCTCACGGAAGACGGGAGACGGATGTTGATGTTACTGGTTTCCTGTTCTGGTTGCTCTCTGCCTTTCACAGAGAGAATATGTATATTCTTACTGTCCTGAGTAGCTAGTCATCAAAGGCTTAGGTCGTTAATCACTGTCAGAGGAGCAGCTCGGTCATACGGAGTTCCGACATAGATGACCCTTGGAGACAGGGTCACCAACTTGGGCCCCACAATAATGATGTCATGACATGACGTGATGTCACACCATGTTACACAATCATTACAGCATGTTGTGCACACTCCAGGGCTGCACCAGAGCCTGTGCCTCTGCCTCGGGGCCCTATGCTGGAGGCACAAGCTCTAGGCCCCTTGCCGCTGCAGTGCCAGAGCACCAGAGTTAAGGTGGGAGGGCAGAGGCTGGGGGGGGGGGGCAGAGGCCGGACACCCATGGGCAACAACAGCAAAAAAATTGTGGGTGTCCACCCGCAGCCCCCTCAAGATAGTGCCAGTATCAGAGGTCCCTTCCAATGCTACAGATCTATGATTCAAGGCTACCAAGAAGTCTCTGCCTCCTGGTTCTTTGTACAGACATATAAAATTTGGACTTGCAATTAACTTTCTGTTTGGACTTGCAATCTACTTTCTACATTGCCTATTGCCTTTGGGATTTCTTACTGTATTTATTAAGGACAAAAATGCAATAAAAATATTTTTTAAATAGCAAAAAAAGAAGAATGTGCCAAGAAGTGTCCACAGGGGATTTTGTTCCACACCACTCCAGTCCTGTTAGTAAGAGAATCTGGGGGTTCGAGGCATTTGCCAGGTTTCCTCCACCCGCCTCACCTAGTAGAGCTGGAAGCTGGAGACACTGAGATCTGTCTGCTCTGGACTGGATCCAAAGCTGTGACTAATGGAGAAGCAAGATCTGCTGGGGGTGGAGAAGCCATGGGCTCTGGCGCTCAGATCCTGCTTGCTGGTTTCCCATAATGGGCATCTGGTTGATCACTGTGAGAACAGGAGGCTGGACTAGGTAGGCCAGAGACAGGGAGAGAGAAGAGAGAAGAGAGAAGAAGAGAGAAGAGAGAAGAGAGAGAGAGAGAAGAGAGAAGAGAGAAGAGAAATTTCCATTTCAAAGGCGAGGTGAGGGGGGAGAAAACCAGTCAGCAGTCTTAATTTGTAAAGATAATGTAAGATGGAATCATTTCTTGCAGGAATATCTCTTTAACGGCGGCTGTGATTCATGTCGGCTGTTACAGCGCCTTCTCCTTGCTCTTTATAACCTGTGATTTGATTCCAAGAATAGGTCAAGATATAGGTAGAAAGCCATTATGGGGAATGTGATCTAAAGCAGTTAAACAGAAAATCTGCGCAATTGCTCCGGGGGAAAGGATGAGCACCACAGCGGCAGGCTGCCAAAGCAAGGAGGGAAACGGAGAGGCTTTATGAAAAACTTACATTATAGATATAAAAAATACTACAAATGCCTGCGTTGTTAAAAAAAGGGAAAGAAAGAAAACAGAGACAAAAATAAGCTGTAAAATGAAATTTGCTTTTTTAAGGAACAGAGTCACATTTCTTTCCAAGTGAAGTGTACTGTATAAAGCAGAATGTAAGAGCTCTTTTTCTTCCTTCTAAGCCTGTTTTGGGGTCTTTTGTGCTGAAATAACACTACATATAGCTGCACAAATTCATGAAATTGCAGTGTGGAAAGGGACCTGAGGGTCATCTCATCCAACCCCCTGCAAGGCAGGAATCACAAGTAAAGCATCCCTGACAGATGGCCCTCCAAACTCCATTAGAGACCTCTCATGAAGAAGAGGCACACCTTTCAGCTTGTCCACATCCTTCTTAAATTGTGGTGCCCAGAATTAGACACAGTAATCCAGGTGTGGCCTGACCAAGGTGGAACAGAGCAGGACTATGACTTCCCTTGATCTGGACACTGGACTTCTCTGGACACTGCCTAGAATAGCATTTGCTTCTTTTGCTGCTGCATCACACAGTTGACTCATGTTCAGCTTGTGGTCTGCCAAGACCCCCAGATCTTTTCCACATGTACTGCTAGTAATACTGGTGCCCCCCATTCTATATTTGTGCATCTGGTTCTTCCTGCTTAAGTGCAGAACCTGACTATAAGAAAGCTGCAGAGATAGCGCAGGATAGTGCGCACCCCGGAAATGTCCTCTTTCAGCTTCTGTCTTCTGGAAGAATGTAGAGGGTTATAAAGACTAGGACTAGCCGCCTGAGAAACAGTTTCTATCCAAATGCGATTTTGGTTTTAAACGCAGTGTAAGGAGTCTCGAGGGACACGGGTGGCACTGTGGGTTAAACCACAGAGCCTAGGACTTGCCGATCAGAAGGTCGGTGGTTCGAATCCCCGTGACAGGGTGAGCTCCCGTTGCTCAGTCCCTGCTCCTGCCCACCTAGCAGTTCGAAAGCATGTCAAAGTGCAAGTAGATAAACAGGTACTGCTCCGGCGGGAAGGTAAAGTGTTTCCGTGTGCTGCTCTGTTTCACCAGAAGCAGCTTGGTCATGTTGGCCATATGACACGGAAGCTGTACGCCGGCTCCCTTGGCCAATAAAGCGAGATGAGCGCCGCAACCCCAGAGTTGGCCACAACTGGACCTAATGGTCAGGGGTCCCTTTACCTTTACTTAAGGAGTCTCTATGGGAGTATATTGTACTTAATTATGGGGTATTAGAGTTTTTAGGGGGCTAACCAGGTTGGGATAGCTGGGATAGCAGGCTTGTTGGTTTTGAATGTCTTATGTAGATCCCCCCCCCCCATTCCGTTGTTCTGTATGGGACAATGACAATAAAGATTATCGTATTGTATCATATCGTATTTGTCCCCATTGAAATTCACGTTGTTAGCTTGCGCCCAGTTCCCCCATCTGTTAAGGCCACCTTGAATTCTGATTCTGTCTCCTACAGAATTAGCTCCCCTTCCCAGTTTGGCACAATCTGCAAATTGGATGAGCACCCCCTCAATTCCTTTGTTCAAGCACCTTGAACAACAACAGATCCGGGGCAGAACCCTAGATCCTTTTCACATCTCCTGCTGTCAAACCAGGTGCCCACTATTGATGGATCCGTTTTATCTTGCACTGCACCATATCAGCCTGTTCAGAATCTTCTGTGCTTGAGCCGAGATTCCTGCATTGCAGGGGGTTGGACTAGATGACCCTCGCGGTCCCTCTAACCCTAAGATTCTATGATTCTATGATATACAGTGGTACCTCTGGATGCAAACGGGATCCATTCTGGAGCCCCCTTTGCATCCTGAAGTGAATGCAACCGGCGTCTGCGCATCTGCGTGTGCACGGGTTGCGATTCACCGCTTCTGCGCATGCGCGTGATGTCATTTTGAACATCTGCGCATGTTTCTGCGCAGCAAAACCCGGAAGTAACACGCTCCGTTACTTCCGGGTCTCCACAGAGCGCAACACGAAAAGACTTAACCTGAAGCGTATTCATCCCAAGGTATGACTGTATCTGAATGTAATAATAATCATAATAATCCAGGACAGGGAGGTGAGTAAGAGAGAGCAGGGGGAAAGGGAAGGGAATATTCTGAAGTGGAGGCGCTGAGGGATGCTCCTTTGAAACCAAGGCCCTTCGGCAAGGGATCTGCTCCCAGCAGAGGAAGGCATTTCACATGGAGACTGACATAATCAAGTGCTTCAGAAAGACAGAGGTCTCTTCACAGCCTTCAGCAGGGATTCCTTCCTGTAACAACTTGACAAGGAATCCAAGACTAATTGAATAATCACACACAGCAGTTGGGGGGGGGGGGAGAGGATTAATTATGGTGAAGCTGAAATGAATATTTCAACCATGATTTGCATGCAATTTCTGTGGCTGACTGACATGGCCAGTATCTGGGAAGGAGCAGCTTCCCACCCTCCCTCTCTCTCTCTTGGCCCGGGTGACCTTCACAAAGGACTTCTTCCTGGAAGGAAATCTGGAGGAAGCTGTCACACTTCCTGGAGGACGCCAGTCTGAGCCCAATGGACCTGGACAGATGTACCTTGGTTCTCAAATGCCTTGGTGCTCAAACAACTTGGAACCCAAACACTGCAAACCCAGAAGTAAGTGTTCCGGTTTGCAAACGTTTTCGGAAGCTGAACGTGTTCCGTTTTGAGTGCCAGACTTCCGTTTTGAGTGTTACACTGAGGTCTGTCTGTTTTTGCTATTTATTTTGTGTTTTTGTTTTTGCAGCTCCTTTTTTGATTTGTTTTTGTGACTGTGTGGAACCCAGCTACTGATTGATTGATTGATTGATTGATTGTTTGTTTGACTGCAGTACATGGTTTATTGCTTTCATTTTATGGATCAATGGTCTCGTTAGATAGTAAAATTCATGTTAAATTGCTGTTTTAGGGGTTGTTTTTAAAAGTCTGGAACAGATCAATCTGTTTTGCATTCCTTTCTATGGGAAAGCACACCTTGGTTTTGGAACGCTTTGGTTTTGGAACAGATTTCTGGAACAGATTAAGTTTGAGAACCAAGGGACCAGTGTATGTTGCCCCATAGAGACATAAGAATATACAAAGAGACGGATGCCCAAGAGTTCTAGACAAAAGGCAAAGGTGTACTCCACATTCTGGAAACTTCCAGATTCGGTTACTGCAACACTTTCTATGTGGGGCTGCCCTAAAAGACAAATTGATGGCTGGGGTTCCATTCAGTTCCCATGCAACCCCATTTGAAAACAGCTGGACTGGTTGCCAGTTCATTTCTGGGCCTAATTCAAGATGTTGATGTTGGTCTTGGAAACCCTAAATGACCCAGGCCAGAGATTTCAGAAAGGTCTTCTCCTTCACGACTGACCCTCTTGGGCACCAGGATTGGCAGAGGGGGCCCTCTGGGGACAACCTTCACGTTCAGAGGCTGGTGGGGTGGAGGACTGGGAGAGGGCCTTCTCTGGGGCAGCCCCTGAGCCCCTGTGGGCCACCTTCCCCACCGAGGTACATCTGTCACCTTCACTCTGCTGAAGGTGGATCTCTTGACTCCACCTTTTGACGCTTGAGGTGCGTGTCATGGAGACTTCTCCCTATATTTACAGCTGCAAGTTGCTTTGATTTTTGTGTGTGTATATAATTGTGTTTTAATGCTATAATCTGCTCTGGGCAATAAATAGATAAATAAAATAGCAAAGCCCTGCAGTCATCTTCAAGGGATTGATGTGGCCAGCCTTCATGACCTGTTTGCAGACATCCTTGTAAGATTCTTAATCCATTTATTTTTAAAAATTAAGGAGAGAGAGAGATGGGGAGACAGAGAGAATGGGATGCTCCCCGTAAAATCCACGGTTCAGCACCCTTCATATTTTGTTGCTCCAGGACACAATGCAAGGCCATCTCTCAATAAAATAATCATTTTCCTTCCTTCCTTCTTCTCCTCACTCTTACAGTGCTCATCAGTTTTACCATTAGGATATTATCCTGTCCTTTTGCAATCCAGTTATCCGGGGGGGGGGTCATTTTTCTCCAGTGATAACTACCGTATTTTCCTGTGTATAAGACTTAGGGGGGTTTTTTTTAACAAAAAAAAAAAGGTTTAAAATTGGGGCTCATCTTATACATGGGGAGTGCTGAAGGGTGTTTTCTTAATTTGGAGTCCCCCCACATAGGGTGCATCTTATACATGGGGACGTCTTATACATGAAAAAATACGGTAATTGTCCAATGAGCCACAGATAAGGAATCTGTTTTGGTTTCTGTATGGCGCCTGATGAGATAGGATCTCTGACATATCCGAGGAGCACCCTTAATGGGTTTCTTGGTGGAATGTATCCTGCAATGCTCTCGGTCTCACTTAATGCAGCTGCCCAGAAAGATTTCATTGCTGGGCATGACCAAAATATGCGCATAACATCAGCAGGTGCAGCACATGCTATTAGATGTTGGGCAGATCTGATTGAATCTGGTCGGAGCACATTTTCCTTTAAAGCAACGCTGGTTCTTCACTGTGGAACATTTTCCCAAAGCCATTTCCAAATGGCAAGAGGAACGCCCTGACCCAGATTTATTTCCCATTTAGATGGTAACTATTTGATGCTGTATTCAGATTCATAATTAATTTTGTATATTTTGCTCGGCAGCTTGGATGTTTTTCCTTTTGTTAAAATATTTCAAAATTCAGCTTCTTGCCCTAATTGGGCCATATTTAGTCGTGAAACTGTTTGCTTGTTTTCCATAAGAGGAGATATTGCAAAAATAAAGGACAACCTCATCCCTTGGCATTGACTGTCATTGATTAATTTTGATAATTCAACTAACCCTTACTTTTTCCACAATGTTAGATTTCCCTTGAAACATTGAACCATCAATTTTGTCATTTTAAGGCATTACAGTACAGGTGGGGTATATTTGGAGTTAATTTTTTTTCTTATATTCCAAATATTAAACTATTTTTTTAAAACAAAGTGTACACACACACGGTTTGAGCATATTACACCAATCCCAGCCAAACTACATTGGCTGCCAATTCATTCCCAAGCAAAATTCAAAGTGATGGTTTTGAAGCCTTCAATACCTGACAAACTGCCTCTCCCCATATGAACTGCCCCAGATCCTGAGATGGTCATGTGAGGCTATTCTTCATGTGCTTCCTCCACAAGAGGTCCAGGGGGTGGCAAGAAGAATGGGCCTTTTCACACCCTCCAACATTTCCGTCCTCAATATTGAAACATCAGCGATGTGGCACCAGAGCCCCTTCCTCTCTAGGGCTCTGGCACGACCCTGGTGACTTCCGTCGGAGTGAGCATCTTTTGGTCTGGCATTCTGGAGTGAGGAGTCATGCCAGAGTTTCATCCCCCCAAAATCCAGGACATTCCAGGATGCAAACAGAAGCTGGTATTGGCTTCTGTGATTCCAGGATCACATTTAAAATGGGAGAGGTGGGGAACATGCCTTCTCTGCAGTGGCTCCCCGTCTGTGGCATGCTCTCCGAAGCATAGGTGGGTTCCCACCAGGCAAGGCACAGTGATAACAGCAAGAACTTTATTGAACTACAGAACTGGGAAACAGGGGCAAAGCAACTGCTTATATACATTTCTGAAAGCCTGGACCACTCCCACTCACCTGGCATGGTTTGTATGGGCCTAAAGATGGCTGAGAAGACAGGAGTGCCTGGCGTGCTCTGGTCCATGGGGTCACGAAGAGTCGGACACGACTGAACGACTAAACAACAACAACAACAACAAAGATGGCTGAAGAACACCACAAAATGGATGTGATGTCTTTGAACTATCCATGAACTGTGTTGCATAATGGAATGTGGAAAACATCATGATGTTTTGGCAAAACAGTGTGTGCTGGGAACGGTACAGAACAGCACATACAAGGAGGCATGGAGATGGGCTACACAACATGACCTTCGAGATAAGATAAGAGTTGGGAGATGATGCCAAGGACAAGGATGTGAGATGCCAAAAACAAGGAGTAAGGAGTTGTGTAATGTCAAGCATCAGATGAACAACAAGGATTTTCCAAGCGTGCCTTCCTCTTAGCACGTTTCTCCCTTGCATCCTGAGTTCGAGTGTCCATGACACCTTTGGTAACGGCTGTTCTCCAACTGGAGCACTCGCAGGCAGGTGTTTCCCAGTTGTCAATGTTTATACTACATTTTTAAAGATTTGCCTTGAGAGTTTTAAACCTCTTTTGTTGACCACCAGCATTACGCTTTCCATTTTTAAGTTCAGAATATAGTTGCTTTGAAAGACGATCATCAGGCATCCACACAACATGACCAGTTCAACAAAGTTGATGTGGAAGAATCATTGCTTCAACACTGGTGAGCTTTGCTTCTTCCAGTACACTGGTATTAGTTCGCCTGTTTTCCTAAGTAATGTGTAAAAATTTTTGGAGACACTGTTGATGGAATCTTTTGAGGAGTTGGAGATGGCATTTATAAGTGGTCCATGTTTCACAAGCAGACAGTAAGGTTGGTAGTACAATAGCTTTGTAAACGGGCATTTGGGTTTCCCTACAAATGTCCTCAAACACTCTGCACTTCAGTTAGGAGAAAGCGGCACTTGCAGAGCTCAGGCGATGCTGGATTTGGGCATCAATGTCACCCCTTGGGGAAAGACAACTGCCCAGGTAGGAGAAGTGATCAACATTCTCCAGTGTTACACCATTGAATTGGATTTGTGGTGCTGCAGAGGGGTTGTTTTGTACTTGTTGGTGCAGCACTTTGGTTTTTTGGATGTTGAGCCAAGCTTTTTGTAAGCTTCTGAGAAGATATTTAGGATGGTTTGGAGGTCAACCTCTGAGCGTGGGCACACTATGTTGTCATCAGCATACTGAAGCTCTATGAGGGAAGTCACGGTCACCTTCCTCTTTGCTTTCAAATAGTAAGGTGGTGACCTTCTAAATCATCTGGGGAGGCATTAATTTTTTGGTTTGTTATTATGCTATATATTTTGGTGTCTTTAGCTTTAAAACAGCCTTGTGGTCTAGAAATGTAATAAACAAAATCAAAGCGTAGGTGCCACCACACTAAACAATTAAGTTCTTACAGATGTGGAACAGGTCTCATGCAGCAGCTGCAGCAGTGCCAATTCCACCGACTGAATTGGTCAAGGGGGAACGTGTGGATCTCATGGGGAAACTTGTCCCAAGTTGTTATGGGCTTTATATGCCAATAGTCACCCCCTGAACCTGGTGGCCGGAGCAGATCTCTGAGCACGAGAGTTCTATCCTGACAAGGTCTCACTTCCGCCAGCAATCTGTCTGCAGCATCCTGCACTGACGGCAGCTTCCAGATCAAGCGGAAGGAAGGGGTTGCCTTGGGCAAGAGAAGGCAGCTAACAAATTTAATGAATACAATGAGGATGAGGCTGACCTTTGGGTCTCTTCTGACTCTGCAGTTCTGCGCTTCCTCCTGGGCGCGTTTTCTTCTCCACGAGGCATCCCTGCTTCATTTGCTTCTTCCTTTGCCTCTCCCTGTTGACATCTCTCTTTCTCTCTCTCCACCCAGCCAGCAGCATCAACATTTCTCCTCCTTGTCACAAACCGCTAAACCAACAGCCTAATCCTGAAAGGTACTGATTTAACAAGTGTTCTGGGCTGTGTTTGGCTTGTCTGGAAGATGTTCCCAAACAACCTTCCCTGACCGGTATTAAGCTCTAAACCACACAGGACGTGCTTCTGCCAGAGACGGAGAGAGGACAGAGGAGAGGAGAGGAGAGGAGAAGAGAGCGCTCTCCCTGGATAAATATTAGATTAGCAAGTTTTGCAAGTGGCTGCCTGGTAAGAGGCAGGGGCTGGGATGCTCCTGGTACCCAGAGGCATGGGCAATGACCTCTCTTTTGAGCACACTGCCCTGTGGCATTTGAGAAGCCCACTTAGGTTGTGGATTTTATGGCAGGCTTCTGTTGCATACATAACAGGAGAACAGTATACCTCGGCCCAGTAGACCTGAAGGAGCGTCTCCACCCCCATCGTTCTGCATGGACACTGAGGTCCAGCTCCAAGGGCCTTTTGGTGGTTCCCTCCCTGAGTGAAGCCAAGTTACAGGGAACCAGGCAGAGGGCCTTCTCGGTGGTGGCGCCCGTCCTGTGAAACGTCCTCCCACCAGATGTCAAGAAAATAAACAACTATATGGCTTTTAGAAGACATCTGAAGGCAGCCCTGTTTAGGGAAGCTTTTAATATTTGATGGATTATGGTATTTTAATATTTTGTTGGAAGTCGCCCAGAGTGGCTGGGGAAACCAGTGGCCCATCTAGTCCGGCCTCCTGTTCTCACAGAGGCCAACCAGATGCCCATGATGGGAAACCAGTAAGTAGAACATGAGCACAAGAGCTCTCTCCCCTCTGGAGGTTTCCAGCAACTGGCATTCAGAAGCCTTACTGCCTTGAACTGTGGACACATAGCATTTAGCCATCATGGTAGGTAGCAGTAAATAGCCTTCTCCTCCTCCATGCATTTAGCTGATCCTCTTTCCAAGCTGCCTAGTTTGGTGGCCATCCCTGCCTTCTGTGGGAGAGAGTTCCACAGTGACCTCTGTGCTGTGTCAAGAAGTCCTTTCTTTTATCTCTCCTGACTCTCACCACATTCAGCTGCAGGCCTCTGAGGGCAGCATGAGGAGAGAGGGAGGAAAGCTTCATCTCTATCCACTTCTTCAATGCCACACATTGTTTTAGAAACCTCCATCCCAGTGGCGGACCCTGGCATCTTAAATTTCAGTGGTGCCCTGAGCTGTGCCAAAACCCAGTGCCCCAGAATCTCTTTGCCCAATGGGACCCAACCGCCGCAATCCCCTCGATCTGCCTTTGTTCTGTCTTGTGGCCTCACCTTTTCTCAAGTGCTGCAACCATTCTTCATATGGCAGTTGGTCCAATCCCCTTGATCATTTCAGTTGTCCCCTTTCCAACTCTGCAGTATCTTTTTTGAGATGAGATGCTCAGAACTGCGCACAGTATTCCAAATGCAGCTGCACCAATGATTTGTATGATGGCATTGCGCTAGCGTCACTTTCACTTTCGATGCACTTGGGATATGAATTTGATATTAGGCTTCTGTTGGGGACTTGACTCCTCTGCCCACTGGATGACTTCCAAGTCCTGGAGCTTGTCATCCTGCAAATAATGTGGGATTTACTTTCCTCTGCGACAGATTATGTCACTTTTGCTGCCAACATGCAGAGAGCACCTTCCAAAGCAGACCTCACAGCACAAGCCTAACCACTTCTACTCAAATGTAAGCCCTATTGAATTCAATGGAGCTCAAGAAGCTCACAATCCCCAAACATTCTGGTACGGCCCACAAAGTGGATTGGAACATTTCAAAATTTGTATTTTGGAAGAAATTTATTTTATATCTGCTAAAACTTTTGTTTTGTTTTGTTTAGGCAAGCCTACCTAGACATGCAATCTTATGATTATATTTACTTTGAAAATCTGTTGGTTTTATCTATGGTGTGATAAGTTTATTAAGTCAACTGTTTTCATTGTTATTTTAATGAATATTTTATATCAGCTTAGGGATATTTTTTTTCTGATTAAGAGACTTGCAGATCTTGTTAAAGAAAGACAAGCCAGTATTTCTGAGTGGAAATAAAAGTAGGTATTTGAATGCTGTTTAAATGTGTGTTTTCATTATGTCTCTCCCTTCCCCCAAGTTAATACCAGAAATGAGATAGAATGCATTGTTGCACCTTAATCTCCAAGCGGTGGAAGATTTCAGGGGTTCCTGGCACTTACCCAGGGTTTGTGTTTCCTTTTGGGAAAGAAGCACGCAGAGACTGTGGTGTCTTCAGGCTATATGGTTTATTTGCACATATATACAAGCTGAGCTTATGACGGAGGGGCTCACAGCATCAACACCCCAAAAGGGCCTTGTTTCTCTCATAGCTGCATCCTCCCATTTCAGAAATCACCCCTTGTGCCCTGACCCTCTCTTAAGCTTGCTGCCTTTAACAGCCTGCAACACTTTTTCCTCTAGGTCGCATCAGGGCCAACCCTCAACTCTGAACTCTGGCTTTTGTTCGCCTCACTATCTCAGAGCTGGAGGAAGCGCCCCACCCCTTTGTCATCCGGCACAAAGCCCCCTTTCCTTGGCTTCCTCCTTGGCTCATTACCTTTCCTTTCTTAATGGCTCATCTCCCATGCAATCGCTTCATGAAGGAGCTGCCCTGGCTTATATTTTAACCCTTATGAGATCCAGTGTTTCAGGAGCATTGATTAAAGTCTAACACTTACTAGGTCTAGGAATTCAAACGTGTCTTGCACCCACAGACGCAAAACAGTATTTATGCACGAAGCACACACATGCCAAAAGTGACATGAGCCAGAAACAGGCTGAGTAGCCCATTCCTGGTTGACTTCCCTCCATCTGTTTTTTTGTTTTAAAAAAGTTTGCTTTATTTTTGCTGGTGGACAGATTTGAAGAGAGGTGGGCCTGGCATTTGGGGTGGGATGTTCTGGGTTTCCCCATAACTTCTGTGGGTAAGGGCTGATGGGAGGAGCTGTTTGACAGTGGAACAGACTCCCTTGAAAAAGGGTGGATTCTCCTTCATTGTCTAGTGGACATTGTACAGTGGACACTTGGGTTAGGTTACCTTCGGGTAACGTAACTTTCGGGTTGCAAACACAGCAAACCCGGAACTGTATATTGCTGGGCTTCTCTGCGCGCGCATGCACAGAAGCACTCTGCGTGCCGTGCGCATGTGCAGAAGCGGCGCCTCTAGATGCAGAGTTTTAGTGGTATGTACGGACCCCTGGAATGAATTACGTTCATGTCCGGAGGGTCCACTGTACAGTGGAAGTGCCTGTTTGATCTCAATAGTCAGGGAGATCCAAAGGTCAAGTGTTAAGGGCATTATATACTGAGAGTCACACCTTAGAATCATAGAGTTGGAAGAGACCACAAGGGCCATCGAGTGCAACCCCCTGCCAAGCAGGAAACACCATCAGAGCACTCCTGACATATGGTTGTCAAGCCTCTGCTTAAAGACCTCCAAAGAAGGAGACTCCACCACACTCCTTGGCAGCAAATTCCACTGTCAAACAGCTCTTACTGTCAGGAAGTTCTTCCTAATTTGAGGTGGAATCTTCTTTCTTGTAGTTTGGATCCATTGCTCCGTGTCCGCTTCTCTGGAGCAGCAGAAAACAACCTTTCTCCCTCTGGGTCCACATTTCACTGACCCTGTGAAATGTTCCTCCAAGGAAGGCTCACCTGACTTCCTTTCTGAGCTTATTCCGGCTCTGTCCATGCCATAAATCAATGTGTGGACCTTCACTGACTCAGCTCTTTGAAGCAGCGACAGTCTGAAGCCATTTGCGGACAGGGATGTTCTCTCTCCTAAGGACAAACTGGAATACTGGGATTTGGGGGAAGCATCTTCCTATCCATCATACATTCCCCTTGTGCTTAAGAGAAGGGCAAATCTATTCATCTGTCCAAAGTGTTCAGAGCCTTCCCCGGGAAAGAAGAATAATTACAGGAGAAAAGGTCACATCGGTAGTTTAGAAGTTGATTCTGAGAAGATAGACCAGGCATAATGCGGGGAATGGAGACTCGTCTGTAGAAGTACCTAAGCAGAGTCCCCTGGATCAGGTCCATGGCCCATCTAGTCCAGCATCCTGTTCTCCCAGGGGGGCAACCAGATGCCCCAAGGAGAAACCCCCAAGTAGGATCTCTTCCACCCCTTTTCACTATTCAGAAGTGTTGCTGCCTCTAACTGTGGGGCAGACCCACCGATAGTCCTCTCCTCCTCCATGAAGTGGTCTC
The DNA here is from genome assembly GCF_965153285.1 of Podarcis tiliguerta. Classification (NCBI taxonomy): domain Eukaryota; kingdom Metazoa; phylum Chordata; class Lepidosauria; order Squamata; family Lacertidae; genus Podarcis; species Podarcis tiliguerta. Next base: position 134,557,026 of record NC_139534.1, on the reverse strand, counting down.
CTCCTCTTCTAAAGCCACCTAGGTTGGTGACCACCCCTGCCTCCTGGGGGAGGGAGTTCCATAGGTTAACCACATGCTTCATGAAAGACTTTCTTTTGTCCATCAGCCTCCTTGGATCTCCACCAGCTCTAGTGTTAGGAGAGAGGAAGAAGGCCCTTTCTCTCTCCAGGCCATGGACAATTCTACAAACTTCCATCCTCTTGCCTCTTATTTACCTTTTCCCTAAACTAAAAAGTTCCCCAAGCGGCAACCTTTCTTTCCACCCCCTTGAACCCCTGGAGCCCAGCCAACCCAAGACAGCAGCCCAGCTGGAACACGCCAGCCCCCAAAGCAGCGTTTCTTGGGGGGAGAGGCCACTGGGGTTCTCTGGAGAAGCCAGAAAGGGGGGGAACTGGAAATAAACAACTTAGAAATGGATCCCAGGACTTCACTGCTGGCTCCTCTCTTGCTTGACACGGTGGCGGAAGCCATGTGCTTACTTATTCATGCGCTTGCAGTATTTTTATTGCTTTTCATTTCCAACAAAAAGGATCTCAGAGGGATTTACATGGCAAAACCGAGCAACAATGAAAACGCCGCATCTCTAAAGAGATTTCCGCCGCAGTCTATCTTCCGCTCTCTTGCAGGATATTCCTGGAGTCTGGTGGGCTTTGCTGGGCTGCCAGCATCAGGTGCTCCGGGAACACCCAGCAAATTTGGCCTTCAGTGGCTGCCGGAGGGGAGGGGGGAGGGGAGGGGGGAGGGGAGGGGGAACCAGAGGAGGGGGGAGGGACTCTCCTTCCTTCCTCCTGCCTGGATCTTTGGGGGCCAAGAGAGCCTTCACATCCCACTTGTGGGAACCCTTTTAGGGTGTCTGTGGGGAGCAGGATCCTGACTTAGCCAGGAGAGCTCAATGGGATCCAGCGGCAGGGATCCTCTTCCATTCCACAGGAAGCAGACACACCTCCCCCACCAAAGGAAGTGGTGCACAAACAATGCAAATCATCATAAAAGCTGTAAAAGCACATCAAAAAAATCCATTCGAACGCAAGAAATTTGTTCCAAATTTGGCAAAGCCTGAGAAGGAAGTGCTAGACAAATTTTGATTCCCCGGCAGGCAGCCGAGAACTTGGGGGAAAGCAGATACTTAAAAAAAAGGTAAAGGTACCCCTGCCCGTACGGGCCAGTCTTGCCAGACTCTAGGGTTGTGCGCCCATCTCACTTAAGAGGCCGGGGGCCAGCACTGTCCGGAGACACTTCCGGGTCACGTGGCCAGCGTGACGAAGCCGCATCTGGCGAGCCAGCGCAGCACACAGAAACGCCGTTTACCTTCCCGCCAGTAAGCGGTCCCTATTTATCTACTTGCACTTTGACGTGCTTTCGAACTGCTAGGTTGGCAGGCGCTGGGACCGAACGACAGGAGCTCACCCCGCCGTGGGGATTCAAACCGCCGACCTGACGATCAGCAAGTCCTAGGCGCTGAGGCTTTTACCCACAGCGCCACCAGATATTTAAGCATGTTGGAAATTCGCATGTGTGCGTGTGAATAATGGAAGCGTCAAATTTTAGAGTGGGTAGGGATCCCCAAGGGTCATCTAGTCCAACGCCCTGCAATGCAGAAGTCACAGCTAAAGGATCCCTGACAGGAGGCCATCCAGCCTCCATTTCCCACCTGCTCCTGGAGGGCCCTCAGGGGCACTGGAGGGGAGATGCAAACCTGCCGGGCTTTGACCCACAAGTTGTTTTCCGTGTCAATGAGCTGGCACCACACAATGCACTCTCCCTGACACTAATGCCATGCAATTAACTCTACTGCAATTTGCAGAGAGCGGGGCCTGTTTCCTGCCACTCTTTGTTTGCATCTGAACTGCCCCTCGGAAGCCTCTGGAAAAAGAGCCCTGCCAAGGCATCCTTGAGGGGCTATAAATAGCTGCTAATGGGGCCTTAATTGCTATATTGCAAAGACACTGGAGTGCAGGAGGGAAGCAGCAAGGCTGGCGCAGAGTGGGGATTCAGGGGGAAACTTCTCCCACCGGGTAAACGTCTTGATTCAGCCGGACTAGAATCATAGAATCATAGAATCATAGAGTTGGAAGAGACCACAAGGGCCATCGAGTCCAACCCCCTGCCAAGCAGGAAACACCATCAGAGCACTCCCGACATATGGTTGTCAAGCCTCTGCTTAAAGACCTCCAAAGAAGGAGACTCCACCACACTCCTTGGCAGCAAATTCCACTGTCGAACAGCTCTTACTGTCAGGAAGTTCTTCCTAATGTTTAGGTGGAATCTTCTTTCTTGTAGTTTGTATCCATTGCTCCGTGTCCGCTTCTCTGGAGCAGCAGAAAACAACCTTTCTCCCTCCTCTATGTGACATCCTTTTAGATATTTGAACATGGCTATCATATCACCCCTTAACCTCCTCTTCTCCAGGCTAAACATGCCCAGCTCCCTTAGCCGTTCCTCATAAGGCATCGTTTCCAGGCCTTTGACCATTTTGGTTGCCCTCCTCTGGACACGTTCCAGGTTGTCAGTGTCCTTCTTGAACTGTGGTGCCCAGAACTGGACACAGTACTCCAGGTGAGGTCTGACCAGAGCAGAATACAGTGGCACTATTACTTCCCTTGATCTAGATGCTATACTCCTATTGATGCAGCCCAGAATTGCATTGGCTTTTTTAGCTGCCGCGTCACACTAAATCCTTCTGTTCTGTGAAACCCCAAACTCCAAGTGGTGGGAGACCCCAGGGGCTCCAGGTACTTAGGCAGGAGGTCAGTGGAGGCTGTGCTGTCTGTAGGGTACATGGTTTTATCTACACCTTCAGCATAGGATGGAGGGGCTCACGGCATCGACACCCCAACAAATCTTGCTTCTTTGTTAAGTCCCAGCTTTGGATCCAGCACAGAGCAAGCAGGTCTCTGGGTCTCCACCTTCCGGCCCGCTCATATCTCAGCTCCTACAGACTGAGGGGGTGGAGGAAGGGTTCGCCCATGAGCCTGGAGGCCCCCTCACTTAGTTGCAGCTCCTGCGACCTAGATCCTTCTTTTGAGATGCTGATGAGGACACTGAGGTGGCCAGCTGAGGAAGCCATGGTGTTACAAAGCAACTTCTCTGATCAACAATAGAATGCTCTCTGAGATTCTAACCCTCACGGCGCACAGGACCCCAGGGAGGGAATCAGGGTGTCATCCAGACTGATCCCCCACCGATGAAACCCACAACAATAGATAAATAAACAGAGGCTCTTATATTATCTGCAGTATTATACATTCAATATTCTGCGCAATATTGCACCCATTTGACTGTACGCTTCCTTTGCGTCCCCTTAGATTACCCCACTGGCCTGTCCCTCCCCCCTGGAGGTGGTCCTGTTGACTTTGGGGACCCCTGCCCTTGACAGCTAGCTGTGGAAGAGGAAGTTCTGAAGCCAACATTGTTTGATTTGATGTTTAGCCTGCAATAATAAGAGGATAATGAATCAGACAAATTTCCATGGCAAGGAACTCCCAGCTTGGCAGGGTTCCTTGGTAGCTGCAGGCCGTCCCCTGTGGAGCACTGTGAGCAAGAATCACTCCGTTTGTTAGAGAGAGAGAGAGAGAAGGAGGTGCTGGGAAGAGGCAGGGAATCCATTGGCAGCTGCTCACCCTTCTGGGCCAGGATGGGATTTTGCCAAGCTGGGCCAGCTCCCGTGGGGGAAGGGAACTTTACGCAGCTTGCAAATTTACTCATGGCCTCGAGGAGGGAAGGACTGCAGCTGGATCCCTCCCAGCTCTGCAGTTCTATGATTCTGTGGGGTCCCCCAACCTGCCAGGTGAGGGAGGCTGCTTTTTCAAGGGGAGCAAAATGCCCTGAAGGGGCACTGACTGAAGTCGCCCCTCCCTGAACCATCAGGGTAAGATAACGCTGCCCACACAGGGCTGGGACCTGCTATACCAGAGGAGATGACCTGTCTTTTTTTAAAAAAAACACATTTCAATATACTTTATAGAAGTTTGTATATAACAGGTATGTCCAACTCCCAAGAGACTGTGATCTACTCCAGTGGCGTAGCGTGGGTTGTCAGCACCCGGGGCAAGGCAAGTAATTTGCGCCCCCTAACCTGTGGATTTGTGCCCCCTAACCCGTGGATTTGCGCCCCCTAACCCTAACCCCCAGATGTTGCACCCGGTGCGGCCGGCCCCCTCTGCACCCCCCACGCTATGCCACTGATCTACTCCCAGTATAAAAAACTGGCAGTGATCTACCCTCTGTCATTGGAGGGAGGAGGAGTGTGGGAGGGGTAGGTGGATTGCCCAGAGTTGCTGAGCTATTTTGGGGGGAGGATTGCACAGAGTTTTTAAGCTCCCCCCCATAACTTTTTGTACATGATAAGGATCCCGCGATCTACCAGGATCAGCCGGGGATCTACCAGTAGATCACGATCTACTGGTTGAACATCCCGGGTATATAACATAGATAATGTACACATTCTTGAATGAACAAAAATATAAACAGAACCGTATAAACAAAAACAAAAATAGTCTTCTATATGTTCACAAAAATTAACCTTAAGTTAGATTTATGCCGTCTGTCTCTCCTTTTCTTTTTTCTTTCTTTTTACTAAGATAAATTAAAATAAAGGAGAATAGACTTCCTATCATTTCCTGGTGCATCCTTTCTTTCTGATGATGAATGTACCTATGATTATTAGCTTACTCTTTCTATATTTTCTGATACATTCTTACAACAATTTGTACCTTTTGTCTTGTATCTTATCGGTGACTTTAGACGAGGGTCAGTCGAATGCTGCCAAAGGAGATGACCGGTCTGTGTGATCTGCTTTGGCTGGTGAGCCCAGAGCAGAGTTCCCCGGCCCTGGCCACCTCTGAACCCAGAAATGTAGCCTTGGGCTTGGCTGGAGATTTGTCTCTTTTGACAAAAACGCTGCTGCCTCTGCGGTGTGTGTGTGTGTGGTTGCGTGTGGTTGCAGGAAGGAATCCTGAGAAGGAATTCCATCACCAACTCAGCACTCCAGACCAATGAAGACGGGTGTCTGTCTATGAAGAGCCTGCTGGATCAGGCCAGAGGGGGGCCATCTAGCCATTACGCCTGGTAACCCTCAATAGGTAGGTAGGTGTTGTTGTTTAGTTGTTTAGTTGCGTCCGACTCTTCATGACCCCCTGGACCAGAGCACGCCAGGCACTCCTGTCTTCCACTGCCTCCCACAGTTTAGTCAAACTCATGCTGGTAGCTTCAAGAACACTGTCCAACCATCTCATCCTCTGTCGTCCCCTTCTCCTTGTGCCCTCCATCTTTCCCAACATCAGGGTCTTTCCCAGGGAGTCTTCTCTTCTCATGAGGTGGCCAACGTCTTGTAGCCTCAGCTTCACGATCTGTCCTTCCAGTGAGCACTCAGGGCTGATTTCCCTAAGAACGGAGAGGTTTGACCTTCTTGCAGTCCATGGGGCGTAGGTGGGTATAAAGGTCATAGTCCTCCCCTCCATGAATTTGCCCTCCTCCTCGGATGTGTCTGTCCTCCTTTCCCCGCTGCTCAGTCTCGCAGGCGCGTCACGCTCTGCTTAATTGTGCTGAGAAGGGTCTCACGCTCTCCTCCCAGGGAGCAATTGCTTCACGGAAGACTTCTCAGACAAAGTCAGCGGCTTGGCACATGTCCTCAGTGGCCGCCAAGGCGCCCATCGATTAATGCCACCTCCCATTAGCCTTGACAGCGATGCTGGCAGCATCCCGACATGAGGCCATCACACAGAGAAGGCTGGAAGCTGGAGGGTTCAGGGCGGGTAAAAGAAGCTGCTTCTCCATGCGGTCAGTAAAAGAAGGAAGTTCCAGCCAAGTAATTTGGAGCAAAACAGCGGTCGGTAGACTATGATCTTTATTGTTGCGCAACAGGCCCCCCCAGAAGTAAGAACCCTGAGCATGGGGCGACATCCACTTTTAAATCTTCCCACCATATACCAGAATACAGTTTGTACAGCATCACTGGTACATCATCCTTACATCACAGGTAAAGGTAAAGGGACCCCTGACCATTAGGTCCAGTTGTGGCTGACTCTGGGGTTGCGGTGCTCATCTCGCTTTATTGGCCGAGGGAGCCGGCATACAGATTCCGGGTCATGTGGCCAGCAGGACTAAGCCGCTTCTGGCAAACCAGAGCAGCGCATGGAAACACTGTTTACCTTCCTGCCGGAGTGGTGCCTATTTATCTATTTGCACTTTGACGTGCTTTCGAACTGCTAGGTTGGCAGGAGCAGGGACCGAGCAACGGGAGCTCACCCCGTCATGGGGATTTGAACCGCCAACCTTCTGATCGGCAAGTCCTAGGCTCTGTGGTTTAACCCACAGACATGTCACAAAAGGGGAAGGGTAGACAAGGCACACCCTGGTTCAGCCTTGGCAAACATGTCCAAACAGGTCTCTTAAGACCTCTCAAGTACCAAAGAACAATGGAACTCTTTACATATCCTTGCCTTGGGGCAAGTCTGGGGATGAGCTCTGGGGATTTTATGGTCAGATATCAGCTCCGCGATTGCCACCCTTGGGCACTCCCTGGGTGGGGTGTTGTGTACGTGCCCTTATGCTGGGGGGGGGGCAGATTATGGCGGGAGAGAAAGGTAAAGGCAGGGGGCAGCAAACTTGTTCAGCAGGGGGCCGGTCCACTGCCCCTCAGACCTTGTGGGGCCGGACTATATTTTGGAGGGAGGGGGATGAATGAATTCCTATTCCCCACAAATAACTCAGAGATGCATTTTAAATAAAAGGACACATTCTACTCATGTAAAAACACACTGATTCCCGGACCATCCACGGGCTGGATTTAGAAGGCGATTAGGCCGGATCCAGCTTACCCATGGGTAAATGAGTCCTTTCCTCTCAGGCCAAAATGGCGTTGGAATGAAGAAAATTGGTCAAACTATTGATTTTATATGAATTTATAAAGCTAGATATCTTCCCTGAGCTGTCAGGTCGAAAGATTTCATTCAGGCATAATATTTGTAACATTGTAACAACTTGAAAGATGTGCCCCCCCCCGACCCGGTCATTTCCGAAGAGAAAGTTCTTCCTGATACTGAGTCGGAATCTCCTTTCTTGTAACTTGGACTCATTGATTTGAGTCCTGCCCTCGGGTTGTGCAGCAGAAGACAAGTTTGCTCCCTCTTCCGTGGGAAGACAGCCCTTCCATATTTGAAGAGGGCTCTCATGTCCCTTCCTGGTGTTCTCTTCTCCAGGCGGAACATGTGTCCGCTCCCTCCACCTCCCCAAAGCTGAAAGTTCTGGAAAAGCAGCGAGAGAGGATTGCTCATAAAAGAGGGGCGGGAAGGGTCCCTGCGCAGCTCATAAACCTTTTTAATGCTGTCCTGCAGTGCCCACCTGCTCCTCCAGACGCCTTTGCCCGAGGAATTAGGCAGCCTCTCCATAAAAGAGGGGACAAACCGCAGAGCGCAAGAGCGACACGGCACAATCGCCTGCCAGCGACGGGATCATTACGGCTGCCAGAGTAAACAAAATTAAAATGCACTTAAAAAAGATAACGACGCAGTACCCAGGGAGGAAAAGCCACGTCAAGCTCACAATTAACAATACCCTAACCAGAATGGGAAAGCTTGCAGGAATGATGACTGGCCTTCCCCTCAGTGGCTGGGCTGGGACACCTCACACGTCCTCTGAACACACTTCGCCATTCTCAGGGACTGAGTGAGAGGATCAAAGAGTTGGAGGGACACCAAGGACCATCTAGTCCAACCCCCTGCGACGCAGGAAGCACGGCGCAAGAGACCCTCGCCAACGGCCATACAACCTCTGCAGTCATTGTGTGATTTTTTTATTTGGTTTCCATTTCATGGTATTTAAGTACATCCTTATTATTCACATTGGTTTTTGCTCATACGAGCTGGTCAACGTCCCTCCCTCCTGCCACTAATAATAATAATAATAATAATAATAATAATAATAATTTATTTATTTATACCCCAGCCACTCTGGGCGGCTTCCAACAAAGTATTAAAATACAGTGGTCTTGTAAACATTAAAAGCTTCCCTAAACAGGCTGCCTTCAGATGTCTTCTAAAAGTCTGGTAGTTGACATCTTCTCTTTGACATCTGGTGGGAGGGCGTTCCACAGGGCGGGTGCCACTACTGAGAAGGCCATGGTTTTCATAATTCCTTTCTGCGTCATAGCATTTGTACCTCTTCCTGTTTACATTTCCTTCATTCAAGTTACCACATTTTTAAATAAATACAAAAAGGTAGGAATCATTAACATTATAAGTCTTCTTAAATCAGCCTTGCTAGTGTTGTTACCTGTTCGCAATCGCCCTTCAAATATTGTACAAATTTACCCCAGTCCTTTTGGAAAGCTTGATCACACCGGTTTCAGATTTTCCCGGTCTGCGTTGCCAATTCTGCATATTCCACCATCTTCATCTGATACTCTTCTATCGTTGGTAATTCCTGCTGCTTCCATTTTGGGTCTAGGAGAGTCCTTGCTGCCGTTGTTGCATAAACCTCTGCTGTCACTGTGAATCTGGGTGACCTCCTGGGTGCTCTCCTTGTGTCGTAGGTCTTGTGTTCAGGAGGAATGGAGAGGTATTTGATTCACGAAAATGCCTATTTCAGGGGAAATTGTGCATAGAATTGAAGACGTTAGCAAGAAAATCCTGCAAAGGTGTGCAAGGCCCATCCATGGCAGTCCAGCATAAGAGCTTCTCCTTGTGCCTCAGGGCTTTCTCTCTTTCCTCCCTCTCCCCCTTGAAGTTGGCTCTAGGGGTTGGTGTTGGGATAACCTTCCAAAATGGCCAGAGGAGGAGAGTCTTTTGACTGGCAAGTTGGAATTCTTCCCAGATGGAAGGTTCATCACAGGGCAAGGTTGAATTCCACCCAGAGGGTTCATAGGGAGAAGTTTGCACTAAAATGCTGACGAATCCTGGCGGAAATGACTGGCAGAATCCGAGACCAGGGAGAAGAGTCGGTGGAAGAAGATTGGAAGAAATTTAAAGACTATTTACAGAAATACTGCAAAATTAATGAATGTTAGAATGATGTTGGATTGAAGTTAAGTGTTTTTTAGCAGCAATGTTATAAAGGAATATGTAAAAATGGATTGTTAACAGGTGATAATCTAAAGCTATAATATATTAAGATAAAAGATTAAGATAAAATCAAAGAGGGAAAGGATTTGCTGAATTAACTAATTGAACTGGAATACAAGAAAGGGAGGTGTGAGGAGGTCAGGGAAACAAGCAAATGAAAGATAAGATATGGAAAGACTGATCTGTTTTTAATTGTTTTTACTTTGTATTTTCTTTTCCTTTTTATTCTTTACATTATTTTTGTAATATGTTGAAATTTTAATAAATATCTTTTTTAAAAAAATGCTGACAAATCCTCACAATGATTTTATAGATTGCAAATGGCAGCAAATGGTGGGCAGCTGAATTTCAGATTGGAAGAGCAAGAAAAAGACGGAACAAAAATGGGCAGAGCTTTCCATCCCTAGTGCTCAATGATCCTGGTGAGAATCCTATGGACTCCTAAAAAGGATCACAGTGGGGATGCCACATCTAGTAACCAGCGTGTTATTGGTGTTTCACAATTTTCTGACTTGTTGCAGGACCTTAGCCAGACCTAGCAGAGTATACGCAGAGTTCACGAAAGCAATTGGCAACCGGCTGCAGACAGGATGGACGAAGCAGGAACCAGGAACTTGTACTTAAAGGTGTTTATTATATACAGTGGACTATTTACTGGAACAGAACAGAACACGGATCTTTGACTAGCCCTCCCTTGCACAACTCTCAACCTCCAACTCCTACACTCAACAGACACTGAACTCACACATTCCAGTTAGTAGGCCATAAATGAGAGGCACAAATACAAGATGGGTGACACCTGGCTTGAGAGCAGTACATGTGAAAAGGATCTAGGAGTCTTGGTTGACCACAAACTTGACATGAGCCAACAGTGTGACGTGGCAGCTAAAAAAGCCAATGCAATTCTGGGCTGCATCAATCGGAGTATAGCATCTAGATCAAGGGAAGTTATAGTGCCACTGTATTCTGCTCTGGTCAGACCTCACCTGGAGTACTGTGTCCAGTTCTGGGCACCACAGTTCAAGAAGGACACTGACAAACTAGAACGTGTCCAGAGGAGGGCAACCAAAATGGTCAAAGGCCTGGAAACAATGCCTTATGAGGAACGGCTAAGGGAGCTGGGCATATTTAGCCTGGAGAAGAGGAGGTTAAGGGGTGATATGATAGCCATGTTCAAATATATAAAAGGATGCCACATAGAGGAGGGAGAAAGGTTGTTTTCTGCTGCTCCAGAGAAGCGGACATGGAGCAATGGATCCAAACTACAAGAAAGAAGATTCCACCTAAACATTAGGAAGAACTTCCTGACAGTAAGAGCTGTTCGACAGTGGAATTTGCTGCCAAGGAGTGTGGTGGAGTCTCCTTCTTTGGAGGTCTTTAAGCAGAGGCTTGACAACCATATGTCAGGAGTGCTCTGATGGTGTTTCCTGCTTGGCAGGGGGTTGGACTCGATGGCCCTTGTGGTCTCTTCCAACTCTATGATTCTATGATTCTATGAAATCATTATTCCCGTGTGAGAGCTTGACCAATCATGGAGCAGTCTCCATGCCTCTGTATCACCAGGCAGACTTTACTCCTTTACATTGCCTTGGCTGTTGGCCAAACCCTAATTGACACCGTGTGAAGCTGCACGTATTCAAATTCCCAACACGTGTAGTCTTAACAAAACCTCTGGTGAAAGCGGGGACCCATAGCTGAGGGGCAGAGTCTGCCCTTTACATGGCGATGGTTGCAGGTTCAACCCTCTGGTATCTCAACCAAGAAGGAGATCATGGTGCAATCCTGCCTTTGCCTGTGTCCTCCAGAGCCACTCTTAGGCAGCGTCAACTCTTTGGGGCCAAGACACACCAAAGGCTTGTCTCAGCAGGATCAGGCAGTTTTGTCGGCGAGGTTTTCCCCTGTCAGTTTTATAAAACACAAGGAATGTTCTTGAAATCTACCATCTTTTGAAGTCCTCCTCCTAAATCCACGAGTATCAATATTGCCCAGAGCGTTCAGGGATGGGTGCAGCTGGAGGTAAGCAGAGTCAACTGAATTTCACACTTCCTTTTATGTGGGCTTTGGGAAGGATATGTGGCAATGCTGAGAATAAATCTGACAACCACATTTGCAGTGAAGATGGACGGCTGAATCGGAAGGATTTAGAGACTGTCCCTCCATGAACTGCATCCGAGGAAGGCAGCCGAAAAACACACCAGCCTGCTGGTTTCTCGCTGCTAGAGTAGCTTTCCAAAATTCAACAGAGCCAAAAACAGCGAGTGGTTGCTGCTACAGACCGTGTCCATAATCCCTTTTGATCTACAAAGCACTTTTCTTTTTTTAAAAAAATAATTTTTATTCCGTTTTCCATTTTTTCCAGAATATCATTATAACAAATATCATAATTCAACAATCCAAAATTATCCCTCTCCTCCCCTCCCTCCCAGACTTCCCTCAACCTCCCTCTCTGGTTTATCTTAACATAATATCAATTCCTGCATATTACCTTTCGATTCCCTTTTTTAAAAATTTAATCTTATAATTTATATACATTTTGTTACTTGTAAATGTTAATTCAAAACCTGTTGTGAGTTCAAATCTTTGCATTGTTTCTGTGGATAAGCCGAGAATGGTCTCCAGTCTTCTTTAAAGGATTCCCACCCACCCCCACCCCTTATTTCGTAGTCTATCAGTTTTGCCATATCGGCATGTTCTGTAAGTTTACTTGCCATTCTTCTTTAGTTGGTGTTTTATTGCTTTTCCATCTTTGTGCCAGTAGCGTCCTTGGTGCGGTTGTTGCACATGTACAGAGTCTGTGTTTTTCCTTTGGCAAATCTTGACCTAAAATTGCTAACAAAAAGGCTTCTGGGGTTTTAACAAAACTTATTTTTCACATTTTTTTCATTTCATTATATATCAATTTTTAACTATTTTACAATTCCACTACAATTCCTCTCCCTTGGGGGTGGTGGGGAGGAGAAGGAAGAGATTCTAAGGGCCAAACTCTTTCTGGGACCACCTCTTCCCCCTCTTCTTCCCCCTCTGGCTGCCTGGACTCTTCCCCCCCCCCATCTCATAGATGGCACAGAACCCCACAAATCACTGGCCGCTTCCCCTGGACCATGGCCTGTGGGCTGGATCAGGCCCAATTGCCTTCTGGATCTGGCCCATGAACGGTCTGGGGATCGCTGTGTGGATTGCCAGTGCATGCGTTCTTTCCCTCTTCCTCCCTTGGCGGCAGCGGTACCTCCTCCCTCCCTCCCTCCCTCCCTCCTGGCTTCTCCCCGCCCTGCCTAGAGGAGGAAGGGGGCTGGGCTTTCTTGGTGCCAGCAGCAGCAGTGCTCAAGTGGCCCCCATTTTAAGCAGCCCCTCTCCACAGCCCTTTCGCGCGCTGCTCATCGTCTCTCTGCCGCCACTGCCAGCCCCTGCCGCTCGCAAGACACAGGTAAGCAGCCACCGGGGCTCATGGTGCTCTTGCATCATCCCCCCCCCCAAAAAAAAATATAGTCCGGGCCCCCCACAACGTCTGAGGGACATTGGACCGGCCCCCTGCTGAAAAATTTTGCTGGCCCCTGCCCTGGACCCTCCACCTCTCACAGTCTCCTCTCCCCACCCTTTGGACTCCTGCCTGCCCTGACACCTTGATTGGCAGCAGACCCCCCCCCCCTTTGTGAGGACTGGAGCCCCTCTCTTCCCTGTCTAGACACAACACCTTTTGCACTGCAACTCACTGGGTGGACAAACGAAATCACTGCAAAGATGAACTTTCAGGCACAGAGAACGCCCAGCCTCTCAGCATTCTGGCCTTATACCAGAGCAGTTTTTACAATATATTATTTGATCAAATACACAACATGGGTTATACATGCCCCCCAACGTTCCTCTAATGAAAATAGGGATGTCCTAAGGAAAAGCGGGGCATTCTGGGATCAACTCAGGAACCAGGGTGGCTTCTAACAATGCGGGACTGTCTCTGGAAAATAGGGAGACTTGGAGGATCTGGGTTATAAAGAGCTGTCATATTGGAAACCCGGGCCAAAACTAACAAAATGAATTTCAGAAGAGAAAACTCCCTGGAAAAGACCCTGATGTTGGGAAAGATGGAGGTCCCAAGGAGAAGGGGACGACAGAGGATGAGATGGTGGGACATTGTTCTCAAAGCTAACAACATGAGATTGACCAAACTGCAGGAGGCAGTGGAAGACAGGAGGGCCTGGCGTGCTCTGGTCCAGGGGGTCACAAAGAGTCGGACACGACTAAACGACTAGACAACAACAAGAAGAAGGCAGGAAGAGCCAGCCTGGCTCACTAGTAAAGGTAAAGGTAAAGGTACCCCTGTCCGTACGGGCCAGTCTTGACAGACTCTAGGGTTGTGCGCCCATCTCACTCAAGAGGCCGGGGGCCAGCGCTGTCCGGAGACACTTCCGGGTCACGTGGCCAGCGTGACATCGCTGCTCCGGCGAGCCAGAGCCGCACAGGGAAACGCTGTTTACCTTCCCGCTAGTAAGCGGTCCCTATTTATCTACTTGCACCCAGGAGTGCTTTCGAACTGCTAGGTGGGCAGGTGCTGGGACCGAACAACGGGAGCGCACCCTGCCGCGGGGATTCGAACCGCCGACCTTTCGATCGGCAAGTCCTAGGCGCTGAGGTTTTACCCACAGCGCCACCCGCGTCCCTTGGCTCACTAGTAGTGCATGTGAAAAGGATCGAGGGGTCTTGGTGGACCACAAGTTGAACATGAGTCCACAGTTTCAGAGTGGGCAGGGACCCCACAAGGATCACCCCATCTAACAAGCTGCAATGCAGGAATCAGGGCGCAAGAATCCCCCCCAAGATGGCCTTGGCCCTTTGCAGCCCCCACCTGCTCTCCTGCCAGCCTCTCCCTTCCCTTTGTGCAGAGAGAGGCTGGCACTTCCACCGTGTCCCGTCTTGTTCCTCCTGCATGCCAAAGACACCATGACGTTCTGCTTTGATGGATGAGCCGTCCTCGCTGGTGGAAGCTCCACAGGCCTTTTAAATCAAGTTCTCCTGTCTTCCCAGCTTGTTTTTCGCTGCAAATAATCTCTGACAAGCCTGCCATTGCCTCTTGAAAGGAAGAAAAAAAACCCAACGCAGCCCAGATATATTTCCACATGATGAAACATCCACAAGCGAGAGACAGAAGTACCCTGACCCATTTAATTGCCCGGCAAGCTGATCTGGGCTGCTGACCAGTCGTCTCCCGCAGCTGCTGTGTCCTTGGGCTGATTCGTGGGAAGCATCAGAAAACAGGGTGTTACTGAGCTGCTCAGCCACGCTGGCACCCTAAGCAATGGGGTTTCTCAGCTTCACTCAAGCAAAAGGCTTCTGCAAGTGGAAGGGAGGAAGCACATCAGAGGACAGGGGTACCTCGGGTTACAAACACCTTGAGTTACAAACACTTTGGGTTACAGACTCTGCTAACCCAGAAATAGTACCTCGGGTTAAGAACTTTGCTTCAGGATGAGAACAGAAATCATGTACCAGCAGCGTGGCGGCATTGGGAGGCTCCATTGGTTAAAGTGGTGTTTCAGGTTAAGAACGGTTTCAGGTTAAGAATGGACCTCCGGAACGAATTAAGTTCTTAACCAGAGGGACCACTGTATTGCTGGCTGCCTGGCCTCCCTGGTAGGATTCAGGTAGCTAGTCATGCTGGTCTCATTACATATGCTAATTATCTGCATACTATCCCTTGCTTTTTCCTGTAAGACTAATTGCAGTCGTCAACAGGTTGACCATACCCATTGAGTCAATCACCCGTCTCCTACTCCCCTCCTGAGAACCCCCCCCCCACAATATAGAAGGGTCTAGTCACTTCTGTTTCAGTGTATCTGAAGAAGTGTGCATGCACACGAAAGCTCATACCCAGAACAAACTTAGTTGGTCTCTAAGGTGCTACTAGACAATATATATATTTCTCCCTGACAGGAGTTAAACTTGCTCTTCTTGTCTGGGCTTTGCAAACCACCAACCGCAGATTCACATCTCTGTCTTGCCCCGGGGGGGGGGGGGGAGGTTGGTGGGGATCGAAGTGCCATTCCTGCCTGCAGTGTCCTGACTGGGAAAATAACCAGGCATTGTTTTATAGAATTATAGGGTTGGGGGGGGGGGACCCCAAGGTCTTCTAGTCCAACCCCCTGCACTGTATTTGGGGGAGATGACCAGACAGCAGGAAGGGTCAAGGTTAGGGGGCAGTGCCTGGCACAGGGTCTGAGCACCCACACTGGGCTGGACCCTGGAGACCCCACGGTCAATCCTGCGGGTGCCAGGCAGAGAGCCACGCTGCCTCTGACAGACAAGGAGCCAGCTTGGGGCTCCCTTGCCAGCTTAGACCAGGCTGCCGTGTTCAACGCTGCCTTGGCGCACGGATCCGGGTCTAACCTGCCTGTGAAAGAGGCCTTGTTAATTCCTCCGCAACCAAGGCCATTAGTCAAAGGAGCGCCTCCCTGCGCAGCCAGCCAGCGGGACGGAAAGGGAGATTTTCTCAGAGTAATTTGAACAAATCCGGCCACTTCGTCCCACACTGGCTCTGTGCGCGGAGATAGCGGCGAGAAACAGTTCTTGGATCTAATTGGCAAACTTATTGCATATTCCGTTGCAAACAGGAGCCTGCCCAATTTCTCGCGTTTTCCTTTGTGGCTTAGTCGCTGCTGAGAGTTGTAAGGAGCGGGGGGAACCCAAACCAGCCCCATGTGAATTCAGAATGACAGAAATTACCATAAAACTGCAACAATTACTGGAAGATGGGCTGCTGCAAACTGGGGGTGAAATTTGCTTTGGTGCAGCACAACTTGTGTATGCAGATCTCATTAAGAGAGACCACAGAAGTGAGCTGGGCAGAAGGGAAGAGGTCAGGCCCCGGGGGAACTGGAGCCAAACCAGAGGTGGATTTAGGGGAGCAGGGCAGGTTGGGTCACACTGGGTGCAAAGTCTTAGGGCTGCCACAACTAGGATGCAGAATGGAAGGCAAGAGGCAAGGAGGCACTGAAATCTGGCTTTGCACAGGGTGCTGCTGACATTTCAGACCCCTCGGTCCATCACTGCCCAAACCCCACTTTTGCCCTGTATTGACGGTGTGACTTTTGAAAGTGCACCTCTCAGATCTCCCATAAGAACCCAAGGAGATCCTGCTGGATCAGGCCAGGGACTCCCTCTAGTCCAGCCTCCTGTTCTCACAACCAGATGCCCCCAAGAGAAGCCCACAAACCTGAGCTGAGCTCAAGAGCAACTTTCCTTTCCTGAGGTTTCCAGAAATAGCATTCAGAAGCAACACCACCATTACCAGCAATCATCTGTAGTCTTCTCCTCCCTCTCCATGTCTAACCCTCTATTAAAGGTTGGTACCCATTGATGGGGACGTGGGTGGCTCTGTGGTCTAAACCACAGAGCCTAGGGCTTGCCGATCAGAAGGTCGGCGGTTCGAATCCCCGTGACGGGGTGAGCTCCCATTGCTCAGTCCCTGCTCCTGCCAACCTAGCAGTTCGAAAGCACCTCAAGTAGATAAATAGGTACTGCTCCGGCGGGAAGGTAAACGGCATTTCCGTGCACTGCTCTGGTTTGCCAGAAGCGGCTTAGTCCTGCTGGCCACATAGAATCATAGAATCATAGAATCATAGAGTTGGAAGAGACCACAAGGGTCATCGAGTCCAACCCCCTGCCAAGCAGGAAACACCATCAGAGCACTCCTGACATATGGTTGTCAAGCCTCTGCTTAAAGACCTCCAAAGAAGGAGACTCCACCACACTCCTTGGCAGCAAATTCCACTGTCGAACAGCTCTTACTGTCAGGAAGTTCTTCCTAATGTTTAGGTGGAATCTTCTTTCTTGTAGTTTGTATCCATTGCTCCATGTCCGCTTCTCTGGAAGCTGACCTGGAAGCTGTCTGCGGACAAATGCCGGCTCCCTCGGCCAATAAAGCGAGATGAGTGCACAACCCCAGAGTTGTCTGCAACTGGACCTAATGGTCAGGGGTCCCTATCCCTTTACCCATTGATGGCTCCTAGAAGAATGAGTTCCATAGTTTAACTCTCCACTACATGAAATCCTTGCCCGTTCCTGATCGTTGTCCAATTTTATCCAATTTTATCTTGCTCTCTGATATTGAAGACCACCATCAAGGTATTCTCACTAGAACAGTCTGGGCTTTTCCAGAGGATCTTCCTCTTGTCCTTTGAGTTGTAGGAGTTCTTCCTGTGCTATAAATTATCAGAATTATAACCGAGAGCTTGAATCCCTGATGCCGCAAAGTCTCGAAGCTTAAAGACATCAGCAAGGGATCTGTGTTTACAAGCGTGTGAAGATTCAGGTTCTCTGGCCTGTTTGGTGGTGAGGCAGGGGAAACCCAAAGCTCCCCCTGACATTCCCAGCTGCAGCTGGTATTCAGAGATGCAGTGCCTCTGAACATGGAGGCTCCATTATCTCTCATGGGCAATTGCTCTTGATAGGCCTCACTGACCATTACTGGGGGAGATGTAGGAAGAGGTCGGGTTTAGCAGCAGCAGTCACCTGAGCCTAAGTTAGCAGCCGTCAACACGTCTTGTGGTAGAGAGTTCCATAAGTCACTTACCCATTGTGTGCAGAAGTGTTCTCTTTTGTCTGTCCTAACGAAAATTGTTGTTGTTGTTGTTGTTTAGTCGTGTCCGACTCTTCGTGACCCCATGAATCAGAGCACGCCAGGCCCTCCTGTCTTCCACTGCCAGGTCATCAGGGTCTTTTCTCTTCTCATGAGGTGGCCAAAGTCTTGGAGCCTCACCTTCAGGATCTGTCCTTCCAGTGAGCACTCAGGGCTGATTTCCTTCAGAATGGATGCATTTGATCTTCTTGCAGTCCATGGGACTCTCCAGAGTCTCCTCCAGCACCATAATTCAAAAGCATCCATTCTTCGACGATCAGCCTTCTTTATGGTCCAACTCTCACTTCCATACATCACTACTGGGAAAACCATAGCTTTTATTATACGGACCTTTGTTGGCAAGGCGATGTCTCTGCTTTTTAAGACGCTGTCTACAATAAAGAAAGAAAACACAATAAGACACATAAACATAAAACATAATAACACCCCTCACCCTGTGACTTCCCTCAACTTCCCCTTCTGGTTCTTTAACTATTTGCTATTTCTGCTTAATTTTTTTCTTATTTTTCATCTTTTAGCTGAATTCTCTTATATTCTTATCATTTTGATACCAAATTTCCTTCCAATTACATCTTATGTTTAATTGATTTCCATATTGTTATTTCTTAACCTTTACTCCTGTTTTCTTAGTTTAAGTGTTTACTCAAACCCTGCTAGGGAGTCCATTTCCTTACAAAATTTCTGTAGATATGACATAAACGATTCCCAGTCTTTTTTAAAGCCTCCATTTTCTTTGTCTCTGAGTCTTCCCATAAATTTCGCCATTTCTGCATAATCCATAACTTGCCATTCTTCTTTCATTGGTATCTTATCATCTTTTCATTTGGGGGCTGGTAGAATCCTGGCCACTGTTGCAGCATACATGAACAATTTCTTCTGCTCTTTTGGTAGCTCCTGCCCTATGATACCTAAGAAGAAAGTTTCTGGTTTTTTAACAAAAGTTATTTTAAGCATCTTCTTCCGGGATTCTTGAGCTCTGCTTCCTGCATTTCAGGGGCTGGGCTGCTTGACCACCAGAGTCCCCTCCATGCTTCTCTGTTGCTTTCCAACTGGAATTCATCTTCTACCTTCTGTTTCTTCTGTGCACCCAGAGAAGTGCCATCTGTGCCACCAGCTTGCTTGCCGTTTCATGGTGACCCCAAGAGACTCTGGCAGCCCACACAGGCAAGGGACCTTCGCTGGCATTCAGGGCTCAGCAGCCCCAGTCTGGCAGATCTATCTATAGGCAGATGAAATATTCACTCTAAAATGCCTGTGTTAAGGAGGGTTCCTGAGGGATGGGGAATAAATGCGCGTGGAAGCTGGAGCTGCAAGCTGCTCTCCTCCCACTGGAGTGGAGGCTCGCCCTGGAGCTGGGACCCCTGCATTGCAGCGGGTTGGGCTGGATGACCCCTGGAGTCCCTTCCAGCATCACAGTTCTATGGTTCTAGGATGCCCCCTTCAGCCGAGGAGCAGAGGAGGCTGCCTGGCGCTCAGCCACATCTATCCATCTCTCTCTCTCTCTCTCTCTCTCTCTCTCTCTCTCTCTCTCTCTCTCATCTATATCTATCTTTCTATCTAATCTGCCTATATCTATCATCTATCTGTCTGTCTGTCTATCTAATTATCTTTCTATCATCTATCTATCTTTCTGTCTGTCTATATCTATCATCTATCTATCTATCTATCTATCTATCTATCTATCTATCTATCTATCTATCTAATCTATCATCTATCTATCTATCATCTATCTATATCTATCTATCTATCTATCATCTATCATCTATCTATATCTATCTATCTATCATCTATATCTATCTATCTATATCTATCTATCTATCTATCTATCTAATCTAATCTATCTATCATCTATCAACTATCAACTATCTATCTATCATCTCTCTCTCTCATCTATATCTAGCTATCAAATATCTATCATCTATCTATCATCTATTTATCTATCTGTGTGTCTATATCTATATCTATATCTATCTATATCTATCTATCTATCTATCATCTATCTATCTATCTATCTATCTATCTATATCTATCTATCTATCATCTATCTATCTATCATCTATCTATCATCTCTCTCTCTCTATCTCTATCTCTATCTCTATCTCCATCATCTATCCTATCTATCATCTATCTATCTATCATCTATCTATCTATCATCTATCTATCTATCTATCTATCTATCTATCTATCTATATCTATCTTTCATCTATTCCCTGCCTAAAACTTTCCAAGGCAGGGCAGGCTGAACAGCAGGATAAAAAAAAAAAAAGGAGTGCTTTAATGCTGCCAAACTCTTTAAAAAAGTAATAAAGTTTATCAAATCAGCTTCCACTTTTGACACAGGAATGCGCAAGCTTTTGAATTGCACAAAACCTCCAACAGGAAATACTGGAAGATGTGCCTTAGGTGGGAGGTGCTGATACTTTTGCTAGGAGCTGCTTGTCCGGAAATTGCTACATGTCGGCTTTCTGTCAAAGGACTGCCAATCGACTCCAGGCAGGCTCTGTTGCTCTGGCTGAGAAACGGACCTGCCAAGTCAAGGAGGTTGAAGGGAAAACGCATTGTTTCTCCTTCTCCATTGCCATTCATCTCTCATGTGAGATGTGACGATGGAACGGCTAAACCTCCCCAGACCCACAGGAACACCTGGAGAGACCCACTGGACTGGAGACTTGAATACACATCATAAACTTGCACGAAGCAGTGCTTCCAACTTTAAGCTGCTTTTTCCAATAAATGGCAGACCAGCTGCTATTGTTGTTGCTTCATTGTATTGCAAATTATGCTTATTAGATGTGGAAAAGCAATACAGTTCTTAAAAACCAACCAACCAGTGTGTTTTCCAGTCTACTTAAAAACACAAGCATCTCTTGGTTATTTGAAATAATAATAATAATAATAATAATAATAATAATAATAATAATAATAATTTTATTAGTTATATGCCACTCTGGGCGGCTTCCATCAAAATATCAAATCCTTCTGGGAGTCCAGGTTGGGATTTCATTTGACACCAGGCCATCCATCGCCCTGATGGCGGAGGATTCTCCCTTGCAATGCGTGGCGCTGATATCGGCAGCTGGGCTTTTCATTCCAGAGCTTTGCCTTTTCAAAAAACATGGTTCGTGGTGACAATTACGACCCTCGCAGCCTCTATGTGGGAAAGGATGGTCAGCTCATTACAGGCGCCGTGGGGGGAGGGTTGGGGGGGACGCAAGATAATGAAAACTGTCTCCAACAGGTTGTGCGTTTGTCTGACAACAGATTTGTCAGGGTTGGGGAGCATCGGGATGGCTCAGGCCATGGCTCTGCATGCCAAGGGCTGGGTTGCCTTGGTAATCTCTCGGCACAGGCAGGCAATGATATGATATTAGCAACCAGCTCCTCTCATGAATATAAAACACTTGTGTGTGGGGGGGAGGCCGTTATTCCTCATGGTGGTGCGGCTGATAGGAGTGTGAGGCGTGAGGAGGAAAGGGGGGGAGGCATGTGCCCTGCAAAGGAGCCCCATGCAAGCCTCCCCACCCCATGGCAAGACCTTGGTTTCAAGGGGTAATTGCAGCTGCATTGTAGGATCGTGGAGTTGGAAGGGACCCAAAGGGGTCCTCTAGACCAACCCCCTTTAGCAACGCAGCTGAAGAATTGTCCCTGGCTAAGGCCCTTTCCCAATAGCTCTTTTAAGGCATCTCCCAGGGCTTACATGAGGGGTCCCCAGACTAAGGCCCGCAGGCTGGATAAGGCCCAAGGGACTCGTTTATCCGGCCCGCGGCGACCCCTGCTGCCTGCCACTGCCACCCGCTCTTACCAGCGCTGTACTGCGCGGCTGCCCACTTCCGGGTTGGAGGAGCACCAGAAATAGCTGGTGCTCCTCCAATTGCCTTCGGGCTGGATTGAGAAGGCAATTGGGCCGGATCTGGGCCCCGGCCTTAGTTTCCTATCCGTGGCATAGGCCATTCTGTTGGAAGCCAATACCTTCCTAATCTGTCTCCCTAGGAGCCTCGTGCTTTGTAGGAAGAATATTTCTGAGATTCCCGAGGGCCATCCTTTTTCTGTTTCATGTAAGAACCTGCCTTTGTGAAAGAGGAGAAGGAACTTTGCAGTGGGTTGCCTCTTTAATTAAAGACGAACGCAAGCTGGTCTCTGATATTTGCCTTTTATCGGTCTTCTTAGCTGTGATTATCCAGTCCAATAAAACAGCATCTTCTCAGGTAATTATAGTTGGAAAACAATTAGCCCTCCTGTCTCTTGCCACATGCTCCATCACAGCTTTTCATCCAGCGTCACCTGAAATCACCTCCAACTTTGCCAAGGAGGCAACTCAAGGCAGCTCTGGGGCATGTAGGAGCCACATGGGCACGGCCCCCAAGCCCTACACCAGCTCTGTGCCAGGGACCAGCTGGCAGCATGTGGGTGGGCACAAGGTCCACAGACTCGATTTAGTTTTCGGCTCACATTAGCAGATGCTTGAAAATGCTATTTGTGGTCGTTTCTCAGATGCTGAATTGGATGCATGATGCCAAATGCGTTTGGATCACTGACCACAGGCTACTAAGAATTGTGTGCAGACTTCTCTGGGGGCTCCCATGGGAAGCCTGGCTAGCTATCAGAGGGGGATTTAGGGGAGTGCAAACGAACTAGGGGTAGATTCTCGGGGGTGCAGGAACTATGCTCCAGAAAGGAGAGCAAGTGGCGAGAGGTGCATAATTTTGGTGTTGCAAAGGGCACAACGGAGATTTGAGACCCCAAAGCGGGTCTCCCTGATGGACTCCTCGTGCCCCTCCAGAGGGCTTCCCACTTTGCTTCCTGAGATCCTTTTAACTTGAGATGCCTGGGATTTTGAGTTGAGACCTTGCGTCCGGGAAGCAGAGCTCCACCAGTTAACTCTGGTCCTGTTAAATGCATTCAGCGACTGCTCAGTCATTGCAATGTCAGAGGACAACTGGCGTGTCTGAACAGGCGACCAGAGATTAGAGACATGCAATCTCTCCTGATGTCGCTTGTAATTGAGCTTGTAAAATAGAGTAGGCTTCATCACGACCCCTGAAGAAGGGCATTGTGGGAAGAGAGCGGCATAGATCACATTGGAAAACGAGAAGCCCAATCAACGCCTGGGGTCATGGAGGACATTCTTAGGTCTAGTAATCCTGCTGCCAGGCTGGACACTGAAGGGGTCAAAGTTGGGATCTGGGTTCTTTGCAGGATCTTGTCCCTGCCCTTTGGGTCCTGGCTAGGCAGCCTGTTGGTTTCAGCTGAAAGCCACTGGCAACATCTTTTGCCACTTTTTCTGTAGCAGATTGTTCCTGGGTGCCAGCCTTTCACTAGTGGTGGAAAAGACTCGTGCAACTGCTGCAAACACGCTGCGTGTGAAAGCTGGGAGTGCAGCTTGGATGCGTAGCAAGTGATGCAGCCCTTAATTCCTGCACGTGTTTGGGAAGTATTTCTGGCTCGTGCTTTAGCTGGCTGGCCTCAGGCGCTCTGCTGTTCTGAGCACAACGGCCT
Source organism: Podarcis tiliguerta (assembly GCF_965153285.1). Lineage (NCBI taxonomy): Eukaryota > Metazoa > Chordata > Lepidosauria > Squamata > Lacertidae > Podarcis > Podarcis tiliguerta. Next base: position 134,533,842 of record NC_139534.1, on the reverse strand, counting down.
TGGAACCCAAAGCCTGGGTGGGGGGGTCCTGAGACCCTGGGGGGAGGACAGCGGAAGCAGCTGAGCAGCATCTGGGCCAGACCCATTTCCAGCTGACGACTTCCAAAAGTCGCTGTGCAGCCAGCCGGGCAAAGGATGCTCAGATCCCCACTGACACAAACACATAAACTCACACCATGAATGTTGTTTGTAGGACTGTCATAGCCTACCTGTTGTAGAGGTGGGGAGAGAATTAACAAAATCAACTTTCCTGGCAAAGTGGGAACACCCTCTCGCTCGCCTAAGTTTAGGATATTCCACACCTTTCTTCAGCAGAGTTTCTTTTTCTTTGGGAAAAATAAGTGGCTCACATAAATGTAAACCAAGCTTTCAGAATACTGTAGCAAAATAGCAGAATGAGAGAAACTAAAGATAACAACATGAGGCGAGGAGGCCGTTGGTCTCTCTTAAGGGACATTTTTTCATGGAACACACCCTGAAATATACTCAGAGTCCTGTAGTGATTTCATGCTCTTTATTGCAGTTTGTAAAACAGTAATTGAATTGCCCCCCAAACCTCAGGCTTTTATACACATTATTTACACAATGAGTCCCGTCTGATTGGCTGGTTCTGCTTCCCTCCTGGAGCCTGGTTGGTCTTCTTCTGCAAGCCAATCAGTTGTTGCATTCTAGGATCCTACTTGCCTATTGTTCTAGGATCCAAGCTTAGTACATAACAGAGGGGCTGATCCCGGAGCAGAACACACAATCCCTGCCTACCAGATCCCAAGTGCTCTATGGATCAAATTAGGCCCCAGGGTTTTTCTTATGCCACCTGTTTGCACGAAGTCTTGCTTGTGTCTGTTGCATTTATATCCCACCTTTTTCTGCAAGGAGCTCAAGGTGGCCTGTGTGGTTTTCCTCCTCCTCATTAATCCCCACAAGGATGCTGCAAGGTAGGTTAGGCTGAGTGTGGAAAGGCAAGAAACTCTGGTAACAAAAGGGCAAGGAATCACAGAAAGGTCGAGTTGGAAGGTTCCACAAGGTCCCCATAGTCCAAATCCTTGCAATGCACGAATCTCAGCTCAATCATCCCTGGCAGATGGCCAGACAGCCTCTGCTGAAAAACCCCCAATGGAGGAGAGTCCACCACCTTCCATTCTACTGCCAAACAGCTCTTGCCACTAGAAAGGTGCTCCTCATATTTAGTTGGAATCTGAGTCCTAGAGAATAAAAGTTCAGGTGGCCCTTCCTGTGGAGCAGATGGTGACCATCAGCTCAGCCTGAAGCAACCAGGCAGCCTTGCCAAGGGGGTTCTGGCCAGGGGGCCTTGGAAACCGAGGGTCTTCTGGTCATTCCTCATCTAGGGAGGGGGTTGCTTTCAGAACTGGAACCCTGGCACAATACCTGCAAAAGGAAGCAGTTCCAGGGAGCTTTCTTGGTGCAGCTCCTCCTCCTAGCCAAGTCCCTGGAGACTAATCCCGGTTTGCCACCCAGGAGAAACCACATCTCAAGAGTCTGGCTTTCTGCTCTCAGCTCCAAGCCAGTTCTGACCTGGTCCAGCTCCACTGCGGCTTTTCAGCCTGTTTGGAAAAAGAGAGCCCTCTTGTTGCTGCTGCTGCCCCCTTGGCCTCTGAAATTCTCTTAACTGTGTTTGTTTGGTAAAGCAAAGCCCCAATCAGTTCTATTTGAACAGCTTTTCCAGACCTATCTATCACGGATGCTTCATATATAATCATAGAATTGTAGAGCTGGAATGTTCCCAAGGGGTTATCTGGCCCAACCCCCTGCAATGCAGTACAGTATGATTGCATTTTGCACACATTTAACTTCTGTGATTTCAACCATACGGGAGTGATGGCAGAATGGTTGAAAGTGTGCCAGTTAATGCCAAGTGCAGAACTTAAAAGCTCTTTGAGGCTGCACACTATGGAAAGGCCTCCCTTGCTTGCTGGGCAATGCCCACGCCACAGGCTGCATCCTGGAGTATAGAGGATCCTGTCTCTCTGCCCCCCACCCTCTAGGTTCAGCACAGCTCTGCGCACATGTGGAGCCCTGGGAACCAAATCCCCACGTAAGAGGCAATTGCACCGTGTTCAGTGAGTGTACAGCCTGTTGATGTGTAAAGACTGTTCAGCATAACATGTGAAGAGGCCTCCTGCCCAAGTGGGGGCTGAGTGTGCCTTCTTTGCAAAACCTGGAGGTGCAACGGCTATCTCATCCCTGAAAGACACACTCCTCCATTGTCTCCAGAGGCAGAACAAAGCCAATCTCATCCCCGAAATGGGGCAGATGCCATCACCCAGGAGTGTTTTGCAAGCGGGGCTGGGGGAAGATGCCTGAAACCCACAGAGTCTTAGGAATATAATAAGAGTTTGCTGGATCAGGCCAATGTCCCACCCAGTTCAGCATCCAGTTCTCGACAGATGCTTGTGGGAAACCAGCAAGCAGGATCCAAGCACAGGAGCACATTCCCCTCCTGCCGTTTCCAGTGACTATTTGGAAGCCTTGCTGCCTCTGACCATGAAGGAAGAGCATCACAATCACCACCACCACCACCACCAAACCTTTAATTGGTATCACATGCAAACATCCAAAACAAATCAATACAGAACACAGCTCAGTCGGACAAGATATAATCAGGCATGTTGGGATACACTACTTTTAACCATCCTAACGAGAGATCATAAGAAATTTTGGAAGGCTGTAGCAGACCCTCCACAGACACAGGGTGATTCGCTGACCTTGATTCCATCTTTATTATGGGTAGAGCAAGGCAGTTTTCTTTGATGATTGCATCACTATCAGTCCTTCAGTTCCTCCTGTGGGAGGGAGTTCCACACTTTGTGCTGCTTAAATGAGGCCTTCCTTTCATCTCCCCTGAATCTTCCAACACTCACTTTCATCCCGCTTCCCTGTTTCCCTAAGAACAAGACTTTCCACACAGGACTTTCCCAGCCAGCGACATCTTTAAGTGTGAAGCGCTCATCATCTTTGGCATTACGACTTGGAGGATTTTATCTGCCTTGGTGCGTCTTCTTCCACACGCAGCCAGCGCTGTGAGAAGCGGGTGCCTTGGCATTCTCTTCCCTGCAAGGTTAGCTATCAGCTGGATTTAGCAAATCTCTCCGCCCCTCCCTTCCTCTGTGTGCAGCTTCCCAGATACCACATCAATCTCAAAATGTCATTGACAGAAATGGCATGAAGATGTTGCCTAGACGAAAGTGCCAGTCCCGCCCCGCCAGATTTTAAAAGTAGGTGCTTGTCTGGCTAGCTCAGGACACGACAGAATAGGGTGCAATTAAAGGGGGTTTCTGAAGCATCCTGCAAATCATCATCATCATTTCTTAAACAATATACAGTGGTACCTCGGGTTGCATATGCTTCAGGTTACAGACGCTTTAGGTTACAGACTCCACTGACCCAGAAATAGTATCTCGGGTTAAGAACTTTGCTTCAGGATGAGAACAGAAATCGTGCTCTGGTGGTGCAGCGGCGGCAGGAGGCTCCATTAGCTAAAGTGGTACCTCAGGTTAAGAACAGTTTCAGGTTAAGAACAGACCTCCGGAACGAATTACCGTATTTTTCGCACTATAACACACACCCGACCATAACACGCACGTAGTTTTTAGAGGAGGAAAATGCACAGGCATGCCACCCGTAGGCATTCCCTCCATAACACGCACAGACATTTCCCCTTACTTTTTAGGAGGAAAAAAGTGAGTGTTATGGTGCAAAAAATATGGTAAGTTCTCAACCCGAGGTACCACAGTACACTAATTGCAAATAAAAAGAAAATATTACAAATCTAGTCCAACATCCTGTTCTCACAGTGGCCGAACAAATGCCCATTATGGAAAACCTACAAACATGATTCATGCGCAAGAGTCTCTCCCCTCCTGAGGCTTCCAGAAACCGGTTTTTAGAAGCATTGCTGCTTCCATCTATGGAAGCAGAGCAGAACCATCCTAGCTAGGAGACATGGACAGCTCTCTCCTCCTCCAGGAACGTGTCCGATCTTCTTTCTAAGGCCATTCAAGGGTCTTAGCCATCATTGCCTCCTGTGGATGAGAGTTCCGCAGCTGAACTATGTGCTGTGTAAAATACATCCTTTTATGGGTCCCAAATCTTCCAACATTCAGCTTTGCTGGATGTTGGTATGTTCTAATAAAAATATTTATTTATTTATTTATACATACATACATACATACATACATACATACATACATACATACCCTGCCCATCCTGCTGGGTTTCCCCAGCCACTCTGGACAGCTTCCAACAAAATATTAAAATACTGTGGTTTCTAAAGGGAGAAAACCCTTTTTCTATCCACTTTCCTCCTGCCAGCCATCATTTCATCCCCTCCTCCCATGTTGCCTCTCATTCATCTTTTTTTCCCCCCAATCAAAAAAGCCCTAAGCGTGGCCCCCTTTCCTCACCCCCCACCCCATCATTTGGGCTGCCCTTTTCTAAACCCTTCCATTGTGCCTCATCATCCATATTCATGCGCAAGGCAATGCAGTGCTCTCCGCATCCCTGATCCCAGACACCGAGTGACAATGGTTGATTGGTGTGTGCGAGAAGCAGGGTGAAGTTGCACCTTCCTCTTGGCCAGAACCAGGGACACGGCTTCGCTCTGCACGATGGAGGGCCTGAACTCATCCAGAATAGGCCAATGAGCTCATTTGGGGCTGGGGCTGCTTCCAAGCGCCTGCTCTCATCATCGGTGTGCCATTAACAATCTGTTCAGCTGCTCAGCCTCTCGTTCCGTCCAAACTGTGCCGGAGTTTTTGAAGCAGGGCCAGGCAACCCAGCTGGCCTTCTGAGAGCTCAGGCGGCTCTCCTTTGTCTCCCTCTCAGGTGTGACCAGGAGAGCAAGTGCCTGACCTTTAGAAGGAGCCACTCGCAGTGAAATGTCAGCTCTGCAAAATCGTGGCCAGGTTGCGTTGACCAGCTGAGATGCAGCTTTGAAAGGCAGAGGAGGCTGGCTTCCCAAATGTTGGGAAGAAAAGCCGCAGATCTTGCTCTGGTCCATGATGTTATACTGCAACAGCCCACCTCTGAAGCAGCCACGGCTCTGAGATGTGTCTGGGATTTGGAGAGGCCACCATAAACTTTGCTAACAGCCTTTGCATAGAGAGGACCCTGATCTGACTCAGGCCAGTGGATGAACCTGAGGTTCCTGCTGTAATTCTGGTGAGTGCAGCCAAGCTAGGATTTCTGCTGGTCTCTGCAAGGATTTTATGGCATGAAGGAGACCTCCTGGCCTTCCCAATACACAGGCATGTCACACACACACACACACACACACACACACACACACCCATTGCCCCTCTGGTCTGGTCCACTCACCCACAGTTGCTACAGGACTGCTGGATTCGATTTCCCAACTGGGTGGAAGCAGGAAGCTCCCCAAACCAAGTTCTTCCTGCTGCTAGTTTGACGTCCATCAGTTACGATGAGGCACAAGCAAATATGGTTCAAGCTGACAAGGTGCTGCAGAGGCACACTTTGCGAAGTAAAGCTGCCATGTTCAGACCGGCTTTGATTAAAGCGAGCAAAATTGTCTTGTTGTTGGTTTAGAGACAAAAAGCATGAGCTTGGCCAGGGAGAAATTACCTTTTGTGGAACCACAAGCCAAGAAGGTGAAGGAAATCAACCACTTGGACATCCCCTTCATGCTCCCCCCCCCCCGATTGCCTCTCTTTTAGTACTCTCCCCTTCAAATGAACTTCCTACCAGATGTAGCTGGACTCCTGTCCTTTCATAGCATCATAGAAGTGGGGATGTTTAACCTGGACAGCAGGAGACTGAGAAGAGCTATGATGGCCATCTTCAAATATCTCAAGGGCTGTTGCCTTGTGGGATGTTGGACTAGATGAGCTTCAGGCTTCCTTCCAGCTCTGCGGTTCCAGGGTTCTGTGGAAGATGGAGCTCCGGAGCATAGCACCCAAACCAATGGCTTCAAGTTACAAGAAGGGAGATTCCAACTTCATCAGAAAAAACTTTACGACAGTCAGAGCTGTGCAACCGTGGGACGGAAGGTGGTGGACTCTCCTTCCTTGGAGGTTTTCAAGCAGAAGTTGGAGGCCGTCTGCCAGAGATTCTTCAGCTGAGATTCCTGTATTGCAGGGGGTTGGACTAGATGACCCTTGAGGTCTCTTCCAACTTTTCAATTCTGCATTATCTCCTAAGCCCCACCTCCTGGGCCCCTTTGTCTGTGGCCACACCCCCTCACCTACTCCCTTTCTTACATCAGTACCAGGGACAGCTCCTTCTCATCCTGGTTGCCTTCCTCTCCCCTCCGTTTTAAAGACAAATGATCTTCCCCTGGCCTGCCTGTCAGAATGATGCTTGCGAGAGGCGCATTACTGCAGAGGAGCGCCGGGTCTCCGTGTGGGCAGCTGGAGCCGGGGAGAGACGTTTCTCTTTATTATCGGCCTCCCATCTTGACGGGGCTCTTCATGCTCTCGCTCTTCATTAACATACAAATATCTTCATGTTCCAAGGAGAGACGGTGTCATTTCTGGTGAGGCTTCACATTAATCTCCGCCGCGGCCTCGGCCCAGCAGCCTCCCACCCCCAGGCAGCTCCGGGAGCCTCCCCTGCTAATCAGGTCAGCCAGATTACTTCAGGGGGGCAGGAAAGGCTGGGCAAGGGGTCACACAGGCTGCTGGAGAAATTCAGGAATCGCAGAATCATGCAGTCATAGAATGGTAGAGTTGGGAGGGACGCTGAGGGTCATCTAGTCCACCCCCCTGCAAGGCAGAAATCTCACGATAGGTGGCCATTCAACTTCTGCTTTAAATCAGCCAAGGAAGGAGAGTCCACCACCTCTGGAGGGAGACCCTTCCACTGTTGAACAGCTCTTTCTGTCAGAAAGTTTTTCCATCTGTTTAGTCAGAATCTCCTTTCTTGTGACTTGAAGCCATGGGTTCGAGTCCTACCCTCCAGAGAAGGAGAAAACAAGCTTGCACCATCTTCCATGTGATTAGGTATCTTCATCTGGATCAGTTGTCCCCAAACTGGTTCCATGAACTCCTCCCCCCAGTGTCCCCTAGCCTCTAAATAGAATTATTTATATGTTGTTACAAGTGCCTCCCCCAATCTCTGCTGAACGGTGTCAGGATCCCAGGGGGTTCCAGGCACTCACCCAGGGCTCCTTTGGAGACACAGCGGAGACTGTCATAGCTTTAAGAAATATGACTTATTCACCTATTGACATCTTCAATCTGCAAGGGGGGAGTCCAGATCTTACACATGGTGGTTTCGAGAGGGGCTTGTCCCCCATAGCAGTGCAGCCAGCCTTCAGCCCACCTGCCAAGATGGAGCCCGGTCTTTTCTCTCTCCCTTCTTCCCAGCACTCCTTGCTCTAAGATTCTCTTTTTCTGTCACCTCACACCCAGTTACCCTGGCGAACCTCCAAGCCCCTGGCTCCGCTCACACCTCTGGGCAAGGGGAAGGCGTTCTCTTTCTGGGTTTAGGGGGGAGTGTCCCCCAAACTTATAACAGTATTTATTTACTTATTTATTTACTGATAAAAATATATATCACAGCAGCTTCCAATAATATCAAAACATAAAACTATACAGCAAAATCTTTAAAAGAGGAAAGCATATATAGATAAAAACAAATATCAGTAGACCATTGCGAAATGATGTGTTCCTCACAGCCTGCATAGGCCTGGTGGAATAGAAATGTTTTCAGCAGACATTTAAAAGTTAACACAGAAGATGCCCCCTGAATCTCCAGTGGCAGAGAGTTCCACAGGGCTGACAATACTAGCCTTAAATGGCTCAGGACCACAAGACCTCAAGGACCGCCTCTCTCTATATGAACCTACTCAGATCATGAGATCATCTTCTGAGGCTCTCCTTCGTCTGGAGGGTGGCTACATAAGAACAGGGCCTTCTCTGCAGTGGCTCCCCATATGTGGAATGCTCTCCCCAGGGAAGTTCACCTGGCAGCTTCATTATACACCTTTAGGCGCCAGGCAAAAAGGTTCCTTTTTAACCAGGCCTGACCTGATCTACATCCTATACTCTTTTTTAAAATGCTGGCTCTTTTAAGGTTTTTTTTTTATTGGGTTGTTGTTTATATTTTGATTTTATGTATGTGATCCTTTATGTGAACCGCCCTGAGACCTTCGGGTAAAGGGCAGTATAGAAAACAAACAAACAAACAAACAAACAAACAAACAAACAAACAACCACTAAAGGCTCAATTCCTTGTTGTCGTGAGATAAGCTTCGCCAGCTCAGGGAATGACCAGTGATGCTTTTGCAGAGGACCTCAGTGACCCACCGTGATAGAACGGTTCAGGGGATGCCTGACGTATCCTGGACATAAGTTGCTCAGGGATTTGTAAACCTTGAACCTGTTTTGGCAGCAGATGGGCTGCCAGTTCAGCTCCGCTCTAACAAAGGTATCAAAGCCAGCCTACGGGCTGTTGCAAAACAATACAAAAAAATACCCATTTCCCACCATGAACCTGCTAGGCTGCTTTAAGTGCATTCTTTTGTAGTAAGTTAGCTAAATCATAATTACTACGGACCGACTTTTCTCAATCCGTTCAGATATAGTAGGAGATACGCGTTTTCCAATTTTTTAGCTATTATACTCTTAGCAGCAGCTATTTCTTGATCAATTTCAGGAATGACATCTTTTAGATAACCAAGCAGAAATAATTTAGGCTCTAGGGGGTCCAAGGTATCCTAACATATCAGAGATATTAGCCTGGACGTGTTTCCGGAATATTTCCATTTGAGAACAATTTCAAAAGATGTGTGCGTAATCTGCTTTATTTAATCTGCCTCCCCAGCATTTATCAGATCCTTAGGCTTAAGTCCCAAAATTTGTAGAACCTGAGACATGACGGGAAATTCACTAGTACTTTTCATCTCATTTATTTTTTGCGTGAGAAATCAGCCTCGCCCCCCCCCCCAGTGTTTTCCTCCTCCCACCCCCAATCCTGGCAACCAACCTGGAAAAAGATCTGCAGAGACAGCGTTCTTCCCGCTTCCAGAAGAAACTTCTGCTGTCTCTGATCTCTTCTGACAGTGAGGAAGGTCTCAAGGCCTGAGAGGGGGAGACACTATCCCAAACGGGGCCACCTCGCTCTGACGAGGGCAGCTCTTCTGGTTCTTACAATACATACTACGAGAGTTGCACATTTTGCAGTACAAGATTTATTTGAGCCATAAAACTTACACCTTGGACCTGTACAGGGAGAGATTTGATTGCTTAGACCAGGGGACAGTGAGAGAATGAAACCAAGCAAAGGACATAGAGATGTTTTTTTAAGCCTCTGAAATTCAATAAAACGGGGTTATGGGCTGAGGGTCATTGTGGGGGTTTCCCTCTGAGCCGACACACCTAGACCAGACCAGATCTTCCTCACCGCCGGCGGCTGATGCATCGGCAGCACAATGAAGGCAGAAGTTCCTGTCAACTGTCTCTCGCTCTGAAGCAGAAGCGCCGTTTGCGTCCTGGAAATGATTGCTCGCAAAATAGCACTCTCGAAAGCTATTTGGTGCCAGTGAAATATTATAAGCTCATAAAGTACTCAGGCTGTCCTCCAGCTAAAAGCATTCCTCGAATCCCGAAGGATCCAGCACACGGTGGAACGGGCTCCCCCAGGAGGCAGAAATGGCCACCAACCTGGAGGCTTGAAAAGAGGATTGGCCAGATTCAGGGAGGAGGAGAGGGGGGCTCTTGGGGGCTACTGGCCAGGATGACCATGCTGCGCCTCCACTCTCAGAGGTAGCAATGCTTCTGAAGACCAGTTGCTGGAAATCACAAAAGGGGAGAGTCGCTCTTGTGCTTATCATGGAATCATGGAATTGTAGAGTTGGAAGGGACCCCAAGGGTCATCAAGTCTAACCCAATGGAATGCAGGAATCTCAAGCATCCATGACAGATGGCCATCCATCTTGTGTTTAAAAAATCTCCAAGGAAGGAGAGTCCACCACTTCTTGTGGGAATCTGTTCCACTGCCAAACAGCTCTTACTGTCAGAAAGTGGAATCTCCTTACTTGCAACTTGAAGCCATTGGTTTGAGTCCTATGCTTCAGAGAAGGAGAAAACAAGCTTGCTTCATCTTCCATGGGACAGCCCTTGAGATGCTTGAAGATAGTTCTCATATCTCCTCTTTTCCGGGATAAAAGTACCCAGCTCCTTCAACTGTTCCTCATCATAAGGCTTCATTTCCAGACCCTTGATCATCTTAGTTGCCCTTTTCTGCACAAGTTCTACCTTGTCAACATCTTCCTTAAACTGTGGTGTCCAGAACTGGACACAGTATTCTATGTAGGGTCTGACCAAGGCAGAACAGAGCTGTACTATTATATCCCTTGACCTGGACACCAGACTACTGTTGGGGCATCTGGTTGGCCCCTGTGAGGACAAGATGGGCTGGACTAGACAGGCCATTGGCCTGATCCAACAGGATCTTCTTATGTTCTTAACAGGATCAGAGTCAGGGTAGATGCATGTGAACAGTTATGGTGCCACTCCAGGATGACCTCAGAAGGTGGTGGACTCTCCTTCCTTGGAGATTTTTGTGGGAATCTTCAGGGAGGCAGGAGAGGATATACTGTTTCTCAATATCCTTCCTAACTTGTGCTAGCAAGTTCCTTTACTTAGCAGAGTTCCACATTCCCCTTTTAAATGCACAGCAGGTAGCTGGTTGCAGGCTTGTGTAAGCCTCTCAGTATTATATACAATTCAGTATTGAAGTGTATATTCCAGGTAAGTTCCCTTTTATCCCTCTTAAAAGAATAAAGACACCACAGTCTTGTGTAAAGTATACAAAAGAAGTTTACTCACATTCAGTTCACAGATGGATCTCTGAAGGCAGACTTAGTGACAAAGTATAGACATGTTGATCTATTCCATATGGGGATAATCTCAGTGTCCTCTCTTGGCTGGAAGCCAACAGAGCATCCCTAGCTAAAAAGCTGCTCCAACGACGGAGGAAGTCAAAGAGGGAGAGTGTGGCAGCATGCCTTGTCCTTTTGTTACCTGAACAGGTAAGGTCACGCCCACCTCTAGTCACATGCAAAGGAAGGATGCTCCAGACAGGAGGAAACAGGAAGTTTTTGACTGGCTGGACCAAACATTCCCCCGCATGTCCACTCTAGGAAAACAAGGAATGTTGAATTTGGCTGCTCTCAGTGGATTACATCCCACAATTTTGAAGCAGAGGTTGGCTGGTCATCTGCCAGAGATGCTTCAGTTGTGATTCCTGCATTTCAGGGGAATGAATAACCCTTGGGGTCCCTTCCACCTCTACAAATTTATGATTCTATGTATACCACCATGGGGCTTTAAGGTGAAGAGTGAGAAAGAAATCTAGAGTCAGACTGAGCTTCCTGTGCTCCAGAGAGATGGCTCAGCAACCTCACCTCATGCCCAGAAACCTCACCTGGAACTCAGCCCTCAGTTCCATGGAAAGTATTTAATGGGCCTCGTTTGGCTCTTGCATAGCTGGGCTTCGTTTCCTTCCAGCAATGCTTTTTAGTTGTGCATCTGGGTCCCTTCCTAGAATTTGCTGACCTGGTGACTGGGCTGCCTGCCGGGGTCACCTCCAGATTACATTAGTCTAACGTGCTCAACAAGGGGCTGCCTTCGAAAGCTATGTGGGCACAGCAGTTGCTTGGGAAGCAGCAACAGCAAAGTCATGGACCGAGTCCCATCGCCAAGAGCAAATAAGACCTGCTCTTTAGATCTCAGGTGGTTTTCAAGTGCAATTCAAGAGGCCTGCTTTGAGCTTGATGGCCCCAGACCTGGAGAGCCACTTTGTCCCAGATGCACCTGCCCAGGTGAGCCGCTGGACTTGTTCTGCTGCCGTTGGAGACCAGGTGGGTGGTCAGAAGATGCTGGAGTTTTCTGCTAAGTGCCTCCAGATGTTGACATTCTCTCTTCAGGGAGCTTGCGTCTCACAGTGCAGTTCTGGATGCCTCACCTCAAACAGGATATTGGGGAGTTTGAAAAGATTCAGAAAGGGGCAACCAAAACGATCCAGTGACATTCCCTTTGAAGGGAGTTTTGTCTGAAACTGCCCCTCTTCTGCTTCAAGATGTGAAATAATAATAATAATAATAATAATAATAATAATAATAATAATAATAATTTATTATTTGTACACCGCCCATCTGGCTGGGATTCCCCAGCCACTCTGGGCGGCTTCCACAAAGACCAAAAATACATTAAAAACTTCCCTGAACAGGGCTGCCTTAAGATGTCTTCTGAATGTCAGGTAGCTGTTTATCTCTTTGACATCTGATGGGAGGGCGTTCCACAAAGCGGATGCCACTACTGAGAAGGCCCTCTGCCTGGTTCCCTGTAACTTGGTTTCTCACAGGGAGGGAACCGCCAGAAGGCCCTCGGCGCTGGACCTCAGTGTCTGGGCAGAACGATGGGGGTGGAGATGCTCCTTTAGGTCTACTGGGCCGAGGCCGTTTAGGGCTTTCAAGGTCAACACCAATAATAATAATAATAATAATAACAAAGCCCCTCTTTAAAAGAAACCTTAGAGGTGGGTTTCCCTATGCTTGTTTGCTTTTTGAAATCCTCTGCAAACAAGGATGACCACAGCATCCAAGGAGAACAGCCCCAGACTGGGGGACGTATGCTGTGTGCGCTGTGCCCCTTCCCTTCCTCCTCCCTCCTCCTCCCTCCTTCGTCCGCCCTCGTCTTCCATGTCTCCGTCTCGGTGTGGCGCTTGTTTTGCCTGTTTGGTCTGCCTGTTTTTGTTTCCTCTCCTCCATGTCTTTTGTGCTGCGGATGAATAATCATATTCTGGCACGTGCCCTCAAATAACTGCGTGTATAATTATGATCTGGTTCTGCTGAGTGCAGTTTATGGGATAATTGCTACAAGTCAGCACAGAAAATAACCTCATACATAAATTACAGAACCAGAGCAAGAGCGCCATTAGCATTTACACCAGGGAGAAAATGCAGCAGCTGAGAAGAGCCCATCTGAAAACAGGCCCCTGGCAGGATCCAGCACCTGCATTGCGTTGGAACGGTTCCGTCGCCTCTTCCTCTCCTCTCTTTCCTTTCCCCAGCTCCGCTCCTCCCCAAACCCAGGAGCTACACTGCAGGAAGGGTGCTGTGTGCCTTCTCATGCGCACCCAAGGTGTCATCGTCATTCTGAAGACACCTGAAGCATATTCACAGCAACATCCTCAGTGCCAGGATCCATAGGAACTGCAACTTCCCAGGGTTCCTGGATCATCATTACTCAGGACCCGGATCCCTGGGAAATTGCACTTCCCAGAAGCCCAAATGCTGCTGCTGCCTAATGGAAACAGAAATCCAGGTTCCCTGTGCTACAAAAAACCAAAATAATAAAAATGACGCAGCCCACCTGTCTTTGCTGCTGCTGAAGTGGCAGGAAAGGATTTCTCCTGTGGGATTGTTTCCTGAATTTGTATCACCACTTAAATGCAGCCTCTGGCTTCTAAGAAAAAAAAAATCTTATAAAGACTCTGTTTGCCGTTTGAAAGCGTTGCTGTGGCACAGAATCAGAAGTGCAGTACAGGAAATAATAAAGGCACTCAAGGATCTACCAAACAGTGAGCAGCAGGTTGGGTCTGCAAATGTGCTGTGCATGAGGAAGAATTGATTCAGAGCGCCAGGAGAGTGACATCTGCAGCCTCTGGGCGCTTGACGGAGAAGCAGGCAGAATCCAGGCTCAGCCGGGGCAGAAGCTCAGCAAAGGAGGCTACGCTGCCAGGAAGAACGTAAGACCCTGAGAAGAAGCCTGTAGGCGGGTCGGGCCAAAGGGGGGGGGGTCCTCTAGTCCAGAAGCCCCTTCTCACAGATGCCGGCGGGAAACCAGCAAGCCGGCTTTGAGCACAAGAGTAGTGAAAGGGGAGGCTTTGAAACCACACCGGACCCTGCTCAGCTTTGCAAATGTGCCAGCAGTTTTATAGCTGAACCACTTGCTTGATGTGAGCCCTGCTCCTCTTCCACAAGGAACCTGTCCAGGTTTAAGCCGGGATAACAACAACAACAACAACAACAACAACAACAACAACAACAACAACAACAAAAGATTAAAAATACATTAAAACATCAGTCATTAAAAGCTTCCCTAAACAGGGTTGCCTTCAGATGTCTTCTAAATGGCATATAGTTGTTTATTTCCCTGACATCTGGTGGGAGGGCGTTCCACAGGGTGGGTGCCACTACCAAGAAGGCCCTCTGCCTGGTTCCCTGTAACTTTGCTTCTCTCAGGGAGGGAACTGCCAGAAGGCCCTTGGAGCTGGACCTCAGTGTCCGGGCTGAATGATGGAGGTGGAGATGCTCCTTCAGATATACAGGGCCGAAGCCATTTAGGGCTTTCAAGGTCAGCACCAACACCTTGAATTGTGCTCAGAAACGTACTGGGAGCCAATGTAGGTCTTTCAAGACCGGTGTTATGTGGTCTCAGCGGCCGCTCGCAGTCACCAGTCTAGGATGGGTTTAATTGCATGGACCTCCCACCTCCATCCTTCTTCTTCTTCTTCTTCTTCTTCTTCTTCTTCTTCCTCTTCCTCTTCCTCTTCTTCTTCTTCTTCTTCTTCTTCGCAGTCTTAACATGCCAGAGACCCTACAAGTGAAGCCATTAACTGGCACAGGAAAGCAAAAGGCAGAAGCACCCACAGGAGGAGCAGGAGATGTCTGCTGATGGTGTGTTTCGGCGTTTGGGTGTTTTATAACCTCCTTCCTGGGGAATTGATGGTGATCTGTATGGATGGTTGGCTTTGAGAGCTCAGCATGGGCTGGAGTTTCAGGTCTGTTAACTTTGCGACAAGGTCAGGGAGAGCAGAGCAGCAGGCGGAGTCCAAAGTGGGTCACGTCCCCCAGGTTCTGCCATGCACACCTCTGCCTGCCCCCCAGGACCTGAAATGGGGCTGCCAGCTCAGAGACGCTCAAGCTGGATGGTCGCCTGCAGGGGGATAAAAGCAGAGCAGGTGAAAGAGAGGACAGAGGCAACCCTGAGCCAACCAGACCTTGAGAACGCATCTGAAGGCAGCCCTGTTTAGGGAAGCTTTTCATGTTTAACAGACTATTGTATTTTAATATTTTGTTGTGAGCCGCCCAGAGTGGCTGGGGAAACCCAACCAGATGGGCGGGGTATAAATAATAAATTATTATTATTATTAAGCGGAGTGGTCTGCAAGGGCCAGTGCCTGACCTTTGCTTGGAGGGAGGGGGCCGATCAGGCTGCAGGAGCTGGTCTGGAGCAGAGGAGAGAGATGTTCAGAAGGCTGCTCCGCAGTTGACCAGATTTTACCATCAGAAAGCACAGGAGCCAGGGTGGTGCAGTGGTTAAGAGAGGTAGTCTCGTAATCTGGTGAACTGGGTTCTTGTCTCCGCTCCTCCACATGCGGCTCCTGGGTGACCTTGGGCCAGTCACACTTCTCTGAAGTCTCTCAGCCCCACTCACCTCACAGAGTGTTTGTTGTGGGGGAGGAAGGGAAAGGAGAATGTGAGCCGCTTTGAGACTCCTTAGGGTAGTGATAAAGTGGGATATCAAATCCAAACTCCTCCTCCTCCTCTTCTTCCTCTTCTCTAGCAGAGGGGATCCAAGTCACAAGAAAGGATTCCAGCTAAACACGAGGAAGAACTTTCTGACAGAAGGAGCAGTTCGACAGTGGAATGAACTCTCTCAGAAGATGGTGGACTCTCCTTCCTTGGAGGTCTTAAAGCAGAGGTTGGATGGCCACCTGTTGTGAGATGCCTGCCTTACAGGGGGTTGGACTAGATGATCCTTAGGTTCCCTTCCAACTCTGCAACTTTCTGATGTGCCTGAGCTTCCTTGGACCTTTTTGCAAAGGCTCTTCTGTCGTCTTCAGCTGATTTCTCTACATGCTCTAGGGAACCATCTCCCTGCATCTCTCTGTTACCTATCTGTTGCGCCGGTGGGTGGGGGAAGAACCCTCCAACCTTCAAATTTTGAAATATTGTTTCATTGAATTATGGTTTTGATTTATGGGCTACTCTTAAAATGAGGCTGCATTTTAAATTGTATTTTAACCTTTACTTTAATAAACTGGTTCCCCCACATTATGTTTTATTGTAATTTTATTGGTGTTAGCTTCCCTGAGCCCAGCTCTGGCTGGGGGAGGGTGAGGTATTAAAAAATGTATTATTATTATTATTATTATTATTATTATTATTATTATTATTATTTTCCAAATCTAGGTCATGGGCAGAGAGAGCCATTGCTGAAGAATTGTTTCCCAGTACCTGACACATGAAGCTGTAGAGGAGAGGCTTGGGGTGTGTGTGTGTGTGTGTGTGTGTTTTCTGGGTGGGGGGGGGCATTCAAGTTAACTGTCCTCATCTTTATTAAGTGTTCCACCTGTTTAAGCACACCAGGACAGCTCTCAAAATAGAGGATGTGACTCACAGATTGCCGGTTTATCTGCTGCAATGGAGCCATTTCTCTTAAAGTGACAGCTGGATCTCTCTAATAACGCAGAGAAAGCTCTCTGGGGAATACGCTGAGAAGGGCTCTGCTTTTTGTCTGCCGTTAACTGCACACACACACACACACACACAACCTCGCACAACTCTCTGCCTCAGAACTAGCATGAGAAATGTACTGCAGGTTTCCAGATCTGGGTATTCATTTAATACACAGTGTACTGGAAGAAATAAAGATCACCAGTGTGGAAGCAATGATTCTTCAACATCAGCTTCGTTCGCCTGGTCATGTTGTGCAGATGCCTGATGATAGTCTTCCAAAGCAACTACTCTATTCTGAACTTTAAAATGGAAAGCGTAATGCTGGTGGTCAACAAAAGAGGTGCAAAGACTGTCTCAAGGCAAATCTAAAAAAATGTAGTGTAAACACTGACAACTGGGGAACACTGGCCTGTGAGCACTCCAGTTGGAGAACGGCCTTGACCAAAGGTGTTCTGGTTTTGAAGATGCTCAAACTCAGGACGCAAGGGAGAAACGTGCTAAGAGGAAGGCACGCTTGGCAAATCCACACCGTGATCAATTCCCACCCAGAAACCCATGTCCCCACTGTGGAAGGACGTGTGGGTCCAGAATTGGCCTCCACACTCACTTATGGGCTCACTTTCAAAACCGTGTGTCAGGGCTGGCTCCGGGTCCCAGCTCACCAAGGACCAACGCTAGCCGATAGTACAGTATCAAAGTCTTTATTGAAGAATAGTCTCCATTTACAAGTCTCAGCGTCCCAGCCCTACGTCTGGACTTTAGACCGGCGAAGCTCTGTCTGGATCTCCACCCCCTGTACACCAGTTTAAGACTCTAATCTTACTCCACCTCTTCCTTCTCTCTCTCTTCCTCTGGGTCTTACTACCCCCCGGGGTCTCATTCCTCCTGGACTCTTCCGACGCAGAGCTTGACCCCTCTGACTCCTCCCCCTCTCTTCGGCGGGCTTTAGGACCTGGCTCCCTACCCGGGCTGCCCACCTTGCCGCCCTCCTGTACATTTGAACTTGGCGCGCGCGCGCGTTTTACTTTCCGGATGACCGTTTCCTCGCTCCCTGACGAGGGTGTGGCCACTCCTGCCTCACGTTCTCCCTCTGCCTGCGCGCTCCCTGATCCCGATGCCTTGGACTCCTCCCCCCTACTGCACTCTGGGGGGGACGCTGGTCCGGATTTCCAGCTGCTACTCTCTGAGTCCCCTCTGGCCCCTTCTTCCCGAGGTGTCCCCCTGGGCACTCCCCTTGCCCTGACCATGGGGGCCCCTTTCTGTGAATCCTCCGAGTCACTGGAGAGACTCAGAGACCTTGGACTCCTGTCGCCGCTGACATTTCCTTCCGACTCCTCCCCCTCGCTCTCCGTTTCTTCCCTCTCCTGTGACTCTGCTCCTGAACCCCTGACATCCATCCCCCCCTCGAAGCCCCCCCTTCCCCCCTCCCCTTCCTCCGGCGGGGGTGCTGGGTGCTCCGTCGTTGTGGGGGTGAATGGTGGATACAGTTCGTCCCCCGTGGCGTGCATCCAGTTAGAGAAATCCGGCTCGTCCTCCATGTCTTCGCCGACCTCGTTCTCCTCTGCTTCCATCTCCGTGCCGCCATGCTCGAACCCAACGTCCTCCCCCATCACGTCCATGTCCCTCTCACCCTCGTTCCCCTCTGGGTCCGTTGCCTGCCAAGGGCCCCTCAGCCACCTCTCCTCTCCTCGATTGTCCCACCAAAACGAGCGGTCTGAGGCAAACCCCGAGGGCGAGCCCTCCGGTGAACGTGTGTCTAATGCTGGTTCTTCGTCCGAGGTGAATCCCTGGAACGTGCTGGTAGAAAGCGTGGGTGTGAAAAGCCAGTCGTCGAAATACTCGGCTGGCATGGGCCTGTGTGGGAACAAGGCATGAAACTCCTCTTTGAGGAGAGGCTCGTCCAGGGCATAGTCCGGCACCCAACTGTTGGCGCTGGCCGGGGTACCTTCCCTTGCGAGAAAATATTCTACTCCCTCTTCCCCCCATCTCGAGTCCAAAATCTCTGTGACCTGGTTGATGGGTTCCCTTCTTGGCGACTCCCTCCTTGGGGGGATCTCCTTATACTGGTCTGGTGCCGTGCCCTGCGCCTGAAATCGGTGAGGTGCTTTGTAGGGCGTGAGCACCGACCTATGGAATACTGGGTGCATTCTGGATCCTTCCGGAAGTGTCAACCGGAAGGCCACCGGATTGATCTGTGCCTCAACTAGGTAAGGTCCTAGCTGCTTATGTCCGAGTTTCTTCTTCGCTAATGATCTGGTCGGCACTGCGTGGGCCGCTAACCACACCCAGTCTCCCACCTGTATGTCCTCCCCGACCCTTCTGTGCTTGTCAGCCTGCAGTTTGTATGCGTGCTTTGCCAGCTCTAACTGCCTCCTAAGCTGCTCGTGGACTTCCTGCAATTCCGCCGCCAAGACTTCCGCTGCCTGTGGCTCCCCCTCCCCCAGTCTCTCTAATCCCGGGAAGGTTCTGGGATGCCTCCCGTTGTTGGCGAAGAACGGCGTCACCCCTGTGGACACGTGCTTCGTGTTGTTGTAAGCGAACTCAGCGAGCGGCAGGTAGTCCACCCATGTCGTCGGCTGTTGATTTGCGTAGCATCTCAGGTACTGCTGCATGACGGCGTTGACGCGTTCCGCTTGTCCGTTGGTCTGCGGGTGTCTCGCCGACGCTAGGTTGATCTTGACGTTCAGGAAACCCATCAGCTTCTGCCAGAAGCTCGAAATGAACTGGCGCCCCCTGTCGGACAAGATAGACCGTGGCAGTCCATGCACTCGGAAGACGTGGTCTATGAACAGTTTGGCGGTCTGTTCTGCCGTGGCCACCTTCGCGCACGGAATGAAGTGGGCCATTTTAGTGAACATGTCCACCACCACTAGCACTGCCGTTTTACCCCTTGAGCTGGGTAAATCCGTGACAAAGTCCAGGGCCACCCTCTCCCACGGTTCGCTCGGAGTCTGCAGCGGTTCGAGCAGTCCCGCCGGAGGTTTGTGGACTGACTTGGCCCTTTGGCAGGTGTCGCACCTCGAGACGTACTCCGCGACTTCCCCCCGCATCTTGGGCCACCAAAAATCTCTGGCAACGAGTTCTGCCGTCTTCTCCTTGCCAAAGTGCCCGGCGGTGGGTGCGTCGTGTAACTGCTGCAGTACTTTCGCCCGGAGGTCGTCTCCCGGTACATAGAGAGCTCCTCTGCGGATGAGCAATCCGTCTCGTACTTGGAACTCGTCGTCCTTCACCGTGCCCTTGTGCACCTCCTCCATCTTGGCTTGTGCAAAGGGGTCCCCCTGCAGTGCTCGACAGACCGCCTCCAAGTCCACGGTTGCTGCAGCGCACGCCCACGCTTTCGGAGCGAAAATGTGCTTGGCCGCTGCTGGTGCCGCCTCTTCGAGGTATTGCGGCTTCCTGGACAGTGCATCCGCCATGATGTTGTTGTCGCCTGGGATGTATTCTATCCTGAAGTCGAAATCCGCGAAAAATTCCGCCCATCTGATGTGCCGCTGGTTTAGGAATCTTGCCGTGCGCCAGTACTCCAGGTTCTTATGATCCGTGCGGACCTGCACGGTGTGCTTGGCCCCGACGAGGAAGTGTCGCCACGCCTTGAATGCTGCATGAATGGCCAGCAACTCCCTGTCCCAGATGGTGTAGTTTTGCTCTGACTTGCTGAGCTTCCTAGAGTAGAAGGCACACGGTCTCCAGTCCCCATGCGGGTCCTCCTGCAACAGTACGGCGCCCACGGCTCTGTCTGAGGCGTCTGTTTCAACCCTCAGTGGTTTGCTGGGATTCACATGCAGTAGCTGCCCTTCGGACGAGAAGAGACGCTTAAGGTTCTGAAAGGACTGCTCCGCTTGCTCCGTCCAGATGAACTTCTTCTTCTTAGAGCTGAGCGTGTCAGTAATGGCCGCCGTCTGCATCGCGAACCCCTTGATGAACTTGCGGTAAAAGTTGGCGAACCCCACAAACCGCTGGACCTCCTTCCGATTGCGCGGGCTCTTCCAGTCCAACACTGCGCGAACCTTGGCGCTGTCCATGGCAAGCCCCTTGTCCGACAGCTTGTAGCCCAGGAAATCCACCTCCTTCCTGTCGAACTGGCACTTCTCCAGCTTGGCATACAGCCGATGCTCCTGCAGTCTCTGCAGAACTTCCTTGACGTCACCTTCGTGGGTCTCCTCAGATTCTGAGAATATCAGAATGTCGTCCAAGAAGCAGACGCATGTCTTGTAGAGGAGACCCGCCAGGACGTGATGCATGAAAGCTTGAAAACAGTGGGCGCCATTTTGTAAACCGAAGGGCATAACTCTGTATTCATATGTGCCCAGGGGCGTGAACATGGCAGTCTTCCACTCGTCTCCTTCCCGTATGCGAATCAGGTTGTACGCCCCTCGCAGATCCAACTTTGTAAAAACACGTCCTTTCCTCGCCGTCGCCAGCAGGTCATCTATCTTGGGCATGGGAAAGGCCGCGGGCTTGGTCTTTGAATTTAAGAGCCTGAAGTCTACCACAAGTCTTTTTTGGGGCGTGTCCCTCTTCTTCACAAAGAATACAGGACTGCCCCCCGCTGCCTTCGACTCCCGGATGAAACCGCGCTTCAAGTTGAGGTCTATGAACTCCTTGAGCTCCTGCAGCTCGTCCTCAGACATGGAATACAGTTTCCCGGCTGGCAGCGTCGCTCCTGGCAGGAGGTCAATCTTGCAGTCATAGGACCTGTGGGGAGGCAGCTTGTCTGCTTCCTTCTCGCAGAAAACCTCCAAAAACGCTGCGTACTTGCGCGGCACTGCTTGCAGCGTGCCTAATTGTAGCTGCGGGTCGTCCCCTCCTTCTTCCGGGCTAGGAAGGATGCAATGTTCCGCGCAATAGGAGGAGCCGAAGGTCAGTTGGCGCTGGTACCACGCCAATGCTGGGCTGTGCCTGTGCAGCCAACTCATGCCGAGGACTACAGGCGTGTCCGCCAGGTGTGTGACATTAAAGCTGATGACTTCTCGGTGATTTCCAATCTGCATCACCATTGGTTGCGTTTGTTGCACCACCTGCCCCCCTAACAAGTCTCTGCCATCCACCGTGACAACGTTCAGGGGCAGCGTGGCTGGTAGCAGTGGTATATTGTGCTGCTGAATGAATTCCAGTCCTATAAAGTCAGCGTTGCTGCCGGAGTCAATGGTGATCGGCACCTCCAGAGTGCGTCCATTGGGCAGTTGGAGAGACGCTGTAAGCTGCACCACTGGTTTGGGTGGGAGGGGGTCTGTGGGTTGCAAAAGAGCTGGGGATTGTTTCATTGACTTGTCTGGCTGGACCCCAGTGCCTCTTCCTCCAGCCAGACTCCGTCGTTTAACTGTTGCTGCGTTTTCAATTGAGCTGCTTCTGCGACTGTTGCGGAGGCTGCAGTGTGCTTGTGGAGCCTCTGGGGACACTCTTTCGCCATGTGTTGAGCACTGTCGCAGATGTAGCACTTCCTGTTCCCTCTAGGAGGCTTCGTTTTGGCTGCTCCCGGTGTTAGGGCTCTGTTAGCTGACTGAGCCCTGGCACCTCCGATTTCCATCGGCTCTTCTCCCCCTCCCTGCGAGGGTGTGGAGTGCGCACGCGCTGCTTCTCTGGGAACGAAGGGAGGTGCTCTGGCTGGTGCCCTTCCCCAACGCCCTTCTTCCCTGTTCCAAGGACGTTCTTCCAGATGCACCCCGATCTCCAGAGCCCTCTGGACTACCTGCTGGGTGCTCCTTGGTCTCTCCCCTCTTCCAATCTCCGCTTTTACATCTGCATTCAACCCCTCCCAAAAGAGGTCTCTGACTGGCGCAGAATCTTTTTCCCACCCCAGGGCATGAACCAGTCCGAAAAATCGAGTATGGTACTGCCGCACGCTGGCTTTGCCTTGTTTAAGTCCATGTATGTCCCTCCTGGCATGATCGACGTCTACCTTTGATAAAAAGCATGAGTCCATTGCTTTAATAAAAGCCTTCGCATCTTGGAGCGCTGGATCATTGTCCCTCCATAGATTCCGCAGCCACGTTTTGGCTTCCCCATGCAAATGGGACAAGATAAACCCCACTCTCTCTCTCTCATCTCTAAAGTCTTTGTCCAGTAAATCCAGCGCAAACAGCAGGTCTGCTCTGAAGTTGGGGTACTGCTGCAAACTCCCGTCGAAATGCGATACAAGGCTTCCTCCCCTTCTCCCCAAGCCTATGCCTTCTGCCTTGGATCCCGTTTGCCCCTGTTTGGAAAGCACGTCCAACCTGGCCTGGAGATCCCGGCAGGAGGTAACCATCTCCTCCTCTCTCTTCCTGGATGCAATTACCTCCGTGCTGAGTTGTGTCACCGCTTCTTGCAGGGCTTTTATCTGCTCTTCCGTCGTCATCTTGCCTGAGTTTTGTGAGCTCTGTAAGCACCCCTCCTCTGTCCTCGCTGCGTCGACTCACGTGGCGAGGTTCTTGGTGCCAAAACTTTAAAAATGAGACAGAGCTTACTGTCAGGGCTGGCTCCGGGTCCCAGCTCACCAAGGACCAACGCTAGCCGATAGTACAGTATCAAAGTCTTTATTGAAGAATAGTCTCCATTTACAAGTCTCAGCGTCCCAGCCCTACGTCTGGACTTTAGACCGGCGAAGCTCTGTCTGGATCTCCACCCCCTGTACACCAGTTTAAGACTCTAATCTTACTCCACCTCTTCCTTCTCTCTCTCTTCCTCTGGGTCTTACTACCCCCCGGGGTCTCATTCCTCCTGGACTCTTCCGACGCAGAGCTTGACCCCTCTGACTCCTCCCCCTCTCTTCGGCGGGCTTTAGGACCTGGCTCCCTACCCGGGCTGCCCACCTTGCCGCCCTCCTGTACATTTGAACTTGGCGCGCGCGCGCGTTTTACTTTCCGGATGACCGTTTCCTCGCTCCCTGACGAGGGTGTGGCCACTCCTGCCTCACGTTCTCCCTCTGCCTGCGCGCTCCCTGATCCCGATGCCTTGGACTCCTCCCCCCTACTGCACTCTGGGGGGGACGCTGGTCCGGATTTCCAGCTGCTACTCTCTGAGTCCCCTCTGGCCCCTTCTTCCCGAGGTGTCCCCCTGGGCTCTCCCCTTGCCCTGACCATGGGGGCCCCTTTCTGTGAATCCTCCGAGTCACTGGAGAGACTCAGAGACCTCGGACTCCTGTCGCCGCTAACATTTCCTTCCGACTCCTCCCCCTCGCTCTCCGTTTCTTCCCTCTCCTGTGACTCTGCTCCTGAACCCCTGACACCGTGTTTTTGGAAGACAATCTTACTTGGCTATGAGGGATCACCAAAGAAGAAGATTGATCCCTCATCTCGTGAATCATAGAATTGATTGGTTGATAGATAGATAGATAGATAGAGTTCACTTATATTCTGCTTTCCCCCAATGAGCCTGTGCCCAAAGCGGCTCACAGGAAACATGCAAAACATTGAAATGCAGAGCTTTGGGAATGCAAATATACAAAAGGCAGAGCATCTGAATAAACTAAAAAATGTCAGAAACAAACAATTCAGCAGGCACAGAATAAATTCAATGGTACGAGAAGCAGGCAATCTAGGCCAAATTACACAAATACAAAGCAAAAGAAAACAAAACAAGTGTTAACAAACAATAATGTTTCTTTTATTTTCAATTTATTTCCTAATGGTGATCCCAGCATAGAACTTGTCTTTTTCACAGCCAATGCACACTATGTGGACATCGTCACTGAGTTATCCACTACAACCCCTAGGTCTCGCTCCTGGTCGGTCCCTGCCATTTCAGACCCTGTGAAAGTTTATTTAAAATTAAGATATTTTTGTCCCAATGTACATCACTTTATATTCATTTACACTGGATTGTATTTGCCATTTTACTACCTTTTCACCACTCCATTCGGAGAGGTCATAGAATCATGGAAGGGACACCAAGGGTCATCCAGTCCAGCCCCCAGCAATGCAGGAGATTGTCAATAGAGGTCCAAATTGCCATAGCCAAGTTTGGTGATGACTGACAGCTGTAAATCTGAGTGCCCACCTCTGAGCCACTTAGCTGGAAACCAACCTGATACTGTTTTTCACTGAAGAGTTTCTTGTTTTATTTCATTCTTTGCAATCAAGCGGTGTGTAAATTTGATGGAAAAAATAGGTAAACTTAGCCCTGCCTGGGAAGGTTGGGTTGCAAAGGGAAGGTGGCGGTGGAGGGAGGAGGGAGGAGGAGAGTCTAAGCAGGACCCCCTCCTCTCCCTCCCTGCCCCAGTGACCTCGCCTGAAGTTGCTTCTTCTTTTATTGATCCCTTAACCCCACCACAAAAAAGTGCAAACATAACAGGAAGAAAGGAAACAAAGGATCAAAAATGGAAGCCATCAAGTGTCGCAGCTTGGAAAGTCAAAAGTGCAGCCGAGACCGATCTCCAAAGGGATGGCAAAGTATTAACCCCCTTTGCAAATGGTAAAGATTTTTTAACAATGAAAATATTCTCCGCCTGTAAGTGCATTTTTGAGAGTCGAGGTTCTCTGCAGTCTTAAATGAGGCAGGCATTTTGCATGTGCAAGTGGTACTACCTGCCTCCAGAGTTGTGTGAGAAATTGTTTGTTTATACCAGGCAAAGGAAGGCCTGGGGGCCAGATCTGGCCCAATTGCCTTCTCAATCCGGCCCACGGATGGTCCAGGAATCAGCGTGTTTTTACATCCTTTTATTTAAAATGCATCTCTGGGTTATTTGTGGGGCCTGCCTGGTGTTTTTACATGAGTGGAATGTGTGCTTTGATTTCAAATGCACCTCTGGGTTATTTGTGAGGCATAGAATTCGTTCATTTTTTTCTTCCAAAATATAGTCTGACCCCCCACAAGGTCTGAGGGATAGTGGACCGGCCGCCTGCTGAAAAAGGTTGCTGACCCCTGGTTTATATTCTGACAGGAAGTGTCAGGGGTGCCCATAGCTGTCAACTTTCCCCTTTCCTGCGAGGAATCCTATTCGGAATAAGGGGATTTCGCTTTAAAAAAGGGAAACGTTGACAGCTATGGGGGTGTCGGGAGAAGGGTGGGGTACCTCTGGTGGGGGGACACGTCATGCTCCGTCTGGAGTACTCTGTCCACCTTTGACCCCCACCCTGCTCTCTCTTGTGGCTCCTAGAAGCTGTCAGCAGGTGACAGCGGCCACAATCTCAGGAAACGGCTTCGAGTGGCGGGCTGAACCAGGGGAGGGGAGCCGATGGGTCTCAACCCCTCAGTGAGTTTGGGGCTTCCCCTGCATGCGAAAGCAGGTTCTGGAGGATGGAGTGGAGGAGACCAAGAGGAGGTCCAATGGTCAAGAAGGAAGTTTCTACCCATGATGGGGATCATGCATCTGTGGGGAGAGATTCCATCAGGCAAGGCCTCCTTCCACCTGCCTTGCCCCACCCTCCAGTCTCTGCTTCTCAATTTGTATTGTATTAGTTTATGTACTGTGGCTTGCCGTTTTTTTATTGATTATAGTTTAGAAATTATTTATTGTAACTGTTGAATGGATTTCTGTTTCACTTTTATATGTTGATACTACTCTAATTATTGTTGAATGTTACTTTTTGATGTAGGTTGCTTATTTTAAAGTTTTGTTTTATTATCACATTTTGGTATTGCATTAGATTGTTATAGGATGTACATTTTTTGTTTTTTCAGCTTGTAAACCGCCTTGAGTATTTTAAGATAAAAAGACGGTATAATAATAATAATAATAATAATAATAATAATAATAATATCTGGGAAGGTAACCCGTCTAGTAGAACGAAAATTCTGATCCTAAACCTTGTGGGATAAATTTGGGAGAAGAAAAGGCTAAGAAGTGAATCCTACAGAAATTCAGAATGGAGTCCCTAAGGCGGTTGGATGGTGCCTTGTACACCTCTTTCCAGCGACTCTTCCAGCCAAGCAGGTGCCAAACATCTGGCTCTGTTTTCCTTTGGACCCCATCACTGAGGCTGAGAGGGGGGTCTTGTCGTCTGGGCAGCCCAGGACCTCCAGACACCCTGCCCAGGCTTGTGCCCCAGACAGATCACTTTGGTGCTGCTAACACAGAGGTTGACTTCACCCCATTATCTCTTGAGACAGACGGAGGTCAGTATCTCTGACAGGGACTTACAAATAAAAAGAAGAAGAAGAAGAAGAAGAAGAAGAAGAAGAAGAAGAAGAAGAAGAAGAAGAGGAGTTTGGATTTGATACCCCGCCTTTCACTCCCTTTAAGGAGTCTCAAAGCGGCTAACATTCTCCTTTCCCTTGCTGCCCCACAACAAACACTCTGTGAGGTGAGTGAGGCTGAGAGACTTCAGAGAAGTGTGACTGGCCCAAGGTCACCCAGCAGCTGCAGGTGGAGGAGCGGAGACGCAAACCCGGTTCCCCAGATTACGAGTCCACCGCTCTCAACCACTACACCACACTGGCTCTCGAAGAACAGCTAAAAACCTTTGTGGGGGGGGCAATCATAAAAACAGGCAGGTACCAGCCCTTTCATTAAAAATGGTCAGTTCCCAAAAGAAGGACAATGTCAGACAGGCGGGTAGGAGGAATGGTCATTTGAGCTCTGCTCTTTAGATTCTGTTAGTTTGTGAGATATCTT
Organism: Podarcis tiliguerta; assembly: GCF_965153285.1. Taxonomy (NCBI): domain Eukaryota; kingdom Metazoa; phylum Chordata; class Lepidosauria; order Squamata; family Lacertidae; genus Podarcis; species Podarcis tiliguerta. The sequence goes on along the minus strand of NC_139534.1, from coordinate 134,506,861 downwards.
TACAAAAAGGGCAAATTGCCAAACCCTCAAATGCTTTGGAAGAGCAAGCAGGTTGCAATGTGTGGGAGAGTCCATCGCCTTGAGGGCGGGCTGCGTATTTCCAGGTCTCCAGAAAGCTTTCCCAAAGCCCAGCAACATTTGCCTGTTTAGTTAAGAAAGGGTAACTTTACCACAAAATCTCCCCCAAAGTGGGGAACGATAAATAGAAGCTGTAAAAAACCCATAAAAGCAGAACTGAAATGTGACGATAAAAATTCTTCACTAAAAAGCAGCCGAGCCCAAAAATTAACAGCCGGATGGGAGAGTCACCCTGGAAGGGCCATAAACTCAGCCGTAAAACAAGGGAGTGCAGAGGATCTGGTCCAAGGGGTTTGCCAAGAGCCTGGCTGGAGAGAAAGTGCCCAAGGGCTCCTCTCGTGGTCAGTGCCAGGCCAGCAGCCCTGAGCCCTGAAGCCACAGAAGCCTAGCAGGACCTCTCTCATTTTCTGTCCCTGGTGGAAGCCTTATCAACAAATTATCCTTAAGGTCCATGCATTGTCCTGAGCTATAAGTCCCTGAGATCACCTCAGCTTCTTGCCAGAGTGGTGCATGATCTGGTTATCTCCCGCTTGGACTACTGCAATGCGCTCTACGTGGGGCTACCTTTGAAGGTGACCCGGAAACTGCAACTAATCCAGAATGTGGCAGCCAGACTGGTGACTGGGAGCGGCAGCCAGGACCACAAGACCTACATTGGCTCCCAGTTCGTTTCTGGGCACAATTCAAAGTGTTGGTGCTGACCTTGAAAGCCCTAAACGGCCTCGGCCCAGTAGACCTGAAGGAGCGTCTCCACCCCCATCGTTCTACCCAGACACTGAGATCCAGCTCCGAGGGCCTTCTGGTGGCTCCCTCATTGCGAGAAGCCAAGTTACAGGGAACCAGGCAGAGGGCCTTCTCAGTGATGGCGCCCGCCCTGTGGAACCTCCTCCCACCAGAACCTCCTCCCAAAGAAAACAACAACTACCAGACTTTTAGAAGACATCTGAAGGCAGTCCTGTTCAGGGAAGTTTTTAATTATTGATGTTTTATTGTGTTTTTAATCTTTTGTTGGAAGCCGCCCAGAGTGGCTGGGGAGGTCCAGCCAGATGGGCAGGGTATTAATAATAATAATAATAATAATAATAATAATAATAATAATAATAATATTAAGCATAATATGAGAACTGAAGGCCTTTCCACAAAGCTGAAGATTCAGGGTGGATGAACCAATGGATTCAAGCTGCAAGAAGGGAGATTTCAGCTAAACTTCAGGAGGAACTTTTTGATGGCAAGAGATGTTTGACAGTGGAACAGACTTCCACGAGAGGTGGTGGCCTCTCCTTCGTTGGAGGCTTTGAAGCAGAGGTTGGATTTGAGCTGAGATTCCTGCATTGCAGGGGGTTGGACTACATGACCCTTGGGGTCCCTTCCAACACTGCAGTTCCATGATTCTTTGGCTGAAAGTGCTTCTTCTCACAGTGTGTGGCTGAATTATGGAAGAGGAGAGGGCTACTGAGGGCTACTGGCCATGGTGCCCATGTTCTACCTTCTGAATGCCAGCTGCTGGAAACCACAGGAGGTGCTCAGATCCTGCTTTCTGCCTGCCCATTGGGGCCCCTGGTTGGCCCCCAACCTCACCCAGCAGGTCTTGTGTTCTGTCTGCTTCATTCCCCCTATCTGAGTATTTCCAATGACCTTGCATGATGAATGTTGTCAAACTGAAAGCCCCACCACCAGCTGTAGACGGAGGGGGGAGAGGGCTGTTTTGTCCACAGATTAAACATTTTAAACTGATTAATCACATGTGTTTTAACCACTTGCTTTATAATTGGCAATTACCAAAACTTTAAAATATGCTCCCTTTGGGGGATGTTATGTGAGAGCTTGCAATCCGGTGAAGAGAAGCTACCGTTCCCTGCTAGAAGGAAAGGCTGTTTTTCATTTTGCACAGCCGTTCCTGTAATACTGCCATAGCATAATGGCTTGGCTGTTGCTGTTTTATTGTTATTAATAATTTTATTTATTTGATTTAATAGCTGTCCTTTACCCCGAGATCCCCTGGTGGAACACAACAATTCGAAACACAACATTCAAACAGTTTGAAGAAAATTACAACCACAAGAACAGGGTGAGACCCAAAATATACATCTCAGTGTCAAAGCTCAAGATAAAGATGTGCAGCTTTAGCATGCAACGGAAACTAAACTTAAGGTGCCAGATTTACCTCTGTGGGGAAGGCGTTCCACAGCTTAGGAGCCACCACAGAGAAGGCCCTCTCCCCCAGGCTGCCACCCCTTGAAGCCTCTGAGGGCAGATGGTCTACCAAGAGGGTAGCACCCAAGAGGGTCTGTAGGGAAGGAGGAGGTTTTTCAGATATTGGGGGCTTGAGTCATTCAGGGCTTCAAACACCAGAATGAACACCTTGAAATGGGAACGGGCAACCAGCACAGCTGTTTTAAAACAGGGGTAATGTGTGATCCAAATGCAACCCCAGCCAGGAATCTTGCAACTGTGTCTTAGACCTGTTAGCATTTCCCTCCTCCGTTGCTGGATGTGTGATTGTTACGTCACATGTCTGTGTTTACTTTCTAGGCTTGGAAAGTATGAGAATGGAAGTCAGTCTTATCTCTCTTCCATTGTACTGTGCTTTTGTACTTTTCTTTCGCTCTCTCTTGGAGAAGATGTGAGAGGGTGCCATGATTGCTTTATCCTGTATATATTACTTAATAAATGCTTAGAATGCACACACTCATGCTCCACAATCATTTCTGCTATACTCTGCTGAGTGAGTGTGCACATGTCTTTTGATATGTGTTGCTGGAGTGCACCGGGACTGGAGATTTGTGAACGTTGGGACACCCAGAGAGGTCTGTCTCATCCTGGGGGCTGCATGTGCCCCCCAGGCGTGTTCCAACAGGACCAATTGAAGCTTCCGAGTTGTCTCCAGGGGCAACCCCATGTAGAGCACATTGCGGTAATCCAGTCTGCAAGTCACTAGGGCCTGGAGTACTGTGGTCAAACCATCTCTGTCTGAAAGGGGTCATAGTTGGTGAAGCAGCTGGAGCAGGAAAACGGTGCTCCTGGCCATTGTGACCACCCGACCCTTCAGTAGATTCAAGTTACATGAAAGGAGAGTCTAACTAAACATTAGGAAGAACACACAGCCAAACCTTAGGAAGAACTTCCCATCTTACCTGATGCTAAGAGCTGTTTGGCAGTGGAATGGTTTTCCTCGGAAGGTGGTAGACTCTCCTCCGCTGCAAGTTTTTAAGCAGAGGTTTTGATGGTCATCTGTCAGGGATGCTTGAGCTGAGATTCCTGCATTGCAGGGGGTTGGACCAAATGACTCGGGGTCCCTTTCAACCCTGCAATTCTATGGTTCAGTGGCAGTGGCAACCCCCAGCTGTGAATCTGCTCCTTCCAGGGGAGGACAACCCCATCCAGGACAAGCCATCTCTCCACCTCCTGGATGCGATGTCTCCTTGCCTCTAGCATTGCCCTGAAAATGTCCCTCTTGGCCAGCAGGTGAACTTGGCACTTCATGCCAAGTTGGCACTGGCTGCTAATATCTATTTCCTTCAGATATTGACATCTCACCTTTTCCTCCAAGAAGCTGAAGGTGGCCTCGTTTTCCCCCTCCCCTGCCTCATTTTATTCCAACAACAACAACCCTCTGAGGTAGGTTGGGCTGAGAGAGGTTGTGGCTTCATGGCCAAGTGTGGGTTTGAACCCTGGTCTCTCCCAGGTCCTCGCCCCATCCTCTAACCACCACCCCACAGCAGCTCACTTGAGCCCATCGGCTATGAAGCAGACATGATGTTTCCCCAGCCTTCGCTCACTCACTCGTTTTTCTGTTTGTGCCTTCACTGCGGATGAAGCGGGGCTTTTTGCTCAGCTCCTGGAAACACCCACAGAGAATTCTCCTCGGTGATGGTGCGCACATGCAGAAATTCAGGGGCCCTGTTTGGGGTTTCCCTTGGGGCATCTGGCTGGTGATCCCTCAGGCTCTTATGTTCTTGTTTCCAGCTCTTATGGAAATGGCAAGGGGGGCACATCTTTAAAGTTGTTAAATGTTACAAATATTATGCCTGAAAAATCATATAAAATCAACTCCTTTGCCGGTTTCCTCCATTCCAACGCCATTTTGCCCATGGAAAAAGGACTCTTTATCCGGCCACCTCCCCAAGCTTGAAGACATGTATACACTCTGGGAAATGCCCAGAGGTGACAATTGCTGGGCTCCTTGTTCTCCAAGGGAAGCCAAATCTCATCACTGGACTTGCCTCAGGCTCCAGACACGCAAAGGAAGTTGTACTTTTGGGTGGTGGGTACTTGAGACATGTTTGCCTATGCTAATCTTATACTTGGGTGTTGCGCTGACATATCTGTCTATGCTAATCTTGTGTAATCCTCCCCTTTCTGACTTTAGTGCGCACTGCATCCTGGGATGTGGTGGGAAAGTTTTCAAACTCAATGTCGCCCCATGCTCTGGGTTCATTCCACTGTTTGAACCTGTTGCGCAATAAACTTCGATCTACGTCCACTGACGGCTGCTTTGCTCCGGTTTGTGGCTGGGACCCCCTCCTTTGCCTAACGAGCTGCGTCTCCCGAATATCCTCTCACCCAGAATTTTCCTCAACACAATGTTGTGTGATCACTGGAGGGATTGAGTCTCGTCTTCTCGCTCTCCCTTCCTGCGATCCCTCAGGCGTTCCTGGCCCCCCCTCCCTGCATCTCGGGGGTGGGGCCCTGGGGGGCGTGCATGGGGGCCTTTGTCAATTGACTCGCTCCTCTCGTCTCCTGCGCGGCCCCGGTGAATGGCTCTCAAGTGCCTCGGCGGAAAATCACCCGTTTCATTTCCAAGTGCTTTCCATGAGATGAATCCCTTTGAAAGCGCTCCAGATGAGGTCCTTCAGAGGGAGGTCACCCCTCTATTTAAATGCATTTACCTTGCGCGCGGTGACTCACAATGGCACGGGAGATGCTGATTGTCGCCAACAGATCCTCGAGGCTCTCACGTCTCCATCCAGCCTGGCGATGGGGATTGTCAAAGCAAACAGACCCCCCCCCCCCCTTGGCTCCCCGAGGGAAGGACGGCAGAGAGGGGAAAGGGAGCCGGCGGGGAGAGATCATCCTCACGTATTTCCTCTCAGCTTCGATTCTGCTCCCAAACATCTGGATACTTATTCTTTAATTCTTTTTGTACTATTTATATCTTTTCAACACGTTCAGGAAAAGTTGTGAACAGGAGTTACAAAAAACAACACACACACAACCAAACTTTGGGAAGAACTTTCTGAGGGCAAGAGCTGTTCCCTCGGAAGGTGGTGGACTCTACCTCTTCGGAGGTTTTGTCATGGAAGCTGCAGCTGAGATTCCTGGCTTGCAAGGGGTTGGACTTGATGACTCTGGGGGACCCTTCCAACTCTACAATCCTATGTTTCTGTAATAAGGCAGCTCAGCTCTGCCTCTACACTTGGAGGCAGCCGTGCTTGTGAAGACCAGTCTCTGGAAACCACAGGAGGGAAGAGTTGTGCTTGTGCTTGGATCCTGCTTCCTGGTTTCCCCTTAAGGGGCATCTGGTTGGCCTCTGTGAGAACAGGAGGCTGCCCTGGGTGGGCCATTGGCTGGCCCTGCAGGTTGTTCTTACGTCTTACATTTTACTGCATATTTATTGCTGTGCACCACCTTCCTATTTTATATGAGTTTATGATATATGATTTCCCAGTAGTGATGTATGGAAGTGAGAGCTGGACCATAAAGAAGGCTGATTGCCAAAGAATTGATGCTTTTGAATTATGGTGCTGGAGGAGACTCTTGAGAGTCCCATGGACTGCAAGAAGATCCAACCTCTCCATTCTGAAGGAAATGAGCCCTGAGTGCTCACTGGAAGGACAGATCCTGAAGCTGAGGCTCCAAGACTTTGGCCACCTCATGAGAAGAGAAGACTCCCTGGAAAAGACCCTGATGTTGGGAAAGATGGAGGGCACAAGGAGAAGGGGATGACAGAGGATGAGATGGTTGGACAGTGTTCTCGAAGCGACCAGCATGAGGGAGGCAGTGGAAGACAGGAGTGCCTGGCGTGCTCTGATCCAGGGGGTCACGAAGAGTCAAACACGACTAAACGACTAAACAACAACAACAACATGATATATGAACATTCTTATAATGATAAAGAAAAGAGAACTAGCATAATAAAGGAAGCCTAAGCACATAGCCCTATGGACTCTTTAAAATTGGGTTTTTTAAAGTGTCCTTGTGTCTTGAGTGCAAACTTTAAGGGGGGGTCTACCTGGGACACCAACCAGTTAATAAATAAACCTCAGGTTGAATCCATCTGCAGTTCACACCGTATGGCTGAGCTTCTCCTGTCTGGTTAGCTCAGGAAAAGGGTCACGCAAGGCGAGAAAAAAGCACCTTCTGATCCTCCATCCTTGACAGCAGGGCAGTATCCTGAACGCTCTGGCAGGCTGGAGCTCTCCAGGCCATGAGGGGGCCCAAAGACCCGGCAGCTGTGGGCAGTGAGGTCTCTTCTGCATCACCACAACAGGAGGTGCATTGTTGCAGAAGCCACGTCCCGTGGATAATGCGAAGCAACATTCTTGGAAGCCGCAAGCCTGGAGCGCTGACCTGACGCGATGGAGGCTCTGGCTCATTTCTGCTAATTGCCATCCTCGCCAGGCGCCACCTGCCCAATCGCCCCTGGAAAACTGGCCCTTCTTATCTCCACGCAGCATCTGGCTCCAATTACGCTCTGCAGTGCAATCCAAGAGCAATCACAGGAGCCTCCGCATCAGCCACGCTCCCATGCACACAAATCGCTGCCCACCAGCAGCAGCTGGGCTCGCCCAGCTCCTTGCGACAAAAACCACCCATGCAAACCACAAACCAGGAAACAACACTTCTGAAGTTGCAGAGAGCAACGGGCTGGAGTTTTGCACAGCTTGTTCGGTGGCGGCTCAGCAGCTTCTGTTTGCACCCTAGGATTGGGAGGGGGGGCTGGTGAATGGTTTTTTTTTTTTTTTTTTAAATAATATTTTATTGAGTTTTACAACAGAAACTTGAAACAACATTAAACAAACAACCTCAGAAGAACAACATAAAGAAAAAGAAAAGGAAAAAACAGAAAAGATAAGTACTACAACACACAAACACAAAACAGCAAAATACAACATAGAAAATAAAACATATTAAAAACAATTTTTGTCTCCTTGTATTCTTTACATTAACTTATTTCTCCGACTTCCCCAGGCCTTCCTTCTCTGTATTCCAAATCATATATTCTGTCTGCAAATTCTTGTCCTCTATCGTACTTTAATTTTCTAATACTCTTAAAGACTAATAGATAATTGCATTTCCTTAGTCTGACAAAATATTAAATCTTTCTCTGATCACTTTTTCCCAAATACCCATTCATCCTCAATCCGATGTCATCAAATGTTCGTTATCTTATAAGGGGCTGGTGAATGGTTGGCCTACGGAGGCCACAGGCAGAAGACCCAAGACCCTCTCAAATTCATGGAAGGCTATCAATGGCCCTTCGCCAAGGTGGCCATGCTCTGCTTCTGAATGCCACTTTCTGGAAGCCGCAGGAGGAGAGAGGGCTCTGGTGCTTGAGTCGTGCTTGTTGACTACCCGTTGGGGCATCTGGTTGGCCACTGTAGGGACAGGAGGCTGGACAGGATGGGCCACTGAGCTGACCCAGCAGGGTAAGTCTTATAGAATCATAGCAGTGCAGAATTACAGAGCTGGAAGGGACCCTGAATGTCATCTAGCCCAACCTCCGAGCCCTTCCAAGGGAGACCAGCCCACCACAGAGCAGCTCTTATCATCAGAAAGTTCTTCCAGGTGTTCACTCAAAATCTCTTAACGTGAATCCATCGGTTTGGGTCCTGCGTCCTGGCCTGCTTGCTCCCAGGGGTGCCAATTTAACAAAATATAGGGGGGAGGTGAAAGGACCTCAGCCCCTAGGAGTTGTGTCCTCTGCTTGTTCCTTCTTCCCTGTGACAGCCCTTGATACATTTGAAGATGGCTCTCCTATCTCCTCGCAGTTTCCTCTTTTCCGGGTTAACATCCCCAGCTCCTTCAACCGTTCCTCATCAGGCTTGGTTTCCAGACCCTTGAGGAAGGTTTTCCTCAACCTTGTGCCCCCAGATGCCTTGGACTGCATGACTTTTTGGTGCTGATGAGAACTGCAGCCACAAACCTTTTGGGGGGACAAATTTGAGGAGGGGCTGCCTTGAACCAGTCTAGCCAATTCCTGCTGCTCCACGTTCCCCCTCTCCAAATAGATCCCACACATCAGGGCCCTGGTGTGGTGTCTTCGATGACGTCTGTCCTGCTCAGCTCGACCTCATTCCATTCTCTTCCATTTGGGTCAGGCAACGGCAGAGCTGCTGGATCCTGGGCTTGCAGCGGGGGCTCCCTGCTGCTCCCAAATCCCCAGGAAGAGATGTCAGCTCCAGGAACATTCATGTCAGCAATCTGAATTTCCAAAGGTTTTAATCACCAGCCCCATTTCCTTAGCTGCAATGCGTGGGAACCTTATTATCACCATTATTATGATTCCTTTTTGTTTCTAAGCCCAGTGAGGTGTTTGTTCCAGATGCAGCGGAAAAGAAAGGAAATTTACACTCTCGGATAATCTGTTAAATAGTGAAATAACATAATCGGGGAAGCTTAGGAACCAGCCCTGAGTGACAGGAGTCGGCTGGCTCTTTGTCACCCTCCCAGGTGGAGAGGAAAGTGTGGGCAGGTGAGGCAGGTGTGGGAGGTTTATTGTGCAAGGACTGCGAGACGCCAGAGGCTCAGAGAGCTCGGCTGAAGGAGGAAGTGCCAGTAGGTGACATCTCAAAAGCGCCATGTGGCAAAGGGCAGCATTTGTGCGCTTGGGAACGAAGGCAGAGGCTAAGCCAAGGAGCCTCACTGAAGCAAGAAGGCCACCTGCTGGCAAGGAGAGGAATCACCGCACATTGCACTTCACTGCACATGGGTGAAGTTCACTCAGCTTTGCTGGAGCCAGAAACATGAGGGCGCATCACAACTCCCGACAGCAGGCACCAACCTGTTGCTGCTATTTCAGGTGACTGATTCAAGCCTTATGGGGAACAGTTGAGGGGTTGGGTCAGCTTAGCATGGAGAAGAGAAGAGAAATGTCTGAAAGGCTGTCGCCTGGGAGAAGGAGCAAGCTTGCTTTCTGGTGCTCCCAAGGGTGGGATCCCAACCGAGGGCTTCAAACTGCAAAAAAAAAAAAAAAAAAAAAAAAGGAGATTCTGATGGAATGTTGGGAATAACCTTTCTGATGGCAAGAGTTGTTTGACAAGGGAGCAGACTCCCTCAGAAGGTAGAATCATAGAATCGTAGAATCGTAGAATCGTAGAATCGTAGAATCGTAGAATCGTAGAATCGTAGAATCGTAGAATCATAGAGTTGGAAGAGACCACAAGGGCCATCGAGTCCAACCCCCTGCCAAGCAGGAACCACCATCAGAGCACTCCTGACATATGGTTGTCAAGCCTCTGCTTAAAGACCTCCAAAGAAGCTTAAGACCTCCAAAGAAGATAAGGTGGTGGGTTCTGCTTCACAGGAGGCTTTGAAGCAGAGGTTGGATGGCCATCTGCCAGGGATTCTTCAGCTGAGATTCCTGCACTGCAGGGGGTGGGACTAGATGACCCTCAGGGTCCCTTCCAACTCTATAATTCCATGGTGTTAAGTCTTGCTCTTTCGGAAGAGCAGATGCACAAAGAAGGAGATAGAGAGAGAGAGAGGGAGAGGGAGAGAGAGAGGATTCCCCCCTCCCCTGTGTGCACTCAGCCATCAATCCTTCACCATTGAGATGCCTTCAGGGCTGCTCTATTAGTGAAGCTTTTGCCAATTAGAAGGGACATCAGTGAGGTTGGTGCCATTTCAATCACGCTGCCCTTATCAAGAGAGGGAGCCAGCGGTTGCTTCCTCACCCAGCTGCATGGAGGCCTCGGAGCATCTCAGAGTGTCAGGCTCACAACCTCCCTCCCCCCGTCGAGACGCAGTGGGAGCACCAGAGAATCGTAGAATGGGAAGGACACTTCCAGCCAGCTCTGAGGGGCTCGCTCAAGATCTCACAGGGGCATCCAAAATCCCGTGAGATGACGCATGAGCATCCCTGGCCTCCCAGGTGCACCGAGCGAGTCAAACAAGGCAGAGAGCTTAAACTGAGATTTTACGCTCTCCACCTCGCTTTCTGTGCAAGGCTCACTCAGCACACAGTCTCTAGAACAGGGGTCAGCAAGGTGTACCTCACCTGGGCAGTTTCACTCCAGTGGAGATCCCTCCGTAGGCTGGATCACGCGTGCAGGTGGGGCTGCAATTTCTGACATCTGTGCAGACGTGATTTCTAGCACTGCAGAAGCAACTCCCCGCACCATGCTGATTTAGCGCAGTGCGCAGGGACTCGCTGAGTGGGTGGCTCAGTTCGGGGGCGGCTCGTGGGCCAGTGAAATGGCCCCCGTGGGCTGTTTGTGACCCATGGGCCTTAGGTTGCCTAGCCCTGGTCTAGAAGTATGAGGGGACGCTTTCTCTCCTTTTCTTATCTGCAACTGTGGGTGATTCCAAGGCTCTGGGCATATGCAGTTTTTGTGAACACACAGAACCCTCGGGACTCAACTGCTATGTAAGATGCATGGACGTAGCCAGGATTTTGTTATGGGGGCAGACCTTTTGTTGGGGGGGGGAACCCCAGTTAGCTGTGCATTTTTATTGATTTAGGTTGGGCAGCTGCCCCTCCCTGCCCTCCTTGCCTATGCCCATGGTAAGATGAGATCATATTTTGTGTGTGTTGTGAGTTTGGGGGCCTGCATTGTGCTTCGAGTCCCTTCCAATCCCTGGGGTCATGGATCAAGCAAAGGTTACAATCTAAAGGAGGATTCCATTGTTGAATGACTTGGGCGGGTTTCTTTGGGATATAATGGCCGCAGTTGCTACCTATGTAGCATTAGCTGGCATCTGGGAGACAATGGAGGAGGGCACCTTTGGGGGCGAAGTCAAACTGTTGGAAGGTTGGAGCACCTGCTGTAGCTGCAGAGACCAATACAGAAGACACATGTTGTGTTGCAGCTGAGGCAGAGGAAGGCGTCCGGTTGTGTTGCTGCAGACGCACCATGAAGCAGGACAGGAAGCAGAACAAGAGACGTAAAGGGTGAAGGTTCAATATCTTCTGTAGGAAATGGAAGGAGTCTTGAGAAGGGTCATCTTGAGTGAGAACGTCAGCAGCTTTGGTAGAGCTGTCCGGAGCTATCTGTTTGTTTTTGCAATAAATCCTCCTTTTTAAATGGAGGCAGTGAGAGATTTTACTTTCTTGGGCTCCATGATCACTGCAGATGGTGACAGCAGCCACGAAATTAAAAGGCGCCTGTTTCTTGGGAGAAAAGCAATGACAAACCTAGACAGCATCTTAAAAAGCAGAGATATCACCTAGCCAACAAAGATCCGTATAGTTAAAGCTATGGTTTTCCCAGTAGTGATGTATGGAAGTGAGAGCTGGACCGTAAAGAAGGCTGATCGCTGAAGAATTGATGCCTTTGAATTCTGGTGCTGGAGGAGACTCTTGAGAGTCCCATGGACTGCAAGAAGATCAAACCTATCCATTCTGAAGGAAATCAGCCCTGAGTGCTCACTGGAAGGACAGATCATGAAGCTGAGGCTCCAAGACTTTGGCCACCTCAGGAGAAGAGAAGACTCCCTGGAAAAGACCCTGATATTGGGAAAGACGGAGGGCACAAGGAGAAGGGGATGACAGAGGACGAGATGGTAGGACAGTGTTCTCGAAGCTACCAGCATGAGTTTGACCAAACTGCGGGAGGCAGTGGATGACAGCAGGGCCTGGCGTGCTCTGCTCCAGGGGGTCACAAAAAGTCGGACATGACTAAACGACTAAACAACAACAACTGTGTTATCAAGCTGGGAACTGGACTCCTGACACTGAGGCAGAGGAAGGCGTCCAGTTGTGCTGCTGCAGACGCACCACGGCGTTTCTTCCCTCTGTGCTCCTCCCAGCGCAGAGTAGCATCACTGGTAGCCCAAAGGAGTTGCTTTGTGCCAGAGGGCAAATGGAGGGGCCCCCACCTCCCCACCCCCACATGCTTCATCTGGCTGGCCGATGGAGTGACCAAAGCCAGGACGGTTGTGTATGAAGTGAGCTAGAAGTCGGTTGTAGGCCAAGAAGCTGGCATTCAGAGCCATGCTTGATTTGGGAGGGATCCCAGGGAAGCAACTCCTTTGGGGATGTTGATGCTGTGAGCCCCTCCATCTGAGGCTCAGGTTGTTTATATGTGTAAATAAACCATATATCAGTACGACAGTGGAAGCCATTCGACAGTGGAAGGGTCTCCCATGAGATGTGGTGGACTCTCCTTCCTTGGAGCTTTCCTTGGATGGCCACTTGTTAAGGATGCTCTAGTCGAGGTTCCTGTACTGCAGGGGGTTGGACTAGATGACCTTTGGAGTACCTTCCACCTCTACAATTCTATGATTAAAAAAAATAAAATTGTACAGCACCCTTCATCCATAGACCTCACAGCATAGAGACACCACCGTCTCCACTGACCGACCTTCCAAGGATACCAAACCTGGGTAAGTGCCTGGGACCCCTGAATATCTCACTGGGGTGGCATCTCTGAGCCTGCCTCTCATCCCAATCACCTGAGCTCCCTGTTGTTCAGGATTTGCTCATTCCCAGAGGTGATCCAAAAGCATTCGCACTTTCACCTGGCAAGGCTGTCGACAGCCCAGAAGAGGGGCTTGGATTAAGTGATCCACCGGAGCCCTCTGCCCATCCGTCAAGCTGGCGATGAATTTTGTTCCGCGGCATTTACGGCTCTCCTGCTCCGCCGTCTCCTTGCGCTTTGATATTCCTGCCAAAGCTGCCTTTAAGAAGCCGAATATATCTCCACGTCGAACCTTCTCAACACAAAGCAGAGTGAAAAATAAAAGCCAACAGGGGCCTTCCCCTTGGGTGGAAGTCAATGTTTTCTCTGCCGACGTTCAGATTTACGGCTTGTTTAAATTTATAAAACTTTGAAAAAACAACCCATCTCCTTTGGATTGCATTCCTTTCCGCGGCCGATGCAAATGGCCCGAAATGCCGTCCCTTCTCCAGCCGACCAAGAAGAGATTGAATCAAGATGATCTGAGGGGGAAATCAATCCCCACTCATCACCCAGGCAGCCTGACAGCTGTTCCTTCCTCCGGGGCAGGAGAGAAGGATTCCTCCGCCAATCTCCGCCTCACCCATCATTGTTCTCTCCCGGGAGAGAGGAGATAAAAATGGCAATTGGGCATGGCTGAGGTTGTCCATATTGCTTCCCTCCAGGCTCAGGGTTTTTATTTTCTAATTCTTTCCGTCCTTCCTGATTCCTTTCTCTCTCTCTCTCTGCCCCCCCCCCAACTTTTCTCTTTGCTGATTTCCGAGGCCACTTAGCCAACAGCCTGGGAACAGAGCTTGCCAGTGTCGCTTTCCCAAGGGAATCACTGGAGGGGTGAGAGGGGGGTCCAAATGGCTGCACCCAAAGGAGCAGGACGACAAATCTCAGGCTTGTGCGTGTGTGCATGGGCAGTGCTAAGATCCTGTAACCACAGAAGAGCAGAGTTGGAAGGGACCCCAAGGTTCAGCTACTCCAACCTCCTGGAATGCAGGCATCACAGCCACCCTTGTTTATTATTTGGCTAGTAATTATTAAATTTATACACCATCCTTCATCTGAATATCACAGGCTGGTCAACTGCTTGGAAGGCAGCTGTGCTAACTGCTATATAACCTGCTTAAAAACCTCAAATGAATCATAGAATCACGAAACTGGAGAGTTGGAAGGGACCCCAAGGATCATCCTAATAATAATAATAGTAATAATAATAATAATTTATACCCCGCCCTCTCCAGCCAAAACTGGGCTCAGAGCAGCTAACATCAAATGTATAACACACTAACATAAAATCAGGCAATCAATTAAAATACACCCTAAAATCAGATCAGGATCAGAATAAAATCCAGTCAGATGGTGACTCGCAGATTAGGGTTGGGGACGTTAAATACTCGCCAGGCCCCCACCGTTTGTGCTGAACTTATATGGGCCTCTGAGAAAAATTGGGAGGCCACTTTCATGAACATTCATATGAAAGGGGAGGGGGAGGGGGAGTCAGACTAACAACAACAACAATAACAACAACAGGTAACCAAGCAGAAATACTTTAGGTTCCAAGGGTATATGATATTAGATATATGATCCTGAATGGATTTCCAGAATGTTTCTCTTTGAGAACCATTCCAAAAGCCGCGTATGTAATCTGCTTTATTTAATCCTCCTTCCTTGGAGGTTTCGGAGTAGAGGCTGGCAGGTGGGCATCTGCCAGGGATTCTTCAGCGGCGCATTTCTGCATTCCTGGGGGTTGGACTAGATGATCCTCAGGGTCCCTTCCAACTCACCGTTTCTATCCTGGGCCCAGGGCAGTGAGGTTTTCTCCCTCTGTTGCTCCCACCCCCTGATTGATCAGCTGTAAGCCCCGCTCCCCACCTTGGTGCTGGCGAAGATGAAGGAACATGAGAGGAAGAAGAGGAGGAGGAGAACCTTTGCCGCTACAAAGCCTTCGCAAACTGTTTAAGCCAGATGCAGACATTCCTCCAGAGAGCCACCCGACTGGCTGTTTTTCAGAAGAAAGCTCCCCCCTCCCGATTCCTCTGGATTCCCCTTATTCCCTCAGAACACCTGCAACCAAAATAAGTGTGATGAGCTCATTTGCTTTTCGCAGGCTAGAAGCCTCCCTATGAATATTTATCATATTCTGTATTAATTAATAGTTGGAAAGTTCCAGTCTCGCAGAACACTGCAGCCACCGGAGGGAATAGAGCCTGCTTTTCTCTCTTTTTCTGTCCCCCCCCCTCTCCCCCAGCACTATTTCAAGTCAGCACAACAAGCCCAGAGTTCCCAGGGTGAAGGCTGGGGATGAATTTTAAGCAGCCGGGGAGTCGCTGGAGAGGAGGGAAAGACCTGAACGCCGAGGCCTAGATTCACGGGCAAAAGTCCAAGACAACAAAAACACCCTCAGGATGGTGGTGGAAGTTTCCCCATGAATCTGTGCAGGGAAGGTCAATTGGCCAAAGTGGTTCCCCATGCATATCTTCTTCCCAAGGCGCTTATCGCTCGCCACGGGCTTTGGAAGTTCTATATGTGCCTGTTGGATGCCGCCATCCCAATGCCAGGCTGCCATCCTGCTGGCCTCCATGCTACCTCCATGACATCTTCTGCCCAGCAAGGAAGAGGGAGCGAGCTTGTTTTCTCCTGCTCCGAAGGGAAGGTTCTGAACCAGTGGAGTCAAATGACAAGGAAGGAGATTCCGACTCAACGTCTGGAAGAACTCTCTGATGGCAAGCGCCATTCAGCTGTGGAAGGAATGATCTCTGAAGGTGGTGGACTCTCCTTCCTTGAAGGTTTGTGAGCAGAGGTCAGTGGCCATGAAACAGGAATTCTTCAGCTGGGTTTCCTGCATTGGAGGGCATTGGTCTACGTGGCCCTTGGAGGTCCCTTCCAACTCTACAGCTCTATTGAAGGAATGGGTTTCTGTGCAGTCAGTTTGAAACTGGACCCAAAATCCACTTTTTTTTCTTTTCGAAGGGAGCATTTCTAAAATGCTTTAACTTGAGCTCTTGAGCCAAAACTCAGCTGTATAAACAAGTGCTCAAAGCTCTCTCCCTTATCGGTCCATGAAGGCTGGTAATGATGGATGGCCTTGACCATTCCAAAGTGGAACAGGGATAACACGTCTGGGCCTTATCTTACATCCTGACCACAAAGACGCACAGACGTTGTCAAGTCTGACAAGAGACCCGGGAACGGCGCCAGGAGTTGGTGACCTCCTGCCCCAAGATAAGAGCATAGGAACAGGAACAACCTTTTATGGTCAAGAGTGCCGGAACAGGAATAACTGTTTATGGTCATGGATGTCAACTTACGCGTATAAGCTGACATGCTTGAATTCCTGGGGAAGGGGGGGAGAGGGTGCCTGGAGGATATATATACTGCATGAAACTTCTCATTTCTTTGGACTTGCTGTGAGCTGACCACGCAAGTGCCTTCTGCTATCCGGAGAGCAGAATAAACTCTTTCTCTGAACCAACTCTCGGTGTCATTTGACTTCCTTCCTCCCGTCCGGGAGCAACGCTCACCCTACCAATTGGTAAAGTCCAATAAGGCTACACTATGATTCCATGGAAGGAGACGAAATATTTGGTGAAACTTTCTGTTAAGAAGTGTCCAATAGCAGAATGGACTCTCTTGAAAGGTGGTGGACACTCCTTCACTGGAGGTTTCCAAACAGAGGTTGGGCGGCCATCTGCCAGAGATTCTTCAGCTGTGATTCCTGCATTGCAGGGGGGTTGGACCAGAGGACCTTCACAGGTCCCTTCCAATTCTACAATTCTATGATAGGATGCTGGACTAGACACCCAGCCCTTCCCTCCCTAGTTTGATCTAGCTGCAGAGAACTCTTTGGTGCTGTTATGGGAGACAGACACTCCCTCTTGCAAACTGACAGGCCTTATTTCCTCCCATCCTTATCAAACCTGCCATATTTGTATCGGGGGGGGGGGGAGGTTGCCAGAGGTTTTGTTCATAAAGAAAAATGCTTCTGAGTTGTAACAAATATATTTCCCTGTTTCATTGTTGCCTCTGTTTCGGATGGGCAGCATTTGCAGCATGTCAGGCTGAGTCAAAGTGTGTGTGTGTCGCTTTTCACAAATATCACCAATGTTTCATCTCTGAGTCAGCCAATCAGGTGGCGTTTGTGGGAGAGTTGAGACACTGGCCAGGGTGAGAGAGATGCCACAGGTAAAATTTTGTCAGGAGAAAAGGAAGTGTGTGTGTGGGGGGGGGAAGGCATGTGACTTTCATGAGCGACAAGAACAGAGAGAGAGTCTGCCTCCGCTGCGGTAAATATTCTGAGAAATGCATACGAATTAAATCCGCAAATCATGTTAGCAAATAACGGGATTGCTACCTATGCAGGCATTCAGATCTGACAACATTTTAACTCAAGCTCCTCGGGGAGAGCCTATTTTTGGGAACGCAGTCAGATCAAGGGAGAGAGGGATTTGCTGACGGGTCTGAAATGCTTGAAAAGGTCTCCGAAGGAAAAGCACGAGCAATTCTTCACCCTGTCCACTGATGCAAAACCCGAAGCCTGTGTTTCAGGCACTGCGAGGAGGTAAACGATATTATAGCTCTGTCGGCACAGCAGAGTCGCAGTGGCTTTTCAGCTGCTTTCACTGGGAAGCTAAGACTGTGCTCTTAAGCGATGTCTTCCCACTGCCAGGTTCCCTGAGGACTCTCTCAAGGGGAAGAGGAGGACCATTTTGCTACCGGGGCAAAATAGCATATGCTCCAACATTTCTCCAATGAAAATAGGGACGTCCTAATGTGGTCTGAACCACAGAGCCTAGGGCATGTCAAAGTGCAAGTAGATAAATAGGTACCCCTCCGGCGGGAAGGTAAACGGTGTTTTCGTGCGCTGCTCTGGTTCGCCAGAAGCGGCTTAGTCATGCTGGCCACATGACCCAGAAGCTGTACGCCGGCTCCCTTGGCCAATGAAGCAAGATGAGCACCGCAACCCTAGAGTCGTCCGCTACTGGACTGAATCGTGAGGGGTCCCTTTACCTTTAATCAATAATAATAATATGAATAATAATTTTACTATTTATACTCTGCCTATCTGACTGGGTTGCCCCAGGCACTCTGGGTAGCTTCCAACTTATATAAAAATACTGTAGAGTAAAACATTCAACATTAAAAACCTTCCCTATGCAGGGTTGCCTTCAGATTGCTTTGGGGGGGGGTCACATAACTCCATACCCTCCAGCGTTTATGCAGTGAAAATAGAGACGTCCTAAGGAAAATCGGGGCATTCTGGGATCAAATCAGAAACTGGGACAGCTTCTCTAAATCAGGGATGTCCCTGGAAAATAGGGACACTTGGAGGGTCTGGAATAGGACATTTCCCCCTTTCCCTCATTCCATGTATGAAAGCGACCAGACTTTCCACTGGATCTCACTTCAATCCCAGCAGCAGGATAGCCTCCTCCATGACAAGTGGACAGATTTGCCTGCTCCCTGCCTGCTCCATACCCGAGGCCACCCGAGGCAGAAGCCTCCTTCTGCCCAACAGTAGGGCTGCTCAAGAGAAGCCAACCAGGGCTGTGGGGTTGCCTTCCTCTGGGAGGTTTCAGGGAGGCCAGGCAGAATGCACTTTTCAAATCCAGGCAAAAGAAGGCAAGCTGCAATTGCCAATGGAAGATTCAGGACTGTGATGTCCTGGGATTCAGACTCAGATGCTGAACCTGAGGGATCCCAGCCTGCACAGGAGTCCCCGCCTCCAGAACCAGCTGAGCCGGGGCTGGAGCTTGAGCCTGAAGGGTCCTCACCTGTGCTGGATCCTCAGGTGCAGGTACCAGCTGAGTCTGCTCTGGCTCCTGAGGTGATGGAGGACCCATTGCCTGCAGGTGCTCCACTCTCAGCCCCGTCAAAGGAAGCGGAGGTTGCCTCTGGGTCCGGTAACCCTCCAGCCTCTCCTGAGCTGCAGAGGCTCAGGGCAGAGAGGCGGAGGGAACTAAGTTCCCATAGGAGGAGTGCTGGCCTCCAGGCCAGGAGAGGTGAGTCACCAGAGGATCGGGGCCGCCCTGTCCCTCAGGGCAGATAAAAGCCGGCCAGCCCCAGTCCCAAGTTGCGGGAGCAACATTGCTGGTTCCTGCCAAAACCCTTTCCTTCTCCTGACCCGCCCTGGCTCCCTGCTTGCAAGCCTGTTCCTGACTTCACCCGACTCCCTGCCCTGCACCCAGCTCTAGCTACTATGGACTGCCTCCATGTTGCACCTTTGACCACAGACTTGGACCTCACCTTTCGGGTAACCCATGGGACCAGCACAAGGACAGAGAAAAGGAAGGACTTCTTCTTTCAGCTCACAACCAAGCTATGGAACTCCCTCCCAAAGGAGGCCGGAATGGCCGTTGGATCTTGCTTGTGGGTTTCTCACTGAGGCATCTTTTTGGCCACCGTGGGGCAGGATGCTGGGCTAGATGGGACGTTGGCCTCATCCAGAAGGTCTTCTTATACTCTTCTGCTCCCCAAGACAGAGGCCAGAAAATGAAGGTGCAGCTGTAGCCCAGGCTGCAGACTCCCTGGGACCCTATGAAATTCAGGACTCTGCAGATCCCGCTAGATCCCTGGTGGGGAGAGCCACAGGCATAGGCATCAACCTGGAGATCAGGCTAGTGGGCAGAGAAGCATCTCCAGAAATCGATGCAGCCAAGGAGAATCTCTCCAGCGCACGGAGAAGCGTTTTCTGGCTCCCTCGCCTTCCTCCTTTGGCTTCTCAGGACAACTAATTGCCTAATCCATAGTCCCGAGTAAGAATCAATAGGAAAATATTACCACAAATTATTTTTAATTCCCTTTTTTAAAAGGATCAGAAAAGTGCTATTGAATATGGCACTTCTAATTACGTGTCGCAAATTAACTTTCTCTCGCAGCTGAAAAGCCGCAGCTCAGCTCCCTGATTCAGTTGCCCAGAAAGCCCACCCTCGACAGCCACCCCCCCCCCCAGCTCCATCGGAGGAGTTCAGGAGCTGGGTGTTTGTGAGAAGAGCAAGATTGAGATCTGGAAAGCTTCCTTCTGTGTGTGGCTCCAGACATCTCACCACCCGATTCTTCCACCTCCCACCCTTCCCTTTCAGGATCAGACTTTTACAGGGAGGGAGGGCTGGCAAATCAGAATCATGGAGTTAGGAGGGACCTCCCGGGGTCATCTAGTCCAACCCCTGCAGTGCAAGATCACAGCTAAACTATCCCTGGCAGATGACAACTTAAGCTCTGCTAAGAAACCTCCAGTGAAGGCCTAAGCTGCTGCAATAGTATTGTTTTGTGTTCTTTATATTTGGTTTATTTGGTTGATCTTACACATTCACCCATCAGTTCATAGCCAGCCTATCTGCTTGTTTTAAAAATCCCTTTTCATCCTTCCTGATCCAGAAAACAGTACCTTCTTTATGATTAAAATAAAACAAAATGACGTGCTGTCTCTTGTCCATACCTTATTAGTGACTCATCCTTCTTAATCCTCAGTTCATAGTTGCTCAGGTATCTTAAAATTCAGAGACATCACCTTGCCGACAAAGGTCCATAAAGTTAAAGCCATGGTTTCCCAGTAGTGAAGTATGGAAGTGAGAGCTGGACCATAAAGAAGGCTGATCGCCGAAGAATGGATGCGTTTGAATTATGGTGCTGGAGGAGACTCTGGAGAGTCCCATGGACTGCAAGAAGATCAAACCTCTCCATTCTGAAGGAAACCAGCCCTGAGTGCTCACTGGAAGGACAGATCCTGAAGCTGAGGCTCCAAGACTTTGGCCACCTAATGAGAAGAGAAGACTCCCTGGAAAAGACCCTGATGTTGGGAAAGATGGAGGGCACAAGGAGAAGGGGACAACGGAGGACAAGATGGTGGGACAGTGTTCTCGAAGCTACCAGCATGAGTTTGACCAAACTGCGGGAGGCAGTGGAAGACAGGAGGGCCTGGCGTGCTCTGGTCTAGGGGGTCATGAAGAGTCGGACACGACTAAACGACTAAACAACATGTGAAAATAAAGCTTGCACATGCGCAAAGAATGCTTGCGCATGCACACAAGCTATTTCTGGTGCTCCTCCAACCCAGAAGTGGGCAGCACAGAGCCGGTAAGAGCGGGCAGCAGGGGTCACAGCAGGCCAGATAAACGAGTCCCATGGGCCTTATCCGGCCCTGCGGACCTTAGTTTGGGGACCCCTGGAGGCGGACTTTTGCATATAGCCCACAAATTCTCAATGGGATTGATGTCTGGAGAATTCCCTGGCCAACCAAGTCCCTGTATTTGCTGCTCTGTCGTGAATTTCTTCCCCACTTCGGTGTGTGACAGGGGGCTAGTTCCTGCTGCAATATCCCAGTACCATCAGGAAACCTCTTTCCCAGCTCTGGAATAAACTCTCTTTCGTAGAACCTCAACAGATTGTGGCGAGCGCATCATTCCTCCTATTGGCTGCAGGCTTCCAGCACCATCATGATCAACTGACTTTACGTGTTTGTTTTGAGTACAGGATTACGAGTAAGATAGAAAACAGGCTTTGTTTCAAATAATTTGCGCAGTGGTGTAGTAGGAGCGACCACTGCTCTGAACAATGGCGTCATAATAATGGCAAGAGGTTTTCCCCAAAACGCCTGTGGAACGAGGCCACCCTCCGTCTTGGCTTTCCAGCAGGCGCCAGGCACACACGTCACAACAAAGCCCCAGGTCGGATTGTCAGAAGCAACAGGACGTAAAATGGATTTCGTGCCAATTTGCACATGGATGCACCTTTTGCGCAGACGTTTTTGAAGGCTGGAGGCGGCCAGGGCAGACGTTCTCCCCTTCGTGTGCCGCAGCTTCTCCTTCCTCCAGAGCACCAGGGCTTCCTGCTTCCCATGCCCACCTGCTAGCAGTTGGTGGGCAGCCTTGCCTTTCATTTACATCTGCTAGTTTAGAGATTTCTGGCAGATCCGAGGGATAGAGAGGCCTCTGTCTCTTTGCCAGTTCCATGAGATTTCCCGAGTCCGGGTGGGCTCCGTCCATCCCAGTAAACATTATTAGTGCCTGCCATCAGCGAGATTATTATATTGGAGATTTTCATGCAGATTTACTCATGCTAAGCTTGGCATTTAGCAAAGTTGTTTTAACTGAAGCTGCGCCTCCGCCTAAGCCAGGGCTAGAGCTGCCAATCTTTTTCATGATTGCAGAATATATCTTGGGCAGCAGGATTTTATATAGGCAATTAACATCTGTTGATTCTACTCTCTCGTTTATCAAGGGGGTGTGTGCATGCATATGGATCTGTGGTCTGCTTTGAAGGAGGATCAAAACCTTAACTGCAGAAAGCTCACATTTGAAATTACAATATTTGCTGTGTGCAATTGCAAAACAGCCCCCTTATGAACCAAACTCATGAGAGGCCTGAGGGAATGGTCTTCTGGGCACAACTGGGACCCATGATGGACCTCATGCAGTCTATGCTCTGGAGGCTGGGCACCCCAAGAGAAATTGGGGCCCTCTGGGTCCCCCCCCCCCAACTCTACAATGCTATGAAATCCTCCAACCTGTGTATCTGGTCATTTTTCAATGATGAACTTACCTGTGCGAAAAGCCTATGATAAGTACAGTCCAGGAAGGAGCCTGGCAGCCATTCTGGTCTCCAATCTCAACAGCTCTATTTGGCAATAATGATGACTTCGCCAACCCTCTGAGCCACGGCTGAAACGGATGAGCAGGAGAAAGTACATGTGCGGCTGCCCAGGCGCTCGCTTGATTTATGAACTGCCTCATTCACAACGGCAAGATAGACTCCCAGGTAGGCAACCACTTTGCAGAAGCAAAATATCATCCCGGGCGGAAGGGGAGGGAGGGGTTCAAATGCAAACCATGAAAGGCCACACAATTTGAAAAGACACTTCTGCAGGGGAAACCACTTGGGGCAACAGAGATCATAGAATCTGAGTTGGAAGGGACCCTGGGGGTCATCTAGTCCAACCCCCTGCAAGGCAGGAATCTTTAATGTTTTGATGTTTTGATGTATTTTTAATCTCCTGTTGGAAGCTGCTCAGTGTGGCTGGGGAGGACCCAGCCAGATGGGCGGGGTATAAGTAATAAATTATTATTATTATTATTATTATTATTATTATTATTATTATTATTATTATTATTTTGCCTAAGGTGGGGCTTGAACCCACAACCCTGAGATTAGAAGTCTCATGCTCTCCCAATTGAGCAGGTAGGTCCCTGTGGGGAGAGGCGGTCCTTGAGGTATTGTGGTCCTGAGCCATTTAAGGCTTTATACTGTAGGACGCGGGTTGCACTGTGGTCTAA
Source organism: Podarcis tiliguerta (assembly GCF_965153285.1). Lineage (NCBI taxonomy): Eukaryota > Metazoa > Chordata > Lepidosauria > Squamata > Lacertidae > Podarcis > Podarcis tiliguerta. The sequence goes on along the minus strand of NC_139534.1, from coordinate 134,483,904 downwards.
ACCACAGAGCCTAGGGCTTCGAATCCCTGAGATGGTGTGATCTCCCATTGCTCGGTCCCTGCTCCTGCCAAGCTAGCAGTTCGAAAAGACCTCAAAGTGCAAGTAGATAAATAGGTACCGCTCCGGCGGGAAGGTAAACGGCGTTTCCGTGCGCTGCTCTGGTGCGCCAGAAGCGGCTTAGTCATGCTGGCCACATGACCCGGAAGCTGTATGCCAGCTCCCTCGGCCAATAAAGCGAGATGAGCGCTGCAACCCCAGAGTCGGCCACGACTGGACCTAATGGTCAGGGGTCCCTTTACTGTAGGTCAAAACTAGCACTTTAAATTGGGCTTGGAAATCTCCACGCATGGCCTTTTAGAAGTGGGCAGGGTGTTTTTGACATATTTCTCTTTCTTCTTGGTTTCAAAGTATCTCTGTGGGATTTATTTTCTGTTTGTTTGGTTGTAAGTCACTTTGGGTAGTTCCGAGGAAGACGAAGTGACTCATAAATTTAATAACCCAAAGGTTGGCTGGCTCTGTGGCGTCTCTGGTCCCTTGAGCACGGCCTGCATGCAAGACGACTGTCTTCCTTTGACCTCCATCAGCGAGAGATTGCTGGCTGCTTCTGTCCTCCACTCACCAAGGATGAGCAGAGAAGAAGATGCAGGGGGGGAAAGCCGCTTAGCAATTTCACTCTCACCTCCAGACTGAATCGGCAGCTCCTCCATGCAAATGTGCACCAAATTAACATTCCCATTTAAAGAGGGAGTTTAGTCCTTTTATTAATCATGTAAGTGCTGTCTCGGGTCACTTCCATTAGCCAAATGAGCCACCGTGCCATGTGCTTCTCACTGGGCTCCCCTCTTTGTATTGATAATGTCCTCTGATGAATTGCATATGTGCCATTTGACACTGACAAACGAGGCCATTTGATCAAGTGAAAGTATCAAGCAACAGCAGGCAGAGGCCTTTATGGAAAGTTAAGGAAGTGCTATTAAGTCTTCAAGGCATCTCATTGTCGGTACATTTCTCTGTATGTCCCCCCCCCCCTTCACCTGGCAGATGGAGGCTGCCTTGACTCGGAAGGGGAGAGAAGCAGCAAGGATCCTCCCAGGAACCCTCTGCCTTCAGCTCATTCCTCTTCTCTTCCTGAATACCAGTGGGTCCCACACTGAGCGGAACCACACCCTGGGGGTGGGAGGGATAATCTTTGGGGGCACTCAAAGGCAAGGAGGCAGCAAATGAGGCCCTAGAGGTGACCTATCGACTTGGAAAACCTGGTTTCGCTGGATCACATCCATCCCTTTGGTTGAATTAATTCACCTAATTAGTTCTAATTTTGAAAAATAATAATAATTGGACAGTGTTAATAATTGGACAGTGTTCTCGAAGCTACAAACATGAGTCTGACCAAACTGCGGGAGGCAGTGGAAGACAGGAGTGCCTGGCGTGCTCTGGTCCAGGGGGTCACGAAGAGGCGGACACGACTAAACAACAACAATAATAATAATTGTGCAATTAATTGGGTACTGTTTTGAGTTTTGCTGTGTTATTATCTTCCTTAATGGGTCTTGAAAACCACTGTACTGAATCATGCTTTTAGGGGGTACTGGGGATGAGTTTGTGGATCTTTATGCCCCAAAAGCTTTGGGGACCAGTCGGAGAACTAGCACACCCACACTCACACCCTGGGACCTGGAGATGCTGGGGCTCAGCTCAGAGCCTTCTGCTTACCAAAAAGCCATCTCTGCCTCAGAGCTCCCAGCCCTTCCGGTTGTTAGGATACTGATGTTCTGTTCCACCTAAACAGATGTGTGGAGCTGTTGTATGTCACATGTCTGTTTACATTCCAGCACAGCTTGCTGGGAACTTCCGTTTGTGTATAGCTTTTGCCTTATGCTTCCTGCTCCGAGACATGAAGGAGAGCAGACATGTTTTCTTTGTCCAGATCTATGCTGAATAAACTATTTGTAAATATGCTTTACATATGCCTCTGTCCACCCTTTCGTCGCGAAGAGTTTGTTATCTCTGCTGGCTTGCGTGCTCAGCTTCTGAAAGGCTTCTGCAGTTTTGATGCTTTCCCAAGGACCGGAGTTCGCCCGGCTGCCGGCCGGTGGGCTGGTGCCAGCTGGGGGCCTGCCAATTGCCCCCGTTTCCCTGGACGCATCCCAACATTGGTTTCTCCCACTTCTCTTCCAGTAGCGACTGCAGTCAGATCCTTAGAGAGGTTGGCGTCATTGCTCTGGACTGGGACAGATGTCTTCTCTTAGAAGCCTGGTCAGTCATTGGCATCACCAAGAATGGAAAGGGATTGGCAGTGCTGATGAAGGATGTTCTCCTGTCTCCTGAGCTCCTCCTGCAAAGGGAACTTCACAGCCTCTGGTCGTCACCCATTCATCACCAGTCCTGCTCTCGCTACCAAGAGTCCTGACTCCTTGACTCATCTGGAAATGTGATCTCTCTCTCACTCATGTACATTGACTAAGCTCAAGCAGCGCTGTATGAGCATGAGAAGGGTCTGCTGGATCAGGCCAATGGCCTGTCCGGTTCAGCATTCTGTTCTCACAGTGGCCAAACAGATGCCCCGATGGGATACCTGCTAGCAGGATCCGAGCCCAAGAGCAAACTCCAGCGAATAGCAGAGGGAGAAGAGGAACTCTGGATGAGCCCCTTGTCTGCCTAAGGGATGCTGCGTTGAGAGCTGACTTTCTTCTGAGCATGTTTAGCTCACTTTCCCCAAGTTGGTGGGTGACCAGCACCAGGTTGCCTGGCCTTTTCTGGACGTCCAGCTCCCCAGTTCTCTGCAGGAGACCTGGGGGCACCAGATCCGGCAGCTCCCCTGCTCTACAAAGAAGCCTCGCCTGGAATCCTGGCCTGCTGATTGGACTGAGAGAATCTCTCCCGGTTGATGTCATGGGCATAGACAGGATTTTTGTTGGGGGGGGGCAGAACCTCAGTTTGCGATGTATTTTTATTGTTTGGGGGGCAGCTGCCCCTCCCTGCCCCCGGCTATGTCCGTGGTTGGTGTCTTTCATTTTCCCAATCTTAAATCAAGCCCTGCCCATTTCCACATCAGCTTGTGAAAAGGAAAAAGAAATGACTCTGGGTTGCATTTCTCCTCCTCCTCCTAAAACAACATGTTGTAGTGCATTGTTTTTGCCTAACAGGCACATTTTTTGCAGAGTAGTTTCCCCAAATAGAATGGATTCTTGTTAAATAAGCAGGTAAGGTAAAGGGACCCCTGACCATTAGGTCCAGTTATGGCTGACTCTGGGGTTGTGGCGCTCATCTCACTTTATTGGCCGAGGGAGCCAGTGTACAGCTTCAGTGTCATGTGGCCAGCAGGACTAAGCCGCTTCTGGAGAACCAGAGCAGCACACGAAAACGCCGTTTACCTTCCCACTGGAGCGGTACCTATTTATCTACTTGCACCTGATGTGCTTTTGAACTGCTAGGTTGGCAGGAGCAAGGACCGAGCAACGGGAGCTCACCCCGTCAAGGGGATTCGAACCGCCAACCTTCTGATCAGCAAGTTCTAGGCTCTATGGTTTAACCAACAGCACCACCCACGTCGCCTTTTAAATAAGTAGGTAGGTTGGTACAATTTACGCACACACTTTGCATATGTCACTTTATCCACATGACTTTGCTGGGGAGCTGAATTGCAAGATTCAAAGAAGTGCCAATTTCAAATGAACTCTGCGTTTTGGCTCCAGCATGCTGGAATCCCCTTCATCGGAGGCTCTCAAGCAGAGCTTGGAGGGTCATCTGTCACGGGAGTCTTTATCTATGATTCCTGCATCTCATGGGGTTGGACTAGATGACCCTGGGAGTCCCACCCACCTCTATGGTTCTGTGTTAGTTCAGCACACAGAACACGATTCTGAAGCAGAGGGAATTATTATTTACAGTCCCGCACCCTGAAGCATTTTGACCTCGCCCACCTCTGTGCAGTACGGCGTTCTCAAAGCACAGAGCCCCTTTGCCTTCGCATCTGCTTGGACTGGGCCACCTCCTTAATGCAGGCCTGCTTGAATTATTCATCCCTTTCCGTGCAGCCCAAGCGTTTTCCTCCGGCTGCAGGCTTTCCCCTGGAGCGCTTCCAGCTCTGCCGTGAGCCCAGAGGCGGACAACACATGATGGAGATTTGCCTCTCTGGCCCCTCTTCACCCAGCGCTTGGCTGAGGCCGCGTCTTCCTCCTGCCTTGCCAGATATATAAATGTCAGGAGTTCAGCTGGTCGCGACCTGTGTGCAGGGAGATAGCGGGCTGCATTTCAACGCTGCAGGGCTTCCGGGAAGATTAATTTCTAACAGCCAGGATGCTTTGCTTGCATTTTCAGACCGGCTGGGCAAAGCAGCCTCTTGGATTCAAGGGGCTTTTTCCTGGACCTCCAAGTCTTGGCCTTTAATCAGTCCAGCAAGATTTACTGCAGGAGCTGAGCCAATTCAGACAGTTCATTGCCCAGAGATGTCTTGGGTTTTGAAATAATGCTTGTCTTACCTTTTCGTGTCCTCGACATTTAGGTACAGCAACCCCACCCCCTCCCTTTCCTTCCTAAGCCCTGTTTGGTCCCCAAGAGGGCAGCAAAGGAGTCACGGAGCCTTCAAGAATTTCAGCTGGGTAGCCAGGCCCCTTCCATCCTGATAAAGTCACTGGCAGCTTGAGGCAAAACTCTCTCTTCGAATTGTAGCCTTGGAAGGGGCTCCGAAAGGATCATCAAGTCCAACCCTCTGCAATGCAGGAGGCTCAGCTGAAGAATCCCAGCCAAGCTCTGCTTAAAAATCTCCAAGGAAGGAGAGTCCGCCACCTCCCAAGGGAGATGGCTCTTCCCATGAGAAAGTTCTTCCTGGTGTTGAGTTGAAATATCCTTTCTTGTAACTTGAAGCCGTTGGTTCGAGTCCTCCCCTCCAGAGCAGGAGAAAATGAGCTCACTCCCTCTTCCATGGGACAGCCCTTCAGATATTCGAAGATGGCTCTCATATCTCCTCTCAGTCTCCTCTTTCCCAGGCTAAACATAGCTCCTTCAACCGTTCTTCATAAGGCTTAGTTTCCAGACCCTGGATCATCTTGGTCACCCTCCTTGGTTGCACACCTTCCAGCTTGTCAGCATCCTTCTTAAACTGTTGTGCCTGGAAGTGGACACAGTATTTCAAGTGTGGTCTGACCAAGGCAGAAGAGAGTAGAACCATTACTTCCCTTGTTCTGTTGCCTGTTGACAGCTTCTAGGAGCTACAGGGGAGAACTGAGTACAGGGTGGAGACGAAAGGTGGAAAAACTACCCCAGAAGGAGTATGACGTGTTCCCTATCAGAGGTCCTTCCTCCCTGGCACCCCATGCACCCCTATTTGCATATACCTGTGTGAAAAATGTGTATTCTCTCTCTCTCTCTCTCTCTCTCTCTCTCTCTCTCTCTCTGTGTGTATGTGAGAGAGAGAGAGAGAGAGAGAGAGAGAGAGAGAGAGAGAGAGAGATGGTGCAGTTTGCTGGTGAGGCTAATGCAGGCATGTTCTAGAGAGCTCCTTCATGCATTACCTGCCCGCTGGGACTGAACAAAGCCCAACAAATTCCTATCAGTTCCACTGATAAAATTAGGACTCTAATGGGCAGCACAATCCGGTGCATCTGTAATCAGAAATCAATCCTGCTCAGTTCTCGGGGACTGCAAATAGCTGTAGGATTGCTGCCCCCAGGATCCATTCCACAATACAGGCAGAGAGTGGGCGGGAATCCACTCGGAAGTCATGGAGGGAAATGGAGAAAACCACCTGCTTTAAGAAAAAGTGGTTTTGGGGTAGGGGAAGGGGAGTGCTTTCAAAGGGCATCCCATTCATTTCCCTAATTTCCCGTTTTATGCAGAGTGTCAAAGGTGGCCCAGAGAGAGATCCAGGTTCACATCCTCTCTTGGCCATGAAGTTCCATCTCTTTTGGAACTTTGGGTATAGGGCGGTATAGAAATTAAATAAATAATAATAAGTACAGAATCATAGAATTGTAGAGTTGGAAGGCACCTCCAGTCCAACCCCCAGCAATGCCGGAAACTTTTGCCCAACACGGGGCTCAAAGCCAAGACCCTGAGATTAAGAGACCCAACAAGGTGAGTCGTTGCAACCTTCTGACCTTGGACTCAGTTCCTCTCAATATCTATCTATCCACCCCTCTATCTATCATCTCGTACCCTCCAACATTAGGGAGGTCCCGTTCCATAATGATAATTTTACTATTTATACCACACACATCTGACTGGGTTGCCCCAGCCACCCTGGGCAGATCGCAACACATATCAAAACAAAACAAAACATTAAACAAAACCTTCCCTATGCAGGATTGCCTTCAGATGGCTCGGGGATCAGATAACTCCATACCCTCCAACATTTCTCCAATGAAAACAGGGACACCCTAAGGAAAAGTGAGGGACGCAGGTGGCGCTGCGGTCTAAATCACAGAGCCTAGGACTTGCCAATCATTTTTTTTCCCCACTTCATTTTTATTGGGTTTTATTTTCCAAGCAAGTCATACATAGTAGAAAATCCAAAAGAAAATCATAACGTACAATATCAAGAGGAAAAAAAAAAGAAATAGTATAAAAGAAAAGGATCATAAAGGGTACTTCCCTTCATCTCGGTCTAGGTTATTTAACCATCCTACCTTTCTACGGTCTCTATTTTCTCTCTATATCTCAGCTTCACAGATTTTATATCTCACCTACTGTAATTTTAATATTGCCTAAGTTTGTTTCTGTATATGTTATGATTTTGTTCCAATCATTAATAATTTTTTTACTTTTTTGATGCTGATTCATTAGCTAAGATGACACAAAGAATCAGGCATCAAAAAAGTAAAAAAAACTATTAATGATTGGAACAAATTCAATTAATAATAATAATAATAATAAATTTTATTTATATCCCGCCCTCCCCAGCCAAAGCCGGGCTCAGGGCGGCTAACAACACTAAAATAGTCCAACATTATAAAACATTATAAAAAATTAATTAAGATCAAATTGAAAATTGTTGGCAACCATAACTAAAGTTTGTAAAGATTGCCAGAGGAGGGGGTCAGGCTGCGCCCTGACCAAAGGCCTGGTGGAACAGCTCTGTCTTGCAGGCCCTGCGGAAAGATGTCAAGTCTTGCAGGGCCCTAGTCTCTTGTGACAGAGCGTTCCACCAGGTTGGAGCCACAGCTGAAAAAGCCTTGGCTCTAGTTGAGGCCAGCCTAACCTCTCTGAGGCCTGGGACCTTCAAGATGTTTTTATTTCACTTGCCAATCAGAAGGTCGGCAGTTCGAATCCCCACAACGGGGTGAGCTCCCGTTGCTCGGTCCCTGCTCCTGCCAACCTAGCAGTTCGAAAGCACGTCAAAGTGCAAGTAGATGAATAGGTACCGCTCTGGTGGGAAGGTAAACGGTGTTTTCGTGCGCTGCTCTGGTTCGCCAGAAGCGGCTTAGTCATGCTGGCCACATGACCCGGAAGCTGTACGCCGGCTCCCTTGGCCAATAAAGCGAGATGAGCGCCACAACCCCAGAGTTGACCACGACTGGACCTAACGGTCAGGGGTCCCTTTACCTTTAAGGAAAAGTAGGACATTCCGGGATCAAATCAGAAACCGGAGCAGCTTCTCTAAATCAGGGACGTTCCTGAAAAACAGGGACATTTGGAGGGTCTGCCAGTTCTCTTTCTCATCTATGTTCTCACACCTCCTAATTATTTTCCCCAGCTCCGAACCATCATAGCAAACTGCAGTGATATGATCTTCCTGGGCTATGAGCTTCTCTCCATCACTCTCTTCCTGAGGACCTTTTGCCCTGCTCAGCAAGTCCTCTTCTATCACGAGCCGCCACAAGAGGAATCTGGGGGGCTCTTGGCAGCGCCTGCACTCCCAGCCAGCCAGCCAGCTTTGCCTTTGCAGGGCAATGAAGGGGTCTGCATGTCAATCTGTCACTCGGAGGGGAATGCTAAACTCGGGATCAAGCAAAATCTCCAGCCTGCTTGGTGGAGAAAGTGCTGACTCAAGGCTACGCTTGTCAGAGTCAGAGGGGCGCTGGGATGGCAAGAGGCAGAGTTCTGACAGGCGGAAGGAGGGGAAGGTGGCGGAGAGGCAGCAGCCCTTTCCCTGAAGCAGAGATGTGGGCAGCTGCTCTCAAGTGGCAGCAAAGCTGGCGTTCCCTTTGCTAAACCCAGGGCCAGATTTAGGTTGGATGCGGCCCTCAGCTCCTGGAGGCAATGGGGCCCTTTCTATGTCCAGCTGTATTTTGTCAAGAACAAATTGCCGCTGTTTTTTGTTGTTGACTATACAGTATGCTATATCGTAATTTATGGACCTAATAGGAATCTAAAGCCATTTGCACATAACAAATAGGAGCCTACACAACACAAAACGCTGTTGCTGTATGTAGGTGTTATTTTATTTGTTTTTTATCTTATATTTTGGAAATGTACATTCAGGGGTTTTTTTCCCTTTACATGTTTTGGGGGGCCCCAAGAAAGTGGGGCCCTAAGCTATAGCTTGTTTAGCTTATATGCAAATCCAGCACTGGCTTAACACTTTCGCCCTACTCTCTCTCTCTCTCTCTCTCTCTCTCTCTCACACACACACACACACACACTGTCATTTTCATCTCTGTATCTCACCTTCTAGCAGTCGCTGAAGAAAAGTCCCTTAGGGAGGTTCAGAGACAGGTCCAGGCAGAGTTATTTAGCTGTTTTCAGGTGGGGCCAATGCAGAACATTCTTAGAAATTCTTTGACATGAGCACACCCATGTAGCTAAAGAAACAGCTGGGTGCCAGAGCAGGATCTGAGCACAAGAGCCCTGTCTCCCCTCCTGTGTCTTCCAGCAATGGGTGTTCAGAAGCATGGCTGCCTTACACTAAAGATATATGCAGCCTGTGCCAGGCGGTTCTCCTTGGGGAGAACAGTCCATAAATGAGGGGCCCCTGCAGGATGGCCACCCTCTGGACCTCTCGAGGAGGAGGCACATGAAGAAGGACCTCAGATTTTGATCTCAGGGTCTGGAGAGGTTCATATGGAAGGAGGCGGGTCCTTGAGGTATTGCGGTCCTGAGCAATGAAAGGCTTTGTAGGTCAAAACCATCACCCCCACCTCCTCTCCCCCAACTGCAAGATGTCTGTGACAAAAGTGTCTCTCCCCCAACATAAACAAACTGTGAAAAAGACTATGAACTGAAAATGGAGGCAATAGATGTACCACTCCCTGTTTATCTGTTTTCCTTGTAATACAAAAAAATCTTAATAAAAACTAATCATAATAAAGGAATTTGATTTGGGCCCGGTAAACGGTGTTTCCGTGTGCTGCTCTGGTTTGCCAGAAGTGGCTTAGCATAGCTGTCAATTTACAGATTTGAAAATAAGGGATCAGCAGCCAAAATACGGGATCAACAATACTTTGATAAAATACATATTTTGTTGCGTGCAAATGGCTTTAGATACCTATTAGGTCCATAAATTACCATATAGCATATATTCAACACAAAAAAACAGCAACAATTTTTGTTGACAAAGGACAGCTGGACATAGAAAGGGCCCCATTACCTTCAGTAGCTTATTTAAGGGACATCATCAATAAGGGACAGCAGCGGGACATGGCGCTGGGATAAGGGACTGTCCCGCCAAATAAGGGATGCTTCACAGCTATGGCTTAGTCATGCCAGCCACATGACCCGGAAGCTCCCTCAGCCAATAAAGCGAGATGAGCGCCGCAATTCCAGAGTCGGCCATGACTGGACCTAATGGTCAGGGGTCACTTTACCTTTACAGTCAGGCCAGGATCCGTGTAATTTCCTCAAACCATCTTGCCCCAGTGAGCAGCCTGGTCTCCAAATTCTGCACCAGCTGAAATTTCTGAAATATTACACAAAGTCTTGGGGACCAGTGAAGGGGGACTTTCCAGTCCCCAGATGGGTCTAGATTTGGCCCTGGGATCATCTGTCTCGGAACAAAAAGGCAGCACAACGGTTAAGCAGCTCTTAGGAAAACTCCACCAAACATTGGAGTAATTTCAGCATTTGAGAGGCTTTGTCTTCCATGCAATGGTATTGTTTAATGTAGCTACCCCCCCCCCCCCCGTGCATTACCCTAAATATGTCAAGCTCCGCTTTCTCCTCTCGCTTCCTTGTTAGAAGAAGTGGGCACTTCTTAATGAGAACAAGAAAGCCCCTTGTAGGACTCTGCAGGCTGCAGAGGAGATAAACGGCTCCCTTGCAAGGTCTGTCAGTGCTCTCGGAAGATCTGGGAGGGTTCGATAAGGGTTTTCTATGCACCCCTCTTATTTTCCAAACTGGGGGGGGGGGGGAGAGGAGGGGCATGAAAGGCAACGCAGCACGAGACCCGATTTGCTCTGCTCCACAGCAGCAAACCATAAAGTGAGGGCAAGACAAGGATTCTGCTCAGGAACACACCTTCCTCCCACAGTGAAACATGAGGTCAATTACAAGAATAATATAAGAATAATTTTAAAAAATTCCTTCCAGTAGCACCTTAGAGGCCAACTAAGTTTGTTCTGGTTATAAGCTTTTGTGTGCATGCACACTTCTTCAGATACACTGAAACAGAAGTCACCAGACCCTTATATATAGTGAGAGAGTGGGGAGGGGTCTTACTCTGAAGGGTGGTGGGAATGGGTGATTGGCTGGTAGGTGTGGTCAACCTGTGGACAATGACTGCAATTGGTCTTACAGGAAAAAGCAAGGGGTGAGATGGCTAAAAATAGATTTATCATGTATAACAAGATAAGAATCCAATGTGTCTATTCAGACCAGGTCTCTCCATGGTTTTAAGTTTGGTAATAAGTTGCAATTCAGCAACTTCTCTTTCCAGTCTATTTCTGAAATTTTTTTGTAATAAGACAGCTACTCTGAGATCTTGTATAGAATGTCCTGGGAGATTGAGGTGTTCTCCTACTGGTTTCTCTGTCTTGTGATTCCTGATATCAGATTTATGTCCATTTATCCTTTGGCGTAGGGTTTGGCCTGTTTGTCCAATACAGTGGTACCTCAGGTTAAGTATTTAATTCATTCCGGAGGTCCGTTCTTAACCTGAAACTGTTCTTAACCTGAAGCACCACTTTAGGTCCAGCGCTGTGGGCCTTCTGGCGGTTCCCTCATTGCGAGAAGTGACATTACAAGGAACCAGGCAGAGGGCCTTCTCGGTGGTGGCACCCGCCTGTGGAACACCCTCCCATCAGATGTCAAAGGAATAAACAACTACCTGACATTTAGAAGACATCTGAAGGCAGCCCTGTTCAGGGAAGTTTTTAATTATTGATGTTTTATTGTGTTTTTAATCTTTTGTTGGAAGTCGCCCAGAGTGGCTGGGGAAACGCAGCCAGATGGGCAGTGTATTATTATTATTATTATTATTACTACTACGCTGGACCTTTTTACATGAGTAGAATGTGTCCTTTTATTGAAAATGCACCTCTGGGTTATTTGTGGGGCATAGGAATTTGTCCATTCCCCCCCCCAAAAAATATAGTCTGGCCCCCCACAAGGTCTGAGGGACAGTGGACCGGCCCCCTGCTGACAAAGTTTGCTGACCTCTGCTCTAATGGGCTGCTGCCAGGATTTCACGTCTAAGAGGGCCCTTGCAGTGGGGGGGGGTGGTCTCCTGCTTGCCTGGACTTCCTCAGGCTTCTCTTCTCTCCCCCCCCCATCCTTTTGATGTTTCAAAAGTGGGGGGCAGTTCTCCGCTCCAGGCTGCACTCCCCCCCCCCGGTGGGGGCGATGGCAAGCCCTCTGCGTCTCCGACGGTGCTTTAATTTCATACATCATTTGGAGCGCGCAGCGAGCGCCCGGCTGCGCCCAGTTAATGGGACAGAAGCGCACGGGGAGGCAAGTTTTAAACAAGGTGCGGAGAGAGGGAGTGATGAATAGGAGGCACTTTGGCAAGGAGCGAAATGCCACCGCTTTTAAAATCCCCTCTCCTCTCGCTAAATCCTCCCGACATTAAAGCCTTGTGTTTATAAAGGGGGATAAAAATGGCTCGAGGGATATTTTCGCTAGGTCCTTATTATGGCCCTAAATGTTTTCCCGAGGGAGGGGGCAAAGCCCTGAAGATGCTTCATCTGTAAGCAGAAGGAGAAGCCGCTGACATTTCCCTGCGATCTGGGGCCATTAGCAGGAGAGAGAGATGTCTTTCTCAGAGCTCCGGAACCACCTCCTCGGAGAAGCCCAAAAACCTCTGCATTGCGGGGCTGGGACTAGATGACCCCGGGGGTCCCCTCCGCTTCGACAATTGTTTCATTTTTTTGTTCGTTTGCTTGCTTGCAAGTTGCTTTGAGTCGCCTTTGGCCATAAAAAGCAAGCCAGGAAATTAATAAACAACAACACCGCTAATTCCCAGCCTAAGTTTAAAATGTTTCTTTCTTGGCAGCTTTCAATGCTAGCAGGGGGTTTCTACTTTCAAAAGTTTCCAGTTTCATATTGTATTGTGCGATATTTATTGATGACGCAAAGTTCACAATTACAATAACACAGCAGTACCCTAAAGTGTGATTTAAGAAGCAAAAAGTTATTTGACTTGGCAGCTCAGTTTGATCTTTTTATATACTTTTTAAAGTATTGTGGTGTTTTATATATTGTGACTTCACTGTTACGTTTATTGACTATATCAAGTAAGCATTTATTGTAATTGCTGAGAGTGATTTTCTGCTTGAATTGCTGATATTTTTAGAGTTAATTTCATTGTGACACATTATATTCTAAATATATGATTGGATATTACTTTATTTGCTATGGTGTTTTTTATTTTGAAGGTATATTTTTTATTATATCTTATTTGCATTGGATCAGATTGTTATCAGATATGTGATCTTGCCTGTATATCTTGCTGTTTCTTCAACATGTTGCCATGATCACCATCACCTCCAGCTAAGGAGCAAATATTAAGAGGAAATAAGTCCAAGTGGTTTGAAAGCCACAACCAGGTTTAAAAGGTCTGGGAGAATGAAAAAGTTTTCAGCCAGCACTGGACTGGCGTTAAACTAGATTGCCAGTGGTGAGCCTCTCTGGGCAAGGTTTCTGCCACCATCCATCTTGGGAGGTTTTTAAGCAGAGGTTGGATGGACATCTGTCGGGGATGCTTTAGCTGATTCCTGCATTTCAGGGGGCTGGACTAGAGGACCTTTGGGGTCCCTTCTAATGACTCTATGGAAAAGGTACCTCACCTTGAAGAAGCTTGAAGTTCAAAACCAGCACTTGGAAAAATTGCAGCTAAGGGAGAAGGCTTCAGACTTCCTCTGGGAAATGTTTGATTGCATGTCTGGGGCAGACAAACACTCAGAAACATGGTCTCTCAACAGTTAATCATAGAAATGTAGCCTTGGAACCTGGGACCCTGAGCGCGGTTGACTCCATCTCCCTGCAGTACACAAAATCTCATTTCTTGTCATTTGAACCCACTGATTTAGGTCCTCCCCTGCAGAGAAGGAGAAAACAAGCTTGCTCCCTCCACCTCACATGGCTTGCTTCCTAGACCCTTCATCTTCTTGGTCGCCCATCATCTTGGATGAAGCTGTATCATGACAAAGCAGCAACTGGTCCCCATCCCCTTGCCTGCCTGTTCAAAGGGCTCTCCCCAGGTTGAATGGCTTCTGAATTTGATTAAACATTAGGAAGAACTTTCTGATGGAAAGTGGTGCACTCTCCTTCCTTGGAGGTTTTTAAGCAGAGGTTGGATGGCCATCTGTCAGGGATTCTTCAGCTGTGATTCCTGCATTGCAGGGGGTTGGACTAGATGACCCTTGTGGGTCCCTTCCAACCCTACCATTCTATGAATTAGAAGATGACCAAGATGGTGCAGCATTTCCTTTATAATTTGTCACCTGAGCCGCAACTCAGTTCCCCTGGGTTTGAATGCTTGGGCCTTCTGGAAGAGAGGCTTCCCTCTCGCTGCCCCAGCTCCCTCACTGCCCCCAAACACAGCTGTTTGGCCCCCTCTTGCTCCGTCACCCCCCCTGATGCCACCCCCTCGCCTGCTGACTTCCTGGCAACCTATTGATGTGTGTAGAAGCAGGACGAGCTCTTCCTGGAAGCTGCTGAGTATGCTTTCATCATCCTCTCTCCTTTGTGGAATTTGTGCCTCTCACAATGCCCCCCCCTCCAAGGAACAGTGACGTTTCCCACCCTCCCATTCACAGGTGCCTGGTGCACTGATGCTTCCTTAATGGCAGCAGAATGCGATTCTCCACCGGAAGGGAAGTTTCCCCCCTCCCTCCCTGGCTCACCCTGATTATTATGCCAGGCAACACCTGGACCCAGCAGCTGCCAGGTACGTCTTTCTAAATATATATTGGGCCATTCTGTACTCTCCACAGCCAGGTGCCCGGAGTGTGTGTGTGTGTGTGTGTGTGTGCATAAGGTAATGCAATTCCAGACTGCATCAACAGAACTGGGCCCAGGCTAACAAAATGAATTTCAGTAGGGACAAATGTCAGGTTCTGCTCTTAGGCAGGAAGAACCAGATGCACAAATATAGGATGGGGACACCTGGCTTCCTAGCAGTACATGTGAAAAGGATTTAGGGGTCTTAGTGGACCACAAGCTTAACACGAGTCAACAGTGTGATGCAGAAGCAAAAAAAGGCGAATGCTATTCTAGGCTGCAAAAAACAGAAGTCTAGTGTCCAGATCAAGGGAAGCCATAGTGCTGTTCTATTCTGCCTTAGTCAGACCGCACCTGGATTACTGTGTCCAACTAATTCAAATAAGAAATAAGATTCTGCCTTAGCATTAGGTAAGAGCTGTCTGACAATGGAAGGGACTCCCTTGGAATGTAGTAGACTTGGTCAGACCACACCTGGAATACTGTGTCCAGTTCTGGCTATGTTTCGCCTAGAAAAGAAGAGGAGACATAATAGGCAAAGGGACCCCTGACCATTAGGTCCAGTCATGACCGACTCTGGGGTTGTGGCGCTCATCTGGCTTTATTGGCCGAGGGAGCCAATGTACAGCTTCTGGGTCATGTGGCCAGCATGACTAAGCCGCTTCTGGCGAACCAGAGCAGCGCACGGAAACGCTTCCTGTCAGAGTGGTACCTAATTATCTACTTGCACTTTTTGGGGTGCTTTCAAACTGCTAGGCTGGCAGGAGCAGGGACTGAGCAATGGGAGCTCACCCCGTCATGGGGATTCGAACCGCCGACCTTCTGATCGGCAAGTCCTAGGCTCTGTGGTTTATCCTACAGCGCCATCCTCAAATAGCTGAAGGTGGTGGGTTCTCCTTCACTGGAGGCTTTTACTCAGAGATTGAGTGGCCACCTGTCTGTGGGAATGTTAAGGATAGTAGGAGAGGATATGTTGATTACCGTATTTTTTGCTCTATAAGACTCACTTTTTCCCTTCTAAAAAGTAAGGGGAAATGTGTGTGCGGCTTACGGAGCGAATGCTGGCTGCGCAGCTATCCCAGAAGCCAGAACAGCAAGAGGGACTGCTGCTTTCACTGCACAGAGATCCCTCTTGCTGTTTTGGCTTCTGAGATTCAGAATATTTTTTTTCTTGTTTTCCTCCTCCAAAAACTAGGTGCGTCTTGTGGTCTGGTGCGTCTTATAGAGCGAAAAATACGGTAAATATTATCTTTCCTTCACTCACGCTAGTGAGGCATGTAGCAGAGCCGTTTCCCCTCAGTACAGCAGGAAGCTTGTTTGCAGATTTGTTTGAATCTCTTTAGTTAAGCAACCCAATCCGGCTTGCCCAGGTGGATTATTCCTGGTGTCCCCCTTTATCCCTCTTAAAAGAAGAAAGAAACAAGAGTCTTTCCTTAAAAGTAAACAAGAAGTTTACTCCCATTCAGTTCACGGTATGATCCCTGAAGGCAGGCTTTAGCTTGTAATTACATAACAACATGTGAGTTTATACCATATGGGGACTGAGCCCGTGTGCTGCTGGCCGAGAGCCAGCAGACAGCAAAATACATTAGGAGAACAGCATCAAGAGAACAAATATGGCTGCAGGAGAGCAGCATGGCATCAAGGGAAGATGGCTGCGTGACTCGGCTCTTTTCTGGAGTCAGCCATGGTCATGTCCACCTGCCTGGTCACATGCATGGGGAGGATGCTCCAGACCAGTGGAACAGGAAGTTATACTGGCTGGAGTAACATCCCCCTGCCTGTGTCCACTCTAGGGAAACAAGGGATGTTGTATTTGACTGCTCCAATGGATTACATCCCATAATGTCAGGGATTCTTGAGGTCCCTTCCAACTCCATGATTCTACAATGTGCAGCATCTCTGCATTGTCTTAAGCATGGAAATGGCTCTTGGTTGCAAGTCAGGGAATTATGGAAGATGGGGTGAGTTCTTCAAGGGCGCATAGTGGGCAAAGTTGCACAGGCCCGCCCTCTTTCCATTAACCAGCGTTCCTTTCAAAAGCCCGCAGGGCCAGGCCCTGACAAGGCCAGAACACATGCCAATAATTTGTTGCTCCTTGTTCTTCACAGATGTTTGTTTGTTTGATGCCAGCCTCTGTGTGATCAGAAGGCATTTGATCTGAGCGGCGCTCCAAACAGCCTTGGAAGCAGAAAAGGAATGCAAATCTGCTGGCAGCGCCAAGGCAGCTCTGAGAGCGGAACGGACCTGGAAGTTTCTATGCTCAAGAAGACGCCATTCTTCCACCATATGGGCAGCAGGAGCAACAGACCAGCTCTGCCATCACGGCTGAGGGGATGCTCTGGGAGCGATCCTTGGAGCACCTGCCATCTGCTTGGACCATGAAACCAGGAGTGCCGATGTCAAGGGTTGCCTAAAGAGGAATTTTGGAGGGGCTTCATGGACAGGCAGAAAGCCAAGGGACTTCTATCAGAGTGAACCATAGAACTGTAGAGTTTGAAGAGATATCCAAGGGCCAGCTAGTCCAACTCACCACAATGCAGGAAGAGCAGCTGAAGAATCCCAGACAGATGGCCATCCAAGGAAGGAGGGTCCACCACTTTTGGAGGTCCTCCTGTCCACTCTCAAATGGCTCTTATCACCAGAAAATCCAAGTGCACATTCAGCTTCACATGCTTGGCAAAAAAGTAAAAATAAAATAAAATAAGAAGGGGGTAGAAAGGGGGCAAGCATCTGGCAAAAAAAGATTTTGGCAATCGCTCACCATAGATCCCAATGTTTGTTGTTGTTTCGTTGATTAAAGGTAAAAGGTAAAGGTACCCCTGCCCGTACGGGCCAGTCTTGACAGACTCTAGGGTTGTGCGCCCATCTCACTCAAGAGGCCGGGGGCCAGCACTGTCCGGAGACACTTCCGGGTCACGTGGCCAGCGTGACATCGCTGCTCTGGTGAGCCAGAGCCGCACACGGAAACGCCGTTTACCTTCCCGCTAGTAAGCGGTCCCTATTTATCTACTTGCACCTGGGAGTGCTTTCGAACTGCTAGGTTGGCAGGCGCTGGGACCGAACAGTGGGAGTGCACCCCGCCGCGGGGATTCGAACCGCCGACCTTTCGATCGGCAAGCCCTAGGCACTGAGGCTTTTACCCACAGCGCCACTCGCCTCCCGCGAGTTTCGTTGATTAGTCGTGTCCAACTCTTCATGACTCCCTGGACCAGAGCACGCCAGGCACTCCTGTCTTCCACTGCCTCCAGCAGTTTGGTCAAATTCATGCTGGTAGCTTCGAGAACACTGTCCAACCATCTCGTCCTCTGTCGCCCCCTTCTCCTTGTGCCCTCCATCTTTCCCAACATCAGGGTCTTTTCCAGGGAGTCTTCTCTTCTCACGAGGGGGCCAAAGTACTGGAGCCTCAGCTTCAGGATCTGTCCTTCCAATGAGCACTCAGGGCTGATTTCCTTAAGAATTTTTTGGGGGCTTCACATGCTGTCCCTGGAATTTAACCAGCCCCCAAATGTTGAGAGGCACCTGTATTGAAAGAAGTCATCATCTCTCCTTTCAGTGTCTCCCCCCCCCCCCCCAGCTAAACCTCCTCAAGTCTCTCAGCCATTGCTCATCAGGCTTGGTTTCCAGACCCTTGATCATATTGGTCACCTTTCTCTGCACACCTTCCAGCCTTGTCAACATCCTTCTTAAATTGTGGTGCCCAGAATTGCATGCAGTATTCCGGGTGCGGTCAGACCAAGGCAGAAGAGAACAGGACCGGGTGGAGCTGTGGGTTAAACCACTGAGCCTAGGACTTGCCGATCAGAAGGTTGGCGGTTCGAATCCCCGCGACGGGGTGAGCTCCCATTGCTCAGTCCCTGCTCCTGCCAACCTAGCAGCTTGAAAGCACGTCAAAGTGCAAGTAGATAAATAGGTACCGCTCCAGCGGGGGTAAATGGTAAACGGCATTTCCGTGTGCTGCTGTGGTTTGCCAGAAGAGGCTTAGTCATACTGGCCACATGACGCGGAAGCTGTACACCGGCTCCCTCGGCCAATAAAGTGAGATGAGCGCCGCAACCCCAGAGTCGGCCACGACTGGACCTAATGATCAGGGGGTCCCTTTACCTTTACATTCTGCATGGACTGGTTGCATGGCAACAAGCACAAATGGCTTGAGATACCTATTAGGTCCATAAATTACCATATATCATATATTAAACACAAAAAACATTGATAATTTGTTGTTGACAAAGGACAGCTGGGCATAGAAAGGGCCCCATTACCTTCAGTAGCTGAGGGCCGCATCAAACCTAAATCTGACCCTGGGTGTTGATGCTGTGAACGCCTCCACCATAGGCTCAGGTTGTGCAAATGCACCATGTAAAAGACACCACTGTCTCTGCTGTCCCTTGCTCAAGGGAAACTAACCCCTGGGTAAGTGCCAGGATCCCCAGGAATCCCTCACTGCTTGGAGATTGGGGTGCTGTGTGTGTGCGTGTGTGCGTGCGTGTGTGTGCAAGGACGAGGCTGCAAGGGGAGCACAAATCTTCTTGTTGAGAGATTAACCCCCATCTTTCGGTGGCCCCTGAGAACAAGGCAGGCAGAAGGAGGTGACGGGGCTCCATTCTGGAAACACAATAAATTCTGGAAATGAGATGCATAGCAAACAGAATTATGATGGATTACAGAGAGATTAGTGCCCAGAATTTTGCAGCTTTCAAGAAAACATGATTTGGGGGCGGGGGGTTGGGGGGATTGAAAAAAAAAGGAGGAGGAAAGAATCAAGCTAAGAATTTAACTTGCTTCCCCCTGGAAGTCGATTTGTTCAGCTCCTCCGTCATCCACCACCTGTTTGGAGCTGGGAAGGCTGAGACAATAATGCAAAACTGCATTAGCGAGACGGGAACAGACTGGCTGGGTTTTAGCATTCTGGGGCTGTCAGTCGGTGGCCTGGAGGACCGTCAGCTTTTATTGCTTCTCTTTGGGCTTTGCAAACCTCCCTTGTGAAAGAAATGAGATTGGGTGCCGAGCTTGGCTTTCCAAAGGGCAGCCAGGTGGCCGTCGGAGCGCCGAGGATGCAAGGAGTTCAGCAACATTCAGGAAAATATTATTAACCTTGAAGATTATTCTGGGGAAAAGATTCTATGCATAGAAATTGCATACGGCGGAACGGGCTGGTGAGGGATGCTCTGCAGCAGAATTGAAGTGTGGCATTTTCAGGACCAGAGACTCGTGGAATTATAGATGGGACCTGAAGGCTGAGATAGTCCAACCCCCCCATAGTGCAGGAGTGACAGCCAGCCTCCTACTGCACTGGTGTGTGTGTGGGTGGGGGGGAGCCTCTGGTTTCACTAGGTCTTCTGCAACAGGGTCATCTGAGTTTGAAGGTGGCAGTGGCACATCCTTGGCCAGGAGGGCAAGAGTCCCACAGTGTTGCAGAATCAGAGAACTGTGGTGAGAAAAAAGAGGGGGGGGGAGAGGTGTGGACTTGGAATGCACCTAAGGGTCTTCGAGCCCAACCCCCTGCAATGTGAAGCAATGATTCTTCAACATCAACTTCGCTGGACTGGTCATGTTGTGCGGATGCCTGATTATCATCTTCCAAAGCAACTACTCTATTCCGAACTTAAGAATGGAAAGCGTAATGCTGGTGGTCAACAAAAGAGGTTTAAAGACTGTCTCAAGGCAAATCTAAAAAAAGTAGTATAAATACTGACAACTAGGAAACACTGGCCTGCAAGCGCTCCAGTTGGAGAATAGCCTTGCCGAAGGGTGTCATGGGCTTTGAAGACACTCAAACTCAGGACGCAAGGGAGAAATGTGCTAAGAAGAAGGCACGCTTGGCAAATCCACACCATGATCAATTCATGCCCAGAAAAGTATGTCCCTACAGTGGAAGGAGGTGTGGGTCCAGAATTGGCCTCCACAGTCACTTATGGACTCACTTTTAAAACTGTGTTTATGGAAGACAATCCAACTTGGCTGTGAGCGATCGCCAAAGATGAGTCAAGAATCCTTGACAGATGATAAAGCAAACTCAAAAACCTCCAATGAAGGAGAGTCAACCTCCTCCAAGGGAGTCCATTCCACCGTCAAGTGGCTCTTCCTGCTCCCACTGACCATTTTTGAGAAGAAGGACGAGATACCCTCAGCTTTAGAGGCCAACCTCTCTCCCACACTGTCCCCCCCATTGCTTGTTGGCCCCACAAGAAACTAGGGACCTCTCATCTTGGCAGCAGAGATTCCACTGCCTCCTGTACTCCCCCCTCCCCTCTCCTCCAACCTAAAGCTCAGCCCTGGTTGCTGGAAGGTAGAAGGTGCCTCTGAACTGGGCCTTGATTTCTGTGTCTCCAGATGAGAAAAGCGTCTTGGGGTCTTAGTAGACCACAAGCTTCACATGGATGCTTGAGCTGAAATTCCTGCATTGCAGACGGTTGGACTAGATGAGCCGTGGGGTCCCTTCCAACTCCACGATTCTATGATTCTATGAGTCCACAGTGTGATGCAGCAGCAAAAAAGCAAATGCTCTTCTAGGCTGCACCAACAGAAGTCTAGAGACCCAACCAAAACCACCACTGGAGTTCCTGCTTCCATTTCTGGGCGCCACAACACTGCCGCCATTCAGAAGAGACAATGCCAAGCCAGCTGGACCAGTGGTCTGGCTAGGCATGAGCCAGCTTCCTCTGGTTCATGGGCGGAAATGCTGTGCTATGTTTTAAAAATAGCAACACAGCGCTCCTGACAGGCGTTCCTGCAGGTGGGGAGGCTGCTTTTGATTCCTGTTATGTACTGAGTTGAATAGGATCCAAAAGGCAGCAGTCTGATTGGTCCTAGAACAATAGGCTCCAGAATGCAGCAGCCTGATTGGTCCACAGGAGCCACCCAATCCAGCTCCAGGTGGAAGTGAATCCGCAACCTGATTGGCCTACAGGAGAATCCCAGAATTAGCCAATCACGTGGGGCCCATTGTGTAAATAATGTATATAAAGCAAACATCTTGTTTATTTCCCATAAAGCAAGCTCATCTTGTTTATTTCCCATGCTTTGTGCATTAGTGTACAGACATTGAAGTCCATTAATCATTCCCCCGTGTCTCTTATTTAAGGATTTTTTTTCCTCCCACCACTAGGTCTGCGTGCTGTTTGCTCCATTTGGTCTATGGCATTTGGATGATCATCTTCATACATCACTACTGGGAAAACCATAGCTTTTACTATACGGACCTTTGTTGGCAAGGTGATGTCTCTGCTTTTTAAGATGATTGTTGTTGTTTAGTTATTTAGTCATGTCCAACTCTTCGTGACCCCATGGACCAGAGCACGCCAGGCCCTCCTGTCTTCCACTGCCTCCCACAGTTTGGTCAGACTCATGCTGGTAGCTTCAAGAACACTGCCCCACCATCTCGTCCTCTGTCGTCCCCTTCTCCTTGTTTCCCTCCTCCATCTTTCCCAAGATGATACCTGGTAGCAATAACTGGCTGGCCTCTCATTGACCCAGAGGATGGAAAGAGCCTCATGACCCAATCATCCCCCTTCCCTTTGCCCCCTTTTCTCCAGCTGCTCCTCTCTGGGATTTTGGGCTCAGGTGGTCCTGAAGAGTGGAAAAGAGCTTTTGAATTAAAAGACCCCAGATTGGCGCTGTTGCTAAGTGCTTGTTGCAGAGCAAATCTGAGATACTTCAAAGCCTTCCAATGGATAATTTGGGATCAAGAGCACCAGTTATGTGCAAAATTTCCTCCCTATTTTTAAACACCCTCATTTCTAGGGAAATTAAAGGGGAATCAGTAGGCAAATGAGTTGCCTGAGGAGCTTGCTAATGGCTTCCTGGATTGGGCCCCTAGTGGTTGGGGGCCCTAAAAGGCCTCGATTGCTGCTTTTCTCATGACAGCTTGCCAGACCGCCATAAACACCCCCCCCAAAAAAAATCAACTCATCTAAACATCTAGAAGAACTTTTTGACAGCAAAAGCTGTTTGGCAGTGGAACAGACTTGCACAAGAGGTGGTGGACTCTCCTTCCTTGGAGGTTTCCAAGCAGAGGCTGGATGGCCATTGGTCAAGTCTGATCTAGTTGAGATTCCTGCATTGTAGGGGTTGGACTAGATGACTCTCAGAGTCCCTTCCAACTCTACAATGCTATGATTCTATGAAATGGAAGTTCAGGAGTCACTTGCCCATCAAGAGGTCCTGGGGGCTGCAGCCGAAGCCCTGTGACATGCCTGGCATGATGCCCACAGCGCAGCCATGGATGGAGAGGCCAGCTGGTGGGTGGCGAGTCTGGGCCATAGCTGTCAACTTTTCCCTTTTCTTGCATGGAATCCTATTCAGAATAAGGGAATTTCCCTTAAAAAGGGGAAACATTGACAGCTATGGTCTGGGAGGCGAGGCTTCAGATTGGCTGGCACCAATCAAAGCCCATCACCCTTCCTCCACAGGGTGGGGAGAAGCCAGGAGAAGGGAGGGAGGAGGTGCCACCATGGTGTGTGTGTGAGGGAGGGAGGGAGGGAGGGAGGGAGGGGGGAAATGGCAAAAAAATGGTGCCCCCCCAAAAATTGCAAATAATATGGCACAGCCCGAACGATCACACCGATCCAAGCGGAGATTCCAGGACCGTCCGTGGGCTGGATCCAGAGGCCAATTGGGCCTGATCTGGCCCACGGGCCTTAGTTTGCCGACCCCTGTGCTAGATCATGCCAATGCATCAGGTCCAGCTTCCTGTTCTCCCAGAGGTCAACCAGAGACACCTGGGAAACCAGCGAGCAGAACAGGAGCATAAGAATTCTTGGTCTCCTCCTGTGGTTTCCAGCAATTGCTATCTGGGAGCGTTGCTTCTTCCGACTGTGGAGGCAGAGCAGAGCCAGGATGCCTAGTGGCCATGAGAGCCTTCTCTTCCTCCAAGAATTTGCCTAATCCTCTTTGAAAGCCATCTAGGTTGGTGAGCATCCTGGCCTCCTGTGGGAGGGAGTTCCTCAGTTTAACTCTGTGCTGCACAAAGAAGGGCTTGCTTCCTCCTCACTGCAAGAGAAAACAGAATGCCGAGAAGAAGAGTTTCTGGGAAAGAGTATATGTGTGCCTGGTCTTATTTAAATCCCGGCCCCTGTATATCAGCGAGGGTGGCGAGAGCGGTGCCTGCGCCCTCTCCTGCAAGTTCAGGGAAAGAGCTTTTTGGCAGAAGTTCTGCGACTCAGGCTGTTGATATGGCAACCGTGCTGCGAAAGCCGAAAATTGGCCACAGCAGGACGGGCTATCAGCGTGGCCGGGAGGGGGGAGAGTCAGGCGGTCCTCTGGTCGATTAAAGGTGAGCCTGCCATTAAACTGCCTGCTCTGCGAAAGAGACAACTCACTCTTCTCTTTGTAATAACCTTCCCTGATGCCGGCCAGCCGTGGCTAAGAGACTCCCGAGAAAGAATCCGGCTCGGTAATTGTTATAGCAAACAGGCGCCAGTCTGCGAAGAACATGGAGGCGATGTAACTCTCCCCGTTTCCATTGTCACATCAGCGCACGAAAGGAGGACTTGCTCATCCTGCTGTCACCCGGATAAAGGGGAGAGCGGAAATGGAAAGAGGCGTCGAGCGGGTGCCTGGCGTTAGGAGACAGGGCCCTGCGCTGCAACAGGGATGGCGATGGGGGCTCAGCCTTTTGTCCCGCTGCAAGTTCAAAGGGCAGAGTGGAGACCAAAGTAGGGGGAGAACCACAGAGTTGGAAGGTGGGGGGATGTTCAGGGATGCAGGTGAGGATATATTGTTTGATTATAGCCTTTGAAACTTGTGTTAACAAATTCACAATTTAGCAGAGTAACATTCCCCTTTTTAAACTCACAGCGGATGCGTTTGCTCAGGCTCACTAAAGCCTCTATAATAACTGTTCTGGTATTTTCCCCTTATTCCCTCATTAAAGATAAGACACGACACAGTCTTCTATAAAAGTATAAAAAAGTTTACTCACTCACATTCTGTTCACAATTGGATCCCAAAAGGCAGACTTAGCTTAGAAAAGTAACATACACCTGGAAACTATCTCATAAGGAGGCAGTCCCTTTGCTTTGGCTAAGCAGATGTTGCTTCTTTGATGCATGTAGTCAAAGGGAGAGAGATGGCTGCCCTGCCCTGTGCTTTTGTCATTACCTGCACAGGTGAGGCCACGCCCACCTGTAGTCACATGCAGAGGAAGTCTGTCCCAGCCCAGAAGGAAACAGGAAGTTGACCTGCTGGCTGGACAAACATTCCTCCCCATGTGTAAACATGTTCACTCTAGGAATGTTGTACTTGACTGCTCTTGTGTTGCACATCCCACAGAAAGTACCCCCAAAGGTAATCTAGTGCAACCCTCCGCAATGCAGATGTCACAATAATCCCTGACAGGTGCCCATCTCCAAGAAAGGAGAGTCCACCATCTTCCCAAATCCCCCTCTGCAGCCTCCTCTCATTCCCTAGAGACAGAATCATAGAATTGTAGAGTTGGAAGGGACTCAAGGGTCATCTAGTCCAACCCCCTGCAATGCAGGAATCTCGACTGAAGCATCCATGGAAGATGGCCAACCAACCTCTGCTTAAAAACCTCCCAGGAAGGAGAGTCCACCACTTCCCAAGGGAGTCCGTTCCATTGCTGAATCAAAAAGTTCATCCTAATGATTAGTTGGAATCTCCACTTGTGTCGTTGGAATCCATTGGTTTGGGTCCAACCAGCTTGGTCCGCCTTCCATGTGAGAGCGTGCCGGCTCGACCTGATGGGAGTTGTAGTCCAACCACATGGGGTGGGGAGCACCAGGTTGGCGAACGCTCTGCCCAGGGAGGTTCACCTGGCACCTTCATTATACACCTTTAGGCACCAGGCAAACGCTTTCCTCTTTAACCAGGCCTTTGGCTGATGGACGGCCAATGCACTTCTAAGATGTGTTGGGACTATTGGGTTGTTTTTGTTTTTATCATTTATTCTGTGTTTCTATATTGTGATTTTATGCTGTAACTGCCCTGAGACCTGCGGGTATAAGGCAGTATACAAATTTAATAATTAATTATAATATTAAATGGCTGGCGTATGGCACCAGTCTCTCTTTGGTAGCCACATCTCAGGCACAAAACCACCCCATTTCCCACCATGATGCTGGTCTCTCAGCTGGACTCCCATCTTCCATCTCCATTCCAGGAGCAGATCAGGGCTCACAGCACATCATATTTCTGGGAGGCTGTGGATCTCAAATGCAGGGCTGCACCTTCACTCCTCTGTCTTTTACTCTCCCAGCCCTCTCTGCAGCGAAGTCGGTCGCTTGGGCTAGACATGCCAGAGCAATCTGCTGCCTCCCCCCACTGCCCCAATTCATGGCTTTTCTGGAGCGATCCTACCTGGGGAGACATCTCTGTCTGCCCATAATAAGTAGAAATAGAGGAAGGATTTGTGGATAGCTTTGAAATTTATACAGCAACATAAATTCTGCCTTCACAAACATACGAACAATCAGTCCGGTATTCAAGTTTCAAAATATATGTGCCTTTTTGCTGTGGTGACGGCGGGGGGGGGGGGTGAGCCTCTGGAGCCATCAAGGAGCAAGAGCGAGGATGTTGCTTACCTTCTACTTTTTAAAATCAAAAATCAATAAAAACACAAAAGGGGGAACTTATATGGCGAGGTGTCTGGTTGCAGATATAATACATATATAAATTGGCCCGCTGTGACCAATTTGCAAAGCTTCTCACAGATAAAGTGTCTCTCTTTGGCTCGGACTTGGACTCTGCGCTGAATACGGGATCAGTTCCGGTTGAGGCCGTGGCTCCACCTGGTTGGGGTTTGGCTGCTCTTGTTGCTGGATGCATCCAAGATGCCCCTGCTGGAGCCATGCCTGCTCCAGCCGATGGAGACAGTAAGAAGGCCTTCGAGGGGGCAGCAGAGATCATGAAGAGCTCTTGTGGTGGAGCTGGAGCTTCAACTGTGTGAAAGAGGCTGTGGTAAACAGGTGGAGCTGTTTAGACAATAATAATATGTCTATACTAAGCATCAGGACTTACTTTCTGGCAGTAAGGGTCATTTGACAACGGAACAGACTCCCTCAGGAGGTCTTGGACTCTCCTTCCTTGGAGGTTTATAAGCAGAGTGTGGATAGCCACCTGTCTGAGATTCCTGCATTGCAGCGGGTTGGACTAGATGACCCTCAGGGTCCCTTCCAACTCCCGTTCCATGTTCCTTTGATTATCTCTGTGGACAGGCACCTTGGGTGTGTGCTCTGTGGACCATTTCTGATGCAGATTCTTTATGCTGGTCCTGCAGACCCGCAACCCCCTCTTTAAGCACAGAATTTCTTAAACCAGAAAGGGATCAGGAGGGGTCATTTCCCTCTTGGCTCCTCTCATTCTCCCCCCTTGTATAAATTCAGGAGATGCTTAAAAGGAACATGCTCGTGAGAGGGTAGCATAATACTGGCGCATCTGGCACAGGGTCATGGGAGACCATCCCTTTTTTATTTGAAATGCCTCCTGGCGGATTTATTTCCGTGGCATGCAGAAGCCACGTTGTCTCCCTGTAGTCTCGGGAAACGATTTTGCCTCTCCTTGAATCGGGGAAAGGATGCCTGTGGCTGAAGCCAGGGCAATTTGGCTGAATTCGTCCCCTCGGGGGTGTCAGTGCGGAGCCGAGGGGTGGCTGGGAAAGAGCCGTGATTTCCCTCTTGCCAGGTGATACAGCTGCGAAAACAAGATTAAAAAGGAGAGCTGAAAAGCCTCCCTAATAATAATAGAGGCGGCTGCATGAAAGAAGGGCCCATTTGAATACATTTGGTTCCAAAGCAGCTGCCGTTAATCAAGCTGTTGCGGATGACCGGAAAGAGGGACATCTGAAACACAGCTGGGCAGGTGGGGGATCAGAGAATCGCAGAGCTCTGGAGGTAGAAGGGACCCCGAATCTCAGCTGAAGAATCCCTGACACGGCATTGTTGGAGGAGCATTTTAAGGATTTTGCATCAAATCCTCCCTTTCCCCTTCCACATTTTATCCCTGGTCTGGCAGATTTCTTGGCACAACCTGGGAAGAGACAGTTAGGCGTTGATATTTATAGACTCCACCTGTAGAGAAGTAAATTGACTTGCTCTCTTCCTCCTCGGCTAGGAATGTCACCTGCCCAAAGTGTCCCCCAGGCCACTTCTTGCCTCCCCGCCGCCTGCAAACGGCAGATTCGGGGTACTTTATGGGGCCTTTTACGCATCCCTCGTAAAGCTTAATCACCAGCGTAAATAGCACTTTGCCTAAATATATCTTTGTTTATGCTCTTTGATAACAAACTGGAGCATGCTGAATTATTCACAGGGAATCGCTCCAAGAGCAGGAGGGAAGGAAGGTGGATGGCTCTTGCCTGCTCGTTCCCTCGCTCGCTCTTGCACCAGAGTAGGCAGCTAAGCCAACCTTCTTCCCACCGGGGCTCACTTCCTCCTTCTCCAAAGCGTCTTGCAAGGAGAGGTGGCCACAGGCAGAAGTTAGGAGCCTGACACCTGAAGGCTTCACAGATGTCACAGCTGCAGTTTAAGGACATGGGAACATCTCCCCTTGGCTGTGCCAATTCACCAGGTTTCACCTTTCTGATGTCACAGAAGGTGGAGCTCACGTGGATCCGAGGAGGCCACCTGTCCAAGCCTTGACCCGCCCCAGACATGCTTAGCTTTAGCAAGGCAAGGGCCTCCGTGTGTCCTCAGGCCATGTCCTGGGTATGGCTCCATTGTAGCCTCATAGAATTGTAGAGTTCAAAGGTTCCCCTTGGGATCATCTGATCCAAACCCCTGTGGTGCAGGAATCACAGGGAGAGAATCCATGACAGATGGCCATCCAGCCTCTGCTTAAAAACCTCCAAGGAAGGAGAGTGCACCGCCTTCTGAGGGAGTCTGTTCCACTGAAGAACAGCTCTCACCTTCAGAAAGTTCTTCCTAATGTTTAGTCCGAATCTCCTTTCTTGTCATTGGAATCCATTGCTTTGGGTCCTCCTGTCTGGAGGAGCAGCAGGAATCAAGCTTACTCCTTCTTCCATGTGACAGCCCTTCCAATGTTTGAAGATGGCTAACACAACCGTTCTCAATCTTCTCTTCTCCAGGCTAAACATCTCCAAATCAACTGTTCCTCATAAGACTTGGGACCAGGTGTGACCATGCAAAGGAAGAGGAAGGGTGATGAAGAGGCCTGGCTGAAATGTTTAGCTGGGCCTGTTGCATTCTGGGATGTGGCAGGTCATGGTGGGGTCCCTGAGCCCCCCCCCCCTCCACATATTGCACTCATGAAGGTCATGAAGCAAGTGGAGAAGGATCTTCTGCTCTACCTTCTCCCATATGGACATGGAGTCCTGGAGCTGGATCAGACCAATGGTCCATCTGGTCCATCTTCCTGATCTCATAGTGGCCAGCCAGATGCCTGTGAGAAACCTGCAGGACTTGAACCCAAGAGTGCTCTCCCTCCTGGGGTCTCCAGAAACTGCTTCCAACGGTGGAGGCAGAGCATAGACATCACGCCTAGTAGCCCTTGATAGCCTCTCCTCCTCCATGAATTCGTTCAATCCTCTTTGAAAGCCATCTCAACTGGTGGTCCCCACTGCCTCCTGTGGGAGGGAGTTCCATAGCCAAACTCTGTGCTGAAAGACTTTCAGCTTCTGTTCCTTCCTGGGGGGCTGGGAGGCAAAATGTTCCTCTTGGGACAAATGTGTAGGGCAGGGAGGGGAGCAAAGACTGATTGGTGGCCTTTCTTCCACGAAGAGCCCACTGCAGATGCACACAGTCCACTCCCCCCAGAGAAAAGCCCCCTCCCCACTCAAACGCTCCCTATAAAATCCATGTGGCTTTTACGTGCCAAATTGCTTTTACGTGCGATTTCCTCCGGCAACCGAATTGCTTTGATGATGACAAACAGTGATTCTGCCACGTGGAAGCGAACGTATTCATTTTAGATCTGCAGCAATTATGTCTATATGGAACACTGCGGGGGGAGAAAGTCTCTTCAGAGTGGCGCCGGGAAGGCCTTTTGCAGCCAGGCAGCCAGCCTTCCCCCCCCCCTTCCTGAGTCTCCCCATCAGATCACTCTCCCCGATAATCCCTTGGAATTGGAGGGGGGGTCCTTGAGAAGTCTGAGTGCCCAATTACCTTCACTCCAGATCTCAGGCAGTAACAAGCACAGAGCAATTTCAAGGAACACCTTGCCATTCCGGAAACTGCATGGATGGCAGCCGTTAAGGCTGATATCTCTCCCTCCTCCTAGATCCAAACTCCACATACTTAGCGCTGCAAACATTGGGGGTAGTTTCTTTCCTTCTTCTGATTCCTCCCAGTTCTTTAGGGGGAGTGACAGGATGCCACAGCCAGATGCAGAACTTTGCAGCATTGATCCTCACGGGAAGAGGGTTGGTTTTGCCGGTGTCTCTGGGCAGCTTTTGGGTCCCACCACTGGTCATCCTCAGGACGGGGCAGGACAAAAAGGCTCAAGACAAGAACGTCTGAAGACCCTGCTGGATCAGGCCAAAGGGGGCTCATCCAGTCCAGCAGTGCTCCAGCTTATTACATTTTTGGTGTGCAGCTTTTGCTGAGTGCCCCTCCAGACGTCAATAATGCGGGAACATCAGGGGAAGAATCACAGAACAAATAATGAAGCAAAATGATGGGTGGATGGTCTAGCAGAAATCCATCACGAAGGTGCTATTGTTGCATCAACGACAGATTGCAGGAGAAAAAAGCCACCAGCAAGAGAGGACCCTTTATAAAACCACAGAATTGCAGAGTTCAATGGGTCCCTGAGAGTCATCTAGTCCACCCCCCCTGTGAGGCAGGGATCACAGCTCACTCCATGCTTTAGCAAGCCGGGGGGGGGGGGAGTGTTTAAGACTCCCAAACAATTTGAGGAGGTGGGGAAGTGCTGGTAGCATTGCTTGCTCTATAGGGAGAAAGAAAACGAGATTCCCACACAAACCCAATTTTCGCATTGTGGCTCCCTCAAGTGCCTTTGCTGAGCAGAAGCCTCCATCAATGGGATGGCAAGGCCAATAATCTCTCTCTGCTCGCAGCCCCAATTGCCAGGCTCACAATCTCCGCTTCCCAAGGAATGTCAAAGGAGCTTTAGTCCTTGCCAACACGATGTGCTAATGACTCATTAAAAATAACAGCAGAATGGGAAGAGGGGAATGGAACAGTCACCCAAGATCTCCTCCTGTTTAATGCCATTGCCGGGCAGCGGGAGGGAAATGGGAAGCCCAGAAGATTAGGCTGGACCCTCTCAAGAGCTCTTCGCTCGGCTGCACCAGAATCATCTCGGCCAACACAAATGTTTACCTTCTTCTTGCAAAAAAAGTAGCTTGATGGGATGAGAAGTGCAGAGGTCAGGCAGCGCTGGGGATCCTGGTCAACGTTAGCGCAGAAACTGCAACACTTAGGAGAAAGACGAGGAAGAACTGATATGGTAGCAGTTTATTCCCTCCTCCCCTTTTTAAGGTAAAGGGACCCCTAACCCTTAGGTCCAGTTGTGGCCGACTCTGGGGTTGCAGAGCTCATCTCTCTTTATTGGCATACAGCTTCTGGGTCATGTGGCCAGCAGGACTCAGCCGCTTCTGGCAAACCAGAGCAGCGCATGGAAACACCATTTACCTTTCCGCCAGAGCAGTACCTATTTATCTACTTGCACTTTGAGGTGCTTTCGAACTGCTAGGTTGGCAGGAGCAGGGACCGAGTAACGGGAGCTCACCCCGTCGCGGGGATTCGATCCGCCAACCTTCTGATCAGCAAGCCCTAGGCTCTGTGGTTTAACCCACAGCGCCACCCGCGTCCCTCTATGGTAGCAGTTTATACAATGATGCGCAACCTGGAAGAAAGGAAAGAGAGAAAACTTTTCCTCCCTCTCTCTTAACCCCAGGACTCCTGGACATCCAGGGAAGCTGAAGGTTGGAAGATTCATGACAGATAAAAGAAAGGAGTTCTTCTTGCGGCACATGCTTAAACTGTTCAACTCCCTGCCACAGGAGCCAGGGATGGCAGGGGCAGATTTAGGACAGTGCGACCGGTTCCTTCACTTTGGGCGCAGAGCTTTGGGGCTGCCACAGGGGGCGCTGCCACTAAGATGCAGAAAGGGAGGGTCTTCTGCCCCCGCATCTGCCAGGGCCCCTCCTGCCTCCATCAGGCCTTTGTCATCCTCGCCCAACTCTCCCCTTTCACGCTGTCAAAGACGGAGCGTCTTTCTTCCCCCGTCCCTCTGCATCTTGATCTGACACAAGCGATTTGTATTCCCAAGGTAAAATGAGTTCAACCGGGGGGGGGGGGGTCCCTGGAAAGTGCACTGCTGCTCAAAGATTAAAAACATCGGTCTGTATAAAACATGCATTTCGGTTGGCAATAAACAAATGGCGATGGGAAGTTGCCAGTGAATAAACGACTCTATCGCGGAGATAGAAATCATGTTTTCATTTCCACTGAAAATAAAAGGATGATTCCTTCCTTTATCACAGTTATGGGAGATTTTCTCCTTTGACGATTATTCCGCAAGCAGGCAGGCAGCCTGCGCCAGAGGGCCACGATCCAGCACATTGCTGTGCACTTTTCACCCTCCTGAAATCAAGGGGCCACATGGAGAGTAGGAAGGGCGGCTGGATTAGGGCTTAGCACCCACTTGAAGCCGCTGGAGAGGCAGTGGTTGTGTAGTGGTTAGCGTGTCGGACTAGGACCTGGAAGAGATCAGGGTTCGAATCCCTGCTTGGTCCCATGAAGGCCACTGGGTGTGACATTGGGGGCCGGTCACTGCCTCTCAGCCCAATCTACCTTACAGGGTTGTTGCTGCAGAGAAGAAATGAAGAGGGGGAGAACCATGTAGGCATATATATATATATATATATATATTTGCTTTCGTAGATTTTCACGGGTACAGGAATGCAGGTTTTGGTGTCCTCGGGTGTCTTCCCGTGTAAAAGTTGGGGTGTCTAGGCGACGTTTCGACGAGGTGATGACGAGTGAGACCTCGTCGAAACGTCGCCTAGACACCCCAACTTTTACACGGGAAGACACCCGAGGACACCAAAACCTGCATATATATATATATATATATATATATATAAAACATTGTAGGAATAAACCTCAAAGTGGTTGACAAAAACATAAAACGATCAGTAAGGAAAATTAACAACAATTTAAGACTTCTGAAAAGTTAAAATAATGGTAGAGTAAAAGCAGATTAAAACTCATGAGATTTTAAACATCTGGACAAACCTGTCTAAAGAAGAATTTGGCAGGTACCCAGAAGAGTGCAAGGAAGGCACCTGCTTGATCTTAACAGGCAGGGAGTTCCAAAATGCGGTGCTGCCACACCAAACGCTGGTGTTCCACAAATGCAGAAGTGGAGCTCTTTGGATTAAAAAGGTGGGGTATCCATGCAATAAACAAGCAGGCAGACAGTAGCATCCTTCCAGGCCAGAGTAGAAAGCAGATTGTCTCCAAGGTGTAGACCTGGGGTCAGCAAGGTTCATCTTGCCTGGGCCAGATCGGTCCCATGGAGATCCCTCTGTGGGCCAGATTGAGTATGCGCCCATGATTTCCGGCATCTTCCTCTGTGCAGATGCGAATTCCAGGGTCTGCACGTGTGCAGATGTGATTTCCGACGGCATGGGAGTGAGTCCCTGCACTGCGCCAGTTTAGTGCAGTGCGCGATCAGGTGACTCGGTTCAGGGGCAGCTCGGGGGTCCATCAAACACCCTCTGCGGGCCACTTCCGGCTCATGGGCCTTAGCTGTAGACCAACAGAGAGAGCAAGAGCGGGATGTAGCTTGAGCACATCCTTCCCACCCCAAAGACAAATGCCTTCAAAGGTCTCAGGTGTCTTAAACCCTTTAGTATGTTTGTTTGCTAGAGGAATCAACCCCCCCCCCCAATTTCACCAAAGCAGCTGGAAGGGAGGGAGGCCCAAAATCTAAAACATGCCCAGATAAAAACTTTTGGTGAGTAGAACATTGCAACTTTCATGTTGCAAGACCTTCTGGAAGAAAACCATTTCCACTTTCCCCCGCGCCCGCCTGCCTTCCCTCTGCGTCTTTGGTGAGCACAAATCCCTCCCCAAAGGGTCCTTAAGGCCACACAAAGAACCTCCCTTCTGATGCTGCTTTTTGGAGCCTTTGCCCGGGAGCAGGGAACTTTTCTTGAGCAGCCCGGACAGACTTTAACAAAAGGTCAGGCCAAAGTCAGCTGGGGCACATCTGGGGTTTCCTCCCAGTGACCGCTTGACCCTGCTTGCCAGTCACAATCTCACCTCTGCAGGGGTTGCGCTAATCTCTTACAAATCTTCTGCTCTTTGAACAAGTGTCTGCAGCTGGAAGCCAAAACAGAGTCTCTTTTGCAAACAGAAGGACTTCCCACTGGTGGTTTCTCAGCGTAAGAGATAAGAAGAGTCTTCTGGATCAAGCCAGTGGCCCACCCAGGCCAACATCCTGTTCTCCCAGTGGCCAACCAGAAGCCCATTAGGGGAACCCAGCAAGCAGTACCTGAGCCCAAGAGAGGAGAGAGATAGCTAGTTAGTTAGTTAGTTGCTGAACAACTCCAGGCACGCCTGGAGGATGCGGACCATTTGGATCCCTTTCAGTCGGGATTCAGGCCTCACCATGGGACTGAAACTGCCTTGGTCGTGCTGGTTGATGATCTCTGGCGAGCTAGGGACAAAGGTGAGAGTTGTTTCCTGGTTCTGCTGGATCTCTCAGCGGCCTTTGATACAATCAACCATAACATCCTTCTGGACCGTCTAGAGGGGCTGGGAGCTGGGGGCACTGTTATACAGTGGTTTCGCTCCTTCCTCCTGGGCCGTGTTCTGAAAGTGGTGGTGGGGGATGAGTGTTCAGACCCCTGGGCCCTCACTTGTGGGGCGCCTCAGGGTTCCGTCCTCTCCCCCATGCTTTTTAACATCTATATGAAGCCGCTGGGAGAGATCATCAGGGGGTTTGGACTGGGTGTCCATCAGTATGCATAGAATCATAGAATCATAGAATCATAGAATCATAGAGTTGGAAGAGACCACAAGGGTCATCAAGTCCAACCCCCTGCCAAGCAGGAAACACCATCAGAGCACTCCTGACATATGGTTGTCAAGCCTCTGCTTAAAGACCTCCAAAGAAGGAGACTCCACCACACTCCTTGGCAGCAAATTCCACTGTCGAACAGCTCTTACTGTCAGGAAGTTCTTCCTAATGTTTAGGTGGAATCTTCTTTCTTGTAGTTTGTATCCATTGCTCCGTGTCCGCTTCTCTGGAGCAGCAGAAAACAACCTTTCTCCCTCCTCTATGTGACATCCTTTTATATATTTGAACATGGCTATCATATCACCCCTTAACCTCCTCTTCTCCAGGCTAAACATGCCCAGCTCCCTTAGCCGATCCTCATAAGGCATTGTTTCCAGGCCTTTGACCATTTTGGTTGCCCTCCTCTGTACACGTTCTAGTTTGTCAGTGTCCTTCTTGAACTGTGGTGCCCAGAACTGGACACAGTACTCCAGGTGAGGTCTGACCAGAGCAGAATACAGTGGCACTATAACTTCCCTTGCTCTAGATGCTATACTCCTATTGATGCAGCCCAGAATTGCATTGGCTTTTTTAGCTGCCGCGTCACACTGTTGGCTCATGTTAAGTTTGTGGTCAACCAAGACTCCTAGATCCTTTTCACATGTACTGCTCTCAAGCCAGGTGTCACCCATCTTGTATTTGTGCCTCTCATTTTTTTTGCCCAAGTGCAATACTTTACATTTCTCCCTGTTAAAATTCATCTTGTTTGTTTTGGCCCAGTTCTCTAATCTGTCAAGGTCGTTTTGAAGTGTGATCCTGTCTTCTGGGGTGTTAGCCACCCCTCCCAGTTTGGTGTCATCTGCAAATGATGCAGATGATACCCATCTCTACCTCTCTTTCAAATCAGAACCAGTGAAGGCGGTGAAGGTCCTGTGTGAGTGCCTGGAGGCGGTTGGAGGATGGATGGCGGCTAATGGATTGAAGTTGAATCCTGACAAGACAGAAGTACTGTTTTTTGGGGACAGGGGGCGGGCTGGTGTGGAGGACTCCCTGGTCCTGAATAGGGTAACTGTGGCCCTGAAGGACCAGGTCGCAGCCTGGGAGTCATTTTGGACTCACAGCTGTCCATGGAGGCGCAGGTCTCCAGCTCCATCTGGTACTCATCTGGTACTCATCTGGTGTGCCAGCTCCATCTGGTACTCAGGCTGAGACCCTACCTGCCCGTGGACTGTCTGGCCAGAGTGGTGCATGCTCTAGTTATCTCCCTCTTGGACTACTGTAATGCGCTCTACGTGGGGCTACCTTTGAAGGTGACTCGGAAACTACAACTAATCCGGAATGCGGCAGCTAGACTGGTGACTGGAGGCGGCCGCCGAGACCACATAACACCAGTCTTGAAAGACCTACATTGGCTCCCAGTACGTTTCCGAGCACAATTCAAAGTGCTGGTGTTGACCTTTAAAGCCCTAACCAGCCTCGGCCCAGTATACCTGAAGGAGCGTCTCCACCCCCATCGTTCTGCCCGGACACTGAGCTCCAGTGCTGAGGACCTTCTGGCGGTTCCCTCATTGCGAGAAGCAAAGCTACAGGGAACCAGGCAGAGGGCCTTCTCAGTAGTGGCGCCCGCCGTGTGGAACGCCCTCCCGTCAGATGTCAAAGCAATAAATAACTACCTGACATTCAGAAGACATCTTCAGAAAACTTCAGGGAAGTTTTTAATCTGTGACATTTTAGTGTATTTTTGGTTTCTATGGAAGCTGCCCAGAGTGGCTGGGGAAACCCAGCCAGATGGGCGGGGTACAAATAATAAATAATAATAATAATAATAATAATAATAATAATAATTATTATTATTATTATTATTATTATTATTATTATTATTATTATAGCAGCTAGGATGTCTATGCTCTGCCCTCCCCAGTTGGAGGCAGTGATGCTTCTGAATCCCAGTTGCTGGAAGCCACAGGAGGGGAGAGGGCCCTGGTGGTCAGATCCTGCTTGCTAGTTGTCCACTGGGGCATCTGGTTGGCCACTGGGAGAACAGGATACTGGAATAGACGGGCCCCTTGTGATCTGACCCAGCAGCCTCATTTTATGTGTTCATGTTCTTCAATTTGTTTGTGGAGAAAAATTCTGAAGCCTCTGTCTGCCAGATATTTCCAGGACTGAGCATATTAGAAATGGTGCTTCGTTTGCTGCAATTAGCTTCCCTCAGAGCTACGGAGCCATTTTGCTCTGCTTCTGATGCCAGGCAGCTGTTCTTTGGGAGCAAAGACAGCCAGAGCAATTGGCAGAAATGGATCTGTGGAGTTCTAAGCATCCCACAAAATGGGCTGTTTAGTCTGCAGCCTGATGAATCCCACTTCGGAATGGCAAACGTACGACTGAACTGCCGTCCTGGATTCTCAGCGCTAGGAGATTATCACATGAAACCTCTGAGCAAAACTGAGGATAAAGATCAAGCAGCCCAGCAGGAAGTGGCTGGATTCTTGCCTAGCTGAAAATGACCAGATGAAAGGCGTCATCAAGACAGATGGAGATGTTTTGACGGTTGTCCCCTCATTCCTGATTTTAGGAAGGGGGGAGGGTGTGGGAATGTTCAGGGAAGCAGGAGAGGATAGATTGTTTAATTATATCCTTTCCAACTTGTGTTAACAAGTTCTACAATTTAGCAGAGAAACATTCCCCTTTTTAAACTTGCGCAGTGGATAGCATTTGCCAGGCTTGTTTAAGCCTCTAAAATAAGATTCCTGGTAATTCCCCTTTATTCCCTCTTAAAAAGAATAGACACGACACAGTCTTCTATAAAAGTATAAAAATGGTTTACTCACTCACATTCTGTTCACAGATGGATCCCAGAAGACAGACTTAGGTTACAAAAGTAATATACCTGGAAACTGTCCCATAAGGAGATAGTTCCTTTGCCCAAAGCCAAGAGAGCATCTCAGGCTAAGCAGATGTTGCTTCTTTGAGGAATGGAGTCAGAGAGAGAGATGGTGGCCTCCGCTGAGGTATTTTGTTACCTGCACAGGTGAGGCCATGCCCACCTCTGGTCACATGCAGAGGAAGTCTGTCCCAGCCCAGCAGGAAACAGGAAGTTCCAACTGGCTGGTCCAGACACCCCCTTTTTATGTCCACTCTAGGGATGTTGCACTTGACTGCTCTTGTGTTTCACACCCCACAGAGGGGTCAGTCTGGATGACGCCCTGAAACTTTTCCATTCTTGAGATCCTGTACCCAAGGTGAGTTAGAATCCACAAGAGGATTCTAGCTGCTGTTGGTTGCCATTCTGGGTCCTTGGGTCCTGGAGCTGTAGCCTGGATGGGCGATGCGATGCAGCAGTGTGGCCGACGGTGGGCTGCGGAGAGGTGTGTGGCTGTCAGCTCAGCGGGATCCCATTCTCGTCGCCAGTGAAATATACTCAGAGTCTCAAAGTGATTTCATGCTCTTTATTGCAGCTCGTAAACTGAATTTCCCCCCAAAACCTCAGGCTTTATATACATTATTTACACAATAGGTCCCAACTGATTGACTGATTCTGCTTCCCTCCTGGAGCCTCATTGTGCTGCTCCTGCCGGCTAATCAGGTTGTTGCATTCTAGGATCCTACCAGCCTAATAGGATGATTAACATCCTCCTGGGGCCTGATTGGGCTGCTCCTGCCGGCCAATCAGGTTGTTGCATTCTAGGATCCTACTTGCCTATTGTTCTAGGATCCAAGCTCAGTACATAACAGTTACTGAACCGGTCAGAGAAGCTTCCTTGCAAAACAACGACCTTAGCTGGCCGCATAAGTGTCCCCATCCCCATGCCCAAAGGGCAAGAGCTGAAACTAAGGGACGGTTGTGTTCCTACCTAGCAGCCAGAGGGGTGTGTGAAAAGCTGAGCTGGAAGCTGGAGGCACAAGAGACCTGCTTGTTCTGTGCTGGATCCACAATTGCGGCTAATGGAGAAGCAAGGTCTGTTGGGGTGTTGATGCTGTGAGCCCCTCCATCCCATGCTCAAGTTGTACACATGTGTCAATAAAACCATGTATCCTGAAGATACCACAGTCTTTGCTGACCTCCATTCCAGGGAAACCAAGCCAGAGTCTGGAACCCCTGG
This sequence comes from Podarcis tiliguerta, assembly GCF_965153285.1. Classification (NCBI taxonomy): domain Eukaryota; kingdom Metazoa; phylum Chordata; class Lepidosauria; order Squamata; family Lacertidae; genus Podarcis; species Podarcis tiliguerta. The sequence goes on along the minus strand of NC_139534.1, from coordinate 134,445,538 downwards.
AGTCTCTGGCCGCTTGGAGATTGAGGTGAGGGTGCAAGGCTATGTTTGTGGTAGGAGTGGAAGATTGAATTATTCCATGTGGGCGAAGAGCTGCAATGAAAGGAGAGCAGGCATCATCCCGGGGCAAGAACATCTCTGTGTTCACTCATGGAAATGCTTCTCCAGAGGCCGGCACCTCAACCATGAACAATCTGACCACAAGCACACTCCACCAGATGCATTATTCATCCTCCGCCAATGGACAGCTCACAGCACTTGTTTGGAGGGTTATGCAAAGAGCGCCGGGAGAAGGAACACAAGACTATCCCTTCTGGGATTATTCCTTTATTTTTGAAAACACAGAATTTTGACGTTGCGGTTTGGGGAGTTTGATGCAGCTTCTTGGATTCAAATGGCCAGAAAGGAGATTCAGGCTAAATGTCAGGAATAACTTTATGTTTTTTTAAATAATATTTTTTATTAATTTTAACAAATAAATTATAAAATGTACCACAAAACTTCTCACTTATACAATCTTTTTAGACTTCCATCAGCACCTCTGATGATCCACCGTTTTAACCACTTCTTATGCATTTCTTAACTTTATATTGCCTTTACATCTCTTAACAAATCATCCTCCCCCTTGTCCATTTTTACAATACTTCTAATAATACTCCTCACAAAACTTCTTGCAACCCTACAAACGTCGTCTGATCTTCACAATTACTTTTCACATAATCCGTAAATTTACTCCAGTCTTCCGTGAATTTCTGATTTCGCCGGTTTCGAATCCTTCCTGTTAGTTTATCTAATTCTGCAAGTCCATTAACTTCATCCTCCATTCTTCAATCGACGGTAACTCTTCTTGCTTCCATTTTTGGGCCAGTAATATTCTTGCTGCTGTTATTGCAAATAAAAAGAGCTTACATTCCTTTCTATTTATGTCACTCCCCACAATGCCCAATAGAAATGCTTCTGGTTTCTTTATAAATGTATATTTCAACATTTTTTTCAACTCATTATATATCATCTCCCAGAAGCATTTCACCTTTTTACATTCCCACCACCTGTGATAAAATGTTCCTTACATTTCCAACATTTATTACTGACTTTATACATTTTCGCTAACTTGACAGGTGTAATCAGGAATAACGTTCTGAGAGTAAAAGCTGAGAGTAACTTTCTGGGAGTAAAAACCATGGAACAGTCTCCCTCCTTTGGTCAAAGGCCTGGAAACGATGCCTTATGAGGAATGGCTAAGGTAGCTGGGCATGTTTAGCCTGGAGAAGAGGAGGTTAAGGGGTGATATGATAGCCATGTTCAAATATATAAAAGGATGTCACATAGAGGAGGGAGAAAGGTTGTTTTCTGCTGCTCCAGAGAAGCGGACACGGAGCAATGGATCCAAACTACAAGAAAGAAGATTCCACCTAAACATTAGGAAGAACTTCCTGACAGTAAGAGCTGTTTGACAGTGGAATTTGCTGCCCAGGAGTGTGGTGGAGTCTCCTTCTTTGGAGGTCTTTAAGCAGAGGCTTGACAACCATATGTCAGGAGTGCTATGATGGTGTTTCCTGCTTGGCAGGGGGTTGGACTCGATGGCCATTGTGGTCTCTTCCAACTCTAGGATTCTATGATTCTATGATTCCTTCACAGGAGGTTTTCAAAGAGAAGTCAGATGGCCGCCTGTCAAGGACTATTGAGCTGTGATTCCATCATTGCAGGGAGTTGGACTAGATGACCCTCAGGGTCTCATCCAGCTCCAAAATTTTATGATTCTACGAAGATCAAGATCCTTCTCAGACTTAGATCCTTGGGGTGGTCTCTTGAAAGCAGGGGTGCCTAACCACCCCCCAGCACATCTCACCTTTGCACAGCATCACCGAGTCGGCAGACCTCCGTCCAAGACGCCCCTCCCAGCAGAGCCTCACCATTAAGTCTGCCTGTAGTAAACGAAACTGAAGTTTATTTAACAATGACTAAGATAAAGGCCTAATTGAAAGCAAGTCAAACAATGGGAAACAGATGGTTACAGATAAAAGACAGGAATTAAGCCCATTCAAGAGTTTTTTAGTTATTGCATTTGGGATGGGAAGAAGAATCTTGTTAATAAATTGATTGCCTTCCCAGATGGTCAACCTGTGCCGTGCATTCACTCTGCAGAGATGGGCGGAGGAGCGGATCCAATAATGCAGAGAGCGCCTTTTTTTCTGGGACTATTACAAGTTTGGAGAACAAGAAACAACGCTGGTCCCCAAATGTGGGGTGGACAAAGGAGACAAAGGAGAAAATATTGGCGGAGATGCAGGTAGGTAGAAACTGATACAAGCCCCATTGTGATGGGGGTGGGGTGGGGGTGGAGTGCTTTGCAATGCCTAGTTAAACTATGGAACTCCCTCCCACAGGACACAGAGATGACCACTATCTTTTGGGTAAATAAGAAAAGAATCGGTTGGGTGCCTAGGTTCAAAATGCAGGGCTAAACTCACTCTCCAGCAGCACAAAAGTTTAGCAGCAGTATAACACAGGAGTATAGATTTCATTTCACTTGGTTGCATCCAGCACCCACTTCTGTCCACACCTCTTGCAATAAACAGGCCACACATTGTTAAGTAAGTTTAAAATGTTTTACTTACAAATTGTTCCAAAGGTCATATTCATGCATTTATTCAAGAGGCAGAATACTCTTAGGTAGAAAATATAGAGAGATAGCTTCAAACATGTGTTCTAAGCTTGAAGCTTGCTTAGGCATATCTTCCTTGCAAAGAGAGGGAGGGAACAGGAAGAGAAGGCTTCATTCCGCCCCCATTAGAGAAGAGGGGGCAGGGCCTAGCTGAGTGTGGGGATTTAACTCCATGGTCTTAACCCCTTCATGTACCAACTAGCGCTCATGCTTAGTTACGTTGGACTGCAATTTAGCTCATAATGGGCATCTGGTCAACCACTGAGAATTGTGGAAGATCTGCTCCCTGCCTTGCAGTCCTTTCCCCACCTGAACTGGAAGGGTCATGCCCTGACTGACTCCATCTACAAGTTTTGGGCTGGGTGTTGTCTAGGGGGTTTATTGGAGGTGGGCTGTTGCTGTTGCTGATGTTAATTTTTTTTGTATCTTTATTTTGGATCTTATGATTTATGTGGAACTTGTTCAGTTTGGTTGTGTACTTTTAGATGCTTTCTCTTGCTGTTGTTTTGCTTACGGCTTATGACTACTTTTGCTATGTTTGTAATTATATATATGTTTTATGTAGTAAGCCGCCTTGAGCATTGTTTGAATTGTTGTTGTTGTTTGGTCGTTTAGTCGTGTCCGCCTCTTCGTGACCCCCTGGACCAGAGCACGCCAGGCACTCCTGTCTTCCACTGCCTCCCGCAGTTTGGTCAAACTCATGCTGGTAGCTTCGAGAACACTGTCCCACCATCTCGTCCTCTGTCGTCCCCTTCTCCTTGTGCCCTCCATCTTTCCCAACATCAGGGTCTTTTCCAGGGAGTCTTCTCTTCTCATGAGGTGGCCAAAGTCTTGGAGCCTCAGCTTCAGGATCTGTCCTTCCAGTGAGCACTCAGGGCTGATTTCCTTCAGAATGGAGAGATTTGATCTTCTTGTAGTCCATGGGACTCTCAAGAGTCTCCTCCAGCACCAGAATTCAAAAGCAGCCATTCTTCGGCAATCAGCCATCTTGATGGTCCAGCTCTCACTTCCATACATCACTTCTGGGAAAACCATGGCTTTTACTATGGCTCCCTTTGGGCTCTTTTTATGTTCCGATGTTCTCTCTTAGTCCCAGAATTGCCTTAGCAAATGCACAATAAGAGCCGTGTTGATGGATTACCCCAATTTAAAGGTCTACACCTGCATTGTAGATTCTGTCCCAGGAGATCAGATGCACCTTCACCAGCGCCCCTTCCCTCTTGCACTTTAGACTCTCACAGACAAAAAAAGCTTTTGTGTTCCCCTTCCTCCCCCTCTAACAGTCTTACAGTTTAGCTGGCCATCAAATTTGGTTGCGGCTGAGTATCCTCTGCAACTGATCACTTGCCTCTGTTACCTCATTTGTTTTGCTGTATTAAATTTATTCTTTGATTGTATTCATTTACTTCTTGTTAGATGCCTTAAGCATCTCATTTGTGCTGTGGAAAGGCGGGATAGAAGCATTTAAACTTTAAAAAATCTAATGCTTAGAAAAGCACCGTTCTCTGTGGGTTTGTATGATTAGTATCTCTCTCTCTCCCCAACGCACACCAACATGAAGACACACACACACAGCAGGACTTTATCTCACCCACCTATTATTTTATCTGAAAGCCTATCAGATAATTTCCACCTGAGTTTATCTTGAATGGAGTGTTACAAGAATGGTCAGATCCTATCAGTTGCTTTGCAAAAGCAGCCCAGAAATCTTTGGCCGGAAGCCACCAGAAGTCAAATGAGGCAAGCAGGAAATGGCAGCTTCGAATCCCTGATGTCGTTTTTGGACTGGGATCCTTCCCCTCCGAAACAACCACCCCGGGGGGCGTCCCCTGAGAGAAACTCTGTGCCCCTTGCAGTGCCGCAGAGGGGGGAGAACTGAGTCCTGCTCCTGGCCTCATCCTGGTCTTCTGGCAACCCCTGAAATGTTGGTGTGTCTCCCTTGAGATGCTCCTTAAGTGCATCCAGGCCTGGCCCTTCTCCCAGGAAGGCAGATGACGCCTCTGGCTTGGGAGGAGGGAGAAAGGTTGTTTTCTGCTGCTCCAGAGAAGCGGACACGGAGCAATGGATCCAAATTACAAGAAAGAAGATTCCACCTAAACATTAGGAAGAACTTCCTGACAGTAAGAGCTGTTCGACAGTGGAATATGCTGCCAAGGAGTGTGGTGGAGTCTCCTTCTTTGGAGGTCTTTAAGCAGAGGCTTGACAACCATATGTCAGGAGTGCTCTGATGGTGTTTCCTGCTTGGCAGGGGGTTGGACTCGATGGCCCTTGTGGTCTCTTCCAACTCTATGATTCTATGATTCTATGATTCTTGCCATGTCTTCCCACGTCATTTTTAAGAGAGAGAGAGAGAGAGAGAGAGAGAGAGAGAGAGATTTTATTAGTCTTCTGAAGTAAAAGCAGCATAAACAGCCAGAAGCGCCAATGGATGGATGTAAAGCGATGGCCAAGGAGCAGCATGGCCTGTCAATAAAAAGAAAGGCATGTGGAGCATGAACTAGAGGTGACTTGGGAAGAGGTTGTGGTGGAAAGGGAGACCTCCGTGCCTTTATTTTGATACTGTGGTATCTCTGAGCTCCAGCATAGTGTCATGGGCAGAGTGCTGTACCTGGGAGAGTTGGCCATGAACCTCACTGGGTGTGGTCTTGTGGTCACTTCTCTCTGGCTACCCTACCTCACAGGGTTGTTCTGAGGATGGAATGGGAGAACCAGGTATATAAAAGTAATGAATGAATAAATAAATAAATAAATAAGATCAGGGACTGAAGCCAATGAGGGTCAACTAGGGATGGATGCATCTGTCTGTTTTGGTTTTGCTCAGTTTCTCATTTGCCCATTCTTAAGTTCGGATCCCCATATTTCCACACCAGTTTGTGATTTTATTATTTTTTATTGCAAAGAATGGGGTGCGGGTGGCGCTGTGGTTTAAACCACTGAGCCTCTTCGACTTGCCGATCAGAAGGTTGGCGGTTTGAATCCCCATGACGGGGTGAGCTCCCGTTGCTCGGTCCCAGATTCTGCCAACCTAGCAGTTCAAAAGCATGCCAAAGTGCAAGTAGATAAATAGGTACCACTCCGGTGGGAAGGTAAATGGCGTTTCTGTGCACTGCTCTGGTTCGGCAGAAGCGGCTTAGTCATGCTGGCCACGTGACCCGGAAGCTGTACACCGGCTCCCTTGGCTTATAGAGTGAGATGAGCGCCGCAACCCCAGAGTTGGCCATGGCTGGACCTAACGGTCAGGGGTCCCTTTACCTTTACCTATTGCAAAGAAAGAAGACCTGGTGAAATTCCATTAGCACTTTAGTGCAAATTTCCCCCAAAATGCACATGGATGTGTGTGCAGTTTTGCTTAATGTACCCATTTTTGCAACGCAATTTCCCCTAATATAACGCGTTTGTGTGTGTGCCATTTCCCACAAATGTGTGCATATTTTTTAATGCACTTAACTCCCCGGATCTGCCTTTTTGTATGTGTCTGGAGAACTCCATTGCAAGATTGGGAGAAGTGTGACATTGGAAGGACGGTTCTCAAGCTGTTCTGAAAAATGTGCATTTGGCAGATCCACCTTCAAATGAAAACTGAATCAAATCCCCTCCCCTCCACCCCTGGGATCAAGTCTCTCTGGCAAGTGGAGAGGACAACTCCAGATGGTTTCAATGCACTATCATGATATTTCAGGATGTCTGAACTGTTGTCCAGTTTTGCAGCACAAAACCCTGTGAGAACTTAAAAAAATGCTGTATAATAGATGATTTTTAAAGTTATGTTTATCGCGGTGTATGGCTCCAAAGAGCCCTCTGGGGAGCTTGCAAGAAGTAAAAATATAAAACAGCAAAGCACACCTCATAAAATCCCTAAAACATCCAAAATTGGGCTGATGAAACCACCTAAAAGCAGCAGTATAAAGATATATCATTATCCTATTTCTAGCAGCTTATAAATCCTTTAGCAATAAACTCAAGTCAAATGCTCAGATGATGGGGGAAATAACACGTCTTTTAACATGCAATTAAAGGGGGGAGAGGAACCAATAAGTTTTTTCCGTCTGGGAGAAGGGCTTTGACAGCACAGGTCTCCCCTTGGAGAAGGCCCCGCCCCTCATCCCAACCAACCAATGGGTGGCCAGACAGCCAAGCCCCTCCCCTGAGGGGACCTCATCTTAGGAGCAGGTGCAAAGGGGGGGATCTGCCTCATTGACGCCTTTGATTTTCCTTTTTTTAAAAAAAGTAATATATATTAATTGTTTAAAAAACCAAAGGTGAAAAAATAACAAAAAGAAAGATAGAGGATCAAACATTTAAACCATAAAGCATCACAGCCGGGAAGGACGAAAGTAGAAAGATGCAACGCAGCTCCAAAAGGATAACGAAGGGTTAGCTCTTGAAAAGATCCCAAACACAAAGAAGATTTATGAAAATAAATGTATTCGCCCTCATTATTGAGAATAAAGAGCCAGACATTTGCACATTCTGGCAGCACGGAGCCACCAGCTGCCTCGGTATTCGTATATGAAATAAAATCATGCCACATATGGCCATTCGAGGTTTCCCTTCGGATACTTTCAGTTAGTGAGAGAGCTCCTCAAAAAGGGTTACTTACAAAACCCTTGAATACCATAAACCCTAATTATGAAAAGGTCTTGCAGGATCTGGCATTGCAGCCCTGAGCCTCTGCTAAGTGATGACTGTTTAGTTCTTCACTTTTCAAATCCCGCTCTATGTCCATATGCAAGTTTAAGGTGGAAAGATGGAGTAATAGGGGTTTTTTAAATCAAAGAGATCTCAGCAGACCTCTCAATCCAAAATTAGGCCAGTTTTGAGAAATCCCACCACGTGACTTTATGGATTAATGGCAGCCTTTCAAATCAGGCGCAAAATAAATAAACAGGGGGCCACTTTCAGCACAAGAGTAATGTGCTCCCAGATGTTCTGACGGAGCGTCTCCACCCCCATCGTTCTGCCCGGACACTGAGGTCCAGCTCTGAGGGCCTTCTGGCGGTTCCCTCCCTGTGAGAAGTGAGGTTACAGGGAACCAGGCAGAGGGCCTTCTCGGTGGTGGCGCCCGCCCTGTGGAACGCCCTCCCACCAGATGTCAAGGAGAAGAACAACTACCAGACCTTTAGACGACATCTGAAGGCAGCCCTGTTTAGGGAAGCTTTTAATGTTTGATGCATTACGGTATTTTAATATTCTCTTGGAAGCTGCCCAGAGTGGCTGGGGAAGCCCAGCCAGACGGGCGGGATATAAATAATAAATTATTATTATTATTATTATTATTATTATTATTATTATTATTATTATTACAGTGGTACCCTGTAAGACGAATGCCTCGGAAGACGAAAAACCCGCTAGACGAAAGGGTTTTTCATTTTCTGAGGTGCTTCGCAAGATGGATTTTCCAAAGGGCTTGCTTCGCTAGACGAAACAGCCCTGCCTCTCCTGTCATGGCGACGGTTGCACGCTCACTTCCCCGCTCCTCCGGCTCCCTCCCACCTTCCGGCTGACCTTCCGACCTTCCGGCTGCCTCGCGCCGCTGCCCACCGCCCTCGCGCGCTCCCCTCAGGAGCCATTGCAGCCAGCGCTGCAGCCGGAGTCACACTCCTGAGCCCCGCCGCCCTCCAGCAGCCGCGTCACGCGGTGTCCACAAGGCGTGGGTGAGTCCAAGGACCGGCTGTGGCAGCTGCCCTGCTTCTCCCCACCCCTCCCCGCCGTGGTGCTTCGCAAGACGAAAAAACTCGCTCTACGAAAAAACTCGCAGAACGAATTAATTTCGTCTTGCGAGGCACCACTGCATTATTATTATTATATCTGAGGGACGCGGGTGGCGCTGTGGGTAAAAGCCTCAGCACCTAGGGCTTGCCGATCGAAAGGTTGGCGGTTCGAATCCCCGCAGCGGGGTGCGCTCCCGTTGATCGGTCCCAGCGCCTGCCAACCTAGCAGTTCGAAAGCACCCCCGGGGGCAAGTAGATAAATAGGGACCGCTTACTGGCGGGAAGGTAAACGGCGTTCTGTGTGCTGCGCTGGTTCGCCAGATGCGGCTTTGTCACGCTGGCCACGTGGCCTGGAAGTGTCTCCGGACAGCGCTGGCCCCCGGCCTCTTGAGTGAGATGGGCGCACAACCCTAGAGTCTGTCAAGACTGGCCCGTACAGACAGGGGTACCTTTACCTTTTAAGGGCAGCCACAAAACAAAGCAGATGAATTTTCCCAGCTCTCTTTGAAAAGCAGCACCATGGAGAGCTCTTTTAGCACAGTCCAGCCTAGAGGCGCCTGGAACAGACGAGGAAATCGCTCTAAGGCAGGGGTCAGCAAGGTTTAGCTTGCCTGGGCCGGTTTACTCTAGCGGAGATCCCTCTGTGGGCCAGAACGCGCGCGGCCACAATTTCCGGCCTCTGAGCATGCGCAGACGCGATTTCTGGCACCGCGGAAGCGAGTTCCTGTGCCGTGCTGTGCCAGTTTAGTGCAGCATGCGGGACTTGCTGAGCGGGCATCTCAGTTCAGGGGCGGCTCGGGGGCTGGTTAAATGACCCCCATGTGCTGCTTGTGGCCCATGGGCCTTAGGTTGCCTACCCCTGCTCTAGGGTCCCAGGAAAAAGAAGGGAAAAAAGGAAAGGAAAAAAGAAGAAGATACAAAGAAATGTGGGCAGTTCTGGTTGCCTCACCTCAAAAAGCAAAAAAAGCTAATGCTATTCTAGGTTGCATCAGTGTCCTGATCAAGGAAAGTCATAGTTCTTCTCTATTCTGCCTTGGTTAAGCCACACCTGGAATACAATGTTCAGTTCTGGGCACCACAATTTAAGAAGGATATTGACAAGCTGGAAGATGTGCAGAGGAGGTCAACCAAGTCCTGGCAACTATTCACCCCTCTCAACTCCAACCTGGTAATTGCTACCTGCCCAGATTTTAACTTGTCTGAATTAATTTTAAGATGTTTTTATGCATATTGTGTTGTTTTTATGATGTCAGCCCCTCTGAGCCTGGCCTCAGCCAGGGAGGGCAGGATACAAATAAAATTTATTACTACTACTAACCAAGATGATGAAGGATCTGAAAACCACGCCTGATGAGGAACAGTTGAAGGAGCTGGGTATGTTTAGCCTGGGAAAGATATGAGGAGACATGAGAGTCATCTCAAGGGCTGCCACATGGAAGACGGAGGAAGCTTGTTTTCTCCTGCTCTGGAGGGGAGGACCTAAACCAATGGGTTCATCTTACAAGAAAGGAGATTCCAACTAAACATTCGGGAAAACTTTCTGACCATCAGAGCTGTTCAACAGTGGGACGGTCTCCCTCTGGAGGTGGTGGGCTCTCCTTCCTTGGAGGTTTCTAAGCAAAGGTTGGATGGAAAGATTGCAGCAATTGGGACTTTTAGCTTAGAGAAAAGGCGAGTAAGAAAAGACTGCAGAGAAGGCAATTGCAGGCACGGCCACGCTAAACGCCCAAGTTCTTACCAATGTTGGACAGGTGTTTTGTGGCACTTGTAGCAGTGCCAGTTCTGCCCATCGAAGCAGCTGAGCGGGAGCATGTCAAGTGAGGCGACCTTGTAATAACACAACAAAATCTGAAACGGTAACAAGTGTTGCGTATTTGTTCAAAATCCAATTAAAACTACTTAGTTTAATTCCACAAAATGGATGAACGTGATCCCCTGGTACAGGGGCGGGCTTTGGGCTTCTGAATTTCAGCGGCACTCTGGGTGACGACAAAATTCAGTGGCCCCTGCCTCTTGCCTTCCAGTCTAAGTCATAGTTACAGCGCCCCCTGGGCAACCTCCCGGCTCAGTGCCCAGTCCTGGCAAACTGGTTGCATTCCTCAAAATCTACCTCTGAGTGATGCCAGCACCCAAACACCATTATGTGATAGTCATTTACACCTCTTACTGCCCCCCATAGGTGATGCCATCACCCTCCAGGGGGTTCTGCCACCCATCCTGAAAGCCAGGGGGCCCAGTTGCCCATGAAAGCTGCAGCTGTTCTCTTTCCAAACCCTGCAACGGGAGCAAACAGAAACTGTCAAAAAGCAGCCGTGGCAACAGCCACTCAGAGGCCTCTGGCCCCTTGGCTGATGGGGGGCAGGTGCTCCAGACTCCCCCCTCAGGTAATACCAGTGGAATACAAACCTGTCCGACAAGCAAGCCGCGTGTGCCACATCAGGAGAGAAAGGACAGGTTGGCTGCAGAACAAGGAGGCAGCTGCAGGCACAGCTGCCACGCCATGAAGCATCGGCCAGCCAGCAAGCATTGACCTTTTTCATGCAGCTCTTAGAATCACGGAAACATAGAGCTGAAAGGGACCCCAAGGGTCATCCAGCCCAACCCTCTGCAATGCAGGAATCTCAGCTGACCAAGGAGCATCCAACCTCTGCTTTAAAACTTCCAATGACACGTGAAAGCATGGAACGGTAGAGTTGGAAGAGTAAGAAGAAGAATTTTAGTATTTATTTGCTACCCATCTTCTGTGGAACATCGGTTTTCGAACGTAATCCATACCGGAAGATCGTCTGACTTCTGAAACGTTCAGAAACTGAGGACCAGTGGGTTGGCTGCAAAATCAATGGGGAAAAATGGAAAACGCGCCTCAGAAGCTGTTCAACTTCCAAGGTGTGTTTGAAAACATAAGCAATTACCATATTTTTTTTGTCCAAAAGATTCCCCCATGTATAAGACACCCCCTATTTTGGGGGACTTGGATTTTTAAAAATGGGGCGAGGTGGCCCTGTGTATAAGACACCCCGTAATTTTTCACATTATTTTTTAGGGGAAATACCTGGTGTTATACACGGAAAAATACAGTACTTTCGGGTTTTCGGCATTTGGGTTCAAAACGTTTGGTTTCTGGGATGCTTAAAACCAAGGTTCCACTGTATTTGGGTTTGCCCAGCCACTCTGGGCAGCTTCCAGCAAAATATAAAAATGCAATAAAGCATCAAAAATTAAAAACGTCAGTGTGGTGTAGTGGTTAAGAGCGGTGGACTCATAATCTGGGGAACCGGGTTCGCGTCTCCGCTCCTCCACCTGCAGCTGCTGGGTGACCTTGGGCCAGTCACACTTCTCTGAAGTCTCTCAGCCCCACTCACCTCACAGAGTGTTTGTTGTGGGGGAGGAAGGGAAAGGAGAATGTTAGCCACCTTGAGACTCCTTTGGGTAGTGATAAAGCGGGGTGTCAAATCCAAACTCTTCTTCTATACAAGGCTGCCTTCAGATGTATTCTTAAAGTCACGAAGTTGTTTATCTGCCTGACATCTGGTGGGAGAGAGTTCCACAGAGCAGGCGCCACTTCTGAGAAGGGACTCCAAGGCTCACCTCGCCCCGGCCTGCCTTGCAATGGACTTGGGTGAGTCTCAGGGTTGCTGAAACACACAGGCTCCCCCAAGACCGACTGGGATCTCTGCATTCTCAGCAAACTGACCTTGGCTCCCAGGCAGGCGGCTCTGCTCTCCTGAAATGTGTACCAATTAGTCTGCGAGCAAATTGCTGCCAAAGGGATGTTTGTGAACTTCCTGCTCGGAGTCGGCTGCAATCAAGAAAGCAAATAAAGACCCCGGGAAGAGAGAGAAAGATGGAGAGCAGGAAAACCATGCCCTGGCAGCCCGCCAGGCTCCTCATCTCCATAAAAATTCTAATAGGAAGGCAGGAGGGCTGGGGAAGGGCGGGAGAATTATGAAAGGCGCCAAGAAGCGATTAAGAGAAACGAAGTCCGGGTGCGCTCTGCTCCTGGAGGGGGACGAGGAGACGGGGGAAGAGGAATCCGGAAAGCAGCCGGACAAGGAGTCAGCGGAGCTCTGAATCCAGGCTGGGGTCAAGGGGAGAAATCGACATAAATGCATATATTTGACATCGGAAGGAAGCTTTAAATGTTTAATAGGTTATTGTATTTTAGTGTTCTGTTGGAAGCTGCCCAGAGAGGCTGGGGAAACCCAGCCAAATGGGCGGGGTATAAATAATAAATTATTATTATGATTATGATTATTATGATTATTATTATTATTGAAAATGACACAAACCATATATTGTCACTGGTTTGGCAGGTCAGTGCGAAGTGGCTGTGGAATAGACAAATTCCACACTAAGAATTCCACACTAAGACAACCATATCTCAGGAGTGCTCTGATGGTGTTTCCTGCTTGGCAGGGGGTTGGACTCGATGGCCCTTGTGGTCTCTTCCAACTCTATAATTCTATGATTCTATGAATTGTGACAAAAGGAACTGAAAATAAAACGGCCGGTATCAGGATGTCATTGTGCACATCTATGGTGCGTTTGGAGCCCTGTGTCCCGTTCTGGTCCCCTCCCCTCAAAAAGGAGATTGTGGAGTTGGAAAAGTTTCAGAAAAGGGCAGCCAAAATGACCCAGAGGGTGGAGAGACTCCCTATGAGGAAATCTTGCGGTGTTCGGGCCTTTTTAGCTTAGAGAAAAGGGGAGTCAAGGGGCAATAAAATTATGCCTGGCGCCGAGAAAGGTAATGGTGAGAAGTTCTGCTCTTCCCCTCATAACTCTAGAACTCAGTGGAGACATCCAGCGAAGCTGAAGGGTGGAAAATTCAGGGCAGATAAAAGAAAGGACTTTTTCACAAAGAGCATCGTTAAACTATGGAACTCACTGCCACAGGAAGCAATGGAGGCCAGCAGTGGCTGGCCACTGTGAGAAGAGGAGGCTGCACTCGATGGGCCCCCTTTGGTCTGATCCAGCAGGCTCTTTGGGGGCTCTTATGCTACTCCATCAGACCAACACGGCTACCTACCTGAATCTATCATAATTATTATTTATTACATTTATATGTATGGAAGTGAGAGCTGGACCATCAAGAAGTCTGATGGCCGAAGAATTGATGCTTCTGAATTCTGGTGCTGGAGGAGACTCTTGAGAGTCCCATGGACTGCAAGAAGATCCAACCTCTCCATTCTGAAGGAAATCAGCCCTGAGTGCTCACTGGAAGGACAGATCCTGAAGCTGAGGCTCCAATACTTTGGCCACCTCATGAAAAGAGAAGTCTCCCTGGAAAAGACCCTGATGTTGGGAAAGATGGAGAGCACAAGGAGAAGGGGATGACAGAGGACGAGATGGTGGGACAGTGTTCTCGAAGCTACGAACATGAGTTTGACCAAACTGCGGGAGGCAGTGGAAGACAGAAGTGCCTGGCGTGCCCCCCTCCAGGGGGTCACAAAGAGGCGGACACGACTAAACAACTAAACAACAACATTACATTTATATACTTGCCTTCACCCAAGGATTGCAAGGCCGCTTGTAGTATAATAATAATAATAATAATAATAATAATTTATTTATATCCCACCCTCCCCAGCCAAGACGGGTGGCTAACACCACATATAAAACAACTTGATTGAAATACAACTTAAAAACAAGATTAAAACACAACATTAAAATGCAGCCTCATTTCAGCAGAAAGTCAAAAACTTTTTTTTGGGGGGGGGAAGTCAAGTCCTCACTAAAGCTAACTATCCAAACTGGTCCTACGTGGGCCAGAAAAAAACCAGGGAAGTCCCCAAGTAGGAGTTCCATCACAGAAGGAAAAAAGGGGAAAAGAGAGAACTATGCGCTGCATGAAGACCTTTCCGCATCCCGGTTGTGATGGAGAGGAGGAGGAAGAGCTCTGCATCATGCTCAGGGCAACTGCAGGTATCTGAGGCATCCATGTCCCCAGTCATGACCCTACCCGCAGTTGAAATGTATGAGGAGCAGAGGGAGCTCTCTGTTTGCCCTGGAGAGCCTGTCCGAATGTGCTGGCCCAGGGCAGCTGCCTCTGGGCACATGCAGAGTTCCCATGCCTTCTCCTTCTACCGCACGACTCCCGTGTGGCTGCCCTGCCTTTGTTCGCCACTAGGAGCAACGGATTGTGATGGGAGGCGCATCTCCGCCTCTGCCTCTGTCATCTCACTGCTAGGCAACTGTGGATGTGATCTGGCAGCAGATGGGGAGAGAGGCGGGCTGGGAGGCAGCAAGAGGGCAGCCCTCCATCAGCCAGCAAGCACAGCTTCACTGGGGCTCAGAGAGGGAAGGGGGGCTCTGGAAATCCCTGCAGAGTTGGCTTCCTGCTCCTCTTGACTTCTGAGCACCAGGGGCAGCTTCTGGAAGGAACAGAATTCAGAAGGAGAAAAATAGGAAATACAGTGGTACCTTGGGTTACAGACGCTTCAGGTTACAGACTCCACCAACCCAGAAATAGTACCTCGGGTTAAGAACTTTGCTTCAGGATGAGAACAGAGATCGCACTGCGGCGGCACGGTGGCAGCTGGAGGCCCCATAAGCTAAAGTGGTGCTTCAGGTTAAGAACAATTTCAGGTTAAGAATGGACCTCAAGAACGAATTAAGTACTTAACCCGAGGTACCACTGTAATTCCTTGCATCATAAGCTGGGATCGAAAAAGCCCGACAACCAGTCCTGCATGCCCAAAGGGGATTTATTTGGGGATTTTAATTCTAGAATCATGGAACTGTAGAGTCCGAAGGGTTCCTGGGGGTCATCTAGTCCAACCCCCTGCAATTCAAGAATCTCAGCTAAAGCATCCATGACAGATGGCTATCCAAGCTCCGCTTAAAAACCTCCGAGGAAGGAGAGCCCACAACCTCCCAAGGGAGGCCATTCTACTGTTGAACAGCTCTTCCCGTCACAAAGTTCTTCCTGATGTTTTTTTGAATCTCCTTTCTTGTAACTTGAAGCCCTGGGTTCGAGTCCTACCCTCCAGAGCAGGAGAAAACAAGCTTGCTCCCTCTTCCATTTGACAGTGCTTCAGATATTTGAAGATGGCTCTCCTATCTCCTCTCAGTCTCCTCTTCTCCAGACTAAACATCCCCAGCTCCTTCAACCGTTCCTCATCAGGCTTGGTTTCCAGGCCCTTGATCATCTTGGTCACCCTCCTTGGTTGCACACCTTCCAGCTTGTCCACATCCTTCTTAAATTGTGGTGCCCAGAATTGGACACAGTATTTCAGGTGTGGTCTGACCAAGGCAGAAGAGAGCAGGACCAGGACCTCCCTTGATCTGGACCCTAGATTTCCTTCTGTTGAGGCAGCCTAGAATAGCATTCGCTTTTCTTGCTGCTGCATCACACTGTGGACTCATGCAGTGCATTTGAGACAAGGCAGTGGAGGGGCTGATGGGGCTCAGTTTGCACAGAATCGGAGGGTGCAGTGATTTTTAAAAACCCTGCGGACCTATCCAGAGAACTGTCTGGTCTGATTGCATTGGATCAGTTAAATTCACCTTCCACTAAATTAATCTATAATCTTCCTGGGGCAGGGACTGGTTTTCATGTTGGGATGGGGAGACAGACAGACAGAGAGAGAAGGATCCTGGCAGGAACCAGAAACTCAAATTCCTCCTCTAGAAGCTACATAATCCCTCCTTCTGAGCACAGAGGGCGAGCGAAAAGAGAAGCCCTGAAATGCACAACAGATTTTGAGGACTAATTTGTAACTTTGATCTCCGCAGGATCATTTGGAGACACTTCTTCAGAACTGAAATGCAGACTCCCAGCACTGCTTTTGTCGGGGTGATTTGTGCCACTTTTAAAATAAAATTTAAACACCCTCTCTTGGTTATGCCACTTAAATAATATAATATTAGAAAATGTCAGGGGAGGAAATCCTAAACTGTATCTTTCACTGGGGTGTGGGGTGTGGGGTGTGGGGGAGGTTGTTGAGTTCTGCTCTGAATATAGTTTGTGCTTTTCCGCAGCGTCTGTGCTGTTAAAATTATCCTCTTCTTCTTCTTTTTCCCTCTGCTGTGGCAAAGTGTTAATGAATAATATCTATTTTATAGGTGTTATTCAGTAATCAGTGCTGTTTGTCCTCGGAGTACTCATCCAAACTCTGCTAATGTGCATCCAGGATGCCTGCCTGGATCTTTCAACGAAAATGCTCCCCTCTTGGCTTCCTCGGTAATTAAAACCAGCTTGTTTCCCAGGCCTTCGGCTCTATATTTGGAAGTGCTGCAAACCAGCCTCTGCCTCAGGTCCTCTCTTGTCAGGTTCTCTTGATTGCTCCATTGGAGGAGCTGTCAAGGAGAGGCCAGGTTCACGGGCGCTTGCCCTGCCCTTTGCTTGCAGCGCATGGTGCTCTCAGGTAGACCGACTTGGAACAATGAGTTTCCATGGTCACATGGACTTTGCCCTTTTCACAGCCTCTGCACAGAGGGTCAGCCTCTTCCCTGTGCTGTACACTGCAACCCCCAGGTCCTGGTCCGTTTCCACCAGTTCAGACCCCAGAAGCAAATCTGTGAAATGAAGGCGATTGTTATTTTTGTCCTGATATGTATCACTTTGCACTTCCCCCCACTGGATTGCATTTGCCTCATCACTGCCCATTCATCCAGTTTGGACAACTCCTTTTGGGCGTTTTATTTTGATTTTAATCGCTAAGCAATTTGGTGCACAGACTTGGCGGTTGTGTTGCTCATCCCTAGCCCTGAGTCATGGACCTGTAGAGTTGGAAGGGACCACCTCCAATGCAGGAATCACAACCAAAGTGTCCCTGACACCTGGACATCCAACTTCTGTTTAGGAACCTCCTGCAAAGCAGAGTCTGCCCCCTTCTGAGTCCGCCCCCTTTATGAAACATTTTCAAAGCACGAGTCCCAATACAGATCCTTGAAGGATCCCAGTTCTTACGTCCCTGCTTTGTGCGACGTCTCCATTTACCGTATTTTTCGCTCCATAAGACGCACTTTTGTCCTCCTAAAAAGGGGAAATGTCTGTGCATCTTCTGAAGTGAATGCTGCGTGGAGGAGGGACGTGTAAGTGGCTCCTGTCCGCTTTGCTGCTTTAAAGTGAGCCACAGAGGAGGGAAGGGAGCCATGGCTCCCGTCCATCCCCCCCATCCCCCCTCCATGGCTCGTTTTAAAGCAGCAAAGCGGGTGGTATTTCTGTCGAGATTCCTTCCAACTCTGCAATTCTATGGTTCTATAAAAGGGACCTCGCCTCCTTATGAGATGGGATCCGCAAGCAACAACTGCCAACCCCGCCGGAGGGTGGTAGCCATGTTTCTTGGGGGCAGGAGAGTGGAACTACTGATCTCTTTCTCCTTTCTAGCTATGTGGCTCGAGGATTCTGCAGCCAGATCATTCAATATACCGGTATGTGCACATCAATGTTTCACCAGTGCTTTGCAGGAACCCAAACACCCCGATAGAGCAGTCTTTCCAACTGCATCGGTGAGGGGCTGAGAAGCCCTGCTTAACCCCAGTCAACCAGCCCCCTGGACCTTTGGCATCTCAAGTGGTCTTCTGGGGACGTCTGATGTTCTTCCAGCCTCCTTATCAGCCTCTCTCCTGTCTTCCACATCGAGCACCGGTCGATCTGCAGCAACCAAAGCCAGTGCTGGAAATAACTTCTCTGCTTTCATAGGCTCTTCCTGCCTGCCGACCTTGTTCTCATTGGGAGCCTTGGTGCGTCTCTGCAATGCACGGCCAAGGCGTCCTCATTTGAGAACTTATGCATGGAAGTGGAGGATTGCTTTCTCTAAACCAGGCACGTCCAGCTCCCGAGAGACTGCAATCTACTCCCAGTATATTAAAAAAACTGGCTGTGATCTACCCATTGTCATAGGCAGGAGTTGTTGAGCTTTATTTTTGGGGGAAAGGACCTAAGCTGTTGAGCTATTTGGGGGCTCAATAAGGACCACACAGACGATCACTTTACTTATAACCGCAATTGACCTGGCACACCCCCTCAATTGACTGTTAGTTTCTGTTCTTATCACTGAGCAGCTGCGTGGAGTCACAGGACTCTGTTTACATTCCAGAGGCTTTCCAGTCTCACAGGAAAGGAGATGGGATGTGACATTAGTGGTTTCCTGTTTCCTTTGTTCTTTTGTTCCTTTGTGTAGTTGCTCTCTGCTTTCATAGAGAGAGGATGTGTTTTTCTTTGCTCTCTGCATAGCTAGAAAATAAAGCATAGCAATGTAGCTCATACTATCTCATCCTTCCGTGTGCTGTTTTGATGCTCTGCTGGGACGATGTGCCTGAGGCCTTATCAAAGGATCAGGTCGTCAATTAATCATCGGGAGGCGATTCCAAAGATGAGCCTTATCAGCTCGGTTGAACGGAGATTCTGACATTGGCTGTAGATTGACCTGTTGCCCAAGCCTGCTCTAAACAAATCCAAGTTTGCTGAAGCAGGTTTAGCGGTGAGGTAAGGATGGAGGGCTCTTCTCGCCCTCCTTTTGCTGGCTAGCCCATAGATTCATACGATTGTAGAGGTGGAAGGGACACCCAGGGTCTTCTAATCCAGCCTCCCCCCCCCCCCCCGCAACTAACTGGCTTGCCAGTTTCTATCTTGAACCAGACCACAAGCTTGCTCTTTATGCAGAAACCACAAGAGGCCCTAGTCTAAGGTCTGTTTATAGGGCAGAGTCTCCAGGCACACCAATCATGGCCTGAGAAACCTCGAATTAAGTACGGAAGGGGTCCCAGGGTCATCTAGTCCAACCCCTTCAATGCACAGCTCTGGGATGGCCTGGGACTCGGGCTCAGGCTCGGAACCAGAGGAGTCTCAGTCTGCACCGGATTCTTTGCCTCAGGCATCATCTGAACCAAGTCTGGGGCCTGATCCTGAAGAGTTCCATTTTGCACAGGTTCCCCTGCAACAAGCCCCAGCTGGGCCGAGGAGTCAGGGGCCTGAGCCTGCCCTGGCTCCAGATGTGGGGATGACCTCGTTGCCTTCATCTGGGCCATCACTTACAGCTGCTCCACTACCGGTTGGGTCAGGGGAGGCTGAGGCGGCCCCTGGGTCTAGTAACCCACCGACATCTCCTGAGCTGCAGAGACTGAGGTCTGAGAGAAGGAGAGACCTGAGGACTCGCAGGAGGAGTGCTCGCCTTCGGGCAAGACAGGGAGGTGAGTCACAGGGGGATCAAGACTGGCCACTACCCCAACAAAGATAAAAGGCTGTCAGACCCCTCCCCAGGTTGCGGGAGCAACATTGCAGCTTGCTAGAAGCTGCCTGAGATCCTGTACCTGTCCTTGCCTGGTTTCCTGCCTCTTGTCCTGCCTTGGCCCTGTTGGACTGACTCCCAGCGGAACCTCCGGATTCTGGACCGCGTTTCACAGATTACGCCTGGGCCCAGCACAGCTCAACTGTGCTTTTTTGCTTTCTCAATCAAATCCTAGTCCTTTTCAATGGATTCAGTCCAAATGCTATTAATATAAGAGGGGGAAATAATTTCTTCCTTACCCGCATTCCACATCATTTCATTCTCCTCCATCGCACAGCCCCAAGGAATTCTGTTTTATCCTGACTCCTAGTTGCGAGGAGATGGTCTGCAACCAAATCCTTGCAGCTCCGATATCCTGGGAGACACAAAACCATTCAGAGAGGGTTTTTATTTTTTAATTGTTCCTGTTTTTATGGATACATTGCTTTGGAAATTTTTATGGGAAGCGATTCACACAGAAAAATAATATTTTTTTTTTTAAAAAAACCGTTTTTATTGATTTTATAAGTACAACGTACAAATAAACACACACTAGAAAAAAAATTATTTATATAAAGAGATTCTCTGAATCTTGGGACTCCCCCCCCCCCATTCCCTCCATGGAGTCTCATTTTAAGAATCTGCATCTGCATATTCATAAGTACTCCAATTATTATATCAGACCATATTATCCATAGTATTTTTACACTACAAGTATATCAAAATCCTGCTCTTGTTTCCATCTGCTTACAGTGGTCTCCTAAACAGCTCATATTTTTTCCCCAAAGTTTTTCTCCTCTTGCTTTCTGAGTTTTCCAGTCAGCTTTGCCATCTCTGCATAGTCCCTCAGCTTGTTTTGCCATTCTTCTCTGGTCGGGACTTTATCTTCTTTCCAGCTCTGGGCTAATAACAACCGGGTGGCTTTTGTCCCATACCTAAGGAGTCTTTTCTGCCTCTCTGGGAGATGATATATAATGAAATGGGGTGGGGGATGTTGAAAATAACTTTTGTTAAGAAACCAGAAGCTTTTTTTATTAGGAATTACAGGTACTGACATGCCAAAGAAAAAATATATTTTTGGAAGGAACATCTGAGGACAGACATGGTTTATAAAGGAAGGTAGTGTAGAGCTAATTGATCCATCCATCGTAGCCACCAGGAACTGGTCCATCTCTCCTGGTCCCAGGCAAAACCACTCCGCCCCATGCCTGGAAAGTCTGGGGCAAGCAGAAAACTGCTCGTACCTGGGTTTTTCAGGTACAGTGGTACCTCAGGTTAAGTACTTAATTCGTTCCGGAGGTCCGTACTTAACCTGAAACTGTTCTTAATTTGAAGCACCACTTTAGCTAATGGGGCCTCCTGCTGCTGCCGCGACGCTAGAGCACAATTTCTGTTCTCAACCTCAAGCAAAGTTCTTAACCTGAAGCACTATTTCTGGGTTAGCGGAGTCTGTAACCTGAAGCGTCTGTAACCCAAGGTACCACTGTACAGGGCAATTGGAGTATGGACAAACCCTTGCTCCTTAAATAGTTTTGTCTTTCTCTCAGCAATCTGCTGCTTCTAGAATGGCAGGAAGGGAGGAGGGAGCCAGGATTAAAATAATGATTTAAGTCAGAGGTCAGCAAACTTTTTCAGCAGCGGGCCGGTCCATTCTCCCTCAGACCTTGTGGGGGGCTGGACTATATTTTTTTTGGGGGGGGGAATGAATGAATTCCTATGCCCCACAAATAACCCAGAGATGCATTTTAAATAAAAGCACACCTTTAGAAGGCAATTGGGCCAGATCCGGCCCCTGGGCCTTAGTTTGCCTACCCATGCTTTAAGTTAAAAGCAACAATACATATCTCATTTCTCCAGATGCTGAGCTGCACCAGGGAGATGGAAAACCATGTATCTTGCAGCAAAAAAGCAAAACAAAGAGACCAAAATGATGAATCATTTAATTACTTTTTTTTTTTTTTTTTTTTGGCTGTTGTTGTCTGTTCAACACCAAGCCGTCATCAAAGAAAGTGCAGCCGGGTATGAGGGGAAACTCTTCAGAGCCAGAACGCAGAAACGGGAAGGCCCAGAGCAGAAGAACATCCCGATTTTCGGACCAGGAAAAGATGCGGTGGGACCAACCCACAATCGCAGGCTCCCCTCTTTTCATTTCTGTGGGTAGAAATTCTGCAAGATCCGTTATCGGTACAGCCAGCTTCATGTCTGCAAGAGTAGGACCTGATTGCAAAACTGGTCAGAGCCAATTTAGGAGGAATTTAACGCTGACTGTTAGAGTGAAAATATTAATACATTCCGTATTAATACAATTAATTAATGTATTAATTCCAATATTAATACATTCCGTCTTTTCTTATTGGAATTGGTTTCATAGGTTATATACCGTACATATGAACTATATAAGTTGAACATACTGGGCTCGACCTTTACATTAGGAAATAACCAATAAAATGTTTACAGTTATTCTTCTTCAGCCTGTTGCTCTTTGTGTATTGCGATAACTATATTTGCGTAGCAAGGTATTGAATTTGTTTTGGCTCTGATAATACAGCTGCAGATTTTGCTAGAGAGGGCTACGGGTTGCTCGCTGGAAATCACATTCTAAATGCTTCTACGCTGCCACATGGTTTTCGAGGGTCAAAAACTCTCTCCGGATTCCGAGGAGCTGCAAACAGAACCTCCAACACGTGACCAGTTTGTTTTGTTGCGCTCAGAGGAGGTCCTTGCTGAAGAGCCCACTTAGAGACGACCCTTGCGATGGATTAAGCAGACGGCACAGCCAGGCAAAGACCTTCTCTGAAGGGCGAGGAGAAGCTCAGACAACAGCTACACAACCGCGCCCCATGCATCAACACAGACCTCCTCAGCAGCTCCACTCCGTCATCTCCTCGCCTCTGCTTTAATGAAGGCAAACAAGAAAAAATGGTAATTAGAGTGATAACGATAATTAACAGCTCTGGCCTCTCTAGCAGGACTGCAGTCGCTCCATCTTGCTTAGCAAAAAGCAAGCCCAACGTTTTGTGGGGAGGCATAAAGAATGCCGAGTTGTCACAACGTAAGAAGAGCCTGCCAGGGACGCGGGTGGCGCTGTGGGTTAAACCACTGAGCCTTGGACTTGCAGATCAGAAGGTCGGTGGTTCGAATCCCCGCGACGGGGTGAGCTCCCGTTGCTCGGTGCCTGCTCCTGCCAACCTAGCAGTTTGAAAGCACTTCAAAGTGCAAGTAGATAAATAGGTACCGCTCTGGCGGGAAAGTAAACGGTGTTTCCGTGCGCTGCTCTGGTATCTATCTATCTATCTATCTATCTATCTATCTATCTATCTATCTATATCCATAGATCTCAGGGTGGTTCACAGCATTAAAATGCAAGATAAAAAACACAAAATACATAATAAAACAAGAACAATGGCCAGGTTGAAGAGGAATGTTTTCACCTGGTGCCTAAAGGTGTCTAATGAAGGTGCTAGCCAAACCTCCCTGAGGAGAACATTCCACAAGTGGGATCCCACATCCCACCACAGAAAATTCACATTCTCGTATTGCCTTCTTCTGGAACTCTCACAGAGGAGGGACATTGTCAGAGCTGGCTCCAGGTCCCAGCTCACAGAGGACCAACGCTAGCCGGTAGTAATGTACAAAAGTCTTTATTGAAGTACAGTTTCCATTTTCAATCCGCAGCGCCCCAGCTCTACGTCTAGGGTTTAGATTGGCGAAGCTCCATCTGAATCTCCGCCCCCTGTACACCAGTTTAAGATTCTAGCCTTACTCCACCTCTTCCGTCTCTCCTTTCTCCTCTGGGTTCTGCTACCCCCCGTGGTCCCTTCCCTCCTGGATTCTTCTGACGCTGACGTTGACCCCCCTGACTCCTCCCGCTCTTTTCGGCGGGCTTTGGGACCTGGCTCCCTATCCGGGCTGCCAACTGTGCCGCCCTCCTGTACATTTGAACTTGGCGCGCGTGCCCAGCCTTCAACCTTCCTCTCGACCATTTCCTCGCTCCCCGATGGAGGCGTGGCCAATCCTGACTCATGTCCTCCCACTGGCAGTGCGCCGCCTGATCCCGATGCCTGGGACTCCTCCCCCCTACTGCACTCTGGTGTGGACGCTGGTCCTGATTTCCAACTGCTGCTCTCTGAGTCCCCTCTGGCCCCTTCTTCCTGGGGTGTCCGCCTCGGCACTCCCCTTGCCCTGACCATGGGAGCCCCTTTCTGTGAATCTTCCGATTCGCTGGAAAGACTCAGAGACCTCGGACCGCTGTCATCGCTAACATTTCCTTCGGACTCCTCCCCCTCGCTCTCTATTTCCTCCCTTTCCTGTGCCTCTGCTCCCGAACCCCTGACATCCATCCCCCCCTCGAAGCCCCCCCTTCCCCCCTCCCCTCCTTCAGGTGTGGGTGCTGGGTGCTCCGTCATTGTGGGGGTGAATGCCGGATACAGTTCGTCCCCCGTGGCGTGCATCCAGCCGGATAAGTCCGGCTCGTCCTCCGCGCTCTCGCCGACCTCGATTTCCTCTGCTTCCATCTCTTTGCCGCCATGCTCGAACCCAAGGTCCTCCCCCAACACGTCCATGTCCGTCTCTCCCCCGGTCTCCTCTGGGGACGTTGCCTGCCACGGACCCCCCAGCCACTTCCTGCGCCACTGCTCCTCTGGTCGATCGTCCCACCAATAAGAACGGTCTGAGGCAGACCCCGAGGGCGATCCCTCCAGGGAACGTGTTTCTAGTGCCGGTTCTTCGTCCGAGGTGAACCCCTGGAACGTGCTGGCTGAAAATGTGGGTGTGAAAAGCCAGTCGTCGAAATACGCGGCTGGCATGGGCCTGTGTGGGAAAATGGCATGAAACTCTTCCTTGAGAAGAGGCTCGTCCAAGGCATAGTCCGGCACCCAACGGTTGGCGCTGGCCGGGGTACCTTCGCTGGCGAGAAAATATTCTACTCCCTATTCCCCCCATCTCGAGTCTAAAATCTCTGTGACCTGGTTGATGGGTTCCCCTCTTGGCGACCCCCTCCTTGTGGGCGTCTCCCTGAGCGGGTCTGGTGCCGTGCCCGGCTCCTGAAATCTGTGAGGTGCTTTGTAGGGCGTGAGCACTGATCTATGGAACACTGGGTGCATTCTGGATCCCTCCGGAAGTGTCAACCGGAAGGCCACTGGGTTGATCTGTGCCTCGACTTGGTAAGGTCCTAGCTGCTTATGTCCGAGCTTCTTCTTCGCTAACGATCTGGTCGGCACTGCCTGGGCTGCCAACCAAACCCAGTCTCCCACCTGTATGTCTTCCCCAACTCTTCTGTGCCTGTCAGCCTGCAGTTTGTATGCGTGCTTTGCTAGTTCTAACTGCCTCCGAAGCTGTTCGTGAACCTCCTGCAACTCTGACGCTAAGGCTTCCGCTGCCTGTGGCTCCCCCTCCCCCAGTCTCTCTAATCCCGGGAAGGTTCTGGGATGTCTCCCGTTGTTGGTGAAGAACGGTGTCACCCCCGTGGATACGTGCTTCGTGTTGTTGTAGGCGAACTCAGCGAGCGGCAGGTAGTCCACCCATGTTGCCGGCTGCTGATTTGCGTAGCATCTCAGGTACTGCTGCATGACGGCGTTGACTCGCTCCGCTTGTCCGTTGGTCTGCGGGTGTCTTGCCGATGCTAGGTTGATCTTGACGTTCAGGAAACCCATCAGCTTCTGCCAGAAGTTCGAGATGAACTGTCGCCCCCGGTCGGACAGGATAGACCGTGGCAGACCGTGAACCCTGAACACGTGGTCTATGAACAGTTTGGCGGTCTGTTCCACCGTGGCCACCTTCGCACACGGAATGAAGTGGGCCATTTTGGTGAACATGTCCACCACCACTAGCACTGCCGTCTTGCCCCTCGAGCTGGGTAAATCCGTGACAAAGTCCAGGGCCACCCTCTCCCACGGTTCGAGCGGTGTCTGCAGCGGTTCGAGCAGTCCCGCCGGCGGTTTGTGCACTGACTTGGCCCTTTGGCAGGTGTCGCACCTCGAGACGTACTCCGCGACTTCCCCCCGCATCTTGGGCCACCAAAAATCTCTGGCCACTAATTCTACCGTCTTCTCTTTGCCAAAGTGCCCGGCGGTGGGTGCGTCGTGCAACTGCTGCAGTACTTTCGCGCGGAGGTCGTCTCCCGGTACGTAGAGGGCCCCTCTGCGGATGAGCAATCCGTTGCGCATCTGGAACTCGTCGTCCTTCGCCGTGCCTCTGCGCACCTCCTCCATCTTGGCTTGTGCGAAGGGGTCCTCCTGCAGCACTCGACGGACGGCATCCAGGTCCACGGTTGCTGAAGCGCACGCCCACGCTTTCGGTGCGAAAATGTACTTGGCCGCTGCTGGTGCCGCCTCTTCGAGGTATTGCGGCTTTCTGGACAGTGCATCTGCCATGATGTTGTTGTCGCCTGGGATGTACTCTATCCTGAAGTCAAAATCCGCAAAGAACTCCGCCCATCGTATGTGCCTCTGGTTCAGGAACCTTGCCGTGCGCCAGTACTCCAGGTTCTTATGGTCCGTGCGGACCTGCACTGTGTGTTTGGCTCCGATGAGGAAGTGCCGCCACACCTTGAATGCTGCATGAATGGCCAGCAACTCCCTGTCCCAGATGGTGTAGTTCTGCTCTGACTTGCTGAGCTTCCTGGAGTAGAAGGCACACGGTCTCCAGTCCCCATGCGGGTCTTGCTGCAACAGTACTGCTCCCACGGCTCTGTCTGAGGCGTCCGTTTCAACCCTCATCGGTCTGCTGGGATTCACATGCAGTAGCTGCTCTTCGGACGAGAAGAGACGCTTGAGTTTCTGAAAGGACTGCTCCGCTTGCTCCGTCCAGATGAACTTCTTCTTCTTGGAGCTGAGCGTGTCGGTAATGGCCGCCGTCTGCATCGTGAACCCCTTGATGAACTTGCGGTAAAAGTTGGCGAAACCGACAAACCGCTGGACCTCCTTCCGATTGCGCGGGCTCTTCCAGTCCAACACTGAGCGAACCTTGGCGCTGTCCATGGCGAGCCCCTTGTCCGACAACTTGTAGCCCAGGAAATCTACCTCCTTCGTGTCGAACTGGCACTTCTCCAGCTTGGCGTACAGCCTATGCTCCTGCAGTCTCTGCAGAACTTCCTTGACGTCTCCCTCGTGGGTCTCCTCTGATTCTGAAAATATCAGGATGTCGTCCAGGAAGCAGACGCATTTCTTGTAGAGGAGACCCGCCAATACGTGATGCATGAAGGCTTGAAAACAGTGGGAGCCATTTTGTAATCTAAAGGGCATAACTCTGTATTCATAGGTGCCCAGGGGCGTGAACATGGCAGTCTTCCACTCGTCGCCCTCCCGTATGCGAATCAGGTTGTACGCCCCTCGCAGATCCAACTTTGTGAAAACGCGTCCTTTCCTCACCGTTGCGAGCAGGTCGTCTATCTTGGGCATGGGAAAGGCTGTGGGCTTGGTTTTCGAGTTCAAAATTCTATAGTCCACCACAAGCCTTTTTTGGGGCGTGTCCTTCTTCTTCACAAAGAATACAGGACTGCCCCCCACTGCCTTCGACTCCTGGATGAAACCGCGCTTCAAGTTGAGGTCTATGAACTCCCTGAGTTCCTGCAGCTCATCTTCAGACATGGAATACAGTTTCCCGATTGGCAGCGTCGCCCCTGGTAGGAGGTCAATCTTGCAGTCATAGGACCTGTGGGGAGGCAGCTTGTCCGCTTCCTTCTCGCAGAAAACCTCCAAAAACTCTGCGTACTTGAGTGGCACTGCTTGCAGCGTGCCTAATTGTAGCTGCGGGTCATCCTCTTCCCCTTCCGGGCTAGGCAGAATGCAATGTTCCGCACAGTAGGAGGAGCCGAAGGTCAGTTGGCGCTGGTACCACGCCACTGCTGGGCTGTGCCTGTGCAGCCAACTCATGCCCAATACTACAGGCGTGTCCGACAGTTGGGTGACATTGAAGCTGATGACTTCCCGGTGATTCCCAATTTGCATCACCATCGGAGGCCTTTGCTGCACCACCTGCCCCCCCAGCAATTCCCTGCCATCCACCGTGACAACCTTCAGAGGCAGCGTGGCTGGCAGTAGTGCTATGTTGTGCTGTTGAATGAAATCCAGTCCTATGAAGTCTGCGTTACTACCAGAGTCAATGGTAATCGGCACTTCCATAGTGAGTCCATTGGGTAGTTGGAGCGATGCTGTGAGCTGCACCACTGGTTTGGGCGGGAGGGGGTCTGTGGGCTGCAAAATTTCTGGGGATTGCTTCACTGACTTGTCTGGCTGGACCCCAGTGCCTCTTCCTCCAGCCAGACTCTGTCGTTTCCCTGCTGTGGTTCTCTCTGCTGAGTTGCGTCTGTTACTGTTGCTGAGGCTGCAGTGTGCTTGTGGAGCCTCTGGGGACACTCTTTCGCCATGTGCTGAGCACTGTCGCAGATGTAGCACTTCCTGTTCCCTCTAGGAGGCTTCGCTTTGACTGCTCCCAGTGTTAGGGCTCTGGTAGCTGACTGAGCCCTGGCGTCTCCAATCTCCATCGGTTCCTCTCCCCCTCCCTGCGGAGGTGTGGATTGCGCACGCGCTGCATCCTTGGGAAAGAGGGGAGGTGCTCTCGCTGGCGTACGTCCCCAACGTCCTTCTTCTCTGTTCCATGGACGTTCTTCCAGACGCACCCCAATCTCCAGCGCCCGCTGGACCACCTGCTGAGTGCTCTTTGGCCTCTCCCCCCTTGCAATCTCATCTTTCACATTTGCATTCAAGCCTTCCCAAAAAAGGTCTCTGACGGGAGCAGAATCCTTCTCCCATCCCAGCGCATGGACTAATCCAAAAAAGCGAGAATGGTACTGCCTCACACTGGCTCTACCTTGTTTGAGCCCATGTATGTCTTTTCTGGCGATATCGATGTCTATCTTTGATAAAAAAACACGAATCCATCGCTTTAAGGAAAGCATTCGCATTTTGGAGCGCCGGATCCTTATCTCTCCACAGATTGCGCAGCCACGCTTTAGCTTCCCCATGCAAATGGGACAAGATAAACCCCACTTTCTCTTGCTCATCTCTAAAGTCTTTCTCCAGCAGTTCCAGCGCAAACAGCAGGCCTGCTCGGAAGTTAGGGTACTGCTGTAAATTCCCATCGAAATGAGATACAAGGCTGCCTCCTCTTTTCCCCAGCCCAATCCCCTCTGATTTGGGTCCCGGTTGCCCCTGCTTAGCAAGCACTTCCAACCTGGCTTGGAGATCCCTGCAGGCGGCAGCCGCTTCCTCTTCCCTTTTCCTGGATGCAAGTACCTCCGCGTTGAGTTGTGTCACTGCATTTTGCAGGGCTGCTAGTTGCTGTTCTGTAGTCATCTTGCCTGACTTTTGTGAGCTCGCGAAGCACCAATCCTCTTCCCTCGCTGCGTCCACTCACGTTACGAGGTTTTTGGTGCAAAATCTTTGGAGATGGAGCTTACTGTCAGAGCTGGCTCCAGGTCCCAGCTCACAGAGGACCAACGCTAGCCGGTAGTAATGTACAAAAGTCTTTATTGAAGTACAGTTTCCATTTTCAATCCGCAGCGCCCCAGCTCTACGTCTAGGGTTAGATCAGCGAAGCTCCATCTGAATCTCCGCCCCCTGTACACCAGTTTAAGATTCTAGCCTTACTCCACCTCTTCCGTCTCTCCTTTCTCCTCTGGGTTCTGCTACCCCCCGGGGTCCCTTCCTTCCTGGATTCTTCTGACGCTGACCCCCCTGACTCCTCCCGCTCTTTTCGGAGGGCTTTGGGACCTGGCTCCCTATCCGGGCTGCCAACTGTGCCGCCCTCCTGTACATTTGAACTTGGCGCGCGTGCCCAGCCTTCAACCTTCCTCTCGACCGTTTCCTCGCTCCCCGATGGAGGCGTGGCCAATCCTGACTCATGTCCTCCCGCTGGCAGTGCGCCGCCTGATCCCGATGCCTGGGACTCCTCCCCCCTACTGCACTCTGGTGTGGACGCTGGTCCTGATTTCCAACTGCTGCTCTCTGAGTCCCCTCTGGCCCCTTCTTCCTGGGGTGTCCCCCTAGGCACCCCCCTTGCCCTGACCATGGGAGCCCCTTTCTGTGAATCTTCCGATTCGCTGGAAAGACTCAGAGACCTCGGACCGCTGTCATCGCTAACATTTCCTTCGGACTCCTCCCCCTCGCTCTCTATTTCCTCCCTTTCCTGTGCCTCTGCTCCCGAACCCCTGACAGACATGAAAAAGGGCCTCCGTTGATGATCCCAGCATCCAGGTTGGTTCATATGGAGAGAGGTGATCCTTGATGCAACTTTGGATGGTGCTGAGGGGCGCACAAATCCTGCTTTCCATCCCCGCCTCTCCTTTAGGCTCATGAGCCGCCCTTGCCCCAAGCCCAGAGAGCTCCATCCTGCCAGGTTCCTAGAACTCTGGCTCTCAAGCTCCATTTCACATGGAATTCTGTGCATGTTCCAGCATGGGGGTGTTTAATCTGTGAAAAGACTCACAGAATCATTCTGACATTGCTCTAACCAGATGTGGCTCTTTAGAATCCGTTCTGGAGAGGAAAATGGATGGCTTTGGATGAGGACAAGAGGGAGGAACCACCCCTAGTAGCAACTGAGCAAATGGCTCTGTTGAATGCTTGAGATGATCAAAGCTGTGTTTCTGAAACGTGCGGAGGAGACATCAGCTGGTCTGGTGCTGGTGCCCTAGAGAAGGAGGACATCTCCCACATCCTCCGCTGATCTCTTTCTTCCCACCTGCTGAAACCTATGTCCCCACTGTGAAAGGATGTGTGGATCCAGAACTGGCCTCCACAGTCATTACAGACCCACTGTTCAAACCATGCTTATGGAAGACAATCTTACTTGGCCGCAAGTGATTGCCAAAGAAGCAGCAGCAGAGCTCAACTGAGAAATAGGTGGATGCTTTGCTAATATACCCAAAAGGGAGCCAAGGGGATGGACATACCAGCAGGAGGAACATATCTGACCATCTCTCCAAAAAACCCCAAAGATGCTCAGACCAGATCAGGGGCTGAGTTGAACCTCGATTGACAGTTGGACAGCCAACTGTCCTTGTGATTCCTGCATTGCTGTGGTTTGGACTAGGTGACACTTGGCATCCCTTCCAACTCTACAGTCCTGTGAATCTAGGATATGAGCATCCTGGCCTTGGCTCCCGGTTGAAGCACCAGGAAAGAATCGATGCCGCCTGAAAGGAACGCTGGGAGCCTTTCAAGGGAGCACTTGCAAACCCTTCCCGAATTAGCTGGCACTAAACGCTCTTTCTGCACAGCTCGTTGCTGTAGTTACCAAGACACTGACTGCTCCGAGATTTGTGGAAGGCAAAAAAGCCTCCCCAAAATAACCCGTTAAATTCACTTTCAGAGGCATGAACAACAAGTCGCAGCGTATAAATGCTTGAGAGTGAGCTGCAGGCGGATTGTTGGTTGCATGGGATTATATATTGTTGGCATCCGTCTGCCTTGAGAGACAAGGTAATGCACCTCTGGGGGTGAAGTCAAACCACTGCATTAAGAGCCTCATGTCAGGGACGTCCTACGGAAAAGCGGGATGTTCTTGGATCAAATCAGAAACTGGGGCGGTTTCTGTAAATCGGGGCTGTCCCTGGAAAATAGGCACTATAGGCACTTGGAGGGTCTATAGATGTGCCCAGTTGGACAATGCAAACCACCATTTGGAGTATAGATAGTGTCTTGGGACCAGCCAGGGATGTTCAGACCAACAATTAAGCGGTGCCACAGTGCCCCCCACCCCCCACACACTGTGCTGGAGAACACACACAAACAGAGCTCTTTCAATGCCTTGTTGTTCCTCACACTTTTCTCCAGCTGGCCTCAGGCGGCCATCTGACTTTGTCTGGAGGGGAGTGGACAAATAATGGAGGGTGTCAAGAGGTGGTTTTTGTCCACATGAAAAGCTGCCCCAAGATGAAATGGGAGCAAGTCCTTTGGCTCAAATTGTTGTCTTAATATAGGCTTCCTCAACCTCGGACCTCCAGGTGTTTTGAGACTACAATTCCCAGCATCCCTGACCACTGGTCCTCGACAGTGTGTCTGGAGGTCCTAGACTGCCCAGATGATGAGACCCTCCTTTCTCATCCTCATTGATGGGGTCCAAAGGAAAGCAGAGCGATATGTTTGGCTCCAGCTTGGCTGCCGGGGCTGCCGGAAGGAGGCGTACAAGGCACCGTCCAACCATCTTAGGGACTCGGGAAAGGAAGGGATGGGGACTTTGTGCCCCTTTACTTTTTGCAATAGATAAAATTCACCCAAATGCCTTCGGTCGGTGCCATGCGAACATGGGCTGAAAGCCACCGGCGGTAGCAGCAACCCAGGGGATAGGTTTCTTCAAAGAGAGATGGACAGCACCAGGTCTGCGATGGAAGGATGCGCGAAACAAGGGTTGCTTCCCAAGCGGAGTGGTACATCGATGGTGGCTGCCGACATGAACCCACAGCACTGATGGCAGAAGAGCCAGTCATGCTCTGGGTGGCTTTATAAGGGGGCCAGGGGGCCAAGCTTGTAGGAAGCCCAGGTGGAGGTGGGGAGGACCTCATTTGCCAACCACTCCTGGCTTGGATGGTGGTAGGAGGACAGGGAGGAGCGCCATGGTTTCCCTCCGCCAACTCTGCTGCCTCCTTGACATTCGGAAGTGTTAGGCTGAGTGATATATTGAAAGGAAAAAGGGGAGGGGGAGGTCCTCTTCCAAAGAGCACCGAGGTGAAAGGCTGTCTCTTTAGGAGTGTCATTTCTGCAGAGCAGCAGATTGATTTATGGACCGGCCTCCTCCCTGAGAAAACAGGGACACGTATTCTGCAAATGACATCTGGAAAGATGCTGCTGCTGCTGCCTTTTCTCTTTCCTCCCATGGTTCCTCATCATCCCGGAAAAAGGTACAGTGGGAGCCTCATGGGGGTCTGCTGTGGGCCTAGTGTTGCTCCACAGTGTCAAACTATGGTTGGCCATCAACTTGAATGGCTTCAAAAGGAGATTGGACCATTATTATTATTATTATCACCACCAACAACAACAACAACATATCACTCTTCATCTATAGATCTCAAGGCAGGTC
The DNA here is from genome assembly GCF_965153285.1 of Podarcis tiliguerta. Taxonomy (NCBI): domain Eukaryota; kingdom Metazoa; phylum Chordata; class Lepidosauria; order Squamata; family Lacertidae; genus Podarcis; species Podarcis tiliguerta. Next base: position 134,412,935 of record NC_139534.1, on the reverse strand, counting down.
ACAGCATAAAATACCTAATGAAGACAAGAAGAAAACAAAACAAAACAAGAACCCCCCTACAAGCGTATTTCAAAGGATCTAGGATGTTAATTCATGGAGAGCTATCCATGGCTACTAAATTGGCTCTGCTCTCCCTGCACAGCTGAAGGCAGCAAGGCTTCTGAATACCAGATGCTGGAAGCCACGGGGGGGGGGGAGGGGGCTCTTGATCCCTGCTTGTGGATTTCCCACTGGGGCATCTGGTTGGCCACTGTGGGAAGAAGATGCTGGACTAGACTGGCCATTGGTCTGATCCAGTAAATGCTCTTATTGGGTTATTATGTTCTTAACATCTTTATAAAGGACTTGGATGAAGGGATTGAGGGGATGCTCATCCAATTTGCAGATGACACCAAACTGGGAAGGTAGCTAATTCCGCAGAAGACAGAATCGGAATTCAAAATGAGCTTAACATATCAGAGAACCTGGCGCAAGCCAACAAAATGAATTTCAATAGGGACAAATGTCAAGTTCTGAACTTGGGCAGGAAGAACCAGATGCACAAATATAGGATGGGGGACACCTGGCTTACTAGCAGTACATGTGAAAAGGATCTAAGGGTCTTGGTGGACCACAAGCTGAACATGAGTCAACAATATGATGATGCAGCAGCAAAAAAACCCCCGCTATTGCTCTTCTAGGCTGCATCAACAGAAGTCTAACATCCAGATCAAGGGAAGTCATAGTCCTGTTCTATTCTGCCTTAGTCAGACCACACTTGGAATACAGTGTCCAACAAATTCAAATGGCAAGAAATGAGATTCTGGCTAAACATGAGGTAAGAGCTGTTTGACAATGGAAGGGACTCCCTTTGAAGGTAGCAGACTTGTCTTCATCTGACTTTTTTTAAAAAACAGATGGCCATCTGTCTGAGATTCCTGCATTGGACTAGATGACCATTGAGGTCCCTCAGCTCTGCAACTCTAGGATTCTGTGTTGCATTAACCAGAACTAATATCTCTGGCTTATAGAACTCTTAGGACTCCCTGTGACATTCCTTACATTTTGATGGATTCAGATAGGTAGATCCAGAGATAGCTGCGCTCTCATGCGCACACATTCCAGCACCAGAAGGATCATCATGTGCTGCCATTCAAATCTCAGCCTGCGCAACTGAGTCTTTTGGCACATCTCACGCTCTTCCCATTACAAGGGAGTCAAGCGCCTCCCCTGGCAAGAGGGGCTGTGCAATTGAAAGCAAACGGCTCCCAGGAGCATCCTTGGGACGGGCAAGGCAGACCCCCCCCAAAAAGGAATACCCCCACTCTCTCTGCAAAGCAGGCTGCGAGGATTTACGATCCCTGGGGTCCCCCGCAAGGGGGGGGGATAAATGCTGACAGACAGCTCTTTGCTTCTTCCTCCAAAAATCCAGATCAGCCGCAAGATTTTACTCAACAGTCAGGAGTGATTTCTTAGATTATAGCAGCCTCCCCACCCCCGATTCAGGACTAGCCCTTAACAGCAGGAGGGGACCAGAAGGTGTTAGCATTTCACTCTCTCGTTGCTGGATGTGTGATTGTTCCATCACATGTCTGTGTTTACTTTCTAGGTCTCTCTCTCTTGGAGAAGAAGGAGGCAGATGCCATGATCGCTTCGTGCTGTATATATTGCTTAATAATAATAATAATAATATATTTTTTTTATACCCCACCCTTCCCAGTTCAAAAACCAGGCTCAGGGCGGCTAACAATAAATTTGAAACACTTAATTGTAAAAGCAGCATAAAATACAGTATAAAAACATTAATAATAGAAATCAATTTAGGGGAAATCCATCTAATAAGCATTAGATAATCACGAGGGTTAGCTGGCTGAATTGATCCTACTTGGGCCAGCGAGGAGGCCAGGGGAGAATTAGCTGTGGGGTCTCAGTGGGTAATCTTCATAAAAGGGGAGGGGGAGAGAAGGGAAGGGAAATAAAAGAGCAGACTGAATTCAAATTAAAGGCCAGGCGGAATAGCTCTGTCTTACAGGCCCGACGGAAGGAGGTTAAATCCTGAAGGGCCCTGGTCTCCTGGGACAGAGCATTCCACTAGGTCGGAACCATCACTGAAAAGGCCCTGGCCCTGGTGGATAGTCTGACTTCCTTAGGGCCCGGGACCTCTAAACTATGGTTATTCATGGACCTTAAGGTCCTCTGTGGGGCATACTAGGAGTGGTGGTCCTGTAGATACGAGGGCCCTAAGCCACAAAGGGCTTTAAAGGTCAAGACCAGCACCTTGAACCTGACCCGATACGCCACCGGGAGCCAGTGCAGCTGGTAAATCACTGGGTGACTATGCCCCCAAGGCAGGGACCCCATGAGGAGCCTCACTGCAGCATTCTGCACCCGCTGGAGTTTGTGGGACAGTTTCAAGGGCAGCCCCATGTAGAGCGAATAAATAAATACTTAGAGTGCACACACACCAACACTCTACTTTGTTTCTGCTAAACTCTGCTGAGTGAGCGTGCACATGGTCTTCTGATATGTGTCGCTGGAAGCGTGCCGCCACTGAAGATTTATGGACGTCCCAAGCTGCGCTTCATAAGGAAGATACCCGGAGAGGTTTGTCTCATTCCGGGGGCTGCGTGTGCCCCCCAGGTGTGTTCCGACAAAAGGGCAGGGGGTGATAGCGTCCCCCCAAATAATCACCCTCCCACTTGCCCCCCACCCTGGACTCCTGTCATTGACATAGATAGGCTATCATTTCAGAGATCTCAACAAGGGGCAAACAGCTCACCCAACTTTGCCCCTTCTGTGCCCTCTTCAGGAATCCTTTCCCCCTCTGGGCCATCCTGGCTTAAAAGTGTGATAGGAATTTTATGGTATTAGATATATGGTAATGTTCATAACTGCACATACATAGATCAACACAGGAAGACCAACCTGGAACCATTTTGATTCTTAAACTGACTAAATCCTTTCTCTGCAAGGTTAAACTGGAAAAGCCTCCCCATTGTCTCTTTCCTCACAAATCTTGTCTCAAGGATATGTCTGTTTGAATAAGGTGTGAGCCTGTGACCTGGTCCAGGAAATAAGTATTTTACCACTACAAAAGAATGGCCAGGCTCCCCAGGCATTCCAATCAAGTAACTTGCCAGACAAGAGATAAACTGTGAGAGGAGAAAAACAACATTTAAATTTCTGTGATGTAGGTGGGATGTATCTGAGGGGTGGTCTTAGGTTACACCCCTTCTGTGATGTATGCATAATGTTTCTGGGGGTGGTCTTGATCTACAGGGTGGGAATTTCAAAAGTCTTTATAAGCCCTTGCACAGCAATTTTGGGGGTCCTCTTCCTCTCCTGCGTGTGAGGGGAGCACCCTGTTGCAATAGATCAATAAAGATCAAGCTTACTAGCTGCTTTGCTTCTCAATATTCTCTGGTTGGCCTCTGTTATTTTCTCCTACCAATAGGGAACCTATGTAAGGACTCTACATGGGCTCTTGGATACCCCATAAGGGAAAAGGGTAAATTTTTATTTACAACAAAAGTCAGTTTGCTTTCTGTGGTTCAGGCAAGAAAAGGAGGCAGCTGCCCAATGTACTGGACAATTACTATCTATTAAACTTCTATCTTGCCTTTCATCCGAGGGTCTTTTATGGTACAAAAGAACAAAACTATATAACACAGTGACAAACGAAGCAATGGCCGCCTCACTGGTAAAATGGTCATAGATTGCATATTAACCTGTGATAGGAATTTTGAGGTCTTAGATATGTGTTAAATGTTCATAAGTGTACCAACCAAGCACGTACATAGAAACCATTTTGATTCCCAAACTGACCAAATGTTTTCCCTGCAAGGAGGGGGGGGGGGGGTCAGGGAGCCTTATCATTGTCTCAGGAATTAAGTAATCAGCATTTTAATGGGTGACAGACTATCAGGAAAGGCAATCAGATAACCTGGCAAACAGGAAAAACAACATTCAAATTTCTGTTTTAGACCACCTTTTCTGTGATGTAGGTATCTGGGGGGTGGTTTTGAGCTCCAGGGCAAGGTATTTAAAATGTCTATATAAGGCCTTATATAAGGCCTTATGGTGCTGGAGGAGACTCTTGAGAGTCCCATTGACTGCAAGAAGACCAAACCTCTCCATTCTGAAGGATATCAGCCCTGAGTGCTCACTGGAAGGACAGATCCTGAAGCTGAGGCTCCAATACTTTGGCCGCCTCCTGAGAAGAGACGACTCCCTGGAAAAGACCGTGATGTTGGGAAAGATGGAGGGCAGAAGGAGAAGGGGACGACGGAGGACGAGATGGTTGGATAGTGTCTTCGAAGCTACCAGCATGAGTCTGACCAAACTGCGGGAGGCAGTGGAAGACAGGAGGGCCTGGCGTGCTCTGGTCCAGGGGGGTCACGAAGAGTTGGACATGACTAAATAACTAAACAACAACTACAACAACATATAAGGCCTTGCACGCCATTGTTCTGGGTTCCTCCTGCGAGTGGTGAGTGAGGAAGACCTGGTTGAAGAGGAATGCTTTTGTCGGCCACTTAAAGATACGTCATGGAGGTGGCCGGCGAGCCATTACAGAGGAGGTCTCCTCACCCTCTGGACCTTACAAGCAGGAGGAGGGCGAAGAAGAGCCTCAGGTGGCAAACGCAGAGTCTGGGACGGTTTATATGGGGAGAGGCGCTCCTTGAGGTATTGCGGTCCTTAGCCGTTTAAGGCTTTATAGGCCAAAACCAGTACTTTGAATTGGGCCAGGATTGAAATTCTATGCTCAAACATATTTTTTTTAAAAAACACATTTTTATTAATTTTTACATTTTTATCATACTGACAATAAATCACATAACAAACAAAATGCAACCCCCCCCCATTTCCCCCTCCCCACCCCATGACTTCCCTCGACTTCCTTTTCTGGTTTTTTGCATAATAACTTCTCCCGCTTACTTTGTTTTATCTTAATATTGAGTTTTCTACATTACTTGTTGTTATACTCCTATCGTTTTGACATCCTTTTTGTAGTTTCTAGATTTGATTTGTTGATGGTGTTTACTCAAACCCTGCTAGTGAGTCCATTTCTTTACATTGTTCCTGTAGGTACAACATGAATGGTTCCCATTCTTTTTTAAAGTCTCTGTTGTCTTTGTCTCCAAGTCTTCCCATCAGCTTTGCCATTTCAGCATATTCCATCAGTTTTCCTTGCCATTCTACTTTAGTTGGGATTTCATCGCTTTTCCATTTTGGGGCTAACAGTATCCTTGTCACAGTTGTAGCATACATGAAAAGTTTCTTCTTCTCTTTTGGCAAATCTTGACCTAAAATGCTTCGTAAAAAAGCTTCTGGTCTTTTTACAAAAGTAGTCTTAAACATTTTTTGATCTCATTATAAATCATTTCCCAAACTGTCTTGGCTGCTGAATTCTGCACCAGCTGAAGTTTCCGAGCCGTCTTCAGAGGCAGAGCCGCCTATAATGTGTTGCAGCTGCTGTTGCTGCTGTTGCTATATTAATTACCTGCCTTTTACCTTAAAGTTCCAGGGCTGTGAGAGACATAGGAAGCAAGGGATGGCAACAGATCGTGTCCTTTGAGGCCAGCTCAGAAGCTTCTGCAAGGCTTTGCCCCTCCCCGTCATCTTTGAACTTGTTCTGCGGAGATTGTTCAATTTTGCTGCATACATTTTGATCTGGTTTTATGCATTGCTTATGACTGCATCTGTAATGGTTTCTTAGCTACGTAAATCTTTTAATGCTGAGCCTGGTTCCAGCTGTGGAAAGGCAGCATGCAAATAAATGATGATGATGATGGTGATTGTGAACGATGAGGCTCCAAAGGAGAACCAGAGTTTGCAGTGCTGGCACCCCTTCATCTTCTAGAAGAGAAGCACGACTAGTTAAAAGTGCGGCTCTTGCTGTAACACCTTCAAAGAGGAGACCAGTCCCATTTTTTTCTAGAAGGAAAACCCCGAGGAGAACGGTCCACTGAATCAGGCCCCTCAATTAACAACATGCAAAGCAAAGGCGGACCTTCATCTGCTCCTGCGAACCTTTGCCTCCTTGGGACCCCACTTGCTGAACTTGCAGAAGCATCTCATATTTATTCAGAGGCCTCCTCTGTAAAGCATTTATGAGCCCCTTAAAAGATGCTAAAATTGTCTCAAGACATGGTAAACCTTTGCTGTTTAATAAGCTGCATTTTAATAAGGAGACAGGAAAGATGGAGACGGAGGTCTCTCAAGCGGAGCAATCAGTCACCTGCTGCAAATTGGTTTACAAGACATTTTAATATATCTCCAGTTTATTACACAGTTAGTGACCGGGGTGTTGTTTTGCGAGCTCCTCTCCCTAGATGTTGCGCTGGATCTTTTGGGCAGGGGGGAGGGAGGAGGAGGAGGTCTGGGGAAGGAGGAACTGCATGAACAGATCACTGGTGGTGGCAGGAGTTGGAAGGGACCCCATGAGTCATCTAGTCCAACCCTTCAATGCAGGAAAGCAGCTTCTCCCCAGAAGACACTCCTGCCCCTTGTCTGAAGGGGAATTGCAGTTCTGGACTGGAGATTTGGGATTGGCAGTCCAACTGTGCCTCCAGGCGGTCCTCAGATGCATTTCCTGTGGCCCTCAGTCTCATTTCAAAGCCCTTGATTGCTCTCAGAAGATTTCCACAGTACATGATTGGCGGTTAAATTTTGCAAGGCCTGAGGTGCCAAGGTGGCACAAGATCCCTTCTGGGGGTTCAACTCCTTGAGCAGCGACAGGATCTCAGGATCATGGGTTTCAGCACTACGTGGGCAAAAGGTTTCTGCGTTGCAGGGGGCTGGACTAGATGACCCTCGGGGTCCCTTCCAACTCTGCGATTCTGTGATTCTATGAGACTTCTCACTCCCACACTTGAACTGGGCACCACAGTTCAAGAAGGACACTGACAAACTGGAACGTGTCCAGAGGAGGGCAACCAAAATGGTTGTATGATTCTATGATTCCCACCCCAACTTAGCATCGGGATAGGTTTTCCATAAAGAGAATTGCTTCCTATTCCTCCTGGAAATCCCTGTGAAGTCATTCCTCTTCTCCCTATTTTACAGACTGGAACTGAGGCAGAAAAAAGCAAGGAGCAACAGGGAGGGCTCCAGAGGCAGCGAGAGAGAGGCCCCCTGTTTTCCCAAGGTCTCCATTCAGCTCAGTTTGCCTGAGTTAGCACTGAATAGTTAAGTTTTGCGAGGGAGCTTGAGGTGGATTAAAACACTTTCCCATGCCTGTTCCAGGGCAATGGGCACCGTTAAGTAAACCCCATAATAATAAAAAATAATTATAAAGTGAACAAGGAGCTGGTAAATGAGACTGAAGCTTAGACCCCGAACTACAATCCAGAGAGCGGATCTGCTAAACAAATGCTTTGCAATTAGTAGCTTTTTACAGGAGATTATGGCACACTTAGTTTTGCGGAAGTTAAATAAGAGCCTTCATTTAATTACCTGTGCTACAGTAGGGCTGGCTTATGTGTAAAAAACCCTGCCATTGCCCCCCCCCCCTCCGCGACAATGTTAATGTTCACATCTGCTGAGCGGAGATGCCTTTCAGCCAGAAAAGTTGCCAACAGCCTCTGGGAAAGTAGCAAAAGTTGGAGGATTGGCCAATGAGGTGGAAATAAGGAATCAGTGCCTTTGAACCACAGCAGCACTGAAGTACAGGAGGAGATCATCAAAGAAACACAGAACTGGTGGGCTAGAAGGGACTCTGAGGGTCATCTAGTCCAACCCCTTGTGATGCATGAGTCTCAAAGAAAGCAACCAAGACAGATGGCCATCCATCCTCCAAGGAAGGAGAGTCCAGCACCTCCAGAAGGAGTCTGTTCCACTGCCAAACAGCTCTTACCGTCAGAAAATTCTTCCTGTTGTTTAGTCACTCATTGCAATGGGATGGAAGACTGTGGCTCAGGAGTTGGGTTGCCAAGTGACCAGAAAAGAACCTTGGATGATTTTGTGCCAGAACTTTTAAGAGAAGAACATAAGAAGAGCCTGCTGGATCAGGCCAGTGACCCATCTAGTCCATTACCCTGTTCTCACAGATGCACCAAAGGAAAACCAGCCAATGGGATTTGACCACAAGATCAACTTTCCCCTTCTGTGGTTTCCAGCAACTGAGATTGCTGCCTCCAACAGTGGAGGCAGAGCAGAGCCATCCTCTCCTCCTCCATGAATTGGTCCCATCCTCTTCTGAAGCCATTCGAGTTGGGGGCCATCACTGGGAGTTCCACGGTTTCACTACGTGCTGTGTGAAGAGTGGTTTGATCTGGAGAAATTGGGCTGAGAGAGTTGGGTATGCTTAGAAGAAGAGACTGAGAGGAGATATGATGTTGTTGTTGTTTAGTCGTTCAGTCGTGTCCGCCTCTTCGTGACCCCCTGGACCAGAGCACGCCAGGCACTCCTGTCTTCCACTGCCACCCGCAGTTTGGTCAGATTCATGTTTGTAGCTTCGAGAACACTGTCTAACCATCTCGTCCTCTGTCATCCCCTTCTCCTTGTGCCCTCCATCTTTCCCAACATTGGGGTCTTTTCCAGTGAGATATGATAGCCTTCTTCAAATGTCCCACAGAAGATGGAGCAAGCTGGTTTCCCCCTGCTCTGGAGGGGACGACCTGTGATGGCCTGGGATTCAGACTTGGATGCTGAACCTGAGGGATCCCAGCCTGCACAGGAGTCCCCGCCTCCAGATCCAGCTGAGCCGGGGCTGGGGCCTGAGCCTGAAGGGTCCTCACCTGTGCTGGGTCCTCAGGTGCAGGCACCAGCTGAGTCTGCTCTGGCTCCTGAGGTGATGGAGGACCCATTGCCTGCAGGTGCTCCACTCTCAGCCCCGCCAGAGGAAGCTGAGATTGCCTCTGGGTCCGGTCACCCTCCAGCCTCTCCTGAGCTGCTCAGGGCAGAGAGGCGGAGGGAACTGAGTTCCCGCAGGAGGAGTGCTCGCCTCCAGGCCAGGAGAGGCGAGTCACCAGAGGATCGGGGCTGCCCTATGCCTCAGGGCAGATAAAAGCCGGCCAGCCCCATTCCCAAGTTGCGGGAGCAACATTGTTGGTTGCTAGTTCCTGCCTGAACCCTGTCCTGCTTTTCTGCCTGAGCTCCTGACCTGCCCTGGCTCCCTGCTTACAAGCCTGTTCCTTCACCCGACTCCCTGTCCTGCACCCAGCTTCAGCTACTACGGACTGCCTCCACATTGCACATACCAGACCAGATTTGGACCTCGCCTCTCGGGTAACCCATGGGACCAGCACCAGCTTCAAGTTACAAGGAAGGGGATTCTGACTAAACACCAGGAAGAACTTTCTAATGGCAAAAGCTGTTTGACAGTGGAAAGGGTGACCTCAGAAGGTGGTGGACTCTCCTTGACTGCATGGTCATCGACCAGGGATACTTTTGTTGCAATCCCTGCATTGCCGAGGGGTTGGGACCCCATGTCCCTTCCAACTCTTCCATTCTATGATACTATGAAGAGAGGTGTCCACGGGGTCAGGAAGTCCTCTACCTTAGAAGAAGAAGAAGAAGAAGAAGAAGAAGAAGAAGAAGAAGAAGAAGAGGAGGAGGAGGAGTTTGGATTTGATATCCCGCCTTTCACTCCCCTTCAGGAGTCTCAAAGCGGCTAACATTCTCCTTTCCCTTCCTCCCCCACAACAAACACTCTGTGAGGTGAGTGGGGCTGAGAGACTTCAGAGAAGTGTGACTGGCCCAAGGTCACCCGGCAGCTGCATGTGGAGGAGCGGAGACACGAACCCGGTTTCCCAGATTACGAGACTACCGCTCTTAACCACTACACCACACTGGCTCTCAAGTGGCTCTTGAGCTGTTTGATGAAAGCCTACGCTAAGACATCTGGTGCATTGTTTATTTCAATAGCAGCTTGCCAAGTTGGGTTGAGGAGGAAGAGATCTGATAGGTGGAGGCCAAAAGGTTGGTTGGCAAGAACTTACCACCATGGGGTCCCCCTGGATCCCACCAAGTCCAACCTGTCTGGGGTCCTGGGCCTTCCAGGGCGGGGGTCCATTTCCTTCATTGGGGCCAGAAGTTCTGAGCTGGAGGGGTGTGAGGAAGTGGGGAGAGGAGCAGAGAGGGTCCCTCCCTAGACCTCCGAAATGATGATCATCCGACCTTTCCCAGATTCTCCTTAACACAGCCTCCTTCTAATTACAGCCAGATTTAAGAGACTTTCTCATATAGATTTTTCCCGAAAGCTGTAATGAATCATTGCAAGTGAGATTAGACTAACCTTAAAATGATCACACACACACACACAAATGTTCACAGTTTCCTGTGCCAGAAATGGTTTCTTGGCAACTTTAGAAAGAGGACAGTGTAAAAATACTTGACCTGGGTAGGAAGGCAGCACTTGGAGAGGCCCCACCGGGGGGGGGGGGGGGGCTGCATGGGAGAGAGAATTTGTTGGGTCTGCATTTTGAAGCAAAGCAACTTCTTCACACCTCCCAGACTAATACACGAATCAGAATCTAATTAGCATTTGGATTTCACACTTTTTTTTTGCAATGCAGTTCTTGGCTCTGAAAAAGAAAGGGGAAAAAGGTATATTTTAGGATGAAATACATTTAGAAATGCTTATGTGGAGATATAGTGCATATTTAAATGAAGTGCAATGAAATCTGCGTTTAAATGCAAATTTCCATACATATTTTTTTTTAAAAGGCAGGTTAGTGCAGAAATTGTACAGAGCAGATTCTGCACTTCTGAAACGCACAGACCTGGACCTGGTTGACCCAGGTCTCCATCCTGTGTTGTGGGTGTGCTGTGTGGATGTCCACTTCTGGCTGCATTAAGGTTCATGCATTGGTCTGGAAAGTGCAGATTAAGTGGGTTTGCATCAAAAGGGGAACTGAATAAATTCTGTGCACGTGCGTGCACACACACACACACACACACACACACACACGTCTTGAGAGACTGCAACCTTCTTCAGGTATCTTGGAAGATGGTGGACTCTCCTTCCTTGGAGGTTTTTAGGCAGAGCTTGGATGGCCATCTGTCAGGAATTCTTCAGCTGCGGTATCTGCATTTGAAGGTGTTGGACCAGATGACCCTTGGGTCAACTCTGCAATTATATGATTCTATGATAGAGGCTCCTTGTCACGGTCCGGCCTAGGGCAATCGCAGTCCCGTCTGAGGTCGTCGGGGCAAGATGGCAGGGTGGGAGCAGGAACGAGAGTCCAGAAGCCAGGGGTCCGAGGGTCAGGAAGCAAGGAGTCAAGAAGCTGAGGTTTGAGGATCAGGAAGCAAGAAGCCAAACGCAGCAAGGCAGGAAACATGTTGCCATGGCAAAGAGCCAAAGGGAAATGCTGACCTTATATCCCTTCCTGGCTCTTGCCACCAGGTGCTGTGAGTTACCAAGCGGCCTCACCTGTGAGCCACGCCTTGCCTCTCTAGAACAAGCTTAAGGAGGCCCCAGTCCTGCGAAGCCCTACTGGTCACTGGGCCTGGCTCCTGCATGCACTCCGCACACTGCTCTGCACAGCAGCTGGAGGCGTGGAGAGGGCTTGCAAGCCTTGCTTCCTTTTAGAAGGTAGGGCCCAAACCAGTGGATTCAGATAGCAAGAAAGGAGATTCCAGTAGGAAGAACGTCTGGACCAGAGGTCAGCAAACTTTGTCTGCAGGGGCCTGGTCCACTGTCCCTCAGGCCTTGTGGAGGGGCGGACTATATTTTGAAACCCCCCGACTCTGCCCTCCCTTTTCCACAGCACCGGACGAGCCCCGGTGGCTGCTTACCTGTGCCTTGCAAGCTGTAGGGGCTGGCGGTGGTGGAAGGACGATGAGTGGTGCGAAAGGGCTGGCTCTGGAGAGGGGCTGCTTAAAATGGTGCTCTGCCAACCGCAGCTCAACAAAGCCCAGCCCCCTTCCTCCTCTAGGCAGGGCAGGGAGAAGCCGGGAGGAGGGAGGGAGGAGGCGCCACTGCGGTGTGTGTGTGAGGGAGAGGGGGGAATGGAATGGCGCAGAAAGAAAATGGCGCTGCCCAAGCAATCAGAATCCCCATGCCGATCCATGCGGCGATTCCTGGACAGTCCATGGGCTGGATCCAGAAGGCAATTGGGCCGGATCCGGTCCCCAGGCCGTAGTTTGCCGATCCATTGTCTGAATGGTAAGAGCTGTTTGACTACAGGACTCTCCATGGGTGGCCATTTTAAACTTGGGCAGCCATCTGTCAGGGATTCTTGTATTCCAGGGGGTTGGACTAGATGACCCTTGGAGTCCCTTGCAACTCCAGGTTTCTTTGAGAAATGCCAGGAAACAGCCACATGGCAAGACAGAGTTGTTCCGCCAGGCCTTTGGTCCGGGCCCAGTTTGTCCCCCCTCTATGGGACCCTGTATCTTCCCTCTTTGGCCCTTTTACCGGCTCGTGTGGGACCAAGATGGACAGCTGGCCCTGATGAACACTCGAGGTTCCCAACCCCTATGGTTGTAATTCGTGGGCAATCATTTAATTTTATCCTGATTCTAATTTTTAAGCTGTATTTTAATTAATTGTTCGATTGTGTTTTAATGTATTGGATATGTGATGTTAGCTGCCCTGAGCCTGGTCTTGGCTGGGGAGGTCGGGGTATAAATAAAAATTTACTTACTTGCTTACTAAAGCCGCCAGCCCACCCAAAATCTGCTTTTGCTTTGAATGTTCGATTTGCAGCTGCCGCTGGTTCTTCAGCCATTGCATTTGTGTTTCCTTCATTGTCTCTTCTTCTACCCTCCTGGCATGTTCCTTCTAGATGAGCAGCAGGTAATTGCCCCGTAAGTGGTGTTTAGGAAATTAGCAAAATGCTGAAGTGTCAGAATCAAAGGCGTGCCAGGGCGATTAAGCCTTTATTTCCTCGGCATAATGCAAGCTGGCTCCTCCTGGCGGCTCCTTTCCCGCCGAGTCTGGTGGATTCACACCCTTCTGAGATGGCACAATTTCCTCTAAACGGGCTCCCAGAGCTTTATTGTGCGCACTGGGTACGAGGCAGCGAGCTTCGAGCAAAGTTATAAATCTGGAAGGGGCTTGAGGTAGAAATCTGGAAGGAGAGCAGAGAGGGAACGGGTGGGGAGATGGAGAACAGGGCGCCTCTCTCTGCTGCTGCCTCACTGGAAATCCCTGGTTTGCTCCCAAAGGAGCTTTTCCTGATTTTTATTTTATTTTATTTTTTAAAGAAGATGGGTGGTTCTAGGCCAACCCCAACCTCTCTCACCACCAAAGGAACACAAGTGAACAGCAGAGAACCCGCACAAGCAGTGCTGACACAAAACCCCACATATAGTAAGTAAAATAGAAACATCACCCCCACTCATATTTTTGCCCCTCCACCTCTTTCCCCCTATTCTTCCTAATGTCTCAACAAATGAAACCAAATTGTAAAAAAAAAGTTTTTAAAATATTGTTACGTGGGAAAAAAATACGAGAGAGAGACATTGCACATACCTTTGTAAATCAAGAAAATCTTTAATAAAAAATACATTTAAATAATAATAAAAAAGATGGGTGGTGAGGAGCAAATCTGTGCTTCATACAGTTAGTGTGGGATAACCGGTCTCGTATAATCGACATGCTTAAGTCTAATTAATGCATAAAGGGGTCAATACATAGGGTAAGCAGTCTTGCCAGGTTTAGCCTAGACCTCACCCCCTTACCTTGAGATGAAAGGGGTAATCAAGGCTATTGTTTCCCCCCAATTTGCACAGCTAAGTGTATGACAAGGTTTGAGCTGGTCGCTCCTGCTCAGACCACATGGCTTTCACAAACCTCTCTTCAGTTCCTCTACCAATAATTCCTATACCAATAACTGAAATTCCTATGCCAATAATTTAGGAACTTTAACCTCTTTATAACAAAGCCAAGTTTTGCTGCCTTTTCTGACTGATGCATGGAAAAGCACATGAATCTGACCTTTGAGGAGTTTGTAAGTAAACCTGTTTTTCACTTACCAAACTGGTGGTCTTTCCTTATGCTGGGGTAAGGGGGAAATTTGGGGACTCATTTGAAAGGGAATATTGTAAAGGTCTTACAGCCTATATCTCCACGCTTCCTTTTGCTGCATATTTTGCGATTTTAAATCTCTGCAGGGGTTCTCTCACTTGCCCGAAATGTGGAGCTTGGCGTCCAGGATTTCTTCTGGAAATTTCTTCTGAGTAAAGGGCAACAAACAAAGAAAGGAACAAGGGTCCCTGATGGCAAGTCTTGGAAGGGGGAGGTCAGCTGTGGGGCTATCAGGAAAACACTGCCCAGAAAGAATTTGGATGTGACCAAGACATCAAGGTTGTGTGTGTGTGTGTGTGTGTGTGTGTGTTTGGCCATGTTTTATGAGTGGATACATTGGCATTTATTTAGAAGTATTTCCCATAATGATACATTGAAATCCTTCCCTCTTCCTTCCTGACTGAGCTGAAAAACGCCTCTTCTCGGGAAAGGGGTCTGGGGTGAGGATTGTTTGCGCTGCTCTTAGCAGGTCACTCTAAGCTCTGTAAAGCCTCGAAATCCTTTAAACGGGGGAAATATGTATTTGAGCAGCCGAAGCCGCCATTGCCAGGCGACCTAACAGGTTTCGCTGTAAGTGCTCCTGTAGATGAGTATCTTCAAAGCGCCGACGTGGCTGCTTGGCAAATCGTATTTGTGCACATCAAGGAGAGGAGAGAAAGAGAGAGAGCCTTTCGAGCCAGCTCCTTCTTCGCAAGTGACTCCAGACATGAATTATGGAAATTGCCTCTCTTGCAAATGCTCTCGCGCACACACACCCTGGGCTATAGCGCTTTGCATAGCCTGCCGGCTGCTTTTACTATTACAGAGCATCTCGTCTCTATTGCAGCAAAGAGCCTTGCATAAACCCTGCCTTGTCTCTCTTTGATTTGGATCAACTCTCTGCAAAATATTGTACAGCTAAATGGTGCCTTTCTTTCCTCCTCCTCCTCCTCCTCCTCTTCCTCTACCCATCCTCCTTCATCTCTCTCTCCTCCATTCTCTTCTTTGTCCTCTTCTGCTTCCTCTTCCTCTCCTCTTTTTGGCTCCTCTTCAATCCATCATTGCCTTTGCTGAATGACCACTGATGGATGGAATCCACTGATGCCAAACTCAGTCTAAGGTGGCTTCCATGTGGCTTCTGCGGGGGGAAACAAGGGCTCCTTCCTATAATCCTAACTTGCAAATGTTCATCCTGCTTACGGAAGTCCAGCAGATGGAAGGTGACTCCGAGCCATGAGAATTTGGATGCTCATCAGAATGGCCTGGTGTGGCCCCCACTGCCATTCTGCAAGATGGAACAATGGCTGGCATCTATCGAAGAACATAAGAAGAGGCTGCTGGATCAGAGCAAAGGGGCCCATCTAGTCCAGCAGCTTGTTCTGACAGTGGCCAATGAAATGCCTCAATGGGAAGCTTGCGAGCAGGATCTGAGCACAAGAGCATCTCTCTCCCCTCCTGGAGTTTCCTGTAACTGGGATTCAGGAGCATCACTGCCTCTGGCCGTGGAGGCAGAGAAGAAAGGGTTTCTTCTGATTTCTTTCTCCATCTTTAATTGAAGGCAAAAGGGGTGGGGAGGAGGAACAGTGAAGTTCTGGTCAAGATTGAGAAAGTTCTACCCAGTCAGAATTAAATAGAGTTAAAGCAAACTCTATGGTATGTGTCACGAATGAGTAAATGGGGGAGAGTTCTTCAAGGAGCATCAAGGAAACTCTTTGGAGAAAGTACCCTTGTGGTTTAAGAACATAAGAAGTTCCTGCTGGACCAGGTGAGTAGTCCATCAAGTCCAGCATCCTGTTCTCACAGTGGCCAGCCAGAGGCCCATTGTGGGAAACCTGCAAGCAGGATTTGAGCACAAGAGCTTCCAGCAACTGGTAGTCAGAATCCTGGCTAGAAGCCCTCGATAGCCCTCTCCTCCATCATAAATTTGCCCAATCCTCTTTTAAAGCCATCCAAGTGGGTGGCCCTCAGTGCCTTCTGCAGAAGTGAGTTGAACTACTCTGCTTCCCCGCTCGCCCCCTCCTCACAGACATCAATCTCTGTCCAGTACCTCTTCAGCTTACCTCCCCCTGGGGGCTACTCTCCTCTTTGCTTTGCCCCCCACTCCCAGTTTAACATCCCCAAACAACTTGCCAAAATGGAGTGCCAACCCCACCCCAAGCTGAGGAGAGCCACACATCCATATTCATCTGGCTTTTTCACATTAGGAAACATGGACCGCTAATTGTTGAGGGACTCACCTGTCAGGTAGCAGCCTCTTCAATATTGAAACACAAACAGGGAGGAACGGCATAAGCCCAGGCTTCCAAAAAAAGCAGCTTGTTAAGAGTTCTCCAAATTGCCACGTTCTTCTGAAAGGGCACCCTGAGGCTTTGACCATGCACCTCTCTCCAGAAAAGCTCTCCCTCTGGGTGGGGTCAACAGAAGGCACTGAAGTCATTCAGCAGACTGCAGAGTCTCATGCCCTACAACCTTCAGTGTTGTTGAAACAAGGAGGGCTTCCTCTGTGAACAGCAGCAGGCAAGGGTCCCCTTGAGCCATGGCAGTTTGTTCTGTGAACAAAGCACAGCACAGTCATACCTCGGGATAAATACGCTTCAGGTTGAGCACTTTCGGGTTGCGCTCCACGGTGACCCGGAAGTAATGGAGCGAGTTACTTCTGGGTTTCGTCGCTCACGCATGTGCAGACGGTCAAAATGACGTCACGTGCATGCGCAGAAGTGGCAAAACATGACACGTGCACTCGCAGACGTGCTGTTGCATCTTATGTTATGTTTGGGATGCGAACGGGGCTCCAGAATGGATCCCATTCACATCCCGAGGTACCACTGTACAGTGCTTTAAAGAGAGCCCGTGTGGTGTAGTGGTTAAGAGCGGTGGACTCCTAATCTGGTGAACCGGGTTCGCTTCCCTGCTCCTCCACATGCAGCTGCTGGGTGACCTTGGGCCAGTCAGACTTCTCTGAAGTCTCTCAGCCCCACTCACTTCACAGAGTGTTTGTTGTGGGGAGGAAGGGAAAGGAGAATGTGAGCCGCTTTGAGACTCCTTAAAGGGAGTGAAAGGCGGGATATCAAGTCCAAACTCTTCTTCTCTTCTTAAAAAAATAATGTTTAGGGGTACTCTCATTTTCCTACTCATATTGAAATACTGCCCTTCAATGAGGCCAAACTTAGATTCACAAAATCTTTTGGGGTATGTGTACCCCTGCTCCTCCCTGGAACAAAAGCACTGGGGCAGTATATCAGTTCAATAAATAAAATAAAATAAATGTCAGGAAGAAGGGGTGTCCCTGTTGCCCCTGGGCCAGATTCCCTTGGGAGGTTGTGGGCTCTTCTTCCTGGGAGGTTTTTTAGCAGGGGTTGGACAGTCATCTGCCAGGGATGCTTTGCCTGAGATTCCTGCATTGCAGGGGGTGGGAATGCAGAGCCTTCCAACTCTACAATTCTATGATTCCAAGAGGCAGAATTTCTAGATGACTGTAGCCGGAACAGTTGGTCATGGAAGCGATCAAAGGAGCAGCAACCTTGGACTTAATTCTGAGCGGCAGCCAGGACCTGGTGTGAGATGTAAGTGATTCTATGATAATACCCGAAATGCGCTTGGATGGGTCCAACTGGCCCGGGGCTGGTGGTTTGTCTGTGATGGAAAGCTGGATGTGAGTGCTCTGTGGGCTTCTGCACCTGGTCCTGGCGATGAGATCCGGCTCTTCTGATGTGCATGAGAGGGCTGGAAGCAGGCTCTTCCTCCTCGCCATTTGCGCTGCAACCCAGAGGCTGCTTGTGCTGATTCCTTCTTTTTGAAGCAGCCTGTGGCGCTCTCTGCCAGCCTGACGGTGCCCCTGGCCTGCCATGCCTCTGCTGCCAGCCTGGAAAGTGTGGTCACCTGTGCCCACTTGTGCAGCTGGCTGGGCCTCCCTGCCTTGCCCAGTCATCTGCCTGCTTCTGATAAAAGGAGAGAAGAACCAGGCTCTGGCAAGAGGGCATCACGCTGGGAGTCTCAGGGCTTGGCTGAGTATCTCTGGGCATGGGGTCAGGGTAGGGGTGTGACAGGGTATTGTTTGCTATTCATATGCCGCCTTTCAGCCAAAAAAGACACCCCAAGCCAACTCACAACCAATGCAAATGCAAACATAGCAGTGTAAATGCAATGGGATGCAATAAAAACCAAACTTGAATCATAGATTTGTAGAGCTGGGGCCCTGAGAATCATCTAGTGCAGGGTAGGCAACCTAAGGCCCGTGGGCCAGATGCGGCCCAATCGCCTTCTCTCTTTTCTTTATGTATATATTTTTTTATTAGTTTTTTAACATACCATTTTCAACCGTAATTAAACATACTTTTACATCTTATTCAATTTTTTGACTTCCATCAGTCCTGTCTGAAAATTTTCCAATCTAGTCTCTTAGTATGCATTTCTTACTTTCCCTATTAGATTTAAGACTCATAACCAATATCTCTATCTTTTTCTACTTTGTAACACTTCATATATTTCTCCTTACAAAACGAGCATAATTTGTTGGTTACAATTGCTCTTCAAATAGGTTGTATACTTCTTCCAATCTTCTGTAAATCTCTGCTCCCACAGGTTTTGAATCCTTCCTGTCATTTTGTCCAATTCTGCATAGTCCATTAATTTCGTCTGCCATTTTTCTTTTGTCAGAATTTCTTCTTGTGGCCCAATCGCCTTCTCAATCCGGCCCGCAGACGGTCCAGGAATCAGCATGTTTTTACATGAGTAGACTGCGTCCTTTTATTGAAAAGGCATCACTGGTTATTTGTGAGCATAGGAATCTGTTCATTTCCCCCCCAAAAATATAGCCTGGCCCACCACATGGTCTGAGGGATGGTGGACCTGCCCAGGCCTGAAAAACGTTGCTGACCGCTGATCTATTGCAGACATGTTCAACAGGTTGACCGCGATTGACAGGTGTGCTCCAGATCACCAGGGTGCTCCAGATCGACCATGGGATTAAAGAAAGTGGGCAATGAATGTCGCCCCCTGCCCATGGCTTGTCTGGGAGTAGATCGCAGTCTCTTGGGAGTTAGATGTTCCTGATCTAGTGCAACCCCCTGCAGCTGTTCCATACAGAGCTCGAACCTGCAACCTTGGCATTATCACCGCCATGCTCTAACTAACTGAACTTTCAAAAGTATTAAAACACTGTTGCATGTCACCCCAATCTTGGAGCAATGAGAGACTCCAGGGAGTTCAGCCGCTTATCCCTGACAAATGGCCATCCAACCGTTGCTTGAAAACTTCCAAGGAAGGAGAGTCCAGCTCCTCCCAAGGGAGACCGTTTCACTATGGAACAGCTCTTACAGTACTGTCAGAAAGGTGCCTCTGCTCCTGAACCCCTGACACGTATGTTTAGTCGCAATCTCCTTTCTTGTAACTTGAAGCCATTGGTTTGAGTCCTATCCTCCAAGGCAGGAGAAAACAAGCTTGTTCCCTCTTCCATGGGACAGCCTTTGAGATATTGGACGATAGCTATCATGTCTCCTATTTTCCAGATAAACATAACCAGCTCCTTCAATCATTCATCACAAGACTTGGGTTCCAGACGCTTGATCATCTTGGTTGCCCTCCTCTGTGCACCTTCCAGCTTATCAATATCCTTCTCCCTGTGAGAGGTCTGGAGAGCGGCAACACAAGAACGGGCCTTTTCTGTGGTGGCTCCCGGCTTGCGAGATGCTCTCCCCAGGGAGGCTTGCCTGGCACCTACCTTACCTATCTTTAGGCACCAGGTGAAAACTTCCCTCTATAATCAGGACAGGACTTTAGCTTTTAACTATCTGTGGCTTTTTAGAAGTGGGCAGGATGTTTTTAATGTATTTGTTCCACCTGGTTTTAATGTGCAGTGGTACCTTGGTTTTCAAACAGCTTAGTTCACGAACAACTTGGAACCCGAATGTTGCAAAACCAGAAGTAGATGTTTCAGTTTTTGAACTTTTTTTCAGAAGCCGAACATGCTCCGTTTTGAGTCCCCCTGCGTTTCCTGTTGCGCTGCTCATTTGTGTCCCCCTGTTGTAATTCAAGCCTTCCATTTCCTATTGCAATGTTCTGAGGTGATATTTGGAGCTTACATTTGGAGCTTTCATTTTTGCTATTTATTTTGTGTTTTTTGTTTTAAGGCTTTTTCAGTTAATTTGTTTTTGTGACTGTGTGGATCCCAATTCAGCTATTGATTAATTGACTGATTGATTGATTGATGGTGAGACTGTGGAAATGGATAAAAGCCCCCCCCCCCTCCAAACAATGACTATCATCAGTGCAGGTAAGAAAAAATTCTAATTTTATTTTTTATCATCTACAATTCTCTTTTATTTATTTTATAATACAGTACATTGATTATTGCTTTCATTTTATGGTCTCGTTAGATAGTAAAATTAATGTTAAATGGCTGTTTTAAGGGTTGTTTTTAAAAGTCTGGAACGGATTAATCCATTTTGCATTACTTTCTATGGGAAAGCACGCCTTGGTTTGGGAACGCTTTGTTTTGGAATGGACTTCCAGAACAGATTAAGTTTGAGAACCAAGGTACCACTGTATCTCTCTCTGCCTGTTTCTTTAGTGGAATGTCACTTTGGGTTCCCCTGGACACGATAAAATGACTAACAAATTCTAATCAGCATCAACGGCAGCCTTGCCATGCTTGGAAGTGGAACAGTGATGGATCCTGCTGCAATGGCCGTTGATAGCCAATCAGTACTTTCCCTTTCAACACCTTCCGATAATTGCCCTTAAATCAATTTGTTATAAGTTAGGTGCTCATTTCCCACAAAGGTGAGCAAATCAATCCATCAATGTCAAGGCACGTTCCCTGGGTGAATTTAGGGGGCATCTCATCCCTCCTGCCGACGAGCGATTTCCCTCCCCCTCGACAAAAGCAACTCATAAAGCATATTGGCACGATCTCCTGTGTTTCACCCCCCAAGACACCCCCCCCCCCCCCGCTTGAGCCACTTAATAGGATTCCTGTCCATACGGAATAATTCTGCTGAGCTCTCCGCACAGCCGCCTGGAAAGAGCCTTGATAGCTGCCTCCTTAATTGGTTTCTTTGCTTCATAATATCCGAGAAATAAAAGAGGCAATAATTGATTATCCTTGCTCAAAGAAGTGGCGGCCTGATTTCCAAAAGGCTGCAAGAGGCCCCTTTCTCACCTCTCTCCAGAGCTGGGGCTTTCCTTTTCCTGGCTTTGAGCACATCGAGTTTGTGTGTGATCACATGGAGGTGGTGCAGTGAGTCATTGCGTCTGGCCGTTCACCAGGAGGTTGGTGGTTTGAGCCCACCAAGGGGTAGCTTGGGGCAGGATCCCTGCACTGCAGGCGGCTTCGCTGGATGACCCTTGGGGTCCCTTCCAACTCTACAATTACATGATTCTAGGCTGATCACCGAAGAATGGATGCTTTTGAATTCTGGTGCTGGAGGAGACTCTTGAGAGTCCCATAGACTGCAAGAAGATCAAACCTCTCCATTCTGAAGGAAATCAGCCCTGAGTGCTACCTGGAAGGACAGATCCTGAAGCTGAGGCTCCAATACTTTGGCCACCTCATGAGAAGAGAAGACTCCCTGGAAAGGACCCTGATGTTGGGAAAGATGGAGGGCACAAGGAGAAGGGGACGACAGAGGACGAGATGGTGGGACACTGTCCTCAAAGTTACCAGCATGAGCTTGACCAAACTTCTGGAGGCAGTGGAAGACAGGAGTGCCTGGCGTGCTCTGGTCCAGGGGGTCACAAAGAGGCGGACACGACTAAACGACTAAACAACAACAACAACAGGGTGTTTCAACACGGAACTACATTTTCAGAATGGAGAACAGCCTTTGCCAAAGGTCTCATGGGCTTTGAAGACACTCGAACGCAGTACGCAAGGGAGAAATGTGCTAAGATGAAGGCATGCTTGGTAAATCCACACCGTGATCCACTCCAGCCCAGAAACCAATGTCCCCACTGTGGAAGGGTGTGAGGGTCCAGAATTGGCCTCCACAGTCATTTACAGACTCATTGTTAAGAAGACCGTGTTCATGGAAGACAATCTTACTTGGCTACAAGGGATCTCCAAAGAAGAAGACATTTCCACCATATGCAAGCACAGTCAGGCTTTGCTCCCCCCACCTTTTTTTTGGGGGGGGGGGTAAATTTTGTGCTTTACCACTCTCACCTTCCTGAAAACATGTTCTCTCCTATCGAAGATTTTATATCAACTGCTCTCCCCCCTTAAAAAAACCCCTAGGTTGTTTGTCATTTTCTTTACGGCTCCTTGAAAAAGGTCCAACGTCTTCCATTAATTAAGCAGCTGAGAGGAAGGAGAGGGCACCAACTTCTGAGGACATCTGCACCATGGTTGAACAGCTCCTACCACAAGAAAGCCCTTCCTGATGCTTAGTCAGAATCTCCTTTCTTGTAACTTGGAGCCATTGGTTTGGATCCTACTCTCCGGAGCAGGAGAAAACAGGCTGGCTCCATTTCCCATGTGATTTCCCTTCAGATATTTGGAGATGGATGTCATATCTCCTCTCAGTCTCCTCTTCTGTTGCTGCATCACCCTGCAGATTCCATACTGGGAGTCTCCCTTGCCTTCGTGCTGTGCCACAAGGTACAATGGTGTCCTCAGTGCTATGGAGGATGGATGGCGGCTAACTGATTGAAGTTGAATCCTGACAAGACAGAAGTACTGTTTCTGGGGGACAGGGGGGCAGGCTGGTGTGGAGGACTCCTTGGTCCTGAATAGGGTAACTGTGTCCTTGAAGGACGAGGTGTGCAGCCTGGGAGTCATCTTGGACTCACAGCTGTCCATGGAGCCGCAGGTCAATTCTGGGTCCAGGGCAGCTGTTTACCAGCACTATCTGGTACGCAGGCTGAGACCCTACCTGCCCGTGGACTGTCTTGCCAGAGTGGTGCATGCTCTAGTTATCTCCCTCTTGGACTACTGCCATGTGCTGTACGTGGGGCTACCTTTGAAAGTGACCCAGAACCTACAACTAATCCAGAATGCGGCAGCTAGACTGGTGACTGGGAGCGGCCGCCAAGACCATATAACACCAGTCTTGAAAGACCTACACTGGCTTCCAGTATGTTTCTGAGCACAATTCAAAGTGTTGATGCTGACCTTTAAAGCTCTAAATGGCCTCGGTCCAGTATACCTGAAGGAGCATCTCCACCCCCATCGTTCTGCCCTGACACTGAGATTCAGCACTGAGGGCCTTCTGGCGGTTCCCCCCCTGTGAGAAGTGAGGTTGCAGAGAACCAGGCAGAGGGCCTTCTTGGTGGTGGCACCCACCCTGTGGAACGCCCTCCCACCAGATGTCAAAGGAAAAAGCAACTACCCCACTTTTAAAAGACATCTGAAGGCAGCCCTGTTTAGGGAAGCTTTTAAAATCTGAATGACTATTTTATTATATATTTTGTTGGAAGCCACCCACAGTGGCTGGGGAGACCCAGCCAGATGGGCGTATTATTATTATTATTATTATTATTATTATTATTATTATTATTAACATTCAATAAAACTTTCCCTCCCTGTCCTCCTCCCTTTTCAGAATGAATCTGGACTTTTGCTGGCACAGAAATATCGCAAATCTTTTCCTAGGTTCATTGTAGCTGCATATTGTTAATTACAAGAATGATGAAAGGGCCTTTAACTAATCATTAAGAAGCAGATCATTTTATCAATATGTCTCTGAGACGGGGGGGGGGAGGGGGGAGGAAAGCAAAACTGCCAAAGACTCTCCTGCGAAGTTTAACGAGCCGTGATGAGATTTGAGATCAATCTGCTTTTCAGAAGCGCAGATGCCAAACCTGAACTTCCTGTCCTTCTTCCAGAAGCCCAAAGGCAAAGATTGATTGAGTTTTATTTGCAATAAGACTAATAATCAGAAATGGACCTTTTATGCCAGAAAAAGAGGAGTGGAAAATGGCAATTGACTCTGATGTGCTTTAATTAGAAAGGGATTCTGGAGCTTTGCAGGGAGTTGTCTAGAGGATCCCTGGAGTTTCCTTCCAGCTCTGCAAGTACCTGAAGGGCTGCCACCTGGAAGAGGGAGCAAGCTTGTTTTCTCCTGCTCTGGAGGGAGGGCCTGAACTGCTGTTTTCAACCAAAAATGTCAATGATTTCCCTTCTTCTCTTTCCATCGTTCATTTGGCATATCATAAATCCCTGCATATTTTACATAAGCCAAACCATTCAGTATTGCATTATTGCATCCATCAAAACTTGTTTACACTATTGACTTTATCTTAATGCTGCCAACGCTTTCAAGTGTACACAATCCCCCCCCCCATATTCAATAAACATTTTCCAATCTTCTTTCTTCTTGTTCTCTTATTCTCTATGTTAGGTCCATAGGCTGTGCATATTCCATCAGTTTCAGTTGCCATTCTTCCTTAGTTGGGACCTCGCTCGTTTTCCTTTCTTGGGCAAACAAGACATGGGCCGCAGAAGTGGCATACATAAATAACCTTTTTTGACACCCGGGAATTTCCATCTGAATTATCCCCAACAAAAAGGACTCTGGTTTGCTTGGGGTTTGTTTTGGAAAAGTACTTTTAAACATTTTTTTTTCAATTCATTATGAATGATTTCCCAATATTCTTTTACCTTTTTACAGGTTCTCAACATATGGAAGAATGTTCCCTCCACCTCATTGCATCTCCAGCACTTATCCGATTCTGTATTGTACATCTTAGCAAGCCTAGGTAAAGGTAAAGGGACCCCTGACCATTAGGTCCAGTCGTGGCCGACTCTGGGGTTGCGGCACTCATCTCGCTTTATTGGCCAAGGGAGCCGGCATACAGCTTCCAGGTCATGTGGCCAGCATGACTAAGCCGCTTCTGGCAAACCAGAGCAGTGCACGGAAATGCCGTTTACCTTCCTGCCAGAGCGGTTCCTGTTGATCTACTTGCACTTTGACATGCTTTCGAACTTCTAGGTGGGCAGGAGCAGGGACCAAGCAACGGGAGCTCACCCCATCGCGAGATTTGAACCACCAACCTTCTGATTGGCAAGTCCTAGGCTCTGTGGTTTAACCCACAGTGCCATCCGCGTCCCTTTTCTTAGCAAGCCTACTTGGAGTTAAATAGCACCTGTAAATCATTTTCAAGTACTTCTCCTTCAATCCTATGCAATTTCCTCATTTTCCATTTCCTCACTTTACCATTCTGATTTCCGAAGGTTCAGAGCTGGTTACAATACATAAAATAAGTTGCCTCTGAAGCAAAGGTGCAGTCAGACATGAGGATTACTGCCTTAGCTTTCCCTCATTACAATGCTAGGGCTTCTGTCACAGTTTCCAATGCTCCTTTTATGCTGCTTTACCTGTTGCATTATGGAATTGAGGCTTTTTTGCTCAATATACCACCCGATCACGCAGAAATTCATTCACACCGTTGGGCGTGGTTCAACACCACAGCAGACATCTTTGGACTTGTCACAACTCTCTGTATGCAGGCAGGCTCCTGTTTCCCCCTGAGAACAACAGGAGAGAAACTCACGCTGGAAGACCGCCTCAAATTTCATTGCATTGTGCGATCCAGGAAAATGATGGGGAAATTACAGCACTAATATTCTTCGTGAACAGGGTTGCAAATGATTTGTTCCCTTTTCTTTCTGGAAGCAATTAAAGTAGGAACGAGCACTAAATGTCTGCGAGATCCCTGTGGATCTTCAGAAGCAGCTTTTACGTTGAGTGTAAGATCACATAAAATGTGGAAATTATCAGGTAAGGAAACGTCAGAAATGGAAGGAAGGACTGAAGGCAGGGCAAGCCAAGCCTCCCTTGCCACATCACTGGGAAGGCAGTTCGGGAAGGCAGACTCCACAAAATCCTCTTTCCGTTTTGGAGAGGGCTTTGCATAATAAAATCCAGAATCACATCTAGACTCTCTCCCCCCCAACCCGGTTTGTTCTTTTCTCCTGAGGAAACTGTGGGAATGCTGTGGGTAACAGAAGAGGATATACTGAGAGGATATTATCCTTCCTATCTTTCTCTAGCAAGTTTCTACATACAGCAGAGTACATTCCCCCTTTTACACAGCAGAAAGCTGGTTGCAGACTCCTGTGAGTCTCTTAAGACTCTGGCTTGCCCATATTGAGATGTTCCTGGCAAGACCCCTTGAATCCCTCCTAAAAGAATGAAGACACCACAGTCTTATTCATAAGTAACAAAAAGAAGTTTACTCACGATCAGGCAGAGCACCGTGTGATCCCAGAAGGCAGGCTTAAAGTTACAAATACATAGAAATAGGTTTACCCCGTACGCGAGGTAACCATGGGACTGCTGGCTGAGAGCCAGGTGAGTCCAGGTGAAGCAGGAAGCAGAAAAGGGACAAAAAAGAAGGGAGGGTGGCTACGTGACTTGGCCTTTCACCAGATCTGGAAAAGGTCAAGCCCACCTAGTGGTCACATGCAAAGGAAGGATGCTGCAGCCAGGTGGAACAGGAAGTTCAAACTGGCTGGACCAATGTTCCCCTGCATGTCTACTCTAGCCAAACAGGTAATGCTGTACTTGACTGGTCCAGTGGATTACATGCCACAGAAACTGCGACAAGCAGCAGAACTCCCAGCATGCTCCAGGGTGGGGTGGCCCCCTTCCCCTCACCTGCACAGAGCATTGCTGCAAAAGTACCGCTCTGGAGCGCAATGGGACCTACAACCCAATCATAGGAATGCTTCTCTAGCTGCACATCCTGTTGAGTTCAAAGAGATTGGCAGTCCAGTCCCACCTAGGGATGCTTCCCTCTATTTTACAGCCCCCTGCAAAGTCTCCCTTCCACTGCTGCCTCTTCCTGTCCACCTGCCCCCCCCCCAGCACTTCCCTCCCTCCCTTCCTTCCCTCCTCCCTCCCTCCACTGCTCCTTCCAGGCTCTGCTGGATAGCCTGTTCCTCCTAGTCAGGTGGTCAGTCAGGGTGGGAGGAAGCAGGGGAGCTCTGGGACCCTGATCTGTCCCCCCAAAAAACCTGTCACGGAAGCACCTGCCTCACTGGGCTCATGGCAGAGTTGGCTCCGATTCACAGGCTTTGAAAGAGAACAACACTTTCAATTAATTAAATTATTGATGCTTGTGGAAACTTAGAGCTGGGTAGAAGGTCTATTTTACTTAGAGGAAAATCCGCACTCCAGCAGCAGAGGGTGGGAGGGAGAGTTATTTGTTGTTGCTATAAGGCAATTCCATTTAAACTTGAAAAGTTTGTATAAAATTGAGCACCACCCTCATTCTCCGCCGAGCTGCAAGGTTCCTGGTGGTTCTGGGCAACAAACAGGTTCTGTGTTCCTTTGAGAAGCAAGACGCAGCGCAGACTGGTGTGGCTTTAAGGAATATGGTGGATGCCATAAAAAAAGCCTGAAGCATTTTTGTTAGGGATTGTAGGAAAAGACCTGCTAAGGAAATTCAAGAATATATTCATGTATGCGACAACGGCGGCAAGAGTCTTAATAGTACAAGGATGGAAGAATGAAGAAATCCCGACAAAGGAACTATGGCAAGAGAAACTGATGGACTATGCGGAACTGGCGAAATTGACGCACAAACTGTGTGATAGGGACAACTGTGACTTTAAAGAAGAATGGGAACCTTTTACAAAGTACTTAAAGAAGCAACAAAATGAACTGGAATCCTTGGCAGGTTTTGAATAAACAAACACAAATTTATTATTGGTAAGATATGGACAGATAATTTAAGGATTTTTATAATTTTACAATATTCAGAGAATAACATATGCTGAAAACAAGAGAGAGGAGATGAGGGAAGTCTGGGTGGGGCTGGGAGGATGGGCTCTTCTTAGGGAGGGGGGAGGGAAAAATAGGGGAGGGTGAGGATGATATGTTTTTGATAAATTGTTATGCTGAAATTCTTAATAAAAATTATTCAAAAAAGAAAAAAGAAATATGGTGGATGCACCTTGTCAGGGAACTGCCATCGGCTCAGGGGCGAGAGGGGAAAAGCTGGGTGGATTACAGAGAGACCCCAAAGATCGTGGGAAGCAGCACCTCCTCAGCGGAGGAGAGTAACCACACCTCCAGCGGAGAGGAGCTTCAGGGCTCGGAGGAGGCGAGGCAGTGCCAGGACACCTTGCCTGGGCAAAGCGGGGAGGAGAGAGGTCCTCCATTACCCACACCCTCCTTGCGCAGTAGGCTTCCACGCCGAGAGGGGAGGTGCAGACTGGGCGTCAAGAAACTACTCTGATGGGGAAGGTTTAAGGACCGCCCACTCTCAGATTCTGCCAGTGAATGAGCGAGCCACAGAAGAGTGGCGCTCTGCATGGTGAAGGGTTTTTGGCACCAATAAGGAGGCTTTACAGCCGATCAGGGAGGAACTTCCCTGATTGCTCTCGAGTAACCCCGATACCATTACACACCTATTTGCACCTAAGTTTGGGTGGAGGGAGTCACAGCATGGGCATCTCCAGGGGCTTCTGCCCCACATCAGGGCATCACCAGAGTCCCAGGCAGCTCTCCTCCCCTGCCTTCAGCCAGCCTGCCCAAGATGGATCTGCCCGTTTCCTCAGCTGTCCCAAGCCTTTTGCCAAAGGCCCCCAAGGATTCCTGTCCAAATCTCCAATCTCTGGTCACAGCTTAGGGCAAGTGGGGAGGACATTTCCCTAGGATTGCCAATGGCTCTCAGTGGCCCTGTCTTGTTTCTCAGTGCTCTAGAACAGGCTAGCCCTCTTAAGCCGCTCCCTTCGTATCACAAAAAATCTAAACCCTACCATTAAAAAAGGAAGTGGGGCAAGCTTTTGGTCCATCGTTTTGGAGTCTGCGTGCCCCATCAGCCTGACAGTGCCATTCTGCCCCCCCCCCCCCGACTTTCTCTCGTTCTTTTTGTCTTGAGGTGCGGCTACCCTGACGGAAAATGTCAAGGCCATTTGGCGCTGAGCTTTCGAAGACTATTATTCCGTGCCAGAAGCAAATGGCTCTCCTAATCAGGCTCCCGCAAGCGCCTGACTGGGATCACAGCAACATTTGCCAGGCGCCCTAAACGGAGGTTATTTTTAGTCCCCGGGAGCCAGAGCACCAATAAGCAATAATGACAAACAACCTTTCTGATGAGAAGCCTGGGAGCAGAAAGAAGACTCGTCCCCAAGGCGTGATGTACCATCACCTGTCTTTCATTGCGGCAAGATTTCTTTGTACTTACAACTCCTGATTTGCATCCCTCTCCAGAGGGGCAGGGAAAGGCAGGCTCACTTGTCGCAGGAGGCCTGGGAGATGTTAGCATTTATTGCCTTCAGCTGCCTACCTCTTCAGACTGACTAGTTTCTGGGACACATGGACATTTAGGCGATGAGGATTGTATCACTTGGTCACTGTGGTTGTCCGAAGGGCAAACCTCTAATCTTGGCAGGTCAGCCAAGCTTCTGGGATGTGGAAAATCTCAAGGTGAGGCAGGTCATCACTTCACCTCTAGGTCCCAGTCTCTGTCCTGGTCCACAGGCAGGTCAGAGATCATTTCACACCTGACCAGCTTTACTCTTCAGGAAACTTTCAGTCAAGGGGTAAAGGTAAAGGGACCCCTGACCATTAGGTCCAGTCATGGACGATTTTGGGGTTGCGGCGCTCATCTCGCTTTACTGGCCGAGGGATCAGGCATACAGCTTCCGGATCATGTGGCCAGCAGGACTAAGCCGCTTCTGGCGAACCAGAGCAGCACATGAAAACACTGTTTACCTTCCCGCCGGAGCGGTACCTATTTATCTACTTGCACTTTGATGTGCTTTTGAACTGCTAGCTTGGCAGGAGCAGGGACCGAGCAACGGGAGCTCACCCCGTCACGGGGATTCGAACTGCCGACCTTCTGATCGGCAAGTCCTAGGCTCTGTGGTTTAACCCACAGCGCCACCCGCGTCCCTTAGTCAAGGGGTAGGTTGCCTCAAAAGAAATCTAGTGTCCAGATGTCATGGGGAAGCTGGAAGCAGAAAGGTGGGAGGCACCAGCTGGGGAACCACCAAGGAAAGAAGGCTCAGAGTCTGGCGAGTGGTGGTGGCATGACTGTGGGTGGTCAGAGAAAGAAAAGAGAGCAAACTGGGTGGAGGAGGAGGTGTTAGAAGCTGGATAGGTAAGAGGGCTTAGTGAGCTGGGAGAGTCTGTGGCAGAGAAGCAGGAGAAGAGGGAGGCCAAGAGGCAGAGATGAGTCAGGCAGGTGAAGAAGCCAGGGCTTCTCTCTCTTCTGCTGTGACAAGCTCCCCCTCCACTCAATCTGCTAGGATCAGAAGAGGTAAGAAGTGGAAGGAGCAAAGAAAGGCACACCGACGTAGTCTCAGATTGCTTGGGAAGGTCCCTGGAGAGAAAGAGGCAGCTGTGGGAAAGCAGGGACCTTCAGTCTCCCCCAACTGTCTCATATGGGCAAGGTCTACTGAGAAGAATTGCTGTGCTCATTAGACCTGGTCCTCTTGAGCTGACCTTGTTTCTTCTAATAAAGAGTTAAACTCACTTACTCCGTGTGATTTATTGCTGGTCAGTTCCTCACACCAGATGAAGGGAAGGCAACCAAGATGATCGAGATTCTGGAAAGCAGGCCTCATGAGGAATGGTTGAGGGAAATGGGTACATTTAGTCTGGAAAGGAGACTGAGAGGAGATATGATAGCTTTCTTCAAATATCTGAAGGGCTGTCACATGAAAGGGGGAGCAAGCTTGTTGTCTGCTGCCCTGGAGGGTGGGACCTGAATCAATGGGTTCAAGTTACAAGAAAGGAGATTCTTGTACTCAACATCAGGAAGAAGTTTCTGACAGAGCTGTTCAACAGTGGAGTGGACTTCCTTGGAAAGTGGTGGACTCTCCTTCCCTGGAGGAGTTTAAGCAGAGCTTGGATGGCCACCCATCAGGGATTCCTCAGCTGTGATTCCTCATTGCAGGGGGTTGGACTAGATGACCCTGTAGGCCCCTCACAACTCTCCGATTCTATGATAAATCTCTCTTTCCATTTCTCACTCTCCTCTCAGCCCTTCCCAAAAGATCCTTGCTGAATACGGAATCAGAGGAGTGTCGTTTTCCTTAAGTGAATCACTCCATGATTAAAGCCAATGTTCCAAGAGGATCACGGCTCACTTCACGCTTGCGATGATCAGATGCTTCTAATATCAGGCCCTGCAAAATTAACGGGATGGAGATAACCGAGAGAGGGAAGATGGCTGCTGTGTTCTCTATGGCTGTGCTAAAATTTAACATCCTCTGTTTGCAGAAATGCCACATGCCAAAGCCTCCGGAGAAATGCCCCACCCTCAACTAATAAGAGCAGCCGTTCTTTGCTGGGTGACTTGGAATTGCTTCCTCCGTGCTCCTCTTCTGAATTTCTCCCTGGATGCTGGGATTTCAAATTACCTGCTCTTGCTTCCGAAGTGGAACCGCTCTATTAGGCATCCCCCGCCGCTCTGATTTTTTATTTCCAAATTCTGTACCTAGAAGTGCACCACGTCCCATTTGTTGCCTCTCTCATTTCCTTCACGCCTTCTTCTCCCTTTGCACCACCGCTCTGCACACTTCCACATCAGTAAAAACACGACCAAACAAATCAACCAAACCTGATGCGATTGCAGGGGCACCAAGATTCGCTTTTGTGTTTCATCATCAAAGTTTGTGTGTTATTTTTCGCATCCATAACACGGAGTGGGGAGGGAGGAAACTTAATGTGATTGTAAGGATAGATCAAGATTGGTTTCATGCAGCTTTTTGCTCTCTAACGTGTGGGAATGTTGTGGATAGTAGGAGAGGATATATTGATTAAATATTATCCTCCCTCCCGCACGCTAGTGAGCTGGTAGCAGAGTACATTCCCCTGTATATTGCAGGAAGCTAGTTGGTAGATTCCTTTGACTCTCTTGAGTTAAGCAATCTAGTCTGATTTGTCCAGACTGGATTATTTCTGGTAAATTCCCCTTTAATCCCTCCTAAAAAGAATAAAGACACAACAGTCTTCTCTTAAACGTAATGAGAAGTTTACTTACATTCAGTTCACCGTATGATCCTGAAGGCAGACTTTCGCTTGTAGTTACAGAAGAGAGTTTGGGTTCATCCCATGTGGGAAGGAGCCCATGTGCTGCTGGCTGAGATCCAGCAGACAGCAAAAGACATCAAGAGATCTAGAGAGCATGGCATCAAAGAGGACGATGGCTGCGTGACCAGCCCTTTGATGGGGTCTGCCAGGGTCACGCCCACCTACCTGGTCACATGCAGGGGAAAGATGCTCCAGACAGGTGTGGCAGGAAGTCCTCCTGGCTGCAGTAACATCCCCCTGGGTGTCCACTCTGGGCAAACAGGAAGTGTTGTACTTGACTGCTTATGTTACATCCCACATAACCAACATGCAGGAGCTTCGAGATTAGAATACAGTATCTTTTCATTTTCATTCTGCTGGGTGACCTTGGGCTAGTCACACTTCTTTGAAGTCTCTCAGCCCCACTCACCTCACAGAGTGTTTGTTGTGGGGGAGGAAGGGAAAGGAGAATGTTAGCTGCCTTGAGACTCCTTAGGGTAGTGATAAAGCGGGATATCAAATCCAAACTCTTCTTCTTCTTCTTCCTGTGGCTTCCAGCAACTGGCATTCAGAAGGAGGCCTGGGTGATATATTGATATACAGTACATATAGTTACTTACAAAGTGAATAAAACACAAACACCCCACAAGAAACAGTTCTTGCTGCACACAAAGACCCTCCCAAGCAAAAAGAAAGAAAGAAAAAACTTCAGGGAAATCAGTGGGCCTTGGAAACCACAAAAGGGGGGGGGGAGTGTAGGGACACCATCCTGCCTCTTGTTCATTCTTCTTGATTTTACTGCTGTGGTGTTTTTGTTTTGTTTTGGTAAACCACTTTGCAGGTTGCTTTTTAAAATAAATTTTATTAAATGAATAAACAATAAATAGAAATAAAACAACACAAGCCAAAACACTATCCATTTAAGTATCTGTCCACAGTCGCTTGCTTGTTATCAGAGGCCCAGAATCCACATTCCTTTGTAAGAGAATATGAAATAAAGTCAAACGCAAAAAATAAATAAATAAATAAATAAAAGGATGTGTGTGTTGGGGGGGGGGGGTGACAAGAATTTTCCCACGCCGGGTACCCCCTGACCTTGCTACCCACTGCGCCTCTCTTGCCAAGAAGGGTCTCCCTCCCTCTCGCCCCCTTCCCAGCCTTTCCTCTCCTTCCTCTTGGCCGCCCGACAATTCCCAGCCCGTCTCTCTTCATTAGCGGGACGTGGGGGCCCCGTCTGTCCCCCCCCTTGCAAATGGAGGAGACACGCCGAGTGACGGAGGTAACGAGACTCCGGGGAGAAGGAGGCGCAGCTCGGAACTGCCTTCGCCTCCCCTCCAGCTCTCTCTTCCACGCAAACACGAGTCTCGCTAATTAAGCCAACAGCAATTAACCCTTCCTGCCTTTTGCAAACGAGTTGGGGACTGGAGGAGAGCGCAAATCCCAGCCCTCCTCCGCCTCCTTTCTCCTCCTCCTCTCTCTCTCTCTCTCTCTCTCTCTTTCTTTCTTTCTTTCTTTCTTTCTTCACCTCCTCCTCACAGCGGTCCTCCAGATGCACCAGGGGGAAACCTGAAAGCAGGATTCAAACACAGGACTCCCCTCCTGGAGTTTCCAGCAGCTGGTATATTAACGGGACGCAGAGCACAGCCATCCTGGCTTGGAGGGGGGGGGCGTGTTCTAAGAGAAAAAAACAAGATTTTGCTATCCCTAAACGATGGTGGTCCCTGATCTGAGGTCTTCCTGCTTTTCTGCTCGTGTGTTTTGCGTTTACTCAGTGTTATCACTGTAGGCTTTTGAAAACTATTATTTCATAAGATCTATACGCTGCTTGACTATAAAAAAGAAAAGAAAAGAAAAAGCAGTTTACTGAAAAAATAAAATAGTAGAATTGCCTGTAAGAAGTTTTTTTAAAAGCAAAAGCAAAATAGCAGGTGCTGGAAAACATACAGTGAAGGTTCCTTGTTGTTGTTGTTGTTTAGTCGTGTCCGCCTGTTCGTGCCCCCCTGGATCAGAGCACGCCAGGCCCTTCTGTCTTCCACTGCCTCCCGCAGTTTGGTCAGGTTCATGTTTGTAGCTTCGAGAACACTGTCCCACCATCTCGTCCTCTGCTGTCCCCTTCTCCTTGTGCCCTCCATCCATAGCTGTCAACCTTCCCCTTTTTTGCAGGAAATTCCCTTATTCCAGCACCGTTTCCCGCTGCTTCCCACTGCTATCCCGGATTGTTAGACATCCCATAGATTGTCCCCGGGACAGGTGAGGCTGCTGATCCCTTATTTTCAAGGCTGCTGGTCCCTTATTTTCCAATCTGAAAGTTGACGGCTATTCCTCCATCTTTCCCAACATCAGGGTCTTTTCCAGGGAGTCTTCTCTTCTCAGGAGGTGGCCAAAGTCTTGGTTCCTGCTGAATACCAAAAGGCAGGGAGTTCCACAGTGCAGGTGCTGGCTCATGAAAAGAATAAATTCTGAGCAATGCAGAACAGGTTTGATGGGGGACCTGCACCAAGGCCAGTTCTGTTGACCATGGGGGAAAGGCCACATGAAGCAGCCCCCCAAGTGGCAAAGAGGAAGGTGACTGTGACTTCCATCATAGAGCTTCAGTATGCTGATGACAACGTAGTGTGTACACGCTCAGAGGATGACCTCCAAACCATCCTAAATATCTTCGCAGAAGCTTATGAAAAGCTGGGCCTGTCGCTCAACATCCAGAAAACCAAAGTGCTGCACCAACAAGCACAAAACAACCCCTCTATAGCGCCACAAATCGAACTTAATGGTGTAACATTGGAAAATGTCGATCACTTCTCCTGCCTGGGCAGTTATTTTTCCACAAGGGCTGACATTGATGTAAAAATCCAGCATCGCCTGAGCTATGTGAGTGCAGCTTTCTCCCAATTGAAGTGCAGAGCGTTTGAGGACCCGGGACATTCTCAGGGAAGCCAAAATGATTGTTTACAAAGCTATTGTACTACCAAGCTTACTGTCTGCTTGTGAAACATGGAGCACTTATAAACCCCATCTCCAGCTCCTCGAAAGATTCCATTAATGGTGTCTCCAAAATTTTTTACACATCACTTGGGAAGACAGGCAAACTAATATCAGTGTCCCTCCCAGTAAAACACAAATTCGATCTTCTTCTTTTAGGTAAAGATCATAAGATGACCTGGATGGTCACCAGATTCTGTCTACAGATCTGTAAGTGCAGACCATCCCCTGATACAAATTAGTCCATCAAGAAAATCCCCATACTCAGACCCACGGGTGACTCTGGGCCAATTTTCTCTGGTAGTTTTTCCTAAAGATTTTATGTGTTTACGCATTTAGTGCATTTTTTAAACATGTAAGCCATTGCTGTATATTGTCTGCTTTGCTTTTGGGAGTGCAGTCCCCTTATGTGTTTTTACAAGACTGTAATAATAAATTAGTATTATTATATACCAGTGTACTGGAAGAAGCAAAGATCACCAGTGTTGAAGCAATGATTCTTCAACATCAACTTCGTTGGACTGGTCATGTTGTGCAGATGCCTGATTATCGTCTTCCAAAGCAACTACTCTATTCCGAACTTAAAAATGGAAAGCGTAATGTTGGCGGTCAACAAAAGAGGTTTAAATACTGTTTCAAGGCAACTCTTAAAAAATGTAGTATAAACACTGACAATTGGGAAACACTGGCCTGTGAGCTCTCCAGTTGGAGAACAGCCTTGACCAAAGAAGAAGAAGAAGTTTCTCCCCCCTTGTTTTTGAAGCCGGATGTCTTCAGCTGGAAAACTTCCTTTGCCTTTTTAGGCTTCCAGCTCACGGAGCTCAGTTTACACACCAGATCTCTGAAATTATCCCTGTATGGAAAACTCATGAAGATTTAAAGATGCAGTAAAGCCAACAGTCTTAGCCTGTTAAATGGCTCAATAGCAACCAAGCTGCTTACTATAAAAAGGCAGGGAAGGAGGCGTGGAGGGAAAACCAAGGCAAGGAGCCTCTGTTTGCTGCACCGTTGCAGAAGCAGGATGGGCTCTGTCCTCCTACTCACTGACACCACACCACCCTCCCCCCACTGCTCATGATTAGATGAGGGGGGCACTATGCAGTGACCTCGACTTCTTCTGGGCTCCATCAACTCATCCTCCGTGCCACCTGGCATATAAAAAGCATTTTATTCAGACCCACTAGAAGGAAGATAACACATGCAAATGTGCATATCAGGAGAAATTTACTCTAAATTGTACTCTAAAATTCTCGAGGACCCAAAACTGCATGGGAAAGACCCCCAAAAGGGGGGGGGGGACATTTGAAAAACAGCACATTTTTTGTTTGGGACACACAGAGAGAATGAGAACACCCAAAGACATGGGAATAAAGCGTTTAATAGGCAAGTGCACACACACACACACACACACACACACACATACACACCTTGATCATAAAAAGCAACAACTTTGAAGCAATTTACAGCCATGTTACACATTAACATTGTTGATGGGAAATTAAAAATGTGCAAAAGGTGAGGACGAACTTTCTGAGGGCAAAAGCTGCTTGAGCAGCTTGGAGGCAGCAATGCTTTTAAATGCCAGTTGCTGGAAACCCCAGGAGGGGAGATGGCCTTCAGGATCAGGCCCTCCTGGAGGTTTCCCACAGGCCTCTCTTTGGCTACAGTGAGAAGAAGATGCTGGACTCGATGGGACATGGTCTCATCCAGCAGGCTCTTCTGGTGTGCTTAGGACAGGGAATGAGCTCCTTCGGAAGGTGGTGGAGTCTCCTTCACTGGTGGCTTTTAAGCAAAGGTTGGATGGCCACCTGTTGGATTCTTCAGCCGTGATTCCTGGGGGTTGTGCTAGATGACCCTTGGGGTCCCTTCCAACTCTGTGATTGTATGAAAAGGTCCCACCCTTCTCAGAGCTGCGTGTTGAGTCCACGTGCGTGGTGGACACCCTTGCATGTTCAGACATGCACCCCACAGCGTGCTGCAACTCACTTCAAGATGGCTTTTGTTAGGATTCTTGCATTGTTGGGCATTGCAGTAGATTGGGGTACCTTCAAACTTTACAATTGTATGTTTTAAAAACTTCCAGCCTGGGTTCAGACTCGGTGCGAAGTGATTCGTGAAGCTGAATTGACTTGCAGTGTTTGGGTTTCATCTCATTTCTTCCTGACCAGGAAGGGCACCAGCCCAGCTAGAGGAGCAAAGTCACCTGGAGGCAGGCAGGGCGGGAAGAAACCTTCTCCTCCGCTTGCCGTGTGACAGGGCCATTAAATAATGTAAACCTGAGAGGGAGGCTGCATTATCAACTGTGCCCAAGTTCTGGTGGGCCTGGGGAATTGCGTTCACCTTTGCACAGAGCAGAAGATGCCCTGAAAAGTAATGAAAGTTTGTGCAGAGGCAAAGCAATTGCATTGTGTCTATGGCTGCGCAGCCGAATCTCCGGAGAGTTCTAGGTCATAAAGCTGCTCGCCCAGGAAAGGGATTGCAGGGCTTGTGATAAAATCATTTAAGTATTTGGCAGAGGCTGTTAGAGGCAGAAGACTTTTCTGATTCATTATTGCCATTAGAGCGCCGGGCAGATTCATGTCAAAAATAGAAGCATCTCCTGCTCAAGAAGCTCAGGGCAGAACCCAAGGACCATGGAGGAGAGGAGGAGAATCAGTTGGAGGAAGTGCCAACTCAATTAGCCCTTTCAGTTCTCAGTCTGAGGACTGCTCAGCACCTGAGAAGAGCCAGCTGGATCCGGCCAGGGGCCCAACTAGTCCAGCACCCTGCTCTGACAGAGGCCAACCAGATGTGCTTGTGGGAAACCTGCCAGGAGGATTCGATCCCAAGAGCAATCTGGCCTTCTTGTGGTCTCCAGCAATGGGGATTCAGAAGCATCACTGACTCCCACTGCAAAAGCAGAGAAAAGTTGCTGACTGCGTCTCCTCAGTGGCGTAGCGTGGGTTGTCAGCACCCGGGGCAAGGCAAGTAATTTGTGCCCCCCCCCCCGCTGCACTGTCCCTCCCCCAGATAGTCCCTCGCTCTCTCTCCGCACCGCACTGCATGCCTGGCACCCTCCCCTCCACAGTGGATAGCGACCCGGCGGCTCAGATCGGATTCGCACAGCCAGCACTGCAGTGAGAGAGAGTGAGTGAGCCAGGTAGGGGCAGAGAGCTGCGAGTGTGAGCGCGCCCCCCCCCCCCCGATGTTGCGCCCGGTGCGGCCGCCCCCCCTGCACCCCCCACTCTATGCCACTGTGTCTCCTCCTCCGTGAATTTGTCCAGTCCTCTTTTAAAGCCACCCAAATTGGGGGACTATTTCCTGTGGTTCTAGTTACAGGTTATCATAATAATAAATTTTTATTTATACCCTGCCCTTCCCGGTTCAGAAAACCAGGCTCAGGGCAGCTAACAACAAATTAAAAACACTTAATTGATGCAACAAAAACAGCATAAAATACAGTATAAAACGTGAGTAACAATAAATTCAGAATTCAAAAATCAATTTGGGGGGAAATCCATCCAATAAACATTAGATGATCACCAGGGCTAGCTGGCTAAATTAGTCCTATTTGGGCCAGTGAGGAGGCCAGGGGAGCATTAGCTGTGGGATCCCAGAGCGGGTAATCTTCACAAAAAGGGGAGGGGGAGGGAAGGAAGGGGAATAAAAGATCAGGCTAAATTCAAATTAAAGGACAGGCGGAATAGCTCTGTCTTACAGGCCCTGTGGAAGGAAGTTAAATCCTGCAGGGCCCTGGTCTCATGGGACAGAGCATTCCACCAGGTCGGAGCCATCACTGAGAAGGCCCTGGCCCTGGTGGAGGATAATTTGACTTCCTTAGGGCCCGGGACCTCTAAACTATGATTATTCATGGACCTTAAGGTCATCTGCGAGGCAGACCAGGAGAGGCAGTCCCGTAAATACGAGGTAGGTAGACGGGAAAGAGAAGTTGCTGAATTGCAACTTATTACCAAACTTAAAACCATGGAGAGACCAGGTCTGAAAAGAGACATTGGATTCTTATCTCATTATACATTATATAGCTATTTTTAGCCATCTCACCCCTTGCTTTTTCCTGTAAGACCAATTGCAGTCATTAATAGTCATCAACAAGTTTACCACACCTACCAGCCAATCACCCATCTCCCACCACCCTTCTGAGTAATACCCCTCCCCACTCTCTCACTATATATAAGGGTCTGGTGACTTCTGTTTCAGTGTATCTGAAGAAGTGTGCATGCACACGAAAGCTCATACCAAGAACAAACTTAGTTGGTCTCTAAGGTACAACAAGAAGGAATTTTTTTTATTTTATTTCCTGTGGGAGTGAGTTCCACAGTTTAACTAGGCACCATGTGAAGAAGAACTTCTGTCCTGAATCTTCCAGCATTCAGCTTCACTGTATGTCCGTGAGTTCTCATGTTAGAGGAGAAGGAGGAAAAGTTTTCTCTTCTTTTCAGACTGTGCATCATTTTATAAATTTCCACCACATCACCTTCACCTGTTACTCGCCTTTTCTCCAAACCAAAAAGGCACAACCACTTCAACCTTTCTTCAGAGGGGCGTTAAGGCGGGTGAGTAGCTTGCCTTAACAGGAGGCGTTTAAGCAGGCACTGCAGATCCTGAATTTAAGGGGTGCTGGTCTGGAGGACCTCAAAAGTCCCTCCAAACTTAATGGTTCTGTGATCTGATTGTTGAGCTGGGTCTAGGTTGCCATATTTTGCAGAGCAAAAAAGAGGAGACATTTGCCGGCACCTGGGGCAGACGTGGGAGGGCGTGCGGAAGTGGGCATATTCCACAATGTCCCTTCAAAATATGCAAAAACAAGGACCCTGCATAATGCAAAACTCACACAGTATGTATATGTTTTGCTCTTGGTTGTCTAGTACTGCGTAGGCAACATAAAATGTATCCTGTTCCCACACCCCTGGACATTTTGGCAAATTCAGAAAAATCCACCCGGACAGAAATTTTACCCCTGAAAAACAGGACACATCCTGGAAAAAGAGGACGTCTGGCAACCCTAGTGAGTCGACCTGATTCAAACTGGATGTTGATGCTATCGCAAATGAAAGTGCACCAAGATGACTGCAAGCAGTCCAGATCTGTGACTTAGTAAAAAGGTAAAGGTACCCCTGCCCGTATGGGCCAGTCGTGTCCGACTCTGGGGTTGTGCGCCCATCTCACTTAAGAGGCCAGGGGCCAGCGCTGCCTGCAGACACTTCCGGGTCACGTGGCCAGCGTGACATCGCTGCTCTGGCG
Source organism: Podarcis tiliguerta (assembly GCF_965153285.1). NCBI lineage: Eukaryota > Metazoa > Chordata > Lepidosauria > Squamata > Lacertidae > Podarcis > Podarcis tiliguerta. The sequence continues at coordinate 134,372,810 of NC_139534.1, read as the reverse complement.
AGCCAGCACCAGCACAGCACACGGAAACACCATTTACCTTCCCGCTAGTAAGCGGATCCTATTTATCTACTTGCACCTGGGGGTGCTTTCAAACTGCTAGGTGGGCAGGAGCTGGGACCGAAAGACGGGAGCTCACCCCGCCGCGGGGATTCGAACCGCCGACCATGCGACCGGCAAGTCCTAGGCGCTGAGGTTTTACCCACAGCGCCACCCGCGTCCCCAGAGATCTGTGACTTGAGAAATGCCAAATGCAGAGGAACGCAAAGCAAGGGGAAGCTGTGGCAAATTGCACCAGCCGCGATCCCAGCAGAGAAATTCTGGGTCTTCAGCCAACATTCCCAGGGAGTGGAGCGCAGGGTGGAGCTGAGTCGAGCAGTTTGCTGGAGCCTGGACCAAGTCCTCGAAATGCCCTACAAAAAACTTTATCGCGTTACGTCTTTGAAAAAAGAAGCAGCGTAGAGATGCTCCATATGAATGAGCCCAGCTGGCCTCCTGGAATTGTTTGCTTCCTTCTATACATTTCAGATGCTTCAAAATGAGATTTCCCAGGGCCTCTCGCCTCCCCTGCAGCACCTGAGCCATTTCCCAGTTGGCGCAGAGATGCACTTAAAGCATCTCCTGACAGCCTGGGGGATTTGCGCGGGGCTCAGCGGAGGAGGCCGGACGGCTTCTCCAGGCAAAGGGCAACCATTAGCGGAGCAGAAAGGTTTCTGGTGGCTGCAAATCCTTCAGGACGTCTACCTGCCCCTGAACCGATTGGCTGCAGTGCTGAGCTCCTCCTGCCTTTCGGACCCTTGACATCTCAAGTCCCATTTGCAGGCTCATATTTTTAGCCTGAGTCTCGGAAGACATTGTTCATCTCCCTCTCCCTCTCCACACCCTTCCTTCCTTCCTTTGCTGCTTTTTCTTTCTTTCTTTCTTTGCAGGTTCCATCCTGCAGGAAGGAAAATGGAGAAAATAGATGTGAAGTTACCAGCTGCTCAGAAGGAAGAAAACAGGGGCTTTGGTTATTAAGAGGCAACTGCTTCAATTTGCATTTGTTTAGTCTGGCCCCGGACAAATGGAAGGAGGTTTTACATGCCTTCAATTGGAGGCAAAGCAGTTGGTTATTATCTGACAGAACGTGAGGTGTCTGCTCTATTGCACTGACTCTTGAAGTGGAAGAAAATAAAAAAATGAAAATAACCAGCTCACATTCCCCCTCCTGCCACTTGGGCTGGAAGCAACGGAATCTGACTTCTTCCTAATGCCAGAACATTTCTCATCTGGCTCAGCCGCCACGGCTTCAACCAGCCCAATTATTGCTTTAACTGCCGGCAGATTAAAGGAGAAAGAGAAACCCATCACTTCCTCCTTTCTTTTGACAGCCCAGAGATGCTCTCGGGTCTCCTCCGCCTGGAGGACAAATGCCCTTCCCAGGAGCAGCTTAAAAAATAAATGAATTAAGAAGTGACACACACTTCAATAACACACAAGAAGAACGACAGAAATAAAACAATACCGCTGAATTAAGGTTCAGATTAAAGATACACACAAAATGCAAATTTGGGTCATTTCATTCACAATTCCAGAAAAGAATGTATTATTATTGGGCGTGGGGGTAGTAACACTCTCCCCTGGATTTTAATTATTTTATTTTATTACATGTAGCAATGCAAATGTTTGAGCGATACGGAAAAGAACAATGATTTGCCTGTTTGACATCGAATAGTTCACCACTTAAAAAACAGAAAATGGAGTGGAGACTTGGCTCTTGCTCCCGCTTAACAAACGCAGGCAATCTGCTCCCAGGGCCCCTTGGAAGCTGGTGCAGCTGTGCTTATTGAGTGGGTTTTATTTTGTGGTGGAGAAAAGACATTGGCAGAGAGCCAATCAGAAAAGGGCAGCCCAAGGGGCATCGAAAAGGGTGAAAGGAAAAGGGGAGCCAGATGGGGGTCTGAGGCGGACCCTGACCTAGGAGTAAGGAGGAGACCTGATCCATGAGACATGAGCAGAAATCTCTGCTATGTGCCATTGATGTCAAAAAGGTAAACGTAAAGGACCCCTGGAAGATTAAGTCCAGCCATGAACGACTCTGGGGTTGCGGCGCTCATCTCGCTTTACAGGCCAAGGGAGCCGGCGTTTGTCCACAGACAGTTTTCCTGGGTCATGTGGCCAGCAGGACTAAGTCACTTCTGGTGAACCAGAGCAGTGCACGGAAATGCCATTTACCTTCCTGCCGGAGTGGTACCTATTTATCTACTTGCGTGCTTTTGAACTGCTAAATTGGCAGGAGCTGGGACAGTGCGACGGGAGCTCGCCCTGTTGAGGGGATTCGAACCGCCAACCTTCTGATTAGCAAGCCCAAGAGGCTCAGTGGTTTAGACCACAGCGACACCTGCATCCCTTTTGGCATTGATGTAAATTACCCCTTAACTCCTGGAATAAGGTTGTAGCAGCTATAACAACAACAACAACAACAACCTAACATTTGCAAAAAAACCAGAACAATTCCAATCATTATTTCTTATTTCCCCTTTATTTTGCTCCTTAAAATCGTTTGGCCGAGTCTGATCTATAACTGCTTAGTTCAGAAGTTGAGGGATCCGGTTTGTGTCTTCAAGCAGAGTAGGAGGATCTCTTCTGGAGGGTGTTGGAGGTCATGTATTCAAATCTCTCATGCAAGAAAATCCCTGCAAAAGGTAGGGAAGAAATTGTAATACTCATAATGATCATAACCATCACCTGTTCCTCGCAGACACCTGAGGAGCAGTAACACCAGGTGTGGGGAGCCTTTGGTCCTCCACCATCTCTAGGAAGCCTGACCAGGGATGGTGGAAATGGTCGTTCACCTTCATCTGGAGCGCCAAAGGCTCCCCCCACAAATTGCACTTTATTCAAAATACATCAGGCAAGGCAAACATTTCTTCCGAGGACTTCAGTATATAAGTTTTCTGGCACCTCCTGAGATTCAGTGCTGAGGCTTTGCTGCATGTGGATACAGTGGTACCTCGGGTTACATATGCTTCAGGTTACAGACTCCGCTAACCCAGAAATAGTGCTTCAGGTTAAGAACGGAAATTGTGCTCCGGCAGCGCAGCAGCAGCAGGAGGCCCCATTAGCTAAAGTGGTGCTTCAGGTTAAGAACAGTTTCAGGTTAAGAACGGACCTCCTGAATGAATTAAGTACTTAACCCAAGGTTATCTGCAAAACATGGGGGAGCAGTGGCTCCCCAAGCAAAGGCTGTGGCTCGGGGCAGAGCACCTGCCTTGCATGTGGAAGGAGCCCAGTTCAGTCCCCAGCGGCATGTCTGGGGGGCTTAGACTGTCCCCGCCTGAAACCCCCCAAAGAGCCAAGGGCTGGTGGGTGTGGCCTCTACAAAGCACAACCCCACTGTGGATCCTACACATAAAAGATAAATGTACCCCTGACCATTAGGTCCAGTCGCAGAAGACTCTGGGGTTCCACGCTCATCTCACTCTATAGGCTGAGGGAGCCAGAGTTGCAGCGGGTTGGACTAGATGACCCTTGGGTCCCTTAGCTCAGGCTGGAAGCCAGGATGGCTCTGCACTGTCTCCAAGGTCAGAGGAAGCCAATGCTTCTGAATCCCAGTTGCTGGGAACTGCAGGAGGGGAGAGGGCTCTGGAGCTCGGATCCTGCTTCCAGGTTTCCCATAATGGGCACCTGGTTGGTCACCGTGCTAGATGGGCGCTAGCCTGATACAGCGGACTCAGATGTCCTTTGGATTCTGTTTTCTTGAATTCCTTTCTGTCACCCAATTTTATTTTCATTTTTTGCCTTTTTGCAAAGACATTTCCCTTTTCCCTCATTCACAAAGGGGTTGTTTCTCCTCCTCTAAAAAGGTAAAGATAAAGGGATCCCTGACAGTTAAGTCACAGACGACTCTGAGCTCGCAGCGCTCATCTCACTTTACAGGCCGAGGGAGCCGGCGTTTGTCCACAGACAGTTTTTCCAGGTCAAGTGGCCAGCATGACTAAGCCGCTTCTGGCGAACCAGAGCAGCGCACGGAAACGCCGTTTACCTTCCCGCCAGAGTGGTACGTATTTATCTACTTGCACTTGACATGCTTTTCAACTGCTAGGTTTAGACCGCAGCGCCACCCGCGTCCCTGTTTTCCAGGGACAGTCCGGGAATTATGAAAGCCATCCCAGCTTCTGATTTGATCCTGGAATGACTCTCTTTCTGGCGTTTGTCCTGAGTGGCGGCTGCGAGGGAGCATCTCGTTGCCTCTCCGCAGCTGCCGCTGGTGGCCTCCTCTCTTGGCCTGCTGGGCGGGAGGAAACATTTTTTAAAAGAAACGCTTTGTGCGTCTATGTTTAATCTTCCCCTTTCTAAAAACTATTTACTGGTGTGTGTGTGTTTTCTGTAAATCTGTCAAAGAATAAAATAAATCTAGGGTGATGGGGTTTTCTGAGGAAGGTGGGGAATGCGTGTGCTGTGTCCTCTTGGTGTAGCGGCGGTAGAAATACTCAGGGAGAGACAAAAAATGGGGGTTCAAGGGGGGGAGTGAGAAATGTCTCTATTTTCATCTGAGGAATGTCAGAGGGTCTGAGTATATGTGTGTTCGTGGGACTCCCTTCAGATGTCATAATTACAAGCCTCGTAGATTAAGGGAACGCAGTGGATGTAGTCTACCTTGATTCCAGCAAGGCATTTGACAAGGTGCCCCATGATATTCTCGTAAAGAAGCTGGTAAAATGCGGTCTTGACTATGCTACCACTCAGTGGATTTGTAACTGGCTGACTGACCAAACCCAAAGGGTGCTCATCAATGGTTCCTCTTCATCCTGGAGAAGAGTGACTAGTGGGGTGCCACAGGGTTCTGTCTTGGGCCCGGTCTTATTCAACATCTTTATCAACGACTTGGATGATGGACTCAAGGGCATCCTGATCAAATTTGCAGATGACACCAAATTGGGAGGGGTGGCTAACACCCCAGAGGACAGGATCACACTTCTGCCGTCAATTTGCCCAGTTCTCTTTTAAAGCCATTGAGGTGGCCATCACTGCTTCCTGTGGCAGGGAGTTCCATAGTCTCACTACGCACTGAGTGAAGAAGCCCTTTCTTTCCTTTAGCTGTCTTGAATCTTCCAGCATTCAGCCTCATCAGATTCCTCCTCCAGGGCTTTGAAAAGGCAGGTGTCCTGTTTCTTTTACTCTGATCCTTATGTGAAGGCTGAAAGGACTTGGAGTTCGACACAAATAAAGAAATAAACCCAGCTTCTGATGAGTCAGACTACTTTGGGGTTATTCCGCTTGGTGGGGCAGGGAGGCCCCACAGACCATAAGTTGGCCACCAAGCCTGGAAGGCAGATGCGCTGCACTGCAAATTTGCCAGGATTAAAGCTCTGCCTCCGATGGAGAAAGAGATTTAATTGCATTTACAGAGCCCAGCCCACGGGAAAAGATGACAACACACACACACAAAAACCCACCACCACCACCGTCTTCCAATTTAATTGCAAATATTTCCACTGAAGGAAAAATAGATCCTATCAGCTACGAAATAGACTTTCAGAATGATGCAAGCGACTGTCACCCTCGATTCTCTGGCTTGGTACCTGCGAGAGGAATGGCATGTTCTGGGCTGTGTTTTTTTCCCCACCAGGAAAGTTCATTGATTCCTCTTCAGCATATTTACACACACAAAAGACTTTCTGTTGCATATAAATTACATTTTCAAAGACTTTGGCTAAATGCAAATATCATTGATTTCCCCATATCCCACAAAATGATAGTGCCAAGGGAATTGCGGGGGGGGGGGGGGGATGTGGAGACTCAGAGAGAGTTTCTGCTGTTACTGTTTATCCAAGCGCACAAAAAACCATACGCACACACACACAGAAGCCCTCTCTGAAATCATTTACATTCTGTTTAGACTCATCCTTGAATTGGAAGTGCTTTGAGGACTTGTGCCACCTGTTTGGGATCTATATAAGCTGCGGTGGAGCAAATATTTGTTGTTGTTGTTTAGTCGTTCAGTCGTGTCAGACTCTTTGTGACCCCCTGGACCAGAGCACGCCAGGCACTCCTGTCTTCCACTGCCACCCGCAGTTTGGTCAGATTCATGTTTGTAGCTTCGAGAACACTGTCTAACCATCTCGTCCTCTGTCGTCCCCTTCTCCTTGTGCCCTCCATCTTTCCCAACATCAGGGTCTTTTCCAGTGAGTCTTCTCTTCTCATGAGGTGGCCAAAGTATTGGAGCCTCAGCTTCACGATCTGTCCTTCCAGTGAGCACTCAGGGCTGATTTCCTTCAGAATGGAGAGGTTTGATCTTCTTGCAGTCCATGGGACTCTCAAGAGTTTCCTCCAGCACCATAATTCAAAAGCGTCAATTCTTTGGCGGTCAGCCTTCTTGATGGTCCAGCTCTCACTTCCATACATCACTACTGGGAAAACCATAGCTTTTACTATACGGACCTTTGTTGGCAAGGTGATGTCTCTACTTTTTAAAATACTGTCTAGGTTTGTCATTGCTTTCCTCCCAAGAAGCAGGCGTCGCTTAATTTCGTGGCTGCCGTCACCATCTGCAGTGATCATGGAGCCCAAGAAAGTAAAATCTCTCACTGCCTCCATTTCCTCGCCTTCTATTTGCCAGGAGGTGATGGGACCAGTGGCCATGATCTTCGTTTTTTTGATGTTGAGCTTCAGACCATATTTTGCGCTCTCCTCTTTCACCCTCAATAAAAGGTTTTTTAATTCCTCCTCACTTTCTGCCATCAAGGTTGTGTCATCTGCATATCTGAGGTTGTTGATATTTCTTCCAGCAATCTTAATTCCGGCTAGGGATTCATCCAGCCCAGCCTTTCACATGATGAATTCTGCATATAAGTTAAATAAGCAGGGAGACAAAATACAGCCTTGTCGTACTCCTTTCCCAATTTTGAACCAATCAGTTGTTCCATATCCAGTTCTAACTGTAGCTTCTTGTCCCACATAGAGATTTCTCAGGAGACAGATGAGGTGATCAGGCACTCCCATTTCTTTAAGAACTTGCCATAGTTTGCTGTGGTCGACACAGTCAAAGGCTTTTGCATAGTCAATGAAGCAGAAGTAGATGTCTTTCTGGAACTCTCTAGCTTTCTCCATAATCCAGCGCATGTTTGCAATTTGGTCTCTGGTTCCTCTGCCTCTTCTAAATCCAGCTTGCACTTCTGGGAGTTCTCGGTCCACATACTGCTTGAGCCTTCCTTGAAGAATTTTAAGCATAACCTTGCTAGCATGTGAAATGAGTGCAATTGTGCAGTAGTTGGAGCAGGTATTTACCCGCAGGTATTTGCACAGGTACCATGGAAATCCGCTCTTTGCACCGGGAACAAGGGCCGGATTCCAAAGGTGCAACGCAGTTCACTGCATGTTGGGAGCCAGGGAAATGATTTATTCCCAAGCCAAACTATGAACGTTCCTGTCAGAGCTGGCTTCGGGTCCCAGCTCACCAAGGACCCACGCTAGCCGGTAGTACAGTATCAAAGTCTTTATTGAAGAATAGTCTCCATTTCCAAGTCTCAGCGTCCCAGCTCTACGTCTGGACTTTAGACCGGCGAAGCTCTGTCTGAGTCACCGCCCCCTGTGCACCAGTTTAAGACTCTAATCTTACTCCACCTCTTCCTTCTCTCTCTCTTCCTCTGGGTCTTACTACCCCCCGGGGTCTCTTCCCTCCTGGACTCTTCTGACGCAGACGTTGACCCCTCTGACTCCTCCCCCTCTCTTCGGCGGGCTTTAGGACCTGGCTCCCTACCCGGGCTGCCCACCTTGCCGCCCTCCTGTACATTTGAACTTGGCGCGCGCGCGCGTTTAACTTTCCTGATGACCGTTTCCTCGCTCCCTGACGAGGGTGTGGCCACTCCTGCCTCACGTTCTCCCTCTGCCTGCGCGCTCCCTGATCCCGATGCCTTGGACTCCTCCCCCCTACTGCCCTCTGGGGGGGACGCTGGTCCGGATTTCCAGCTGCTACTCTCTGAGTCCCCTCTGGCCCCTTCTTCCCGAGGTGTCCCCCTGGGCACTCCCCTTGCCCTGACTATGGGGGCCCCTTTCTGTGAATCCTCCGAGTCACTGGAGAGACTCAGAGACCTCGGACTACTGTCGTAGCTGACATTTCCTTCAGACTCCTCCCCCTCGCTCTCCGTTTCCTCCCTCTCCTGTGACTCTGCTCCTGAACCCCTGACATCCATCCCCCCCTCAAAGCCCCCCCTTCCCCCCTTCCCTTCCTCCGGCGGGGGTGCTGGGTGCTCCGTCGTTGTGGGGGTGAATGGTGGATACAGTTCGTCCCCCGTGGCGTGCATCCAGTTAGATAAATCCGGCTCGTCCTCCGTGTCTTCGCCGACCTCGTTCTCCTCTGCTTCCATCTCCGTGCCGCCATGCTCGAACCCAACGTCCTCCCCCATCACGTCCGTGTCCATCACACCCTCGTTCCCCTCTGGGTCCGTTGCCTGCCAAGGGCCCCTCAGCCACCTCTCCTCTCCTCGATTGTCCCACCAAAACGAGCGGTCTGAGGCAAACCCCGAGGGCGAGCCCTCCGGTGAACGTGTTTCTATTGCTGGTTCCTCGTCCGAGGTGAATCCCTGGAACGTGCTGGTCGAAAGCGTGGGTGTGAAAAGCCAGTCGTCGAAATACTCGGCTGGCATGGGCCTGTGTGGGAACAAGGCATGAAACTCCTCCTTGAGGAGAGGCTCGTCCAGGGCATAGTCCGGCACCCAACTGTTGGCGCTGGCCGGGGTACCTTCCCTTGCGAGAAAATATTCTACTCCCTCTTCCCCCCATCTCGAGTCTAAAATCTCTGTGACCTGGTTGATGGGTTCCCTTCTTGGCGACTCCCTCCTTGGGGGGGTCTCTCTATACGGGTCTGGTGCCGTGCCCTGCGCCTGAAATCGGTGAGGTGCTTTGTAGGGCGTGAGCACCGACCTATGGAATACTGGGTGCATTCTGGATCCCTCCGGAAGTGTCAACCGGAAAGCCACCGGATTGATCTGTGCCTCAACTAGGTAAGGTCCTAGCTGCTTATGTCCGAGTTTCTTCTTAGCTAAGGATCTGGTCGGCACTGCGTGGGCCGCTAACCACACCCAGTCTCCCACCTGTATGTCTTCCCCAACCCTTCTGTGCTTGTCAGCCTGCAGTTTGTATGCGTGCTTTGCAAGCTCTAACTGCCTCCTAAGCTGCTCGTGAACTTCCTGCAATTCTGCCGCCAAGACTTCCGCTGCCTGTGGTTCCCCCTCCCCCAGTGTCTCTAATCCCGGGAAGGTTCTGGGATGCCTCCCGTTGTTGGCGAAGAACGGCGTCACCCCTGTGGACACGTGCTTCGTGTTGTTGTAAGCGAACTCAGCGAGCGGCAGGTAGTCCACCCATGTCGTCGGCTGTTGATTTGCATAGCATCTCAGGTACTGCTGCATGATGGCGTTGACGCGCTCCGCTTGTCCGTTGGTCTGCGGGTGTCTCGCCGACGCTAGGTTGATCTTGACGTTCAGGAAACCCATCAGCTTCTGCCAGAAGCTCGAAATGAACTGGCACCCCCTGTCGGACAAGATAGACCGTGGCAGTCCGTGCACCCTGAAGACGTGGTCTATGAACAGTTTGGCAGTCTGTTCTGCCGTGGCCACCTTCGCGCACGGAATGAAGTGGGCCATTTTGGTGAACATGTCCACCACCACTAGCACTGCCGTTTTACCCCTTGAGCTGGGTAAATCCGTGACAAAGTCCAGGGCCACCCTCTCCCACGGTTCGCTTGGGGTCTGAAGCGGTTCGAGCAGTCCTGCCGGAGGTTTGTGCACTGACTTGGCCCTTTGGCAGGTGTCGCACCTCGAGACGTACTCCGCGACTTCCCCCCTCATCTTGGGCCACCAGAAATCTCTGGCAACGAGTTCTGCCGTCTTCTCCTTGCCGAAGTGCCCGGCGGTGGGCGCGTCGTGCAACTGCTGCAGTACTTTCGCACGGAGGTCATCTCCCGGTACATAGAGTGCTCCTCTGCGGATGAGCAATCCGTCCCGTATTTGGAACTCGTCGTCTTTCGCCGTGCCCTTGCGCACCTCCTCCATCTTGGCCAGTGCGAAGGAGTCCTCCTGCAGTGCTCGACGGACCGCCTCCAGGTCCACGGTTGCGGAAGCGCACGCCCACGCTTTCGGGGTGAAAATGTGCTTGGCTGCTGCTGGTGCCGCTTCTTCGAGGTATTGCGGCTTTCTGGACAGTGCATCTGCCATTATGTTGTTGTCGCCCGGGATGTATTCTATCCTGAAGTCGAAATCTGCAAAGAACTCTGCCCATCTGATGTGCCGCTGGTTCAGGAACCTTGCCGTGCGCCAGTACTCCAGGTTCTTATGATCCGTGCGAACCTGCACTGCGTGCTTGGCCCCGATGAGGAAGTGCCGCCACGCCTTGAATGCTGCATGAATGGCCAGCAACTCCCTGTCCCAGATGGTGTAGTTCTGCTCTGACTTGCTGAGCTTCCTAGAGTAGAAGGCACACGGTCTCCAGTCCCCATGTGGGTCCTCCTGCAACAGTACGGCGCCCACGGCTCTGTCTGAGGCGTCCGTCTCAACTCTCAGCGGTTTGCTGGGATTCACATGCAATAGCTGCCCTTCGGACGAGAAGAGACGCTTAAGGTTCTGGAAGGACTGCTCCGCTTGCTCCGTCCAGATGAACTTCTTCTTCTTGGAGCTGAGCGTGTCGGTAATGGCCGCTGTGTGCATTGCGAACCCCTTGATGAACTTGCGGTAAAAGTTGGCAAACCCCACAAACCGTTGGACCTCCTTCCGATTGCGCGGGCTCTTCCAGTCCAACACTGCGCGAACCTTGGCGTTGTCCATGGCGAGTCCCTTGTCCGACAGCTTGTAGCCCAGGAAATCCACCTCTTTCCTGTCGAACTGGCACTTCTCCAGCTTGGCGTATAGCCGATGCTCCTGCAGTCGCTGCAGAACCTCCTTGACGTCCCCCTCGTGGGTCTCCTCAGATTCTGAGAATATCAGGATGTCGTCCAAGAAGCAGACGCATTTCTTGTAGAGGAGACCCGCCAGGACGTGATGCATGAAGGCTTGAAAACAGTGAGCGCCATTTTGTAAACCGAAGGGCATAACTCTGTATTCATATGTGCCCAGGGGCGTGAACATGGCAGTCTTCCACTCGTCTCCTTCCCGTATGCGAATCAGGTTGTACGCCCCTCGCAGATCCAACTTTGTAAAAACGCGTCCTTTCCTCACCGTTGCAAGCAGGTCATCTATTTTGGGCATTGGAAAGGCTGTGGGCTTGGTCTTTGAATTTAAGAGCCTGAAATCCACTACAAGCCTCTTTTGGGGCGTGTCCTTTTTCTTCACAAAGAATACAGGGCTGCCCCCCGCTGCTTTCGACTCCCGGATGAAACCGCGCTTTAAGTTGAGGTCTATGAACTCCTTGAGCTCCTGCAGCTCGTCTTCAGACATGGAATACAGTTTCCCGGCTGGCAGCGTCGCCCCTGGCAGGAGGTCAATCTGGCAGTCATAGGGCCTGTGGGGAGGCAGCTTGTCTGCTTCCTTCTCGCAGAAAACCTCCAAAAACGCTGCGTACTTGCGTGGCACTGCTTGCAGCGTGCTTAATTGTAGCTGCGTGTCTTCCCCTCCTTCTTCCGGGCTAGGAAGAATGCAATGTTCCGCGCAATAGGATGAACCGAAGGTCAGTTGGCGCTGGTACCACGCCAATGCTGGACTGTGCCTGTGCAGCCAACTCATGCCCAAGACCACCGGCGTGCCCGACAGTTTGGTGACGTTGAAGCTGATGACCTCTTGGTGATTTCCAATCCGCATCACCATTGGCTGCGTTTGTTGCACCACCTGCCCCCCTAACAAGTCTCTGCCATCCACCGTGACAACTTTCAGGGGCAGCGTGGCTGGTAGCAGTGGTATATTGTGCTGCTGAATGAAATCCAGTCCTATAAAGTCGGCGTTGCTGCCGGAGTCAATGGTGATCGGCACTTCCAGAGTGCTTCCGTTGGGCAGTTGGAGAGACGCTGTAAGCTGCACCACTGGTTTGGGTGGGAGGGGGTCTGTGGGCTGCAAAAGTGCTGGGGATTGCTTCATTGACTTGTCTGACTGGACCCCAGTGCCTCTTCCTCCAGCCAGACTCTGTCGTTTAACTGTTGCTGTGTTCTCAGTTGAGTTGCTTCTTTGACTGTTGCCGAGGCTGCAGTGTGCTTGTGGAGCCTCTGGGGACACTCTTTCGCCATGTGTTGAGCACTGTCGCAGATGTAGCACTTCCTGTTCCCTCTAGGAGGCTTCGTTTTGACTGCTCCCGGCGTTAGGGCTCTGGTAGCTGACTGAGCCCTGGCACCTCCGATCTCCATCGGTTCCTCTCCCCCTCCCTGCGAGGGTGTGGATTGCGCACTCGCTGCTTCTTTGGGATAGAAGGGAGGTGCTCTGGTTGGTGCCCTTCCCCAACGTCCTTCTTCTCTGTTGCAAGGACGTTCCTCCAGATGCACCCCGATCTCCAGAGCCCTCTGGACTACTTCCTGGGTGCTCCTTGGCCTCTCCCCCCTTCCAATCTCCGCTTTTACCTCTGTATTCAAGCCCTCCCAAAAGAGGTCTCTCACTGGCGCAGAAGCTTTGTCCCATCCCAGTGCATGGACCAGTCCGAAAAAGCGTGTATGGTACTGCCGCACGCTGGCTTTGCCCTGTTTAAGTCCATGTATGTCTCTCCTGGCAATATTGATGTCTATCTTTGATAAAAAACACGAATCCATTGCTTTAATGAAAGCCTTCGCATCTTGGAGCGCCGGATCATTATCCCTCCATAAATTTCTCAGCCACGTTTTGGCTTCCCCATGCAAATGGGATAGGATAAACCCCACTTTCTCTCTTTCATCTCTAAAGTCTTTGTCAAGCAGATCCAGCGCAAACAACAGGTCTGCTCTGAAGTTGGGGTACTGCTGCAAACTCCCGTCAAAATGAGATACAAGGCTGCCTCCCCTCTTTCCCAAGCCAATGCCTTCTGCTTTGGATCCAGGTGGCCCCTGTTTAGAAAGCACGTCCAACCTTACTTGGAGATCCCGGCAGGCGTTACTCATTTCCTCCTCTCTTTTTCTGGATGCAATTACCTCCGTGCTGAGTTGTGTCACAGCTGCTTGCAGGGCTGATATCTGCTCTTCCGTCGTCATCTTGCCTGAGTTTTGTGAGCTCTGGAAGCACCCCTCCTCTGCCCTCGCTGCGTCGACTCACGTGGCGAGGTTCTTGGTGCCAAAATTTTAAAATGAGACAGAGCTTACTGTCAGAGCTGGCTCCGGGTCCCAGCTCACCAAGGACCCACGCTAGCCGGTAGTACAGTATCAAAGTCTTTATTGAAGAATAGTCTCCATTTCCAAGTCTCAGCGTCCCAGCTCTACGTCTGGACTTTAGACCGGCGAAGCTCTGTCTGGGTCTCCGCCCCCTGTGCACCAGTTTAAGACTCTAATCTTACTCCACCTCTTCCTTCTCTCTCTCTTCCTCTGGGTCTTACTACCCCCCGGGGTCTCTTCCCTCCTGGACTCTTCTGACGCAGACGTTGACCCCTCTGACTCCTCCCCCTCTCTTCGGCGGGCTTTAGGACCTGGCTCCCTACCCGGGCTGCCCACCTTGCCGCCCTCCTGTACATTTGAACTTGGCGCGCGCGCGCGTTTAACTTTCCTGATGACCGTTTCCTCGCTCCCTGACGAGGGTGTGGCCACTCCTGCCTCACGTTCTCCCTCTGCCTGCGCGCTCCCTGATCCCGATGCCTTGGACTCCTCCCCCCTACTGCCCTCTGGGGGGGACGCTGGTCCGGATTTCCAGCTGCTACTCTCTGAGTCCCCTCTGGCCCCTTCTTCCCGAGGTGTCCCCCTGGGCACTCCCCTTGCCCTGACTATGGGGGCCCCTTTCTGTGAATCCTCCGAGTCACTGGAGAGACTCAGAGACCTCGGACTACTGTCGTAGCTGACATTTCCTTCGGACTCCTCCCCCTCGCTCTCCGTTTCCTCCCTCTCCTGTGACTCTGCTCCTGAACCCCTGACAGTTCCCAATTTACAAATGACATTTTTAATCCAACCTCTGGGCCAATGTTAAGAACGTAAGAATCACCTGCTGGATCAGGCCCATGGCCCGTCTAGTCCAGGATCCTGTTCTCACAGCAGCCAACTGGATGCCCCCTTATGGGAAATCAGCAAGCAGGATTGAGCCCCAGAGCACTGCCCCCTCCTGCGGTTTCTAGCAACTGAAATTGAAAAGCACTGTTGCCTCTGACAGTAGAGGCCAAACAATAACCTTCTCCTCCACGAATTTCTCCAGTCCTCTTTTAAAGCCGTCAAAGGTGGTGGCCATCGCTGCTTCCTGTAGCAGTGAGTTCCATAGTTTAGCTATGCGCTCTGTGAAGAAGTCCTTCCTTTCATCTATCCTGAATCTTCTCACATTCAGCCTCACAGGATGTCTGTGCTGGGCCCGGGGGTAACCCGTGAAACGCGGTCCAGGACCAGTCCAGAATCCGAAGGTTCTGCTGGGAGTCAGTCCGACAGGGCCAAGACAGGACATGAGGCAGGAAACCAGGCAAGGACAGGTACAGGATCTCAGGCAGGATCTGGCACACAGCAATGTGGCTCCGGCAACCTGGGGCGGGGTCCGACAGTCTTTTATCTTTGTTGGGGTAGCGGCCAGGGTAGTAGACCAGAGAAGGGAAATATTGTGATCACCACCTGGACCCTGCGGATGTCGAGAAGAATCTCTCCTCACAGGAATCTTGGATTGAAGACGATCCCTCATGTAGATGACGTTCTTGCATTTGACAACTTTTCCCTCCCCCCTTTCCCCCTTTTAAAAATCTGATATGGGGAGAGCACCATATGATGCATCTCACAGCCATTTCAACTGAATGTCGTTCCCGGCAAATGTCACCACCGAATATGAGTGTCCTGGCAACGCGGCCTCTTCCATTCTCTCTTTCCTGCAAACAGATCCGGTAGCCGGGCCAACTTAGACACGACCAACCGATGCCAGGATTGCTCCAGACGTACCTGGCATGGACAGCTGGCATGGATGGGCAACTGCCAAGTCTTAGAGGCGGGCAGAGCCCCTGCTGCTATCCAGAACCGGACTCTCTTTCCAGACCCTCTTAACACCAAAACGTCCTTCTTATCGGTTCTGGAAAGGCAAAAGGGAAGAGGGGTTAAGGCCACAGCAGCTGAGATTGCGGTGGGGAGAGGTCTGTGATAGGGGAGGGCAGCACTCTGGCAACTTTCTTGGGTTTTAAAAAATAAAATCAGAAGGTTTATAGAAGGGTGAAGAGCTCAGAAGCAGGATCTACCCAGTCACTCCAATGCCCGTTCAGTCTCATTCACACATTGCTAGCATTGATTGAATAGAGGAAATCAAACCCACAAAGATCCCATTGGTAAGGGGGAAGAAAAAGTTCTTCACTTACACTTTCTTCTTGTCTTATAAGGAGGGTTTTGGATTCTTCACCTTGTGGCAATGTTCAGGGAGGCAGGAGAGGATATATTGTTTAATTAAATCTTTTCCAACTTGTGTTAACAAGTTCCACAATTTAGCAGAGTAACATTCCCCTTTTTAAACTTGTACAGTGGACAGCATTTGCCAGGCTCGTATAAGCCTCTAAAATAAGTTACCTGGTATTTTCCCCTTTAGTCCCTCCTAAAAAGATAGACACAGCACAGTCTTCTATAAAAGTATACAAAAAGAGTTTACTCACTCACATTCTGTTCACAGATGGATCTCAGAAGGGCAGACTCAAGTTACAAAAGTAATATAACTGGAATCTATCCCATAAAGAGACAGTCCCTTCGTCATCTCTTGGCTGGAAGCCAAAAGAGCATCTTAGGCTAAATCAAATCAAATCAAATTTATTAAACGGTCACAGACCAGATTAACTTGTACAGCTAGTCAGCGAAACATAACACCAGAGAAAACAAAGAACAGTTTTTTTAAAAAAACAAAGAACAGTTAGGCTAAACAGATGTTAACAAAGAGCATCTTAGGCTAAACAGATGTTGCTTCTTTGATGAAAGTAGTCAGAGAGAGAGGAATGGCGGCCAGTCCTATGCTTTTGTTACCTGCACAGGTGAGGCCGCGCCCACCTCTGGTCACATTAGAGGAAGTCTGTCCAAGCCTAGGGGGAAACAGGAAGCTCTGACTGGCTGGTCCAGACACCCCCTTTTTATGTCCACTCTAGGGATGTTGTACTTGACTGCTCTGTGTTTCACATCCCACAAACCTACATGGTGGGAGCTGGGGATTTCTGTGGGAAACCATGAAGGACAGAGCTTAAATGACCTTTTTCAAAGAAAGCGTGGCTTTGTTTCATATAAAACTATTGTGAGACATGGTCCCTTAGTGCCACCCATATATGCACATGCCTGGTTCACTTAAGGCTATATAATAATTATAATAATTTTATTCTTTATACCTCGTCCATCTGGCTGGGTTTCTCCAGCCACTCCGGGTGGCTTGCAGCATATATATTAACTTTGTTTGTCCCAGCCCATGCCCTCTGCTGACTGGAGGCATGCAAGGTTGCTGAAACCTAAAAAAATGTCTGGGTTCACGATCCCACGTGGGTCTGGAGACTTGACACAATCTTCTGAAACTCCCCAAATGAATGTTTTATGGAGATCACACAGACAGCATGCTATTGAGAGTTTGGGGGCTTATGGCAGGTAGCATACTATCGCAGGCGTGTCTGTGCAGAGCATGTCGGACAAGCTAGGAGGTGTGCAGAGGAGGGCAACCAAGATGATCAAGGATCTGGAAACCAAGCCTGATGAGGAACGATTGAAGGAGCTGGGTATGTTTAGCCAGAAAAAGAGGAGACTGAGAGAAGATAGGACAGCCATCTTCAAATATCTCAAGGGCTGTCCCATGTGGAGGTTAGGACTCGAACCCATGGCTTCAAGTTACAAGAAAGGAGATTCCCACTAAACATTAAGAAGAACTTTCTAACAGTAACAGCTGCTTGACAGTGGAATGGTCTCCCTCAGGAGGTTGTGGACTCTCCTTCCTTGGAGGTTTCTAAGCAGAGGTTGGATGGCCATCTGTCATGGATGCTTTAGCTGAGATTCCTGCATTGCAGGGGGTTGGACTAGATGACCCTTGGGGTCTTTTCCAAATCTACAATTCTAGGATTCTGTGATTCTATGGTAGTTAGCTGACCTTGGGATGGGGAAAGAGTTTATATCCTGTACCTGGGAAGTCATAAAGTGTTGGGGGGGGGGGGATGTGATCAATGGCACTAATGTCTGAATTGTTCAGGGGGCTGTTACTACAAGACTGCTTTAAGTGCACCCAGCCTTAAGTGCTTTCGAAGGAAAGGATTGGATTTCTCACCAAGGTGCTGAATTGCAAATTCAGCAAGGAGAAAGGAAAAGGTGAAGCGAAACCAGATGTTTCTCAAGGAGCAGAAAGCTTGGATGAGACAGTCTTGGCACTGGCTGGTCATGGAGCAAGGCGAGGGGACAGGGAGCTCAGCTTCGCGTGCTGATGGTCTAAGAAAACTGCCAATATTGTGTTGCTTTGTCTTTTTCAATAAACTGCTTTGAGGATGTTGTTGTTGTTTTACATTCAAGGAGTGTATAAATGTCATGAAATAACTAAAGAACTCAAACTAAAAAACACCAGAGCAGCACTTCAGACCAGATGGCTATGGATCCTGAAAGGATTCAGCCCATTCCCCAAAATCACATATTTATTGCAGCCCTATCTTAATTATAGTTTACTATAGACAAGAATTTTCTCAATCCATTCCAAAATTTTACACACAGAGACACCATTGGTTTGGAGACCTGCATTGCAAAATTCAGAGATTTGACGGTTTGGATGGATAACTGAATTGCAAACAGCAACCAGATTTCTTGGCCAGCCATTTAATAAGTGGGCAGGATCATAGATTCATAGAACAGTAGAGTTGGAAGGGACCCTGAGGGTCATCTAGTCCAACCCGCTGAAATGCAGTACTCTCAGCTCAAGCACCCCTGAAAGATGGCCATCCAACTTCTGCTTAAAAACCTCCAAAGAAGGAGAGCCCACCACCTCTCATGGAAGTCCATTCCACTAATAATAATAATAGTAATAATAATAATAATAATAATAATAATAATAATAATAATAATAGTATTAATTTTATTATTTATACTCCACCCATCTGGCTAGGTTTCCCTTTGGAATCAGAGCAGAAAACTAAATTAACATTTGTAAAAAAGCCAGAAGCATTTTTTTTAGGGATTGTAGGAAAAGACCTGCCAAGGGAAGTGAAGAATATATTTATGTTTGCAACAATGGCGGCAAGAGTCTTAATCGCACAAGGATGCAAGAATGAAGAAACCCCAACAAAAGAACAGTGGCAAAAAAATTTGATGGATTATGCAGAACTGGCAAAATTGAAATATAAATTGCGAGATAAGGACAACAGTGACTTTAAAGAAGAATGGGAACTGTTTACAAATTATTTTTAAAAAAACCAAAATGAACTGGATCCTTGGCAGGTTTTGAATAAACACACACAAACTTATTGTTGCTAATATAGATAAGTTGAGGATCTTTACATTTTTATAACATGCAGAGAATAATATGCGTTAAAAAATCAGAGAGAGGAGCTGAGGGAAATGGGAGGGAGGGAGGGGAGGGGGAAATGGGGGGGGGAAATATAATGATGATGATTTGTTGGAATAATTTGTTATGTGAAAACATTAAAAAAAAATTACAAAAAAGAAAAGAGAACAATGGAACCAGAGCAAAAAACAACATTGTGGCTCAACTCCCTGTTGATTTTTGATTTAGTGGAGATATAAATATCCTGTCCCTGTTGGATTTCTGACTTTCCAGAAATTGGGAAAGGGTTACAGCCTCTGTGAGAACCTCGAGTCAGTGCCTGACGATGCTCAGCCAGGCTCACAGAACCACAGAATTGTAGAGTTAGGAGGGACCCTCAGGGTCATCTAGCCCACCCCACCCTGGCAACGCAGGAATCTCCACTAAAGCATCCTTGGCAGATGGGCACCTTCGCTAAAAACCTCCCAGGAAGGCGCCCAGCTGCAATTCTTTCCCTGCCTCTCCTTCTGGCTCCGAAGACGCTGGAGCTGTGGGCGTCTTGCGTGTCTCCCATCATTGCAAACCATCTGCTTCTTCAGCATTGTGGGGTGGGAGTGGGGGGGGGGGTTTGCTGCTGCTTTTTTTAATCCGTCAGGCCAAAAACGGAGCCATTCTGTGTCAAACAACATCCTCTGACAAATTTGGCTGATGAGACTCAAGTTTGTCTTTTGGGTTCGGATCTCGTGGTTTATTTATTGGTCATTATTCCTGACAGCTTTGCTTGCTGGAAGGAGGAGGCGGAGGAGGCGGCAGCAGCAGGGGAAATTGTCTTGGCTGAAGATCCAAATAGCTAGAATCGTAGATTCGGAGAGCTGGAAGGGACCCAAGGGGTCATCTAATCCAACTCCTTGCAATGAATGAATCACGGCTTTTGGGAAATCCTGCTCAAGCACCTTTGAGGGTAACTAGGGACGCGGGTGGTGCTGTGGTCTAAAGCACAGAGCCTAGGGCTTGCTGAGCAGAAGGTTGGCAGTTTGAATCTTGCAAAAGGGTGAGCTCCCGTTGCTCGGTCCCTGCTCCTGGCAACTTAGCAATTCAAAAGCATGCCAGTGCAAGTAGATAAAGAGGTACCGCTCTGGCGGGAAGGTAAACGGCGTTTCCATGCGCTGCTCTGGTTTGCCAGAAGCGGCTTAGTCATGCTGGCCACATGACCCATAAAAACTGTCTGCGGACAAACACCGGCTCCCTCGGCCTATAGAGTGAGATGAGCGCCGTGACCTCAGAGTCATCTGCGACTAAACTTAATGTTCAGGGATCCCTTTATCTTTACCTTTTTAGAGGAGGAGAAACAACCCGTTTTGTGAATGAGGCAGAAGAGGGAAATGTCTTTGCAAAAAGGCAAAAAAATAAAAATAAAATTGGGTGGCAGAAAAGAATTAAAGAAAACAGAATCCAAAGGACATCTGAGTCCGCTGTATCAGGCTAGCACCCATCTAGCATTTAGTGAGAGCATTTGGGTCAAAATTAAGGGAGAGAAGAATAATAGTGACCTCATTGTGGGAGTTTACTATAGATCCCCAAGCCAAACGGAGGATATAGATGATGCCTTCCTGGAACAGATGGCCAAGCATGCAAAAGGAAGGGAGATAGTAGTAATGGGGGACTTCAATTACCCAGATATTTGTTGGATGTCAAACTCAGCCAAGAGCATAAGGTCAAACAGATTCCTCACTGGCCTTGCAGACAACTTCATTGTCCAGAAAGTGGGAGAAGCAACAAGAGGAACAGCCATTTTAGATCTGGTCCTAACCAATGTCGATGACCTGGTCAATGGGGTAGAAGTGGAAGGATCATTAGGCGCAAGTGATCATGCTCTTCTGAAGTTTACTATACAACGGAAAGGAGCAGCCAAGCATACTAGGACTCAATTTCTTGACTTTAAGAAAGCCGACTTCATAAAACTTAGGGAAGTGCTGGGTGAGATCCCATGGACAGTAATACTAAAAGGAAAGGGAGTTCATGATGGCTGGGAGTTTGTTAAGAGGGAGATAGTAAAAGCACAACTTCAGGCAATACCAATGAGACGGAAACATGGAAGGTGCCTAAAGAAGCCAGGGTGGCTATCTAAAGAACTTTTAACTGAGTTAAGATTAAAAAAGGATGTGTACAAAAAATGGAAAAGGGGGGAAACCACCAAAGAGGAATTCAAACAAATAGCCAGCACGTGTAGACACAAAGTCAGAAAAGCTAAAGCACAGAATGAACTCAGGCTTGCTAGAGAGGTTAAAAGCAACAAAAAAGGCTTTTATGGGTATGTTCGTAGCAAAAGGAAGAACAAAGAAACAGTGGGGTCACTCAGAGGAGAAGATGGTGAAATGCAAACAGGGGACACAGAAAGGGCTGAACTCCTCAATGCCTTCTTTGCCTTAGTCTTCTCCGATAAAGAAAACAATGCCCGACCTGAAGAATTTGGAGCAAATGATTCAGCAGAGAAAACACAGCCCAGAATAACTAAGGAGATAGTACAAGAATACTTGGCTAGTTTAGATGTATTCAAGTCTCCAGGGCCAGATGAACTGCATCCAAGAGTATTAAAAGAACTGGCAGATGTGATCTCAGAACCACTGGCAGTCATCTTTGAGAATTCCTGGAGAACAGGCGAAGTCCCGGCAGACTGGAGGAGGGCAAATGTTGTCCCTATTTTCAAAAAGGGGAAAAGAGAGGACCCAAATAATTACCGCCCAGTCAGTCTGACATCAATACCAGGGAAGATTCTGGAGCAGATCATTAAGCAAACAATCTGTGAGCACCTAGAAAGGAATGCTGTGATCACCAATAGTCAGCATGGATTTCTGAAAAATAAGTCATGTCAGACTAACCTGATCTCATTTTTTGACAGAATTACAAGCCTGGTAGATGAAGGGAACGCAGTGGATGTAGTCTACCTTGATTTCAGCAAGGCATTTGACAAGGTGCCCCATGATATTCTTGTAAAGAAGCTGGTAAAATGCGGTCTTGACTATGCTACCACTCAGTGGATTTGTAACTGGCTGACTGACCGGACCCAAAGGGTGCTCATCAATGGTTCCTCTTCATCCTGGAGAAGAGTGACTAGTGGGGTGCCACAGGGTTCTGTCTTGGGCCCGGTCTTATTCAACATCTTTATCAACGACTTGGAGGATGGACTCAAGGGCATCCTGATCAAATTTGCAGATGACACCAAACTGGGAGGGGTGGCTAACACCCCAGAAGACAGGATCACACTTCAAAACGACCTTGACAGATTAGAGAACTGGGCCAAAACAAACAAGATGAATTTTAACAGGGAGAAATGTAAAGTATTGCACTTGGGCAAAAAAAATGAGAGGCACAAATACAAGATGGGTGACACCTGGCTTGAGAGCAGTACATGTGAAAAGGATCTAGGAGTCTTGGTTGACCACAAACTTAACATGAGCCAACAGTGTGACGCGGCATCTAAAAAAGCCAATGCAATTCTGGGCTGCATCAATAGGAGTATAGCATCTAGATCAAGGGAAGTTATAGTGCCACTGTATTCTGCTCTGGTCAGACCTCACCTGGAGTACTGTGTCCAGTTCTGGGCACCACAGTTCAAGAAGGACACTGACAAACTAGAACGTGTACAGAGGAGGGCAACCAAAATGGTCAAAGGACTGGAAACAATGCCTTATGAGGATCGGCTAAGGGAGCTGGGCATGTTTAGCCTGGAGAAGAGGAGGTTAAGGGGTGATATGATAGCCATGTTCAAATATATAAAAGGATGTCACATAGAGGAGGGAGAAAGGTTGTTTTCTGCTGCTCCAGAGAAGCGGACACGGAGCAATGGATACAAACTACAAGAAAGAAGATTCCACCTAAACATTAGGAAGAACTTCCTGACAGTAAGAGCTGTTCGACAGTGGAATTTGCTGCCAAGGAGTGTGGTGGAGTCTCCTTCTTTGGAGGTCTTTAAGCAGAGGCTTGACAACCATATGTCAGGAGTGCTCTGATGGTGTTTCCTGCTTGGCAGGGGGTTGGACTTGATGACCCTTGTGGTCTCTTCCAACTCTATGATTCTATGATTCTAGCACGGTGACCAACTAGGTGCCCATTATGGGAAACCTGGAAGCAGGATCCGAGCTCCAGAGCCCTCTCCCCTCCTGCGGTTTCCAGCAACTGGGATTCAGAAGCATTGGCTTCCTCTGACCTTGGAGACAGTGCAGAGCCATCCTGGCTTCCAGCCTGAGTTAAGGGACCCAAGGGTCATCTAGTCCAACCCGCTGCAATGCTGGAATCTCAGCTAAAGCATCCATGACAGATGGCCACCCAACCTCTGCTTAAAAACCTCCTGAGGGTGACTGTTCCACTGCTGAAGAGCTCTTGCTGTCAGAAGGTTTATAAAGAGACCACAATCTCCACGGTGCCTCATTTCCAACAGGAAACGCAGACCCTGGGTGAGCGTCCGGGACTCCTGGAATCGCACAGCACTCGGAGATTGGGGTGGCATGCAAAACTAAAGAAAAGAAGACGACAAAAGACCTCTCCTTTACAGTTTGCCAAGAAAGAATGAAGCTTTTATTCAACGAGACGAATTATGAAGTTCAATTAGCTTCAGCAAAATTAGCAGCTCTCCAAAGGAAAACATAACAATCATTTGTGTGGGGGGGGGAGAGAGGGGGGAGGAGAGAGAGAATTACTGGAGGCTCCCTTTCAGCGTGTCAGCATTATGCCCTGATAGGGAAAAAAAAGTGCCATGTTTTCCTTTGCATTGGCTAATTTTACGAGAGGACATAATTGCTACAGTTTCTCACATCTAAGGCTTCTCCTCCCCCCCCCCGTTCCAAGCTGGCCTCGTTGCCCAATATTTAATTAGAGTGACCCATTTTGCACACATGCCAGCTTGTCACTTTCTAATGGAGATGATCCTCAGCGCAATGGAGCTGCTTGATGCGTTTTTCAGACGGCGCCCTGGGACCCATCAGTGTGATGTTATCGTCTCTGAATGGGCGTCCTCTATCACTTAGATGATAATCGAGCCGGGAATGGGCTGGAAGGGCCGGCCGGCTCTGCTTTGTATTCCGGAGGACCAAAAAAATAATGTACAGCCGTTTTATCTTCACATTCCAAGACAGAATTCTACATGGATGGAAACGCCAGTGGTTTCCTCCCCTTCTCATATTGCTAGAACTCGCGGACGTCCAGTGAAGCTGAAGATTCAGGACATAGAAAAGAAAGGACTTCTTCACCCAGCACACAGTTGAACTGTGGAACTCCTTCCTGGGAGAGGGAGGGACAGCCACCAACTTGGATGGCTTGAGGAGAGCATGAGACAAATTCATGGAGGAGAAGAGGGCTATTGTTGACTTACCAGCCAGAATGGCTCTGCTCCACCTCCACAGTTAGGAGGCAGCCATGCTTCTGAATACCAGTTGCTGAAAACCACAGGAGGGAACAGTGTTGCTCTTAGTATCAGGTCCTCCTTGTGGGTATTGTTGTGGTGGTGGTAGTTTTGTAGCTGTTGTTGTTATATTTATTTATATCTCACATTTCACCCCATAGAGGGACTCAAGCCAGTGTGGTGTAGTGGTTAAAAGTAGTGGACTCGTAATCTGGTGAACTGGGTTTGCGTCTCCGCTCCTCCACATGCAGCTGCTGGGTGACCTTGGGCCAGTCACACTTCTCTGAAGTCTCTCAGCCCCACTCACCTCACAGAGTGTTTGTTGTGGGGGAGGAAGGGAAAGGAGAATGTGAGCCGCTTTGAGACTCCTGAAGGGGAGTGATAAAGCGGGATATCAAATCCCAACTCTTCTTCTTCTTCAAGGTGGCTCGCAGATAAATTGTTGTTGTTGTTTAGTCGTTTAGTCGTGTCTGACTCTTCGTGACCCCCTGGACCAGAGCACGCCAGGCACTCCTGTCTTCCACTGCCTCCCGCAGTTTGGTCAAACTCATGCTGGTAGCTTCGAGAACACTGTCCAACCATCTCATCCTCTGTCTTTCCCTTTTCCTTGCGCCCTCCATCTTTCCCAACATCAGGGTCTTTTCCAGGGAGTCTTCTCTTCTCATGAGGTGGCCAAAGTATTGGAGCCTCAGTTTCAGAATCTGTCCTTCCAGTGAGCTGCTGATAAATTAGAAACTGCTAAAAAAGAAAAAACTCATTAAGAAACAATTAAACTCTCTTAAATTGACCCTGGAGTGACAGGCTCAGTCCTCCGAACGCCAGTCCAAGTTGTCAAAGGCCAGGGCAAAGGGCTCCGCCATTAGCTTCACCATAGTGAGTAGGCAATTGTGATCTCTCATTCGTATCAAGGCTCTGCTTTATAGGAAAGCAAAGAGAATAATATTCTATGAAGATATGCTAAGAAAACTGAATTGCATTGGGAAAAAATAGTTTTGGGTCGCTGAAGAAACACAGTGGCGAATCAGTTGCAGGGGATGTGGGTGATGCAGTTCACATAATTTTCTAAAAGTCTTCTAATGGGATAAGCACAACTATGAGAAATCAGATTGAAGCCGCTCAGTATATTACAAAGTGACATAATATATCGGGCTGTTTTATGGTTTGCTGCGTGTTAAATCATTGTGACGAGATGGGACAATTTGCATAATTTCTTCCACATTTGGTTTTGTTGCAACAAAGTGGGTGAATTGGCTCTGAACGGAACGGGTGATTTAATTTCTCTCCTGTCAATAAAGCAATGAGGTTTTAATGCATTGATGAGGTCAACTCAGCGCAAGTCAGGAGAAAGTCTCGGAAGCAGGAACAGCCTTGAAATGGACCCCCACCTCAACTTCCATGATACGGCGCTGCTCCTGCTGTCTGGGGCAGACTCCTGGAGGAGACCTTCTTGAAGCATGAAGTCCTAGTGATTGTGACATTTTTGCCTTCTCTTTGGAATCACAAAAGTGTTGGGAGACACCATGAATGTCCTTGAAGACATTGACTGGCCATCTCTGCCTCCTGGCGGAGGGAGTTTAAACATGTTTTAACTATGCGCCTCGTGAAGAAGGACTTCCTTTCCTCCGTGTCAAATTTGGGGTGGCTTCCATCAAGTTCTTGCTCATCTCCTCCAGAGTGGCCTCATTTCCAGACCAGAAGACAAAGCCAGCTTGCTCGCGGGATTCATTCCAGGCACCTTTAATTTTGCAAATTAAGCAGCAATCTCATTCGCACTATTTTCTTTTATTTTTTGCAAGCGTCCCATGCGAGTAATTTTCTCCCACAGTTGTAGAATCAGCAATCAACTGGATGGGGAAATATCCAGAAGGGGGAAAGAGGGATAATTGCAGCGTGTTGGTCCCTTGGCGCTGGAAGGAGGGAGAAGTCCAGCTCCACAAGTTCTGCCTCTCCCCAAGGCTCCCCGCATTTATGGAGATCAATTCATTTTGCACGAAGGAGGTTGCTAATAACGGAAACGCCAGCCCAACCACAGGATCCTGCCAAGGTGGACGGCTGCCCAGGAGACTTCAGCCATCGTAAAACACTGACTCTCCCGTTTTCTCTCCTTTAATTAATTATGTTTGGTTTGGCTCCTTGTGGAAAACCAGGTCAGTGGCTCCTCTTCTGAACTGGAACTAATCACTATTGCTCAATTGTTACTTATCCGAGAGGGAGCCGAGTCTCCCAGCTGGATTTGCAAAGAAGCACATAGGTCCTTTTCTTAGACCCTCTAAAGCAGGGGTGGCCAGCGCCCAAGAGACTGCAATCTACTTACAGAATTAAAGACTGGTAGATCACTATCTACCCCCATTTTTGCGGGGCTCAGGGCAAAGTTGTTGAGCTTTTTTAGGGAAGAGGAAAGGGGAAAGGGGAACGGCTGCTCACCAACAGATCGTTGAGGGGCTGGGAAAGGGGATGTGGCCAGACTCTATTTTTAAAATGCTAAGGAAGGGGACCCAGCGATCAACTGTGATCTACCAGTAGATCGTGATTGACCTGTTGGAAATCCCCGCTCAGCCACAAGCAAGATGCAGCCCACCTAGTGCTGCACATAATTAGTCCTGAAGAAGACGAAGACGAAGACAAAGAAGAAGAAGAAGAAGAAGAAGAAGAAGAAGAAGAAGAAGAAGAAGAGGAGTTTGGATTTGATATCCCGCCTTTCACTCCCCTTCAGGAGTCTCAAAGTGACTAACATTCTCCTTTCCCTTCCTCCCCCACAACAAACACTCTGTGAGGTGAGTGGGGCTGAGAGACTTCAGAGAAGTGTGACTGGCCCAAGGTCACCCAGCAGCTGCATGTGGAGGAGCGGGGACGCGAACCCGGTTCCCCAGATTACGAGTCCACCGCTCTTAACCACTACACCACAGTGGCTCTCTGGAGAGGGGGCTGCCCCACACACTCACACACACATACTGGCTCTTTGCTCAGGTTAACACACTTGTCGTCTTCAAGCTGGAATTAATATGAAGTTGGTAGGGGAGCTCAGGCAATTTCTTCTAGATGAACTGGCAAGGAGAACCATTGAGTTCCGCACAGGTCCGTATAATGCAGATCAAGGCTCAGCACACTTTCTGTGCCTCTGAGCATAAGACCATCAGAAGACCCTGCTGGATTAGGCCTGACCTTCTCCCTGCTACAGCTGGCTACTTGTGTATGCTCCTCCTTTGTGATTTCTCTGCTCTTCCATTTCTTATACATTCCCTTCTTAACTCTCAGCTCATCTGTAAGCTCCTTGTGCAGCAACACTGGTTTGCTTGCAAACTTTTCAGATTAATTTTTTGTTCCTTTCCCCCTCCAAACCGACGGCTGGGCCTTGCAATTTCCCCGGTACTCTGCTAAAATTAAGCAGGGAGGGTGGGGGAGAGTAACATCAACATAAAGGGAAGAAGAAATGATTTTGTATGGCTTTAAGGCATTAACCGCCAGGGCAAGGGAAGGAGCAGGCCATTACGGGGATCTTCTAGGGAACACCGAATCTGCTTTCATGGGCTGGAAACTGCTCCAGGCAGGATTTGTGTAGCCCGTGATCTGCAATGTGTTGCATTCCGATTGCCACATTCCTAGAGGTGCAGTGATTGCTGTTCACCTGACCAGCGTGAAACTTCGCGGAGGCTCCCGGTAGGTCTGAATTTTTCAAAGAGCCTCATTTTCTGGTGATTCACCCCCAAGTAAATTGGAATCAAAGTATTGTCAGGGTGGGGATTCTGGAGAAACTAATGGCCTCAGATATGCTTTCAGACAGATCGAGTCTCTTTTCCCGTTTGAATCATTTACAACGTGTCAAGCTACAGACTGAGTTGCTAAACTGAGAGGATGCAGAGCAGTGGTTCTGTAACCAGCTGCCTTCTTATGTGAGAACCTAAGATGCCTGCTGGATCAGACCAAAGGGGCCCATCTAGTCCACCATCCTGTTCTCACAATGGCCAATCAGAGGCCTCTTCTGCGAAACTAGAAAGCAGGATCTGAGCACAAGAGCATCTTCCACTCCTGTGGTTTCTTATAACCGGCGTTCTGAAGCATGGCTGCCTCCAGCTGCGGAGGAACAACAGAGTCTTCCTGCCGTCTCCTCCATGAATTTGTCTAAGCCGCCTTTAAATCTATCTAGGCTGGGGAGCCATCACTCCCTGCTGTGGGAGGAAGTGCCACAGTTTATTCAGAATTAATTTCAGCAGGGACACCTGTCAGGTTCTACACGTAGGCAGGAAGAACCAGGTGCACAAATATAAGATAGGAGATGCTTACCTTGTGAAAAGGATCTGGGGGTCTTGGTGGACCACAAGCTGAACATGAGTCAAAAGTGTGATGCAGCAGCAAAAAAAGCGAATGCTATTCCAGGCAGTGTCCACAGAAGTCTAGTGTCCAGATCAAGGGAAGTCATAAAGGTAAAGGGACCCCTGACCATTTGGTCCAGTCATGGTTGACTCTGGCGTTGCTCATCTCACTTTATTGGCCGAGGGAGCCGGCGTCCAGCTTATGGGTCATGTGGCCAGCATGACTAAGCTGCTTCTGGTGAACCAGAGCAGCGCACGGAAACGCCGTTTACCTTCCCGCCGGAGCGGTACCTATTTATCTATTAGCACTTTGACGTGCTTTCAAACTGCTAGGTGGGCAGGAGCAGGGACCAAGCAATGGGAGCTCACCTCGATTCAAACCGCCGACCTTCTGATCGGCAAGTCCTAGGCTCTGTGGTTTAACCCACAGCACCACCCGCGTCCCCAGGGAAGTCATAATCCCACTCTATTCTGCCTTGGTCAGACCACACCTGGAAGACTGTGTCCAATTCTGGGCACCACAATTTAAGAAGGATGTTGACAAGCTGGAAGGTGTACAGAGGAGGAGGACCAAGAGGATCAAGGGTCTGGAAGCAAAGCCTTAGGAGAAAGAGTTGAGGGAGCTGGGCATGTTTAGCCTGGAGAAAAGGAGGTGGAGAAGGGCCCCTGCCAATTCCACAATTCTCTGATTCTATGTGCTGAATGAAGAAGTCCTTTCTTTCAGACATCCTGAATCTTCCGACATTCATTTAGGTTGGATGTCCCAGATTTCCAGTGTTATGAGAAAAGGAGGAAACACTTTTCTCTCTCCGCTTTCTCCATGCTGTGCATAATTTTCTAAGCTTCTCTCGCGACGCCCTTTTGTCTAAACTAGAAAGTCTCAAATTGGGGCATCTCGAGTGACAAGTAGTTGCTGGCTGGGCAGCATATATACAGACTCTTGGAACAAAGCAAATGCTGGCCAGCAGAACAAAAGACATAAAGTGTCTCCCCTGGTTTCCAGCAAAGTGTCTTTTCCACGGAGAGTTTGGAAAACAGGCTGTTCCTGCCATGAAGAGGCACTTAATGAGCCTGAATTGCTTCACTCTGGATACTGGAAGCTCCCGGGAGAAGGAGCGAGGGCTGCAGGCTCTTCTCCCCTGGCCATTCTGACGAGGCCATTGACATTTCAGCTGATTTCAGACAAAAACCTTGTTTATCTGGCTTGTTAAGGAGACTCTAAGGAGAGTTTAAATTCTTCTATGCAAGCAACCTCGGAGAGCTCTGCTGAGCCAATTCTGCAGGGGAGACCAGTTCCTGGACTTTGAGCAGCTCTGCAACACTTTGGGCAGCTTGCAGCATATATTAAAACATAGTAAATGTTATCTCCCGCTTGGACTGCTGCAATGCGCTCTACGTGGGGCTACCTTTGAAGGTGATCCAGAACCTACAACTAATCCAGAATGCGGCAGCTAGACTGCTGACTGGGAGCGGCCACCAAGACCACATAACACCGGTCTTGAAAGACCTACATTGGCTCCCAGTACGTTTCCGAGCACAATTCAAAGTGTTGGTGCTGACCTTGAACGCCCTAAACGGCCTCAGCCCAGTATACCTGAAGGAGCGTCTCCCCCCCCCCCATCGTTTTCCCCGGACACTGAGGTCCAGCGCCAAGGGCCTTCTGGAGGTTACCTCACTGCGAGAAGCCAAGTTACAGGGAACCAGGCAGAAGGTCTTCTTGGTAGTGGCACCTGCCCTGTGGAACGCCCTCCCACCAGATGTCAAAGAGAAAAATAACTACCAATCTTTTAGACGACATCTGAAGGCTGCCTTCAGGTGTCTTCTAAAAGTTGTGTCGCTGTTTATCTCCTTGACATCTGATGGGAGGGCGTTCCACAGGGAGGTCACCATTGCCGAGAAGGCCATCTTACTGCCAGAGACTGAGGAAGGGGTGTGTGGTGGGTGTGATCTGCCCCGGGTGTCACCACTTGGGGGGGGGGGGGACAAAATGCCAGGCGGCACTCACCGTGGGGCCTGCGGTGCGCCTGAGCCATGCATCTCTCCTGGGAGTGGCATGGTGGCTTGGGTGCCTGCAGGCTCCGCGCTGCCCCAAACGGTCTGTCTGCCACCTCCCCCCAGCTGTAGGGCAGCTGAGTGACAGGAGGCAGGAAGATTCCCTGGAGGCCCCACGGAGCGTCCTGCCGCGGCTGGCCCCGCCCTGCAGGTGGCTGCCCAGCCCCTGGGCACAGGGTACGAGCACCGCCCCAGGCGCCCAATCAGCTTGCTCTGCCGCTGCTGCCTGGTTCCCAGTAACTTTGCTTCTCGCAGCGAGGCCCTTGGTGCTGGACCTCAGTGTCTGGGCTGAGCAATGAAAGCACATTTAATACACATTTTATCAAACCTCTCCATTCTGAAGGAAATCAGTGCTGAGTGCTCACTGGAAGGACAGATCCTGAAGCTGAGGCTCCAAGACTTTGGCCACCTGATGAGAAGAGAAGACTCCCTGGAAAAGACCCTGATGTTGGGAAAGATGGAGGGCACAAGGAGAAGGGGACGACAGAGGACGAGATGGTTGGACAATGTTCTCGAACCTACCAGTATGAGTTTGACCAAACTGCGGGAGGCAGTGGAAGACAGGAGGGCCTGGCCTGCTCTGGTCCAGGGGGTCACGAAGAGGCGGACACGACTAAACAACAACTACAATACACATTTTTAAAAATCACAGTTGGTGGGACCCCCAAGGGCCATCCAGTCCAACCCCTTGCAATGCAAGAATCTCAAATAGAGCATCCAGGACAGGGTTAGGATTTTTATCTATCGGAGCTGTTCTAGCGAGTGTGAGAAAGGAAGTCTGTGTTATCTCTTCCTTCTGAGTACTATTGGAAGTTGGTTTCACTTCTGTGTGTGTTGCAGTTCTGCACTGGTGTTCAGAGAACACAGAGGTACTGATGGAGTCTCTGTATATAAGACTGTAAATAAAATAGTTTTAGAACTACGGCTGAGTCTTTCTTCTGCTATGATATGCCAGAAGACTGGTGTGCTCTTTTCAGGAGAGAAGAGTCGCTTATTACCGGCCGCTCTGGACTGAAGAAGATTTACAGCCAGAGGGAGCCACCGGGGAAGGCTCTGGAGACTTGGGGGAGTTTGCAGCCGTCCCAGGGCGTTTCCCCAACAGACAGATGGCCATCCAACCTCTGCTGAAAAACCTCCAAGGAAGGAGAGTCCACCACCTCCCCAGGGAGACCGTTCCACATTTAAAGCACATGCGGTCCCCCCCCCACAAGATTTCTGGGAACTGCAGTCCCCTCTTGCAGAGGCACAATTCCCAGCACCCGTAAGAATACACAATTCGCAGGATTAATTGTGAGGGGGAGGGTCATGTGATTTGAATGGGCTTTAAATGCATTTCAAACTCATGCCTATTTATAGCAAAATCGATGGAGCACCTGGTTGTAAGAAAACCTGGAAGCAGCTTACAAAAAAAAAATATGAAAATATTGATAAAAACAATTATGAACAAGTATTTTAGACTATCCAGAAGATGGTTACAAGCAAGAGTAGCTAAAAAGAAATGCAACATATGTGAGGTTTATGCATGTCTGTCTAGTCCTAACTAAACAAATATGTTCTAAGCAGGCACCAGAAAGAGGACGGTAAAGGTGTCAGCGCTGTCCCCCCCCCCCTTATTCTCACAAGATAAGGAGTTTCAAAGTGTAGGAGGGGGCACACCAAATGGTTTATTTCTTACACGTATGGAATAAGTCATATGCAGGACTTGCAATGGGGCCTGTTCCACAGGTTGAACCTCCAGTGGAGGTTTTTAAGTAGAGGGCAGGTGGCCATCTGTCAGGGATGCTTCAGTTGTGACCCCTGGACCACAGGGGGTTGGACTAGATGACCATTGGGGTCCCTTCCAGTTTTACAATTCTGTGACTCTTAGGCAATCTCAGCAGTATAGAAGCAGGGGTCGGCAGCCTAAGGCCCCAGTGGCCCCTGGAGGCCGTTTAACTGGCCCACGAGCCGCCCCCAAACAGAGCCGCCCACTCGGGGAGTCCCTGAATGCTGTGCTAAACTGGCGCAGCACGGGGCAGAGACTCTCTTCCATGGCTCCGGAAATCGCTTCTGCGCATGCCCAGATGCCGAAAACCGTGCCTGCACAGACACGATTTTCGGCATCTGGGCATGTGCAGAAGTGATTTCCGGCGCCACAGACATGCGCAGATGTGATTTCTGGTGTTGCGCTGCCCCAGTCCGGCTCACGGAGGATCTCAGCGGGAGTGATCCGGCCCATGCCCAGTAAGCCTTGCTGACCCCTGGTATAGAGCAGGCACATCCAACTTTCAAGAGACTGCGTTCTACTCCTACTACAGTGGTACCTCTGGTTACGTACTTAATTCGTTCTGGAGGTCCGTACTTAACCTGAAACTTTTCTTAACCTGAAGCACCACTTTAGCTAATGGGGCCTCCCGCTGCTGCTGAGCAATTTCTGTTCTCATCCTGAAGCAAAGTTCTTAACCCGAGGTACTATTTCTGGGTTAGTGGAGTCTGTAACCTGAAGTGTCTGTAACCTGAAGCGTCTGTAACCTAAAGCGTCTGTAACCCAAGATACCACTGTATAAAAAATCTGGCCGTGATCTACCCATTGAATTGACCAAAGTTGATGCGCTTTTTTGGGAAGGATCAGTCAAAGTTGTTCAGCTTTGGGGGTTTTTTGGGGGGGGGCAATCAGGGTCCCGCAACCGACCAGGGACACCCCACAATCAACCAGTAGACCACGATCAACCGGTTGGGCATCACTGGCATAGAACATGGATCTGCCCTTTATCTGATATGGAAAAAAAGGAAGGCTTCTGGGAAGAGTGTTCTGGCTCTGGCTTTTTAAAGCATGACTAATGACATATTGAGTTTGCCACAGCTTTATTGATTAGTGTTTTGAATGTGGAAGTGAAGTCTCCCGCCGCTCAGTTTATGTGCCGAGGCTGGAAGCCAGCGCTCCGCCTCTCCCTTCCCTGCGCTGGCCATGGAGCTTCCTAATTTGATTACTGGGTGTACAAAGGCAGCGATGGAAGACAGCCCTTGGTCTGCTTGAGGCAGGTGAGGAAGCTCCCTTTTTATAATATTTTTATTAATTTCCCATTTTATAACATTTAAACACATCTTTGTTATCTACTTTACTTCTTTTGTTCATATGAGCCTGTTGACTCCCTTCCGCCTCACGGTTTTCAAAATTCATTTAGCAAATAGCATTTATGCATATTCCATTTTATGTTTCGCTCCTTCAGAATATCCCAATTTTAAAATAAATCTAAAAGGGCAGTGACAATTATCATTGCAAGTCTTCTTACAACCCTGCTAGTCTTCTTAATTGCTTACAGTGGTCCTTCAAGGATTGTAGAAATTTGGAAAGCTTGATCACGTTGGTTTCAGATTTTCCCAGTCAGCTTCACCAATTCTGCAAAGTCCATCATCTTTGAAATATACTCGGAGTCGAGTGTGAATTTCATGCTCTTTATTCAGCTCATGGTAGCAATGAATGAAACTTTACCCAAAACGTCTAGCTATATATACATTATTTACACAATGGGCCCCGCATGATTGGCTAATTCCGGGCTGCTCCTGCAGGCCAATCAGGTTGCTGATTCACTTCCACCTGGAGCTGGATTGGGTGGCTCTTGCGGACCAATCAGACTGCTGCATTCTGGATCCTATTGTTCCAGGATTCAGCTCAGTACATAACAATCTTCTTCTGCACTCTTCCTTCGTTGGTATCTCTTGTTTCCATTTTTGGGCTAAAAGGATTCTTGCCACACTTGTTGCAAACATGAACAGTTTTTGATCTCTCTTTGGTATCTCTTTATCCACTAGACCCAATAAAAATGCTTCTGACTTTTTAACAAAGGTGTACTTCTACATTTTCTTTAACTCATTATATATCATTTCCCTGGTGAGAGAGGTGAGGAAGTTCCGGGAGGAGGGAGGCAAGAGCTCCAAGACCATCGCCAGCTTCACATCTCTTGAAACTCATTTTGTTAACTTGGGCCCTGCTCTCCAATCAGTTCAGGTCATTTTTTATTGAATTTTACATCTTTTTTAAACACAATTAACAATATAAACACAAAATGAATTCTCAGTTACCCCCTCCCCATGACTCCCCCCAACTTTCCTTCCTGGTTTCTTACACATTCATTTCTCCTGCTTATTATCTTATTTTGTTCTTAACATTTTAACCTCATTTTTCTAATTTCACTCTTTGTTTTGTTAATTATAAGTGTTTTGTCAAACGCTGCAAGTGAGTTCATTTCCTTACATTGTTTCTGTAGATATAACATAAAAGGCTCCCAGTCTTTTTAAAAGTCTCTATTGTCCTTATCTTTGAGTCTTCCAGTTAACTTCACCATTTCTGCATACTCCACCAGTTTTTCTATTGTTCTTTCATAGGTATTTCATCATTTCCCCATCTTTGGGCTAGCAAATCCTAGCCGCTGTTGTAGCAGAAATAAATAAATTCTTCTTCAGGTCATTTTGAATCCCGATTCTGTCGTTTGCAGCATTAGCCGCCTATCCCAGTTTGTTGTCACCTGTTTCCGAGTCCTGACCTTTTCCTCCCCTTCCTGCCTGGTCTGCTCCCTGCATGCTAAGAAGCTGCCCTTTCCATTGCCTCCTCTTGGCAGCACTTGCAAAACCACCAGCATCTTTGTTCTCCTGGCAAGAGCAAGAGAGGTCACTGTCTTTGAAGGGTCTGTTGGGGGGGGGGCAGATAAAAAGCTGCCACGAGCACAAGGGGAGCCCCAGTTGAGGATGCATCTTGCTCCCCCAGCAGCAAAGTGTCAAAGTGACACTCGAGGAAATCACCTGAACAAAGAGCACGGCCCATTTATTTGGTTTATTGGAGCATCAGCCGAAACGGAAACAGCGCCGGCCTTGTGGGTCTCAGGAGCAGAGAGGAGAAATTCATGTCAGTACAGCTATATAAACCCAAATCTATCAAATTTGCACTTTTCAAAACAATATTCAAACTGCAAGCCAGCCTTCCTTCGAAGTTTGCACATTTCTGAATTCTGCAATGCGCTTCACCGATCAAACAACACTGACAAAAATGCATGTTTTGGGGGGAAGGATGCATGAAAATTAAGGTTTATATGAAAAATGGCATAAAGGGGTGGGGCTTTAATATTAAGGGAACTGCTTGCAAAAGAATGTATGCGTTTGTCAAAACTGCATATGAAAATGTATTTATTCAGATGAATTCGCACTAGAATGCAGTTTGACACTGCTGAGCACAGTATCCTGCTAAGGCAACTCAGGGAGTTGAGGGTTGGGGACACAGAACAGCTGTGGTTCTTTCCTTTCCTCCAGGGCCATTTCCAAAAAGGAGTCATGGGAAGCTACTGCTCATCACCGTGGGAGTTGTCCTCCAGTGACCCACAGGCTGCCATCTCACCTGCCATGATCTTTAGCCCCTGGGAGCAGCCGCCTGGACCATATTACACCTGTCCTGAAAGTCCTACATTGGCTCCCAGTACATTTCCAAGCACAATTCAAAGTGTTGGTGCTGACCTTGAAAGCCCTAAATGGCCCAGTAGACCTGAAAAAGCATCTCTACTCCCATAGTTCCACCCGGACACTGAGGTCCAGCTCCGAGGGCCTTCTGGCAGTTCCCTCCCTGTGAGAAGTGAGGGCCTTCTTGGTAGTGGCACCTGCCCTGTGGAACGCCCTCCCACCAGATGTCAAGGAAATAAACAACTATTCGACTTTTAGAAGACATCTGAAGGCAGCCCTGTTTAGGGAAGTTTTTTGATGTTTGATGTTTTATTGTGCCTTTAATATTCTGTTGGGAGCCGCCCCGAGTTGCTGGGGAAACTCATCCAGATGGGCGGGGTATAAATAATCACTGATGATGACGATGATATGGAGCTCCTGGGAGCTGTCAGCAGATTTGGAGTGACATGTCATCAGTGCACAAACACAGGATGTCAGGCTAGGTGGGCCATTGGCCTGATCCACCAGGCTCTTCTTGTGTCCTTACGCGTGATCCGCCACCCCCTCCAGTTCCCTCGGCACTTCATGATTCTCCAACTCTTGGTGGCTCAGCCACCCTGGTGGTCTTCCCTGCAGCCTTCACCGAGTGCCAGATTCCCACCTGCCTTTGAAGACAATGGCTGCCTGGTCCTCGCTGCTCTTTGAGGAAGAATAGCTCCAACTGGGAACCAGAAGGACCTGTTCATGGGTTTGGCCCCCTAAACCGAGAGGTCAGAGTCACGGGGAGAGAATATGGGGGACTCTCATCCTCCTCCTCCTCTCCAACACGCAGGTGCCAGTTATCATCATTGCCGCTGTCAGGTAACAGCGCCGGCAGATAATGGATGGCTCGTCCGACAGAGTCTCCCCTTCGCCTCACCAGGTTCCCATTTTTCCCCATTATGTGAACTATCGTTTTTCTAGTTTGTCTCCGAGTTGCATTCGGGCCTCTGATTTATTCTCTGTTCATTTCATAAAAATGATTATGTGTCTCCTACCTGTGATTTATAACTATAAATCATCTTTGCCCCGAAAACAGTTGCACGGTATCTCCCTCTCGCAACATTTATAAATCTGAAATGTTATTGTGCCACTTGGCAGGCGAATAGCAAATTGCGAGCACCGGGTGCCTCAGGACGCGGCTCCCAGGGAGGGAAGAAGACAGGCAGGCGCCTCTCCCTGGCCAGGGGGTGCCTGGGAATCGTAGGACTGTAGAGTTGGAAGAGGCCCCAGGGGTCATCTAGCCCAACCCCCTGCAATACAGGAATCACAGCTGAAGAATT
Organism: Podarcis tiliguerta; assembly: GCF_965153285.1. Classification (NCBI taxonomy): domain Eukaryota; kingdom Metazoa; phylum Chordata; class Lepidosauria; order Squamata; family Lacertidae; genus Podarcis; species Podarcis tiliguerta. Next base: position 134,335,825 of record NC_139534.1, on the reverse strand, counting down.
CAGCCTCTGCTTAAAAATCTCCAAGGAGGGACCATCCATCACCTTCTGAGAGAGTTTGTTCCACGGCTGAACAGCTCTCACTGTCAGAAAGTTCCTCCTAATGTTCTGTCAGAATCCTCTCTTTAGTAATTTGAATCCATTGGTTTGGGTCCTCTCCTCCAGAGCAAGAGAAAACAAGCTTGCTCTGTCTTCCATGTGACAGCCCTTCAAATATTTGAAGATGGTTATCTCCTCTCAGTTGCCTCTTCTCCAAGCTACCCATGCCCAGCTCCTTCAAGTGCTCCTCATGAGGCTTGGTTTCCAGACCCTGGATCATCCTGGTTGCCCTTCTCTGAACACAACTCCGTTCCAAACTTAAAAATGGAAAGCGTAATGCTGGTGGTCTACAAAAGAGGTTTAAATACCGTCTCAAGGCAAATCTAAAAAAATGTAGTATAAACACCAACAACTGGGAAACACTGGCCTGTGAGTGCTCCAATTGGAGAACAGCCTTGACCAAAGATGTCATGGGCTTTGAAGACACTCAAACTCAGGACACAAGGGAGAAACATGCTAAGAGGAAGGCATGCTTGGCAAATCCACACTGTGATTATCTCCCACCTGGAAACCAATGTCCCCACTGTGGAAGGATGTGTGGATCCAGAATTGGCCTCCATAGTCACCTACAGACTCATTGTTAAAACCGTGTTTATGGAAGACAATCTTACTCGGCTACGAGGGATCGAAGAAGAAGACGCGGAAGGTGGAGCGAGCTTGTTTTCAGAGGAGGAGGAGGAGGAGGAGGAGGAGGAGGAGGAGAAGAAGAAGAAGAAGAAGAAGAAGAAGAAGAAGAAGAAGAAGAAGAAGAAGAAGAAGAAGAAGAAGAAGAAGACTGTCACTTCCCCAGATTTGGACATGAGACTTCTTGTTAGAAGGATCCAACTACAGAGACTCCCATTATCACTACAAGGCAAGATTTGTTTGAAGAAGGAGCGGCAGGCAATGCCACAAACATCCACGAGGGGTTTTATTTCCCATGCAACAAGAGCATGGCAGGTTGGGGGCAAGGCGGCATGTGCGCCTGTGCATGTGGCGGGGGGGGGGGGCTGCTGGGAGCTTTGCTGAGCGGAGACCTACGTGTGACAGCCAGCTTGTCTTCCGATGTGGATTTTTTGGCAGCCATAAATTTTGACAACGCTGATTGAATCCCAGACTGCGACAAGGTCAGAAATAATAAACTGAGGACAAGATTGTGTTTCTAGTTGTCACTCCAGTGGAGACCGATTTGCTGGTGCCCTTGTTTCCAAGCAGTTGGTGTGAGGGCTGCGATTTGAACACACACACGCACAGACACACTCCCTCTGGTGTGAAAACATAGTGCAGACTCACCCACCCCCCACATTCCCTGCTGCCGTGGAATATTTGCAGAGAGCTCATTTTCATCCACTCATTTTTTGCTCGGCCGTATTTGCATTCGGCTTTCCAACCCTCCTGTCCTAGTGGCCCCACAAGGAGAAAACCAGCTCCCATTTTACAAATCAGAAATTTAGAGGGGGGGGAGAGAGATTGAGAATACAAATTTTTTTCAAGGCTCATAAGCAGAGGTGAGTCTTGGGGCTCTCCCTAACCGAAGGTATTTATTTCAGGGAATTGCAGAGGTGGAAGGGACCCAAAGTGTCATCTAGTCCAACCCCCAGTGAGGTGGGGTCCACTGTCCCACAGTCCTTGTGGGGGGCCAGACTATATTTTGAAGGGGGGGGAATGAACCAATTCCTATGCCCCACAAACAACCCAGAGATGCATTTTAAATAAAAGCGCACATTCTACTCATGTAAAGAAGAAGAAGAAGAAGAAGAGGAGGAGGAGGAGGAGGAGGAGGAGGAGGAGGAGGAGGAAGAGTTTGGACTTGATATCCCACCTTTCACTCCCCTTAAGGAGTCTCAAAGCGGCTCACATTCTCCTTTCCCTTCCTCCCCCACAACAAACACTCTGTGAGGTGAGCGAGGCTGAGAGACTTCAGAGAAGTATGACTAGCCCAAGGTCACCCAGCAGCTGCATGTGGAGGAGCGGAGACGCGAACCTGGTTCACCAGATTACAGGTCTACCACTCCTAACCACTACACCACACTGGTTACCCAGGCAGGCCCCACAAATAACCCAGAGGTGCATTTTAAATAAAAGGACACATTCTGCTTATGTAAAAACACGCTGATTCCTGGACCATCCGCGGGCTGGAGTGAGAAGGCAATAGGGCCAGATCCGGTTAGGCCTTAGTTTGCCTGACCATAATCCAGGGAATGGATTGACTCTCCTATGAAGAGGAAGGTTTCTGCGTTTGGGACTTTTTAGTTTAGAGTAAATGCGAGTCAGAAGCAACGGGAGAGAAGATGATGATATTATGCATGGCATGAAGGAACTGGAGGGAGAAAATCCTTTTTCCACTTTCTCAGCCCTGGAACTCATGGATATCCGAGGAAGATCCAGGACAGAGAGAAGGAAGGCTTTCTTCACAAAGTGTGGTTGAGCAATGGAAGTCCTCCCCATGGGAGGCCATGACGGCCACCAACATGGATGGCTTTAAGAGAGGAGGAGACAACTCTATGGAGGAGAAGAGGTCTGTTGGGGCCGCTAGTCACAGTGACTGGGCTCTGCTTTGTCAGTTGCTGGAGACCACAGGAGGGGAGGGAGGTTCCTCAGGTCCTGCTGGTGGGTTTCTGACAAGCATCTAGTTGGCCACTGTGAGAACAGGAGGCTGGATGAGATGGACCACTGGCCATCTTCTGATGTTCTTCGGCCCCCACTCAGAGATGCTGGTTCCCGAACCGTCCGTGAGCTGGATTTAGAAGGCGATTGGGCCAGATCCGGCCCCCAGGCCTTAGGTTGCCTACCCTTGAACTAGATGCATTGAAACGTTGATCAGACAAGTTGGTAGCCCAACTAGCCCAGCCTCCTCTTCTTACAGGGGCCAACCAGATGCCCCAAATGGGAAACCCACAAACAGGATCCAAGCACAAGAGCATCACTCTCCCCTCCTGAGGTTTCCAGGAACTGGGATTCAGAAGAAGCATCTCTGCCTCCGACTGAGACATCCTGGCCAGGAGCCACCAAGAGCCCTCTGCTTCTTCTCAATTTTGTCCAATTTTGCCTGTCCTGCTACAAAACAAATAATTTGATTCCATTTTCTTTGCTGCAGTGGGTAGATTTATATATGACCATCTGGATGTTTTAGCTGTTGTTAGCCATCAATGTCCATGGTTTTATATAGAAATAGTATATAGTATAGTATATATAGATATAGATATATCTTGTACACCATTTTGGGCTTTATAAATGAGCAGTGGTATATAATAATAATAATAATAATAATAATAATAATAATAATAATAGTAATAATAATAATTTATTTTATATGCATTTTTATTGGTTTTTTTACATATCATTTTCAACAATCATTTATCATAACTTCTTATCTTATACAATATTTTAGACTTCCGTCAACAACCTCTGATGATTTTCCTCTGATTATTTTCTTTATCACTTATTCTGCATTTCTTAATTTCTCTATTACTCTTAATTATCATTAACTAATAAGTCTCTAATTATTATTATTATTATTATTATTATTATTTATTTATTTATTTATTTATTATTTATACCCTGCCCATCTGGCTGGGTTTCCCCAGCTACTCTGGGCAGCCCCCAACAGAATATTAAGATCACGATAAAGCACCAAACATTAAAAACTTCCCTCAACAGGGCTGCCTTCAGGTGTCTTTTAAGAAAGATAGTTGCTTATTTCCTTGACATCTGGTTCCCTGTAGCTTCGCTTTTCTCGGGGGGGGGGGGGGACCTCCAGAAGGCCCTCGGAGCTGGACCTCAGTGTCTGGGCTGAATGATGAGGGTGGAGATATAAATATACATTTTAAAAATAAATAAAAATAATATTTAAATATTCATACATTTATGTGAAGCAGTAGATATGCATGTTATGCAAAACAATCTCTTCTTTTTCAATGATCGCCCCATGTTCTCCCACTTGGGGGGGGAGGCACTCTCTGGAGAATTAAATGTCCTCATTATCCAGGGAACTCCTGGAGACCCACAATTGTTTCTGGGACTTATTTATTTATTCCCTTTCTGCATCTCTCTCTCTCTTTTAATTAACTTTTTAAAACAATTTATTTTTAATACAAGTGCAGTTTGCAGGAATCGTGACAGACTGCATTCTTGACAATTAACAACAATCCCCTTTTATACTACATAATAATTTTGTAGAATCACAAAAAACAAATCGATGGTAATTTTAGCCTCTGATAATTACCATCCCAAAAAAGAGGGTTATTCTGAGTCAAACCATATTTTCTCATGTAATTGTTAAAGAATTATAGTTAATTGTCCCTTGTTCTTTAAGTGTTCTCCAATCTTGCTCATTTTGTCTTCCTTTTCCCCATTTTTAACCCATGAAAACTAGGTAGTTTTGCCAAAATTAGCCGTTTCCTCTGCAGTTTTATATGCCATCCTCTAATATGGTAGATTTTCTCTCTCCCCCAATATTTTACATATACCGCAAGGTGATTTCATGAGACCATTATATACACAGGCCTACGAAAATGATTAAGGTTTAAAATGATAATTTTAGGTTATATTTTAGTGATCAGATTTAACATATTTTTTAACTGCCGCTATATCTGAATTGTCTCTGTTATACCCAATTGTGATTCAATGTATTCGTGTTGTGTTTTATGATTTTCCTGATATTGTAAGTGACCCGGAACTGGTCTGTGACCATAATAATAAAATTCTATTCTATTCTATACACAGGCACATTTGCATGTATAAAACCGGTGTAAAAGTTGCACTTTTTTTCTCCCTTTCTGGAGAAAATGTTGAAAATATTTTTTGTTAAAAAAACAGAAGCTTTCTTATTAGGACTTTTAGGTACCGATATTCCAAAGGAGCAGAGAAGATTTTTTATGTATGCGACAACAACCGCATGGATGCTAATAGCTCAGAGATCAATAGGAGTATCAATAGGAGTATAGCATCTAGATCAAGGGAAGTACTAGTGCCACTGTATTCTGCTCTGGTCAGACCTCACCTGGAGTACTGTGTCCAGTTCTGGGCACCACAGTTCAAGAAGGACACTGACAAACTGGAACGTGTCCAGAGAAGGGCAACCAAAATGGTCAAAGGCCTGGAAACGATGCCTTATGAGGAACGGCTAAGGGAGCTGGGCATGTTTAGCCTGGAGAAGAGGAGGTTAAGGGGTGATATGATAGCCATGTTCAAATATATAAAAGGATGTCACATAGAGGAGGGAGAAAGGTTGTTTTCTGCTGCTCCAGAGAAGCGGACACGGAGCAATGGATCCAAACTACAAGAAAGAAGATTCCACCTAAACATTAGGAAGAACTTCCTGACAGTAAGAGCTGTTCGACAGTGGAATTTGCTGCCAAGGTGTGTGGTGGAGTCTCCTTCTTTGGAGGTCTTTAAGCAGAGGCTTGACAACCATATGTCAGGAGTGCTCTGATGGTGTTTCCTGCTTGGCAGGGGGTTGGACTCGATGGCCCTTGTGGTCTCTTCCAACTATGATTCTATGATTCTATGAGATAGGAAGAAGACCATGTCCCTACCAGAGAGGAACGGCAAAGTAAGATGATGGATTACGCCAAAATGGCAAAGCTGACCAGAAAACTCAGGAACCAAGAGGACAAAAACTTTAAAAAAGAATGGGGAAGATTTATAATTTACTTAGGAGACCACTGTAGGTGGATAAAAAGATTAGTAGGATTTTAATATCACCTGTAATGTAACAGGTATTATGGATAATATGGGTGAATACAAAATATAGATTAGGAGATAATATGTGGTTGAAAATGTTCACATTAGAAGGGATACTGGGGGGGAGTCGTGAGATTCAGAGTAATCTATACGGATATGTATTTGGGATTGCTTTATTTTTGGAAAATCTCATAAAAATGAGTTTTTTAAAAACACACTTTTTTGACGTTTCAAAGAACCGTTAAATGCAGTGGTACCTCGGGTTACATACGCTTCAGGTTACAGACTCCGCTAACCCAGAAAGTGCTTCAGGTTCAGAACTTTGCTTCAGGATGAGAACAGAAATTGTGCTCTGGCGGTGCTGCGGCAGCAGGAGGCCCCATTAGCTAAAGTGGTGCTTCAGGTTAAGAACAGCTTCAGGTTAAGAACGGACCTCCGGAACGAATTAAGTACTTAACCCGAGGTACCACTGTATATAGAAACAGTTAAAAAACACCATTGCACATATAAAAGCCCTTTCCTGTCTAGGGCAGGGGTCGGCAACCTAACGGCCAGAGGCCAGATCTGGCCCAATCGCCTTCTCAATCCAACCTGTGGACGGTCCAGGAATCAGCGTGTGTTTTTACATGAGTAGAATGTGTCCTTTTATTTCAAATGCATCTCTGGGTTATTTGTGGGGCATAGGAATTTGTCCATCCCCCCCCCCAGTCCACTGTCCCTCAGACCTTGTGGGGGGCCAGACTATATTTTTTTTTGGGGGGGATGGACAAATTCCTATGCCCCACAAATAACCCAGAGATGCATTTTCAATAAAAGGACACATTCTACTCATGTAAAAACATGCTGATTCCCGGACCGTCCACGGGCGGATTGAGAAGGCAATTGGGCCGGATCCTGCCCCCAGGCCTTACTTTGCCTACCCCTGCCCTGAGGTTTCCAGAGAACCACTTCCTCTTGTTTAGGAGCCAGTGGTTGTGTTCTGGGTGGGGTGCTGGGTTCGAATCCCCACTCACTGGGTGGCCTCACAGGCCGGTCCCTGCCTCTCCGTCTGACCTACCTGCCAGGGTTGTTGTGAAAATAAAAGTGGAGAGGGGTAGAACCGTGGGCGCCCCCTTGGGCTCCTTGGAGGAAGGCTGGGCAATAAATGGAACCATCAACTTAATGCAATTATTGATTTTAAACACTTATCCGCTGCCTTTTCTTGAAAGCTTCCGGGGGGTGGGTATAAAACAGAAGCCGCGTGGCTCCTATTCTGGGTCTCCCGTTCTGTGCCCAGAAACCGATCTGCATTTTCACAGCCAAAGGAGCCTGGAGAGAAAATTGCACGCTAAGTAGAATCCTTTTGCAAATCGCACGGATGTCTAAACATCTGGGAATTGGTTAATTACCAATGTGGTCCATTAATTAGCTGCGTAGCGTGCATTTTTTGGGGGGGTGGGACTCAGTAGAATCGGAGCCGCGAAATCTGTTCAGCGGCCGAGGTTTGCATGTGTTCCTGGTTCTGCTGCTTCCTTGAAAGGGATCTCCTCTCTCCTTCCCAAAGGCTGTTCCTCGTGAGAAAATCAGCAATTTTTGACATGCACATCTTCGGCAGTTGCACCCCTGTAAGTGCTGCCGTTTCCCAGCTGCTACTTGCCAAGGATGCAAATCTCCCGCTAACCGTTTAGAAAATAAATCCCAAACTATGCATGATTGCAGGGGCGGAGGAAGGGGGTGCGGTCGGGTGGACTGCCCTGGGTGTCTTTGCTGAGGGGGTGACATTTGGCACGCCGCCTGTCCACAACTCCCAAGCCTGCCCCGGGCATTCTCCCTCCCCCCTTTGTTTTGACAGGTTGGGGGGTTCTTGGGAGTTGCGGGTGGGCAGTGTGCCGAATGTCCACCATCAGCAGCTCGCTCTGTCCCGTGGGGGGCTCACTCTGCCCCTGGCTGCCGGGCGGGCGCCCCCCCCCCCGCTCCGTGCACCCAAGTGGCTATCCTGGGCCTGGGAGGGCACCATCTGCACCACGCCCCCCTCCCCGGGGAGTGTGCCTGCCCTGGGCAATGCAGACACACGCTCTGCCGCTGCATGATTGTGGTGCGACTCAGGCCACACGTCGGTGATTAATATACACAGAACAATAATTATGCATACTTTATCAACCTTCTGAGAAAAATACAAAACCATCTGCAAAGCCACAGAGACTTGCAAACTACCCAACCTAAGGTGAACTTAGAATGTCTGGTTTCAATAGATTTTTCAAACGCTTAAATCAGTCTTTTGGATAAGTTCATGCAGATACCAACAAAAGGTAAGTTCGGTGCTGTTCACAATACCGAGAGACGCTAGTGAAGTTTTAGATGGATGTTAGTGAAGTTGTAGACAATGAAGTTGCGGACGACAGGGTGTCGGCATTTTGCACCTGTTTCGCCCAGCAGTCCAAGTAATCAAGAGGCCGCTGTTCGCCTCCAGTGGGGCCCTTTTACTGGGGCTTGCAGGTATCACACTCCCAAGTTAGTTTTCTGGGCTTCTTCAGTGGTCTAATATTAAAGTCTTGATACATAGACAGTGGTACCTCAGGTTAATTTGTTCTGGAGGTCTGTTCTTAACCTGGAACTGTTCTTAACCTGAAGCACCCTTTTAGCTAATGGGGCCTCCCACTGCTGCTGCACCGCCGGAGCACAATTTCTGTTCTCATCCTGAAGCAAAGTTCTTAACCCAAGGTACTATTTCTGGGTTAGCGGAGTCTGTAATCTGAAGCGTATGTAACCTGAGGTACTACTGTATTGATATTCAATATTATAGAGAATACTCTTTCTTGGCTTAAGTTTAAGAGACTGAAAGAGTATTCTCTATAAGATTGAATAGGTGCAAAAAGGTTGATAAAGTATGTATAACTATTGTTCTGTGTACATTAATCGCCAACGTGCTACATGAGTCACACTGCTTCTTTCAGCAGCACAGGTTGCATTTTTCTAGCTGCATGATTGTGGACAGGTATGGCACGACCCCTTCCACTTTTTTGCTTATTCACCCGTGTGTGGATGACAATCTCAGGGTCTCGTACGTAGCAGAGGAGCCCCTTGCTGCCATCTATTGAAAGTCATCCCTTGAGACAAGCTTTCTTTTCTGGAGGGTAGGACTCGAACCCATGGCTTCCAGTTACAAGAAAGGAGATTCTGACTAAACTTTAGGAATAACTTTCTGACAGCAAGTGCTGTTCAACAGAGGAACGGTCTCCCTCGGGAGGTTGTTAATTCTCCTTCCTGGGAGGTTTTTAAGCAGAGGTTGGATGGTCATCTGCCATGGATGCTTCAGTCGAGATTCCTGCATTGCAGCGGGTTGGACTGGATGACCCTCGGGGTCCCTTCCAAGTCTACCTTTCTACAGTTCTCTGATTTAGAGTGTATGGATGCCCAATGACGTTTTTCTCTTCCTTTCGCTCTCAAATATGAAAATCTCATCTCCGGATGTGTCAAATGAAATTCTGTCCAAAACACAGGAGAGTCTAGAGCAGTAAACAGAATTCCTGACATGTCAGAGAGACATAAACAAGCTGAAGCCCTGACGCTGACATTGTGCATTCGGATCACAGTCTGCAATCGAGGGAACGTCCTCCGCCACTGGAAGCATCAACATTCGGAGCGGTTCTCCGCCACTCGGCTCATGTTGGAGGTCAGGCTGAGCATGTTTCCTGAAGCGCAACACTTTGACCTCTCTGCCTCCCCCTCCCCTCTGCGGAGGACAAGGACGCCCCCCAACGAAAGGCAGCCGGGAGATGAGTCGCTGAATTTCCTCACCCCTCACTTCAAATGCAGCAGGGGCAAAGATTAATTATTCCGTAACATAGAGGTGCCTCTTCAGAATGCAGGAAGCGCTTTCGAAACCAACTCTGGTTGTCACAACATCCAGCGCTATTTTAAGAGGGGAGAAAAGATGCGAGATTCCATCACTGCCCAGAACAAACTTAAGCATTTCAAAATCCCCTGGCGTTGGGAAACAGGGGCTCTGGGATCTTCTGAAACTCCACAGTGTCCAGGTGGGTGAGATATCTTCAAGTATCTCAAGGGCTGTTCCATGGAAGAAGAGGTTTGTTTTCTCCTGCTCCAGGGGTTGGAGCGGAACCAATGGCTTTGCATTACCAGGAAAGAGATTCTGACCAAACATCAGGAAAAACTTCAGTAATAATAATAATAATAATAATAATAATTTTTATTAAGTTTTGCATTTTAAGCATCCAAATATCATATCACATAACAGGAAAAAAAATATATATCCAATATCTTACTTCCCCAATTCACCCCACCCCCCCGACTTCCCTCAATTTCCTCTCCTGGATATTTTTCCATATTAACTTCTCCTGCTGACGTTAATATCTTAATTTTGCAATCTTTAACTTGAATATTATTATACTCTTCTCATTTCACATCCACCTTATAGTTCCTGCGTTTATTTTGCTAGCTGTTAAGTGTTTAATCAAAACCTGCTAGTGAGTTCATGTCTTTACATTGTTTCTGTAGGCATAACATCAATGGTTCCCTGTCTTTCTAAAAGTCTCTGTTGTCCTTGTCTCGGAGTCTTTCAGTTAACTTTGCCATTTCAGCATATTCCATCAGCTTTACTTGCCATTCTTCTTTGGTTGGTATTTCATCCCTTTTCCATCTTTGGGCTAGCAATATTCTAGCCACGGTTGTAGCATACATAAAAAGTTTTTTTCTTTTCTTTTGTTAAATCTTGATCTGAAATGCCTAATAAAAAAGCTTCTGGTCTTTTCACAAAGGTGATCTTAAACATTCTTTTCATTTAATTATATATCATTTCCCAGTATTTTTTAAAGAATTTTTTACAATTCTACCACATATGAAAAAATGTGCCTTCTTTTTCTTTACACTTCCAACATTTGTTGGAGCCTGTTCTATACATTTTTTCAATTTTTACAGGTGTAATATAGGAAATAGGGACGTGGGTGGCGCTGTGGGTTAAACCACAGAGCCTAGGACTTGCTGATCAGAAGGTGGGCGGTTCAAATCTCCACAATGGGGTGAGCTCCCATTGCTCACTCCCTGCTCCTGCCCACCTAGCAGTTCAAAAGCACGTCAAAGTGCAAGTAGATAAATAGGTACCACTCCGGCGGGAAGGTAAACGGCGTTTCCGTGCACTGCTCTGGTTCGCCAGAAGCGGCTTAGTCCTGCTGGCCACATGACCCGGAAGCTGTACGCCGGCTCCCTCGGCCAATAAAGTGAGATGAGCACTGCAACCCCAGAGTCGGCCACGACTGGACCCAATGGTCAGGGGTCCCTTTAACTTTACCTAATATAGGAAAAACTTCCTAACAGCAAGAGCTGTTCAACTGTGGAACAGTCTCCGTCCAGAGATGGTGGGCTCTCCTTCCTTGGAGGTTTCTAGGCAGAGGTTGGAGGGCCACCTGCCATGGATGCTTGAGCTGAGATTCCTGCCGAACTGTGTAGACAGAGCTGAGCCCTCTGGGCTCGTAGGAGAAGTTGATGTTGATAGCCATAAATTTGTCCCGTCCTCTCAGTGATCTTCTTCTTGAAAAAATTGTACTCACTGTGAAGTTGTTACTGCAAGTACCACATTTTTAACCAAGGCTTTTCTTCTAGAAGGAAATGTGCCACCATTGCATATCCTTGAGTACCTCCAGAAACCTCTGTGTCCTCTTCTAAAGTCATCTTACGGCCTAGGACCCTCGTACCTACAGGACCGCCTCTCCTGGTATGTCCCATGGAGGACCTTACGGTCTTCAAACAAAAACATGTTGGAGGTCCCAGGCCACAGGGAGGTTAGGCTGGCCTCAACCAGAGCCAGGGCTTTTTCGGTACTGGCCCCGATCTGTCACAAGAGACTAGGGCCCTGCGGGACTTGACATCTTTCCGCAGGGCCTGCAAGAGAGAGCTGTTCCACCAGGCCTTTGGCCAAGGCACAGTCTGCCCCCCTCCTTTGGAAAGCCTCACAGAACTCTAGCCCAATGGTTGCCATTAATTTGATTCTGAATTGATTTTAGAACGTATTTCAATTAATTGACTGTGATTTTATGAAAATTGTGCTATTTTTACGGTTGTTAGCCATTCTGAGCCCGGCTTCAGCTGGGGAGGGAGGGATATAAATAAACTTTTATTACTATTATTATTATTATTATATCTATGCCTCCTTTCTACATTGCTATACGCAAGATCAGTGCTTTTTTCTGGGGGTACACAGGGGTATGCTTACTCCTAAACATTTTGTGGATCTTTGTACTTTTGTATATTTACTGTATTTATTTTCCCCATTTTGGATTGTACCCCTAAACGTTTTTTTAGGGGGGGGAAGCACCACGCAAGATGTTTTACGAGCTGAAGAAAAAACAAAATATGCAACCACGATCACACATGACAATCCAATGCAAGCAAGTTATTGCAAAATTAACTTTCATAGCTCATTTCCAGACAACTGTTTGTTGCAAAGCGAAGTCTGGTCTATAAAAAAACATCCCTGGGAGCATTAAGTGCAATTTGCCACCAGCTCATTTCCCTCCCACCCCCCAGATAAGGCAAATCTGCCTCGTACAAGGAGCCACGCAATGCCTCCCCTCCTCTTCTCCCACCCACACAAGACCTGACTCTGTACCAGCTCGTTCTCTCACACTGAGTGGAATTAAGCCACAACACAAAGCACACACAAAAGCAACCCCTGCTCTCACTCTGGGAAGCAAGAAGAAAGAGGTGGCATGGTAGATTTTTTTTAAAAAAAACTACGGCACAACCTGGAGAGAGCGGATCGAGCAAAGTTTATCTCCCTCCCTCCTAATGCAAGAACTCATGGAAGATTCAGGAGAGATGATAGAAAGTCCTTGTTCCTGCAGCAAAGAGTTAAACTGTGGAACTCCCTCCCACAGCTCAGAAAGAGAATTGGACAAATTCCTGGAGGAGGAGAGGGCTGTTGATACTCCTAGCCAGGACGGCTCTGTTCTGGCTCCACAGTTGGAGGCAGCAGGTAGACCACTGGCCTGATCCATAACCTTCTTCTGTTCTGTGGGAAGCCCAGGAAGAGAGAGTTGCTCATTGGGGCATCTGAGAACAGGACATTGGACTAGATGGACCCTTGGCCTGATCCAGATGATAACAACAACAACAACAACAACAACAATTTATTATTTATACCCCACCCATCTGGCTAGGTTTCCCCAGCCACTCTGGGCAGCTTCCAACAGAATATTAAAATACAGCAATGCATCAAACATTAAAAGCTTCCCTAAACAGGGCTGCCTTCAGATGTCTTCTAAAAGTCTGATAGTTGTTCTCTTTGACATCTGGTGGGAGGGCGTTCCACAGGGTGGGCGCCACCACCAAGAAGGCCCTCTGCCTGGTTCCCTGTAACCTCACTTCTCGCAGTGAGGGAACCGCCAGAAGGCCCTTGGAGCAGGACCTCAGTGTCTGGGCAGAACAATGCGGGTGGAGATGCTCCTTCAGGTATACAGGACCGAGGCCATTTAGGGTTTTAAAGGTCAGCACCAACACTTTGAATTGTGCTTGGAAACGTACTGGGAGCCAATGTAGGTCTTTCAAGACCAGTGTTATATGGTCTCTGCGGCCGCTCCCAGTCACCAGTCTGGCTGCCGCATTCTGGATTAGTTGCAGTTTCCAGGTCATCTTCAAAGGTAGAGCGCATGGCAGTAGTCCAAGCGGGAGATAACTAGAGCATGCACCACTCTGGCGAGACAGTGCGCAGGCAGATAGTGTCTCATCCTGCGTACCAGATGGAGCTGGTAAACAGCTGCCCCGGACACAGAATGGACCTCTGCCTCCATGGACAGTTGTGAGCCCAGAATGACTCCCAGGCTGCGCACCTGGTCCTTCAGAAGCCTCTTCTGGCATTTTTATGCTCAGGGTCCCGGGAATTTCCCAAAGTGCCCGTTCTGAGATGCCAGCACCCCCAAGAGCCAGAGATTATTGTGGGTTGGGGTAGAGGAAGGGAGAGGAAACCCCCGCAGGAGTCAACTTCTTCCCCTCTTGCAGCCATGAAACTTTCCTTCTGCGCTGGAGTCGATCCCGTTGGCTTCTGACGTGGGGATGCAGTAATTTTCTGTCGCACGTAAAGGTTAAGGATTATTTACGAGCTTCCCTGGGGTTTTCGAGTTGACAATCTGATTGGTTCTAATCATCGTTCTATTCATTTCCTGATGCAATTAGAGTTGTTATTTGCTTTATTATGTTTACTTGAGGATGGCACAACAAAGCATTAATAGTGATTTGCTGGAGAGGCTGAGGAGGAGAGTGGGGGCTGGGAACCAGGCAGAGGTGGGGAGAAGGAGCCACGCCAGCACCAGGGCAGAGGATCGCTGCTTCTTCCCTGGCCTGGTCAAGCTTGTCGCCTTCGGGTGGGATTGACAGCTGTCCAGTCCCTCCTCCCAGAGTTGCACTTCCCTGCACCGCAGGGGGTGGGACTAGATGACTCTTGGGTTCTGTACAGTTGGGTTCCAACTCTTGATGACTCCTGTTTTATTGGGTGCAATTGCTTTTTTTGGGGGGGGGAATATTGGCTTATACATGACTTACTTAAATCCCATTTATTTCCATGGGCCTACTCGAAGCATGAGTAAATCTGATGGGTAAGAGAAGGAGAAGTCCCTTAATGTGAGCTCTATACCCCCCGCCCAATCAAAATATACGTCCCTTCGCACCCCAAGTTGCAGTTGTCAACTTACACGTCTGTTTCTTGGCATATCCTGGATTCCCACATTCCGCTCTCCAGTCTTTTCCTTAGCTAGACTTTGCAGACAATTGTCTTCCCTGGATCCGTCAGTGCATGTCAGGAACCACATGAGGCCCTGATTCCCGGCTGGTCTCCTTGTTTCCAGGTGAATGGCTTTTTTCAGGGTTCAGGTCACCCCAGTGGAAGCCCAGCTCTCTTGCTTCCTTGTTGCCACCATCCTCTCTGTCTTCCAGAGAGCAGTGAATTCCTATTTGGCAAGATTTGAATAAATGTCGGTGACCATCTTGATCCATTTCCCATCAGCTCCTCTGCAGACTCGGCTCAGTGGGAGATGCAGCTACAGAATTTCTGATACGTCCCTCTGGTTCTTGTCAGGAGTCAACAGAAGGCGGGGATCCTGTTTGGTCTCCAGGTGCCTTCCTGGCCACCTTCCCAACTCTTCTGGGACAGGCACTTCCCATGACTTCTTTAATGGAATGAAATTTCCAAGGAGATGGTAGAATTGCAGAGTTGGAAGGAATCCCAAGGCTCATTGAGTGTGGGAACCACAGCTCAAGAAGGCTTGAGAGGCGGCCACCCAACCTTTCCTTAAAAACCTCCACGGAAGGAGAGTCCCCCACCTCCCAAGGTCATTCATTCCACTGTCAAACATCTCTTACTCTCAGAAAGTGCTTCCTAGTGTTTAGCTGCGATCTCTTTTTTTCGAAATTTGAAACCATTGGTTCGGGTCCCACCCTCTGGAGCAGGAGGAGGCAAGCTTGCTCCCTCTTCCTTGGGGCAAGGAAGGTTTGAAAAAGGTTCACATGTCTCCTCTCAGCCTCCTCTTTCCCAGCTCCCTCAACCCTTCTTTTCCAGCTTGTCAATTGTTGTTGTTAAGTTGTTTAGTCGTGTCCGACTCTGCGTGACCCCCTGGACCAGAGCACGCCAGGCACTCCTGTCTTTCACTGCCTCCCGCAGTTTGGTCAAACTCATGCTGGTCGCTTCGAGAACACTGTCCCACCATCTCATCCCCTTCTACTTGTGCCCTCCATCTTTCCCAACACCAGGGTCTTTTCCAGGGAATCTGGAGGAACGGCTAAGGGAGCTGGGCATGTTTAGCCTGGAGAAGAGGAGGTTAAGGGGTGATATGATAGCCATGTTCAAATATATAAAAGGATGTCACATAGAGGAGGGAGAAAGGTTGTTTTCTGCTGCTCCAGAGAAGCGGACACGGAGCAATGGATCCAAACTACAAGAAAGAAGATTCCACCTAAACATTAGGAAGAACTTCCTGACAGTAAGAGCTGTTCGACAGTGGAATTTGCTGCCAAGGAGTGTGGTGGAGTCTCCTTCTTTGGAGGTCTTTAAGCAGAGGCTTGACAACCATATGTCAGGAGTGCTCTGATGGTGTTTCCTGCTTGGCAGGGGTTGGACTCGATGGCCCTTGTGGTCTCTTCCAACTCTATGATTCTATGATTCTATGATTCTCTTCTCATGAGGTGGCCAAAGTCTTGGAGCCTCAGCTTCAGGATCTGTCCTTCCCGTGAGCTCTCCTTAGCTTGTCAATATCCTTCTTAAACTGGACACAGGACTCCAGAAAGGGTCTGACCAAGGCAGGATAGGATTGATGGACCCTTCACTTCCCTTGATTATGGCTATTGTGCTACAGTATTTAAATTATATTTTTCCACCATGAGTCCCTTTGTGCTCATTTGTGTTTATGTATGAAGTTGCTGGTGTGATTGTAACTTGAATTATGACTGTATTTGAATGAAAGTGGTCCCGATTCAGCCAGGACCTCTGACTCTTGAGGAGGCCCATTTGGACAGGATTGTGCTTGCCAGCGCTGCTTCTCCCTGGGCTGTCTGTCTCCTCCCTCCTCTCCACGCCCCACACTGGCTTCTCTGTGGCATCTTGCATCCGCCGTTCTAAAAATAGTGTATCTATTTTGAACCAGCTCGTCCTCCCTGGATCCTCAGGAAATGTTAAAATGGGGAAAATCTATTCATGCCAAAATATCTCTCTCTGTTGGATTGCAGATGTAATGTCCCTGCAGTGACATAAGTCATGGGGGATTCGATCCTCGCTAGACATGGAAAGTAAAAATGGGGGTAAACAGCAAATTGAAGCTCTTTGTCTTCTGGGATCCGATCCCTGTGTTCTTTGTGTTGATCAAGAGCAGCCCAATTTCCTATTTCTTTTCTCAACAAGGCAGACAGTGCAGATTCTATGGACCTTTTTAAAAAGCATAATAAGTTCTTGTGCATGTGAAATTTCATCCAGGATCCATCACATTCTAGTTTATTTCTGTCAGGGGTGGGGAACCTCCGGTCTGCGGGCTGATCTTGGCCCACCAGGGCGTCCAGTTTGGCCCATGGGGCCATTTCCCTCAAACCATGCCCACCTGTCAATCAGATGACAATCAGTTGTGATTCCTGCATTGCAAGGTGTTGGACTGGATGACCCTTGGGGTCCCTTCCAGACGTCCAATTCTGTGGTTCTGTGACATCAGATGATGGGCAGGTATTACCAAAGGGGCATCTGATTGGCCTCTTTGAGAAGATGATGCTGGACTAGATGGGTCTTTGGCCTGGTCCAACAGCCTCTTCTTATTTACAAAAAGTGCCCGTCCCCATGGGCCCCACCTTTAGCAAAGTGATTTAAAAGCTGGCGCCCCAAAGAATGTTGAGGAAATTGTTTTGATCCAACACGATCTCTGGATTTTCCACCTCCAGATTCCCCGATTCTGATTGCAAAAGTGGTTCTACCACCTTAGCAACCCCCCCCCCCTTCTGACTCTTATTTCCAGACATTGTCTGGACTGCTGTGCAATCACAGCTGGGCACATTTTTCCTCCTGATTTTCCCTTACAGGTTTCCAGTGCTTAGAAAGCACATTGATTAAAACACTGTGCTGGGGAATCTGCCTTCATGACTTTGCACAATTGCAATTTAATCAGTGCTCAAAGGGGGGGGGGGAGGCTGTTGGAGCAGAAAGCTCAGTATAGGAACATCCCATTCCAGCACAGAAGGCCTCACTAAAGCAAACGCTACACTCCTTCATCTAAGGGAACTGGACATCAGTCCAGTTTATTGTCGTTCTATTTATTTATATATATCCCGCCACTTTCCCTGGGCAGCCGAGGGCTCATCCGCACGGTCTGTGCCTAGAGAGCACAGGTCCAGGCACTTTTCCACCTGACCAACACTTTCTAGGCCTGGGTCTGAGTGGTTTCCCCTTGTCCCCCTCCTTCCCCAAGGAAAACCCCTCTTTAGTGCTAAATCAGAGCAAACGTCAATCCGGAGAAAACCCAAATCGCCATTTGTTCCAATTGAGCACTAAAGAGTGGCAAAAAGGTCAGGTGGAAGGTTACCTTTACCTCTTGGATGCCTACCCCCCAACTAGCATCAACTTGCCAAACATCTAGACAGGCTTGTCTAAAATGTCTTTATCAGGTGCCCAAAAGAGGACAGGAAAGGAACCTTCCTGGTGTCACTTGGCAGGGAGTTCCAAAGTGTAGATGCTGCTGCACTAAACGACCGAGTTCTTCTTATAAATGTGGATCAGGACTTAGGTTGCTGCTGTTGTTGTTTTTACAGATATATATTAGTTTTCCATAGAAGTTATACACTAGAAACATCACATTTCCACACACTAAAAAAGGTGTTCTTTTGAACCTTGAAACCTCCTTCCTTCCCTTTGTGGGTTCCAATTCTAAATTTTATTCCTGCATCTTTTACTGTAATCTATCTGTTATATAATCATAGTATCCAAAGGATCAGGTCTGATGTGGCAGCTGTAAGAGAGTGAGTTCTGCCAATGGAAGAGACCGAGGGGGCAGATATGGGGTAAGGTGATCTCTCGAGTAAATTGGTGCCAAGTTGTTGAGACTTTTGTACGCTATCTGTTCTTTACATTGTGCTGGAGATCGTCCCTCCTTCAGGCTGCCCCCTGCTTCGGATTGATCATTGGTAAAAGGTCAAGGACCCCTGGATAGTTAGGTCCAGTCAAAGGCGACTATGGGGTTGCGGCACTCATCTCCGCTTTCAGGCCGAGGAAGCCAGCGTTTGTCCACAGACAGCTTTCTGGGTCGTGGTGTGATGGCCTGGGATTCAGACTCGGAGGCTGAACCTGAGGAATCCCAGCCTGCACAGGATTCCCCGCCTCCAGAACCAGCTGAGCCGGGGCTGGGGCCTGAGCCTGAAGGGTCCTCACCTGTGCTGGGTCCTCAGGTGCAGGCATCAGCTGAGTCTGCTCTGGCTCCTGAGGGGATGGAGGACCCATTGCCTGCAGGTGCTCCACTTTCAGCCCTGTCAGAGGAAGAGGAGGTTGCCTCTGGGTCTGGGAACCCTCCAGCCTCTCCTGAGCTGCAGAGGCTCAGGGCAGGGAGGCTGAGAGAACTAAGTTCCTGCAGGAGGAGGGCTCGTCTCCAGGCAAGGAGAGGCAAGTCACCAGAGGATCGGGGCCACCCTGTGCCTCGGGGCAGATAAAGCCAGCCAGCCCCAGTCCCAGGTTGCGGGAGCAACATTGCTGGTTGCTAGTTCCTGCCTGAACCCTGTCCTGCTTTCCTGCCTGAGCTCCTGACCCGCCCTGGCTCCCGGCTTGCATGTCTGTTCCTGACTTCACCTGACTCCCTGTCCTGCATCCAGATTCAGCTACTACGGACTGCCTCCATGTTGCACTTTTGACCACAGACTGGACTTGGACCTTGCCTCTCGGGTAACCCACAGGACCAGCACACATGGGGCCAGAAGTACGGTACTAAACCGCTTCTGGTGCAATGGGACACTGTGACGGAAACCAGAGCGCATGGAAATGCCATTTACCTTCCCGCCTCAGCAGTCCCTATTTATCTACTTTTGAACTGCTAGGTTGGCAGGAGCTGAGACAGAGCAATGGGAGCTCACCCCATTATGGGGATTCGAACCACCAACGTTCCGGTCGGCAAGCCCAAGAGGCTCAATGATGTAGACCACAGTGCCACCCACGTCCCAGTTTGATTCTGTTTGGAGATCCCTTGTCTCCCTGCATTGAAGAGTTCCCCAAAGCCCTTTAGACCTCACGATGAGGCATTCATACAAGACTCTTCATTTCTTTTTAACTGCAAAACTGAAACAGACCAGCACTTCACAGGAGGGAGATATTTCACTGGCAAAGGATGCCAAATCACTTAATGTAAGCAGCCCACTCCTCACCATAGGGAACACTGCCGGGGGGGGGGCCTTCAAAACACACCCACCCTTCTTCAGCAGAGATTAGATCATGGAAGGGGGATTTCTCCTCCTCCTCCTTTTAGCAATAAGTTCTTGTGTTGTTGTTTTTTTTAAAAAAATATATCAGATCAAGCTAGCATCTGAGCTCCAGAGAGAGAGAGCTAATCCCCGCATGGAAGAAATCGAAATCGAGAGCAAGATTTTCTTTGGACAATCCACTTTTATTAGAGATGAACCGATATTTTTGGGAGGGTTTTTGTATCAGCCATTCATGGAGGGAAGAGTGAAAATGAAATGCTCTTCTCAAGAAAAGTGTGTGTGGATCAAAGAAAGACACGTTGTCTGGCATGTGTGTGAGAGGCTGGGGAGGGTGTCCTTTAATTTCTTCTTCTTCTTCTTCTTCTTCTTCTTCTTCTTCTTCTTCTTCTTCTTCTTCTTCTTCTTCTTCTTCTTCTTCCTAGCAACCCTCATAGTGGCTCAGAACTACCCCAAGGCTGTTTGAATCCCTGCTGCCACATATGAGAGATGGAGCTGGGTTTTTAGAAGAGGTGGTCATGCGTTTTCCAGCAGAGGCCAAGGATGAAACCTGGGCTGGTCCCGTGGGTTTCCGTGAGGCGTGGTCCGAGTCCAGTCCGAGGTCGAGGGTGCAGTATTGAGGCCATCCATCAAAGCTGAAGCTAGGTCGAAGGCAAGGAGTAGTCGGGCGAGGTCAGGAGATCCGGCAGGACAGGGTGCAGGCAGGAATTAGCAACCAACAATGTTGCTCCTGCAACTTAGGACTGGAGTTGGCCGGCTTTTATCTGCCCCGAAGGCACAGGGTGGCCCCGATCCTCAGGTGACTCGCCTCTCCTGGCCTGGAGGCGAGCCCTCCTCCTGCGGGAACTTAGTTCCCTCCGCCTCTCTGCCCTGAGCCTCTGCAGCTCAGGAGAGGCTGGAGGGTTACTGGACCCAGAGGCCACCTCACCTTCCCCTGATGGGGCTGAGAGTGGAGCACCTGCAGGCAATGGGTCCTCCACCCCCTCAGGAGCCAGAGCAGACTCAGCTGGTGCCTGCACCTGAGGATCCAGCACAGGTGAGGACCCTTCAGGCTCAAGCCCCAGCCCCGGCTCAGCTGGTTCTGGAGGCGGGGACTCCTGTGCAGGCTGGGATCCCTCAGGTTCAGCATCTGAGTCTGAATCCCAGACCATCACAAAGCCGTCTGCAGTAGTGCCAAGGACACCTCCCAGGGTGGGGTATGGACCCTCCCAGTTTCCTTCACCCCTTCTCATTTGGCGTATTGGTGATATTTTTATTCTATGGAAAGAAAATTCAGAGCAGCTGAGTCAACTTTTGAATCCGTTATCTCTGGGGATACGGAGACACGTCTTCTGTCAGGATAATAGGACGATGAATATCTTAGACGTTCCAGTTTTCCAGGAAGGTGAACATCTGTCTGCCAGTTAATAAAGAAAACCCTACAGGCAGCAAAAAACTATTTATGGCTGGGAAAACTCCCAGTAATGCCATATGGACATTTTTGTTTTTTATTTTACATTTGAGATGTAATTGGGCAGATCTTCAAGTTTGTAAACAGGGGGCTTCCCAATCATTGAATTATATTCTGCAAGAGAAGGTGGTCTCCCGCTAAGTCATTCCCATAGCAGACCAACTCAAATCAATGGACGCAAATCCCTTTAGCCCATCGATTTCAGTTGGGCTGCTCCATGGATATCATCACCCAGGGTGTCCAAAAGTTTCAGTGATCACTTGTTGTCAACTGATAAAGTCTAAAATGCTTTATAGTCTTTCCACTCGGAGATACTGAGTTTCTTTTTCTTTCTGCTGTCTCACCTGATAATTCAGCATATTGAAGTGTAGGAATTGGTGCCTCTGGCAATATAGACTTTCCAAATGTTATTTGAGCATGGAGTAAAGTGTGCTTTCTGTGAATAATTAGATGCAGAGGGGGAGTGCTTCTCGAATTCAGGATTTTATGAGCCTTGCTTAGGGCTGTTCTCTTAGTCAGGTCTCTCTCTTTCTCTCCCCTCCGAATTCATATTTAGCAATGCTGTTTTATATAATGTGTTTTTCAGGGAATTTTCCATATGATGCAGTTGCCCCCTAATGCAGAAGGTGGTGATATAACTGGCATCTGACACCTTCATTATCTAGCTCCCATGGTGTGCAGAAGATGCTCCTCTTTACCTTGGTTGTTGACTACACAAACTCTTCCTGGGACTATAATTTGATTTCAGTGGATTTCAACGTTGTATTTTAAAATTCTTTCAACCACTTTGGGACCCAGTGCTGAAATGAAACCAAGAGCCTCAGGAGAGCCTTCAGGATCAGGCCAGTGGTCCATCTGGTCCATTATCTTGGTCTCACAGTGGCCAACCAGATCTGGCATGCAGTGAAACTTTTGTAGGGAAAGAGTTAGACCCAGAGGCACCAGCTTGTGAGGGCAACGGGTGTGTGTGTGTGTGTGTGTGTGTGTGAGAGAGAGAGAGAGAGAGAGAGAGAGAGAGAGAGAAACAGTGTGTGTGTATGTGTGAGAGAGACATCATATGCATGACATCCCAATGTCCCAATGCCATGCATGACAGTATTGTGCCTCCCTCCCTAAGCCGAGCAAAGGAGTCCCAGGCTTTAGGAAGGAAGCACCAGGCTCTAACACTATCATACTCTGATTTACAAGGAACATTTAGGGAACTACTCTGATCTCCTGAGTCCGCTGACGAGATGCCAGAAGAAACCCATGAGAAGCTCAGAAGAACCTGATGGACCAGGCCAGTAGCCTGCCTTGACCCTGTTCTTCTCACAGTGGCCAACCAGGACACCATCAAGCCAGACCTGAGCACAAGAGCAGCTCTTCCCTCCTCTGGCTTCCAGCAAGTGGCATTCAGAAGCATATTCTTATACTGTCATATCTCGGTTTGAATGTGCTTCGGGATGAGCACGTTTGAGTTGCGCTCCGAGGCAACCTGGAAGTAATGGAACGTGTTACTTCCGGGTTTCACTGCTTGCGCATGCGCAGACACTCAAAACGAGGTCACGCACATGCGCAGAAGCGGCGGAAAGTGATGCGCGCGTGTGCAGACATGCCGTCGCTAGTTACATTTGCTTCGGAAACGGATCCCATTCGCATCTAGAGGTACCACTGTATGTATTAATAAGCAACTATGCTTTTGAATTATGGTGCTGGAGGAGACTCTTGAGAGTCCCATGGACTGCAAGAAGATCCAACCTCTCCATTCTGAAGGGAATCAGCCCTGAGTGCTCACTGGAAGGACAGATCCTGAAGCTGAGGCTCCAAGACTTTGGCCACCTCATGAGAAGAGAAGACTCCCTGGAAAAGACCCTGATGTTGGGAAAGATGGAGGGCACAAGGAGAAGGGGACGACACAGGACGAGATGGTTGGATAGTGTTCTCGAAGCTACCAGCATGAGTTTGATCAAACTGCAGGAGGCAGTGGAAGACAGGAGTGCCTGGTGTGCTCTGGTCCAGGGGGTCATGAAGAGGCGGACATGACTAAACGACTCAACCACAACAACAATCCTACATTTAAAAGACATCTGAAGGCAGCCCTGCTTAGGGAAGTTTTTGATGTTTAATGCCATATTGTGTTTTTAATATTTGATTGAGAGCCGCCCAGAGTGGTTGGGGAAACCCAACCAGATGTGTGGGGTACAAATAATAATAAGAAATTAAATAATAATAATAATAATAATAATAATAATAATAATAATAATCCCTGTCTGTGGAGGCAGAGCAGAGCCATCGCAGCTCGTTCCAAGAGATGCCTGGACTCTGTGCCCAAAGTGTCCGTCTTCCTTCTCTGAGTGAGGGGCTTGCTGGTTCATGAAGAGGAGGAGGAGGAGGAGGAAGAGGAGCCTGTGTCCTTTCTTTGGGGACGTGCTCCCCCCTCCCCGCCTGCCACACAAGCAGGCTGCCGTTTCCTAGAACTCCGGATCTCAGGAATCAGGCGCCAAGCCCAGTGTGGTCACGTCTGGCATGCTGTAACTAACCTCCGCATCCCTTTAATTACCTTCCCTCCATCTTAGTCCCCACCTCCACCCCCTCTTTTTTGGTCTCTCTCTTTAATTGCTGCTGCATAATCATCTCCAGAGAAAAAACATCTGCGGTTTTTATTGATCGCTTGTTTCCTTGGGGAGGATTTTGCATTGTACTGCTGCGTAATTTAATTTCTTCCTTTTCCTTCTGATACCCACCACAGTCTTGAGTGGTTTCTCAGTCTCTCTCTCTCTTGGCAGGGGGAGGAAGGAGTGCAAAAGGACTTTCTCGTTCCCAGAAGCTCTTTCTCTCCATCCTGCTGCATGACGCCCCCCCCCCCCGGGCCCAGAAAGGATCCCACCAGGTAGAGGGAGCCAGCTCTTTCCCATCTTCGCCTGCCTGCTCTGCTTGCATGCGCAGGATTGGTGCAGCCACCTGTGGAGAACTGTGCCCGATTCTGATCCCCTCCCCTCAAAACGGATACTGCATTTGGAAAATGAAATATACTCGGAGTCGAGAGTGGATTTCATGCTCTTTATTCAGAATGTTCCCCCAGAATGTCTGCTTTATATCCATTATTTACACAATGGGCCCCACGTGATTGGCTAATTCCAGGATTCACCTGTAGGCCAATCAGGTTGCGGATTCATTTCCACCTGGAGCTGGATTGGGTGGCTCCAGTGGACCAATCAGACTGCTGCATTCTGATTCCTATTGTTCTAGGACCAATCAGACTGCTGCATTCTGGATCCTAGTGTTCTAGGACCAATCAGACTGCTGCATTTTGGATCCTATTCAACTCAGTACATAGCAGAAAAGGTTCAGAAAAGGGCCGTCAAAAGGATCGAGCGGAAGGACTCCCATGAGAAAAAGAGACTTTAGAGAAAAGGAGACTGAGAGTTTGTAAAATGAGTGAAGTTCGTAAAATGATGTGGCAAAATGTTTTTCTCCCTCACAATACTAAAACTAAGGGACATCCAAAAAAGCTGAAAGTTGGGACTACGCAGCACACAGTTAAACTCTGGAACTCCCTGCCACAGGGCTGGACACCAACCTAGGCAGCTTTAAAAGAGGTTTGGATAAATTCATGGAGGAGGAGAGAGTTGAGGGCCATGGAGGGCTCCTCCTTGCCAGGATGGCTCTGTCTCTCCCTTCGCAGGCAGAGACAGCAATGGTTCTGAATCCCAGTTGCTGGAAACCACAAGAGGGGAGAGTTACAGTATTTTTCATCCCATAGGACGCACCGTCCCATAGGACGCACCTAGTTTTTTGGGGGGGAAATAAAGG
Source organism: Podarcis tiliguerta (assembly GCF_965153285.1). Lineage (NCBI taxonomy): Eukaryota > Metazoa > Chordata > Lepidosauria > Squamata > Lacertidae > Podarcis > Podarcis tiliguerta. Next base: position 134,310,906 of record NC_139534.1, on the reverse strand, counting down.
GAATTTTTTTTTCCTTTATCCCCCCCCCCCCAAAGCAGGTCGGGGAAACCGAACCAGGTCGAGGAACAGCGGGATGGCGGCGCTGTGCCTCCCTCCTGTCCCCCGAGCTTCTGGGGCTGGCTGATGTCTGCCCAGCGCGAGGGGCGCTCTGCTTCAGGGTGCCCCACCTGCTGGGTGGCAGGCTGCTATCCGCAGCGTGGGGAGCCCTGCGGGAACTCCTGGAAGGCTCCCCACACTGCAGATGTTTGTCCGGCACGCTGGGCGCTCTGCTTCAGGGCGCCCCTCGCGCCAGGCGGCAGGCTGCTATCCGCAGCGTGGGGAGCCCTGCGGGGAACTCCCGCAGGGTTGCCTAGGCTGCGGATGTGTTCCCGAAGCGCCGGGCGCTCTGCTTTCAGGGCACCCGATGCTCAGGGAAGCAGGCTGCTATCCGCAGCCTAGACAGCCCTGCAGGAACTCCCGCTAGGCTCCCCAGGCTTGCTGATAGTTTCCTGAAGCCTGGAGAGCGAGAGGGGTCGGTGCGCACCGACCCCTCTCGCTCTCCAAGCTTCAGCGAAAGCCTGTATTCGCCCCATAGGACGCAACCAGATTTCCCCCTCATTTTTGGAGGGGAAAAAGTGTGTCCTATAGGGCGAAAAATACGGTACTCTTGTGCTTGGATCCTGGCTAAGGGTTTGTCAGGGGCATCTGGCTGGGCATTGTGAGAAGAGGGTGCGGGTCTGGATGGGCCCCCGTTGGGCTGACCCAGCAGCCAGCTCTTCCTGTATTCTCTTTTATATTTTAATTTTTTATTGGAAATTTTATTTACAACATAACATCACCCCCACCCCCCCAATACAGAAATCCACCCTCATTAAATGCGAACATAACATACAATAAGCATAACATACAATACAAACAACCAAATAAAAGACTTCCTTTATCCTGTATTTGGCCTCCTTATTTACTTCTTATAAGCTGTGTCCTTTATGAATAATTATTAAGATTTTTCTAATTATAACTTAAATATCCACAAAGTCTCCTGCAGACATTAATCGAAACAAGTCCAGGTATGTAATTTAGGGCACTGTTTTGTGAAGTATTCTCTGCATTTCCCCCATGCTTTTTGAAACTCTTGTCTAGTGTGATCTCTCATTGCCTCTGTTAATCTAGCCAGTTCAATATACTCTAACAGTTTGTCTTGCCATTCTTTTTTCGTTGGCACAGTTTCTTTTTTCCAGTTTTTAGCAATTAGGATCCTTGCCGCTCCTGTGGCATAGAGGAATATTTTCTGATCTTCTCTTGCTATACCTGTGTCTGTTGTTCCTAGTAGAAAAGCTTCAGTATTTTTTATAAAGTTATACTTTATATCCTATATTCTCATGCTCCACTTGCTGGAGACTATTATCATCATTATATTAATTTATATTCTGCCTTTTCCCCAGATCACGACCGAAGGCTGCTTCAACCAATGCAGATACAATGCCGAAAGCTAAAAAACATATAAAAGACAATCATAAAAAGTAATTAAACTGTAAAAGGATCGACACAATATAAAACGCAAATCTATGCAGATAATAAAAACAGCACGGCAGTATCAAAAGGAAAAAAGAAAAGAAACGCTCACTTTTCAAAGGCCTGTTGGAAAAAGGTATTTGCTTGCCGGGGAAGCACAGCAAGGAGGGAGGCAGTCTGGCTCCTCTAGGCAGGGAGTTCCAATGTTGCCTGCGAGGAGCCACCACCGAGAAGCCCCTCTCCCACATCCCCACCAAATGATCCTGGGGGGTGCTAGGGCCAAGAGAAGGGTCTCCCCAGAAGATCTCCCAGCCAGGGCAGAGGTGGATTTAAGGCAGCACAACTGGCTCCCCCCAACTGGTGCCACTGGGCATCACAGCTATGACTTGGTGCATGCGCAGAGCAGAAGGTGAGAGGCAGAAGGGGGCCTATTTGGGCCTCACACCAGGTGCTGCTGAAATTGGAAAAAGTCTTCCCCCGCTAGGGGATGAGCATTTACTGTTCCCAACCCCGAGCCTGCGGAAAGCCATCTAATTTGATTTTAATTTGATCCAACTTGTTTTCAGGAGGTAATTTAATTATTGTTTGGTTTTATAGGTAAAGGGACCCCTGACCATTAGGTCCAGACGTGACCGACTCTGGGGTTGCGGCGCTCATCTCGCTTTATTGACCGAGGGAGCCAGTGTACAGCTTCCGGGTCATGTGGCCAGCATGACTAAGCCGCTTCTGGCGAAGCAGAGCAGCGCACAGAAATGGCGTTTACCTTCCCGCTGGAGCGGTACCTATTTATCTACTTGCACTTTGAGGTGCTTTTGAACTGCTAGGTTGGCAGGAGCAGGGACTGAGCAACGGGAGCTCACCCCGTCATGGGGATTCGAACCGCGACCTTCTGATCGGCAAGCCCTAGGGTCCGTGGTTTAACCCACAACGCCACCCGCATCCCTGTTGTTTTTATACTAATGTTATATATTTGATGTTAGTCGCCTGGTTTCGGCTGGGGAGGGTGGGATACAAATAAAAGTATTATTATTATTATTATGGCAGGTGTGTATGAGGGAATACAGTCATTGTGCAGGGCTGGACTAGCCTTGGGGTCCCTTCCATCTCCACAATTCTGTGAATAAGCAACAACCGTGTCCAGTTCTTAAATGGGAGAGGCAAGAAGGGGGAGAAGAAGGAGGCCCCTCCGAGGCAGAAGCTGCCGGCAAAACCTCCCTGGGACTCCTTCTTGTCTCCTCGCCTGATGAAAAGACCAGTTGCTGCCGTAACAAGTTCCATTTTAATATGAGCAAAAATGAAATTCAGGCTGCCAGGTGTCAGGCGACCGCAGGCCGTTCTGTTCATGCGCAAAAGACAATGCGCTCTGCGCTGGAAAGGGGGAGCAGGAGAAAGAGGTGCGATTTTGCAGGGCCTTTTCCCTCCACGTGAAATACTTTTCTGGTTGTCGTCTAAGTGACAGCGACTGTCACTCAGGCAACCCGAGTTAAGAAGAATATTGATAAGCTGGCAGGTGTGCAGAGGAGAGCGACAGAGATAATCAAGAGCCTGGAAGCCAGACTCCTATTTATAAAGAAGGGTCGAGGGAGTTGGGAGAGAAGATACGAGAACCACTTTCATATACCTGAAGGGTTGTCACACGGAAGAGGGAACAAGCTTGTTTTCTGCTGTTCTAGAAGGTGGGGCCCGAACCAATGGATTCAAGTTACAAGAAAGGAGATTCTGAGTCAATTTTAGGAAGAACTGTCCAGTAGTAAGAGCTGTTTGACAGTGGAAAGGACTCCCTTGGAAGGTGGTGGACTCTACTTTTAAGCAGAGGTTGGGTGGTCACCTGTCCTGGATGCTTTAGCTGAGATTCCTGCACTGCAGGGGGTTGGACTAGATGGCCTTTGGGTTCCTTCTTCCAACCCTATGATTCCATGATTCCATTATGCTGTTATTCTCTGCCTGCTGGGAGCAGTGCCAGATTTACGTATAAGCTAAACAAGCTATAGCTTAAGGCCTGGATGTATGTCTCCAAAATATAACGTAAAAAAACCAAATGAAATAAAACCTACATGCAGCAACAGTGTTTTGTGTTGTGTAGGCTCCTATGATGTAAGTCATGGGCCCCGCCTGCTCCCTCAAATATCCCCGGTTTGCTCCTTGCTAGATATAGGCTGCCTACATTCTGCATGTGCAAATGTCTTGAGCTACCTATGAGGTCCATAAATTACCATATAGCATATATTCAACACAAAAAACAGCAACCATTGGTTGGTGGCAAACAACAGCTGGACATAAAAAGGGCCCCATTATCTTCAGGAGCTGAGGGCCTCATCAAACCTAGATCTGGCCCTGGCTGGCAGTTATCTTCCCCAAGCTAGAAGAGCAGAGGAGCAGGCTTCCAATATATACGGCTAGACTTTTATTTCATAGTACAGTGGTACCTCGGGTTACAGATGCTTCAGGTTACAGACTCCACTAACCCAGAAATAGTACTTCGGGTTCAGAACTTTGCTTCAGAATGAGAACAGAAATCACACAGCGGTGGTGGGAGGCCCCATTAGCTAAAGTGGTGTCTCAGGATAAGACCAGTTTCAGGTTAAGAACGGACCTCCAGAACAAATTAATTGCTTAACCCGAGGTACCACTGTACTTAGCTGTCCTCCTCCATCGGGGCAGGGCAGGGGAGGAAGTCCTTCAAAAACCATCCCTGCTGTGGGGTTGTCATTGTGGTTCCCACCTTTCGATGGTCGCAGGCTCTGGAATAACAGCAAATGCAACTCAGGATCTCTCTTCCACTTGATAGATGGGGTGGAGTGGGGGAGAGAGAGATGAGGGCATTTTATACTCCGTAAAGGAGCCCTCAATGGAAAGCGGAGAATAAATTCTTAGGCAGCAGCTCCATTCAGAGGTTTGTAGTGGTTAACAAATGGCACATCTGACCTCAAGAAGAACATAACCCAAGTTATCTCCTTAACATTTGACCTCCCCTGAAGGTGCGAAAGGGGTCTACATTTTGGGAAGGGGTGGCTGATTTCATGGACTGACGGGGGCCACTGTTGCCTCCAGACTAAATAATCCATGTTTTCATAGAGTTGTGGAGTTGGAAGGGACCCAAAGCATCATCTAGTCTGAGCTGTATGTTGTTGTTGTACCAACGCAACCCTTCAGAGGTGATTTGGCTAGATAAGAAAACTGGGCAGGCCTTCACTGCTGTGGAGCGAAAGCAAAGCCTAGCAGTCAAACGTTTCGTTTATGGATTAAATGCAGCATCAAAGAGAGAGATGAAACATTCATGCCCAAATCTTGGATTCCTCCCTCGGTGGCTTCTCGCACAGCCTGCAGCCTCCTCTCCGTGTGCGCAGAGTGAACTCCCTGCCTTTTGTTTGCCTTGAAGTCTTCATCCAAACGGGCGTCCCTATTAAACAAAAAGGGCTAAACTGCACTCAGAGACTCAGATGCGAAACGCGGCGCAGCCTCCCAATCAGTTCATTAAGTCTGAATAAACACATGGAAATTAATATTCAACTTTCATTCTCATATAGCCAAATTAGAAGCCAGCAAAGAGGGAAAGAATGTAATCTAATTAAACTAATGAGAGTTGTGCTAATAAATTGCCCACCATTAATTCTTTATTGCAGCAGGAGCGGCTCGCGAAGGAGACGTCGGCAGCCCCACCAACCCGCCCCTGACGCAGGGGGGCTTCAAAATCAGTTGGTTCTCCCATCAGCTTTGCATGTCCCCCAACTGCTTCAAGGAAAAGCCAGAGATCTGCAAGGCGCTGGAGCCGAGGAGACCCACTCCCAGAGCTCAGTTGCTCCTTGTTTTTAGAGAGAAATTCACCCACCCCTTGTTTTTACTCCATTAAATTGTTGTTGTTGTTTTAAAGCACCTGAAAGTGGTTTACCAAAAGATAAAACAATAAAATCCATTGAACAATGACAATACTTTAAACACGTACAAAAAGTTAAAATTCACACCGGCATTTCTACGCATCTGGGTAGGATGCTTTTAGCAGCTGCCAAAAAAGAATCAAGTTGCCAGTTTGATCTCAATAGGCACCAGAGGAGAGAGTTGCATTTGGGCTCAAACCCTACAGGTGGGATTTCCGTGGTGGCATCTGGTCGGCCCCTGGGAGAAGAGGAGGCTGGACTTTGGGCCTGACCCAGGAAGCTCTTCTTTAAGTCTATAGAAAAATCTGTTGGAGAGGGAGGTGGATGCCATGGAATGAGAAGCTGCCAGTTAATTTTGCTTTAAAGGTAAAGGTACCTGTTATGTACTGAGTTGAATAGGATCCAAACTGCAGCAGTCTGATTGGTCCTAGAACAATAGGATTCAGAATACAGCAGTCTGATTGGTCCTAGAACAATGCAGCAGTATGATTGGTTGGCAGGAACCACCCAATCATGCTCCAGATAGAAGTGAATCCACAACCTGATTGGCTTACAGTAAAATTCCGGAATTAGCCAATCATGTGCAGCCCATTGTGTAAATAATGTATATAAAGCAGATACTTTGAGGGGACTTTCATTCATTCCTCCTCACCACTATGAGCTGAATAAAGAGCATGAAATCACTTTGCGATATTTCAGTACCCCTGCCCGTACAGGCCATTTGTGTCTGACTCTAGGGTTGTGCGCCCATCTCACTTAAGAGCCCAGGGGCCAGCGCTGTCTGCAGACACTTCCAGGTCACGTGGCCAGCATGACAAAGCTGCTCTGGTGAGCCGGCACCAGCGCAGCACACGGAAACTCCGTTTACCTTCCCGCTATAAAGCAGTACCCATTTATCTACTGGCACTTTTTAATGGTGCTTTCGAACTGCTAGGTGGGCAGGAGCTGGGACTGAAAGATGGGAGCTCACCCCGCCGCGGGGATTCGAACCGCCAACCATGCGATCGGCAAGTCCTATGCACTGAGGTTTTACACACAATGCCACCCGCATCCCTAGCGCCACCTGCGTCCCTAAAAAATATGGAACGCTTCACGAATTTGCGTGTCAATTTTGCTTTACTTGTTTCTTATTTACTTGTTTCTTATTTCATTGCATTCATATTGCCTTTTTTCATCCATGGAATCAGGGGCGTCTTACCCACATTTTACTCATATTTTACTGGATATAAAACTGGATATTTCATGTTTTTTCATGTTTTTAATATTAGGTTGGGAACCACCCAGAGGGGCTGGGGAAACACAGCCAGATGGGTGGGGTGTGAATAATAAATTTATTATTATTATTATTATTATTATTATTATTATTATTATTATTATCTACAGGTGTTTTTTTTCTTGTGCTTATCTTCCTTCCAAAGTGGCTGGGCACTTTCATTTCCAGAAAGAGAGAGAGAGAGCAGGAGGGATTCAACATCCATTTCTGCACCAAGGAGTAACTTTTCCTATAAGGCTACAAATACAAGACTTTTCACCCGGGAACACGGAGCTGACGAAAGAGGTACATTTCCCCGCTCTGTAAAGCTAAGTCTAAACCCAACCAGTAACCCAAACAGAGACAAACTGAGCCACAGAAAAATATCCAAAGACGAACGGATCTGCCTCTTGCAAAGAGCACGCTGGGAAGCGCAGAACCATTCTGAGTGAGCCTAAGTGGGTCACAGGGATCCTTTACGCATCCGGCTCAGAGACTCAGCTGGGATCTGGCACTCTAAAGCTAGATCATCCCGCCTCCTCTCGGCTTCTGCCGCTTGGCTTGCAAAATCCCCCAAACCGCCTTTGTTGTGCGGCGTCGCATTTGTGATGCTCCGAGTGTCTCCATGGAAAACTTTCAAGTCTGACAGGCAGGCTCAGCAGAAGGCTCAAGGACCTGGTGGAATTTCCCCATTTTGACTTACAATCGATGGAGGCAGCGCAGCAGAGGGGGCGGGGGAGAGAAGGAGGCCTTGATTGCTAAGTATTTTTTTTTTAATGATCCGATGTTTTTATGCCTCTGCCAGATACCATGGCATGTCGATGGAACAGGAATTTCTTTTTGTAGAATCAGTGCATTGCAGAGTCATTAGAACTGGATATGGAACAACCGATTGGTTCAAAATTGGGAAAGGGGTACAACAAGGCTGTATTTTGTCTCCCTGCTTATTTAACTTATATGCAGAATTCATCATGCGAAAGGCTGGGCTGGATGAATCCCAAGCCGGAATTAAGATTGCCGGAAGAAATATCAACAACCTCAGATGTGCAGATGACACAACCTTGATGGCAGAAAGTGAGGAGGAATTAAAGAACCTTTTAATGAGGGTGAAAGAGGAGAGCGCAAAATATGGTCTGAAGCTCAACATCAAAAAAATGAAGATCATGGCCACTGGTCCCATCACCTCCTGGCAAATAGAAGGGGAAGAAATGGAGGCAGTGAGAGATTTTACTTTCTTGGGCTCCATGATCACTGCAGATGGTGAGAGCAGCCATGAAATTAAAAGACGCCTGCTTCTTGGGAGAAAGGCGATGGCAAACCTAGACAGCATCTTAAAAAGCAGAGACATCACCTTGCCAACAAAGGTGTGTATAGTTAAAGCTATGGTTTTCCCAGTAGTGATGTATGGAAGTGAGAGTTGGACCATCAAGAAGGCTGATCGCCGAAGAATTGATGCTTGTGAATTCTGCTGCTGGAGGAGACTCTTGAGAGTCCCATGGACTGCAAGAAGGTCAAACCTCTCCATTCTGAAGGAAATCAGCCCTGAGTGCTCACTGGAAGGACAGATCCTGAAGCTGAGGACACCAAACTGGGAGGGCTGGCTAACACCCCAGAGGACAGGATCACACTTCAAAACGACCTTGACAGATTAGAGAACTGGGCCAAAAAAAACAAGATGAATTTTAACAGGGAGAAATGTAAAGTATTGCACTTGGGCAAAAAAAATGAGAGGCACAAATACAAGATGGGTGACACCTGTCTTGAGAGCAGTACATGTGAAAAGGATCTAGGAGTCTTGGTTGACCACAAACTTGACATGAGCCAACAGTGTGACGCGGCAGCTAAAAAAGCCAATGCAATTCTGGGCTGCATCAATAGGAGTATAGCCTCTAGATCAAGGGAAGTTATAGTGCCACTGTATTCTGCTCTGGTCAGACCTCACCTGGAGTACTGTGTCCAGTTCTGGGCACCACAGTTCAAGAAGGACACTGACAAACTGGAACGTGTCCAGAGGAGGGCAACCAAAATGGTCAAAGGCCTGGAAATGATGCCTTATGAGGAACGGCTAAGGGAGCTGGGCATGTTTAGCCTGGAGAAGAGGAGGTTAAGGGGTGATATGATAGCCATGTTCAAATATATAAAAGGATGTCACATAGAGGAGGGAGAAAGGTTGTTTTCTGCTGCTCCAGAGAAGCGGACACGGAGCAATGGATCCAAACTACAAGAAAGAAGATTCCGCCTAAACATTAGGAAGAACTTCCTGACAGTAAGAGCTGTTCGAGAGTGGAATTTGCTGCCAAGGAGTGTGGTGGAGTCTCCTTCTTTGGAGGTCTTTAAGCAGAGGCTTGACAACCATATGTCAGGAGTGCTCTGATGGTGTTTCCTGCTTGGCAGGGGGTTGGACTCGATGGCCCTTGTGGTCTCTTCCAACTCTATGATTCTATGATTCTATGATTCTATGATTCTATGAATACTTTGAGGCCACCTCATGGAAAGAGAAGACTCACTGGAAAAGACCCTGATGTTGGGAAAGATGGAGGGCACAAGGAGAAGGGGACGACAGAGGACGAGATGGTTGGATAGTGTCTACAAAGCTACAAACATGAGTCTGACCAAACTGCGGGAGGCAGTTGAAGACAGGAGTGCCTGGCGTGCTCTGGTCCAGGGAGTCACGAAGAGTCGGACCCGACTAAACGACTCAACAACACAAAGGGGCCCCCAAGGTCATCTAGCCCCACCCCATGCAATGCAGGAATCACAGCCTTTGCACAAGCTTAACTGAAAAAAAGGTGTTGCATATTAATGAAGGGCCTTGCACATTTAAGGAAAAAAGCAGGGGAAAAGAGACAGTTCGTGTTCAAGAAGGGGACAGTTTTACCCCTTCTCACCCTGCTGCAGTCCTGGTGAAAGCTGCTTCTTGCATCAGAGGAGAGGTCAGCCTGGCTCTGGCCAGTGTCTAGGCATCAAAGCTTTTGTCTCCGCAGACCAGGTGTGCTGGTCCAGGGGGGAGGTTACCGTGGGACGAGGTCCAGGACCTGAATCGAGGGTCGGCAGACAGTCCTCCACGGGCGAAGCGGGGTCCACAGCGAGGAGCTGGGCAAGGACAGGAACTCTGGCGGAACAGGACTGGATGCTGGCTGAAACAGCTCTTCAACGATGTTGCTCCCGCAACCTGGACTGGGGCTGGCCGGCTTTTATCTGCCCCAAGGCATAGGGCAGCCCCGATCCTCAGGTGACTCGCCTCTCCTGGTCTGGAGGTGAGCACTCCTCCTGCAGGAACTTAGTTCCCTCCGCCTCTCTGCCCTGAGCCTCTGCAGCTCAGAAGAGGCTGGTGGGTTACTGGACCCAGGGGGAGACTCACTTTCCCCTGACAGGGCTGGGAGAGGCGCACCTGTAGGCAGTGCGCCCTCAATTGCCTCCGGAGCCAGAGTGGATTCACCTGGTGCCTGCTCCTGAGGATCCGGCACAGGTGCAGGCGCTTCAGAATCAAGGCCCTGCCCCAGCTCAGCTGGCCCTGGAGGCGGGGACTCCTGTGCAGGCTGGGATTCCTCCGGTTCAGCCTCTGAATCGGATTCCCAGGCTATCACACCAGGTCAAGCAAGCAGGCTCAGGGGGATGAACGGGAGGTGAGAGAGCAGTGCCCAGGACCCAGCTGCAGAAAGCGAGGGTCAACTCTGTCTGCCAGGGTTCACTCACCACCCTCTGTCCTCTCCAGTTGCCCATTGATCTGTGGTTTCTCTCCCCAAAGGAGCCACTCTTAAAATCTCAATGTCCAAATGTGTTTTCTCTCAAAATCAAATGTTCTAAATACTCTTTTGTGGGATGCAAAACACAAGAGCAGTCAAGTACAACATTCCTAGAGTGAACATGTTTACACATGGGGAGGAATGTTTGTCCAGCCAGCAGGTCAACTTCCTGTTTCCTTCTGGGCTGGGACAAGCTTCCTCTGCATGTGACTAGAGGTGGGCATGGCCTCACCTGTGCAGGTAACGACAAAAGCACAGGGCAGGGCAGCCATCTCTCTCTCTGTGGCTATTTTTGTCGAAGAAGCAACATCTGCTTAGCCAAAGATGCTCTCTTGGCAGCCAAGAGAGGACAAAGGGACTGTCTCCTTATGAGATAGTTTCCAGGTGTATGTTACTTTTCTAAGCTAAGTATGCCTTCTGGGATCCAACTGTGAACAGAATGTGAGTGAGTAAACTCTTTTATACTTTTATAGAAGACTGTGTCATGTCTTACCTTCTATGAGGAAATAAAGGGGAAAATTCCAGAGCAGTTATTATAGAGGCTTTAGCAAGCCTGAGCAAACGCATCCGCTGTGAGTTTAAAAAGGGGAATGTTACTCTGCTAAATTGTGAACTTGTTAACACAAGTTGGAAAGGCTATAATCAAACAATATATCTTCTCCTGCATCCCTGAACATTCCCACATATTTTGGAGCTACAAGCTGCACTGGGACATTTGGTCAGCAGCAACAACAACAATGGCTGAATGTCCCTGTACAACTTGTGGCTCAAAAGATAGAATTACAGAACTGTAGAAACTTGTTTTCCACTCTTCCTGATGGTAAGACCCAAACCAATGGATTCAAGGTACAAGAAAGGAAATGCCAACTAAATCTCAGGAAGAACTTTCTGAGGACAACCGCTGTTGGGCAGTGGAAGGGACTCCCTCAGAAGGTGGCACACTCTCCTTCCTTGGAGGTTTTCCATCTGAGGTTTGATTGGCACCTGCCAGGAGTTCTTGGGATTCCTGCCTTGCAAGGGGGTGGACTAGACGCCCCTCAGGATCTCTTCCAGCTCTACAATTCTATGTTTGCATGAATGAGGGCCCCAACAGGGGTGATGGGACAGTTGCAGCTGGGAAGGGAGGAAGGAAGGAAGGAAGGAAGGAAGGAAGGAAGGAAGGAAGGAAGGAAGGAAGGAAAAAGCACAGGAAGGAAGGGGAAATGGAAGGAAGGGAGGAAGGGAGGAAGGGAGGAAGGGAGGAAGGAAGGAAGGAAGGAAGGAAGGAAGGAAAAAGCACAGGAAGGAAGGGGAAAAGGAAGGAAGGAAGGAAGGAAGGAAGGAAGGAAGGAAGGAAGGAAGGAAGGAAAAAGCACAGGAAGGGGCAAGGAAGGAAGGGCAAAGCAAAGGGAGGGAAGGAAAAGCACAGGAAGGAAGGGGAAATGGAAGGAAGGAAGGAAGGAAGGAAGGAAGGAAGGAAGGAAGGAAGGAAGGAAGGAGCAAGCCCTCACTATTTCCAGGGCTAATTGGTGCTTTTCTTCTGCCTTCCCAACCCGCCTCCTGTTTTCCAGGAAGAGGTGGCGGTGGCACTTGGAGCCATTTCTGCCGGAATGAGCGAAGTGCCAAGGGAAGGCCATTTATTCTGATTAGCCTGCCTCATTACACAAACACAAATGTTGCTTAAGCAAATGAAGCCAAGCTGCCTCCTTGCTCTTCCAAGGAGGCCCTTTGTGGCCCCGCCAACAGAACGCGCCAACGGAACCCAGAGCGCCGGCCGTTTCTTCCTCTTTGCAGCTGAGTAATGAAACATTCATTGGGGCCTCGACTGGAGGGCTCCAGAGCTGGAGGAGAGGAAGAAGGCAAAGGGAAATGGGCTGCAGAGGGAGCGACAGCAGGAAGAATGCCTCAGAGGTGCCTGGTGGATCAGGCCACAAGATGCCTCTTCTGGGAAACTTCCAAGCAGGATTCGAGCATAAGAGCAACTCTCTTCTCCTGGGGTTTCCAGCAACTGCTCTCCAGAAGGATGGCTGAGCACAGCCATCTTGGCCAGTGTTGTTGTTGTTTAGTCGTTCAGTCTTGTCCGACTCTTCGTGACCCCCTGGACCAGAGCACGCCAGGCACTTCTGTCTTCCACTGCCACCCGCAGTTTGGTCAGACTCATGTTCATAGCTTCGAGAACACTGTCTAACCATCTCGTCCTCTGTCGTCCCCTTCTCCTTGTGCCCTCCATCTTTCCCAGCATCAGGGTCTTTTCCAGGGAGTCTTCTCTTCTCATGAGGTGGCCAGAGTCTTGGAGCCTCAGCTTCAGGATCTGTCCTTCCAGTGAGCACTCAGGGCTGATTTCCTTCAGAATGGAGAGGTTTGATATTCTTGCAGTCCATAGGACTCTCAAGAGTCTCCTCCAGCACCAGAATTCAAAGGTGTCAATTCTTCGGCGATCAGCCTTCTTGGCCAGTAGCCTTCCTTTAAATAATGGTTGCAATAATTAGAGCCATCTAGGTAGGTGGTCATCTCTGCTTCCTGCAGGAGTGAGTTCCACAGTTTAACCAAGGCCAGGCAGCCCATGAGGTGAGGTGAGGCCATTGCTTTAGGCAGCATATCGGGGTCCAAGGAGAGGGCTTTGGGTTTTACTTAAGGGCTAAAATATAGCTCCATATAAAAAGGAGAATTCCCTGAATGCCTAGGTTTGAGCCCAGAGAGAACCCTGGCAGAGATTTAAAAATCACAAATTGTTGTTGTTGTTGTTGTTGTTGTTGTTATACTGTCTTATACCTGGAGGTCTCAGGGCGGTTCACAGAAAAGGTCAACATAAAAACCACAATATATATAATCAAAATAAAAACAACCTGATTACACCCTCCGGGGAAAAAATGTGCTGCAAGGCATTGAAATATTGCCTGCTAGACCTTCAAAATATCCCTTCAGAGTTGCTCTTGCCAGAAGAGTGAGGGTGCTAGTGTGGTGTGCTGCAGGGGGCAGGTATGGAGGAGGCAGCTGCGTTGAGCAGCAAATCCGGTGCCTGAGGCAACGGCCACCCCTTGCCTCACAGGTGAGCCAGCCCTGAAAGAAGAGATAGGGCAGAAGTCCTGGCTCCAGACCCCCAAACCTGCCTGCCTAAGAGCTTCCCCAGAGAGCCGTTGCTGGGAATACAGAGCTGGATCTGGAGCCAGCCTGGACATCTCCTTGAGGCCTCTCTCCTTCTTATGTACTGAGTTGAATAGGATCCAAAATGCAGCAGTCTGATTGGTCCTAGAACAATAGGATCCAGAATGCAGCAGTCTGATTGGTCCACAGGAGCCACCCAATCCAACTCCGGGTGGAAGGGAATCTGCAACCTGATTGGCCTACAGGAGAATCCCAGAATTAGCCAATCATGTGGGGCCCATTGTGTAAATAATGTATATAAAGCAGACATTCTGGGGGAACTTCCATCCCTCCTCACCACTCTGAGCTGATTAAAGAGCATGAAATCCACTCTCAACTCAGAGTCTATTTCACCCCTCTTAGGGAAGATCTTTCCCATCAACAGCTGCCTTGAAACTGCTGAGGGGTTGAAAAGTTGGGGTGACTTGGAGGAGGCGAGGCGGACGGAGGGTGAGGAGAGAGCTGGGAGTGGAGAGGGGTCTCTCTTCTCATGCTCTGGACCCCCTGGAAAACTCAGGAAACCTTCTGCACCTGGAATTGGTTGTGGAGAGGGCAGCTGGATGGGATGCAGCCAGAGGAAGCGCCATCCAACTTGGGCTGCCCATAGAAAGCAAGTCTAGAGGGAGAGGCTAGAGCAGCGATGGCGAACCTGGTAGAGATTGAGTGCCCAAACTGCAACCCAAAACCCCCTTATTTATCGCAAAGTGCCAACACAGCAATTTAACCTGAATACGGAGGTTTTAGTTTAGAAAAAGCAACTCGTACATTAACATCATTTGCCTTAAAAGAAAAGCACAATGACAGAGCTTCCAATGACACAAACCACTTTTTGTTGAAAGGTAAAAGTTTGCATTTGGCATGCTTTTGAACAATTTATGTGATTTTTGCTGTTGTCTGCATGCTGATAACTTGGCTCATACTTTGTAAGCTGTTGGGTGATCTGTTCTAGAAAGATACTGTAGCTGCAAAAACTAAGATACTGGGAATGATATTTCCTCAATTTCCCTTCAAGAAACTCTTTTCTTTCACCAAGTTGGGCAACACTTTTGTGGTTGGTGTCAGAGTGCCGTCGGACACTTGATGTGTGACACACAACACTGTCATTGCACAGAAGACAGAACGTTTTCCCACTGCGTTCAATCACTCCAAATGACTCTTGGAATGATCTTCTACTATCTGTCCTTGCTTTTTCTTTTTCTTTTTTCCCCCATAGAATCATAGAATCATAGAGTTGGAATAGACCACAAGGGCCATTGAGTCCAACCCCCTGCCAAGCAGGAAACATCAGAGCACTCCTGACATATGGTTGTCAAGCCTCTGCTTAAAGACCTCCAAAGAAGGAGACTCCACCACACTCCTTGGCAGCAAATTCCACTGTCGAACAGCTCTTACTGTCAGGAAGTTCTTCCTAATGTTTAGGTGGAATCTTCTTTCTTGTAGTTTGGATCCATTGCTCCGTGTCCGCTTCTCTGGAGCAGCAGAAAACAACCTTTCTCCCTCCTCTATGGGACATCCTTTTATATATTTGAACATGGCTATCATATCACCCCTTAGCCTCCTCTTCTCCAGGCCCTCTCCACAGATAAATTACAGACACCATCCAGTAGCCAAACCAGGGTGGCACCTCCGGATGCTGCACCCCCCTGCAATCCCTACACAGATCTGGCTGGCACAGGCCACAAAACCACAGCTCGCCCCTATACACGAAGCCAAGCCAGAGCACAACCAAGTGCAGTACAGCCATCTTCTCAGAAAAACTCTTCACAAAGTTCAAGAGTTCAAGACACGAAGGCTTTAGCAACTAATCCACACCTAATGACCCACCTAAGTGGGATTCAGGAAATCACTCAAGAAATCACTCAAGATATCCCTCAAGTAATTAAGGAACAAAAGAAGAAAAGGCACACTAGCCTGGGAACCTCCTCTCTGCCCAGAACATTGGAGGCTATACACCACACCTCCTCAACAGTATTTATAGGAACTCAAACACTGAGATCCTGCTCTGTTCCAGTAACAAGAAGCCGAAAGCACCAGCCTGAAGATGACGAGTGAGACCTCGTCGAAACGTCGCCTAGACACCCCAACTTTTACACGGGAAGACACCCGAGGACACCAAAACCTGCATATATATATATATATATATAAAATAAAGACTGGTTGTTTAAATAAGAATGGTTCTGTACTGAATATTTATGGAACCCAGTGTTATCCAAAAGGGCAAAAAATAAAAATAGAGGTTATTTAAATTTAATTTGCATTTAGATTTTCAAGTCAGGTTTATTATATAGCAGAAACATGCTAAAATTAAATCCATAATGTACATTACAGCAAGTTGAGCAAATTGTACCTTGGAGCAATTTCTGCTTCGAACACAGGCTGCCTTGCCTGCCTCTTCTCTTTTTCCCATCATGGGTAAGTAAATTTGCAGGCGCTTTTCAGCAACTCTTTTATTATGCCTATTAGTAAATCAATGGAGAGTCTGGAAGAGAGAAAGTGTAACTTCTCAGGCAGCTGAGAGAGACGCAAAACCCGGTGGCGGCTTGGATTCGCCAAAAGGACTTGGTGGCGTGGCAGGAAAAGGTTGCCTTCTCTTTGGCTCTGCTGAGTCAGCATTAAAAGAAAATTCAAGGATTTTGACAAGCTAGAAAGTATACATACAAGGGTGGCCAAGATGGTCAACGGTCTGGAAACCAAGCCTTGTGAGGAACGGTTGAGGGAGCTGGGTATGTTTAGCCTGGAAAGGAGGAGACTGAGAGGAGAAATGAGAGCCATCTTCCAATATCTCAAGGGCTGTCAGGTGCAAGATGGAGCAAGCTTGTTTTCTCCTGCTCTGGAGGGGAGGAACCAAACCAATGGATGTGGGATGTAAGAATCAGGTGCAGTCAAACACACCATTGCTAGAGTAGACATGAAGGTTGTCTCAGTCCTCCAGCTGGAACTTCCTGCTTTCCAGGACTAAGACGAAACCTCCTATGTGTAACTTGAGGTGGGCATGGCCTCTCCTGAAGTAGAAAGAACCTGAACCACAGGCCGGCGACCATCTTGTCTCTCTATCGATGCCGTCTTAACAACAGCACTACTAAGATGCCCCCTTGGCTCCAGGCCAAGAGAAGAAAGGGGGGCTTTCTCCCATAAGGAGATAGTCACCACATTTAAACTATATTCTAACCTTTTAAGTCTGCCTTCTGGGAACCTTTGTGTGAACAGATGATTACTTGTGAGTAAATGTTTTATACTTTACAGAAGACTGTGTAGCGTCTTATTTTAGGAGGGATTAAACGGGGGAAACACCAGGAAAGATTTACAGAGTCTGAGTCTAATGAGACTGAGCAAGCTATCTGCTGTGCATGTTTAAAAAAGGGGGATGTTAACTCTGCTGCTTTTGTTGTACTTGTAAAGACAAGTTGGGATAGGATATCTTTGACAATATATCCTCCCCCGGATCCCTGAACATTCCCACAATGGATTCGAATGACAAGAAGGAGATTGCAACTAAACATCAGGAAGATCTTTCAGACAGTAAGAGCTGCTGAAGAGTGGAATGGTCTTCCTTGGACGATGGTGGACGCTCCGTCATTAGAGGTTTTTAAGCCAAGGTTGGGTGGGATTCTTGGGTTGCGATTCCTGTGTTGCAGGGGGTGGAGCAGATGAGCCTTGAGGTCCCTTACAGCTCTACAATTCTGTGATCAGATGAATCCTTGGCTGGTATGACAACCATTGCCTTAATGAAAAAGAAAATGCTTCTCTGGACCTTGAATCAATGGCTCCCTCTTGTCACATTCTCAGCAGACTGAATGAAAATCTCTCTCCCCTTGCCCACTCCTTTGGATGTTTGTAAATTGCTAATATATTCCAAGCTCCTGATCACTGCATCTCCCACTTCCTTCAGCCAGAAGTCCACAATATTGGCCTTCTCCCTATCCTATGGAATTATTAGCTCCTTGTGGGGGGCAGTGTAGCTGATACCACAGAAACGTGAACCAGGATTCAGTAGGAACTTAACAGATCACCTCAGCGGCACAGAGTGCCTTCCATCAGCTTCTGCTGGTGGCCCAGCTACACGTCTATCTTTTTTTATTGGGTTGTTGGTTTTGTTTTGATTTTATGTATTTGATATTTTATGTGAACCGCCCTGAGACCTTCAGGTATAGGGCGGTGTAGAAATTAAATCAATCAATCAATCAATCAATCAATCAATAATATTGGAGACTGGGGCCAAGTCTAACAAAACAAATTCCAATCTTTAGTTGAGGTTCCTGCATTGCAGGGGGTTGAACTAGATGACCCTTAGGGTCCCTTCCAACTGATTCTGACTTCTTGTTGAAGCCACTCTTAGCACAGGGGGAAAGAGAAGATCCACACAAATGGCCTCTGACAGAGAGCCAGCCTCCATTAGGCTCTGCCTTTGAAATACTTAATAAAGACAGATTTGCTTTGCTCGAGAAGAAGGAGATTGGTCTTTCCCAGCCTCAGTCTCCAGTGCTCCCTCTAAATGCTCCCCGCATCCAACCTCGCTTCTCCTGGCCGCCAAGGAGCAGACGGACTTTGCATTGCCCCGTCGTCTCCGCCATAACATCTCACATCACCAAGCAAGACAACCCTTTTCTGTTTGGGTTTACGCCTGTCCTTTGCAAAAAGCGGCTCACGCGTCACGTGTTTGGGAAGCAGCTCAGGAGTTAGGAGGAGACGTTGAAAGGCAGAATTTAATATCTGATGCTCTGGATCCCATCTCTTCTGGTTACTTTGACAAGAGCATTTCAGAGAGGCTCATATTTGTCCCTTCCTGTTAGGCCCACCGTCTCTCCAGTGCCTCACATGCGCTTGGAAGTGTGCACATCAGAGGAGCAGAGGCGCCCACTGAAATGCAAAGAACCCCCCTTCCTTTCTAGTTAGGAGTTGCAGGACTGCCTGCCAGCCAAAGCTGCTCACTGCTGGAGCTGGCAGCCATGAGGCTACCTCCTTTGCCACAGAAAGGGTTTCAAGGGAACGCCAGAAAGGCACCTGCTGAGAGCCTGCATAGAATCACGGAATTGGAGAGTTGCAATGCAGGAATCACAGTTAAAGCATCCTTGGGATACGGCCACCCAACTTCTGTCTAAAAGCCTCCAATGAAGGAGATTCCACCACCTTCTTGTGGGGTTTTCAACTAAAATCACAACTGTGTTTTGCTTGGCAAGCACAGAGCTAATACACTGAGAGTTATTGAACTTCCCAGAGAAGACCCTCTGTGTGGTTTAAAGACTCTCTCGAGGTTTAAAGGCTCTCTCAAGGCAAATCTTTAAAAACTTAGTATAAACACTGACAACTGGGAAAAACTGGGCTGCCAGCGCTCCAGTTGGAGAACAGCCTTGACCAAAGGTGTCATGGACTTTGAAGACGCTCAAACTCAGGACACAAGGGAGGAATGTGCTAAGAGGAAGGCACACTTGGCAAACCCTCACCGTGATCCACTCCTGCCCAGAAACCCATGTCCCCACTGTGGAAGGACGTGTGGATCCAGAATTGGCCGCCACAGTCACTTACGGACACACCATTAAGACGATGTTCATGGAAGACAATCTTACTTGGCTACAAGGGATCACTAAAGAAGAAGAAAACAAAATCACAAACATGTGTTTTGCTAGACAAGCACAGGGCTAATATACCAAGAGTTCTTCCCAGAGAGGACACTCTGTATGTGTTCACTTCTTTTGCCTCCACTGGGTGAGAACTCTCTAACAAATGAAACAAACCTTCTTATTTCCTTCTGCCTATGAGGAGAACATCTCTTTCCCCCCATCATGCCTCCAAGCTGACCAGACGTGCGTGGCTAAAGCTCCTGCTTTCAGCCATGTTAGCTAAGACTACCATTTTTAAATTTTACTGTAAGTTAGAAGCATTTTTCTGCACGCTACTACTTTTGTTGTGTTTGCTGCTTGCACTGAAATGTAAGTAAACCCCCCTTTTTTGTTTATCTTATTAAGAACATTTGGTTCATTCTTTGCAATGGGGGTGAAGAGGAGAAGGTGAGCTGAGCACAAACGAAAGGGATGGAAAGGTCTGACTGCCTAATTCCTCAGCTTTATTAAGCTGCAAAGTGTTTTATTCTGCTAAAAAGGCTTCACAGCCAGTTTTTACTTCTGTTCTCATAGTGGCTGACCAAGTGCCCTAATGGAAAACCTGGAATCAAGATTCAGGAAGCATTTTCGTATAAATTTCTCCTAATAAACACCTTGTCCTGTTGTGACTAATATGCACCTTTTTTTTTTGCAACCAATTTCCCCTGATATAATTTATATTTATATGTTGTTTTTATTAATAGATACATTTTTAATTCATTATTTACCCTTTCATATGCATTTTTGTGGACGTGATTTAGTTGGAGAAGCACGCCTCAAAATTCAGAGATGCAAGCTAGCCTTGTTTTGGTTCAGGAGCTGGTTGCAGAAGGGCAAGGGGGAGATTTTCTTATTGAAATGCAAACAAACACCAAGCTCTCTCTCCCTCGGTTGGCCAGGTGAATGCAGGAGGCTCAGATCCATTCATTCCATTCAGAGTGAACGGTTCCCTGGCTCCACGGAGAGATGCAGAGTGTGCTGCAGATGATCCCTGGAGTGGGAAGGAAGGCAAAATATTGATTTCCTGCACTCCTTTTCGTGGGCTGATTGAAATCAGGTTAGTTCTCCTTTACAGAGACACACACACCCCTCCATCCTTTATCTCCTGCAGTGTGTGTAGTGGAACAGTGGGGCTCTCCTTCTACCACCCCAACAACAACAAAACGCTGGGAAAATAGAAGGAGGAACAAAATCCCCTGGAAAGATATTGCAAAGGCAAACAAGTTTGCTCGTTTTTTCTCCTCCAAAGCTCCGGTAAGCTCCATGGCAACTGATTGGCTGTTCTCCTGAAGAGCACCGAAGCCGCAGAGCCCCATCAGGATTTCGGCAGCGAATCCGTCTCTGAACTAAACAACAGCAAATGAAGTTAGAAGTTAATCCTGCAGCGTCAGGGCGAGAGTGACAGCGAGCCCTGACAAGGCCCGGGGCTTTGCATAGGGAGGGGGCAGAAGAAACCCCAACATCACTCAGCCCCCAAAAGAAGGTTTTCAGAGCCAGGCGCTCTCACCTTTGCTCGTGTGCGGAGAAGTGACAGCATTTGAGGCCGAGGAAGAAATCCTAGGATCACAGAATGGCAGAGGCAGAAGAGACCCCTAAGAGTCTAATCCACACACACACACCCCAAAATGCCAGAATCACCACTAATGAATCCCTGACAGATGGCCCTCCAAGCTCTGTGGGAAGATTTCTATGGCAGCTTGAAGGAGGAGAGGCAGTTGGGAAGGGGGTCTTCTCATTGGTTGCCCCCAAATTAAGGGAAAGGGCTTAGAGCATTCAGAAAGTCCAAGCATTTTAGTTTAGAGCAAAAGGAAGGCAGGAGGCAACATGACAGAAGTTTGTAAAATGGAGAAAGTGGAGAGAGAAACGTTCTTCTTCCTCTCTCCTAATTCTAGAACTTGTGGATGTGCAATGAAGCCGATTATTTAACCTTTAAAGCCCTATATGGCCTAGGTCCCTCGTACCTACGGGACTGCCTCTCCTGGTATGTCCCATGGAGGACCTTACGGTCTTCAAACAAAAACATCTTGAAGATCCCAGGCCACAGGGAGGTTAGCCTGGCCTCAACCAGAGCCAGGGCTTTTTCGGCCGTGGCCCCAATCTGGTGGAATGCTCTGTCACAAGAGACCAGGGCCCTGCGGGACTTGACATCTTTCCGCAAGGCCTGCAAGACAGAGCTGTTCCCCCAGGCCTTTGGCCAGGGCACAGCCTGACCCAGTCCTTTGGCAATCCTCATAGAACTCTAGCCCAATGGTTGCCATTAATTTGATTTTGCATTGATTTTAGAATGAATTGATTTTAGAATTGATTTTTACTGTTGTTAGCTGCTCTGAGCCCGGCTTCAGATGGGGAGGTCGGGATAGAAATAAATTATTTATTATTATTATTATTATTATTATTATTATTATTATTATTTAGGAAAGGACTTCTTCATGTAGCACAGAGTTAAACAGGAGGCTGGGATGACCACCAGTCCAGATGGCTTTAGAAGAGGAGCGAGCGCTCTTGTGCTCGGATCCTGCTTGCGGGCTTCCCATAGACATCTGCTTGGCCACTGTGAGAACAGGATGCTGGACTAGACAGGCCATTGCCCTCATCCTGCAGGCTCTTCTCTTCCTAAGCTAGGCCTGGGCCAGACTCCCTGAGTCTGCAAACCAGGAGAGCCTCTCCTGCCAGTCAATGCAAATCCCTCCCAAGGGAAATTTGTGGGGAGCTCATTTGGAGAGGCAGACTTGGCACCTGGCCGTCGCATTCCTGCTTCCCTGAGCTCTGGCTTGGTGGTTTCCATAGCTGTGTTTGACTGTGGTTAATATTGTTTGCAGTCATCTGCGGGCAGCTGATAATAACTTTTTGTTTCACTCCTGCCTTGTAATCTGGATACTTTTTGCACTGCTGTCTCCCACTATCCAAGTGTAACCTCTTGCCAGCGTCCCTCAAACACCACCAGGCAACAGAAATGTTTTAAATAAGCAAACCATGGATTTGCAGCCACGCTTGACAGCGACCCAAACGCAGCCTCACCTCGCATTACGTATGGACAGGTTCTGGTCCCTTGTTTAAAGCACTGCCTTGTATTAGTTCAGCCTGAGTTGCTGCTGCCGGAGCTCCTGCACATCTCATTACAGTGGGGCCTTTTGGAAGCACCGAGGTTCAGGCTGCAATGGAGGCGCCGTTGTTTACACTCTTGTTTTATGCATCAGTCATATTAGGATGCCGTGCGTTGGACACCTCGCTTTGCATTCCACCCCCCTCCTGTATCCGTTGGCAGCAGCCATGAGCAGCAGCCTTGGAGGAAACTTCCAGCCGATGAGATGCAAATGAAGGCAGAACCAGAGACGTCCAGTGGATTCCCAATGTCGTTCTCCTCCAATGTGCAGAGTCAGGGTGGAAGCAGGATTCGCACCCAGGCTGCGCTGCATAGTCAAAGGGGGAGGGGGGTTAGTAATGGTGGAGAAGGGTGTTGGTGGTAGGGAAACTGGTGGGCGGGAGAAGAACAGGCAGCTCCTCTATGTGCCTCCTCATTAGAAACATAAGAGGCCCCTGCAGTCATAGAATTGTAGCCATGCCAAACACTTGTCCTACCTGGGCAGTTATCTTTCCACAAGGGCCAACATTGATGCCCAAATCCAGCATCACCTGAGCTCTGTGAGTGCGGCTTTCTCACGATTGAAGTGCAGAGTGTTTGAGGACCAGGACATTTACAGAGAAACCAAAATGCTTGTTTACAAAGCTATTGCACTACCAACCTTACTGTCTGCTTGTGAAACATGGACCACTTATAAACGCCATCTCCAACTCCTTCATCAATGGTGTCTCCGAAAATTTTTCACATCATCTTGGAAGACAGGTGAACTAATGCCAGTGTACAGGAAGAAGCAAAGATCGTCAGTGTTGAAGCAATGATTCTTCAACATCAACTTTGTTGGACTGGTCATGTTGTGCGGATGCCTGATGATCGTCTTCCAAAGGAACTACTCTATTCTGAACTTAAAGTTGGAAAGTGTAATATTGGTTCTCAACAAAAGAGGTTTAAAGACTCTCTCAAGGCAAATCTTAAAAAATGTGGTATAAACACCACCAATTGGGAAACACTGGCCTGCGAGCGCTCCAGTTGGAGAACAGCCTTGGCCAAAGGTGTCCTGGGCTTTGAAGACACTCAAACTCAGGACGCAAGGGAGAAATGTGCTAAGAGGAAGACATGCTTGGCAAACCCTCACCGTGATCAACTCCCGCCCGGAAACCAATGTCCCCACTTAGGAAGGACGTGTGGATCCAGAATTGGCCTCCACAGTCACTTACGGACTCATTGTTAAAAGCGTGTTTATGGAAGACAATCTTACTCGGCTATGAGGGATAGAAGAAGAAGAAGAAATGTAGTGTTTGGAAGGGGCCTTTCTTCATAAGGAAGTCATTCCCTGCTATTATATGAATTCTACTGTCCCAAATATAAAATAAATTTTCATCAATGTATAAGGCAAACACATGCATAAGTGTATAAACCACATGTCTGAAATACAGGAGAGCAATCCTGAAGTCATTTTGACTTTCCCAAACCAATTTGACTCTCCCAAATTGACCTCAATATATTTCTCTGCAAGGATGAAGGAAATGGGAAAGCCTTCCCTTTGTTTTTCTGCTTTCAGATCCTGTCTTTAGGGCATATTTGTACACAAAAAGGGTGAGCCTGTGACCTGGATTCAGGAACTGATTATTTACTATCACAAAAGAATGGACAGGATGCCCAGGTAATGCAGTCAGTGACCATTAATAGTTATCCTGGCAGACAGGATTTCTGCTGTAGAAATGTGATGTATGTATGATGTTTTGGGGGGTGGTCTTGAGCTACAGGGTGGGCAGTTATAGGGGCTTGCAAGCCATTGTTCTGGGTTCCTCCTCCCTCCTGCGTGTGGTGAGTGAGCACCCTGATGCAACAGTTCAATAAAGATCAGGCTTACTAGCTATTTTGCTTCTCAATATTCTCTGGTTGGCCTCTGTTATTTTCTCCTACCAATATGGAACCTACTTAAGGACTCCATATGGGCTCTTGGGCACCCCATAAGGGAAAAGGAGCAGGTTTTTTCTTATAACAGTTTGTTTACCAAGATCAGGAGCATCAGATGCTGCTGCCATATTTAAGACTCACAGTCATAACACTCACAGCGTCATATGTAGAGTTGGAAGGGACCCCAAAGCTCCTCTAGCCCAACCCCTGCAATGCAGGAATCACAGGTAAAAAAAAATCCCTAACAAATTGCCAACCGTCCTCTGTTTTAAAACCTCCAAGGAAGGAGAATACAGCTTGTTCAGAGGGAGTCTGTCCTCTGTCCAAAGGGCAGGATTTTCAGGAAGGACTTTCTGAGGGAGAAGAAGAAGAAGAAGAAGAAGAAGAAGAAGAAGAAGAAGAAGAAGAAGAGAAGTTTGGATTTGATATCCAGCTTTATCACTACCCGAAGGAGTCTCAAAGCGGCTAAGATTCTCCTTTCCCTTCCTCCCCCAAAACAAACAATCTCTGAGGTGAGTGAGGCTGAGAGACTTCAGAGAAGTGTGACCGGCCCAAGTTCACCCAGCAGCTGCAGGTGGAGGAGCGGGGAAGCGAACCTGGTTCACCAGAGTACGAGTCCACTGTTCAGCAGTGGAACAGACTCTGTTGGAAGGTGGTGGACTCTCCTTCCTTGGAGATTGTTAAGCAGAGGCTGCTCCACAGGAGGGGAGCATTGCACTTGTGCTAAAGTCCTGCTTGCAGGTTTCCCAAGAGGCATCTGGTTGACCACTGTGAGAACAGGACACTGGACTCACTGGCCTGATGCAGCAGGACTTTTCTGAGGAGCTCAAGGTACACGAGAAGAGTCTTCCCTGGGGAGCACAGAGAGTGGGGCTGCGGGTTTCCCCAGGAGGGAGTCTGGCTCCCTCGACACCCCTCCAGCATCAAATAAACATGGAGCCATAATCGTTCTTCTTTTGACTAAGCCAATTCAGCACATACCAGAAGACAAAACGGACAACCTTTCACGCCTCGCTGGCCTCCCGTTTGCTGAATCGGCACTGAAATTACTTTCAGCTTTGCTGAACAAGGGGAATGGTGTTGTGAACCAGCTCCTTTCCGTGCTTCATCTTTTGGGGATGATTTCCCCTCCCTCCCTTCTCTCCCCCCCCCCCAACGCGCAGGCTGATGATGCACACATCTCGCAAGCCCTTCTGTTGAGAGGGGACAGGGGCATCCTGTTTGCTGCCCTCCGTGGAAGAGGCCAACTTGCACACTGTCAAGAAAGAGCCTTGTGATGGCCTTAGAGATGTCTTTAAATAACCCCCCAGTGGAGATGAAGAGCAAGTGGAGTGGAGGAGGACATGCCGTGGCCACTTGCCCTGAACCATGGCTTCCTGCATGTTGCTGTTGCAGTGGTACAGAGGAGGCATTCAGCGTTGTGATAAGGCCAACACCCCAAGCATTTTGGCTTCCCCGTGACACAGCATAGGATCATGGAACAGTAGAGCTGTAAGAGACCCAAAGGGTCATCTGAACCAATCCTCTGCAATGCAGGGATCTCAATCCCCCATCTTCTCCCACCACGCATTGTTCCAGGGGTTTTCTTGACCCTCATCATCTCTCTCTCTCTTGTCATCAAAGAAAGGAATAGTACTGCTCTATTTTGCCTTCATCAGACCCCACCTGGAGTCCTGTGTCCAATTCTGGGCACCACAATTTAAGAAGGGTGTTGACAAGCTGGAATGTGTGCAAAGGAGGGCAATAAGATGGTCAAGGATCTGGAAATTAAGCCTTATGAGGAACAGTTTGGAGAACTGGGTATGTTTAGCCTGGAAAGAGGAGATGGAGAGGAGATAGGATAGCCAAATACCTTTCGGGCTGTCACATGGAAGATGGAGCAAGTTTGATTTCTCCTGCTCTGAAGGGTAGGACTCAAATCAATAGCTTCAAATGACATTGTCTCCCAAGACAAATCAATGCCAACCAGGAGGGAGTTGGGGGGTGTTTAGCCTGGATAAAAGGAGATATGATAGCTCTCCTCCAGTGTCAGATGGGCTTTTGCACAGAACATGGAGCAAGAATCTTTCTGCTCTCCAGGGAAGACAACCAATGGATTCAAATGACAAGAAAGGAAATTCCAACTGAACATTGTTGTTGTTTAGTCATTCAGTCGTGTCCGCCTCTTCGTGCCCACCTGGACCAGAGCACGCCAGGCCCTCCTGTCTTCCACTGCCTCCCGCAGTTTGGTCAAACTCATGCTGGTAGCTTCGAGAACACTGTCCAACCATCCCGTCCTCTGTCATCCCCTTCTCCTTGCACCCTCCATCTTTCCCAACAACAGAGTCTTTTCCAGGGAGTCTTCTCTTCTCCTGAGGTGGCCAAAGTCTTGGAGCCTCAGCTTCAGGATCTGTCCTTCCAGTGAGCACTCAGGGCTGATTTCCTCCAGAATGGAGAGGTTTGATCTTCTTGCAGTCCTTGGGACTCTCAAGAGTCTCCTCCAGCACCAGAATTCAAAGGCATCGATTCTTCGGCGATCAGCCTTCTTGATGGTTCAGCTCTCACTTCCATACACCACTATTGGGAAAACCATAGCTTTGACTATGCAGGCCTTTGTTGGCAAGGTGATGTCGCTGCTTTTTAAGATGCTGCCTTAAAACAGAACATTAGCAAGAACTTTCTGAGGGCAAGAGCTGCTTGATGGTGGAAGGGACTTCCTCAGAGGATGGTGGACTGCCTTTCACTGGAGGTTTTTAAGCAGAGGTTGGATGGCCACCTGCCGGGGATTCTTGAGCCAAGATTCCTGTGTTGTGGGGTAGCTTCAAACCATAGGCGCTAACTCCTAGTGGTTGTGGGGTCTTTGGTCTCCACATTAAAATATTTGAGGGGCTTAAAGCTAATGGGCATTCCCATTAAAATGGTGTGATTGATTATGCAGGGCGGGGGGCTTATCTGGGCAGCCCTGCATCAAACTGTACCAGCAGAGAGAGACAGCTAAGAACAGCTATAACACACGGAAGAAGAGACAAAAATGGACCCTCATTAAAAAAAACCTATAAAACGTGAGGAGAGAAGTAGGGTTTACTTGGCGTCAAAATGGCAAAAATGTTGGCACTGACATTGCTCCCTGATTATGGTGCCACCACTGAGGAGGCTCTGCCCTGCATCATCACTGCATAAGCCTCACCCTGTAAAACTGGGGCTATTGGATTATATGTATTATTATGCGAAAAAGAAGTCCTTCCTTTTGCATCTCCTGAATCACCTCCTTCTCAGCTTTGTTGGGCGAGTCCCAAGTTCTAGTGTAATGTGTTCTAGCGGCACTTGGGGGCTCTGCACTTTTGCCCTGGACACCTGTAACCCCCTCACCCCAATATCTCCTCAGTCCTGGCCCAGTAAATAAGTAGTCCAGAGTTAAGGGATAATTGGCTTATTATCCTAATTTTGTTTACTCCTTCACCATCACATTATTAAATTCCTCAACAAAGGCAACTCTGCCTGAACCATAATTATCTGCAGGTGTGAATTAGCCAATTATATTTCCTGACTCTTAAGCTACGTACCCCATAATAGTTCACCAAAGAAGCCATTTCAGGGAGGGAACCTTGTGTTTCAGTGCGGGGAGAGCAAGTCACTGCATGTCTGGGGAAAAGGGAGCAGTTTTAGTAAACGAGTCAGTGCCACAAGTTTTGCAGAATGGGAAGAACCAGACTCTGCTTCTTGCTTCTTAATGCCCTGGGACCCTGGAAGACCTCAAGGAGGAACTGGATCCCTTTGAACTTTCCAGGCCAGGGGTTGGCAAACTTTTTCAGCAGGGGGCTGGTCGGCCTTGTGGGCCGGGGGCAGACTACATTTTGGGAAAAAATTATGAACGAATTCCTAGGCTCCACAAATGACCCAGAGGTGCATTAAAATAAAAGCACACATTCTACTCATGTAAGAACACACTGATTCCCGGACTGATTTAGAAGGGCCTTAGTTTGCCTACCCATGTTCTAGGCAGTCCTCAAAATATCATTGCGCATCCTCTTTTCCAGTGTTGTTTCCTCTGGTGTTGGCTATCCAAGCTCTCTGCAGTGAAGCAACGGGTTAAACCTGAGACCTTCTGCAAGCAGACCCGGCTCAACAGGAAGGACCCTAGCACCATCTCCAAGTCTGCCCATATCATCAAGATGTTCTATGAGCCTACGGTGCAGCTGCCCTTGGAACCCTGTGTGCCATTCTGGTCGCCTCCTCTCAGAAAGGATATTGCAAATTTGGAGAAGGTTCCAAAAAGGACAACCAAAATGATCCAGGGCAGTGTTATGGGGGGGGGACTGCTCCTTTTCCCTTATGGGGTACCCAAGAGCCCCTATAGAGTCCTTAAGTGGGTTCCCTATTGGTGGGAGAAAATAACAGAGGCCAACCAGAGAATATTGAGAAGCAAAGCAGCTAGTAAGCCTGATCTTTATTGAACTGTTGCAACAGGGTCCTCACTCACCACACGCAGGAGGGAGGAGAGGAACCCAGAACAATGGTGTGCAAGCCTTTATATTGACTTTTGAAATTGCCCACCCTGTAGCTCAAGACCCCCACCAAAAAACACCATACATACCTCACAGAAGGAGGTGGTCTACAGCAGAAATCCTGTTTGCCAGGATAACAGTTAATGGTCACTGACTGCATTACCTGGGCAGCCTGGCCATTCTTTTGTGATGGTAAATATTTTAATTCCTGAATCCAGGTCACAGGCTCACCCAATTCATACACAAATAGGCCCTGAAAACAGGATTTGTAAGCAGAAAGACAAAGGGAAGGTTTTCCCATTTCCTTCCTCACTGAAAGAAATATATTGAGGTCAATTGGGAGAGTCAAAATGACTTCAGGATTGCTCTCCTGTTCCACCTTCTTGGGCTCCATGATCACTGCAGGTGGTGACAGCAGCCACGAAATTAAAAGACACCTGCTTCTTGAGAGAAAAGCAATGACAAACCTAGACAGCATCTTAAAAAGCAGAGACATCACCTTGCCAACAAAGGTCCGTATAGTTAAAGCTATGGTTTTCCCAGTAGTGATGTATGGAAGTGAGAGCTGGACCATCAAGAAGGCTGATCGTCGAAGAATGGACGCTTTTGAATTCTGGTATTGGAGGAGACTCCTGAGAGTCCCATGGACTGGAAGAAGATCAAACCAATCCATTCTGAAGGAAATCAGCCCTGAGTACTCACTGGAAGGACAGATCCTGAAGCTGAGGCTCCAAGACTTTGGCCACCTCATGAGAAGAGAAGACTCCCTGGAAAAGACCCTGATGTTGGGAAAGATTGAGGGCACAAGGAGAAGGGGACGACAGAGGACGAGATGGTGGGACAGTGTTCTCGAAGCTACCAGCATGAGTTTGATCAAACTGCGGGAGGCAGTGGAAGACAGGAGGGCCTGGCGTGCTCTGGTCCAGGCGGTCATGAAGAGGTGGACACAGCTAAATAACAACACCATTTCAAACACATGGTTTATATTCCTATGTGTGTGTTTGCATTGTACATTTATGGCCTTTTTTTTATTATTTGGGGCCTTAGAATTCTTATAAGAATTCTACATGTAGATTTTTATTTTTTTAAGCCATGTCTTCTTTTTCTTTCTGATGACGGAGAGTTGGAAATGCAAAGGAATGTCTTCATCTGTGCGGGTCAAGTCAGATCATGCTCCTTAAAATAATGGCCTCTGATTCTTTTCCCAATCGGCTGAGCTTCCTGGTAATGATTTCTTTGCTGGGCTGAGCGAAGGAATTGAAATCAGCTTTAAAAGGCAGCGGATTTGCTATTGCTGTGTTCTACAATCCAGAGGTGAGCTTTAGCGAGGATATTCTGAAGCTAATTCCTCTTCCCTAGAGGGCATTTTGCTTCATTTTCACGCTGTTTCACTGCCGCCCCTTAAACGTTTTGCCATCATAACGCACGAAGAATAAGCCTTCAGGATAAGTGCTGGACGCCTTATTATATAAATTAATATAAAGCCACTTTCCACCAGCCCTTCTGAAGTCTCTCTTTTTCTTCCTTTTTGCCCCAGAGCCAGCTGGCCGTCTTCTCAGTGAAATGATGGTGCCATCATGACTCCCAGACCTGTGCAATCTGTCTGTGGGCGAGTTCAGCTGGAGGACACAACAGTTCAGAAGGTGACCTTGCCCAGCTTCCCTGCATTCATGGAAAACTGGGTGTCCCCCCCAGCCCCCCAGATCATCCCCCAAATTGAACAGCCATGAGATGGGCTTCTCTACAAGGGGCTGCTACTGCCCGCTCAGTGAAACCTCCCAAATGCTGCTTATCCTGCAATTATTATTATTATTATTATTATTATTATTATTATTATTATTACTACTACTACATTATTATTATTATTATTATTATTATTATTATTATTATTATTTAAATTTATGTACCACCCTACACCCATCGGTGTGAGGGTGGTTGCAGCATAAAAGCACAATATAAAAGCACGACATACGTAATCGAAATAAAAGCAACTCATTAACCCCCCTGAATGCACATTTAAAAAGGGAAGCAGGCCCCTTTCACGTGAGACGGCTTTGCCCCACAAGTGCCCTCGCGGTGGCGGCTTTGATGGGCAGAACTGGCACCGTGAAAGAGGCCACAAATTGCAGGTTCCACATCTGTAAGAACTCAGTCTTTTCACTCAGCAACATACCCTGCAGTGTTCCTCAGATGTAAATAGGGACATTTCTCACCCCCCCCAACTGACCCTCTTCGAACCCCCCCTTTTGTCCATCCCCCCTGAGCATTTCCTATCAGAAGAAGCATGAGTGCCATCACCACTTCACCAACGGGACACAGGACACTGGCCCTCCACTGTCCTGAAAAACCTCCTAATGTTTTGTTTTGTTTTGTTCTGCTCTGGTCTGCTCTTTGGTAGATTTACAAAAAGGGAAGCACACACCAATAAATAAATTTTAGCAAGGGGTAAGATTAGAGGCAAATGCACAAAGCATTTAAATAATAATAATCAAGACTCCTTGCTTCTCCTTCCTTCTCTCCCCCCCCCCCCCCGGGAGCCCTGCCCCCTGCCTGCCCATCAAACCCAGTGCATCCAGCAAGTCTGGGCCTTGGTGGAAAAGGAAGGATCTCCTCCTCCTCCTCGCTCTCTGAAATATACTCGGAGTCGAGAGTGGATTTCATGCTCTTTGTCCAGCTCATAGTGGTGAGGAGGAATGGAAGTTCACCCAGAACGTCTGCTTTATAGACATTATTTACCCCCGGAGGATGGCAGCCCTTGGGGGGCAGGATAGGGACATTCTGGGATCACATCAGAAGCCGGGGTGGCCTTTTGTGATTCTGGGACTGTCCCTGGGAAATTGGGACCCTTGGGGGGGTTGCAGCAGCATTCAACACCTTGAAACTCCCTGCCTATTAACAACGAGTTTAACAGAAACCCCCCATCGACATAGAACAGGTAAATGTTAATGTTTGACATTTTTATTATTTTGCTGGAAGCCGCCCAGAGTGGTTGGGAAAGCCCAGCCAGATGGACAGGGTATTATTAGTTGTTGTTGTTTAGTCGTTTAGTCGTGTCCGCCTCTTTGTGATCCCATGGACCAGAGCACGCCAGGCACTCCTGTCTTCCACTGCCTCCCGCAGTTTGGTCAAACTCATGCTGGTAGCTTCGAGAACACTGTCCCACCATCTCGTCCTCTGTCGTCCCCTTCTCCTTGTGCCCTCCATCTTTCCCAACATCAGGGTCTTTTCCAGGGAGTCTTCTCTTCTCATGAGGTGGCCAAAGTCTTGGAGCCTCAGCTTCAGGATCTGTCCTTCCAGTGAGCACTCAGGGCTGATTTCCTTCAGAATGGAGAGGTTGGATCTTCTTGCAGTCCATGGGACTCTCAAGAGTCTCCTTGTATTATTAGTATTAATATTATTATGGGCTCTATAGGGGAGACATCTTTGTTCTCCTGAAAGCATTGAACACATTTCCCCCTTGACACTTTCCCCAACCTTAGCAAAAGATAGTTATGGCACCTCCGTCAGGTCTAAGGATCCACCAGCCACTGTCAACCCCTTTTTGCCTGGTTCCCTTCTCCCTGCCCCAATCCACCCCACACATTCTGCTCACATTTTTCTGGCCCCTCCTGTCTGAAATGGGGAGCTGGGAGGAAGGGAATTGGGGGCTGCCTTCATCATATCAGGCACCCCAGAGCTGCCACGAGGCTGCTGAGATACCCACTGATGGAGCCATGGACATTCTGTGGACAGCAAACGTCTTTTGAGAGAGAAGGAAAAAGCAACAGAAGAAAGAGAACTAAATGCCACATGATTTAGATTTCTCAGGTATAAAATAATCTGAAATAGACTAGCACAAAGTACACCATAAGCAAAGGTGTAAAATGGCAGTTTATGGATAAGCAGCCTCTTTTAAGTACTAAACGTCGAGGCGTGCGAGTGAATCTTCAAAATAATGAGGGGGAGCATTAAAAACGCATTTATTTTACAGTCTGCACCTTAAGATTCCACAACATTTTTTGCTTAGTTACTGATACAGTGAAATTGGAGGCTTTTAATATTGCTCTTAATGGAATTTCTGAAAAGGCAAATGGAAAAAGCTGTAAGATGACAGTTTGTAAAATGGTGATGGAACAGATGAATTAAGAGGAAAGGGCCTTGCTGATATATATATATTTAGATGTATGGCCAGGAAGGGGCCGTGGTCCAACCGAAGAAGGAGTCACAGAGCTGGGAGATGATTAAGAGCCCAGCTACTGATGGCTTGTTTTATTTTATTTCACAAGATTTATACACCCTTTGCTTGCAGTAAAACCATAAGGAGAGGTGTCTTCTTAGGTACGTAAGGCTATAGGAAGCTGGATTTTCCTGAACATACATAGCTCAGTATTGTCCACAGTGACTGTCAACTGCTCAGCAGGGTCTGTAGGAGAAGTTCTCCTTGATGGTTCCAGTATGGAGCCTCACACCCAGTTCCCAACTGGTCAGAATTTATTCAATGATGCATTACCAGGCAGAGTTCAAAGAGAGAGCTTTCAGTTTAGGCCCACACTGTGAAGAATAAGACAAACCTAGACAGCATATTAAAAAGCAGAGATCACCTTACCGACAAAGGTCCATATAGTTCAAGCTATGGTTTTCCCAGTAGTGATGTATGGAAGTGAGAGCTGGACCATCAAGAAGGCTGATCGCCAAAGAATGGATGCTTTTGAACTGTGGTGCTGGAGGAGACTCTTGAGAGTCCCATGGACTGCAAGAAGATCAAATTTCTCGATTCTGAAGGAAATCAACCCTGAGTGCTCACTAGAAGGACAGATCCTGAAGCTGAGGAGAAGAGAAGACTCCCTGGAAAAAAAAACCTGATGTTGGGAAAGATTGAGGACACAAGGAGAAGGGAACGACAGAGGACGAGATGGTGGGACAGTGTTTTTGAAGCGACCAACATGAATTTGATGAAACTCTGGGAGGCAGTGGAAGGCAGGAGTGCCTGGTGTGCTCTGGTCCAGATCATTGCTTCCAGCTCTCCCATCTTGGAAGGTGGTGGGCACACCTTCCTTGGAAGCTTCTGAACACAGAGGTTAGATGGTCATCTGCCAGGAGACTTGTAGCTATGATTCCTGAAACACAGGGAGTTGGACTAGATGCCCCCTGGGTCCCTTCCCACTCTACAGTTCTAGGATACTGTGACTCTATGACCTCAAAAGGTGGTGGACTCTCCGCCTTTGGAGTTTTTCTTCCCCCACAGGTAGGATGGCCACCTGTCAGGAACTCTTCAGCTGAGATTCCTGCTAGGCAGAGGGTTGGACTGGATGTCCCTTGGGGTCCCTTCCACCTCGACAATTCTATGATTCTATGAAACCTTGGAAGCAGAAGAATTAATTCATGCCCTCTCAGTTATTTCTGGCTCTTCTTAAACTCCCCTGGGAAACAGGAACTGCAACATAAACCCACAACGTGGGGGATTTCCCCCGACCTAGAGAGTATGGCCATTGTCATCACGTCCAGAAATACTTTTTTGAAATGGGGAGGACTGCAGTCCTGGTAGAGCATCCAGATTTATTGCTCAGGGCCTTACTTAATCTTTGCAGGGGCTAATTCATGCACTGTAACAGTCAAGGAGCCCCCACTTTTCCTAGCGATTGGCTTTGTCGCAGCTACAATCCCCACAGAGAAAAGCATCATTTTCTCCCCTGAAATTTGCAGTGTGGGTAGAGCATTACTCACTCCTGTGCTAGACCTTCCAATTAGCCGGAAATTAATTCCATCGCCTCTACTTTCGGCACAGCAGCTACGGGTTGGTGTGTGGACCCGCAATGGGCCTTCACGGTCGCGTGGAGAAACCCTCCCCTGCAGAACATTAGAGGGAAGCTGTGCAAGGGTATTATTAAGCCTTGTGTTGCGAGGAAAATATAAAAAAGGCACATTCTCAATAGAATCCTTTCTGAAAGAACATGATTCTTCCCAAGCACGAAACGGTGTCCCATAACTTTCAGGGGGATGTGATGTTGACCTAGAAAATGGCAGTTCACGCCTCCTGCTCCTTCCGCAGATGGCCTTCGATGGTCCTCTGAGGACAGATTCTGCACCCGTAAAAAGGGAACAGGAACAACTTGCCTCACATAATTATTGTGACAAAGAAGTGGAGCTAATCAAGGATAAATTGTATTATCCACCATCAGCCTCAGGGGTAGGATTAAAACCATAAGGAAATAAATTAAGCCCCTGAAAACTTTCAGATAACTGGAACTGAAAAGTACCCTCCAAAACAAGGCAGTAGAAAATGAGAACTTATGAAGGACTTTGAAACAAACATGGCATGTATTATTTTTGGAGCATATATAGAATATATATATACAAGCTGGAAGGTGTGCAGAGGAGGGCGACCAAGATGACCAAGGGCCTGGAAACCAAGCCTGATTAGGAACGGTTGAAGGAGCTGGGTATGTTTAGCCTGGGAAAGAGGGGACTGAGAGGAGATAGGATGTTGTTGTTGTTGTTTAGTCGTTTATTTGTGTCCGACTCTTCATGACTCCCTGTACCAGAGCACGCCAGGCCCTCCTGTCTTCCACTGCCTCCCTCATGCTGGTACCTTCGAGAACACTGTCCCACCATCTCGTCCTCTGTCGTCCCCTTCTCCTTGTGCCCTCCATCTTTCCCAACATCAGGGTCTTTTCCAGGGAGTCTTCTCTTCTCATGAGGAGGCCAAAGTCTTGGAGCCTCAGCTTCAGGATCTGTCCTTCTAGTGATCACTCAGGGCTGATTTCCTTCAGAATGGAGGAATCTCCTTCAGAATAGTGGTGAGTTTTGACCAAACGTGATCCATCTGGAGCAGGAACCAGCAAGTCACTCCAGTATCCCTGCCGAGAAAACTCCATGGACAAAGGAGATAGGATAGGCATCTTCAAAGACCCAAAATGCTCTCATTTGTTACAAGCTTGCTTTCTGCTGCTCCAGAGGGGAGGACCCAAACCAATGGTTTCAAATGATTAAATTGTTAGGAAGAACTTTCTGCAGGTAAGAGCTGTTCAATGGTGGAACAGACTCCCTCAGAAGATGGTGGATTCTCCTTCCTTGGAGGATTTTAAGCAACAGTTGGATGGGCATCTGTCTCGGGCGCTTTAGCTGAGATTCCCACCTTTCAGAGGGTTGGACTAGATGGCTATTTGGGTGCCTTCCAATTCTACGATTCTATGAACAATTAAGATTCTGTGAAGCAAGCAAGCCATTATCTCTGAATGGCACCTTCCTTCCTTCCTTCCTTCCTTCCTTCCTTCCTTCTCTGGGTGCCTCCTCTGTCCCAGCACTAGGCACACAGGGACTGTCCTGGTTTTGTTTCCTCGCAATCAATAATCTCTCCAGGTCCAGCCTTCCAGGCAGATTAGAGCAGGCCTGGGACGCACGGAGAAGGGCTGAGCTGCCACTGAGTAATGGGTGCAATAAATATCCCCTTTGTTATCCTTGCACAAAAGATGTTTTCACTGATGTATAACGGTGCCATGTTCAGATTAGCCGCCTTGCTGCCGCCAGCGAGAAGGAGCTTGAATCATTTCCAGCACCTTCCCTGACTGAAGTGGGCCAGAGCCTCATAAAACACCCTTATTGCTTTCTGTCCTTCCTCCAAAGCGCAGATCAAGGTGTTATTTCATTGCTAAGATCCTGACGCTGGGAGAGAGGCGGCCGCTCTCTGCCTAGAGCTCAGAATGGCAGGTCAACGCATCTTCCGGTGTAATGGGGTTGAGATTAATTGGTGATAAGAATCTATGAACGTAAGAAGATCCTGCTGTGTCAAGACAATGGCCTTTCCAGTCCAGTCTTGTCTTCTCACAGTGGTCAACCATTCCAAAGAGTTACCATATTTCAAAAAGGGACACAAAATTTGTTGTTGAGCTTTGGGGGGGGGGGAGGTTCTTGAGATGCATAGATAGCTATATTGGCTAAAGTTGTGGCTAAATCTCAAAGGAATTAAATTTTCGAACTATTTATTTTTAAAGAAAATTGCACTTCTGGCATGGGTTGCCATATGTCCAGGTTTTCCCAGACATTTTTTTGTGGAACTACACAATATAGAGGAATTATACCAGAAAGAAATGGATGTCTCGTACACTCCAGGTAGTGTTATTGCTGACCTTGAGCCAGACATCCTGGAGAGTGAAGTCAAATGGGCCTTAGAAAGCACTGCAAATAACAAGGCCAGTGGAAGTGATGGTATTCCAGCTGAACTATTTAAAATGTTAAAAGATGATGCTGTTAAGGTGCTACACTCAATATGCCAGCAAATTTGGAAAATTCAGCAGTGGCCAGAAGATTGGAGAAGGTCAGTCTACATCCCAATCCCAAAGAAGGGCAGTGCTAAAGAATGCTCCAACTACCGCACAATTGCACTCATTTCACACGCTAGCAAGGTTATGCTTAAAATTCTTCAAGGAAGGCTCAAGCAGTATGTGGACCGAGAACTCCCAGAAGTGCAAGCTGGATTTAGAAGAGGCAGAGGAACCAGAGACCAAATTGCAAACATGCGCTGGATTATGGAGAAAGCTAGAGAGTTCCAGAAAGACATCTACTTCTGCTTCATTGACTATGCAAAAGCCTTTGACTGTGTCGACCACAGCAAACTATGGCAAGTTCTTAAAGAAATGGGAGTGCCTGATCATCTCATCTGTCTCCTGAGAAATCTCTATGTGGGACAAGAAGCTACAGTTAGAACTGGATATGGAACAACTGATTGGTTCAAAATTGGGAAAGGAGTACGGCAAGGCTGTATATTGTCTCCCTGCTTATTTAACTTATATGCAGAATTCATCATGCGAAAGGCTGGGCTGGATGAATCCCTATACGGAATTAAGATTGCTGGAAGAAATATCAACAGCTTCAGATATGCAGATGACACAACCTTGATGGCAGAAAATGAGGAGGAATTAAAGAACCTTTTAATGACGGTGAAAGAGGAGAGCGCAAAATATGGTCTGAAGCTCAACATCAAAAAAACGAAGATCATGGCCACTGGTCCCATCACCTCCTGGCAAATAGAAGGGGAAGAAATGGAGGCAGTGAGAGATTTTACTTTTTTTGGCTCCATGATCACTGCAGATGGTGACAGCAGTCACAAAATTAAAAGACGCCTGCTTCTTGGGAGAAAAGCAATGACAAACCTAGACAGCATCTTAAAAAGCAGAGACATCACCTTGCCAACAAAGGTCCGTATAGTTAAAGCTATTGTTTTCCCAGTAGTGATGTATGGAAGTGAGAGCTGGACCATCAAGAAGGCTGATCGCCGAAGAATGGATGCTTTTGAATTATGGTGCTGGAGGAGACTCTGGAGAGTCCCATGGACTGCAAGAAGATCAAACCTCTCCATTCTGAAGCAAATCAGCCCTGAGTGCTCACTGGAAGGACAAATCCTGAAGATGAGGCTCCAAGACTTTGGCCACCTCATGAGAAGAGAAGACTCCCTGGAGAAGACCCTGATGTTGGGAAAGATGGAGGGCACAAGGAGAAGGGGACGACAGAGGACGAGATGGTGGGACAGCGTTCTCGAAGCTACCAGCATGAGTTTGACCAAACTGCGGGAGGCAGTGGAAGACAGGAGTGCCTGGCGTGCTCTGGTCCAGGGGGTCACAAAGAGTCGGACACGACTAAACGACTAAACAACAACAACACACAATATAGTTTGTTAAGAAAATTCCCAAACTCGGATCCACAGGCGACTCTGGGTCATTTCTGTATGGTAGTCTAACTTAAAGTCTTTATGTGTTTATATGCCTACTGCATTTTTAAACTTAAAATCCTTTGTTGAATATTCAGCTCCATTGGATTTTCACGAGTTCTCATGTTATGAGAGGAAAGCTTCCCTCTCTTTGCCCCCTTCTCTTCTGCCTCTCCCCCCACCCTCTTCATCCTTCCTCCTTTCTGGCACCCCTCGCCAATCAACAAGTTTAAAAATTCACCGCTCCAGCAAGCCCCAATTAACCAAAGTGGTTGTGCACTATGCAGATGATGACAAGTTGGGGACAGCTAATTAGTTGCCTTGTATTCATAAAAATGTATCGGGTTTTGCGGCAAAGTTCTGCAGAGTCGTTTTTAGCAAGGACCCTTTCAGTTCAGGAGGAGGCTAGGCTCTCATAGAAAGAAAAAGAGGTCATTTATAACAGATCTGCTCCCTTTTAAAATCAAAACCAATCAGGTTGGTGATTGCGGCTCGCAGTAAGCACCCTGCTCTCTTGTTTTGCACTTGGGCGTCCCCAGGTGTGTCACATTTGGAGGCTTCACACAGTGCTCCTCATACATCAAGACCACATCTTCTGATCATGATGGGGCTTGGTATGTAGGGAACACAGAAAGTGGCCACATAGTGAGTCAGACTACTGGTCCTGCTAGCTCTGTCTTGTCTACACTGCAGATCTCCAGAGTTCAGTCTGTGGGAATGTTCAGGGTGGCAGGAGAGGATATATTGTTTATTAATACCCTTCCTAACTTCCGTTAGCAAGTTCCTTTGCTTAGCAGAGTGCATTCCCCTTTACACAGCACAGCAGATGGCTGGTCGCAGGCTCGTGTGAGCCTCTCACTATTGATCAATTCAGTCTGTCTCAGATTGAATTGTATGTTCCTGGTAAGTTCCCTTGAATCCCTCTTAAAAGACCAAATGCGCCACAATCTTATTCAAAGTCCATAGAAGACGTTTGCTTACATCAGGCAGAGCACAGTGTGATCCCTGAAGGCAGACTTAGTTACAAATATGTACACATGGATCTGGGACGCGGGTGGTGCTATGGGTTAAACCACAGAGCCTAGGACTTAGAATCATAGAATCATAGAGTTGGAAGAGACCACAAGGGCCATCGAGTCCAACCCCCTGCCAAGCAGGAAACACCATCAGAGCACTCCTGACATATGGTTGTCAAGCCTCTGCTTAAAGACCTCCAAAGAAGGAGACTCCACCACACTCCTTGGCGGCAAATTCCACCGTCGAACAGCTCTTACTGTCAGGAAGTTCTTCCTAATGTTTAGGTGGAATCTTCTTTCTTGTAGTTTGGATCCATTGCTCCGTGTCCGCTTCTCTGGAGCAGCAGAAAACAACCTTTCTCCCTCCTCCATGTGACATCCCTTCATATATTTGAACATGGCTATCATATCACCCCTTAACCTCCTCTTCTCCAGGCTAAACATGCCCAGCTCCCTTAGCCGTTCCTCATAAGGCAATGATGCTGCAAGCTGATTGCTTGAATATGTCACATGATGTTGGGAGGGTCTGTGGGAAACAGAGGGCACCGGAATTAGCTCAGAGTGTAATATGAGCTGCACAGGAAGTGCTTGTTCAGTCGTCTGCTGGAGTTTAAAGAGAGCAGACATGTTTTTTGTAACACTGCAGAGACAGGAATAAAAGCATGTAAATACGTTTCTGTCTATCTCTTTCCCCTGCCGGGGGGGCAGGAAAGAGTGGTGTGTTCTTCTCACGCTGAGAAGGATCGCCTATCGCGACCTCTGCCTGGATCCTGCCGGGAGAGCAGACCGGGAGGTCAACAGGAGACCAAGCCGGGTGCCTGGGAGAGTTGCCAGTTTCTCCTGATAAAGGCTTGGAATCCAACAGTTTCCTGCTTGGCAGGGGGTTGGACTCGATGGCCCTTGTGGTCTCTTCCAACTCTATGATTCTATGATTCTATGCTCGGTCCCTGCTCCTGCCCACCTAGCAGTTCGAAAGCACGTCAAAGTGCAAGTGGATAAATAGGTACCACTCCGGTGGGAAGGTAAACGGCATTTCCGTGCGCTGCTCTGGTTCGCCAGAAACGGCTTAGTCATGCTGGGCACATGACCCTCGGCCAATAATGCGAGATGAGCGCCGCAACCCCAGAGTCAGCCACGACTGAACCTAATGGTCAGGGGTCCCTTTACCTACCTTTACACGTGGATCTGTCCGATATGGGGGATAGTCCCAGTGCTTCTGCTAGCTGAGAAGCTTTGCTAGAAGCTGGTCAAATGAAGAAGGAAGTGAAAAAGAGAGAGGTGTGCTGCGTGACTTGTCCTTTTATTACCTGGACAGGTAAGGTCACGCCCACCTTCTAGTCACATACAAGAGGAATGATGCTCCAGCCAGGATGAACAGGAAGTTCCGACTGGCTGGGCCAAACATTCTCTCATATGTCTTCTCTAGGATTACAAGGAATGTTGAGCTTGACTGGTCCCCATGGATTACATCCCACACAGACACGGGTTCTTTCTGAGCCATGCCAGGAGATGCCATTGGGGACTGAGCTTGGGACCTTCATCATGAAAGGCAGGTGCTCTAGCCGCTGAGATATGGACCTCCATGACTTGGTGGACGTGCCACTTATTTGGAGGCCTGGAGGGCCATCTCATCCGGTGTCATGATTGAGCCAGCTCCCAGTGAAGGAAGCAGTCAGGAAGAGAGAGAGTTCACTGCTCGACAAGATGAGCATAGCTGAGTGCCAGCTCTCCCACCCGTAGGAATGCCAGTGGAGGGCAAACTGGAACCGTGCCAACCCTTTCGAGAAGTGCAAAGGACTGCAAAGAGAGAAGAAAGCAGTTCATCAGGCGGGAACAGAGACCGAGATAGTGACTCGGAAGAGGTTGGAGCTGATCAAATCTCTCCCCGGAGCCAGCATATGGGGGGCTTGCTAGACAGGAAGCAGAAAGGACGTCAGCTTTGTAAGTTCACTTTCTGTTTTAGAAAGCGGAAGCGACCTTAGAAGCGTCATCGTACCTTCTCTCTCCGTCTGGAGATTTTTTAATATATATATATATATATTTATTAGGTTTTGGTGTCCTCGGGTGTCTTCCCGTGTAAAAGTTGGGGTGTCTAGGCGACGTTTCGACGAGGTCTCACTCGTCATCTTCAGGCTGGTGCTTTCGGCTTCTTGTTACTGGAACAGAGCAGGATCTCAGTGTTTGAGTTCCTATAAATACTGTTGAGGAGGTGTGGTGTATAGCCTCCAATGTTCTGGGCAGAGAGGAGGTTCCCAGGCTAGTGTGCCTTTTCTTCTTTTGTTCCTTAATTACTTGAGGGATATCTTGAGTGATTTCTTGAGTGATTTCCTGAATCCCACTTAGGTGGGTCATTAGGTGTGGATTAGTTGCTAAAGCCTTCGTGTCTTGAACTCTTGAACTTTGTGAAGAGTTTTTCTGAGAAGATGGCTGTACTGCACTTGGTTGTGCTCTGGCTTGGCTTCGTGTATAGGGGCGAGCTGTGGTTTTGTGGCCTGTGCCAGCCAGATCTGTGTAGGGATTGCAGGGGGGTGCAGCATCCGGAGGTGCCACCCTGGTTTGGCTACTGGATGGTGTCTGTAATTTATCTGTGGAGAGGGTCTGGGTTTGGGTCTGGTGTGGTTGATTGGTGATGGCGTTCTGTGTGCCTCTGGATCTGGTGTCAGATTTTGTGGGGAGGGCTAATTTCCAGATGTCTGGCAAGCGGGATGTGTCGTCACGCTTGTTCATGTTGTGAGGGTGTTTCTCTATCTCGATGGCTTCCATGATTATTCTCTTGTGGTGATGTTCCATGTTAAAGAGCAATTTGGAATCTGCAAAATTAATTTCGTGTCCTGTTTCTTTCATGTGTTGGAAAAGAGAGGAAGTTTTTTCTTCTTTTTTGACGGCATTCTTGTGTTCTGCGATCCGTGCATTTATTCGTCTGTTTGTTTGTCCAATGTACGTGGCTGGGCAGACTTTGCAGGGTATTTCATAGACCCCTTGGTTTTCCAACTGAATTTTATCCTTGGGGTTTCTGAGGATATTGGCTATTTTTTGGTTGGTGCAAAAGGCTGTTTTGATATTGTGTTTATGGAGGATTTTGCTAATTTTATCTGTAGTGCCCTTGATATAAGGAAGGAGGGCTATGCCATTGTTTTCTTCTGTGTCTTGGTTTTTGGGGGGTGTTTCTTTTTGGATTATATATTTATTAATTTTCCAACAAAATTATACAATTTTATCCAAATTTTTTAACAAACAAAATCTTTTTTGGACTTCCTTCAGCTGCTCTGGTAATCATCCATAGTTGTTCTTCCATATACTTTCCCTTCATTATATTGCCATTTGTCTTCGCTCCTCGTTCTATTTCTTTTTGACAATACATCTTAACTTTTACAGTGCTTCTTGAAACCCCACTAGCGTTGTTTGCACGTCACACACATTTTTCAGATACTCTACAAACTTTTCCCAGTCTTCGGTAAACTTTTGGTTTCTCACATAACTAATTTTCCCAGTTAGTTTGTCCAATTCCGCATAGTCTGTCAGTTTCATTCTCCATTCTTGCATCATCGGTATTTCCTCTTGTTTTCATTTCTGGGCCAATAAAATTCTTGCTGCTGTAACTGCATACTGAAAAAGTTTGCAATCCTTTCTTCTTATTTCTTTTCCTGTAATCCCTAAAAGAAAAGCTTCTGGTTTCTTCACAAAAGTATATTTTAACATCTTTTTCAATTCATTATATATCGCTTCCCAGAAACTCTTCACTTTCTTACATTCCCACCACATATGATAAAACGTTCCTTCTTTTTCTTTACAACACTTATTACATGTCTTATACATTTTTGCTAATTTTACCGGTGTGATGTACCATCTATAAAACATTTTCATCACATTTTCCTTCAATACCATGCATGCAGTAAATTTTAGATTTTCCTTCCACAGTTTTTCCCAATCATCAAATTGGATATTATACCCAAAGTCTTTGGCTCATTGTATCATTACCAATTTAACCTCTTCATCTTTCGTATACCATTCCAATAATATCTTATACATTTTCAACAAAATTTTACATTCATTATTTATTATATCAGTTTGAAACTTCGAATCTTTTTCTCCATAACCACTTTCTTTTATATATTTTTTAAACATTTCATTTACTTGGAAATAATGCAACCAATCATAAACATACTCTTTAACTTGTTCATATGGTTTCAGTTTCCATTTTCCTCCTTCTTTAATTACCATTTCACCATATGTAATCCATTTACTTCTCATATTAACTTTCTTTACACTCATAACCTCCAACGGAGATAACCAATGTTGTACTCTTGGTTCCAATAGATTTTTATACCTGTCCCATACTTCTATTAACGAATTCCTGAAGATGTGGTTCTCAAAACCTTTATGAACTTTCTTTTTGTCACACCATAAATATGCGTGCCATCCAAATCTGTTATCAAAGCCTTCCAGATCTAATAATTCCTTATTTTCTAATTTTATCCATTCCTTTAACCAACATAGGCATTCTGCTTCGTAGTATAATTTCATATCTGGCAGGGCAAAGCCTCCTCTTTCTTTTGCATCCGTTAGTAACTTATATTTTATTCTTGGCTTTTTCCCCTGCCAGATATACCTTGAAATCAATCTTTGCCATTCTTTAAAAATCCCTATCCCCTTTATAATGGGGATAGTCTGAAATAAAAGTAACCTCTTTGGAAGCACGTTCATCTTTATCGTAGAGATTCTGCCCCAAAAGGACAATTTCATTCCTTGGAGGATTTTAAGCAGAGGTTGGGTGGAATTCTTGAGCTTTGCTTCCTGTCTTGCAGGGCGATGGAGTAGATGACCCTCAGGTTCCCTTCCAACTCTATAATTCTATGGTTCCTACCTTACTGTCAGAAAGTTCTTCCTGATGTTTCATCGGAATCTCCGTTCTTGCCATTGGATCCCTTGTTCCGGGTTCTCCCCTTTGGAGCAGCAGAAAACAAGCTTGCTCCATCTTCCATGGGGCAGCCTGTCAAAAAGTCAGAGGTGGCTCTAAAGTCATTTCTCAGTCTTGTTTACTCCCGGGAAGCTGTTGGACTGACCGCTGGGTCTGATGAAGTCCCAAAACATCGGGGGGGGGGGATTTATTTATTTAAATAGGAGAAGTGGGTGCTGTGCAAGAGGCCACTGGCAGGATGAGTCCCTTCCTTTTTGGGAAAGGCAGGCAAGGGGACTTTCCCAATCCAAAATAGCACTTAAAATTGTTCCCTGTGCACCCGTGTTTCAGAAGAGGGCTTTGGGCTGTGTGCATTTGCCAGCTCTTGTTTTTATTTTGCTCCCTAGAAACAGAACTTTG
Organism: Podarcis tiliguerta; assembly: GCF_965153285.1. NCBI lineage: Eukaryota > Metazoa > Chordata > Lepidosauria > Squamata > Lacertidae > Podarcis > Podarcis tiliguerta. Next base: position 134,266,324 of record NC_139534.1, on the reverse strand, counting down.
CAGTTGCCTGAGGCAGCGGAAGCAACGAGACTGCAGAGCAAACAGCTTCCCTCCCCCCCTTTCTTTCTTTCTTTTTTTTTGCAAGCCTGACCTGTAGGAAAACATCTCTTTTGCAACAGGAAAACAAATTGGTTTGAAGGGGGATGTCAATGGACACAGACTCCCTTACCTCTTTTCCAGACCAATTAAGCCCATGTTCTTCATTGAGGGCTTGTGTATTTCTCAGAAACAGATGGAGGTGCCTTGTGGATAAAGACCCCTTGACCCACCCTGAGGAAGACTCGATCAAGGCATCACTTTTCTTCTTCTGCTGAAATCTCCTGCTTGCTCCTTCCTTTGCATAGGAACCACACATCTGAGACAAGGAGCGCTGAACCGACCCCTGCGAAGAGGAACCTGCCAATCATAGGAGCCGAGGAGGTTGCCCCAGACCAGGAGTCAATTGAGTGCAGTATTGCCCATGCCTTAAGTGACTCATTCCCTCCCCCCACTGCTTGCCAGGAGAGATGGAATCATCAAATTGTAGAATTGGAAGGGACTCCAGGGGTCATCTAGTCCAATCCCCTCCAATGCCAGGGTTGCCAGGCAGAAAGGAAGGAGCCAGGGAGGAGAGTGTAGGTGGATTCCATTTTTTCAAGGGCTCCTCAAAGCCTGGCAGCACCCCAAGGTGAATTGATGCTTCTGCAGGATTCAGGCTTCCACCACTGGGCTGAAACTTCCAGGTTTCCCTGTCTCTATCTCTCTCTCTGCCTCTCTGGATTGGAGGGGTCAGTCTGGATGATGCCCAGAGTCCCTTCCATTTCTTTGGATCTGTATCTTTGGCAGTAGCAAGTTTGTCAAACCAGCCCTTCTGTCAAGGTGATAGTTTGGGCTGGCTAGTTAAGCACCACGATTGGCATAACCAAAGAAGTTGTTTTGTGCCATAGAACAGGCATGTCCAACTTTCAAGAGACGGAGATCTGCTCCCACTATAAGATAGCTGGCAGCGATCTACCAAAGTTGTTGAGCTTTTTTTTTAAAAAAAATCATTCCAGTAGCACCTTAAGCTAAAGGGACCCTTTAGGTCCAGTTGCGAATGACTCTGGGGTTGCGGCGCTCATCTCACTTTACTGGCCGAGTTTGCCGGCGTACAGCTTCCGGGTCATGTGGCCAGCAGGACTAAGCCGCTTCTGGCGAACCAGAGCAGCACACGGAAACGCCGTTTACCTTCCCGCCAGAGCGGTACCTATTTATCTACTTGCACTTTGATGTGCTTTTGAACTGCTAGATGGGCAGGAGCAGGGACCGAGCAACGGGAGCTCACCCCGTCGTGGGGATTCGAACCACCGACCTTCTAATCGGCAAGTCCTAGGCTCTGTGGTTTAACCCACAGTGCCACCCATGTCCCTCCTAGAGGCCTTTTTGCTTGCGAATTCTAGGTCCTCCTTCTTCCCAACAGTCCCCACCCAGGCTGTTTGCTGGCATTTCTCTGCTCAGTGAATTCACTTGTCGCAATATGTCCAAAAGAAATAAAAAATAAAACAAAATCCTTCTTCAGAATCTGCTTGAAAACTTCCACGGGCGTCTTTGATGTATGTCATTAATTGTACATGCTCTTAACTATTTCATGGTGATTTGGCATTCCAATTCATTTCTTAATTGGACATCTGTTCTCCCTGTAAATTTGATTTCTGACTTGATAGAACTCTTGGCCTCTTCATTGGCTCAGACAGATCTATTTCTTCCCTTGCTCCCTTTCTCTCTCTCTTTTCTTAAATTGGAGAACAGTCCATTTTCAGTAATTTGCCGAAACTTTATTTTATCTTGCAGGGATACTTGACAGCAGGATATAAGGAAACAGAAAGAAACAACTGCCTTCTTGGGTGGAGATGCTGGTGGCTGCATAGATTGCAGCTTAAGGTTTCCTGGATCCACACATGCTATTGCCAGAGGCAGATTGCGTAGATTAGGCTGGTTTGATAATGTTGCATCACTTCTGGAGCTGCTGACGGCATATTTCCTGGAATACGCACATACAAAAATCAATTTAAAATCATCTTAATTACACTTTTTAAAGGGTTGAATAAATCAGTCTGTTTTCAGCAATCAATTCTGCCTCGTTTCCACATTAATTTGTGGTTTATATGTTTTGCAAAGAAAAATCTGTAGGAACATTTGTGCCTAAATGCACTGTGCATTTTATGTCAAAGGGGACATAACTCTCCCCCCCCCCCTTTCCTCAAAAAGGGCACTTTTAAAAAATTGCATTTCCTGAGCTGAGAACTGCAAAGGGGAAACCTTTAAGCTGCAGCCAGACTAAAAACATAAGCAATTGGGGCAGGATGAGGCCAATGGCCTGTTTAGTCCAGCATCCTGCTCTCACAGGGGACAACGAGATGCCTCAATGGGAAACCCACAACCAAAAAAATTCAGGAATGTGGACCCCGATTTTTTGGAGTGCTTAACATGATGGTGAGATGTTCTGGGAATTTTCCCACCATTGCTGCATTTGGACACCTTTCTTATAAATGTCAGCTCCATGTCGATACCTGTTTGGACATCCAGACAGCATGCATCGATTTAGATGTTTAAGATGGATGGATTGATGGTAACTGCATTTTTTTAAGGTGACCCAGTGAGCTTTAGCTGCGATTCCTGCATTGCAGGGGGTTGGAATAGATGACCATTGGGACCTCTTCCAACCCTACTGTTATATGGATTTAATGTCTCAAATGTATAAATTAAATGTTCATAAATGTACAAGGCAAACACATACATAGCAATATAAACCATGTGTCTGAAATAGTACAGGAGAACAATCCTGAAACCGTTTTGACTTTCCCAGTGAGAGTCAAATATTCCTCTGCAGTGAGGAAGGAAATGGGAAAACCTCCCCATGGTCTCTTTGCTCACAAATCCTGTCTTAATTCATATTTGCATATGAATAGGGAGAGCCTGTGACCTGGATTCAGGAACTAAAATATTTAGCATCTCAAAAGGAATGGCCAGGGTGCCCAGGTAAAGCAATCAGTAACAATTATCAGGTATCCTGGCAAACAGGATTTTTGCTGTAGCCTGCCTCCTTTTGTGATGTATGTATGATGTTTTCGGGGGTGGTCTTGAGCTACAGGGTGGCAATTTCAAAAGTCTATATAAGGACTTGCACACCAATGTTCTGGGTTCCTCCTCCCTCCTGCGTGTGGTGAGTGAGGACCCTGTTGCAACAGTCTAATAAAGATCAGGCTTACTAGCTGCTTTGCTTCTCAATAGTCTCTGGTTGGCCTCTGTTATTTTCTCCTATCGATAGAGAACCTGCTTAAGGGCTCTATGCGGGCTCTTGGGTACCCTATAAGGGAAAGGGAGCAGATTTTTCTTAAAATACTACAATCCAGTGATTCTATGAATAACCATTCAGGTACTCAATCATGGGAGGCAACTGCAAATTATTATTTTATTGTTCTTTATTGAATTTATATACCTGGAGGTCTCAGGGCTGCAAAGCCATGCAGCTGCAGGCAGGAGCTGGTGGAGGGTCCTAAAAGGGGGTCTTCATGGATCCGCTGGACCAAAATCTGCCTGGTGATCAATCTTTGGATCTTGAGATGCTGTGGAGGTTCAGGCACTCAGATTCCTCCATCGGCCAGGGTGGGATTGACCACTTATAAACACCATCTCCAACTCCTCGAAAGATTCCATCAACAGTGTCTCTGAAAATTTTTAGACATCACTTGGGAAGACAGGCGAACTAATGCCAGTGTACTGGAAGAAGCAAAGATCGCCAGTGTCAAAGCAATGATTCTTCAACATCAACTTCGTTGGACTGGTCATGTTGTGCGGATGCCTGATTATCATCTTCCAAAGCAACTACTCTATTCTGAACTTAAAAATGGAAAGCGTAATGCTGGTGGTCAACAAAAGAGGTTTAACGACTTTCTCAAGGCAAATCTTTAAAAATGTAGTATAAATACTGACAACTGGGAAACACTGGCCTGTGAGCGCTCCAGTTGGAGAACAGCCTTTACCAAAGGTGTCCTGGGCTTTGAAGACACTCGAACTCAGGACGCAAAGGAGAAACATGCACACTTGGCAAACCCTCACCGTGATCAACTCCTGCTCAGAAACCAATGTCCTCACTGTGGAAGGACGTGTGGATCCAGAATTGGCCTCCACAGTCACTTACGGACTCATTGTTGAAACTGTGTTTATGGAAGACAATCTTACTTGGCTACAAGGGATCTCCAAAGTAGTAGTAGAAGAAGAAGCTCTGCCCATCACTGATCCATGACGTGATTCCAGGACCCTTGTGAAGACCAAGAGTTAGAAGGGGGCTGGAGTTCTCCACTGGGTTGCCTCCTGGGATGGGTTGTGGCAGAAGCCGATGGGGAACATGCAGAGTTTTATCATCAAAGGGAAGCAGCCTTTTCATTATCTGGGTTTCCAGCCGGCCCACAAGCCCCTCCGTAGCGAGGGAGAAAGGGAGAGAATAATTACATTTTGGGTGTGTGTGATCGTCCTTTTGAAATTGCTAACAGCCTCATTGCTTGGTTCAATCAATTAGACTGGAACTCACAGCAGGAAATATAATTATTTTAATTATTCCGAATTTGAAAGTGACGTGTGCAGAATCCAAAGATGCTTTGTTCTTCAGTCTGGGCATTGATGAATAAATACTCTCCCATCATTTATTTTGGGGTGGGTGGGTGTGAAATGAAGACTCAGGAGCATTCACCTTACAGGCCACTCAAAGCAGACGTTCATTGGGACAGTGTTCACACACGCACAAGGAATTGGTCTGTAGTGGACTCATGGATTATAGAGAGCATCTGGTGAGCTGAAAATCACTGCAGCCGCAGACATTGAGAAATGCAATTATTTCATGTCACCACTTCCTTCATCCTTTGTCTTAGCTGCTCTGGAATTCATCCTGCAGAGCCTTATCTGGACTTCCAGAAAAACCAGGGGAACAAAGGAAAACAAGCAGAGAATGACTGAGCAGATGGTGGAAGCTGACAATGGCTGGCTGCTGGTTATCTGGTCCGGCGTCTTATTGTATAGCCTTCTTCAAACATCTGGTTCCAAGGCCTGAAGTAGTGGAGTGCTGCTGGCAGCTCTGAAACCTTCATAGAATCATTTATTTGAAAGGAAACCCAAGGGTCATCTAGTTCAACCCCCTCAATGCAGGAATCTCAGCTCAAGCATCCATGGCAGATGGCCACCCAAGTTCTGCCTAAAAATCTCCAGTGACTGAGAGTCCACCGCCTTGTGTCTCTCCCACTATCAAACAGCTCTTGCTGTCAGAAAGTTCTTCTTCATCTTTAGTCTCTGCTATAGAAAACTTGGGAGGCTGGCCTTCGCAGCCCAACTCTCCATCAAGGACTCTGTGTCCCCTGTTATAAGAATTTTAAGGTCTTAGATATGTAATAAATGTTCATAAATGTACCAAGCAAACACGTACATAAATATATAAACCACGTGTCTGAAACCCCACAGAAAAAAAGTCGTGAACAAATTGACCTCAAATATTTCTCTGCAAGGTCAAAGTGGAAAACCTCCCCATTGTCTCTTTCCTCACAAATCCTGTCTTAAGGGCACATTTAAGATATGAACAGGGTGTCAGCCTGTGACCTGGCTCAGGAACTAAGTATTTATCATTACAAAAGACTGGCCAGGCTCCCCAGGCAATCCAATCAAGTGACCATTAAACAGGTAACCTGGCGGACAGGAGGTAAACAAAGCACTCAGATTTCTGCTGTAGACCTCCCTTTCTGTGATGTATGTATGATGTGTCTGGGGGGTGGTCTTGAACTCACAGGCGGGCAATTTAAAATGTCTATATAAGGGTGGACACACCTGGGTTCTGGGTCCTCCTCCTTTCCTGCATGTGAGGGGAGTACCCTGTTGCAACAGATCAATAAAGATCAGGCTTACTAGCTGCTTTGTTTCTCAATATTCTCTGGTTGGCCTCTGTTCTTTTTCTCCAACTGATGGAGAACCTGCAAAGGACTCTACAAGGGCTCTTGTGTACCCCATAAAGGAATAAGGGCAGATTTCCATTTATTACACCCCTAAGTCCATTATCAGTCAGAGAAGAATAGATGGGGGCAGGATCCAGATGAAAGCAAGGAAGGAATCTTGATTGTCCTGTTGCATAAGACACACACTTGCAAGGACAAAGGGTGCAAGAACTTTTGAAAGCTTTAGAAATCATGCAGCCCCTTAGTCAAAGACCACCCCAAAAACATCATGCACACGTCACAGAAAGAGGCGGTCTACAATTTGAAATTTGAGGGTGTGGTTTCCCTCCTGTCACTGATGCTACTGGTCCTCTCTTGCACACCTGGTGCTCAGCACTGCAGACAAATGGCAGAATTGGGATAATTATTTTTTTAAAAAACATTGTCCAGTAGCACCTTAGAGACCAACTGAGTTTGTTCTGGGTACAAGCTTTTGTGTGCATGCACACTTCTTCAGATACACTGAAACAGAAGTCACCAGACCCTTCTATATAGCAGGAGGGTGGGATGGGGTTTTTCTCAGGAGGGGAGTAGGAGACGGGTGATTGACTCAAGGGGTCCAGGTTCTTACATTTAGTCAGAAAGGCGATATCAGTCTGTACCTGTGCAAGTTTCTTTGTGAGGCTGATGGACTTCCATTTCATGTGGCTCAATGTGATGCCTTCCATGATTCTAGATTCAGGTAGGTAGCCGTGGTCTGGTGACTTCTGTTTCAGAGTCTCTGAAGAAGTGTGCATTGTGATAGGAATTTTATGGTATTAGATATATGGCAATGTTCATAACTGCACATACATAGATCAACACAGGAAGACCAACCTGGAACCATTTTGATTCCTAAACTGACCAAATCCCTTCTCTGCAAGGTTAAACTGGAAAAGCCTCCCCATTGTCTTCTTTCCTCACAAGATATGTCTGTTTGAATAAGGTGTGAACCTGTGACCTGGCCCAGGAAATAAGTCTTTTAACACTACAAAAGAATAGCCAGGCACCCCAGGCAATCCAATCAAGTAACTTGCCAGACAAGAGATAAACTGTGAGAGGAGAAAAACAACATTTAAATTTCTGATGTAGGTGGGATGTATCTGAGGGGTGGTCTTAGGTTACACCCCTTCTGTGATGTATGCATAATGTTTTCTGGGGGTGGTCTTGATCTACAGAATGGGAATTTCAAAAGTCTTTATAAGCCCTTGCACAGCAATTTTGGGGGTCCTCTTCCTCTCCTGCATGTGAGGGGAGTACCCTGTTGCAACAGATCAATAAAGATCAAGCTTACTAGCTGCTTGGCTTCTCAATATTCTCTGGTTGGCCTCTGTTATTTTCTCCTACCAATAGGGAACCTATGTAAGGACTCTATATGGGCTCTTGGATACCCCATAAGGGAAAAGGGCATATTTTTATTTACAACAGCATGCACACGAAAGCTTATACCCAGAACAAACTTAGTTGGTCTCTAAGGTGTATGGAAGTGAGAGCTGGACCATAAAGAAGGCTGATCGCCGAAGAATTGATGCTTTTGAATTATGGTGCTGGAGGAGACTCTGGAGAGTCCCATGGACTGCAAGAAGATCAAACCTCTCCATTCTGAAGGAAATCAGCCCTGAGTGCTCACTGGAAGGACAGATCCTGAAGCTGAGGCTCCAATACTTTGGCCACCTCATGAGAAGAGAAGACTCCCTGGAAAAGACCCTGATGCTGGGAAAGATGGAGGGCACAAGGAGAAGGGGATGACAGAGGACGAGATGGTGGGACAGTGTTCTCGAAGCTACCAGCATGAGTTTGACCAAACTGCGGGAGGCAGTGGAAGACAGGAGGGCCTGGCATGCTCTGGTCCAGGGGGTCACGAAGCGTCGGACACGACTAAATGACTAAACAACAACAACAACATGGTGCTACTGGACAATTTTTAATTTTTATAATTTATTTCAACTGCATCAGGCCAACACGGCTACCTACCTAAAGGCAGAATTGGGGGAAAGGGACAATGCCCCCTCCTTCCCATTCTCAGGGCAATGGTTGGATTTGGCCATCCTGCGAGCCCCTCCCCCACCTCGAGGAAAGGAAGGCTCTTGCTTTGCAGCCAGAAAATTGGGCTCTGGAGCATGGGGCTGTCTATGCTTGGTTCAGCAATTTCAAAAGCAGAGAACCAGTCCCACAGCAGCTGCCAAGATTTGAGAAGCTTGACTCCCAAACTCTGTTTGCAAAAAAAGGGAAGAAGATTCAGGGTGAATGCAAAGTTCTTAACCTGGCAGGAATCTTGTGTTGTGGGTTGCAGTGCTTGCCGAAGTGCCACTGTTGTAAACAAAAATTGCCCTTTTCCCTTATGGGGTACCCAAGAGCCCATATAGAGTCCTTATGTAGGTTCCCTATTGGTAGGAGAAAATAACAGAGGCCAACCAGAGACTATTGAAAAGCAGAGCAGCTAGTAAGCCTGATCTTTATTGAACTGTTGCAACAGGGTGCTCCCCTCACCTGCTGGAGAGAGAGGAGGAAACCAGAAAAATGGTGCTCAAGGCCTTATAAAGACTTTTGAAATTGCCACCCTGTAGATCAAGACCACCCCCCGAAACATCATACATACATCACAGAAAAGGCGGTCTAAACAGAAATTTGAATGTTGTTTTTCTCCTGTCATTGTTTATCTCCTGTCTGGCAGATTACTTGATTGGATTTCCTGGGGAGCCTGGCCAGTCTTTCGTAATGAGAAATACTTAGTTCCTGGGCCAGGTCACAGGCTCACACCTTATTCCAACACAGACATATCCTTAAGACAGGATTTGTGAGGAAAGAGACAATGGGGAGGTTTTTCCACTTTGACCTTGCAGAGAAAACATTTGCTCAGTTTAGGAATCAAAATGGTTCCAGGTTGGTCTTCCTGTGCTGATCTATGTATGTGCTTGGTTGGCAGGCTTATGAACGTTTCCATATATCTAAGACCTCAAGATTCCTATCACACCATGCAGCCCCGCCTCTCACAATAGATGCACAACACACCCTGCCCATCGCTGCCACATAAATATTGTTGCATGCCACCTGAATTTCCGATCAGGGAGAGATTCCAGGGAGTTCCAGCGCTTGCTCAGAGTTTGGCTTCCTTGGAACAAAGTTCAGCAAATACTGTGGTGTCTTTAGGATATATGGTTTCATATCTGGACAACCTGAACATAAGATGGAGGGGCTCAGGGCATCAGCACCCCCAACAGATCCTGATTCTCCATTAGTCACAGCTTTGGATCCAGCGCAAGCTCCCAGCCCAACTTGCCCAAACTTCCTCTGGTTCTTGTTCTCCTACCTAACAGGCCACCCAATAGCCAAGAGGGACTCATCCGTTAGTTTTTCTGTGTTATGAACAATTAGGTTCTTTTAATTTGTTTAGGTGTTTAACATAGATGAGACCCAGTACGCTCCGGGGAAGGCACAAATAATCCTCAGACAACCAATATTGGATTTTCTCTCTAAATAGTGTTTTATAGATTAACAGGCAACAAACAGTTCACATTTCAAGACAAGGAATATACACTCAGTCATACAGCCGTACATACACCTGACATACTTACACCACTCTCCACTCAATTGATCAGGTTCGGTAAAAGCCACGGGTGGCAGATGGGCAGCGCTGTCAAATGTCTGGCACACAGGAGGGATTTGTGTGTATATATATATATATATATGGGGACGTGGGTGGTGCTGTGGGTTAAACTACTGAGCCTAGGACTTGCCAATCAGAAGGTCGGCGGTTCGAATCCCCGTGACGGGGTGAGCTCCCATTGCTCGATCCTTGCTCCTGCCAACCTAGCAGTTCGAAAGCACAGCAAAGTGCAAGTAGATAAATAGGTACCACTCCGGCGTTTCCGTGCGTTGCTCTGGTTCACCAGAAGCAGCTTATTCATGCTGGCCACATGACCCGGAAGCTGTACGCTGGCTTCCTCGGCCAATAAAACGAGATGAGCGCCACAACCCCAGAGTCGGCCACGATAGGACCTAATGGTCAGGGGTCCCTTTACCTTTATATCTGACGTTTGGCCTTGCACAACTTATGACTCTTGTTTTGGCATCATTCTCACAACACTTATCTCGCATGTAATGTTGCACACCTTGCCAACAAAGGTCCGTATAGTAAAAGCTATGGTTTTCCCAGTAGTGATGTATGGAAGTGAGAGCTGGACCATAAAGAAGGCTGATCGCCGAAGAATTGACGCTTTTGAATTATGGTGCTGGAGGAGACTCTTGAGAGTCCCATGGACAGCAAGAAGATCAAACGCATCCATTCTTAAGGAAATCAGCCCTGAGTGCTCCCTGGAAGGACAGATCCTGAAGCTGAGGCTCCAATACTTTGGCCACCTCATGAGAAGAGAAGACTCACTGGAAAAGACCCTGATGTTGGGAAAGATGGAGGGCACAAGGAGAAGGGGACGACAGAGGACGAGATGGTTAGACAGTGTTCTCGAAGCTACAAACATGAATCTGACCAAACCGCGGGAGGCAGTGGAAGGCAGGAGTGTCTGGCGTGCTCTGGTCCATGGGGTCACGAAGAGTTGGACACGACTGAACGACTAAACAACAACAACAATGTTGCACACGCCATCTCTTTGCCTCTTTGTGTATGCTGTTCTGTTCTTGGCCTAGCACACACCGTTCCCGCCAGATTATCCTGATGTCCATCAGTGCTTATATAACGCTGTTCATGATGTGTTCAAAGACATTGAGCCCATTCTGTGGTGTTCTTTAGCCATCTTCTAGGCCCATGCAAACCATGCCATTCATTACATCTATATGCCAGAAACCTCCCAGAGTGGCTGGGGCAACCCAGTCTGATGGGAGGGGTACAAATAATAAATTATTATTATAATATTATTATTATTGTAGCTCTTGCAACTTGGCTCATCCTTTTGGGATTCAGAAGAGGACACTTAAGTGGCCATCATCTTGCAAAGAAACTTGTCTCACTAGCAATAGAATTTGCACTTAGATACTACCCCTCACTGGGTCCAGAACCCCAAGAAGAGGTTTGGCCTTGGGACATCATCTAGACTGCTCCCCCCAACCCACAGCATCATCAAAGGGTAGATCTCTTCCCTATCATATAATGACAGTTGTTGTTTAGCCATTTAGTTGTGTCCGACTCTTCATGCCCCCCTGGACCAGAGCACGCCTGGCACTCCTGTCTTCCACTGCCTCCCTCATGCTGGTAGCTTCGAGAACACTGTCCAACCATCCCGTCCTCTGTCGTCCCCTTCTCCTTGGGCCCTCCATCTTTCCCAACATCAGGGTCTTTTCCAGTGAGTCTTCTCTTCTCATGAGGTGGCCAAAGTCTTGGAGCCTCAGCTTCAGGATCTGTCCTTCCAGTGAGCACTCAGGGCTGATTTCCTTAAGAATGGACGTATAATGACTAGATCAGCATAATTTGCAGAGCCTTAAGGTCCAGGCATCTCAAAGCAGCAAGGTTCCCCTCGAAGTACAGTGGTACCTCGCTTTACAAACAGTTCTGTTTATGAACTGTTTGGTTTACAAAATCCGCAAAACTGGAAGTAGTGTCCCAGGTTGTGAACTTTACCTCGGTCTATGAACAGAAGCCGACTGGTGGAAGGGCATTGGCGGTGGGAGGCCCCATTAGGGAAAACGTGCCTCTGTTTAAGAACGGTTTTGGTTTAAGAACGGACTTCCAGGACAGATTACCATATTTTTCGCTCTATAAGATGCACCAGACCATAAGACGTACCTAGTTTTTGGAGGAGGAAAACAAGAAAAAAAATATTCTGAATCTCAGAAGCCAGAACAGCAAGAGGGATCGCTGTGCGGTGAAAGCAGCAATCCCTCTTGCTGTTCTGGCTTCTGGGATAGCTGCGCAGCCTGCATTCGCTCCATAAGACACACACACATTTCCCCTTACTTTTTAGGAGGGAAAAAGTGAGTTATAGAGCAAAAAATACGGTAAGTTCATAAACCGATGTACCACTGTACATATATGCTACTGAAGCAGACATAGCAAGGAGAGGATCAAATTCTGAAGCCACAGAGGGTCCTCATTCTTGTTTAGAATCTCAACGAGTCTCCTCGGCTAATTTGGTTTATACATCGGCTTTGGGTCTCATTTTATTTCCCTCCTTCCCCTTGCGCTTTCTATAACTGTGGCATTCTTCTCTCCAATGCACAGACATAATGAGATGCTAAATCTTTCTTTAGGCAATGTTTAATCCACATTTTAGATTTAAGAAGCACACAGACCAAAATTCTCTCTCTGCCGCGCGCTGTATCTAGCCGAATGGTTAAATACATATTTATATCAATTCTACCCGCCGCCGCCCTCTCTCCGAAATAGTTTCATTCAGAGCACCAGACCAGGGAAAGCGGCTAAATATTAAAATGCATGATATTTATAAGCAAACTTGTTATGCAAATGTATTTTTAAAGCAAGCGTTTTGACTGATACGTTTCCGCCCCTTCCAAATATCACAACATGTTTTCCTTTGAGAAAGGGATCCACAAATAGCTGTGGAGTCTGTGATCGCTGGCAAAATATTTAATTTCAAACCTGTGCTGCTCTCCGGTTGGCAACATGAATGTTGGACAAGCATCTGCCAAGGCAGCCTTAAAGTCAGGGCCTTTTTTTGCAAATCTCCAAAGTCAAGGCAGAGAAGCTTCTCCAGAATAGCATCTGCAGAGCAAAATGCAAAAGTGGGGGGCAAAGGCCAACCTCAGCCCTACTTTCCTCCCTGGGTATTTGCCTCCTGCCTAGTTTGCTCATTAGGGGTCAAACCCTGAGCATAGGGAGAAGGTTTGCCTGCCCAGTGTATTATGAAATGCGTTTCGCAGCATCCACAAGCATCCATCGGGTTTGATCTTTCTCTTTTTTTAATCCTCAGAAACTCTGTAATTCGCAGCTTCCCATCATATCAGGCGACAAAGGAAACAATCTGCAGCCGCGGATCCGCAAACAAGGGAAGGCGAGAGCTGCAGTAAAGGAGCACAATGCATTTTATTGGCTTTCAAAGTCCTCCTGCCTTTGTAAAGGAAACCTCTCCTTTAAGTGCACCTTGAAGAGGGCTGATTGTTGGGTGTCATCACACTCTCCATTGTCTGGCAAGGAAGACGGAGACCCCGCTGTCTGCCCAAGGTCAGCACTTACAGCAAGAGGAGGAATGCAGGAAACTGCTGGCACCTTGGCCTCAGAAAGACCAGAGGTCTTTTATTAGCTCATTCAGGAACAGCTGCGGAGAGACGTGTGTGTGTGTGTGTGTGTGTGTGTGTGTGTGAAAGTTGTCTATCTGTCTGCCCACCTCTTCTCTGTGGTTCTGTGATTCACTCAGACACCTCTTAAGCAGGCCTCAGCAAACTTTTTCAGCCGTGGGATGGTCCACCATCCCTCAGACCTGGTGGGGAGCCAGACTATATGGGGGGGGGGATGAACAAATTCCTATGCCCCAGAAATAACCCAGATGTGCATTTTAAATAAAAGGACACATTCTACTCATGTAAAAACACGCTGATTCCTGGACCATCCGTGGGCTGGATTGAGAAGGTGATTGGGTCGCATCCGGGCCCTGGGCCTTAGGTTGCCTCCCCTTGCTCTTAAGAATACCTTCTGAATACCAGTTCCTGGAAACTGCAGAAGGGGAGAGTTACTCTTGTGCTCAAGTCCTGCGTTGGGGCATCTGGTTGGCCACCATGAGAAGCAGAAGGCGGACTGGATGATCCATTGGCCTGTTCCACCAGGGATCCTCTGGCATCCAGATTTTGCATGATGGTTCCTCAGACCGGCAAACAGGTTTTCATCCAAGTTTGGATAGCATAAGAAAAACCCTGCAGGAGCAGACCAATGGGCTGTCTAGTCCACCGTCTTGTTCCTGCCGTGGCCAGCCTGACGCCATCAAGGGAACCCCACAAGCAGGATCTGAGCACAAAAGCAACTCTCTCCTCCTGTGGTGTCTGGTCAAGGCTGTTCTCCAACTGGAGCCCTCGCAGGACAGTGTTTCCAAGTTGTAGGTGTGTATACTACCTTTTTTAGAATTGCCTTGAGACAGTCTTTAAACCTCTTTTCTAGACCACCAGCATTACACTTTCCAACTTTAAGTTTGGAATAGAGTGGTTGCTTTGGAAGACGATCATGAGGCATCCGCACAACATGACCAGTCCAACGAAGTTGATGTGGAAGATTTATTGCTTCAACACTGGTGATATTTGCTTCTTCCGGTACATTGGCATTAGTTTGCCTGTCTTCCCAAGCGATGTGTAAAGTGATATATGTGGAGGCATAGTATGGCCATCCTGGCTATCCTGACTGATCAGTCAAAACGTATCCTGACTGATATGTTTCCACGCCTTCCTCTGCTCCACAAATCTGTCCAATCTTCTTTTGAAGCCATTGAAGGTGGTGGCCACCTCACCTGCTGTGGGAGTGAGTTCCATAGTTTAACTCTGCACTGCATGAAGAAGTCCTTTCTTTTATCTATCCTGAATGTTCTCAAGAGACCAGGGCCCTGCGGGACTTGACATCTTTCTGCGTGGCCAGCAAGACAGAGCTGTTCCGCCTGGCCTTTGGTTTGGACTCACTCTGACCCTTATGTTTTCCTCTCCTTATGGTCTTGATTTATCAGCTACTTTAAAATGAGGCTGCATTTTAAATGGCATTTTAACCTGTATTTTAATCCCCCCCCCTCTTTTTCCCCTATTATGTTTTTACTGTGATTTTATGGGCAAATGGGTGGGGCCCCTCCCTCAATTCCAGGTAGTTAGAAGGACCAAGTGAGAGTTGAGGCCAGAGAGTTGTAGTGAAGTGAGCTAGAGGGAAAGCAGAAAACTGGAGAGGGAGAGAGAGAGAGAGAGAGAGAGAGAGAGATAGATTTCTGTTTGAATCCAAGGCTGTGAGAAACAAAACTCTCTTGGGGTGTTAATGCTCTGAGCCCCTCCATCATAGGCCCAAATTGTATGTAGGTGTGAATAAACAATCTGTCATAAAGTCACCCAAGTCTCCAGTGGGCCTCCTTTCCAAAAGGGAGCACAGACCCTGGGTGAGAACCTTGAACCCTCAGAATCTCGCATCGCTCAGAGATCAGCCTGCCGCAATATGTTTTTATTGAATGTGAGAGTGTCCCCAAAATGGGATCTGGGGCTGTTTTTACAGAATTGGGTTCATAGATCTTTTCCCTTACCTTCATGTCCCTTCCTGAAGAATAGCCAATACAATTCATGTCCTCTGGAAAAAGTATGACAGCCCTGGGCTGCAGAAGTCAAAAGCTCGCTAATAAATTGTGATGTGATCGATAAGCATCACCTCCCCACCGGCTGTGCAGTAAATCCTCTCTGCTCTTACTGGACATTTCCGAGAGCCTTCCCAAGGTAAGTCAACATGGCAGAAGGTGGCCACAAGAGGCCCTTGCTGGCTGGGCCATTGGTTTCATGAACAGGTTGCTTGGATAGATAATAGAATCATAGAATCATAGAGTTGGAAGAGACCACAAGGGCCATCGAGTCCAACCCCCTGCCAAGCAGGAAACACCATCAGAGCACTCCTGACATATGGTTGTCAAGCCTCTGCTTAAAGACCTCCAAAGAAGGAGACTCCACCACACTCCTTGGCAGCAAATTCCACTGTCGAACAGCTCTTACTGTCAGGAAGTTCTTCCTAATGTTTAGGTGGAATCTTCTTTCTTGTAGTTTGCATCCATTGCTCCGTGTCCGCTTCTCTGGAGCAGCAGAAAACAACCTTTCTCCCTCCTCTATGTGACATCCTTTTATATGTGTTCACCAGCTCTCCAAGGACCCCGAAGAAGAAGAGGAGGAGTTTGGATTTGATATGCCGCTTTATCACTACCCGAAGGAGTCTCAAAGCGGCTAACATTCTCCTTTCCCTTCCTCCCCCACAACATACACTCTGTGAGGTGAGTGAGGCTGAGAGACTTCAGAGAAGTGTGACTGGCCCAAGGTCACCCAGCAGCTGCAGGTGGAGGAGCGGGGAATCGAACCCAGTTCACCAGATTATGAGTCCACCACTCTTAACCAACTACACCACACTACACCACCTCTGCCCGCACTCTTCTCTTACATGAGAACTCAAGGGCATCCAATGAAACTGAGTGTTAGAAGATTCAGGACAGAGAGAATAGAAAGTCCTTCTTCACACAGCACATAAACCTCCCTGGGTACAGAACCCCAAGAACTGGAGGAGACTCAGGATATCAGCCAGGCTGACCCCTCAAACTCACAACAATACTGAACCTAACAAGAGTCCTGCTGGATCAGGACTATGTCCCATGCAATCCAGCATCCTGTTCTTACATGGCCAACCAGATGCTGCAAGTGGGCTCTGAGCACAAGAGCCCCCTCCCCTCCTGCTGCTTTCAGCCACTGGCATTCACTGCCTCCTGCTGTGGAAGCAGAGCATGGTCATCGTGCCTAGTAGAAACTGATAGCCCTCTCCCCCTCCATGAATTAGCTCAATCCTCTCTTAAAGCTCCTGTGGGAGGGAGTTCCACAGTTTAACCATACACGCCTTGAAGAAGTGATTTCTTCTATGTGTCCTGGATCCCAACAAAAGAGGTTCAAAGACTCTCTCAAGGTAAACCTTTAAAAATGTGGTATAAACACCAGCAATTGGGAAACACTTTCCTACAAGGACTCCAATTAGAGAACAGTCTCTACCAAAGGTGTCATGGGCTTTGAAGACACTCGAACTCAGGACACAAGGGAAAAACATGCTAAGAGGAAGGCACGCTTGGCAAACCCTCACCATGATCAACTCCCACCCAGAAACCAATGTCCCCACTGTGGAAGGACATGTGGATCCAGAATTGGCCTCCACAATCACCTATGAACTCAGTGTTAAGACTGTGTTTATGGAGGACAATCTTATTCAGCTACTAGGGATTGCCAAAGAAGAAGAAGAAGAAGAAGAACATTCATTGGATGCCTGCAGCTTGTAGTGTTATGAGACACTTTGCCATAGCTGTCTAAAGGAAGAGGGCAGCAAACTTCCATTGGCTCTGGGGACAATTTCCCATCTAAAAAGAGCTGTGCCTTTGGCTGGGACCTCATTGCCACCTCCTGAAGTGACCATCAGTGGCCATTGAGGGCAGGAATTACTCCTCTTGCCCCCCCCTCTTTGATGAACTTGCAACAGGACTCATGCAATAACTCTGTAGTTGTCTCAGGACTACGTTGTGTAAACCCAAGAAGGTCCCTGAGTCGGAATGGGGGCTCCTCTCTCTGTGGCTGACATGCCTGCAAGAAGGTTCCTGCTCTAATCTGCCTGTCAGGTTTATGTAAAACCAGACAAGATAACTGCTGCCAGCTCTCCCTTTGTCTGACAGGAATCTGTGACCTATTTAGAAACGGCCTGACGCACCGAGGAGGAGGAGGAGGAGGAGGAGGAGGAGGAGGAAGGGGGATCAGCGCTGGTGCTCACCTCCGCCTTGCACGAGTGACATTATTTTGACAAGTGTGCTGCTTTCGAGCTGAGAGGCCCTTCGAAGCATCAAGCGGGGATTATGCAGATGGAGCCGTGGTGAGATGGCAAGGAACTGCCAGCCAGGTTTGAACTCAGAGGTTGGGGATGATGGAGCCAGGAGCCACGGGGACCCGGAAGGGTCCAGTTGGGTGCTCACACAGGTGATGGATGGCTGTTCTCTTCCTGGCCGAGATCTGCCTATTCTGAGCGGCCATCTGTTCCATCGTGATAAAATGCACTTGCTCCAATGCACAATATGCCAGGCATGGCTGTCTGGAGGGCTGCCCGGCTGCCCTAGCTTCCTAGAATCCTAGAATGATAGAGTTGGAAGGTACCCTAAAGGGCATCTAGTCCAGCCTCCTGCAATGCAGGGAGTGCAACTTACAGATCCCTGACAGATGGGTCCAACCCCCTGGAATACAGATACCACAGCTAAAAAAAGGTAAAGGTACCCTGGATGGTTAAGTCCAGTCAAACTTGACTATGGGGTGTGGCGCTCATCTCACTTTTCAGGCCGAGGGAGCCGCTGTTTGTCCACAGACAGCTTTCCGGGTTGTGTAGCCAGCAGGATGATTAAACAACTTCTGGTGCAATGGAATACCATGATGGAAACCAGAGCGCATGGAAACGCCATTTACCTTCCCGCCACAGTGGTACCTATTTATCTACTTGCACTGGCATGCTTTCAAACTGCTAGGTTGGCAGGAGCTGGGACAACTAAAGCATCCATGGCAGTGGGCCATCCAACCTCTGCTTAAAATCCCCCAACAATGGAGAGCCCATCATCTTCCAAGGTTGTCAGTTCTACTGTTGAATGGCTCTTACTGTTGGAAAGTTCTTCTTAATGTTTAGTTGGAACCTTCTTCCTTGTCATTTGAATCTGTTGGTTCAGGTCCTCCCCTCTGGAGCGGCAAAAAACACGCTTGCTCCATCTTCTGTGTGATAGCCCTTCGGTCAGTATAGTTAAAGCGATGGTTTTCCCAGTAGTGAAGTATGGAAGTGAGACCTGGACCATAAAGAAGGCTGATCGCCAAAGAATGGATGCTTTTGAATTCTGGTGCTGGAGGAGACTCTTGAGAGTCCCATGGACTGCAAGAAGATCAAACGCATCCATTCTGAAGGAAATCAGCCCTGAGTGCTCACTGGAAGGACAGATCCTGATGCTGAGGCTCCAAGACTTTGGCCACCTCATGAGAAGAGAAGACTCCCTGGAAAAGACCCTGATGTTGGGAAAGATGGAGGGCGCAAGGAGAAGGGGACGACAGAGGACGAGATGGTGGGACAGTGTTCTCGAAGCTACAAACATGAGTCTGACCAAACTGCGGGAGGCAGTGGAAGACAGGAGGGCCTGGAGTGCTCTGGTCCAGGGGGTCACGAAGAGTCGGACACGACTAAACGACTAAACGACTAAACAACAACAAAATCATATCAGAGATACAGTGTTGGGTGGCAGCTGAAACAGGAAAATGATCTTTGTGCTTGCCAATGAAAGCCTGTGACAAGAAAGCCCCACCTTTCAAGCCTGTGAGAAAAGGAGTGTGTGTTTGTTTGCTGTTGTGCTTGCTCCTCTAAAAACAATTGTTTCGGTTCCACTCAAAATACCAGATGCCTCTGCGAGGAAGTGAAGATGATGGGTTTGGGCCCAGGCGCTTTCTCTTCAATCTTGCAGCAGGCACTGACCCCTGGTAGCCATTTATTATATGTCAGCGAGAACCGATTTCCAGCGGCAGCCGACATTTTTAACACATGAAAGCAAAGAGAAACACTTCATATTGGAGAGTTTAAATTTAAATCAGGCAGAGATATACGAGTTCTTCTGTTCCGTGTTACAGGCGCTGAAAAATACTTTTGAGGAAGCCGCTCAAATCTTTCTTAAATCATTTCCACAGTGATAAAACAATTCACAACTGTAACAAATATATTTATCCCTGGCAAAGATTAAACTGTCTCCTCATTGTATTGCTAAAGAGACTGTCGGCTTCTCCTTCTGGGGCTGAGAACCACGAAATCTGACCGGCGGTCGTGTCAAGCAGGAAACTGACAATGCGCAAGATCTATTTGCTGGTAGGGCTAAAATATTGCAAGGAGGAGGATGAGCCGAAGTTCATTTGTGCAAAGTCAAAGGATGCCTGCCTGAGATCACACCTGTGGTGCTCTAGTCATAGAATCATGGAATTGTAGAGTTGGAGGGAACCCCAAGAATAATCTAGCCCAGGCCCTAATATTGGTGGTCTATTAGGCCAAATGGTGAGAAGATGTCCCTTGGTGATTATGGACCATGAAGACCTACGGGGATTTTTGTCCTGGGGTAATAGAGCAGCGGTTCTCAAGCTGTGGGCCCCCAGATGTTGTTAGACTACAACTCCCATCATCCCTGAGCTCTGGCCTCGCTAGCTAGGGGTGATGGGAGTTGTAGTTCAACAACATCTGGGGACCCACAGGTTGAGAAAGGCTGGACCAGAGGGACTCCTTGCCTCTGAACCTCCCGACCAATCTCACCTGCTCTATGGATTCCTCCATCCAAATATGCCCAAAAGTCTCTGAGCAGGGGCTAAGAACATCAGAAGATAGCCAGTGGTCCATCTTATCCAGCCACCTGTTCTCACAGTGGCCAACTAGATGCTTGTCAGAAACCCACCAGCAGGACCTGAGGAACCTCCCTCCCCTCCTGTGGTCTCCAGCAACTGGCAAAGCAGAGCCCAGTCACTGTGACTAGCGGCCCCAACAGACCTCTCCTCCTCCGTAGAGTTGTCTCCTCATCTCTTAAAGCCATTCATGTTGGTGGCCATCACGGCCTCCCATGGGAAGGACTTCCATCGCTCAACCACACTTTGTGAAGAAAGCCTTCCTTCTCTCTGTCCTGGATCTTCCAACATTGGCTTCCTCGGATATCCATGAGTTCCAGTGCTGTGAGAGTGGAAAAGGGATTTTCTCCCTCCACTTCCTTCATGCCATGCATAATATCATCATCTTCTCTCCCGTTGCTTCTGACTCACATTTACTCTAAACTAAAAAGTCCCAAACGCAGAAACCTTTCTCTTCATAGGAGAGTCAATCCATTCCCTAGATTATGGTCAGGCAAACTAAGGCCCGGGGGCTGGATCCAGCCCAATTGAGGCCCCATCGCCTTCTCAATCCGACCCACGGTCGGTCCAGGAATCAGCATGTTTTACATGAGTAGAATGTGTCTTTTAAATTAAAATGCATCTCTGGGTTATTTGTGGGGCATAGGAATTCATTCATTTTTCTCCCAAAATATAGTCTGGCCCCCCACAAGGTCTGAGGGACAGTGGACTGGCCCCCTGCTGAAAAAGTTTGCTGACCCCTGCCCTAGATCATTTTGCTTGCTCTTTTCTGAACCTTTCCAAAGTCTACAATATCCTTTCCAAATGCAGTTGTTCTATACATTTCTGCGACATACTTGGTTACAGATGCTTTGAAAGTGTTTGTAATTTCAAAAGTCTACATTTTTATTTAAATTGATGTGGCCTCTTGGTTTCGCTGTACGGCTGTTCCCCATCTGCACTGAAATATTGATCTACCAAAATAATAATAGGAAATCATATAGAATCAGGACTATTTAACACAGCTAAAGATATGTTTATAACGGGTGGAAAAGATCCTATTTTGTTTGAGATGAACGCATAGTGATAAGAGTTGCTGCATGGCAATGAATGTGAATGCTGTTAATTCAAACACAGGATAAGTATCCATTTATGGTTTAGAAATGAACGCCTCTCCAGTTTCCCATCATGTTACAATAGGAAGATTTTGATCTGGAGAGAGAGAGAGAGAGAGAGAGAGAGAGGAGCTTTTTTGCTTCTGGAATTGGTCAAATGTCACCGGCAAATATGCCTTGTCTTGACTTCCTCAGAAAGCAGGCTCCTGGTTACCTTAGCAATCTTCTGACCTAATTCAGGTCCCTATTATGAATTTTTTTAAAGAAAAGTTCTGCCTTTTAGTTCTTGCAGGCAAACATCAAAGAGTCTCATTCGCTTCTCCTGCAGCCCAACGGCTTTGCTGCAGACAGAGAGCCTTGTGCCAGAAGAGAACAGCCATTTCTCATCAAGGCAAGGGGGGAAATGGAGTCAGAATGACCTTCCACAGGGAGCTCATCTCTGTGCAGAACGACAATTTTGGATGTGCTTTGCCTGGTGCTGGATGCAGAAGAAAGACGCCTTTTGGACAAAAGTTCTCATTCTGCTCCAAGGCTGAGGGGTCTGAGGAATCCTTATGAGTCCACGGGAAACAGCTGGTCTCTTCTGTCCTTTATTAAGGTTGCATTCTGTGCTTTTTAGAATGTGTGGCCCTCTGAAAGGCTTGGGAAGGGTTAGGATGGATTAAAAAGGCAATGTTAAAAATGCTGCTGCCGCCGTCGCTGCTGCTGCTGCTACTGCTTGTTTAACTGGAGACAGGCCTGGTCCCAGATGTGGCAGCAATGCTGATGGATACCAGTTGCTGGAAACTGCAGGAGGGAAGAGGGCTCTTGGGCTTGATTCCCGATTGCTGTGAACCGAGCATGAGAGCATAAGAGCATAGCAGAAGAGCCTGTGAGATCAGCAGCCTCTTCTCACAGAGGCCAACCAGATGCTTCTTCTGGGAAACCAGCAAGCCGGATTTGAGCAGAAGATGAACCCTCCCTGCCTGCGGTGCTGCCTCCAAGTAGGACCTCAAGCAGCCGACCTTCTGGGGCGCTGAGGAATGCCAGTCTTATTCTGTTCCCAACAAAGAGCACGAGGGACAGGGGGGCTGGTGGGTCATAGAATCGTCAAGTTGGGAGAGAAGCCAATGGTCGTCTGTTCCAACTCCCTGCAGGAATCATGACGAAAGTGTCCACGACGGAGGCAGCACCATGGACAGCTCTCAGGAAGCAGCTGCCTCCAACAAAGGCTGGAATAATAAATTATTATTATTATTATTATTATTATTATTATTATTATTATTAATTTATTTATACCCTGCCCATCTGGCTGGGTTTCCCCAGCCACTCTGGGTGGCTTCCAACCAAATATTAAAAACAATACAGCGTCAGACATTAAAAACTTCCCTAAACAGGGCCGCCTTCAGTTGTCTTTTAAAAGTAAAATAGTTGTTTATTGCCTTGACATCTGCTGGGAGGGCGTTCCACAGCGCAGGCGCCACCACCGAGAAGCCCCTGTGTCTGCTTCCCTGTAGCCTCACTTCTCGCAGGGAGGGAACCGCCAGAAGGCCGTCGGCACTGGACCTTTGTGTCCAGGCTGGGTGATGGGGGTGGAGACACTACTTCAGGTATGCAAGTGGAAGGACACCTCTATAATGGCATAAGAAGAGCCCACTGGATCAGGCCCAAGGCCTGTATGGTCCACCATTCTGCCTGCCTAGAATCCTGCAAGCAGGATTTGAGCACAAGAGCAGCTCTCTCCCCTCCTGTGGTTTCCAGAAGCTGGTCTTCAGCACCATTGCTGCCTCCGACCGTGGAGGCAGAGCAGAGCCATCCTGGCTGGCAGCCCTCCATAGCCCTCTCCTCCTCTATGAGTTTGTCTAATCCTCTTTTAAAGCCATACATGTTGGTGGCCATCATTACCTCCTGGGGGAGGGAGTTCCACAGTTAAACTATGTGTAAAGGTAAAGGACCCCTGGATGGAGAGAGCCAGTGTGGTGCAGTGGTTCAGAATGGTGGACTCGTAATCTGGTGAACCGGGTTCGCGTCTCCGCTCCTCCACCTCCAGCTGCTGGGTGACCTTGGGCCAGTAACACGTCTCTGAAGTCTCTCAGCCCCACTCACCTCACAGAGTGTTTGTTGTGGGGGAGGAAGGGAAAGGAGAATGTGAGCCGCTTTGAGACTCCTTAGGGTAGTGATAAAGTGGGGTATCAAATCCAAACTCCTCCTCCTCTTCTTCTTCTTCTTCTTCTTCTTCTTCTTCTTCTTCTTCTTCACTCCAGTGAAAGGCAACTATGGGGTTGTGGCGCTCATCTAGCTTTCAGACCGAGAGAGCCAGCATTTACCCACAGACAGCTTTCCAGGTCATGTGGCTAGCAGGACTAAACTGCTTTGGGTGCAATGGGACACCGTGACGGAAGCCAGAATGCACAGAAATTCCGTTTACCTTCCTGCCGCAGTGGTAGCTATTTATCTACTTGCGCTGGCATGCTTTTGAACTGCTAGGTGGGCAGGAGCTGAGAAAGAGCAACGGGAGCTCACCCTGCCGCAGGAATTCGAGCCGCTGACCTTCTAATCGGCAAGCCCAAGAGGCTCGGTGGTTTAGACCACAGCGCCACCCATGTGGCATCACACTGATACAACAACAACAGCAACAATTTATTATTTATTATTCTGCCCATCTGGCTGGGTTTCCCCAGCCACTCTGGGCGGCTCCCAACAGAATATTAAAACAGAATAAAACATCAAACATTAAAAACTTCCCTAAACAGTAAAAGATAAATAAGAATATCTGTAAGTCGTGTACATCAAATTCTGGAAAATGCATTAAAAATACATATGCGCAGACACACACACAATGCTTCATGCGCAGAGAGTTCACACGGTTATGCATTAGTTTGCAGATCTTTTTATGACGAGACGCTAAGGCGAAAAGCAGGCCCTGTCCTTCCCAGTACGCAACTGCGCCCTCCTTCTTGGGGGGGGGGTGTCTCGCCCCCCGCCCACCAGAGCCACATCTGCTTGGCCTCTTCGTTCACCTGCCTCCCCCCCCCCCATTCCAGAGTCATGTTTTCCGCGCCTGGAAAGACTCCATTAACATCGGCAGTATTCTGCTGGCTTATTGTACCATGAAGTGTTTCTGATTAGCAGGTAATTTGATGGAGTGAGGCATTTTAATGGGACCGGCACAGGAATGCTCATGCAAACATGATATAGAAATAGAATTTCATGAGCATCTTGCTCCCGGCACAGGTATTTTCGCTCTTCCGTCTGGAGCTGCAACACCCATTTGACTCGAGTGATACAAAGTAATTGAATTAGAAAAGGGGATTAGGGCTCTTTCAAGCGCGATCTCAGACAGAGGTTTTTTGTATTGCAATCTGTTGTGTTCCATAAATGGTTGCGAGGGCATTAATGCACGGAACCGCTTGCCTGGTGTGGGGAGAGGTAATTGAGGAGTAGGAATTCTCGGCTTCCTTGTTTACGTTTACTCTCCGCAGGTGCGTCTCCGGGAGGAGGGAGAAAGATCACTTTCTCTGCTGCCACACTTGTTGAGGCCACGAGGCAAGGATCGCCACCCTGTGATGATGGCAGGCAGGGGCCATGGTGTCCTTTGCAGGCAGGATGTGTTTCGTGCAATTGGAGGGTTGGAAGGGATCTCTAAGGGTCATCTAGTCCAGCCCCCAGCAATGCAAGCGAAAGCAGGTGTGTCCAAACTTTTTTCAGCGAGGGCCAGATTTGATAAAGTGAACATGCGTGAGGGCCGACCAAAGTTCTTGACGTTGGGTTGAAGTATTGAAGTTGCTGACTTTTTCTTTTCTTTTCTTTTCTTTTTTAAAGTGTTTTTATTGACAAATTCAACATAACAATTTATCAAAAAATATCATATTCACTGTTTTCCTACAATCCCTAACAGAAATGCTTCTCGGTTTTTTTTTTACAAATGTCATTTTAAACATTTTTTTTCCAATTCGTTATATATCATTTCCCTTTTTAAAAAATTTCTCTACATTCCCACCACATATTAGTCATAGAATACTTTTCATATGGGACGTGGGTGGCGCTGTGGGTTAAACCACTGAGCCTAGGACTTGCCGATCAGAAGGTCAGCGGTTTGAATCCCCGCGACGGGGTGAGCTCCCGTTGCTCGGTCCCTGCTCCTGACAACCTAGCAGTTCGAAAGCACATCAAAGTGCAAGTAGATAAAGAGGTACTGCTCTGGCGGGAAGGTAAACGGCATTTCTGTGCGCTGCTCTGGTTCGCTAGAAGCGGGTTAGTCATGCTGGCCACATGACCCAGAAGCTGTACACTGGCTCCCTCAGCCAATAAAGCGAGATGAGCGCAGCAACCCCAGAGTCAGCCACCACTGGACCTAGTGGTCAGGGGTCCCTTCACCTTTACTTTTTGTATACCTTTTGGCTCAGATCGCAGGCAGCACAGGGGGGGAGACGAACAACGGGCAGGAGTGACAGATGACTGGAGCATGGCACAAGCCAAATGGTGGGCGGGAGAGAAGCCTGAACGCAGGCCACGTGTGAGAGCCGGCAGACGGATGGGATACAGAGTGGGTGCATACAAGAGCCGGTGGGTGGACGGGACCTAGAGCCACACACCGGGTGCCAGCGCAAGCAGGCAACCAACAGGGAGAGAGAGGAGGGGGCATGCACGAGACGATGGCTGGACGGGTGCTCAAACCACACGGCAAGCAGCTGGAAGAGCCGACTGGCGGGCAGGTTAGCCAGACCCAGCAACTAGCCACCCAGTGGAACCGGCATCCATGCCCACACCCAGGAAAGAAACTGCTGGTGGGGCAGGATTAAACCGACCAGCGGGCCGGATTTGGCCCCCGGCCGGACTCTGGACATGCCTGAGCTGCAGCATCCCTGACTGAGGGCCTTGTCTTCAAACTCTGCAGTTCTGTGATTCCAGGAGGCGAGAATCACAGCAGAGATTTAAGATCACAGCCAGGCCTTGGCTGATTTACATCTGATGCCCATTTAAATGTGTTGCGGGAGGGGCAGTTCTTGGTTTGTTTTGTTCCTATTTTTATTATGTATTCTGTGATTTGTATATAGCAATTTTATGTTGTGATCTATGGGTGAAGGGCAGTATATATATTTAATAAATTATAATATCAGCAACAAAACATGCAGCAGAGTAAGGTGTTGAGATATAGGCTGTTAGACTTTTAAAATACGCCTTTCTAAGCTCCTTGCAAAGTTTCCCGCTTCCCCTAGCATGGGAAAAGACCACATGGAGTAGGTTAAAAATGGTTCACTTACAAACTCTTCAAAGATCCAATTCATGTGTTTTTCCCTACAGCATCCAGAAAGCACAGGCGGCACAAAGTGGTGAAAGGGTCGAAATTATTTATATAGGAACACAAAGAGGGCTTTGTAGAAAAGGCCATGAAGTCTGAGTTTGGACAACCAGCTCAGACCTTTTGAAACACTGGAATTCACATGGTAGACTGAAGGAACAGAAACTTTACCTTCCTCCGAGGTGAGGGAGAGTGACATATTTAAGCCTGGCAGGACCGTTTACTCATAGAATCATAGAGTTGGAAAAGACCAGAAGGGCCATCGAGTCCAACCCCCTGCCAAGCATTAACCCCTTCGTGCATCAATCCCTTCATGCATCAATCAGTCTTAAGCATTTTGGTTATACGAGGCTGGTTATCCTACATAAAGGGGGCAAGGAAAGGCCACAAGACGCTGAAATACCTCTGAGACTTTTTGCCGCAATTCTTCTTTGAATGCCCTCAGTGGTACCTTGCCAAACTTTCACCCACCTTCATATTCCTCCATAAGGTCCCCTCACGACAGGGGAAATAAAAACAAATAAGAAGCAAGCCTTCTTGCCTCCAATAGCTTCACCGATGATGGAGCGCTGAGGACCTCATCTCCTTGCAATGCCTTTTGTATCATGAGGTGGGCAGGCTTGGAATCAGAACCAGAAGATTTTTCCAGACAGTCTCCAAGAGGAGTTCAGTGGAGAGTATATTGCGGTAACTTAGCCCTGAGCTTTTGAAAGGCGGGTGAAGGGCATTGCCTGGGTCTGTAGCTGCCCCTGAGAACTCTTCCGTGCCAGCGCCAATTTTATTCAGGATCCATTCCAGATCTTCTCCTATCCAAGGAAAGGATATCTCTCCTGGCAGGGCCTGTGGCTTTGCCCTCCAGGAGGGAAACACCTGGCGCAGCTCTTTCGAAATAAACTCCCCATTTTGAGTCACTCACAGCCTTGTTTTATGACACTTTCCCTGGATGAAGTTTCATGAGTAATTGGGCAATAACCCACATGCTGCTCTGCCAAAGAGAAACGTCGATCAGAGTTTGCACACAGAGACCGACGTTTCAGACAATATATATATATATATATATATATATATATATATATATATATATGAATGACAGGGGGTGAGATGGTGGCAGGTGGCAGCCTTCGCTCTTCACAGAGACATGGACCCTCCAAAGCCCTAATGGGTCACAGTCCCCAAAGGATAGTTGCCACCAAATTTCCTTCTCCGTGTGTTCATGTTGGACGATTGGGCGGGGCTCACTGCGGTTTTGCTGCCCACTGAAGGCTAACCGAATATCAGAGGCATGGGCAAAGTAATTCTTCATGCCATAAACAGTTGGAACTATGGAACTCTCTCCCACTAGAGGCAGTGATGGCCACTGACTTGAATGGCTTGAAAGGAGGATTGGACAAATTTCTGGAGGAGAGGGTTGCCCATGGCTCCTCGCCACAATAGCTATGCTCTGTCCCCACAATGTGAATCCCATTTGCCGGAAGCCACAGGAGGGGAGAATGTGGCTCTTGTGCTCAGGTCCTACTCATGGGTGTCCCACTGGGGCATCAGGACAGTCGATGTGAGGACTGGATCAGGGCCGGGTTTAGGTTTTATGAGGCTCTCAGCTACTGAAGGTAATGGGGCCCTTTATCTGTCCAGCTGTCATTTGTCAACAACAAATTGCCACTGTTTTTTGTGTTGAATATGTGCTATATGGCAATTTATGGACCTCATAGGTATCTCAAGCCATTTGCACATGTTTCCATGCAACCAGTCCATGCAGAATGTAGGCACCCTCTATATAGAAAGGAGCAAACCAGGGATATTTGAGGGAGCAGGATAGCAGGTGGGGCCCATGACTTACATCACAGGAGCCTCCACAACACAAAACACTGTTGCTGGGTGTTGGTTTTATTTTATTGGTTTTTTATCTTATATTTTGGAAATGCACATGCAGGGTTTTTTTCCCCCTTTACATTTTTGGGGTCCCCCAAGAAAGTGGGGCCCTAAGCTATAGCTTGTTTAGCTTATAGGTAAATCTGGCACTGGACTGGATGCAGGATGAGATGGGCCTGATCCAGCAGGCTCTTCTTATGGAAACCAGAGGAGGGGAGAGAGTTCGAATCCTGCTTGCAGCTTCCCCACAGACATCTGGGTGGCTACTTCGAGAGCAGATGTTGGCCCTCCATGGTGGGAGTTGCTGGAATCCACAGACGGGGGAGAATGTTCTTGTGGGCTTTCTAGTGAGGTATCTGGTTGGCCTCTGGGGGAAACAGGATGCTGGACTGGGGCAGTCATTGGCCTGATCCTGCAAGCTCTTCTTCTCTTCTTCCTTTCTGGAGCAGACTGGCCTCGGTTCTCCTCCTTCGATCCCATCCTTCCTCTCCCCCGGTGTCCCTGGGCTCTTTGATTGTTCTGCTGGCGTTGTTCTCTTCCTGACGCTCTGGGTGATAATTTGAGTCTCAGCTTGGGTGCCATGTAATTTGTATTCTTTCTCTTTGCCGCTGCTCAGCCGCGCTCCGAGGTGACGCCCTCTGGACAATTTGTCTCTCCACAAACAAAGTCCCGCTGATTTGCAAAGTGACAGGCCCTCTGCATCTGTGGCGCAAAGGCGCTGGCAGGCTTGCAGGAAGGGGAAGATTAATTGGCGTGCGGGGAGAGCTAATATTATAAATTGATGGGGCTTAAGCAATGCCTATCGCTTATGTCCCCCTCGTTCTCCGACACCCTTTAACACAGCTCCTCCCTCGCCCTCCTCCGCCCCCCCCAGTATCTTTCCAAACATGTGGCCTAATAAAGAACAGGCAGGTTGGTGCAGATGGGGGTGTCTGGATAGGACCCAGTGATGGATAGGATCCTCCTAGGGCCATTAGGAGGCCACTGCCAGCATTCGGCTGGGCTCTAAGTGTGGGGCTTTGCATGCGTGTCAGCACGAGAGATCAATGACAGGAACATTATGGCTCCACTGAGAAGCACATCCCCCTCCTCCCCCTCGCCTGCCACAACGGCCGCTGGAAAATGACGGCCGGAAACATTTCAGTGGCACTTTGAGCAACTGAAAATCATGCAATTGTAGAGCTGGATGGGGCCCCTAAGGGGTCATCAAGTCCACCCCCCGGCAATGGCGGCATCATTTCTTCTGTGAGTGTGTTCTGTGCTGGACAGAGTGATAAAGATAATAAGAGGAAAAAATAATGCATTCGTTTATTTATATCCTGCCTTTCTCCTGAACCAGGACTGACACAAATGAAAGCAACACATAAAATACGGAAGGCTAAAAGACAACTGCAAAAAGGGAATTAAACTAAAATAGACTTTAAACAACATGAAAAACAAATCTGTTAATGTACCGAGGATAAAAAGCCCTTTCCTTTCAAAACCAGCTATTGGTTCCCAAAGGCGTGTTGGCATAAAACAGTCTCCCCCTCCCCCTGCTGGTGCACAGACAGCAAGGAGGGAGCCAGTCTAGCTCAGAGGTCAGCAAACTCAGGCCTGGGGGCTGGATGAGGCCCACAGGGCTTGTTAATCTGGCCCACAAACCTTGCAGACCCTGCCACCCGCTCATCATACTTGCTTTCCAGCTCCTTGGTTGCCCTCCTCTGCCCGCCTCCCATCTCACCAATAGTCTTCTTAAACTGTGGTGCCCAGAACTGGACAAAGGACCCCAGGTGGAGTAACCTGTACATTGTACTGGGCCAGTGGGATGTCTGGGTGAGATCCCTGTCTTGGTCTGCAGCATTTGCCTAATACAACTTTTAACTTCGGAGGTCAGGGCTATTAGCAATTTCACGCCTCCGATGCTGCAGATGAGTTTGGTGTAAATCACATGCCTGTCTGAGAAGAGTGTGAGAAATGGAAGACAGTCTTATCTCTTCCGCTGTATATGTACTTTATAATGTACTTTCACTTTTACTTGTGCCTGTTGTTCTCCTGGAGCTGGAGAGAACGGACACCATTATGTTTTTGTCTGTACATGTTGTTGTTTAGTCATTTAGTCATGTCCGCCTCTTTGTGACCCCCTGAACCAGAGCACACCAGGCCCTCCTGTCTTCCACTGCCTCCCCCAGTTTGGCCGGACTCATGTTCGTAGCTTCGAGAACGCTGTCTAACCATCTCGTCCTCTGTCGTCCCCTTCTCCTTGTGCCCTCCATCTTTCCCAGCATCAGGGTCTTTTCCAGTGAGTCTTCTCTTCTCCTGAGGTGGCCAAAGTCTTGGAGCCTCAGCTTCAGGGTCTGTCCTTCCAGTGAGCACTCAGGGCTGATTTCCTTCAGAATGGAGAGATTTGATCTTCTTGCAGTCTGTGGGACTCTCAAGAGTCTCCTCCAGCACCAGAATTCAAAAGCATCAATTCTTCGGCGATCAGCCTTCTTGATGGTCCAGCTCTCACTTCCATACATCACTACTGGGAAAACCATGGCTTTAACTATACGGACCTTTGTTGGCAAGGTGATGTCTCTACTTTTTAAGATGCTGTTGTCTGTACATAGTGTGTAAATAAATAGTAGATTAGCTCTACGATGTTTCACGCTTCTTACTGTCTTTTGCCAGAAGTGTAGTGTGCATATACCATCTGGTATATGTCTCTAGAAGCGCACTGGAAGAGAAGGGAGATGCCTTTTCCAGAGCTGCACATACCAGAGGATGCTCAGATTTCCGGGGGCTTGCAGGCACCCCCAGGGGGGTTTCCAGAAGCAAAGTTATAATAGGGTTGCCATTACAAGAACAAGTTCTATGTGGGCTGCCTCTGAAGAGGGTTTGGAAAGTTAAGCTGGTGCAGAATTGGGCTGCCAGGTTGCTCACCGGGTGTCAGGAGTCCAGGTTCCCAGTATGATAACACAGTAAGCATAGGTAATTAAAAAGGAGGATTTATTGCAAAAGCAAACAGATAGCTCCAGACGGCTCTGACAAAGCCTCCAGCATCATTACTCAAGATGACCCTTCTGAAGACTCCTTCCGGTGTCTACAGAATATATGGAACCAACACCCCTTGCGTCTCTTGTTTTCCTTCCTGTCTAGCAGCCCTCCCATTCAGCGACTCCTCGGATTATTGGATCAGCTCCAGCCTCTTCCTTTTCCAAGAGACTATCTAATAATACTTTATTGTCAATGTACAACCTGTATACAATGAAATTAACTGAGCCTCCCCCCCCCCACAGACACTCAATCTCTATGTCTATTTGCTCCTACTTGTACTTCCTGTGAGCTTTGTCAGTGTTCTAGCCCGCTCTCAGGTGCTGCCTTATCAGCCTGCCCATCAAGGTCAGGAAGAGCTGAAATCTGCAGCTGCCGGCTCCCCCCTGCCTGACTAACATCTAAGCCTCTCTGTTCCCGGCTGCTTTCTGCTGTTGGCTGCAAACCTTTGCTTGGAGGTGGCTCATTGCGTGCGAAGACCCCCCAAGACCTCCCAAAGAAAGACACACTTGGCACCAATATTAGTTTAAGGTTATTGGCATAATTTTGGCCACAACTTACAGAATGTGAGTGGTTTGCTTAGGCATTGGTTTGACTAGCTGCACCTACACCTCAGGCAGGCTGGCACTGACAACTGGACACTGGCAGAAGTCAGTAAGAAAAAACATACTGGGGGAGCATTGGTCCTACCACAAACACAACCTCACCCCAAAATGCTCTCAGGTGCTTTAGCATGGCCCTAACCCCTGGAAGGGGATCGGACAAAAGCAAGGCGAGCCACTGGATTCCTTTAACGGAATACCCTTCCGTGCATTGGAGGGGCAGGTGTGTCAACCTCCCCTCCCCTCTACATTGAACCAATGCCTAACAGCCAAACCTTACAAAGTTGTGACGATTTGCTACGTGGCAGGCGAAACCCAAGTGGCACCAGCCACTCCGCCAATTGGGGAAATTCCTACCGAGCCCTGTCCCAAAAGCAGACAACCCACGGCGGCATAACAAGGTCATTATGAACCCTAAATATAGAAAGGGTGGGTGGGTGATCCAATGCATGAGGTGAAAAGAGGAAGCTCGATGCTGTCAGGAGCTTGTCCTACACTCGAGTAGGACCCTGGCAGAGACACATGCCCAACTGGCATGTTCCCTCCCTCCTGGTCGATCGTTTGGGAGTTTCATAAGCTTTCTTCAGCCCAAACATCACAGCGACCGATGCCAACAGATACCGACACACTTAGGGATCCGCAGAGTTTGTGCAGCAGGCATGTGACAGACCTCAGCAACTCAGCATTTTGGCTAATCTACTTTATTTACATATCAACACACACGGAGCACTGCAACATGGCTCCCTCTCTCTCTCTAGCATCAGACAGCAAAGAGAAAAAGAACAAAGGACAATAGTCTCACTTCACGGAACACAGGAACACAAACATCCTGTCTCCGTCACTTCCCACTCTGTGGAGTCAAAACATACACCGTCATGTGATAGATAGAAATCCCATGACTGCAATCACAGAGCAGGAATTCTAACAGATGCAACGTGCAGCGGCATAAATAGGTCCCCCAGCTGCAAATTCTCTCAACCCCATTGGCCAGAATTACCCCAGCAACCGAGGGACCCAATCGGGTCATTGTGGCTATCCAGACGATCCCACCCACACAGACGGTGAGGTCGGACTTAGTGATCTCACCGCAACGATCCTTGGATGAAGAGTGGCATAGATTGTGGATAAGCATCTTTAGTTAACAGTCTTAACCTGACTTCCCTCAGAAAAAAGCATCATTCAAGCAGCTTCTTCCCCTCTCTCCTTCCCAACACTTTTCCGCCTCTCTCTTCCAGATACAGAGGAACCAAACAATCAAGTTTGCTGCAATGCATCCGGGAATTGCTGGGGACCTTTCAATCATCTCTGTGCTGCAGGAAGATAAATTGCAATGATAAGATGCCTTTGGTGACCCGCAGTCTGGGGTTTTCAGTTTCGAAGCAGTGATCTTGTTGATAAAACAACAGAGAACAAAGTTTCTTCCAACATACTCAAGAGGGAAAACAATGGGAACGCTGCTTACTCCTTAATTTTAATGTTGTAATGAATGTGGGGGAAATTAAAAGGCTTTTATCCATCTATCTCACTGCTTGATTCCTGGGGATTCCTTCCACAACTTTTCAAAACTAGCAGATCAGCTGAAGCTTGTGACATCTAAATATTTATTAATTGTGAAATAATGCATGTTATATGATGTAGGGACTGTGTAAATATTTCCCCTTGTTTTAGGGGGTAGATGACCCTTGGGTTCTCTTCCAGCTCTAGGCTTCTAGGATTATTATTACTGTGATTAATTACTGTATTTTTCGCTCTATAGGACGCACCAGACCACAAGACGCACCTAGTTTTGGGAGGAGGAAAACAAGAAAAAAAATATTCTGAATCTCAGAAGCCAGAACAGCAAGAGGGATCGCTGCGCAGCGAAAGCAGCAATTCCTCTTGCTGTTCTGGCTTCTGGGATAGCTGCACAACCTCCATTCGCTCCATAAGACGCACACACATTTCCCCTTACTTTTTAGGAGGGAAAAAGTGAGTCTTATAGAGCAAAAAATATGGTACTTGCCCTTAACCCTAAAATCCCAGGGTGGGTTACAGCATTAAAACACAATCTTAAAAACAGTTTAAAACAACTCAACAAGTAGCATGCCTTTCTTAGAACTTATCAGCAGTATGGAAGGTTTTTGGGATTTAGACACTTTCATGAAGTTGAACTGGAAGACAACATGCAATTTATGCTGTGTAAATTATGTTTTTAATGTTCTACGCTGCCCTGGGAGGTTCAGATAAAGGGTGGTATGCAAGTTGAATAATTAAAAACAAACAAACAACAACTTATTTATTTATTTTGGTGTTGATACCCCACCTTTTCCCCAAGGAGTGGAGGGTGACATAGATGCTTCTCCCCTTTGCTCTTTCATCCTCAGAACAACCCGGTGAGGTAGGTTAGGTTGAGAAACAATGACTGGAACCCAAGGTCTCCCGGCCCTGTCCTTGGACAAGTGGTCTCTTCACCTGACACTCGTAATGGCTGCTTCCTCGTTCCAGCAGCAAATGATTCAATTTAATTATAACCATTTCCACACACACACATTCCTGTAGCAAAGGACCTTAAGGTCTACAAATGACAACACTTTGGAGGTCCCAAGTAGCAAGGTGGTTAGATTGATCTCAACTAGGGCCAGGGCCTTTTCAGTACTGGCCCCGACTTGGTGGAACGTTCTTTCACAAGAGACCAGGGCCCTGCAGGACTTGACATCTTTCCGCAGGGCCTTCAAGACAGAGCTGTTCCGCCTGGCCTTTGCTTTGGACTCAGTCTGACCCTTATGTTTCCCTCCCCTTATGGTTTTGATCTATGGGCTACTTTTAAAATGAGGCTGCATTTTAAATTGTATTTTTAACCTGAATTTTAAATTCCCCCCCTCCCCTATTATGTTTTTATTATGATTTGATGGTGAGTTTCTCTCCTCATTGCTTGCTTTAGTATTCCTGTCTCCTCTCTGTGCAAGTTTGTTGCCTTTACCTCCCCGCTCCCAGGCAGCCTCCTTTATCGCTAGCGTCCCTTATCTTCCTCCTGATCACTTGCCGATCAGCTGCTCAGCGACTTCATTTCAACACCCCCTTCCCTCTTTCTTTCTTTTTTTTTTAAAAGCACAATCTGTTTTTTGCCCCTGGGCAATTCGGCTCCGGGGACCACACATTTGCTCCATAAGACGCACAGACATTTCCCCTTTTCAAGGAGGGGAAAAGTGTGTCTTATGGAGCGAAAAATATGGAAAATAAATTATTATTATTATTATTATTATTATTATTATTATTATTATTATTATTATTTACAATCTCCTTTCTTGCAACTTGAAGCCATTGGCAAACAAGCTTGCTCCATCTTACATGGGGCAGCCCTTGAGATATTGGAACATGCCTCTCATATCTCCCCTCAGTCTCCTCTTTTCCAGTCTGTGTAAGCATGTGTTGAAAGCCCTCTGACTCTCCAGACACTGCCCAAAAATGCATTACTGAATAAAGTCTGACTGACTGGGGATGTGGTACATACCACCCCCCAGGGTAAATTTGAACCTGAATTTCTCCCCACGGCCCACCCTCACTCTCCCGTGGAATCTCTGCCTGCAACTGCCAACCTCCCTCTTAGCAGCCTGGAAAGTGTGCATCTCCAACTGTCCTCAGGCTTTTGTGTGCCCATTTCGTTAAGTCCCCTGTATAAAATCTTCATTTTCGATCTTTAGCTCGAGATCCAGCAGTTGCTCACATGGAACCACCGTATGCGATTGCCGGCTGCCTCTGCTCCGCTGCCCGTCTCCTTAAACTTCTGAGGCCTTTCTGGTGACATTCACTTGAAGAGCGTGTGAAGTTTGAAGTTCAGAGGAAGATGCAATCTTTCTAAGCCACTGGCTCATGAAGTGATAACGAAGGCAAAGAGGGGAAGTTGACTAGATTATCAAAATCCCATCTAGGCGACAGAATATTAACACCCAAATATCTGCAGTTTGTTTAATGTTTGGCGTCGGTCCTCTTTTTTCTCCAAAGGAGTCTTTGCACAGATCATTAGCAACTCCAGTTCAGAAAATAATGGCCTCAGATATCTGCTTGTGTTTCTAAGGATGCAACGTGGATGAAAAATAGGTTTGCTTTGGGTCTAATAAGCTGTTGGTCGCTGTAGGCGGTCTCAAAGCATCTTTCAGATGAATTCATTAATCACACACACACACACATGCACACATGTCTCCTTCAGATGCTATCTGCAATATCCGTGCCCAAACACTGATAATATTTGCACTTCCTATGGAGCTGTTTTCCAGAACGTTAGCTGAGGCACAGGGCTGCTTCAGGAAAGGCACTGCTGGCAAGATGTCTCGCCAGAGAAGAAATCAAGGACTGGATGGAGGGGAAGGTCCTCAGCAAAGCCACTCAGGGGGTTGTGAGAGAAAAACTTCCTTTGGGGTTTCACTACGGAGCCTTAGACCAAACTCCCAGAGTTTATTCAGGAACGCTTTACAGGCCAGCGTCCAGAGAGTCTATGAAAGTCAAATATACTCAGGGTTGAGTGTTGATTCCATGCTCTTTATTTCAGCTCATGGTAAATAAACAGTGAGTGAGTGATTTCCCCAAAAACCTCTGGCTATATATATATATAATTTACACAACAGCTCCCTCGTGATTGGCTGATTCAACTTCCCTCCTGGAGCCTGATTGGACTGCTCCTGCAGGCCAATCTGGTTGCTGATTCACTTCCTCCTGGAGCCTGATTGGGCGGCTCCTGCCGACCAATCAGGTTGCTGTCTTCTAGGATCCAAGGATCCTAGGATCCTACCTGCCTATTGTTCTAGGATCCAAGCTTAGTGCATAACAGAAACCATTCCCATTGTTGCACACACTAGATAAGAAAAAAATAGAATCTAGAAATTTCTTTGCAACGGAGTTGGAGACCAGAAGACGCTAGTGCCCCAAGAGGAGGAGGGAAATGTGAAGTGGGCTCCATATGGATCCTTCTGTCCCTCTGGGGCATCTGTTTGGCCACTGGGAGAACAGGATGCAGGACTAGATCTGGCCTGATCCTGCTGGGCTCTTCATATCATCTTATGGTGGTTGATATTGGGGAAGGTGTTCTTTTAGGTAACTGGGTGCTAAGCTATTTAGGGCTTTATATCCTATCATGAACACCTTGATTTGGGCCTGGTAGCCCACTGGCAGTACTGGCACATATTGTTGGGGTGTGTACTTGTGTGTGTGTTGCATTCACTCATTGTGTTGGATTCTGCCCCCGTGATTCCAGGAATGCTGTGCTCGCTCCCCACCAGCACTTAAGTATTTGCACTCTCAAAAAGGTCCAGTGAACAGAACGGCGACTGTCCTGTTCAGTTGGCTGTGCTGCAACCGCTACCATGCCAAGCGAGGTGTTTGGTGTGGTTTTTTACCCCAAGAGTATATCCATCACTCCTGAAGGTCAGGCACAGACTAAAGGTTTGCAAAACATGCAGCATTTATCAACACACATCAATATAACTCAGGCAAGTAGATCGAGCACTTGACCTTCTCGTGAGCTGAGGAATGTCAGTCTTGTTCTGCTCCCAACAAAGAGCACGAGGGACAGGGAGGCTGGTGGATCGTAGAAACATAGAATTGTCAAGTTGGAGGAAGAGAAGCCAATGGTCATCTTTTCCAACCCTCTGCAGGAATCACGACAAAAGTGTCCATGATGGAGGCAGCACCATGGACAGCTGTCAGTGTTGTAAACAAAAATCTGCCCTTTTCCCTTATGGGGTATCCAAGAGCCCATATAGAGTCCTTATGTAGGTTCCCTCTTGGTAGGAGAAAATAACAGAGGCCAACCAGAGAATATTGAGAAGCAAAGCAGCTTGTAAGCCTGATCTTTATTGATCTGTTGCAACAGCGTGCTTCCCTCACACGCAGGAAAGGAGGAGGTCCCAGAACAAAGGTGTGCCTGCCCTTATATAGATATTTTAAATTTCCTGCCCTGGAGCTCAAGACCACCCCTCCATACATCATACATGCATCACAGAAGGGGTGTAGCTCAAGACCACCCCCCCAGATACATCATACCTACATCACAAAAAAGGCAGTCTACAGCAGAAATCTGAGTGCTTTGTTTACCTCCTGTCTGCCAGGTTACCTGTTTAATGGTCACTTGATTGGATTACCTGAGGAGCCTGGCCAGTCTTTTGTAATGATAAATACTTAGTTCCTGAGCCAGGTCACAGGCTCACACCCTATTCATATCTTAAATGTGCCCTTAAGATAGGATTTGTGAAGGAAAAGACAATGGGGAGGCCTTTCCATTTTCCTTTGACCTTGCAGAGAAAACACTTGGTCAGTTTGGGAATAAAAAAATGGTTTCAGGTCAGTCTTCCTGTGCTGATCTATGTACGTGCTTGGATGGTACATTTATGAACATTTAACATATATCTAAGGGACGCGGGTGGTACTGTGGGTAAAACCACAGTGCCTAGGACTTGCTGATCGTAAGGTCGGTGGTTCGAATTCCTGCGGCAGGGTGAGCTCCCATCGTTCGGTCCCAGCTCCTGCCCACCTAGCAGTTCGAAAGCACCCCTAAGTGCAAGTAGATAAATAGGTACCGCTTTATAGTGGGATGGTAAACGGCGTTTCCGTGTGCTGCGCTGGCTCGCCAGATGCCGCTTAGTCACGCTGGCCATGTGACCCAGAAGTGTCTTCAGACGGCGCCGGCTCCCGGCCTCTTGAGCGAGATGAGCGCGCAACCCTAGAGTCGGTCACGACTGGCCTGTACCTTTACCTTTTAACATATATCTAAGACCTCAAAATTCCTATGGCACCAGGAAGCAGCTGCCTTCAACAAAGGGTGCAAGTGGAAGGAGACCTCTATAATGGCATAAGAGAGCCCACTGGATCAGACCCAAGGCCTATTTGGTCCACCATTCTGTTCTCATCGTGCCTGCGGGAAACCAGCAAGCAGGATTTCAGCACAAGAGCAGCTCTCTCCCCTCCTGCGGTTTCCAGAAACTGGTCTTCGGAATCATTGCTGCATCTCCTCCTCCATGAACTCATCTCATCTTCATTTAAAGCCATTCAAGGGCAGCAGGTTCCATCCCTCGACTATATGGATGATATAGGCAAACAGTCAAGCCATGAGACATATGCAGTGCTGGATTACATCACAGGCGAAAGCTACGCCCCGGTCCTGGTGGGGCCTTTCGGTTTGTCAGCCTGATGCTGCAAACAGCTTTCTGGAGCTCTCCTCCATGTGTCCACGAAGTCTCTTTTCCCCGAAGTGCCACTGTGCATAATTGCAACGTAACTGCTGCAAATGGCTCCCTGCCTACAGGAAATTTCCGCGAATTGACAGCATTGTTTGCAGGGAACCTGATAAATGAGGCTCGAGAAATGGAAGGCAACTGCTCATAATATGTTCCAATTGCCGCTCATGCTTTGCCTCCACAAAAGAGGCCTTTTGATAGTCAAGATGGAGGAGGGGCAGGAACGGGAGGCAGAGGCTCCTGCGGGGGAACCTGGATTAAGAGAAATACACCTGGAATCAGAGGAGAGGGGATTTGACAGGCATCCAGCATTCTGAGATGCAGGGAGATTAACACGGAGACAGGCGCTGGGCGAAAGGCCTCCATAGCCTTTCAGGTGGACTTTGCCTTGCAGAGGCCAAGAAAAGACTCCCAGGGATTGAGAGCCCTCTGCGCGCATCTGGCTGGGCTGCAGGAATGGGGAATTCTGCAATGCTCACAGAAAACACAATGCTGGGGGCTATGATGTGTGCATTTGCAACAACGTCCGTGACCCCCACCTTGTGGGGACAAAGGAAGGACAAGGCAGCTTCCATTGAAAATGATGCAACAGTGGAAACTGGGATGGATTGGGAGGGTAAGAGAAGGTTACCAGGTTTTTTTCAAAGAATCCGGGGACACTTTTTTTTTGAAAAGAGGAAAAAATCATTTAGAAATAAAATAAAATAAGAAGTAACATCTTCTCTTCTGGGTCTCCTCTGTCACATGGCCTTTCTCTGGGCTCCAGCCTGATCTCTTGGAGCGCTATCTGCCATGGAATAGGCTCGGGTTGGGCCTGGGCTTGGCCATGTGTCCTTGCCCTGCCGGTGCTCTCCTACCTCTCTTCCTCAGAGGTAGTGGCGGCAGCAGTGTGGCAAGGTCAGGGCTCCCCTCTTTTTTCTCCTTCCACTTTCTCTCTCTTCCTTCTCCTTCTCCTTTCCTCCTTCTCCTTGCGTTGGCTCCGGGGATTTTACTGGCCCTGGAGCACTACTGGGCAGTTGCCCAGGTGGCCAGGCACTCTCGCTCCCAGCTCGATTTGGGTCATGGGGGGTCAACAGTTCCCCCAGTTGATGTGCTGGGTGTCCCCGGTTACCCCCAGCAGCAGCAGTGGCAGCCTCAGCAGCCCGGAGCCAGCCTGGTAGCGCAGTTGGCTCTGGCTGGCTTCAGGAGCTGCTCGCTGCCGTGGCACCCACCATTTTGCCTCGCCAGAATCCCCATATGATGTTTCTTGTGCCATTGAACCAATCACACAACATTCATTCCCTGCTAATAAATCTACAACACTTAAAATATAAATCCGGGGACATTAAATGAAATCCGGGGACGGATTTTGTCTGGGGACAGATTTGTAAATCTGGGGACTGTCCCCGGGAAACGGGGATATCTGGTAACCATATAGGGTAAGAACTGGGGGTGGGGAGTGGAGGAAACAGGTAGAAAAGTTGTGGTGAGGATAAAGAAGAGACAATCTGAATCAGAAAACGCCACCAACAAACTCATTGCAATGTTCAGAGAACTAGACAAAGAGCGTGTTAAATAGGCTTGGGGGGGGGAAGTGGTGTAGCATTGTCTCCCCTCCCCAGCACAGTGATTGGAGAGTGGGGAGGGGTGGGGAGAGATTCTAGCTTTTGATTGGAAGCTAGAGCTGTCCATGAGCAAACTCCAGATCGCCTCCTCCCCACATTTCCCTCATATGCTGCTATTCACATCTCTCCTATCACTCTGAAGATGCACCATCTGGCTTAGAGAAAGCAACCTCTGAAGAATCTGGAAGGAGGAGGCAAGAAAGGAGGACTTAACGAGGCTTCCGAGTCGACGCGCTGGCTAATGGCGGATTTCCTCCGCTGCGGAGGAGACTGCTCCCTGAAAAGAAGGGTCTGACCGCCACGGCGAGGCGGAGACCCGCTAAAAACCACGGTCGGAGGAAGACCGTGGACTTGGGGTTCGGTAGGTGCCTTCAGTGCCCCCCCTACTCGCGGGGAGACCCCGGTTTCGGGGCTCCGGAGCGACGTGGGGTGAGTGGCACGGCACATCGGATCAATCGCTGTTTTCAGGGAGTGAAGCCGCACAGCTGTTGCCAGAAAGCGCCGACTTTTCCTGTGAACATTTGGACTCGAAAAGACCTCGTAAGTAACAGAATTGGACGATAAATTATTTGAATTTGGCATTTGAACGTGAAGGTATAAACAGGAAGCTCACCTTCCGTTCTGCATAAAGACTAAAGCAAAGACGCTAGAATCCGGAGCTTGGGAAAGGTGTCTTTTAAAGCGAGGAATTTTACCATCTAAGCTTGCCGACCCTCCCTCGGAAGCAGGGGAAGAGGGGGAGATCTTTATCTTTTGAGCCCTGCAGGACAGAAAACCTGACCTGGATTATCGCCGTCTCAGAA
Organism: Podarcis tiliguerta; assembly: GCF_965153285.1. NCBI lineage: Eukaryota > Metazoa > Chordata > Lepidosauria > Squamata > Lacertidae > Podarcis > Podarcis tiliguerta. The sequence goes on along the minus strand of NC_139534.1, from coordinate 134,224,833 downwards.
CCTGGGACCGGGCTGTCAGCCTGTATAATTTAAAAACAACAATAATGGTGGAATGGACTATATCTTAATGAGAAAGAGGATCAGAGACATATACTTTTTGGCACCGACTCACAGGTTTTGAAAGAAAAAAGGAGTGGAAAGGCAGATTTTTACAACTGAAGTGAATGGAAAATTACCAGAGTAATGCTGTTGCCAAAAGTTTCTAAATGTTGCCTGTTTGGATAATGGGACTGTTACATAGTTACAGCAGATGGAAAATTTTGACCAGATGGTAGACAAGAAGTTCTGAAGTGACCTTGAGAGGCAGCAGACAATACTGGGAAAACAAGCTGGAAGATATGGCTCAGAGAATAACAGCTCTACTGAATGACATTTTAAATAAAGTGAATATTTTTGAACAGAGTGTTTCTGATCTGAGGAAGAATGTAATGACTTTGGTACAGAATGGGAACAAATTAATAACTGAGGCTCGAGAAAAGGAACCAAATTCACAAAGTCAAGCACTGGAAAAGACGAGGAAGCAATTAAAACCGGCCTTGATTTTGCAAGGGGAAGCCTTAGGAGCAGAGTCCCAAACTGATGGAGACAAATCTGACTTTGAGGACACTGAGGTTGAAAGACAGAGCAGTGTCCCTCATGGATTGAGTGACGCAAGATGGATGATAAACACGCTGGAGGGGGACACTGCGAGAAAGTCTGAAAGGATGGACGATTGTTACCCCAAAGAAACTGTGGAGCACGCCTTGGAATACTTACTGGTTTACGAACTGAATTATGAAGTTTGGGCGAGCGTGCTGAAGAAAATTAAAGAAGACGTTGAGAGAAAAGCTCTTTGGGACTTAACTTTAGGCCAGAGAAGAAACTTGCAGGCAGTACAGGGAGACGATTTGAGGGCCTCGGACATAAGGGAACCGGGTTAGGAAATTAATTTTGACTGATAAGATTGATAAAACTGGTAAAAAAGACTGGCAGTACCTGATACCAGGGAGATGAGACGGTGGGGAAAATTGGGAAAATAAAAAACAGTATTTAAATAATATGGTATAATCAAGAACAAATGGGAGATGGTGGAATGATTTCATTCGGCTTTTGTGGAAACAACATAAGGAAATGAGGGAATAAGATTTAAAGGTATATGAGTTAAAAGTATAAGTTTTAAGGTTCTTATTGTGGCTGTTTTTTGTATCTTCTTTTTAACTAGGGAATTGGAGTTTAGTTAAATTTGTTTTTAGGCGCTTACTTGAACTGGGAAGATAATAAGATATAAATGGATTAAGTAAATAAGTGAGTAAGCAGTAAAAGACGGAAAGAATTTGCTGATCTGATTAATAACTGGAATGCAGAAGGGGAGAGGGGAGGAGGCCAAGGAAATAAGTTATTTGAAAATAGATGTGGAATGATGGAGATTTATTCTTTTTTGTTGTTGTTGTTGTTTTTTTTAAATAATTTTTTATTGGTTTACAACAAAATAAACAAATAAAATATAGTTCACATTTCATGTTGCATATTAGTTCTTAGTTTTGACTTCCCTCAGCTTTTCCGCAAATCTTTCGTAGCCATATTTAAATTTTCGCATTTCCTTTTTTACCCATTGCCATTAGATATATTTTTCTTTCACCTTTCTTTGAACAATGTCTCCCAAATATTCACAGTGCTCTTTTAAAGCCTTCTAGCGTTATTTGTCCATCACTTAGGCTCTCCAGATATTTAACAAATTTCCCCCAGTTTTCTGTAAACTTTTGGTCTCTTAGGTACCTAATCTTTCCAGTCATCTTATCCAGTTCAGCATAGTCTAACAACTTAGACCTCCATTCTTCAAGTGTCGGTATCTCTTGTTGTTTCCACTTCTGCGCCAGTAACATTCTTGCTGCAGTCACCGCATATTGAAAAAATTTACTGTCCTTTCTCTTAATTTCATTTCCTAAAATACCGAGCAGAAAGATCTCTGGTTTCTTTGTAAAAGTATACTTCAAAATCTTCTTCAATTCGTTATATATCAGTTCCCAGAATTCTTTCACTCTCTTGCAATCCCACCACATATGATAGAAAGAACCCACATTTTCTTTGCATTTCCAACACTTATTACAAGTCTTATACATTTTTGCCAGTTTTACAGGTGTAATATACCACCTGTAGAACATTTTCATCACATTCTCTTTCAGTGACATGCATGCAGTAAATTTTAAATTTTCTTTCCATAATTTTTCCCACTCTACCAATTGTATGTTATAACCAAAATCCCTGGCCCAATGAATCATAACCGACTTTACCTCTTCATCTTTTAAATTCCATTCTAACAACAGATTATACATTTTTGACAGGATTTTAACCTCCTTATTGATTATTTCGGACTGAAATGTCGAATCTTTATCTGTGTAACCCCATTCTCTTACATCTTTCCTGAACATTTCATTCACCTGATAGTAATGCAACCAATCATAAACATCTTTTTTAACTTGTTCATATGGTTTCATCTTCCATTTTCCTCCTTCTTTCATTAACAATTGGTTATATGTCGCCCAATCACTTCTCATATTGGTTCTTTTGACACTCATAACCTCTAATGGTGATAACCAGTGTGGTACTTTAGGTTCTAATAGGTTTTTATACCTATCCCAGACTTCTATTAATGGGCCTCGGAAGATGTGGTCTCCAAAACCTTTATGTACTTTTTTCTTATCCTTCCACAAATACGCGTGCCAACCAAATCTATTATCATAACCTTCTAGATCTAACAGTTCCTTATTTTCTAGTTTTATCCATTCTTTCAACCAGCAAAGACATGATGCCTCGTAGTATAGTTTCAGATCCGGCAGGGCAAAGCCTCCTCTTTGTCTTGTATCTGTTAGAAGTTTATATTGTATTCTCGGCTTTTTGCCCTGCCATATATACCTTGAAATCATTCTTTGCCATTCTTTAAATAAGCTAATCCCCTTAATTATGGGGATAGTCTGGAACAAAAATAACATTCTTGGCAACACGTTCATTTTAATTATGGAGATTCTTCCCCAGAATGAGAATTTCATTCTTCCCCACACTTCCAGGTCCTTCTTAATTGCATTCCACACTGGTACATAGTTGTTTTGAAATAAGTCAATATTTTTCGAAGTTAGCCATATTCCCAGATATTTCACTTTTTTGACCGCCTCTATTTCCAGTTGTTGTTGCATTGTTTCGATTCCACTTTGGTCCATATTCTTTACAATCATTTTGGTTTTCTTCTTGTTTAATTTGAAACCTGCCACTTCTCCAAACTTATCCATCTCCTCTAACACCTCCTTGGCCGTAGTTGTTGGCTCTTCTATTGTTACCACCAGGTCATCTGCAAATGCTTTGATTTTATATTCATTTTGCCCAATCGTTACCCCTTTTATGTTTTCATTTTGTCTTATCGAATTCAGAAGAACTTCTAACACCGTTATAAATAATAAGGGCGAAAGTGGACATCCTTGTCTTGTTCCTTTAGAGATTTTCAATTCTTCCGTGATAACGTTATTTATTATAAGTTTAGCTCTTTGTTCTGTGTAAATTGCTTTTATTCCATTAAAAAAGTCTTCACCAATTTCCATATGTTCCAAATTTCTCAACATAAAATCCCAAGCTATATTATCAAATGCTTTCTCTGCATCCACAAACATCAACATAGCTTGCTTGTCAATCCTGACAGACAGATATTCCATTAAATTGATTACATTTCTTATATTATCTTTCATCTGTCTGCCTGGGAGAAAACCAGCTTGGTCCTTGTGGATGTAATCTCGTAATATTCTTTTCAATCTTTTCGCAAGTATCCCTGCAAATATCTTATAGTCTGTGTTCAACAATGATATTGGTCTATAATTTTTAACTTGGGTTAAATCCGAGTCTTGTTTTGGTAAAAATGTAATAAATGCTTCTTTCCAGGTTTCCGGGATGTCTCTTTCTTTTAGTATGTTATTCATAACTTCCCTCAACGGCGGTAGTACAATAGATTTCATTTCTTTATAATATCCTGCGGTGAATCCATCTGGCCCTGGAGCTTTTCCCCTTTTCAAATCTTTTATAACTTCCTTTATTTCCTCCTCTTCTATTGGGGTATTTAACCACTGTTTTTTCTCAGTCGGGATCTTTTGCACCTTTTTATCTTTTAGATATCTCTCGATTTTTCTCAAATTATTTTTCTCTTTCTTCTTATATAATCCTCTGTAATAGTCCAAAAACCCTTTTCTAATCTCTTTCGGATTGACTATCTCTTCTCCTTCCACCATAATTTTGTTTATTGTGCTTTGTTCTTTCCTTTTTTTAATTTGCCAAGCCAACCATTTGCCGGATTTATTCGCATGTTCAAAGTTGTTTTGTCTCAGTCTTTTGATGTTCCATTCAACTTCTTTGTTTATTATCATTGCAAATTGGCTTTGTAATATTTTAATGTTTTCTCTTGCCTTTGTGTTGTTCGGGTGCCTAATTAGTTTCTGTTCATTGTCCATTATTTGTTTCAAAATTTCTTTTTTCTTCTTTTCCTTGTTTTTGTTCTTAATTGAATTCTGTTGAATAAAGAATCCTCTCATTACTGCTTTACTTGCATCCCAGACAACACTTATTTTTGTCCCTTTATTACAGTTATCCACAAAATATTCCGTCAATTTCTTCTGTGCTTTTTCTATTACTTCTTGGTCGTCTAATAGATAGTCATTCATCCTCCATCTGAAGGATCTTCCTTCATAACCTTTCAATTCAAGTTTTATTGGACTATGGTCAGAAATCACCTTCGGTTGAATCTCAATTTGTTGGGTTCTCGGAGTGAGTTCTGTTGAGATCCAAATTTGATCAATTCTAGACATCGACTGGTTCGGTTCCGAATAGTAAGTAAATTGTTTGTCTAGTGGGTGTTTAAGTCTCCAAACGTCTATCAGATTCAAATTTTTAATCATTGAAAAAAAGGATTTTGGTAGTTTCCCTTCTTTACTTACTCCTTCTCTGTGTCTATCCATTTCTAGTGAAACCACTCCATTCATGTCTCCCATTATTATTATTTTTTGGTCCATATATTCAAATAGTTTTTCCTCCAGAATTTTATAGAACTCAGTCTTGTTTCCGTTAGGTGCGTAGATCCCGACTATAATTAAATTTTCTCCTTGCCATTTGATTCTAACCGCAATTATCCTTCCGTCTTCGTCCTTAAATATTTGTTGGGCTTCAATTTTGTTGTTGATATAGATGACCACTCCTCTTTTCTTTTGTTTGTCTGAAGATATAAATTCATTTCCCAGTCTTTTGTTAATCAATATCTTTTTTTGTCTTCTTGCCACATGTGTTTCTTGTAGGCAAATTATGTCTAAGTGTTTCTTCTTCAAAAATTGTTCAATTCTGTTCCTCTTTTTTTTATCGTTCATTCCGTTGATGTTCCAATTCCATATTTTCAGCGCCATGTCTTCCAAATTTTAGTTTTAATAATTTTTTTGATTTTACAATTTGGCTTCTTCTTCCTCTTCCTCTTCTTCTTCGTCTGTCTTCTTCTCCTTTTCTCCTTCCTCTTCCTCTTCTGATTCGCCTGTTGCTCCTTCATCCACTCCTTTATCCTCCTCTTTCTCTGGTTTCAACTCTTTATATTTTCTCAGGAATTTTCCCATCTCTTCCGAACTAGTCAATCTGTGTCTCTTGCCTTTATATGCAAATGTTATCCCTTCTGGGAATTCCCATCTGAAGTCAATCTTGTTCTTTTTCAGTGTCTGCACCAGTGATTTATAAGTATCTCTTCGCTTAAGTAGTCTAATCGGAACATCTTTAAATATAATTATATAATTCCCATTTATGTTCAATCTTTTTTCTCTGTTCTTCTGCAGAATTGTATTCCTCATATCTCTATCTTTAAATGTGATTAAACAATCTCCTACAAATTTTCTTGCTTTTGTTGATTTTACTCTCATTCTAAATGCATTTTGCACCGTTTTTGCCATTTCTTCGGCTGGAATCTCTAACCACTGTGCTAACTCTGAAATCAGTTTTTCTTTTATATTCTCTCCTTGTGTTTCTGGCACCGATCTCAATCTTAAGTTCACTTCTCTCTGCCTGAGTTCATTCATAGCAATTAAATCTTTCATGTCTTCCTGTGCTTTGCTTAGTTCTCTCATTTCCATTTTAATTTTCTCTTCTTCCTTTCTGACATCTTTCATCTCCATCTTTGTCTTCTTCATTCCTTCCTCCAGTGATTGCGTCCTTTTCACAACCTCTTTCAGTTGTCCTTTCAATTCCTTTACTGTCTCATCTATTTTTTTATCCACATTTCCAATTTTATTGTCTACATTTTCTAATTTTGTTTCCAAATTATTCTGACTTTGTTTAATATCCGCAAACATTTTTAAAATCTCTGTCTTAAACTCTGTCTCCTGCTTGGACCCCTTTCTATCCGATGGTGTCCCTTCCCCCCCCTTCTTCCCCAGATTAGACATTATATCTCAGTTTATAACCCAAAATATAAATAGTTATTTCCAAACAATAGATTTACATCCGATGATTATAAAACAAAAGTTTTAAATTTTCTGAATTTTAGTTCATCGATAGTTCATCAGTTGTCCATTTTCTTCTTGCCTCCAATCAGGCTAATCCTTTTTAAATAGAGCAGGTTATAAATTAAAATAAATTATCTTCTTGCCTCCACTCAGGCTAATCCATTTTAGATAAAGCTGTCTCTTCTTGCCTCTACTCAGGCTAATCCACTTTTGGGGCCAAAATCCATTTATAAATCCGTCAAGCTCCAGGGGTCCAATTGAAATCAAATCAGCAATTTTAATAAAAGACAAAAACAATCAAATCAAATTAAACCATCGGTGCCACAAGGCGCTTTGAAATAAGGCCAAAAGACATCAGAGTTCTTCGAAGAAACCAAAGAAATACCAATCGTGGCAAGAAGTCCAAAAAAGTCCATAAAAAAGAAAAGGGAAATAAACAAGCTGTTATTTCTTTGTTCGCCACCAGAGGGTGTAGCACAATGAAGTGACGTAGTTATCGGAGCAGGTAAATTTTCTGTAATTTAATAGTTATTTTAACTTATTCCCCAACAAAGAACGGGTCTATTAAAGACGTAGCCTATTATTTAACAGTCTCAACTTTCCAGTCCTTGGATAGTAGTAACTTTAACCGTTTAATTATGTTGTAGAAAATGCTCCTTAAATAATAATGGCGGCGGGGGCTTCTCTTCCGTTCCGCAGTTTGTTGTTCATCAGAAAATAAAGTCGCGGAAGCACCCCTTCACAAAAACTAAAAGTCCCCCCTCAGTTAAACAGAAAGCCTCTTTTTTAATTAATGTTTATCTTCTGTTCCCCCCTTATTTTTCAATTGCTCAAAGCTTTTTATAAGTTTCCGAATATCTTATGGGGGAAAAGGAACAATGACCGCCAGGGTGACTCACTTTCCTTTGTTGCCGCTCTGCCCGTAACGCTGCGTCCTTTCGATTTCGGCTGCCGGCTGAACTCGGAGGATATTAACTTTTACTCCCCGGGACTTCCTTTTTTGTTCATTACTCCTTATTGTTCTCTTTAGTACCGGTGCCGGGTTTTCAGTAATTTTGAGAGCGAAGCGCTTCCACGGCAAGCTCGGGGCTTCGCTATTTGGAGGTAGCTAATGGCGTCCCTCGACCCGCTGGTCCGCTCCGCCGTTCTCTTCACTTCTTACGAAGCTACCTGACGGCCGGGCGAACCGCTTCTGGTACCGCCGGGAACCTGACCTTCTGGACTCCCACCAGAGGTGTTTTCCGGGGGCTACTGCGCCCTGTAACCCCCCTGTCCCTCCAAAATAGCCTGGGATTTCCCTCCCGGAAAAATCCCCGCTTGCAACGAGATCGCGCTCCACCGGAAGTCAATTCTTCATCTTTTTTGTTGTTGTTGTTGTTTTTTTTTTTGTTTTTTGATGTTCTTTTTGTATGTTTTGAAGGGAAGGGTGGAGGGAGGGTGTGGGATTCTTGTTTGGGTATATTTTGGCTTTGCTTTTTCCCCCCTGCGTTCTCTTCCCCTCCTTTTTTTTTTTTTTTTTTATCTTATTGTATGTACCTCTTTTTATTATTATTTCTAGCTTTTCTCTTTTTTGTACACTTGGAAAATTAATAAATATTATTATAAAAAAAGAAAGGAGGACTTAACATCAGGAAGAATTTTCTGGCGGTAAGAGCTGTTCAGCAGTGGAATGGATTCCCTCGGGAAGTTGTGGATTCTCCTTCCTTGGAGGTTTCTAAGCAGATGTTGGGTGGCCATCTGTCCCGGATGCTTGAGTTGGGATTCCAAAACAACAACAACAAACCTATGGTTACGTGAAACATACTCAATAAACACACAAGACGTAACCAGCTGTACTTTTGAATAAATACGTTATCCTATTCATTGTATCAAATTGCAGATTTCAACGGAAGTCTCATAAAGTTCAATGGAAAAAGCAGAAGAACCAGTGGATCAGTTCATTCTATATCCTGTTCATGCATAAGGTCCATGCATGTATAAGTGTCTATTCCACCTGTCTGTTCATAGAGTCCAATAATCCACATGAAGGGTTATTACAGTTCCACAGAATCCTTTCACAGGGTCTGACAAGGATTTCCAGAATATTAGTACTATGCTATAAGATCCACTATCCTGTAATATTACATATGAGCCTGTTCTACTGATGAAGCCTAGGATGGTGAAACAAGGCTAATATTCCGGAAATCCTTGTCTTAGATCTACAATTTGATACAATAAATAGTATACCGTATTTATTCAAAAGTACAGCCGGTTACGTCTTGTATGTTTATTCAGTTGAGATTCCAGCATTGCAGGGGGTTGGGCGAGATGACTTTTCGCATCCCTTCCAACTTTACAATTCTGTGATTTTTATGTCAGTGGCTCCAAGGAGCATCTAATGGAGACATTGTCAACACCAACAGAAATCACTGATGTTTACCTCTTCCTCAAAACATTCCAGTTCTGTTTTTATTTGGTAAAGTACATGCATTAAATAATTCACCCACTTGGCTTTGAGCAACTGTCCCAGAAAACCACAGAGGGAGGCTGCTAAATAGGCAGCCTCTCAGCAGTCCAGCTTTGCCAGAAAATACGGCCCCATTTCCCTCTGATAATGCCCCCTGGACAGGCTAAAAGCATTGGGTTCAACAGCAGAGCACCCCCCCCCCCAATGACCAGGAATTGTGAGGGTTTGCAATGTAGGAAGGGGCCCTGAGTTTGGCTGTGAGCAGCAGAGTCACCTTTGAAAGGGGAAGGAGTCAGAGGAGAAAGGGAAGGGGGGAGTCCTGGGAAGGTCTTAGAAGCACCCGGGCGATAAAATAAATACAAATCTGCCAGCCGTTTACAGAGCAAACAATAAAAATGCAACAACATTCCATAAAAATTCTTGAAAACGAGATTGAAAATGATAAAGAGAAAATGAAACTATATGTCACGAATAAAACGGAGCAGTATACAAAATAAAAATGAAGAGTCAGAATTCAGAAAAGCTGGGGCAAACATGCCGTTTTTTAAGGGGCATGGAAAGGTCAGTGCTGTCTCCGCCGAAGAAATCACCCTAGGGAAGGCTTTCCGGAAGGTGGGTGTTGTGGCCAAGAAGACCTGCCTGGTCACCAAGTGAGAATCTGCTAAGAAGAAGTTAGGACTGATGTTTTGGAAGAGGAAGAAGGTGGAGTCAAAGACAGGTGGGGGAGGAAGAGAGAGGAAGAGGAAGAGGGGAGGAAGAGGAGGAATGAGGAAGGATGGAGGAGGAGGAGGAGGGGAGGAGGAGGAATGAGGAAGGATGGAGGAGGAGGAGGAAGAGGTAGAGGTAGAGGAGGAGGAGGAAGAGGTAGAGGTAGAGGAGGAGGAGGAAGAAGAAGAGGAGGAGGAGGAGGAGGAGGAAGGAAAAAGAAGAAGATGAAGAAGAAAGAAAGATGAGGAAGGAGCTGGAAGGAGAACAAAACAGAAAAGGGCAAAAGCAAGGCCTCGTTACCGGCATTCTCATTGAAATATTTTATGTTCCTCCGAGCCCTGTAAATTTAACAGTGGGGAAACACCCTCACAATGGAGAGGCAACCCAGGCTATATGGTGGAGCCAATTCCATTCACAAATATTATCCTCTCTCTTGATTAATTACGGCTGTGTGAGAGAGAAATGACCTCTGCGATCCGATTTCCCATCGCCTTTTCCCGACGCCGTTCTGCAAGCGAGGAAGCCAGCATCTCTGCTCCCAGGCTCCTCACAGACTCTGCTGATTAGGGACCGCCATATATTTGATGCTGAGAAGAGAGATTGCTCTCTCTGACCTTCAGAAAACAGCTCACCTCCTTTCATGGCTGACTGTAATAGCGAATCATTATTTCTGGTAAATATGAATGGGGTTTAGTGGCACCCAGACTTCTGGAATCCCGCACTTAAGAGATAAAATGCAATCTAGGGAAAAGTGAAGTGCGCATCTCACAAATTAATGGGTCTGTCAGGAGAAATTTGCAGGGAAAGAACAGCAAAATAATAACCCAAAGCAGATTTCTAACAGTAAAATTGAGTTTTCCCTCCTAAGGCATTTGGAACCTGCCTTTTGGACGGAGGCTACTAATTCCTAAACAAGCAAAACCGCAAACAACCTCAGGAATATCTCGCCCTCATCACGTTCAGTTTATATCCAACCCATTCTGCCAAGGGAGTCCATGACAGAAAACACATAATTAAAACAACACAATTAAAAACAACACTTTAAAAGAAGCAGCTTATAAACATTCTAAATACAGCTTAAAAGTGAATCAATGATGTTGGGATTGCCAGGAACACCACCGTTCGGCTGTCAAAAGCCCTGGGGGAAATAGGAGTGCTTTGAAATGCCAATAAGAAGCCAAGGAGAGCATCTGCTCAAGGGCCCCCCCGGTCCAGGCTCCGGTTCTCACAGGGGCCAAACAGCTGCTCCAATAGGAGACCAGCAAGTAGGATTGGAGCGCCAGAGCAGCCCTCTGCCCTCCTGCAGTTTCCAGCAACTGGTATCTATACACATTGCTGCCTCTGAGGATGGAGGGCAAAGCACAGCCCTCCTGGCTCAGGGGCATCGATGCCACCCAGAAGACAGGGCCAGCTTGCTTCCTGCAGCTCCGCAGGGGAGGACCGGAGCCAGTGCATTCAAACGGCAAGAAGTCAACATTTCAGACTGGAAGGGTTGTTAGAAAGTGGAACAGACTCCCGAGGCTGGATGGCCACCTGTCCTGCTCGAGTTGAGATTCTTGCATTGCAGGGGGTTGGGCTAGATGATCCCTGAGGGTCCCGTCCAAGTCTACAATTCTACAATTCTGTCACTCATTTGAGGTTTGTAAGCAACAGAGGTTGGATGGCCGCCTCTCAGGGATACTTGAGTTGCGATTCCTGTAATTTCAGAGGGTTGGACTAGATGGGTCTTGGGATTCTATAATTCTATAATTCATTGGAAGTCTCTCTCTCTCTCTCTCTCTCTCTCTATATATATATATATATATCACATTTATTTTCCATTTTATGATACTCGTTCATATCATCACACTCCACTTGACGTCCCTGCCTCTTTAGAGCCTGTCATCTCCCTTCCCTCCAGCCTCATGGCTTTCAAAATTAACCTTTATATCATTGCATTTTGTTCTAATGACACTCATTACAAAAGAACTCAACATTTAAATAAAGGTAGAAAGGTAGAAAACTTCTCATTACAAGTCTTCAGACAACCCTGCTAGTGGTGTTAATTGCTTACAATAATCTTTCAGATATAATATAAATTTACTCCAGTCCTTTAGGAATACTTGAGCTTGCTGGTTTCGGATTTTTCCCGTCAGCTTCGCCAGTTCCGCAAAGTCCATCATCTTCCTCCGCCACTCTTCTTTCCTTGGTCCATTTTGTTTCCATTTTGGGGCTAAAAGAATTCTTGCAGCAGTTGTTGCATACATAAACAGTCTTTTATCTTCCCTTGGTATCTCTTCGCCCACTATACCCAGTAAAAAGGCTTCTGGTTTTTTAACAAAAGTATTTTTAAACATTTTCTTTAACTCATTATATATCATCTCCCAGAAAGCCTTTACCTCTCTACGAGTCCACCACATATGGTAGAAGATACCTTCATTTTCTTTACATTTCCAGCACTCACTGGTTCTTGTCTTATACATTTCAGCAAGTTTAGCTGGTGTTAAATACCATCTATACATCATTTTCATAACATTTTCTTTAAGTGTACTGCATGCAGTGAAATCAATACCTTCCTTCCATAACCTTTCCCATGATTCTAATTGAATATTATATCCAAAATCTTTAGCCCAGTGTATCATCACAGATTTAACCTCTTCATCTTTGGTTTTTCTACAGTGCTTGGATGGTCGGGGGGCTAGACTGCAAAGACATCCCCTTGCCAACAAAGGTCCGTATAGCTATGGTTTTCCCAGTAGTGATGTATGGAAGTGAGAGCTGGACAATAAAGAAGGCTGATCACCGAAGAATTGATGCTTTTTAATTCTGGTGCTGGAGGAGACTCTTGAGAGTCCCATGGACTGCAAGAAGATCAAACCTCTCCATTCGGAAGGAAATCAGCCCTGAGTGCTCCCTGGAAGGACAGATCCTGAAGCTGAGGCTCCAAGACTTTGGCCACATTGTGAGAAGAGAAGACTCCCTGGAAAAGACTCTGATGTTGGGAAAGATGGAGGGCACAAGGAGAAGGGGACGACAGAGGACGAGGTGGTTGAACAGTGTTCTCAAAGCTACCAGCTTGAGTTTGACCAAACTGCGGGACGCAGTGGAAGACAGGAGTGTCCGGCGTGCTCTGGTCCAGGGGGTCATGAAGAGGCAGACACCACTAAACAACAACAACAACAAAACCAACAACGACATGGTGTGGGACCCCCATGACGTGGGCGTGTGAGAAGGGCACGGATCCCTGTGATGACAGGAGGAACAGATCTCCCACTTTCTCTCCGCAGAGCCTTTCAGAAGAAGAGCAGGGCAGGCAGGAAAGGACCACGGCCCAGTGCTAGAAGCGCCTGCTCCGCATGCAGAAGCCCCCAGGCTCAATCCCTGCCGGCAGCATCTCCAGATTGGGCTGCGGGGAAAGCCTCTTAGCCTGAAAGCCTGGAGAGAGGCTCTGCTGCCAGTCAGTGTAGGTGATGCTCAACTCGACAGTCCAACAAGATGGGCCTGACGGCAGCTTCCTCTGCTCCTGTATCTCCAGAACCGTGAAGACTAGAAGCTTGCTATTGATTTTAAGGGAAGTGCTCTAGCTTGGTGGCAAGAGCAGCTGTATTATTATTATTTTATATAGAAGGTCCCATGCTCAGTCCCAAGAAGGCTCCAAGGTGACCACTGCTGCCAGTCAGTGTGGGCAATACACGACTAAACAACAACAACAACAACAACAACAACAACAGACTGGGTGACCCTTGAGGTCCCTCCCCCCTCTGCCATCCCATGATTCTAAGATGCCCTTATCTTTCCCCTGCTTGCGGGTGAATCCAACCCAAGGCCAGCCTTTGTTTCGTCTCCCTGCTGCCCCACGGTGGTGTGGGCTGCACAGTCATCCATGGGTCTGGATGGCCTCTTCTTTTGTGGGTTTCCAACCCACAGCTGAGCCGCTGCAGCCTGGGCTTGTGTGTGTGTGTGTGTGTGTGGTACCAGCCTGGCTGTGGGAGGAGGAAGCCTTTGATGCGGGAGGGATTGTTCTGCAATGCTGCTCCCTTTAATGAGCAGGCTGCCTCGAGGATTCCCGCCAGTCGGCAGGCCTCTTTCGGAGCCCCTGCCCACCCCCTCATCCCTCCCCCAGCCTCCTCCACAAAAAGCAGCCCTGGTCCCTGGCCGACAGCAGCAAATCAACTTCAAATAGTGAGGGGAAGTAATAAAGGCTGCTTACAGGTGGCTGGGAGAAAACATCACAGATGGTTTCCAAAGCTCCTCGGGGATCACGGGATTGTTTATCGGGTTGATTTGCATTAACTTAAAAAGGCCTTATTAAATTCAAAGTTTTCGGCTCCACAGAAGCAGGGAAGGAGTGTCAGTCTGCAGACGGAGCTCTTGTTAAGAAGGTCCAGGAGCGGATTTCTCAGAGCCAGCCTTCCACCAGCCAGGCTGCCTTCTTTGGTAGCCAACTGAACCTTTCACCTTGAAGAGCAGCGGAGGTGACTCCATCTTCTTAACGAGGATCTGGACGAGCTGGAGGGGGGCCAGAGGAGGGGGAACCAACCGGATCAGAGGATTGCGGAGTTGGACAGGATACCAACCCCCTGCAGTGCATCCCTCAGCCATTCCTCAAGCGTCTGAGAAACAGTTGAAGGAGTTGGGCATGTTTCGTGTTGTTGTTGTTTAGACTCCCGCAGAAAGTGGTGGACTCTCCTTCATTGGACATTTTTTAATGGAGGTTGGATGGACACCTGTCAGGGATTCTTGAGCTGCGATTCCTGCATTGCAGGGGGTTGGACTAGATGACCCTTGGGTCCCTTCCAACTCTATAATTATATGATTTTATGATCCCAGCACATCAGAGGTCTTCACTTTCTCCAATTTACTGCAGCTTCAACACCCATCCTTTTCTTAATGAAAATTATTATCTCCATCTGCAAACGAGTGTCCTTTGCTAATAGAGCTCAGGATGCAATGCAGTGCTGCTGGAAATTCAGAAATTGCCGAACTGCATCGAATGACTGAACTTCATCTGAACTGCTTGTCATCCAGCCCAACTTTGGGTACAAAATTCTTCCACCTAATTGCTTGTTCACACTTTCTTGCCGGATCTCTAGACAAAGAATTGGGGGCATGGAACAATCCCTGATTAAGGATCTGCATTCTCTCTGGAGTTGTTTTTTTGCAAAGTCTCTTCCTTGTGGCGTGAGAGAACAAACTCAGCAAAGTTGCTCAGGATTCATGCTGGTGTTTCTGCCAACCCTACAGGCAAAGATGCCCCTTCCACACATGCCATCAGGACACTCTTCTCAACATTTTAGTCATTTATTTCTTGCATGTACATCCTACCTATTCCTTTAAGGAGCTCAATATAATTGTAGAACTGGAAGGAACACCAGGGTCATCAAGTCTAACCCACTGCAAGGCAGAAATCTTTTGCCCAACACGGGGCTTGAACCCACAACTCTTTACGCAGTACAGAGTTAAACTGTGGAACTATTGGTGTTTTGCAACTTTGACCTGTTGCAGGACCTTAGCCAGACCTTAGCAGAGCATACGCAGAGTTCCAGAAAGCAATCAGTTGCAGGCAGGATGGACGAAGCAGGAACAAGACGCTGCTACTAGTAACTTGGTTACTTAGAGGTGTTTATTATTTACAGCAGACTCTACAAGTTACGGTGGTACCTCGGGATGCGAATGGGATCCATTCCGGAGCCCCGTTTGCATCCTGAACAGAACGTAAGACACAATGGCACGTCTGCGGGTGCGCGGGTTGTGTTTTGCTGCTTCCACGCATATGTGTGACATCATTTTGAGTGTCTGCACATGCGTGAGCAGTGAAACCAGGAAGTAACATGCTCCGTTACTTCTGGGTTGCCGTGGAGCACAACTCGAATGCGCTCAACTTGAAGCACATTCAACTTGAGGTATGACTGTACTATATACATGAACAGAAACGGATCTTAACTAGCTCTCTCTTAACAAACTCTTAACAACTCTCAGAACTCAGAACACCACACTGACCAACAACCTGTCCAGTCAGCAAGGTCATAAGTCATCATGCCTGTGTGAGACCTCAACCAATGGTAGAGCTGTATCCAAGGTCCCATATCTTCAGGCAGAATAACTCCTCTGCTCAGTCATCCTTGGCTTTCGGCCAACTTTGTGTGATGCTACACAGAATGGCACGTAGTCAAAAATCCCAACAGGAACTCCTTCCCGCAGGAGACAGGGATGGCCACCAATCTAGATGGCTTTGAAAGAAGATTGGAGAAATTCATGGAGGAGGAGAGGGCTGTTGATGGCTCCTAGCCAGGATGGCTGCACTCTGCCTGCACAGTCGGAGGCAGAACCACTCCTGATTATGGGATGCTGGAAGCCACAGGAGGGGAGAATTGCTCTTGCGCTCAAATCCCACTTTCTAGTTTCTCATTGGTGCATCTGGTTGAAATACCTGAAAAATGAGAAATCCATTGGTGGGATAAAAGACTAGCATGCAAAAATCTACGAAACCTGGGGAAATCCACGAGGGGTTTGTATTCAGGGATATGGATTCTCCTGTGATTTTTCTCCTGACCCACAAGCACATGATGGAAGAAACAGGCCATTATTTCCTGTCTCAGAAGTTTTAAGTGAGTTAGCCACCGAAGCTGAAGCTGAGGCTCCAGTACTTTGGCCACCTCATGAGAAGAGAAGACTCCCTGGAAAAGACCCTGATGTTGGGAAAGATGGAGGGCACAAGGAGAAGGGGACGACAGAGGACGAGATGGTGGGACAGTGTTCTTAAAGCTACCAGCATGAGTCTGACCAAACTGTGGGAGGCAGTGGAAGACAGGAGGGCCTGGCGTGCTCTGGTCCAGGGGGTCACGAAGAGTCGGACACGACTAAATGACTAAACAACAACAACAACATATTTCCCTTCTGAATTCATTTCTATTCTCCCCTTTCCCTAAATCCAAATTGAACATTCTTTGCAAGCAAGGGGTCACGTCTGTGCTCAAGAGCAGCCAGTGAGCCGGACACAATGGGAAGCCCCACCCAGGACCCTGGAGAGAGATGCTGCTCTGACCCAGAGGAAGGCAGTTCCCAGCCTTGCCAGCAGAAACTGGTGTTCTCCGTGTGAACCTGACAAGCTAACAAGTTAATTATTGCTAGGATACCGTAATGAGAAGAAGAGAGCGCAAGGCCTCCAAACAGAGCTAAGTAGTTTGCTGAGACGCGGAAAGGACACGCTGCAAAAGGAACTAATTAACCTGCACAGACAGAAACGAGCGCAGCTGGGAGGACAAAGGGAAGGGAGACATTGAGGAATTCTCCGAAACGTGTTCCTGACCTGAGGCCGCGTGTAAGAACATAAGAAGCGCTTGGTGGATCAGGCTGGTGGACACCTAGTTCAGCATCCTCTTCTCACAGGAGCCAGCCTGATGCTTGTGGGAAACCTGCAAGATTCAAGCACAGGGGCAACACTCTCCCCTCCTGCCGTTTCCAGCAGCTGAGATTCAGAAACCTATTTGGTGTTTCGCAACTTTCTGACTACTTGCAGGACCTTAGCCAGACCTAGCAGAGTATACGCAGAATCCACGGAAGCAGGAACAAGGAAGCAGGAACTTGTAGTTAGGTGTTTGTTATATACAGTGGACTATTTACAGGAACAGAACATGGATCTTTAGCTAGCTCCATCTGACACGACTCACAACTCCTACACTCACTGACACACTGAACCACTGAACCCTGAAATACTGAACTAACACATTCCAGTTAGTAGGCCATTAATTATCACTCCTTTGAGAGAGCTTGACCAATCAGGGAGCTGTCTCCATGTCTCTGTTATCACCAGGCAGACTTACTCCTTCACATGCCCTTCTGGCTGTCGGCCAAACCTTCATTGACTCTGTGTGAGTAGCTGCACGTACACAGTTTCCCAACAGAAGCATGGCTGTCTCCAACTGTGGCGGTAGAGCAGGGCCATTGGGGTCCATAACCATCAATAGCCATCTCCTTCTCCATATATTTTTCTAATCCTCTTTCAAGCTCATCTAAGTCTGCTCCACATTCTTTAGGCACAGCTCTAGACTTTCCAGACCACTTTCCCAATGAAAACCTGGTCTTTGCAGCTGAATTGTGTGGGATGTGATATGTTAGTAGCAGCCAAATACAACATTCCTTATTTTCCTAGAGTGGACATGCAGGGGAATGTTTGGTGCAGCCAGGGGAAGACTTCCTGCTTCCTCCTGGCTGGGACATACTTCCTTTGCATGTGACTAGAGGCGGGTGTGACCTTACCTGTCCAGGTAACAAAAGGGACAAGGCACACAGCTCTCTCTCTCTCTCTCTCTCTCTCTCTCTCTCTCTGACTTCCTTCATCATTGGATCAGCTTTTTAGCTAGAGATGCTCTGTTGGTTTCCAACCAACAGAGGCACTGGGATTATCCCCATATGGGGTAGATCCACATGCATATACTTTGTAACTAAGTCTGCCTTCAGGGATCCAACTGTGAACTGAATGTGAGTAAACTTCTTTTCTATACTCTACACAAGATTGTAACGTGTTTATTCTTTTAAGAGGGAACTTACCAGGAACCTAATAGTGAGAGGGTTAAGTAAGCCTGCAACCAGCTACCCGCTGTGAGTTTAAAAAGGGAATGTGAAACTCTGCTAAGTTCTAGAACTTGCTAGTGCAAGTTAGGAAGGATATTAATAAACAATAGATCCTCTCCTGGGCAAAGGGAAAAAAAGTTCTCCGACACAGAGCAGGAGAGCTCAGACCTGTGCCTAGAGAGCATGGGGCAAAAGGTAAGTGGGGATAAGCCCTTATTCACCATTTTTAAAGCCAAGAAGGCCAACTTATCGCACCCTTTCTTCCTCTGGGAGTCTCTCCTTCCCCTTCACCCGTGGGAGGGCCATCTGCCAGGGACTCCTTAGCTGTGGTTCCTTCATTGCAGGGGGTTGCACAACATGACTCTTGGGGGTCCCTGTCAGCTCTGTGATGAAGCAAGAGGTCTGGAAAGGCTCTTAGGCTGGTGTTCTTAGCAGGCTTCCCCCCACCACCCCACAAAAATTATCATGAGTCTTTCCCAAACCTGGCCTTTTTGCTTGAACTGCTGCTGCCGAGCCCTTGGTTGTTATGCGGGTGTTATGTGCGCATGAGCGCACTGCCTCGCTCCAGAGGAATCCATCTGAGATAATGATCAGCCTGGCTCTGCGCTCATAACCAGGAACCCAGGCGCCACCCAGAAATGATATTTCGAATGCCTGCAAGCGCAAACCACTCGCAGAGGTCAAGAAGACAAAAGGGCACTCCCGGGAACTCCTCGCTCTTATTCATCACTCTGTATGGATTTCCTTTATAAGTGGAAATGTTGCTGCAGACCAAGTTTATTTTTCTCGGTGACAGCAGAGGTGCAAAGAGGCAAGCTGGAAGGAGGGCAAGTTTGAACCTGTGGCTTAGGGGCGGGTTGGTCCTCCGGCACCTCTCACGGTACAACACAAGAGGTTTCCTCAAAAAACCACCAAGCAAAAGAATCAGATCATCAAATTTGCAGATGCTGCCAAAGTGGGAGGGGTAGATAATACAGAATCAGGAGTCAAGCTGACCCTAACAGATTGGAAAACTGGGCCTAAATTAACAAAAGGAATCTCAGTAGGGACATATGAAAGTTTCTACACTGCGGCAGGAAGAACCAGCTGCACAAATACAAGTTGGGGGACACCTGGCTTGCTGGTAGTACATGTGAAAAGGATCTAGGGATCTTGGTGGACCACAGGCTTAACAGGAGTCAGCAGTGTGATGCAGCAGGGGGGGAAAGCTAATGCTATTCTAGGCTGCATCAACAGAAGTCTAGTGTCCAGATCAAGGGAAGACATGGTCCTGTTCTATTCTGCCTTGGTCCAGTGGTGGAGGAAGGGGGCAGGGGTGGCCTCCCCCGGGTGCCATCTCTGGGGGGGGACGACAAGGCACCCTGCAGGATGCTCACACCACCGTCTCCAGGCACTGCGGCACAAGCCGTGTGGAGGATCCTCTGCTTGTGGTTGCAGTGATAGTGGAGGGATCCCACCACCGTCCCGTCAGCAAACCGCCCGGTGGCGCATGCAGATGTGCCGTATGTACGGCACATGTGTGTGCACCATACGTACGGCACATGTGCGGTTGTGCTCGAGTACTGTATGGATGGTGGCGGGATCCTTCCACCACTGTTGCAGCCACAAGCAGAGGATCCCACCGCCGTCTGCACTGCAATCAAGTGGCGCTGTCAGCAAACTGCCTAGCGGCGCATTAGCTGCACCGCTATGTACATGTACAGCACATGTGTATGAGTGATACGTACAGCACCATGCATGCATCATTGTACGGTGCACGTGCATGCATTGTACACAGCAGCGCAGTGCATGCACTGTACCTAGTGGTGCCACACATGCGCCGTACATATTGTGCACGCACATGCACTGCTGGGCAGTTTGCCCCGACACCCCACGCTGGGTGTCAGTTCCCCTTCCTTTGCCCCTGCCTTGGTCAGACCACACCAAGAATACTGGGTCCAGTTCTGGGCAGCCCAGTTTAAGGGACATATTGACAAGCGGGAAGGTGTGCAGAGGAGGGCGACCAAGAGGATCCCGGGTCTGGAAACCAAGCCTGATGAGGAACGCTCGAAGGAGGTGGGTATGTTTAGCCTGGAAAAGAAGAGATATGAGAGTCATCTTCAAATATCTCAAGGGCTGTCCCACAGAAGAGGAACCATCTTGTTTTCTCCTGCTCTTGAGGGGAGGACCAAAACCATGACGAGAAAGGAGACTCCAACTGAACTCCAGGAAGAACTTTCTGATGTTAAGAGCGGAGGTTAAATGGCCATCTGTGGTGAATGCTTTCATAACATTTCTGCTTACGTATGAAGAAAATCTGGAATCCTTGGCAGATGGTCCTCCAACCTCTGCTTAAAAACCTCCTAGGAAGGAGAGACCACCACCTTTTGAGGGAGACCGGTCCACTGTCCAACAGCTCACATCACCAGAAATTTCCTCCTAATGCTTAGTGGAATCTCATTTCTTGGAATTTGGAAATTTCTTAAAAACACTGTCGCCTGGCCCCCATCCCTTCCCACTCTGCACCTCGGCATCCTCTAGAGATGCCCAGGCGTCAGCCGTGGAAATCCTGCCGGGGTGAGGGCACAGGGCAAAGCCACACTGTCCTTTCAGGAGTCCTTTCCCTGTGGATTCTTTGCAAGAGTCTCTTGTCCCCAATCTCATCCCTCCCTCCTTTTGCAACACACCCACCCACATCCCTTTTTGCCTTCCTCACTTCAACAGCCCCGTTTTAATTGGAGAGTCTGGATTCAAAGAGCTGCCTCGGTGGTTCCGTGACTAAGCCTCACTCCGACGTCCTCGCTGAAGAGCCTGGGAAGAAGAGCTCGGAATCTGGATGAAAGACGAAGTTGATCATCCCACCGCCGTGCCTTTGTCCCCTTGTTATTCAGCATTTCACGGCGGAGAATAGTTAGACGGCGCACGATCCGGAGAAGACGCCTATAAATCAATCAGAGCTGCCATCTCCCCAAAAGGAGTATCTCAAGGTCTAGTTGACATTTTATTCTGCCTTTCATGCGCCTTGCATAATGGATGTATCTATCCGGCAGTTTCCCAACTCATAGCGGGAGTGGAGTGCTCAAACATCTCCCGCGGCATTCTGGGAACAACTCAAAATTGTGCTTTCTTGGGTGTGGAAGGGCGCATGCAACCTCGCATGCCAGGGAGAGGGGGGGGGGAATGAAGGATACTGGGGGGGGGGTGGGAAGGCAAGGGTGTGCATTGAGGGGGGAGAGCAGGGGCAAGAGAAAATCCCTGTAGAGCAATGTGAGAGTGGAAACAGTGAGGACTAGAAGTTTGAAAGGGATATGAAGCACACCAGGAAGTCTGGGACACCACAGGGGTAGAGAGAGAAAAGGTGGACTTGGGGCAAGGCGGGCGATTCCACTCCACAGGGCACCGAGCTAAGGAGGAACAAAATTGAGAAGAGCTATAGTTGAGAAGATGCCTTTGGGGCCACCAAATTTTGGGCTCGCATTATGAAAGATTACAAAAGTTCTCCCCTGTTGTGGGAAATGTGGAAGGAAGTCGCTCTTGAGAATGCTCTTCAAATAAGCAAACAACCATCCGTACAATTCGTCATTTCAGCAGATGGGACATGCCAAGGAATTGAGATCGGGAGACTCTCAGCCAGATGAAAAAGGGCTGCATCATGCCCACCAATGACCACTGCTTGGGTCAGATCTAACCCTCTGGGTTTGGGTGATGCCAGAGGGGTTTGCTCCAAGAAGTCAGGAGAGCCATCCTGCTCTTTTGCGAAGCTCAGCAAAGGTGGTCAAGTCTTCCTAGACATGACCAGCCGGCCGACCCATGAGGCAGTGGCCTCTGGGTGGCAGGCTCTGACCAACGCCTCTTCTTCCGCTGCGGGTCTGCCATGTTTGTGTGCCCAGTAGCAGTGGGCAGCACTTGGTGGCTGCCTGGGTGCTGGCGGTGGGTGGATCCACGGTGGACAGCATGTAGCAGAGGAGGAAATGGAGTTGGCAGAGGTGGGGACGCTTTCTGTTTTGTCTCTCGCTGTTCGATGCCCTGGGCCAGTCCTGACCCTGCACACGCCTCCTTAGTCTGTGACACTTTGATCCACATGCCCAAAGTGGCCCTTCCCCGTCTCTTTCCAAGGGCCTTGGGAAGAAAGGAAGACAAGCAGGATTTAGCCAAGAATGCCCCACACCCCACCAGCAAGGGGAGCACAGCTCTTTCGCAGAAAACTTTGCCTACACTCCCAGAGCAGTGCCTTTTGTTTTGCGAAAGGAATTCCTAATAACAGCGCTGGCCTACTTTGCAGGTTGTTGAGTGGATGGATGTGATGTGCGGATGGCTACTCTTCCTTCAGTTTGCATCCAAAGCTGAACCTTGATTTGCCTTTTCCGAAGTGATGCCAGGAGCAAAACACAGCCCACTTTGGAAATCCACGCTTCTAGGGATGCAGCTCTCCCGTCAACTACTGTGTACAAAAATGCATATTCCAAAGTCAAGTGTGCATGATATGTCAATAATAATAACAACAATAACAAAAATACAAAATGCTTTATATTGCAGAGAACTGATCAGCAAACATGTGTATAAAATTGAACTAAAATGCTGATGACTTTTCATGTGACTTTAATTGAAGCACCTGAAGTTTCATGTAAATTGTTCTTATTGCTTCACAGTGATGTGGAGGCATCTCAATCTAGCCAATGGCGTAAGAAGATAAGAAACGTCTGCTGGGTCAGGCCAGTGGCCTAACGAGTCCAGCATCCTCTTCTCCCAGTGGCCAACCAGCTGCCCCAATGGGAACCCCACAAGCAGGATCCAAGCACAAGCACAACTCTGCCCTCCTCTGGCTTCCAGCAGGGCTGAATCCAGCTGGTCTCCATAACTAGCCCTCTTCTAGGGGAATGTGAAAATCCTCTTGCATGGCAAGTACCCTCCCCCCTTGTGAAATGAAGTCACAGGACACTTTATTTAAGGTTAATGGGTGTAAAAGGCCACAACTTTATTGATTACAGGAATTGAAAGGTATTGGCCTTAGGCATTGGTTCCTATCGACTACCCGGCATGGGGACCGGGAAGGGTTAACCACCAACTGGGGGAGTCCTGCTGAAGTGCACCAACTAGGATCCCACAGGTGTCACCACTCGGGGGCGTGTCTTAGGCCCTCACCTCCATAGGCTTCGGACAGGGCAATGCCCCCCGGAGTCCTCTACCGGATTACCCTTTGCTTTGGGGGAAGGTGATGGCACTTCCTTCTCCCTTCATTTGCATAACAATTAATCCCTTCCAATGCCTAACCACCAATACCAGGAAAGTTGCGACGTTTACTACGAGGTAGGCGAAAAAACCAAATGGCTGGAAAATTGCCAAGTGGGAAAATTGCTACCAGGCCCCTTGCAGCGACCAACCGGAGTCCATAGCAAGGTCAGGGAGCTAAACCTAAGGGAGGGCGGGGTGGGAAACCGGAGCAGCTGGAACGGGGAAGAGAGGAAAGTCCCCGGGCACGCCAGCCTGAAATGTTCTAGGCCACGCCTCCCTGGCCCACCGATTGGCTGGCCGGGGTGGTGACGCACTCGAGGATTCCCTTACTTTCACGGGGGCTGTGAGCCAGCCCCCGCGTGCGTGGGGAGGGGGTGGGCCCGCAACCCCACCTCCTCTCCAGCTCGGAAGTGGTTTTTCCAAGCCATCCAAGGTAGTAGCCATGCCTGCCTCTTGTGGGAGGGAGTTCCACCATTTAACTAAGTGCCGTGTGAAGAAGTACATTATTTTATCTGCCTGGAATCCCCCAACATTCATATTCCATGAGTTCTAGTGTTATGAATGAGGGAAGAAGGCTTTTTATAAGCTTCTATTGTGTCACCTCCGACTTGCTTTTTCTCTAAAGCGAATAGTCCCAAGCTTTCCTCTTGGGGGAGCCCCTCTATGGCAGCTTTTGCCGTTCCATGCCTCCTCCTGAGTTGCAAGAAATTTCTAGGGTGCCTCACAGACACCCCAACCTCAGGCTCCCTGCCAAAGAGAAACCCCAGGAAACATGGCCAAGTTGTTTTCTCCCGCAGCGTCTTGAGCTTCTCTGCCCGCCTTCGCCTTCTGCCTTCCACAAACATGATAAATAAAGGCCTCCTGATACCAGTGCGGCTAATTACAGAACATGCAATGACAGGCCGCGAAAGAGAGAGAAAATGCATATTCCCTTTCATTAACTTTTCAAAGCTTACTGATTCTGCGGAATTGTTGCAGCAAATTGAGCAAATTGTAAATGATGTATGAAGTTAAAAATTCATGCCTCCTCCTTGCGTGGGGAGAGAGACAACACAGCTCTGCAATGAGGGCAGGCCGGCTGGGAAGGAGGGCTCAACCCTGGCAGCGCCCAAGGAACTCTCCCCCAAACTCACTCCAATGGAAGAGGCATCGTCTGGTCCAGACTGGCAGGCTGGCATCATCAAGCAAAACATCCGTTTCTGATTCAGCTCTGGGCCAGTGGGGTTCATGGGCATTGCACCTCCCCCAGGGGGCTGTAGTTTTGGAAGGGGTGAAGGGGAGCTTTAAGGCAGAATATTTGGCACCCTCTCCAAACTACAGCTCCCAGACTTTTTGGGGAAAGCCAGGACAGGTGCACTGGTATCAGAAAACCAAGGTGAGCTTGCAGCATTGATTGTTGTTGTTTAGTCATTTAGTCGTGTCCGCCTCTTTGCGACCCCCTGGACCAGAGCACAACAGGCACTCCTGTCTTCCACTGCCTCCCTCAGTCTGGTCAGACTCATGTTTGTAGCTTCGAGAACACTATCCAACCATCTTGTTCTCTGTCGTCCCCTTCTCCTTGTGCCCTCCATCTTTCCCAACATCAGGGTCTTTTCCAGGGAGTCTTCTCTTCTCATGAGGTGGCCAAAGTCTTGGACCCTCAGCTTCAGGATCTGTCCTTCCAGTGAGCACCCAGGGCTGATTTCCTTCAGAATGGATAGGTTTGATCTTCTTGCAGTCCATGGGACTCTCAAGAGTCTCCTCCAGCACCATAATTCAAAAGCATCCATTCTTCGGCGATCAGCCTTCTTTATGGTCCAGCTCTCACTTCCATACATCACTACTGGGAAACCATAGCTTTTACTATATGGACCTTTGTTGGCAAGGTGAGCAGCATTGATAACCTGCCCAAAAAGTGTGTGTCTGTTTGTCTGGTGTTGATGCCAACAGCAACAACAGTTTGAATCCATACCCCAACCAGTCCCAATGGTCTTGGGCTGGATAACATTGAAATCAATTTTGTATTTTTACTTATAATAATAATATTAGAATGGTTGGGTTGGAAGTGACCCCATGGACCATCTCGACCAGCCCCCTGCCATGAAGGAATCTCGGTTAAAGCATACTTGACAGATGGCCATCCAACTTCTGCTTAAAAACCTCCAAGGAAGGAGAGCCTACCACTTTTTGAGGAAGTCTCTACCACTGTCAAATCTCCTTTCTTGGAACTTGAAGCCAATGGTGCGAGTCCTACCCTCCAGAGCAGGAGAAAGGAAGTTTGATGGTGCTGGTAAAAGGTGGAACGATTGGGCCACCAAGAGGCAAGATGGCGCCAGCATTTCCTCTCCACAGTCGTGCTTGTGCTCTTAGAATGGGAGCAGCAGCCTCTGAACTGCAGGAAGCTGCAAAATGATATAACAAGGAGGGGGTTGGGGTGGGGTGGTAATTTGAAGTGCCAGCAGTTGTTTTTTTTTTTCCTATTTAAAAATGCCCCTTCCATGTGTCATGGCAAACCATTCAAGATATGAATGTAAATTGTTGGAGCTCTTTGTAAAAAAATGGTTTTAAAAATTGCATTTCCAATATAAAGGTGCTGGGGATGGCGAATATTTAAAGGATTTCTTTTCTCCCTTTCTTTATATAATTGCGAAAGAAAAGCAAGTAAGTGATGCAATAAAGGGATACAATCAAAGCAATAAAGCAGAGCTGTCTTCCCTTCTGTCCACACTTCCCAGGCACAGCTCTGCACTTCCAAGCGCTGCGTCCGAGTGCTTTTCCTTTTCCTTTTGGCCCTGTGCTTTCACTCTTTCCTGCTGCACCAGAGCAAACAGCAGTCCGTGGAAACCCTCAATTGCTGTTCATTCCAATTCAGCAGGACTCCAGGACTAAAGGGGGAAAAGAAAAGCTTTGGGATGGAGTGTTTTAAATTGCAGAAATTGTGGGTGAGCCCTAAGAGGAGGTTCTGCTACAGATTTGAGGTTATCCAGCAGGAAGCGAGTATTGTCCCTTCTGGAGAGGCTGCCCCACTGCAGTCTCCGCCGGATCAGGCCAGCGGCCCATCTAGTCCAGCATCCTCATCCCACAGTGGCCAGCCACATGCCCCAATAGGAAACCCACAAGCAGGGGCTGAGCACAAGAGCAACTCTCCCCTCCTGACATTTCCAGAAACTGGTAGTCATAGCATTCCTGCCTGTGACCACAGTCCCATCGATAGTCCTCTCCTCCTCCTCCTCCATGAACTTCTCCAACCCTCTTTCAAAGCTATCCCAATTGGTGGCCACCTCCGCCTCCTGTGGGAGGGAGTTCCACAGTTTAATTGTGCGCAGAGTGAAGAAGGATTTTCTTTACTCTGCCCGTAATCTTCCAAAGTTCAGCCCAAGCAAAGGATAAGTAATGATAGGCGCCTTCTCCTGGCTCCTCAGCATCATTTTCACCGGTAAGCTTCCAGTTCATCAGAGTTGTCAAGAAAGGCATAATGTTCATGCCGAAACATCAGGCATTCCTGAAAGCACATGGAAATGAGTCTCATGGCATTCAATGCACACGAGCATCAGCCATGCTCCATCAGCTGCTATATCTGCACTATTTTCCCCTACATAATCTCAGCATTGCTTTGCACGGCTTGCAAATAGCCGTGTAATATTTCTGTACCTTGCTTTTGACTGGAGACCTGATATACAATGCAGGATTTGCCTGGTTGCATCTTATAGAATCAAAGAATGGTAGAGTTGGAAGGGACCCCGAGGGTCATCCAGTCCAACCCCCTGTAAGGCAGGAATCTCAGCTCAAGCTTCCAGGACAGATGGCCATCCAACCTCTGCTTAAAACCCTCCAAGGAAGGAGAGTCCACCAAATCTTGTGGGAATCTCTTCCACTGCCAAACAGCTCTTACTGTCAGAAAGCTGGTATTTAACTCCTCGCAAATTAGCGAAAATGTATAAAACAGGCTCAAATGTATGCTGGAAATGTAAGGAAAAAGAAGGCACCTTTAATCATATGTGGTGGAAATGTAAGGTAGTAAAAGGATTTTGGGAAATGATATATAATGAGTTTAAAAAATGTTTAAAATAACCTTTGCTTTAAAAAAATAGAAGCCTTCCTTTTAGGAATTCTAGGTGCCAAAATCCCATGGGAGCAGAAAATACTTTTTATGTATGCAACCATGGCTGTGCGGATGTTATTGGCCCAGAGATGGAAAGAAGATAAAGTCTACACCAGAGAAGAATGGCAGGTGAAGTTGATGGACTATGTCGAAATGGCTAAAATGACTGGAAGAATCAGAAATCAGGAAGATCAAAATTTTAATAAAGAATGGGGGAAATTTAAAACTTATCTTAAAGAGCATTGTAAACAGTTAAAATTGTTAGTAGAATTGGAATATCACTTGCAGTTAAACGATGAATTTTGGATAAAAGATGCAGGAGAAAATGATTAATAATAGGACCCACAAAGGGGAAGATGGAAGTCCAGGAGATTCCTTGGAATCTTGTTTTTATGATCTATGTTTGATATATGATTGTAAAATTTTAATCAGAAAAAACACACAAATAAATATTATTATTTTTTAAAGCATCCCTGACATTTGGCCACCCAACCTCTTCTGAAAAACCTCCAAGGAAGGAGAGTCCACCACCTCCTGAGGGAGACCGTTCCACTGCCAAACAGCTCTTAACCAGAGCCAGAGTTGCATCTCTTGGTTTCTTCTTGTTTTTGTTATTGCGATTGGTTTGATTTATATTGCATTTATATATATATATATATATATATATATATATATATATATATCTCATAGGGATGCGAGTGGCACTGTGGGTTAAACCACAGAGCCTAGGACTTGCCGATCAGAAGGTGGGCGGTTCGAATCCCCGCAACAGGGTGAGCTCCCGTTGTCCCTGCTCCTGCCAACCTAGCAGTTCGAAAGCACGTCAAAGTGCACGTAGATCAATAGGTACCACTCCGGCGGGAAGGTAAACGGTGTTTCTGTGCACTGCTCTGGTTCGCCAGAAGCGGCTTAGTCCTGCTGTACGCCGCCTCCCTCGGCCAATAAAGCGAGATGAGCGTCGCAACCCCAGAGTCGGCCACGACTGGACCTAGTGGTCAGAGGTCCCTTCACCTTTACCTATATTGCATTTTGTGTTGAGATCTTTCAATAGAAATACTTACTGAAATTGGGAAGCCGAGGAACAGAGAAGCGAAAAATGGCCCATTTGCCTTTCTCTGCATCTCTCGCCTCCTGTTAATTCTGCATTGTGCAGGATGGATCCCTGCCTTTTGTGCCCCCTCCACATGCTGCCAATTAGCTGCCAGTGGACCCATAATTAAAGTGCCTCTCGGGAAGCCGATCTGGCCCCGTTTGGTGCCAGGGAGAGGAAGGAGGCGAGGCGTCTCCGGAGAGAATGCCGTCCAAAGCCCAAAGCCCCCTTCCTGGCTCCTGCGCTTCCAGGAACACCCGGATAGCCTGGGATTTGCTTTCAATATAGCTAAAGCTTCTTGATTGCGGCTCCATCCTTCAGACATGTCTCGAGAAGCTGAAAGCCTAACATTAAACATTTCCTGATGAATATATTAATTATTGTTCTCCCGAGCCGAGGCGGGCTTGGAGGAGAAGAGCGCGGCAATGTCACACTTGAATTAGAGTCTTTTGCAACTTAATTACACCCCGGTTGACTCTCTCTGGGGCAGGCGCTCCTGGCCGGTGTCAGGACGGAAGGACGCGAGCACTTCAAGCGCAAGAATTAGACCCCAGCAGCCCATCAATCCGCTCCATAATCTACCCAAATGCTGGCGGCAGATGCGAAAGCAGAGTCCAAGGGGAGGCAGGAGGGGAACTGCTTATCAAGCGTCAGATGTCTTAAGTATGATGGACGTGTTTTCACTCCGTTGTTGCCTTACAGATTTCCTGCAAGACAGCAGCACGCAAGATGTAATTTGCTTTAAACAAGAATATTCATTTCCCCTCTTTCTTAGCTTCCGGCCCCTCTCCTAAACACTCCACAAAGGCACTGTAAAGAGCGTGGAATCATGTAGACTTGGAAGGGAACCCCAAAGGCCATCCAGTCCACCTCTCTGCAATGCAGGAATCACAGCTGAAAAATCCCCATCAGGGCTTATTTTGGGGGTTGATTTTCAAGGTTTAAATTGGGGGTGGGGAATCTTCAGCTCAGGGGCCAGAGGCAACCCTCCAAGGCTCAATTTTAATGAAGAATCTGGGAATAACTTTCTGATGGGAGAGCTGTTTAGCTGAGATTCCTGCATTTCAAGGGGTTGGGCTAAATGGCCCCAGTGGCGTAGCAAGGTCAGGTGGTACCCAGTGGGGGGAATTTCTTGTCACCCCCCCATTGATTTTTTTTTTTTTGCCTGCAAATATAGTTTGAATTTATTTCAATTTTTTTTTGGGGGGGAGACAAAGTTGTTGAGCTTTTTTTGGGGGGGGGAGCCAGAGTTGTTGAGTTTTTTCTGCAGAGATTGCATGCCTTGTGGCGAGGAGGAGTCTGCCTGCCACCGTACAGCTGAGCGGGGAGCCGGGGGGGGGGGCTTCTTTTAAACTTTTTAAACAAGATTGTGTCATGTCTATACTTTTTAAGAGGGATATAAGGGAATTACCAGGAATCTTGTATTGAGAGGCTAAAACTAGCCTGCAACAAGCTAACTTTGTAACTAAGTCTGCCTTCAGGGATCCAACTGTGAACTGAATGTGAGTAAACCTCTTTTCTATACTTTACACAAGATTGTGGCGTGTTTATTCTTTTAAGAGGGAACTTACCAGGAACCCAATAGTGAGAGGGTTAAGCAAGCCTGCAAACAGCTATCTGCTGTGCATTTAAAAGGTGAATGTTAAAACTCTGCTAAGTTATAGAACCTGCTAGTGCAAGTTAGGAAGGATATTATTAAACAAGATATCCTCTCCTGTCTCCCTGGACTTTCCCACAAATTGGAGCAAAACTCTGCAGAAAACCCAAATTTCTGTTTTTCCTGTTGTGTTAAAGAGTGGATTTTCCTGGCAGGGCAAAGAAAAAAGAAATTCTCTGACACAGGGGCTGGATGATCATCAGGGATGCTGTGGATTTCTTGCATCAGCAGGGAACTGGATGAGACGATGCCTTCTGAAGGTCCCTTGACAGGGATGGGGAAGAAATTTGGTTTGGCTGACATTTTAATGCAAGCCTAGGTAATGCAAGTTACCTGAAACATAGAATCATAGAATCATAGAGTTGGAAGAGACCACAAGGGCCATCGAGTCCAACCGCCTGCCAAGCAGGAAACACCATCAGAGCACTCCTGACATATGGCTGTCAAGCCTCTGCTTAAAGACGTCCAAAGAAGGAGACTCCACCACACTCCTTGGCAGCAAATTCCACTGTCAAACAGCTCTTACTGTCAGGAAGTTCTTCCTAATGTTTAGGTGGAATCTTCTTTCTTGTAGTTTGGATCCATTGCTCCGTGTCCGCTTCTCTGGAGCAGCAGAAAACAACCTTTCTCCCTCCTCTAACAAGGCAAGAACTGGCCCCAAAGACAGCCCGGATGATTCCCCTGTGCCCAGCTCCAGTCAACAGTCTGGCTGCAGTACTTTGGGATAGTCAAGGAGTCCCAGCACTTTTTAAAAGCAGCCCCACATAGGGCATGTTAAAGGTAAAGGTAAAGGGACCCCTGACCATTAGGTCCAGTCGTGTCCGACTCTGGGGTTGCGGCGCTCATCTGGCCAGCATGACTAAGCCGCTTCTGGCGAACCAGAGCAGCGCACGGAAAGGGCGTTTACCTTCCCGCTGGAGCGGGACCTATTTATCTACTTGCACTTTGACGTGCTTTTGAACTGCTAGCTTGGCAGGAGCAGGGACCGAGCAACGGGAGCTCACCCCGTCGCGGGGATTCGAACCGCCGACCTTCTGATCGGCAAGCCCTAGGCTCTGTGGTTTAACCCACAGTGCCACCCGCATGTTACAGTGGTCCAAATGGGACGTAACAGACTTGCACTTGTCCCGTGTCTAGAAAGCATGAATCTGAGCAGTTTTCCCTTTGTCCCTGTTTAGGAAAGTTTTAAATGTTTGATCTTTTACTGTGTTTTTAATATCCTGTTAGAAGCTGCCCAGAGTGGTTGGGGAGACCCGGCCAGATGGGCGGGGTATAAGTAATAAATTACTATTATATTTATTATTCTAGATGCAGGTCCCATCAGTTTTGGTCTTGCCCCGCTGCATTCCTCTGGAAAACTCACTCTTTCACAATGAATCAGAGCAAATGTCAATCCGGAGAAAACCTGGCAGACATTTCCTCCGATTCAGCAGCCAGGATCAGGTTCCCCTGGGGGGGGGGGGAGGTCGGGCAAAGGCACATCTCAATGGCCCTGAGGTGTGTGTCTCACATTTCTGAACCTTGGAATGTAGTTCTCCATATAAAAACATAGAAAGTGGGGGAATGTGTGGAAGGTGAGGGAGAGTGGGCATAATTGGCTTAGTGAAAATTGTGTACAAAAATGTGCTGCATTAGAGGAAGCTGATTGCAGAAAATGTGGCAGGACAAACTGCCTCCATGAAAAGTCCCTAGGACTCCGCCTCTAGAGACCGACCGGGATTAAGGAACACGGCAAACTCTTTGCTGAAATGAAGGAATTTAAGTCTGAAATCCTTCTGCATGTTTTGCTTTTCGCCTCCAAACGACAACAAAAAATGAGTGAGCTGGAAGAGAAGCTTAATGAACTGAAAAACAAGTCAGACAAAAATAATATTTGTGTCTTAGGGCACCCTGGGGACTTGTTGGATGGAGATGCGACACAATTTCTCCAGAAAACTCTGCCAGAGGGCCTTATCTGTCCCATCATAACCTCTACCCTTAACTCTGGGGGGAACCAGGAAACTGCTCCACAGCTGTGGAAAACCAGGCAGCGCCTGAGCATGTGAAGAAGGAGGGGAGTTTTAAGGCGGAAAGAAGTTTGGTGACAAGGACTTTTTCATGCAGCGCTTATTTAATCCATGGCACTCGCTACCAGAGGAGGCAGTGGGGGACACCAACTTGGATGGCTTTGAAGAGGATTGGAGAAATTCATGGAGGAGGAGAGGGCTATCAGTAGCTATGATCTGCATCCCTGGTCAGATTCAGCATCGCTTCTGAATACCAATTCCTGGAAATCACAGGAGGGGAGAGTTGATGTAGCGATCAGATCCTGTTTGTGGGTTTCTCACTGGCATCTGGTTGGCCACTGGACTAGATGGGCCACTGGCCTGATCCAGTAGGCTCTTCATACACCCTTATGTTCTTATTACAACTCTTAGGAGCTAACCAACTTGATTTGAAAGACCACGTGTCTCTGTGTTCTGGAAATTTCATAGGGCTGGTTTGCAAAGGTGAATTGTTGTTGTTGTTTAGTCGTTTAGTCGTGTCCGACTCTTCGAGACCCCCTGGACCAGAGCACGCCAGGCCCTCCTGTCTTCTACTGCCTCCCGCAGTTGTCTTTGTCCATGGAGTTTTCTTGGCAGGGATACTGGAGTGGCTTGCCGGTTCCTGCTCCAGGTGGATCACGTTTGGTCAAAACTCTCCACTATGACCTGTCCATCTTGGGTGGCCCTGCACAGCATAGCTCATAGCTTCCCTGAGTTATTCAAGCCCCTTCGCCACGGCAAGGCAGTGATCCATGAAGGGGAAAGGTGAATGATGTCCATGCAAATTTTCTCTTCCCAAGAGGTCCCATGGAGAAATAAGAACTCACATCCTGTGGTGTTTTCTCATTGGCACGATGACCAGCCAACGAGAATGTAGAGAAATGAAGATGGGGAAAAATGAGAAACTGAGAAACATCAGTCTGGGCAGATTCCACTCTATCTATTCACTCTTACTTCCTTCAAGAAATGTGGGACAAAACCACACATTGATAAACAATGGGACTTATTCTCACGGGAGGCAGTGCTGATCCCCAACCTTGATGGCTTTAAAATGGGGTGGCAAAAATTCCTGGAGGAGGAGAGGGCTACTGATGGCTCCTAGCCACAAGAGAGGCTATGGTCTGCCTCCACAATGCTTCTGGAAACCACAGGAGGAGAGAAAGGAGAGGGGTCTTGCACTCAGATTCTGCTTGTGGGTTTCCCAGTTGGGCATCTGCTCAGCCCCTGGCCTGATCCAGCAGGCTCTTCTTATAGTCCTACCCCCAACCATAAGATGCAGATGGAGAGAATAATTGGGTGCACTCTTCCCACCTTGGATCAAATCTATGCTTCCAGGTGCCATAAGAAAGCTGCAGAGATAGTGCAGGTTAGTGCGCACCCCAGAAATTATCTCTTTCAGCTTTTGCCTTTTGGAAGAAGGTACAGGGTTATAAAGACCAGGACTAGCCGCCTGAGAAACAGTTTCTATCCAAATGCAATTTTGGTTTTAAACGCAGTGTAAAGTAGTCTCTATGGGAGTATATTGTATTTAATTATGGGGTGTCAGAGGTTTTAGGGGGCTAACCAGGCTGGGATAGCTGGGATAGCAGGCTGGTTGGTTTTTGAACGTCTGATGTAGATTTTTTTCAATTTTGTTGTTCTGTATGGGACAATGACAATAAAGATTAACGTATCGTATGGATGAGGAGAGCAACCGGGAGGGCTTCCCATTTCTTGGATATCTCCACAAAGAAAGCCAAAGAGAGGGAAGGAGGGAGAGAGAGAACGCCTGCTGTCAAAGATGGGAGCAAGCTTGTTTTCTGCTGCTCCAGAGGGGAGGACCTAAATCAATGGAATCAAATTACAAGAAAGGAGATTCCAATTAAACCTTCGGAAGAACTTTCTGTGGGTAGAAGCAGAACGGACTCCCTTGGAAGGCAGTGGACTCTCCTGCCTTGGAGGTTCTTCAACAGAGGTTGTATGGGTTATGTAGCCATGACTCCTGCGTCACAGGGGTTGGACTTTCCAACTTGACAATTCTAAGATTTGTGCAAACCACAGATTCGACAGCCACCAATTCTGCCTTCTTCTCACAGCTGAACCCTGAGGAGCTCCTGTCGCCAGTGTTGCCAGGGACTCTTGCTCTTCTCCTTGCAAGCAAATGAGTGATCTCCCGCCCCACATATTCAATAAGCCCCAGGCTCCAGGCCTCCACCTGTCTGCTCCTGCTCCTTCTCCTGCCTTGGTGAGTGAAGGAGTTTGTCAGGGAGAAGGAGATGGATTCCTCCTCTTCATCAGTGGGCAGCGGAGATGAAGCAAGAAGCTAGCCAGGGTCTTTTACAGTGGACAAATGTCAGAAATGTGGGTTGCCACACCCAGCTGCCACTTCCAGGTGTGATCCCTCCATTGCAGGGGGTTGGACTAGACGACCCTTTGGTCCCATTCTGCTCTTCTCTGCATGCACCATGTACTGTGGTCTGGCTTGTGTGAACCCTGCATGGATGGAGGTGGGGACCTCTAGCCTCTGGAGAAGGAAGCAGACCTGCCGACTTACTCGTTTCCTCTCGCTTAGCGGCTTAAAGTATCTGCATAGAGGGAGATGGGTGGATATTGCTTCTGTAGTGCTCATTAGCCTCTAATTTGGACCATTAAATGCAGAGTCTTGTTCTGATCAGTTCTATGGAGAAATTAGAAAATAAAATAAAAAATGATGGAGCCCTTTTGCGCAAGATAATCTGTCTTACTGGCAGCTTCCATCAACTTTATTTAATCACGGCTTTTTAACAACTAAAAGATAACGAGGCATGAATGTACCTCCTTCCGCTCTTTTAATTACCTCTATCTTTCTGGATCTCCAAAGGAGATGGCTGCCGATCTTATTGAAGGCCTTTTATTTACTGTAAAGAGAGGCACGTGTGTGAGCTGCAAATTTAAATCAAACTTTAGCAGGCTACCAGCAGACTCCAGATGTTGCCAAGATTTGGGCTGCACATGACTCTTGGGAGCCTCTCGGTGAGGCTCATTCGCTTACAGAACCACAGAACCATAGAGCTGGAAGGGGCCCTGAGGGTCATCCAGTCCAACCCCCTGCGAGGAAGGAATTACAGCTTCTCTGAGAGGCTCCTGAGTTCTCGTTCCAGGCTGGTCCTGAATGGAATCCATTGCTGTGTTTCACATTTCCCCTAACTTGGCCCTCCAGATGTTCTGGGACTACAATTCCCATCATCCCTGACCACTGGTCCTGTTAGCCAGGGATGATGGGAGTTGTAGTCCCAAAACATCTGGAGGGCCAGGTTTGGCCATACCTGCCTTAGACCTACCCAGCAAGCCTGGAGAGGAAATAAAATGTGATCCAGAGCCCTGTAGATTTGGACAAGGCACAGTTAGGTTTCTTACTTCACCAGTTTCCAGTGGCGCCACACCAGAAGGAAAATGTGTCCCCATTCCTTTGTTTATTAATCATTTTGCTTTTCCTGAACTATGGAGCCGACAGTTTTTGTAACGACGTAAGAGGTTACCTGATAGAAATTTATAAAGTCTCACGTGGCATGGAGAAAGTGGATAGATAAAAGTGTTTCTCTCTCTCTCTCATTAAACGAGAACTCAAAGATGTCCAATGGAACTGAATGTTGGAAGAGTCAGAAGAGATAAAAGGAAGTCCTTCGTCACATGCCACATGGTTGAGCCATGGAGCTCCCTCCCACCAGCGGCAGAGCCAGCCAATCGGGCTCCTGGGGCGGCGCACGTGCCCTGTGCCCGGGGCGGGGCCAGCCACCTCATGTCAGTATTTCCATCCCTCCCATTGCAAAGATCACCAGATCATGTTTGTTTTACTTTCTGTCTGGAGGGGGTGGAAACCACTCTTCCAGACTTCCGGCCCTAGCACTGTACCCGTTTTTCTTTGATCTGTCTAGAGACTAGATGGCAGTATGAGAGTGCTGACTCTCTCGTGCATGTCCATTATGTTCTTATATTTGCTTAATCAGTAGAAATAAAATGAGGTATGCAGCGAAACCTCCACAGTATGTTTTCTGTTCCTCTACTGCTTTTGAGGGGCTCACAATAGCAAATGTGAGTCCACTGCACCAGGACCTATTCCTCGGGAATGCTGTGCTGCTGTTCCTGCGTTCCTGTGATAGAAGAAGGTGCTCCCAACACCCAGCCCATGCAGGCACTGAAGACGTGGGCTGTACATGGGTGTGCGGCCACCTGTGGAGGTGGAGCCAGCCGCCCGTGGGTCAGGGAGGCCAGGGCAGGAAATTCTGAGAGGCCTCCAACAAGTCTGCTGGCCTCCTCCCACTCAGCCACCCTATAGCTGGGGGGAGGCAGCGGGCAGACTGTTTGGGGCAGTGCGGAGCATACGGGCACCCATACCACCATGACACTCCCAGGAGAGACACGTGACTTGAGCGCGCTGCAGGCCCCATGGTGAGTCCCACCTGGCCCGCCCCCACTGCCCCCCTTCCTCCACCCCTGCCTCCCACAGGAGACAGTGATGGGCACCAACTTTGATGGGTTTAGAAGAGGATTAGGCAAATTCATGGAGGAGGAAAAGGCTTTTGATGGCTTCTAGCCAAGATGGTGGTGCTCTTCCTCCGATTCCATGGTTGGAGGCAGCAATGCTTCTGAATACAAGTGTCTGGAAACAGCAGGAAGGGAGAGGGCTCTTGGGCTTGAATCCTGCCTGCAGTTTTCCCTTTGTGGCATGTTCGCATTGAGAAGAGAAGGCTGGACTAGGTGGACCACAGCTGCAACCAGCAGGTGCTCTTCTTGTGTTCTTATGGGTCAAACTGAAAGAAGGTGATCTAGTCCTGCCTCTTTTCTCACCTCAGAGTGGTCATATTTTGCAGATGCTTGATGTCTTCCACAGCAACTACTCTATTCCAATCTTAAAAATGGAAAGCGGAATGGTCAACAAAAGAGATTCAAAGACTCTCTCGAGGCAAATATAAAAAAATGTAGTATAAACACCAACAATTGGGAAACACTGGCCTGCAGGCGCTCTAGTTGGAGAACAGCCTTGACCAAAGGTGTCATGGGCTTTGAAGATGCTCAAACTCAGGATGCGAGGGAGAAACATGCTAAGAGGAAGGCATGCTTGGCAAACCCTCATTGTGATCAACTCCCACCTGGAAACCAATGTCCCCACTGTGGAAGGACGTGTGGATCCAGAATTGGCCTCCACAGTCACTTACGGACTCACTGTTAAAACCGTATTCATGGAAGACAATCTTACTCAGCTATGAGGGATCAAAGGAGGAGAAGGAAGAGATTTCAGAACTAGAATGGGTCATTTTTACCCTACCAAAAAAACCCAAAAAACCATTCAGGAGAGAGGAGTGCTGGATTGTCTAAGGGAAATGGACCCCCATAACCTTCTTCCGTTCATCTTTCTGTAGGCATTCCTGCTTGTGGGCCACTGGCCCATGAAAGTGGGCATTTGGTTTTCCTTGCGCTGCAGAGCCCAATCAGTGTTGCACATCCCTTCCAGATCGTTGTCTATAAACGGCTCCAAATCGTGCCTCATGTACTCCAATAAAGAAAGCCATATAATTCAGATCAGATGAGAGCAGCCACAATAAAACAGATAATGGCACTGTGGATGTGCTGCCCATAAGCCCTTTATCTACATTAATTAATCACAATACCACTGAGAAGTCAGTGGGATTGTGAAAGGCATACAGAGACGTGTTGGGGAATCAAAACTTCCCAGACAATGAATGTCACAAAATGAGCTGCTGTTCCCTTGGAAGTCTAAAGAGGCCTGATGGGCTCACGATTGTGGAGATTCTGACTAAACATTGGGAAGAACTTTCCAACGATGGTATGAGCTGTTTGACAGACTGAGAGGAGATAGGAGAGCCATCTTCAAGTATCTCAAGGGCTGTCGCATGAAAGAGGGAACAAGCTTCTTTTCTCCTGCTCTGGAGGGGAGGACACAACCAATGGCTTCAAGTTACAAGAAAATAGATTCCGACTAAACAGCAGGGGAAAGTTTCTGTCAGTGAGAACTGTTAAGACAGTGGAATGGTCTCCCTCAGGAGGTGGTAGACTCTCCTTCCTTGGAGGTTTCTAAGCAGAGGTTGGATGGTCACCTGCCATAGATGCTTTAGTTGAGATTCTTGAATTGCATGGGGTTGGACTAGATGTCCTTTGAGGTCCCTTCCAACTCTATAATACTTGTTGTTGTTTAGTGGTGTCTAACTCTTCGTGACCCCCTGGACCAGAGCACGCCAGGCACTCCTGTCTTCCACTGCCTCCCGCAGTTTGGTCAAACTCATGCTGGTAGCTTCAAGAACACTGTCCCACCATCTCGTCCTCTGTCGTCCCCTTCTCCTTGTGCCCTCCATCTTTCCCAACATCAGGGTCTTTTCCAGGGAGTCTTCTCTTCTCATGAGGTGGCCAAAGTCTTGGAGCCTCAGCTTCA
The DNA here is from genome assembly GCF_965153285.1 of Podarcis tiliguerta. Taxonomy (NCBI): domain Eukaryota; kingdom Metazoa; phylum Chordata; class Lepidosauria; order Squamata; family Lacertidae; genus Podarcis; species Podarcis tiliguerta. The sequence continues at coordinate 134,186,169 of NC_139534.1, read as the reverse complement.
GGATCTGTCCTTCCAGTGAGCACTCAGGGCTGATTTCCTTCAGAATGGAGAGGTTTGATCTTCTTGCAGTCCATGGGACTCTCAAGAGTCACCTCCAGCACCATCATTCAAAAGCGTCAATTCTATGATTCTATAATTCTCTAACTCTAGATCAGTGGTTCTCAACCTTTTTTGCCCATGCCCCACCTAAGCATCTCTAAAATCCTGATTCCCCTCCCCAGGACATATAATTCTTATTATTCAAAAAGTGAACTCCTATTCACATGGAGGAAGCCTAAAAGGCCATTACCTGTTAAGAACTCATTCTCAAATTGCCCCCCTTAAAAATCCAATTGCCCCCTGTGGGGCATGTGCCCCATGTTGGGAACCACAGCTCTAGATGTCCTCTCTGTGCAAGGGACAGCACTTCCACGAGGACACATATTTTTGGGAAGAGGCTGAACAGTTGAGACATTTTCGGCACCAACAAAAAAGTTTGTGGAAATTGTGTGCAGCTTTTCGGCTTTAAGCAATCCGGCGTTGCCAGATAGAAAAGTGAAGCTGAGTATTCTGTTTGGCTTCCTGCAAAAGCGAAGGAGGGTGACGTGATTAGAGCAGCAAAAGAGGCAAATGAGGGAGAGTTCTGGAGAGAGGCGAGGAGAAGGCTGAAGTCATCTGGACAAGAGATGAGGAGGACCGAGGGTTCGTCTGTTTCCTTGCCAAAGAGACACATGTGTCTTTGCTTGGATAATAGCCTGCGGGTGCAAGGCAGTCCCTGTCCTGCGGGTGCCCAGAAAGCACCATGGACTGGAAGGACCAGTTCCCCAATGAAAGAGGAAACTTTGGAAGAAGCACATCATTTGCCAGTCCTCCTCGCTGCAGAGAGAGAGATGAAACAGACTTTGCTGTCCTTTGCTAGTCTGGCCTCCGTCCGCCGGCTGTGTCCGCTCAGGCCATGAAGAATTCATCAGAGTCCAGTTAGGTTCAAAGGCATTTTATATGAAATAATCATAATAACAAGCTTTGCAGGCAGGGAAAAAAAATATGGGCTGGAAGACCATCAGGCCGCACAGCAAATGTTCTGTTTCGTCCAAGGCAGGAGATGCACAAGCAGCTTCTGAAAAGAGACCTTTTTCCCCTGAACACAGAAAAAAACATGTTGGCAGCAGGTGGAAAGAGGAACGGGGGGGTTGGGGAGAGAGAAGTCTGTGAAGTTAGTGGCTGAGCCCCTGCAAAGACAGACGACCAGGTTCTTGGACACAGAAAAGGCATTGCAAGGCGGGGGCAGGGGGGGTTAGAGGGAGGAAGCAGATGTCTGGCTTCAGGCAAAGAGTCATGTCCTGCTTGCACTGTGAACATAAAATACTAGAGCATCTTCAGGGGAAGGTGAGAGGAAATCTACATTTATGCGTATAAACAGGAGCAGAATCTGACTTTTTTTAAAAAAAATTATTTGGAGAACAAGCACAAATAAAAAAAAATGTTCAAGAAGGCAAGTGGTGGAACTCTTTAAGGCTCAGAGAATGTTTTTTTTTTAAAAAAAAATGCAGTCTAAAAATACAAGTTCAGTGGAATCGTGGGAAAGTGGAGTTGGAAGGGACCTTAAAGGTCTTCTAGTCCAACCCCCTGCAATGCAGGAATCACAGCTCAAGAATCGCTGACAGCCGGCCACCCAAACATTATTTAAAAGCCTCCCATGAAGGAGGGTCCAGCCCCTTCCAAGGCGGCCCATTTTACTGCTTCACGTGTTCATGTGGTTCCCACACCAGCAGAAAGGGTGAGCTGGGCTTCCACAGCCTCTGATCCTGGAGGCAGGAGACGGGCCTTGTGGCTAGGAGCAGGTGGAACTGAGGGCTGTGTGAAGAAGACTTCTGTGTGTCCCAGATCTTCATGGGATGACCCTGGCTGAATTGTTTTTTTTTTTAAGAATTTTTTTTTATTAACCGACCAATCACATCAAATCAAACCAAATTACATAAATTCCAAATTACACAGCCGAATTTTAAATTTTTGTTGGGGGTACCCATATTTCAAATTCCGAAGGGGATCCAATCAACTTCTTGCTTCTTACTGCTGTTTTAATGTCTACAAATCTAAACTTATGATGTTCACAGTACTATCCAGTCCTTTCTTATTGTTTTTCCACATCTCTTGTTGTTATTTTCATATATTTTTCCTTTCTCTTTGTGACCTCTGATAGTCTCCACAAGCTGGTTAGAACAGTTTGTAATCCTGCGTGGATTTTTTTTTTTTTATCCAGTAGCCATATCCAGACGTTTTCCATATAACATCACTTCCATACCTCAAAACAGTCTTAGCGTCATTAATCTTCACCAATCTGCCTTCTTTCTCAAAACCTGCGGAGATTCACTAGGAATGCAGTCTAAAAACAAGTCCGTTCTTCCTCCCGGCTATAAATCCTTTGGCAAGATGGCGACTCCGAATTAATTGCTGCGCCATTCCCAAAAGCTCTTATTGCTTCTCGGTCTTCATAAAGCATACTTTTGGTTAAAGCTTATCTCCACACAGACCTTAATCATCCTGCTTGGGTCAGTTCAACCGACGGTTCTAATGAGGAGGGGTTCTTGTAAATCACATAGAAGGAAAGTAAAAAAGGTCCGTCCCCCCCATTCAGCCCCGTTGTCAACATACCCAGCCTTTGGTGTATCTTCATCGTAAAATATTCCTGTTTCTCCATCCCGTCGTCTTCTTTCGCAGAGGTCACTTAAATTAGCAGACTTCACTCCCCTTCTTCACTTGAAATATGTGCATTTGCTTCTTTTGTAATTAATTATTCCGAATTGCTGCAACTAGTGCGCGATCAGAGACAGCGTCCAGGAGAGCCAAGGTCCACACGGGGGCTTCTGCCTAGGGCCCTCACCCCCTTCTTTCGAATTAGGGGGTGATTTATGGGCACAGCAGGCAAGGGCAGTGTTCCCCATTTCCTTGGGGCAACAAGGGAGGCTGCCTACTCCCATAACAGCCTCTTAATTACCCCGTGTGGGTCGGAGAGATGGTATTGTCGGCCATCTTCCAATGCACCCCCTAGTGGCCCCCCGACCCTGGCTGAGTTGAGGTCAAGAGAAGAGCCTGCTGGACCAGGGTGGTGGCCCCTTCAGCCCTGCCTCCTGTGCCCACAGCAGCCACCCAGGTGCCCTGGGAAACTCCCAAGCAAGTTTCGAGCAAAAGAGTCACCCTCTCCACTCCGGAAGTCTCATTCCCATCAACTGTGCTGGAATAACTGGGACATCCTGCTTCCTCCTGTGACAGCCTAGTAGCCATTTGGGGCACCTTGCTCTTGCGCTCTTTTGGGCTGAGATCCCACCCTGAAAGGAAGCCCCTTTTCTGGGTCCACGGGCTGGTGTGGGTCTCGTAACTGATGCGGGATTTTGGAGCTGGAAGACGGTGTCCGAGATTTGGGCCACGTCACACTGAAGGCCTTGAGCGTACACCCATGTACAGCCCACGTCTTCAGCGCCTGCATGGGCTGGGTGTAGGGAGCACCTTTTCTGACCTTCTGATCACAGGAACGCAGGAACAGTGGCGCAGCATTCCTGAGGAATAGGTCCTGGTGCAGTGGACTCACATTTGCTGTTGTGAGCACCTCAAAAGCAGCAGAGTAACGGAAGCAAAGCTGCAGAGGTTTTGTTGCAGTCCTAATTTGTTTCTACTGATTAAACAAACAAAAGAACATAGCAAACATGTACGAGAGATACAGCTCTCATACAGTGGTACCTCGGGTTACAGATGCTTCAGGTTACAGACGCTTGAGGTTACAGACGCTTGAGGTTACAGACTCTGCTAACCCAGAAATAGTATCTTCGGTCAAGAACTTTGCTTCAGGATGAGAACAGAAAGCGTGCGGCGGCAGCAGGAGGCCCCATTAGCTATAGTGGTCCTTCAGGTTAAGAAGCGTTTCAGGTTAAGAACGGACCTCCAGAACGAATGAAGTTCTTAACCCGAGGTACCACTGTACCGCCATCTTGTCTCTAGACAGATCAAAGAAAGAAACAGCACAATACTGGGGACGGAAGTCTGGAAGAGTAGTTCCGCCCTCTCCTTTCTCACAGACAGAAAGTAAAAGTATCTGGTGATCCTTGCAATGGGAGGGATGGAAATACTGACAGGGCTTGCCGTTTCCGCCAACTGGACTTCAGAAGCACTGCTGGCTCCAGCTGTGGAGCATGGCCCTTGTGGCTAGAAGCCACCGGTAGACCTCTCCTCATCCATGAATTTGTCCAATCCTCTTCTGAAGCTGCCCCAGTTGGCGGCCCTCCCTGCCTGCTGGGCAAGCGAGCTCTTTAGCTTGACTCTGCAGTCTCATATTATTCCCTGTGTTAGGAGAGAGGGAGAAAAACGACTCTGCTTTAGCCACAACATGCATAACTTTGCAACCTTCCTGTAATATCCTCGTTTAATAGTCTTCTTCCAAAATAAGGTTGTAAGGAAGATCAATATTGGTATCATCCAACACATTTAATTTGGCATTCGGGAGGCGGCTGTTTGCAGGCGCCCAAAGCTCCCTTCTGTGCTCATAGGAGAGGCGAGGCTGCCCCCTGAAGTCCACCTCATGTCTCTGTCCCGAATCTTCTTCAATCCTCTGTGCACCTACCTGGGAGTAAGCCCAGCTGCGACGGGGAGCCTGTGCCCAGGACTGCACTGTCTGTAATAGTCCTGTGCCAGCTTTCAGATTGAAAGCATCAAAATTCAATAAGATCAAGGCAGCTTAAAATCATCCATCAATTGAACATTAAAATCAATAGAACAAGCTAAAACTAAAAGAGCAGCAAGAAAGAGGGTTTAGAAACTTACAGGATTTTTATTTTATTTTTTAAAATAAACTCTGAGTGTCTGAAGGTCACAACATCAACTATCTGGAGGAAGTGTCTTGTGTGTTTCCATAAGGGCGTAAGAGCATGAGGCGAGCCTGGTGGATCAGGCCCATGGCCCATCTAGTCCAGCATCCAGTTCTCACTGTGGCTTTTGATACCATCAACCATGGTCTCTTTCTGGAGCAGGGGGGAGTTAGGGGTGGGTGACTCCACTCTGTGTTGGTTTCAGTCCTTTTAAAAATAATAATATTTGTTTTGTGTAAAGATTATACTCCCTTCATGGATCACTGCCTTGCCGTGGCGAAGGGGCTTGAATAACTCAGAGAAGCTATGAGCTATGCCGTGCAGGGCCACCCAAGACGGACAGGTCATAGTGGAGAGTTTGGACCAAACGTGATCCACCTGGAGCAGGAACCGGCAAGCCACTCCAGCATCCCTGCCAAGAAAACTCCATGGACAAAGACAACAGGCATATAAAAGTTATGATGCTGGAAGATGAGCCCCTCAGGTCGGAAGGCGTCCAACATGCTACTGGGGAAGAGCGGAGGACAAGTACAAGTAGATCCAGAGCTGAGGAAGCGGCTGGGCCAAAGCCGAAAGGACGCTCAGTTGCGGATATGCCTGGAACATCACAAGTATAACAGTTCCAAAGAAACAAGAAGAAAAAAGGTTCTCCCAAATCCATGGGTTCCCTCCATAGGTTCCATTTCCAGTTTTATCCCTGTATCTTTTACTGTAACCTATCTGTTATATATCCATAGTATCCAAAGTTCATGTTACTTTACAAGTGTCATTGTATTCCTGCCAATGATTTCAACTGTTTCCAGTGGTCTCTCAAATATGTTAAAAAGTTATTCCAGTCTTTCACAGATACTTGGTCTTCCTGGTTTCTGATCTTTCCCATCCATCTTGCCATTTCGGCAATCAGCTTGGTCTGCCCTTCTTCTCTGGCCAGTACTTTTCCTTCTTCCCACCTCTGGGCTGAGAGCATCCTTGCTGCTGCCTGCGGCGGTTCCAGTCCTCCTTGGATGGTTGTTTCCAGAGGGTGATGCTGGGGGAGTGTTCTTCAGCCCCACGGAGACTTCAATATGGGGTTCCTCAGGGTGCAATTTTATCCTCCATGCTGTTCAACATCTATGTGGAAGCTTCATCTGGGGCAGAATATGGCAGCCAGGAAGCTCACCGGGGCAAGACGATTTGAGCCCATGAGGCCAACTCTGGTCCGACTGCACTGGATGCTGATTAGCTTAAAGGCCCAATTCAAACTGCTGGTTTTGACCTATAAAGCCTTAAATGGCTCAGGACTGCAATACCTCAAGGACCTCCATTTGAACCTACCCGGACCCTGAAATCATCTTCTGAGGCCCTTCTTCGTGTGCCTCCTCCTCAAGAGGTCTGGAGGGTGGCAACACAAGAACAGGGCCTTCTCTGCAGTGGCTCCCCATCTGTGGGATGCTCTCCCCAGGGAGGCTCGCCTGGCACCTTCACTACTTATCTTTGGGCACCAGACAACATCATTCTCCCTCATCTCCCAGGCATTTGGCAAATGAAACCATCTATGGCCTTTTAGAATGGGAGGGGGAATTACTTTATTCCTTATTATGGTGTGTATTTTTGTGTTTTGATATTATGAACTGCCCTATGATCCTCAGATGAAAAGCGGTATAGAAATCGAAATTAATAATAATAATAATAATAATAATAATAATAATGGTGTCGGGTGCCCTCTTTCTGGGTGACAAAGAGGATGTTGGCAGCGCAACTCCCAGCATTCTTGGAAGAAGCAGATTATCTGGACCCTTTAGCAATAAGAGCAATGTCTGCTTCTGAATGCACAATTTGTACCGCATTTCTTATATCAATTACTTTTTGTTGGGATTTCAAAACCACTTAGAAGTTTATTTTTGAAATATGAAGCAGTGCATAAATGGACTGAATCAATGATAATAACAGTTTATCATTTTTCAATTTCATCTGTTGCATTAGAAAATAATGTACACACCGACTCGAGACTTTAGTGAAAAGGTGGCGTAGAAATTCTTCGCACGCATAGATAATAATGGAAGTGGAGAGAATGGATGGCTGGATGGTCATCTGCCAGGACTTTTTCTAGTTGTGATGTCGGCATTGCAAGAGGATGGATTAGATCAGTGTTCCCCAACGGGCCCCCCCCCCCAGGATATTCCAAGGGGGCCACAGGTGGAAATCTCATAAATGAGGGGCCACAGCATGAGGCTAGTGGGGCACAGAGGGAAGTGAGAAGTGGAGGAGGAGGAGGGACAATTGTGTTTTTAAAAATATCCTGATCAGCTGGCTATCCTCTTGGCCAATCCCAAGCAGGGAAGGGGGGCAGCCCACCAGGGCCTAATGCATGCCAGTGCACTGGAAGAAACAAAGATCACCAGTGTGGAAGCAATGATTCTTCAACATCAACTTCGTTCGCCTGGTCATGTTGTGCAGATGCCTGATTCTTGTCTTCCAAAGCAATTACTGTATTCCAAACTTAAAAATGGAAACTGTAAGGCCCTAGTTTAGACCAATCTAACCACCTTGTGACTTGGGACCTCCAAAGTGTTGTTATTTGTGGACCTTAAGGTCCTCCTTGGGACAATCTAGGAGAGGCGGTCCCATAGGTACGAGGGTCCTAGGCTGCGTAGGGCTTTAAAGGTCAAAACCAGCACCTTAAACCTAACCCTGTACTCCACTGGGAGCCAGTAAATAACTGTCTACTCAGAAGAAGGCTGCATTGAGTTCAGTGGGCCTTACTTCCACTGAAGGTGGTAAGGGTGCGGGGGGCTATAGGATTTTATCTAGGCAGCCAGGGCTCCTCCGGATGACAAGATCTTCTTTCACCAGGTCAGTGAGGACCACTTGCTTTTTAAAATTATCCCATATATAGAGAACTCCCTGTGTGCCCTTTGGACTGTATCTGTAGGTTTCCCCCTCTGTGTCAAATAACTGGCGTCAAAGAAGTGTTGCTTACTTTTTATAATACATGGAAGATGAATCTCCCTCAGGAGGTGGTGGACTCTCCTTCCCTGGAGGTTTCTAAGCAGAGGCTGGATGGACATCTGTCAGGGATGCTTGAGCTGAGATTCCGGCATTGCAGGGGCTAGACTAGAAAGAGGAGCCTTTGGGGTCCCTTCCATGAATCTATGTTTTTCTGCTTCAACAATATTTCATTAAAGGGTAAAGGGACCCCTGACCATTAGGTCCAGTCGCAGCCGACTCTGGGGTTGCGGCGCTCATCTCGTTTTACTGGCCGAGGGAGCCGGCATACAGCTTCCAGGTCAAGTGGCCAGCATGACTAAGCCACCTCTGGCGAAACCAGAGCAGCGCACAGAAACGCCGTTTACCTTCCCGCCGGAGTGGTACCTATTTATCTACTTGCACTTTGACGTGCTTTCGAACTGCTAGGTTGGCAGGGCACGGACCAAGCAACAGGAGCTCAACCCGCCATGGGGATTTGAACCGCCAACCTTCTGATCGGCAAGCCCTAGGCTCAGTGGTTTAACCCACAGTGCCGCCCACGTCCCTATTATAATATAATATAATATAATATAATATAATATAATATACTAACGTAATATTTCATTACATTCCTATTATTTTATGTAATTGTATTTGGTATAAATTATAAAAAATATACAAATAAAACATGTTCTATTTGCAAGCAAAGCATTTAAATAGCTACCTTTCTACCGGTAGTATGGGGACATGCGTACAGGCAGGATTTTGGTTAGGGGAGCAGGCTTTTGTTGGGATGGTTTTGTTGATTTTAACTTATTTGGGGGGTGCAACTGCGCCCCCGACCCCCTTGGCTGGGCCCCATGGGGGGGCCACAGGAAGGAAAGGGTTGGGAAACACTGGACTAGATGAGCGTTGGGGATCCCTCAACTCTCCAGTTCTACGGATCTGTGAGTCTAAGAGATGGAAATTCCAGAGAAAAATGCTGATGGTGTTGAAGGTGCGTCCCACGAGTCTTGTGAGACCCCAGATTTCCATGAAAAGGCAAGGCAGTGGGTTTAGATTTGAGGCTGGGACTCCATCCCTTGAGAGATGCCCCCACCCCTGTTAAAAGGCGTCAAGAATAGCCATACACGGAGGCTTGTGGCAGAATGGAGACCCTGACCAAGGCTGGGAGTGTGACGGATCGCCTCTCCCCGAAGCCTCGAGGGCTGGAGGGAAAGGTGAGATTTCTCCAGAACATTCATGAGCTCTCTGAGCCTGACAAGCCTCTTCAGGATGAAGTGGTGTGAGCAGTAGAATCCCCAAATGATTTTTTGCAGTTTACAGCCCAGCCAAGCCATAAAGGACCATCACCTGGGTGATATATCACCCAAACGCTCCCATAAATCCCAGGGTCAAGGCACCTTACATGGCTCTATTGGGCAATTAAAGAGAGGGAGGGAGAGAGAGAGAGAGAGAGAGAGAGAGAGAGAGAGAGAGAGAGAGAGAATGGGAGCTTCTCCCCTTTTCAATCTCTGGGGGCAAAGGAGGGAGGAGAGCGCAAGAAATCTCTGAGCTCGGCAAGAGATGGTGCTGCTGCAGAGCCTCAGCCCAGTGGCATCTGGGGTCTTGAATTCTGTTTCTACTGATTTATATGTCTCCTTTTGGCCCCCAAACGGCACCCCAAGGCAGCTCACAAACAACGCAAAGTCAATTTGGTAAAAATTGAACTGTACGGTTTTGGGATTTTGATATGTACTGAGTTGAATAGGATCCAAAATGCAGCAGTCTGATTAGTCCTAGAACAATAGGATTCAGAATGCAGCAGTCTGATTGGTCCACAGGAGCCACCCAATCCAGCTCCAGGTGGAAGTGAATCCGCAAACTGATTGGCCTACAGGAGAATCCCAGAATTAGCCAATCACGTGGGGCCCATTGTGTAAATAACATATATAAAGCAAACATTCTGGGGGAACTTCCATTCCTCCTCACCACTATGAGCTGAATAAAGAGAATGAAATCCACTCTCGACTCCAAGTATATTTCAGATTTCAAAAGTCGATTTCCATGCCAGCAAAGTGACAGATTATTCCCCACGGAAACATTAAGAGAGAGCAAGAGCATCAGAAATAGAAAGAGCCTGCCAAGGGCCCATCTAGTCCAGCCTCTTGCCCTCAAAATGGCCAGCTGGAGGCCCCCAAGAAGAAGCCCCTAAGCAGGGCCTGAGCGCAGGAGACCCCTCCCCCCTCCCCCCTCTCCCTTGCCCCCCGACATGTGGCTCCCATGCTCCTTCCCTGGCGCACTCTTAGCCAGAGGCACTGCAGGGAGAAGCTTTCGGTGGCTCCTAGCCAGGATGACTATGCTGTGCCAAGGCTTCTGAAGACCAACTAGAGGGGAGAGGGCTCTGGGGAGAGGGTCCTGCTTGCAGGTTTCCCATAATAGGCACCTGGATTCAAATAATAATAATAATAATAATAATAATAATAATAATAATAATAATAATAATTAATTTATACCCTGCCCTCCCCAGCCAAGACCGGGCTCAGGGGGGCTAACACCAGGTATAAAAACAATTGATTAAAATACAACTTAAAAACAAGATTAAAGTACAGCATTAAAATGCAACCTCATTTCAGTAGAAACTCAAATCAAAAACTTTTGGAGGGATGAAAACGTCAAATCTTCACCAAGGCTAACTATCCAGATTGGTCCTATGTGGGCCAGAAAAAAGCCAGGGAAGTCCCCAAATAGGAGTTCCATCACAGAAGGAGAAAGGAAGAGGGGGAGCGAATCAAATTGGCTCCAAGCCAAAGGCCAGGCGGAACAACTCTGTCTTACAGGCCCTGCGGAAAGAAATCAGATCCTGCAGGGCCCTGGTCTCAGGAGACAGAGCGTTCCACCAGGCCGGAGCCAGAGTAGAAAAGGCCCTGGCTCTGGTTGAGGCTAATCTGACTTCCTTAGGGCCTGGGACCTCTAGGGTGTTGCTATTTATGGACCTTAAGGTCCTCCGTGGGGCATACCTGGAAATGGACACTCCGGCTAAACACCGGGGAAAACTTTCTGACAGTATGAGCTGTCCAACAGTGGAACAGTCTCCCCCAGGAGGTTGTGGACTCTCCTTTCTTTTTAAAGCAGAGGTTGGACGGCCATCTGTCAGGGTTGCTTGAGCTGAGATTCCTGCATTGCAGGGGGTTGGACTGGATGACCCTCGGGGTCCCTTCCAAATCTATGAGTCTATGATTTGAGAGAGCCCTTGTACACTAATGTGAGCATCCCCTTGTTAGAATTCCTGCTCTGTGGTTGCAGTCATGGGATTTTTGTCTTTCACATGACGGTGTTATGTTTTGACTCCACCGAGTGGGAAGTGACGGAGACAGGATGTTTGTGTTACTGTGTTCCGTGAAGTGGGACTATTGTCCTTTGTTCTTTTTCTCTTTGCTGTCTGATGCTAGAGAGAGAGGGAGCCATGTTGCAGTGCTCCGTGTGTGTTGTTATGTAAATAAAGTAGATTAGCCAAAACGCTGAGTTGTTGAGGTGTGTCACGTGTATGATGCACAAACTCTGCAGATCCCTAAGTGTGCTGGTGTCGGTTGGCATCGGTTGCTGTGATGTTTGGGCAGAAGAAAGCTTTTGAAGCTCCCGAACGATTGACCAGGAGGGAGGGAACATGCCAGTTGGGCATGTGTCTCTGCCAGGGTCCTACTCGAGTGTAGGCTGAACTCCTGACACCCCTTAGACCAAATCCTCTGCCCCCAGTCAGTTGTGAAGGCTGCCAGCTCATTTACAGGTGTCATTTAAAGTGCAAGTACTCCCTGCCCTGTCAAGCCTAGAGAGGCCACAAACTCACATCCGCACCATAGATTTAAGGCCCTTTCATCCCTGTTTAGGAGTCACAGTTCCTAAGAATCTGGGGAACACTTGCTTGCTAAAGGTCGTCCAACATTTCTCACAAACTCCCATTCCTCAGATTCTGGGGGGGAAGGGACGACTCCAAAAGCGGCATGAAAGGGCTTTAAATACATGTTGTTGATGGACCCAAGTTCTCGGAGGCGTTTGTGAGTCTGAGGTTGCAGAACAGCCTCCTCCAGGGCCTTCTTGCAGTGATGGAATCCCCTTTTGGGAGGGGGGTGTTTATATTTCAAAACAGTTCTTCTTTCCTTTTTAAAAAAGGCTTTTTAGGAGAAAATTTAACGCTGGCATATTTTGCAAAAAAAGAAATGGAAAAAGATATTGTGGTGAGACATTCTGGGAAGCGTCTCCTTGCCAATGAAGACATGAGCCCTGGTTTGTTCCCCGTGACCTTCAGAAGACGCACCTCCCAAATTTATTTGATTGATGTGAAGGTGCCGAATGGGAGGTTCCCCAACCGAGCCCCCCCCCCCCCATCTGAGCCTGGCTCTGCAGCAGAGTCCCAATCCCTCCCTGGCAAAAAAAAAAGGGGGGGGGAGGCAGAGTTTGCAGCCTTCTCCAGATTGTGATATAGAAAGATCAGGTCCTGTTTCTATGGCAACCCCATCCCAGAAATGCACAAGCCTCTCCCCCCCCCCCCTTGCACAGAGAGGGTTTGCTTCTGCCTGTTAACTGTTTCCTTTGCCACGTGTGACAAATAAGCTAAATTAGCTATTAACCGAATTAGCTATGCAGAGTGTTGGCCCATTTGAATCTCATCACCACAACAGAAACTTCCAGATGCTCAGCTGCGAGAGGAAACAGTTTGCTGACACCCACGGAGGAGACCCGGGGAACCCAGCTGCACATTTGCCAAGGCGCAGAAAGGAGGAGGCTGCCCAGCACACCCTTGTCATATCACACCCTTTAGAAGAAGAAGAAGAAGAAGAAGAAGAAGAAGAAGAAGAAGAAGAAGAAGAAGAAGAAGAAGAAGAAGAAGAAGAAGAAGAATTATTTATCCCCCGCCCTCCCCGGCCAGAGCTGGGCTCAGGGCAGCTAATACTAGTAAAATTACAGTAAAAAAAAAGCAGGGGGGAAAGAAACCAATTTAAAATACAGGTTAAAATGCAATTTCAAATGCAGCCTCATTTTAACAGTCAAAACCATAAGGGGAGGGAAACATAAGGGTCAGAGTGAGTCCAAACCAAAGGCCAGGCGGAACAGATCTGTCTTGCAGGCCCTGGGGAAAGATGTCAAGCCCTGCAGGGCCCTGGTCTCTTGTGACAAAGCGTTCCACCAAGTCGGGGCCAGTACTGAAAAGGCCCTGGCCCTAGTTGAGACCAATCTAACCATCTTCATCACGACCTGGGAAGCTGCTCGCTTATTGATATCTGCTGTGAAAGGGAAAGAGAAGCAGCATTTGTTAAAGGGCTGAGCAGTTCCCTAATAACTCTTGTGGGGAGCGCAGAGGAGCAGCAGCAAACGGGGACAGGAGCTGAGTCTTCGCAGCAGTGGGAGCCACAGAATGAACACAGAATAAACACAGAGGCAGCTATTCTGGGAGGCCTAGACGGTGGTTTTTTGCAGCACGGTTTGGTTTCATATCGTCTATGGATATGAACGCATGTTTGTTCATTTATCTGTTTGTTTCATAAAATTAGCACCCGGCTGGATTGTAAAAATGACAAGAACAAAGCAGTTTGTGAAAACAGGAAATCGAGAATCACAGAATCACAGAATCACAGAATCATAGAGTTGGAAGAGACCACAAGGGCCATCGAGTCCAACCCCCTGCCAAGCAGGAAACACCATCAGAGCACTCCTGACATATGGTTGTCAAGCCTCTGCTTAAAGACCTCCAAAGAAGGAGACTCCACCACACTCCTTGGCAGCAAATTCCACTGTCAAACAGAGAAAAACATGCAATAAAGTGAAAATGCTCAAACAGGTTAAAATTCAAATCAGCTTTTTAAGAATTTGGGCAGGCTTGTCTAAACAGAAATGTTTTTAGCAGGTGCTAGAGAGAGAGCAGTGAAGATGCCTGCTTGTTGTCAAGTGCCACTGTATTCTACTCTGGTCAGACCTCACCTGGAGTACTGTGTCCAGTTCTGGGCACCACAGTTCACGAAGGACACTGACAAACTGGAACGTGTCCAGAGGAGGGCAACCAAAATGGTCAAAGGCCTGGAAACGATGCCTTATGAGGAACGGCTAAGGGAGCTGGGCATGTTTAGCCTGGAGAAGAGGAGGTTAAGGGGTGATATGATAGCCATGTTCAAATATATGAAGGGATGTCACATAGAGGAGGGAGAAAGGTTGTTTTCTGCTGCTCCAGAGAAGCGGACACGGAGCAATGGATCCAAACTACAAGAAAGAAGATTCCACCTAAACATTAGGAAGAACTTCTTGACAGTAAGAGCTGTTCGACAGTGGAATTTGCTGCCAAGGAGTGTGGTGGAGTCTCCATCTTTGGAGGTCTTTAAGCAGAGGTTTGACAACCATATGTCAGGAGTGCTCTGATGGTGTTTCCTGCTTGGCAGGGGGTTGGACTCGATGGCCCTTGTGGTCTCTTCCAACTCTATGATTCTATGATTCTAAGAGGTGGGGAGTTCCAAAGGGGAAATGCTGCAACATGAAAAGATTGACTTCTTCCAGACGGGGTATGAAAATGTCAGTTTCTCTGATGGAAGCGGTTGAGCGGACACATAGGGGGTAAGCTGATCTTGTAGGTGATCTGGTACCAAGCTTTTAAGGACTTTATATGCGGGACGTGGGTGGCGCTGTGGGTTAAACCACAGAGCCTAGGACTTGCCAATCAGAAGGTCAGCGGTTCGAATCACCGCGATGGGGTGAGCTCCCGTTGCTCGGTCCCTGCTCCTGCCAACCTAGCAGTTCGAAAGCACGTCAAAGTGCACGTAGATACATAGGTACCGCTCCGGCGGGAAGGTAAACGGCGTTTCCGTGTGCTGCTCTGGTTCGCCAGAAGCGGCTTAGTCATGTTGGCCACATGACCTGGAAGCTGTACATTGGCTCCCTCGGCCAATAAAGCGAGATGAGCGCCGCAACCCCAGAGTCGGCCACGACTGGACCTAATGGTCAGGGGTCCCTTTACCTTAACTATGCTAATGGTAACACCTTGAACTCTGCCCGCTAGCCAATCGGCAGGCATGGCAGACCTCTGAGCAGCCCAGGTGCTGAGAAGGCCTTGGGAAGACTTGCCCTTGCTCTGCGTAATGGAGTGCAGAAGCCCATTCAGAAAACAGCAGTGTTAGCTTTGCACCCGCTCATAATGGCGTCGCATCACCAGATCTGGTTTGTAATGTGAAAGGGGGAAAAATCAGTTAAAGAAAGAGATGGCCCCAGAGCGGCAGTCATTCAGGGTTGCAACTGCTGAGAAGATGCCCTCATCATCGATTTGGGTGCTCCCTTTCCACAATAAAACCACTTCAGCAGTTGCCAAAATGGAACAGAATTCAAGTACTGTATTTTTTGCTCTATAAGACTCACTTTTTCTCTCCTAAAAAGTAAGGGGAAATGTGTGTGCGTCTTATGGAGCGAATGCAGGCTGCGCAGCTATCCCAGAAGCCAGAACAGCAAAAGGGATTGCTGCTTTCACTGCTCAGCGATCCCTCTTGCTGTTCTGGCTTCTGAGAGTCAGAATATTTTTTTTCTTGTTTTCCTCCTCCAAAAACTAGATGCGTCTTGTGGTCTGGTGCGTCTTATAGAACGAAAAATACGGTAGTCCAAAAGAAGAAACAGAAACGCCTCAAGCCACATAAAATTAAATTAAACAACCCTCCGCATAATTCACAATAAGGTGTACCAATCACAAAACACCCAAGAACGGCAAAAGCACCTCCATAATTAAATCTCCGAAAGCCTCACTTTTGTGCAGCAAAAATTTGCGGGAGGACAATGGGCTCAGTTGTCGTGGTTGTAATATTTGTTTTATCATCTTCTTCATCATCATCATCATCATCATCATCATCACTCGCTTCTTCTCAAATCCGTAGGAGCTGACAAGGAACCTGCCAGACTCGGAAACTCGTGGAACAGTTGGCCACCGCCAACAGCTTGAAGCTGTTTAACAACAGCCGTTTGCAACTATTGGATAAAACATTGCCTCTAGATAATTTGCATTCGGATTTTTAAAAGGCTAATTATAACAGGAACCTTCAGCTGCAGCGACGGGCGGCAGAACCGTCCCTTGCAAGCCATGTTTCGGTTGCACAGGTTCACGAGTAAACCCCGTTGGCCCCTCACAAAGCAGAAATTCTGCGTCCGGCGTCGCACAGAGTGCGCTGGGGAGAGGCACCAAACTGTTGATGTCAGAATGCTAATTTATTTTTATGCCTGCCTTTTCCGAGTGCATTTCTCCTGCGCCCGATACCTACTGGCAATTGTTCATGTCATGTCTGATTTCCTTCTTACAGCAGAAAGACAACAAAGGTTTTCCTTCCAGGGCCAGGGAAAGGGAGGCTGGGGAGTCGGGTGGCAGGAAACAGAGTCCTGCGTGGGCTTTTGCCACCAAAGTCCACTCTTACTTCATTTGTTTTATTTTTATTTATTACAGTTATATTCCCCCAGCCACCCTGTTCTCCAAGGCGGCGTGTATAGGTCTCTCTCTCACACACACCCCATTTTATCCTGGCAACAATCCTTTGAGGGGGTGCTCCTTTTGGAGTAGTTTGTCCCCCTTTGGTCCCTATCCTGCACCCAGCTCTCCCCTGTGGCTCCTAGAAGCTCTCAGCAGGTGACAGCAGCCACACTCCTGGAGCGGCTTTGACCAGCTGGCTCCGGCCAATGGGAGCAACAGGGGGTCCAATGGTCAGGAGGGTGGATCCTGCCCATTCTGTAGAGGAAGCGGGGGGGGGGCTCATCCACCTGGGAAGGGGGAAGAAGAAGAAGAAGCGGCCTTGGTCCAGTATATCTGAAAGAGTGTCTCCACCTCCATCATTCTGCTCAGACACTGAGATCCAGCACCGAGGGCTTTCTGGCAGTTCCCTCCCTGCAAGAAGCCAAGTTACAGGGAACGAGGAAGAGGGCCTTCTCAGTAGTGGCACCCGCCCTGTGGAACGCCCTCCCACCAGATGTCAAAGAGAAGAATAACTACCAAACTTTTAGGCAGCCCTGTTTAGGGAAGCTTTCAATGTTTAATAGGTTACTGTATTTTAGTGTTTTGTTGGAAGCTGCCCAGAGTGACTGGGGAAACCCAGCCAGAAGGGCGGGGTATAAATAATAAAAAATTTATTATTATTATTATTATTATTATTATTATTATTATTATTATTATTAGAGTTTGTGTGCTGGTCCCGTGGGTTACCCGAGAGGTGGGGTCCAAGTCCGGTCCCTGGTCAAAGGTGCAACGTGGAGGCAGTCCATAGTAGCTGGAGCTGGGTGCAGGACAGGGAGTCGGGTGAAGTCAGGAACAGGCTTGCAAGCAGGGAGCCAGGGCGGGTCAGGAGCTCAGGTAGGAAAGCAGGACAGGGTTCAGGCAGGAACTGGCTACCAACAATGTTGCTCCCGCAACTTGGGACTGGGGCTGGCTGGCTTTTATCTGCCCCAAGGCATAGGGCGGCCCCGATCCTCTGGTGACTTGCCTCTCCTGGCCTGGTGGCAAGCACTCCTCCTGCGGGAACTTAGTTCCCTCCGCCTCTCTGCCCTGAGCCTCTGCAGCTCAGGAGAGGCTGGAGGATTACCGGACCCAGAGGCAACCTCACCTTCCCCCGACGGGGCTGAGAGTGGAGCACCTGCAGGCAATGGGTCCTCCATCACCTCAGGAGCCAGAGCAGACTCAGCTGGTGCCTGCACCTGAGGATCCAGCACAGGTGAGGACCCTTCAGGCTCAGGCCCCAGCCCCGGCTCAGCTGGTTCTGGAGGTGGGGAATCCTGTGCAGGCTGGGATCCCTCAGGTTCAGCCTCTGAGTCCAAATCCCAAGCCATCACAGTTTGGATTTGATATCCTGCCTTATGAATACCCAAAGGAGTCTCAAAGTGGCTAACAATCTTTTTTCCCTCCTTTCCCTTCCTCCCCCACAACAAACACTCTGTGAGGTGAATGGGGCTGAGAGACTTCAGAGAAGTGTGACTGGCCCAAGGTCACCCAGCAGCTGCAGGTGGAGGAGCAGAGAGATGAACCCCGTTTACCAGAGTATGAGTCCACTGCTCCTAACCACTACACCACACTGACTCATCCAGGAGAAGGAAAACTCTGGTCTTCAACCTCCACTGCCTTGTAGGATATATTTGGGAGAAGAAACAGCTCAGGAGTAAACCCTACATAAAGTGGAGTCCCTAAGGCTGTTGGAT
Source organism: Podarcis tiliguerta (assembly GCF_965153285.1). Taxonomy (NCBI): domain Eukaryota; kingdom Metazoa; phylum Chordata; class Lepidosauria; order Squamata; family Lacertidae; genus Podarcis; species Podarcis tiliguerta. The sequence continues at coordinate 134,168,212 of NC_139534.1, read as the reverse complement.
GGTTCCTTGCACGCCTCCTTCCAGCAACTCTTCCAGCCAAGCTGGTGCCCAATGTCTTCCTTTGCTTTCCTTTGGACCCCATCATTGAGGCTGAGGGGGGGGGGGTCTTGTCATCTGGGCAGCCCAGGACCTCCAGAAACATTGCCCAGGCTTGTGCCCCAGACAGATCACTTTGGTGCTCCTAACACAGAGGTTTGACTTCACCCCCAGAGGTGAACCCCATTGTCTGCCGAGAGCAATATGTGCCAACAACAGCCCCGTGAGGTAGGCTAGGCTGAAAGCCCAAGGTCACATCCAGTGAGCTCCACGACCAAGCAGGGCTCTGAACCCTGGCTTCTCCCAGCTCCTAGTCAAGCCCTCTAACCACTACACCACACTGCCTTTCAGTTTGCAGCTTGTTCTCCTGAAGCTCCCCTGACACTAGGCAAATGCACCCCAAAATTAAGACTCAGGACTTGAGCGAATCCTCTTTCCTCCCTGTATCGCTGCCCTCACACCAGCCTCTCATTTCATTTCTGCAAGTTGGATGAGAAGAGAGAGGAATGGCTGCTTCAAATCATCTTCTCCAGATCCACAGCCCTCCCCTTGCCCTATGTAGGCCTGACCCCACCGTAGGCAACCTCACCCGGTCTGGGCTTGGCCACAGTCAAGAAATACAGATTGCTTGTGTCTTGCCAAGTTATAAAGGCTCCCATTGATTTATTGCTTTTACAACACTTCATATTTGCTCAAAAGGGCTGGTGCAGCTAAAATATCTCCTCCAAATGAGACCCAAAGGTCCAAGAGCTGGACAGGGAGGGAGCATATTTAATAGTGGAAAATCTTGCTGCATTTTGAGAGAGAGAGAGAGAGAGAGAGATCTGATAGAGGTTTATGAAATGTTGCCTGGCATGGAGAGAGTGAATAAAGAAAGGTTTTTCTCCCTCTCCCGTAACACTAGAACTCAATGGGGATCTCCAATGGAGCTGAATGGTGGAAGATTCAGGAGAGATAAAAGGTAGTCATTCTTCAGGCATTGCAGAGTTAAACTGCGGAACTCCCTCCCACTTGCATGGCTGTAAAAGAGGATCGAACAAATTCGTGGAGGAGGAGAGGGCTCTCAGTAGCTCCAGCCACCGGGGCTGGACTTGCCCCCACAGCCAGAGGCAGGGATGCTTCTGAAGACCCCTTGCTGGAGCCACTCAGAGAACAGAATGCAGACCTTCCAATAAGAAGCGGCCCCAAACGGGGACACCATCTCCTGAGACACCATCTCCTGCACAAATCATACAACCTGCATGGAATTGTGGCCCCCACAAACAATCCTTTTTTCAGACGCAGGGCTAAAAAAACACATATTCAGGGACACACCGTGCAAGATCGCTGCTCCCCAAAAAGCACTTTTCAGGGGCAGCAATCTTGTGCGGTGCCCCAAACGCATGTTTTTGGTTTCATGCCCGAAAAAAAGTTCAGCCCCAAAACACACGAGATCGCGTCGGCTGTTTTGGCCGCTGTCCTCTGCCTTCCAGGGCAATTGACAGGTATGTCGACGGGCACCTGGCCTGATCCGGTTCTTTTTGAGTTCTTAGCCAGAAGAAGTGGAGAGGCCACACACTTTCCCCCACAGCAGAGAAGCAACTATCTCAGTGGGGGTCCCTTTGGAACCAAAGTAAGGCACATCCCAGGTTGGTTGGATGCTAAGCATTTGCAAAACTGCAACTAGGGCCAGGGCCTTTTCAGCACTGGCCCCGACTTGGTGGAACGCTCTGTCCCAAGAGATCAGGGCCCTGCGCTGCGGGACTTGACATCTTTCCGCAGGGCCTGCAAGACAGAGCTGTTCCGCCTGGCCTTTGGTTTGGACTCAGTCTGACCCTTATGTTTCCCTCCCTTTATGGTCTTGATCTATGGGCTACTTTTAAAATGAGGCTGGATTTTTAATTGCATTTTAACCTGTATTTTAAATTGGGGTGTCCCCCCCCCCATTATGTTTTTACTGTAATTTTACTGGTGTTAGCTGCCCTGAGCACAGTTCTGGCTGGGGAGGGCGGGGTATAAATAAAATTTATTATTATTATTATTATTAATGCTTATGTGTCCACAAGTATTTGCAAGGGGGGAGGGGGCAGAGAAGGGCAGACCCACCTGGCCGTGCCCCTGTGACTTCTGAGTAGCCCTATCAGGTTCAGTGGACACCGGTTGCCACTGGTCAGGGGCCTGTTATAAGAATTTAAGGTCTCAAATATATAAATTAAATGTTCACAAATTTACAAGGCAAACACAGACATCAGTATGTAAACCACGGCTCTGAAATGGTGCAGGAGAGCAGCCCTGAAACCATTCTGACTCTCCCAAATGGACCTCAAATCTTTCTCTGCAAGGAGGAAGGAAATGGGAAAAGCCCTTCCATTGTCTTTTGCTTACCTGTCTTTAGGGCGTCTTTGTGCATGAATAGGGTGAGCCTGTGACCTGGATTCAGGAATTAAAGTATTTACCATCACGAAAGAATGGCCGGGCTGCTCAGGTAAAGCAATCAGTGACCATTGTCAGGTATTCTGGCAGACAGGATTTCTGTTGTAGACCCGCCTCCTTCTGTGATGTATGTATGATATTTTGGGGGGTGGTCTTGAGCTACAGGGTGTGCAATTTCAAAAGTCTATATAAGATCTTGCACACCTTTGTTCTGTGTTTTCTCCTTCCTCCTGCGTGTGGTGAGTGAGGACCCTGATGCAACAGTTCAATAAAGATCAGGCTTACTAGCAGCTTTGCTTCTCAATAGTCTCTGGTTGGCCTCTGTTACTTTCTCCTACAGAGCAGATTTTGTTTACATCAGGCTTAAGAAGTTAGAAGATGCTTGGGCATCCCTGGGTCTCTGAGAGGCCCTCCCCACCCCACGCCACCCTCAGTGGAAAGCAGACTAGGTAGAAACTCCCAGAAAGAGATTTTGGAATCAGCCACACTTTCACCAATATTTTGATCGTATCATGCACCAATTAATTCCCCAGGTCCAAGAACTTTTCTGCAGTTGTGCCTTGCAAAAATCCAGCCCTACGCTCCAAAACCCGTTTCAGCAAAACCTCCCTTCATTATGGTTTTGTGTTGTTGTTTTTTTGCAAGTCTGATAAGATCCAATTTAGTGGGCAGAAGTCTTTCGCAAGACGCAGCCTCAGAACAACAAGAACATTTCTCAGAACTGGGGGGATTTATTGGAACACAAAACAATCAAAATACAGGTCAGGCGAGAGTGTGGATGAGGCCCTTGTGCACCTGTGAAACTGACATTTCTATTTTTGGAAATCAGAAATTATCGCAGCCTCCCCATAAATAAGCCGGCCCTCAATGAACGAGCGAGCTGCCTGTTCAGACCCATCTGCATAAATTGCTTTCCGAGAAATGCCTGGTTGTGATGCTAAGCTTAAAAAAAGAGACAACCCACTCATAATGGTTCTTCTGGAGAGAAAAACCTCAGCTTGATTTCTAGTGGGTCCTCTCCCTCCCTCCCCCCTCCACTTTTTTCTGGCAATAAGCAAAGTGTATAATTAACACATCTCTGCTCTGAATATCTTCAAGGAACAGCTCGAGTTGTAACACTCTGGCCTGTTTTGTAGGATGAGGATTATAGCAAGTCATCTCAAACTGTGAGGCTTAATCCTCCACCTCTTCAAGATGTTTTTCCTTGGCTGGTCAAGGGCTGAGGCTGATGCGGGAAGCGCAGAAATGTTTCCTGGGATGAAGGTGCTACAGGTTCACTTTGCTATTCCTTTGTGGTCAGTGAGCACAGAATGAAGGCGTCTGCGTTTAATGCCAGGGAACATCGGCATCATCAAAGGAGAGCGGAGATCTGCGGTGATGGATTCCTCTAGTGCCTGTGAGCCCCCCAGACATAAGGAAAATGTTAGTTACACTCAGTCATACCATGAGGACATCTGGCAGAGTATTGTGGTGGGTTTTTTGGGAGGAGGGGTCAGTTTGGATGATGCCCTGAGTCCCTTCCCATTCTTGGGGGCCTAGTGAGGGCTAACATCTAACAGAGGAGGTTGCTGCAATGACCACTCTAGTGTCCTCATCCACATCCCAAAAGAATGAGTTGCTCATCCTCACTTTCCTTGTCCCACATCTAGAATGTGGGATGTAATCCACTGGGAGCAGTCAAGTACAACATTCCTTGTTTTCCTAGAGTGGACATGCAAAGGGTTGTTTGGTCCAGCCAGAAACTTCCTGTTCCTCCTGGGCTGGAGCATCCTTCCTTGCATGGGACTAGTGGGGGGGTTGTGACCTTTCCAGACCTGGTCAAAGACCAAGGCCTGCTGCCACTCTCCCTCTTTTCCTCTTTTTCCACCTTCCTTTCATCCTTCGAACTTCCTGGAATGAACTGCTGGCTCCCCAGGTCATCTCCCTTATGGGGTAAAACTGTTTTTATACGCTTGTAACTTTAAGCCTTAAGCCTGCCTTCAGGGATCACACTCTGCTCTGCCTGATCCTGAGTAAACTTCCTTTTTATTGCTTATGAATAAGACTGGGGAGTCTTTTCTTTTAGGAGGGATTCAAGGGGTCTCACCAGGAAAATATTAGAACAGATCTCAATCTGGACAAGCCAGATGGAATTGCGTATTGTCTTAAGAAACTCACATGAGTTTGCAACTGCTTTTTGGCTGTGTAAAGGGGAATGTAAACTCTGCTAAGTAAAGGAACCAGCTAGCGCGAGTTAGGAAGGGTATTAATAACCAATATAGCCTCTCCTGCCATCCTCAACATTCCCACAAAGAAAGCAGAGGTTTGAGCCATTTTCTGCTTGCTTTCTAGGCTTGGGCACAAGCCGTTTTCCATTTGCCTTGCTGCTTTCCCCAGGAAAACACACTCTGCTGCTCCAATCAGAGCAAATGTGAATATACAGAAAATCCGATTGACATTTGCTGCCATTCAGTGGCAGGGAGCAGACTTTCCTAGGGGAAAGTGGCAGGACAGGACAAGCAGAAATGTAGACAAGCCCCAAATGATGGGGGCCTCCTGGTTAATGGGTGGGCTTTTCCTCCTCCGCCGCCCTCACCTAGATGCTAGGCAGGAGAACAAGAGCCAGAGTGTGTGCGCAAGAGATGAACTGGAAGGAGGCTGGAAGCTGGAGATGCAGAGTGGTGCATGCTCTGGTTATCTCCAGCTTGGACTACTGCAACGCGCTCTACGTGGGGCTACCTTTGAAGGTGACCCGGAAACTGCAATTAATCCAGAATGCGGCAGCTAGACTGGTGACTGGGACCACATAACACCTTTCCTGAGAGATCTGCATTGGCTCCCGGTACGTTTCTGAACACAATTCAAAGTGTTGGCGTTGACCTTTAAAGCCCTAAATGGCCTCAAAGGCCCAGTAGACCTGAAGGAGCGTCTCCACCCCCATCGTTCAGCCCAGACACTGAGGTGCAGCACTGAGGGCCTTCTGGTGGTTCCCTCATTGCAAGAATTGAGGTTACAGGGAACCAGAGAGAGGGCCTTCTCGGTAGTGGCGCCCACCCTGTGGAACACCCTCCCTTCAGATATGAAGGAAATAAGCAGCTATCTTATCTTTAAAAGACATCTGAAGGCAGCCCTGTTTAGGGAAGTTTTTAATATTGAATGCTGTATTGTTTTTAACACTTGATTGGGAGCCGCCCCAAGTGGCTGGGGAAACTCAGCCAGATGGGCGGGGTATAAATAATAAATTATTATTATTTGTTATTATTAGACTGCTTGTTCTGTGTGGGACCCAAAGCTACAACTAATGGAGAAGCGAGATCTGCTGGGATGTTGATGCTGTGAGGCTCTCTATCCTACGCTCAGGGTTGCATCCATGTGTAAATAAAGCCATATCTCTTGAAGACGCCACTGAGTTTCATTCTAATGAAAGCAAACTCTGGGTAAGTGCCTGGGAGCCCTGAAATCTCACCCTTGGGGTGCTGTGCATAACAGAAATGTCTAAACCGCCCAGAGTGGTTGGGGCAACCCAGTCGGATGGGTGGGGTACCAATAATAAAATTATTAGTAATTATGATGATGATGCAAAGTAGGTGCTCTGCCTCTGCATATTGATGGCCCTCCCCCAAAGTCCAGAGCTCTGAAGGGGAAGGGAAATGCCCCTAAACTAGAGCCAGGGCCTTTTCAGTACTGGCCCCGCCTTGGTGGACTTGACATCTTTCCGCTGGGCCTGCAAGACAGAGCTGTTCCACCTGGCCTTTGGTTTGGACTCAGTCTGACCCTTATGTTTCCCTCCCCTTATGGCTTTGACTTTTAAAATGAGGCTGCATTTTAAATTGCATTTTAACCTGCATTTTAAATTGGTTCCCCCCCAATTATGTTTTTATTGTAATTTTACTGGTGTTAGCCGCCCTGAGCCCAGCTCTGGCCGGGGAGTGCAGGGTGTAAATATAATTTATTATTATTATTAAAGGCTCTGCTGGCGTCATTGTGGCCACTTGTGAAGAGTTACAGTCTAAATGAGCAAATATTAACAGGGGGTGGGGGGAATGAAGAAATGTATCATATTGGGGAGATTGCTTACAGAAATGTGAATCTTGGCCACCATTGCATATTAGGAGAAACCCACATTACAACACAACAAATTTCCAAGACATCTTTTCTTTCTTTCTTTTTTTTTAAAAAAAAAAACGATGTGGAAATGCAGCAAACATTTCGTGTAAATGGGAACCTTTTATTTGACTGTGGAAAATATTTTATACTACTCATCCTTTTTTAAGCTGTTTATGATACTTATTCTATTAACTCGCATTTTTATCCCATTCTCTCTTTTCACTGTTTTCTTTACACTTTTTAGCTTGATGTTTTTGCTTATTGTATTTGAAAATCTTATGATAGGTAGATAGATGATAGATTAGATAGATAGATAGATAGATAGATAGATGATAGATAGATAGATGATAGATAGATAGATGATAGATAGATAGATAGATGATAGATAGATATAGATAGATGATAGATATAGATGAAAGATAGATAGATGATAGATGATAGATAGATAGATAGATAGATAGATAGATAGATAGATAGATGATAGATAGATAGATAGATAGATAGAAGATAGATAGATGATAGATAGATAGATGATAGATAGATGATAGATATAGATAGATAGATAGATAGATAGATAGATAGATAGATAGATGATAGATAGATGATAGATAGATAGATAGATAGATAGATGATAGATAGATTAGATAGATAGATAGATAGATAGATAGATAGATAGATAGATGATAGATAGATGATAGATATAGATAGATAGATATAGATATAGATGATGATAGATGATAGATAGATAGATAGATAGATAGATAGATAGATAGATAGATAGATATAGATAGATAGATAGATAGATAGATAGAGATAGATAGATGATAGATAGATAGATATAGATATAGATATAGATATAGATATAGATATAGATATAGATATAGATATAGATATAGATAGATGATAGATAGATAGATAGATGATAGATATAGATATAGATATAGATAGATAGATAGATAGATAGATGATAGATAGATCAGATAGATAGATAGATAGATAGATAGATAGATAGATAGATAGACAGATAGATGATATAAGAAATGGGGCAAACCTGATATCCAGAAAAATGAGGAACATTTGAGCCACCAAGACTAGCCGCCCGCTCTGTCTGCCAAAGCAGGCGTTGTGCATTCATTAAAAACTGAAGCTCCTCAAACGAGGCAAAGGTCAAGCAAGCAGAGAGTCTGGGGTCTTTGCCTCCCCCCTCAGAGCAGCTCTACCTGTTAGAAAGGAAGGTCGTGTCTCTGCAAGGAATGATGGCACTGGGGGGGGGGGTTCACCCCTTCAGAAGGAGAGTGTGCAAAATATTCCCTGCGTTAGCCGGCAAAGAGCAATCCCTTGTGGTCAGCAGAATTTTAGCTTAACCTTTTCTCCCCGGCTGAAGGTTCATTAAGCGGACTGTCGAATTGATTCATACCTCGCAGGCCTCTGTTGGAAATTGCCAGCGACAAAAGGTTCGTCTTCAGAGTCCCCGTTGTGTCCTTCCGCAAGAGGTCAACCCTTCCTTCTCTGCTGGGCAAAGCACTGCTCAGACATCACCTTCTGGAAATGCCACCTGCAAAAGAGGTCGGAGGAATGAGACAGAGGTGTTGAGGGACACCGAGGCTGTGATCCTCAATGGACTTACTAAGGAGCAACCCCCATGGAGCTCAATGGGACCTACACGCAAGTAGAGATCTCTAACTTAACTGGTCGACAAGGTGCCAGGGCCCCCAAGCTGGCTTGATCTCTTCTCTGGAGATGCAGTGCAGAATTACATTTTTTAAAACCTAACAAGCTATCTTGTGCTTGTGGCTTGGCTTATCATGATGCATGGGGCCTCTTTAAAGTCACAAAGACCACCCATGGGCCAATAGGGATGTGGGTGGGGCTGTGGGTTAAACCACAGAGCCTAGGACTTGCCGATCAGAAGATCAATGGTTCGAATTCCTATGACGGCATGAGCTCCTCGGTCCCTGCTCCTGCCAACCTAGCAGTTTGAAAGCACGTCAAAGTGCAAGTAGATAAATAGGTACCACGGAAACACCATTTACCTTCCCACCAGAGCGGTGGGAAAAAGGAAGTTCCAACTGGCTGGAACAAGCATCTTCTAGGATGTCCCCTCTAGGAATGTTGTACTTGACAGAAGAAGGAGGAGGAGGAGGAGGAGGAGGAGGAGGAGGAGGTTTCTCCCTCCACTTTCTTCATGCCAGGCATAATTTTAAAAACTTCTACCATGTTGCCTCTTCCTTGCCTTTTCTCTAAGCTAAACAGTCCCAAATGCTGCCACCTTTTTCATAGAGGAGTCTCTTTGATCTTCCCTTCAATATCCCTGTTATGTAAACTATAACAATAAACAATTAATATATACTGTATGTATAAAATTTTGCACAACAATTTAATTAAAAAATATTGAAGTGGTTTGCAACACACACACACACACACACACACACATACATATTCACTCACTTAAAACCAGAAAGAGGATTAAATTTACAGATCATCAGCTAACTATTACAGGGAATCTTTCCTCTTAATTGTCAGAAAAGCTTTCAGCAAAGATGTAAATGTTAATATAGGAGATATACTTGGGAAGATAAGAAAATAACAAACCAAACCAAAACGTTGTATCAAAACACTATTCCAAAGCAATGAGCAGCTAAAAGCAGATGAGATGCTATGCCCCCTAACCTATTGATTAATCTCCAGTCTCTTAGGCGTCTTGCAATGAAGCCAAGGAAGATGTGCTGAGTCTTGGAGGAGGTGGCAGGGAGTTCCACTGGTGAGGAGCAGCCACCAAGCCTGGTTCTCAAATGCTCTTCTGAAGAGCAGTGATCTTGGCCTTGCATTACGTGACGGCGCAGAGGGGCGGGAGCCTGAGATTGGTCTTAATGTAATGCCATTCAGGGTCTGCGCACTGCGCATGGGATTTATGTCAGCCTCCACCTCACGGCGGCTGATTGCCTCCTGTTTGCCTCCTGCTCGCTGTGGAATTAACAGCTTGGGGAATTACCTTGTACTGGAGGGGATGAGCGTGGGATGGGAGGAATCACAGGTATTTACACACTTCTTTGCTCTCCTGACGTGCGGGGAGATTAATCTGTCAGCTGAAATAACACGGTGTTGGGAGGCGCAGATGAAGGAGAAGCAGCCGCCCCCGTGGCAAGGAGTTGCTGAAGGCATCAAAGTCAATCCAGAGCCCCAAGGGCTTGTGGGAGGAAGGAGGAAGAGGTGGAACAAGGGCTGGTGGGGAGAAGCTGAGGTCAGGCCCAGGGCATCCTAGAGGACCAACCAAATATGAAGGAACAAAGGGATTGCTTCCATTTATTTATTTAAAACATTGGCATGCAACTGTGTCTCATGGGTGGGTGGGTGACGGAGCAAGCTGGTCCATAAACCACACAATTCAAAGCCAGAGTTAATTCCTTATCAGCAAAACACAATCTTCACAGACTTGGCTGAGTGTCAGGCCTAAGGAGCAGAGAAGCTCATGTTCTGAAGGTCTTACTCCATGAAGCCAAGATGGGGTCCCCACCTCCCCACCGGTCTCTACAATATTTCTCCTCCCCTCCAAGGCTTCTTCCAAGCAATCGGAGACTGTGCCCCCTGTGAGCAGACCATCTTGGCTCCTCCTGTTTCATACATCTCCTGGTTCTGGGAGACAAGGAGGGGAGGGGAGCTTCTCGCAGCAGGAAGAGGAGACACCAGCCTGACTCCTCTCTGCCTTCCTTCTCCTATTCGCTGCTTCATCTTCTGCCTCCGGCTCTTGACTTCTCTCTGCCACAGACTCACCCGACTCACTAAGCCTGTGACCTCTTCAGCTTCTGGCACCTACTCTTCCCAGTCTTCCCGCTCTGATCTAGTATCTAGTTGTTGGAAAATAGAACAGTGGGCTAGATGGACCGTGGTCTGATCCAGCTGCAAGGACACCTCTCCCCCCCCCCCCGAATTTGGAGAGGCAGAGCTGGGGGGTGTTGTTTTTTAAACCTATTTTTTATTAAAGATTTCTTGGTTTACAAAAGTATGTGCAATGTCTCTTGTTTTCAAGTTGCAGTTTCTACAGATCAGTGTCATTTGTTGAGACATTAGTGTTACATTAGGAAGAGAAGGGGGGAAGAGGTGGAGGGGGCCAGGGTAGGTGGGGGTGGGGTCGGGGGGGGGCAATGTTTCTATTCTACTTAATGTATGTGTGGGGTTTGGTGTCAGTGTCGTTTTGGCGGGTTCTCTTTACTATTTGCTTGAGTTTCTTTGGTGGTGAGAGACGGTATGGTTGGTTGGTTGGTTGGTTGGTTGTGATTGGCTGTGTTGAACTTTGGTTTCATGTGTGAGTGGGGTGGGTGGGTGTTTTTGAATCAGGTTAGCCATATTGATTTGTATGCTTTTGGTAGATTCTTGTCATTGTCTTGTTGACACGGGGACAGGACACTTCTTAAAATAGCTGAAGACCGTCAGCATCTCCAAGTCATCCATCCATTGGAAACATCTGCTTCGGAAGATCCATGGACAATTCCCTGTTTTATTGTCTCTTTCATTAGACAACCACCTGCCCTCCTTCTCAAAAATATGCTCAAAATGGAATTTGCAGTTGGAGTCTTCCCCCAGAATAGACTCACTGAGGCTCATGCAAATGGAGCCGGCAGACGTCTGCTGTGGCAGTGGAGGTTCTGCCACATCCCTCTCCTTTGCAGCCCCCTGTGAAGCCTCAACATCTGGAGCAGATTTGGAGAGGGAAAAGAAAGTGCCTTGCATAAATGGAACTCTGCATGTGAATATTGGATGTATCAAAATTTTCCCTACCATTCTGCCTTCAAGATGACACCCAAGACCCAACAGGACCAAGGCCATTTTGTTGAAACTGTCCTGGCATTAACTGCTCTGCGATGGGGAGTGTGGACTGAACACATTTTAATTTAAAAAAAACAGTGTTGTTTTGGTGTGTGAAAGCACTTCTTCATGTATCATATAGTTAATCTGTGGGACCTTCTCCCACAGGAGGGGCCGGTGGCCATTGGGTGGCTTTTAAAGAGGATTAGGCTAATTCATCAAGGAGAGGGCTACTGATGGCTACTAGCCATGAGGGCTTTGCCCTATCTCCATGGTTGGAGGCAGCAAAGCTTCTGAATGCCATCTGCTGGAACCTGCAGGAGGGTCTTGTGTTCACCCCATTAGACTCATCTGATGTTCTGAAGTTCTTGTAGCTTCTCGGCTTGTGGTTCCTTTTCCTCAGTTCTCCAAGAGGAAGACAAGTGTTTCATTGAGATGTCCACCTGCTGGTGATGGGGGTGGCCAGTATTTTTATTTGGAGGGGATGGTTCCCTCCCAGCCCAAAGGCTGCCTCTCTGACTGGGATGCTGGCTGCCGGACTGTTGATGAGAATTTGCAGAGAAGGAATGTTGTTTCTTTCTCCTCTGTGAAGAGCTCATCAATTGGAATTGGAAATGTCAGGGTTGCTGCTCCCTTTTTGAAGAGGTGTGTGAATTATTCACTGCCAGAGAGATCTTTTATTTCATGCCCTCCTCTTAACAACCGGAGTTGCTGGGGGAAAGCTAAGCATCCCATAGGGAAGCATTCTGGGGAAGCCCCAGCAGCCCTGCCATCTGCTAAGCCACAGGTTTCCCACCACCCCACTGGGCTCCCCACGCCGAACAACCGCTGGAAGCGCTGAGAGGCAACAACCCATGAAAGCAGTTATGTGAGCAAGGGCAACGTGGGAGGTGCCGAAACATCTCCCAATGCTCAGGCTCAGCAGCTAGTGGCGCCCTTCCTGTGGAACGCCCTCCCATCAGATGTCAAGGAAATCAACAGCTACAGTGGTATCCTGAAGTACTATTTCTGGGCTAGCGGAGTCTGTAACCTGAAGCGTCTGTGACCCGAGGTACCACTGTATCTGACTTTAAGAAGACATCTGATGGCAGCCCTGTTTAGGGAAGCTTTTAATGTTTGATGAATTATGGTATTTTAATATTTGCTGGAAGCTGCCCAGAGTGGCTGGGGAAACCCAGCCAGATCGGCAGGGTATTTATTATTATTATTATTATTATTATTATTATTATTTATTATTATTATTTAAAGGCAAGGAATGTCCAGGTTTAACAGGGAGTCAAATTCATAGAGGGCTTGCCACCCATCACCAAGGAACCAACATCCTGCTTCCTCATGGGAATATACAAATATAAGAAGAGTCCTGCAGCTGGATCAGACCATGGCCCATCTTGTCCTGCATCCTGTTCTCACAGTGGCCAACCAGTTTCCCCTTCTGGGAAACTCACAAGCGGGACTTGAGAGCAAGAGTACCTTCTCCTGTGGCCTCCAGCGACTGGCATTCATAAGCATTGCTGCCTCTGACTTGGGGGCAGAGTATAGCCATTGTGTCTAGGAGCCCTCCATAGCCCTCTGCTCCATGAGACCGTGTTTGGTCCAAGGTTCTGCCGAGGGGCCTTAAATTCTGCCCCTCTGCAGACCCCCATCATCCCTGGCCCCCAACGCAACCCATCTACCTTCCATCACTGGCAGTTTTCCGCCTCGTGGGCCGTGATTTGTGCTCTAAATGCACCACAATGACCTTTCCTTTGAGCAGTTGAAATGTTTTCATTAAAAATGAAAGAGCAGATACATCAAAATGTTTCGCGATGTAAAGGCCCACGTTGTGAATATAAAGCAGAGGGAGCCGGCACTGCCAGGAGGCGCCCTCCAGATGAAACAATGGACAAATTGGCTTGTTTTGCGACTCACAGGCAAGACCGATTTGGGGAGCAGCCACCTGGGCTTGGCGGGCGGAAGCAAATGCAAGAGGCAGAGCAGGGGAGGAGCAGATCTAGGAAGGCAGGGCACACAGAGAGAGCAATTGGAGCAACTTTGTGGTGGCAAGAGTTGTTTGCCCGTGGAACAGGCTCCCTCGGAAGGTGGAGGACCGTCCTTCATTGGAACTTAGCGCCCTTGTATTTATGGGACCTCCTCTCCTGGTCTGCCCTGCAGAGGACCTTAAGGTCCATGAATAACCATATTTTAGAGGACCCGGCACCTAAGGAAGTCAGACTATCCTCCACCAGAGCCAGGGCCTTCTCAGAATATTTTTTTCTTGTTTTCCTCCTCTACAAACTAGGTGCATCTTATGGTCAGGTGCGCCTTATGGAGCGAAAAATACGGTACATCCAGTGGAGCTGTGTGCACGCTTAGCAGAGATATGCAGGAAGCAAGGCTGTGTAGGTATCTGGCATCACAAAATTTGTTAATTTACAGCAAATCAAAACAACAAAACATGGCTGGTGTGAGCTGTGTCTCTCACACGCGTCCTCTGTCCAAAACAGAGAACAAAGAGCAGAAAAACAAAAGCACACAGAACAGAAGTTCTCTTGTCTGAGTTTCCTTTCCCACGTTTCCAGCAGTATGGAATGTAAATAAGGATCACATGATCCAGCAATGAGAGAATGAATTACTGACAGAACCCATGGACATCCCATTAAGATGAATGTTGGAAGATTCAGAAAAGATAAGAGCAGAGCACAGTTGAACTGTGGAACTCATTCCCACAGGAGGCAATGATGACCACCAACCTAGATGGCTTTAGAAGGGGACTCCCTGGTCCTGAATGGGGTAACTGAGCCCCTGAAGGACCAGGTGTGCAGCCTGGGAGTCATTTTGCACTCACAGTTGTCCATGGAGGCACAGGTCAATTCTGTGTCCAGGGCGGCTGTCTACAAGCTCCACCTGGTACACAGGCTGAGACCCTCTCTGCCTGTGGACTGTCTCGCCAGAGTGCTGCATGCTCTGGTTATCTCCCGCTTGGACTACTGCAACGCGCTCTACATGGGGCTACCTTTGAAGGTGACCCGGAAACTACAACTAATCCAGAATGGGGCAGCCAGACTGGTGACTGGGAGCTGCCGCCAAGACCATATAACACCGGTCTTGAAAGACCTACATTGGCTCCCAGTACATTTCTGAGCACAATTCAAAGTGTTGGTGCTGACCTTTAAAGCCCTAAATGGCTTCAGTCCAGTATATCTGAAGGAGCGTCTCCACCCCCATCGTTCTGCCCAGACACTGAGGTCCAGCACTGAGGGCCTTCTGGCGGTTCCCTCCCTGCGAGAAGCAAAGCTACAGGGAACCAGGCAGAAGGTCTTCTCGGTAGTGGCACCCGCCCTGTGGAACACCCTCCCTTCAGATGTGAAGGAAATAAGCAGCTATCTTCTCTTTAAAAGACATCTGAAGGCAGCCCTCTTTAGGGAAGCTTTTAATATTTAATGCTGTGTTGTTTTTAACACTTGATTGGGAGCCACCCAGAGTGGCTGGGGAAACTCAGCCAGATGGGCGGGGTATAAAGAATAATTTATTTATTTATTTATTTATTTATTTTTTATTATTATTATTTAGAAGAGGGTTAGATAAATTCATGGAGGAGAGGACATGCTCTGCCTCAGTGGTCAGTGACAGCAATCTTTCTGAGTCGCGTTTGCTGGAGGCAACAGGAGGGGAGAGGGATCTTGTATTCAGATCCTGCTTGCTGGTTTCCCACTGGGGCATCTGCTTGGCTGGATTAGGTGGGCTCCTGACCTGATCCAGCAGCCTCTTCTGATGTTCTCAAGAGCACCCTTCATCTTGGCATGGTGGTGGCTTGTCTCTTCCTCCATGATCTACACCGAGACATTTGCCACACAGTTTCGCCCAATATTGCAAGTGCCAGAATGAGCCTGACCTGCTTTGTTCCTCATCATCTCTACATCCACGGTGGCAGCAGAGATTCTTTGAAGAGGCGAAATAGCGCCAGACTCCCGCAGGCCTTTCATTTCAGAGGAAAGGAGGAAGAGTCGCTCCTGTGACACGGCAGCCCTTTGTAGCTTTGTTCACACACAATGGCAGGAGGGGACGATCACCTCCGAGATGGGTTTTCTAGCTGAGGGGAAAGTAGAAATAGAGGGGAAAGTGACAAAGAGATGTCATGGGACTTGACAAAGGGTGGCATGTCACTTCAAATCCCACAGCGAACCAGGACTTTGCTAGTTCCTAGATAAGGCTGGTCAAGAGGGGAACCTCGTTCATGTTACAGGAGATTTTACTCTCCAGAAAAACATGAGCTCAAGCATTCACTGCTTTCAGTTTGGGCAATGATTCCCAATCTTTTTGAGGCTCCCCTTGGCTCCATAAACAGGCCTCCAGTGCCCTCTTACCCTCTGCCTTGTCTGGACTGAGTTCCAGCTTATTCACCTCCACTCCTGAACTGACACCAGACATCAGTTCATCATTTTCTACAGCCACCCTGGGACCGGATGCTAGGAAGGAGAGACGGAGCTGAGCGCCATCTGCATACTGATGGCCCTTCAGCCCAAACCTCTGCATCATCTGAGTTTCACGTGGGCATCAAAGAGAATGGCAGGCAAGGTGGAATCTTCTGGGACCTGCCGTGATCCAAAGGCCATGTGGCACAACAGTCACATCCTGGCACCACCTTCTGGGATGAACCTTCTGGGAAGGAGCGGTGCCTCTGCAACACCAGGGTCAATAATTCTACCCCCTGAGGCAGCCAAAATGCAGAGAGTTCTGGGAGAACCAGAAAAGCAGGAGTCCACCTCCCCCTGCAGATCTTCCACCAGGGCCACCAGGGCAGGGTCAGTTCCAGATTGGAGTCACCTGCTCCTTCTGGTAGGAATCTCAGTTTGCAGCAAGTAGTCAACATCAACTTTGTTGGACTGGTCATCTTGCGCAGATGCCTGATTAACATCTTCCAAAGCAACTACTCTATTCCAAACTTAAAAATGGAAAGCATAATGTTGGCGGTCAACAAAAGTTTTAAAGACTCTCTCAAGACAAATCTTTGAAAATGTAGCTACAAGTGAGAAGAAGAAGAAGAAGACGATGACGACGACCAGGATGGCAATCCCAAGACAAACGGAGGACATAGATGATGCCTTCCTGGAACAGATGGCCAAGCATGCAAAAGGAAGGGAGATAGTAGTAATGGGGGACTTCAATTACCCGGATATTTGTTGGATGTCAAACTCAGCCAAGAGCATAAGGTCAAACAGATTCCTCACTGGCCTTGCAGACAACTTCATTGTCCAGAAAGTGGGAGAAGCAACAAGAGGAACAGCCATTTTAGATCTGGTCCTAACCAATGTTGATGACCTGGTTAATGGGGTAGAAGTGGAAGGATCATTAGGCGCAAGTGATCATGCTCTTCTGAAGTTTACTATACAGCGGAAAGGAGCAGCCAAGCATACTAGGACTCAATTTCTTGACTTTAAGAAAGCCGACTTCATAAAACTTAGGGAAGTGCTGGGTGAGATCCCATGGACAGTAATACTAAAAGGAAAGGGAGTTCATGATGGCTGGGAGATTGTTAAGAGGGAGATAGTAAAAGCACAACTTCAGGCAATACCAATGAGACGGAAACATGGAAGGTGCCTAAAGAAGCCAGGGTGGCTATCTAAAGAACTTTTAACTGAGTTAAGATTAAAAAAGGATGTGTACAAAAAATGGAAAAGGGGGGAAACCACCAAAGAGGAATTCAAACAAATAGCCAGCACGTGTAGACACAAAGTCAGAAAAGCTAAAGCACAGAATGAACTCAGGCTTGCTAGAGAGGTTAAAAGCAACAAAAAAGGCTTCTATGGGTATGTTCGTAGCAAAAGGAAGAACAAAGAAACAGTGGGGTCACTCAGAGGAGAAGATGGTGAAATGCAAACAGGGGACACAGAAAGGGCTGAACTCCTCAATGCCTTCTTTGCCTCAGTCTTCTCCGATAAAGAAAACAATGCCCGACCTGAAGAATTTGGAGCAAATGATTCAGCAGAGAAAACACAGCCCAGAATAACTAAGGAGATAGTACAAGAATACTTGGCTAGTTTAGATGTATTCAAGTCTCCAGGGCCAGATGAACTGCATCCAAGAGTATTAAAAGAACTGGCAGATGTGATCTCAGAACCACTGGCAATCATCTTTGAGAATTCCTGGAGAACAGGCGAAGTCCCGGCAGACTGGAGGAGGGCAAATGTTGTCCCTATTTTCAAAAAGGGGAAAAGAGAGGACCCAAATAATTACCGCCCAGTCAGTCTGACATCAATACCAGGGAAGATTCTGGAGCAGATCATCAAGCAAACAATCTGTGAGCACCTAGAAAGGAATGCTGTGATCACCAATAGTCAGCATGGATTTCTGAAAAATAAGTCATGTCAGACTAACCTGATCTCATTTTTTGACAGAATTACAAGCCTGGTAGATGAAGGGAACGCAGTGGATGTAGTCTACCTTGATTTCAGCAAGGCATTTGACAAGGTGCCCCATGATATTCTTGTAAAGAAGCTGGTAAAATGCGGTCTTGACTATGCTACCACTCAGTGGATTTGTAACTGGCTGACTGACCGGACCCAAAGGGTGCTCATCAATGGTTCCTCTTCATCCTGGAGAAGAGTGACTAGTGGGGTGCCACAGGGTTCTGTCTTGGGCCCGGTCTTATTCAACATCTTTATCAACGACTTGGAGGATGGACTCAAGGGCATCCTGATCAAATTTGCAGATGACACCAAACTGGGAGGGGTGGCTAACACCCCAGAGGACAGGATCACACTTCAAAACGACCTTGACAGATTAGAGAACTGGGCCAAAACAAACAAGATGAATTTTAACAGGGAGAAATGTAAAGTATTGCACTTGGGCAAAAAAAATGAGAGGCACAAATACAAGATGGGTGACACCTGGCTTGAGAGCAGTACATGTGAAAAGGATCTAGGAGTCTTGGTTGACCACAAACTTGACATGAGCCAACAGTGTGACGCGGCAGCTAAAAAAGCCAATGCAATTCTGGGCTGCATCAATAGGAGTATAGCATCTAGATCAAGGGAAGTTATAGTGCCACTGTATTCTGCTCTGGTCAGACCTCACCTGGAGTACTGTGTCCAGTTCTGGGCACCACAGTTCAAGAAGGACACTGACAAACTGGAACGTGTCCAGAGGAGGGCAACCAAAATGGTCAAAGGCCTGGAAACGATGCCTTATGAGGAACGGCTAAGGGAGCTGGGCATGTTTAGCCTGGAGAAGAGGAGGTTAAGGGGGGATATGATAGCCATGTTCAAATATATAAAAGGATGTCACATAGAGGAGGGAGAAAGGTTGTTTTCTGCTGCTCCAGAGAAGCGGACACGGAGCAATGGATCCAAACTACAAGAAAGAAGATTCCACCTAAACATTAGGAAGAACTTCCTGACAGTAAGAGCTGTTCGACAGTGGAATTTGCTGCCAAGGAGTGTGGTGGAGTCTCCTTCTTTGGAGGTCTTTAAGCAGAGGCTTGACAGCCATATGTCAGGAGTGCTCTGATGGTGTTTCCTGCTTGGCAGGGGGTTGGACTCGATGACCCTTGTGGTCTCTTCCAACTCTATGATTCTATGATTCTATGAATCCCATTTAATCAAACTATTTATTTTCCTCTGAAAATCCCTCAGTTGATATAAGATGGGCATGACATGAGAGCCTCCTTTGGCACATTTCATAGCGATCTTCACAAACAGCTGCTGTTCTCCTAGCTAGGGGTGGACTTTGGTAATATGGCACCCTGAGTGAGGACAAAATTTGCCACCCCCCCCCCCAAATATTTCTTATTTTCACAATTATTTCTTTTGGTACAATTGGATAACTCAGTTGGTTAGAGCCTGGTGCTGAAAATGCCAAGGTTGCAGGTTCAATCCCAGTATGGGGCAGCTGCATATTCCTGCATTGCAGGGGGTTGGACTAGATGATCCTCAAGCTCCCTTCCAACTCTAGGATTCTATTAGACTATTAATTTTTTAATCCTATTGGATCTTCTCAGTAGATACTCATATTATTACTATTTTGCGGCCCCTCAGTTCAGCGCCCTGTGGGGGGAGGGAGCACCCACACCACCCAAAATCCAGCCTGTCTCAGCTCACCTGGTGGTTGCTCTGAGGAAAAAAGAGGTTTCCCCCCTGAGGGAGACACTTTTGACCCGAGCCGATAGATTCAAATGACAAGAAAGAAGAAACCAAATAAACATCAGGAAGAACTTTCTGACGGCAAGAGCCATTCAACGGTGGAACGGACTCCCTTGGGAGATGGTGGACACCCCTTCCCTGAGGTTTTTTGGGAAAGCCATCTGTCAGGGATTCAGTAGTTGAGATTCCTGCATTTCAAGGGGTTGGACTAGATGACCTGCGAGGTCCCTTCCCGCTCTACAATTCTATGACATATGAGTTTGGGGAATTGGGGAGAAGAGGAGCAAAGGGCCCTGGTAGAAGTTCACAGCACGAATGTGGCGGCAGAGAAACACAAAACATTATTTAATGGAAAGGTTAAAGAAAAAAGTTAATTGAATCCCATATTTGCCCGAATTTATCTTGAAATTTACTTGTTCTTCAGGAGGGTTCTCCTGTTTTTCAATTCACCTCCACGCTTAAACTCTAATGACACGGGTTGCTTTGAGACTTCAAGAGAGGAAATCTTAATAAAAGCTCAACTTGATGTTATTCCACTGCAAAGCCGGCACTGAATTAAACATGAGGAGGGGAAGATTTTCCAACCGATGAGTGTCTGCCTTCAGCACCATTGGCCAGCCAGGGAAGATTGCTGGGGGGGGGGGGCTCTCCCTTCCTTCCAGATCCCTTATGGACTAGAATCTTTCCCCACTGGCAGCTAAAACTGACAGCCTCATTGGAAGGTTGGGTTCTCTCTAACGTATCACGATTACTGATTACTCCACACAAGTCTTGGTTTATTAACAGGCTTATAAATCTCACTGAGAAGACGCTCGTTTTTTTTTTTGGGGGGGGGAACATGCCTTGTATCAGTAATTTTTAAATATTTTTTTCATTATCTACAACAATAAAAATATGGTTGTGTGTTTGGTGGGGTCAGTTTGGATGATGCCCCAAGTCCCCCCCAGTTCTTGGAGTCCTGCACCCAGGGAGGGTCAGAATCTAATGAAGGAAGTTGCTGAACTGGTGAGACAAGCTTCTATGCAAGACAAGGACCTTGGCTGGTCACTCAAGTGTCCTCATCAACATCCCAAAAGAAGGAGCCAGGTTACAAGAGCTACAACTAAGGGTTGTGGTCCTCTGAGCTAAAGAGGGAGCTCTTCCTCCACCCTCTTCAACTAGCTGCTAGAGTAGTGTGAGAGAGCTGAGCTGGGAAAAGCAGGCTGCAAGTTGGAGACCCAGGTAACTGCTTGCTCTGAGTTGGATCCCAAGCAGTGAGCCTAATGCAGAAGCAATGTCTGCTAGGGTCTTAATGCTACAAGCACCTCCATCTTATGCTCGGGTTGCGTATATGTGCAAATAAAACTGTGCTGGGCCCAGGGGTTAACCAGAGCAACATGGTCCAGATCCGGTCCCGAATTCAAGGGTTCCACTAGGAGTCAGTCCAACAGGGCCAAGGCAGGACACGAGGCAGGAAACCAGGCAAGGTCAGCCACAAGGTCTCAGGCAGGTTCTAGCAAACAGCAATGTTGCTCCCGCAACCTGGGGCGGGATCCGACAGCCTTTTACCTTTGTTGGGGTAATGGCTGGTCCTGATCCCCCAGTGACTCACCTCCCTGTTTTGCCCGAAGGCGAGCACTCCTCCTGCAAGTACTCAGGTCTCTCCTTCTCTCCTTCTCTCAGTCTCTGCAGCTCGAGAGGCGTCGGTGGGTTACTAGACCCAGAATCCGCCTCAGCCTCCCCTGACCCAACCGGTAGTGGAGCAGCTGTAAGTGATGGCCCAGCTGGAGGCAACGAGGTCATCCCCGCATCTGGAGCCAGGGCAGGATCAGGCCCCGGACTCGGCCCAGCTGGTGCTTGTTGCAGGGGAATCTGTGCAGACTGGGACTCTTCAGAATCAGGCACCAGACTTGGTTCAGATGCTGCCTGAGGCAGAGGATCCAGTGTGGACCAAGACTCCTCCGGTTCCGAGTCCAAGTCCGAGTCCCAGGCCATCACAAAAACCATGTGCCCCAAAGACACCACAGTCTACGCGAACTTTCATTCCAGGGAAACCAAACCTGGCTAAGTGCCTGGAACCTCACCACTTGCTCAGCCCTTGGAGTATCCTATTACAATAAGAAAGATTATAATTAAAACCACCATTTTTTGGGTGGGGGGAGAAGTATGTACCACGTATAACAGACTCCCTTTGGAAGGAGGTGGGCTCTCCTTCCCTGGAGGTTGGGTGGTCCTCTTCCAGGGATTCTTTCGTTGAGATTGCTGCGATGCAGGAGGTTGGACTAGATGACCCTTGGGAATCCCAACCCCAAAAACATATGATTCTGTGATTTTCTTTGGGAGGTACGTAACTATCAAAAGGCAAGGAGGCTTCTGGCAATTCAGTGCCATCCCTGCTACAGCATTGAGCTTCTGTGGAATGATGGAACACCAGACCTTCTGTTCTCAATGAGGTGAGCCGGGAGATAAGGAACAAGATGGAATGAGGAGATATGAGGAGAACAAGATGTGAGAGGGAGGAGGCATTTGTCTGCATTTGTCAGCTGGGTAAGGAGGAGACGGATGATCAGGCCGCAGCAGATACTGCTTGGGAGGGAGATGTCGCGGTCTGGTTCACAGGAGATCAAAGTCCCGGCAGTGGACGTCAGGACCGGGGGCAAGATGGCGGGGTGGGAGCAGGAATGGGGGTCCAGAAGCCAGGAAGCCAAGAGGCTGAGGGTCAGAGAGCCGGGAGTCAAGAAGTCAAGGGTCCGAGGATCAAGAAGCAAGGAGTCCAGAAGTCAAGGGTCCGAGGATCAAGAAGCAAGGAGTCCAGAAGTCAGGGGTCTGAGGATCAAGAAGCAGGGGGTCAAGAAGCCAAGGTTCAATTATGAGGAAGCAAGAAACAGACCGCAGCAAGGCATGAGGCGTGTTGCTGTGGCAAAGAGCCAAAGGGAAATGCTGACCTTATATCCCTTTCCAGCTCTTGTCACCAGGTGCTGTGAGTTACCAAGCGGACTCACCTGCGTGGCCTCAACTTGCCTCTTCAGAACAAGCTTAGGAAGGCCCCAGTCCTGCAAAGTCCTATTGGTCACAGGGCCTGGCGCCTGCACGCACACCTGACAGGAGGGAAGAGAGAGGCAAGGTGGGTGGAAACCAGCCTGGACCTCCGGAAAAACTTCACTGTTAATTCATTGCATCTGAATGCAACATCTGGACAATCAAGAGCTTAGAGGGCTCATATATAAAAGGAGAGCCTTCTGAATCAGGCCAATGGCCCTTCAATTCCAGCATCCTCTTCTCACCCTGGTCAACCAGAAGCCCCAGTGAGAAACCTGAAGGTAGGACCTGAACATAACAAGAAGTATCCCCTCCTATGGTTCCCAGCAACTGGTTTTCAGAAGCATTGCTGAATGTGGAGGCAGACCATTGAGGCCACCATGGCTGATAACCACCTCTAGTCCCCTTCTCTGGGAAGTTGCCCAATCCTCCGGAGAGAGCAAGTTCCACAGTTTGACTCTTCACTGCATGAAGAAGGACTTCTTTCATCTGCCCTGAATCTTCCAATGTCCACCTTCATTGGATTTCCACCAATTCTAGTATGGATGTTAGATTGTATGCAGTGGCTATTTGTTCAGTATATAATCAGAGAATCATAATTGTAGAGCTGGAAGGGACCCAAAGAGTCATCTAGTCCACCCCTTGCGATGCAGAAATCACAGCTAAAGAGTCCCTGGCAGATGGCCATTCAGCTTCTGCGTAGAAATCTCCAATGGAGGAGAGGCCACCACCTTCCAAGGAAGTCCCTTCCACTGTCAAACGGGTCTCGCCCTCAGAAGGTTCTTCCCATTGTTTCGTTGGAATCTCCTTTTTGGGTACTTGAATGCATTGGTTTATGTCCTCCCCTCTGGAGCTGGAGAAAACAAGCTTGCTCCATCTTCCACATGGCAGCCCTTCAGATACTTGAAGATGTCTATCATGTCACCTCTCCCTCTTTTGATTCAGTGACATTATGAATTCTGTTTTCAATGTGCCAAGTCTCTCTCTTGCTCTCTTGATTTCCAGGACCTTCCATGGTTAAGAAAAAAAGGCAAGTAGACCTGTTGTCCTCCCCACCACAGCTGAGTTCAACGTCAAGCCTGTCAACAAAGTCTTCTGCCCCAATCAGTCCTGCTCAACATGACAAACACAGATTGGGGGCTCCCCCTCTTGGCCTGCTATCAATGTGGGGAGAGGGAGAGATGGACTTTCTCTTGTGTGCAGGATAGTGGAGTCCCCAGAAGGCAAACAACATCGCTGGTTATTGGTTGTCCTGTTTCAGCTCAACATGCCCTGTTAAAAGCCATTTCTACCTGCTGGAGGGCTCAGCAGGGATTCATGACTCAGATGGCGTGGCTTCGGCTTGGGAGAAAGTGAAAGGAAGGCCCATATAATTGAAAGACCATTAGCATGTTTATTGCAGGAGTAACCGAGCAGAGCTCTACGCTTCTGCTGTCTGGGAGCAAAGGGCAGGCGGCCTCGGAGGCTGATTCATTAGTAACTGTCCAGATTATCGGGGATTTTTATTATTATTATATATTGTTATCATTATTACTATTTCATAATCCAAATGCATGTACTTAATCATTAACACAATACACACATGCAAAGGGGGAAGAAGACCAGCTGGAAGGTGTGCAGAGGAGGGAGATCGAGAGAATCAAGGGTCTGGAAACCAAGCCTGATGAGGAACAGTTGAAGGACTTGGGTCTGTTTAGCCTGGAAAAGAGGAGACAGAGATGAGATAGGAGAGCCATCTTCAGCTATCTCAAGGGCTGCCACATGGGAGATGGAGGAAGCTCGTTTTCTCCTGGCCTGAAGGGTAGGACTCGAACCAATGGCTTCAAGTTACAAGAAAGGAGATTCCAGCTAAACATCGGGAATAACTTTCTGAGGGAAGAGCTGTTTTACAGTGGAATGGACTCCCTCAGGACTCTCTGTCCTTGGTGGTTTGAAAGCAGAGGTTGGATGGTCATGTGTCATGGATACTCTAGTCCAGATTCCTCTAGAATTATACATTTTAGATTATAGAGGTTGGCCCCTTACCTGTTCCCTATTCCAGAGCAAAGTCCTTTGCCCATATAAGAGGTGGTGATGCCTTTGCTGAAGATAGATTAACTGTGGAACAACTTCCCGCAGAAGGGAGTGATGGCCACTGTGGCGATCACACAGGGTCCCCAGACATTTAACGGTCTATTGATCCCTGTGCCACCACTGTGATCGCTTCCCCGCTGCCACCAACCCTGGGTCCAGACAGTTGTTAAAAGTGAACCAAATAAACAAGTTTATTATTTTATAAACATTAACAAGTTTATGGTTTCTCCGATAATATTCCTGTCAGTATCTTCCTAATACCTTCTGACTGATTATCTCAACTGTTTGACTGACTCCTCTTAACAAATTCTCTCCCTCTCTCACACCAGACTAGCCCAACCCACAGACTTATCTTCTCCGTCTCTTCTCACTCCAGACTGTCTTCTCAACCACCCTAGCTCTAGGTAAAGGTAAAGGGACGCCTGACCATTAGGTCCAGTCATGGCCGCCTCTCGGGTTGCAGCGCTCATCTCGCTTTATTGGCTGAGGGAGCCGGCGTACAGCTTCCGGGTCATGTGGCCAGCATGACTAAGCTGCTTCTGGCGAACCAGAGCAGTGCACGGAAACGCCGTTTCCCTTCCTGCCTGAGTGGTACCTATTTATCTACTTGCACTTTGACGTGCTTTCGAACTGCTAGGTTGGCAGGAGCTGGGACCGAACAATGGGAGCTCACCCCGTCACGGGGATTTGAATCGCCGACCTTCTGATTGGCAACTCCCCCCAAAACCCTCTGTGCTTAAACCTTATACACAGTTAACTCTGCCCCCTGGATTCCCATTGGTTAGTCATTTTACAATAAGTTAACCCTTTCCTTATGAACCCAGTATGATGTCATGCACCTAGGAGGGCAAACTCCACAGCCACCAACCTAGTTAGCTTTAGAAGAGGAGAAGGCCAGTGATGGCTACTAGCCACAACAGCTATGCTCTACATCAGGGATGCTTTTGAATCCCAGTTGCTGGAGATTGCAGGAGGGGACAGTGCTGCTCTTGTGTTCGAATCCTGCTTGTGGATTTCCCAGAGGCATCTGGTTGGCCACCGTGAGAACAGGATGCCGGACTCCCTTTGGACTGACCCAGCAGGTTCTCCTCATGTCCTGATGCTGCAACCTTAAACCAGATACCTCTTGCATATGATCTGCAGCTGGTTTCTTAATTAACTGTTGCTGCTGAGGAGGTGGGGGGGTCATCCTCGCGCAATAACTCATTAAGGTGAAGGAATGAAAGGGAGCTGAGCTGACAGTTATTACAGGGAGAAGAGAAGATTCACGGCCGCGGCGTCTTAGGAACTTTCTCAATCCAAATTAAACAGACACATACCCCCCCCCTTCTCCTCGCCCCTCGACTTCCCTCCCTCCTATTTAAAGAGATTAAAATCAAGATTAGTTTGAAGGGACAATTTTATCTAATTAAAGGAGAGGCCTTTAAATGGTTTATTTCATTAACGCATACTGGAGGGGAAGATGAGCCCAGGCGAAATATTGCTTTCTGGAAACTGTCAAGAGGGATGAAGATGGCACACAAATAGCCCATTAGGAGCAAGATCCGTCTTGAGGTTATTGGGCAGGGGAGGGGGTGGGAGGGGGGGTTCTTTGCTGTTACTTGCACAGACCTCGCTGACAGTTTTATTCCCCTACTTTCCCCCCCCCACCCACAAGATCAGAGAGGAAAGGGTTGAAGCAGAAAGCTCATGTAGCTTTTTGGCTTTTTTCATAGAATCATAACATTGTAGGATTGGGACCCTCAAGGGTCCTCAAGTCCAACCCCTTGCAATGCAGGAATCTCAGCTAAAGCATCCATGACAGGTGGCCATCCAAGTTTTGCTCTAAAACATGGGTAGGCAACCTAAGGCCCAGGGGCCCGATGTGGCCCAATCACCTTCAAATTCCAGCCCATGGCCAGTCTGGGAATCATGGCCAGTTTTTACATGAGTAGTATGTGTCCTTTTATTTAAAATGCATCTCTGGGTTATTTGTGGGTCCTGTCTGGTGTTTTTACATGAGTAGAATGTGTGCTTTTATTTAAAGTGCATCTCTCGGTTATTTGTGGGGCTGAGGGATTCATTCATTTTTTTTCAAAATATAGTCCAGAGCATCTGTTCCCCTGCTGAACACCTCTCTCCCTCCAAAAGTTTTTCCTAATGTGTGCCTAGTAGTGCGGTGCCAAATTTGGTGGAAAGGCAGTGGACCCCCGAGCTTGCTTCTCCATCACCGTTGCATAACTGCAGCAGACAGCACACCCTTTGAATCTGAAGAGGCGCAGCCTCTGCCTGGAATTAAGTCGTAACACATTTTATGTTACTCATTTCCCAGACGACACCCACCTGGTGGGTTTCTGTAGCCTAAGGGCACGATCTTGCAAACAGGGCTGCCAATTCCGTATCTTTGCAAGGTGCGCAGAAAGGAGGGTTCCAGCACTGCAGCCGTGCGAGGGCGGAGGAGAAAGCAGCGAAATCTTAAAGGCAGAGCAGCCGCCTCAGCTTCCGGACTTGGCCACTTGCAGCAGTTCAGCCCGGCTTCCTTATTTAACAAAGTGCAGAGCTTGCTGTTGCTGTCCACTGTCAGAGACGACATGCCTCTAAATGCCAGTGGCCGGGAGTCGCAGGAGAGGAGAGAGCGGCTGCATTCAGGTCCTGCTTGCAGTGGGCAAAAATCTCTCTCTTTCTCTTTGGCCGTCCCTCGTAGCCGAGTAAGACTGTCTTCCATAAACACGGTTTTAACAGCGAGTCCATAAGTGACTGTTTTGGATCCACACGTCCTTCCACAGTGAGGACATTGGTTTCCAGGTGTGAGTTGATCACAGTGTGGATTTGCCAAGCACGCCTTCCTCTTAGCATGTTTCTCCCTTGCATCCTGAGTTTGAGCATCTTCAGATTTGGTAAAGGCTGTTCTCCTACATTTTTAAAGATTTTCCTTGAGACAGTCTTTAAACCTCTTTTCTTGACCACCAGCATTATGCTTTCCATTCTTAAGTTTGGAATAGAGTAGTTGCTTTGGAAGACGATCATCAGGCATCCGCACAACATGACCAGTCCAATGAAGTTGATGTTGAAGAATCATTGCTTCAACACTGGTGGTCTCTGCTTCTTCCAGGACACTAGTATGTTCACCTGTCTTTGCAAATGATGTGTAAAAAAATCTGGAGACACCATTAATGGAATCTTTCGAGAAGTTGGAGATGGCATTTATAAGTGATCCATGTTTCACAAGCATACAGTAAGGTTGGTAGTACAAAATAGCTTTGTAAATAAGCATTTTAGTTTCCCTGCGAATGTCCCAGCCTCAAACACTCTGCCCTTCGATCAGGAGAAAGCCGCACTGGCAGAGCTCAGGCGATGCTGGATTTGGGCATCCATGTCAGCCCCTGTGGAAAGAGAACTGCCCAGGTAAGGACCCCTCAGGCAGGAGCCAAGCCCAAGAGCCCTCTCCTCTCCAGGTATTCAGAAGCATGGCTGCCTCCACCCATGAAGGCAGGGCAGAGCCATCCTGGCTAGGAGCCCTCAAAAGCCATCTCCTTTATTGTCTAATCCTCTTCTAAAGTCATTGAGGTTGGTGGTCACCACTGCCTCCTTGGAAGCAAGCTTCAGATTTCAACTCTGCACTGCACGAAGAAGGACTTTCTTTTATCTCCCAGTCATTCACCTTTGCAGGCTTTACACAAGTTCTAGCGTCATGAGAGAGGCAGAAACATTTCCCTCTTTTTAAATCTAAGGGCTTGCCCTGTTCTTTCCAGGTCTGTGCTTTAAATCTGCATCTCTGAGTGTGTTGGGAAGGGTGCTTTCCCTGCTAAAACCTGCTCTTTACCGTTCAATCAGAGCAAATATCAGTTCAGGTTTTCCACAGATGGTTGTTTTCTCCCATTGAGCTTTAAAGAGTGGGTTTTTCTAGGGAAAGGTCTCAAGAGAGAAAGAAAAGGTGCTTGGACATGGAGCTCTAAAGCACAGACTGTGGCTGGAAAGAGCAGAGGCAAATTGTGAAGAAGCCCTAACACAAGCATAGGCAAACTTAGCCCTCCGGCTGTTTGGGGACTACAACTCCCATCATCCCTGACCACTGGTCCTGGTAGTTAGGGATGATGGGCGTTGTAGTCCCAAAACATCTGGAGGGCCGAGTTTGCCTATGCCTGCCCTAACAGATGCCTTTATATACCCTTTTCCCTAATAGGGGCCTTTTCCTTGCAGGACTGCATTGCAAAAGTTGTAGAAGTCCCAATTTTGAAGGCTACCTCATGCTTTGGTTCATGCAGTTCTTTGAGAAGTGCAGGTTTGGGTTTCCACCTAGGGTCACCCCCAGCCAAGAAACTGCTTTCCATGCCTTAGCTTAGTCCTTGAAATATAATAATATAAGAACATAAGAGGAGTCCTGTTCCCCCAGCAGCCAACCAAAGGGAAACCCCTGAGCAGGATCCGAGCCCGAGAGCAGCTCTCCCCTCCTGGGGTTTCCAGCAAAGCCACTTCTGCCATAACAAGGAGGTGGGCTTGCGGACTTCAAACCCCTCCAGCCCCCGATAACAAAGGGAATCCCTGGCCGCTTCATACCCCGGGCCAGCCAATCAGCTGGCTCCGGGGGCGGGGTCTTGGCTATTTAAACCAGCCACAGCCGAGGCTCCTCCTCTTTCCTTTGCTACAGCTGACCCGTTTTTTTCCCTCCCATCCCACCCTTTAGGCTAGGTTCTCTGACGTTGCTATGAACTTCGGTTGGTCGCCGTCAAGGGGCCTGGTAGGAATATTCCCAAATGGCAGATTGGCACCGGCCGTTTGGTTTTCGCCTACCTCATAGCAAATCGTCACAACTCTTCGGTATTGGCGGTTAGGCATTGGTGGGAGTAGAGTCCTATTGTTATGCAAATGAAGGGGGTGAGGAGTGCCATCACCTTCCCCCAAACAAGGGTAGTCTGGTAAAGGATTCCGGGGGCGTGGCCTTGTCCTAAGCCTAAGGAGGCGTGGGCCCATGGCACGCCCCCACGCGGTGACACTGGGGGAGGTCCTAGTTGACGTGCCTCAGCAGGACTCCTCCCACTGGTGGTTAACCCTTCCCGGCCTTCAAGCCGGTTAGTAGTTAGGACCAATGCCAATACCGCTCAATTCCTGTAATCAATAAAGTTGTGGCCTAATTTGACCCATTAACCTGAATTCTTGTGTCCTGTGTCTTTATTTCTTTGGGGGGAGGCGGGAACTCGCCACGCAACTGGCATTCGGAAGCATTGCTGTGGAAGCAGAGCCAAGGCAAGGTCTCATCCATGAATCTGTCCCCTCCTCTCCTCCAGGCAGCTCCCAATAGATGTTCTGCAACATTCCTTTATCTAATGATTGCGCCAACGGAAGCAATCTGTTCCACGGAAGACAGATGGCTTATTTATTAGGCAAAGACCCCCGGAGAGGAATCCAGTAGTGACAACAAAGGAGGGTCACCTCACCCCGGCTCCGCAGATTTAATACCTGATGTCACACCTCTCCACAAGCTCAGGGAGCCCCTGGGGCCTTCCTCCGTAACGAATTACATCTTTCCCAATGGGTGCCTGTCATCACAGCCTCTGAGGTTTATGCTCATCGGAGCAAGAAAGGATTAATTATACTTTTATTCAAGGATGAAGTGTCTCCACTCTACGGTGTGGGTGGGAGACGAGAACTAGGTGCCAGCATCTTTCTGCATGTTTTGGGTAGCCTTCTAGGTTCACGGATCACACCCCAGCGGCTGCCTAGATCTAACCAGTGCAGGGGATTAGGTCCCTTCGGGTCCCTTCCAGCCCCATGATTCTATGAACTATTCATGTTAGGCCTCAGCCCTGAAGTCTTCGCATTAATGAGAACTTGTATCTCTGAGCATGTGCAGAGTCACCTCTTTTCCTTGCCGCATCCAAAGTGGTCCACCTCCGATGTCCTGATCCACTGGGCTGCTCTTACGAAAAGAGTGGGGAGGACAAGCACAAAATAACTGAAGCCCACGAGCTTCAAATAAACCCACAAATTCCTTCAGTGAAAAGTGTGGATCAAATTCAGGGGGGATTTGGGGTGAGCCCTGCATATCCTTCCCTGGGGATTGTGCTCCTGCTGCTGTTGTTTAGTCGTTCAGTCGTGTCCGACTCTCCGTGACCCCCTGGACCAGAGCACGCCAGGCACTCCTGTCTTCCACTGCCTCCCGCAGTTTGGTCAGACTCATGCTTGTAGCTTCGAGAACACTGTCCAACCATCTTGTCCTCTGTCATCCCCTTCTCCTTGCACCCTCCATCTTTCTCAACATCAGGGTCTTTTCCAGGGAGTCTTCTCTTCTCATGAGGTGGCCAAAGTCTTGGAGCCTCAGCTTCAGGATCTGTCCTTCCAGTGAGCACTCAGGGCTGATTTCCTTAAGAATGGAGAGGTTTGATCTTCTTGCAGTCCATGGGACTCTCAAGAGTTTCCTCCAGCACCATAATTCAAAAGCGTCAATTCTTCGGCGATCAGCCTTCTTGATGGTCCAGCTCTCACTTCCATACATCACTACTGGGAAAACCAGAGCTTTAACTATACGGACCTTTGTTGGCAAGGTGATGTCTCTGCTTTTGAAGATGCTGTCTAGGTTTGCCATCGCCTTTCTCCCAAGGAGAAGGCGTCTTTTAATTTTGTGGCTGCTGTCACCATCTGCAGTGATCATGGAGCCCAAGAAAGTAAAATCTCTCACTGCCTCCATTTCTTCCCCTTCTATTTGCCTGGCAGACCTTTTAACATCACAGTAATCCAAGTTTATGCACCAACTACTGGTGCTGAAGAAATTGAAATTGATTGTGCTCCTACTTCATGCAAATCCAGCACACACGGGTCTTGCTTGTGCCTGTTCCAAGATGCATCAGTTTGGCCACTGTGAGAACAGGACGCTGGCTGAGATGGACCATTGGCATGATCCTGCAAGCTTTTCTGGTGCTCTACTGTTCTGGAGCTTCTGGTTTGCAGCTACTGGAATGCAGAATGAGAAGGGACCCTGACCTGTATCTGTTTTCCCATTCTGCTGTGGCTTCGAACGAATCCATCCTCCTCCCCCAACCCACTCAGATAACTTCCCAAGAAGGAAGCTTTTCTGCCAAGTCCTGTGAAGCTCCTCTCCCTCTGGCAAGGTCCTTCTTATTTTCAATTCAGGTCAGCTTGTCCCACCATGAAATTGCTTTTGTCAGAGTCGGAGCCAGGGGGCAGGGGAAAAGATTTTGAGGTGGGTCAGCAAAGAGAAGAGGATTCCCTGCCGTTCTCAGTGACCCGTCCCACATTGAGCACTCCAGCAGGGGGCTAACCAACTCTGCGCTGGGGCAAGGCCTTTGGTGGAGGAAAATGTCCTCCGTGGTGTCACCAGAAGAAGAATCCAAGGGTCAAGAAGCCAACAAACAGGACAGTTTGTGAACAGATGAGGTCATCACAGGGACCTGGTCGGCTTCATGGTTTTTTCTTCTCTTCCTCTGCACACACACACACACACACACACACATCATGATTAGCGATCTATTGCCAGTTCAAAAGTTATAAAACCAGTATTACGATACGGACTTCAAACTGGTTTGGGATGATATATCAATATCTCGCCCAGCCCTAACTGAAGGGCTGCATTTGGCCCCCGAGCCTGAAGATGCCCCCCCCAATAGGGCCCTGTGGTCACTGGCCATGAGCTTCCGTGTTGCTGTTGGCACCTGTCTGTCTGGGGAGACAGTGGAAGAGGAGTGCCCCTTCCGTGGACCCACCAATATACCCCTTATCCGCTTTTGGAACTGGCAGGGGTTGCTTTGGCAGGGCTTGTCCTGTTAGTATTTCACTCCTCCGGTGCTGCAGTTGAGATTGGTGTAAATCACATGCCTGTCTGGGAAGAGTGTGGGAGCGGAAGACAGTCTTATCTCTTCCACTGTATGTACTATTTGTACTGTACTTTTGCTTTTACAGTGGTACCTCAGGTTAAGTACTTAATTCGTTCCGTAGGTCTGTACTTAACCTGAAACTATTCTTAACCTGAAGCACCACTTTAGCTAATGGGGCCTCCTGCTGCTGCTGCACCGTGGCTGCGCAATTTCTGTTCTCATCCTGAAGCAAAGTTCTTAACCTGAAGCACCATTTCTGGGTCAGCAGAGTCTGTTACATGAAGCGTATGTAACCTGAAGCGTATGTAACCTGAGGTACTACTGTACTTGTACTTCTTTTGGAGCTGGAGAGAAAGGACACCATAACACACTATGCCTGTACATAGTGTGTAAATAAATATGTAGATTAGTTCTACAATGTCTCATGCTTCTTGCTGTGTTGTGCCAGAAGATTAGTGTGCATATGTCATTTGATATATGTCGCTGAAGCGCACTGGAGAAGAAGCCTGGTCAGACCTCACCTGGAGTACTGTGTCCAGTTCTGGGCACCACAGTTCAAGAAGGACACTGACAAACTAGAACGTGTACAGAGGAGGGCAACCAAAATGGTCAAAGGCCTGGAAACAATGCCTTATGAGGATCGGCTAAGGGAGCTGGGCATGTTTAGCCTGGAGAAGAGGAGGTTAAGGGGTGATATGATAGCCATGTTCAAATATATAAAAGGATGTCACATAGAGGAGGGAGAAAGGTTGTTTTCTGCTGCTCCAGAGAAGCGGACACGGAGCAATGGATACAAACTACAAGAAAGAAGATTCCACCTAAACATTAGGAAGAACTTCCTGACAGTAAGAGCTGTTCGACAGTGGAATTTGCTGCCAAGGAGTGTGGTGGAGTCTCCTTCTTTGGAGGTCTTTAAGCAGAGGCTTGACAACCATATGTCAGGAGTGCTCTGATGGTGTTTCCTGCTTGGCAGGGGGTTGGACTCGATGACCCTTGTGGTCTCTTCCAACTCTATGATTCTATGATTCTATGATTCTATTCTATGATTCTAAGGGAAATGCCTTTTCCAGAGCTGCGCATACCGGAGGACGCTTGGAGTTTGGGGGTTGCAGGGGCACCCAGGGCATTTTCCAACATGTCCCAGGTCTGGACCCAGGACACAGAGGACACAGAAAGCTGCCTGATGCCCAGTGACTGGGAGCGGCCACCGAGAACACATAACACCGGTCTTGAAAGATCTACATTGGCTCCCAGTACGTTTCCAAGCACAATTCAAAGTGTTGGTGCTGACCTTGAAAGCCCGAAACGGCCTCGGCCCAGTATACCCGAAGGAGCGTCTCCACCCCCATCGTTCTGCCCGGACACTGAGGTCCGGCTCCGAGGGCCTTCTGGAAGTTCCGTCACTGCGAGAAGCCAAGTTACAGGGAACCAGGCAGAGGGCCTTCTCGGTGGTGGCGCCCTCCCACCAGATGTCAAAGAGAAGAACAACTACCAGACTTTTAGAAGACATCTGAAGGCAGCCCTGTTCAGGGAAGCTTTTAATGTTTAATGGACCATTGTATTTTAATACTTGGTTGGAAGCCGCCCAGGGTGGCTGGGGTATAAATAAATTATTAGTATTATTATTATTAAGGTCCATCATGCCCAGTGTTGTCTACACTGGCAGACAGCAGCTCTCTGGGATTTCAGCCAGGGCGTCTTTTCCCAGGGGACTGAACCTGCCACCTTCTGCACACAGAGTAGATTCTTTGCCTGCTGAGCTACAGCCCCTTCCCCAATGGGTACATAGCCTAGTGGCCTTGCAATCGAGTCCATCTGTTCCCAAATCGTCCGCACTGATGGGCAGCTCTGCTCGCTGCTGCTTGAGTCGCACCCCCCAACGCAAGCCTGTTTGTTTTCAATCTACCACTTGCGGAAATGTCTTCAAGGCAGGAAGTATTTAGGTTTGTTTTGGTTTAGTTTTTTGGGGGAGGAAAGATTGACCTTTTCAGGTCTGCCACATCGATATAAATTAGTTTTGGGGAACTGCATTGCAAAGACCTTTTTAGCAGGTTAGAAAAAAGATTGTTTTTTTAATCAAGCATGAGTAATGTCTCCATAATCTACAGTTGGGCAACGCCGTATTAGGGCAGTAGAAAAGGCTTTCTAATTTTATGGTGCTAAGAGCTGTTGAACAGTGGAACAGACTCCCACAAGAGGCGGTGGACTCTCCTTCCTTGGAGGTTTTTAAGTAGAGGTTAGATGGCCATCTGCCAGGGATGTTTTAGCTGTGATTCCTGCTTTGCAGGTGGGTGGACTACATGACCCCTCACTTCTCGCAATGAGTGAACCACCAGAAGGCCCTCGGCGCTGGACCTCAGTGTCCGGGCAGAATGATGGGGGTGGAGACGCTCCTTCAGGTCTACTGGACCGGGGCCGTTTAGGGCTTTAAAGGTCAGCACCAACACTTTGAATTGCCCTCAGAAACGTACCGGGAGCCAGTGCAGATCTCTCAGGACTGGTGTTATGTGGTCCCGGCGGCCGCTCCCAGTCACCAGTCTAGCTGCTGCATTCTGGATTAATTGCAGTTTCCGAGTAACCTTCAAAGGTAGCCCCAAGTAGAGCGCATTGCAGTAGTCCACGCGGGAGATAACTAGAGCATGCACCACTCTGGTGAGAAAGTGCGCAGGCAGGTAGGGTCTCATCCTGCGTACCAGATGGAGCTGGTAGACAGCTGCCCTGGACACAGAATTGACCTGCACCTCCATGGACAGCTGTGAGTCCAAAATGACTCCCAGGCTGCACACCTGGTCCTTCAGGGGCACAGTTACCCCATTCAGGACCAGGGAGTCTGACAAGAAATCTGACAAGGAACTCAGTTTCCATTGAGCAGCTCAGCTTTTACACTTCAGGTACAAAATTAGCAGACGTCTCAGGCCACCCGGCAACATCACTTGCTTCGATCTTGCCTGGTAAGCTTTTGAGGAGCCGCCTTTAGTTGGCACTAACTTTGTTTCGGAAACTGCCATAAAACAAAACTGACCTAGAAACTGAGTGAAACTCTGGAGCGAGCATACCTTCCAGTGCAGAAGAGGGGAGGGAGGCAGGTCAGCATAAGAACAGTCTCGTGCTCAGAGCCACCTGGCAGCTCTTCAATCTTGTTCAGCAATGGAAGGGGCCAAAGGGGCAGAGGAGAATCTCACATCTTGTTGACTGTGTGGCAGCAAGAGGCCTCTCTGTCTCTGCCCAGGCTCATCCCAAGGAGAGATGGGCTGCCAAAGACCGAGAGACCCCACCAGACATTTAATGGCTCCCCTCTAAACATAGACTGTTGTTGTTGTTGTTGTTGTTGTTGTTGTTGTTGTTGTTGTTGTTAATTTTCTATAAAACCCTTCACCCAAAGATCATAGGACAGTTTACAATATAAAAACACTAAAACGCATACAGTTGGTGGCTTCTCCTTCCTTCTCCCTAAACAGCCTCGGTCCTGTATCCCTGACGGAGCGTCTCCACCCCCATCGTTTAGTCCAGACACTGAGGTCCAGCTCCAAGGGCCTTCTGGAGGTTCCCTCCCTGCAAGAAGTGAGGTTGCAGGGAACCAGGCAGAGGGCCTTCTCGGTAGTGGCACCCGCCCTGTGGAATGCCCTCCCACCAGATGTAAAGGAGATAAACAACTACCTGGCTTTTAGAAGACACCTGAAGGCAGCCCTGTTCAGGGAAGTTTTTAATGTTTGAAGCTTTATTCTGATTTCAATGTTCTGTTGAAAGCCACCTAGAGTGGCTGGGGAAAGCCAGCCAGATGGGTGGGGTAGAAATTATTTATTATTATTATTATTATTATTATTATTATTATTATTATTATTATTATTATTATTCCTGCATGGTCATCTGTCATGGATTATCTAGTTGAGATTCCTGCATTTCAGGGGGTTGAACTAGATGGCCCTTGAGGTCCCTTCCAACTCTACGATTCTATTATTCTAACCACTCTTGCCTAACCTGGTGATCTCCAGAAATTTTGAAGGCCAGTTCTCCTTAGCCCCAGCCAGCACCATCTGGGACCCCTGCTGTTATTTTTATTTTTGGCAGAGAAGAAATTGGAGCCCCATGAAGGCAGCTGATGCTTTATGGAGCCTCAGAGCTGAAACAGTGTCTTGTAAAAAGATGTTGCAGATTTTCCAAGAGTTGCAAGTGCAACTCAATTTATTCCTTTCTGTCACCTGATAATGCTACTTTTTGCTGACTCTCCTTCTCCTCCACTGACAGGACCGTGAATAAATTGAGTGTTTCCCCTGCAAGAGACTTTCATCCTGGAAGACATTTGGCTGCAGTCTCTTCCTACATAAACAAAACCCAGCGCTCCCGTCCCCGGAGGTCCTCTTCCCATTTGCCTTCTTCTTCTTTCATCAGCCTTCCTTGGGAGGTGGAGGTGAGGTCCTCTTGAGCTCACAAGAAGGACATCAGATGCAGATTTCCATCGCCTGGAAAAAGTTTGTCCACAGTGACAGGCTAAATCGCTTTCAAATGACTGGCAAATAGCTAGTGACAAAATTCAAATCTTCTGATGCCCTTCAATATTGTGGGTCCCTCCTTCCCTCCAGCTGGAAGCCTGGAGTCCATGAGGGTTTTGAACTTGAAAAAGACAGCTTCCTAATGCAGTCCTGGAGAGGAGAAGTGCCACTTCTTACATCTGCCCAAACAACACACTTTGGAGCCTGCAGACAGGAGCAATTCTGGGATCTCCTCTCGCTGGCGCTCTCTGGGCCCTTGGAGAGCAGAGGGATGTCAATCACAGCTCCTTGCTCTGAGCTGAGACACCCAGCTCTTTCTTCTGCAGAAGATGAGGAGGAAAAAGGACTCTCTGGAAGGGCCCCCTTGCCAGGTTGTGAGTAAAAGGGGTGCAGACAGTCCTGGGAAACTTCAGGTGGTCCAACACAACGGCCAGATTCCTGGCTGGGGTTGTATTCAGAGCTCCCATATTCCATGTATTAAAAGAGCGGCACTGGCTGCTGTTTATTTCTGGGACCAATTCAAGGTGCTCCAGCTGCTGTTGAAAGCCCTAAACGGCTCAGGCCCCAAATGCTTGAAAGACTGCCTCCTTCCCTACAGATCCTTTGGGGTCCTGAGGTCTCTGTGGTGACCCCCAAGCTGTGAAGTTCCCTCCCCACAGAGGCGTGCCAGACCCCTTTGCTGTACAGCTTCCAGAATGTCATAGAATCGTAGAATTGTAGAGTTTGAAGGGACTCCAAGGGTTCAACTAGCCCAACTCTCTGCAATGCTGGAGACACACTTCTTGTCCCTGGCTTTTGACACTTGAGATGTCTGTTTTTAGAGCCCACCTGAATTTTGTGATCGTACAGTGTTTTGAATTGTTTTGATATTGTGTTTTAACACTGTAACCTGTCCTGGGACCCTGGGGTGAAGGTTGGGCAATAAATGGTATATTTGTGGGATGTAAGAATCAGGTGTAGTCAAACACACCATTGCTAGAGTAGACATGAAGGTTGTCTCAGTCCTCCAGTCAGAGGACTTTCCAGGACTAAGACGAAACCTCCTATGTGTAACTTGAGGTGGGCATGGCCTCTCCTGAAGTAGAAAGAACCTGAACCACAGGCTGGCGACCATCTTGTCTCTCTATCAATGCCATCTTAACAACAGCACTACTAAGATGCTCCCTTGACTCCAGGCCAAGAGAAGAAAAGAGGACTTTCTCCCATAAGGAGATAGTCACCACATTTAAACTATGTTCTAACCTTTTAAATCTTCCTTCTGGGAATCTTAAATCTTCCTTCCTTCCTTGTGTGAACAGATGATTACTTGTGAGTAAACATTTTATACTTTACAGAAGACTGCGTAGCGTCTTATTTTAGGAGGGATTAAACGGGAAAAATACCAGGAAATATTTACAGAGACTCTAACGAGTCTGTGCAAGCTATCTGCTGTGCGTTTGTTTAAATAAAAGGGGAATGTTAACTCTGCTGATTTTGTTGAACTTGTAAAGACAAGTTGGGATAGGATATCTTAGACAATATATCATCCACTGGATCCCTAAACATTCCCACAATATTATCATCATCGTCATTGTCATTATCATTACTATTTCCATAACTTCAGTTACTCTTGGAGGACCAAAACCCGCCCAGCTCCTAACCCCAAGATCTGTGCCCAGGGAAGAAAGGAGAAGAAAGCTCGGCATTTCTCTTCCCCAAGTCATAAATCCAGGTCTTGGGGCTCCATGGCTGGTCTTCAGTGACACTGTAATAAAGCAGAGCTCAGCGCTTGATGGATGGCCCCATTCTTGATGGATCCCTGCGTCACCTGGCAAACCCATTCCTGGGTCAACAGTGGGGACACCTGCCAGTGGCACATGGGGGAAAGATTGAACGATGTGCAGAGCTGACGCGGCAGTTTTCTCAGAAATCCACACTCAGATGGCAAAGTCTGGGAGGGAAGTGGCTGGGAAACAGGTGAAGACTCAGGGCAGAGGCTAGCTGCTCCACTAGTGGATGGGGCAAACACTCCAGCCTGAATTTCAGCTCTGCCGTCATTCACAGAACCACAGAGCTGGAAGGTACCCTGAGGATCATCTAGTCCCACTCCCTGCAATGCAGGAATTAGGATTATTTCATCATTACGCTGTCTGTTATGATGCTTTCTATTATGTATTTATTATTGGTGCTCCATAAAATGTGTTCTTAATGTGGTACTCTGGGTTCGGTCAGTCAACCAGCTACAAATCCACCTAACAGTCACCTCATTCAACCCACATTTTACCAGCTTCCTCGAGAGAATATCATGGGGGCTTTGTCCCAAGCCTTAATGAAATCAAGATACACTATGTCCACAGTATTTCCCTGATCCAACAACTTTTGTAATTCCTTCAAAAAAGGAAATCAGATTGGCCTGGCATGACTTATTTTTGAGAAACCCATGCTGGGTGTTAATAATCACAGCATCCTTTTCTAAATGCTCACAGACTGATTGTTGAATTATCTGTTCTAGGACCTTCCCTGGTGTTAGTGTCAAGCTCACCGGTCGGTAGTTACCTGGGTCTTCCTCCCCCCCCCTTTGAAGGTGGGGACAGCATTTGCCCACCTGCCGTTTGTAGGGACCTCCCCTGTTTTCCAAGAATTCTCAAAGATCATAGACAAAGACTCTGAAATTACATCCTTTAGTACCCCTGGATGCAGCTCATCAGGCCCTGGAGATCTGAGTTCATTTAAAGTATCCAGGTGTTCCCTTACTACCTCTCTTCCTATCTGGGCTGCAGCTCCCTCCTGACATCATTTATTCTGCTATCACCAGGTTGGACATCACTTTCCTTTTGGGTGAAGACAGAGGCAAAGTAGATGTTGAACAGTTCTGCCTTTTCTCTGTCACCCAATAGCATTTCTCCATCTTCCCAACCTCTCCATTCTGAAGGAAATCAGCCCTGAGTGCTCACTTGAAGGACAGATCCTGAAGCTGAGGCTCCAAGACTTTGGCCACCTCATGAGAAGAGAAGACTCCCTGGAAAAGACCCTGATGTTGGGAAAGATGGAGGGCACAAGGAGAAGGGACGACAGAGGATGAGATGGTTGGATAGTGTTCTCGAAGCTACCAGCATGAGTTTGACCAAGCTGCGGGAGGCAGTGGAAGACAGGAGGGCCTGGCGTGCTCTGGTCCAGGGGGTCACGAAGAGGCGGACACGACTAAACGACTAAGCAACAACAACAACATCTTCCCCACGCAGAGGACCTACCATTGACCAGATCCAGCTGCAGGGCTCTCTTCTTCTGTTCTTGTTTTTGAGAGTGCATAAGATTGACAGCATTACATGTTTAGGCTCACAAATAGGGTCAAATTCAAGTATTTTTTATTTTCAAACAAAGGAAATTTACCGTTGCTGGAGAAGTGTGAGGAAATAAATATTCACAGATCATAGCTGGGTATTTTGATAAAATTGATTGTACTCTGTTAAAGGCTGCAGAACTTAGTTTCTTTCCTCCAGAACTCCCTTGCTTTGGGGCTAGGAAATCTCATCATCATCACAACCTGATTCTTTCTTTTCTCCAGTGAGACAGCTGGGAAACCTCATTCTTGATTAAGATGGTTTCTGGAAAGGCAAAGCTCCTTTAATAATCTTTGGAAAACTTTTGAAATGTTGGTTGGTTGGTGTTTGCTTATAACGATCACTATATTGGGTGTTTGGCTGTGTTCTTTGCTCTCATGCCAAATGTTCTTATTATGTAAGTATTGTTTGCTATTTTCAAGTGCGCAGGTTTTTATGATGACCTTTCCTTGAGCCTCTTGAAAATATTCTGTTGGTTCAGAATCTATCAGAAGCCGCCTAGTCAATGAATATGGAGCAGTGCTGTCTAAATACATGAATTTGCCGGATCCTCTATTAAAGCCATTTGAGTTTGTGGTCATCACTGCTTCCAGTGGCAGTGAGTTCCACAATTTAGCTACCTGCTGCATGAAAAGGCGCTTTCTTTTACCCGTCCTGAATCTTCCAACATTCAACTATGGACACGGCACAGCTACCTTTACTGTACTCTATTTAGTGCCTGCTAAAAACCCTTTTGTTTAGACAAGCCTACAAAGACGTGTGTTTTTTTCTTTTCTTTTAATTTATTGCTGCTTTTCCTTCCTCTTGCATTTTAAAATCCTTTTTACTAATAATGCTGTTTTATTCTTTCTGTAAATCTCTCTGAGGTTTGTTCCAATCCTGCAAATTTCATTAAAATAAGAAATTGGGTGTCTGCCAGCATTGTGAAAGAGGGGGGCTCTCTGGGAGGGGCTGCAAAAGCTCTGCAGGTGGGTCTGCTCCCCACTTCTTTTGCTTCATTAGTGCTCACTTCAAAGAGCAGGAAAAGTGTGGTTTCCTGACCCCTGAAGACATTGACAGCTCCTCCTCCTCCTCCTCCTCTTCTGCCACTCCTGCAGCAAGACCGGAGATGCTCACCAGCCTCTTTCCCTGCGAAGCCTTCAGCTCCTGACGGCAGCTTGATGGATGACCCCGGCTGCAGTTCCAGTCGGAGGAGCAAGCGGAGACATCGGAGGAATTATGAAGGGAGCAGATGATATGCAATTGGCGAGACGGCGTGACAGAGCGATTTGCTTAAGCTCAGCCCTCGTCCAGCTGCGAACAGGAGTCGGGCAGGAAGAGTCTTGTCAATATTTAAATAGCCGATCACGTCCTTCGCTTGACAGGCCATTCATATGGCGAGATTAGATCGGTGTAGCACAAAAGCGCAGCTCTGTTCCGGCCTTGCAGTCTCTACCTTGGGACAGGAGGAAAGGGAGCAGGCCGCCACGGAGCAGGGCCCCCCAGCAATGAGCAAGGGGGGCTGCAGAAGGAGCCCCAAGGCCAACTCTAGGGAGCTGCGTTCTTGGCTCTGAGCATGCGAGAGCCTCCCTGAAGGTCCCACCCTCCAAAATCCTGCCCTTATCATCTTTCCCAGTTCTAGAATCATCAATTCAGAGGTTTGTAGAGCTGGAAGGAACCACGAAGCTCATCTAGACTAACTCCCTGCAGTGCGGGAATATTTTGCCCACCGTGGGGCTCGAACCCACAACCTGGCGAGGCTTCCAGGAATGTGCAGTTAAATGTGCATAGATGCCGCTCCTTAAAAACCCACCATTGGAGGTGCAGATGCTGGGAAGAGCAAGTAGGAACAGAAGAACCAAAAAATGGTGCCGCTGGCCCATCCTCATTCAACATCCTGGCCTCAGAGATGCCCCAATGAGGAGTCCACAAGCAGGATCCGAGCCCAAGAGAATCTCTCGCCAACTTCTGTTCCCAGCAGTTGGGATTCAGAAGCTCCAAGAGCATAAGATGAGTGAAATATACTCGGAGTCGAGAGCAGATTTCATGCTCTTTATTCAGCTCATAGTGGTGAGGAGGAATGGAAGTTCCTCCAAAATATCTGCTTTATATACATTATTTACACAATGGGCCCCACGTGATTGGCTAATTCCGGGATTCTCCTGTAGGCCAATCAGGTTGCGGATTCACTTCCACCTGGAGCTGGATTGGGTGGCTCCTGCAGACCAATCAGACTGCTGCATTCTGGATCCTATTGTTCTAGGACCAATCAGGCTGCTGCATTTTGGATCCTATTCAACTCAGGACATAACAATGAATCTCCTGAATCAGCCCATTGGCCAGTCTAGTCCAGTATAGTGTTTCCACAGTGGCCAACCAGATGTCTCAATGAGAAACCAGCAAGCAGGATCCGAGCACAACGACAACTCTCTTCTGCTGTGGTTTCCAGCAACAGATATTCAGATGCATTGCAGCCTCCTGGCTGGTAGCCACTCACGGCCCTCTCCTCCTCCATGAATTTGCCTAATCCTCTTTTAAAGGCTCCCAAGTTGGTGGTCATCCCTGCCTCCTGTGGGAGGGGGCCTCCTCTCAAGAAGCCTTAAAAT
This sequence comes from Podarcis tiliguerta, assembly GCF_965153285.1. Classification (NCBI taxonomy): domain Eukaryota; kingdom Metazoa; phylum Chordata; class Lepidosauria; order Squamata; family Lacertidae; genus Podarcis; species Podarcis tiliguerta. The sequence goes on along the minus strand of NC_139534.1, from coordinate 134,125,464 downwards.
AAGCCCAGTTTCAGCCCCACTTCACCCCTTCCTCACCTAGAATTGTAGAATCATAGAACCATAGAGTTGGAAGGGACCCCAAGGGTCATCTAGTCCAACCCCCTGCAATGCAGGAATCACAGCTAAAGCATCCAGGACAGATAGCCATCCAACCTCTGCTTAAAGACCTCCAAGGAAGGATACAATGGGATAACCCTTCTGTGATGGCCTGGGATTCAGACTCGGATGCTGAACCTGAGGAATCCTAGCCTGCCCAGGAATCCCTGCCTCCAGAACCAGCTGAGCCAGGGCTGGGGCTTGAGCCTGAAGGGTCCTCACCTGTGCTGGGTCCTCAGGTGCAGGCACCAGCTGAGTCTGCTCTGGCTCCTGAAGTGATGGAGGACCCATTGCCTGCAGGTGCTCCACTCTCAGCCCCGTCAGGGGAAGAGGAGGTTGCCTCTGGGTCCGGTCACCCTCCAGCCTCTCCTGGGCTGCAGAGGCTCAGGGCAGAGAGGCGGAGGGAACTAAGTTCCCACAGGAGGAGTGCTCACCTCCAGGCCAGGAGAGGTGAGTCACCTGTGGATCGCGTCCACCCTGTGCCTCAGGGCAGATAAAAGCCAGCCAGCCCCATTCCCAAGTTGCGGGAACAACATTGCTGGTTGCTAGTTCCTGCCTGAACCCTGTCCTGGTTTCCTGCCTGAGCTCCTGACCCGCCCTGGCTCCCTGTTTGCAAGCCTGTTCCTGACTTCACCCGACTCCCTGCCCTGCACCCAGATTCAGCTACTACGGACTGCCTCCACATTGCACCTTTGACCAGGGACCGGACTTGGACCTCGCCTCTCGGGTAACCCACGGGACCAGCACACCATCAGAGGACCAGAACATCCAGCTCTGCCCCTTCACCTTATCTGCTCTGTCAAGAACTTGACCAACCCTTGGCAGTGGCTTCTGGTTCCCATTTCTCAGCCCTGCGCAACTCCCTGAAGAAGAGGAGGCATGGACTACCCCTGGGACTCCAAAATAGGGACTTTCAGCCAGCAAGGGAGCTTTGTAAACCCTCCAGACTCTCTGCCTGGAGCGGGCGCCGATGCTTAAGCAAAAGAGCTTCATACATCATGACGACACCGAGAGGCGGCAGAGCTGGAATTTGTTAACAAGCTGGTTTCTTTATTTCTCGGGGTTTAAATAATGATTATGGCTGGGCTCTTGCACCATAAAAAGCAAATGGCTTCCTGTTTTGTTGCATATCGTATCTTTTTAGAGCTCACGCTGTCAGGAGGAGTCTTGTGCTTCAGCTCACTTGACTTCTCACCAACGGCGCTCTGCTCCCACTTTTGCATGTGCGCGAGCATGTATCGGGGGTCTCGCATGGCAAGTTCTTGCCAGGAGCGAGATCTGGCTCTTCTTCTGGGTCACCTGCCTGGTATTCCCACGGGGCTGCCCTTGAAAATGCCTCAGAAACTCCACGTGGTCCAAAATGACTAGTTCATGGGGAACAATTCTACTGATGGCTACTAGCCCTGAAGGCTGTGCTCTGCTTCCACAGCTGGAGACAGCAAGGCTCCCAAAATCAGTTGCTGGGAACCAAGGAAACAGAGAGTTTCTCTTGCGCTTTGGGGTTTCTCACTGGGGCATCTGGTTAGCCTCTGTGAGAAGAGGCTTCTGGGCTATATGATCCACTTCCTGATCCATCAAGCTCTTCTTCGGTTCTTAGGAACACAATACCTCCATCCCTTTCAGTGAGGCTTCAGCCCAGGTGTGATTGCCATGCATGGATGTGCTGCTATTGTGTGGAAATCACGCACGGATGGTTCCCTGATCCCCACCTCAGGCTGTGTTGTCAGAAAGGCACCTGTTTGGCTCTGGTCTCTCCTCTCTCTTCTGCTGCTGCTGCCTCCCTCTTCTGGATGCTTCTCTTCCCTCTCCAGGTGTCCGTCTCCTCTCAGCGTATCTCCCGCCTCGCCTGGCTCTGCTTCCCCCTCATTATCTGCACAAGCTGCCAGCCCGCTTTGTTCCCATCTGCAAGTGCCACGCAGGGCAGGAGCTCCGGAGGCAGCCTGGCTGGGAAGGACACCAGCGGAATGAGCACTTCAGTCCCACAAGAGGGATTTCCACCTGGTTGGAGGGATGGTAATCCAGCCACAGAAAGGAAAGGAGGAAAGCGCCTGGGGCCAGCTTGCTCCAAGCACACGGGAAGGTGGGTCTGGCCCTGTGGCTCTGACTAATAATAATAATAATAATACCATAATTTGTTATTTATACCCCGCCCATCTGGCTGGGTTTCCCCAGCCACTCTGGGCCGCTTCCAATGGAATATTAAAATACAATAACCTATTAAACATTAAAAGCTTCCCTAAACAGGGCTGCCTTCAGATGTCTTGTAAAAGTCTGGTAGTTGTTCTTCTCTTTGACATTTGAAGGGAGGGCGATCCACAGGGCAGGCGCCACTGCCGAGAAGGCCCTTTGCCTGGTTTCCTGTAACTTCGCTTCTTGCAGTGAGGCAACCGCCAGAAGGCCCTCAGCGCTGGACCTCAGTGTCCAGGTAGAATGATGGGGGTGGAGACGCTCCTTCAGGTCTACTGGGCCTTTGAGGCCGTTTAGGGCTTTAAAGGTCAGCACCAACAATTGAAACATACTGGGAGCCAATGTAGGTCTTTCAAGACCAGTGTTATATGGTTCCAGCGGCCGCTCACAGTCACCAGTCTTGCTGCCGCGTTCTGGATTAATTGTAGTTTCCGGGTCACCTTAAAGGTAGCCCCAAGTAGAGCGCATTGCAGTAGTCCAAGCGGGAGATGGTGAGACAGTGTGCAGGCAGGTAGGATCTCATCCTGCGTACCATATGGAGCTGGTGGACAGCCGCCCTGGACACAGAATTGATCTGTGCCTCCATGGACAGCTGTGAGTCCAGAATGACTCCCAGGCTGCACACCTGGTCCTTCAGGGGCACAGTTACCCCATTCAGGACCAGGGAGTTATCCATCAGCTCTAGCCATTGACTCTTTCTTACCCTCTGAATCCTAGAGTTGGAAGGAACCCCAGGGCTCATCTAGCTTACCCCCTGTAATGCAGAAATCAGGGCTCAAGGATCACTGGCAGACAGCCGTCCAACCTCTGCTTAAAAACCTCCAAGGAAGGAGAGCCCGCACCTTCTGAAAGAGTCGATTCCACTGCCATCTCTTAAGGCAGCCATGTCCAACAGGTCAACTGCAATCTACTGGTCCATCGAGGGACGTCCATGGTCGGTCGATTGCGGTCAATCGCATGATCCTTAGCATTTGCCCCCCCCCCCAAAAAAAAATCCTCCCCTAAAAAAACCTCAACAACCTTGCCTGACAATGGGTAGATCACAGCCAGTGTTTTTATACTGTGAGTAGATCGCAATCTTGGGAGTTGGACGTGCCTGTCTTCATGCTTGTTCACAGAGGCTGATCTGAGGGGCAATGGAGGAGGCAAGGGGACAATTCTTCTGTCGCTCAGCCTTTTCCTGAGCGCTTGGAATGCAAGAGTTTCAGGAGCGGCCTCATCCTTGAGTCAGACCTGTGCTCCTTCTAGCTTGGTATTCTCTACGTAAGAACATCAGAAGCACCTGGTGGATCTAACTGAATAGCTCCGATGGTTAGATCCTGGTGCTGATAACCCCACGGTTGCAGGTTCGATCCCCGTATGCGGCAGCAGGGGGCTGGACTAGATGATCTTGAGGACTCCTTACAACTCTAGGATTTGGTGAGATAAAAAGCTAAGAATCTATATTATACACAAACACACACCCTCAAAACAGTTTACATAAAGGTAAAACCAGTGTTTTTTTCTTTAAAAAGGTTTAGGGGTACCCTCATTTTGACTCAAGGAAATCACCATTTTTATAGTTCAAATCAGAAAAAATAAATACAGTGAATGGACAAAAGTACAAAGATTCACAAAATGTTTAGGGGTGTGCGTATCCCTGCACCCCCCCCCCCCCCAGAAAAAAAGCACCAGGTAAAACAAAACATATAATCAAGAAACAATTACTAGAAAATTCACCTCCACTTTCTCAGAATCTGTTCCGGCTTGCCTGAGCAAGAATGGCTTTAGCAGGCACCGGAAAGAGTACAAGGAAGGCGCCTGCTCTAATATCAAGAGGCAAGGAGTTCCAAGGTGTAGACGCTGCCGCACCAAATGACCTGAGCTCTCACAAATGTGGGACGGGGGTTATGTGGCGCCTGTTGCAAAGCCAGTTCCACCCGTTGAGCCAGTTGAGTGGGCACAAGAACTTGGCCTGGAAGCAAATCGGCAGCCAGCCAGTTCTCTGAGGCTGACAAGGCCTCCCTCCTCCTGGCATTGTCCACTAACTGCAGCTTCTAGAGTCAGCAGGAGGGAAGCCCAGCAAGAGCCCACAGCAGCCATCCAATCTTGAAGCAACCATTGCGTGAACTTCTGTGGCCAGGATTTCTCCGTCCAGAAAAGCAACTTCCGACCCTCGGGAGGAGGTGGTGTTGCGGGCTTCACGCCCCCAACATGTGCGTGGGGGCTGGCTTCCAGCCCCTGCGCGATCAGGGGAATCCTCGGGGCCGCATCATCCCCTGAGCCAGCCAATTGGCTGGTTCGGGGTGTGTGGCTTGCCTCACTTAAGGCAAGCGTGGCCCTGGGATCTCCCTCTTTGGTCCACTCAGCTGCTGAGGTTTCTGTTAGGATATTTCCGTTCCACCTTAAAATGGAGCAGGATGTTTGTGTCACAGCCTGCGCATTTCCTGTCTCACAGGATGTTTCTGTTGTGTCTTTGTTTTTGTTTCTCACTCTCTCTGCCAGAACTCTCAAGCAGGCAGTCATGTTTTTCTTTGTTCTGATCAACACAGAAATAAACTTCTAAATAATGCTCTCCTGACTGCATCTTTCGCTGTGCATTATCTGCTGATAGAGCGTGCATCGGCTCTGGAATGTGGGAAGCTATTTCTGGAGCTCGTGTCGCTAATTGCTGATACTGTGTGTCTACGGGAGATCAATGGACGTCCGGAGACGACGTGGAGTCGAAATGGACTTTGTCTCCCTGGCAGTATCCCAACAGTTTCCCACCTGCCCACCCTTTAAGGTTTCCCTTCTGACCTTGCTATGGACCTTGGTTGGTCGCCATTAAGGGACCTGGTAGAAACTTTTTCCACTTGGCAAATTGGCAGTGGCCATTTGGTTTTTCGCCTACCTTGTAGCAAATCGTCATAACTCCTTTGGTTTTGGCGGTTAGGCATTGGTAGGGGTATTGTTATTTAGATGTGTTGGGGGGAGGAGCGCCATCACCTCCCCCAAATATTGAAGGGTAGTCCGATAAAGGATTCCGGGGGGTGTGGCCTCGTCCGAAGCCTATGGAGGCCAGGGCCTAAAGCGCCCCCCCCCCCGAGCGGTGACCCTGGGGGAGTCCCTAGTTGATGTGCATCAGCAGGGCTCCCCCTGCTGGTGTTAACCCTTCCCAGTCTTCAAGCTAACAGGCTGAAGCCGGATAGTCAGATGGGGCCAATACCTAAGCAAATACTGCTCTTTACCTGTAACCAATAAAGTTGTGGCCAATTTTAGCCCATTAACCTAAAATAATGGTGTTACGCGTCTTTATTTCTACTGGGGGGAGGCAGGAACCCGCCACGCAATGGCCATCGCTGTGGTACCAGCTGCAGTTGGTCCAAGGCACTTCCAGCCGCCGAGGCTACCTGAGCCTCGAGTGACCATCCACAGCGATGGACAGCCCTCCTCCTTTCAGCAAAGGATCAAAAGGGGCCCGAGGCTTCTGTGGGTCTTGTCTGGGGTTCCTCTGGCCCATCTTCCCCAGGATCTGCTACTTCCTTCTGAGAGCGAATGCTAATAATGGATTGCCTTTTTAAAACACACACATACACACAAGTGACTTGATTTTCCTCGGAGGTCTTGCTGAATGACCCGCAATTTATGACTTCCTGAGGCTGTTCAGAGTTAAAGCAACTGAAGGGCCGCCTTGGGTAAATGTCTGCTCTGAATGTACCAAACTTAGCTTTTCATTAAGTGGAGTAAATTATAGATATCATCCTCTGGTGCAGGGCTGGCTGGCTGGCAGCACAGGAGGAGCCCCGTGACTCACCATCCCTTCCATGCTCTTCATCACCTGAAACGGCAAGTGAGCACACAGACAGGAAGCTTCTCTTCTCCTGCCCCCCCCCAAAAAAACTTTCCATTATCTAGAGGAACAGTGTTTCCATGGCTGAATCATAGAGTTGGAAGGGACATGAGATTCATCTAATCCCATGCAATGCAGAAATATACAGCTTTGCATAGATAGATAGATGATAGATGATAGATAGATAATGTTGTTGTTTAGTCATTTAGTCGTGTCCGCCTCTTCGTGACCCCATGGACCAGAGCACGCCAGGCACTCCTGTCTTCCACTGCCACCCGCAGTTTGGTCAAACTCATGCTGGTAGCTTCGAGAACACTGTCCCACCATCTCGTCCTCGGTCATCCCCTTCTCCTTGTGCCTTCAATCTTTCCCAACATCAGGGTCTTTTCCAGGGAGTCTTCTCTTCTCATGAGGTGGCCAAAGTACTGGAGCCTCAGCTTCAGGATCTGTCCTTCCAGTGAGCACTCAGGGGTTATTTCCTTCAGAATGGAGAGGTTTGATCTTCTTGCAGTCCATGGGACTCTCAAGAGTCTCCTCCAGCATCGTAATTCAAAAGCATCCATTCTTTGGCGATCAGCCTTCTTGATGGTCCAGCTCTCACTTTCATACATGACGACTGGGAAAACTATAGCTTTAACTATACGGACCTTTGTTGGCAAGGTGATGTCTCTGCTTTTTAAGATGCTGTCTAGGTTTGCCATCGCTTTTCTCCCAAGGAGCAGGCGTCTCTTAATTTTGTGACTGCTGTCACCATCTGCAGTGATCATGGAGCCCAAGAAAGTAAAATCTCTCACTGCCTCCATTTCTTCTCCTTCTATTTGCCAGAAGGTGATGGGACCAGTGGCCATGATCTTAGTTTTTTTTATGTTGACCTTCAGACCATATTTTGCGCTCTCTTCTTTCACCCTCAATAAAAGGTTCTTTAATTCCTCCTCCTAGATAGATAGATAGATAGATAGAAAGATAGATAGAGATATAGATAGAGAGATAGATAGATAGATATAGATAGATAGATATAGATTTACGTATTCAGTGGTCTGTGTTTGCCTGCACTTCAGTCTGGACTAAGGATTCTGAGCTCCTGTGTTCTGATTTGATACATGATGTCCAATCACAGAGCATTTCAGGATTTGGGTCTCTGTCATTGGCCCTTGAACTCTGGGTCGTGATTTGCTGTTTGGAAGTTTAGACAGCAAATCATGTTGGGAGTGGGAGTGGCCTGGGCTTTGAGAAATGTATATAAGCAGTTGCTTTGCCCCTGTTTCCCAGTTATGTAGTTCAATAAAGATTCATGCTGTGTCTTGCCTCGTGGGATCCCAACTGCACTTCAGATAGATTAGATAGATAGATAGATAGATAGATAGATATAGATAGATATAGATATAGATATAGATATAGATATAGATATAGATATAGATATAGATATAGATAGATAGATAGATAGATGATAGATAGAGATGACAGATAGATAGATGATAGATAGATAGATATAGATAGATAGATGATAGATAGATAGATAGATAGATGATAGATGATAGATAGATGATAGATAGATAGATAGATAGATGATAGATAGAAAGAATCAGGCAGTGTAAATTTTTTATGAAATAAATATTAAATATATAGTAGAGCTCTTGGTGGAGCAGAAACACAACCTGCAGGGTTCTGGCTCAGGGTCTGAATGCACAAAAACATCAAGACGAAATGGGAGATGGCCACGATCCCTCCTGAGCGTCTTCTCCAGGACTGTGGTGCCCGAGTGGCCCCACAGGGAGCTCTAGGATATGAAACAGGACAAAGGCTGGAGCGCCCAGGAGGCAGTGATGGGCACTAGCCTAGATGTCTTTCTTCATCCAACTGCCAGAGACTTTTATTTGTTTCACAGCCAGAGGGGCTGGAGCTAGTTAGGAGTGGGGTTAGTTACTTTGCTTGCTGGCTCCGCCAATGCTACTTATCGGTTCATATGCAAATTATATCCAATCCAATCCAAATTATATCCAATCATTTTAAGTTACTTTAAACCTAATCGTGTATAAGTTACTGTCTTTCCAAATGTTTTACCTTATTTTGTATTAATTCCTATAAACTCCATTTTCTGTGTAATTTCTGCAAATTCTGTATCATTTATAATCCCATTTCATCTCACTTTAATATCATTTAATGCTATTAAGATTGTATATTAATAAACCGAGTGATTCTTTTCAGTTTTATTCGGGGGTCTGTCGTGGCTGTTATACTTACTGCATAAGTTTCACTCCCGTTGGGTTCCGACTGAACATAATGAACCCTAATAGGAATTGGAATGGATTGGTAAGGGCTAATGTTGATTGCATCGTCCGATCACATTTGGTGCTCTGACCTGGGAATCTAGCGGAAAGTCATCTAGTGGGAAAGCTGCACATGAGCTGAGTTCAGAACTTGTGAGAAAAGTTGACTAGTGCAATTTCTTTCTCTTTCTTTCTTTCTCTCTCTCTCTCTCTCTCTCTTTCATCTCCCAACATTTTAACCAAGGTGCTCAATATAGCATTGCTGGCTTTCCTCCTATTATTATTATATTTATTATTTATTAATTTATTATTTATACCCCGCCCATCTGGCTGGGTTTTCCTAGCCATTCCGGGTGACTCCCAAGTGTGCCTTCGTCTTAGCACGTTTCTCCCTTGCGTCCTGAGTTCGAGTGTCTTCAAAGCCCAGGACACCTTTGGTCAAGGCTGTTCTCCAACTGGAGCGCTCGCAGGCCGGTGTTTCCCAGTTGTCGGTGTTTATACTACATTTTTAAAAATTTGTCTTGAGAGAGTCTTTATATCTCTCTTGTTGACCACCAGCATTACGCTTTCCAATCTTGAGTTGGGTATAGAGTAGTTGCTTTGGAAGACAATAATCAGCCGTCCACACAACATGACCAGTCCAACAAAGTTGATGTTGAAGAATCATTGTTTCAACCCTGGTGATCTTTGCTTCTTCCAGTACACTAGTATGTTCACCTGTCTTCGCAAGTGATGTGTAAAATTTTTCAGATGGAATCTTTCAAGGAGTTGGAGATGGTGCTTATAAGTGGTCCATGTTTCAGAAGCATACAGTAAGGTTGGTAGTACAATAGCTTTGTAAACAAGCATTTTGGTTTCCCTGCGAATGTCCCGGTCCTCAAACACTCTGCACTTCAGTCGGGAGAAAGCCACACTTGCAGAGCTCAGGCGATGCTGGATTTCGGCATCAATGCCGGCCCTTGTGGAAAGAGAACTGCCCAGGTAGGAGAAGTGATCAACATTTTCCAACGTCACACTATTGAATTTGTGGCGCTATAGAGGGATTATTTTGTGCTTGTTGGTGCGGCACTTTGGGCCTATGCCAACGCTAATGCTGAGGTTCAAAGAAGAACCAGAGAACTAAAAAACACCTGGTGGATTTTAAAAAGCTCAAGATATCCAGCACTTAGCCGACACTCATGATGCATAGAGTGGAAATTGCATTCATGCCGACGGTGGAAGAAGATTGGAAAAAAATCTAAAAATTTATTTAGAGAAATATTGCAAAATTAATGAATGTTAGGAAAATGTTGGAATGAAATTACATGGCTTTAGTAGAAACATTATAAGGAGATAAGTACAAATAAGTTTTAGGGTTTTGATGGTAAGATAAGGTTAAAATAAATTAAGATAATTAAATGACAGAAATCAGTGAAAGGTGGAAAGGATTTGCTGAAATAATTAATAACTAGAACACAAAAAAGGGAGGTGTGAGGAGGTCGAGGAAACAAGTTAATGAAAGATAATGATAAATATTGGATGTGTTTTTAATTGTTTTTGTTTGTGTTTTGATGTATTGTGTCTTTTGTTTTCTTTTTATGTATTGTAATGTATTGATTTGTATAGTTTATTCTTTTTTCTTTTTCTCACTTTTTTCTGTAATCTTTAAACCTTTAATAAATATTATTTTTTTTAAGAAAGAAAGAAATTGCATTCATGCCTTGTCCCTAAGGTCACCTAGTGAATTCTGGGGACTCCCAGCTTTGCAGGAAGCACACTCAGCCAGCTCCGTATGGACCGGATCCGTTTGTTAGAAAGTTGCATGTAGGTGGTGCATCTACTGTACAGCAGCTTTCTAAGCGTTGTGTGTGAGTTGTGTGTCCTGTTGTCAGAATAACACACATACACAAGCACACACACACACATGCCTGAATAAGCACCCTGCACAGGCTGATCGTCATGAATCTGGTGCGCAGGCAGGATTAATTTGCCTGAAAAGGTAATGAAGACTCTGCAACAGTCACTAAATGGGATCCTTAAGGTGAAATTCTCCCATTGTCTGTGAAAATTACTGTCGGCAAATGCGTGCCATTAAGTTTGACTGGAGGAGCAAAGAGTGCTGGCATCAGGCACATGGGTGCGCATTCTTGTGCAGCCGCATGCAAATACACACACACACACACACACACACACACACACAGGGTTTCTGCTGGGCTTTAATTTAGCATCACAATAGCTGAAGGCCAAGCCTCTAATAGTTTCCAGCTCTGACCTTTCGGAGTTTGATTTATTTGTGACCCAGTAAAAGGTTCAGCGTGAGCATAATTGCATTGCAATGTGTTTCCTGCAAGAGAGATACTGGCAAAGATATTGATAGAATCAAATCTGGCTGCCTTTCTCCCAGCGTGGGATTCCATTAATGCAGAGAAAAGTCTGGAAGGGGGGGGGGGAGAAGGCACAGAGAAGAGGCACCCATGGAAACACCCACACCCACACACACACACACACACCCCTCGGCTCTGAGGCAGGAGAGTTTCAGAGTCTAGAGAGGACCATGAGCCACGATGGCTCTGCTCTGCCTCCACACTCAGAGGCAGCCATGCTGGAAACCACAGGAGGGGAGAGATGCTCTGGTGCTCAAGTCCTGCTTGCAGGCTTCCCATTGGGGCATCTGGTTGGCCACTGGGAGAACAGGATGCCAAGTTTTGTGGAATCACAGAATTGTACAGTTGGAAAGGGGAGCCCGGGGGTCATCTAGTCCAACCCCCTGCAATGCAGGAATCACAGCTGAGGAAGCCCTGACAGGTGGCCGTCCAACCACTGCATCAAAACCTCCGAGGAAGGAGAGTCAAGAACCTTCCAAGGGAGTCCATTCATTCCACTATTGAACAGCTCTTCCTTCCTTTTAGCATCAGAAAGCGCAACTGCTCTCCGTTTTGAAATGTGGGTGCTGATTTTCCTTGAGAAACGCACTGCATCATCTGTCTGTCTGTCATCTATCATCTATCTATCTATCATCTATCTATATCTATCATCTCTATCTGTGTGCTGCCTGCCTGCCTATCATCTCTCTCTCTCTCTCTATCATGTATCTATCTATCTATATCAATCTATCATCTATCTATCTATCTATCATCTATCTATCTATATCTATCATCTATCTATCTATCTATCTATCTATCTATCTATCTATCTATCTATCTATATCTATCATCTATCTATATCTATCTATCATCTATCTATCATATCGATCTATCATCTCTCTCTCATGTATCTACATCTATCTATATCTATATCTATATCTATATATCTATATCCATATCTATCTATCTATCTATCATCTATCTATCTATCTATCTATCTATCATCTATCTATCATCTATCTATCATCTCTCTCTCTCTCTCTCTCTCTCTCTCTCTCTCTCTCGCTATCTGCCTGCCTATCATCTAGCTAGATAGCTAGATAGCTATCTGTCATCCATCCATCACTTTAGTTCCGATGCCAGCATTTCATGGGGCTGGGCTAGATGACCCCCAGGATCCCTTCTAACTCTGCAGTTCTGTGAGTCCATGATTCTGCCTCCTCCCTCTGCTTCTTGGCTTCCTCCCAGCCTGCTGCACTGGACCCTGTTCTTTTATTTACCCATATGCATTCAAAGCTGGATAAGGCAGTAAAAATTCAAATGAGGAGCCTGAGATTTTCAATCTTGCAAGCAAATTCAGGCTGTAAGAGTTTGACGGAGAACATTCCCCCTAAACCTTACATGAGCGACTTTTTTTTTGAGCCAGCCATTCATTCAGAGATCTAAACTGTCAGCTTTAATCCTTGGAATATCAGGCGCCGCTCAGCATTTTAATGGATGGGCTCTACAGTTCTCCACTATCAGATAATTTCTTTTTATTTAAGCACTCTGAATTCAATGGGGGGAGGACTAGCGAGGACTCGGTGCAGCTGTGGAGCTAGAGCTGCCTTCACAAGCACCCTGCCCACCAAGAACCAAGCCATTCTCACTTCCTCTGGGGCAGCTGGGAGTTCCCCCAAGGGGAAAAACAGAAACCCCTTTCATATACTTAAGAGGAGAATTTCTGGGAAGTCATATGAGCAGCACCTGGCAGTGGTGGACTCTCCTTCCTTGGAGGTTTTTCAGCGGCGTTTGGATGCTTTAGCTGAGATCCCTGCATTGCAGGGGGTTGGACTGGATGACCCTTCAGGTCCCTTTCAACTTTGCACTACAATTCTATGGTTTTATGAGTCTATGACCTCACTTGCTGCCTGGATGTTGGTAGTTCAATGCTTCTTTTGACAAACTCCTTGACTCTAAACGTAGCCACCTAGAGTGGCTGGGGCAACCCAGTCAGATGGCCAGGGGGTTAGTAGTAGTAGTAGTAGTAGTAATAATAATAATAATAATAATAATAATAATAATAATAATTTATTATTTATAACCCGCCGATTTGGCTGGGTTTCCCCAGCCACTCTGGGATGCTCCCAACAAAATATTAAAATACAATAGTCTGTTAAACATTAAAAGCTTCCCTAAACAGGGCTGCCTTTAGTAATCGGAGGAGGAGGAGGAGGAGGAGGAGGAGGAGGAGGAGGAGAAGAAGAAGAAGAAGAAGAAGAAGAAGAAGAAGAAGAAGAAGAAGAAGAAGAAGAAGAAGAGGAAGAAGATCGACTACTATAATAATAATCCTGGACTGTTATGCTGACTCAGAAACCTTTTATTTCCTGAAACGTAGGAACCTTATTCCGAATCAGACAGTCTGCCCCATTGCAGCTGGGGTCTTTTTCTGTTCCACCTGCAGATGCCAAGGATTGAACTGGAACCTTCTGCAAAGTTCTGCATGCAAAGCAGATGTGGTAGCCTCTCTCCAAACCTGCCTCTTAGGCTGCAGGACAGCTCCCTTGCCTCATCAAGGTCTTTTTTGTTGGAATCCATTTTAGCTGGAGTCAGGTATGTCCTGTTTCCCCTCCCAGCAATGTCTTCACTGATCATTAAAGTCCTTTTTCTTATTTTTGACATATGTTTTAAAGGGAGGTGTCAAGTATTGAACCAGAAAGTAAGTGTGTGTGTGTGTGTGTGTGTGTGTGTGTGTGAGAGAGAGAGAGAGAGAGAGAGAGAGAGAGAGAGAGAGAGACATCTGTTTCAATTCATATATATCATGTCCAAGTAAGCTTTACGCTTACTACAAGAGTAGGCAACTTTTTAAAAAGCCATCTTGGGTTATGGTTCTCACAGCCCCTTGTGGCAAGGAGTTCCATTGTTTAACCATGTGCTACATGAAGAAGGACTTCATTTTAAGTCAGGCATGAGTCTGTTCCCAGCTCTAACAGGAGATGTCATTGGGAAATGAACCTTGGACTGAACCGCAGGTGCCCTAACTGCCGATATTTTTTTACAGGCCATTCCTTCTTTCATTCGCTCAGGATTTTCTCTGTTGCAGAAACTCCATCACGGGACACAATGATGATCAGTTCCGCTTCCATTCAGTTCAGACAGAGGCTCCCTAATTGGACAAGAACATTCATTTTCTAGGAAATTGCGGGCAGAAGTGTCATTCACAATTGTCAAACAGATCTTTAATTCATTTCCTTGCTTGAAGAAAGAAAGAAAGAAAGAAAGAAAGAAAGAAAGAACGAAAGAAAGAAAGAAAGAAAGAAAGAAAGAGGTGGTGGGACATTTGCTCCACAAACCAAGTTATTCAGAGGAAGAGAGCAGAGAAATCTATTACGCGGCAAAGGCGAATGCATAATTGAAGAAATAAGCATTTACTTGCATGTTGCTGTTTTGAGTCCTGCTGGGCGATTCCCCAAGACAGGCTTTCCATTAGAGTGTTTGTTTTCACTTTTCCGTCTCCGTCTGCCTCTTGACCCAGGACACTTTGCAGATGGGCTGGATATAGTAAACAAGAAAGTTTCAGAGTCTTCCTTCTGGGACTCCAAAGTGCTTGCGGAGGAAGAAGCGATTGGATAGAACTCTGCTCTGGAAAAACCAGGCGCCTTTCCATCCAATGCATTTATTTATCACATTCCAATATCTCAAGGGCTGCCACATGGAAAATGGAGCAAGTTTGTTTACTCCTGTCCCAGAGGGCAGGAACCAAACCAATAGAATCAAGTCGCAAGAAATGAGATTCTGACTAAACATCAGGAAGAACTTTCTGACAGTAAGAGCTGTTCGCATTGGAACGGTCTCCCTTGGGAGGTTGTGGACTCCCCTGCCTTGGAGGTTTTTAAGGTAAAGGTAAAGGACTCCTGGATGGTTAAGTCCAGTCAAAAGGCGACTATGGGGTTGTGGTGCTCATCTCGCTTTCAGGCCGAGGGAGCCAGCATTTGTCCACAGACAGCTTTCCAGGTCATGTGGCCAGCAGGACTAAAACCGCATCTGGAGCAACTCCATGACAGAAACCGGAGCACACGGAAACGCCTTTTATCTTCCCGCCAGAGCGGTACCTATTTATCTGCATGCACTGGCATGCTTTCAAACTGCTAGGTTGGCAGGAGCTGGGACAGAGCAACGGGAGCTCACCCCGTCACGGGGATTCAAACCGACAACCTTCTGATCAGCAAGCCCAAGAGGCTCAGTGGTTGAGACCACAGCACCACCTGTGTCCTTTTGGATGTCTTTAAGCAGAAGTTGGATGGGCATATGTCAGGGATGCTTTAGTTGAGATTCCTGCATTGCAGGGGGCTGGACTGGATGACCCCTGGGGTCTTTTCCAACTCTACAACTCTATGATTCTCCCAATCTGCAGCCCATCACAATCCCATTAAAGTGGATTGTAATTGTATAAAGGTAAACAGGAAAGAACACTTTCTCCTCATGTGGTCTTCAGAAGCATGACTTCATCCAACTGTGGAGTCAAAGCATGGCTATTATGGCTAATGGCCATCAATAAGCATCTCCTCCTCTATAAATTTGTCTAATTCTTTTTTTATAGAACCATAGAATTGTAGATTGTATTACGATACTGGCAGTTTCATTCTCAGTTCATTTCCTGGGATTCCTGGCATGGAATTTGCCTTTTCCACAGCTGCAGCGCCCTGGGTCAAGGCCTGCATTGCGCTACCAGTGAGGACTTGCAACTGTCTGGTTGTTGGCTATATTCCCAGCATTGCCTATAGTTGTATGGCTGGAAGCAAACAAGAGATGGCCCCTACTCGGGTGGTGGAATCGTGGGGGTGCAGTGACAGTGGCCCATGGCAAGATATCCAAGTTCTCCTGGACCTCTCAAGAGCTTGCGAGATCTCACCAGAAGCCGGCGGACCTTCCCATTTGGCCTCTGGTGGTGAATCAGGATTGGCCGTTCCTTGTAGGCGGAGCCCTGACAGAGCTCAGAGGTGCCTTCTGCACTTGGCGAGTTCCCTCCATCCTTCATTCCGGCTGGACTAACAGCTGCCTTAATGTCTGCAGCACCAAAAGGCAACATACCGTACTTTTCCGTGTATAAGACTAGTCCCCCCCCCCTAAAAATAATGCTAAAAAGTGGGGGTTGTCTTATACATGGGTCGTGCATAGGGTGGATGTTTGATTGGTTTCTGCCCGCTATTGTGCATGTATTGGTTGTTGGGTCAATGGGTGGGTGTTGATTGGCCAACGCTGCGGCAGTTGGGCAAGTGATTGGCAGTTTCTGCCAGCAAGAGGGCAGGCGGGAGGTGGGTTTAGCGATGTATTCCCCCCTAAAAAGAACCCTTGGTAACACCCCCCCCCCCCCCCCCGCAAAAAAAGCTCAACAACTCTGGGCAATCCTCCCCCAAAACATCTCAACAACTTTTTGCCATCTCCTCCCATTTTCTGAAATTTCAGTCCCCCCAAATAAGGGGCGTCTTATACATGGGGGTGTCTTATAGACGGAGAAGTATGGTGGTAAGTCAGGGGTGGGGGGAATGTGCCCTTAATATATATCATCATTATCATTTGTATGCTTTCTTTCCATCGAGAAGAGCAGGCTCAAGGCAGATGACAACATGAAAAAATGCATAATGAACATAACAAATCTTGTCACAAACAATAAGGAAAACACACCCAAAAGTACACAACCAAACAGAACAGTTTCCACATAAATTGCAGTAAGATCTAAAAACAGAGACACAAAAGAATTAATATCAACACCAGCAACAAAAACCCGCAGCAAAAGTCCGTCAGCAATCCCCCAGTCCTTTGCGTACAAAGTGCAACAATAAAAGAGAACACCATCTGAATGACAATAATGAACTAGAATAAATGCAACAGCCCAATGCAAACACTTTTTCAGCTGCCAAACAGTAAAATACTCCAGTTTCTAAACACTGTAAAGTGTGAATTGGAAGTCGGAGAAAAACAGCTTAACAGCCTGTTGTCAATAAGCAAGGCTGTCAGTCGGCATAAACAGTCTTTTGCAGGTGAGCGCCACTGACAGCTGCCAAAAGTGTTTTGAACTTTCAGCCCCGTCATCTTCTTCAGCGGAGTATCTTGAAGCAGAAAGCAATCAGTTCAAAGTGGATCCAGAAGAATTGCGTCAGAAGGTTCTGCTGGATCAGGTCCAGCCTCCTGTTCTCCCAGTGACAGACCAGACACCTGTGGGAAACCAGCAAGCAGGATCCCAGTGCAAATGGACTCACAGCTGTCCATGGAGGCGCAGGTCAATTCTGTATCCAGGGCAGCTGTCTACCAGCTGGTACACAGGATGAGACCCTCCCTGACCGCAGACTGTCTTGCCAGAGTGGTGCATGCTCTAGTTATCTCCCGCTTGGACTACTGCCATGTTCTCCCTTGGAAGGTGACCCGGAAACTACAACTAATCCAGAATGCGGCAGCTAGACTGGTGACTGGGAGCGGCCGCCAGGACCACATAACACCGGTCCTGAGAGATCTGCATTGGCTTCTAGCACGTTTCTGAGCACAATTCAAAGTGTTGGTGCTGACCTTGAAAGCCCTAAACGGCCTCGGCCCAGTATACCTGAAGGAGCGTCTCCACTCCCATCGTTCTGCCCAGACACTGAGGTCCAGCACTGAGGGCCTTCTGGCAGTTCCCTCACTGCGAGAAGCCAAGTTACAGGGAAGCAGGCAGAGGGCCTTCTCGGTAGTTGGCAGTGGCGCCTGCCCTGTGGAACGCCCTCCCACCAGATGTCAGTGCAATAAACAACTATTTTACTTTTTAAAGACACCTGAAGGCAGCCCTGTTTAGAAGAAGAAGAAGAATTTTGGACTTGATATCCTGCCTTTCACTCCCCTTCAGGAGTCTCAAAGCAGCTAACAGTCTCCTTTCCCTTCCTCCCCCACAACAAACACTCTGTGAGGTGAGTGGGGCTGAGAGACTTCAAAGAAGTGTGACTGGCCCAAGGTCACCCAGCAGCTGCATGTGGAGGAGCAGAGACACGAACCTGGTTCCCCAGATTACAAGTCTATCGCTCTTAACCACTATACCACACTGGGTGTACTTCACACTGGGGGAAGTTTTTAATGTCTGACGCTGTATTGTTTTTGTTATTTGGTTAGAAGCTGCCTAGAGTGGCTGGGGAGACCCAGTCAGATGGGTGGGGTATAAATATTTTATTATTATTATTATTATTATTATTATTATTATTATTATTATTAACTCTCCCTCTCCCCCACATTCCAGCAACTGATGTTGGGGTGCATGGTTTCCTCCAACAGTGGAGGTAGAACATTTCCATTGAGGTTGGCAGCCATGGATTGCATGAATTTCTCTAAGCCTCTGTTAAAGCCATGCAAATTGGTGGCCATGCCAGCCTCCTGTGGCAGCAGGTTCCATAATTTGCCCTCTACCCAATGGCTGAGGGAGCTGGGGATGTTTAGCCTGGAGAAGGGGAGAGATATGAGAGCCACTTTCCAATATCTAAAGAGCTACCACACAGGGCATAGGCCAGGGGTCAGGGTGCCACCCTGATAGGGGGTGACAAAATGGCGGGCGGCACTCACAAGCCATGTGTCTCGGCGCCTACAGGCTCCGCACTGTCTGTCCGCTGCCTCCCCCCCCCCCAACTGTAGGGTGGCTGTGGCCCTGCGGTGCACCCTGTCCCTATGGGCACACCATGCCCCGTGGTGCATGTGTTCATAGGGACGGGGCGTGCGGGGCCTATAGAGACAGGATGGGGCATGCGGTGCCCATAGGGATGGCATGGCACGTGGGGCGTGCTGCGCTCATAGGGACGACTGTCCCATTCTGTCCCTATGGGCACCGTGTGCCCCACCCCTATGGGCAGTTTGCCCTGTCCCTGGGCACGCCCCCCCAGGTGCCCAAGAGCCTTCTTCTGCCACTACATGGAAGATGGAGAAAGCTGGTTTTCTGTTGTTCCAGAGGATGGGCTCCAGTCCATTATGGGTGCGGACCTTTTGTTAGGGGGTAGAACCTCAGTTTGCTATGGATTTTTATTGGTTTTTATTGATTTAGGGGGGCAGCTGCCTCTCCCTGCCCCACCCACCTGGCTATGCCCATGCAACCAATGGATTCAAGTTACAAGCAAGGAGATCACTGCCTCCCAAGAGAGGAGGTTCTATAGTTTAAGTCGCTTCAGCAAAGACACCACAAAGCGATGACTGGGAGGAAGCAGGGTTTTTTTTTTTGAGATGGTGTTCCAGTTCTGGTTTGCTCTCCCCAGGCTTGTTTGGTGCTGGATCTGATGAATTTTAGGCATCCAGGTGAGACCTCTTCATTTGCCCTCCCAGTCTTTTCAGATTTAATCTGTTGTATGTTTTTGAGTTTTGCTGGCAATTATTTTTTGCTGCTCTTATTTGTGTGTTTTGGGGAGATTATTCTAATGTTCTTTTGCATTAATTATTGTTGCGTTGCATTTATTCATTCTTTGATGTACGTGAGACACCTGGAAAACTCCCCGAATTATGAGGCGGGCTCCAGTTTTGTTTCAGAAGAAGCAAATGGAATTAAACAGACACCTGCAGAAATGGATGAGGCGGCCGGAAGGGAGGAGGCAGCTCTGAGATCCAAGCTGTTTAAGATATAACAGGTCAAACCTGGAACATCAGACGCTGGTGTCAACTCAGCAACACAGCGCAACATGAGATTTGACACTCCGGTGGCACTGATCCAAAGGCCACCCTGCTTTCCTTACCATATCTGGCAAAATGGCTTTAAATGTGCATGATTGTAGGACGTCAGAGCAAAATTGCCTCCGCCTGCTAGGACTGCTCTGTGGCCACAGCGACAGCAGATCTGGATTTTCCACTCTGTCATTTCCTGCGCATTTGCCCTTCAGGGGTTAAATCACATCTTCAATTATCCGGTCATAAATAGTAGCATATCTTACTCTCCTCCTATGAACGGAAAATGCTCCATTTCCTCCTGGAGTTTTGTCTTCACATTATTGCCCCCTTGTGGCTGCCGGGGCGTCTCTCTTCCCTCCAAGGCTTTCACCTGCCCAGATTCCAACAGACGCTGCTTTTCTCTTCTGCAAAGTGAGGGTGGAAGTTGCAAGGAGCTCACTGGGCCTCAGGGGATGGATCTGCCTGCAAGTGCAAGAGGACCCAGTCTCTATGACAGCATCACACAGGCAGGGAACTGAGTGTGACATACTAGCCATTGTTCTACCCTTCATTTATTTAACTGAGGGACCTTTACCCCGTTGTTCAGTGAAATGACCCATGGAATGTGAAATTGGGTTGGCGCAATGTTGGAAACTCAGTGCCTACCTTGAAGAAATCATAGAGCTGTAGGATTGGAAGGGACTCGAGTCATCTTGTCCAGCCTCCTAAAATGCAGGAATCACAGCTCAGGCACCCTTGACAGATGGCCATCCAGCCTCTGCTTAAAGGTCTCCAAGGAAGGAGAGTCCACCACCTCCTGAGGGAGAACGTTCCACTGTCCAGCAGCTCTTGCAATAGGAAGTTCTTCCTAATGTTCCATCAAAATCTCCCTCCTTGTCAATGGAAACCATTGGTTTAGGTTCTTGCTCCATCTTCCATGTGGTAGCTCTTTAGATATTTGAAGTGTCAGGAGTCCAGTCCCCGGCTTGATAACACAGTGAGTGTAGTTAATTAAAAAGGATGATTTATTGTCAAAACAAACAGATAGCTCTGGACGGCTTTAACACAGCCTCCGCCATCAATCAAGATGACCCTTCTGAAGACTGCTTCCGGCGTGACCAGAAGCAACTGAACTTTCGCTTCATACATCTTTTGTTTTGCTTCCTGTCTTGCAGCCCTCCCATTCGCTGAGACTTCGGACTGAGTGGGTCAGCTCCCTCCTCTTCCCCATTCTCTGAGAGGCTGTCTCTTGGCTCTTTCCCACCTGTTTGTGCTTCCGGCAAGCTTTGACTGTGTCCTAGTCTGCTCTCAGTCATTCCCTTATCAGCATTGCAAGAGGGAGTTGGCCCTAGCTGATACTCATCCTGCATGGCAGTTAACCCTCTCTGTTCCTGGCTGCTTTCTTCAGTTGGCTGTAACCCATCCCTGGGAGCTGGCTCATTCATGACATGAAGAGGGCTCTCATATCTCCTCTCAGTCTCTTATCCAGGCTAAACGTACCCAGTTCCTTCAATCATTCCTCACTGGTTTCCAGACCCTTGACCATCTAAGCCAGTGATAGTTTTCTACAGATATCAGGTCTCAATTAATCAGTTTGACATACAGCATCTGAGAAGTGAATGGAATAAAGCATTGGATAGTCCTATGGGGAAAGGTTTTAGCTTCTACAGCTAATGTGCCATTAGGTTGTGAACTATGTCATTTACAATAAAAATAATAATATTTAGAATTTAGTGGAAACACACACCCCATTACATATAGAAAGGGATTATCTGCAAGAACATGTTGCTGGAGCTGTCATAAGGATGATGCCTCTTTGAAGCCCATGTCCACACAATGTCTGGAGGAAAGAATCGGGGTGTATAAATATTACTTTGGGGGAGAATTTAAAATTTTCTGATGATAATATTATTTCAACCCCTATACCAGCTATGTGGGGTTGGGCAGCAGGTCAGCGTAGATGGGTTCTCCACGCCCCGACTTCTGCCCAAAGACTGATATGGATTTGTGGGGAAAAGAGCACTACTCTGCCCCTTTGAGCAATGGAGAGAAGGTAGGCCAGCTCTTGCCATGGACAAATGGGTTGCATTTAGACACAGATTGTATATGGATAAATACAAGGATATTTGGAATGCATACACAGCCATGATAATGTCTTGCTAGTTATTTTATGTTAGCTGGAATATTTCTTAAAGGTAACCCTGACCATTAGGTTCAGTTGTGGCCGACTCTGGGGTTGTGGCGCTCATCTCACTTTATTGGCCGAGGGAGCCGGCGTACAGCTTCCAGGTCATGTGGCCAGCATGACTAAGCCGCTTCTGGCGAACCAGGGCAGCGCACGGAAACGCCATTTACCTTCCCGCCGGAGCGGTACCTATTTATCTACTTGCACTTTGACGTGCTTTCAAACTGCTAGGTTGGCAGGAGCAGGGACCAAGCAATGGGAACTCACCCTGTCGCGGGGATTCAAAACACCGACCTTCTGATCGGCAAGTCCTAGGGTCTGTGGTTTAACCCACAGCGCCACCCGCGTCCCAACCATATTGCTTATATACCTGTATTTCATATTGTATCATCATTTCAAGTACTTCTTTTTCTGCCTTTCCTTTCACTTTATCTTCTCGCTGGAAATTTTGAACAAAACATAAAAAAGATGAGATTCTAGCCCTCATGGTTCTGAATAATGTTGGAAGCTGCTTTATTCTGAGCCAGACCAGGGGGGTCCATCTAGCTTAATACTGTCTATGCCAGGGGTCAGCAACCTGTGGCCCATTGGCCACAAGCACTGGCAGAGGAAGGGGGGGAGCGCACCGCCCCCAGCAGTTCGATCCCAGCAGGGTGCCATCATGGCTGCTGCCCCGCCCCCAGGACATGCACCAGCCTCACTCCCGCCTGCTCTCCCCCCCCCCCCCGGTGCCGGAGCATGAAGCTTCACCACTGGCCACAAGCGGCCCACAGGGGTCATTTAAGCCACCCCCTGTCTCGGTCCGGTCTATGGGTGATCAAAGACCCGGCTGAGGATGTCGGGACTAGGGGCAAGATGGCGGGGTGGGAGCAGGAACGAGAGTCCAGAAGCCAGGGGTCTGAGGGTCAGGAAGCAGGGTGTCACGAAGTCAAGGGTCCGAGGATCAAGAAGCAAGTAGTCAAGAAGCCGAGGTTCAAGGATCAGGAAGCAAGAAGCCCAAGGCAGGAAGCGTGTTGCTGTGGCAAAGAGCTGAAGGGAAATGCTGACCTTATATCCCTTCCCGGCTCTTGCCACCAGGTGCTGTGAGTTACCAATCGGCCTCACCTGTGTGGCCGCTCCTTGCCTCTCCAGAACGAGCTTAGGAAGGCCCCAGTCCTGCGAAGCCCTACTGGTCACAGGGCCTGGCTCCTGCACGCACACATGACAGCCCCAAACCGAGCCATTGGCTCGGTGAGTCCCCGCGCACTGTGCTAAACCAGCGCAGCATGGAGCGGGGACTCACTTCCACAGCACCGGAAATTGTGTCTGCGCAGACGCAATCCAGCCCACGGAGCAATCTCCATGGAAGTGAACCAGCCCAGGCCAGGTAAACCTTGCCAACCCCTGGTCTACACTGACTGGCAGCCATAGCTCTGCCCGGTTTCAGGAAAGGCGGCTTTCTGAGTCCTGCCTGGAGGTGATGTCTGGGGTGGAACCTTCTGAATGCAAAGCAGGAGCTTCACCAGTGAATTTCCATTTGTCTTCCTGAAAGTACGGTCCGTGTCATCCCCTCTGTTTTATATTCCGCTCCTCATTCCATTCTCTTGATTTGATCTCCGAGAGACGAAGGTTGGGCTGCTTCTCTGTAGCCCAAGTGACTCACCCTCTGACTCCCAGCTGCCGATGCAACATGCAAAGGATGAGAGGAGGGAGGGGGCTGCATCTGATCTCCACTTCCAGAACATCTAAATCCTACTCAGGCTCCCCACTTCACACGATGCCACAATCACCAAAGTAGAAGATTTATTCCTGCACATTTGCTAAAGCCTTCAGAGCCCACCTTCCTGTCCCAAGACAGGATCACAAAGGCAGCGGATGATGATTTAAAATGTGACAAACAATAAAACCATTTAAAACAAGCTCATTGAAACCAAACGGCATAAACAGCAGCAGTTTGGAAAGAGAGAAGACTAGAAAGGGAAACAGAGAACCCTGGGCTTCCGCCCCGATCCTGCACTCACTCCAGTGGCACTGCTTTGATTTGCCAGTGGAAGGTGGACCAGAGGAGGCGAAGCAGGTTCCTGGGGAGGGGAAAGATCCAGCCAGGCTTGCTCTGCATGTATCCAACTGTTGTTGTTGTTGTTTAGTCGTTCAGTCGTGTCCGACTCTTCGTGACCCCCTGGACCAGAGCATGCCAGGCCCTCCTGTCTTCCACTGCCTCCCGCAGTTTGGTCAAACTCATGCTGGTAGCTTTGAGAACACTGTCCAACCATCTCGTCCTCTGTCGTCCCCTTCTCCTTGTGCCATTCCCAACATCAGGGTCTTTTCCAGGCAGTCTTCTCTTCTCATGAGGTGGCCAAAGTACTGGAGTCTCAGCTTCAGGATCTGTCCTTCCAGTGAGCACTCAGGGCTGATTTCCTGAAGAATGGATACGTTTGATCTTCTTGCAGTCCATGGGACTCTCAAGAGTCTCCTCCAGCACCAGAATTCAAAAGCATTCATTCTTCGGCGATCAGCCTTCTTGATGGTCCAGCTCTCACTTCCATACATCACTACTGGGAAAACCATAGCTTTTACTGTACGGACCTTTGTTGGCAAGGTGATGTCTCTGCTTTTTAAGATGCTGTCTAGGTTTGCCATCGCCTTTCTCCCAAGGAGCAGGCGTCTTTTAATTTCTATCTAACTACTTTGCATCAAATGGAGACGGGATCCTGAGCCAGGCCTCCTCTGAGCCTGATAGATGAGGCCAATGGCCCATCCAGTCCAGCGCCCTGTTCTTGCTGTGGCCAACCACATGCCCCACATGTGGCCAACCACATGCCCCAACCACATGTTCCCTTTCAGTGACTTATTTGAGAGCATCCACCAGTTCGGGGAATATTTGCCCTCCCTTCTCAGCTGTCCCTGTTTATGTCATCATGGAGCCAGATTGGATTCCCTGTTCACCATGAGATCCATAATGGGGGTGAGGGAGGTGGTCACCTGAGTGGCTGTAGAGGGGTAAAGATCTTGAGGAGGAATAATTCCATTGACCCATTGCCTTGATCAGGTCCTACCTGGAATCCTGTGTCCAGTTCTGAGCACAACTGTTGACAAGATGGGAAGTTTGCAGAGGAGGCCAACCAAGATGATCAAGGGTCTGGAAACCAAGCCCTGTGGGGAGCGATTAAGGGAGGTGAGGATATTTAGCCTGGAGAAGATAAACCTGAAAGGTGATAGGATCTTTCAATAGCCAAAGGGAAAATGCAGCAAGTTTTTTCTAAAGATAGTTTAGAACCAGGGGTCAGCAAACCTTTTCAGCAGGGGACAGGTCCACTGTCCCTCAGACCTTGTGGGGGGCCGGACTAGATTTTTTGGGGGGGAAATGAACGAATTCCTATGCCCCACAAATAGTCCAGAGATGCATTTTAAATAAAAGCACACATTCTACTCATGTGAAAACACGCTGATTCCCAGACCGTCCCTGGGCCAGAGTGAGAAGGCAGTTGGGCCACATCCGGCCCCCGGGCCTTAGGTTGCCTACCCCTGGTTTAGATGGCCATCTGTCGGGGATTCTTCAGGTTGGGCTGGCTGGTTCTTGATGGTTCTATGGTTCAATGAATGCTATGAATTCAATGAAGCTGGAGCCTTTTCACCGTCCCTTTGAGATCTTTGTAAGTTGAGGTGACCAGAACTGGACACAGCATTCCGCGTACAGTCAGATGAATTCTTTTTAGCAGTTAAATGGTTTCCCCCTGCCTTTGTGCCGAGAAAGCCCTACTTTTGATCCAAAAATCAAAATGGGGAAAAACCAATGCTGTTAACTCAGGGATAGAGAGGATTAACCCAGCCAGCAAATAAATGATTCAGCAAAGAACTCCTGGCCGAAATCACATCGGTCCAGAATCTCTGCAGAAGGACAATCCTGGAAATGCATGTTCTCCTCCTCCCCCAAATTTCAGTGCTGTTCCTCCTCTCCCTCGGCTCGCCCAACCCCTCCAAAGGGAGCCCACCCTGTGGCCCAGCCCATGCCATGTCTCCTGCCGCTACAGAGTGTGGGAGACGATCACTGTGGAAACGGCTCACCACCTGAAGAGCAGCTGTTCCCCCCCCCTCTTTCCAACACACACTTGAAGCAAACGTGGCCTGCTTAATGAGCCAGGATGCAAGCAGTCTGCAGCAGCCCCCGTTCAACGGCCTCTTTCGCTCCCAGACTGTGAGATGAATATGTTAACAGGGAGCCTTTGGAAAAAGGAGAGACCTGTTTACAAATGGCTCAGCAGAATGGGCTCCCACCCCCTCCGCCCTGCCTGCTCCATCATCTAGTGGCGGCAGGGAGAATGGTGGCACAGTGGGAGAGATGCTTTGCATGCAGAAGGTCCCAGGTTCTGCCCCCAGAATATTTAGATGGTGATGAGAAAGACCCTGCCAAAAACCCAGGAGATGTCGCCAGTATGAGCAAGGTGGGGGAAGATGGCAGTTCAGCAGCAGAACAACCCTTTCGTATGCAGAAAGTCCCTTCCAACTCTGTGCTGGAAGAGATTCCTGTCTCAACTCCTGGAAAGCTGCCAGTCAGTGTAGACAATATTGAACCAGGTGGGGCAATGGTCAGATTCGGCATAAGGCAGAGTTCAGTGTTGGATATGGGCAGATGGCCAGTGCAGCAACCCTGGCCCTGGGGGGGGGGGATGTCCCCCTGGGGGTTCAAGGATGGAGGCTCATGCTGAATCCCCAGACCTGAGTCCGTAATGCATTACAGGAGAGAGACCAAAGGGCCTCCCAGGACATTTCCATTGAGACACAAACTGTAGAAGAAATATGTCTCATCCTCTGGGCAGCCACCTTCTGCCACCCCAGCCCTTATCCATCTCTCATCCAGCCACAGTCCTTGGAAAAACTTACATCAACCCCATTATTATTATTATTATTATTATTATTATTATTATTATTATTAACCCACCTAACCCAGGAACTGTTGTCATGTGGTTCGGGTGCCTGATTATCGTCTTCCAAAAAACTACTCTAGTCCGAACTTAAAAATGGAAAGTGTAATGCTGGTGGTCAACAAAAGAGGTTTAAATACTGTCTCAAAGCAAATCTAAAAAAATGTAGTATAAACACCGACAACTGGGAAACACTGGCCTGTGAGCGCTCCAGTTGGAGAACAGTCTTGACCAAAGGTGTCATGGGCTTTGAAGACACTCGAACTCAAGGGAGAAACGTGCTAAGAGGAAGGCACGCTTGGCAATCCACACCGTGATCAATTCCCGCCCAGAAACCAATGTCCCCACTGTGGAAGGACGTGTGGGTCCAGAATTGGCCTCCACAGTCACCTACGGACTCATTGTTAAAACCGTTTTATGGAAGACAGTCTTACTTGGCTACGAGTGCTCACCAAAGAAAGAAGAAACTAGCTATATAGAAGGTGATAAACAGTTTACATTACCCAAAAAGTTTTCCAGTGTGGGGGGAATACTCTGTTTTCATTTATTGCCATGAACATAGTGAAGCTGTGCCATTCAGTTATAAGAGCATTTGTGCTTCAAGCTATGTGCAATTTCCCCCCCAAGAAATGCTATTTGCCATATTTCCTTCTACCAAATTGTCAGTGAAGCACCCTCTAAGTTCTTCCAGTATTCTGCTATTATGAGCCTAGCCACTAGTAGAAGATAACTTATGAGACTGTAAGTTAATATTGTCTCCCATGAGAAGATTGAGGCACACCAGCTTTCAACATTTGGAGAAATTTTGGACAAGAATTGCTTTTATTTGGGCTAATACTTCCTCCCCAATTTATTTGTTTATTGCTGCACATGCGGATCCCTCCTTCCACCTCATCTGGAGTTGCTTTTCACTCTCACGGTCACCGCTTGTTGGGTCAGGCCACTGTCTTGCATACCTGACCCTGGCAGCACTGATAATGGACTTCCCAGAAATTCAACCTCGGTCCATGCCCTGCAGGGCCTCATCTGTTCAGCAGCACCCTCTTAGCAGACGTGGTTTGGATTGGCAGCCCTGCAGCACATTTGAAGGGGCAAGCTTGCTGGACCCCATGGAACGGATTCTGCATCCTCCCAGCAGCCAGGTTATCCCATTGCAGCTGTGACTGTCATGCAACTCACACAGCGGTGTCATTTTTTGGGGTGGGCACGTAAGGCTGTAATGAGCAAAGCCAACACACTCCTCTTACCCAGAAAGCTGGAAGACGCTCCAAGTGTTATAAATTTCAACTTTCAAGATTTAATTTGCCCTTCTAGGTCTCACCCATTTTTCTGAGAAAATAATGGAAGGAGCAAAATCCTTTTGTTCCTCTGCTTCTCATTTCAACAAACGACCACGGCTTCCTCTGCCGAAAGAGCACCGTGTAATTCTCTTTCCAATAAGACAAATGTACGAGGCTAAGACAAAGCAAGACACACAAATGGCATTTCTGAAGAACACTTAGCAATAATCTAATTCAGCTGTGTTTTATCGCACATAAAGCTTCATACGTCAGCAGAGAGGGTTTTTTTCTGGATGGCTGTGCTAACAAAATATTTCAGCTGCATTTTTTTCCTCCCTGAGTAGCAAGCATGGTGTCATTGCAACATTTATAGCCATATATCCATATATCCAGCCTATTAATCATCAAAAAAACCATGGTGTGATGATGTCCCACCATCACTGGGAAGAACTTTCTGATGGCAAGAGCCGTTTGACAGTGGAATGGACTCCCTCAAAAGGTAGTGGACTCTCCTTCATTGGATGTTGTTAAACAGAAGTTGGGTGTCCATCTGTCAGGGATTCCTTAACTGTGATTCCTAGGTGACCCTTTGGCTCTCCCAACTCTGCAGTCTATGATCATGCAGCCCATCAAATGTGACCCCAAAGCCAGAGTGGTTGGAAGGCAAGAAGCACTGTGCTCCCTGCAAACAGACGCCAGCGCTCCTTGCCTCACTCTGAGTGGGTGACTATATTGTGGTGAGTTTGGGGGGGTCAGTCTGCATGGTGTCCTGAGCCCCTTCTAGTTTGGAAGGTCCTGGATCCAACAAGGGTGAAAATCTAGTGGAGTCTATTGTTGAAGCAGTCAGACAAGATCCTTTGTGAGACAATGACCATAGATGGTCACCTAAGTACCCTCATTTGTCTCCTTGTCTAGGCAATGGCTGCTGGTCCGAGCAGTTAAGCACCATAAAGGTAAAGGTAAAGGACCCCTGACTGTTAAGTCCAGTCACAGACGACTCTGGGGTTGGGGCGCTCATCTCACTTTACAGGCCGAGGGAACCAACGTTTGTCCACGGACAGTTTTTCAAAGTCATGTGGCCAGCAGGACTAAGCTGCTTCTGGCAAAACCAGAGCAGTGCACAGAAACACCATTTACCTTCCCGCCAGAGTGGTACCTACTTATCTACTTGCACTTTGACGTGCTTTTGAATTGCTAGGTTGGGAGGAACAGGGACTAAGCAACGGGAGCTCACCCCGTTGCGGGGATTTGAACCGCCGACCTTCCGATCAGCAAGCCCAAGAGGCTCAGTGGTTTAGACCACAGCACCACCAGTGTCCCTAGTTAAGCACCATAATCGCAGGCCTTGCACACCTACCCTTACCTGGCTGAGGATTGAAAGGCAATGGGCAAGGCGGTTTGTGCATGAGCTGAGCTGAGAGAAGCTGGGAGACAGAGCCATGCTTGATTTCTGCTTGATTCCACTACGAGAGAAGCAAGACCTTCTGGGGTATTAATGTCCCTTCATCCTATGCTCAGGTTGCAAATATGTGTAAACAAATCATATATCATAAAGACACCGCAGTCTCTGCTGTCCCTCACTCCAAGGAAACCAAACCTTGGGTAAGCTCAATGAGTCCCTGGTATCTCTCACCACTCAGAGACTGGGATGGTATGCAACAATATTCACCCCATTTTTCAAGTCCCTCCCCTTGCAGTGGGGTGGTCTGCGTTTTCTATAGAAACATCCCACCCCTCTTTTGATCTACCCAAGTGCTTGCCAATCTATCTTCTATAGCTGTGGTTCCGAAAAATTTTCAGACCCCTGCCCCCATGGTTTCATAAACTTCTGCCCATTATTCAGAATAGCAGTTTGTACAACCCACTAAAGAAGATAATAACACAGTAGAATTCTTAACAGTAACAATATAATAATAATTTATTATTTACACCCTACCCATCTGGCTGGGTTTCCCCAGCCACTCTTCATTGCACATACATTCAAAATCCAATCTAAACAATTAGACAAAATGGATAAACATGATCCGGGGACACCAGCTTTTCAAAGTCTGGCAGTGATTCACACCTCCAGTGCCCATTGCTGCCTCCTGGCCTTTTAGCACCTTCCTGGGTAATCCCACTGCCCCTCACCCAAGGCAACAACACCATGCACTTGAGGAAACACTTTTCTAAAGCATGAAGAGATGGGGAGAAGGAGCTGTTTGACAGGGACCCAGTTCACACGCAACATCTGTGAATGTGACCTGCATTCCTTGGATCAAGCCACAGTGGCATTAGCATAGCTCCACCCCCTCTGAATCCCATCCCTCCCAGTCATAGGAACATAGGATCATAGAACTGTAGAGTTGGAAGGACCCAAAGGTCATTGAGTGCAACCCACTGCAATGCAGGAATCACAGTCAAGGAACCCCTGACAGATGGCCACCTCCAACCTCTGCTTAAGTCGTCAGGTCTCTGGGTGCCTGCAGGCAAATTGCTGGCTGCCAAGCTCAGCTGGCCATCTGCAGCTTCTGGGAAATGATCCTGGTTCAAGGACATTTTTAAAGAGTGCTGTGGTAATATATGTTTAGGCACTTCAAGGCACAAAAAGACAATTTCTGTTTGGGTGCTTTTGTCATAGGTTTTGGTTTTTCTTTGTCACAAGTAGGTGCAGAATGGATAGGAAACAGTGCAATGAGAATAGACAAGATATGTGTGATTCAGCACCATGGATAGCAGAAATGGGGTCCTTTGGGAAACAATGAGCATATTTTGTGGTTGACAAAAAGGTAGGCATCAATATTGGAGAGAAAATAGATAGAGATAGATAGATGATAGATAGATAGATGGTAGCTAGATAGAGATAGATGATAGATAGATAGATAGATAGATAGATAGATAGATAGATGATAGATGATATAGATAGATAGATAGATAGATAGATAGATAGATAGATAGATAGATAGATATAGATAGATGATTAGATAGATAGATATAGATAGATAGATAGATAGATAGATGATATAGATATAGATACAGTGGTGCCCCGCAAGACGAATGCCTCGCAAGACGGAAAACCCGCTAGACGAAAGGGTTTTCCGTTTTTCAATGCGCTTCGCAGGACGAATTTCTCTATGGGCTTGCTTCGCAAGACGAAAATGTCTTGCGATTCTTGTGATTTTTTTTCGCTCCCCACCCCCTTTTTCTAAGGCACTAAGCTGCTAATAGCCTTTTAGCAGCTAATCCGCTAATCCTTTAAGCCTTTAATAGCCGCTAATAGCCGCTAAACCGCTAATAGCACTAATCCGCTAAGCCGCTAATAGGGTTGCTTCGCAAGACGAAAAAACCGCTAGACGAAGAGACTTGCGGAACGGATTCTTTTCGTCTTGCGAGGCACCACTGTATATGAAACCTTGGTCACAACTGCTTATTGATTATTTACAATTTATGCTTAATTAACTGGGAGGTTCATTAACTGTGGCAGGAGGTCTCCTCTTTTACTTTACCCAAGGAGCACATCTGGCTACGCATGTCACAAGAGTCTCTCGCATACCATGTTCACATGGTATAGAATTCACTCTCCTGGGAGCCATTGATGGCCACCAAACTAGATGGCTTTAAAAGAGGATTAGACAGATGCATGAAGGAGGAAAGGGCTATTGGGAGCCGTGCTCTGTCCTTCAAAGTTAGAGGCAGCCATGTATCTGAATAACTGACCAACAAATGGTGTCTGCAAAACGCTGCGTCATGACTGTGTCTGCCTACCTTGTGGCTAAAGAGAAAGAGGGACTGAAACTGAAGTGTGCCATTGGAGCTATTGGTATAACGATTGTAAATAGTGCTACCGTGATGCGTTTATGACCTGTCAAGCAATAAATCCCTTGACTGAGTTGTGCAGGGTCTGTGAGTGTTTCATCTTAAAGTGTAACTTCAACTGCTGACCACTGTTGCCTGAAATTCTGCTAAATGGGCGGAAGCTTCTAACCAGGTGCCTACACACGAGTATTCTCATGCAGCAAAAGTGTGATGGACTGTGACCTTTAATAGAGAGAAGGTTCTTGGAGGAGACAGCTGTCAATGGCTACTAGCTATGGTGGCTCTGCTCTGCCTCCACCTTTGGAGGCAATAGATGCTTCTGAATACCAGAAGCTAGAAACCACAGGAGGGGAGAATTGCTGTTGTGCTCAGGTTTCCTTGTGGACGCTGGACTAGATGGACCACTGGCCTGATCCTGTTCATACCTTCCTACAAGATGTGTCTGGCCTCCAACCCATGCAGTCCCTACCTGTCTGTCTCCAGTCTCTCTGGGGGCACATTGATTACCCAAGTCCCTTGACATTCATAGGTATCATTCTCATCCCCAAAGATACTGTAATCTCTCTCCCCCCCCCCCCCCACACACACTGCTTATCCTTTTGCCACTCAATATTGACAGCAAAGATACAGGGATATTTTAAATGTCTCTGCTCACATTGATGGAAACTTCAAACTGAGTTATTTGAGAGCTGCCTGGAGCAGCCTGAGGTCTGCCTCAGCACCATACAGATGCAGCGTTTGCAAGAAATAGGGAAGGAACACCATGCCAAAGGTGAAAGGATTGTGGCTCCAGCACATCCTCGCAGGCTAGAACGAGGCAGCCTTCAAACAGCGCAGCAGCGTCCAGGCAAGAGGTCCTCCTCTCTCCATTTCCAAGCAGAGGTAATATGCTTAAATGAAGCACACAAGGACTTTGGAGCAGTTCCTGCCCGACCCGGCCGTCAACCTTTCTTGGAATAAGAGTCTCTAGCTGGGCTGAGGCTATGTAACAGGATCCTCAGTCCAATGTGATCTGGCGGGTGAAATGTTGGAATCAGAACCATTAGCGCTGAGTTCAAATCCCTCGTCGACTTAGTAGGCAGCCGAGTTGCCTGTCAACTTCGATTTACCATATGCTAAGTGGAAATAAGGCTTCTAACTAAAATCACTCAGAGTAAGACTTGATGTGGGCACATCAATAGGTTTGGCAGGTGCTGAGATGTCAGGATGATTTTTGTGTGTGTGTGTGTGTGTGTGTGTGTGGCATTCACCTGCCAAGCTGATATACCCAGTTGAGTGGGTAAAAAAACAACAACAACAGTTTCATATGTCGGTTAAAGACTTTCCGAGTCCACTCAAGCTCCTAAATTTTGGAAAACTGCACCCATTAAGGCTACACCCTTAAAAACCACACACACCCCAGAGTCTCTAAAGGGAGCTACCAAGAAGATCTCAGCGATTAATCTCAGCACCTGAGAAGCTCTGTAGGGAAGGAGGAGGTCTTCAAATATTGGGGGCCTGAGTCGTTTAGAGCCGTAAATACAAATGTGAGCACCTTGAATTCGGCCCAGAATTGGACAGCCAGCCAAGACAACTATTTTAAAATGAGTGTTATGTAAGAGGAAAACAGAACCCCATCTGCTGCGTTTTGAACCACCTAAAGTTCCCAAGTTGCATTCAAGGGCAGCCCCACATAAAGTGCATTGTAGTAGTCCAACCTGGAAGTTCCCAGGGCATGGCGTATATCCTAAGGTGAGCCGACATTCCCTTTGGCTGTTGGAATAGATGTTTCCAGGGAAAGTCGTGATCTCCCATTCTGCAGAGAGACGCTTCTGTCCCTGGCTGGCTGGGACTGCTCTTGGCAGACTCCGCTCAGTTTTATTCACTCAATGCTCTGGTGCCAAACTGGGTCAGTGGCAAGAACAGCCGTGCTCAAGTCGTCCCATCCCTTGGAGGCTTCCCCCACGTGACTGAGGCAGGCTGGCGGAGGAACTCAGCCCGCCCTGCTCTGACATCTGCACCGCCATCCCCGGCCTTCAATCCAGATGTGCTGTGGGAGGAGATCAGCCACCCCAGCAAAAAACCAAGGCTCAGTCCCCCTCTCTGCAGCCCTTAGGACAGTGGTGGAACATTTGAGATCTGATTTCTTGCCTTGGGGCTGTCGGCCGCTGAATCTGAAGACAGATCGCAGCTGGCTGTGAGCTGGGGGTCCCTGCACCCCCGGGGTGACACTCAGGACTTGATATTTCAGCTCCAAAGAGGGGAGGTGGAGAGGAGGTTTGCTTGTTGGACTGCTTGCCATTCCCATCGGCCTCCTCGCTCGCTCCTCTGCCAGGCTCCTCAGGCCTCTCTATTTGCCCTTCAGGAAGACTGAAGGACAACATCTTGCAGTCTCCGGTCTGCAGAATCGCCGGAGCCCCCTATTAACCCTTGGAGGAGCAGGGCGTAATTGCCAAGGGCCGGGCGCAGAGGGATTGCATCACTCCAGTCGAGAAGAACTAGGTCATTTCTGAAATGGTGTCAAATTACTTCTTGTCTCAGAGTAAGAAAAGAAAGCAGGGGGAGGGAAAAACACACCGAGGAGCTCCTGCCGAACCGGTGGGAAAATGACTTAATTTTCCCTCCTGCGCCCGGGCTGCAGACAACACTGATATTTACAGCTCGCTGTAGATGGGCACCCTGGGGCGTCCTGAGTCATCCCTGTCTCTTTTCGCTTTCTTCCTTTCTTTCCCACCCTGAAGGGTTTTGTTTTTCGCTTGAAATTGCAAGCCTGTCGGACAAAGCCTTTGGGTGGAGAGAGGGAATGCTATCATAGAACTGTAGAGAGGACCCAAGGGGTTGTCTAGTCCAATCCGCTATAATTCCAGAGGATAATAATAATAATAATAATAATAATAATAATAATAATAATAATAATAATAATAATTTATTTATACCCCGCCCACCTTGCTGGGTTTCCCCAGCCACTCTGGGCAGCCACTCTGGGCAGCTCAAAAAAATACAATACAGCATTAAACATTAAAAACTTCTCTAAACAGGGCTGCCTTCAGATATCTTTTAAAATTAGGATAGTTGCTTATTTCCTTGACATATGGTGGGAGGGCGTTCCACAGGGCAGGCACCACTACTGAGAAGGCCCTCTGCCTGATTCCCTATAACTTGGCTTCTCGCAGTGAGGGAACTGCCAGAAGGCCCTTGGAGCCGGACCTCAGTGTCTGGGCTGAACAATGGGGGTGGAATGCTCCTTCAGGTATGCTGGGCCAAGGCCATTTAGGGCTTTCAAGGACAGCACCAACACTTTGAATTGCACCCAGAAACAAACTGGGAGTCAACGTAGGTCTTTCAGGACCGGTGTTATGTGGTCCCGGCAGCCACTCCCAGTCCCCAGTCTGGTTGCCACATTCTGGATTAGTTGTAGTTTCCGAGTCGCCTTCAAAGGTAGCCCCACAGAGAGCACATTGCAGTAGTCCAAGTGGGAGATAACTAGAACATGCACCACTCTGGCCAGACAGTCTGCGGGCAGGGAGGGTCTCATCCTGCGTACTAGAGAAGAGTGTGACAGGATGGAGTATATGGCAAAGAGGGCCAGGACAGTATCCAGAGGTCAGTCTCAGGAGCTCTGAAGGACATCAGTGGTCAGAATAGGACTGCGAAGGATGAGTCAGGACTCAGGGTCAAAGAGCAATCCAAGATCAGTCCAGAGCTTGAGCTCCAGGAAGGCTCAGCTGGAATAGAAAGCCCTCCAGTGCTGGCCCTACCATTTCTCAATGAGACAGCTGCCTCAGAGGGTGGCAGTAGCCCCCACCCCAAAAAAAGCCCCAGTCATTTCCTGAGTCCCCTAAAGTAGCAGGATCTGTGCCTCCTTGGCTAGTTTGCTGCCTTCAGCTGTGCTGGAGAATGTCATCCCAGGGTTGAAATCTCGATTATGTAGATGGAACAGGGAAACCCTCTTGCCCTTTGCTTCAGGAGGAAAACTCTTGTGGGTCAGCCCTGAAGCCCCCCTCCATTCCTTCCTGCTGAAAAAGGCCCCGTGGTTAGCCTAGGTGGGTGGATTCAGTCTGGAAGGTTCTTCACTCAAGGGCGCCACCTGCAGGTCAGTGTTCCACTACACGGGGCTGTCACT
The DNA here is from genome assembly GCF_965153285.1 of Podarcis tiliguerta. Taxonomy (NCBI): domain Eukaryota; kingdom Metazoa; phylum Chordata; class Lepidosauria; order Squamata; family Lacertidae; genus Podarcis; species Podarcis tiliguerta. Next base: position 134,089,876 of record NC_139534.1, on the reverse strand, counting down.
CAGAGACATCATTCTCTCCTGACAACATGGGGAAGGTTGTGTGGGTCCACGGACTGAAGGAACTTCACCAAGAAGCCCTTAATTGCAGTGCAGCAGTTCACCACATGCTGGAGGCGCTGAGCTGCATGGCTTCCAGAGCTTTCTTGCAGTCAGGGCTTTGGGGTAAGCCCAGAGCCAGAAGCCACAGGGCAGAGTAGAAGGCAGGCCCAGAGGGCAGCGGAGGATTCAGCAACATACAAGAACTTCTTGTTGTTGTTTAGTTGTTTAGTCGTGTCTGACTCTGCGTGACCCCCTGGACCAGAGCACTCCAGGCCCTCCTGTCTTCCACTGCCTCCCGCAGTTTGGTCAAACTCATGCTGGTAGCTTTGAGAACACTGTCCCACCATCTCGTCCTCTGTCGTCCCCTTCTCCTTGCGCCCTCCATCTTTCCCAACATCTGGGTCTTTTCCAGGGAGTCTTCTCTTCTCATGAGGTGGCCAAAGTCTTGGAGCCTCAGCTTCAGGATCTGTCCTTCCAGTGAGCACTCAGGGCTGATTTCCTTCAGAATGGAGAGATTTGACCTTCTTGCAGTCCATGGGACTCTCAAGAGTCTCCTCCAGCACCAGAATTCAAAAGCATCAATTCTTCGGCGATCAGCCTTCTTTATGGTCCAGCTTTCACTTCCATACATCACGACTGGGAAAACCATAGCTTTAACTATACTCCATGGACAAAGACAACAGGCATACAAGAACTTAGGGAGCCCATATTGCCCAAACAAGGACGGACACACACAAACACACACAAACACACACAATCTATTTAAAACATACAGGAAATTACAGTAAAAAGGGCACAGCTCCCTCCCTTTCATTAAAAACAGTCGGTTCCCCAAAGCCTGCTGGAGCAACAAAGGTCTTGACTTGGGCAGCAAGGAGGGAGTCTGCCTGGCTTCTCTGGGGAGGGAGTTCCAAGGTTGCCTGGGAGCAGCCACCACCAAGAAGGCCCTCTCCTGCATCCTCACCAAGCGTGCCTGGGAGGGTGGCAGGAGAAGAGAAGTTTAGCCTGGAGAAGAGGAGGTTAAGGGGTGATATGATAGCCATGTTCAAATATATAAAAGGATGTCACATAGAGGAGGGAGAAAGGTTGTTTTCTGCTGCTCCAGAGAAGCGGACACGGAGCAATGGATCCAAACGACAAGAAAGAAGATTCCACCTAAACATTAGGAAGAACTTCCTGACAGTAAGAGCTGTTCGACAGTGGAATGTGCTGCCAAGGAGTGTGGTGGAGTCTCCTTCTTTGGAGGTCTTTAAGCAGAGGCTTGACAACCATATGTCAGGAGTGCTCTGATGGTGTTTCCTGCTTGGCAGGGGGTTGGACTCGATGGCCCTTGTGGTCTCTTCCAACTCTATGATTCTATGATTCTAAGAACCTCCCATGAAGAGCTCAAGACCCAGGAAGATTCATACGAGGGAATATGGTCTTCTTTCAGATCGCCTGGACCTAAGCTATGTCCTGTAGGGCTTTGTAGGTCATATCCAGCACTTTGAATATCCAGAGCGCCAGTCCCATGTAGGAGGGGAGAGGGCTCTTGGGTTCGAATCCTGCTGGCAAGTTTCCCACAGGCATTTGGCTGGCCACTGTGAGAACAGGATGCGTTTAAGCAAAAACCAGGGCTGAATCACAACCACAAAAGGTTCCCGGCTTCAGACAATTGGCTCCTAGAACAGAGCTTTCCAAATTTGTGTTGTGATACATTAGTGTGCTGACTGCAGTGTGCAAATGCTTCCCACACTCCTCCCGGGGCTGGAAAGGGGTTAGTTTAACCTCCAGTTTGCTAGGAAACGGAATTTCTGTGTCACAAAACGATGCATGTCTAAAAAGTGTGTCGCCAAAATGGAAAGTTTGGAAAGCTTTGTTCTACAATTTGCAAGGCAATTGAAGTGGTGGATTTGTGACGGGGGGGGGGGGGAGTTTGAGTGCTTCTTCCCACAGTCCCACCAGATACATGCTTCTGTTTTCCTTCTGCTGGTGCCTGAACAGGGTTATTTCCATTTGGACACAGGCTTCACCTCGTGAAAAAGCAGACGTGTGAATGAGCTCTTTCAGAGGCATTCAGAAAGGTTTGGAACTGAGCTGTTTTTAGCACATTCCTTTATTGTTTTAGCAAACAGAAATGAAGAAGGGAAGCAATTGTAAGGGAAGTGATAGGCCTACTCTCTTCTGCCTTGGCCAGCCCCCAGAGCTGGGCTGGCCACATGCCAGAGATTCTTTAGCTGTGATTCCTGCATCTCAGGGGGTTGGACTAGATGACCCCTGGGATCCCTTCCAACTCTATGATTCCGTGAGAAATTATACAAGGAGGAGGGGGTGGGAAATGAAACCCAACAGAGCTGTAAGGTTTGAATGAAAGGACCTGACTCCCCTTTTCTGTTTCCCCTGCCTTTCAAATTGTGCTCACTCTCTCCGATTCCTAGACTGGATTAAAATGAAAGAGCTGCAATGAAAATAGATGGGGATCGAATGTGGGTCTCGTGCGTTTCTTCGTTCTGCCCTTAAGAGCTGACTCACAAAAAGCTCTTTAAGCTGCCTGATTTATCAGCACTCGGAGCCAGGAAGCTGGCTGTAAATCAAGCTATTAGCATTATTGATGAAAAGAGCTCTCGTAAATAAAGGTGGCAAATTTATGCCGCTTTGTAGCTCCGGGGCTCTTCCTTTCTTTCTCCCCCACTTTTCTCTTCCGGCTGACATGCCTAATTTGCAGTGAAGTTATCGTACCTCTGGAAACGGGAATTATTGGCAACCTGCAACGAGTGCTCTGGCCTCAACGCAACAGGTCCCTTCCTGCCCAGAGCCCACTGAGCACCTGCGAAATCTTCACATCTGTGGAAGTCACAGTCCCACAATGGATTCCCATCTGAGAAAGAGATACGGGATTCTGGTCCATGACGAGATCGCAGGTTTGTAACTCAGTGAAGAGGACTGGGAAAGTAGAAATTACATGTAGAGGATTTGTGAAAGGAATTACACCGCGTAAAATGAAGGTGCTGTACAGATAAATCGCAATGGTGGGAGGAAATTCACAGAATTGTGGAATTGGATGAGGCCCCAACCACCTAAAGTGCAGGAATCTCAACGAAAGCTCTTGCTATCAGAAAGTTCTTCCTGATGTTTAGTCAGAATCTCTTTTCTTTTTTTATAATACAGATTTTATTAAGAATAACTGGAGGTTGAAGGCTTTCTTGTTCCAACTGGGTTTGGGGAATTGACTGCTTTTAATAATAATTTTAAAAACAACTGGTGCCGTGCTGTTTTTATTGTAATTCTTGGTATGTTTAAAGCAGATTTTATATGTCTATATAGTTTAGATTCTGCCAACATTTAATTGTATCTTAATGATTGCTTTTTCTTTAATTTTAGCTGTTTTTGGTTTTATCTGTAAGTCGCCTTGAATTCCGTTAAGGGGAAAGGTGGGTTATGAATAAAGATGTAGTAATAATGAGAGTGAGGATGATGATTTTACAATAGGAACAACCCATAACAGGCATTGGTCACCAGACAGAAAGCAAAATACAGTCATGATGCACATAAGGCAGAAAATAATAGCAGTAAGTTAGGTTAAATGACCAAGCCAAAAAGATGTTGGAGAGGGTATCAAAATCTTTGTATGTTAATCCATCTCTGGTGGGAATGGCCAAAAGCACAGGAATTTTTACAGGAGGTTTTTGCCATCCTCACCGATCTCCTTCTTTCTTTCCACCTTCCTTGTGAAAGCCTTTCAGATACTTGAAGATGGCCGCCTTATCACCTCTCAGTCTTCTCTCTAAATGGATATTACTGTATTGGCCTGAATATAAGCCTCCCTCCCTCCCCTGTCCCCCAAATTCTGACCTTGAAAAGTTAAAGTGCGGCTTAAATTCACGACCTTACAAAAATTGGCTTTGACAATATCGCTGCTGAAACAGACATACGGTAAAACGGAACAGGTGTGAGTGCCTGTGGAATTTTAAAGGGGTGGCTTATATTCGGGCCAATACAGTACTCTCAGTTAGAGGAATATTTTGGTGTGTGTGAGGGCCAAATGATCAGATGAATCAGGGTGACTTAGAGGTCCTCCTCCGTTCCCAAGTCCAAGTTAAAAACGGATATTCATTCATGATTGAAAACACTTCCAGCTCACTTTTCTAATAAAATGTTCAAGGCAGCTCATAGCAAAAGTTAAAGAGCATGCGGAAACCCAATTTTCAGAAAAACATAGCAAATGAAGATCTCTCTCCAAAGGAGGACATTCTGAACTGAGATGGTCACAGGGAGGAGGGACCGCCAGAACCTCTTATCCAAGGCAAGGGATGATGGACAATTCTGTTTCCACTCAGTTTCCAGATCGTAAGTTCAGCTCCCACATTCCTCCACCGTCTGAATTTTTCAAATAACTCCTCCTGAAAATCCATCAAACTTTGATTGAGCATTTCTTCAATGTACACGTTTTTGCAAGCAATCCTCCCAAATATTATGTGACTTTTGTATGTTAATTTCACTAATGGATGGCTATTCAATACACACCCCCAAATAATATATGCATTTCCTAACACACTTGGGGGGGGGTACTTTTCTATCACAAAATTCAAAGAAGTGCAAACTTCTATTTTTCAGTTAATTTTTATTTGTTTTCAAATCACTATGGAACCATAAAGACAAGTAAACAATAACACACACAAAACCCCCCAGTAATTTATCCAGCTAAAGGCAGGACACAAAAATAACCTAAACATATTACATAACAACACCCAATCTAAAATCATATTTCTCCAGACAATGCAGGGAGCAGTAAATAAGAAATCAAGTCCCACCATATTGAATAGAAATTGCCAGGATATTCCTGTCCCTGAGGGAGCCATAACTTGGGTGTTATTTTTTTTCCTCCTGCAGTAACTAAATATGAATTTTGAAGGGCAGCCCTGCATTTCCATTTGTGTCTTGGTTTGGGCTGTGCAAATTAGGCAGGTTGGTATTAAAATATGGACCAATCTGAACTCCCACCTCCCATTTCCGTCTCAGCCATAACCACAAACAAAATTGCCGACATGAATTATTCCTGTTGCTCTTTTAATTATTTCTCTTGCTTCCCTCTCTCTCTCCCCCCTTCATTACTTCAGGGTCTAGATAAGGACAGGAGCCGCCAATGCTTCTGTTTCTGTTGTTTTTGTTGTTCTCTTGTATTTTGGCTGCCTGAGATCTTAATTGCAATGGAGAATATTTTGATGGGGGTGTTGTTGTTGTTGTTGTTTTTCCCTTCACCTCTTGCCAGAACGCCCCCCCCTCCCCTTTCCCTCTCTCCCTCTCCCTTCCACATCTTTCAGGGGGGGGAAATGCACCTGCGAGCAAGGAGCTGCCAGCTTCCATCAGCACAAAGGAAGCCTGTGCTATAAACATTCAATAAAGAGGCAAAGCGCAGGAATCAAGCAAATTATGCAAGAGCGGGCGAGGGAGCCGTTCCACAAGCGCCGGAGGAATCAGAAAAGTGCGGCTGGGCAAAGCCAGGCGTGTCCGGCAAGACACGAGCAAAGCAGGGGAGCGCCGCTGCCAGCCTGCCCCCTCTGCCTTGGGGCCAGGAGCTTTAAGGGGCCAGGGGCCCACGGATGATGGCAGGCGCATAAGCATAAGCGGACACGGAGCAATGGATATAAACTACAAGAAAGAAGATTCCACCTAAACATTAGGAAGAACTTCCTGACAGTAAGAGCTGTTCGACAGTGGAATTTGCTGCCAAGGAGTGTGGTGGAGTCTCCTTCTTTGGAGGTCTTTAAGCAGAGGCTTGACAACCATATGTCAGGAGTGCTCTGATGGTGTTTCATGCTTGGCAGGGGGTTGGACTCGATGGCCCTTGGGGTCTCTTCCAACTCTATGATTCTATGATTCTATGATTCTATCTCGTTTTACTGGCCGAGGGAGCCGGCGTACAGCTTCTGGGTCATGTGGCTGGCATGACTAAGCCGCTTCTGGTGAACCAGAGCAGCGCACGGAAACACCGTTTACCTTCCCACCAGAGCGGTACCTATTTATCTACTTGCACTTTGATGTGCTTTCGAACTGCTAGGTTGGCAGGAGCAGGGACCGAGCAAAGGGAGCTCACCCCGTCACAGGGATTCGAACTGCTGACTTTCTGATCGGCAAGTCCTAGGCTCTGTGGTTTAACCCACAGCGCCACCCACGTCCCTGCCTAGAGCTATCATGGCTAGTATAATTTGATTATTATTTATTTTAAAATTGTATACCACCCTGTGCCCACATAAGAGCCATCCATAGCCATCCATAGCCCTCTCCTCCTTCATGAACTTGTCCAACCTGCTTTTAAAGTCATCAAGCTTGGTGGCTGTTATAAGAATTTATGGTCTCAAATATATAAATTAAACGTTCACAAGTTTACAAGGCAAACACGTACATCAGTATGGCTCTGAAATGGTGCAGGAGAGCAACCCTGAAACCATTCGGACTCTCCCAAATGGACCTCAAATCTTTCTCTGCAAGGAGGAAGGAAATGGGAAAAGCCCTTCCATTGTCTTTTGCTTACCTGTCTTTAGGGCATCTCTGTGCATGAATAGGGTGAGCCTGTGACCCGGATTCAGGAATTAAAGTATTTAGCATCACAAAAGAATGGCCGGGCTGCTCAGGTAAAGCAATCAGTGACCATTTTCAGGTATCCTGGCAGACAGGATTTCTGTTTTTTGTTTTTTTAAAAATAATATTTATTAAATGTTTAATAGTTACAAAAAGAAAAAGAATAAAAAAGAAAAGAAGAAACAATAAAGAATTTAACAGACAATACATCTAAAATAAAAAGAAAAAACAATACCACAAAACAACAAAAAAAAACTAAAACATTTAAAAACACATCCAAATTTCATTTCTTTATCTTTCATGTGCTCATTTCCTCAACTTCCTTGCGCCTCCCTTTTTTGTATTCTAGTTCAAATTAGCTGGTTCAACAAATCCTTTCCCTCTTTCTCAATTTTTGTTCTATAATTTATCCTAACACAGTTTAACTTTAGATTTTCCACTTTAGCGCATTAACAATTAATTTTTATATAATTCTTAATAACACTTCTGCTAAAACCATGTAACTTCATTCCAATATTCTTCTAACATTCATTAATTTTGCAATATTTCTGTAAATATACTTTAATTTTTTTCCAATCTTCTTCCACCGTCTCTTCTCCCTGGTCTCGGATTCTGCCAGTCATTTCCGCCATTTCCATATAGTCCATCAGCTTCAACTGCCATTCTTCCAGCGTGGGTAGCTCTTGTGTCTTCCAATACTGCGCGATGAGTGTTCTTGCTGCTGTTGTGGCATACATAAAGAAAGTTCTATCCTTCTTTTGCACCTGTTGGCCGACCATGCCCAGGAGAAAGGCCTCTGGTTTCTTCGGGAAGGTGTATTTAAACACCTTTTTCATTTCATTATAGATCATTTCCCAGAAGGTCTTAATCCTTGGGCACGTCCACCAAAGGTGAAAGAAGGTACCTTCCATCTCTTTACATTTCCAACATTCGTTATGGGGCAAATGATAGATTTTTGCCAGCTTGACTGGTGTTATGTACCACCTATAAATCATTTTCATTAAATTCTCCTTTAAGGCATTACATGCCATAAACTTCATACCTGTGGTCCATAACTGTTCCCAGTCAGCCATCATAATGTTATGTCCAACATCTTGTGCCCATTTAATCATAGCAGATTTCACCGTTTCATCTTGAGTATTCCATTTCAACAGCAAGTTATACATTCTTGACAAGTTCTTAACTTTGGGATCTAACAATTCTGTTTCTAATTTTGATTTTTCCACCTGAAAGTCTAATTTTTTGTCCAATTTATATACCTCCATTATTTGATAATAATGGAGCCAATCTCTTACTCTATTTTTTAATTTTTCAAAACTCTGCAGTTTTAGCCTGTCTCCCTCTTGCTCCAGAATTCCCCAATACTTCGGCCATCTGGCCTCCATATTGAGTTTTTTCAATGCTTTCGCTTCCATTGGTGACAACCATCTTGGGGTTTTGTTTTCTAGCAAGTCCTTATACCTTATCCATACATTAAACAATGCTTTCCTGATAATGTGATTCTTAAAGGCCCTATGAACCTTAACCTTGTCATACCACAGATATGCATGCCAGCCAAATACATTGTTAAAACCTTCCAGATCCAAAACATCAGTGTTTTCAAGAAGCATCCATTCTTTCAGCCAGCAAAATGTGGCTGATTCATAATAGAGTTTAAGGTCTGGCAGGGCAAATCCACCTCTTTCTTTGGCATCTGTTAATATCTTAAATTTTATTCGAGGTTTCTTGCTGGCCACATGACCCGGAAGCTGTACGCCGGCTCCCTCGGCCAATAAAGTGAGATGAGCACCACAACCCCAGAGTCGGCCATGACTGGACCTAATGGTCAGGGGTTCCTACTCTGCCTGATATAGCAGGCTCTTTTTTAGGTTCTTATACTGTCCCCCATAACCGTCTTAAAACTGGAGCTCAGTAGTATGGATAAGCGCACACAGCCTGCCCCCGTAATGCGAGCACTGGCTCTCTGAAATGCATGGCCCTGTTGAATTTCTGTCCTCATGCAGGAGCTACAACAGCTGGATTAAGCTTTCTGCGTCTTTCTGACATTTTTGCCTCCTCTCCAGTGGAGCCTGCCTCTATCTCTTCATCCTGGAGGCAACTGCCAAAGGCTGTTTACCAAAGCACTCTGGAGACTGATAAGCAAAGCTAAGTTGTATTTGACCTGACAATTCTGGGAGCTGGTTGCTCCTATGAGCTGAGTTAACCGTTGCAAACCTCACCTGGTCTGCAGGTGGTTTCCGTGAAGAGGAGACAGGACAGCTTCTTCGGGGGTATTTGGGAAAACCATCACTGGAATACTGTGTCCAGTTCTGGTCACCTAAGCTTACAAAGGATGTTGCAGATCTCAAAGGGGTGGAGCAACTCTGCTATGAAGAAAACTTCCAACCTCATTGAATTCACGTGATTCATCAAATCATAGAATTGTAGAGTTGGAAGGGACGCCACGGGTCATCTAGTTCAACCCCCTGCAATGCAGAAATCTCAGCTAAAGCATCCCTGACAGGTGGTCATTTAACCTCTGCTTAGAAACCTCTAAGGAAGGAGAGTCCACCACCTTCCTTTTTTATATAACAACAACTTATTAATTTTCCAAATAAAAAAAACAACAATAACAACAATACAGAAACAAAACAAAATAAATTGACTTCCCTCTAGTCTCTTCCTTGGTTCCATTATTTATCAATGTACTGCATGTCCATTACTCAGTTTAAAATCTTATTTAATTGCCATCTCTTCCTCTTAGTTTCATTTTGCCATTTCATTAAGTCCATTAGTTTAACTTGCCAATCTTCTTTGGATGGGACACCTTCTTCTTTCCAATGTTGTGCTAATAATGTCCATGCAGCCATAGTTGCATGCATAAATAAATTCTTTTGTGACTTTGGGAGAGCCACTCCTAAAATACCTAATAGGAAAGCTTCTGGGGTTTTTAAAACAAAGGTTATTTTAAACTTCTTCTTCATTTCATTATAAATCATTTCCCGAGAGTCCACCACAAAAGAAGTCAGTTGGTCCTCCCTCTGGGCTAAGTCACTATCTCTGCTAAGATAAGGCCCCTCTTTCCCCTAGAGCTTCCTAAGCCTATTAAAGAGTTTGCAGAATGAAGCAAAGTAGCTAATCGGGGCATCCAATGTCTTTCCAGTGAGAAAGCCCGTTTAATTATTTCTGCCCTATTTTCATGGCTAATCGGTGCAAGGGACGATGGCTTCTTGATGTTACACCTACTCTGGACCTGACAGTTCCAAACAAATACTTTTGTGGTGGTACTTTTTTATTTATTGTTGATGACTTCTGTTCTGTTTGTAATTATGTCAATCTGGTCATGTTGTACGCCGCCTTGAGCATAGTTTCAACTATGGAAAGGCAGCATTCAAATAAAACGAGGGTGGTGGCGGCTGATGGCCTCTTCTCTGCTGGGGAAGCATCTGGCTTCAGAGCAAGGTGGGCATCCCAGGAGGTCTGGATCAAATTCTGCTGAAGGCTGCTTGATGCTGCAGCAGACTGTGAGGGAGAAGAGTCAAGATGCAGTGTAGGAATGTAAGAAGAGTCTGCTGGGTCAGGCCATCCTATTCTCACAGTGACTCACCAGGTGCCCGTTATGGGAAAGCTGCAAGCAGGATCCAAGCACAAGAGCATCACTCTCCCCTCCTGAGGTTTCCAGCAACTGGTACTAAGAAGCATCACTGCCTCTGAATGTGGAAGCAGAGCCGAGCCATTGTAGCAAGTAACCATTGATAGCATCTATCCTCCATGAATTGAGCTAGAACCCCATTCGTTCTGGGGATGGAGAAGCTTATGAGAAAGGCTAAACGGAAAGGGAGAGGAACTTATCTGACAAGACAAAGGTGTGTAACTGTAAGGACACAAGCGGAGCCCTGTTGGATCAAACTCACAAATGTGCATGCATTTTTGGCATCCAGAATATGCAAATAATACTGCCTACACATCATGATAAGGAATGCAGGTAATGGGTTAATTTTCCCTGAGTCAGCAAATAGGACTCATTTCCCGCAATGCACCTGTAAGCATCTTGTGAGTCTTTCCCCCCTATGTTACTAGGCAGATTTAGCAAGGAACTTTGTGTACAGAAGGGCTCTTGTTCCAACATACTGCATGGGTTTGGGTAGGGGGTTGCAGGAATCGTTGAAGGCTATCTGTTGGAACTGTGGATTCAAGTGAAGACGTTTTGAAGAGATCACCTGAGGAAGGAGTGACAAAATAGCTAGACTTCAGTACTCAGAGGACTCTATCAGCTGCAGGGCTGAACTAAGGGCTTGGCTGTGGACTTTAACATAGCAAGGATTTTGAAGGAGGAACCCTCTCTGGGCTCAGAGAGAGAAGACTGCTTGAAACATCTGACAATAGAGCGTGTGTGTATATAGTGGTGTATGTTGCTATTTGCCTAGTGAAGACAACTCTGCTAAACAGCTGTTTTCTGTTGGGAGCTGAACCACCAGACTGAGCTTCCACAGCACAGACACGAACTCTCCATACATTTCATAGAATCAAAGAATTATAGACTTGGAAGGGACACCAGCTCCCTACAATACAGGAATGGCAGCTAAAAAATCCCTGGCAGATGACCATCCAACTTCTGCTCAAAAACTTCCAATGGAGAATAGTCCACCACCTTCTGAGGGTCCATTCTGCTGTTGAACAGCTCCTGCCATCAGAAAGTTCTTCCAAATTTTGAGTCAGAATCTCCCTTCTTATCATTTTAATCCATTGTTTCGAGTCCTCCCCTCCAGAGCAGGAGAAATCAAGCTTGCTCCATCTCCCATTTGATAGCCTTTAGATATTTGAAGATGGCTATCTGATATCCTTTTTGAATTCTCTGTGCTGGAGGAGACTCTTGAGAGTCCCATGGACTGCAGGAAGATCAAACCTATCCATTCTGAAGGAAATCAGCCCGGAGTGCTCACTAGAAGGACAGATCCTGAAGCTGAGGCTCCAGTACTTTGGACACCTCATGAGAAGACTCCCTGGAAAAGACCCTGATCCTGGAAAAGTTGGAGGACGCAAGGAGAAGGAGACGACAGAGATGGTTGGACAGTGTTCTCAAAGGTACAGCATGAGTTTGACCAAACTTCAGGAGGCAGTGGAAGACAGAAGTGCCTGGCGTGCTCTAGTCCAGGGGGTCACGAAGAGTCAGATACAACTAAATGACTAAAGAACAACAATCTGATCTCCTCTCAGTTGCCCAACTCCCTCAACCCTTTCTCCTAAGGCTTAGTTTCCAGACCCTTGATCATCTTGGCTGCCCACCACTACATAACTTCCAGCTTGTCAACATCCTTAAACTGTGGTGGTCTGACCAAGATGATTGCTACTGTTACTGCCCTTGTTGTGTTTGTTTGTTTGTTTGTTTGTTTGTTTGTTTGTTTGTTTGCTTGTTTGAATTCATGAGCTGCATGAGATTAAAAGTGCATGTCTTTTGGGGAGAAATGAGCATCAGCCTTTGTTTTTTCCTCACTTCCTTGTTAGAGCACAAATGATTCTGTTTCCCTGACACCTTTTGCTTCCCTTTGTTCATTGCTCACTATTAATATCCTTCATTCTTAGAAGACAAAAATATAACAGTCATTCAGTTCAATGAGCCTGAAATTAATTTAACATTATAACCAACTTTCATACAGGCTGCATTAAGCGATCTGAACAAAAGTCCAATTTTCAGAGAAAGGGGTTTATTTGTCTGAGGAAGGTTTTCTTTTGAAGCAGGTGGATGACGGTTCTTATTCATCTTATACTCTGCTGATGCTAAGAATTCATGGATTCTGGTGTAGAAGCTTCTGTTTGGCAGCATGGATGAAGGATGGGTGCAAATCTCCCTGTTCGTCTCAAAAAAAAAAAAACACACCTCATTTTCATTCTATGCAAAATAGTTAAGAACCTTTGAGGTGTTTTTGGAATTTTGAGTACTTTTTGGAAGTATTTGCAAGGAATAATCACAAAACCCAGATGGTATACACTTCATTACAAAAAAAAGATAAAATTATAAATCTGGCTTCACAGCAGCACATGTGGAAAGGATCTAGGGGTCTTCTAAGCTGCACCCACAGAAGATTAGTGCCCAGATCAAGGGAAGTAATAGTCCCATCTTATTCTGCCTTGGTCAGATCACACTTGGAAGACTGTGTCCAATTCTGGGCACCACAGTTTAAGAAGGATGTTGACAAGTTGGAAGGTGTGCAGAGGAGGGTGACCAAGATGATCAAGGGTCTGGAAACCAAGCCTGATGAGGAACGGTTGAAGGAGCTGGGTATGTTTAGTCTGGAAAAGAGACTGAGAGGAGACAGGATAGCCATCTTCAAATATCTCAAGGGCTGTCACATGGAGGAAGGATCATGCTTGTTTTCTCCTGCTCCAGAGGGGAGACCTGACCTAATGGTTTCCATCTACAAGAAAGAAGATTCCAACTACAGCTTTCAAATAACTTTCTGACCATAAGAGCTCTTCAACAGGGGAATGGTCTCCCTTGGGTTATTGTTGACTCTCCTCCCTTGGAGATTTTTAAACTCAGGTTGGATGGCCATCTGTCAGGGATTGTTTAGCCGTGATTTTTGCATTGCAGGGCATTTTACTTGATACCCCATGCTAGTATTCTATGAATTTAATATTCTTTTACTTCTGCTGGGGAGGGCTTCTCTCCCAAGAACAAGCACACCATGCATCGCTGGAGGGGGGGAGAGCCTAACATTGCAAACTCTTTTCCCAGACAACCAATATCACTGAAAGTGGGGAAGTGACCTTTCCCTCCCTGTATTCATGCTAGGAAATAAAGTGCTGTCCTTGCTCTATGAATTCAGCTATCATCACAGAGGGAGGGAGGATTTTCTGCAATTTAACACATGGAGAACTTTGGAAGCGCCATTCCCAGAGCAGTTCCTTGCCCCCCTTTTTTTAACACACTACCGCCAGAAGTTGTACTATGTGTGTGGCCCATGAACTGCATCCCTTGTTTTCTCCTGCACCTTCAGGTCTTTGAGGTGGAACCACTGACTCTTGGGGGTCATGCAGATTGATTAAGTAGCTGTAATGAGAGGCAGGACTGGGTCTTTGCTTAGGCACCCCAACTCAGTAATTCCATAACTGTAAGTGGACAACAGGAAGACTCTTTGAGTGGTCAAAATGGCCCAGTAGAACTGTTTGTGTCACATAAAATAGCTGACCAACTACAGGTAACATTTTCCAATAGAAGCTGCCCGCAGACAGAAAAGACATCCTCTCTCTGTGAGAGCAGACAGCAACTGAAACAAACAAAGGAACAGGAAACCAGTAACGTCACATCCGTCTCCCTTCTCCCATGAGACTTCCAACAGCCTGGACTGACTCTGGAATGTAAACAGAGTCTTGTGACTCTAAGCAGCTGCACAGTGGCAGAAACAGAAACTAACAGTGAGTGTCCCAGTTTGCGAACGTTTTTTGGAAGCCAAATGTCTGATGCAGCTTACGCAGCTTCCAATTGAGTGCAGGAAGCTCCTGAAGCCAATCGGAAGCCACGCCTTGGTTTCCGAAAGGTTCCCGGAGTCGAATGGACTCCTGGAATGGATTAAGTTCAACAACCAAGGTACCACTGTAGTTGATGATGGCTGTTGTCACCTCTCAGGCTCCAAAGGAGAGACAGAGTTGTGCATCATCAGCACACTGATGGCATCATACCGCAGAATAATTCCAAATGACCTCTCTCAGCAGTTTCATGTTTATGTCAAATACCAAGGCTGGACAAGATGGAGCCCTAAGGAACTGCATCGGCCAATGGCCATCGGGTCAAAGAGGAGTCCCCCAGCACCAACTCCTGAGCCCAACACACCAAGTGCAGATACTGCTGAGTGCTGAATCCAGGCGGTTTGTAGAACAAAGAAATATAGACTCACAAACACCCCTTGGGCACATGGTAAGGCCAGCGCAACAAACCCACTACCCATGAAAAGTTCGTTTTCAGTGCAAGCAATCTGTGTGAAAAGGATCTAGGGGTCTTAGTAGACCACAAGCTTAATATGAATCCACAGTCTAGCATCAAGGGAAGTAATAGTACTGTTCTGTTCTGCCTTGGTCAGACCACACCTGGAGTCCTATATCCAGCTCTGGGCACCACAGCTGAAGGGCTTGTTGACAAGATGGAAGGTATGCCAAGGAGGGCGACCAAGATGATCAAGGGTCTGGAACCCGAGCCTGATGAGGAACGGTTGAGGGGGTTCAGTATGCTTAGCCTGGGCATGTTTAGCCTGGGAAAGAGGAGACTGAGAAGTGCTGCGATGACCATCTTCAAATAGATGAGGGGCTGCCCCATGGAAGATGGAGGGAGCTTGTTCTCTGCTGCTCTGGAATGGAAGGCCATAGCCAAGGTACGTGAGTCCAAATGACAAGAAAGGAGATTCCAGATAAACATCAGGAAGAAGGTTCTGACAGTAAGACCAGGAGACCAGGAGAAATCCCTGGCCCAGCCAATCTTGGGAAGTGAACTGCAGGTGGACAGTTCAATTCCTCGTTTCTCCTCTACTGTGTTGCAACAGATTAAAAAGGGAGGGAGGGGAGTGAAAAGGTGCTGGTTGTCCTTGTGTATGCAGAAGCTCCAAGGCATTTGCATTCTCTGATTAGAAAATTGCGTTCTCTGATAAACTCTACCCTCCCTGGGGGGCGAGGGGAGGCAGAGCTTTGTGCTTGTATCAGATGAAGGCATTGCAGCTATTTATTAAGTCCTTGATGAAGCCACAGCTCATGCCTGCTTCACAGAAGCAGTACCTTTAGAACAATCTAGTGGGGGGAAGCGGCTGATGCAAATTTCCCTGATTAATTAATTGCTGGAAAATGAAATTTTATTTACATCTAAATGCATAAAGAATAAAGAACTCTGAGGAACTTTATTCCATGTTATACCATCCTTATATTCTGCCAGTCTCATGTGAACACAAAATTAATTTTCATCTGTTCCAATTAGTTTCCAAGTCTGATCTAAAAAAAAAGGGTGGGTGGGTGTGATAAACAACTTTGGCCTTCCCCCAACAGGAAATACCCCTGGCAATGTCTTTTCACCAACTCTGTGGTAGCAAGGAGAGAGGATTAGCTCTAAGAGAGGACAGCAAGATAGAGCAGCCATCAGAGCATTGCAGAACTTGAAGGCACCTCAAGACCATGAAGTCCAACTCCACCTTCCTCTGCTGAATGAAGGACATCCAGAACCTGATGCCTGTCCACTTTCTACTTGAAGACCCAACACCATCTTGTTGGAAGATTTAGGACTGATAAAAGAAAGGACTTATTAAATGATGGCTCTCCCAGGAGGCAGCGATGGCCACCAGCTTAGATGCCTTTAAAAGCAGATTGAACAAATTGTGGAGGACAAGTCCAACAATGGTTGGCTATGTGCTTCTTTCATGGTCACAGGCAGTGGTGCTTCTGAATGCCAGTTGCTGGAAACTGCAGGAGGAGAGAAGGCTCTGCCTGCAGACTGTCTTCCCAGAGTGGTGCATGCTCTGGATATCTCCCGCTTGAACTACTGCAATACGCTCTCCGTGGGGCTACCTTTGAAGGTGACTCAGAAACTACAACTAATCCAGAATGCGGCAGCTAGACTGGTGACTGGGAGCGGCTGCCGAGACCACATAACACCGGTCTTGAAAGACCTGCATTGGTTCCCAGTACGTTTATGAGCACAATTCAAAGTGTTGGTGCTGACCATGAAAGCCCTAAACGGCCTCAGTCCAGTAGACCTGAAGGAGCGTCTCCACCCCCATCGTTCTACCTGGACACTGAGGTCCAGCGCAGAGGGCCTTCTGGCCTTCTCAGTGGTGACGCCCGCCCTGTGAAAAGCGCCACCCCCCCAATCACGATGTCAAGAAAAGACTATCTGTCTTTTTGAAGACATCTGAAGGCAGCCCTGTTTAGGGAAGTTTTTAATGTTTGATATTTTATTGTGCTTTTAATATTCCATTTAATATTCCACTGGGAGCCACCCAGAGTGGCTGGGGATACCCAGCCAGATGGGCAGGAAAATAAATAATAAATTGTTGTTGTTGCCTGCTGGTTTTCCAAAAAAAGGCATCTGGTTAGCCAATGTGAGAAGAGGATTCTGGACCACTGGTCTAACCTAGCAGGACTCTTCTCACCTTATATGGAAGCAATGGTTCTATTAATGCTGCCTATAATTTTATTAGCCTTTTTCTGAGGTCTTTTTCACATGTATTAGGAGCCAAGCTATTGATTTCCCCTCCACTCCCATGTCTGTGCATTAAGAACAGATGGGCATATATTTGCAACTGATACCAAGCAAACTTCATCTAGAGAGAGTTTCCCTCATATTGCGAGAGGTGAGACTCAGTGGTCACTCCTAAGTCAAACTGGTGACATGAAATTGAGAAGCACATTTGCATCCCGCCTTGGGGGCTGGCTAGACTCAATTTGGGGTGTGATGCTCCTGCACAGCAGGCTCTAATCTTCCTCCAAGCACCTGTTGTACAAATTAAAAACCAGAGCAGAAACCTGTTAGGTGGTCCAGTCCAGGGTCCAGAATTAGGACCCTGCTGTGCACTGTTGTAACAAGTCCACAGACTAAATGGTTGCAAGCGTAATTGCTTCCAAGTGAAGCTGGAAAATAAAATTCAAGTGGGGAAGAGGGAAGGAGAGGCCAGGTGGGATAGTTGCAAAGAAATACTTTGGTCATGGAGGCCGATGGCATCTCCTCTGGTGGGAAGGCTTCTGCAATATGTGTGAGCTACACAGCTGGCTCCAGGGCAAGGGGAGTCAGCCCACTGGGTCTGGATTAAAGGCAGCTGAAGGCTGCCAGAAGGTACAATTACAACTGGGGAACACTGTCCTGCGAGCGCTCCAGTTGGAGAACAGCCTCGACCAAAGGTGTCATGGGCTTTGAAGATGCTCAAACTCAGGACGAAAGGGAGAAATGTGCTAAGAGGAAGGCACGCTTGGCAAACCCTCACCGTGATCAACTCCCACCCGGGAACCAATGTCCCCACTGTGGAAGGATGTGTAGATCCAGAATTGGCCTCCACAGACACTTACGGACTCATTGTTAAAACCGTGTTTATGGAAGACAATCTTACTCAGCTACGAGGGATCGCCGAAGAGAAGAAGAAGGGAAGAAGAAGAAGAAGAAGAAGAAGAAGAAGAAGAAGTCGTCTTTGGGTGCTGGACCAGGCTGTGAGGAAGATTTGAGGAACAGCGTAAGAACATAAGAAGGGCCTGCTGGATTGGGCCAATAGCACATCTAAGCCTGCATCCTGTTCTCACAGTGGACAATGAAATATCCCAAAGGAAACCAGCAGGCAGGATTTGAGCAGAAGAGCCTTCTCCCCTCCTGTGTTTCCCAGCAAGTGTTATTCAGAAGCGTTGTTGCCTCCAGCTTGGAAGGCAGAGCAGAGCCGTTGGGCTCAGTAGCCACCAGCAGCAGTCTCTCCCCTTCCATGTATCTGTCTAATCTTCTTTGAAAACCATCCAGGGTGGTGGCCTTTGCTGCCTCCTGTGGGAGGGAGTTCCACCGTTTGACTAGGCACTGTGGGAAGAAGGATTTGTTTTTATCTGTTGCAAGACTTCCAACATTTAATTTCATGTGATGGCCATGATTTCTAGAGCTATGAGAATGAGAAAAGCTTTTCTCTATCTATTTTCTCTGTGCCATGCATCTTTTTTTTAACTTTCATCAAGTTGCCTCTCCTTTCTGAACTTCTCATCCCTGTGATTATTTTGCTGAGGCCCCCTTTTGCTGGCCCCTTTCTTTACCCCAAGTAAAGAATCATGGCAAGAAAAATTGATGGACTGTGCAGAACTGGCAAAACTGACATATAAGCTACGGGACAAGGATAACTGTGACTTTAAGGATGAATGGGAATCCTTTACAAAGTATCTGAAGATGCAACAAAGTGAACTGGACTCCTTGGCAGGTTTTGAATAAACATTCACAAACTTTTTATTGATAATATTCAGCTAAATAGTTTGAGGATCTATACAACTTTGTAACAAGCAGAAAACAGCAGTCTCAGAGAAACCAAAGACTGGAACTGAGGGAAGTCGGGGGGTGGGGGTGGGTGGGTTTTGTGTGGGAGGGGGGAGGAAGGAAAAATGGAGGGGAAAACAAGGATGATATGTTTTTGGATAATATGTCTTGTTATAATTTTGAATTAATTTTTTTTTTTAGAAAAAAAATTTTGCTGGCCCCTTTCTGAGTCTTTTCCAACTCTGCAGCATCATTTGTGAGGTGAGGTGACCAGAACGGTACAGTCTTCCAAATGCGGTCACACCGTAGATTTGTATCATGGCACTATGATTTTGGCAGTTTTATTTTCAGTTCCTTCACTCATGAAAGCATCATCATAATCATCGTTTTATTATTTGTACCCCAACCATCTGACTGGGTTGCCCCAGCCATTCTAGGTGGCTTCCAACATATATAAAAAACATTGCACATTCATGTGCATTGGAAAGATGTTCTCCGTCACAGACCATGCCATTCTATGCAGACATGCAATGCTGATTTTGTCTCCACTGAGCTACAATTTCCCTGCATCGCCTGTCACTTTGAAACTTTGGAAAAGACTCTGCAGACCTAACAAGTCCCAGTATGTCTGGCAGAACTAATTATGTGCCTGTATTGGCGTGTTCAGCACCTTTGGACTGGACAGAGGAACCCCTGATCCAAAACTGATGAAAGGTTAAGCAGAGGAGGTGGGGAAGTCTCTGGAGCAGGAGGCCACATCTGGTCTCCTGCACCCCTGAAAGGTCACCCCGTGCGGCTCTGTTGTTGCTCGGAAGGGCTGGCTGGCGATGAACTCCCATCTATCTCAGGACAGGCTTCATCAGCACAGCTCAGCAGCAGTTTCATAAATGTCAGCTGTGAAAGCTTACACAGGAACACTCAGCGGTGCAGTAAAGCACTCAGCTGGCCTTTGGACAGGCAGCAGAGTATTACATCTGAAAGGTCAGAGGACACCGTTCCATTATTAGCGGGAGAGCAGGGAGGGCGGCCAGTCCAGAGGCAGCACTTGAGTCAGCACCACATGGAGAAGGGAGGAAAGGAAGGAAGGAAGGAAGGAAGGAAGGAAGGAAGGAAGGAAGGAAGGAAGGAAGGAAGGGCTGCAGTTTCAGAGAATAAAATAAAGGCTGTCCCAGCGGAAATGCAAAAAGAAAAGAAAACCAACCCAGACTGGTCTGGCTTTTTTAAAGGTTGCAACATTTGGGACTTTTTAGTTTAGGTAACAGGAGAAATGATAGATGTTTATAAAATTATGCAAGGCCTGGAGAAAGTGAAAAGAGTATTGGGATGTTCCCCTTCTGGCGGAGTCCCGTATAAACATCGGCACACATCCAGGAAGATACGTGCATCCAGAATCAGCAGAGATCAGCAGAAGCCGAGTTGTGCTGGAATTGTAGCATCAGGCATTTTTATTTACAGCAAATGAATAAAAGCAACTGTCGTGTGAGCGGCTTTCTCACACATCCTCTCTGTTGGAGAGGAAGAGCAAAGAGTGGAAGTTTATGTTACAATATAGAAACAATGCTGCTGCGAGCTGCTTGCTTGAAAACAGCACATGATGTTGGGACTGTCCGTGGGAAACAGAGGGCACCGGAATTAGCTCAGAGTGTAATATGAGCTGTACAGGAAGTGTTTGTTCTCTTGACTGCTGGAGTTTGAAGAGAGCAGTCATGTTTTTTGTAACACTGCAAAGACAGAAATAAAGGCATGTAAATATGTTTTCTGTCTATCTCTTTCCCCTGCCGGGGGGCAGGAAAAAGGGGGTGTGTTCTTCTCACGCTAAGAAGGATCGCCTATTGCGACCTCTGCCTGGATCCTGCCGGGAAAGCAGACCGGGAGGTCAACAGGAGACCAAGCCGGGTGCCTGGGAGAGTTGCCAGTTTCTCCTGATAAAGGCTTGATTTCCAACAGTTTATCAGCCTGACTTCCATTTACACAGACATCCATAACAAATGAAATCATCCGGTCATGTGACCTCTGCGACAGTAGCAGTGAAAATACTGACAAAGAGAAAAGTTTCTCTCCTTTTCTGTGGTGGCCCCCCCGTCTGCGGAATGGTCTCCCCAGAGCGGCTCACCTGGCGCCATCATTACATGTCTTCAGGCTCCAGGCAAAAACATTCCTCTTTAGAACTTCTGCTTCTTAATGTGACTGCATAGGAGGGCTATCAGCTGTGGGGGTGGGATTGTTATCTTGATTATTATTATTATGCTGTCTGTTATTATTTATTTTATTTATTCATTGAATTTATATACCGCCCTATACCCGGAGGCCTCAGGGTGGTTCCTTCTTATTATGCTTATTATTATTATTATTATTTTATTGATGCTCCGTAAAATGTGTTCTAAATGTTGTACACCACCCTGGGATCCACTGAGAAAGAGTGGCATACCCTAGAACCTGTGGACTTCCAGTGAAGATTCAGGACAGACAAAATAAAGTCCTTTTTCATGCAGTGCAAAGTTAGCCTATGGAACTCGCTGCCGCAGGAGGCAGCTATGGCCACCAACTTGGATGGCTTTAAAAGAGGATGGGACAAATTCATGGAGGAGGAGAGGGCTACAGATGGCTCCTAGCTATGATGGCTCTGCTCTGCCTCCACAGTCAAGAGGCAGCAATGCTTCAGAATCCCAGCTGCTGGAAATCACAGGAGGGGAGAGTTCATCTTGTGCTCAAAACCTGCTTGCAAGTTTTCCCACAGGCATCTGGCTGGTCACTGTGAGAAAAGGATGCTGGACTCAACAGGCCAGGAGATTCTCCATTCCTGTCTCCATCTCCAGATGCCCTCAGCATGACCACCTGAGACCTTTTTGCACAAGGCACAGTTTGCATCACACATAATTGTAGCCTTAGTTGTTTTGCGACTCTCTTTTTATTGTTTTGCAGCCCACCCTGGGGATGGCAAGCTGCCTGCTGAAGGGCAGAAAGAAATCACAGTTGCTCAGCAGGAGTTCTGTTATCACCTTAAGAATGAAACACGGCAGGCCTGTTGCCTTGAGCAAAGTTTGAGGGAACCTGGCTTGTTAAGCCTGAAGAAGCTAATACTGTAGATGGGGGCACGGTAGTCTTTTTCCAGTACCCGAAGGGCTGCTCCATGGAAAAAGAGGTCCAAGACCTCAGTTGATCATTAGAAGATATTCCTTGATGCTAAGAGAGGTTTGACCATGGAACTGATTCCCCGGAGGGAGGATGGTGGGCTCCCTCTTCTCAGTGGTCTTCAAGCCAAGGTGGACATTCATCTGTTGAGAATGCTCCATAAGGAGCAAAGGGTGATGGGGATGGTCCAGCTGCCTTCTTCTAAAATTGAAAAATGTGAACCAGTCCTGGCAGGTTCTGTGAACTTTCTGACAGTAAGAACTGTTTGACAGTGGAAGAGATTCCCTCGGAAGGTGGCAGACTCTCCTTCCTTGGGGGTTTGTGAGCAGAGGTTGGATGGCCATCTGTCAGGGTTGCTTAAGTTGGATGAGATGTCCCCACACCTTCCTTCTGAAGAGTTGGGTTGTCACAGCAAGCAACCAGAGTCTGGCCAAGCACTGCTCTGGCTGGATGGGCTCTGTGAGGTTTTCCCACACCTGTGCTGGCATCTCTGTGTCCTGAAAGACAGAGGTGGAATCAGAGCCAGCTTGTGATGGCCTGGGAATTTGATTCAGAGGCTGAACAGGAGGAATCCCAGCCTGCACAGGAGTCCCCGCCTCCAGGGCTGGCTGAGCCGGGGCAGGGCCTTGAATCTGAAGGGCCTGCACCTGTGCAGGATCCTCACGAGCAGACACCAGATGTATCCACTCTGGCTCCTGAGGTGAGGGAGGACCCATTGCCTGCAGGTGCTCCACTCTCAGCCCCGTCAGGGGAAGGTGAGGTTACCTCTGGGTCCAGTAACCCTCCAGCCTCTCCTGAGCTGCAGAGGCTCAGGGCAGAGAGGCGGAGGGAACTAAGTTCCCGCAAGAGGAGTGCTTGCCTCCAGGCCAGGAGAGGCGAGTCACCTGTGGGCTGGGACCGCCCTAGGCCCCAGAGGAGATAAAGGCCAGTCAGCCCGGTCCCAGGTTGCAGGAGCAACGTTGGTGGAAACCTGTTCCTGCTAGCACCCTGACCTGCTCTTCCGGAGTTCCTGACCATGCCCGGCTCCTTGCCTTGGACCCCGCTTCACCCCTGAAGGACAGCCTCCAGACCCTCAACCCAGGACCGGACTCAGACCTCGCTGCACGGTAACCCCCCCCCCCAGGACCAGCACACAGCTGCACATCATGACGCACTAGACCATAAGACACACCTAGTTTTTGGAGGAGGAAAACAGGGGAAAAAATATTCAGAATCCCAGAAGCCAGTGATCCCTCTTGCTGTTCTGGCTTCTGGGATAGCTGCGCAACCTGCATTCACTCCATAAGATGCACACACATTCCCCATTACTTTTTAGGAGAGAAAAAGTGATTCTTATAGGGTGAAAAATACAGTATTCTCACTCACCTCCCCAGAAGAGGGAGGCTCCTTACTGCCAACGGGAGGTGACAGAGTAAGGGTGTCAGATGTCCTATCCCAGAACAGTTCACTGGTCCTCTCTGGGATCTGGATTTCCATCCCTCGGGCCCCTGAGCTGCTTCCCACGACCAGGCACTTTATTTGTGTTTTGGTTCATTGCATTTGTAGTCCACATTTTCCTCCAAGGAACTTAAAGTGGCGTACATGGGTCTCTCCCTCCTCATTTAATCCCCACAGCCACCCTGTGAGGTAGGCTAGGCTGAGAGGCAGTGACAGGCCAAAGGTCACCCAGTGACCTCCATGGCCAGGTGGGAGATTTGAACCCTGGTCTCCCGGGTCCTAGTCCAACACTGCGACCACTACACCACACTGTCTCTTTCTGACTCCTTGAGGTCTCCATGCCAACTCCTCCATCCTGCTGGTACTCTCCTCAGGGTCCTTCAGCTCCCCTCCATTCCTCTCCTGGCTCTGAACAATTTAGTGTCATCTGTGGGATGTAATCCACTGGGAGCAGTCAAGTACAACATTCCTTGTTTTCCTAGAGTGGACATGCAAGGGAATGTTTGGTCCAGCCAGTCGAAACTTCCTGTTCCTCCTGGCCTGGAGCATCCTTCCTCTTGCATGTGACTAGAAGGTGGGTGTGACCTTTCCAGACCTAGTAAAAGGCCAAGTCACACTGCAACCTCTCTCTCTTTTCAACCTTCCTGTTCATCCTGCCTGCTTCCTGCATCACCTGGACTGGACTGCTGGCTGCCACAGCAATCCCTCAGGTTATCTCCCAGATGGGGTAAACCTGTTTGTACATGTTTGTAACTTTAAGCCTAAAGCCTGCCTTTGGGGATTACACTGTGATCTGCCTGAACATGAGTAAAACTATTTTTTGTTACTTATGAATAAGATTGTGGTGTCTTTATTCTTTTAGGAGGGATTCAAAAGGGGTCTTACCAGGAATATTAGAACATATCTCAATCTGGACAAGCCAGGTGGAATCGCTTATTGTCTTAAGAAACTCACATCAGTTTGCAAACAGCTTTCTGCTGCATAAGAAGGGGAATGCACTCTGCTAAGTGAAGAAACTCGCTTAGGCAGTTAGGCAGGGTATTAATAATCAATATATCCTCTCCTGTCACCCTCAGCATTCCCACATCATCCACCCAGCTCACTCACAACTCTGGATCATTTATGAACAATTCAAAAAGCTCAGGTCGCCATACCAAATTTTGGTAGCCTCCACTTGCTTTGTTGTTGTTGTTGTTTAGTCGTTTAGTCATGTCCGACTCTTCGTGACCCCCTGGACCAGAGCACGCCAGGCACTCCTGTCTTCCACTGACTCCCGCAGTTTGGTCAAACTCATGTTTGTAGCTTCGAGAACACTGTCCCACCATCTCGTCCTCTGTCGTCCCCTTCTTCTTGTGCCCTCCATCTTTCCCAACATCCGGGTCTTTTCCAGGGAGTCTTCTCTTCTCGTGAGGTGACCAAAATATTGGAGCCTCAGCTTCAGGATCTGTCCTTCCAGTGAGCACTCAGGGCTGATTTCCTTCAGAATGGATAGATTTAATCTTCTTGCAGTCCATGGGACTCTCAAGAGTCTCCTCCAGCACCATAATTCAAAAGCATCAATTCTTCAGCGATCAGCTACCATTTGGCAAACTCTCCATTTATTCCTCCTCTCTGCTTCCTGCAGCTCCACCAGCTATTCTTACAGGCCCCAACAGGTAGCCCAGCCAGGTGGTTTCTCAGGCAGCCTCTGGTGGACCATCTTGCTGAGCTTGGTGAGCTCCAGTTCCAACTTTGGGGAAACAAACCTGTAGCGGTTGTTTTCCCAAACTTTCCTTGGGAAGTTTATTTTCCCTGAGAAGCGTGCCGCCCGCCTCTCCCTCCTGCCCGGCCTGCCTTTTAACCTTGGTGCTGCAGGCAGAGCAGAGAGCTTGGCTTTGAGTGCCTTCCATTATGAGGGCTAAGCCCCCGAAGGGGAAGTGATCAAGGCCGGCAGTGGAGCAAGAGAGGACACTTTGAAGACCGGAGAGCTAAAAGCAGCGTAATGAAATACAATGAGTCGGAGCAGAGGGAGCTCAGCAGAGCGAGAAAAAGCATCGGAGGAGCCGATCGATACCTTGAGAAACAAACCCTCATGAAGGGGGGGGGGTGAGGAAAGGGGCTAAACTGCATTTGGACAGCAAAGGGGGGAGGAAAACAGAATCCAAGTGGGAATCCAAGTGGATGTTCTGTAGCTTTTGAAGAAGTGAAGGTGTATTATGAACACAGAGTGAAACCTCCGAACAGCTTTCAAATGCATGGGTGTGTCGTGGCCTCTTCCCAAAGACATATTTGCTTGGGATTTCTTATGTCTTGAAAATGCTTCTGTGCTCCTCTTCCATGCAGCATCCAGATAGCTCAGAGGTACATTGTGGTGATGGGATGGAGCGCAAGGAAGCCTTCCTCTGTTTTTCAAACTACAGGTAATGATTCCTGTGGAGCACTAATATCTCTGACCAGCTAGGAGTGGCTGAGTGTTATTCAATAGGTGGAGAGGGTTGGATTTGCAGTTACTCTGATCTGGAGATTTCTGAGCCGATTCAATACACGCAGGGAGGGAGTTACACATCATTTGCTGTTGTTGTTGTTTAGTCGTTTAGTTGTGTCTGACTCTTCATGACCCCCTGGACCAGAGCACGCCAGGCACTCCTGTCTTCCACTGCCTCCCACAGTTTGGTCAAATGCACATCATTAAAATTATATAATTCTGGAGTTGGAAGGGACCCTGAGGGTCGTCTGTACAATGCAATACAGGAATCAAGACTAAATAATCCCTAGAAGGTGGCTGTCCAGCCTCTGCATAAAAACCTCCAAGGAAGGAGAACCCACCACTTCCCAACGTCATCTATTCCAGCATCAAACAGCTCTGACCCTCAGAAAGTTCTTCCCTGTGTTTAGGGCAGTATAGAAGTTTGATAAATACTGTATTTTTCGCCCTATAGGACGCACTTTTTCCCCTCCAAAAATGAAGGGGAAATATGTGTGTGCGTCCTATGGGGCAAATGCAGGCTTTCGCTGAAGCCTGGAGAGCGAGAGGGGTCGGTGCGCAGGCTCACCCGTTCTGTCTGATCCAGCTGGGCTTATGAAACTCCGAGAGCATTGTCAGCCCCCGAATGCGCAGTCTGCACATTCCAAAAGAGCCTGCAGCCCAGATTCCCGGAGATCTGGAGCCTGAAGCCCCCCCCCCCATGCTTCTGCAGTCGGAGCATGTGCCCGCTGGCCTTGGCTGTGCCCACTCATTAATCCGCCCCTCCTCCTTTGCCATGCACAGAGCACTTTTTGCTCTGCAAATCCTCTTCCCAAGCCCCTGTGCCACTGTTTGCTTTTCAAAGATTACCCGTGGATACAGACTCTTTTGGAGGCTTTGAGCCTGGGGCTACTTGGCAGGCGAAAGAGAGCCAGCCTTGCTATTTACTGACTCATAAACAGGCTTCCGAACAGGCACAAAAGTGGATTGATCTTCCCGGGAACTTTGGAGTTTATTAATGCTAACTGGAGGATGTTTCGACCGGCGTGTCACTCAGGTTTCAGGCCTTTGAGGAGAGGAGTGAATTAGCTCTTCCCTGCGTGGATTTGTCACAGGCACCTCTGCCTTTAAACAATCAATGGGAGCAAAATGAGGTAAATGATTTATAGAGCCAAGCAGGGCGCGTTGTGCGCTTCCAGCTTCCTGCTTGGGTTTTGCAAATGGGCCTGGGAGAGATTCGGGGTCACCTCCAAAACCTGCTCTGTGCAGTTCATGCTGCTCTTAACTCTGGATTTTGCAGCCTGTGATTGATCCCGTCCTCCTCCTCCTCCTCCTCCTTTTCCAGTGGAGATCAAGAGAGTGAGGATAGAAGGGCCTTAACAGAAGCAGGCTAATAAGAAACCACAAGAAACTCGCTTTCCACACTTCCTTGGTTTCCAGACCCTTGACCGTCTTGGCTGCCCTCCTCTACACATCTTCCAGCTTGTCAACATCCTTCTTAAATTGCACACAGTATTCCAGATGTGGTCTGACCAAGGCAGAATAGTGTTACGTTGAAGGAAATCAGGCTTTCACCTTCTGGTTAAGGTAAAGGCTTGTTCAAGACAAGGCAAATGCAGAGGAGAAGCTCAGTTCTCTGAACATCTTTTTATAGGGATGACAAAGTTATCACAAGCAGGCTAATGAGAAACCACAAGAAACTAGCTTTCCACACTTCCTTCATCCTCTCACCTTTTCTCCCACCTTCATGTTGTCTTTCTCTTTTTCCATCTAAGTGAAACAAGACTTTAAAATAGAAAATAGATCAGGGCAGTCTAAGGACATTTCAGACCCCAGAACCAAAGATTCCACTTCCACATATAAAAGTTGTGGTGTCCAGGTTTTCTTAATGCGTTTTGGAGGGTCTCCAGGGAAATTTTAAAGAGAGAGAGAGAGAGAGATGTTTTTTGTTTCATAAAATTTATATGACGCTTTCTTGTAAAAGGAAACCTCAAAGCAGTTTCCAAAGGATAAAACAGTAAAATCAAGAAAAATTCACAACTCTACGTTAAAACATGCAAAGTTAAAATACTAAAACATATTAAAATTACCTCAACTGTCCAAGCATCTGGATTGGCTTGTCTAAAGAGGAATGTTTTTAGCCGGTGCCAAAAAGTAGTGATGTATGGAAGTGAGAGCTGGACCATCAAGAAGGCTGATCGCCGAAGAATGGATGCTTTTGAATTATGGTGCTGGATGAGACCCTTGAGAGTCCCATGGACTGCAAGAAGATCAAACCTCTCCATTCTGAAGGAAATCAGTCCTGAGTGCTCACTGGAAGGACAGATCCTGAAGCTAAGGCTCCAAGACTTTGGCCACCTCATGAGAAGAGAAGACTCCCTGGAAGAGACCCTGATGTTGGGAAAGATGGAGGGCACAAGGAGAAGGGGACGACAGAGGACGAGATGGTTGGACAGTGTTCTCGAAGCTCCCAGCATGAGTTTGACCAAACTGTGAGAGGCAGTGGAAGACAGGAGTGCCTGGCGTGCTCTGGTCCAGGGGGTCACGGAGAGGCGGACACGACTAAACGACTAAACAACAACAACAACAAAAAGAGAACAGTGAAGGCACCTGCTTGATCTCAATAAGCAGGGAGTTCCAAAGTGTAGATGCTGCCACACTAAACATTCAAGTTCTTACAAATGTGGGGCGCATATTATGTGGCAGCTGTAGAGGTGCCAAAGTTAACAAACGTTCCCAAGTCTCTTTTCGGGGAGGTCACTTTGGTGCTGCTAACACAGCGGTTTGGCTTCACCCCATTGTCTCTTGACAGACAGGTGCCAATGCATTTACAGTGGTAACTCTGGATGCGAACGGGATCCGTTCCGGAGCCCCATTCGCATCCTGAGTAGAACGCAACCCGCGACTGTGCATCTGCATGTGCGCAGGTCGCATTTTGTCACTTCTGCGCATGCACGTGACATCATTTTGAGCGTCTGCGCATGCGCGAGCGGCGAAACCCAGAAGTAACGTGCTCCATTACTTCCAGGTCGCCGCAGAGCGTAACTTGAAAACGCTCAACCTGAAGCATATCTAACCCGAGGTATAACTGTATAGTTACAGGTAGGTAGCCTGTATCAGATAGGTAGCCTATCAAAACAAAATTTTAAAAATTCCTTCCAGTAGCACCTTCGAGGCCAACTAAGTTAGTTATTGGTATGAGCTTTCGTATATCTGAAGAAGTGTGCATGCACACAAAAGTTCATACCAATAACTAACTTAGTAGGTCTCTAAGGTGCTACTGGAAGGGACACGGGTGGCGCTGTGGGTTAAACCACTGAGCCTAGGACTTGCTGATCAGAAGGTCAGCGGTTCGAATCCCCACGACGGGGTGAGCTCCCGTTGCTCGGTCCCTGCTCCTGCCAACCTAGCAGTTCAAAAGCATGTCAAAGTGCAAGTAGATAAATAGGTACCACTGTGGTGGGAAGGTAAACGGCGTTTCCGTTCTCTGCTCTGGTTCGCCAGGAGCGGCTTAGTCATGTTGGCCACATGACCCAGAAGCTGTACGCCGGCTCCCTTGGCTTATAGAGTGAGATGAGCGCTGCAACCCCAGAGTTGTCCACGACTGGACCTAACGGTCAGGGGTCCCTTTACCTTTACCTTTAAGGTGCTACTGGAAGGAACATATTTATATTTATGCACGGGATATGTTAACTTCATAAATATAAGCCAAAGCATTCTAAATCTAATCTATGTTATGCAGCACTATGTTATGTATTTTTTGGTTTTTATTTGATCAGTTGAAGGGCAATATAGAAACAACAACAACAACAACAACAACAACAACAACAACAACAACAACAACAACAACAACAACAACATTTCCATTGATTTAGGGCAGCAGAAAATTTCCCAGTTCAATATTTTCCAGAAAACCCACAATCACTGAAGGGGAGCCAGGCCACTGAATGGCACCAGTGAGGCTGGGGGGGGGGCATTATTGTCTGGCCAGCTCAGGACCTCCATGCTCACCGCCCAGGTTTGCACCCCAGGACGTCACTTCATTGGGGATAACATAGCACTTTGACTTCACCCCCAGAGATGCACTCCAACGTCTCTCGAGACAGATGGATGCCAACCAGTGGGTCAGTCGCTTGTCAGAATAGCAGGCTGCTTCCACCTGTTTTCCCCAGAGGGGGCAGCTCCTTCCGCCTGCCCTATGCTCCAGCGGCTGCCTCCCCCCTCAGTCTGTCACGGGATGCTCTCGCGGGGGCCTCTCCTGCGCTCTGTTTGCGGCAGCTCCCACATTGCAGTCATTGCTTGTGACACGCTGCCACCTTGTATTAATCCATCACCTGTGCAAGAGGGAATCATCAGCAGCAGCAGCAGCGGTGAGAGACAGAGCGCCCCTCTCTCCGGCTCCTGGGGCAAGGTGGGGGTGATTGGCTAATGCACACCTGAAATTCAAGCCCCGGAATCTTGTCCCTCTCAGGCACTCCTCACGTCAGCTTCATTTTAAGCCGGGAGGGCAGGACGAGGCTAAAAATAGCCAGTGGAACAGGTGGGCACTCAGCGCCTCGGCTCGGAGATTGGATATTTGCGGTTGCCTTGGATCCCATTTCCCTTTAGCCATCAGCATCGAGGCCAAAACTCTGGGCTTAGAAGGCGACGGCAAGTTGGGAATCAGCAGGGGGGGGGGGGAATGCACCGCCTCTGACTTGCATAAAATTGCAGAGTTGGGAGGGTCCCTGAGGGTCATCTAGTCCAACCCCCTGCAATGCTGGAATCTCAGTTCAAGCATCCATGACAGGTGGCCATTCAAACTCTGCTGAAAAGTCTCCAACGAAGGAGAGTTCACAACCTCCCAAGGGAGTCCATTCCACTGACGAATGGCTTTTACCATCAGAAAGTTCTTTCTGAAGTTTAGTCGGAGTCTACTTTTTTGTAATTTGAAGCCACGGGTTCGAGTCCTACCCTCCAGAGTTGGAGAAAACAAGCTTGCTCCCTCTTTCATGGGACAGCCCTCACGGTATTTGGAGATGACTGTCATATCTCCTCCCAGTCTCCTCTTTTCCAGGCTAAACACACACAGCTTTTTCAACCATTCCTCATCAGGCCTGGTTTCCAGACCCTTGATCCTCTGGGTCGCCCGCCTCTTCCAGCCTGTCGATATCCTTCTTAGACTGCAGTGCCTTTCTGTACCTCTTGAAAGGCATTGAACACAAGGAATAAGGTGGTGTCGGGTTGTGGTGCCTGAACTGCTCTATCCCTGGCAGGAAGATCCCAATGCAAGCCTGAGGTGCATCAAGCCAAAATGTGGACTAATAGGTGCACCTCATGGGCGTTTCTGGGTGCCCAGTATCTCCCCGTCCCCTTTGCAGTCCTCCAGAGGAAGAGAAGGAGGAGTTTGGACTTGATATCCCACCTTTCATTCCCCTTAAAGGTAAAGGTAAAGGGACCCCTAACGGTTAGGTCCAGTCACGGATGACTCTGGGGTTGTGGTGTTCATCTCGCTTTACTGGCTGAGGCAGCTGGCGTACAGCTTCTGGGTCATGTGGCCAGTATGACTAAGCCTCTTCTGGCGAACCAGAGCAGCGCATGGAAACGCCATTTACCTTCCCGCCGGAGTGGTACCTATTTATCTACTTGCACACTGATGTGCTTTCAAACTGCTAGATGGGCAGGAGCTGGGACCGAACAACGGAAGCTCACCCCGTCGCGGGGATTTGAACCACCAACCTTCCGATCGGCAACCCCTAGGCTCTGTGTTTTAGACCACAGTGCCACCTGCATCCCTTTCACTCCCCCTGAGGAGTCTCAAAGCAGCTCACAATCTCCTTTTCCCTTCCTTCCCCACAACAAACACTCTGTGAGGTGAGTGAGATTGAGAAGCTTCAGAGAAGTGTGACTGGCCCAAGGTCACCCAGCAGCTTCATCTGGAGGAGCGGGGAAGTGAACCCGGTTCACCGGATTACGAGTTCACCGCTCTTAACCACTACACCAAACAGCACAACCATGACCTTTGATGAGTGGCAAGTGGACCTGCAACTGGGCTGCTGTTTCTGCCAACTTTTTGTACATGCTCTGGAATGACATGACGCCCTTAGCTTCACATGAGCCCACAGTGTGATGCAGCAGCAAAAGAAGGCTAATGTTATTCTAGAGTTCATCAACAGAAGTTTAGTGTCCAGGTCAAGGGAAGTCGCAGTCCTGCTCTATTCTGCCTTGGTCAGGCCACACCTGGAATACAGTGTCTAGTTCTGGGCACCACAATTTAAGAAGGATGTGGACAAGCTGGAAGGTGTGTAGAGAAGGTTGATCAAGAGGATAAGGGGATTCTTGGCTGTGATTCTTGCATTGCATTGGGGTTGGAAGAGATGACCCTCAAGACCCATTCCTGCTTCTGGTAAGGCAGGGCAATAATAATAATAATAATAATAATAATAATAATAATAATAATAATTTATTATTTGTACCCCGCCCATCTGGCTGGGTTTCCCCAGCCACTCTGGGCGGCTTCCATAGAAACAAAAAATACAGTAAAATATCACAGATTAAAAACTTCCCTGAACAGGGCTGCCTTAAGATGTCTTCTAAATGTCAGGTAGTTATTTATCGCTTTGACATCTGATGGGAGGGCGTTCCACAGGGTGGGCAAGAATGGAACTTAGCAATTATGCCAGATACTCTTTTAAGAGATTGGAGAAAATAATGGAATAGAGGGCTACCAATGGCTACTTGCTACAATGATCTTTCCGCAATGCTTTTGCATACCAGTTCCTGGAGTTACTCTTGTGCTTGAATCCTGCTTGCTGGTTTCCCAGAAGAGGCAGCTGGTTGGCTACTGTGAGAACAGGATCCTGGACCAGACGGGCCTCTGGCCTGATCCAAAAGGCTCCTCCTATGTTCATATATTCAGTTGTATATTCAACTGTTAGATTTTGGGTTTTTTGAATTAGTCCTAATGATGTAGTGCCAGCTTTATTTTTGTTATCCACTCTAACCCTTGGGGGAAATATTTGTGGCAGATATCTTAATGCTGCCTCTTTGCTCTGCTTGCACAGATGGACAGACCACTCTGCTACGGGTCTGCATCCTTTTATGCGCCGCTCGCTTCTAAGTCCAGATTAATTATCTGCATGGAAATTCTCGCTTAAGTGCAGGTTTCTGAACACATTTCTCTCCAAATGTGCATTCCAAACCCTTTCCCTCTAACATGTGCATTTTAAACACATTTTGATTATGATCATTATTGAGCCAAGAACTGCTTTGCAGTGTTCAGAGAAATGTGAAATCTGATTTCATGAGCTCTATTCCAACCCACCCTTGGAATACCAAAGATCCTTTCTTCAAGGTGTGTTCTTGGAACCAGCTGACCACGCTCCAGAACCACCTGCCCTCCTTTCCCACCTCTGTCCAGGTAGGATGGAAAAAGAAACCGGCTCCTGGAAGCACCATCATATTTCAAGGCTGCTTGTTTGTTTTGAAAGAGATTCCTCTCTCTCCCCCCTTCCCCTCCCTCCTCCCCACACAGTGATGTTCTGGGGCCAGACGACATCACAGCAGAGCTGGGAATATTATATCAGCATTATATCACTGGGCTTTGTGACAGTTTGCATGAGTTCTGGTGATGCATCTCTTTGTCACTTCTTTCCACGGACAAAAATTGTCATTTGTTACTCTCTGTGACATCTGGCAAAGCTCTTGGGTGAAGCGCAGAGCTGGTGTGCTTGAGGAAATGTGTCAGATGCATCTGTGGTTTTGCATAAGAACAGCTTGCTGGATCAGGCCAATGGCCATCTAGCCCAGCATCCAGATCTCACAGTAGCTGAACAGAAATCTTCAGGAGACCAGCAAGCAGGATTCGAGCCCAAGAGCCCTCTCCCCTCCTGTGGTTTCCAGCAACTGGCATTCAGAAGCATTACTCTCTCCAAATGTGGAGGCAGAGCAGAGCATTCATCCTGGCTGGTAGCCATGGACAACCCTCTCCTCCTCCATGAATTTGCCCAATCCTCTTTTAAAGCCATCCAGGTTTGTGGCCATCTCTGTCTCCCATGAGATGAAGTTCCCCAGTTTGACAGTGGAAGGGGGCAGTGTCCGTGTCTTCTCTGGTTCAGAAGTTCAGGCAGCAGCCCCACTCAATCCAGGGTTGCTTGGGAGCAGCGGCAGAGCAAGCCAATCGGGCGCCTGGGGCAGAGCGCATGCCCTATGCCCAAGGACAGGGCCAGCCGCCCGCAGGGAGGGGCCAGCCGGGGCAGGGTGCTCTGTGGGGTCTCCTCCCACTCAGCCACCCTACAGCTGAGGGGGAGGCAGCGGGCATACCGCTTGGGGCAGCGCGGAGCCTGCGGGTGCCCAAGCCACCATGTCACTCCCAGGAGAGACATGTGGCTCAGGTGCGCTGCAATGAGTGCCACTCGGCATTTTGTCACCTCAGTGGTGACAGCCAGGGTGCTCCACCCCCACTGCCAGTGCCAGATTTACGTATAAGCTAAACAAGCTCTAGCTTAGGGCCCCACTCTCTTGGGGCTCCCCAAAAAAATCAAAGGGAAAAAAACCTGGATGTATATTTCCAAAATATAAGATTAAAAAACAAATAAAATAAAGCCTACATACAACAACAGTGTTTTGTGTTGTGTAGGCTCCTATGATGTCCGTCACGGGCCCCGCCTGCTAGCCTGCTCCCTCAAATATCCCTGGTTTGCTCCTTTCTAGATATAGGGTGCCTACATTCTGCATGTGCAAATGGCTTCAGATACCTATTGGGTCCATAAATTACCATATAGCATGTATTCAACACACAAAAAACAGCAACAATTTGTTGTTGACAAAGGACAGCTGGACATAGAAAGGGCCCCATTACCTTCAGTAGCTAAGGGCCACCTTCAAAGCTGAATCTGGCCCTGCCAACCGTACCCCCCCCCCCTTCCTCTGGCCCTGCTTGGAAGCTTAAAGATAAGAGCATTATGTCTGATTCATGGCACAACAGCTACAACCATTTCTGGACTGGCAAATCCTGGAGACAGCAGTTCCTGCAGTGGCTACTTCAGTGACAAGGGAATGGTCTCCCTCAGGAAGATGTAGACTCTTCTCATTGGAGGTTTTTAAGCAGAGGCTGGATGGCCACCTGTCAGGGATGCTTGAGCTGAGATTCCTGCATTGCAGAGGGTTGGACTGGATGACCCTCGGGGTCCCTTCCAACACTACAATTCTATTATTCTAAAACTGGATTGCTGCAATGTTCCCTAGATGGAGCTTCCCTTCTGCCTGATCCAGAAGTTAGTGCAGAAAGATGCAGCACAATTGCTGACAGGAGGGAGGCCTTGCCAGTATATAATGCCTGTGCTCAGAAACCAGCACTGACTGCTGAGTTGCTCCTGGGCCAAGTTCAAGATGTTACAATTTGGTGTTGAGTCGTTTAGTTGTGTCCGACTCTTCGTGGCCCCCTGGACCAGAGCACGCCAGGCCCTCCTGTCTTCCACTGCCTCCCACAGTTTGGTCAAACTCATGTTGGTAGCTTCGAGAACACTGTCCCATCATCTCGTCCTCTGTCGTCCCCTTCTCCTTGTGCCCTCCATCTTTCCCAACATCAGGGTCTTTTCAGGGAGTCTTCTCTTCTCATGAAGTGGCCAAAGTCTTGGAGCCTCAGCTTCAGGATCTGTCCTTCCAGTGAGCACTCAGGGCTGATTTCCTTCAGAATGGATGCGTTTGATCTTCTTGCAGTCCATGGGACTCTCAAGAGTCTCCTCCAGCACCATAATTCAAAAGCATCAATTCTTCGGCGATCAGCCTTCTTTATGGTCCAGCTCTCACTTCCATACATCACTACTGGGAAAACCATAGCTCTAACCATACAGACCTTTGTTGGCAAGGTGATGTCTCTGCTTTTTAAGATGCTTTTTAAGATGAAGAAGAAAAATGTTACAATTAATGGCTTTACAAAAGAATTGGACAAATTCATGGAGGAGGAGAGGACTGTTAGTGGCTACCAGCCAAGATGGCTGTGCTCTTCCTCCACAGTTGGAGTCAGTAATGCTTCTGAACTCCTTTTGGTCCGCCTTGGGTGTCACCTCTGAGGGGGTGACAAAATGCTGTGCTGCACTCAACATCTGTGAGAGACACTTTGGCTTTGGTGCAATCAGGCTTCCCACTGCCTAAACAGTCCACTCCCCCTTAGCTGTAGGGCGGAAGGCAGACTCCTTGTCGGAAGGAATGCGATTGCCGTAAAAAAAAGTCAATAAATAACTTACGCTCTCCAAAAAGGCTCAAGAGCTCTAACTCTGGCTGCTTCCCCAAAATATGAAATAAAGTCCAACCATTTTTGCAGGCAAAAAAATAAGAATTTCAATGGGGGCGGGGATGTGACAAGAAATTTTCCTCACCTGGTACCACTTGACCTTGCTATGCTACTGGCCAGGATCCCCACTCTTTCAGCAGAGATTCCTTGCTGCAAACTTCCAGGCATTTCTCAAAGACTTTTCTGGGCCAACTGATCAATGCAGCTGTTTCCGACCAGCAAATCATTTTAAAGATTCGTGCGTTCTGTTTTTAATGACGTTTTATGCTCTTAATGCTGACATTGCAGTTTCTAAAAGGCAGGACAAAAATAACTTTTACAAATAAATATTTGCCTTCGACCTAACATGAGCAGCTTCAAATAATATGCTAGAGTAGAGCTCTTTGAGGAATCTGATCTTTGCCTCTGCACAGAAACTGCATGGACTACTGCAATACGCTCTACGTGGGGCTACCTTTGAAGGTGGCTTGGAAACTACAACTAATCCAGAATGTGGCATCTAGACTACTGACTGGGAGCGGCCGCCGAGACCACATAACACCGGTCTTGAAAGACCTACATTGGCTCCCAGTACATTTCTGAGCACAATAAAGTGTTGGTGCTGACCTTTAAAGCCCTAAACGACTTCAGTTCAGTATACCTGAAGGAGCATCTCAACTCCTATCATTCAACCCGGACACTGAGGTCTAGCGCTGAGAGCCTTCTGGCGGCTCCCTCCCTGCAAGAAGTGAGGTTGCAGGGAACCAGGCAGAGGGCCTTCTCGGTGGTGGCGCCCGCCCTGTGGAATGCCCTCCCATCAGATGTCAAGGAAATAAGCAACTATCTGACTTTTAGAAGGCATCTGAAGGCAGCCCTCTTTAGGGAAGCTTTTAATTTCTGTTGCTGTATTTTTTTTAATATTTGGTTGGAAGCTGCCCAGAGTGGCTGGGGAAACCCAACCAGATGGGCCGGGTATAAATAATAAATTATTTTTATTGTTGTTGTTGTTGTTACTGTTATAGAAACTGGGCCAAAAAGTAGTATAGGATCATAGAGTTGGGAGGAATCCCAAGGGTCATCCAGTCCAACCTCTGCAGTGCAAGAATCCCAGCTAAGCATCCAAGACAGAGGGCCATCCAACCTCTGCTTAAAAACCTCCAAGGAAGGAGACTCTGCCCCCTTCCAAGGGAGACCATTCCACTGTCAACCGATTCCACATTTCCAAAGTCACAGGAGGAGACCACCCCAGTTAACCCAACATTGTTTGTCAAGTGAATGTTTGAAAGTTTTAGGGAAATTTATAGTGTCCAAATCTGACCAAACTGTGGGTGGCAGTGGAAGACAGAAGTGCCTGGCGTGCTCTGGTCCATGGGGTCACGAAGAGTCAGACACGACTGAACGACTAAACAACAACAACAATAGTATCCAAGTCTCTCCACCCCACCACCTTTAATCTACTCATAAATGTTCCCGATGGAGTCCGGATGCAAATAACACCAACAGGAACTAGAGATAGTTACAGAATTTTGATTTAAAATGCTGGTGGTTATATTAGCTTCCATGGAGGCGTTTCACTCTCTGTTCTGTTTCTCCAATACAGCAAAATGTTCTTGTAAGGTTTTATTATTATTATTATGATCTTAATTTCTAAATTTCAGGGGGATAACACGTCAGCCTTTGACTGCCCACATAATTTGATTTAAGGGAAATGAATTCCTGCCCTTGTAATTTGTATCCAGAGTCACTGGTGGCAGCTTTGAAATCTCACCTCCCATTTAAGAGATCAGTGTGACGCTGACGTTCTCACCGGAATTAAAAATGAGCACCGTGGAAACTTGGAAGGAAAGGGGGAAATCCATCCACTCTGCCGAACTTTTTCAGAACCGTCACCACCGTGTTGAGCATCCCACACTGCGGAGAACGGGGGAAATCGTTTGGGGAGAGCTGAACGAACGCAATCCGTCTCCATAAAACATGTCAGGGCAGAACATAAAATAACAGCGAAGTTGCGTCAATATTATTGACCTTTACTAGCAAACCCATGCTCAAGGCCAGTCTTGCAAGGGAGAACTTCGCAGGGGCAGAGTTGACTCCTACTTGACTGCTGAACAAAGCAGCTCAAAATACTGAGGCATCAAATCACACACAACGCGGCATTTTCTTTCTGATGCCGGGCGCGTTGAAGAGTAGGCCAGAGCTGTTGTGAGGCAGATGCCTCATGGAATCTGTAGAGCTGGAAGGGACCCCAAGGGACATCTAGTCCAACCCCCCGCAATGAAGGAATCCTGCTCACAGCACTCAAACCACCAACCTTCTAGTTCACAGTAAGCTGCACTAACCCATTGCAGTGGCAGAACTGTACAGAGCTGTCTGTGGGAAACCCACAAGCAGGATTTGAGGGCCCCACAATATGTTCCTCCTCTGGTTCCAGCAACGTTGCCCCTGATTGTGGAAGAAGCAGGGCAGTTGTGACTAGGAGCCACCCATAGCCCTCTCCTCCTCCAAGGATTTGTCTAATCCTCTTTTTAAGCCATCTAAGTCGGTGGCCGGGACACGGGTGGCGCTGTGGGTTAAACCACGGATCCTAGGACTTGCCAATCAGAAGGTCGGCGGTTTGAAGCACCACGATGGGGTGAGCTCCCGTTGCTCAGTCCCTGCTCCTGTCAACCTAGCGGTTCAAAAGCACGTCAAAGTGCAAGTAGATAAATAGGTACCACTCTGGCGGGAAGGTAAACGGCGTTTCCATGCACTGCTCTGGTTGGCCAGAAGCGGCTTAGTCATGCTGGCCACACGACCCGGAAGCTGTACGCCAGCTCCCTCGGCCAATAAAGCAAGATGAGCGCTGCAACCCCAGAGTCGGCCATGACTGGACCTAATGGTCAGGGGTCCCTTTACCCTTTACCTTTAAGTTGGTGGCCACCACTGCCTCCTACAAAGGCGAGGTCCACAGCTGAACACTGTGCTGCGTGAAGAAGGACTTCCTTTTATCTGTTCTGAATCTTCCAACTTTCAGCTTCACTGGATGTCCCCAATGAGTTCTATCATTATGACTCAGAGAGAGAAGGTTTTCTCCATGGCATGCATAACTTCTCTTGAAGCATTACAGCTTGTGCCCAGTTCTCCAATCTGTTAAGGCCATTTTGGATTCTGAGTCTGTCTTCTGCAGCATGAGCTACCCTTCCCAGTTTGGTGTCATCTGCAAATTTGATGAGCATCCTCTCAATTCCTTCATCCAAGTCATTTATAAAGATGTTGAACAACAACAGGCCCAGGACACAGAACCCTGCGACACCCCACCTGCCACTTTTCCCCAGGATGACGAGGAACCATTCATGAGTCCTCTTTGGGTTCGGTCAGTCAACCAGCTACAAATCCACCTAACAGTTACCTCCTTCAACCCACATATTACCAGCTTCCTCGCAAGAATATCATGGGGGACTTTATCAAAAGCCTTACTAAAATCAAGATACACTATGTCCACAGCATTACCCTGATCCACCAAGTTTGTAATTCTATCAAAAAAGAGAAATCAGATTAGTCTGGCAGATAGAGCAGAGGAAGATATTGTCATTGGGCTGCCTGGGTTTTCTGAACCTTTGCAGGGGAGGCTGGAATGGATTCTTGGGTCCAGCCCAGTTCTGAGCCCCAGCTGGGTGCTGAGGACTTGGCAGCAGGTAGGTGTTGAGCACTACCCCAGAAGGTCATGGACTTTCCCCTCATTGGAGGTTTCTAAACAGAGGTTGGACAGCCATCAGTCAAGGATTTTTGAGCTGTGGTTCCTGCATTGTAGAGAGTTGGACTAGATGGCCCTTGAGGTCGCTTCCAACTCTACTGTTCTGATTCTATGAACCCCACTGTGCACACCCAGGTCTCATGAATGGTGAATGCCAGTCCACATCATCCCACCAGGGGCCACTCAGCCTGCCTGCCTGCCTAGGGCTCTTGTGGGCAGGTGATAACCATCCATGACCGTCCTCATCGAAAAGGAAGCACAGAGAATTGCACGGCACCAAATCCTCCCAAGGGATGTGGAAAAGAACATAAGAAGAACCTGCTGGATGAAGCCACTGCCCCCCTGTTCTCACAGGGGCTGACCAGTTGCCAGTTAGGGGAAAGCAGCAAGCAAGGTTGGGGCACAACTGTCCTCTTCCCTCCTGTTGTTTCCAGCGACTAGTATGAAGAAGCACCTGAGTGTGGAGGCAGATTGTAGCCATCATGACCAGTAGCCACTGATGGTCTTCTTCTCCTTCATGGCCTCTTTCGAAGCCACCCAGATGGATGGCTATCCATGCCTCCTTTGGGAGCCAGTTCCACAGTTTACCTATGAGCTGTGAGAAGAAGGATTTGCTGAGGAATATTCTCTCAGGCGCCTCCAGTATTTTATCACCGCCACTTATGCAATGTTCCTCTGTGTACATTTATTTATACTGCAAGGGGAAGGCATTGTGTTGTGCCTCGGCTGAGGGCTTGCATAGCGCAATTTATGTATTTCACATTCTCTTTGGCCGACAGAGCAGCGGAGCGTGAATTACACGAGGACAAGAGGCAAAGGACAAGGATTTGCTCGGTAAATTACAGGCGGCCGGCTTTGCATCCCACCAGGGAGCCATTGCGGCAGAGACGGACAACTTTTTCCTTGCGCGCTCCCTGCTGACTTGGCCCGGAGTTAAGAGCAGCTTTTGGCTCCATCAAATGGGAACACGGTCTGAACTTTTAAGGCAGAATGAGATCCTTGTCACAAGCTGCCTTGGAGGAGTGATAACCGCCGTCCTCCACAAAGGGAACTCTTTACACTGTGCCATAAATCCAGCGCAGTAAAATAAAGGAAAGCTGTTTGGCCTTTCCTGAGAAAGGAAATGGTGATGAAGATGATAATGATTAGTAAGGATAATCATAATTAATAATGCAAGCATGCTAACGAAGCATTTTACAGAGCTAAAGATGGTCCCAGCCGGCATTCAGAAGCATAGCTGCCTCTGGCTGTGAAGGCAGAGCAGAGCCATCATGGCTGGTAGCCATCAATGGCTGTCTGCCCAAACCTTTTTTAAAGCCATCCGAGTTTGTGGCCATCACTGCCTCCTGGATGAAGGAGCTGGGCATGTGTAGTCTGGAAAAGAAGAGATATGATTGCCACCTTCAAATATCTCAAGGGCTGTCACACAGAAGATGGAGCAAGCTTGTTTTCTGCTGCTCTGGAGGGTAGGACACGAACCAGTGGCTTCAAGTTACAAGAAATGAGATTCCGACTAAACGTACGGAAGAGCTTTCTGACAGCAAGAGCTTTTCGACAGTGGAACAGTCTCCCTCGGGAGGTGGTGGACTCTCCTTCCTTGGAGGTTTTTAAGCAGAAACTGGATGTCCATCAGCTATGAATGCCCTAGCTGAGATTCCTGCATTGCAGCAGGTTGAAGTAGATGATCTTTGGGTCCCTTCCAACTCCACAATTCTATGCTTCTATGGAATGAGTTCCATAATAACTCTATGCTGTGTGAAGAAGTCCTGTGTTCTAACCTTCCAACCTTCAATTTCATTGGATGTCCGTGAGTTCTACCTTATGAGAGAAGGAGAAAACACTTTCTCCATGTCATGCATCATTGTACAAGCTTCTCTCAAGCTTCTCTCACCCTTCAGATGAAGGGTGTGGGAATGTTCAGGGATGCAGGAGAGGATATATTGTTTGATTATAGCCTTTCCAACTTGTGTAAAGAAGTTCACAATTTAGCAGAGTTACATTCCCCTTTTTAAACTCACAGCGGATGCGTTTGCTCAGGCTCGCTAAAGCCTCTATAATAACTGTTCTGGTATTTTCCCCTTATTCCCTCATAAAAGATAAAACACGACACAGTCTTCTATAAAAAATATAAAAAGGTTTACTCACACATCATTCTGTTCACAATAGGATCCCTGAAGGCAGACTTAGCTTAGAAAAGTAACATACACCTGGAAACTATCTCATAAGAAGACAGTCCCTCTGTCCTCTCTTGGCTGGAGGCCAAGAGAGCATCTTTGGCTAAGCAGATGTTGCTTCTTTGATGCATGTAGTCAAAGAGAGAGAGATGGCTGCCCTGCCCTGTGCTTTTGTCGTTACCTGCACAGGTGAGGCCACGCCCACCTCTAGTCACATGCAGAGGAAGTCTGTCCCAGCCCAGAAGGAAACAGGAAGTTGACCTGCTGGCTGGGCAAACATTCCTCCCCATGTGTAAACATGTTCCCTCTAGGAATGTTGTACTTGACTGCTCCTGTGTTTCACATCCCACAAAGGGTGGTGTATGAATTTAATAAATGATGATGATGATACCATGTTTTCTCCTCTTACTAAGAGGTGCACTCAGAACATCTTGGCCCAAACCTGGAACTAGCAGTACATCTTAGGAAAACAGCCCTCTAGATACTACTGTGAGCATCTCATTGCTCAGAAAAAGGGAATCGTGATTTAAGGAAGTGGCTCAGGTACCTGCCTGCAGC
This sequence comes from Podarcis tiliguerta, assembly GCF_965153285.1. NCBI lineage: Eukaryota > Metazoa > Chordata > Lepidosauria > Squamata > Lacertidae > Podarcis > Podarcis tiliguerta. The sequence goes on along the minus strand of NC_139534.1, from coordinate 134,047,603 downwards.
CCTTCAAGTTGGGGTTAGACTGGATGATCCTCAGGGTCCCTTCTAACGGCACAATTCTACGATTCTAAGGCGTTCCTCTTTCAAGAACCACCTTGAGTTCAAGCAAAACAAGGAGGCTTTGAGGCCAGCTTCAGGGGAAGACTAATTAGGCAGAAACCATTCATTCTGCTGAACAGCTACAGCGATGCACCAATTATTTCCAATTGATCCCGCTTTTGTCCAGGCTGACATGGGGAAAGTTTTTTTGTCTTTGGTAGAAGAGTCTCCGTTTGCAAAGGAGAAAGATGGATTGGGGAAGCCAGGCTGTCACTCCGCTGAGGGCAAACACTGCTCTGGCTTCGACAGGCAGCCTGCCAGGGGGAAAAAATATGTCCTCTTGGCATTTGCATCGATTAGGGACCGTTAATGCAGGAAGAAGCAAGAAGAGTCCCTTGAGAGGTGACAGCTGATGTGGAGGCCAGGAGGAAAGATGGGGCTGGGGAGGGCCATTTCTTTTTTTTAAAAAAAAAAAATATTTATTGATTTATTCACATCTCCCCACCTCTCTGATCCAGGAAAGCAGCCCTCATCCAGCCCCAGGAATTGTATAGGGTGACGAGACCTGTTCATCAGCAGGATCTGTGCGCAGTGACCATTAGTTATCTTCCAAATCTTTTCATCAGATCAGCCCAGCCCTTCTTGTTAATTCACAATCCACATTAATGGATTTGTAAGAGGGATCTGTGTGCAGAAATGAGGTCTCATGTTTGAATCTAAGAACACGAGAATATCAGAATCGCCTGCTAGATTGGGCCTGCGGACCTTCTCGGCCAGCCTCCTCTTCTCACAGTTGTTGTGCAACCCGTACAGCACATACACAACCATTATTCACACAATTAATATTCTTGTTCAAAAACCATGTTTCACCATTTATCGGATTTGTGAGAATGAGACAACTACTTACAAAGTGACATGAAAACTGATAAGCTATCTAAAATAAAGCGAACTTGCAGTGTCAGTTTTTACTAAGTTCTTACAACTTCTTGACTCAATTTTTGTTTTTTCTTGTTTTTTAGGTAAGTTCAAGAAGAAAACAGGTAAGTTCAACGATGTTCCCGGTAGCTGTGAAGTGCAGGTGGAAGACAGGGTGCCAGCGTTCTACCCCTGTTTCTCCCTAGCAGTCCATAAAGTTGAAGAGCTGCTATTTTGCCAATTTATGGGGTTGGCTGATAGCCCACTCCCTGAGCAGAGTTTTTTGGGCTTCCTCAGCAGTCTTGAGCCATTACTGCAACTATTAGTGCTAACTAATAATAATTCAAACAAAATCTCATTAGAATCTTCATAATACATTTCTAAATGTTCAGTTAAATACAATTAAATACAAAATCAGTACAAAGGTTCATAATTATATACTTACATGTGGTTATAGAAACAATTTCTTGGCTTAATCATAAAGAACTGAATAGCTTAGCAAGGTAGCCATGTTTGATTACAAATACCATATTTTTTGCTCTATAAGACTCACCTTTTCCCTCCTAAAAAGTAAGGGGAAATGTGTGTGCGTCTTATGGAGCGAATGCAGGCTGCACAGCTATCCCAGAAGCCAGAACAGCAAGAGGGATTGCTGCTTTCGCTGCGCAGTGATCCCTCTTGCTGTTCTGGCTTCTGAGATTCAGAATATTTTTTTTCTTGTTCTCCTCCTCCAAAAACTAGGTGCGTCTTGTGGTCTGGTGCATCTTATAGAGCGAAAAATACGGTATGTATACTCTCATTGTGGGCTTTTTAGCAGGTGTTTTACATTAACAAGGAGAGGATGGAAATGATACTATCAATACAGTGGTGCCCCGCAAGACGAATGCCTCGCAAGACGGAAAACCCGCTAGACGAAAGGGTTTTCCGTTTTGGAGGTGCTTCGCAGAACGAATTTCCTATGGGCTTGCTTCGCAAGACGAAAATGTCTTGCGAGTTTTGAGATTTTTTTCCGCTCCCCACCCCCTTTTTCTAAGGCACTAAGCTGCTAATAGCCTTTTAGCAGCTAATCCGCTAATCCCTTAAGCCTTTAATAGCCGCTAATAGCCGCTAAGCCGCTAATAGCGCTAATCCGCTAATGGGGTTGCTTCACAAGACGAAAAAACCGCTAGACGAAGAGACTCGGGGAACGGATTCTTTTCGTCTTGCAAGGCACCAGTGTACTTACATCCCATATTGATACTCATTTCAGTACCCATTGCTGTAATTAAATAAAAACTGAAAGATCGAATTCGGGATTTAATCTAAGAACCTGAGAAGAGCTGGATCAGGCCCATCTAGTCCAGCCTCCTCTTCTCACAGTGGCAACCAGAGGACCATTATGGGAAGACCCCAAGCAGGGTCTGAGCACAAGAGCATCTCCCCCCTCCTGTGGTTTCCAGCAACTGGGATTCGAAAGCATTGCTGCCTCCAACAGTGGAGGCAGGGCATAGCCACCCTGGCTAGTAGCCATTGATAGACCTCTCCTCCTCCCTGATTTGTCTCACCCTCTTTCAAAGCCATCCCAGCTGTTGGCCACCACTGTCTCCTGTGGGAGGGAGTTCCATATGAACGCAAGACAAACCTGCTGGATCAGGCCAGTGGCCCATCTAGTCCAGCATCCTCACAGTTCTCACAGTGGCTGACCAGATACTCCAAAGACCATAAGCAGGAATCAAGCACAGGACCCTTCTCCCCTCCTTTGGCATCCAGCAACTGAAGCACGACTGCCTCTGGCTGTGGAGATGAGAGCAGAGCCACCAAAAGCCCTCTCCCCCAGGCCAATCCTCTTTTGAAGCCACCTGGGCTGGTTTCTTCTGTGGGAAGAAGCTGCATAACTATGATAACTATGTTCTCCATGAAGAAGTAGCAGCACTGGCCCTCTTTTTGGAGGAGAAAGGGGGAGGTCTCTGCCTCCTTTGCTTCTCTCGAAGATGTTTAGGTTGATGTATGGAAGTGAGAGCTGGACCATAAAGAAGGCTGATCGCCGAAGAATTGATGCTTTTCAATTATGGGGCTGGAGGAGACTCCTGAGAGTCCCATGGACTGCAAGAAGATCAAACCTCTCCATTCTGAAGGAAATCAGCCCTGAGTGCTCACAGGAAGGACAGGTCCTGAAGCTGAGGCTCCAAGACTTTGGCCACCTCATGAGAAGAGAAGACTCCCTGGAAAAGACCCTGATGCTGGGAAAGATGGAGGGCACAAGGAGAAGGGGAAGACAGAGGACGAGATGGTGGGACAGTGTTCTCGAAGCTACAAACATGAGTCTGACCAAACTGCGGGAGGCAGTGGAAGACAGGAAGGCCTGGCATGCTCTGGTCCAGGGGGTCACGAAGAGTCGGACACGACTAAACGACTAAACAACAACAAAAACAAAGCAATTGCACAGGGACCATCTTAGCCCTTAAGACTTAGAATCATAGAATCATAGAGTTGGAAGAGACCACAAGGGCTATCGAGTCCAACCCCCTGCCAAGCAGGAAACACCATCAGAGCACTCCTGACATATGGTTGTCAAGCCTCTGCTTAAAGACCTCCAAAGAAGGAGACTCCACCACTTTGGCCCTCTCATTTGCAAATCTTTGAAGGAATTGCCCTCCCGGGCTCAACAATGACCCACCCGCGTCGTGTCGCCCACAGAAATAGACTCCATTTGTTTCTCCATTTGTTTCTCTTTTCCTGCAAAGAAAGAAAACCCCCAAAAACCCTCATCTCACAGAATTCTAAACCTTCCCTAATATAACTGACAGCCTGACCTATTAAGCCTGTCTTTTTTGATTTGCTTCGTTACGACGATGGCTAATTAATTCTGCACATATTTCCGTGGATGTCTTGTTTGGGGGGAACAAATGAACTCCGTCTGAAATTTCTTTCATTAGAATGGCATCTTCAATTCTCGTCTCCTTTCTCAACTCTTTTCCCCTTCAGTTTTCTCCTCCCCCTTTTTCTTTTCATTTTAAGAATTCTCTCTTACCTGCAATCCCAGAATGCCACGCAGAGGCGCAACACAAATATTCCTGTCTCTCTCTTCACCCTGACAACACATCGATCCCCCCTGCCCCCTGAGTTTCTAATTGCCCTGAAATGAACACAACCACCAGTTTGTATTCTCCCTGGTTTGTGTATCAATTTTACAGGTGCACAAAGCTGGAGGGTGAGAACGGTTGCTCTGGTTGCTCTAGAGAAAGAAATCCAAGACGTGATCTTGCAGCCTGCCTAGCTCATTCCCACATGGAGAGAGACAGTCCCCATCTAGAATGATTATTATTTAATAACATTTATGCAGCACTTGACGCCAGAAAGCTCTTGCTAAGGTTTAGCCACCATCTCCTCTCCTGTCAATTGAATCCATTGGTTTGGGCCCTACTCTCTGGAACAGGAGAAAACAGGTTTGCTGGATCTTCCATGGAACAGCCCTTCAGATCGCTGGAGATTGGTATCACATCACCTCTTATTAATATTCTGTTGGGAGCCTCCCAGAGTGGTTGGGGAAAGCCAGCCAGATGGACGGGGTATAAATAAACAAATAAATATAATAATAATAATAATAATAATAATAATAATAATAATAATAATAATAATATCCCCTCCCCCCAAATTCAGTGGGAATTAATCAAGGAAAAATGCACAGGATTGAACGTCCAGCATTGGGGTGGATGGCTGAACCAATGTCATTTCTGCATATTTTTCTCAAGCATCCCTATGATGAAGCTACCTCCTACCAAGGAATTTTGCACCACCAGACACCTGCTACATTTTTTAAAAAAAGAAGAAGTCTTCATTTATTTATTTTTCATAGAATTGGATGAGATTTGCCAACTTGAGGGGGATCATTCCTGCCAGATTCCAGAAGGATGTCTGCCGTGACTTCCCTGCGAGGGCAGGCTTAGAGCCTTGAGGTGCTTAACGAAGGATTAATTTAATACCCCTATTGTTCTGTTGGAAATTGGTATGAAAATAGCAGACAGGAGAGCGGTCCCTTGGAAACCTGTCAGATTAAATGGTCCGGGGGATTTTTGTGCTCGACACTTTCCCGGCGTGGATTTTGGGAGGGAGAACTAAAAGGGATTTCTTTCCCTCCCTGGGCAATGATTTTATGAGGAGGAAGACAGAATACTGCAGAGGTGCACCCAGGAAAGTGATCTATGGTCTTTGAAAGCTGGCCAGGAAGTTGTGATGGATTTTAAGAAAAGAGGTTCAGACATGCGCTCTGCTCGATGGGCACCAAAATCCAGATGAAGGTAGTGCAAAGCTTCTTCGACAGGAGCAGATCTGGGTGAACCAAGCAAGGGCTAGTTGCAGGAATAGCAAAGAGTGCAGAGCAGTCTAGCGGGCTGGACTAGAGGACCTTTGGGAATCCCTTCCAACTCTACAATATTCCAGGATTCTGTGATCAGAAAATTATTCTGAATGGCTTCAAGTTCCCAAACATGTTCCTGTCCCTATAGCTGAACCCCATGTGATGATTGGGGGTGACTTTAGCTGGAATTAGTTAGCTGGTTATTTAGATTTTGGGGAGGTTCGCAGAATAAAACTGTAAATGAAAACAAGCCTCAAAGCAGTTTACAAAGAGATACAATGAAATTGTCAAGAAAAGAATTACGACGATTGTTTAAAGCATGCAAAAAAATAATACTAAAAGGGGTTAGGATAGACACTAGCATTTCTTAGCACCTGAAGAGGCCTGTATAAACCAGGGTGTTTTTTGTAGGCGCCGAAAGAAATCCAGAGAAGGTGTTTGCTTGGTATCGATAGGCAGGGAGTTCCCAAGTGCGGCTGCTGCCACGAGAAATGATTTAGCTCATACAGATGTGGAACTGGGATTAAGCGGCGGCTGTAGGGATGCCAGTTCTGTGGAACGTGGGGTATGGTCTAAATTTGGGGTTACCCAGGAACCTCCTTGGACTCTCGAAATTTAGTATTTTCAATGCCGGGCAGACAGTATTGGGGTGGCTGTCCTATTTCCTTGGCCCGATAATCCACTGCAGATGGGAGGAGGAGAAGGAGGAGGTCTGGAGACCAGAGCTGCGATCTGCGTCTTGCACACCCCGGAGATCAAACCAGGCCTCTTCGCTACTCCTGTTCCTTTGATCCGAGCAGCAGCTAACTAAGTGTTCAGACACGCTTCATTATCCAGCGCTATTTGTTCTGCTCTTTGCTCGCTTGTCCCCCCCCCCCCCGCCCTTCTTTCTTTTTCCTTTCTTTTCTTTCCCCCCTTCCAAAAACAATTACCGATCACCAAGAGTGAAGAGAATCGCGGCGAGAGGGAATTGGCATCCTCTCGAAAACTCCGGCGAGAGCAATTACTCATATTTAAAAAGAGAGCCCGCCTCGGGCTACGAGAGTTGTAGCGGGAGCGAGTCGGGGCGCGCAGCGTCTCCGGCAATTTCGGGCACCAAGTGTTTGCGATGCGCCTCCTGCGCCGTTGCGCATTGATATGCGCCACACGCGGCCCTCGTGCCGTGTCAGAGGACGGGCGGGGGGGGGGGAGAGGATTTGTCAGAAGCCAGGGGACTTCAACTTGTCACACATCCAGCCTGTCAATCAATTCCGGCTGCTGATGTTTCTCTCCCCCGCCCCGCTCCCCGCGCCTGTTTCTTTCCTAACTGCCCCCGGCCCAATTTGAATTCCTCCTGCTGTGGGGATTTCAGGAGATTTGATGTCAGATGCTCTTGACAAAAAACATGAGCTCTTCTGTTAGAAAACTCGGGGAAATCAGAGCGAGGCAGAGTAACCTCGAGAAAGATCCGGCTTGAGCGTCAGAAATACTCGGTGTCTTCTGCATCGGTCCTCTCCTGGGGTCACAAAGACAGAGATCGTGAATCTCTGCAATTATTGCTAATTATTTTTATTATAATTTCCCAACCTTCTCTTTAAGGTCCCAGGGCAGGTTAAAGCATTAAAAAGCAATGTTGAAAACACTTTACAGTCCCAGAAAAATAGTAAAACTAAGGAACTATGCAAAGAGAAATTGGATAGAGGAAAGTCATTCTCCATCTTTCCTAACACTAGAACTTGTGGACATCCAATAATAATAATACTAAATAATAATAAATTTTATTTATATCCCACCCTTCTCAGCCGAAGCCGGGCTCAGGGCGGCTAACAACAATAAAATAGTACAACAATGAAGATTATGTGGGAATATTAAGGAAGGTAGGAGAGGATCTATTGTTTTGATATTATCCCTCCTCACTCACGCTAGAGAGTAAACAGCAGAGCACATTCCCTTTGCAACTTATTGGAAGCAAGTTGGTGATTCGTTAGAATCCTTTAATTACCGTAAGCAATCCAGTCTGGCTTGCCCAGCCTGGATTGTTCCTGGTGAGTTTCCCCTTTATTTCCCTCTTAAAATGATAATAACAACACAACACAGTCTTCTTTAAAAGTAAGAATGAAGTTTGACTCACATTCAGTTCCCAGCAGTAATCTGAAGGCAGACATTATCTTGTGGGGACCCACTTACCTATAGGACCGCCTCTCCTGGTCTGCCCCACGGAGGACCTTAAGGTCCACAAATGACAACATTTTGGAGGTCCCAAGTCGCAAGGTGGTTAGATTGGTCTCAACTAGGGCCAGGGCCTTTTCAGTACTGGCCCTGACTTGATGGAACGCTCTGTCCCAAGAGACCAGGGCCCTGCGGGACTTGACATCTTTCCGCAGGGCCTGCAAGACAGAGCCGTTCCACCTGGCTTTTGGTTTGGACTCAGTCTGACCCTTATGTTTCCCTCCCCTTATGGTTTTGATTTATCAGCTATTTTAAAATGAGGCTGCATTTTAAATTGCATTTTAACCTGTATTTTAAATTGGGTTTTTTCCCTATTATGTTTTTACTGTAATTTTACTGGTGTTAGCCACCCTGAGCCTGGCTCTGGCTGGGGGGGTGGGGTATAAATAAAATTTATTATTATTATTATCTTGTGGTTACAGTGAAAAGAAGTCTGAGCTACATCTCAGACTTTCTGCTTGTGGGCTCCATCCTGTGTGAAGCTTGAGCCATGTGCTGGCTAAGAGCCAGGAAAGCGAGAGTCCAAGAGACCAAGAGGAAGATGGTTGCATGGCCAGCCCTTTTATCTGGTCAGCTATGGCCATGCCCACCCAACTGGTCATCCAGAGGGGGAGGAAGATCCAAAGCAGGTAGGACAGGAAGTCGTCCCTGTCTGGAGCCACATTCCCCCATGTGTCTGTTCTAGGCAACAGGAAAATGCTGTACTTGACTGCTCCAGTAATAAAACATCGCACAGTAAAAAGGAAGTGCAGTGCAGAGTTGTGGAGGCAGTGATGACCACCAACCTAGAAGAAGATCAGACATATTCATGGAAAAGAGGGCTCTCAGTGGCTACTAGCCAAGGCGGCTCTGCTCTGCCTTTGCAGCTGGAGGCAGCAGTGCTTCCAGCCGTGCTGGAAACCATAGGAGGGGAAAGTTGCTCTTGTGCTTGAATCCTGCTTGATGGTTTCCTATTGGGGCATTGGGTTGGCCACTGTTCTAAGGCTGGATTAGATGGGTCTCCTTTTGGTCCAATCCAGCAGGCTCTATTTATGCTCTTATGTTCTTAAATAAGGTGGGTCCTGAAATATATGCCTGATATGTCGATAGCAAAAGTAAAGAGGTACGTCTTCAGCATTCTTTGGAAGCTGTAAAATGAAGGTGTTGTGGGATGTAAAACACATAGCAGTCAAGTGCAACATTCCTAGAGTGGTCATGCAATGGGATGCTTTGGACCAGCCAGTAGCAAACTTCCTGTTTCCTCCTGGGCTGGGACAAGACTTCCTCTGCATGCGACAAGAGGTGGGCGTGACCTTACCTGTGCAGGTAACAAACCCAAAAGGCACACAGCCCCCCTCCTCTTTTGGCTCTTCTCCATCTTGCTCTCAACATGTGAACAGAAGTTACTGCCTGTCTGCAGTCACTTGGGACTAACTCCTTTATGGGATAGTTCCACATGTATATATACTTTTGTAACCTGAGTCTGCCTTCAGAGATCCAGCTGTGAACTGAATGAATGTGAGTAAACTACTTTTATACTTTTAACATAAGATTGTCGTGTCTATTTTTTTTAAGAGGCGCAAGAAGGGATCTTGACAGGAATCTTATATTCAGAAGCTCAAACGAGCTTGCAACAAGCTAACCGCTTTGCATTTAAAAGGGGGGATGCATTCTGCTAAGTAAAGGGACTTGCAATTGCAAGTTAGGGAAGGATATTATTAAACCATATATCCTCCTCCCTGAACATTCCCACAGGTGTCAGGTGCACCTCTGTAGGGAGGGAACACCTCAGTTTTGGAGCCGCCACAATGAAGGCCCTCTCCACCCGGGCCACCACCTCCTGAGCCTCTGAGAGCAGAGGAAGGACCAAGAGAACCTTTCTGCTTATCTCAGCCCCCGAGGGGGTCTGAATGGAAGGAGGAAGACATACAGGTATTGTCGGAATCTCCGCTCTACCAAGCTACTCCTCCGGTCGAGGCCTTCGTTCTCTCCTCCGACGATAATTAACGACCTGAGCCTTTGATAAGCCTCCAGGCATGTTCCCCATTCAGCAGAGTATCAAAGCAGCAGAAGTGACGAGATTTATGAGCTAGATTGCAAGGTTTTATTTCTAACTACGCAGACAGAAAAGAAATATACATGCTCTCTCTGTGAAAGCAGAGAGCAACTGGAGCACAATGGATCAGGAAACCAGTAACTTCACATCCGTCTCCCGTCTTCCGTGAGACTTCCAACAGCCTGGAATCTCTGGTATGCAAAACAGTGTCTTGTGAATCCAAGCACTGCACAGTGGCAATAAACAGAAACCAACAGGTATTTGGGGCCTCTGTCACTTAGGACTTTAAACACCAATGTGAGCACCTTAAATTGGGCCCAGAATTGGCAGGCAACCACTGATGAAGTTTGTTTGGCTCTTGAGGGCATCAAGCAATTGCCACAGTGAGTCAGAGGCTGATGGGTGGGACACATTCCCAGGTGGAGACTTGGGGTGCAACTGAATCTGAGCTGCCCATTTGTGAAGCAGTCCCATGGGGGCAGCACAGGAGAACTCCCCAGTAGGTGTTGGTAGGCAGGTTTTCCCATTACGCCAGAGGAGATTTAGGGGGATTTCTGTCCTCTGAGCAATTCTTTGTTTCTGGGATCCCAGTGATGAATGGAAAAGAGCCTCCAGTCTATGCCCTCAGCCATAGTTGGAGGAAGCCATCACCAGATTCCCCCGTGAGGAGAGAGCTGGCCCATGTGGAGATCACGTGACTGAGCATTCGCCCTACTGGTTCCTGGTTTGCCAAATCTACAAAAACTGAAGAGCAGCCTTGTTCAAAGTTTCAAATCTCCTAGCATGGAGATCGACTGGGAATTTGATTAACTTTTTATTAGGGAAGAGGTCCCCATATACCTCTGGAAAAGGGGCCTGTTTAGCCTTTACAGCAGCAATTTTAAGGAAAAACATTTGTAGGAATGATAAGTGAAATTCTTCAAGGGAGCAAAGTCTTGTCTGGCAAACCATCTGGTTTTATTAATTCTTTTTACAGTGTACTGTATTTTATTCTGTTTTTCTTCTGTTTTATGCCTTTTGCCTTTGGTAATGGCGTTCGCCAGACAAAATGAATGAATGAATGCTGATTCCATGAGCCTGTTGATGCTTAGCAAACTCCTCATCAAGGAAGCGCATGTGTGTCCACTCAGCCACAAGCAACAAACCCAACTCCCCTCAGGCGAGACTCTCTAAACCTGCCATCATGTCCCTTATTATTTCATGACCTCTGGGGGCAGCTCCTTCTCATTTGCCCATTTTGGCTTGCAGAGCCCGGGGAACGCGCCTGATCTGTTCTTGTGGGCAGGAGAAAAGCCACATGGCCCAAGTCTTGCCTTTGAATGCCTTTATAAAAATTTGGGGATGCAGCTAGAGGAAGGAGATGCCTTTAATCATGGAATCACAGAACTGCAGAGTTGGAAGGGCACCCTCAAAGGCCATCTAGCCCAGCCCCCTGCAATGCAGAAATCACAGCAAAAGCATCCGTGGCAAAGCCTTTGCTGGAGTCCCTGTTCTGAGGAAGCCTCTCCCAGCAGGAGCTGCGCCTTCGTGTGAGCAGAGAGAACCGTGGAGTGCAGACGCGGCTCTTTGAAACAAGCCTTTCTTTCCACTAATGAGGGGATCCAAGATGAGAACGAGACTTTGACTGAGCATCCTTCTTTCAAGGTGTTAGCCTTGAAACCAGCAGGGGGGGGGGGCAGGGATCCAATTCAGGCAGGTGTGCAATGGGGGAGGGGGCTGCGTTTTTGCACTTCCACTAATGCGTGCATTTTGGTTCATTCAGCTTAAGAACATAAGGAGAGCTTGCTGGATAAGCCCAGTTGCGCCTCCAGTCCAGCCTCCTGTTCCCACAATGGCCAACCAGTTGCCCCAATGGGAAACCTGCAAGCAGGATCTGAGCCCAAGACCCTTCTCCCCTTCTGCGGTTTCCAGAAACTGCCTCAGGCCAATGGGGGAGACATATCCTGTCTGCTTTTAGAATTCCCACAGTATTTAGCCAGTTGGGAGGTGGGGGGGGTGTGTGCTGTGGGTTAAACCACAGAGCCTAGGACTTGCCGATCAGAAGGTTGGCGGTTCGAATCCCCGCGACGGGGTGAGCTCCCGTTGCTCGGTCCCTGCTCCTGCCAACCTAGCAGTTCGAAAGCCCGTCAAAGTGCAAGGAGATAAATAGGTACCGCTCCGGCGGGAAGGTAAACGGCATTTCCATGCGCTGCTCTGGTTCGCCAGAAGTGGCTTAGTCATGCTGGCCACATGACCCGGAAGCTGTACGCCGGCTCCCTCGGCCTATAGAGCGAGATGAGCGCCGCAACCCCAGAGTCGGTCACGACTGGACCTCATGGTCAGGGGTCCCTTTACCTTTAAGTTGGGGGGGGAGGTGCTAGGGCTTGGTTCTGTAGTTGGGCTGTCTTCAGAATCCTGACTTTGCTTCATCTCTGTCTGAGGATGTTGTTGTTGTTTAGTCGTTCAGTCGTGTCCGACTCTTCGTGACCCCATGGACCAGAGCACGCCAGGCACTCCTGTCTTCCACTGCCACCCGCAGTTTTGTCTGAGGATAGAAGTGTTTAAATACAAGCACATTTAAAGGTAATGAACTTGTGTCATCTCTGTCCTGCTGCAGATGGTTTGGAAAAACCCCAAGGGAGATTTGAGGGCATTCAGGGGTAGGGGATGTTCTACTGGACAAGCGGAAATCCTTGTGCAAGTTGGGCGACCTGATAGAATAGTAAAAAAAGTAGAGGTGATAGGAACCCCAGGGGTCATCTAGTCCATCTCCCTGCAGTGCAGGAATCACAACCAAAGAATCCCTGAAAGGTGGCCGCCCAACCTCCTCTTAAAAATCTCCAAGGAAGGAGAGTTTGAATTCACGCAGGAGGATCAGAGAGGAAAAGGCAGAAAATGAAGGAAAGGTTTCAGCCCTGTACATATTTATTCTCCTGAACTAAGTGGGGCTTACCTCTGAGTAAATATACACAGGACTTAGTTGCTTAACTCTTGGGAACTCTTGGGAACTGAAGGTGCAGACACACATTTATTCAATAAATAAATAAAGCAAAATATATGGGATGTGATATAGGCAAAGGTGCTTTGCGAATATTGTATTCAATGATGTTCTTAGCACCTGGAAAGGTGACTTTAGCTGCGAAAAGAAACATTTAGAATGGTGATAAGAAGCAATTGTTAAGTGCCACCCCAGTCTCCGAGCAGTAAGAAGATCCTGGGTTTACTCAGGGTTCTGCTTCCTTGAAAGAAGGTCAGCTCTGGAGGGTAAAACTTGAACCAAGAAAGGAGAATCTGACTAAACATCAAGGATAACTTTCTGATGGAAAGAGCCATTCAGCAATGGAATAGATCCCCTCAGAAGGTGGCCCTCCAACCTCTGCTTAAAGAACTCCAAGGAAGGAGAGTCCGCCACCTTCCAAAGAAGTCCCTTCCACTGTTGAACAGCTCATAGCTTCAGGAAGTTCTTCCTGACATTTTGATGGAATCTCCTTCCTTGTCATTTGATTCCATTGGTTCAGGTTCTCTTCCCTAGAAAACAAGCTGGTGCCATCTTCCCTGAGACAGCCCTTGAGATATTTGAAGGTGGCTATCTTATCTCCTCTCAGACTTCTCTTTTCTAGGCTAAACATACCCAACTCCTTCAACCATTCCTCATAAGGCTTGGTTTCCAGACCCTTGACCATCTTGGTCACCCTCCTCTGCACACCTTCCAGCTTGCCAACATCCTTCTGAAATTGTAGTGCCCAGAACTGGAGCCAGTATCCCAGGTGAGGTCCAACCAAGGCAGAACAGAGTGGTACTGCTAATTCCCTTGATCTGGACACTATACGTCTGTTGACGCAGCCTAGAATAGCACCTGCTTTCTTTGCTGCTGCATCACACGGTTGACTCAGGTTAATCTGGTGGTCTGCTAAGACCCCTGGATCCTTTTCACATATACTTCCTCCATCGGCAATCCTGTTCCAAACAGATGTGAGAAACCAGTCAATGTTCTCTTTTGCAAAGCTGCGACACTGCTGCCCACGCCCGGCCCCCATCAATTTCCGCATCCTCAAGATTCCCTGAGTGCCTCCTCTGTCTCGGTGCCAGACAGTGGGGCATTAAAAATGGATGGCTCGTGGTATTCTGCTGCAAGCTGATAGCTATAATGACATTTTCCTCGGAAGCAGGCAAACTCCCTGGATGCAGAAGAGCGGAAAAGTTGGACAAAGATAAGTTGCTGATGGTGGAGGCTTGAAGCGATATAGATGCAGCCAGAGTTAAGGAGAAAGTATGTCTTGCAGCCGGGGGGGGGGACCCAGTGTGTTTGCTTTCAAACACATAAAGCGAGAGCAGGTCTAACCTGGTTGCCGATTTGCTACTGAGCCAAGTTCAAGATGTTGTTAGTATTGTGGGAACATTCAGGGATGCAGGAGAGGATATATTGTCTGATTATATCCTTATCCAACTTGTGTTAACAAGTTGCACAATTTTAGCAGAGTAACATTCCCCTTAATTTTAAGTTTGCAATGGATGTGTTTGCTCAGGCTCGCTAAAGCCTCATCATCCCTGACCACTGGTCCTGTTAGCTAGGGATGATGGGAATTGTAGTCCCAAACATCTGGAGGGCCAGTGTTTGCCTACGTCTGATCTAATGCAATACAAAAATGTGATAATAAAACATAACTTTAAAATAAGCAACCTACATCAAAAATGTAACATTCAACAGTCATTTGAATATTATAGAATAATAATATCAGCATAAGGGACGCGGGTGGCGCTGTGGGTAAAACCTCAGTGCCTAGGACTTGCCGATCACATGGTCGGCGGTTCGAATCCCCGCGACAGTCCCAGCACCTGCCAACCTAGCAGTTCGAAAGCACCCCCGGGTGCAAGTAGATGGCTCACCAGAGCAGCTTCGTCACGCTGGCCACGTGACCCGGAAGTGTCTGCGGACAGCGCTGGCTCCCGGCCTCTAGAGTGAGATGAGCGCACAACCCTAGAGTCTGGCAAGACTGGCCCATATACGGGCAGGGGTACCTTTACCTTACCTTTAATATCAGCATACAGAAATTAAACAGAAATTCACTCTTAACAGTGACAACAAATAATTTCTAAACTACAGTCGATAAAGCAACGGCAAGCCACAGTGCATAAAATAATAAAATATAAATTGAGCAGCAGCGACACTAGAAGAAGAAGAGGAGTTTGGATTTGATATCTCACTTTATCACTTGCCCTTCCTCCCCCACAACAAACACTCTGTGAGGTGAGTGGGGCTGAGAGACTTCAGAGAAGTGTGACTGGCCCAAGGTCACCCAGCAGCTGCAGGTGGAGGAGCAAGGAATCGAACCCGGTTCACCAGATTACGAGTCCACCGCTCTTAACCACTACACCACACTGGCTCTCCCAGAAGAAGAGTTTGGATTTGATATCCCGCTTTATCACTACCCTAAGGAGTCTCAAAGCGGCTCACATTCTCCTTTCCCTTCCTCCTCCACAACAGACACGCTGTGAGGTGAGTGGGGCTGAGAGTCTTCAAAGAAGTGTGACTAGTCCAAGGTCACCCAGGAGCTGCATGTGGAGGAGCGGAGATGCGAACCCGGTTCACCAGATTACGAGTCCACCGCTCTTAACCACTACACCACACTGGCACCACACTAGAGGGTGTGGCAAGGCAGGTGGAAGAAGGCCTTGCCTGATGAAGCCTCTCCCCTCACAGCAGTGACCAGAGGAGGAATGACAGCCGGGAGGAACGCAGAGAGAAGGAGCACCATGTTGCATCTGTAGCAGCACAACTGGACGCCTTTATCTGCCACGTCTGCAACAAAACATGTCTCTCCCCTATCAGTTTCTGCAGCCACAGCAGGCGCTGAAACTCTCCAACATTTTGACTTCACCCGCAAAGCTGCACTCCTCCACTGCCTTCCCAGACAGATGCCAACCACAACAAAGAACTCCCTGCTTGGTTGTCTGAATGCTCAAAGAAGAGGAATTTCCATGCAATTTACCTCGAGAAGAGTGGGAAGGAGCTGAGGCTCATCAAACGCACAAAATGGAAGGTGCTTGGCAAACAGCCCGAATGCCCCCCAGGAAATATTGTGCAGAAGACAGGGGTAGTTGCAGAGGAGCGACCTCAAGACAGTCTCCAAGCAACAAGGTGTAATAAAAGGGCATTAATATTCTCCTGTAATCATATTAAGTTTGCTGATTTTGGAGGCTGTTTTTTTCCTGCCTTCAACAAATCATTACCTGTCAGTCACTGGGAACAGCAAAATGTTCAAAACTTCTCCAAAATGACACTTTAAAAGAGATGGTGGTTTTGATAATGATTTATTGTTGCTGGTTTTTTGAAAAAATGAAAAGCTCTGCAACAAAGGGTTGAGTGAGTCAAAACGGTAAAGCAGCTTTCAGCAAAAAGGCTGAGAGACGAGGAAGGGATTGCTCGAGTTTGTTTCTTTTTTAAAAAAAATAAATCACAAATTTTCTTCCAAACATTTCTATTTATTATATATAATTTATTTCATAGAATTTATACACTCCTTGATTGCAAAAAAAAAAAAACCCTCTCTTAAGGCAAGTTGCAAAAAATAAAAATCAATCTATCAATATGAAGAACTAATAATCATTTAAGACTTTCAAAAAGTTAAAGTAACAATAGACGAAAAACAGATGAAAGCTCACATCCCCTTCCAAATGTCCAAACATGAATGTTTTCAGTCGGCACCAAAAAGAGGACAGTCCTGGCACCTGCCTGGAATCAATAGGCAGGGAGTTCCAAAGGGCAGCTGCTGCCACACTAAAAAACTGAGTTCTTAACAGAAGGGGGATAGTGAGGCACCTATAGCAGAGGCAGAGGAGAGGATCAAAGGGTCTGGAAACCGAACCTTAGGAGGAAACGTAGAGGGAGTTGGGGATATTTAAGCCTGGAGAAGAGGAGACTAAGAAATGATAGGATATCCGGCTTCAAAAGGATTTTGGACTCAAAGCAGTCCATGGAGGCACAGGTCAATTCTGTGTCCAGGGCGGCTGTCTACCAGATCCACCTGGTACGCAGGCTGACACCCTCCCTGCCCGCAGACTGTCTCGCCAGAGTGGTGCATGCTCTGGTTATCCCTCGCTTGGACTACTGCAATGCGCTCTGCGTGGGGCTACCTTTGAAGATGACCCGGAAACTACAACTAATCCAGAATGCGGCAGCTAGACCCGTGACTGGGAGCGGCCGCCAAGACCACATAACACCAGTCCTGAAAGATCTTCATTGGCTCCCAGTACGTTTCCGAGCACAATTCAAAGTGTTGGTGCTGACCTTTAAAGCCCTAAATGGCCTCAGTTCAGTATATCGGAAGGAGCGTCTCCACCCCCATCATTCAGTCCAGACACTTAGGTCCAGCTCCGAGGGCCTTCTGGCGGTTCCCTCATTGCAAGTTAGGTTACAGGGAACCAGGCAGAGGGCCTTCTCGGTAGTGGCACCCTCCCTGTGGAACGCCCTCCCTTCAGATGTCAAGGAAATAAGCAGCTGTCTTATCTTTAAAAGACATCTGAAGGCAGCCCTGTTTAGGGAAGTTTTTAATATTTAATGCTGTATTGTTTTTAACATTAGACTGGGAGCCGTCCGGAGTGGCTGGGGAAACTCAGCCAGATGGGCGGGGTGTAAATAATAAATTATTATTATTATATTATAAGTCCCAATTCCTCACTTCTCAATTAGCATGACAAGGACTACAGACCGATCCTATCAGTGGCAAAGAGAGAGGTGGTCCATGAGGAATGGGAAGAGAATGTTGACCAAGGGGTGGAGAAACCGGACAGCCTTCTGTTAGAATTCCTGCTCCGTGGTTGCAGTCATGGGGTTGTTGTCTTTCACATGACGGTGTATGTTTTGACTCCACAGAGTGGGAAGTGACGGAGACAGGATGTTTGTGTTCCTGTGTTCCGTGAAGTGGGACTATTGTCCTTTGTCCTTTTTCTCTTTGTTGTCTGATGCTAGAGAGAGAGGGAGCCATGTTGCAGTGCTCCGTGTGTGTTGATATGTAAATAAAGTAGATTAGCCAAAATGCTGAGTTGCTGAGGTCTGTCACACAAACTGTGAACACTCTGCGGATCCCTAAGTGTGCCAGTGTCTGTTGGCATCGGTCGCTGTGATGTTTGGGCTGAATAAAGCTTTTGAAACTCCGGAAGGAGAGAACATGCCAGTTGGGCATGTGTCTATACAAGGGTCCTACTCGAGTGTAGGCTGAACTCCTGACACCTTCATGGTGATGCTTGGAAAGTGGAAGATGGAGCAAGCTTGTTTTCTCCTGCTCTGGAGGGGAGGACTCGAACCCATGGCTTCAAGTTACAAGAAAGGAGATTCCGACTCAACATCAGGAAGAACTTTCTGACTGTCAGAGCTGTCCAACAGTGGAACCGCCTCTCACAGAAGGTTGTGTACTCTCCTTCCTTGGAGGTTTTAAAGCAGAGGTCGGATGCCCATCTTTCATGGATGCTTCAGCTGAGATTCGTGCATTGTAGGGGGTTGAAATGATGACCTCTGGGTACCCTTCCAACTCTACTGTTCTATGATTCTGTTGTTAGTAGCTAATACCACTGATTGAACAAAAGGACATGGAGCTCAGTCCAAGCAAACTCTGAGCACCTCCCCCTTTGTGGAAATTATGCCTTCCTGTTTGTGAAGAAGCTAAATACCCATCTTGGCTCTTCTCAAATTATCTACCAGCTGATGTGTTTAAATCATGGTCAATGAACCCATTTGATGCCCTCTTTGAGAGACAAGGAGCACAGTACTCTCTGCTTCAGTTTTCTCAGAAATTCCCCGTGCTTCTCATAAACGTCAGAGGTCAGAATTTTATGTGCTTCACAAATTTGGGGGGAAAAGAAGAAGATAAAAATTGATTTCCTTTCTCGAAACAGTGAGCGATGCAATGTCCTTTTTTAAAAAAATAAAAAATAAATAAAAAGCTTACCGTAAACTGTCAACCTCTGCTCAGGCTCCATAAAACAGAGCCTTTATTAAAGCAAAGCGGCGCGTAATGGTGTTTGTGGATAAAAGATTAATTAGTCAATTACAGTCCAGGGAGTTGCAATCTTTAATTAGTTGACAGCCACCCCCCTTCTCCCCCGCACCAAATAATGCAAAATAAATCTTGAGTAAACAGGTCTGGAAATGGTTCCATTCTGGCAGGGAGCAGTTTTGCAGGACTTGAACCCGCAGCAGGTCCTGAACTGGCAACATTTCAGGATCTGCATACTCAGCAGCAGGAGAACAGGATCAGGCCAGTGGCCTATCTAGTCCAGCATCCTTTTGTCTCAGTGGCCACCTAGATGCTCATTAAGGGAAGCGCACCAGCAGGATTCGAACACAAGACCCCTCTCCCCTCCTGGGGTTTTCATAGAATCATAGAATCATAGAGTTGGAAGAGACCACAAGGGCCATCGAGTCCAACCCCCTGCCAAGCAGGAAACACCATCAGAGCACTCCTGACATATGGTTGTCAAGCCCCTGCTTAAAGACCTCCAAAGAAGGAGACTCCACCACACTCCTTGGCAGCAAATTCCACTGTCGAGGAAGTTCTTCCTAATGTTTAGGTGGAATCTTCTTTCTTGTAGTTTGGATCCATTGCTCCGTGTCTGCTTCTCTGGAGCTGCAGAAAACAACCTTTCTCCCTCCTCTATGTGACATCCTTTTATATATTTGAACATGGCTATCATATCACCCCTTAACCTCCTCTTCTCCAGGCTAAACATGCCCAGCCCCCTTAGCCGTTCCTCATAAGGCATCGTTTCCAGGCCTTTGACCATTTTGTTTGCCCTCCTCTGGACACGTTCCAGTTTGTCAGTGTCCTTCTTGAACTGTGGTGCCCAGAACTGGACACAGTACTCCAGGTGAGGTCTGACCAGAGCAGAATACAGTGGCACTATTACTTCCCTTGATCTAGATGCGACTGGTGCTCAGAAGCTTGACTGCGTCAAGCTGTGGAGGCAGAACAGAGCCATCAGTCTCTTTATCCTCCATGAATTTGTCCAGTCCTCCTTTAAAGCCATCTAGGTTTGTAGCCATCACAGCCTCCTGAAGGGAGTTCCATAATTTAACCATGCACTGCTTAAAAAAGGGCTTTCTTTAGTGGCACATCACACGATGGCAACACAAGGTGTGATGAAAACACAAGGCCTTAGCTGAAAACATGATCCAAAGGATGCCTGCTTTGAATAGCACATGCTACGAAGATGATTTTATTGAAAACTTGTACCCCTTTATAAAATATTCTATTGAACACTCTGATGACTGGCATCCACCAAATTTGCAAGCAGGTTTATGGCCAGATTAAATAAATTAAACTTCTGTTCCAAGGGGGAGGGCTGGAAACAGGGGAAGAATCTCTGAGTTTTATTTATACCTTGTTGAAAAATCAATAAAAACATTCTTTAAAAAGAAGGACTTCCTTTAATCCATCATGAATCTCCCAGCATTCAGCCTCACTGGTTTCTGCAAGCTCTGCTGCTAAAAGATTTCTATCCACAGATTTTGCGCCGCATTATTATTTCCATTTCCATTCTTATTCTCATTGCCTTCATGAATTATTTTCATTTAGGATTGCACATCAAAACGCTGCTTCCCATCCAATGCAGATCCCGAATGGGGAGCCAGTCTGTTCTTTGAACTCCTTTTCATGGAATCCTAGTTGGGAGGGTTGGGGTCACCTAGTCCAACCCCCCCTGCAACGCAGGAATTTCAGCAAAATGCCAGATTCAGGTCAAAAAGGTCTGCATCCCTTTCCTGATGTGCCACAAACCTAAGATGTGTGTCCACGATCACATGCATTGAAAATCAAAATTATTTGTGGAAATCCTGGGATTTAGTCAGATGGCTGAACACGAATTGACCCCTCTTTTGTTGCCTTTCCCCGTGTTTTTCAAGAGCAGTGTTTGTGTGAAGGGTGCAAGTCTAGAGATCAGAGCTGAGAGAGCTGGAGCCACAGATTTCCCTTGATGGCTCCTGGCACTCTCTGTTGTTTTATAATTGCCAGTTGCAAATTGCTGACGGCAAATACACTCTTTTTAAGGAGCAATTTATGGAAGTGACATTTCGATTAATCAGACAATGGAGCGCTCTGATGCCCCCCCCCCTTTCCAGGACCTAATGGAAATCTCCTGCTTCTAGTACCCCTGCCTCCTCCCCCCAACCCAATGCAGAGTGTTCAATTTGGCAAAAGAGCTCTCAGAGGGTTTTTTAATTATGATTCGCTGTATATTGTTTAAAACTCCCAATGAGGAATTAAAAGGACATAAAGGGTGTTGCAAATCATTCATCAGCTCAGTGCTTCATGTGAAGAGAAAGCAACAAGTACTGGTTTGTTTGTTTTTTCATTTTTCTGGTTTGTGTGTGTGCAATTGTCATAGCGGCTGAATGGGATTATTAACCAGGCGGGCATGAACTTACTCCTAGCAACTTCATCTTGACTTTGAAAAATGAAATGCAGCTTGGTTAGCAGAGAAAAGGTCTTCTTCTCCTTCTCCTCTCATAGCACTAGAACTTGTTGAAGCTGAGCGCTGGAAGATCCAGGGCAGAGAAAATCTGCCACATTGACTAAGTCACCATTACATCTTGAATTTCTGCATGTTCAAGTTGAGGGTGGCTTTATGCTTTTAAGAATTTTGATGACAATGTTGTGGGAATGTTCAGGGACGCGGGAGAGGATATATTGTTTGATTATAGCCTTTCCAACTTGTGTTAACAAGTTCACAATTTAGCAGAGTAACATTCCCCTTTTTAAACTCACAGCGGATGCGTTTGCTCAGGCTCGCTAAAGCCTCTATAATAACTGTTCTGGTATTTCCCCCCTTATTCCCTCATAAAAGATAAGACACGACACAGTCTTCTATAAAAGTATAAAAAGGTTTACTCACTCACATTCTGTTCACAGTTGGATCCCAGAAGGCAGACTTAGCTTAGTAAAGTAACATACACTTGGAAACTTTCTCATAAGGAGACAGTCCCTCTGGAAGCCAAGAGAGCATCTTTGGCTAAGCAGATGTTGCTTCTTCGACGCATGTAGTGAAAGAGAGAGAGATGGCTGCCCTGCCCTGTGCTTTTGTTGTTACCTGCACAGGTGAGGCCACGCCCACCTCTAGTCACATGCAGAGGAAGTCTGTCCCAGCCCAGAAGGAAACAGGAAGTTGACCTGCTGGCTGGACAAACATTCCTCCCCATGTGTAAACATGTTCACTCTAGGAATGTTGTACTTGACTTCTCTTCTGTTTCACATCCCACAAATGTCGCCCCTCATTTTTGTTTGTTCCGACTTGAAAAACTTCACACAGTTGCTCTCTGTCCATTGACCAGGCTCTCCTCTCTCTTTTTGGCCAATTATTCAAGGGATGCTAATGAATCCCAAAGAGCTAAACGCCAGAGAACATTCTGGAAATGCTACTTCTCAGGTCTGGTGTTTCCTGCAGATTCATCTCATCCTCTTTTAATAATAATAAATTTTATTTATACCCCCCTCCCCGACCAGAGCGGGGCTCAGGGTGGCTAACACCAATAAAATCACAGTAAAAACAATAGGGGGGAAGGGGGGACCCAATTTAAAATACAGGTTAAAATGCAGTTTAAAATACAGTCAATAAATCAAGACCATAAGGGGAGGGAAACAGAAGGGTCAGACTGAGTCCAAACCAAAGGCCAGGTTGGGGCCAGTACTGAAAAGGCCCTGGCCCTAGTTGAGACCAATCTAAGCACCTTGCGACTTGGGACCTCCAAAATGTTATTAATTGTGGACCTTAAGGTCCTCCGCGGCGCAGACCAGGAGAGTAAAAGGCGAAAGATTTATACAATTGCCTGATCCTCTTTTAAAGCCCCTTTAGGCTGGGAGCTGGCTCCCTGGTGCTGCCGACATAAGAAGAACATGCTGGATGAGGCCAATGGCCCACTTGGTCCAGCCTTCTCTTCTCACAGTGGCCAACCCGGTGCCCCAGTGGGAAACCCATAAGCAAAATTCAAGCCCAAGAGCCTCTCCCCTCCTGTGGTTTTCAACAGCTGGCATTCAGAAGCAGCCATGAAGGCAGAACACCATAGGAACCAACTGCAAGGGGCCAAGGGGTCTTCAGCCCCCCCACTAAAATATTTGAAGGGGCCAGGCACCCCAAAAGCTTAAGGGCATTGCCACTCCAATAGGCCATGTCATACGATTGATTGTGCCAAGTGGGGCTAACGTGCCCCCCCCAATATTTTATTATTCAAGTAGGCACCCCTGCAGAGCACAGCCATCCTGGATAGTAGACCCCGGTTGTCTTCTCCTCCCTCCGATGGTCCCTGTAATCCCAGATCACTATCCCAGATCACTCCGGCTGCTTTCACAAAAGCCACTCGAATGCCTGCGAACGCCCATCTTCTATCTACCTGATGATGAAACTGCACTTAGCTGTATTATGTATGCTCAGATGTTACTGTTATCATATCCCGAGGTTAGAAAAGTGATGGTTTTGCTCTGCTTTATGGAGTCAAAGAATGCAGAGAGATCTTTCGCTGCTTTTGTATCTGCTGGGACGGCCTTGCCTTGTTTTGTTATTTACAAAGGGATAAATACACTGGAGCTCCTTTTAGCTGCACAAGCAGATTTCCTCGCCATCTTCTCTTCCGCTGTCAGGAGGGAAAATTATACGTCTGAAATGCACAAACGATCCTTCCGCTTAGAAATGCCAGGAGCCCCCTTTCCTCTCCCCGCCTTCTGGGGCTGTGGGAAAACGGTGGCGTTATCTTCCCCCATCCCCATTTAATCACTCGCTCAACTTTCTTTCTAAAAGCAATGTTCAAAGCTATGCAAAAGCTCCTTCTCCACCGCGCGAATTCATTACCTTTCATTTCAGCCAATTACAATGGGCCCATCTCCCTGGCATTGTGCCTGCCTGCCGGTGTTATCATTACAAAGTCCCTCGTCTCTCCGGGGCTTCGCGGCTGAGCTGTGAACATCCATCCTGGGCTGGAAACCTGATAATGCGCCGGAGGGACCCTGGGGTTTTGCTCGGCCGCGATGGATCCTTTCTCTGCAAGAACAGAAAGTTCAAGTTTGCCTCGTTTCCTTCCCTCGCACAAAGCCAAAGAGAAATGAAACAAGAGTCAGTCTCTTTGCGTTCAGGGCAATCTCAGTACTTTGTTTGCAACATTGCATTCTGTTCCTTTGCATGCTTTCCCCCTTTCCAACAATTCATTCATCCTCTGCTTCATTGAGAGCAGCCCCACGCCTTCGATACTTTTGTTATTTCCATTTACTGCATTTATGTACCAACCTCTCTGCTTCCAAGTGGCTCAAGGTGGCATATAATAATTTTATTATTATTATTATTATTTATCTATTTCTTAATACCCCACCCATCTGGCTGGGTTTTCCCTCTCCCCATCTGATCCTCAAAACAACCCAATGTGGTAGATTAGGCTGAGAGAGGCAGGATTTGACCCACCAAGGTCTGTGGGGTGTATTGTTACCAGAGCAGTCAAGTACAGTGCTACCTCTGGTTGTGGACAGGATCCAGAGGCCCGGTTGAATCCCAAGGCTTCCACAACCTGAGGACCACTTCTGCGCATGCATGTGTGGTGAAACCCAGTAAAAAAAACTTCCAGGTTTGCCGCATAGACATCCCGAAGTTTATGTAACCAGAGGGTTACGTAAATGGAGGTACAACTGCACAACATTTTCCTGTTGCCTAGAGTGGACACCCAGGGGAATGTGGCTCCAGACATGGAATACTTCCTGTCCTGATGGTGTTTCCTGCTTGGCAGGGGGTTGGACTCGATGGCCCTTGTGGTCTCTTCCAACTCTATGATTCTATGATTCCTACTTGCTCTGGAACTTCTTCCCCTTGTGTGAGACCAGGGAGATGGGAATGGCCCTAGCTGACCAGATAAAAGAGCTGGCCACGCAACCATCTCCCTCTTGGTCTCTTCCTCTTCCTCTTGGACTCTCGCTTTCCTGGCTCTTAGCCACCACATGGCTCAACCTTCACACAGGATGGAGCCCACAAGCAGAAAGTCTGAGATGTAGCTCAGACTTCTTTTCACTGTAGCCACAAGGTAAAGCCTGCCTTCTGATTACTGCTGGGAAATGAATGTGAATCAAACTTCATTCTTTTAAAGAAGACTGTGTTGTGTTGTTATTATCATTTTAAGAGGGAAATAAAGGAGAAACTCACCAGGAACAATCCAGGCTGGGCAAGCCAGACTGGATTGCTTAATTAAAGGATTCTAACGAATCATCAACTTGCTTCCAATAAGTTGCAAAGGGAATGTGCTCTGCTGTTTACTCTCTAGCGTGAGTGAGGAGGGATAATATCAAAACAACAGATCCTCTCCTACCTTCCTTAATATTCCCACAAGGTCACCAGCAAGCTAAATGGCAGAGAAAAATTTCCCATGAAGGAGTCCACCACCTTCTGAGGGATTCCTTCTTCTGCCAAATGGCTCTTAAGCTCTTACTAAGGTTTAGTCAGAATCTCTTTTCTTGACTTTGGAATCCATCGCTTTGGGTCCTATCATCTGGAACAGCCGAATAAAACAAGCTTCCTCCATCTTCCCTGGGCCAGCTCTTTAGATAGTTGAAGGTGGCTCTCAGATCACTTCTAAGTCTTCTCTTCTCCTGGCTGAAGATACCCAACTCAGAACTTCCTCCCACCTTGTTGTTTTTACCTAAAAGCATTTTCACAAGAGAAGCACCCAACAAATGGGTGTCTTTTTATGATTGTTAATCAAACTTCTGAAAAACATGGCCATGTCAAAGGCGGCAGCGGCGGCAGCAACCACCATAGAGAGTCTCAAAACATTTAACCCCAGCTTTCCACCTTTGTCTATCAGAAGGACGAGGTTTTCTTCCCAGAGTATCTCAGTAGGGATGCAAACCTCCGGAAGCCAAGTAGCATTTTGTCCTGGTGCAGGAGAGATGCACGTACACAAGAGAAGGAATTGTCCTATTTTAACTTTAATCTACTTCCTCGGTTCTCCCAATCCACATCCCCTTTGAGAAGCTGCTGCATATTTCACTTTTAAAAACCTATTTGATTCCCAACTTATTGTCTCACCACGGGCTTCCCCAGTTAATATGCTTTATCTACGCACAGTGGGCCTGCTAATTTTATGGCTCAAGCAGTGTCTTTTATCCCTGCAGTTAGCAAAAGAATTTATTTTGCTAGCCATCAAAAGAGCCTTTTACAGAAGCAACACTCTCCCCAGCCAGCGAGCCACTTAACAGCACCCAGAATAAGAATAACTCAGGCTCATTAGGGGGGAGAGGTCAGGTCCCCTCGTTGCAAAGAGGATATTGCAGAGTTGGAGAAGGTTCAGAAAACAGCAACCAAAATGGAGGGAGTCCCCTATGGATGGTGTCTGGGGCTCTCTAGAGACAAGGCAAGGACAAAGCAACGTGATAACAGTTTATAGAATTATGCCTGGCGTGGAGGAAGTAGGCGAGAAGTATTTCTGCCTCTCTTATAATGCTAGAATTCCTTATTCATACAGGGCAGAGTTAAACTGTGGAACTCACGAGAGAATATTATGAAAATTATATACAGATGGTACATGACCCCAGTCAGGTTAGCAAAAATTTATCACTTGCCCGATAACAAATGTTGGAAATGTAAAGAAGCTGAAGGTACTTTTTTCCACCTTTGGTGGACATGCCCGAGGATTAAGACCTCTGGGAGATGATCTACAATGAAATGAAAAAAGTGTTTAAATACACCTTTCTGAAGAAACCGGAGGCCTTTCTCCTGGGCATGGTCGGCCAACAGGTGCAAAAGAAGGATAGGACTTTTTTTATGTATGCCACAACAGCAGCAAGAATACTCATCACACAGTATTGGAAGACACAAGAGCTGCCCACTCTGGAAGAATGGCAGATGAAAGTAATGGACTACATGGAATTGGCTGAAATGACCGGCAGAATCAGAGACCAGGGAGAAGAGACGGTGAAAGAAGATTGGAGGAAGTTTAAAGATTATTTACAGAAATATTATAAGATTAATGAATGTTAGAATGACATCAGATTGAATGTAAAAGGTTATTAGTATAAAGTTTAAAAATTAAAAGATTCAATATTTTAAGATTCCTCTTGGTTCATGTGGGAACCAATGACACTGCAAGCAATAGCCTCCAGAAGATCAAAAGAGACTACGAGGCTCTGGGCAGGAAATTGAAGCAATTAAATGCACAAATCGTCATCTCATCTGTCCTCCCAGTTGAACGACGTGGCCCAGGGAGAGAGAGGAAAATAGTGGAAGTAAACAGCTGGCTTCGCAAATGGTGTAAACAGGAACGGTTTGGATTCTTAGATCACGGACTGCAGTTTCTTGAGGATGGACTTCTGGCAAGCGATGGGCTGCACCTCACAACGGTTGGGAGGAATGTTTTTGCCAAAAAACTAAGAAACCTCATCAGGAGGGCTTTAAACTGACTAATGTGGGGGAGGGAGACAGTGCTCCTGAAGGTAGGAGTCTATTAATTGATGAAGATGATCATCCAAATGTCATAGACCAAATGGAGCAAACAGCAAGCAGACCTAGTGGTGGGAGGAAAAAATCCTTAAATAAGAGACACGGGGGAATGACTAATGGACTTCAATGTCTGTACACTAATGCACAAAGCATGGGAAATAAACAAGATGAGCTTGAGCTCTTGGTACAGCAAACTAAATATGACATAATAGGCATCACTGAAACCTGGTGGGATAAGTCCCACGATTGGAATGTAAAAATGGAGGGATACAATCTATTTCAGAGAAACAGACCAGACAAGAAAGGAGGAGGAGTGGCGTTATATGTCAGGGATGTGTATACCTGTGAAGAGATCCAAGATTTAGAACCTCAAAGCCAAAGTGAGAGCATTTGGGTCAAAATTAAGGGAGAGAAGAATAATAGTGACCTCATTGTGGGAGTTTACTATAGATCCCCAAGCCAAACGGAGGACATAGATGATGCCTTCCTGGAACAGATGGCCAAGCATGCAAAAGGAAGGGAGATAGTAGTAATGGGGGACTTCAATTACCCAGATATTTGTTGGATGTCAAACTCAGCCAAGAGCATAAGGTCAAACAGATTCCTCACTGGCCTTGCAGACAACTTCATTGTCCAGAAAGTGGGAGAAGCAACAAGAGGAACAGCCATTTTAGATCTGGTCCTAACCAATGTCGATGACCTGGTTAATGGGGTAGAAGTGGAAGGATCATTAGGCGCAAGTGATCATGCTCTTCTGAAGTTTACTATACAACGGAAAGGAGCAGCCAAGCATACTAGGACTCAATTTCTTGACTTTAAGAAAGCCGACTTCATAAAACTTAGGGAAGTGCTGGGTGAGATCCCATGGACAGTAATACTAAAAGGAAAGGGAGTTCATGATGGCTGGGAGTTTGTTAAGAGGGAGATAGTAAAAGCACAACTTCAGGCAATACCAATGAGACGGAAACATGGAAGGTGCCTAAAGAAGCCAGGGTGGCTATCTAAAGAACTTTTAACTGAGTTAAGATTAAAAAAGGATGTGTACAAAAAATGGAAAAGGGGGGAAACCACCAAAGAGGAATTCAAACAAATAGCCAGCACGTGTAGACACAAAGTCAGAAAAGCTAAAGCACAGAATGAACTCAGGCTTGCTAGAGAGGTTAAAAGCAACAAAAAAGGCTTCTATGGGTATGTTCGTAGCAAAAGGAAGAACAAAGAAACAGTGGGGTCACTCAGAGGAGAAGATGGTGAAATGCAAACAGGGGACACAGAAAGGGCTGAACTCCTCAATGCCTTCTTTGCCTCAGTCTTCTCCGATAAAGAAAACAATGCCCGACCTGAAGAATTTGGAGCAAATGATTCAGCAGAGAAAACACAGCCCAGAATAACTAAGGAGATAGTACAAGAATACTTGGCTAGTTTAGATGTATTCAAGTCTCCAGGGCCAGATGAACTGCATCCAAGAGTATTAAAAGAACTGGCAGATGTGATCTCAGAACCACTGGCAATCATCTTTGAGAATTCCTGGAGAACAGGCGAAGTCCCAGCAGACTGGAGGAGGGCAAATGTTGTCCCTATTTTCAAAAAGGGGAAAAGAGAGGACCCAAATAATTACCGCCCAGTCAGTCTGACATCAATACCAGGGAAGATTCTGGAGCAGATCATTAAGCGAACAATCTGTGAGCACCTAGAAAGGAATGCTGTGATCACCAATAGTCAGCATGGATTTCTGAAAAATAAGTCATGTCAGACGAACCTGATCTCATTTTTTGACAGAATTACAAGCCTGGTAGATGAAGGGAACGCAGTGGATGTAGTCTACCTTGATTTCAGCAAGGCATTTGACAAGGTGCCCCATGATATTCTTGTAAAGAAGCTGGTAAAATGCGGTCTTGACTCTGCTACCACTCAATGGATTTGTAACTGGTTGACTGACCGGACCCAAAGGGTGCTCATCAATGGTTCCTCTTCATCCTGGAGAAGAGTGACTAGTGGGGTGCCACAGGGTTCTGTCTTGGGCCCAGTCTTATTCAACATCTTTATCAACGACTTGGATGATGGACTCAAGGGCATCCTGATCAAATTTGCAGATGATACCAAACTGGGAGGGGTGGCTAACACCCCAGAGGACAGGATCACACTTCAAAACGACCTTGACAGATTAGAGAACTGGGCCAAAACAAACAAGATGAATTTTAACAGGGAGAAATGTAAAGTATTGCACTTGGGCAAAAAAAATGAGAGGCACAAATACAAGATGGGTGACACCTGGCTTGAGAGCAGTACATGTGAAAAGGATCTAGGAGTCTTGGTTGACCACAAACTTGACATGAGCCAACAGTGTGACGCGGCAGCTAAAAAAGCCAATGCAATTCTGGGCTGCATCAATAGGAGTATAGCATCTAGATCAAGGGAAGTTATAGTGCCACTGTATTCTGCTCTGGTCAGACCTCACCTGGAGTACTGTGTCCAGTTCTGGGCACCACAGTTCAAGAAGGACACTGACAAACTGGAACGTGTCCAGAGGAGGGCAACCAAAATGGTCAAAGGCCTGGAAACGATGCCTTATGAGGAACGGCTAAGGGAGCTGGGCATGTTTAGCCTGGAGAAGAGGAGGTTAAGGGGGGATATGATAGCCATGTTCAAATATATAAAAGGATGTCACATAGAGGAGGGAGAAAGGTTGTTTTCTGCTGCTCCAGAGAAGCGGACACGGAGCAATGGATCCAAACTACAAGAAAGAAGATTCCACCTAAACATTAGGAAGAACTTCCTGACAGTAAGAGCTGTTCGACAGTGGAATTTGCTGCCAAGGAGTGTGGTGGAGTCTCCTTCTTTGGAGGTCTTTAAGCAGAGGCTTGACAACCATATGTCAGGAGTGCTCTGATGGTGTTTCCTGCTTGGCAGGGGGTTGGACTCGATGGCCCTTGTGGTCTCTTCCAACTCTATGATTCTATGATTCTATGATTCTATGATTCTAAGATACAAGAAGATTAAGCTATATCAAGATACTAAAATTAAGATAAAAATTAACGAAGACAGAGGGAAGGGATTTGTTGTTTGAATATATGATTTGGAATACAGGGAAGGGAGGTCTGGGGAAGTCGGAGAAATAAGTAAATGCAAGGAATATTAAGAAGATAAAATTGTTTTTATTTTTGTTTTTCCTTTTTGATACTTTTTGCTGTTTTGTGTTTGTGCAATTTTGTATTTTTTTTTGTCTTTGTTGTTATTTGTTTTTTCTGCTTTGTTGTTTCATTTTTTATGTAAAACTTAATAAAAAATATTTCTAAAAAAAACCAAAAACTGTGGAACTCACTCTTGCGTGGAGAGTCCCCCCCCCCCCCCAGGTAGAAATAAAGACACATGACACCATTATTAAGGTTAATGGGCTAAAAAAGGCCACAACTTTACTGGTTACAGGTGATGAGCGGTATTGGCTTAGGCATTGGTCCTAACCAACTATATCCGACTTCAGCCCCTCCGCTTGAAGTCCAGGAAGGGTTAACCACCAGTAGGGGGAGTCCTGCTGATGCACATCAACTAGGAACTCCCCTAGGGTCACCAATGGGGGCGTGCCTTAGGCCCTCACCTCCCCAGGCTTTGGACAGGGCCACGCCCCCTGGAATCCTTTATTGGACTATCCTTCAATATGTGGGGCAGGGGATGGCACTACCTCCCCCCTTCCATCTACAGAGCAACACCAATGCCTAACCGCCAATACCCAGAAAGTTCTGACGATTTGCTACGAGGTAGGCGGAAACCAAGTGGCTGGTGCCAGTTTGCCAAGTGGAAAAATTCCTACCAGGCCCCTCAACGGCGACCAACCAAGGTCCATAGCAAGGTCAAGGAACGAAAACCTTATAGGGCGGGAGGGTGGGAAAAACAGGAGCAGCTGGTGAGTGAGCAAAGAGGGAGATCCCCGGCCGCATCCTGCCTTTTAAGGGGCAGGCCACACCCCCTGAGCAAGCCAACTTGCCGGCCAGGGGGTGACGCGGCTGGGAATCCCCCCAATCGTCCAGGGGCTGGCCTCCCACCCCCTGAGCACGTGGTGGGGCCGTGACACCCGCAACCCCAGCTCCTCCCTAAGGCAGAAGTGGCCGTCCAGGAGGCAGGGATGGCCACCAACTTGCATGTGTTTAAAAGAGGATTAAGAGGAATTCATGGAGGATAAATGCTATCAATGGCTCCTAGTCAGGATGGCTCAGCTCTGCCTCTGCAGCTGGAGGCAGCGATGCTTCTGAAGGCCAGATCCTGGGAACCGCAGGAGGGGAGAGTTGCTCTTGCGCTCAACACCTGGTTGGCCACTGGGAAAATAGTATGCTGGACTAGATGGCTTGTTGGCCTGATCCAGCAAGTTCATCTTATGTTCTTAATGCTCCTAAACACGAGTGCAGTGGTACCTTGGTTCTCAAACTTCATGTGTTCTGGATATCCGTTCCAAAACCAAAGCGTTCCAAAACCAAAGTGCGCTTTCCCATAGAAAGTAATGCAAAACAGATTAATCCATTCCAGACTTTGAAAAACAACCCCTAAAACAGCAATTTAATATGACTTTTACTATCTAATGATACCACTTAGCCATAAAATGAAAGCAATAATCAGTGTACTGTACCATAAAATAAATAAAACAATATTGTAGATGATGAAAATAAAAATTAAAAAAATTTCTTACCTGCACTGATGATAGTCATTGTTTGGATGGGGGGCTTTTATCCATTTCCGCAGTCATACAATCAATCAATCAATCAATCACTCAGTAGCTGAACTGGGATCTACACAGTCACAAAAACAAATTAACTGAAAAAGCCTCAAAACAAAAAACGCAAAATAAATAGCAAAATCGAAAGCACCAAATATAAGCCAAATATCCCCTCAGAACACTGCAATTGGAAACGGAAGGCTTGAATTACGATGTGGGGTGGGGCACAAATTAGCGGCGCAACAGGAAACACAGGGGGGCTAAAAACAGAACACATTTGGCTTCCAGAAAAAAGTTTGAAAACCAGAACATCTACTTCTGGTTTTGCAGCGTTCAGGTTCCAAGTTGTCCATGAACTAAGCTGTTTGAAAACGGAGGTACCACTGTAGGTGGAAACCGCCGGAAGGGAGAGAGCCCTGCTCTGGTGCTTGGATCCTGCTTGGAAGTTTCCTGTGAGGGCATCTGGTTGGCCACTGCGAGAACAGGAGGCTGGACAAGATGCCCTTGGCCTGGTGCAGCAAGCCCTTCTTATGCTCTGATGTTCCACAAATGCAATTGCTTTTTGGAAACAGATTTCTGCAGATATGGAGTTGACCACACAGCTTGCAGAGACATCTGTTGCCTGCGCAGGGAATGGACTGCAGCCCAGCAGCTCACCCACTGATACCAACACAGGCTAACAGACAGCAGGCTGCGACCAGATATGTATATTACGCATTTGGCTGCTCGTCTCCATTCATTTGAAACTAAGGCTGTGTTTATCAACAGTCCTGATAGACCACTTCATTCTTTTTCTACTCAGTTCATTTGTCTCGCTGTCACAAGAGCACTTATGCAGTGGTTAGATAATAAAACTTTTAAAATCTGTTTTCTCCCCTCTCAGGTACCCTGTGAAGCCATTATATCAAGTGGACACATTATTTCAGCTAGCTCAGGTGTCTGTAGCCACATGGGGGGGGGGGGAATGCAGGGGAGATTGTGAGAAAGGAACATCCATCCCTCCGAACGTTAACACCAAGCTGGAACTAGGCATGAACCCATAATTTGCCAGGTGATAAATCATTACCCACCTGTCAATCATCCTCTAAATATACCACAAAGGTGTTTTGAAAACGAGTCTAGGAAAATATTCCAGGGATCAAACTCTGCCTGCGAACCACAGCAAGCAAAGCTGTAAATCTATTTATCCTCATTTTGAGAGGTAATGACCGGTCTCTGGTATTGTGCGATCTTTTCCAGGTATGGAACTGAGAATGCCTAAATGTGTGTTGCTGGAAAGGTTTAACACGGGGATTTTCCATGGGGCTACATCAGGGGTCAGCAAGGTTTACCTCGCCTGGGCCGGTTCAGTCCAGCGGAGATCCCTCTGTGGGCTGGATCGTGTGAGCGAGTGCGGCCGCGATTTCCGGAGTCTGCGTCGACACAATTTTCAGTGTCTGCACATCCACAGACACAATTTTTGGCACCGCAGAAGCGAGTCCCCATGCCGCGGCATGCCAGATTAGTGCAGCACATGGGGACTCGCTGAGCGGGCGGCTGGATTCGGGGGTGGCCGGTTAAATGACCCCCATGGGCTTGTGGCCCATGGGCCTTAGGTTGCCTACCCTGGCCTATATTAATGCCAAGAAGAGCACTCTGAGCTGTTGCTGAGTTAATGATTATCTAATTGTTGTTCTCTGGTAGCTAACATGTAAGTGTTATAACCTTTGATCATGTGATGAAGGTGCTAAGTTGCAAATTTGCCATCTTGAAAGGGTGGCTGTTGGTCTCCCAAAATGCTACAGGGAGAACAATGCATATAAATGACTCTCCAAAAAGAGCTGAAACAGGGGAGACACATTTTCATTTTTGGAGGTTTTTTTTTATTTCTAAGATATTGAGCCTGTGCTGGACAGCACAAGTCATTGTGTGACAATTTGGATGTATCTTTGATGCTTATGTTCTGTTTTTAAAGAGTTCTGCAAGTGAAAGTTTGAATGATATTTTTATGGGCCTAGACAATGATTTCTTCCCAAAGGAGTCAGTTCTTATGCTTCCAGTCGCTTCAAACTGAGCAATATTAATATCTGCAACATGGAGTGACTCCCCTATGTGGGAAGCTTGCGGCATTTGGGACTTTTTGGTGCACAGAAAAGGCAAGTAAAAGGCGGCATGATAGAAATGTAGGAAATGGTGCGCTGTGTAGAGAAAGTAGAGGGAGAGAAATTATCCTCCCTCTCTCCTATGACTAGATGTGCTGGTCCTGTGGGTTACCTGAGAGGCGAGGTCCAAGTCCGGTCCGTGGTCAAAGGTGCCACAAGGAGGCAGTCTGTAGTAGCTGAAGCTGGGTGCAGGGCAGGGAGTCGGGTGAAGTCAGGAGCTCTGGCAGAAGAGCAGGACACAGTTCCAGCAGGAACTGGCAACCAACAATGTTGCTCCCGCAACTTGGAACTGGGGCTGGCCAGCTTTTATCTGCCCCAAGGCATAGGGCGGCCCCGGTCCACAGGTGACTCGCCTCTCCTGGCCTGGAGGCAAGCACTCCTCCTGCGGGAACTCAGTTCCCTCCGCCTCTCTGCCCTGAGCCTCTGCAGCTCAGGAGAGGCTGGAGGGTTACTGGACCCAGAGGCAACCTCAGCTTCCTCTGACAGGGCTGAGAGTGGAGCACCTGCAGGCAATGGGTCCTCCATCACCTCAGGAGCCAGAGCAGACTCAGCTGGTGCCTGCACCTGAGGATCCAGCACAGGTGAGGACCCTTCAGGCTCAGGCCCCAGCCCCGGCTCAGCTGGTTCTGGAGGTGGGGACTCCTGTGCAGGCTGGGATTCCTCAGGTTCAGCATCCGAGTCTGAATCCCAGTCCATCACACTAGAGCTCAGTGGGGAGATCCAATGAAGATGAATGTTGGAAGATCCAGGATAGACAAAAGAAAGTCCTGCTTCCTGCAGCTCAGAGTCAAAATGCGGAGTTCCATCCTGCAACATGTGCTTGTGGACATCATCTTGGGCATCTTTAAAAGGAGATGAGACTAATTAGCCATGATGCTCCAGAGGCAGTTGCTGGGATGAATCACAAATGTGAAGAGTTACTGTTACCCTCAACTCCTGCTTCTGGGTATCTGGTGAGATACCCAGAGGTCAGAAGGCTGGGCCCCTTTGGCCTTGCCCAGCAGGGCTCTCCATGTGAAGGTCTACTGCGATAGCAGTACCTCCATGCTCAGGGACAGTCTACCTTTGAATACCTGATAATGGTATTGTGGGCTTCCATTGGGACCTCTGCTTGGCCACTGTCAGAACAGGAGGCTGGACCAGGTGGTTCCCCTTGCATGGGATCCTGGGGTCATCTGGTCCAAACCCCTGCAATGAAGTCAACATCTATGGTCCAACCCATTAGGACTCTTCCCATGTACTTATGTCCTTGTAGTCTTCCCAAGCTTTCACCTGTCCATGGATTTTACCATCTTTTTCAAGATACTGTGTGATTAAGTAACTCGTTCCTTGGTGTGTTACTGACAAAAGAGCTTCAAATGTGTTAAAATTAATGATGGGAATCTTTTCTTCCCAGCGATGCTGCTCGTTTCTATTAGCATGCATTGGAGCCTTCCTTAAGTTCGATGAAATTATAATTCACTTTTTAAGGGAAAAAATATTCACAAGCAGCGTACAATGGTACAAACCAAAGCACAGATATCTAATTGACAGCATTCAAAATGTGCTCTAGGTGTGAGATTCCTTCCAATGCAAAGTGGGGGGGGGGGTTGGAGCCCAGCCCCCACTCCAGGGTTCCAGTCCAGTTCCAGTCCAGATCATTAGCAGTTTCTTAAAGGGTGCCTGTGGACACGGAGCCACAGAGCCTAGGGCTTGCCGATCAGAAGGTCGGCGGTTCGAAATCCCCACCACGGGGTGAGCTCCCGTTGCTCGGTCCCTGCTCCTGCCAACCTAGCAGTTCGAAAGCATGTCAAAGTGCAAGTAGATAAATAGGTACCACTCTGGTGGGAAGGTAAACGGCATTTCTGGGCACTGCTCTGGTTCACCAGAAGAGGCTTAGTCATGCTGGCCACATGACCCGGAAGCTGTACGCCAGCTCCCTCGGCCAATAAAGCGAGATGAGCGCCGCAACCCCAGAGTCATCCGTGACTGGATCTAATGGTCAGGGGTCCCTTTACCCTTTACCTTTAAAGGGTGCCCATAACCCAATAATGCCTCTGTATAGTTGAAGTTTTTCTCCCCAACTGCCTTGCCTGCCCTGACTCACTGATCTCTGCTACTCCCTAGAATGCCAGTCAAATTATTCCCAGGATTGTGGACTAGGCTGGAATGGAAGGCATCCTTGAGGTCAATCAGTGAACTCCCTCCCCCCCCCCCAAAAAAAAATCCTACTCAGCCGCTCCTGACAGGCAGCTAACAAAAGCCCCCAGTGCACAGGGGAAGGGAAGGATCCTGCAAGGAGGACAAGCCTCTCCTCACATTCCCCCTCTTCTGGAAGTCATTCTGCCCAGTTTTCTTGGAGGAAGGGTCTGGGGGAGGGAAAATGCACCCCTCTGCAAGAGCAGGAACAATATTTTCATTTAGAACGCTTCCTCTTCCAAGGCTCCTGGCTCGTACTCTCAAAAAAATAAAAATAAAAAAGCTCTAAATCTGAATCTTTTTAAATGCAAGATTTTATGGGTTTTCTGAAATCTTTAATGGGTCTGATTATAGAGCCAAATCATTCTTTAGGGGGATGTAATGGCAGGAATTAAGGGAGCTGAGCTGGAAAAGGCCAAGAAAGGGAAGCAGCCGGGGGCTGCTTGCTTTTCTGATGCTGGAAACATAGTGCTTTCTTCACCGATGTGCAGCACGTGCTCCAAACACCCCCTTGTGTCCCAGAAATGCCCCAGATCCTCCCACGGGGGGCAGGAAAGGTTAAACTGTTAAAACCAGCTCTTTAAATTGTGCCCACAAAGACATCGAAAGCTAATCGAGCCCCTTTTTTTGAGCAATGCAGAACATAATGATTTGGGTTTGGGCAGCCAGTCTGGATGATGCCCCGAGACAGAGTCCCTCCCGGTTCTTGGGGTCCTGTACCCGGGGAAGGTTAGAATCCCAGAGAGGATTCTACTGCTGAACTGGTGAGACACTGGAGTGTCTTCATTCGCATCCCAAAAGAAGGAGCCAGGTTGCAAGAGCTGCAACCAAGGGATGGGGCCCTCCAGGCTGAGGGGCGAACCTTTCCTCTCCCTGTCTCACCTTAATGTTCGGGAGGAGAACAAGAGACAGAGGTGTGTGTAAGCAGAGCTGGAAGAAGGCTGGAAGCTGGGCACACAGAGACCTGCTGGCTCTGAGCTGGATCCAAAGCTGGGACTACAGGAGAAGAGAGGTCTGTTTGGGTGTTGAGGCTTCTAATAATATGTACATTACCCTTATCATCATTATCAAATCTTTGGGGACGGGTCATCATAGCTCATAGGTTCAGACTGGGAATCTTTTCTCCCTGAGACCCTGGAGAACCTATGTTTTAGGCTCCTAATTAGTGTCTTTTCATTTGTCTGAGCTTTTATTGGTTAGCAATGTTAATTTGATTGGCGGAGAACCTTTTACATGGGATCCTTCTTGGTTGTTTCATCTGGTTTTTACTCTGTTTGTCTTTGGTGTTCCTTTTCTTCTTCTGCTGCTGCTGCTGCTTCTCTTTGTTTTAAATGTATTTCAGCATTTTCATTTATTTTCTACCACGAGCCACTTTGGACATTTATTTAAACTTCCAAAGCAAGACAGAGAACCTGGAAACAAATCAGATTAATGGCATCATCTGATGCGGAGGGCGTGGTGCTGTTTCGGGAACGGCTGTGCCCAGAAGGTCTTTGAGGCATCATTAAACACCGAGGCAGGCACGTTCTCGAGTCTGGAGTCCGCCCAGCTTAGATCAGCAGAAGGAGTGGAAAACAAAATCCATAAGAACCTCTGGAGTCCCACCAATTGCTGTCAGTGCCTCCTTTCAAAACAAATACAGTGGCACTTTGGATCTTTGCTGTGAGTCGTTTTCAGCCTTATTAAAAGCAGGTCGATATTTGCAGAATAAAGAGCAGGCAGTCCTCTAAGAAGAAGACAGCCTTCGCGAGGGCTTTGGCCCAAAGAGAGGAAATCACCGCGGACTGGCTTGCAGGAATATGCATCGTTTTGGATCTGGAATTGATTTCCAGTCCTTTAGAAAGAATCTGAGCAGTCAATAGGATGGGAATGGCAGGAATTAAAGGCTCAGGTTTGGGGGGGGGCAGGGGATCAAGCTCCTTTCTTACAGAAATGCCATTTTTAGTCTGAAACCTTCTATGATGTGCTGTAAACACATTTTCAGTCGGCGGATCAATGGGCATCATTTGTAATTAATCTGAAAGTGCAGCTAACAATCTGGCACATCCAGGACAAACAGAAGTTTAGAATCAAAGTAGGGAGGTGCTCAAGGTCTCATCCAGTCCGACCCAATGCAGTGATGGAATCACAGCTGAGTAATAAAGACAGACATATCGAGTTGATATATATTCATGACATTCATTTATACAGAGGCTGAGAGACACAACTCAAGACCCATTGGCAAGGCAAGATGGATCAGCCTGGATCACCCAAGAACCTGCAACTCTTCTGAAGACTGTAGACATGAGAACATAAGAAGATCCTGCTGGATCCAGTCCAGCATCCAACCAGTGGTAAACCCACAAGCCGGGCCAAGCACACGACACCTCTCCTCTCCTACAGCTTCCCACTCTGTTCTTTGACTAGTTTCCACATTTTGGGTATTATCTCTAGGCAAGAACATTATCCACACTTAACTGTACAAATTAAAGCATTAAGCACCATCTCCCCATTCATCTGACATTCCATGCAGGTAAAGAATGTTTCTTTCTTTTTCTTAATAGGCATGATAGGATGAAGAACCTGAATGGGGAATTAGGCATATGTCAAGCGAAGCTACAAATGCAGGGACAATTTAAGAAACCAACAAAAGCCACGCATTTCAGCTCAAAGCAGCACAATGAGGGGAAATGAATCCCGTCCTCCGTGGGGAGCCACTTCATCCCTTTGATTTGGACCATTTCCAGTCCTGCTCACCTCCAGGAGCCTATTGTGGAACTGGGAAAGGTTCAGAACTGGGTGTCCAGAAGGACAGGGAAATGAGCCTCCTTGGTCCGTCCTGGGAGCCAGGAGAAGGAGGCAGACAAAGGGGTGCCCTCGCCTGCCTCTTTCATTCCCTTCCGATGGAAGATTTGGAGGCCGCATTCCTCTAATCTACATTTTATGACCTTAATCTCAGAACCTAATTGGAAAAAAAGACAGAAAATTACAAGTACACTTAGATGACTTAATAAGGTAATTCCACGGAGGGTCACAGAAGCTGCTTTGTTCTCGGTGACCTTGAGTTTCTAATTCCTTAAGTGATAATGAAATGGAACCGGTGCCATTTATAGCAGTGGGTATTGGGATGGGGGGGGGCAGAGAAAGAGAGGCAATGAGCTCTTCCTCTGGCGAAACGCTGGCTGCAATTTAAGATATAACAACCGGAAAATGATCTTGGAATTCACACCTTGGCTTTTCTCTTGCAGCCTTTTGAGATATTATTGCTGAAAAGCGATGCGGGTTGGGGGGGGGAGCTGTTTTTTTAATTACGCTTCCCCCTTCCATTCATATGCCGCAAGTACAGTTCAGAGCAGGCAAAGAAATAAGGGGAAATTAATTTTCAGTTCAGATCTGAGGGTGCTCAAGTTATCTCCCGCCCGTCCTCACTACAAGCTCACATCAATGTTCATGCACAGCTACTTATGGGGTGAGACGGAATAAATCATAGAACCATAAATTTGTAGAATTGTATACTTGGAAGGGACCCAAATGTCATCTAGCCCAGCCCCCTGCAATGCAGGAATCATATATGGGCTGTGCCGCAGAAGATGGAGGAAGCTTGTTTTCTGCTGCTCCAGGGATCAGGACCCCAACCGAAGGATTCAAATGGCAAGAAAGGAGATTCTGGCTAAACATCAGGAAGCACTTTCTGACAGCGAGAGATGCTCAAGAGTGGAACTGTCTCCTTCCGAAGGTGGTGGTCTCTCCTTCCTTGGAGGTTTTTAAGCAGAGGTTGGATGGTCATATGAAAGGGACCCCTTAGCTGTGATTAAGGTCCATGAAGAACCATAGTTTAGAGGTCCTGGGCCCTAAGGAAGTCAGACTGTCCTCCACCAGGGCCAGGGCCTTCTCAGTGATGGCTCCAACCTGGTGGAATGCTCTGTCCCATGAGACCAGGGCACTGCAGGATTTAACCTGCTCCAGGTGGATCATGTTTAGACAAAACTCTCCACTATGACCTGTCCATCTTGGGTGGCCCTGCACAGCATAGCTCATAGCTTCTCTGAGTTATTCAAGCTCTTTCACCACGGCAAGGCAGTGATCCATGAAGGGGCAGAGACATCACCTTGCCAACAAAGGTCGGTATAGTTCAAGCTATGGTTTCCCCAGTAGTGATGTATGGAAGTGAGAGCTGGACCATAAAGAAGGCTGATCGCCCAAGAATGGATGCTTTTGAACTGTGGTGCTGGAGGAGACTCTTGAGAGTCTCATGGACTGCAAGAAGATCAAACCTCTCCATTCTTAAGGAAATCGGCCCTGAGTGCTCACTGGAAGGACAGATCCTGAAGCTGAGGCTCCAAGAGTTTGGCCACCTCATGAGAAGAGAAGACTCCCTGGAAAAGACCCTGATGTTGGGAAAGATGGAGGGCACAAGGAGAAGGGGACGACAGAGGACGAGATGGTGGGACAGTGTTCTTGAAGCTACCAGCATGGGGGAGGCAGTGGAAGACAGGAGGGCCTGGCATGCTCTGGTCCATGGGGTCACGAAGAGGAGGGCACGACTAAACAACTAAACAACAACGCATTATTAATACCACTCTGTAACTGACTGAGCTATCCAGGCATGCTGCAATGGAAACCACAGGAGAGGAGAGTTGCATCTGTGCTCAAATCCTGCTTGTGGGTTTCACATTGGGGTATCTGGTTGGCCCCTTTGGCCTGATCATGGAATCATAGAATGGTAGAGGTGGAAGGGACCCTGGGGTCATCTAGTCCAACCCCCTGCAAGGAAGGAATAAATGTGTGTTCTGAACGCAGCCTCTCTCCTCCAGCTGAAGCTGAAAATGAATTCCGCACACACCCTGCATTTCCTCCTCCACTCCTTGACGCTCATTGTCTTCGCCACTTGGGCGCCTGATGGCCCATGAACCCTCAAAATCCCTTCATCAGCTAATCAGGCCAGTCAGCTTTTAACAGCCTCGGCCGGCGCCAAGCGCACTGGCTCGGCTCTGCCTGCCTTCCGCCACTCTGCCCTCCAGCTGCCAAGATCTCTGGGTTCACATCTGTCAGTTTGTGGCTTGTCACTCTGAATTACCGCCTGCCGCCACTGAGCATCCAAAAATGGCAGCCCAGTGGAGAAGAGTATAAATTGGACCTCCGAAAAGGCAGAGAGCCACTCGCTTGAGAGGACGGGGGAGGCAGGCAATTTGCTCTGCAAAGGTTTTTTGGCAGATTTTGCTTTCAAGTGAATCCCAATGTATGAAGGCACTGCAAAACGGGACCGGGGGTTTTGAGGGAGGCTTCTGTGGTGGGAGGCTGCCAGGATTTCATGCACAAGTTGAAGGGGGAATGATGAGGATGAAATAATGGT
The DNA here is from genome assembly GCF_965153285.1 of Podarcis tiliguerta. Lineage (NCBI taxonomy): Eukaryota > Metazoa > Chordata > Lepidosauria > Squamata > Lacertidae > Podarcis > Podarcis tiliguerta. The sequence continues at coordinate 134,006,284 of NC_139534.1, read as the reverse complement.
GAAATAATGATGATGGATTACTACTACTAATAACATGAATTACTGTTTACGGATGTCTCAAGGTGATTTGCAAACATACCAGTATGCCAGTATGGCCTAGGGAAATGTCAGTGGGTTAAATCCATAGAGATTTCATGGAATGATAGACATGTAGAGTTGGAAGGGACCCTGAGGAGCATCATGTAGTCCAGGAATCTCAACTAAAGCATAACGGACAGGTGGCGATCCAACCCCTGCTTAAAAACCTCCAAGGAAGGAGAGTCCACCTCTGAGGGAGTCTGTTCTGCTGCTGAGTGGCTCTTACACTCAGGAAAGTCTTCCTGAGGTCTAGTCAGAATCTCCTTTCTTGTCAGTGGAAACCATGGGTTCGGGTCCTCCGCTCTGAAGCAGCAGAAGACAAGCTTGCTGCCTCCTCCATGTGACAGCCCTCCAGATATCTTTATTATTTATTTATTTATTTATTTAAAATAATATATATTGGATTTTCCATTTACATAACACCAAGACAAAAACATATCCACAAAAAACAAATAAAAGAGAAGAGAATATAGAATTATAAAAAGAAAAAAATTAAAAAAGGAAAAACCTCAAAAAAGAGACCCTCTTCCCCACCCCCCAACACAAAAATCCCAAAAAGCAAAACACAAAAAATACCCAAACAATACAAAGTTTCAAATTCCTTCTTTTTTAACTTGTTTCCTTGACTTCCTCCCACCTCCCTCTTTGTATACCAATTTTTAATCTAATCGGCAAATTCCATCCAACTTTTACAACTTTTTCACTTATTTACCTTTACCCCTTTTTAAAAAGAAAAATAATAATAGAAAAAGAAAATTTACCTTAAATCTTCTAGTCTTAAACCCTATGATAATATACCCTTATGCCCTCCAGATATCCAGCTCCTTCAACCATTCCTCATATGGCTTGGTTTCCAGAGCTTTGATCAGTTTTGCTGCCCTCCTTTGCACTCTCTTGAGTGCGTCAATATTCTGATTAAACTGTGCTGCCTAGAACTAGACGCAGGACAAACAAGCTCCTTGCACTGTCCACGGTCCTGAAATCTTTATGGTTGGCCCTCTTGCTTTTCTTCAACTACTCCTGGCCTGTCTCAGCTGTCTGTGGGCATCATAAGAGTCTTTCTGTCTCCTTGGTCTGTCTCCTTTGCTCAGGACAGACTGCCGGCCCGACTCCCTGCCTCTGAGGCCATCTGTGGGCTCGATTTGGGCCCAGGAACAGGACAGGGACCAGCCAATCTGAGAAAATACATGTGGCCACTTGACTCGGCGCTTGGCAGCTCCTAATGTCTTTCTCCTGCTGGGGAAAAGAAAAACCCCACTCCCCCCAAACCAAGCAATGAATTCATTAGCATTCACAGTGCGCATCGACCTCATAGCCTCTTAAAGATCGCAGAGCATTAACAAATTATTGTAATATTGTTGCTCACATAATGTATTTTAAATAGCTGGGAGTTGAGAGCAGATCTCTTTAAATGAGGAGAATGGCCTTTGGTGTAAATACAGGCAGCGCTCCCCCCTTTCAGGAGTCTGCCTATTAGTGTCCTTCATTGCCTTTATTACTTTCCCGTTCATAGCCTCCTTCTTGGGAGATTTCCAGTTAATAATGATTTTTTTTTTAATAGGGCACAGCATCCTGGGGCTGAGTTCTTAGCGAGGGAATAGCGATGATGGCTTGATGTGACTTGGATGGAAGGATAGGAAGCCAAGCTCCAGAACAGGCTCTCCCAACCTAGCGCCCTCCGGGTGTTCTGTACTACAACTCCCAACACCCAGTCAGCACGGCTCATGTTAGGGACGGAGGAGTGGTTCAATTAAGTTCACATTCAAAGATGAGGCTGCCTAATTTGCACCTCCTGAAAGTAACGGCCAAGCGAAACACACACCCTCTTCACAATTTGCACCTCTCCAAGTCTCACAGTTCAGTTCTTCAGCCAAGTCACATGCATACTGGGATAAATCCTACACAGAAATGCTTATATTAGTGAAAACAACATTCAAAAATGCCTTGTGTTCGGGAGAATTGCTTGGCAAAAAAATGTGCAAATTAGACAAAATGGTATATAAAAATGTGTAGATTTGGAGAAATTTGCACTACAAGGCTGACCAATTTTATTTTTAAAAAAGAATTTTGAAATTGGTGTGGAACTATGGAAAACGGGAGTCAATATTGGGAAAATGAGAAATGGAGATGGATACCTCCAAACCATCGCTAGACAAGGGCAGGAATGTTTTGGTGTGAAACCTGCGCAGGGAGTGACGGGTTGGGGACGGCTGGTTTTGAAAGTGTGCCACTCACAGCAAGAGCAAGAAGTACAAAGCGAAGAGAACCAAGAAGAACGGAGCTGTGTGCAACACATGGCTGTCCTTGGATGTTCTGCCCGAGGATTTGGGAATGTATCCATTTCCTTGGAGGTTTTTAAGCAGAGGTTGAATGGCCCTCTGTCATGGATGCTTTAGCTGAGATGCCTGCATTGCAGGAGTTTGGACCAGGTGTCCCTTCCAGTTTGGACCTTGGGGTCCCTTCCAGTTCTATGATTTGTGCAAAGCACACTCCCTGTGCCCTGGCCCTGGAGCCAGATGCATGTGCTCAGGGCTGAGTGTGTAAACACAGGAAGAGCCCCCCTGGATCAGGCCCATGGCCCATCTAGTCCAGCCTCCTGTTCTCACAGTGGCCCACCAGCTGCCCCAACGGGAAACCAACAAGCAAGATTTGAGCACAAGAGCATCTTCCAGCAAAGGGCATTCAGAAACATCACACACTTGGTTATTCTGGCTACCCTTTCCCCACATTCCAATATCCTTTTTGAGGTGAGGCTGCCAGAACTATGCACGGTATTCCGAAAATGGGTGGAATCGGAAGATTTCTGCGGTGGGTGAAGGCAGCAAGGCCCTCTCCTCTCTCATTCAGAGTACTGACAGGGTTACATTTCCACGACGGCTGTGTTTTTATTCTGCATTGCACACCAGAGTGGACTAGATGGCCTTTGGTGTACCTTCCAGCTCCACAATTCTATGATTCCTCCTAATCTCATTTCTTGTGAGGGTTTCTGGGGCATTCTGGAGAATTGCGCTGCAGCGCTTTGTATGGACCACGGATGCAAAAGTTTCCTTTCCTTTCTGTGCCAGACCAGTGATGGGAAAGACTCCTCCGTGTGCCATTATTGTACACTACAGACAAGCCTGCTTAATATACTTATTATTACCACTATTATTAGAAGCTATTACCTGGCCTTTGCCCTAAGGTACCAGGGCTGCTTAGAACAATTAAGAACATCACCACTATCAAAACACAATATTAAAAACAGTGCAAGGCAACTCAAATTTACAAAAACAAAACAAAACCCTGAGTCCTGAAAATACACTTCTCAAGGGGCAAAAGCCAAGGAAAACATTTGGACTCGATGGCCCTTGTGGTCTATTCCAGCTCTATGATTCTATGATCTCGGGGATAACATCTCGGGGAATTGTAAATGTATAGAGTGCTGGGGGGGGGGAGGCGGTAATGCAGGGGCCCAATCCACATACAGTGCCCCGGGCCCAAGAAACCATGTTAGTACTCTGGCACGGGTGCCATCCTGGCCACCTCTCCCCTACATTCCTCCAGGGGAGAGCACCAAAGATCTGATTTGCTGGAAAGAAATGAGGGTTTGGTTTCTTCTCTTTGTTTCCCCCTTTGTTTAAAATAGCAGGATAGGGCTATATCTTGCTATACAAAAAGAAAAGAGGGAAAGTGAGGCTTAAAGAGTAATTAAACACCCATACAAGAAAATAAACGGACCTGGGGAAATCCACAGGCAGGCTATTTCAACAGGCAAATTACTCTCTAATTCTCCAGTCAGGGTCAAAAGGAAGGAATAAAACCAACTGAACCCGCAAACAAGACGAGAGCTTCATTTACAGGGACAAGAGTCCAGGAAGGCTTTAATAACAGCATTTTCTCTGGCCAGGCAGAGTTGAAAATGCATCATTCCCTTTCGTTCCCAAGAATGGAGAATGAGTACCATGAATTATGAAGCCAGAACAGCACCACCCACAGGGAGAGGGAAGCCAGACTGTGGAATCTCAGGAGACAGAGATGGGCAACATCTTGGATGGTTCTGAAAGAGGAGAGAGAGCAGTGGGCTCATTTTTATGTTCTTAAGCATTGTTGGGGTTGGGGAAAACCTCAATGGTTGCAGAAGTACAAAATATTCAGGAAAAGGAGTGCAAGACAGACACACACACAACCTCGCAAACAACAGCAGAATCCCTCAAAGAGGACTGCTCACAATCCATGGCCATTTAATGCAGCCTGAGTCGTAGTAGGAATAGGGACGTGGGTGGAGCTGTGGTCTAAACCACGGAGCCTCTTAGGCTTGCTGATCAAAAGGTTGGTGGGCGTGAGCTCCCGTTGCTCGGTCCCAGCTCCTGCCAGCCTAGCAGTTCGAAAGCACACCAGTGCAAGTAGATAAAGAGGTACTGCTGTGGCGGGAAGGTAAATGGTGTTTCCATGCGCTCTGGTTTCCATCACGGTGTCCCGTTGCGCCAGAAGCAGTTTAGTCATGCTGCCCACATGACCCAGAAAGCTGTCTGTGGACAAACACTGGCTCCCTCGGCCTGAAAGCTAGATGAGCGCTGCAACGCCAGAGTGGCCTTTGACTGGACTTAACTGTCCAAGGGTCCTTTACCTTTACCTAGGAATAGAATGGAATAGAGTGTCCTGGGCAAGGGATTGGCTGTCTGGCTGGTATAGAAACTGTAGGGTCATCTACTCAAATGCCCTGTTTATTTTTTTTTAAAAAAAAGTAATCTCTACAATATTGTGGAAACCAAGGAAGTCCATGACTTTGGGACACCACCTGGAGTTCTGTTTCCAGTTCTGCATACCACAATTTAAAAAGGATGTTGACAAGCTAGAAGATGTGCAGAGGAGGGCAACCAAGATGATCAGGGGTCTGGAAACCAAGCCATATGAGGAGTGGTTGAAGGAGCTGGGTATGTTTAGCTGGGGAAAGAGGGGATATGAGAGTCATCTCCAAATATCTAAAGAGCTACCACATGGAAGATGGAGCAAGCTTGTTTTGGGATGCTTCAGAAGGGAAAACTCAAGCCAATGGTTTCCATTGACAAGGAAGGAGATGGGGGTGAGGTCAAGCTGCTGGAAGGTTGCAGTGCCTGCTGTGCCTGTAGAGACCGATGCGGGAGAGACATGTTTTGCTGCAGCGGGGGCAGATGAAGGCGTCCAGTTATGTTGCTGCAGATGCACCAGGGCGGTTCTTCTCTCTGCGCTCCTCCCAGGGGCCAGTTCTCCTCTGGTCGCTAATATGGATATACAATTGGGCTGCCTGTCTCCAGGCACTGCGGTCGTCTGCAAGGGAGAGGTTGAATGGCCATCTGTCAGAGATCCTGTAGTTGTGATTCCTGTATTGCAGGGGGGCTGGACTAGATGATCCTTGGAACCCCTTCCAACTCTACAATTCTGTTGTTCTATGAACGGAACCCTAGTGCCAAAGAAAAGCAGCTGAAGACTAATCTGGAGACTGTCAGGCAGGCAGGGAGCACCAAAAGCTCTCCAAGGCTATCCCAGAGCCTTCCATGTTTAAAATATGATCTGGTGCTTTAATGTAGAACAAAGGGATGAGTCACTGATGGACAGAGACATTGCTCAGTCGAGGGCTTTGTTCTGGGAAGCTCTTTCCTCCATTTCAATAGCTCAATTTCTGCCAAATCTCCATTCTCTGTAAAGCAAGGTGGATTTCGCTCTGTCTCCCAGTGGACAACTATGTTAATTTCCTAATATGATGGGACAATCAGGATTTATACAGGCATAATAAATCCAGGCTGTTCATCAGGAGCCACATGGCACCCCCATCTCTGAAATCTGAGCCACCGGACTCATTATGTGGTGGAGACGGAGCAGCCTCTTAAATCTTGCAGTGCCGAGATATAATGGGAAAGATGTAATGAGATCGAAGAGGCTCAGCGCTGAGGGAAGAGGGAACAACTGAGCAGGCTGGGTAATTAAATCCTGGACGTGCTTCTGAGGAGGACTGACAGACTTCAGGATCACAGAACTGTGGGGTTGGAAGGGGTTCTAGGGATCACAGAGCTTCACCCCCTGCAATGCAGGAATCATTGCTAAATGGCCCCTGACAGGCAGCCTTCCAACCTCTAAAGGTAAAGGTAAAGGGACCCCTGACCATTAGGTCCAGTCGTGGCCGACTCTGGGGTTGTGGCACTCATCTCACTCTATAGGCCGAGGGAGCCGGCGTACAGCTTCCGGGTCATGTGGCCAGCACGACTAAGAGCGAACCAGAGCAGCACAAAGAAACGCCGTTTACCTTCCCGCTGGAGCGGTACCTATTTATCTACTTGCACTTTGACATGCTTTTGAACTGCTAGGTTCGCAGGAGCTGGGACAGAGCAATGGGAGCTCAACCCGTCGCGGGGATTCGAACCGCTGACCTTCTGATCGGCAAGTCCTAGGCTCCTAGCGCCACCCGCGTCCAGCCTCTACTTAGATGTAAAAGCCACTGTGGACAAAATGAGCTTCACAGGATAACATGGGGCAGATGTACTACAGCGATATAGGAAATTGCCTTCTATGGTGTCAGAACATTGGGATCCATCTATTTCAGCATTCTCTGCACTGACTGGCAGTAGTGCAGATGGGGGACGTTCCCAGTCCTCCTTGGAGAGGCCATTGGGGGTCAAACATAGGATCTTCTGCTTGCAAGGCAGATTTTCTACCATTAAGCTACAGCCCTTCTCCCTATCAAGAGCTCCCTGGAGGAAGGGAGAAAAGGGTAATAAACAAATGAGTGAGGTTCTTCTTCTGGTTATGGACCTCTTTTTTCCTTCCTTTTTCCTTTTTCCTTCTTCCCTGGATGTTCCTTTTTCACTTGATGGGGTCCTGGACTGGACCAGAAGATCAAATGGAGGTCAGAATCTTGTCATCATCCAACAGCCGAGGTCTACAGTGTGACCACATTTGGAGAGTGACCATATTTCTGGTTGTTGTTGTTGTTCAGTCGTTTAGTCGTGTCCGCCTCTTCGTGACCCCCTGGACCAGAGCACGCCAGGCACTTCTGTCCTCCACTGCCTCCCGCAGTTTGGTCAAACTCATGCTGGTAGCTTCGAGAACACTATCCAACCATCTCGTCCTCTGTCGTCCCCTTCTCCTTGTGCCCTCCATCTTTCCCAGCATCAGGGTCTTTTCCAGGGAGTCTTCTCTTCTCATGATTTCTGGTTACCCCACCTCAAAAGGGAAAGTGTGGAATTAGAAAAGGGTCAGAAAAGAGCAGCCCAAATGGTCAAGCGGTTGGAGAAACTGTTCCATGAAGTAAGGATGCCACATTTGGGACATGCAGAAAAGATGAGTAACAGGCAATGCTATAGAAGAGCATAAAAGAAGAGCATGGCTCGGACAGAGCGGTCAAAGGAAAGTTTTCCTCCCTCTCTCACAGCACTGAAAGTGGAGAAGATCCAAGGAAACTGAAGGCTGAGTGATTCAGGACAGAGAAAAGAAAGTCCTTCTTCACACCGTGCGTAGCTAAACTGTGGGTACCAACATGGATGGCTTCCAAAGAGGATTGTCTCCTCCAGGTTGGCCACTGTGAGAACAGGATGCTGGACCAGAAGGGTCATTGGTCTGATCTCCTTATGTCCTCCTGTCCATCCCAAGAGGAAGAAGCAAGCTTCTCAGCTCCCCATCTTGTGTGGGTCCCCTTTCCTGCACAAGTTAGCGCCGAGGAGCTGGAAGATTCAACTGCCACTTCCTGGTTCCCTCTCGTTAGTCTGCAAAGCCATCTCAGATCATGTTGACACCAAATTATACACTTCAAACAAATGGGAGATGTTTGAACACTCGGCTGGCAGTTGCAATGACAAAGGGTCCCTTTTGCGTCAGTTTGCAGCATCTTCCCCCTCCTCATCAAAGGCAGGTTGCTTTGATCTCACCGAGGGCCTTTTCGCTGCCTGACAGAGAACACAGAGACTCTGAATGTAGAACTGCAACATTTAAAAGCCAATGAATGAGACTTGGGCACCAGACATCCAGGGAAGATCACTAACAAGTCAGGCGCAGCAGCTCCCTCTCTTTGAGCAGGTGACAAAGTGAGTTTGAAGCTGATCTGTCCTTGCTGTGAAGGAAGCCCACGTGGGGAGGGAAATCATAGAATGGTAGAGTTGGAAGGGATCCACAGTGGTGATCTAGTCCAACCCCCTGCAATGCAGGAATCACAACCAAAGCATTCCTGACAGACGGCCATCCAACGTCTGCTTAAAACAGGGGTAGGCAACCTAAGGCCCGTGGGCTGGATGCGGCCCAATCGCCTTCTCAATCTGGCCAAGGGACGGTCTGGGAATCAGCGTGTTATTACATGCGTAGAATGTGTCCTTTTATTTAAAATGCGTCTCTGGGTTATTTGTGGGGCATAGGAATTCGTTCATTATTTTCCCCCAAAATATAGTCCTGCCCAACACATGGTCTGAGGGACGGTGGACCGGCCCATGGCTGAAAAAGGTTGCTGACCCCTGGCTTAAAACCTCCAAGAAAGGAGGGTCCGCCAACTCTCATGTGAGTTCATTCCATTCAAGAGATTTGCATTTTGCATATTATTTTCATGTATGTTTCTATTCGTTTTCATATGAGTTGTGGTCTCTTGTTGCTACCACTGTAAGTCTGCAGGAGAAGAATCTCTTCTTTTAATGGATGGCGTGAGAGGCCTTCTGGGAGCCTTTTTGGGTGCAGAATGGGCTACAAATGCTCTGACTGCTCTAAAGTAGCCAATGCAATGGTGCTTCTGAATCCCAGTTGCTTGCGGGTTTCCCAACTGTTCAGCCACTGTGAGAACAGGATGTTGGACTAGACAGGCTGCTGGCCTGATCCAGCAGAGGGCATTATGGTGCTATGTGATCCCAGGAACTGGATGTCTCAAAGGTCACTCACTGAGTACATTTGCCCCAACTCTTGAACAGGAGGTTGTTGTCATCGCCCTCCCTGCGAAAGTGTCACGGTCCGATCGAAGTCCCAGCTGAGGATGTCAGGACCAGGGGCAAGATGGCGGGGTGGGAGCAGGAACGAGAGTCCAGAAGCCAGGGGTCAGAGGGTCAGGAAGCAGGGAGTCACAAAGTCAAGGGTCTGAGGATCAGGGAGCAAGAAGTCATGAAGTCAAGGTCTGAGGATCAGGGAGCAAGAAGCCAAATGCAGCAAGGCAGGAAGCGTGTTGCTGTGGCAAAGAGCCGAAGGGAAATGCTGACCTTATATCCCTTCCTGGCTCTTGCCACCAGGTGCTGTGAGTTACCAAACGGACTCACCTTGTGTGGCCACACCTTGCCTCTCCAGAACAAACTTAGGACGGCCCCAGTCCTGCAAAGCTCTCCTGTGAAGCTCCTGCAAAGCTCTCCCTCTCCCCTCCTGTGGCTTCCAGCAACTGGTCACAGGGCCTGGCTCCTGCACGCACTCCTGACAGAAAGTCTTTCTCTCTTTCTGTGTGTGAGTGTGTGTGTGTGTGTGTGTGATTGAAGCAGCAGCTGGTTGATGATCTTGACAGACCCATGAAATATGCATCAGGAGCATCAGGAGGATCAAAGAAGGTGCCTGAGATGCATCCTGCATTTTGACACCTCAGTTAGCAGCAAATTAGCTCATCATTTATCTCCTCCAAGCAGAAAGGCTGCCTGCTTGCAACCAGGAGGCTGCCTCTGCCCACCCACCCCTCCTCCTGGGAAGACCACAAATGCAGCAGAGGCACATTAGCTAAGGGTGAAGCTGCCTGCTGGGCCATAGCCAGCCTCTGAGCACCTGGTGCTGATGGAGGAGAGTGCGGGAAGGGCAGCAAAGGGATATGCCAACAGCAGGACACTGAACGGATCGCGGCCTAATGTTTCGTGGCAATGAAACTTAGCGTGCCTAAAACAAACAAAAGCTACTTAAGGCCACAGATTTTTATTCTCCCCTTCTTTCGGATATAGATCTTCACTCACCCTTCTTCCAGGGTGGGGAGGGGGCAACCATTTTTGGGTTCATCTCCAGTGCCAAAACGGCCCTGAACGGCCTCAGCCCAGTAGACCTGAAGGAGCGTCTCCACCCCCATCATTCTGCCCAGACACTGAGGTCCAGCTCCTTGGGCCTTCTGGCGGTTCCCTCCCTGCGAGAAGCAAGGTTACAGGGAACCAGGCAGAGGGCCTTCTCAGTGGTGGCGCCCGCCCTGCAGAAAGCCCTCCCTTCAGATGTCAAGGAGATAAGCAGCTATCTTATTTTTAAAAGACATCTGAAGGCAGCCCTGTTTAGGGAAGTTTTTAATATTTAATGCTGTATTGTTTTTAACACTTGATTGGAAGCCGCCCAGAGTGGCTGGGGAAACTCAGCCGGATGGGCGGGGTATAAATGACCAATGATGATGATGATGATGATGTCTTGGGGCATCCCCGCTGAAAAGCCATTACCAACAGGTGGAGACATAGCCGTTTCCCATTCCCGGGGACATGACGTTGTGGGCTGGGAGCAAGCCCTCTCCACTTGCACAGGGCAGAATAGCCCTTGTGTCATTGGAGGGTCCTCAGCCACGTCATCCCTAGTTCGTCCAATCCGAAAGGTCTGGGGGCGTGGCACAGGTTATTGAAAACTGCCCATGGCCGAGGGCTCGCCCCCTTTTTCTCTCTGCTCGGTCAGTTCTCCCTCCCTCCCTCCCTCCCTCCCTTAGGTTAGGCTCTTTATCTCTTGACATTGCTATGGACCTCAGTTGGTCGCCTGTTGAAGGGGCCTGGTAGGAATTTTTTCCACTTGGCAAATTGGCACTGGCCATTTGGTTTTTCACCTACCTCGTAGCAAATCGTCAAAACTTTGTAAGGTTTGGCGGTTAGGCACTGGAGTTTTCGGTGGGAGGGAGGGGAGGTAGTGGCCATCACCTACCCCTCCTAATTCAAGGGAATCCAGGGGGTGTGGTCTCTGTCCGAAGCCCTGGATGGGGGGGGGGCTATGGCCTTGACACGACCCCTAGCAGTGACCCTGGGGGAGTTCCTAGTTCATGTGCATCAGCAGGGCTCCCCCTACTGGTGGTTAACCCTTCCAAGAGTCAAGAGTCAGATATAGTCGTGTGGTTTCCAATGCCTAAGCCAGCAGCACTCACATTCTGTAACCAATAAAGTTGTGGCCTTTTTCGCCCATTAACCTAAAATACTGTTTCATGTGTCTTTATTCCTAGGTTCTTATGTAGGTGAAATCCCTCATCCTTTCAGGTCTTGTTGTGGTCTCCACCCTAGATGGCTTTCAAAGAGGATTAGGCAAATCTATGGAGCAGAGGTCTGTCCACTAGCCGTGATGGTTGTGCTGGGTCTCCATGACTGGAGGCAGCAGCGCTCTTGAATACACCTTGCTGGAAACCACAGGAGGGGAGAGGGCTCTTCTGCCCGAATCTTGCTTGCTGGTTTCCCATTGGGCCGCCCAATTTGTCAACGTGAAGATGCTGGACTGGATGGGCCCTTGGCCCGATCTAGTAGGCACCCCTTCTCACGTTCTCTTTCAGAATGAAACTACCAGGGAACCGGAGGGCAGCTTTCGGCACTGCCTGGATTTCTGCTGGAAAGTTCCTGGCAGCCTCGAGGCTGAAAAAGCAGCTTCAGGGTTAAGCCACCAGATGGCTGCCGGTCATGGTAAGAGCTGAGCTAGGCTGGGGGTCAGCTCAAGGGGGATTTCAAGGCCGTGTGCTCCATTCACCTCTGCTTATGAATTAAGCACCTCGCCGTGTATTTATGACAAGGGAAGTAATAGAAAAGGTAATTTCATGGGTCTTTACCCCTTCACCTCTCATTACTTTGCCCATGAAGACTTAATCAGATACAAAAGGGGGGTGACCTGGTGGAAGCTGGTCTGATGAAGTTAATTCACTGTGACCCACCTCCCATTCGGCTGCATGCTGCTGATCGGTCGTAGGATCGTAGAATTGCAGAATGGCAAGGGAACCCCAAAAGTCATCTAGTCCAACCCTCTGCAATGTTGGATTAGCAGCTAATGCTCAGCAGTTCTACTGTAACCCACAAAGGTAAAGGACCCCTGGATGGTTAAGTCCAGGCAAAGGCGACTATGGGTTGGGACGCTCATCTCGCTTTCAGGCCAAGGGAGCCGGCATTTGTCCACAGACAGCTTTCCGGGTCATGCGGCCAGCAGGACTAAACCACTTCTGGCGCAACAGAACATTGTGATGGAAACCAGAGCACATAGAAACACTGTTTACCTTCCCGCTGCAGTGGTACCTATTTATCTACTTGCACTGGCAATGCTTTCGAACTGCTAGGTTGGCAGGAGCTGGGACAGAGCAACAGGAGCTCACACAGTCACGGGGATTCGAACCGCTGACCCTCTGATCAGCAAGCCCAAGAGGCTCAGTGGTTGAGACCACAGTGCCACCCAACACAGAACTAACAAAGGTTATCGGCAGTGTGGAGGACGGCTCTCCAAATGGCAAGGACATGGCTCTGAATTTCTGCTCTCAAAGGGTTTCTCTAGGCCTTTGAATTTTTACCTGTGTGGGGACAAAATTAACTTCCCACCGAATGCTTTCTTCCACGGGAGCCCTTCTTGTTTCCGCTGCTCGTAAGAGGCACCGTTCTCTTAAGCCTATTTTGGAGGCGTTATAAAGATCCTGGGAAGCCCCCGCTGACGGCCGCGTGGAAACATGAAAGATCTTGACATTTTGTGAATTTAATTGAATACTTTTCTACAAAGAAGCAATTACACTCACGGCATCCCAGATAAGAGCCGTGGCTGAAGGAATACTCGAGACGGTCCTGAAATCTTTTCCCTATTGTCAAGTTCCTCCAGACTCTGAGCTGGACTAAATGCCCATTGTCTTCCCCAGACACAAACCAACGGACGGGTATTCAGAACAACGCTGAATTGGGGCTCTTTGCAGCTTGATCCACAATAATCTTCAGGGCAGAAGAGAAGCTTTGTCCTTCCTCTCTCAAGCAACACTTCATGTTAAATGGCTTGGATGAAGGAATGGAGGGGGAAGCTCATCCAATTGTCACAAGCCACCAAACTGGGAGGGGCAGCCAGTGCTGCAGAAGACAGAACTGGGATTCAGGTTGGCCGCAATAGATTGGAGAACTAGGCCCAAAGCAACAAGATGAGCTTTTTAAGTTGCTGTTGGAGGGCCATCGGTCCTGGAGGCTTTAGCTGAGATTCCTGCATTGCTGGGAGTTGGACTAGATTGCCATTAGGCAATCTCTACAATTCTATGAGTCTATGGTTCTATGTTCAGAGGTGAGTCTAGTCCAGATAAGCCACACTGAGGAGGGTGTGTGTATTCCTTGAACATCAGAAGAGCATCTTCTGGATCAGGCCAGTGGCCTGTTAGGATATAGTTCCGTTCCACCTTAAAAGGAACAGGCATGGCTGTTGTGTGTCACATGCCTGTTTACTTCCAGCACAGGCTTGCTGGGAACTTTGTTGTTGTTGAGTCATTTAGTCGTGTCCACCTCTTCTTGACCCCCTGGACCAGAGCACGCCAGGCCCTCCTGTCTTCCACTGCCTCCTGCAGTTTGGTCAAACTCATGCTGGTAGCTTCGAGAACACCATCCCACCATCTTGTCCTCTGTTGTCCCCTTCTCCTTGCGCCCTCCATCTTTCCCAACATCAGGGTCTTTTCCAGGGAGTCTTCTCTTCTCACGAGGTGGCCAAAGTCTTGGAGTCTCAGCTTCAGGATCTGTCCGTTTGTATATTGCGTTTGCTATGCCGCCGTTTTTTGCTTGGGCACGAAGGGAAGCAGACATGTTTTTCCTTTGTTCCTGATGCTGAATAAACGCCTGTAAATAATGCTTACACATGACTCTGTCTGCCTCTTCCATTGTAAGAAGTTATTCACTCTGCTGATTAGAGAGTGCTCAGCTTCTGAGCATTTCGGAGGCTTGAGTCGCTGATTGATGCTGTTCCGAGAACCGGAGTTCGCCAAATGCCCCGTCTCCCTGGACGCATCCCAACATGGCCCTCCCAGATGCCCCACTGGGAAAACTGAAAGCAGGATTCAAACCCAGAAGCCCTTTCTCCTCCCATGGCTTCCAGCTACTGGTATTCAGAAGCCTTGCTCTCTCCAGCTGTGAAGGGCAGAGCATAGCCATCATTGCTAGGAGCCAGAAATGGTCTCCTCCTCCATGGATTTTTCCAATCCTCCTATAAAGTAATCCAAGTTGGTGGTCATCACTACTACCTCTTGTGGGAGGGAGTTCCATGGTTTAACTATGAGCTGTGTGAAAAAGCCGTTGCTTTTATCTGTCCCAAATCTTCCAAAATACAGCTTCAGTGGATGTCTACAGGTTCCAGGGTTATGGTGTGATAAGAATTTTAAGGTCTTAGATGTATAATAAATGTTCATAAATGTACCAACCAAGCACGTACATAGATCAGCACAGGAAGACCCACTTGAAACCATTTTTGATTCCCAAACTGACCAAATGTTTTCTCTGCAAGGTCAAAGGAAAATGGAATAGCCTCCCCATTGTGTTTTCCTTCACAAATCCTGTCTTAAGGGCACATTTAAGATATGAATAGGGTGTGAGCCTGTGATCTGGTTCAGGAACTAAGTATTGATCATTACAAAAGACTGGCCAGGCTCCTCAGGCAATCCAATCAAGTGACCATTAAACAGGTAACCTGGCAGACAGGAGGTAAACTAAGCACTCAGATTTCTGCTGTAGACCTCCCTTTCTGTGACGTAGGTATGATGTGTCTGGGGGTGGTCTTGGACTCCAGGGCTGGCAATGTCTATATAAGGGTGGACACACCTTTATTCTGGGTCCTCCTCCTTTCCTGCTTGTGAGGGGAGCCCCCTGTTGCAACAGATCAACAAAGATCAGGCTTACAAGCTGCTTTGCTTCTCAATATCCTCTGGTTGGCCTCTGTTATTTTCTCCGACCAATGGAGAACCTGCAAAGGACTCTACAAGGGCTCTTGTGTACCCCATAAGAGAATATGGGCAGATTTCCATTTATTACAATGGGAGAGGGAGGAGGAAAAATATTTTCTCTGAACTAAAAAGTACCAAACTTTCCCCTTGATATCTTGATATTTACTCCTTCTGCTTGGTAATTTGGTTGCCTTTTTCTAAACGCTTTCTGAACCTTTTGCAACTCCACAATATCCTTTTTGAGGAGACCATAACTGCATACAATATATTCCAAATGCAGTCAGACCATAGATTTGTAATTAAGACATTTGCAATTAAGATATTGGTCGCTTTATTTTGGATACAATTCCCAATGATCCCTTGCATGGAATTTGTCATCGGTCATCATTGTGGGGGGACCTTCACGGAGCCCACAATCCCATGCTCCTTACTGATTTGCGAGATGAACATAGAATGGCCTTTCAGTTGACGAATTGGAGTTTTACATACATGAGGCAGCCAACTAGAAAGAGTTCAGAAAGGTATTATGAACAATCATCAAAAGGATACGCTTTGATATATCTGCGTTGTGGCATCTCCCCTGACATCCGACACATTTTTTATTTTTTAAGTACTCTGCAACTTTCTCCATCTTTCTCATTCTCCTGCAACTGGATTTAATAATTGCTGAAAGGTACAGGGAAGAGAACGTTCCTGTTGTCAAGAAAATTGCACCTTAAAGTGGAAGGAGATTCCCTCTGGTGAAGAGACTGATAGCGTTTCTCTTCCACCTGCCCTTGGGTGCCGCCAGCCTCTATTGGACTCTGCCAGTACGTTCTCCACCCAGATCAATGGACCGGTCCCCTAATCCCTCCTGTTTAATTTTAAGTAGTGCTTAATAAAGTGTTTGAAGAGGTCCTCTCCTGACTGCGGCAATTTGTTTTTATTGGCTTGCTAAAAGATTTGAAATGTTTCAAGCTTTGCAGGGAGTTTTTTTCCTCTTGGGCAGCGAACAGACTTTGCCATTGCAAAATTTTATACGGCGCCTAATTAAAGCCAAATGAAAATGCAGAGATGGGATAGTTAAAAATAAATATGCACAGTTTCATATAGATGCTGTCATTACTATTTTATGTTGTATGTCACCAGGAGAGCGTTACCTGAATATTCTCTCCCCCCCCCCCCCAAAAAAATGAATGCATTCTCCAAGAGACCAGCAGGAATTGTTCAGCGTGTGAGCTGGACTGGAGAACACACAGAGGCACAATCCTTAAATCCCCATTTATCTAGGAATATCTAAGGTGTATGGGGTGCAAGGAAGGGACGCGGGTGGTGCTGTGGGTTAAACCACAGAGCCCAGGACTTGCCGATCAGAAGGTCGGCGGTTCAAATGCCCACAACAGGGTGAGCTCCCGTTGCTCGGTCCCTGCTCCTGCCAACCTAGCTCTGGTTCGCCAGAAATGGCTTAGTAATGCTGGCCACATGACCCGGAAGCTGTACACCGACTCCCTTGGCCTATAAAGCGAGATGAGCGCCGCAACCCCAGAGTCGTCCATGACTGGACCTAATGGTCAGGGGTCCCTTTACCTTATGGGGTGCAAGAGGAGGGGCAGCACCTCTGGTTGGGGGATGTGTTGTGCTCAGGGCCAGATTTAGGTTTGATGTGGCCCTCAGCTCCTGAAGGTAATGGGGCCCTTTCTATGTCCAGCTGTCCTTTGTCAACAACAAATTGTCACTGTTTTTTGTGTTGAATATATGCTATAGGGTAATTTATGGACCTCATAGGTATCTCAAGCCATTTGCACATAAGAAAATATATGTTTTATCAAAGTAATTGATAGAGAAAAGAGGAAACCAGTGATATTTTAGGAAGCAGGCTAGCAGGCGGGGCCCATGACTTGCCTCCTAGGAGCCTACACAACACAAAACACTGTTGCTGGGTGTAGGTTTTATTTTATTTGTTTTTTATCATATATTTTGGAAATGTACATCCAGGTTTTTTTCCTTTGTTGTTTTTTTTTGGGGGGGGGAGTGCAGCCCTAAGCTATAGCTTGTTTAGGTGGCACTGTGGTGTAAACCACCACATCAGAAGGTCGGCGGTTCGAATCCCCACGACGGGGTGAGTTCCCGTTGCTCGGTCCCTGCTCCTGCCAACCTAGCAGTTCGAAAGCCTGTCAAAGTGCAAGTAGATAAATAGGTACCGCTCCAGCGGGAAGGTAAGTGGCGTTTCCGTGCGCTGCTCTGGTTTGCCAGAAGCGGCTTAGTCATGCTGGCCACATGACCTGGAAACTGTACGCCGGCTCCCTCGGCCAATAAAGCGAGGTGAACGCCGCAACCCCAGAGTCATCTGACTGGACTTAACAGTCAGGGGTCCCTTTACCTTTAGGACCTGAGAAAGACCAGAATCCACACAATAAACATCATTTAATAAAAAAAAAAATCACTTAATGGCATAATTATGATGGAGACTGCTGTAAATAGAACAACACAGTTTGGAAATCTTCTGTAGCAGAAGGTGTGTACACAAGGATCCAGAAGAAGCGTTTGCCCCCCTTTCTTGCATTATTATTTGCCCTCAACCCACCTGGGATTGGAGAATACATAGCAGCTTCCCCACAATCATTTGGGAACGGGGATCCCAGGACTATCAAATTCAGCTTCAGTGCAAGGGGACGATGACCAAACTTGTCTCCATTTGTTGACATCCTGTGTGGTGTAATGGTGAGAGCATTGGACTAGGACCTGGGAGACCCGGGTTCGAATCCCCACTGGGCCATGAAGCTGACTGGGGGCCAGTCACTGCCTCTCAGCCTAACCTACCTCACAAGGTTGCTGTGGGGATTAAATGGAGGGGAGGAGAACCAGGTCTGCTACTTCAATCTCCTTGGAGGAAAAGGTGAAGTAGAAAGAAAGAAAGAAAGAAAGAAAGAAAGAAAGAAAGAAAGAAAGAAAGAAAGAGCATGTCTGCTGGTGGCAAACAAGGCTGACAAGCCTGAATTCTCTTCCATACAGAGATTCCCTGCACATAGAAGATTAGAGTGTCAGGGTGGAGGGCTCAAGTCTAGCCCTGACAGCTTAGATTTCTACATGGAAATAATTTTTCATTTTGCATCTGAGGAGCATTTGTCCTCATGACTCCCTGCCTGCCGTCCAGACCCGAGAGGACGGCCTCAGTCCTGGGTTAGTATTGGAAGTCCTATTCCATCCAAGAAGCAAGTGCATTTTTTTTCTAAACTGCAGCACGTAGTTAAGGTCTTTTGCTGGCTTAGCAATCAAACGCTCTCTCTCTCTTTACCTAGAATCCAAAAAAGGGGGGGGTGTAACCTGATTATGTTTGAAGTCTGTGATGTAAGATACAGCCAGAGCAGCAAAGTGGTTGAAATTAGAGTCTGATAAGTTCAGGGGTTTTTCCCCCTCTCCCATAGATCCATAAATTAAAGTTTTTGAAAAAGCCTTTGATGCTAAAACCAGTCTCAAAAATGAACCGTACAGTCACTCACATGAAAGAATTTTGAAAGGCCTTGAAAGCAATAGCTCCCAGAAAACGTTTCGAGTTATTTCAATCCCTTCCTCTCTCTCTCGGGAGTGTTTATATTTACAAGGCTCGGCTAGAAGGTCCACAATGTACAAATTAGCCCCAACCTGCAGCCCAATTCTGGCTTACAGAGAAAGCCCTTGGAGGGGGCAGAACGAAATTCTCCTTTGGATCCCTCTTCCCCTACCAAGACCGGAACAGTTCTGAAATAATTGCACTCCACACATCCTAACAGGCATGTGGGTCCATGAGGGCTTTTCCAGATTAGAATTGAGGCACCACAGTTGGAGGAAGCAATGTTTCTGACTGCCCATTGATCTTGTGTTCGAATCCTGATTGCAGGTTCCCCATAATGGGAATCTGGTTGGCCAATGTGAGGACAGGAGGCTGGACTAGATGGGTCCATGGCCCTGATCCAGCCAGCTCAATTTATGCTCTTCACAGTGTCAGACAGAGGCTTCTGGTTAATGTGCAAACAAAACAGTGAGGGAATGGTTTGCTTCGGCCCCCGATATCATTCATTCAGTCATTCATTGGAATTACAACCTGCTCTTCAAAAACGATGTTTCCAGGTTGCTATATATTTGCTGCCTTTGTACACGGGGGACCCATTTGCGCTAACAGCCACTGCTAGATCTCTCTCCCCCATTAATTTGTCTAATATTTTTTTTAAAGCCCGTCTTGTGACCACCAACACTTCTGGTATCTCGGCATCCCAACAGCTTGTTACATAGACAGCGAGGAGCTAATTCCTCTTTTGTCTGCTGCCAATCATCACCGGACAAGAAGCTACAGTTAGAACTGGAAAAGGAACAACTGATTGGTTCAAAATTGGGAAAGGAGTATGACAAGGCTGTATATTGTCTCCCTGCTTATTTAACTTATATGTAGAATTCATCATGCGAAAGGCTGGGCTGGATGAATCCCTAGCCGGAATTAAGATTGCCGGAAGAAACATCAACAACCTCAGATATGCAGATGACGCAACCTTGAAGGCAGAAAGTGAGGAGGACTTAAAGAAGCTTTTATTGAGGGTGAAAGAGGAGAGCGCAAAATATGGTCTGAAGCTCAACATAAAAAAAAACTAAGATCAATTGATGCTTTTGAATATGGTGCTGGAGGAGACTCTGGAGAGCCCCATGGACTGCAAGAAGATCCAACCTCTCCATTCTGAAGGAAATCAGCCCTGAGTGCTCACTGGAAGGACAGATCCTGAAGCTGAGGCTCCAAGACTTTGGACACCTCATGAGAAGAGAAGACTCCCTGGAAAAGACCCTGATGTTGGGAAAGATGGAGGGCACAAGGAGAAGGGGACGACAGAGGACAAGATGGTTAGACAGTGTTCTCGAAGCTACAAACATGAATCTGACCAAACTGAGGGTGGCAGTGGAAGACAGAAGTATCTGGCGTGCTCTGGTCCATGGGGTCACGAAGAGTCGGACACGACTAAACGACTAAACAAGAACAATTATCACGGCTGCCAAATGGATGAAGGCACATCTGCAGGAGAACTGTTCCAATGAGTCAGACAAGGGAGAACGAGAGCCACTTGCCCCATTGGTGTGGGTGCCATTCCACCACCCCCCACCCACCCACCCAGCCTGCATTGAGAGGGAGTGTGATGACTTTGGCTTCATCTGCCCCCAGTAATGGTCATAGAATAACAAAATGTTAGAGTTGGAAGAGACCCCAATGGTCATTTAGACCAACCCCCTGCAACTTGGGAAGACTGGAAATTTGCCATCTCTGCTGGTGCTTGCTGAGCCCCTTCTGTGGGGCCTTCAGCAATTTCTCCTGACTCTCTCTTTAGAGTCTGACTGGATGGTCCTGGCTGGCACTCACCGGCTTCTAGCTGCTGCCTCTGTTGACTCTCAGGTCCCGCCTGGCTCTGCAACTGGTGTAGCTGCTCTGTGAGTCGCCTACTGTGGTCCTCTAGCAGTTCAAACTGTTCCAGTAGCCGATGCTGAGTGCTTTCCTGATCCTCAGACCCTAGCTGCAGTTACAGTTACAGCTTGCCACCAACTGCTCCAACGTACAGCCACTGGCTCCGTACACCACCAGGACTCACCAGCTCCCTGCTGAGATGCTGTCAGTCGTTTTGCACTCTGCACATGCTCAGAAACACTGGGCCCATAACCTGTCAGTGTTTGTAAAAAGCAAAAAAAAAGGGTTCTGACCTCCCTTTGTTGCCTCAGCCTGGTCCTCGGACCCTTGTCGGCATAAAAGAGTACTTTCTGCTTTTATTCTTAAAATCTTTCTGCAAAAGCGACTGACCAACTGTACAAACCTCAACACTACCAGCTTTCACTAACCAACCAACCAACCCAACCAACAACAAGCTAATATTTCTCACTCTATATATACAGCCCGGTGCAGGCCGCTGACTCATGCTGACCCAGCTTTTTAAAGCATTAAAGAAACAGCGCCCAATTTTTAGCCGTGACAATTTATTTATTTTTAAATAATAATAATTATAATAATAATTTATTTATACCCTGCCCTCCCCAGCCAAGACCGGGCTCAGGGTGGCTAGCACCAAATATAAAAACAATATAAAAACAACATTAAAATACCTTATTTTTTGCCCCATAGGGCGCCCAGGCCCATAGGACGCACCTAGTTTTTTTTGTGGGGGGGAAATAAAGATAAAAAAAATTATTTCCCCCCCAGGCGCGGGGCTGGGGCGGGGGAAGCCCAAGCTTCCCTCAACCCCAGCCCCCAGAACAGGCAGCTCTCTGCAAGCCTTGGGAGACCAGCGCAACTTCCCGCCGGGATCCCACGCCTTGCAGATATCTGCCTGAAGCCCAAACCAGGTCGGGGAACAGTGGGATGGTGGCACTCCGCCTCCCCGCTGTCCCCCGAGCTTGTGGGGCTGGCGGCAGGGAGAAGTGTGCTTCTCCCCACCGCCAGCCTCCAAACCAGGTCAGGGAACCGAACCCCGGGGCGCGCTGTGCGTGCCCCTGGCTTTGAGATGCAGGCTGCTATCCGCAAGCCTTGCATGACCGGGGGAACTCCCGCCGGGCGCGCAAGGCTTGCGGAGAGCTTCCTGAAGCCTGGAGAGCGAGAGGGGTCAGTGCGCACCGACGCCTCTCGCTCTCCAGGCTTCAGCGAAAGCCTGCATTTGCCCCATAGGACGCACACACATTTCCCCTTCATTTTTGGAGGGGGAAAAATGTATCCTATGGGGCAAAAAATATGGTACAACATAAAAACATTAAAATGCAGCCTCATTTCAGTGGAACTGAAATCAAAAACTTTTGGGGGGATGAAAACATCAAATCTTCACCAAGGCTAACTATCCAGACTGGTCCTACATGGGCCAGAAAAAAGCCAGGGAAGTCCCCAAATAGGAATTCCATCACAGAAGGAAAAGGAAAGAGGGGGAGGGGATCAAGTTGATTCCAAGCCAAAGGCCAGGCGGAACAAATCAGATCCTGCAGGGCCCTGGTCTCATGAGACAGAGCGTTCCACCAGGCCGGAGCCAGAGTTGAAAAGGCCCTGCCTCTGGTTGAGGCTAATCTGACTTCCTTAGGGCCCGGGACCTCTAGGGTGTTGCTAAAAAATGACTTTAATTGAAGAAGAAGAAGAAGAAGAAGAAGAAGAAGAAGAAGAAGAAGAAGAAGAAGACATGCATAGTTGCATAGGCTTACAAACTTGGTTTCATATTAACATGTAACTTAATAAAATAAAATGAGAACAGTCAAAATAATACCAATTTAAACTTACAGGCAAGGACGGATGCCAGAGTAATTTCCATTACAATATAATGTTCAATGACATATAGTGTTCAGACTGGTGAGTAATAGTTTGTGCCAATAATAATCTGAACATATGCATTTCAGTGTCCATTCTTTTTGTTATTGGTTACATAAATCTACAATTTTACGATTCTGTGAAAGGGTTGGGACCAAACCAGCAACAGGCTGAGGCAGATAGGAGGCACGGACACACAAACACACACACACACACAAACACACACACACACACAGACACACACACCACAAGGATGCTCTGCAAGCTTCATGGCTGGCTCTAGGGTACCCATTGGCACGGCACTGCGAAGTCTTATTGCAGCGATTTCATTGCTGTTTGCAGGTTGTTGTGAACCACCTTGGAGCTGTTTGACTAACAGACAGAAAACAAATATGCTAAATAAATATATAAAAGACGAGGGGATTTGGGTAATATTTCATCATCCTTGAAAGCAAATTTTTGCTCCTAGTTTTTTTGCCAGGAAACATTTGCTGCTCCAAACCTTTTTTAAGCTCAATGGTTGCATTTCCTGAACTGAAGAGAGGCATATTTGGAACTCAGAACCAGCCACCACCTTTGCACTGTCCTGTTCACTAAGAGCAATGTTTGCTTGAGCTTTTCTTTCTTTCTTTCTTTCTTTCTTTCTTTCTTTCTTTCTTTCTTGCTTTCTTGCTTTCTTGCTTTCTTCTCTCTCTCTCTCTCTCTCTCTCTCTCTCTCTCTGTCTTCCTTTCCTTTCCTTTCCTTTCTTTCTGTGACTGGGACTTCTAATCAAGTGTGCAAGCCACGGAATAAAATATGCCAAACAGATGGCTTTTTGTTCGTAATATTTCTTCCTCTTCCAAGACGGAAAGCAGGCAATTTTGAAGACACACATACAAACCCACCGAGCGCTGCTCCCACGCAGAATTGCATTTGCAACCACATTGCCAGCCATTAACGGCATTCTCAATACACCACCAAGCAGCGACAGGAGTGCAGGTGAAATAAACAAACGGGAGATTTTCACTACAATTTGTTGGCAGAGCCATCAGAATTGCTTTCAACTGTTTCACCTTCAAGGATTCTGAATATTAAAACTGCTTTCGGAGCCAGTGCTATTCTGGAAACATCAAAACACTTTACACAAACGGTTTCCGAGCACAAACAGGAGACAAGGCCCTGGAACAGTTTGCAGCTCTCCTGGCGGAGATTGTCACCACCACCACAAGTCCTTGGTATCATTCTTCTTCCCTCTGCACTACTGCAGAAGGAAGCCTGGATTAAGGGGGTTGGAGGCCCTGGTGAGGTTCCAAAAATAGCCAGCCTCCCCCTTCCCCCATGAAGGTGGCAGAAAAAGAGTCTTGCAGTACCTTAAAGAATAGCCTTTTCCCAATGGCACATGTTTTCATTGTCTGCTGGGCACAATGTCTACTGGATCACTCAAATCCACACCCTCAGAGAACTCTAAAACATCAGCTATATAGGATCTTCAAGAACATAAGAAGAGACCTGATGGAGCAGGTGAATGAATGACTTATCTAGACCAGCATAGTCTTCTGACAGTGGCCAACCAGATGCCTCTTCTGGGCAACCCACAAGCAGGATTTAAGCACAAGAGCCCTCTCACCTCCTGCAGTTTCCAGCAACTGGTCTATAGAATTGTAGAATGGTAGAACTGGAAGGGACACCAAGGGTCATCCAGTCCAACCCCCTGCAATGCAGGAATCACAGCTTAAGCATCCGTGACAGATGGCCACCCAACCTCTGCTTAAAAACCTCCAGTGAATGCGAGGCCACCATCTTCCAAGAGAGTCCACTCCTCTGTCAGACAGCTTCCTGCCAGAAAGTCCTTCCAGATGTTTAGTCAGAGTTTTCTTGTAATCTGAATCCATTGGTTCGGGTCCTCACCTCTAGAGCAGCAGCAGAAAACAAGTGTGCTCCATCTTCCATGTGATGGCCCTTTAGACGTTGGAAGACAGCTGCTAGATCACCTCTCATGCTCCCGAGAAGCATTCAGAAGCATTGCTGTCCCCAACTGCAGAAGTACAGTGGTACCTCTGGTTAAGTACTTAATTCGTTCCGGAGGTCCGTTCTTAACCTGAAACTGTTCTTAACCTGAAGCACCACTTTAGCTAATGGGGCTTCCTGCTGCCGCTGCGCCACTGGAGCACGATTTTTGTTCTCATCCTGAAGCAAAGTTCTTAACCCAAGGTACTATTTCTGGATTAGCGGAGTCTGTAAGCTGAAGCGTATGTAACCTGAAGCGTATGTAACCCGAGGTACTACTGTAGAGCACTGCCATCATGATTAGTAGCCACTGATAGTCCTCTCCATGAATGTTGTCTAGTCCTCTTTCAAAGCCACCCAAGATGGTGGACATCATTGCCTCCTGGGAGAGGGAGTTCCACCATTTAACTATGTGCTGTGTGAATAAGAGCTTTCTTTTACCTGTCCTGAGGCCATGAAGAAGTCATGCTGGTTCTTCTATAGCCAATACTATTCCCCAGGTCATCCCTAAATCATTTCCGTCCCATTGGCCACTTTGGTTCTTCAGGCATGGAAGCTGATCTTAGGGACAAGTTACATGCTTTTTATAGAGCTTCAGAAATTTCACATTTGAGTTCTTAAAAAAAACAAGTCCTGGATTGAGTCAATATATTTCTCTCTCTGGCTTGATATTATTTACCTTGACTACAGGATTTCAAACAGGCTGAGGAGATGCCCTACCTGGAGATGCCCTCAGGGACCTTCACCTTCCTTCTTTGACTCTGCCTCTTAACACACAGGCTGTTGATCGATCCCCAAGCATTCTGGAGAGATCTGACACACAAACCCTGGCTTTCTCTTCCTACTTCCTTTTGACCAATCCCCTCCTTTGGGGAACATTCCTCATTTATTTATTTATTTGGCACATTTAGAATCATAGAATCATAGAGTTGGAAGAGACCACAAGGGCCATCGAGTCCAACCCCCTGCCAAGCAGGAAACACCATCAGAGCACTCCTGACATATGGTTGTCAAGCCTCTGCTTAAAGACCTCCAAAGAAGGAGACTCCACCACACTCCTTGGCAGCAAATTCCACTGTCAAACAGCTATTACTGTCAGGAAGTTCTTCCTAATGTTTAAATGGAATCTTCTTTCTTGTAGTTTGGATCCATTGCTCCGTGTCCGCTTCTCTGGAGCAGCAGAAAACAACCTTTCTCCCTCCTCTATGTGACATCCTTTTATATATTTGAACATGGCTATCATATCACCCCTTCACCTCCTCTTCTCCAGGCTAAACATGCCCAGCTCCCCTAGCCGTTCCTCATAAGGCATCGTTTCCAGGCCTTTGACCATTTTGGTTGCCCTCCTCTGGACACGTTCCAGTTTGTCCCAGCTTCCCCTACCCCAGGAGCTCAAGTTGGCCTGCATAGTTCTCCTCATCCTCATCTAATCCCCACAGCAACCTTGTGAGGTAGGTTAGGCTGAGAGGCAGCGACTGGGCCCCCTAGGTCACCCAGGGAGCTATAATAATAATAATAATAATAATAATTTATTATTTATACCCTGTCCATCTGGCTGGGTTTCCCCAGACACTCTGGGCAGCTCCCAACAGAATTAAAAGCACAGTAGAACATCAAACATTAAAAGCTTCCCTAAACAGGGCTGCCTTCAGATGTCTTCTAAAAGTCAGATAGTTGTTTATTTCCTTAACATCTGATGGGAAGGCATTCCATAGGGTGAGTGCCACTACCAAGAAGTGGACTTCATGGCCCGGTGGCTATTTGAACCCGGGTCTCCCAGGTCCTAGTCCAACACTCTCACCATTACATTACACCACACAGGAGGTCAACAAATGAAGACAATTTTGGCCATCGTCCCCTTGCACTGAAGCTGGATCTGACAGCCCTGCGATCACTCTTCTCAACTGGTTGTGGCAAAGCTGGTGTCTATTATTCAGCCCCAGGCAAGGTGAGGACAAAATCATTAGTCTAATAATGCAAGAAAGGTGGGCAAACACATCTTCTGGGATCCATGTGTGCTCACCTTCTGCTGCAGAAGATTTTCAAACTGCGTTGTTCTATTTACGGCGCTCTCTGTCATAATTACGCCATTAAGTGATGTTGTTTATTATCGGAAGGTAATGACAGGCACATGGAAAACAAACAGATCCCACCTGTTCATTTCGGAAGAGGGCTTGGGGAAATCTCCTTCTCTGATGCCTTTGCCAACTGAGGGCAAGTTCCATCCCTGCAAGGAAGAAGATTAACTCTGAAAGCAGGCCGGCACAGTCCGTTGTTCCATCCAGGGCCAAGGGAGAGATGGGCAGCCGTCAAGGGTGGAGAAATGTGCTCTGCCAACACCACTCTATCAACTGGAATAAATAGGACAAGGTTTGCATATCTTTCTATAACAAATATCGACTTTGTTGTGTTTGTTGTGAGAAATAAAGAACATCAATAATTATTTGCTTTAACGTTCCGTAATAGACTGTGTGCCTTCAATAATGTTCGCCTATAACAATTAAAACCTACATTCTGATGGCCAAGCTGATAAAGCTCATCTTCCGGCCGAGCCTTCGGAATCGCCTCCTGACGAATAATTAACGACCTGAGCCTTTGATGAGGCTCCAAGGCACATTCCCGCATTCAGCAGAGTTTCCAGCACAGGAAAGAGACGAGAGGTTTGGGCTACATTGCTATGCTTTATTTCTTACTACGCAGAAAGCATAGAAATCTTCTCTCTATGAAAACAGAGAGCAACAGAACAAAGGAGCAGGAAACCACTAATGTCACATCCCGTCTCCCGTGAGACTTCCAACAGCCTGGAAGGTCTCTGGAATGTAAACAGAGTCCTGTGACTCCAAGCAGCTGCTCAGTGGCAAACAGAAACTAACAGCCATATACTTCTTCCCTTAAATAACTTTCCTTAGTAATCTGTCATGGATGCTTTGGTTGAGATTCATAGAATCATAGAATCATAGAGTTGGAAGAGACCACAAGGGCCATTGAGTCCAACCCCCTGCCAAGCAGGAAACACCATCAGAGCACTCCTGACATATGGTTGTCAAGCCTCTGCTTAAAGACCTCCAAAGAAGGAGACTCCACCACACTCTTTGGCAGCAAATTCCACTGTCAAACAGCTCTTACTGTCAGGAAGTTCTTCCTAATGTTTAGGTGGAATCTTCTTTCTTGTAGTTTGGATCCATTGCTCCGTGTCCGCTTCTCTGGAGCAGCAGAAAACAACCTTTCTCCCTCCTCTATGTGACATCCTTTTATATATTTGAACATGGCTATCATATCACCCCTTAACCTCCTCTTCTCCAGGCTAAACATGCCCAGCTCCCTTAGCCGTTCCTCATAAAGCATCGTTTCCAGGCCTTTGACCATTTTGGTTGCCCTCCTCTGGACACGTTCCAGTTTGTCAGTGTCCTTCTTGAACTGTGGTGCCCAGAACTGGACACAGTACTCCAGGTGAGGTCTGACCAGAGCAGAATACAGTGGCACTATTACTTCCCTTGATCTAGATGCTATACTCCTATTGATGCAGCCCAGAATTGCATTGGCTTTTTTAGCTGCCGCGTCACACTGTTGGCTCATGTCAAGTTTGTGGTCAACCAAGACTCCTAGATCCTTTTCACATGTACTGCTCTCAAGCCAGGTGTCACCCATCTTGTATTTGTGCCTCTCATTTTTTTTGCCCAAGTGCATCCTGCTAGATGATCCTTGCAGGGGCAGAGCAAGGAGTGTGCAGTGTGCGCAGGCCGCCCCAGGTGTTACCTCTGAGGCGGGTGACAAAATGCTGTGCGGCTCTCAACGTCTGTGAGAGACGCTGTTGCATTGGCGCGCGCAGGCTTCCCGCTGCCGAAATGTCTGCACGCCGCCTCCCAGCCGTAGTGCGGCAGGCAGATTCCTCATCGCAAGGCATGCAATCTCCGCAAAAAAGCCTCAACAATCTCCTGGCTCCCTGAAAAAGCTCAACGCAGTCCCCCCCCCCCCAAAAAAATGAAATATAGTCAAACCATTTTTTGCAGGCAAAAAAACCAAAACATTCAAAGCTGGGGAGCATGACCAGAAATGTTCTGCACCGGATACCACCTGACCTTGCTCCACCACTGGATCCTTGGGATCCTTTCCAACTCTACCATTCTATGATTATACTTATGCTTTTTGTGTTTATTTTTGTGAACAGAACTGGGAGGAATAATAGAATTGTAGAGATGGAAGGGACCCCAACGGTCAACCCCCCAGACCCTGAGATCACCTTCTTAGTTTGCCTCCTCCACATGAGGTCTGGAGGGTGACAAAACAAGAACGGGCCTTTTCTGTGGTGGCTCCCTGTCTGGAATGCTCTCCCCAGAGAGGCTCGCCTGGCACTTTTATTATATATTGTCAGATGGCAATGGTGGTTGCTCATGAGCAACCAGTCAGGACTCCGACCTGTCTTCTACAGGTTTTATTTTGGTGCAAAACTATTTACAGTGCAGAGCCACAAGTTCATGTCTGCCTCAGTTGCTAGCAGAATCCGGGAGTGGTCATTTCTGGGACCTCCCCCAACATAAGAACTTCGTCACCCCCAGCCTTTTCCTGCCTTCTTTGCGTTTTACACCTCTGCGCAGGGTGGGCAACGGAAGGGGCGTGCTTCCCTCCTGGCCTGGCCAGGAGCGGTGCTGAGGCTCCCAGCAGCATCCTCTGCTCCCTTCCCCTCTTCCCCACTGGAGGTGGGGCTTTCCCCACCGCAGGAAGAGGAACTGCTTCGCAAGATTTTTGGAGGTTCCCTGTAACCCATCTGCCCCTCTGCTTCCCTACCCTGTTCCGATGGCAGTAAAGGTAAAGGGACCCCTGACCATTAGGTCCAGTCATGGCCGACTCTGGGGTTGCGGCGCTCATCTCGCTTTATTGGCCGAGGGAGCCGGCGTGCAGCTTCCGGGTCATGTGGCCAGCATGACTGAGCCGCTTCTGGCGAACCAGAGCAGTGCACAGAAAAGCCGTTTACCTTCCTGCCGGAGTGGTATCTATTTATCTACTTGCACTTGATGTGCATTTGAACTGCTAGGTTGGCAGGAGTTGGGACCGAGCAACAGGAGCTCACCCCATCACGGGGCTTCGAACCGCTGACCTTCTGATCGGCAAGCCCTAGGCTCTGTGGTTTAACCCACAGCGCCACCCGCGTCCCTCTCCGATGGCAGTACCCTGACATATATTGTTAGGCACCAAGTGAAAACATTTCTCTACAACCAAGCCTTTGGCTGATTAAACAATCTCTACCTTTCTAAACTGTGTTATTTGTGTTTGTTAATATGGTATATGTTTTTGCGGCTTTATATTGTAAACTATCCTGTGATCCTCAGATCAAGGGTGGTATAGAAATGTAATTAATTAATCGATCAATTACTAATCCAGTCCAACCCCCTGCAGTGACGGAATCTCAACTCAAGCATCCCTGACAGACCTCTGCTTGAAAATCTCCAGTGAAGGAGTGTTGACCAACTTCCGAGGAGAAATGTTGACATTATTGTTATTATTTTATTTATTAAAGTGGTGTGCTGCCCTTTGGGGACGCGGGTGGCGCTGTGGATAAAACCTCAGTGCCTAGGACTTGCCGATCGTATGGTCGGCTGTTCAAATCCATGCGGCGGGGTGAGCGCCCGTCTTTCGGTCCCAGCTCCTGCCCACCTAACAGTTCGAAAGCACCATTAAAAAGTGCAAGTAGATAAATAGGTACCGCTTTATAGCGGGAAGGTAAACGGCGTTCCGTGTGCTGCTCTGGTGCTGGCTCGCCAGAGCAGCGATGTCACACTGGCCATGTGACCCGGAGGTGTCTCCGGACAGCGCCGGCTCCCGGCCTCTTGAGTGAGATGAGCGCACAACCCTAGAGTCGGACACGACTGGCCCGTACGGGCAGGGGTACCTTTACCTTTTTACTGCCCTTTAGCCATCTCAGGACAGTTCACAATGTAAAAAATACAGGATAAAAAACACAAAATACGTAATAAGAACAAGAACAAACTAAACCAATAAGCCCTTCTCCTCCACCATACACTGGGTGGTTTGTGTAATATATGTGTTGCAACAAACTCTGCACAGTAGAATTGCATCTTATGCAGGGGATTGACTCCAAGTATATGCAAAGAGGCATATACTTGAACTTCCCCCATGTGGGTATCCTTACCCTTCTGAAGTCAGGCACAGCCTGCTCCATGCGTTGACTCTGGCATGCTCACGCGAGATCTCGTTGTGCCGTTCCTAGGCGTCCGGGGCCAGTGCCCTGAAAGAGCCTTGCTGGGCAACCAAGGCAGAGAGCAGAAAAGCTATTTTCACACAGGGAAAACATTGCATGCATTTAATCTCCTCAGTGTCAACCAGCTGGCCTTCAACTGCCAAGGCTGAAAATGCATGTGTCAAATGGTCCTAAGGTGTGATCGTACTGCATTAACCATTTCCTTGCATTCTCCTTTTCAAAGCTGAAGCAGCTGCTGGGTTAGACTGGGCAGGTTGTTCTGAGCCCCAGAAAAGGTTGTGAATCTGCCTCCCAAAAGCCCCTTCACTTGCTCAAGTGCAGAAGATCTTGAACACAGAAGGATACGATATGATAATCTTTATTGTCATTGTCCCATACAGAACAAAGAAATTGAAAAAGTCTACATCAGACATTCAAAAACCAACAAGCTATCCCAGTCTGGTTAGCCCCCTGAAAACTCTGATACCCCATAATTGAATACAATGTACTCCCATAGAGACTCCTTACAGTTTTTAAAACCAAAATCGCATTTGGATAGAAACTTTCTCAGGCGGCTAGTCCTAGTCTTTATAACTCTGTACCTTCTTCCAGAAGGCAGACGCTGAAAGAGAACATTTCCGGGGTGCGCACCATCCTGCGCTATCTCTGCAGCTTTCTCATGGCACCTGGAAGCATAGATTTGATCCAAGGTGGGAAGAGTGCACCCAATTATTCTCTCCGCAGTCTTTACAACCCTGGACAGCATTGTTTTTTCCCTGACCAATGGATGGAGGAACATGCATTTGCTTTTCTTTCTACCTTGGTTTTTAGTGAGTTCACCACCAAGTTTCTAAAATGAAAAGTGTAAGCTCTGTGTCTGCCTGCATGAATCATAGAATCATGGAGTTGGAAGAGACCACAAGGGCCATCGAGTCCAACCCCCTGCCAAGCAGGAAACACCATCAGAGCACTCCTGACATATGGTTGTCAAGCCTCTGCTTAAAGACCTCCAAAGAAGGAGACTCCACATCCTTCCCTAAACCTGAAAGATATTCTTCCAAATCTCGACTGATTATGATTCGACTGTTGTGATGTGTTCTACACAGGGGCAGAGATTATAATTTTGCCTATTCGGGCATTGCAAATCTGTCCTCCTGTGTTTCAATGTGCCCTTGCTCAAATGAAATAATCTTTTTTTTTACCGTGATTTTGCTCCATATTGACCCAGAGCAGACTTCAACGTATAATTAGCAGAGCAAATGCTCAAACACGGTGCAGGGTTCCCAAAAAAAACAACTCAAAGGCAATCAGCTTCATTGCTGAAGACAAATGAGCATAACAGTCACAAATCCAAGTCTTCAGGATGGGTGCAGTCCTTAAGAAACCCAGTTGCAGCAGAATTAACTGAAACTTACAATAAGACCAAAACTTTAGCACTAAGCATACTATATAGTACAGACCACCACACCAGAAGGAAAGAGAGACAGAAAGTGAAAACCAGGCACCTTCTGGCCTGTTCTTATAGTCAGCATGACCTTCAAGAAAGAGATAACAGAACCCGAATCAGCTTCTCTGAAGGAATAAGCCAAACATCAGGAACCTTCTGCTTGTTTCCAGGCAGAATAGAAACTTACTTGTCAGCTAGAAACTTCCAGCTAATATCACACAGAGAAGCTTCCAGAACCTTCTTGAATCAATTAGAATAGGAAAGATCTCTGCACTTTAAGCCAATACTTTCTGTACCAAAAAATGCAAACCTAACATTTTTGTGTCTATTAGTTGGAATACTTTGTTCTTTTAATTTACAGAAAAATGCGTTTTGGATAACGAAAAACTAAACAGATTTTGGGGGGGGGGTAAGGAAAATTCCATGCAGCTGGAAGTAAGAGTTCCCCACATTTTAAAAGTGTGTTTGTTTAGTAGTTTTGTTCTGTTCTGTTCTGTTTTTTGCCACAGTATGGAGTCAATCTCATGGGGAAATCATACATGTCCACCTTACATGAAAGCAATGCCCCTGTCCATGTGTAGAGAAGCAGTCTGTTCTGAGCGCAAGAAGGCAGGTTAAGAGGGCAGAAAGACTTACATGTTATCCTCAGGCAGCTGAGACAGGCCTAGAGTTCAAGAGAAGGAAGAAGGTCAACTATGCCGTTTTCAGGACCAAGGACAGTGCAGGGAACTTGCGTGACGTGGCACCAGATTCTCAGAAGGATGTTGACAAACTGGAAGGTGTGCAGAGGAGGGTGACCAAGGTGATCAAGGGTCTGGAAACCAAGATTTATGAAGAATAGTTGAGGGCGTTGGGGATGGTTTAGCCTGGATAAGAAGAGGCTGAGCGGAGATATGATAGCCATCTTCAAACATCTGAAGAGTTGTCTCATGAAAGTTGGAGCAAGCTTGTTTTCTGCTCTTGCTCCAGAGCTTGGGGCCCAAACAAATGGTTTCAAGTTGCAAGAAATGAGAGTCTGACTAAACAGCATGAAGAACTTTCTGGTGGAACAGACTCCCTTGGGAGATTGTGGACTCTCCTTCCTTGGAGGTTTTTAAGCAGAGGATGGATGGCCACCTGTCATGGATGCTTTAGTTCAGATTCATGTTTTGCAGCTGGTTGGACTAGATGATCCTAGGGGTCCCTTTCAGCTCTACGATCTCCAAACTATGAATCACCAACAGGTATAAAACTCCTTAAATGCATTTCCCTCCGCAGGCTGGAACAGCATGAGCAATGAATAGTGATTTATATTAAGGAGGAAGACCGTGAAGTCTTGTTAAGCCATAGATGTGCCTTAATCATATCACAAGAACCAAACTGATGGAACCAGAAGACTGAGTAACTCGGCGGATTCTCTGGGAATACAGAGCAGCCTCGTGCCTTCGGTACAAAAGTCTGGGAAGGCTCACGGCAAGATGCTGCTTCCTTCTGCAACTGAAAAACTGTGTCGGCAAAGCCATGGCAGTTGAGCGCAGGAATGTATCTCCTGGCCAAGCCAAGGGTTCAAGTCAAGGAATAATAGCCTGGAAAGGAGAGGGGCACAGACACTTAACAATGCAACCTTGACTGCAGGAAGAGCTCTTGAACCACTTTTGACCCCTTGCAGCAAAAAAACCACCCCTCAACCCTCCTGCAAAAAACCTAAATTCACGCAATGCTGGATATGTTCATTATTTTCATTTCATTACGATGGCCACTGTAGAAAAGGCGCTGGAGCAGATGTCTCCAGCAGCATGGCTTTTCTTCAGATGGTTCCTCCTTAAATTAATTACTAACAATTAATCTGCCGCAGAGATGCCAGATATTTTTTTGGGGGGGGGGGGCTTGTTTCTCACGAAAGGACATTTAGCTGCACTTTGGGCTTGCTTCACATGGAAATAACTCAAATGCCATTTGGAGATCAGCAGGGGGGCTGTGCCTGCAATTAGTGTACAATTTGAAACTCAGATAACTAGATGGATGGTTGGCTGCCTTGGATGGACAGACAGACGCAAAATTATGCCCTAATCCGCAGGGTCTGGTTTACAAAGCTTTTGGCCTTAGATTGGTTTAATTAGGCTTCAAAGAACGACAGGGAAAGGAAGAAAAAAACCTTTTCGGAATTAATTAACGATGAACTCCGAGGGGTACGCCAGAATTACAAGAGCCTGCAGCCTTGAATGTGCTGAGTCTTTTGACTGTAATGCATCATGCAATTAGAGCCCCCGCTCAATCTTCCTTTGGATTTGGAACACAAAGAGAGGGACAAGAAGCTGACCTTTGGAGCTGCTCCAAATTTGCTCATTTATCCAAGCCAAGAACATCAGGAGAGGCCTGCAGCAGCAGCTGGATCAGGCCAGAGGGGGCCAGTCCAGCCCAGCATCCTGTTCTCTCACGGGGGCCAACCAGATGCCCATGTTGGAAGCCTGCAAGCAGGACCTGAGTGCAAGCAGAAGCACACCTTTCACCAGAGAGGAGTTGCTCCAGACCCTTGATGCTTTCCTAGATCTTTTCCAGCCCTCCAACATCCTTTCTGAAGTAAGATGAGCAAAAGTGTAGAGTCACAGAGTTGTGACTAAGGTTCATCTAGTCCAACCTTCTGCAATGCGCACATTATTCAAAGTCAGAAGAAACCACGGATCTGTATCCAGGCATTTAATCTTCAATCCTTTCCCCAGCATGGAATTTGTCTTTTCCACAGCTGCCACACACTGGATAGAAACCATCATGAAGCTGTCCACTACAACCTCAAGGTCTTTTCTTAATCCTTCCACCCCTCCTTAATTTTTTTATTTGCAAATTTAACAATGAGAGAAAAGAAATAATATATGAATAGTATAGTGGTACCTCGGGTTACAGACGCTTTGGGTTACAAACTCTGCTAACCTGGAAGTAGTAACTTGGGTTGAGAACTTTGCCCCAGGATGAGAACAGAAATCACATGGCGGCAGCAGGAGGCCCCATTAGTGAAAGCATGACTCAGGTTAAGAATGGTTTCGGGTTAAGAACGGACCTCTGGCAGAAATTAAGTTTATAAACCAAGGTACCACTGTAATGACCCTGATGTTGGGAAAGATGGAGGGCACAAGGAGAAGGGGACGACAGAGGACAAGATGGTTAGACAGTGTTCTCGAAGCTACAAACATGAATCTGACCAAACTGCGGGTGGCAGTGGAAGACAGACGTGCCTGGCGTGCTCTGGTCCATGGGGTCACGAAGAGTCGGACACGACTGAACGACTAAACAACAACACCACTGTAATGATAATCCACCATAGGTTCACATCAAGAATATAAGTACATAACAACAACAACAACAACAACAACAAATTATTATTATTTATACCCTGCCCACTCTGGGCGGCTTCCAACAAAATATTAAAATACAGTAATCCATCAAACATTAAAAGCTTCCCTGAACAGGGCTGCCTTCAGATATCTTCTAAAAGTCTGGTACAGTGGTACCTCGCAAGACGAATGCCTCGCAAGACGAAAAACTCGCAGAACGAAAGTGTTTTTTGTTTTCTGAGTTGCTTCGCAAGACGAATTTCCCTATGGGCTTGCTTCGCAAGACGAAGACGTCTTGCGCCTTTTATAAAAAAGCTGTCAATACACAGTGGGAAACCGTCAATACACAGTGGTGCTTCGCAAGACGAAAAAATTCACAAGACGAAAAAACTCACAGAACAAATTAATTTCATCTTGCGAGGCACCACTGTAGTTGTGTTTCTCTTTGACATCTGGTGGGAGGGCGTCCCACAGGGCGGGCGCCACCACCGAGAAGGCCCTCTGCCTGGTCCCCTGTAACTTGGCTTCTTGCAGCGAGGGGACTGCCAGAAGTCCCTCAGTGCTGGAGCTCAGGGTCCGGGTAGAACGATGGGGGTGGAGACGCTCCTTCATCCATCTAAAGTGAAGCATTTAGCTTAATGTAAGCACTTTAATGTCCAAATGGGTATCCACAGGATAATGAATCACAGAACCTCCAAGGAAGGAGAGTCCACAACCTCCCAAAGGAGACCGTTCCAATGTTGAATGGCTCTTGTAGTCTGAATGTTCTTCTTAATATTTAGTCGGAATCTCCTTTCTTGCCGTTGGAAGCCAACAACAACCCCAAAGTTTGGCAGTCGTGGAACAACCCCATTGAAGAAGATAGCAGTGGTTACCAAGCCCTCGTTGCTGGTTGCAAAGGGGCTCCCATGACAGCTCATGCCTCAGCCCCCCCCCCCATGTAGATCTCCCCATGTTCACAGAAGGAAAGGAAGAGTGCAAGGTGCAGGAAGCAATAGACAGTGAAATTCATGGAGGAGATGGCTATCAGGGACTGCTAGCCAAAATGCATTAGCCCAAAAATGGGAACAACAGAAGAGCGGCAGATGAAGATGATGGACTTTGCAGAACTGGCAAAACTGACGGGAAGAATCTGGAACGAGCGAGACCAAGCATTCCAAAAGGACTGGAACAAATTTATATTATATTTGAAAGACAACTGCAAGCAATTAACACCACTGGCAGGGTTATCTGAAGATCTGTACGATGAAATTGCAACCTATTCAGGTTGAGTAATATAATATTTCAGGTAATGATACAACAAGGATAGGAAACGAAGCAAATTGTAAAGATGTAAAGTTTAATTTTGTAAACCATCAGACAGGGAGGAGGGGTTAGGCTCAGTTGAGCCAAAGAGATTAAACAAGAGGGTACGATGTTACATAATGTGATTATATATAAAACCAATAAAAACCATTTATTTTATTTTATTTTTAAAAAGGACTACTAGCCAAAATGGCTGTGCTCTGCCTCCACAGTTTAGCTACAGTCCACCATAAAACGTCTCAGATCGGACGATTCCGCTGCAGGAAAATTATTCCTCCAGCAGCAAAGCCCCAAAGAGGCAGCAGAATGCCAGTTTTTGTTTCCTGGTTAGCAACATGCACACACACACACAAACGGCAATTAGCAGAAGGGCCTCCTCTCCTCTGCGGCTCAGTGGCGTATGAAATGCGTGGGCAGGAATTGTTTGAATGCCCCGTGATTGATTTTTGTTTTTCTGCACCGCTGGGTAGTGAGTGATCTAAATCTTACCTTTTATTAACCTGCCTTTCCACTGCAGGCCTAATGAAGCAAAGGGAATGGAGAGCAGAGGGGGAAGAAAAGGGGGGGCCGGCGCTGCATCTTCCTCTCCCAGGGGAGCTGCCGGGGGGGGGGGGGGAGGGCTGTCAAGCTCCACTAGCTGGTCGGGCAGGAAGCGATTAGAGGGTGGGGCAAGGAGAGGGTGGCCCTGACCCCCGGGGAGGAACTCATTTGCAAGATTGTGGGCTGGGGGAGGGGGCAGCTAGAGCAACTAGAGGAGTCAAACTATCTTGTCCATTCCTTATTGATCAATATTTTGGAGGTGGGAACCCTTCCCCCCCACCACCACCTGCCATTGCAAAAAAATAACTATGCTATTCACAGAACAAAAGAGGTCAATTTACAGTTGTTGGCTTTTTTTGTTTTTCTAAAGGAGGAGTCACGGAATCAAAGAATTGAGAGGGGCACCAAAGGGTCATTGATCCCAACCCTGATGCTTCATCAGAATCTCCTTTCTTGTAACCTGAAGCCATTGTCTTGGTTCCTCCCCTCCAGAGCAGGAGAAAACAAGCTTGCTCCGTCTTCCATGTGACAGCCCTTGAGATATTGGAAGAGGGCTCTCATGCCACTTCTCATCGCATACATTTTGCCCCCCTGGGATTCTGAATCCCTATAAATAGGTTTCTCTTCCTTTCTGATAATTGGTGCAGGGTATGGGATGCGGTTGGTGCTGTGGTCTAAACCACTGAGCCTAGGGCTTGCCGATCGGAAGGTCGGCGGTTCAAATCCCCATGACGGGGTGAGCTCCCATTGTTCGGTCTCAGCTCCTGCCCACCTAACAGTTCAAAAACACATCAAAGTGCAAGTAGATAAATAGGTATCGCTCCGGCGGGAACGTAAACAGCGTTTCCATGTGCTGCTCTGGTTCGCTAGAAGTGGCTTAGTCATGCTGGCCACATGACCAAGAAAAACTGTCTGCGGACAAACATCGGCCCCCCCTCAGCTTATAGAAGAAGAGAAGAAGAAGAGTTTGGATTTGATATCCCGCTTTATCACTACCTGAAGCTAACATTCTCCTTTCCCTTCCTCCCCCACAACAAACACTCTGTGAGGTGAGTGGGGCTGAGAGGTCACCCAGCAGCTGCATGTGGAGGAGCAGAGACGCGAACCTGGTTCACCAGATTACGAGTCTACCGCTCTTAACCACTACAAGATGAGAGCCACAGCCCCATAGTCGCCTTTCACTGGAGTTAACCATCCAGGGGTCCTTTACCTTTTATGGGCAGCCTAGAATCATAGAATCATAGAGTTGGAAGAGACCACAAGGGCCATCGAGTCCAACCCCCTGCCAAGCAGGAAACACCATCAGAGCACTCCTGACATATGGTTGTCAAGCCTCTGCTTAAAGACCGCCAAAGAAGGAGACTCCACCACACTCCTTGGCAGCAAATTCCACTGTCGAACAGCTCTTACTGTCAGGAAGTTCTTCCTAATGTTTAGGTGGAATCTTCTTTCTTGTAGTTTGGATCCATTGCTCCGTGTCCGCTTCTCTGGAGCAGCAGAAAACAACCTTTCTCCCTCCTCCATGTGACATCCTTTTATATATTTGAACATGGCTATCATATCCCCCCTTAACCTCCTCTTCTCCAGGCTAAACATGCCCAGCTCCCTTAGCCGTTCCTCATAAGGCATCGTTTCCAGGCCTTTGACCATTTTGGTTGCCCTCCTCTGGACACGTTCCAGTTTGTCAGTGTCCTTCTTGAACTGTGGTGCCCAGAACTGGACACAGTACTCCAGGTGAGGTCTGACCAGAGCAGAATACAGTGGCACTATTACTTCCCTTGATCTAGATGCTATACTCCTATTGATGCAGCCCAGAATTGCATTGGCTTTTTTAGCTGCCGCGTCACACTGTTGGCTCATGTTAAGTTTGTGGTCAACCAAGACTCCTAGATCCTTTTCACATGTACTGCTCTCAAGCCAGGTGTCACCCATCTTGTATTTGTGCCTCTCATTTTTTTTGCCCAAGTGCAATACTTTACATTTCTCCCTGTTAAAGTTCATCTTGTTTGTTTTGGCCCAGTTCTCTAATCTGTCAAGGTCGTTTTGAAGTGTGATCCTGTCCTCTGGGGTGTTAGCCACCCCTCCCAGTTTGGTGTCATCTGCAAATTTGATCAGGATGCCCTTGAGTCCATCCTCCAAGTCGTTGATAAAGATGTTGAATAAGACCGGGCCCAAGACAGAACCCTGTGGCACCCCACTAGTCACTCTTCTCCAGGATGAAGAGGAACCATTGATGAGCACCCTTTGGGTCCGGTCAGTCAGCCAGTTACAAATCCACTGAGTGGTAGCATAGTCAAGACCGCATTTTACCAGCTTCTTTACAAGAATATCATGGGGCACCTTGTCAAATGCCTTGCTGAAATCAAGGTAGGCTACATCCACTGCGTTCCCTTCATCTACCAGGCTTGTAATTCTGTCATAAAACGAGATCAGGTTAGTCTGACATGACTTATTTTTCAGAAATCCATGCTGACTATTGGTGATCACAGCATTCCTTTCTAGGTGCTCACAGACTGTTTGCTTAATGATCTGCTCCAGAATCTTCCCTGGTATTGATGTCAGACTGACTGGGCGATAATTATTTGGGTCCTCTCTTTTCCCCTTTTTGAAAATAGGGACAACATTTGCCCTCCTCCAGTCTGCCGGGACTTCGCCTGTTCTCCAGGAATTCTCAAAGATGACTGCCAGTGGTTCTGAGATCACATCTGCCAGTTCTTTTAATACTCTTGGATGCAGTTCATCTGGCCCTGGAGACTTGAATACATCTAAACTAGCCAAGTATTCTTGTACTATCTCCTTAGTTATTCTGGGCTGTGTTTTCTCTGCTGAATCATTTGCTCCAAATTCTTCAGGTCGGGCATTGTTTTCTTTATCGGAGAAGACTGAGGCAAAGAAGGCATTGAGGAGTTCAGCCCTTTCTGTGTCCCCTGTTTGCATTTCTCCATCTTCTCCTCTGAGTGACCCCACTGTTTCTTTGTTCTTCCTTTTGCTACGAACATACCCATAAAAGCCTTTTTTGTTGCTTTTAACCTCTCTAGCAAGCCTGAGTTCATTCTGTGCCTTAGCTTTTCTGACTTTGTGTCTACACGTGCTGGCTATTTGTTTGAATTCCTCTTTGGTGGTTTCCCCCCTTTTCCATTTTTTGTACACATCCTTTTTTAATCTTAACTCAGTTAAAAGTTCTTTAGATAGCCACCCTGGCTTCTTTAGGCACCTTCCATGTTTCCGTCTCACTGGTATTGCCTGAAGTTGTGCTTTTACTATCTCCCTCTTAACAAACTCCCAGCCATCATGAACTCCCTTTCCTTTTAGTATTACTGTCCATGGGATCTCACCCAGCACTTCCCTAAGTTTTATGAAGTCGGCTTTCTTAAAGTCAAGAAATTGAGTCCTAGTATGCTTGGCTGCTCCTTTCCGCTGTATAGTAAACTTCAGAAGAGCATGATCACTCGCACCTAATGATCCTTCCACTTCTACCCCACTAACCAGGTCATCGACATTGGTTAGGACCAGATCTAAAATGGCTGTTCCTCTTGTTGCTTCTCCCACTTTCTGGACAATGAAGTTGTCTGCAAGGCCAGTGAGGAATCTGTTTGACCTTATGCTCTTGGCTGAGTTTGACATCCAACAAATATCCGGGTAATTGAAGTCCCCCATTACTACTATCTCCCTTCCTTTTGCATGCTTGGCCATCTGTTCCAGGAAGGCATCATCTATGTCCTCCGTTTGGCTTGGGGATCTATAGTAAACTCCCACAATGAGGTCACTGTTATTCTTCTCTCCCTTAATTTTGACCCAAATGCTCTCACTTTGGCTTTGAGGTTCTAAATCTTGGATCTCTTCACAGGTATACACATCCCTGACATATAATGCCACTCCTCCTCCTTTCTTGTCTGGTCTGTTTCTCTGAAATAGATTGTATCCCTCCATTATTACATTCCAATCGTGGGACTTATCCCACCAGGTTTCAGTGATGCCTATTATGTCATATTTAGTTTGCTGTACCAAGAGCTCAAGCTCATCTTGTTTATTTCCCATGCTTTGCGCATTAGTATACAGACATTGAAGTCCATTAATCATTCCCCCGTGTCTATTATTTAAGGATTTTTTCCTCCCACCACCAGGTCTGCGTGCTGTTTGCTCCATTTGGTCTATGACATTTGGATGATCATCTTCATCAGTTGATAGACTCCTACCTTCAGGAGCACTGTCTCCCTCCCCCACATTAGTCAGTTTAAAGCCCTCCTGATGAGGTTTCTGAGATTTTTGGCAAAAACATTCCTCCCAACCGTTGTGAGGTGCAGCCCATCGCTTGCCAGAAGTCCATCTTCCAGAAACTGCAGTCCGTGATCGAAGAATCCAAACCGTTCCTGTTTACACCATTTGCGAAGCCAGCTGTTCACTTCCACTATTTTTCCCTCTCTCCCTGGGCCACGTTGTTCAACTGGGAGGACAGATGAGATGACAATTTGTGCATTTAATTGCTTCAATTTCCTGCCCAGAGCCTCATAGTCTCTTTTGATCTTCTGGAGGCTATTGCAAGCAGTGTCATTGGTTCCCACATGAACCAAGAGGAAGGGGTATTTGTCAGTGGGTTTTATGATTCCTTGCACTCGTTCAGTTACATCTTGGATCTTAGCCCCGGGGAGACAGCACACTTCCCGAGACATCTTGTCAGGCCCACAGATGACTGCTTCTGTTCCCCTCAGTAGGGAATCCCCTATCACCACTACACGCCTCCTCTTAGGTTTGGTCGGGGTTCTTCCGTGAGCTGTCTGTTCCAAGGTCGCCTGCACATTCCCTGAGGACTGACTTTGCTGCTCGCCTTCATATACCTGATCGACTGTAATGAGGGAGAGATCCTCAAATGGAGTCTGCTCTTCGTCTTCCATGCTAGTGGAGAGGACCTCAAAACGATTGTGTATTTCTAAACAATCAGAGCGAACCCTGGGCCTCCTACTTCTTTGAGTCACGTTTCTCCATATATCTGGCTCCTGTGTTGGTGAACTAGCCTCCTTCTCAGGGGAGTCCCCTGTCTCCTCCTTGGTGGAGACGGTGTGCTCTGTTGCTTCCAAGAAGAGCTCCAGCTCTCTAATTCTTTGGAGCGTAGCTACACGTTCCTCCAGTTGCTGGACTTTGTCTTTTAGGAGGGCAATCAACATGCAATTGCTGCACGTAAAGCTGCCTGCAACCTTTGGCAAGATGGCAAACATTGCGCAGGAACCGCAGGCGACTGCAGCTGTTCCCTCCACCTCCATCTTGAGAATGTGTCGTTGGGCTTGAGACTAGCTCCCCTAAATCTAAAAGATGGATCAAACTGCGCGCGCCGCTTCTTCAGCCGCTGCCCTGCAAACTCTGATAAGCTCCTCCCACAGCTAATCACCTGCCTCAACAGAAACCCTGCCCCCTCTGATCTTTGCACAGGGAGAGCAGCTAATCAGCCACAAAGAATCACACACAGGAGAAAACCCTATTGGCTCCTTCTTCAGCCGCTGCCCTACAAACTCTCCTAGAACAGTCTGCATGGGATTCTGTGACTTCTGCTCCCTTTGGCACTCCGTTTACATTTATGGTTTACACTCCATTTCCCTGATCTCAGTTTCAAATAATGCACTGTCCATTAGTATTATTATATATTACTTTCACAATAAATTG
The DNA here is from genome assembly GCF_965153285.1 of Podarcis tiliguerta. Classification (NCBI taxonomy): domain Eukaryota; kingdom Metazoa; phylum Chordata; class Lepidosauria; order Squamata; family Lacertidae; genus Podarcis; species Podarcis tiliguerta. The sequence goes on along the minus strand of NC_139534.1, from coordinate 133,963,677 downwards.
GACTCATCGGTTTCTTCTATCAGGGATGGAATGAATGAACCACCGACCTTTGCCCCACAATCATTTGTAAAAGACCCTTCCTGGGAACAGTCTTCTAATTAGGAAGTGGTGGAAGGAGTTGGGCAGAATGCCTCACACCCAAAGTCACCCAAACCATAATCACATCTCTCAGCTGATTCCATCAAAGGAGGCTTCACCAGGGCAGACAGATGCAATTGGCAATTAACATCTGATTGCAAGATAATTGCTCTACATTTGCTGTAAACGGTCACAGTGGAATTATGTTTATTGAGTGGCACTGCACTTATTGAGCCCAAATCCGCTGCCTCGCTTCATCCTGCTTCATTTATTACCGTCATCCTCTTTCCCTGGAGGGGGGTTGGGGGCACAAGGTCTTTCAGGGCAGCTCACAACACTTCAAAACAAATCAAAACATGACCACCGAAGACCAGAGACCCAGGCCTGCTCTGCGAAGGCTCTTCCGAGAGTGGAGATATTCATCAGCCTCTTCTGAAACTCAACAGTGAAACTTGCCTGGAGGGTCTTTCTAGGGAGGGAGGAGAAAGTTGGTAGAGGAGCGCTTTTCTACTTCTGTCACAACATGAGAACTCCAACGAAGGTGAATGTTGAGAGGTTTGAGGCGGAGAAAAGAAAGCCCCTCTTCATGCAATGCACAGTTAAACTGTGGGACTCTTCTTATGCTTTTGACGCTGGTACTGTCAGCAGCAGCACCATGGACAGATCCCTGCTCTTGGCCACCACTCTCAGGGTCAGGAGAAAGATGGTGCCTTGCGTTCCGATTGAGGAGACCCCAGTTCAGATCCCCACTTAGCCATGAGGGTCACTAGGTGGTCCTCAGCCACTGAATATTCCTCAGCCGAACCTTCTTTACAGAAGCTATAGTTAGGAGAAATAGAACCACAGGCGCTGCCGTGAGATTATTTTCTAACAAATGCATGCTACTTGTCCTTCAGTTCAGCTTCATTCGCAGGACATTTTATTAGAATTCAGTTTCAGTTTACCTTATCTCCTCCCTTTCTTTAACAATTGCACTGTTGGAGATTCATTCCCTGTGTCTGCAGTCATGGGATTGTTGTCTGTCCCATGACGGTGTATGTTTTCATTCCACAGTGTGGGAAGTGAAGGAGACAGTTTGTTTGTGTTACTGTGTTACATGAAGTGGGACTATTGTCCTTTGTTTTTCTTCTCTCTTTGCTGTCTCATGAGAAAGAGGCAGGAGCTAAGTCAGAATGCTCTGAGTGTATTATATGTAAATAAAGTAGATTAGCCAAAATGCTGTGCTATTGGTTCTGTTACGCAAGCTGCGAAGACTCTGTGGATCCCTAAGTGTGCTGATGTCTCCAAGGCATCAGTCGCTGTGATGTTCAGATTGGAGAAAGCTTTTGAAGCTCCTGAACAATGGACCAGGAGGGAGAGAACATGCCAGTCGGGCATGTGTCTCTGCCAGGGTCCTACACGAGAGTAGGACTCTCCTAACAGTCAGCACTGGGCACCTGGAGCTGGAGTTACACTTTTAACCTGGTCTGAAAATGGTGTGCTCAGCATCCAAGGTTCATCTGCACAGGAGTAGGGGCAGGGTCTACTCACAAGGGTTTTGCCAAGGGTCATGTGGAGTAGTGGTTAGAGTGTCAGGCAAGGATCTGGGAGACTAGCATTCAAATCCCCACATGGCCATGAAGCACACTGGGTGACCTTGGGGGCAGGTCACTGCCTCTCAGCCTAACCAACCTCACCTTGTTGTGGGGATCATAGAATCATAAAGCTGGAAGGGACCCTGAGGGTCATCCAGTCCAACCCCCTGCAATGCATGAATCTCAACTAAATCATCCATGACAGGTGGCCATCCAACCTCTGCTTTAAAACCTCCAAGGAAGGAGAGTCCACAATCTCCCAAGGGAGACCATTTCCTTGTTGAAAAGCTCTTACTGGAGAAACTTCTACCTGATGTTTAGTCAGAATCTCATTCCTTGTCATTGGATGCCATTGGTTCAAGTCCTACCCTCCAGAGCAGGAGAAAACAAGCTTGCCCCCCTCCTCCATGTGACAGCCCTTGAGATACTTGAAGGTGGCTCTCATATCTCTTCTCAGTCTCCTCTTTCCCAGGCTAAACATAGCCAACTCCTTCAACCGTTCCTCATAAGGCTTAGTTTCCAGACCCTTGAACATCTTGGTCACCCTACTTGTTTGCACACCTTCCAGCTTGTCAACATCCTTCTTAAATTGTGGTGGCCAGAATTGGGCACAGGACTCCAGGTGGGGTCTGACTAAGGCAGACTAAATTAGTACTATTACTTTCCTTGATTTGGACACTTTATAATTGTATATGTACATCATCCTCTGCTCCTGGGGTGGGAGGAGAGGTGGAATAGAAATGTAATATACAGATAAATAAATAAGGGCCCCTTCAAACACAGACTGGATTCTGTGTTTGATTCTCCATGTCTGGCATTCAGGTTTGCTTCCCCACCCTCCCCAACTCTCATGTCGTTAAATCTTTAAACTTCCTTCCCCGGCTGTAGGAAGTAGAAACGTTTGTTTTACGGATAAGAATTGAAAGCCAAATCCTCAGAATGTCGAGTGAAAGGTGCCAGTATTTCCGAAAGCATGTGGACTCCGCCAGGCCCCAACTTTACCTCCAGTTGTGCCAATCAATCTGGCTTCCACTGCTCTGAAAACCAGGGCCCATCGTTAATGGACTGTTTCCTAACAGATCCTTTCAAGCTCAACATGCTACTTTCACTGTTAGATTTAATTAGCAGAAAGACCCGTTTTTTGTCTGTCAGTTGGTGTGTCAGTATTTGACTGGAGACACAGCTGGGGATGCCTGTGGGACAATAGAACCATTTATTTTTATGACTCCTTTAAAAATTGTATAGATAGTTTTCAACAATAAAAAAGGACTTCAAAAGCAGAATGGCAAGTGGGCTTTGAGAGGGACTGTTTCGCGAGTGGATTAGGAACCCTGTCGGCCATTGTGAAAAGGTGCATTTATGCCCCAAAGAACAGACCTGAGGGGACGTGTGAGAATGTGCAGGGAAACTGTGGCCCAGAGAGCAAACGCTCCTGGATGTGACTTCTTGTTTTGCAAAAGATTTGAGAGCTGCGACAAGCGCAAGACCCAGAAGCATTCCATCAATGCTCCAAAGTCCAGAGGCCACAAAAGAAGTCCTAGGAGGAGAGGTTGAGAGAAGACGGTGCATTTAGACGAGCTCAGGGAGGACATGATAGCCCTCTCTGAATCCCTGAAAAAGAGCAGAACAGAGAGAGCAGGTCTTAAAAGCAGTGGAGCAGAAACTCACAGTTTCTTCAGCTGGAAGACAATTTGTCTTCCTAAATGGATTTGCACATTTTAAGGAGAGCCGGTATGGCAAGGAGTCTGTACTCAGAAAAGCGCAACATGTTTGATTTATAGCAATGAAATTGAGCACCACAGGATGAGAGAGAGAGAGAGAGAGAGAGAGAGAGAGAGAGCATCTCCACCCGACTTCCCAGAACATTCTGTCAGCATCCAGAGGGATGGTGAGATGACCAGGAAACTGGCTGGCCAGGATCTCACCAACATCACCAGGCTGACCTCCAAAGTATTCATAGAAACATAGAATTGTAGAGTTGGAAGGGAGCCCATTGGGAGATTCAAACCTCACACTTCTCTGGAAGCTATGGCACAGACCTCCAACCAAATAATCTATACAAATATGCCAATATTTGGGGAAATGCATAACAATGTATACATTGCTGAACATAACATGCAAAAGTGCACTATGCTGGGGAAATTGCATGCAGATATGTATATAGAGAAATCCACCCCAAAATGCTGGTGAATTTTCATGAGGATTGCATCAGTTCCAAACCGACTGGGGAATGTAGGGGTCTGAGCTTAAGACTGAGAAACTGAGAAAAAACTGAAATTGACCAATTCATCCATCCCTCCACAAACCCAGAAGCCTAAATGGAGATTTTATGCCGTTGTCTCTGGCAAACACGAAACTCTCCTAGTTTGTATGATGTTTCAACCACCTGAAAGTCATAGAAGCGTAGAATTGTCAAGTTGGAAGGCACACCAAAGGTCATCTAGTCCAACCCCCGGTTTCAACAGAGGCGGCACTGCAATGACGGCATCCCATGTGGTCCACCAAAGGTATCTTCCCACTGCCAGTGGCGCTCTCTCTCTCTCTCTCTCTCTCTCTCTCTCTCTAAGAAAACCACACCCCAACTCTTTGTTTTATTCACAGCCTGACCCCGAGAAGGAGAGTCACCCAACAGTCGCTGCCCCCCTTCTGCCTCTGCCAGAGTTTAGTAGCTGCTTGCATCGGCATCCTTGCCTCTAAAGCACTTAGCAAGCAGTTGGTGCTGCCCCCCCCCCCCCCCCCGGCCAGGAATAAACAAGCCGTCTCTATTGTCTCCCATCTCTGAATTATGTAGCAGCCTGAAAGGGAAGTTAATTTCTAAGCAGAATTATGACAATTGCCTCCAGCCGTAAAACGCTTTCCTGTAATTACCTGGGAGTAAATCATTCTGTCTCTCGACAGAAGCATCCCGGGGCTGAGAGCTGGCCGCCTGCCTTGCTCTGCGCTTGCCTCTCTTTCGAAGAATCCCTACCTGTTCCCTCAATTCCTAGGAGAGAGAGGTGGAACGTCAGACCATCAGAAGATCCGGATGGATCAGGCCAACGGCCCCTCTGGCCCAGCATCCTGAACCCTCAAGCAGGATCTCAGCACGTGAGCATTTTCTCCTCCTGTGGTTCCCAGAAACTGCCATTCAGAAGCACTGTGGAAGGGAGTTCCATGGTCAAACTATGAAGAAGAAATTCCCTTTATCTGTGTTATGAGAGAGGAAGAAAAGCTTTCCTTGATCCACTTTCTCCATGCTATGCCTATTTGTATGAACTACAATCATATCACACCTTCCTCGCCTTTTCAGTTTAGAGAAAAGTTCTTTCATGTATCCTTCATGCTGAAGTCCATAGATCTTCTGCATCCTCTTTTTTTTTTTTTAAAAAAAAAGATATTTATTGACGTTTCACCATATTACAAAATTTAAAAAGAACAAAAAGAAAAAGAAAATACAAAATAAAAACAATTTAAAAAACTCAGTCTTTCCATATCTTATCTTTCATTTACTTGTTTCCCTGACCTCCTCACACCTCCCTTTCTTGTATTCCAGTTCAGTTGGTTAATTCAGCAAATCCTTTCCCTCTTTAATTTTATCTTAATCTTTTATCTTAATATATTATAGCTTTAGATTATCACCCGTTAACAATCAATTTTTACATGTTCCTTAACATTGCTGCTAAAAAAACCCACTTAACTTCAATCCAGCATCATTCTAACATTCATTAATTTTGCAGTGTTTCTGTAAATAGTCTTTAAATTTCTTCCAATCTTCTTCCACTTACTCTTCTCCCTGGTCTCGGATTCTGCATCCTCTTTTCCTGCGTCATATGAAGGTATGTTTGGCAAAGCAAGACGCAGGTTTCCCGGTGCTTGCAGAAGCCTTGCGTTCCTCTTGGAAGGGTCAGGAGGGAAGCCCCCTGCCTGGCGCTGAGGGTGCAAGAGACCTTTGCCACCCCAGCTGCCCCCTGACCTCCTTTGCTCTGGAGTCCCGGCATAAATGTTTCAGAGCACTGGAGGGCATTAAAGATTGATGCCGTCTTGATGCTGACTTCCCGCATCATCTGCTAAATAAGGCAGGGGGAAACAGGACCAGGCGCACAGGTGCTGGCGTGCTCCAACATGCCCTGAATGTGCCACTGCGAGGAGTCGAGTGAGTCTGGGCACAGCTCCAGGGCACGTCGCTCACCTGGGCCTCCACTCCGGCTGCTTCCGTAGAATTGGGGTCAGCAGGGATCATGTTGCACATTCAGTTAGGCGTCGAGAACAGAAGAAGATCAGAAGAGCCTTCTGGATTTGGTCAATGGCCCATTTAGTCCGACATCTTGTTCTCACAGTGGCCAAACAGATGCCTCTTCTGGGGAAGCAGCAAGCAAGACCTGAGGGCAATAGCAACATTCTCCCCTCCTGACTCCCAGCTACTGGTTTTCAGAAGCATTGCTGCCTCTGGCCATAGAAGCAGAGTATGGTCATCCATAGACCTCTCCGCCTCCACAAATTTGTCTGTTGTTGTTGTTTAGTCGTTTAGTCATGTCCGATTCTTCGTGGCCCCATGGACCAGAGCACACCAGGCACTCCTGTCTTCCACTGCCTCCTGCAGTTTGGTCAGACTCATGTTTGTAGCTTCGAGAACACTGTCCCACCATCTCGTCCTCTGTCGTCCCCCTCTCCTTTCACCCTCCATCTTTCCCAACATCAGGGTCTTTTCCAGGGAGTCTTCTCTTCTCATGAGGTGGCCAAAGTTTTGGAGCCTCAGCTTCAGGATCTGTCCTTCCAGTGAGCACTCGGGGCTGATTTCCTCCAGAATGGAGAGGTTAGATCTTCTTGCAGTCCACGGGACTCTCAAGAGTCTCCTCCAGCACCATAATTCAAAAGCATCAATTCTTCGGCGATCAGCCTTCTTTATGGTCCAGCTCTCACTTCCATACATCACTACTGGGAAAACCGTAGCTTTTACTATACGGACCTTTGTTGGCAAGGTGATGTCTCTTTGCCATGGCGAAGGGGCTTGAATAACCCAGAGAAGCTATGAGCTATGCGGTGCAGGGCCACCCAAGATGGACAGGTCATAGTGGAGAGTTTTGACCATACGTGATCCACCTGGAGGAGGAACTGGCAAGCCACTCCAGTATCCCTGCCAAGAAAACTCCATGGACAAAGACAACAGGAAAATTTGTCTAACCCTCTTTAAAGACATCCAGGTTGGTGGCCTCCCCTGCCTCCTCCGGAGTGAGCTCCATAGTTTGGCTCTGCACCTTGTGAATAAGTGCTCTCTTTGTCCTGAGTCTTCCAACATTCAGCTCCTGAGTTCTAGCCATGCAAAGGAAGGAGAAATGCTTTCTCCATAACATGTCTCGTTTTTCAAGCTTCTACCACGTTGCCTCTCCCTCGCTTTTTCTCTAGGCTGAAAAGTCCCAAACGCTGCAACTGTTCTTCATAGGGGAGCTGCTCCACCCCCTTGACCATCCGGGTTGCCCTTTGCTGAACCTTTTCCAGCTCTACCATCTCCTCTTTGAGGTGGGGCCACCAGAACTGGACGCAGTATTCCAAATGCAGCCACACCATAGATTTATATAAATACATTCCAGCGCGTTTTTCGGTACAAAAATCATTCAGGTTTATCGCAAGAAATGATTCCACCACAACATCTCAAAGCCTTCCGAAGTTCAGCTCGCTCTGCGTTCTGAACACCTGCATGTTCCAGAGTTGCTCCGTCAGCACTTTGGGATAACAAACTCCTTTCTCGGTTAGTCATACATTTTCGCCTGTCTCTCAGCGTTGTTTAGAAGGCCGAAGGAATGGGTGAAATCAGTGAATATTTCTCTCAGAGACTGGGTTTCTTTCTCTTTTTTGCCACATAATATACTTGCTAGACTCTCATTAGGCAGAGATTTGTATATCCGTAAATTAAATTTAGACACCAGGCCTGAGCTGCTTCCTTCCTGATTACCCATTTGTGCACAACAATAACCATTAATCTCTCCCGCTTTCATGATGGTTTGGGCTATTTTTAGGTTGCGCCTTGCTGAGGCCGAGCCTGTGGAGAACAGCCGCCCAACCCATCTCTCTTGCAGAAGAATCTCAGAGTGCAGCAGATGCCTCCTGTTTTGCCCTGACCGTTTAGCATCACTCATTTCCTTCTCTGAAAGTTGCTCCCGCAATGACAGGTTACTCTCTGTTTGCATCAAATTGTTCGTCATCAAGAATCTGCTCCTCCTGTGTCCAGCCACATCCAACAGAGTCGGAAAGGATCCCAGAGGTCATCTAGCCCAACCCCCTGCAACCCAAAAATTATAAATAAAGAATTTCTTAAAAATTGGTTATCTGATCCTCTATGAAGGACAGTCAACCATCTTCCAAGGCGTCTGTTCCACTATCAAGCAGTTCTTACCATCAGAAGGTTCTTCATAACAGTTATCCTGCATTCCCTTTCTTGTAATTTGAATCCACGGATTCAAATCCTCTGGAGCAAGAGAAAACAAAATTTCTCCATCTTCTGCATGACAGTCCCCTTCGGATAATTGAAGATGGCTAGATCTCCTCTCAGTCTCCTTTTCTCCAGGCCCTCAACTCTTCCTCACAAGACTTGGAGATGAAGCGTGGGAACAGGTTGGCTCTTTCAGAAGTTACAGCAGATCCACTGTGGGCAAAGGGAGAGTAGACATGATCTTACTGCCCCCAAGGAGGCTCAAGGTGCTCCAGAACAAGATCTGCAGAGTTATCATTTAAGAAGAGTTTGGACTTGATATCCCGCCTTTCACTCCCTTTAAGGAGTCTCAAAGCGGCTAACATTCTCCTTTCCCTTCCTCCCCCACAACAAACACTCTGTGAGGTGAGTGGGGCTGAGAGACTTCAGAGAAGCGTGACTGGCCCAAGGTCACCCAGCAGCTGCATGTGGAGGAGCGGAGACGCAAACCCGGTTCCCCAGATTACGAGTCTACCGCTCTTAACCACTACACCACACTGGCTCTCAATTTAATGCTGTCTTGCAAAACTGAGAGGTCCATCACCTAGAGGTCTGCACAGCTGATGGCAGAAGATCTCTCTCACCCAACAGGGGTCCCCTTTCAGCACCATGGTGATGGCACCTTCTCCATCCGTTTTAGGAAACTGTGTGCGCTCTCCATTTGTGGTCTGAATCGTAGAGATGCACACAGGCGTAAAGGGATCGACTCCTGAGCTCAAACCACGGGGAATGTTTTGTGTTTCTTGTGGTTTATGTGAAGCCGTCTGTAATAGAAGGAAGACTGCCCCAAGGGAATGCTGTTGTTTTAATTAAGTAGAGGATATAATTGGATGATTAATTAAGTCCTCTTTGGCATGACAAAATAACTTTTGGCACCAGTCTTTGCTCTGTTTAAAGCCCTTTAACGCTCAGAAATGGAGACTTGAAGTAGCTCTTTGTCGACCCAGGCTCAAAAGACTTTGTGCGGTGTCATTGTGGTGCAGTCGCTGGCGTGTTGGAGTAGAACTGTAGGACCTGGGTTCAAATCCCTATTCAGCCATGAAAATCAGTGGGTGATGTTGAGTGATTTGCTCTCTCTGGGGAAGAGATGGGCAAAGAGGACTGTGGCACTTTATGATTTTCCCAATCGTAAGTCCTCATGGAAATTCATCAGGATTTTAGTGCAAACTTCTCTGAACACACAAATATTTCCATGCTATATTGAAATATAGGAAGCGGGTGGCACTGTGGGTAAAACCTCAGTGCCTAGGGCTTGCCGATCGCATGGTCGGTGGTTCGAATCCCCGCGGCGGGGTGAGCTCCCGTCGTTCGGTCCCAGCTCCTGCCCACCTAGCAGTTCGAAAGCACCCCCGGGTGCAAGTAGATAAATAGGTACCGCTTTATAGCGGGAAGGTAAACGGCGTTTCCGTGTGCTGCGCTGGTGCTGGTTCGCTGGAGCAGCTTTGTCATGCTGGCCAAGTGACCCGGAAGTGTCTGCAAACAGCGCTGGCTCCCGGCCTCTAGAGTGAGATGAGCACACAACCCTAGAGTCAGACACGACTGGCCCATACGGGCAGGGGTACCTTTTGTTGTTGTTGTTTAGTCCTTTAGTGGTGTCCAACTCTTCGTGACCCCATGGACCAGAGCACGCCAGGCACTTCTGTCTTCCACTGCCTCCCGCAGTTTGGTCAAACTCAAGTTGATAGCTTCGAGAACACTGTCCCACCATCTTGTCCTCTGTCGTCCCCTTCTCCTTGTGCCCTCCATCTTTCCCAGCATCAGGGTCTTTTCCAGGGAGTCTTCTCTTCTCATGAGATGGCCAAAGTCTTGGAGCCTCAGCTTCAGGATCTGTCCTTCCAGTGAGCACTCAGGGCTGATTTCCTTCAGAATGGAGAGGTTTGATCTTCTTGCAGGCCATGGGACTCTCAAGAGTCTCCTCCAGCACCAGAATTCAAAAGCATAATTCAAAAGCAAAGGTAAAGGGGTACCTTTACCTTTATATTGAAATATACACTTTTTTTTTGCAAGGCACTGTTCCCTAACAGAGTACATTTTCATATGTTATTTTCACTAATGCATGCATATTTATACACACGCTATCATAGTATGTGCACTTTAATTGCCTGGGAAACTGCAAATTCGGAGAAGTTCAAATTTCAAAGAAGAGGCGTCTTTCTGTTTGCATCCTGTTTGGGGAAGCGAAACTCAGGAGGACTCACCTCTTTACTGCAGACGGAATCTGTTTCCTCCACTGTTCATACTCTCAGCCTGCCCTACATCACAGGGTTGATGTGAGGATAAAATCAGGGATGGGGAAACCTCTCCAGCTGCCTTGATCTCCTTGGAGGAAGAGATGGAGGATAAATGCAATAAATAATGCATATTAACGGTGCTTTCATATGCTTTAACTGTGCATTATTCACCATGAAAGTAGTTTAAGCGGAGGAGTTTCAACCATTTCAGCACTTTCCCCTCTTTTACATACCTTTATTATTCTCTCTGCTATTTCTTTGCCCAGTGCTGGAAACTAGTTTAACTAAGATTTTGTAAAAAGAAGAGTTTGGGTCAATATGCAGTTTGTGGGAGCTTCAGCTTTGTTAATTCATTTGTATCTCCATACCAACACACCCACACCCCAAATGCAAATATTTTCCATTTGCGCTCCTAGGCCCTGTGATCCCCTCGCCCCCAATATAGTAAAATAACCGGACAGGGCGATGAGTGTAAGAGAATCATGGGTCGAATAGACCACAACTTTATGGATTACAGATGTGAAGGGTGGCACTGTGGGTTAAGCCACAGAGCCTAGGACTTGCCAATCAGAAGGTCGGCAGTTCGAATCCCCGCGACGGGGTGAGCTCCCGTTGCTCAGTCCCTGCTCCTGCCAACCTACCAGTTCGAAAGCACGTCAAAGTGCAAGTAGATAAATAGGTGCCGCTCCGGTGGGAAGGTAAACGGCGTTTCCGTGTGCTGCTCTGGTTCGCCAGAAGTGGCTTAGTCATGCTGGCCACATGACCCGGAAGCTGTACGCCGGCTCCCTTGGCCAATAAAGCGAGATGAGCACCGAAACCCCAGAGTCGTCCATGACTGGACCTAATGGTCAGGGGTCCCTTTGCCTTTACCTATACTATTTTAACTTCAGCCCATTGACTGCAAGTGTATTCTACGGTCAACCGTAGAATTGAATCCTATGACCTACATCAAATAGGGGTACTCTGGAGGGGTCCCTCTTAGAGGAGTGCTGTGGCCCTAGTGCCCACTTGGGCACCCAAACAGAAGCCACTCCTTGCAGATCCCTTTGATGGGATACCCTTAACCAAGGAGGGGCAGGTAGAGACTACAACCTCATCTCCAGCCAAAGCCACAGCTTACCCAATGCATAGGTAAAGGTAAAGGGACCCCTGACAGTCAGGTCCAGCCACAGATGACTCTGGGGTTGCGGCGCTCATCTCGCTTTATTGGCAGACAGAGCCAGCATACAGCTTCCAGGTCATGTGGCCAGCATAACTAAGCCACTTCTGGCGAACCAGAGCAGCGCACGGAAATGCCGTTTTACCTTCTCACCAGAGCAGTACCTATTTATCTACTTGCATTTTGATGTGCTTTTGAACTGCTAGGTTGGCAGCTTACCCAATGCATAACCACACAAAATTGTGACGATTGCTATGAGGCAGGTGGAAAAATTTCTGCCTGGCCCTGAATATAGTAGCTGCCAGTATCCATAGCAAGGTCAAATTCAGTAGTACCGTGGTTCTCAAACTTAATCTGTTTTGGAAGTCTGTTCCAAAACCAAAGTGTTCCAAACCCAAGGCGCTTTCCCATAGAAAGTAATGCGAAATGGATTACAGTGGTACCTCGCAAGACGAATGCCTCGCAAGACGAAAAACTCACAAGACGAAAGAGTTTTTTGTTTTTTGAGTTGCTTCGCAAGACGAATTTCCCTATGGGCTTGCTTCGCAAGACGAAAACGTCTTGAGCCTTTTTCTTAAAACCGTCAATGCATTCCTATGGGAAACCGTCAATGCATTTCCTATGGGAAACCGTGCTTCGCAAGACAAAAAATTCACAAGACGAAAAATTAATTTCGTCTTGCGAGGCACCACTGTAATCTATTCCACACTTTTAAAAACAACCCCTAAAGCAGCAATTTAACATGAATTTTACTATCTAACGAGACCATTGATCCATGAAATGAAAGCAGTAAACAATGTACTGCAGTCACACACTCAATCAATCAATCAGTAGCTGAACTGGGTTCCCCACAGTCACATAAACAAACAAAAAAGTCAAAAAAATGCAAAATAAATATCAAAAACAGACAGACTTCAGTGTAACACTCAAAACAGAAGTGTGGCACTCATATCAGAAGCGTAACACTCAAAACAGAGCACGTTTGGCTTCCAAAAACGTTCGCAAATCGGAACACTTACTTGCGGGTTTGCAGTGTTTGGATTCCAAGTTGTTTGAGTACCAAGGCGTTTGAGAACCAAGGGACCGCTGTACCAGCAAATAGTCAATATTTGAGGGATGGAGGATGGGAGATTGAACAATGATCTGCTTGTTTGTTGTTCCTTAATGGGCATCTGGTTGGCCCCTATGAGGGCAGGATGCTGGACTAGATGGGCCCTTGGCCTGATCCAGTGGATGCTCTTCTTGTGTACTTCTGTTCCTTCTGCCTCCTTAGCCGTGGAAGAACTCCCTGGTTGGCGAGGACGGGCTCCGCAGAAAGGGAAGAGGTGAGACGAAGACGACGTCGACCGTGGCCAAATGTCACCACGAGGGGAAAGTGAGGAGCAGGTAGGGAGCGTGCCCTGTGATTTGTGCCTGGCGTGAGTGATGCTCACCTTTTTCCTCGGTGACACATCAGGCCATAAAGAGAGATGCGCTTTAAAGCCCTGAGTATTCTGCCGGGGTGTATTTCACTGGGCTGCTCAGTTGTGTCATCTGATAGTGTAAATTAAATCTCCATAAACCCACTAAGCAGATCTGTGCATCATTGAAAGGAGACAGAGAGGATGAATTATCCCAGACAACAGGTCATCATTCTCCCACTTTATTACATTATAACGGCCCCGTGATTGAATTACTGCGCCGCAACCACGGCGCTCTCTCTGCCCCCGCCTTCGCCAATGTTTAATGCATGAGGCGCGTCTGTTCTGGTTCAACCTCAAAACCTTCCCTGGACCCTCCAGCCGTCACCTCCGCGCCCTCGGTCACCTCTCTCGCTCGCTCGCTCTCCGTCTCATCCTCAAGCGGCCAAAAGTGCGCGCCAGGCCTTGGAAATGCTCCTTCGGCGACAGAGCACACATTTGGCATGTTGAAGGTCTGGAGTTCATTCTTTTACACTGCCGCTTAAGAGGATCTCAATCCTGGCACTCTGCGTTGCAGCACATGCAGAAACGCAGCCGCCAATTCAGCTCAGGAGGATCGGCTTACTGGAGGTTCGACAGCCGCGTGTCAGGGACCCTTGAGCTGTGAGCCCTACATTGCAGGAGATTATTACCCAGTCATGATATAATCAGCCAGATGACTGGGAAGAGAACAATTTGCCTCCCTGTCTGGGCAGAGAGGCTTAAATCTCGGTGCCCCCACTTCCAAGCCCCATGACCATCCACTTAAAAAAATATTTTTAATGCTACCCCCAACATCAAAAATTCATAGACTCTCCACAATTTTCTTTTTATTGTTTTCATTTATTTATACAATAAGTAATAATCAGCATTCAGGGATGTTTTTAGTGATTGATGTTTTATTGCACTTTTAACATTTTGTTGGGAGCTACCCAGAGTAGCTGGAAAAACCCCGTCAGGTGGGTGGCAAATAAATTATTATTATTATTATTATTATTATTATTATTACTACTACTACTACTACTACTATTATTATTATTATTAATACCACTTAACCCCCAAAGAAGCAGCATCTATTTAATAACATTTGACCTTAAAGTCATTTCAGTTTTTAAGCAAAGGTATCATTCCATGTGTTGCCACATGTTCTCAAAGGTACCTAAAACCACATTCTACGGATGCCAAGTTGATTGAAACACAGTGGTTTCCTAATCTGTTTGGTTCTCTTGGACATAGGTTGTTGGTTTGTCCATTAGTAATAAGTTTCATGGAGTTTTCTTGGCAGGGATACTGGAGTGGCTTGCCGGTTCCTGCTCCAGGTGGATCACGTTTGGTCAAAACTCTCCACTATGCCCTGTCCATCTTGGGTGGCCCTGCTCATAGCTTCTCTGAGTTATTCAAGCCCCTTTGCCACGGCAAGGCAGGCCACCTCATGAGAAGAGAAGACTCCCTGGAAAAGACCCTGATGTTGGGAAAGATGGAGGGCACAAGGAGAAGGGGACGGCAGAGGACGAGATGCTGGGACAGTGTTCTCGAAGCGACCAGCATGAGTTTGGCCAAACTGCAGAAGGCAGTGGAAGACAGGAGTGCCTGGCGTGCTCTGGTCCAGGGGGTCATGAAGAGTCAGACACGACTAAACGACTAAACAACAACAACAACAAGTCTCAAAGTTGTGAGGTCCACATCTCCAACACGTCCACATTGGGAGTCTTCCAATACCTTGCAACAGTAAGTTGTGCTGGGGTCACCCAGTGATTAATGAGGTCCTTGTAGGAAAGTTGTGGAGCAGTTTCAGAGTAGTGGAATACAAATGCTGTTTTAGGATGCAAAGGGGTCTCTTTTTTCAGCTAAGGTGTGCTTCATGGAAAGCTTTCCCCCAAAAAGCATAGCCTAAAATGTAAGGGGCAACGGAGTGCTCTCAGGGCCGACCCTAGAATGAGGCAGAGTGAGGCAGGTGCCTCTGGTGGCAAATATTGAAGGGCAGCAGGTGGAGGTGTGTGTGTGTGTGCTGTTAAGTCTGTCTTGCAACAACTAAACTGTGCTGGTCCCATGGGTTACCCGAGAGGCGAGGTCCAGGTCTGGTCCATGGTCTAATGTGCAACATGGAGGCCGTCCGTAGTAGCTGAAGCTGAGTGCAGGGCAGGGAGTCGGGTGAAGTCAGGAACCGGCTTGCAAGCAGGGAGCCAGGGCAGGTCAGGAGCTCAGGCAGGAAAGCAGGACAGGATTCAGGCAGGAACTAGCAACCAACAATGTTGTTCCCGCAACTTGGGACTGGGGCTGGCTGGCTTTTATCTGCCCCAAGGCATAGGGCGGCCCCGGTCCACAGGTGACTCGTCTCTCCTGGCCTGGAGGCCAGCACTCCTCCTGCGGGAACTTAGTTCCCTCCGCCTCTCTGCCCTGAGCCTCTGCAGCTCAGGAGAGGCTGGAGGGTTCCTGGACCCAGAGGCAACCTCCTCTTCCCCTGACGGGGCTGAGAGTGGAGCACCTGCAGGCAATGGGTCCTCCATCCCCTCAGGAGCCTGAGCAGACTCAGCTGGTGCCTGCACCTGAGGACCCAGCACAGGTGAGGACCCTTCAGGCTCAGGCCCCAGCCCCAGCTCAGCTGGTTCTGGAGGCAGGGAATCCTGTGCAGGCTGGGATCCCTCAGGTTCAGTATCTGAGTCCGAATTGCATCACATAAACAAAGCCACTGCCCTCGGGGTGGAGGATGTTGGAATAAGAGCCGATGGTCTGCTGGAATGGGTCTGGGGGGAGGCAACTTTTTGCTGTCTGCTTCAGGCAGCAAAATGTGTTGGGCTGGTACTGAGCTCACGGGCTCATCCTCTCCTCTTAAAGGTAAAGGGACCCCTGACCATTAGGTCCAGTCGTGGCCGACTCTGGGATTGCGGCGCTCATCTCGCTTTACTGGCCGAGGGAGCCGGCGTACAGCTTCCGTGTCATGTGGCCAGCATGACTAAGCTGCTTCTGGTGAACCAGAGCAGCACACAGAAACGCCGTTTACCTTCCCGCTGGAGCGGTACCTATTTATCTACTTGCACTTGACGTGCTTTTGAACTGCTAGGTTGGCAGGAGCAGGGTCTGAGCAACGGGAGCTCACCCTGTCGCGGGGATTCGAACCGCCGACCTTCTGATCGGCCTGTCCTAGGCTCTGTGTTTTAACTCACAGCGCCACCCGCCTCTCCTCTTACCTGGACATTAAATCGCAGCCGTGATGTAGCAGGACCTGGTATTTGCGGGAGGCAGGGGCCTGGAGGAAGCTGGCTGGCAGGAGGGTGGGCATTCCTCAGTCTACGGATGAGCCACCACGAGACGCAGCTGGTGCAGCCAGGATATAAATCTGCGCTAATTGGCAAATGCAATAGTACTGTAACTTTATTCTAACAAGAGTTCTCAGTGGGAGGCTTTAATGAAACAATTATTCTTTCCAATAAAATAACAATTAGTGGTTGGGATTGAACTAATTGTTGCTAACCTGGAGCAGTGAAACACACAACGGCGGCCAGAGAGAAAGGGGAGAGGGAGAGAGAGAGATGGAAAGAGAGGCAGCTTCTTTGGAAATAGCCACGCTTTGCCAAAAGTCCTGGAAAACCTGCAGCAACATCTGAGTCCCGCTTGCTAATTTGGCTTCCGGAAGAAGAAAGCGGCCCCGATCCAGCAGGAGGGCCTCTGGAGAAAGTCCTATTGACATGGGAGGAAGTGAGGTAGCAGTTTCCTGTCTCGGTTGCCCTAGAGCAGGGGTCTGCAACCCGCGGCTCTGGAGCCGCATGTGGCTCTTTTACACCTTTGTCGCGGCTCCGGGGAGGATACTAGCGAGGGGAGGAGGCGCATTGTGCACCCTGACACTCCCCACTGTGGCGGGCGCTGTACTGGCTGTGACGTCGCATGGGGGTGGTGCGTGCGTTAGTCACACACCGTCCCGACGTCACCTTCCCGCCCGCCTGCTACATTGTAAGGGGCATGTACGCTGGTCACTGCATTGAAAGGGGGCATGTACGCTGGTCACTGTTTTGAAGGGGAGTGAAGAACACACACACACAAAAAGGTAACTTGTTAATTTAACGTTTATTTCTATGAGGAGGACTAATTCTGAGGGGTCAAACAAAGAAATAATAAAAAAGTGACAAAAAAGTTATTTTTATAATGACGAGTTTTGCGGCTCCCAGTTTTTTTTCTTCGGAAACGGGTCCAAGTGGCTCTTTTCGTCTTAAAGGTTGCAGACCCGTGCCCTAGAGGGTTCAAATACAAAGGCTCACAAGTACCCTGAATCAGCCAGACGACATTCAGTAATGTGCTAGCAGACAGAGCCCAAAGAGTCGTGTCCATCAGGATCATGTCTTCTGAGAAGCCTTTTCTTTTTTTTTAAGTAAATTTTTATTGTTTTTATTCGTTTCCTTACATATTCTTTTCCAACAAACCATATTAATGCCATACATTCCCTTTGACTCTGCCGGATCGCGACTCCCCTCCCTCCCTGCAATTGGTATATTTAACCCCTTTCTATCGCGCACATCATTCTCACAATAGTACTATTATACATTGAAGGTATTATGTCAATCCTGCTAGTCTCTTGACCTCTTTACAATTCTCCTTTAAATATTCAATAAATTTATTCCAATTATTTTGCTATCTTTGATCTTCCTGGTCCCGGATCCTCCCTGACAATTTGGCAAGTTCTGCATATTCTGTCAGCTTCACCTGCCACTCCTGGATGGTTGGTATGTCTTGTGTTTTCCATCTTTGGACCAGGAGGGTTCTTGCGGCAGCCGTAGCATACATGAACAGATTTTGGTCACCCATTTGATTTCCATTCCTATTAAACCTAATAGACACACTTCCAGTCTTACCTAAATATCCTATGGACTGCAAGAAGATCAAACCTCTCCATTCTGAAGGAAATCAGCCCTGAGTGCTCACTGGAAGGACAGATCCTGAAGCTGATGCTCCAATACTTTGGCCATGTCATGAGAAGACTCCCTGGAAAAGACCCTGATGTTGGGAAAGATGGAGGACCCAAGGAGAAGGGGACGACAGAGGACGAGATGGTTGGACAGTGTTCTCGAAGCTACCAGCATGAGTTTGACCAAACTGCGGGAGGCAGTGGAAGACAGGAGTGCCTGGCGTGCTCTGGTCCAGGGAGTCATGAAGAGTCAGACACAACTAAACGACTAAACAACAACAACAACAACAACAACAATACCTAAATATTTTTTTGAGTTCATTATAAATTGATTCCCCAATTTTTTTAACCTTATCACAGGTCCACCACATATGAAAATAATCCCCGTCTACTTTTTTACATTTCCAACATTTTCTTTCCTTTTTTTCTGTACATTTCTTTTATTTAACCTCTCCACGTCCTTTCACAGCTGCCATTTCATTCTGAGCTTCACAATCCACCTGGAGCTTTTGGCCAGCTGGGACACAGGCAGAACTGGACCCAAGAGTTCCACCCATTCTACCTTCTTGCACTTTGACTCTAAGCTGCTCCTTCACTTCTCAGTCTTAAGGATTTCATCCCTTGCTATGCGCTGGGACCGTTCTGAGCAAGAGGCACTGATCTTCTCGGGAAACATTGAAATTCTCTCGCAGTAGAACACTGGAAATGGTAGAAGAGTGGAATAGCTGGAAAATCAGTTTCTGAAATCCTCATTTTTATTTTTAACCAAAGAAGTGAGCCCTGGAAGCACTCTAGTAACCTCTTCGTCCATTCCATCCCACAACGATGTCCCTGTTCCCCAAATCATTTAAAATGCATGAGAATGATGTATTTTTCATGCCATTTTCCAGGCTCAAAGTACATGAGGGAACAGAAAGTGGAATTTGGGGGTGTACTTTCCAGAAGTGGAGGTTCCATTGATCTATCCTGCCTAACAGGCCACAAATAAATCTCTCCTTCTCCAAAGAGGTATTTTCTGCATCACCTCTTCCAGCAGTAAGTTCCATAAAGTCATCCTGTATTCTTGTGTGAAGAAGGAAGAGGAGCTGGAAGAAGCGGCTGGAGAGGTGGTCTTAATAATAATATTCTTTCATAACTTTATGATTTGAACCCTGCCCACCCGACTGTCAGGAAGCCCGCCAGCACTCAGTCACATGGAGTACATGAACTCAACTCTTTATTAGGAGGGGGAAGGTCTGCTCAAGAGCAGCAGGCCTAATGAGCACAGCAAATCTTCTCCTCTCCCCCCCCCCCGTCCTTCCCAGCAATCTGAGACTATGCCAACACACCTGCCTCTGCTCCTCCCTCTTCATCCCTCTTCTGGAGACCAGGGGAGAGGGGAGCTTGTCCCAGACGGAGGGGGAGACACCCAGGACCTGGCTGACTCACCACTGCCTCTTGGCTTCCCTCCTCTGCAGCCTCCTCTTCGGCCAGTCCATCTAGATGACAAGGTTCTTAATAATAAAAATAATAAATTATTTATATCCCACCCTCCTCAGCCGAAGCTGGACTCAGAGCGGCTAAAAACAGGAAAATAATACAGCATTCTAAAAGCAATCCATTCTAAAATCAGTTCAAATCAAATTAAGGGCAACGGTTGGGCTAGAGTTCTATGAGGATTGCCAAAGGAAGGGGTCAGACTGTGCCTTGGCCAAAGGCCTGGTGGAACAGCTCTGTCTTGCAGGCCCTGCGGAAAGATGTCAACTCCCGCAGGGCCCTAGTCTCTTGTGACAGAGCGTTCCACTAGATTGGGGCCATGGATGAAAAGGCCTTGGCTCTGGTTGAGGCCAGCCTAACCTCCCTGTGGCCCAGGACCTCCAAGACATTTTTGTTTGAAGACCGTAAGGTCCTCCGTGGACATACCAGGAGAGGCGGTCCCATAGGTACGAGGGTCCTAGGCCGTATAGAACTTTAAAGGTCAAAACCAGCACCTTAAACCTGATCCTGTACTCCACCGGGAGCCAGTACAGCTGGTAAAGCACTGGATGAATGTGATCCCACAGCAAGGACCCCGTAAGGAGCCTTGCTGCGGCATTCTGCACCCGCTGGAGTTTCTGGGTCAGTCTCAAGGGCAGCCCCATGTAGAGCGAATTACAATAATCCAGTCTGGAGGTGACCATCATGTGGATCACAGTGGCAAATTCTTAGGGGAATTTGGCCACTTGGAGAACAGGGTGTGGGACTAGATGGACCACTGGCCTGATAAATGTTGGAGGGTATGTCCTTGTGTTTTGATGAATGAGCTGCAAGTTTTCAGCATGAGAATTTGTTACGAAGCCGAGAGGAACCTCCTTCGCACCCTCTGAACAGAAATAGCAGCTGCGATGGGTGTTTCCAAGGTGCAATTACCCGGCAGGGAAAATGACACTGTGGGTGAAATTGGGGGCCAGGAGGAGAAGGGAGGAGAAGCAGAAGCATTGCAGAAGGCCTCTGTCCTGCTGCCCCTCTGCCTCTCGCCAGCCGCAGAGACATTTATGCAGAGTCAGGCCCAAAGATGGCCAGGGCCCAGCTGTCGATCGGATATAGCATAAGGCACACACTCTATTAGCGGCGTAATTAAACTTCCCTTAATACAGATAGCAAGGTAAGCAGGAATAATGGATGGAAGCAAACTCAGAAACTCCTTCTTGGCAACAGAAGCCTGCCTCTTTCCTGATGGAGGAGGGTTGGAGGAAAGAGCTTTTAGAGGGCCATGTCAGGAGAGTCGGTGGGCTGGATCTGGCCAGGGGCCTCTCTGGGCATGCCTCGCATCCCCCCCAGATGCCCCAGTCAGAAGCCACCAGACGGGATGGGGAGGCAAGAGTCCTCTCTCTACCTGCTCCTGCTCCTCAGCCTCTGATCCTGGTCCTGGAGGAGGTATTATGCCACAATCCTGACTAGTGGCTGTTGCTAGCCTCCTCTTCTTCCTTCACGAATGGCTATAAAAGGTAAAGGTACCCCTGCCCGTACGGGCCAGTCGTGTCCGACTCTAGGGTTGTGCGCCCATCTCACTTAAGAGCCCGGGGGCCAGCGCTGTCCGGAGACACTTCCGGGTCACGTGGCCAGCATGACATCGCTGCTCTGGCGAGCCAGAGAAACGCCATTTACCTTCCCGCTAGTAAGCGGTCCCTATTTATCTACTTGCACCCGGGAGTGCTTTCGAACTGCTAGGTTGGCAGGCGCTGGGACCGAACAACGGGAGCGCACCCCGCCGCGGGGATTCGAACCGCCGACCTTTCAATCGGCAAGCCCTAGGCGCTGAGGCTTTTACCCACAGCGCCACCCGCGTCTAATCCCCTTTTAATCCTCCTTTAGCAACTACAGCTGCTGGTGGTGAAGAAGAGACAGCAGGACAACATGGCTGAAGGGCTAGTCAGAGTGATGGGTCAAATGGTGCAGATAAACAACTGAAGATGAGGGCAGGACACGAATCCACGGCTTCAAGTTACAAGAAAGGAGGGAACTTTCTGGCAGTAAGAGCTGTTTGGCAGTGGAACAAGAGTCCCTCAGGAGGTGATGGGCTCCCCTTTCTTGGAGGTTTCGTAGCAGAAGTTGGTTGCCATCTGTCATGGATGCTTCAGCTGAGATTCCTGCATTGCAGGGGGTTGGACTAGATGACCCTTGGGGTCCCTTCCAATTCTACCCTTCTGTGATTCTATGATTCTATTACATTTTACTCAGGACAAAGATAAGATACAGCATTTTGAAAGCACCTTAAAAGAGACAATGTGCTTAATACATTATCAGCAGCGATTGCAATACAACTTGGTAAATACTGAAGAAGGAAAATAAAAGAACTTAAGTAATAAACAATCTCCCAGGACATTCTATACAGGATCTTAAAGTAGCTGTCTTATTACAAAAGAATTTCAGAAATAGACTGGAAAGAGAAGTTGCTGAATTGCAACTCATTACCAAACTTAAAACCATGGAGAGACCTGGTCTGAATAGAGACATTGGATTCTTATCTCGTTATACATGATAAAGCTATTTTTCGCCATCTCACCCCTTGCTTTTTCCTGTAAGACCAACTGCAGTCGTGAACAGTCATCAACAGGTTTATCACACCTATCTGCCAATCACCCATTCCCATCACCCTTCTGAGCAATACTCCTCCCCACCCTCTCACTATATTTAAGGGTCTGGTGATTTCTGTTTCAAAGTATCTGAAGAAGTGTGCATGCACACAAAAGCTCATACCAGTAACTTAGTTGGCCTCTAAGGTGCTACTGGAAGGAATTTTTTTATTTTGTTTCAACTACAGCAGACCAACACGGCTGGCTACCTGTAACAAGTAATATACAATTAGCAGTCAGCAATATGAAACTAGGTATCTTTGATGTTTGCAGTGTATAACAAGTTGGATGCATTGCTCATGAAAGGTGAGCATCAGCTGTCATGTCAAGTATATTATTTAATAACCATTTTCCTTCATATTGCAGGTAAAGTGACTTGGAGCACTTATGAATATGAATGGGAGGGGAGCATGGGCATAGCCCGGGGGGGGGGGCAAGTGGGCCTCTCCGCCCAGTTCAAGGAAAACAATAGAAATACTTAACTAACTGACCAATCATGTCGGTTCTGCCCACCTCAAAAAGCACTCCCCCCCCCAACCAAGTCCAGCCCCCCTAACAAAAATCCTGGCTACATTCATGGGGGGGGGGGTTAAACCAATCAAATTGTGCTAAAGGCTGATGGGGGAGATAGCTACCTGAATCAAATCTCCTTACCGCTGCACATTACCATACCATGGTTCCCCTGCTCAGGAAGGCAAAGTATTCCCAAGCCCTTTCTGCAAACAAGAAATAGCAACATGATTTAATTTTTCAGTGCCTATCCCAAACCATTATCAGGAATTAAAGCTACGGTGCTGGTTTGTGGCTCCCGTTTTGTAGTTCCTGGAAGAGATTTAGGCCAAGTGAGTTCAGAGATGAGGCTTTCTGAGAGCAGGGAGCACCTGAACATGCTCACAAGCTTTCCTTTTATAATTGCTCTCTTGTATTTCTTTTTCAAATGCATGCATTATTTACCTCTTGGACAGGAGTTCACACTGAGTTCAGGTTTATATAAAAACATGTGTATCATTAAGAACCAGGGAGAACTTTGCAATATGCAGTTACTGAATCACACTTGCGTGCATGAAAGGGTTAACCTGAGCCCGGAGCTCAAGTTACCAGGGTGGGTGAGTGCAGCAGCCTCTCAGCAGCCTCTGCCACCCCCTTTTTTCCTCCCTCCTCCCATGCTTCCTGGAAAAGGCGAAGAAGGAAGCATGTGGCTTGGCTCCCAACTCAGCAAATGCTCCATGTGAATGAAAAAAATCTCTCCAAAAGGAAGATTTGATAGCCTGCATCTTTGCTAACCCAAAGATTGCATGATCTTTTTTGTAACGAAACCAAGTACTTTTCTTTTTAAGTCTTTTGGAACCATTTTTTCATCTTTTAAAAAAAAATTTACTGCCAACAGGTGGAGACTTGTTTGATGTAACTTCTGGAAACCCTGTGAGTAAAATCTCCACCTATTTACCGTGTCTGTGATTTATTCTGGCCTAAATATTTTTGTGGGGAATGTTTGTTTAAAGGTGGATGAGGATGGGGGGCGGGGAATTATTGTTCTGTTCTGTTCTGTTCTTGTTTTCATTCTGTATTTTATGTTTTTATCTTAGAAATGGCCCTGAGATCTACAGAAGAAGGGTGGTATACAAATTTAATAAATAATAATAAATCAAGTTTTAGTGTACTTGGAGCAATTGCCATTGTTCTTAACACTGCTATGAGAAAATAAAGAATCTCTCTTCCAAACATCTCTCTCCAAGACTTTCCTGCACATGTGGTGTGACTGTGCTAAGATCCAGCCTTTCTGGGCCCTAATAATCCAAGGCATTAGCAACAAATAAAATTATTCTTTTCCAGAATTAGCTTTAGTGAGCAGATTTCAAAATAATAATTCTGATTTTCTGCCAGAAGCGAGCCTGCAATAAATCATGCAGAGTAGGTGAAATTAACTCTTTATTAGAAAAGCAGGATCTGCACAGGAGTGCCAGGCCTAATGGGGGCAGCAACTCTCTTTGGTAGGTCTTGCCCCTATGTGGCAGTTGCAGAGACTAAAGGTCCCTATCTTCCCACAACTGCCTAAGTCTCCTCTCCAGGGTTTTCCACAAGGCATTTGAGACTGCGCCTGTGTGTCTGCCTTTGCTCCTTTTGCTTCATGCCTCTCCTGGTTCTGGGAGAGAAGGAGGGAGGGGAGCTTGTCACAGCAGGAGGGGGAGACCCCTCTTCACCAGCTCAACTCATTTCTGCCTCTTGGTCTCCCTTCTCTCCTGCTTTAGCTTCTGGACTTCTCTCTGCCATAGACTCTCCCTTCTCACTAAACCCTGTTATAATAATAATAATAATAATAATAATAATAATAATAATAATTAATTTATTATTTATACCCTGCCCATCTGGCTGGGTTTCCCCAGCCGCTCTGGGCGGCTCCCAAAAGAATATTAAAAACACAGTAAAACCTCAAACATTAAAAAACATCCCTAAACAGGGCGGCCTTCAGATGTCTTCTAAAAGTCAGAGAGTTATCTATCTCCTTGACATCTAGTGGCAAGGGGTTCCACAGGGCGGGCACCACCACCAAGAAGGCCCTCTGCCTGGTTCCCTGTAGCTTCACTTCTTGCAGTGAGAGAATCGCCAGAAGGCCCTCGGAGCTGGATCTCAGTGTCCGGGTAGAACGATGGGGGTGGAGATGCTCCTTCAGGTATACTGGGCCGAGGCTGTTTAGGGCTTTCAAGGGCAGCACCAAAACTTTGAATTGTCCTTGGAAACGTACTGGGAGCCAACGTAGGTCTTTCAGGACCGGTGTTATGTGGTCTCGGCGGCCGCTCCCAGTCACCAGTCTAGCTGCCGCATTCTGGATTAGTTATAGTTTCCGGGTCACCTTCAAAGGTAGCCCCACACAGAGTGCATGGCAGTAGTTACTTCTTCAGCTTCTGACACCTCCTCCTCCTCCTGGTCTTCTTCTTCACCCTATGACCACTCATCATCATCATCATCTCCTCACCAACCCCTGGACTCTGAGCCTCCTTCCCTTGGGGGTTCCCCAGCCAGTTCCCCCCCCCCCAATTGTCCAACCAATCCATGACATTTAGGCAACATAGAACTAGTAAGCCATCGGCTACAAGCCGACAGGCGCAGCGGAACCAGACACTGGAAAGATCTTTCGGGTGGGACAGTGGACAATTGGTATGAAACAGCCCACGAAACAGCTATTTCAGAAAGACTGTTTTGTTGTTGTTGTTGTTTAGTCGTTCAGTCGTGTCCGCCTCTTCGTGACCCCCTGGACCAGAGCACGCCAGGCCCTCCTGTCTTCCACTGCCTCCCCCAGTTTGGTCAAACTCATGCTGGTAGCTTCGAGAACACTATCCAACCATCTCGTCCTCTGTTGTCCCCTTCTCCTTGCGCCCTCCATCTTTCCCAACATCAGGGTCTTTTCCAGGGAGTCTTCTCTTCTCATGAGGTGGCCAAAGTATTGGAGCCTCAGCTTCACGATCTGTCCTTCCAGTGAGCACTCAGGGCTGATTTTCTTCAGAATGGAGAGGTTGGATCTTCTTGCAGTCCATGGGACTCTCAAGAGTCTCCTCCAGCACCAGAATTCAAAAGCATCCATTCTTCGGCGATCAGCCTTCTTTATGGTCCAGCTCTCGCTTCCATACATCACTACTGGGAAAACCAGAGCTTTTACTCCATTACTTTGTCCAATCCTCCTTTACAGGGTGGGGGCCATCCCGCCTCTTGTGGGTAGGAGTTCCACAGATGGACGTTTCGCGGAGACATCCTTTCTTCTACCCTGCTTTAAATGCAGACCTGGTAACCTGAATTTGTTCCTTTGCGGTTCTCCCTCGTCAGATCATGCTTGTTGGGGAGGAAGCTGCGATTGGGGAGGGCGGCTGCTACCTCCTCATTATGCAACTTTCTATCGTTTGAAGCCGTTCCTCCTTCTAAGACGTTGCCAGAAGAAAAAGGGGGGTGTAAAGCGAAAGGAGGGGGAATACGTAGATGTCGTGCCGAGCGATTGCAGGCAATTCTACAAATTGCCTTTTTGGAGTGCTGAGTTTATTGGAAGTGACAAGGCTTCCTCTGCCTCCCTTTTAAAGCCACACATTTTGTACGCCGTACAGATGTTGCATCTCATAAATATCCACAAACCGGAGGGGCTCATAAATAACTCACGCGCGGCACAAAGGCGCAGCCTCTCGGCTCCCTGTCAGCCCCTGGTGGGTCATACTCCCTGCCTCGGCTCGTGGAATTTATTTAGCGATGCCGGGAGACAGAACCCGAGGCGGAAAAGAAGGGGCTGCTGCTTTCTTTTTTAAAGCAATTCCTGAAGATCTGGTCCCAGCATGGCTTCTTGGTCCCACTTGCTGCGCTTCCAGCCTCAGGGACGAACGTTAAGGCCAGGGGTTGCCAGCCCTTGGGGGGCGGACAGCTGGCTCATTTGGGATTTGGGGAGAGCCCCGTGGGTGCCAGTCAGAAAATGGTGGCCATGGAGCAGTGGCAGAAGACACGATGGTCATTGCATCTTCTTCATTGGAGGTTTTTAAGCTGAGTTTGTTGTTGTTAATATATACAGTGGTACCTCAGGTTGATGTATGGAAGTGAGAGCTGGACCATAAAGAAGGCTGATCGCCGAAGAATTGATGCTTTTGAATTATGGTGCTGGAGGAGACTCTTGAGAGTCCCATGGACTGCAAGAAGACCAAACCTCTCCATTCTGAAGGAAATCAGCCCTGAGTGCTCACTGGAAGGACAGATCCTGAAGCTGAGGCTCCAATACTTTGGCCACCTCATGAGAAGAGAAGACTCCCTGGAAAAGACCCTGATGTTGGGAAAGATGGAGGGCACAAGGAGAAGGGGACGACAGAGGACGAGATGGTGGGACAGTGTTCTCGAAGCTACCAGCATGAGTTTGACCAAACTGCGGGAGGCAGTGGAAGACAGGAGTGCCTGGTGTGCTCTTGGTCCAGGGGGTCACAAAGAGTCAGACACTACTAAACGACTCAACAACAACAACACCTTGGGCTTCAGGTTACATACGCTTCAGGTTACAGACTCCACTAACCCAGAAATAATACCTCAGGTTAAGAATTTTGCTTCAGGGTGAGAACAGAAAACGTGCTCCGGCGGCGCAGCTGCAGCAGGAAGCCCCATTAGCTAAAGTGGTGCTTCAGGTTAAGAACAGTTTCTGGTTAAGAACGGAACTCTGGAATGAATTAAGTACTTAACCCGAGGTAACACTGTACCTCCCAATACCCGGGGGTCTCAGGGCAGTTCACAGAATAAAATCAAGATATAAAACTACAAAATACCTAATAAGCATAGCAACAACCCAATAGCACCACCCCCCAAAAAACCATTCTAAAAGGGTGTTGGATGTCAATAAGATCAACCAAAGGCCTGGTTGAAAAGGAACGTTTTTGCCTGGCACTTAAAGATGTATAATGAAGGTGTCAGGCAAACTTCCTGGGGAGAGCATTCCCCAGGAGGGGAGCCACTGCAGAGAAGGCCCCGTTCTTGTGTTGCCACCCTCCTGACTTGCCTATGATCCAGGACAAAGCCCCACCTTTTGGAAATCCTCCTGGACGTCAGTTTCGCCTTTTAAATCCCGGTAATGGCCGGGGAAATCCAGACATACGGCAGCCCTATCACAGCCCTCCATGAATTTGTCTAATCCTTTTTGAAAGGGATCCAAATTGGTGACCGTCACTGCCTGCTGTGGGAGGGAGTTCCATAGTTTAACTCTGCGCCTTGTGATGAAGTCCTTTTTCCCATCTGTCCTGAATCTCCCAACCTTCAGCTTCATGGGATGTCCACGTCTTCTAGTGTTAGGCGAAAGTGAAGGAAACTTTTCTCTATCGACTTTACCCAGACCATGCATGGTTTTATAAGCAGGCGCATGAAGGAGAAGACTGCTGGCCACAAAGACGCTCTTCTCCCTCTTCTGTTAGTCCTGCCTTTGAATGCCAGAACAGGATTCTAGATGGCATGGTATATAAATCCACAAGGCCTGGACTTCTGTTTAATTGGCAAATGAACTTTGCTCTGGTGGTCAACTAATAATAATACTAATAATTTATTATTTATACCCTGCCCATCTGGCTAGGTTTCCCCAGCCACTCTGGGCAGCTCCCAACAAAAGATTAGAAATACATTGAAACATCAGTCTTTACAGTCTTACCTCATGTTACATTTGCTTCAGGTTGCGCCTTTTGAGGTTGCCTTCCGCAGCGACCCGGAAGTACCGGAAAGGGTTACTTCTGGGTTTCACCACTTGCGCATGTGCAGACGCGCAAAATGACATCACACACATGTGCAGAAGTGGCAAATCGCAACCCACAGGTGCGCAGACACGGAGATGGGGTTGTGTTCCTTTCAGGTTGCGAACGGGGCTCTGGAACGGATCCCGTTCTCAACCAGAGGTACCACTGTAAAAGCTTCCCTAAACAGGGCTGCCTTCAGATGTCCTCTAAATGTCAGATACAGTGGGACCTCGGGTTACAAACGCTTCAGGTTACAGACTCCGCTAACCCAGAAATAGTACTTCGGGTAAAGAACTTTGCTTCAGGATGAGAACAGAAATCGCGCGGCGGCGGTGTAGCGGCAGTGGTAGGCCCCTTTAGCTAAAGTGGTACCTCAGATTAAGAACAGTTTCAGGTTAAGAACAGACCTCCGGAACGAATTAAGTTCTTAACCCGAGGTACCGCTGTAGTTCTTTATTTCCTTGACATCTGATGGGAGGGCGTTCCACAGGGTGGGCGCCGCTACCAAGACGGCCCTCTGCCTGGTTAAAATGTGTGCAAAACCAATGTTCTCTTGGTTCATGTTTTACTGTATCCGCAAGGATAACGTTATGCAAAGATGTTCCCGTGCCTGTACACAGACTGCCGGCAAAGCAACAGAACTGCTGTGTCGACTGACCTAAAAGCACAAGCCAATTTTAGAAACTCGTTGAGATCTTCTTGCAACTTTTGTAATTTTCCAGGATATCTGAGGAAGTGAGTCGTGTGCTTGTTGGTGTTTCAGCTTCTGTACAAATACTTTGCACTTTGTGTAATGCTCAGAACACCCTTGGCACAGCTGTGCAGGCTGTCTCCCTGGGTATGCAGATCAGGAAATAGAGGGGTGCGGCTGGCATAGGTTTCCAGTGGTTATTGTGTGGTCAGATTTGCACCCCAAGAGCCGGCTAGGCCTCCATCTCATGATATGAACATAGTCACCCCCCTCCCCTCTCTCCTCCTATTTAGGGAGAGGGCCATCATTTTCCATTCCAGCCTATATTCATCACTTGCCATTCCTCTACAATTCAGCTTCCATAAAAAATGGCTATTATTCACCTTCCTATCCACTGTGTCAAAATCATGCAACTCATTTAATTTATGCAATTAATTATGTGAGTTCCGTAAGTTGCATTGCCGTCAGGTTATTTCGCCCCATTCCTTTCAATGCAAAGGAAATGCAATGCAAACGAAAGGGGAAACTTAATCCATTAGGCGTTGCTTGCAGTCTAAGAGCAACAACAACAGTAAATACCAATCATATTTGCCAAATTGATTTCTGTTCCGGACGTGGGGCGAATAAGCAAATGCTGGCAATTCCTGCTCTCATTTCACGGCTTTGTCAGAATCACGGCTTTCATTCGTATGCAGATTCATGCAGATTTGCTCAAGGAATAGGCTAAAACTCACACACTTAACTGGCAAAAGGTTTTCTGAATTATGTGACAGGCCTCATTATTTCCCACAGGGATATTAACTCGGCATGCAACAATCTTTTGCCTATGAGACTATGAGCTTTTGCCTGTATTTGTGTGTTTAGACCTTTAAACCTCCCCCTTAAATAAATTCAGACAAGACTCAAATTTTGGTTTTTGGCAGAATTTAGGCCACAACTTTTTGGATTACAGCAAGTGAGTGGTTGCATAGGCTCTGGTTCAACTAGCTCCCTGCACTGTGGCAGGTAGCGCTGACCCAGGGCACCAGCATAGGTCAATCTAGGGTGAACACCTGGATAAGCGGAAAGCCAGGAACAGGCTATGTCCACCCCCCAAATGTCCCCTCTCAGGGGTTGACCAAACCATTGAGTCCCTGGATTCCTTTAACAGAACACCCTTCACATAGGGATGGCGAGAGCATTCTCCCATCCCTATCACCTGAACCAGAGCCTATCCGCAACCTTACAAGTTGTGAAGATTTGCTATGCGGCAGGTGAAACCCAAATGGTAACAGCCAATCAGCCAAGCGGGGAAATTCCTGCCATGCCCCTGTCCCAATGACAGACGACACACGATGGCATAGCAAGGTCAAGCGCAAAGCCCTAAAAGTAGGGAGAGGTGGGCGGGTGTTCCGAATGCACGAGCCGAAAGAGGAAGCTCTGGGTCACGTGCATGGGCATAAATAGGTCCTTTGATCTGTTTAACCTGCATCCCATTGGCCTGATTGAACCCAGCATCAAGGGACCTACCAATCAGGTGTTGTGGCTATCCAAACGTACCTGCCCACAACACAGGGTCTGGTTGCCAAGTCACACCGCAACACGTGCCCTCTTTAAGGGAGGACCCGATATAGCAAAACCCCTAAATCTCATGACTCCTGACATTTGGACATGATAACCTTGCCCCAGAACCTGCCCCCACTCCCTTGCTGAGCCGACAAAAGACCCATCGTGCACCTAATGACTTCCCCACCAGAGCAGTTGCCACCAACCAAGACCCAGGGGAACAGCTTCCGGGTCACTGAGAATGACTTCCGGATAAGTCTCCTGAGCAGGGGTCAGCAAACTTTTTCAGCAGGGAGGGGGCCGGTCCACTGTCCCTCAGACCTTGTGGGGGGCCAGACTATATTTTGAAAAGAAAAAAAATGAATGAATTCCTATGCCCCACAAATAACCCAGAGATGCATTTTAAATAAAAGGACACATTCTACTCATGTAAAAACACGCTGATTCCCGGACCGTCCATGGGCCAGATTGAGAAGGCAATTGGGCCGGATCCGGCCCCCGGGCCTTGGTTTGCCTACCCAGGCTCCTGAGTGTCAGCATCATAAGGGAGTAGAGAAAGCCATGTATCCATTCAGCGGATGATAGTCCCCACCTTTCACATTGAAGATCTCCTCCTCTGTTAAATGACAGTGGGGCAGATGACCTCAGAAGGTGGTGGACTCTCCTTCCTTGGAGGTTTTTATGCAGAGGCTGGGTGGCTAGCTGGCAGGGCTCCTTCTGCTGGACTGGAGCAGCCCTTGGGCCCTTCCAACTTCACTGTGCTTTGATTCTATGATTCCAGGATTCAGAGATGTGTGTTAGGGGTATTTGCTGTAGAGACTGTTTGAGTGTTTTGCCACACCAGTCAAGCTGGTGAGAAGAACCCAGCTCTGAAGAAGCTTCTGGGATTCCTTTCAAATGTTGTAGGAGTTTGAATTTGGTTGGTTGCAGCCTCCCCACATGGTGGCCTTTTGGACATGGCCCTCAGCTGCCATGGAGCCCCTATAGCAGTGTTGGATATTCTCTGTGTATGGCTGAGAATCATTTGTTCCA
This sequence comes from Podarcis tiliguerta, assembly GCF_965153285.1. Taxonomy (NCBI): domain Eukaryota; kingdom Metazoa; phylum Chordata; class Lepidosauria; order Squamata; family Lacertidae; genus Podarcis; species Podarcis tiliguerta. The sequence goes on along the minus strand of NC_139534.1, from coordinate 133,932,262 downwards.
GAAACAGAGAAGAACAGAGAAGAAGTTTCGAGAAGCAGCAGAAGGCCGAGTTTGTTTTGTCTACGCAAGGACTTTTTTTTCTGTGGGAACTGTTCTTTGTGACAGTGTGACAGGAAGTACAGATAACACGGTTTTATGCTTTTGTGCCGCAAACAGCTTTGATATGTATTCTTATGACACAGTGGTATACAAATACATCTGTAAATAAATAAACATGTGTTAGTGGCTCCCGGCCCCGATCCCCAGCTCCCATACATCCTAGTGCAGTCTCTCATCGCTCTTGCAAGAGCCTTGCTCCAGAGGGAGCCTGTGTCTTGCAGTTCCTGGACTGGTCTGAAACGGGCAGGAGTCTGTACTGCTGTTTTGAGCCATGTTCCTGTCAAAGCCATCATGGAAACAGGGAGGGGAACATTAGAGTCCTGTTTCCCTGCGTGGCAAATTTCTCCCCATATTTCCCTTTGACAGAGTTTGATGCGGAAAGATGACTGGCGGGGAAGAGGACGTGCCATTGGCCTTCTCCGCCGTCCCCTTTCCTTTCTCCTCTCGCTTTCTTCTTTCCTTTAATGTACATGTCACAGAGAAAGAATCTGTTGGCCTCTGCGGTCCTTTAATGCACGTCCTCTCCACAGACCTAACAGGTAGGATGACTGGCTCATCATCAATGCCGGTGACTCACAGTTCCTCCAAAACCTTCTTTTGCCTGTTCTTCAGCATCTTGTGATCTACGGGAGAAAGGAGCAGGAACACAAAACTGCAGGGGAGGGGGATAAAAATAAATAAATCCTGGACTTAGAATCCTGGACTTGTAGAGTTGGAAGGGACCCCCAAGGGTAATCAAGTCCAACCCTCAGAATGCAAGAATCCCAGTGAAAGAATCCCTTGAAGACATGGCTCTAGCTGTGCTTTCATAAAGCGGTTCAGCCACTTTAAATTTAATTGTTGGGGGGGGGGGATTTCGCACCAGATTTAGGGCAGTATGGGCGATTCCCACACACAGGGTGCTGAGCCAAAAAGGTGCAAAATAATAACTCTTTTTTTAAAAAAAAAAAAAAAGAAACATATATTTATACAGGAGGGATGCTGGTGGCACTGTCGGTTAAACCACAGCACCTAGGATTTGCCGATCAGAAGGTCGGCGGTTCGAATCCCCGCGACGGGGTGAGCTCCCTTTGCTCCGTCCCTGCTCCTGCCAACCTAGCAGTTCGGAAGCATGTCAGGTGCAAGTAGATAAATAGGTACCACTCCAGTGGGAAGGTAAACGCCCTTTCCGTGCACTGCTCTGGTTTGCCAGAAACGGCTTAGTCATGCTGGCCACATGACCCGGAAGCTGTACGCCGGCTCCCTCGGCCACTAAAGCAAGATGAGCGCTGCAACCCCAGAGTTGGTCACGACTGGACCTAATGGACCTCAAAGGCCGCCTTTTGGGATGCTGATGAGGACACTTCAGTGGTCAGAGAAGGCCTTACCAGGAAACATATCTGACCACTTCAGCAAAATCCTCTATTAGAGAACCCCAAGAATTGGAAGGGACTCAGAGCGTCATTCAGACTGACCTCCCCCCAAACCCACAACATGCTATTGAGTTCTTTAGCTCCATTGCTGTAAGCTTCATATCAAAGGCAGAACAAGCAAAGGAATGGGGGGGGGGGATTCAGAGTATCAACACCAATAACATTTCTTTACAGAAAACATAAGAGCAAAACAGGGAAACAACAGAAACTCTCCCACAAATATACAACCCATAACAAACAAACACTCAGTGAATCAATCAGGAACCATCATGGAAGTAATTAACCAGCCAAGCAGAAAAGGAAGGAAGAAGATTAACTCAGCCAGCCCATAATGTCTCTCCATAAAGCTGGATGAGTTGACGGAAGGAGCCAATCATGCACTTTGACTGAAGCATATTTAACAAAACAAAACAATTTCACATAAAGCATATTATTTTCTCCTTGGGTTCTTCCTTTCCCACAATTGACAAGTAATTTCCCCCCATAAGGGCCACCATGCAAATCTGAGAATGACATTCCCCCATCAAATCAGCTGTTACTAGTTTCCAGTTTGAGGCCATATGGGCCGCAATGAAAAAGGAAACCAATAAACTTTAAGGAAGGTCCGTATAGTAAAAGCTATGGTTTTCCCAGTAGTGATGTATGGAAGTGAGAGCTGGACCATAAAGAAGGCTGATCGCCGAAGAATTGACGCTTTTGAATTCTGGTGCTGGAGGAGACTCTGGAGAGTCCCATGGACTGCAAGAAGATCCAACCTCTCCATTCTGAAGGAAGTCAGCCCTGAGTGCTCACTGGAAGGACAGATCCTGAAGCTGAGACTCCAAGACTTTGGCCACCTCATGAGAAGAGAAGACTCCCTGGAAAAGACCCTGATGTTGGGAAAGATGGAGGGCGCAAGGAGAAGGGGACGACAGAGGACGAGATGGTTAGACAGTGTTCTCGAAGCTACAAACATGAGTCTGACCAAACTGTGGGAGGCAGTGGAAGACAGGAGTGCCTGGCGTGCTCTGGTCCATGGGGTCACGAAGAGTCGGACACGACTGAACGACTAAACAACAACAACAACAACAAACTTTAAGGAAGTTTTATAAACAGCTTTCTAAGTGGATCTGGGGTCTTGTAGTCCACTGGAGCACATGGAAAACCTTCCAAAACTCCTCAATCACAGGGCATGTCCACCACATATGGCAACATGTACCCTCCTCAGCCCTTCCAACAATTTGGTTTATTAACAAAGTGGGAGGGGGATCAAAAAGTTAAATCATAAAGTGTCACAGGCTGGAAGGAGGTTTGGCAGGGGGGCTTGGCAGGGGGTTGGACTCGATGGCCCTTGTGGTCTCTTCCAACTCTATGATTCTATGATTCTATGACAAAAGAAGAAAAATGCAACAAGTTCCAAATGGATCACAGAATCGTAGTGCCACCCGTGTCCACAGGGACCCTTTAAGAAACTGCCAATGCAGTATTCATAAAAGCATGGCATTGTAGAGTTGGAAGGGACCCCAAGGGCCATCTAGTCCAACCCCCTGCAATGCAGGAGTCTCAGCTAAAGCATCCATGACAGATGGCCATCCAACCTCTGCATAAAAACCTTCAAGGAAGCATTGATTCATACAAAGATTCCCTTTACAAATAATAAAGATTCATAAGAATAAAACTATTCTCCACCTGTGAGAACAAAGGTTCATAAATAAGCCAGAGCTTTGCATCTACTGGTCTGCTGAGTGGCCAGGTGCCTCAATAAGAAATGAGGCCATGCCTTATGTGGGGGAAAGGGGTCATTTGAGCTCTGACCTTTCGATACTTGAGATACCTTTTCAAGAACCCTCCAACAGTTGGGCTGGTGCTCTGAGTCATAGAATAATAGAATCATAGAATCATAGAGTTGGAAGAGACCACAAGGGCCATCGAGTCCAACCCCCTGCCAAGCAGGAAACACCATCAGAGCACTCCTGACATATGGTTGTCAAGCCTCTGCTTAAAGACCTCCAAAGAAGGAGACTCCACCACACTCCTTGGCAGCAAATTCCACTGTCGAACAGCTCTTACTGTCAGGAAGTTCTTCCTAATGTTTAGGTGGAATCTTCTTTCTTGTAGTTTGTATCCATTGCTCCGTGTCCGCTTCTCTGGAGCAGCAGAAAACAACCTTTCTCCCTCCTCCATGTGACATCCCTTCATATATTTGAACATGGCTATCATATCACCCCTTAACCTCCTCTTCTCCAGGCTAAACATGCCCAGCTCCCTTAGCCGTTCCTCCTAAGGCATCGTTTCCAGGCCTTTGACCATTTTGGTTGCCCTCCTCTGGACCCGTTCCAGTTTGTCAGTGTCCTTCTTGAACATACTCAGAGCCTGAAAAGTCAGGTACCTCTTATGAATGAGCTTCAAATAATGCTCCTTCCATCTGTCCCTCATTGGACGGACGTTACTCATGGTCATCGCTACAAAGTAGGTCACTGGGTCATGGCCAGTGTAGGAGCTTCATCGTAGCTGATGTCCTCCGGATTGCATCTGGCTATCTTGCTAGCTGTCATCCGCCTGACTCTGTGTGTCTGAGTATCTAGCCATCCATCACCCAGAGCGGATAGCTATGGAGCCAAGCAGATGGAGATGAGTTGGAGGAGGAGGATGGGGAGCAGGAGTGGGGGGGGGGAGAGAGAGACTTACTGTTTGGGAGAATGCTATTAAGCCACCCTCCACAGCTCCAGAAGAACAATTAGTCAAACACAAATAGCAGCAGCCTCAAGCGCACAGCTTGATTACAGGCACCAGTAATAAACTTTTGATGGATGGGAGCTCCTTTGTATTAGCTAGCCTTAAACAAAGACTCGGGCAGATGAGGCTTTCCCATTGGCCAGCAGTCCCCCTAAGGAAGGCATTTCCAAAGTCTGTTTCAGGGGCCTAATCCGGCCCGCTGGTTGATTTAAACGGTCTCGGTCCTGTATACCTGAAGGAGCGTCTCCACCCCCATCATTCTGCCCAGACACTGAGGTCCAGCGCTGAGGGCCTTCTGGCGGTTCCCTCCCTGTGAGAAGTGAGGTTACAGGGAACCAGACAAAGGGCCTTCTCAGTAGTGGCACCCGCCCTGTGGAATGCCCTCCCTTCAGATGTGAAGGAAATAAGCAGCTATCTTATCTTTAAAAGACAACTGAAGGCAGCCCTGTTTAGGGAAGCTTTTAATGTTTAATGCTGTATTGTTTTTAATATTTGATTGGGAGCTGCCCAGATGGGTGGGGTATAAATAAATTATTACTATTATTACTATTATTTATTAATAATAATAAATAATAATAATAATAATAATAATAATAATCTGGCCCCTATGGCAGTATATGTCCTTAAACAAGCTCAGCAACTTTGGGGTTAAATCGTAAAAAAAAGCTCAAAAACTTCAGTCAGCCCTCACACATGTTCACTTCATCAAATCTGGCCCTCATTGACAAAGGTTTGGGCACCCCTGCCCCAAGGCCACCCATAGCAGCTGGACTGGCAGGGAAACTTCTCCCAGGTAAGAAGAGATGGTCACTCAACCTCAGAGGGAGGCCAACGGACAGGGAGCAAAGATGCCAGGGCCAGAAAAGTGGAGGCGAGATGGGTGCCTCCCTCTTCGAAAGGAGATGGCAGAGTTGGAGAAGGTCCAGGAAAGGGCAACCCAAATGATGAAGCTGGTGGAGCAACTCCTCCAGGAAGAAACGTTGCAGAGCTTGGGACTTTGTCTTCAGAGAAAAGTTGAGAATGAGGCAACATGATAGAAGATGCCTGGCATGGAGAAAGTGGAGAGAGAGAAGTTTCTCTCCCTCTCTCATGTTGTTGTTGTTGTTTAGTTGTTTAGTCGTGTCCGACTCTTTGTGACCCCCTGGACCAGAGCACGCCAGGCCCTCCTGTCTTCCACTGCCTCCCGCAGTTTGGTCAAACTCATGCTGGCAGCTTCGAGAACACTGTCCCACCATCTCGTCCTCTGCCGTCCCCTTCTTCTTGTGCACTCCGTCTTTCCCAACATCAGGGTCTTTTCCAGGGAGTCTTCTCTTCTCATGAGGTGGCCAAAGTATTGGAGCCTCAGCTTCAGGATCTGTCCTTCCAGTGAGAACTCAGGGCTGATTTCCTTAAGAATGGAGAGGTTTGATCTTCTTGCAGTCCATGGGACTCTCAAGAGTCTCCTCCAGCACCATAATTCAATAGCATCAATTCTTCAGCAATCAGCCTTCTTTATGGTCCAACTCTCACTTCCATACATCACTACTGGGAAAACCATAGCTTGAACTATACGGACCTTTGTTGGCAAGGTGATGTCTCTGCTTTTTAAGATGCTGTCTAGGTTGGTCATTGCTTTTCTCCCAAGAAGCAGGTGTCTTTTAATTTCATGGCTGCTGTCACTGAAATCCTGGACACGCCAAATGTTGGAAGATTCAGGACAGCTAAAAGAAAGGACTTGTTTGTGCAGCACAGAGCTAAGCTATGGAACTCCTTGCCACAGGAGGCAGTGATTGCAACCAACCCGCATGGCTTTAAAAGAGGATTAGGAACATTCATGGAGAGGGCCGTCGATGGTTCCTAACCAGGAAGGCTCTGTTCTGTCTCCTCATTCTGAATACCAGTAGCTGGAAATCACAGGAGGAGAGGGGGCTCTTGTGTTCAAATCCTGCTTCTGGGCTTCCCATAACTTTCCTCTGGTTGGCCACTGTGAGAACAGGAGGCTGGACTTGTTGGGCCACTGGCCTGACCCAGAAGACTGGTCTGATGTTAACCTTGTTGATGCAGTAGAGAAAGTCGGCAGATAACTCTGAAAACATGTTTATCCTCCCAGTGCATTGGGATGGAATTGCTCTGGATTTTGGTGGCTGGTCATTTTAATATTGGATGATGATAACAGTTGTTTTATTATCTATGGCATTTATTCATTACTATTTATATCAGATAGATAGATGACAGACAGACAGATAAATAGATATGCCGCCTTCCTTCCAAGAACCCTGGGGTGGAATTCTGTGTAGTTTGGTAATTTTTGTGGATGAACACTTTCAGTATATTTGTTTCATTTTAAAAGATCCTTTATTGCATCTTATATTCTGCATTTTATTATCCTTGCAAATTGCTTTGGGACTTGTTCTGGCTGTGTGAGTGTGTGTGAACTTAACTAAACTAGAGTAGATTTTTACTCTCTCTATCTACCATAATGTTAGAACTTGAGGGTCATCCAGTTGAATTGATGGGCCAAAACAGAGAAAAGACCACAAGAAGATTCTTACTGGATCAAGCCAAAGACTTATCTCATCCAGAATCCTGTTCTCGCCTGGACCAGTCAGATGTCAGGTGAGAACTGAGGGAAAGAGCACTCTGGGTAAAGTCTGAGGTGGAATTGCTTTTAGATTCATTCGCACTGAGGCCAGTGTCATGTGCAAGACGGCCATGTGACCGCAAAACAGGTAAGAATCAGATAAAGAGGAACTCACCTGCTAAATGTTAAAGTTCAAAAATAGCATATAAGGTACAAGGAGGGTTGTGCACATATATTGAATTCTACTTCATGGACTCTGGTTGGACGAGAGATGGTGGAGCCCTGTGGTGGCCGGGGAAGACCACAGACTCATAGATTTGTAGAGCTGGAAGGGACACCAGAGGTCATTTAGTCCAACTCCTTGCAATGCAGGAATCTCAACTCAAGCATCCATGACTGAGTCAACCTCTGTTCAAAAACCTCCAAGGAAGGAGAGTCCACCACCCTCCGAGGGAGGTAACAGCCTGTCCTGATCCTCCGGCGACTCACCTCCCTGTCTCGCCCGAAGGTGAGCACTCCTCCTGCGAGTCCTCAGGTCTCTCCTTCTCTCAGACCTCAGTCTCTGCAGCTCGGGAGATGTCGGTGGGTTACTAGACCCAGAGACCGCCTCAGCCTCCCCTGACCCAACCGGTAGTGGAGCAGCTGTAAGTGATGGCCCAGCTGGAGGCAACGAGGGAATCCCCGCATCTGGAGCCAGGGCAGGCTCAGGCCCCTGACTCGGCCCAGCTGGTGCTTGTTGCAGGGGAACCTGTGCAGACTGGGACTCTTCAGGATCAGGCCCCAGACTTGGTTCAGCTGCTGCCTGAGGCAAAGGATCCGGTGCAGACTGAGACTCCTCTGGTTCCGAGTTTGAGCCTGAGTCCCAGGCCATCACAATACAGATGCCTTGAGTGCAATTTTGCAACACTCTGTAGAAACAAGCTGTAATTTCTTGGCCGAATGGTGGTGCCAATTTATACAATCCCTCTTTTTGCTGAGGGCAAACACACTCGAGAAAGAAGACCTGGGCAGGAGATACTCTATGTCATCTTGTGGGTGCCAGATAAGCCTCCACAGCCTTGGCAATTATATCTGCAGAAAACATTTCAAAGAACAGCTTAGGGGGAGGTGACCTTATCGGTGGTGGCAGTGGGGTAAAAATCAGCTATTAGAGTAGATTCTCTCCATCAGCCTGAAGCTTGTAGCACTTCAATGGAATCTCTCCAGATAAACAAGCAGAGGAGGCCAGCTTTCAGTAGTCTAGGAGTGACAGTCTATCAACTGAAATGGTGCCCCTCAGAAGAGACCCATCAAATTGGTTGTTCAGCAGTGGGCTCCTGAAGGATGGAGAGCATCAAATCCAGCATCGTATTTGCTCAGCAAGAGGCAAGGTTGAATCAGATTAAGAGAACAGCACAGTTTGTGCCTGTTAGGCCAGGAGAGATGGCTTGAAGTAAGTGTCCGTGAAAAGGACGTTCCAGTGTCCTCTTTGGAATGACAGAAGTGAGAATGGTTGGGAAGGTGGGAAGGTCACCCAATCATAGGATCATAGGATCAAAGAACTGTAGAGCTGGAATGGACCCAAATGGTCATGCCCTCCAACCCCCTGCAGTGTAGGAATCTACCCAAAGAGCCCCTCGCAGGCGGCCAACCCAGACTCTGTTGAAAACCCTTCAGTGAAGGAGAAACCATCTCCTTGGCCAACCAGATGCCTCCAGGAAGCTCGCAAGCTGGATCTGAGCACAACAGCATTCTGTCCCACTCATGGCTTGGTGGGGGGAATTATCCTTAGCGGTTCAAGGGCAGAAGCTCACCTAAAATTCCCAATCGGTTAGACGTTATTCAGTCATGAATAACAGAGTCCAAAGGGTGTGAGAGAGCTTTTCCAACAGGACACACGCCATCTAGGCAAATATAGGTCATTTGAGGCTCTTCATCCACAGCCTAAGAAGCTTCTGCTATCCCACCCTTCCACCATCTCTCATCCAACCACGGCCCATGAAATATAACTTACTCAATTAATTTTTCACTGTACATCTCAGAACTCTCCTTGTACCGAGAGCTATTTTTCTAGAAGAAGAGATGCTGGAGCTCAACATGAACACCTCCCTTGCTCTCTCATAATGGCAGTGGTGCTCACCTGGGAGGTACCAGAACGAAGTTCCTGTGAGTTCTGCCAGGAGAAAAGCCCTTATCTGGAGTTGTTTTTCACTTAACAGTCAGCCATTAGTTTCATGTTGTTGTCAGGCGGATGCCAGCGACTCCCATGGCTGGTTGTCCTAGGAAAGCACAAAGACAGGAAATGTTCCTACCATCCGATTTTTATTCAGTATGTCCACAGAGAGGCTTTGGAACCCAGCCTCTTGGATAATGGTGTTGTCCCAAGTAAATACCCACCCGCTCTGTCTCTCCCACTTCCTCATGCATCTTCCCTCATGCCGACAAGTGCCCTCTGCCTCTGAACTCTTCAGTGGTGTAGTGTGCTGGTCCCGGGGGGGGGGGGTTACCATGCAGCGTGGTCTGAGTCTGCTCCTAGGTCGAGGGTCATGAGGCTGTCCTTCAGGGGTGAAGCGGGGTCCAAGGCAAGGAGCTGGGCATGGTCAGGAACTCTGGAAGAGCAGGTCAGGGTGCTGGCAGGAACATTAGGAAGAACTTCCTGACAGTAAGAGCTGCTCGACAGTGGAATTTGCTGCCAAGGAGTGTGGCGGAGTCTCCTTCTTTGGAGGTCTTTAAGCAGAGGCTTGACAACCATATGTCAGGAGTGCTCTGATGGTGTTTCCTGCTTGGCAGGGGGTTGGACTCGATGGCCCTTGTGGTCTCTTCCAACTCTATGATTCTAGGTTACCAACAATGTTGCTCCCGCAACCTGGGACTGGGCTGACTGGCCTTTATCTCCTCTGAGGCCTAGGGCGGTCCCGGCCCACAGGTGACTCGCCTCTCCTGGCCTTAAGGCGAGCACTCCTCCTGAGAGAACTTAGTTCCCTCCGCCTCTCTGCCCTGAGCCTCTGCAGCTTCAGAGAGGCTGGAGGGTTACTGGACCCAGAGGTAACCTCACTTCCCCGAGAGGGCTGGGAGAGGAGCACCTGCAGGCAATGGGTCCTCAGTCACCTCCGGAGCCAGAGTGTCTGCTCCTGAGGATCCGGCACAGGTGAGGGCCCTTCAGGCTCATGCCCCAGCCCCGGCTCAGCTGGCCCTGGAGGCGGGGACTCCTGTGCAGGCTGGGATTCCTCAGGTTCAGTCTCTGAATCGGATTCCCAGGCGATCACATGTAGTGGTTAAGAGCAGTAGACTCATAATCTGGTGAACTGGGTTTGCGTCCCCGCTCCTCCACATGCAGCTGCTGGATGACCTTGGGCCAGTCACACTTCTTGAAGTCTCTCAGCCCCACTCACCTCACGGAGTGTTTGTTGTGAGGGACGAAGGGAAAGGAGAATGTTAGCCGCTTTGAGACTCCCAAGGGTAGTGATAAAGTGGGATATCAAGTCCAAACTCTTCTTCTTCTTTGCTCTCCTACTTTCAAGGCTCACTGGGTTCTGGGAGAGGGGGTGGATCTGGAATGCTTTCTAAAGACAGTGTGTCCATCAGCTGTCACCCCCTACCCTGTGCTTCCTCTTCCTCCTCATCCTCTCCCATTATTTCCCAACATTTCCCCTCATCTGCCTCTGAGCTGTGATCTCCCTCAAACCCCTGCTGTAATTCTGAACTGTCTTCCTCTTCTCTGGAAGCGTCAGGCTGGGAAAGCGGTCTCCACCTTCCCGCCTCTGCCCAGTCCTTGCTGTCAACTGCCCTGTGATCTTCAGATCAAGGCCGGTATACAAAATAAATACATACATAAATACATAAATGTTTACCGGTTTTGTGGCCAGCTTGCATGGCACTGGCCTCACTTAATTACAGTATATGCCTAGGAAAAATCCCACCCCACCATCGAGACTTGTCCATTGGTTCTTTCCATTTAGATACCTGCTGGCATTTGTCCATTTGTTCCATCAGAGTCCCGTTTCCCGACTCCGTTGCCAAGATCCCAGAGCAACATACGCAGCTCGTGATATATAGCTTTGAGACTTCATCATTCTCCCCATTAAGTAATTATTCCACACAGTTAAGCGCTCAGAAGAGACAGAAGGCACCTGCAGATTGTCAAGAGGAGACAAGCTGAGGCAGAGACGACTTTGTAGGACAAGACGGACACTTTGCGCCATGCGAGAAGGGGAAATGCCAGAGCTTCTCAATGGAAATCAAGGAGCCAGCAGGGACACCAGCAGCAGCAGCAGCAGGAACGGCCCCTGGTCATGGGGCTCAGGGACACATCAGTTCTGCCCAGCCCAGAAAGGGGCAGAGTGGCCACAGAGCTGGCCCAAGAAGACATGTTGTTGCCTAACTTGGAGGGGAAGATGGTGCACCTCCCAGTTCCAAGGGCAGTGGTACCTTGGTTCTCAAACAACTTGGAACCCAAATAACTTGGAACCCAAACACTGCAAACCCGGAAGTAAGTGTTCCAGTTTGCAAACTTTTTCCGGAAGCCGAACGTACTCCGTTTTGAGTGTTACTTTGAGGTCTGTCTGCTTCTGCTATTTATTTTTGCATTTTTGTGGCTCCTTTTTTGTGTGACTGTGGAACCCAGTTCAGCTACTGATTGATTGATTGTGTGACTGCAGTACATTGTATATTGCATTCATTTGGTTAGATAGTAAAATTCATGTTAAACTGCTGTTTGGGGAGTTGTTTTTAAAAGTCTGGAATGGATTAATCCATTTTGCATTACTTTCTATGGGAAAGAGTGCTTTGGTTTTGGAACGGACTTCCGGAACAGATTAAGTTTGAGAACCAGGATACCACTGTACTTACATTATCTTCTCCCGCAACCCTTCCCTTCCCTACATGATATTTTTTGCATCATATAGGGTGCATATATGCAAGAATGCAACAAAACAAAACAGGCAGGAACCCGTTAATATAAAGTACAACGTTATATACACATTCTGAGTCTGGCTACAAAGAACACAAGAAGAGCCTGCTGGGTGGATCAGGCCAATGACCTGTCTCGTCCAGCATCCTCTTCTCACAATGACCAGATACCCTAAAGGGAAACCAGCAAGCAGGATTCAAACACAAGAGACCTCTCCCCTCCTGCAGTTTCCAGCCGCTTGTATTCAGAAGCATAGCTGCCTCTGGCTGTGGAGCAAAAACAGAACCATCCTGGCTAGCAGCTCCAACACTAAAGGTAAAGGTAAAGGGACCCCTGACCATTAGGTCCAGTCGTGGCCGACTCTGGGGTTGCGGCACTCATCTCGCTTTATTGGCCGAAGGAACCGGCGTACAGCTTCCGGGTCATGTGGCCAGCATGACTAAGCTGCTTCTGGCGAACCAGAGCAGTGCACGGAAATGCCGTTTACCTTCCCGCCAGAGTGGTACCTATTTATCTACTTGCACTTTGACGTACTTTTGACCTGCTAGGTTGGCAGGAGCAGGGACCGAGCAACGGGAGCTCACCCCGTCATTGCGGGGATTCAAACCGCTGACTTTCTGATCGGCAAGTCCTAGGCTCTGTGGTTTAACCCCCAGCGCCACCCGCGTCCCTTTCGCCCCAGCACTAGCCCACGAATAAAGCCTGGACCTCTCACTTCAACATCCCTTGAGAGGGAATCCTGCCCAAGGATTTTTATTTATTTATTTGTTATTTGTACCCCGCCCATCTGGCTCTGCTTCCCCAGCCACTCCGGGCGGCTTCCAACAAAATATTAAAATACAATAATGCATCAAACATTAAAAGCTTCCCTGAACAGGGCTGCCTTCAGATGTCTTCTAAAAGTCTGGTAGTTGTTCTTCTCTTTGACATCTGGTGGGAGGGTGTTGCACAGGGCGGGTGCCACCACTGAGAAGGCCCTCTGCCTGGTTCCCTGTAACTTGGCTTCTCGCAGTGAGGGAACTGCCAGAAGGCCCTCGGCGCTGGACCTCAGTGTCCGGGCAGAACGATGGGGGTGGAGATGCTCCTTCAGGCATAATGGACCGAGGCCGTTTAGGGTTTTTAAGGTCAGCACCAACACTTTGAATTGTGCTCGGAAACGTACTGGGAGCCAATGAAGATCTTTCAAGACAGGTGTTACGTGGTCTCGGCAGCCGTCCCCAGTCACAGTCTAGCTGCCACATTCTGGATTAGTTGTAGTTTCTGGGTCACCTTCAAAGGTAGCCCCACGTAGAGCGCATTGCAGTAGTCCAAGCGGGAGATAATCAGAGCATGCAACACTCTGGCGAGACAGTCTGCGGGCAGGGAGGGTCTCATCCTGCATACCAGATGGAGGTGATAAACAGCTGCCCTGGACACAGAACAGACCTGCGCCTCCAAAACGACTCCCAGGCTCTGCACCTCGTCCTTCAAGGACACAGTTACCCCGTTCAGGACCAGGATATGAACTCTTCCCTCCCTCCCCAGTCCTCCCTCCTATTGGGCTTTCCTTCCCTCTGAACTGGCTTAATATGTGCTGGATGTTTAGATTTCCCCGGAGTGTTTTTCATTTATTTCCCTGTTTTACTCAGTATTGTTCTTGAAAGGAGTGGGGAGGGAATGTGATTGTCTGGCATTTGCTGAAGGTTATTATTATTATTATTATTATTATTATTATTATGGCCCTGACTCAGCGCTGGGTGGAATAAATGAAGCCGTATTTTGAGTTGGGCTCGCTGTCCTCTTGAACAGCCCTTGCTTTAATAAAGTGGATAAAAACTGTGCCTCCTCTTGACATCCACACATTATTATGCATGCAAACGTACTGCAGAAGCTTTCTTTTCTCCGCACACTACAGAGAGATAAAAGTTAGTTTTGCGTACATTATAAGTGTCATGCATTGGGTCATCTCTGCATTTATGGATAACAGAGATGGTATCGGAAAGGAGAAGAAACTCAACCGGCCTGCAGATCAATATCTCAGCCCCTGAGTCCCAGATCTAACCAAGGCTGAAGCCCTCAAGAGACATCATTGTTATGGTGGATGAAGGATTATTAGTGCTCCTGCTGGCCCTGGGGCACTTAGACGCAATCTTTGTGTCCAAACAATGCATGCCCTGTAACTGAAATCCTGCTATTGATAATAATGATAATGATAATGATGATGATAATAATAATAATAATAATAATAATAATAATAATAATAATAATAATAATTTATACCCCGCCCACCCATCTGGCTGGGTTTCACCAGCCACTCTGAGCAACTCCCCAAAGAATATTAAAATACAATAGTTCTTCAGATGTTAAAAGCTTCCCTAAACAGTTCTGCCTTCAGATGTCTTCTAAAAGTCTGGTAGTTGTTTTTTTCCTTTGTTATCTGGTGGGATGGCATTCCACAGGGCAGGCGCCACCACCAAGAAGGCCCTCTGCCTGGTTCCCTGTAACTTGGCTTCTCACAGTGAGGGAACCACCAGAAGGCCCTCAGAGCTGGACCTCAGTGTCCGGGCAGAACGATGGAGGTGGAGATGCTCCTTCAGGTATACTGGGCCGAGGCTGTTTGCACCCCAATTGCCCCCATTTGATTTTTGTCCTACTGTCTTTGTGCACAAAAGCCCTGCCAGGTGGCAATGATGCTAAGTAACACTGGAATGATTTGTGGACAGTCCAATTTAAATGCACCTCAAATGCACGGTTATTGCTTCAGAGACATCAGCACCAGCTTGACAATGAGCCAAGGTGATGCAGCAACCTCAAGAGCAGAACGGAATGGGTGGCGGATATGGATCAGGGTCCTGGCTCCTTTCCCTTTCTGGAGATGCAGCCTGCTGCCCCAAATGGAGTCCTCAAACCATCCCACGCCTGATCTCTTTGGTTCCCATTGCCTCATGGTAGAAGCGGCTCTGCTTTTTGCATCCTGTTGCCTCCATTGAAGGTAGGTGGCCTGCTGGCATGTTCTCCTAGACTGAAAATGAATTAACTGACTAAGCACTTGTGCCGCAAGATACCACTGGCTTTCCTTCCCTCTGCCCTTCATGTGCTTGTATAGGAGACAAGCTATTAGCCAAGTGGCCTCCACGCTGAAGCCTGGGGTTGAAGGTGAGGAGGTCACAAGTTGGACAGGCCTGCCTTGTACCTGGGAAGGATGCAGGAACATCGAGGATAGAATAATAGAATTACAGAGTTGGGCCGGATCCCAAGAGTCATCTAGACCAACTTGTGCAAAGCAAGAATCATCTATGAAGGCACCACCGGCAGATGACCATCCAACCTCTGCTGAAAGATTTCCATTGAAGGAGAGTCCACCACCTTCTCAGTGAGTCTGCCCAACAGCTCTCACTGTCAAAACAAGTTCTTCCTAATGTTTAGGCAGAACCCGTCTGAATTCATGGGTTCAGGTCCTCTCCTCTGGACCAGCAGGAAAGAAGTTTGCTCCATCTTGCAGCTCCTCAGGTATCTGAAGATGACTCTCATATGAAGTCACGGTCTTCTCTCCTCCAGGCTAAACATTGCCAGCTCCCTCAACCATTCCTAAAACAGGATTAAAAACAGGCTCGGAGGGTGTGTTCCTGAGTAGCCTTGCCTTGACAGGATTTCTGTCTCCTCTTAATCACACCCTGCCAAGGATCGTGAGCCGTTGGGTGACGGTCCCTTCCTTCCTCAAGCAGTTGCACACCAACACCAATGCAGAAGGAATTATTGCCTGGGAGGGGGGAGACTGAATTATGGGACTGCATCTCGGTTTTCACAACGTGCTGATATTAGCTAAACAGATGCGGCCTTTATTCATTGCAATCTCTTCATTCTGACATATAATCACTTCCCGTTCCTGAGGGAGCCCCATTTTAATTTTGCAGTAATTTAATGACAATATTACATTGGAAAATTAGAGTTCACTTTTTCACTGTGTGCATTCCTTCATCTCGCAGGCTGGAAAGTGAGCCCTCTCATAACCATCCCGTTTAATAGACTCGTCTCTGTAAATATTACAGTTTTCGTAACAGCTTATTGGCGTTATTCTTGCAGGGAAATCGCTCAGAGAAACAGAGGCTCATTTCGCAGAACCCGTCTCTTCTGTAATTCTCGCCCTGGCAATTGACCAAAGTCTGTGGACCAAAGTATGTGCAAACAGAGGTCAGGGACTTCTGGACCTCTCCTGGCCTGCAGAGGTTCTTCTGAACTTCTGCACAGAACCAATAGATCACCTTGCTTTTTTCTTTCCGTTGGTCTGTGCTTTCATGACAGAGGGAAGGAGGGAAGGAAGAGCGCGTTAGGAGAATTACAGAATTGTGGGGTTGGGTGGTACTCAAAGTAACGTCCACCCCAACCCCTGTAGAGAGACATAAGAAGCAATGGGGACCTTGCCTTGGCAGTCAAAAATTCAGGCTCTTTGGTTATTACTATCAGCATAGGAAGAGCCTGCAGGATCAGGATCAGATGCTCCGATGGGAACCCTGCAAGCAGGATTTGAGCCCAAGAGCCCTCTCCCCTCCTGAGGTTTCCAGCAACTGGCATTCAGAAGGACTCCTGTCTCCAGCTGTGGAGTCAGAGCAGAGCCATCCTGGCCCCTGTCAGTCCTCCTGCATGAATCTGCCTTCTCCTCTTTGAAAGCCATCTAAGTTAATGGCCATCACTGCCTCCAGTGGGAGGGAGTTCCATAATTCAATTATGCACTGCACGAAGGAACTTTCTTTCATCTCCGTAGCTGAGGCACCAATGCTCCTGGACACCAATTGCTGGAAACAGCAGGTCCTGCTTCCCGGTTTCCCATCGGGGCACCTGCTGGACCACTGTGAGAACAGGAGGCCGGACTAGTCAGGCCATTGGCCTGATCCCGCAGGCTCTCCTTTTTTTTTTAATAAATGTTTATTCAAAATTATAACAAAACATATTTTCCAAAGACATATCCTTATTTCCCCCCCATTTTTCCTCCCCCCATAAAACCCATCCCCCCTCCCCACCCCCCGACTTCCCTCAGTTCCAGTCTTTGGTTTCTCCAATAATGCTGTTTTCTGCATGTTACAGAGTTGTATAGATCCTCAAACTGTTTAGCTTATTATTATCAGTAAAAAAAATATGTGAATGTTTATTCAAAACCTGCCAAGGAGTCCAGTTCGCTTTGTTGCATCTTCAAATACTTTGTGAAAGGTTCCCATTTATCCCTAAAGTCACAGTTATCCTTATTTCGTATATGTGTCAGTTTTGCCAGTTCTGCATAGTCCATCAATTTTTCTTGCCATGATTCTTTAGTCGGAGTTTCTTCAGTCTTCCATCCTTGTGCTACCAGAACTCTCACGGCCGTTGTCACATACATGAAGATGTTTTTCAACTTTTTTGGCAGGTCTTTCCCTACAATCCCCAACAAAAATGCCTCGGGTTTTTTAACAAATGTTAAATGGAACATTTTCTTCAATTCATTGTATATCATTTCCCAAATTTTTTAAATTACTTTACAATCCCACCACATATGATAAAATGTTCCCTCCTTTTCCTTACACTTCCAACATCTATTTGAACTAGTTTTCTACATTTTCCCTAACTGCACTGGTGTTGTGTACCATCTGAACATCATCTTCATGTAATTCTCCTTCAATAGGGAACAATCTGTAAATTTTAAGTCAGTTTTCCATAATTTAACCCTATCTTCCATCATAATGTTGTGACCTACATCTTGTGCCCATTTAATCATAACTGATTTTACCTCTTCATCTTTCGTCTCCCAGCCGCAGGCTCTCCTTATGGTCTGATGTTCTTTCTGCTTTGATTCTCTTCCTAAGCCACTTCCACCCTGCAGCGGAGGTGGGGTTGTGGGCTTCACGCTCCCCCCACACGTGTGGTGGCTGGAGTCCAGCCCCCACGTGATTGGGGGAATCCCCGGGCCCAGCATCTCCTGGCCGCCCAATCAGCTGGCTCTGGGGGCATGGCCTGCCCTATTTAACGCAGGACGTGGCCAGGGATCTCCCTCTTTTGCCGCCTCCAGCTGCTCCTGTTTTTCCCACCCTCCCAGCCTTTAAGGTTTTCGTTCCTTGACCTTGCTATGGACCTTGGTTGGTCGCCGTTGAGGGGCCTGGTAGGAATTTTTCCACTTGGCAAATTGGCACCAGGCACTTGGTTTTCACCTACCTCATAGCAAATCGACACAACTTTCTGGGTATTGGTGGTTAGACATTGGTATTGCTCTGTAGATGGAAGGGGGAGGTAGTGCCATCCCCTGCCCCACATATTGAAGGGTAGTCTGGTAAAGGATTCCGGGGGGCGTGGCCCTGTCCGAAGGCTAGGGAGGTGAGGGCCTAAGACACGCCCCCTATTGGTGACCCCAGGGGAGTTCCTAGTTGATGTGCATCAGCAGGACTCCCCCTACTGGTGGTTAACCCTTCCTGGACTTCAAGCAGATGGGCTGAACCCGGATATAGTCAGTTAGGACCAATGCCTAAGCCAATACCGCTCATCACCTGTAACCAGTAAAGTTGTGGCCTTATTTGGCCCATTAACCTTAATAATGGTGTCATGTGTCTTTATTTCCACTGGGGGGCATTTCAGGGGGAGGATCTTGAAACTTCTGCACCTGCCACATCATGTTGGTTCTGCTTCTGTCAAGAGGAGTTCATTTTCCAGGGTGGAGCCACCTGTGCTTTGGAACTCCCTGCTTACTAACATGAAGCAGGCAGCCTTCCAGGACTGTCTTGGATGCCTGCTAAACATATCTAGACGTACAATTTAGTTATGTGTACTTGATATTTACAAACATGAGTTTGACCAAACTGCGGGAGGCAGTGGAAGACAGGAGGGCCTGGCGTGCTCTAGTCCAGGGGGTCACGAAGAGTCGGACACGACTCAACGACTAAACAACAACAACACTTGATATTTGGGATGCAGGTGGCGCTGCGGGTTAAACTGCAGAGCCTAGGACTTGCCGATCAGAAGGTCAGCATTTCAAATCCCCGCGACGGGGTGAGCTCCCGTTGCTCAGTCCCTGCTCCTGCCAACCAAGCAGTTCGAAAGCACATCAAAGTGGATAAATAGGTACCGCTCCGGCGGGAAGGTAAACGGCGTTTCCGTGCGCTGCTCTGATTCACCAGAAGCAGCTTCGTCATGCTGGCCACATGACCCGGAAGCTGTATGCCGGCTCCCTCGGCCAATAAAGCGAGATGAGCGCCACAACCCCAGAGTCGGCCATGACTGGACCTAATGGTCAGGGGTCCCTTTACCCTTTACCTGATATTTAAAATGTGCTGGTTTCTTCTGTTTGATGGGCAGTTATTTTCAGGGCTAGCCCATCCATAAGGCAGGCTGAGGCAGCTGCCTCAGTCAGTGGAGACGGTGCCCCCACAAGTGCCCTGCCCACCCCACTGACTACCCTGCCAGTGCAATGCACGAGATCTCTTTGGGCATGGTCTTGGCAGAAATTGGTGCCAGGCAAGCGTCACCCTGCAGCCCAGGTCAGGGAGGCTTCAGAAATGGCGTCCAAGCATGGTGTAGCTGGGGGAGGGGCTGCCAGGGTGATCGCCCTGGGTGCATTGGGGGGGGCACTGCTCCTGCCACCCTCCCTAAGCCAGCCCTGCACCAGTTGGTGAGCCTAGAATCTGATCAGATCCCAGCCTCACAGAGCTGCTTGAGGAGGTTAGTGTGAGAAGGACACATCAGCCATGCTACGCTCAAGACTGGTGTTGTTCCAGCAGCAGCGAGGCCTGAGCAGGAGTGGTGGGCTCCATTTGCCATGCCTCTGGCACGAGTGCACATCTTCACACCCCCTAGGCATCATGCAGACATGGTCCCTCGCCGGTGGCAGCAGGGCACAGTGGCACGCTTCCACTTCGCCTCTGGCGGCAAAACAGGACCTTCCGCTCCTGGTTATGTCACTGTTCAGTGATGCCCTTTAGAGCAGGGGAGAAGGGACTGAATCTGACTGATGGGCCAGTTCCTTTCCTCCCCTGTAAGAGTAAAAGTTTGTAATTTATTGGCACTCTTTTCATGTTAAGGACTTGGCAATAGGAGGACTTGCCCCGAGTCACACAACCTTGGTAGCTGTCCAGGCCAGTTCTTGCAGAGAGTCTTGGAAGCTCCTCTGATTCAAGCTCCTTTTACAAAGCTACCTTTCATTCTTGGTTCTTGTGGCTGGTCCCAGAAACACGATATGGTGTCAGAAGCGGAGAATGTTGCATTAAGGGACTGCAGGGCTGCAGGTGGGAGATAAGAAGTCATGGGAGCCGCGCCCAAAGAAAGCAACGTCGGGGCTGTGAAGTCTTTGCAAAAAATTGAAATTCTGCAGCTCCCATCAAGCATGCAATTCTCGGGGGATACTGCAGAGAACTGGAGGAGGTTTGGACAAAGGTTTGAGCTGTAGCTGGCAGCAACAGAGGCAGATCAAATCCTCCACTTTATGGGGAAGGAGACATTTATAATCACTTTGGGCTGGATGAAAAGGAGAATACGAGACTGCCAAGTTTGACTGATCCGATTTTCGTTTGACTGAGTTTACTTATATGTCACTTATTCACTATGAGTTGAGCGCACAACAGCTTTCAACAAACATTCAAAACATCAAAAAGCAAAGCACTGGATATAAAAAAATATACGAAATACAGAGCATGCCAGTAAATTAGAAAACGACAAAAATCAGCAACTTAGCAAACACAGAATAAATTCAATACTGCACACAAAAAACCAACCTAGAATTAAGCATATAAATACAAATCGAAATGAGAGTTAACTGACAAAAGGTGAGGCCGCCCACCTGTCAATCACCTGGCATGACATCCAGTCACTCATTTTCAAGCAGCGCTTCGCGCAGAGAGCTGCCACCCACTGCAATCAGCCAGACAGCTGACAGGGCTTGCAAAGTATGGAGTACGCAAGCCCTGCTACCTGAGAAGCCATAGGGGGGTTTGGGGTTTTGTACTGAGTGGTTTATACATTTGATCAAACAAACAGCAAAATCCCATACATGTAGCTTTGACTGACTTCAATGGGATCCACTCCCCGTCATGGGAGTATAAGGCTGCAGCCTGCACTGAACTCTTGGCCTGGCTGCAGCAGCAGCCCTCTTGCAGAAGCACCCCCACTCCCAACCCCAAGAAAATCACGTTTTTGTCACCTGAGCAACCAAAAGGCAACCCGCTCTCCTTTTAGCAGGCTGCCATCTGCTGGGAAGAGTTTGAGGAGCACCAGCTGGCAGCAGGGGGGCGAGCACTGCCCTTATGCAACAGGCAGCTTCAAAGCAGAACAGGAGAAGGTCCTGTTGGATCGGGCCAATGATGCACCCAGTCCAGCCAACCAGACACTCCAGTGGGAAACCCACAAGCAGGATCCAAGCACAAGAGCAACTGGGATTCAGAAGCATCATCACCGTGTCTGGGAGCTGTCGAAAGCCCTCTCCTCCACGGTTTTTCTCAGATTGTAATTCTGCAGGCAAGGGCTGTCTTGGTCTGATTGTATAATGTGAGCCACTCCGGGAGGCTTTTGGGCTGAAGATCAGGGTGCAAACAAACAAACAAACAAACAAATAACCCTCTTCTAAAGTCTTCTAGGCTGGTGGTCGAAAAGCAATTACAAACCTAGACAGCATCTTAAAAAGTAGAGACATCACCTTGCCAACAAAGGTCCGTATAGTTAAAGCTATGGTTTTCCCAGTAGTGATGTATGGAAGTGAGAGCTGGACCATAAAGAAAGCTGATCGCCGAAGAATGGATGCTTTTGAATTCTGGTGCTGGAGGAGACTCTGGAGAGTCCCATGGACTGCAAGAAGATCCAACCTCTCCATTCTGAAGGAAATCAGCCCTGAGTGCTCACAGGAAGGACAGATCCTGAAGCTGAGGCTCCAAGACTTTGGCCACCTCCTGAGAAGAGAAGACTCCCTGGAAAAGAACCTGACATTGGGAAAGATGGAGGGCACAAGGAGAAGGGGACAACAGAGGACGAGATGGTGGGACAGTGTTCTCGAAGCTACCAGCATGAGTTTGACCAAACTGCGGGAGGCAGTGGAAGACAGGAGGGCCTGGCGTGCTCTGGTCCATGGGGTCACGAAGAGGCGGACACGACTAAACGACTAAACAGCAACAGGCTGGTGGTCGCCAATGCCTTTTGTGGGAGGGAGTTCCATAGTCTGTGCTGCATGAAGAACATCCCCTCCAACATTTTTCTGGTGAAAATAGAGACATTCCCTCCAACATTTCTCCCATGAAAACAAGGGCATCCTACTCCATACCCCCCAACATTTCTCAGATGAAAAGACAGGTGTTCCCTCCAACAGTTCTCTGATGAAAATAGGGACATCCTATTCTTCCTTTTATCTGTCCTGAATCTTCCAACATTCAGCTTTCTTGGATGTCTATGAGTTCAAGGAGGTCTGCATTTGTAACAGAACGAATGGAGAATTGATCCAGACGGGACCCATTCAGTTCACTGATCATTTGTTCTGGATCAAATGCATTGAACAATTGCATGGGGACAAATGAGTTAGGTCTTCATTCATGGTTTGCTTTCATTCACTGATAATGATGACAGCAGAACTGATTTATTTTCTCAGAATGTCCCCGCCTGCTGCAGAGTGGGACATTCTGGTGGGGAACAGCAGCCACCAGCAAGTTTCCATTCAGTGGTGGTGGCCTCCATTTTTCTTCGTAGTTCCTTGGAATGACATCAAGGCATTTTGGGAACAGCCACGGAGCTTAGCTCTGCTGCTAGGCATTGGCTAGGAGAAGTGAATGTAACAAAACAAATGTGTAGTTGAAAAAATTGATGGCTTTCCCTCCCAAATGAATAATTATTGAGCAGATGAATGACCAACACAATCTAGCAGGAGAAGGCACTATATAGAAGAAGATGGATTTCTAAATTCTCCCTAGCTTTTGGCTATTCATCAGTCTTGGGTTCCTTCATTACTTTGTTAGAGCACCAGGCTGGGCCCCGGCTGGGCCCCTGGCTCCTTTGTCACCATTTCCGAGAAAGTTCTGGATCTGAAAAATGGGAATTAAATATAACACTCCTTACAGACTTCATGCAGTAATAAGTCAGTGCATTGTAAAGGAGACTAATAAAGGGATATTTGGATGAGCTTTGCCTGAAAAGGCTAGACTGCAGGAATGGGACAGAGGCGTCCACACTAATACTACCATCTGTTCCGCCTTGGTCAGAACCCACCTGAAGTCCTGTGTCCAGTCGTGGGCATCACAATTTAAGAAGGATGTTGAGAAGCTGTTGAGAAGATGACCAGGATAATCAAGGTTCTGGAAACCAGGCCTTCTAAGGAATGGTTGAAGGAGCTTGGTATGTTTAGCCTGAATAAGGGGAGACTAAGAGGAGATATGATAGCCACCTTCCAATATCTCAAGGGCTGTCACATGGAAGAGGGAGCAAGCTTGTTTTCTCCTGCTCTGGAGGGTAGAACCTGAACCAATGGTTTAAACTGATATGAAAGTGATACTGACTAAACATCAGGAAGCATTTTCTGACAGGAAGAGCAGTTTGACAGTGGAACAGACTCCCTTGGGAGGTGATGGACTCTCCTTCCTTGGAGGTTTTTAAGCAGAGGCTGGATAGCCATCTGGCAGGAATTCCTTAGCTATGTTTCCTGTATTTATGATGTGATTTGGGTCAGTGGGTTGTCCAATGTTTCTAATCTTCCCCTCTTTTATCAGCTCCATTCTGTAATCTGTTCCACACCCCAGTTATCACTGGAGACTCCACAGAATTGAAAAGCAAAAGGTGACCTTATTCGGGGACTCCCTGAGACTGGGGTCCAGGGGTTTCACTTTACACGCATTTTGTACACAGATGCCTTGAGTGCAATTTTGCAACACTCTGTAGAAACAAGCTGTAATTTCTTGGCCGAATGGTGGAGCCAATTTATACAATCCCTCTTTTTGCTGAGGGCACACACTCTAGAGAACGAAGACCTGGGCAAGAGATTCTCTGTGTCATCCTGGGGGTGGCAGATAAACCTCCACAGCCTTGGCAATTATATCTCTGCAGAAAACATTTCAAAGAACAGCTTAGGGGGAGGTGACCTTCTCAGCAGTGGAGATTTCAGTTAAAAGTTAGGAGGAACTTTTCGGATAGTAAGAGCTGTTCGACATTGGAATGGACAACCTCAGAAGGTGGTGGACCCTCCTTCCTCAGAGGTTTTTAAAGAGAGGCTGGGTGGCCATCTGTCAGGGATTCCTTAGCTAGAAATCCTTCATTGCAGAGGGGTAGGCTAGATTGCCTTTGGGGTTTCCTTCCAGCTCTCCAGTTCTATGATTCCAAGGAGCTGGAAACTAGTGATCAGAGAAGAGAGAAGAAATCAAGGGTGGGGAGACCTCCACCCACCACCACCCAGAACTTGCAGCCTTTCTTCTCCCTGGGCACCTTCATGTCTTCAGCATTTCTCAGTGTTTGGGAAATTAAATATTTACCGAACACTTTCAGGCCTTTAAAGTTGTTTCCCTGCTCCTGTAAGTGAGGATGAAAGGAGGAATCCGAGTCGCACGTTCCCTTCTGTCATTGCTGCTTCCCCTTGCTTTGCCCTCTTATCTTCTGAGTGTGGCAGCAAAGGGAAGCCTCAGGGCCCCCGTTCTTAAAAGGCTGCATCTTTGCCTCTGAGCAAGTTGGTGCTTCAAAATACTCCAGGAGCCTGGAGAAAATTACCAGTTGCAAGCAAAAGAGGGGGTTTTTTTGGGGGGGGTGTAATCCTCTCTCATGCCAACAGAGATAGAACAGGTGTCGGATGCTCAGTGCTCCAAGGATATCGGCTATGTAGTGTGGAGCGACACTCAGAGAGTTCTTGATTTTTTTCCCTTTTCCTGAAGACGGCACAATATTTGAGGCCTTTGACTATGATCCAGCTCTTTGGGCACCTGCCACAGGAGGTATCTAGGTAGCCACTGTGAGAACATGATGCTGGACTCCATTAAAGGTAAAGGTAAAGGACCCCTGACAGTTTAGTCCAGTCGTGAATGACACTCAGGTAAAGCCCCACCCCCTACACCCCCCTTATTTGATGTCACTCCTGTTGGGATGCTGCCGGGGAGACGGGGGCCTCAGGCAGGCCCCCAGCTGGCTCCAGCCACCGGCTGGCAGCCGGACGATCACCCGTCTCCCTTGGAACAGCATCAGTCAGCAACACGAGCCTCAGATACGTTTAGAGACCCGTGCACACTCTGTCAGCAGAGTGACTAAATCTCACAGCTGAAGAGGCGGACAGAGCCATGTGTAAGCAGTATATTACAGCATTTTATTCACCAGCAGGAACAAAGGAAAAAACATTTCTGCTTCCCTTCGTCTCCAGCAAAACAGCAGCAAAGCAAAAGCTCTATACAAATGGAAGTTCCCAGCAGATCTGTGCTGAAAGTAAACAGGTATGTGACACACAACAGTCATGCCTGTACCCTTTTAAGGTGGAACGGAACTATATCCTAACAATTCCTGTATCGGTTAATCTGAGCTTTCCGCCTCTGAGATCTCTGTTCTAATACCCTCAATGCCCACCTGGTCCTGGAAGGGGGGGGGGTCAGGAGTGCTTTCCAAGGATACTGAGTCTGTCAGCTGTCTCTCCCCTGGTGGTGCTTCTTCTTCCTGCTCTTCCTCTTCCAATGTTCCCCAACTTCTGCCTTTTGCAGCCTCTGCACTATGCCCTTCTGCAAACCACTGTTCTCAATCTATACTGTCCTCCTGTTCTCAGGAAGGGTCAGGAGTAGGGGGGGCACCATTCCTCCTCAGTCCAGCCCCCTGACACTTACGTTCTTAACCCACAACCGTACATTTGCAAGAGCATTTCCTTGATGCTCCTTGGAGAACTTTCCTCCATTTACTAATTCATGACACGCACCACGGAGTTTGCTTTAATTCTATTTCATTCTCACTTCTGATAGGTTGGGCAGAACTTTCTCAGTCTTGGCCAGAACTTCATTGTTCCTTCTCCCCACCCCTTTTGCCTTCAATTAAAAACGGAGAAAGGAAATCAGAAGAAAACCCTTTCCTCTCCTTCCCCTACTCTCAGCATCAAGTCCTCCTGTTTAATGCGCAAGGAGGGAAGCCTTTGTTCCGGAAAGGGAGACTTTGTTCTGAGCACTACAGTTGGACCTGCTCTGCCTTCAATGGCGTCGCCTGCTTTCAAGGGCTCTCAGAAGAGCAGTGGCAATGTGAATTTAAACGGTCTTTCATGAATCAGCAAAAGCAACAGGATTCCACAACAGGGTTATCCCCCCCCCCCCTCCCAGAAGCTGAAAAGGACCTGCTCCCCAGGAGCGTTTCTGATTTAAAGGCAGTGCCCCCATGCAAAATGCATTAAAAACAAGCAAAAGGCCCCTCCTTCCTTCCAGCTCTGTCCTATTGCATGTTCATATCTTGATTGTTCTCAAAAGTTGAAAAAGCTATCTCTGGAACTGGTGGTGAAGTCTCAGGAATGACAGCGGTGATCCAAAAAGTGACCCATGGGATCCTTATCATTCCATCCTGGCTGGGATTCCTGGAAGAGCTAATCCCTGCCCTGCTGGCCTTTTCCCACCTGGCCTGAGAGGGTGGGGCCCGGACTGACTCCAGCTGCAAAAACTGTTAATTTGATGTTAATTTTTTGTATTATTATTTTGGATGTTATAAAACATTTGTTTTGTTCATTTCTGATGTGTTTCGTTTATTGTTTTAGGACTACTTTCATTGCACTTGGTAATGATATAAATCTGGAAGGGTGGCATGCAAATTACTAAATGAGGATGATGACTCCAATCAAAATGGGCACCAACCCAGAAGGTTTGCAAAGGAGGGTGACAAGATGAGGAAGGGTCTGGAAGGCACGTCTTATGAGGAATGGTTGAGGGAAATGGGTATGTTTAGAGAAGACTGAGAGGTGGGTGTTGGGATATGACTACTACGCAGCTGCAAACAAGTAGAATCATAGAATCATAGAGTTGGAAGAGACCACAAGGGCCATCAAGTCCAACCCCCTGCCAAGCAGGAAACACCATCAGAGCACTCCTGACATATGGTTGTCAAACCTCTGCTTAAAGACCTCCAAAGAAGCAGACTCCACCACACTCCTTGGCAGCAAATTCCACCGTCAAACAGCTCTTACTGTCAGGAAGTTCTTCCTAATGTTTAGGTGGAATCTTCTTTCTTGTAGTTTGGATCCATTGCTCCGTGTCCGCTTCTCTGGAGCAGCAGAAAACAACCTTTCTCCCTCCTCTAGGTGACATCCTTTTATATATTTGAACATGGCTATCATATCACCCCTTAACCTCCTCTTCTCCAGGCTAAACATGCCCAGCTCCCTTAGCCGTTCCTCATAAGGCATCGTTTCCAGGCCTTTGACCATAGCTCGATGTTTACATCACATAATGTGGCTAGTCCTGGGAAAGAATTCACAGGGCAGTTCACAGGGATTTGTTCTGTGTGTAATATGAGACCTTCCTGTTGCGCATGTGAAGGAAGTCTTACAGACTTGCTAGGAGGAGACTGAACTGAACGGACATGTTTTTTGTACAGCTGTAAAGTCAGAAATAAACAAGATGTAAATAGACTTTCTGACTATCTTCTTTCTCTTGCTGTTATTCAAGGGGGGAAGGTGGCGTGCATCTTCCACGCTGGGAGATGTCGCCTATCAAGATCTCCCTGGACTTGCGGGGATGCCAGCCAGGGCAGATCACCGGTAAACAAGCCCCGGGAACCTGAGAGGGGGACCAGCCTCTCCCGAGGGGGCTTGTTTTCCAAAAGTGAGATGGTGGCCATCTTCAAATATCTGAAGGGCTGACACATGGAAGATGAAACAAGCTTGTCTTCCTCTGCTCCAGAAGAGAAGACCCAAACCATGACCAAAAAAAGAGAGAGAGATTCCAACTTAATGCTAGGAAGAACTTTTAGTGTCAAGAGCCATTTGACAGTGGAACAGGCTACCTCAGAAGGGGATGGACTCTCCTTCATTGAAGGTTCCTGCGCTGCGGGGGTTGGACTAGAGGACCTCTGGGGTCCCAACTCTACAACCCTATGATTCTGTGAATGGTCAGGGGACGAGATCTGTTGGAGTGTTAATGCTGTGAACTTTCCATCTTATTCCATCAGCCTGTATCTAAGTCTTACATCTCTGCAACACCTTGACGCTGCAGGGACCTTCTTTCCAAGGAAGCCAAGCCAAAGGGCAGTGCTGGGGCACCTCTCACTTCTCAGAGCCAGGTGTGTGTGTCCACAATACAGCCCAGCGCTTGCAACTCCACCAAGCCTCTGACAAACTGCCGGCGAGGTCACCGTGGCTCCAAGCCATGAATAAACCCAGAGGGCTTTGCTGAATCGAAACACCTTTATGAAGAGTGGAGGAGCCGGGAGATGGAATTTGTCACGGCAAACCAGTTAGGCATGCCCATTGTGCGGCAATAACTCATCTTCCTATTTACTTAGAGGAGTCTGGGACGGCTCCTTTGTGCAAATACACCCATTTATCTTCCTTCCTTGGACATGTGCAGTAATGAGGAGAGTTCGCTGCTCCAGGTTGCCAAATCGACCCTTTTGACTGCCTCATAAAGACCTGGCAACTCCGTCCTTCTTTTATTAAGATTTAGGGTCAGCCACAATCTTTTCATTAGCGCCGCAGACAGGAAGCTCATCGCAAGCCCTTCCAAAGCCTCTTCGAGCTGAACGACACTTCTCTTGCCAACTCCCCACCGGTCGCCCTTTTCAAATCTGCGTCTGGCAGGGAGACGTCTCTGGCCGACACGGAGGAGCGGGCAGGAGGCAACCTCCGTGCCGACTCTGGCGCACTCAGTGGAAATGGAGGTAATAGCCCAGAAAGGAAGCTGGGAGACCCCGGACAGCGCAGGCAGATTTTGACAGATCACACGTCTCTAAGCTCATGCATCTCTTTTCCTTCCTCCTTGCAAGGTTTGAGTCAGATGTGGCCACGCTTTTTGGGAAACCTCAAATGGCCTTGCAGATCCATGCTCTGTGCCATGAGCATTTCAACGCTACATTTGCCCCCCAAAAAATGTGTGTGCGTGTGTCATTTGTGTCTCACGTGGGTAACAGAAGAAGAACAGGCTTTTTTCGCGGACTAGCTGGATGCAGAGGAGGGGTGGGGGGCACCAGCTGATGAACCCCCAAGGGCAGAAGGGTCAGAGCCAGGGGACGGGTGGTGGGACAACAAGGACTGCTCAGAGGGAGAAGAGGGAGTCAACTGGGAGGAGGAGGTATCAGAAGTTGAAGAGGCAACAGGGCTTAGTGAGCGGGAAGAGGCTGTGGCAGAGAGCAGTCCAGAATCAGAGAAAGGAGCAGAGGCTGGAGAGGAGGGGTCAAGAGACAGAGATGGGACAGGATGTCAGTATTTTCACCGCACTATTGCAGAGGGTCACATGACCGGATGTTTTCATTTCTCCTCACCATTTTATGCTGAATAAAGAGCATGAAATCCACACTTGACTCTGAGTATATTTCACAAGAGGACCAGGGGTCTGGAAACCAAGCCTTATGAGGAATGGTTGAAGGAGCTGGGGATGTTAAGCCTGGGAAAGAGGAGACTGAGACGAGATATGAGAACCATCTTCCAGTATCTTAAAGGCTGTCACGTGGAAGAGGGAGCAAGCTTGTTTTCTCATGCTCTGGAGGACTCAAACCAATGGTTTCAAGTTACAAGAAAGGAGATCCCACTAAACACCAGAAAAAACTTTCTGGCAGTAAAAGCCGTTTGACAGTGGAAGTCTCCCTCAGGAGGTGGTGGATTCTCCTCAAATTGAAGTTTCTAAGCAGAGGTTGGGTGACCATCTGTTATGGATGCTTGAGCCGAGAGTCCTGCATTTCAGGGGGTTGGACTAGATGACCCTTGGGGTCCCTTCAAACTCTACAGTTCTATGACATCCTCAAAATTCAAAAGTGCCCAGTGGCCCAAGTCAGGTGGGGGTCCCTGAGCTCACTGGACCAACAACCTCACTCAGAACAAAACTGCTTTCCATGTTTTTCCTGTGGTTGAGTTTGGGGAGCCCCAGGTGGTACCCCTCAAAAGGGAGAGGAGAAGGGGGTTCAGGAGGACCCTCACTGGCAGATAACTTGATGGGAGAGCCCAAAAACATCTCCCCATCTACCGCAGGAGTCTCACCACTGGGCAGATTCAGGCTGGAGCCCCTCTCGGTGTGCTTTCCCTCCCTTTCTGTTTTGCAGCGAATCCTCCTCTGGTTTTTCTCTGTAGTTTTAAATGAAAGGAAATAGCTTTGTCCCCTGGAAGAGAGCGAATTGTTATTGAGGTCTCTGGGAGCGCAGCGGGGCGCTCTGTCAAAACTCGGCATCTGAGCCTGAGACGGAGCGCGAACGCTGGGCGAGTAATAAGCTAAATTAATTTCCACCAAATGAGCTGGTGACAGGATTTCCATAACTCATTATACGTTGATGCCACACCTGCTGCTTTCGCACACGTGGTCCGCTTGCTCGGCCGCTGAGCTGGAAATGAGGGCTTTCGAGCGCAGAGAGCGCTGCCGGGCTTGCTCCGAGATCTTGGCTGAAATGCCACTTGTGGAGGAAGGCAGGGAAGCACCCGAGGAAGGGCCAGTCTTGACCTACCCTAGGAACCTGGCTTGGGGAGAGGGAAGCACTTTGCACATGCTCAGTGGAACCCCTACCAGTAAGGAACCTTCTGGCGGTTCCCTCCCTGCGAGAAGCAAAGTTACAGGGAACCAGGCAGACGGCCTTCTCGGTGGTGGCGCCCACCCCGTGAAACTCCTTCCCTTCACATATCAAGGAAATAAAGAACTACCAGACTTTTAGAAGACATTTGAAGGCAGCCCTGTTTAGGGAAGGATGGATTACTGTATTTTAATATTTTGTTGGAAGCCGCCCAGAGTGGCTAGGGAAGCCCAGCCAGATGGGTGGGGTGTAAATAATAGATGATGATGATGATGATGATGATGATGATGTCAGTGCAGAAAGAGGCCCAGCATAAAGGGACCCAGCTGCCCCCAGGACCTTAGGGAGACGGACAGATAGATATTTGTCCATAAATAATTAAAATGAATGATAATAAATCACGATATGGGAAATTTTCATGCAGAGTCATCAGCCAAACCGCAGTGCTCCTGCTCAAGGTATAGGGTGGAAAGGTGCAGAGATAAGGAATAATAGAGTTGTAGAGTTGGAAGGGACCGCACGGTCATCTAGTCCAACCCCCAGCAGTGCAGGAATCGCAGCCCAATAAACGCTGGCAGATGGTCTCCTTAAAAACCTCCAATGAAGGAGAGCTCACCACTGTCAAAGGGCTCTTTCCAGGAGAAAGTTCTCCCTAATGTTCAGTTTCTAGGTAGGTCCTCAATGCCAGTCTACTACATTCATCACAGCGAAGAAGCCAAAGCTCTGTGCTTTTCCCCCATCCAGTTTCACGACTGCTAGTCCCTGGCAACAAATCACCTGTACAGTAGTACCTCTAGAAACGAACGGGATCCGTTCCGGAGCCCCGTTCGCATCTAGAGGTAAACGTAACTAGCGACGGCGTGTCTGCGCATGCGCGTGTCGCTTTTCACCACTTCTGTGACATCATTTTGAGCGTCTGCGCAAGGGCAAGCGGCGAAACCCGGAAGTAACGCGCTCCGTTACTTCCAGGTTGCCGAGGAGCACAACTCGAACGCGCTCAACTCGAAGCATATTTAACCCGAGGGATGACTGTACTTGGCCAACTTTGGGAAAGGTCAGCCACCCTCCCAACAGAAGGAAATGTGCCAGGCTATCAAATAAATGTTCGTTTGCTTTTTAATCCAGAGTCAGATATTGCAAAATCACAAGGCTGGAAGGGACTCCAAGAGGACATCTGGCCCAACCCCGTTCCTGCAACGCTACGTCTTCCTAACTCCTGTTAGGAATTCCTAACTTCCTAATTTCTTGACTGATGGACTTGACTCATCCAGGCACCTAGCTCAGGGCCACCAACTCTGGCTGGCAGCATCTCTGAGAGGTTTGGGGCAGGACTCTCTCCCGGTCCTCCCTGCAGATGCTGAGAATGTAATCAGAGCGACAGGGGCGACAGCTAACTGCTGAAAGTGCGAAGAGGCTCATGAAATTTGTGGGCTGCCTCTTCACAACCGACTTTCCTTTTCAGATGCGGAGTCTGGTAATGGAATTGAAAGCTTGCTGTATAATTCCCAAAGTCTTGCCTGATGACATTAAAGAAGGAAATAATTGTTTTGCCACTTAAGATTCCGATTTAGTGAGACAGGTCTGAGCAGCATCTGAAGGTCCCTAAATAATTAGATTCTGAGCTCAATATATGGAAAATTGGATGAGGAATTTTTTGCTTGCACTGGAGCAAAATCAGCAAGGAGGGGCCTGAAAACTTTAATCAAAATGGGGGGGGGGGGATACGTGTTGATGTGACTCAGAGACGCTCTCTGTGAAGATGTTAATTCCGCGATCAGCGAGCATGAAGAGAGGGTGGGAAAGCCGGGATGAACTTGCACCTCCTCTGAACCCATCCCATATCCCATTGCAAGTATTCTGACGGCAATGATTTGTCAGAGCTTTACTATCTGTGACCAACATTTGATATATTCAGGATTTAATCTCCGATGTTATCGTGTTTGATCAAATGACATTCCTCATCCAAAGCACTGCAATCATCACCGGAGTCAGTTTCTGAATACACCACATTTCCCCACAAATCTAAAGTGATAGGACAGGCTTATAAAGTATAAAGTCACACATCACTCCAGCAAAAACACGAAGAATTCAAAAGTATTTGGCAGTGGAACGGTGTCCCTCGGGAGGTGGTGGACTCTCCTTCCTTGGAGATTTTTAAGCAGAGGTTGGGTGGCCATCTGTCAGGGATGCTTGAGCTAAGATTCCTGCATTGCAGGGGGTTGGACTAGATGACCATCTGGGTCCCTTCCAACTCCACAATTCTATAAAATCACAGAGTTGTAGAGTTGGAAGGGTCACCTAGTATGCCCCGCAGAGGACCTTAAGGTCCACAAATGACAATACTTTGGAGGTCCCAAGTCACAATGTGGTTAGATTGGTCTCAACTAGGGCCAGGGCCTTTTCAGTACTGGCCCCGACGTGGTGGAACACTCTGACACAAGAGACCACATCCTGCTGGATGTGACATCTTTCCGCAGGGCCTGCAAGACAGAGCTGTTCTGCCTGGCCTTTGGTTTGGACTCAGTCTGACCCTTATGTTTCCCTCCCCTTATGGTCTTGATCTATGGGCTACTATTAAAATGAGGCTGCATTTTAAATTGTATTTTAACCCATCTTTTAAATTGGGTCCCCCCCTCCCCTATTATGTTTTTATTGTGATTTTACTTGGCCAGGGAGGGGCGGGGTATAAATAAAAATTCATTATTATATTATTTTATTATTATTATTATTAGTCCAACTCCCTGCAATGCAAGAATGAATTGAAACACATCACTGGATCATATGAAATAAATCAAAAGGGGAGCGTGAAGCTTTCCAATGGGTCAAATAACAATGTTCAATGTTGCTCTGTGCCAGCTCAATCCCCAAGTGGTGTGGGGTCCCAGGGCTTCCAGGGTTTGTGTTTCCTTTGGTGAATGAGGCACAGTGGAGACCGCAGCGTCTTTATAATATATGGTTTATTTGCACATATATACAACCTGAGCCTACCATGGAGGGGTTTACAGCACCAACACCCCAAAAGGGTCTTGCGCCTTCCATAGTCACAGGCTTGGATTCATGCAGAAATCAGCCATGGCGCTCTCTCTTTCTCTCTCTCTCTTTGCCTTGCCAGCCTGTAGCTTTTTCTTCCCTCTCTCTCTCATTACACCTACCTTACAACTCCCAACTCTGGCTTTTGTCCTCTCTATCTTTGAGCTGCAGGAAGACCCCCACCCACTTGCCATCTGGCACAAAACCCCCCTCTCTTTTGCTCCCTTAATGGCCCATCACTTTTCCTTTGGGTGATTGCTTCCTTGGGAAGCTGCCCTGACTTCCATTTCAACACTGGCTAGGATTTTGGGATTCTAAATCTGGCACCCACAAACACGGAACAGCATCTCTGCATCTTCTGAAAGCACCTCCTTTACGGTGTTTCTTTTTGCCAGAGAGTGGAAACAGCCACCACCACATGGCAAGCAGAATCTCTGTCTCTCTCCCTCTCCCTCTCAACGCTTGCCAGGAAGGGTTGCTGGGAACTCCCACGTTCGGATTTTGCATTTGAGAGCTGATGATGCGGGTGGCGCTGTGGGTTAAACCACTGAGCCTCCTGGGCTTGCCGATCAGAAGGTCGGCCGTTCGAATCCCCGCGACGGGGTGATCTCCCGTTTCTTGGTCCCTGCTCCTACCAACCTAGCAGTTCGAAAGCACGTCAAAGTGCAAGTAGATAAATAGGTACCACTCTGGCGGGAAGGTAAACAGCGTTTCCGTGCGCTGCTCTGGTTCGCCAGAAGCGGCTTAGTCATGCTGGCCACATGACCCGGAAGCTGTATGCCGGCTCCCTTGGCAACCCCAGAGTTGGTCACGACTGGACCTAATGGTCAGGGGTCCCTTTACCTTTACTTTACTAACTGGCTGTTATTCCCAGGATTCGTCACCTCTCCGCAACACCACCAGTCTTAGGAATGTACGAAGGACAGAGGGAGCTGCCTTAGTCCATTAAGGTCAGCATCTTCTGCACTGACTACCAACTGTTCTCTGGGGTTTCAGGTGAGGGTCTTCCCCAGCCGCACCTGGAGATGCTGGAGACCAAACCTAGACCTTCTGCATGCAAAGCAGGTAGAATCATAGTGTTGGATGGGACCCCAAGCGACATCTAGCCAACCATTAACAAAACAGGAATGACAGCTAAAGAACCCCTCACAGATGGCCACCCACCCTCCTTCCCTGCTGCCCCCATCACCCTCACGTTACTTCTCAGATGTAGAAGAAACAGATAGGACTTGATTCATTTGGAATAGGTCCAGGGTTTGGCAACATGCCCATGCTGTCTTGGCGCACCCAGTGTCATCACCAGGCAGACATCTGGTGGTACCAAGACAGAGACCTTAGAGTCTATGGGGTGAAAAGCTTTGTCCTCCAACCCTGATGAATGGCTCTGTGGGGGTTTTGGAGCAGCAGGAAGGTCTGGCGTATCCGGACACGGTAATCCTGCTCAGTCCATCAATTGCACAGTGACATTCTCGCAATGGCACTTTGCCTTTTACCATCCCAAATGCCTGCAGGGTTCTTTGTTTTGTATTTTAGGGGCCCAGGGGAGAGAGAATACAACTTAAGCATCATTCTTAATTTAGAAAATGCCCACAGCTACCAAGTGTCACACAACTGCCTTTGAACCCTCGGGGTCTGCCTGGAGGCTTCTAGCGTGTCCTGGTTGGATCACCTGAAAGAACCTTTCGCCCCCTTCTCTCCCAACGCATCAAAATTCAAGCCAACAAGTCAAAAGGGAGGAAGCGCATTTTTAAAGCCTAAGGTCTTTAAAAAGCAAGTGGCTGCTTTGAACCAGCAGCAGGTCAGCAAAAGCGCAGAATCTTCAAATAGCAGCTCCTGAATTTCTGAGAGGGTTCTTCCAGGATCCCTTTTAATTTCCCCACAGCCTGCAGGTCCCTGAAAGAAGCTCGGGGTAGCCTATCGGGGAGAGGGGGGGAAGCGCAACCTAAAATAATATCCTTTCAGGTGCTTTCAAAGGGGAGGATGATGGGGAACGATATTGCACAGAGAGCTCTGCAGCTGGATCAGGCCAAGGCAGGTCTATCTGCTCCAGCATCCTGTTCTCACAGGGACCAGACAGATGCCTTCAGGAAGCCTGCAGGCAGGATCTGAGCACAACAGCACTCTGACCCACTTCTGATTCAGTGGGGGAAATTCCCCTTAGGGGGTTCAAGTACAGAGGCTCATGCCAAGCTCTCAATCAGTCAGCAATGCATTACTGAGCAGAGTCCACAGAGTCCAAAGGAGCATTGCCATTAGGGCACATGCTACCGTATTTTTCGCTCTATAGGACGCACTGGACCATAGGACACACGTTGTTTTAGAGGGGGAGAACAAGAAAAAAAAAATCTCCCCCTCTCGCTCTCCAGGCTTCAGCAGAAGGCACCCCAAAGCCTCCGGAGCGCGGCAGGAGAGCTCCCGCTGTGCTCCGGAGGCTTCAGGCGGCTATCTGGAGAGCGAGAGGGGTCGGTGCGCACTGACCCCTCTCGCTCTCCAGATAGCCTCAGGTTCCTTTCGCTTGTGGGGCTGGTGGTGGGGAAAGCCAAGCTTCCCTCACCGCCAGCCCCAGGGAGCAGCGGGAAGGCTGCCCTCAGCCTTTCCGCTACTCCCCGACCTACTGCCTTTGGAGCGCAGCGCGAGTTCCCACTTCGCTCCACAGGCTTTGGGTTCCTTTTGCTGAAGCCGGGAGAAGACTCTCCTGGCTTCAGCAAAAGGAACCCAAAGCCTCTGGAGCGCAGCGGGAACTTACACTGCGCTCCGAAGGCTTCAGGCGGCTATCCCTGAAGCCTGGAGAGCAAGAGGGGTCGGTGCGCACCAACCCCTCTCGCTCTCCAGGCTTCAGCTAAAGCAATGCGAAGCCTCCGGAGCACGAAGGGAGCACTCCCTCTGTGCTTCGGAGGCTTCGCGTTGCTATTGCTGAAGCCAAGGATCCTGTATTCGCTCTATAGGACGCACACACATTTCCCCTTAATTTTTGGAGGGGGGAAAGTGCATCCTATGGAGCGAAAAATACAGTATATGGTTAAATATATATCCTCTTAGCTGCTCATCTTCTACCACCTCAGAATTTCACCATCTCTCACCCAACCACGGTCCATGGCATCCAACTTACTCAACCAGTTTGTACATTCATGTCAGAACCCTCCAAGTACCTTACCTGGAGGGAGACCCCGGTTCTTCCCACACCCTTTTCCAGGTGGGATTCAGGGTCACCCTGGTACATTGGGCTCATGCAATGGAAGTGGATCTGGTCCTCTTGCACCATCGACCCACTTCCAAAAGTGGGTCATATGGGGAGAGGCGGTCCCGGAGGTCTTGTGGACCAGAGCCATTCAAGGCTTCATGGGTCAAAATCAGCACTTTGATTTGGACACAGTAACAAATTGGTAGCCAGTGTAGTTGGGCCAGGAACCGTTTCTGAACTGTCTTCAGAGGCAGCCCCACGTATAATGTGTTGCAGTAGTCAAGCCTTGGGGTTACCAGAGCCTAGACAAGCATGGTTAGGCTATCCCTGTCCAGATATGGGTGCAGTTGGGCCACCAGCCGAAGCTGACAGAAGGCAGTGAAATGATTACCAAATTTGGTGGCTTTAAGAGGGCCTTAGAAGAGTGCTGTCATGCCCATGTCCTGCTTGGGGACTTCCAATGAAGATATTTTGGGAACGTTCAGGGGTGCAGGAGAGGATATATTGTTTGATTATAGCCTTTCCAACTTGTCTTAACAAGTTCACAATTTAGCAGAGTAACATTCCCCTTTTTAAACTCGTAGCGGATGCATTTGCTCAGGCTCTATAATAACTGTTCTGGTATTTCCCCCTTAAAGGTAAAGGTAAAGGTAAAGGTACCCCTGCCCGTACGGGCCAGTCTTGACAGACTCCAGGGTTGTGCGCTCATCTCACTCTATAGGCCGGGAGCCAGCGCTGGCCGCAGACACTTCCGGGTCACGTGGCCAGCGTGACGAAGCTGCTCTGGCGAGTCAGCGCAGCACACGGAATGCCGTTTACCTTCCCACTGGTAAGCGGTCCCTATTTATCTACTTGCACCCGGGGGTGCTTTCGAACTGCTAGGTTGGCAGGCATTTCCCCCTTATTCCCTCATAAAAGATAAGACACAACACAGTCTTCTACAAAAGTATAAAAAGAGTTTACTCACACATCATTCTGTTCACAATAGCATCCCAGAAGGCAGATTTAGCTTAGAAAAGTAACATATACCTAGAAACTATCTCATAAGAAGACAGTCCCTTTGTCCTCTCTTTGGCTAAGCAGATGTTGCTTCTTCAAGTGAAAAGAGAGAGAGATGGCTGCCCTGCCCTGTGCTTTTGCTGTTACCTGCACAGGTGAGGCCACGCCTACCTCTAGTCACATGCAGAGGAAGTCTGTCCCAGCCCAGAAGGAAACAGGAAGTTTACCTGCTGGCTAGACAAATATTCCTCCCCATGTGTAAACATGTCCACTCTAGGAATGTTGTACTTGACTGCTCTTCTGTTCCACATCCCACAGGTATCTGGTTGGCCATTGTCAGAACCGGATGCTGGACTAGATCTTTGGCCTCATCCAGCAACTGGACTCTTCTTAGGTCCTTATGGTTACTGTGAGGAGGGGAAATGGGACGACCCTCTGCATTCCCTTGAGCTCTTTGGCAGGATGGCAGGGTTTTTGAAATTTAAGAAATGAAAAATACCAAGCTTCCACCCAAAGGCAAGTTAGCTGCTCACCCACAGACTACCTGCCACTGTACAAGGCTGAAACACTTGCTTCAGAGCCCCAGTCCCAGATGGCCCACGCCATTGAGCCAAGCTACACACAGCCGTCTCGGTCATATCAATGTTCTTCCTTTAAACTATTGCTCTTTCCTTCCAAAGGACATCCTGGCGTCCACCTCCAACAAAATATATGTCATTTGGATACCAACAAAATTGGCCCCTCTTTAGGCATTTATAAAGGCACTAAATTAACTTGGGTAGAGGAGATCGTTAAAATTTATGCAGCTTAAAATGCAAAGCCATAGGAACTAGTTATTCTTACTCCATAAACTTTAACAATGGCTGAGGTTCATTTATGGAAGAGGATGCATTTGGGGGGGCACATCTGTCTGGGCCCCTTTGCCCATTGTAAAGCTGCGTTTCACTTCCAGTATAGTGGATCGTGATGGGAGAGGGGTCATTAGATCGCAGGGATCATCTTGCGCCATTTCGTTCACCGCATGTGGTGGGTTCCTTACTGGTCCTCACTCTTGCTACTCACTCAGTGTTTGGGGCACTTTTGTTGGGACAAAAGGAGAGTAAGAGGGGACATGAAAGACCTTTAGGAAGATTATGCATAGCGTGGAGAACGTGGGTGGAAAAGGGTTTTTCTTCCTCTCTTGTAACACTAGAACCCTCCCTGCCCGCAGACTGTCTCGCCAGACTACTGCATGCACTGGTTATCTCCCGCTTGGACTACTGCCATGCACTCTACATGGGGCTAACTTTGAAGGTGACCCAGAAACTGCAATTAATCCAGAATGCGGCAGATAGACTGGTGACTGGGAGCATAACACCGGTCCTAAAGGATCTTCATTGGTTCCCAGTGTGTTTCTGAGCACAATTAGAAGTGTTGGTTCTGACCTTTAAAGCCCCAAACAGCCTTGGCCCAGTAGACCTGAAGGAGCATCTCCACCCCCATCGTTCTGCCCGGACACTGAGGTCCAGTTTCATGGGCCTTCGGGTGGTTCCCTCCCTGCGAGTTGAGAGGTTACAGGGAACCAGACAGAGGGCCTTCTCGGTGGTGGCGCCCTCCCTGTGGAACGCCCTCCCATCAGATGTCAAGGAAATAAACAACTATCTGACTTTTAGAAGACACCTGAAGGTAGCCCTGTTTAGGGAAGTTTTTAAAGTTTGATGTTTTATTGTGTTTTTAATATTCTTTTGGGAGCTGCCCAGTGTGGCTGGTGAAACCCAGCCAGGTGGGCAGGGTATAAATAATAAATTATTATTATTATTATTATTATTATTATTATTATTATTATTAACTCATGGGCGTCCCACAATGATGAATGTTGGAAAAACTGGGACAGGCAAAAGGAAGTCTTTCTTCACAAAGCGCATAGTTCAACTGTGGAACTTCCTTCCACCAGAGGGAGTGATGGCCACCAACTTGTATGGCTTTAAAAGCGGATTTGTGCTGGGCCCGGGGGTAACCTGGGTAAAGTGGTCCAGGTCCAGTCCAGAATCCGAAGGTTCTGCTGGGAGTCAGTCCGACAGGGCCAAGGCAGGACACCAGGCAGGAAACCAGACAAGGACAGGTGCAGGATCTCAGGCAGGATCTAGCATACAGCAATGTTGCTCCCGCAACCTGGGGCGGGGTACGACAGCCTTTTACCTTTGTCGGGATAACGGCCGGTCCTGATCCCCCAGTGACTCACCTCCCTGTTTCGCCCGAAGCACTCCTGCAAGTACTCAGGTGTCTCCTTCTCTCAGACCTCAGTCTCTGCAGCTCAGG
This sequence comes from Podarcis tiliguerta, assembly GCF_965153285.1. NCBI lineage: Eukaryota > Metazoa > Chordata > Lepidosauria > Squamata > Lacertidae > Podarcis > Podarcis tiliguerta. Next base: position 133,892,474 of record NC_139534.1, on the reverse strand, counting down.
AGATGTCGGTGGGTTACTAGACCCAGAGGCCACCTCAGCCTCCCCTGACCCAACCGGTAGTGGAGCAGCTGCAAGTGATGGCCCAGCTGGAGGCAAGGAGGTCATTCCCGCATCTGGAGCCAGGGCAGGCTCAGGCCCCTGACTCGGCCCAGCTGGTGCTTGTTGCAGGGGAACCTGTGCAGACTGGGACTCTTCAGGATCAGGCCCCAGACTTGGTTCGGGTGATGCCTGAGGCAAAGGATCCGGTGCAGACTGAGACTTCTCTGGTTCCGAGTCAGAGCCTGAGTCCCAGGCCATCACAGGATTGGACAAATTCATGGGGGCTTTCAAGGGGTACTAGCCAGGATGTCTCTGCTCTGCCTCCACAGAAACAGGCAGCAATGCTTTTAAATACCAGCTGCTGGGAACCGCAGGAGGGGAGAGTCGCTCCTGGGCTCGGATCCTGCTCCTGGGTTTTGCATAGGCACCTGGCTGGCCACTGTGGGGACTGATCCACAGCCCCTTTGGCCTGATCCAACAGGCTCTTCTTATGTTCTTGCGTTATCTCCACAGCAAACTTATAAAGTCCTTTTTAAAAAATGCAAAAGAAATTTTATTGAATACACATGCACACACAGAGAGAGAGAGAGAGAGAGAGAGAGAGAGAGAGAGAGAGAGGGAGAATTAGAAGAAAAACAGTTCAAGGATCGCTTTTCATAATACATACATTAATCATAGCTACAAATATTAATTCAATAAAAAAATTAAACCGATACTATTTTTCTGTCTGTTGCTTCACAGGAATGTCTAATAAATCACAACTCATTGTGCCTATCAAAGTGTATCCAAACTCTGAAGATGAGGAACAACCAGATTACAAGTATATGTTGTGCCGGTGCTATATTGCAGTCTTAAAATTTTGTTAAATTTGTCTTATTCGCTCCCATAATAACTATACTTTGTTGATGTTGTTGTTGTCGTCATTATTATTCATTAAATTTATTAGTTGCAATTTTTTGCCACAGAAACACCAAGCAGCTTACAATATTTTAAACAAAAAACATATACATCAAAACCAGCATTTTTAAAACATTAAAACATCCCACCCACACAAAAAGGCCATAGAAAGGTTTTTGTTTGTTTTTAAAAGTTACAGGGCTGAGGGGAAAGATGTTTTAGAATTTCACTGGAAACAGGAGCCGGATTTCCCACAATTCAAACCTCCATCCAAGGTTAGGAACAGGAAACAGGCAAGCGAATTCTAGCAGCATCCCCTGACATAAGTTTCTATAAGTCCGCAAATGTAAACAGTTATGTTTTTGACCTTCCATTTCTATTCAGATACATTGAAACTGATGATGTAATAAATTACATAAGTGACACAGATAACGGAGGTTGGAGCAGAAAATGAACTGTTGAGGGATGGAAACAGCACGGATTCCTGGAAAACGCTGCCTCCTTGCGCCCTGAGCAAAGAGCCTTGGGACAAATAGGATATCATTGCAGGGGATGAAGAGCTGAGCCTCCCCCCGTCTCACAATGGATATTTACTTAAGGAAAACCATGATATAGAACGGTAGAGTTGGAAGAGACCTCCAAGGCTCATCTGGTCTAAGTTCAATGCCTGCAATGCAGGAATCACAACTAAAGCATCCCTGACAGGGATTAACCTCCGCTTAAAAACCTCCAAGGAAGGAGAGGTGTGTGTCTCTCTCCTGGGATGACAAAGCCCCCACTCCAAAAAATGTCATTGTGTGGGAATGTTCAGGGATGCAGGAGAGGATATATTGTTTGATTATAGCCTTTCCAACTTGTGTTAACAAGTTCCACAATTTAGCAGAGTAACATTCCCCTTTTTAAACTCACAGCGGATGCGTTTGCTCAGGCTCGCTAAAGCCTCTATAATAACTGTTCTGGTATTTCCCCCTTATTCCCGCATAAAAGATAAGACATGACACAGTCTTCTCTAAAAGTATGAAAAAGGTTTACTCACACATCATTATGTTCACAATCGGATCCCAGAAGGCAGACTTAGCTTGGAAAAGTAACATACACCTGGAAACTATCTCATAAGGAGATAGTCCCTTTGTCCTCTCTTGGCTGGAGGCCAAGAGAGCATCTTTGGCTAAGCAGATGTTGCTTCTTCGATGCATGTAGTCAAAGAGAGAGAGATGACTGCCCTGCCCTGTGCTTTTGTCATTACCTGCACAGGTGAGGCCACACCCACCTCTTGTCACATGCAGAGGAAGTCTGTCCCAGCCCAGAAGGAAACAGGAAGTTGACCTGCTGTCTGGACAAACATTCCTCCCCATGTGTAAACATGTTCACTCTAGGAATGTTGCACTTGACTGCTCTTGTGTTTCACATCCCACAGATTGCACACAATCCTTTGAGTTCCACTTTCCCAGATGAATTTCCCAACACGGCACTTGATGCAGAGATCTGCTGAGGAGCCTTTGCAAAGGACTCTCCTTCCCAACGGAAGAACATGGGGAGTTCTCTGCTGGATTAAGCCAATGGCCCATCTAGGGCAACATCCTGCTCTCACACTGGCCAACCAGATGCCCATTATGTGAAACGCACGAGCAGGATTCGAGCACTTGAGCCTTGCAAAGGGGTGAGGAAGCAGGAAGGGAATCCAGAGGACAGGATTCCCGTGAAACACTGCACATTTCTCAATGTGCTCCCCCCTCCCCAACTCCTAGATCTCATTTGAGGAGGGCTGAGCAACATGTTGCTGCAGGGCAGAGAAAGGTTTGGGGTTGTTTTTTGAAGGGTGATAAAATCAAGGGAAAGGCATCTGAATGATTACAAGAAAGGAAATTCCAACTAAACATTAGGAAGAGCTTTCTGACAGCAAGAGTCATTTGGAATGTTCTCCTTCAGGAGGTGGTGGACTCTCCATCCTTGGAGGTTTTTAAGCAGAGGTTGGATGGCCGTCTGTCAGGGATGCTTTAACTTAGATTCCTGCATTGCAGGGGGTTGGACTGGATGGCCCTCGGGGTCCCTTCCCAGTCTACCACACTATGATTCTGTGATGATGATGATGATGATGATGATGATGATAATTTATACCCTGCCCATCTGATTGGGTTTCTCCAGCACCTCTGGGTGGCTTCCAACAGAATATTAAAATGCAATAACCTATTAAACATTAAAAGCTTCCCTAAACAGGGCTGCCTTCAGATGTCTTTTAAAAGTCAGATAGTTGTTTATTTCCTTGACATCTGGTGGGAGGGCGCTCCACAGGGCGGGTGCCGCCACCGAGAAGGCCCTCTGCCTGGTTCCCTGTAACCTCACTTCCTGCAGGGAGGGAACCACCAAGGCCCTCAGAGCTGGACCTCCGTGTCCGTGATGGAGGGTGGAGATGCTCCTTCAGGTCTACTGGACAGAGGCCGTTTAGGGCTTTAAAGGTCAGCACCAACACTTTGCATTGTACTCAGAAACGTACTGGGAGTCAATGTAGGTCTTTCAAGACCAGTGTGGTCTTGGTGGCTGCTCCCAGTCACCAGTCTAGCTGCCAACAATATCCACGGGTTCAAAAGGAGCCAGAATGACTCTCTCTGACCTCCAAAGAGGCCGATTGCACTGTCTGCAGCTGCCTTTTTGTTTCCTGCCTTATTGCTTTGTGTCACTGAGTTGGGGACGGGATTCTCATTTCCTCCAAGAGGGATTAACTGGGCAGGAACAACTGCAGGTATTCTCTCTTTGCACATGAAGAGGAGGAGGAGGACGGCAGCTGTGGGCAAGGAGAAGCATCCTTCGCAAGGAGCTTGGATTAGAGCCAGTGATAATCTCATCACATCTAAGAGGATCAGCAGCTTTGTTGGAAGATGCCTCTTGGAGACTCTCTTTCTTTCTTTCTTTCTTTCTTTCTTTCTTTCTTTCTTTCTTTCTTTCTTTCTTTCTTTCTTTCTTTCTCCCCTCCCTTTTCCTTCCTTCCTTCTCAAATTTGGAACTCCCTGCCTAGGGAAGCCAGACTGGCTTCTTCCTTCCTGTCCTTCCTTCTTGTCCCGACAGTCTTTGGGGAACTGACTGCTTTTAATGATAGTGTTGAGCTGTTTCTGTTATAATTATGGGTCTGGTTTTAATAGATTTTTAATATGCATATATCTTTAATTCTATCAATGTTTAATTGTGTGGGGGTTTTTTAATTATTGCTTTTACTATGTTTTTAGCCATTCTTATTTTTATCTATAAGTCGCCTTGAGTCCCATCAGGGGAAAAGACAAGTTATAAATGAGTTTATTACTATTACTATTACTACTACTACTACTACTACTAATAATAATAATAATAATAAAAATTGTATATTGCTTTTTATCCAACAATAACAGGGCAGTTCACAACATAAGAGTACAAAATGAGACTATTGTATTTTAATATTCGGTTGGAAGCCACCCAGAGTGGCTGGGGAAATCCAGCCAGATGGGTGGGGTATAAATAATAAATAATAATAATAATAATAATAATAATTAGAACAAAACAAATAATACTTTTCCCACAAACACATATAATAAGCCATTGTTGAAGTATTTTCGCCTAGCACCAGGTGACCCTACCTGGGGAGAGCTTTCCACTAATAACAAATGGAAAAATGCAGCAGCAACAACAGATCCCTCTGCCTATACGATACGATAATCTTTATTGTCATTGTCCCATACAGAACAACGAAATTGAAAAGATCTACATCAGACATTCAAAAACCAACAAGCCTGCTATCCCTGCTATCCCAACCTGGTTAGCCCCCTAAAAACTCTGATGCCCCATAATTAAGTACATTATACTCCCATAGAGACTGCCTTACACAGCATTTAAAACCAAAATTGCATTTGGATAGAAACTATTTCTCAGGCGGTTGGTCCTAGTCTTTATAACCCTGGACCTTCTTCCAGAAGGCAGAAGCTGAAGAGATCATTTCCAGGGTGCGCACTATCCTGCACTATCTCTGCAGCTGTCTTATGGCACCCATGAGAGGGTCAGGGGAAGGAAGGGATAAGAAGCGTAGAATGGGGAAGATGGAAGGGACCCCAAGTCTTTCCGCCCTGTCTCTCCCAGCCCTAGAACTCATGGGCATCGAATGAAGCTGAAAGTGAGGAGATTCAGGGCTGCTTGAGGCAGCCATGCTTCTGAACCCCTGTTTCTGGAAGCCACAGGAGGGAACAGCTGCTCCTGCGCTTGGATCCTGCTTGCTGGTTTCCCACTGTGAGAACAGGATCCTTCCTGCGTCTACATCAGACTCAACAGCATCCCAGGTGAGGGGCTTGTGCCCTCACAGCCACCCACAAAACGTCGGGGGAAACCTCTCCCTCTTTGAAGTGCCTATCACTGTTTCCCAGTCGCTCCTCTCCTTCCATAGAGAACATGAGCTAATCTGGGCAATTGGACACAGCTGCTGCCTGACGGCGGCGGATTTCGCTCCAGCCTCCGCATGGCTCTGTGGAAGTCACCTTGTCTCTGTCCTCCATTCAAATGAAGCGCTGGGGACAAGCGGCGCTGCCTCCTTCGCTCGGGGCTTCAGTTCCCGCGGCATTTCTTCGCTTCTGCCGAGCTTGGAAGGTCACCGCTTGGGCCTCCCCCTGCTGACCTTCCATTCTCAACCTGCTCCCTGCTGCCGGCCTCTCCTGCTGGAGAATTTTATTAAGAGGTTTGTCAAGAGATTTCTGTATGGCCCCTGTCAGGAACTCATCCTACACTTGAGTAGGACCCTGGCAGAGACACATGCCCGACTGGCATGTTCTCTCCCTCCTGGTTGATTGTTTGGGAGCTTCAAAGGCTTTCTTCAGCCCGAACATCACAGCGACCGATGTCAACAGACACCGGCACACTTAGGGATCTGCAGAGTTTGAGCATCATGTGTGACAGACCTCAGCAACTCAGCATTTTGGCTAATCTACTTTATTTACATCTAAACACACATGCAGCACTGCAACATGGCTCCCCCTCTCTCTAGCATCAGACAGCAAAGAGAAAAAGAACAAAGGACAATAGTCCCACTTCACGGGACACAGTAACACAAACATCCTGTCTCCGTCACTTCCCACTCTGTGGAGTCAAAACATACACCGTCATGTGATAGACAACTATCCCATGACTGCAATCACGGAGCAGAAATTCCAACAGCCCCTTCACCAGAAACAGACATGGGAACAGAATGTTCCTCTGCACACATTCCAGCTTGTCAACATCCTTCGCAAATTGTGGTGCCCAGAACAGGACACAAGACGCTAGATGGGCTCTGACCAAGGCAGAAGAAAGCGGGACTATGTCAGGGACCGTGCTGAGGAGGGCTGCACAGATGAGGAATGGTGGGAGCATACCCCTCCCCCTGCTTCTGATCAGGATCCTGAATCTTCCCAGGAGCAGTAGGACAGTATAGATTTGGAACAGTGGTTCACAGAGGGACATAGTTCAGAAGACAAAAGTTGGGAAGAACTGTGTGGTGAACAGCTAGGAGAGAGACAGAGTTAACAAACTCCGGTTTGCTGCAAAGTGTCCAGCCAATCAATTCTGGTGCTGGAGGAGACTCTTGAGAGTCCCATGGACTGCAAGAAGATCAAACCTCTTCATTCTGAAGGAAACCAGCCCTGAGTGCTCACTGGAAGGACAGATCCTGAAGCTGAGACTCCAATACTTTGGCCACCTCATGAGAAGAGAAGACTCCCTGGAAAAGACCCTGATGTTGGGAAAGATGGAGGGCACAAGAAGAAGGGGACGACAGAGGACGAGATGGTGGGATAGTGTTCTCGAAGCAACCAGCATGAGTTTGACCAAACTGTGGGAGGCAGTGGAAGACAGGAGTGCCTGGCGTGCTCTGGTCCAGGGGGTCACGAAGAGGCGGACATGACTAAATGACTGAACAACGTCCAGCCAATCAGTCCAAGGTCACAGAGATTAGATAAGGTAGCTGCCCAGAAGGCACAGTGGCTGCGAGATCAGGTTGCAAGACGAGGAAGTAACAAGGGTGACTTGGGGGAAAACGTTAACTGGGAGCACCTTTACTCTGAGAATGGACTCTTTGTTCTTCCGCTGTGATCATTAAAATCTATTTAAATGGTAAAAGACTGTTTTTGCTTATCCACGGCCAAAGGGAGGGAGGTAGCCACTTCCCCTAGGACTTCCCTTGATCTGGACACTGCTCTTTTGTTGATGCAGCCGAGGAATACATTCGGTTTCTTCGGACTGTGTCCATGAGTGGTGCCTTCCTGCCTGCCTGCCTGCCTGCCTGCCTACTTACCTGCCTGAGACACAACTGCTTGCTGGTTTCTGACTGGCCACCTTGAGGACAGGAGGCTGAACTAGATGGGCCAATGGGCTGGCCCGGCTGCAGGGCTCTTATTGTGTTGGACTAGATGACCCTTGGAGTTCCCTTTCAACTGTACCGTTTTATGGTTCTTTGATTCTAAGTTTGGAGAACACTGCCCTGAGGGAAATGAATCATTCCCTCTCCCCACTGGCTGTGATTTAATGCTTATCTTTATTTAGGCTCACCGCGGACTCTTTTCCATCTCGCTTTTTATTCATAACTGTTTATGGCTTTAATACACCGTGCGCATTTTGGAAATCATCAAGTATTGCCATCTTTGAATCAATATTGCTTTATTGGGCTCTGCTCTCTGTGTAGTCTCAGCGTTCTCATTCTGATTTAGTTTTCTCATATTATGCAGGGAAATTGGTTAAAAAAAATCCATCCCTTTGTTTACATTTTTTCTAAATGAGAAATATTGCTGTGGAAAATGTGCCCTGGAAATTGAGCATTAGAAATGTAAGAACATAAGATGAGTGTTGCTGGATGAGGCCAATGGCCCGTCTAGTCCATCATCCTCTTCTCACTGCGAGCAGGATCCGAGCTGAAGACCACCCTCCCCTTTTGCAGCTTCAAGCAAGCGGAATTTATTTATTGATTTCAAATGTTCTCAAGCCCTTTATCTGAGGATCACCGTGTGGTTTATAATACAAAAACATAAAGATACCTAACATAATAACAAACGAACCAAAACACCACCACCTAGTTTAAAAGGCCATAGACTCATAGAATCATACATTTGGAAGCGACCCTGCGAGTCATCTATCCAACCACCGGTTATGCAGAAATCTCAACAGAAGCATCTATGAGAGATACATGCATACATACATACATCATTTTATTTTTCTGTCACCTTTCCACAGTTAAAACCATGCTCAAGGAAGCTTACAACATGAAAAAAATAACACAGTTACAAATATACAAAAAATAGTCATAAATGATAAATAAAACACATCAAGAAGAAAACAACAGAACTGAGCAATTTCCATATTAAATCATAATAAGAACTTAAAATAAAGAGCACAAAAGTTAATATCAATAGCAGCAACGAACCCTGGAACAAAACCGCATCTTCTTGGAATCTTCTTTCTTGTAACTTGAAGCCATTGGTTTGGGTCCAATGGATTGTTTAATTAGTCAAAAGCTAATGGAGAGAGCAGCCATCATGGTTTGTAGCCATCAATAGCCCTCTCTTCCTCCGTGGATTTTTCTAATCCTCTTTTAAAGCCATCAAAGTTGGACTTTCTTTTATCTGTTCCCATTCCTCTAACATTCAGCTTCATTGGATGACCATGAGTTCTAGAGCAATGAGAGAGGGAGGCAAACTTTCCTGAAGAGCTTCTGAAGAACCAAACAGAGGGCCTTCTCGGTAGTGGTGCCCACCCTGTGGAACACCCTCCTTTCAGATGTGAAGGACATAAGCAGATATCCTATCTTTAAAAGACATCTGAAGGCAGCCTTGTTCAGGGAAGTTTTAAATATTTAATGCTGTACTGTTTTTAACACTTGATTGGGAGCCGCCCAGAGTGGCTGGGAAAACTCAGCCAGATGGGTGGGGTATAAATAAATTATTATTATTATTATTATTATTATTATTATTATTATTATTATTACTTCTGTGAGCAGGGAACCTCTGGCACCTGCGACCCTTCAGCCCTGACCATGCTGCCTCCATGTTCCATAAGTGTTTTCAGTAGACCACGTGTTTTTTGATAGAGTTACAAGATTGGTGGATCAGGGGGATGCTGTGGACATAATGTATCTTGATTTAAGTCCCCCAAGATATTCTCGCAAGGAAGCTGGCAAAATGTGGGTTGAACGAGGTGACTATTAGGTGGATTTGTAGCTGGTTGACTGACCAAACCCAAAGAGGACTCATGAATGGTTCCTCGTCATCCTGGAAAAAAGTGGCAAGTGGAGTGCTGCGTGGTTCTGTCCTGAGCCCATTGTTGTTCAACGTCTTTATAAATTACTTGGATGAAGGAATTGAGGGGATGCTCATCAAATTTGCAGATGACACCAAACCAGGACGGGTAGCTAATGCTACAGAAGACTGAATCAGAATTCAAAATGGCCTTAACAGATTGGAGAACTGAGCGCAAGCCAACAAAATGAATTTCAATAGGGACAAATGTCAGGCTCTGCACTAAGGCAGGAAGAACCAGATGCACAAATATAGGATGGGGGACACTTGGCTTACTAGCAGTACATGTGAAAAGGATCTAGGGGTCTTGGTGGACCACAAGCTGAACACAAGTCCACAGTGTGATGCAGCAGCTAATGCTATTCTAGGCTGCATCAACAGAAGTATAGTGTCCAGATCAAGGGAAGTAATAATCCCATTATTTTCTGCCTTAGTCAGACCACATCTGGAATACTGTGTCCATTTCTGGGCACCACAGTTTAAGAAGGATGCTGACAAGTTGGAACGTGTGCAGAGGAGGGTGACCAAGATGATAAAATGAATAAATGAAGCTTGCCCCCAATGTGCTAAATTTTGCTGCAGGTTCGCCGTCAGGGGCAGTCCAAGGTTGACCGAAAAGACACAAAAATAATAGTCAGATGTCAAATGCTGCCATTAAATGTAAGAAATTTGCTGAATATTCATGTAGCTGGAGACTTTTGAAGAACATATGCTGTGAATTTTGCAGGGCAAATCTGGTTTGTCTGCTCACTTTGCCCCTGAAATGCAGAGCTCTGATTTCCCCAGGACCCCATCGAGAATGAAATGGCGGGTGCCGGCAGAGGGACGCAGCGAGGTCTGCTCTTCATCCCAGCGTGAAGCCCTTTGATCTCTCCCTGCATTCATTTCCATACCTGATGAGTACACAGCTATCTTGTTTTGTAATCCCGCTGCTCAGCCAGGGCTGTGGGTGCAGAGGAGACTGTAATTATTCCAGGAAAGCGGCTTCATAATGGAGGTGTCTGAATTCTGAGCAGCTCCAAGGTGCGGCCTGCAGGATAATTCAGATGATTGTCAGAAGGGAAGAGAGGCCTCTTCTTGACCACATTCTGGATTAAGTCCGTCTCAGAAAGGCAATTGGGTTTGGATCTCTCCCCTCTCCTGCCACCTTCTTGCTAAGCAAAATGCCATGTCGAATCAACACTTCTTCTTCTTCTTTGGTGATCACCTCCCATGAAACCAGGCCAGCTCCAGAGTCTTCTCAGTGGAGGCTGTGGTGTCTTCAAGATATATGGTTTTGTTAACACATAGGTACAAGTGAGCAAAGGATGCAGGGGCTCACAGCATCAACACCCCAACAGATCTTCCTTCTCCATTTGTTGCAGCAATGGATCCAGCACAGGACAAGAAGGTCTCTGGGTCTCCAGCTTGCAGCCTGCTTTCCAGCTAAGTTCACACTCCAAAACTCTGCCTCTTTTACCCAGCAACTGGGTTCTCCACCCATTTGCCTGGGGGGGTATCACTTGGTTATAGCCAGGGGTGGCCAACTCCCAAGAGACTGTGATCTACTTTCAGAATTAAAATCTGGCAGTGATCTACCCCTGTTTTTAAAGGGGTTCAGCTCAAAGTTATTGAGTTTTTTTTGGGAGGAGGAAAGGCCAATTTTGGGGGGGTTAAGATGCAGGCTTTTTGGGGGGGAAGGCAAGGCAAGTTGGGGTTAACTCACTCACAAAAACATCGCTATGGATGGAAACAGCCACACAGAGGGAGCGCCATCTTCCCTTTCTCAGTTCAAAGAACAATGGAGGGAGTCAGATTTACCGACGCAGAGGAAAGGGAGCCAGAGATCGATCGCAATCTACCAAAACATTGTGGGGATCTACCAGTAGATCAAAGTCAACCTCTTGGACATCCCTGGTTACAGCTCTTGCAACCTGGCTCATTCTTTTGGGAGGACACGTAAGTGCCTAGCTAAGGTCATTGTCCTACAAATAAACTTGTCAGACTCATTCAGCGATGGAATCCTCTCTGAGATTCTGACCCTCACTGGTAGAGAACCCTAAGAACTGGAAGGCGCTCAGTCCCTCAAACCCACAACTTTACACGTTTTAGAGAGTTTGAGTGACTTCTGTGAGTTCCTGGAGCCCCAGACAGCCTGAGAAAAGAGTGTGTGAGGTTTTCTTCTTGAGATGCTTCCAAAGAAAGCTTCAACTGCCCAACCCCCGCCCGTGAGAATGTTTTTTGCAATATGGGGCCATGATTTGGAGCCAGGGGGCGTTGATGGAGATTACTTCTGAGTGCCGTTCCTTCCCATGCTGTGATTCAAGGCGTAATCGGTGCTCTGGAGACGCCGCGGAAATCAATATAGATTTATTGCCAAAGCCGTGCAAATGCAAAGGGGTTTTGTCTGCTCCTCTTGAGCGAAAGCTGATTTGGCAACCAGCCAGCGGCAACTTCCTGTCAGCTCGTGTCCCTGAACCTGCTCCTCTGCCCATGTCTCTGGTGCCTTTTTGGAGAGCAAGCTCCCCCTCTTCCCCTTCAATTATTCATTTGGAAAATCGCTCCCTTCCTTAAAACGTGGCGGTGGTTCCAGCCAGATGTCTGGAAGCGCCGCCGCTTTCAAACATGCATTTCGACAGGCTGGGAAGAAAGAGGTGTTATTTGTCTGCAAATAAATTATACCTCTAGATAAATTATATATAAGACCTTATGCTGGGCTTTTTAAAAAGAACACATGTGATTATTTTTTCTGCTGCAGAAAGGAATCACAACTTAACAGCTGTCCCCGTCACTTCAGAAAGTGCCGGTTTTTGGAAAGCTGGCCAACTTTGCGACAAACCTTGTTCTAGGTGCTGTTACTGCTGTTCTATCCCTGGTCTTGAGGACAGACCTGGTGAGCCAAAGGCTGGGAAGTTCCTGCTTGGACCAATGCATTATAGCTGGGGAGGCGGGGTGCCCTGAAAGATTTCCTGGAAGTTTCCATTAATGCAGAGCACGGCTTCTGGAATCTTGGTGGGAACTGTCAGGGAACTGCCTTCGGCTTAGGGGCGAGGGGGGAAAAGCCGGATGGATTACAGAGAGACCCCAAAGATCGTGAGAAGCAGCACCTCCTCAGCGGAGGAGAGTAGCCACGCCTCCAGTGGAGAGGAGATGCAGGGGTCGGAGGAGGCGAGGCGGTGCCAGGACACCTTGCCTGAGCAAAGCTGGGAGGAGAGAGGTCCTCCATTACCCACGCCCTCCCTGCGCAGTAGGCTTCTGCGCAGAGAGGGGAGGCACAGATTGGACGTCAAGAAACTACTCTGCTGGGGAAGGTTTAAGGACCGCCCACTCTCAGATTCTGCCAGTGAATGAGGGAGCCACGGAAGAGTGGCGCTCTGCATTCTAAAGGTTTTATTGCCACCAATAAGGAGGCTTTACAGCCGATCAGGGAGGCACTTGCCTGGTTACTCTCGAGTAACCCCCTGATATCCTTACAGGAACCATCAGAGATTTTGGTGCATGGCATCTGGTACAAATATCTGCTGGAAATGTAAAGAGAAAAAAGGCACCTTTTACTATATGTGGTGGACGTGTAAATTCTGGGAAATGATATATAATGAATTGGGGGGAAATGTTTAAAATATCTTTTATTTTAAAAAACCAGAAGCTTTTTTATTAGGAATTGTAGGTACCGAGATTCCAAAGGAGCAGAAAAGACTTTTCATGTGTGCAATGACAGCTGCATGGATGCTACTAGCCCAGAGATGGGAAGAAGACAAATTCCCTACCAGAGAAAACTGGCAAATTAAGCTGATTGTGCTGAAATGGCAAAACTGACCGGAAAGCTCAGGAACCAAGAAGACCAAAACTTCAATAAAGAAGGGGGGGGGGATTATAATTTACTTGAGAGACCACTGCAAGCAGATGAAAACATTAGCAGGATTGCAATAACACTTGTAATGTAGAAAATATTATGGACAAAATGGAGAGATATAAAATCTGGATGCTGAAATAATATGCAGTTGAAATGGTTCATAATAGGACCCGTGGAGGTGAAGTCTAGAGATTCGTATAAATCTCTAAATATGGATATGTATTTTGTACCATTATAACTCTACACTTGTAAAATAAAATAAAATTTGTTTCAAAAAAAGAAAGATACATGGCATCTGGCTGCCTATGGGTTCCATTTTCTAAACTTTCCCCCAATTTTACAACATCCTTTTTTGAAGTGAGGCAACCAGAATCTTACAGATGTAGTCCTCACGCTCCCTAGCATAGAGTTTTCCACAACTGCCGCATCCTGGGCCAATGTCTATCCACTGCCACCTCCAGATCCATCAGCGCCAATTCAGAGGCCGTGATCATATTTGCGAAATTAAGGGAACTTGCTCCAATGTGTGTTGCTTTGCACCTGCTAACATTTTCCATTTCAGGAACTTGGATAGGTGGAGATGTGGAGAGCAGGGACAGAGGGGCTGAAACCCTTATTCCAGGGCAAAGAGACCAAGCCCTAGTTACCTCCTACACCCTTGGGTTGGCCTTCAACCTGATGCCAAGTGGTAACACTTTGCCTAGGGCTAGGATTGTGGATAGGCACCCTTCTGGGCATATCCAGGAAGTCAGCCCAATTGCATTTCTAAGGATGCCTGGAGGGTCTAGCAAAGCAGAAGGCTAGTGGACGTGAGGGATGTCTTTTTAGCCAACAAGCATCTCAAAACTCTTCCCAGACCCTGATTCAGCAGGAGAGAGGAAGGAGAGAAGTAGAGGACCCTCCATCAGCTGAATGATGAATATTGCTTTGGCCGAAACCACATAACACTGGTCTTGAAAGACCAACATTGGCTCCCAGTACATTTCCGAGCACAATTCAAAGTGTTGGTGCTGCCCTTGAAAGCCCTAAACAGCCTCGGCCCAGCATACCTGAAGGAGCGTCTCCACCCCCATCGTTCTGCCCAGACACTGAGATCCAGCGCCGAGGGCCTTCTGGCGGTTCCCTCGCTGAAGCTACAGGGAACCAGGCAAAGGGCCTTCTCTGTGGCGCCCACCCTGTGGAACACCCTCCCACCAGATGTCAAAGAAATTAACAACTACCTGACGTTTAGAAGACATCTGAAGGCAGCCCTGTTCAGGGAAGTTTTTAATGATTGATGTTTTAATGTATTTTTACTCTTTTGTTAGAAGATGGCCAGGGCGGCTGGGGAAACCCAGCCAGATGGGTGGGCGGGGTATAAATAAATTATTATTATTATTATTATTAGCCATCTTGGGGCACCTTCTTGGTGAACCTGCAGAACGTTGACCTTAGCTCCGCCCGAATCTGTGCCCAGCTGTTTCCAGATGGATTTTATCGGAGAGAAACAGCATCTGTTCAATGAGCAGCTCCTGAAGGGTTAACAGTGGGCCCAGGCATCTAAGCAAATAGCAGGGAAGCCAGAACAATAATGTGTTGACATGTGTCAGGCTGGAGAGTCCTGTAAAACACCTTCCAAGTGCATAAGGGAAATGCATTATTTACGGTCACAGCACAGAAAAAGCTCTGTGTATCTGCTCAATGTCAGTCAAGGAGGACTCAGCAGCAGGGACATCGTCAGAGAGACTTTCTGCCACAAGAGAATTGCGGCCAAGTCTGATAGTGAGTTCAAATGTGCATGTGAAATTCTGTCCCTCCTCCGCCCCTTTGGGCCCTGAAACCCAAGGGGATCTAGACCAGGCATAGGCAAACTCGGCCCTCCAGATGTTTTGGGACTACAATTACCATCATCCCTGACCACTGGTCCTGTTAGCTGGGGATCATGGGAGTTGTAGTCCCAAAAACATCTGGAGGGCTGAGTTTGCCTATGCCTGATCTAGACAGCAGTGAAGAAGGAGGTCTGGGCTTCCCTTCAAGCAGGCCCCCAACTGGAAGGTTTTTTGTTTTTGTCCTCCCAGACTGCTCCAGAGGAGCCACTGTGTGCACTGTAGAAGGGAAATGGGGCAGGATCATGGGTGTGCCCCCTGGAGGACAGGGGAGGGATTGCAGCTGGGCTCACTGTGTCCCCTGCTGTGCACCTGTTGTAAACAAAAATCTGCCCTTTTCCCTTATGGGGTATCCAAGAGTCCTCACGTAGGTTCCCTATTGGTAGGAGAAAATAACAGAGGCCAACCAGAGAATATTGGGAAGCAAAGCAGCTCATAAGCCTGATCTTTATTGATCTGTTGCAACAGGGTCCTCACTCACCACACGCAGGAGGGAGGAGGAACCCAGAACAACAGTGTGCAAGCCCTTATATAGACTTTTGAAGTTGCCACCCTGTAGATCAAACCTATCCCTTCTTAAGGAAATCAGCCCTGAGTGCTCACTGGAAGGACAGATCCTGAAGCTGAGGCTCCAAGACTTTGGCCACCTCATGAGAAGAGAAGACTCCCTGGGAAAGGCCCTGATGTTGGGAAAGATGGAGGGCACAAGGAGAAGGGGACGACAGAGGACGAGATGGTGGGACAGTGTTCTCGAAGCTACCAGCCTGAGTTTGACCAAACTGTGGGAGGCAGGAGTGCCTGGCGTGCTCTGGTCCATGGGGTCACGAAGAGTCGGACACAGCTAAATGACTAAACAACAACAAAGATTAAGACCACCCCCAGATACATCATACCTACATCACAGAAAGGGTGGTCTACAGCAGAAATCTGAGTGCTTTGTTTACCTCCTGTCTGCCAGGTTACCTGTTGATTGGATTGCCTGGGGAGCCTGGCCAGTCTTTTGTAATGATAAATACTTAGTTCCTGAGCCGGGTCACAGGCTCACACCCTATTCATATCTTAAATGTGCCCTTAAGATAGGATTTGTGAGGAAAGAAACAATGGGGAGGTTTCCCACTTTGACCTTGCAGATAAATAATTTGGTCAGTTTGAGAATCAAAAATGGTTTCAGGTCGGTCTTCCTGGGCTGATCTATGTACGTGCTTGGTTGGTACACTTATGAACATTTAACATATATCTAAGACCTCAAAATTCCTATCACACACCCAGACAAAGGGTGCCAGAAAATGACTGGGCATACAAAGAGCAGAGGGCCTTCTTGGTGGTGGCACCTGCCCTGTGGAACGCCCTCCCACCAGATGTCAAAGAGAAAAATAACTACCAAACTTTTAGAAGACATCTAAAGGCAGCCATGTTTAGGGAAGCTTTTAATGTTTAATAGGTTATTGTATTTTAGTGTTTTGTTGGAAGCCGCCCAGAGTGGCTGAGGAAACCCAGCCAGATGGGCGGGATATAAATAATAAATTATTATTAGTATTATTAGTATTATCTGCTGGATGAGGCGAGTGGCCCAGTGAGTCCAGCACCCTGTTCTCGCAGGTGCCCTAAAGGGAAATCCAGAAGTAGAACCTGAGCACAAGAGTAGCTCTCCCCTCCTGTGGTTTCCAGCGCTAAGAAGCATTGCTGAGTCCAGCTGTGGAGGCAGAGCAGAGCCATCCTGCCTAGGAGCCCTTTCCTCCACTCTAATCCTCTAGGCCAGGGGTCTGCAACCCGCGGCTTCGGAGCCTCATGTGGCTCTTTTACACCTTTGCCGCGGCTCCGGGGCGGATACTAGCGAGGGGAGGAGGCGCATTGTGCGCCCCGACACTCCCCACTGTGGCGGGCGCTGTACTGGCTGTGACGTCGCATGGGGGCGGTGCGTGCGTTAGTCACGCACCGTCCTGACGTCACCTTCCTGCCCGCCCGCCCGCTACATTGTAAGGGGCATGTACGCTGGTCACTGCATTGAAAGGGGGCATGTACGCTGGTCACTGTTTTGAAGGGGAGTGAAGAACACACACACACAAAAAGGTAACTTGTTAGTTTCACGTTTATTTCTATGAGGAGGAGTAATTCTGAGGGGTCAAACAAAGAAATAATAAAAATGTGACAAAAAAGTTACTTTTATAATGACGAGTTTTGCGGCTCCCAGTTTTTTTTTCTTCGGAAACGGGTCCAAGTGGCTCTTTTTGTCTTAAAGGTTGCAGACCCCTGCTCTAGGCTGATGGCCATCCTTGTCTCCTGCAGTGTAACTCTGCGCTGTGCAAAGAAGGGCTTTCTTTCATCTGACCTGAAACGTCCGACAATCAGCCTCACGGGATGTCCACAGCTTCTAGTATTAAAGGAGAGGGAGATAAGCTCTCCTCTATCCACTTTCTCCATTCCATGCATAATTTCATCAATTTCCGTCATGTCACCTCTTACTCGCCTTTTCTCTGAAAAGGTCCCGATCCCCGCAACCTTTCCTCGCCGCACAGTCTCTCCGTCCCCTTGATCATCACTTAACCGAGCAACACCCATTTCAGCAAACAGCAACAATGATAATTCCATATATATGTATGAGTGTGGGGACTTTTGATCTCGGCAGTGTACCTAACACACGGTTTGTGGCCAATGAATATTCAGCGATAACAGTTCTGGAGACCTGCTGGAGCCGGAGGAGTTTCCGTAGGCCCTCGTCCTCCTCGTCTGACACCACCTTTCGCCTGCAACATCCTGGAGCAAGCCTTTGCTGCCGACTTTGATTCGGGGCGCTGCCAAGGGCTGACGATTGCGTCTCGCTCTTGATCTCCTTTCCCCCCTTTTTCCCCACGTTTGACGGCTGGGCCCCGAAGTTCAAAGGGTGGCACGCTTTGCACGTTGCAGCCGCTGCTGCGCAGAAAAGGTTTCATCTCGATTCTGCCTCTCTCTCCTGCCACCGCCGCTCTTGCCGGCAAATCCTTTCCAGAAGTGATTGCAATTAAAAAATGTGATTAACATCGATGCGCCCAGCCTCTCCAAGGCACTCGAGGACTCTGCAAGCACCTCTCGGCGCAGAGCTGCTCTTATCACGGGTCGCTGCCGGTAAATAGTGATTTCACCTGTTCTCCACCCCAAATCCTAGGCTGGAGATGAAGAGTATAGCTGATGAGCTGGAGGTCCTCGCAGAAGCAGTGGGGAATATTTGGCTCTCCTTCCCCTTTATGTGGGAAGCCATGGCTTCTGCTGCTTCCTCCAGTTTCATTTCTCCTCCCTGCAGTGCTCTGAGGCAGAAATTCTGCAAAACTCATTATCAGTGAGGCCGGCATCATGTCTGCAAGAGTCCTGCATGACCACAAAACTGATAAGAACTGGTTACGCAGCAGCCTAATAAATGAATGGACGTGGGTGGCGCTGTGGGTTAAACCACAGAGCCTAGGGCTTGCTGATCAGAAGGTCGGCGGTTCGTATCCCCGCGATGGGGTGAGCTCCCGTTGCTCGGTCCCTGCTCCTGCCAACCTAGCAGTTCAAAAGCACGTCAAAGTGCAAGTAGATAAATAGATACCACTCCGGCGGGAAGGTAAACGGCGTTTCCGTGTGCTGCTCTGCCAGATGCGGCTTAGTCATGCTGGCCACAAGACCTGGAAGCTGTACGCTGGCTCCCTCGGCCAATAAAGCGAGATGAGCGCCTCAACCCAAGAGTCGGCCACAACTGGACCTAGTGGTCAGGGGTCCCTTTACCTTTACCTTTAATAAATGAATGCTAGAAAGCAGCTCCAGATAAGGTACAAGGAGGGCTCAATGTGTACAGTAAATAAAAAGGGTTGAGTAGATGTTGGCCATGTCTGACCAATGAATGCCCTCTCTGTGCTTGTATGAAGGGAAGCACCTTTGCCTAGGGAATTCCATTAATTTAAAATCTCTACATGAATCATGCCATATCATCCACTGACCACCACAGTTCTGCATTGCTTGAAGACTTTCCAGTGGACCCGGCAAACTTACAAGATTAATATTGCTCCATGGTTGATTTTTACTCATGAGCAGGGAAGTAGCAAGGTATGAATTCAGCAAAACTCATAAAGGTAGAAATTCGGTAAAACTCATTATCAGAAAGACACAAAACTGTTAAGAACCAGTTTAGTAGGAACCTAGCAGCTGACAGCTAGAGTGAAAAACAACTCCAACTAAGGTGCAAGGAGGCCTCTGCAGATAAAGTTAAAAAAAATATGGGTTGAATAACTGCTTTCAAAGACTGTGGTTGGATGAGAGATAAAATCAAAGAACTGTATTCTTCTTTGGTGATCACTCATAGCCGAGTAAGATGGTCTTCCATGAACATGGTCTTAACCGTGTGTCTGTAAGTGACTGGAGGCCAATTCTGGATCCACACGTCCTTCTACAGTGGGGACATTGGTTTCCAGGCGGGAGTTGATCACGGTGTGGATTTGCCAAGCGTGCCTTCCTCTTAGCACGTTTCTCCCTTGCATCCTGAGTTCGAGCATCTTCAAAGCCCATGACACCTTTGGTAAAGGCTGTTCTCCAACTGGAGCTCTCGCAGGCCAGTGTTTCCCAGTTGTCAGTGTTTATACTACTTTTTTTAGATTTGCCTTGAGACAGTCTTTAAACCTCTTTTGTTGACCACCAGCATTACGCTTTCCATTCTTGAGTTGGGAATAGAGTAGTTGCTTTGGAAGAACTGTAGAGTTGGAAGGGACCCTGAAGGTCATCTGGTCAAACTCCTTGCAATGCTGGAATCTCAGCTAAAGCATCCAGCCAACCTCTGCTTAAAAACCTCCAAGGAAGGAGAGCCCACCACCTCCCAAGGGAGACCGTTCCACTGCCAAACAGCTCTTACCATCAGAAAGTTCTTCTTGATGTTTAGTCAGAATCTCTTTTTATATCATTTGAATCCACCGGTTTGGGTCCCGATCTCCATAACAAATGGTGGAGGTGCCGGGATGGCAGAAGGTGGCCAAAATTGGTTGGCTATAGAATAAAGAGCCAAGATGACATATATTTTGCCTATATAGGGGGGAAGCTAATGGATGTACTCTCACAGGTGCATTTCTGAATAAACTCGGGCTAACAGGGAATCTGGTGTGAGGTTCCATACTTGAACCCCAAAGGAGAATTTTCTCCCACGGCATCCAATGAAAGTGCCAGAGGGCGTCACACTCTGGAGCCCTTCCAGGTGGGCCTCCTCCGGGCCTCATGGCACCTGCTGCTCTTCTGCTCAAATCCTGCTGGAGGACTTCCCATTGGGGCACCTGGTCGGCCACTGTGCAAACAGGAGGCTGGACTGGATGGGCCCGATCCAGCAAGTGCTTCTTATGTTCTCATGGCTTTGTACATCCCTCCTCTCACACCCTGGCAAGGGAGAGTTGCATGCTTATGAACTGTTCTTCTTCTTCTGTAGTGCCACCACCAGTGGTTCTTCAGCCCCAGGCAGGAGACCTCCCTGCCTCCTCCCTCAGGGGCACATTCATGAAGGGCTGAGGCTCTCCAGGGTGCCCAGCCATTGATATGCACAGTTGATTCCCACGGCTAGTTTTATCTCTCCGCACCAACAAGCAGCTGCAGTACCCAAGCAGGCTCCTGCTTGGTAATTTGGAGTTTTACTAGACATTATATTGTGCAACACAAAGTCATTGCCTCCCTTGGGCTGATCTAAACAGGTTCTTAAATCATAGTCAAATAGCATCCCCCCTCCCCCGTTGCAAAAAAAACCCAGACAGTGCCAAAGCAAACGAATCAGATGTTGTTTTTAAGAGTCTGCGACATCTGTGCCTAGCAGGGGACCAGGGACTCGACATCCTCCGAGGCAGGAGACAAGGGAATTCATACATTTGAGGACGTCCCCTCCTTCAAGAACATTTAATGTTCCTGTCACCAGCCTTGTTGCTGCCGTTTAGCACATAGTTAAGCTACAGAAGTCCTCCTGGGAGAAGCAGGGGTAGCCACCCACTTGGATGGCATTAAAGGGGGATTGGAGAAATTCACGGAGGAGGAGAGGGCTACTGATGGCTACTAGCCAGGGTGGCTGTGCTCTGCCTCTGTGGTCGGAGGCAGCGATGCTTCTGAATGGCAGTTTCTGGAAACCACAGGAAAGGAGAGAGTTGCTCTTGTGCTTGCGTCAGACTTAGGGCAGCTCCTTGGCCGCTGTGGGAACAGGCAACTGGCCTGGATGGCCACTGGCCTGGTCCAGCAACCTCTTCTTATCTTCTTAGAAGCTGACTCTTAGGTATGATCTTGTCTATGATCATAGAATCCTTGAATTGTAGAGTTGGGAGGGAAGCCAAGGGTCCGCTAGTCCAACACCTTGCAATGCAGGAATCTCAACTAAAGCATCCATGACAGATGGCCGTCAAACCTCTGCTTAAGAACCTCCAAGCCCTTCCTGGCAGAAAGCTTTTCCTGATGTTTAGCCTCAATCAATTGGTTTGAATCCTTCTCTCCAGAAAAGGAAAAAACAAGATTTCTCCATCTTCCATGTGACAGCCCTTGAAATATTTGAAGGTCACTATCATATCTCCTCTCACTCTCCTCTTTTCCAGGCTAAGCATACCCAGCTCCTTCAACCGTTCCTCATCAGGCTTGGTTTCCAGACTCTTAATCATCTTGGTCACCCTCTTCTGCCCACCTTCCAGCTTGTCAATATCCTTCTTAAATTGTGGTGCCCAGAATTGGGCACAGGATTCCAGGTGTGGCCCACTCTGATTCAGGATCATTTGCCATCAGCAGAAGACTCTCCCTGGGATGCTTGAGGAAGAAGAAGAGGAGGAGTTTGGATTTGATACCCTGCTTTATCACTACCCGAAGGAGTCTCAAAGCAGCTAACATTCTCTTTTCCCTTCCTCCCCCACAACAAACACTCTGTGAGGTGAGTGGGGCTGAGAGACTTCGGAGAAGTGTGACTAGCCCAAGGTCACCCAGCAGCTGCAGGTGGAGGAGCGGAGACGTGAACCCGGTTCACCAGATTACGAGTCCACCGCTCTTAACCACTACACCACACTGGCTCAACGGGTCAACTTCTCCCTGGAATATCAGCAGTTTGGACCAGTCCCAGATGGGCAAACTTTATGCCAACTGGATTGCTGAAGATTTACAACTCGCCCACGAATCCTTCTTTCTTTCCCCTGGACCATCCTGTTTCCCTTTATTTATGAATGTGACCTTCCTCCCTGCACTCCTGGCATGGGCTTGATAAATTAGACTCGTCCACTCCACTCACACACCTACCCCAAGCATATTTCACTCTTTAAAGATTAACCAGGAAGCCTCTGGAAGAGCCTCACCTGCCAGGGGCTTAAAATATCCCTTTCCCTTTGATTCTTCACACTGCAGGAAAGTCCCTCCGGGACCAATAAGGCAGGCAAGCTGGAGGGAGCTGAACTCCTCTGCGTCAGAAGAAGAACCAGGACAAGGTTCCTCACGGCTCATCCCCTCCACGTCCCCCTCCCTAACTGCATGGCAGAGGAGTGCAGTGGGCGACAGCTGGAGGGAGCTCCTCTGTCGCCAGAGCATGTCCTGGGAAGACGGCCTGCGCTGCTTACCTTCCAATGAGTCTTCATCCGCTTCTGAATAAGTGGAAGATGCCTCTGTGCTGCCAAATACAGCAGTTCTTTCCCAGAATATCAGGACAAAAGGAATGAGGAGGTGGAAGGGGAATCAAAACAGTTTTATTAACAAATAAACAGCAGGCATGCAAAGCATAAAATAAAACATACCCGACAGGGGCTCCCCAGTCTCCCCTTCAGCTGCCCGGAGCCCCAGGTAGAGCAGCAGGAGAACGACCCCGACCGTCGGTCTCCCAGCATCAGGTGGTTGAGAGCCAGTGTGGTGTAGTGGTTGAGAGCGGTGGACTCGTAATCTGGTGAACCGGGTTCGTGTCTCCGCTCCTCCACCTGCAGCTGCTGGGTGACCTTGGGCCAGTCACACTTCTCTGAAGTCTCTCAGCCCCACTCATCTCTCAGAGTGTCTGTTGTGGGGGAGGAAGGGAAAGGAGAATGTTAGCCGCTTTGAGACTCCTTAAAGGGAGTGAAAGGTGGGATATCAAATCCAAACTCTTCTTCTCTTCTTCTTCCTTTGATCTGGGTAGAAGCTCACCGGACCCCTCCCACTTATGGCTTTTATAGCCTGCACCTTGCATTACTCATGACTAGCCCAGGACCCTGAGATGGAACTAATATAGAGCAGCTGAGAGTCCCCCATTACCTGCAGCCGGGCATCCAGCCAGCATTCACAACACAGAAGAACCCAAAGAAACTCCCGACAGGTGTGTGAAACACAAGAATCCAGCAGACCTCAAACTGGGAATGTTAAAGGGAAAGGGACATGCCACCTAACTCCTAGTAATACAACTGTCTTCCGCATTTCCACCTCAAAAAGGGTGTTTCGGAGCTGGAGAAGTTTCAGAGGAGGGCAACCAGAACGTTCGAAGGGAAGGAGGAACTCCCCGATGAGGAAAGGTTGGAGCGTTTGGAGCTTTTGGCTTTGGAGAAAAGGAGAGGAGGAGGAGGCATGATAGGAAACAGAGGAAAGATTTTCCTCCCTCTCTCATAACACTGGAAGTCATAGCCATCCAATGAAGGTGGATGTTGAAAGATCCAGGACATTAAAGAATCATGGAATTGTAGAATCGTAGAGTTGGAAAGGACCCTGGTGGTCATCTAGTCCAACCCCCTGCAATGCAGGAATTTCAGCTGAAGAATCCCTGACAGATGGCCGTCCAACCTCTGCTTAAAAACCTCCAAGGAAGGAGAGCGCACCACTTTCCATCAGAAAGTTCTTCCTAATATTTAATCAAGCCATTCAGCCTGAGGAGAGCCCTTTAAACAGGCAGGCAAGGGGATGGGGACCAGTTGCTGCTTTGTCATGATACAGCTTCACCCAAGATGATGGGCGACCAAGAAGATGAAGGGTCTAGGAAGTCTTGTGAGGTGGAGGGAGTTGGGTGTCTTTAGCCTGGAGAAGAGGAAACTGAGAGGGGACACAAAAGCCACCTTCAAATATCTTGTAGGCTGGAGGGAGCAAGCTTTTTTTCTCCTGCTCTGGAGGGGAGGACCTAAATCAGTGGGTTCAAATGACAAGAAATGAGATTTTGTGTACTGCAGGGAGATGGAGTCATTGCAGGGGGTGGGACTAGATGACCCTTGGGGTCCCTTCAAGCGCCGCAGTTCTATAGGTCAGTGATATTACGCAAGCATCGCAAGGGATCTCAATGGCTCGCTGCCCAACCTCTTTCTCCAGACTGTAAAGAGACGTGAGCCGAGTCCCTGATTTCAATGCAAGCCGCGTCGCGTTTGGGGCTGTTACATAAAGACTCTCACTTTTGTTTCCTTGGAAAAGGTCCAGATGGAATAATTGCTTGCACCATCCTTGATCTGCATGATCAAGGCAACCAGAAATACCAGGAGGGATAGTGAATCTAAATAAAACAATAGGAAACGGACAAAGAAACCGAGGCATCAGCATTTATTTCCATTTGGGGGGGCACACGGGACAGATTGATTTCAGAACCAGGCCAGTTAATGATGTTTATTCCGAAACTCTATTAACTGACAGCTGTTTGGCAGAGGAAAGTGGTCTCTGCAGTAGCCCAGCCCGGCTGCAAGTGGACCGTATCCTCAGAAATCTTGTAAAGGCAATGCAATGAAGTAATGAAGAGGTCTAAAAAGAGAAAAGCAGACTCTTCTGGATGCCCACGTTCCAGCCAGTCCCTGTGCAGGCAGCCTGTGGCTATCCACTGTGGAAGGGAGGCACTCTGCACGCACTCTGCACGCTTGGGTTTTGACACCAAGTGGCTTGCACACTCTGTTTCTGGCAGTGGGTGGTATTGCTTTTTGCACACTTTCCCTCCTAGAGGGATGCCATGCAGGTCCCCTGGGTTTGCTTTCCTTGGAATGAAGGTCAGCAAAGACAATGGAGTCTTGAGGAGATATGGCTTTATGTACACATTGATGCAACCAGAGCATAGGATGGAGGGGCTCACAGCATCAACACCAAAGAAATCTTACTTTGCAGCTTCCATTGCATCCGCTAGCTCTCGCCCGGCACAACTTTTTTAGAATAATTAGGTCAATAATGTCCTTAGGAGGACAACCAAATTTAAGCACAAATTCGACCCACAGCTGTGAGGCATATCTCCACTGAAATCTCTTTTCTCCCCCTCCCCTGCCTCTGTTTATCATAGCCTCCCCACCTTGCTTTCCTTCCCAGCAGCTTTCTTTTACAGGGAATCCAGTTTCGAAAGGTGTCGTTTCTCATATTTGCAAATGTTCACGTGGTCCACTCCTAAAAAATCTGCCTCAAGGAACCATTACAGCTCCATGAATCCCATGGCATTTGACAATATTGCAGGTAGTTTAAAAAGAAAAGTTTTCCCTAGAAAATGGCTGTTTCCTAAACCATCAATCTGCCCACAAAGGGAAGAGGCTGACAGACTGTCGCTTGGAATTGCAGGGAAGCAGAGCTCCTGCCACAACCAACAATTGTAGAGTTGGGGGAGCTTGCGAAAAGGGCAACCATCCTGATCAGAGGGAGGGAGGTTGAGGCATTTGGGCTACTTTAATTTAGAGGAAAGGTGAGTGAGAGAAAGGAAAGTTTCCCTCCCTCTCTCAACACACACCAGAACTCAGGGGCATCCAATGAAGGAGTTTGGAGGGAGACTGAGGGAGACAGATAAAAGGCGGTCCTTCTTCACACAGGTGCATAAAAGAGGATTAGACAGATTCATGGAGGAGGAGAGAGAGATTGACAGCTCCTAGCCAGGATGGCTCTGCTCTGCCTCCACAGTCGGAGGCAGGTAGGTAGCCGTGTTGGTCTGACGCAGCCAAAATAAACATAAAAAATTGTCTAGTAGCACCTTAGAGACCAACTGAGTTTGTTCTGGGTACAAGCTTTTGTGTGCATGCACACTTCTTCAGATACACTGAAGCAGAAGTCACCAGACCCTTCTATATAGTGGGAGGGTGGGGTGGAGTTTTTCTCAGGAGGGGAGGAGGAGACGGGTGATTGGCTCACTGGGTATGGTCAACCTGTTGGCAACTGTTAATGACTGCAATTAGTCCTACAGGAAAAAGCAAGGGACATTATGCAGATGACCAAAAATAGCTTTGTTGTTGTTTTGTCATTTATTTGTGTCCGACTCTTCGTGGCCCCCTGGACCAGAGCACGCCAGGCACTCCTGTCTTCCGCTGCCTCCCGCAGTTTGGTCAAACTCATGCTGGTAGCTTCGAGAACACTGTCCCACCATCTCGTCCTCTGTCGTCCCCTTCTCCTTGTGTCATGAGACAAGAATCCAATATCTCTATTCAGACCAGGTTTCTCTGTAGTTTTCAGTCTGGTCATAAGTTGCAATTCAGCAACTTCTCTTTCAAGTCTGTTTCTGAAATTCTTCTGTAATAAGACAGCTGCTTTGAGATCTTGGCTGAATGTCCTGGTAGGTTGAAGTTTTCTCCTACTGGAGGCAGCAATGCTTCTGAATGCCAGTTGCTGGAAGCTCTTGTGCTCAGATCCTGCTTGCTGGTTTCCCACAGTCATCTGGTTGGCCACTGTGAGGACAGGAGGCTAGACTAGATGGGCCGCTGACCTGGTCCAGCCAGCTCTTCTTATGTTCTTAACCCACAAGGGTACTTTTCCCAAAGAGTTTCCTTGATGCTCCTTGAAGAACTCTCCCCCATTTACTCATTCATGACACATACCATAGAGTTTGCTTTAACTCTATTTAATTCTGACTTCTGATAGGTTGGGTAGAACTTTCTCACTCTTGACCAGAACTTCACTGTTCCTCCTCCCCACCCCTTTTGCCTTCAATTAAAGATGGAGAAAGGAAATCAGAAGAAAACCCTTTCTGCTCTGTCTCCACAGTCGGAGGCAGAGATGCTTCTGAATTCCAGTTGCTGGAAACCCCAGGAGGGGAGAGTGATGCGCTTGAATCTTGCTTGTGGCTTTCCCACAATGGGCACCTGGTTGGCCACTGTGAGAAGAGGATCCTGGACTGGATGAGCCATTGGCCAAAAGGCAAGGCAAAGTTACAAAAACCAAGACTTTTTTTAATCTTGTGAACCACCCTGAGCTCTGCAGATGAAGGGTGGCATACAAAGGTAATAATTACAAATATTTTGTGTTATTTATATTTATATATATATATATATATATAATGTTGTTGTTTAATGCTGAATGCTCTGTCTCATGAAGAAGAGAAGAAGAAGAAGAGTTTGGATTTGATATCCCGCCTTTCACTCCCTTTAAGGAGTCTCAAAGCGGCTAACAATCTCCTTTCCCTTCTTCCCCCACAACAAACACTCTGTGAGGTGAGTGGGGCTGAGAGACTTCAGAGTAGTGTGACTGGCCCAAGGTCACCCAACAGCTGCATGTGGAGGAGCGGAGACACGAACCCGGTTCCCCAGATTACGAGACTATCGCTCTTAACCACTACACCACACTGGCTCTCATATATTCTCGTCTGCCCATCTTTTCTCACCATCCTGGAAAAAGGTCTTGAATAATCTTTAAATGGAGGTCTGATGGCAATACCTTAGACAGGAGCTCTTTAGCAATGCGAGCTTCCCAGGGCTTGCTTTAATGAACGGGCAAAGAGGCTTGAGATATCACCACGGCTTCACCTGAAGGAAGCAATTAATGGCACAGGAGGTCTGCCAGGGAAAACAGAGATGGCAAGTCGTCATTTCATTTCATTTCACAACCTACTATCGCTAATATTTTCGGACTCCAGAGGAATCTGCCACTTTTCTGTCCTCAGAATGTAGCATTTGCCATGATAATAGTTTGACGGTGGTTTCCCTGCCAGAAAATGTTAGAAAGCCCCGGGTGGAGAAAAATGTCAACCGCTGGGCCATCTGCACAGATGGACCCTGAGCTCTGCTTTGGGGAAATTTTATTTTGTGAAGGATGTGGTTATTGTGAGGAGCTGCCGAGAGGTGACTCCAGCCCTCAGCCTTCTCTGAGCACCTAAGAACATAAGAAGTGCCCTGCAGAGTTAGGCCCATGGCCCACCTGGTCCAGCACCCTGTTCTCACAGTGGCCAAATACCCCCAAGAACCTTGGCATCTAGACAGACTGCCTTTGGACCTGGAAGCTACAAAAGAGGAGCCTGGCAGCAGGATCAGGCCAAAGGGGGCCCATTGGGTCCAGCACCCTCCTGGTCTCACAGTGGCCAGCCAGATGCCCCAATGGGAAGCACGCAAGCAGCAGCAACTCTCCAGTTGTCATTCTCCATCAGCTGGTATTCACAGGTAGACTGCTCTTGGGTATGGAGGACCTGCTAATGCAGGACACCTTCTTAAGGACAGCCTGGCTGCTGGATCAGGCCAATGACCAGCATCCTGTGCTCACAGGGGCCAACCAGATGCCTCTATGGGAAGCCCCTCCCCACTCCCCCAAGCAGGAACCGAGCATTGTGGGCAAGAATAGACACAGGAGCAGTTGCACTGAGGTCCAGATTGGGGGCATCACAGAAAAGGCTTCTGCCGGCCTCTGTGAGAAGAGCAGGGCGCTGGGCTAGACAATCCCAAGCAGATTTACCCTGTGGATTTTCGTGGAACTTATTCCCGAGGATCTGCGTTGAGGAATGCAGGCTCTGCGATGCGTCAGATAATGTTCTGTTGTCATGGCAGTGACGGACGGCCAAATATTTGCAAAATGCAAAGAGAGCAGGAGAACGAGGCGAGCTTCCATTTCCCTTTTTTAAATAAAGTAACAATAATTATATTTTCAGCAGGTGGCTCTCTGTTCTTTTCCCGCAATAAAGAAAATGAAATATACCTTTCTGGCACATTAATAGGATGTGAGTCGCCTTGTTGCAGCCTGCCTAACTGGCTCAGCTTGTAATTCTGGGCCTAATAACATGAAAGATTAATTACAGCTCAAAATAGTAATAGCAAGAAATATTACAGCTTTGCAATAAAGTGGAACATTTATATATGGATTTACCTAAATGGAATTTAAAATTAAATTAGCCTTTAGATCAGGTCGTACTGGCGCAGTTGGAACAAAAGGCACCGCTCAGAGCTTCTCCGTCTGCTTGATAACATCCGCCAGGAATATCTCTGGCGCACAAGATCCTTGAGATGAAGGCAGGGGGCTCTCCTCTCCAAGAACCCCGGACAGTTTGGCAAGGGGTTTGCCAGGGAGCCAGAGTCAGAGCCCTCCTCTTCAGGTGATGAGGTGGAGGTCTCCAAGCCAGGAGAGAAAGACACATGCCCCCAAAACTCTGCCACCCAATGACCCTGTGGGAATAGTGGCCCTCTGGCCAAGGGGGTGGCAATGCCACGCTCGGACTCAGAGGACTCCACTGCAGAAGACCCAGGAGAACCAGAAGCTCCTGCACACTGGCACAGCCAGAAGCTAGCTGAGATGTCTTCATGAAGAATGTAAGGACATAGGAAGAGCCTTCTGGATCAGACCAATGGACCATCTAGTCCAGCTTCCTCTTCTCATAGTGGCCAACCAGGTGCCTCCATAGGAAGCCCACAAGCAGGATCTGGGTGCACCAGCACTCCCCACATACCTGTGGTTTCCAACAACCAACGTTCAGGTGCATTGTTGCCTCCAACTGCGGAGGCAAAGCAAAGCAAACATGGCTAGCACTCATCAATAGGCCTCCCCTCCTCCGTGAATTTGCCTGATCCAAGTGGGTGGAGATCACTGCCTCCTGCAGGAAGGAGTTTCACAATTTAATTCTGCATGAAGGACTTCCTTTATCTGTCCAAAATCTCATAGCATTCAGCTTTGCTGGACGTACGTGAGATCTGGTGTCATGAGAGAAGCCAACGGAGACCTTGCCTTGGCCTTGTGGCAAATTCAGGACAGACAAAGGAATTCATCTGCTAGTTGTCAAGGCAACCAGGCAAGTGCTTCTCATCTCAACCCAGAGAGGTGGAGCTCCAAGTCCAGCTGAGGAGATGAGCCTCAGGAAAGAGACATCTTTCCAGGCACCTCTCTCTTCTGAAAGCAGAAGGCACTGGGCAAAGGGGAATGTGTTGCCCATCTGCCTCATGTTGCTTTTGGAAGGATAAGACTATACAACGAATCCTAATGGACCAGGCCAATGGTCCATCTAGTCCAGCATCGCGTTCTCACAGTGGCCAACCAGATGGGCCCCCAATGGGAAACTAGCAAGCAGGATCCGAGCACAAGAACCTTCTCTTCTCCTGTGGTTTCCCGCAACTGACCTTCAGAAGGACTGCTGCCTCCAACCATGAAGAAAGAGAGCAGCCATCACAGCTAGCAGCCCCAGCACATGATGGGTTGAGGACCTGGGTGGCACCAACTGTGCACCCAAGGGAAAGCTATGCCTTGCAGCTATTTATTTACTCCACTTGCACGGGAGTAGGCAGAATCGCTCTTGTGGTCAGCCAGTTCACACCTGGGGGCACTTTTCAATGCACACCAGGTGCAAGTCACAGGATCTGGGGATCTCCTGAGATTCCATTTAAGGGCTTGGTGAGCCCTCTCTCTGAAGTTCTGGCAGAGGACAGCTCTGCAATGCTGAACAGGCTGAGTCCAGAGTAAAGGAAAGTAACTCTCAGAAATAGGGGTGGATCTGCTACAAAACTAATGAAGCTTTGGCTTTGGGGGCCCCAATCTCAGAGGGGCCCCAGAAGCAACTTTACTCCACATTGCTTAAACTTTTGGTGTCTCGTAAACCCAATTTCACCCATCTATGATGCATCATGCGTGTATATAACATTTCTCTAATTTTCATCCCCCTCCCCCTAACTCAAAAACTGTAAGGAAATTTTTATTCACACCAGTGACTTTGACATATGAGATAATCTGGCACAGCAATTTTAATCAAAATCTGAGATGTAGTAGTTAATTAAAAGTAAAATAAAATGGTGGTGATCTCTTGTGGAACAACTGCATTGAAGAAGATAACAGTGGCAACCCAGATCTCGTGGCTGCTTGCGAAGGGGACCCATAACAGTTCAAGCTTCAGGGACCCAAAAATGTAGGTCCATCGCAGCTCAGAGGGAAAGAGGCAGGGCTAGAGAAAAGTTTTTCTCCCTCTCTCATAACATTAGAACCTGTGGGATGTAACATCAGTGTAGCAGTCAAGTAAACACTTCCTGTTTGCCCAGAGTGGACACATAGGAGGATGTTACTGCAGCCAGGAGGACTTCCTGCCACACCTGTCTGGAGCATCCTCCCCCTGCATGTGACCAGGTAGGTGGGCGTGACCCTGGCAGACCCCATCAAAGGGCTGGTCCCGCAGCCATCGTCCTCCTTGATGCCATGCTCTCTAGATCTCTTGATGTCTTTTGCTGTCTGCTGGATCTCAGCCAGCAGCACATGGGCTCGTTCCCACATGGGATGAACCCAAACTCTCTTCTGTAACTACAAGCTAAAGCCTGCCTTCAGGATCATACAGTGAACTGAATGTAAGTAAACTTCTCATGACTTTTAAGAGAAGACTGTTGTGTCTTTATTCTTTTTAAGAGGGATTAAAGGGGAATTTACCAGGAATAATCCTCCCCTATTTTGTTTTTATTGTGATTTTATTGGTGTTAATTGCCCTGAGCCCGGCTCTGGCAGGGGAGGGCGGGGTATAAATAATTTTTATTATTATTATTATTTCTTACTTAAACTATGGAACTGCCTCGCACAAGAAGCAGAGATGGCCACCAATTGGATGACTTTAGAAGATTAGACAAATTCATGTAGGAGAAGAAGGCTATTGACGGCTACCAGCCAGGACGGCCATGGCTACAGGCGGAGGCAGCCATGCTTCTGAATCCAGTTCCTGGAGGGGAGAGCACTGTCTCATGCTCAGCTCCCACACGCAGGTTTCCCTGGTTGGCCACTGTGAGATGGGGACACTGGACCAGGTGGGTCGCTCGGCTGATCCAGAAGACTCTTCTGATATTCCGAAGTTCTCTTGAAGTTGCCCGTGCAGAGTGGGCAGCATCTGGAGAGGCAGATCTGAGTTGGCACGCAGGTCACTCCATCACTGTTCCCAAGGTGGCGTGATGAATTGCATCTCTAATTAATTGTAGCAATTACTTTTGTATTTGCACCTGTACAGATAAATCGCCATGTGCAAATTCTATGCAGACCGGTGCTCTCTTTTGTCATCTTTTTTTTTGGGGGGGTGCATAAGTGGCCCTCCAAATTTCAGTGCCCCACCCCACCCCACCCAGCACAGGAAGATGAGAATGTGTCCGTCTGGTTGCTTCAGCAACAGAAAAATGCATTATTTTTTCTTCCCTTCCAGCCGGAAAATTTCACATTCGTTTCCATACACCTTGCTGCAAACATGGTGAAATGGGGGCATTTTCTGAACACGCATTAAATTTGCCATTTTGGATTGGCTTTATCAGAAAGCGCATAGAATCACGGAGCCATAAAACTGTAGAGGGGACCCCAAGGGCCATCTAGTCCAACCCCCTGCGATGCTGGGATCACGGCTAATGATAATGGGAACCAAACTGCAGGTCTGGCAGCTTGTCTGTCTCCCTGTTTATTGCCTCCTCTAGGCAGGCTGGCCAGAACTGGGAGTTTGTAGCCTCAAGTCTGAAGAAGCACAGGAAAACAGCCCTGGAACCATTTTGACTCCCAAACTGACCAAATGTTTTCTCTGCAAGGTTAAAGGAAAATCGAAAAGCCTCCCCATTGTCTTTTCCTTCACAAATCTTGTCTGAAGGGTATGTCTGTGTATGAATAGGGTGTGAGACTGTGACCTGGCTCAGGAACTAAGTATTTATCATTACAAAAGACTGGCCAGGCTCCCCAGGGTATCCATTCAAGTAAGCATTAACAGATAACCTGCCAGAAAGGAGATAAACAACGCACTCAGATTTCTGCTGTAGACCGCCCTTTCTGTGATGTAGTTATGATGTTTCTGGGGGTGGTCTGGGACTCCAGGGCGGGCAATTTAAAATGTCTATATAAGGGCGGACACACCTTTGTTCTGGGTCCTCCTCCTTACCTGTGTGTGAAGGGGGATCCCTGTTGCAACAGATCAATAAAGATCAGGCTTACTAGCTGCTTTGTTTCTCCTTCTCAAAAAAAACCCCCCAACACCTGGAAGGCAGTTGGGGGGCGGCAGGGTCTGGCCTCTCCTGACGCGTAGCTGATCTCCTGGGTCCCAGCCAGGCAGGGAAAGGCCTTTATCATCCTCTTGCTACCTGAACATTTTAACGGGAGATGCTGGGAGATGAAGCCAGGTATGTCTACCTGCAGCGAAGGTGCTCTGTCACTCACTGAGATATGCTTTGACAAACATAGAGGCTCTATTTTCCCTAAGGTGACAGATAGCCACACAACTCTGTGGGAGGGGTAGGCTGGGCAGAGAGACAGCCCCCTCCCCTCGAGATCCAGTCCTTAGGCAGGATGGGGCAAAGGGGAAGGGACTCACATCAAATTAGCAAGGACTCTCCTACTGTGTATTTGTCTGCTTATTATTGATTTGTTACACACACACACACACACATACACACACACACACACACACACACACACTGCTTGATTGCCAAAATAAAAAAATCCTCAAAGCGCTTTACAAAGAGAATGCAGGCAATAAAATGAACGGGGGAAACAGCTCTTTAAAACATCTGAAAGATCAAATCAGCAATAAACTAAAACCACAGCAAAACTCACACCAACTGTCTAAGCATCCAGGTGGGCTTGTCTAAAAGGAAAGACAGCTTGCCTGTTGTCAAGTGGCAGGGAGTTCCACAGTGCAGGTGCTGCCACACGAAAAGATCGAGTGGAACAGGGATTATGTGGCAGCTGCAGTCGTGCCAGTTCTGCCGATCAAAGCGGCTGCGCAGGTTCGCTAAACATTCCGTACTATAAATTTCCTCCACTCTTACGCTTCCGTTAGTAAGAATGTGTAAAAATGTTTTTCATGCGATGTTGCTGGCCTTATCGTCTTTTTTTAGCAATGAGGTTAAATCGGAACATGTATTTATTTTTGTCTTTATTTTATTTAGACTTGGAATAAACGTGCAATTAATTGTTCCTGTTTTGAATTTCATTGTGTTATTCTCTTCCAGAGCAGGCTGTGCAAACCGCTATTTTGAACAATGCTTTTTATAGGGTTGGGTAATGGGCACTGGGGATGCGTTTCTGGAACCAAGGGGATGGGGACCCAAAAAAGTTCAGGAATCACTGAGTGGAAAGTATTGGGTAGCTGACAAGGAGGACCTCCTGCAAGCACTGCTGGACCAGAAGGGCAACTAGGAACAGCTTTCTCTGTGCAGTACCATGTTGTTTAGTCGTTTAGTCATGTCCGACTCTTCATGACCCCATGGACCAGAGCATGCCAGGCACTCCTGTCTTCAACTGCCTCCCGCATTCTGAAGGAAATCAGCCCTGAGTGCTCACTGGAAGGACAGATCCTGAAGCTGAGGCTCCAAGACTTTGGCCACCTCATGAGAAGAGAAGACTCCCTGGAAAAGACCCTGATGTTGGGAAAGATGGAGGGCACAAGGAGAAGGGGACGACAGAGGACGAGATGGTTGGACAGTGTTCTCGAAGCTACCAGCATGAGTTTGACCAAACTGCGGGAGGCAGTGGAAGACAGGAGGGCCTGGCGTGCTCTGATCCAGGGGGTTACGAAGAGTCGGACACAACTAAACGACAAAACAACAAATGCTTTTTATATATGTTGGAAGCAGCCCAGAGTGGTTGGGGCAACCCAGTGACATGAGCAGGGTACAAATGGAACAACCCAATGGCAGAATGTTAAAGTGGAAAACAGCTCTGAATAAAGTTCCAATAAATACGGTAAAAATGGGGTGGTTGCGAAAGTGTTTCCAAGGACTGTGGTTGGACTGAGAGGTGGTGGGGTGGCAGGAAGTGGTTTTGGAAAGAATGAACAGCCAAGATGGCATATATTTTGCCTCTATAGGGTCCTATTTGAAGTGTTCTTGGGGGCTGCGAGACGGCTGCATACTCAACTCTGTGCTCCCCAAGAGTAAGAAAGACTCTTCCGTGATATCCACAACCTCATTGATTCTGCTTTTTGAACAATTTTAGATCAAAGGGAATGCTACCAGGCATTGAGAGAAGCAAAGAAGGCACCCGAACTGAATATTTCAAATTTTTATGTTTTAATGGAAATGTTCCTGCAGACTCTCTGGACTCTTTCCTGCAATGCATTACTGAATAAAATCTGACGAAGTGGAAATTTGCTCTGAGCCTCAGTACTGGAACACACACACACAAATTCCCCACCAAGGGGAATTTCCTCCACAGCACCGAACTTTTAGGCCCCAAAAATTTAAGGAGTGTCTTCCAGTTGAGCTTGGAGGGTCTTTTCATGGCATTGGTGCCCACCTTAAGGCTGGGTAGGGATGAAAATCAAACTGAAGTGAAGCATCACAGCTATTGGGGCGTGGTTGGGAACACACCCAGCGTGATCTTGCATGTGTCGAGATCTCCGCTCGGCCAAGCTGATAAAGCTCATCTTCCAGAATCACCCTCCCAACGAATAATTAACGACCTGAGCCTTTGATGAGGCTCCAAGGCACGTTCCCCCATTCAGCAGAGTTTCCAGCACAGGAAAGAGACGAGAGGTTTGGGCTACATTGCAAAGAGTCTTATTTCTAAGCTACATAGACAGAAGAGACATCCTCTCTCAATGAAAGCAGAGAGCAACTGAACAAAGGAACAAAGGAACAGAGAAGCCAGTACGTCACATCCGTCTCCCTTCTCCCATGAGACTTCCAACAGCCTGGAAGGTCTCTGGAATGTAAACAGAGTCCTGTGACTCTAATCAGCTGCTCAGTGGCACAAACTGGAAGTTGCTGGACGGATGAACTCAGGGAAGCAGTCGGTTTGGAAGCACTTTGGAGTGCTGCGTCAGATTATTTTCCTTTGCCCAACAGCTGTCCGCCGGCTTCCTCCACCCTTGCCTTCTTCGGAATTCCCCGCGCGAAAGGTTGTGCGCCTATTGCTTGGAGGAGCGAGCATGTTTGCTGTGCTGTTGACTGTGCAGGAATTAATAGGAACATCTTGAGAAAGCAGAGAACCAGAAACGCAAGGGAGCTGAGCCAGTCCTGGGGAGGCAGCCATCCAGTCTGACTCTCCCTCTGCAATACTCACAGGGTCTCCTTCCCTACAGACTTGGCTGGTGAGATGGGCAGAGGGAGACCCTTTTGGGAGCCCTGCAGCCCTCAGATTTGGGGGGCGGAGAGAAGGCATTCTCTATGGCAACCCCAACATTGTGGAATTCTGTGCCTGGCACCTTCACAAAAAGAGTTTTTGCCATGTGCTGAATTAATAATAATAATAATAATAATAATAATAATAATAATACCCTGCCCTCCCCAGCCAGAGGCGTTCTCAGGGCTGCTAACACCAGTAAAATTTCAGTAAAAACATAATAGGGGAAAAAAGCAATTTTTTAAAAAAGGTTAAAATGCAATTTAAAATGCAGCCTCATTTTAATAGTAGCCCATAGATCAAAACCCTAAGGGGCAGGAAACGTAAGGGTCAGACTGAGTCCAAACCAAAGGCCAGGCGGAACAGATCTGTCTTGCAGGCCCTGCGGAAAGATGTCAAGTCCCGCAGGGACCTAGTCTCTGGTGACAGAGCGTTCCACCAAGTCGGGGCCAGTACTGAAAAGGCCCTGGCCCTAGTTGAGACCAATTTAACCACCTTGCGACTTGGGACCTCCAAAGTGTTGTCATTTGTGGACCTTAAGGTCCTCCATGGGGCAGACCAGGAGAGGCGGTTCTGTAGAGTCAGGAGAGGCCTGAAGGGTGGTCCACGCAGTTCAACCTCCTGCAATGCAGGAGTCACTCTAAAGATGCCCCACTTTACCCTGACCTGTGATGCTCAGGGTGCATAAATGTGGAACCCACCCTACGTTCAGTGCCGGATTTACGTACAAGCTAAACAAGCTATAGCTTAGGGCCCCATTTTCTTGGGCCCCCCCAAAAAATGTAAAGGGGGGAAAACTGGATGTGCATTTCCAAAAAAAACCCCAATAAAATAAAACCTACACCCAGCAACAGTGTTTTGTGTTGTGTAGGCTTTTATGATGCCAGTCATGGGCCCCACCTGCTAGCCTGCTTCCTCAAATATCCCTGGTTTGCTCCTTTCTGTATAGAGGGTGCCTACATTCTGCATGGACTGGTTGCATGGAAACATGTGCAAATGGCTTGAGATACCTATGAGGTCCATCAATTACCATATAGCATATATTCAATACAAAAAACAGCAACAATTTGTTGTGGACAAAGGGCAGCTGGGCATATAAAGGGCCCCAGTACCTTCAGGAGCTTAGGGCCTCATCAAACCTAAATCCAGCATTTGTGTGTGACTGTATTCTTTCTGACTGTACTCTTTTGAAACTGTGCTTGGCTTTGCATTTTGAATTGCTGTCGCCCACCCGGGATTCTGGGGGTGAAGGGCAGGTCATAAATTAAAAGACTAACCCTTATGGGAAATCCTCCGTCCCGTGAAGTGGGTGCAGGGTGGAAACTATGATTCCCAGGGTTCCTATGGGGGAGTCTGGACCGGTTAAACCCGTCTCAGACAAATAAATTTAAAAGTGTGCCGTGCATCTGCACCCTTCAACTCCCCGCTAATGGAGCCGGTTTTGGGTTCTCCCTCTCGGCTTTTAGCAGTCTCGATAAAACTCTCTCCCTGGATCAGCGAGGGAAAACAAATGGAATCCGTTCGCTGTCGGGTGTCAGGAATTTGCAGAAATGACGGTTGCCATGGCAATAAGATATGAATCTGTGTGCGCGCGTGCGTGCGCGGCGAAAGTTGCAGATGTGAGCAGTGCAGCTGTGTGCGCAGCCAGGGTTTGCCTCGGACCCCCTAAGCTATTCTCCGCTCTCCTTGCCCTGCCATAACCCCCAGCTTCCAGCTCCGCCACCGCAGAAGAAAGAAAAACGAGCCGCTCGCGCTCCATCTGTTAATCGGAAAAGAGGGCTTTGGGGGAGAGGTTTAGCCAACCGATTTCACTTGCCTTCAGGAATAAAATATGCAAATATTCCATACATTCCTACTCAAAGGCCAATTAGCCAAAGTCAGGCGCAGTGCCGGCAATGCCTGCCTTTCCGATCTGCTCAAAAACAGCAGCGCTTTAGCTGGGCTTTGGAGAGTGTTTGTTCTGCAAGCCTTGTGTTGCAGAATGCTTCCCATCTCCTTTCGAGGATTCTTGTATTTTATTTTATTTTTCCAGAGGGCTAAGCTGGCTGCCCACGCTGGTCTGCTGCTGCAAAAAATATAATTCAGAGGCCTGCAGCTTTTTAAAGGCGAACAAATTTATTAGGGCATTAAAAGCTTTCCTGTGGATGAGGTGGGCCATTAGATGCGAGGAGAGCTATCCTGGGTTAAAAGGCGTGTTATACACATTTTGGCAGGGATGTAAACACAGCAGCCGAATGTCAATGAAACGCAAAGCACACACGGAAATATACTGAACCATGAGAGCTCAAAGTCAGAATACTGAACCACCAGTCGTAATAATAATTGATCGTAACGCGTTCCCTCCAACATTTCTCCATCGGAAATAGGGAGATCTCTTCTATATCAGGAGCTTCTCCCAGATCTGTTCTTGCTGCACATCGACATCGGCCACCTTGAGACGAGGGCAACCTCCCCGCCGCACCTCCCTTGCAGGGTTGTTGTAAAGGAAAAATGTGAGATGGAAGGGATCGTGTACAACACCTTCCACAGATAAATGGAATGAAATGAAATTTGTTGTAGAAAAGGTGGAATAACAGCAGCAGCAACAGCAAAAACAACAGCAACAATTTATTATTTATACCCCAACCATCTGACTGGGCTTCCCCAGCCACTCTGGGCGGCTTCCAACAAAATATTAAACATTAAAAGCTTCCCTAAATAGGGCTGCCTTCAGATGTCTTGTAAAAGTCAGATGGTTGTTTATTTCCTTGACATCTGATGGGAGGGCGTTCCACAGGGCGGGTGCCACCACCGAGAAGGCCCTCCGCCTGGCTCCCTGTAACCTCGCTTCTCGCAGCGAGGGAACCACCAGAAGGCTCTCGGAGCTGGACCTCAGTGTCCGGGCAGAACACCAGGTAGAACAAGAAGAAGAAGAAGAAGAAGAAGAAGAAGAAGAAGAAGAAGAAGAAGAAGAAGAAGAAGAAGAAGAAGAAGAGGAAGAGAAATTGTGAGAATGATCAGGAAAATACCAGAGAGTAAATCCTACTGAACTCAGTGGGACTTAGTTCTGGGGGGGAAATGCTTAGGATTTCAATGGAAGGCTGTCCAGTTACCTGAGAGTAAGCTCCATTGAATACATTGGGACTTACTTCTCAGTAAAAGGGGCTCCATTTACAAGAAAGGAATCACCACTCCATCTGTTTCCTAATAAATGGCTGGCTGTGATAATATAATATTGGATAAGACATGATGTTGCATAAATATCTCGTACTTTTAATTGTTTTTTCTTTCTTTCTTCTTGTTACTTTTAAACTTTTTGATGTGGAGAATTCCTTCTTTTCTCTTTTTCTTCTTTTCTTTTCTGTGCCTAGCTTTGTTGTACTTACCTTTATTGTAAGATTGTATTTTAAACCAATAAATATGTGTTTTTTTTAAAAAAGAAAGAAATGGCTGGCTGCGGAAGCACCGCAATGAAAGGACTGTAAGTGACCCTTTCCTCCAAAATTATAGGAAGGGCTTCGTATGCCAGCTTCACCATTTCCTTCATTTGGTATAGGGGTTTTATTTTCCGTATAAACCGGACCTGCACACACAAACCCCTTTTAATTGTTCCCAGAGATGTGGAGGGGAGGGAAAGGGCAAAGCGAGACATTCCAGGATCAAATCAGAAACCGGGATGGCTTCTGGAAAATCAGAACACTTGGAGGGGATGATAGCATTCTGGCTGAATGGTTCAGGACCAGGATCTTTTGAGGGCCATATTCTCGCATCCCAATTTCCCCAGACCCTGATATCTTCTCCCAGTCCCGCCAGCCTTGGTAGGGATGCAGGGGAGGGTCTCCTGGATCCTTGCCCATCCTGGCTTATAAAAGCTAGCCGAGAAGGGCTGGGCGATGGGCTTCGTGGGGTGGTGAATGCTTCCCTCCGTGAGGGAGTCTTCCCAGACCCGCTGTAAGAGGCGGTTATTAAACCACTTCTTAAAAAACCATCTTTAGATGTGGCCACTATGGCCAATTATCGCCCAGTCTCAAATCTTCCATTCTTGGGCAAGGCGATTGAGCGAGTGGTTGCTGAATAACTCCAGGCACGCCTGGAAGAAGCGGACCATTTGGATCCCTTCCAGTCGGGATTCAGGCCTCATCACGGGACTGAAACTCCCTTGGTCGCACTGGTTTATGATCTCCGGCGGGCTAGGGACAAAGGTAAGAGCTGTTTCCTAGTTCTGCTGGATCTCTCAGCGGCGTTTGATACCATCGACCATAACATCCTTCTGGACCGTCTTGAGGGTCTGGGAGCTGGGGGCACTGTCATACAGTGGTTCCGCTCCTTCCTCCTGGGCCGTGTTCAGAAAGTGGTGGTGGTGGTGGATTAGTGTTCAGACCCCTGGGCTCTCACTTGTGGGGTGCTTCAGGGTTCTGTCCTCTCCCCCATGCTTTTCAACATCTACATGCAGCCGCTGGGAGAGATCATCAGGCGGTTTGGGCTGGGTGTTCATCAGTATGCGGATGATACCCAGCTCTACCTCTCTTTCAAATCAGAACCAGTGAAGGCGGTGACGGTCCTGTGTGAGTGTCTGGAGGCGGTTGGAGGATGGATGGCGGCAAACAGATTGAGATTGAATCCTGACAAGACAGAAGTACTGTTTCTGGGGGACAGGAGGCGGGCGGGTGTGGAGGATTCCCTGGTCCTGAATGGGGTAACTGTGCCCCTGAAGGACCCGGTGCGCAGCCTGGGAGTCATTTTGGACTCACAGCTGTCCATGGAGGCACAGGTTAAATCCGTGTCCAGGGCAGCTGTGTACCAGCTCCATCTGGTACGTAGGCTGAGACCCTATCTGCCCACGGACTGCCTTGCCAGAGTGGTGCATGCTCTGGTTATCTCCCGCTTGGACTACTGCAATGCGCTCTGCGTGGGGCTCCCTTTAAGGTGACCCGGAAACTGCAACTAATCCAGAATGCAGCAGCCAGACTGGTGACTGGGAACAGCCGCCGAGACCATATAACACCGGTCTTGAAAGACCTACATTGGCTCCCAGTACGTTTCCGAGCACAATTCAAAGGGTTGGTGCTGACCTTGAAAGCCCTAAACGGACTCGGTCCAGTATACCTGAAGGAGCGTCTCCATCCCCATCATTCTGTCCAGACACTGTGGTCCATCTCCGAGAGTCTTCTGGTGGTTCCCTCATTGCAAGAAGTTAGGCTACAGGGAACCAGGAAGAGGGCCTTCTCGGTAGTAGCACCCGCCTTGTGGAAAGCCCTCCCACCAGATGTCAAAGAGAACAACAACTACCAGACTTTTAGAAGACATCTGAAGGCAGCCCTGTTTAGGGAAGCTTTTAATGTTTGATGTATCACAGTATTTTAATATTCTTTTGGAAGCCGCCCGGAGTGGCTGGGGAAACCCAGCCAGATGGGCGGGGTATAAATAATAAATTATTATTATTATTATTCTCGGTGGTGGCTTCTCCCAGGCAGAATTGGAACTTCCAGCCTAGAGAGGCCAGACTGGCTCCCTGCTACTACCGGCAGGTGAAGACCTTCTTGTTCCAACAAGCTTTCGGGAACTGACTATTCTTTAAGGAAAGGGTGTTTAATAGTGTCGTGCTTGATAAGTTGTGGCTGAACATATCAGACGGCACAGCAATTCTTTAGACAGCTCTTGTTTATTCACAGGCCCAGAACAG
Source organism: Podarcis tiliguerta (assembly GCF_965153285.1). Taxonomy (NCBI): domain Eukaryota; kingdom Metazoa; phylum Chordata; class Lepidosauria; order Squamata; family Lacertidae; genus Podarcis; species Podarcis tiliguerta. Next base: position 133,850,774 of record NC_139534.1, on the reverse strand, counting down.
AACTGGGCTGAAGGATTCAGCCAACCGGCTTATATACAGCTCAACTACAAAGCAACAGTAACAACTTTCTGTAACTATCCAATCACTGAACGTCACTTTCAATCCCTTATTTGCATATGTGGACCTGAGTGAAAACTATCTACAATATCCCCCTGCTGGCCGAGGGTGAGAACTTCAGTATATAACAGTGCTGTCTTTCCTGCATTTTAAAAATATTTGGTCTCTACTTCATTTTAATTCCTTTATAGCTGAATTATGTCTCAATAGCTTTTCTGTGTTTTCAGTTGTCTAGGTTTTGTCCCTGTTTGTATTAAACTGCGGAACTCATTCCCACAGAAGGCAGTGATGGCCACAAACTGAAAAGTCCCAAACTCTGTAATCTTCCTTTGTAGGGGAGTCTTCCCACCCCCTTGATCATCTCGGTTGCCCTTATCTGAACCATTTGCAACCCTGCAATGTCCTTTTTGAGGTGAGGTGACATAGTTCATGAAATATACTCGGAGTCGATAGCGGATTTCATGCTCTTTATTCAGCTCATAGTGGTGAGGAGGAATGGAAGTTCCCCCAGAATGTCTGCTTTATATACATTATTTATACAATGGGCCCCACGTGATTGGCTAATTCCGGGATTCTCCTGTAGGCCAATCAGGTTGCGGATTCCCTTCCACCTGGAGCTGGATTGGGTGGCTCCTGTGGACCAATCAGACTGCTGCATTCTGGATCCTATTGTTCTAGGGCCAATCAGACTGCTGCATTCTGGATTCGATTGTTCTAGGACCAATCAGACAGCTGCATTCTGAATCCTATTGTTCTAGGACCAATCAGACTGCTGCATTCTGGATCCTATTGTTCTAGGACCAATCAGACTGCTGCATTCTGGATCCTATTGTTCTAGGACCAATCAGACTGCTGCATTTTGGATCCTATTGTTCTAGGACCAATCAGACAGCTGCATTTTGAATCCTATTGTTCTAGGACCAATCAGACTGCTGCATTCTGAATCCTATTGTTCTAGGGGCAATCAGACTGCTGCATTTTGGATCCTATTCAACTCAGTACATAACAGTACACCACCCTAATATTTGGCGATACAGTGGCACAGAAAATACTTTTCTAAATAAATAAGTATAAATTCCTAGTTCCTTTCCTGGCAAATGGCCGCAGTTAGCAACAGTTTGAAACGTCACGAAGCAGCAGCGGTTTCCCAATGAAATCTGAAGAATGCAAGGGGGTAAACGCGGCCTGGCTAATGACAGCAAATTTGTTTGATTTATATTATATGCTGCTCTGTTTTCTTATAAAACGCTGGAGTGGAAAGCAGATTATTCTTGTTTGTCATTTTGAATTTGAGTCTCCGCAGGGGTCCGTTTGTGTACGAGATAGCTGGAGAAATGCCATTATTCCGGGGAAAAGGCCCTTTCTCCCGTTCTTGCATTTCAGCCCCCCCCCCCCGCCCGCCCTCTCTTGCTTTGACGTGAAAGAAGCTTTGTGTAGCCAACTTAATTACGTAAAGGTTAGCGGGCAAGAAATGTAATGTTGCGCCTAATGGCTCTAACCTTTAAACGGTGCCTACAAGCGCGGAGACATTTTTGCAAAGGTGACTTCCAGGGCTGAAACACCGTATTCTGGAAACTTTACAAGGGGAGTGCCAGAAGCCGTCAGCACCCACATTAAAATGGGGCTGCAGGCAACTCGTATCTCTGCGACGTTACAAGGTCCGCCCTTGTATCTGGAGGAGGGGAGAAGAGCAGGGAGGCCTGGGGGGGGGGGGGGACACAGAATTACTGCCTCCAATGTGGACGCAAAGCAAGCTTCTCCTGGCTAGCAGTTTTTGATAGCTCTCTCCTGAATGAAGTCATCTGATCCTCTCTGGTGGTCCTCCAAGTTGGCAGACATCCTTGCCTCCTAAATGCCATAGTTTAACTACGTGCCAAAGCTAGAAGTCCGCTCTTTTATTTGTTCTGACTCTTCCAACGCTCAGCTTCCCTAAATATTCACGTGTTCTAGTCTTATGAGAGAAGGAGAAAAATGTCCCCACTCCACCCTGTCCGTTTTCTCCATGTCTTGCCTAATTCTATCAGCTTCTTCTGTGTCTCCTCTTCCTCGCCTTTCCTCTGAAGCTCCATCTGGTACACAGGCTGAGACCCTATCTGCCCGCAGACTGTCTCGCCAGAGTGGTGCATGCTCTGGTTATCTCCCGCTTGGACTACTGCAATGCGCTCTACGTGGGGCTCCCTTTGAAGGTGACCCGGAAACTGCAATTAATCCAGAATGCGGCAGCTAGACTGGGGACTGGGAGTGGCCGCCGAGACCACATAACACTGGTCTTGAAAGACCTACATTGGCTCCCAGTACGTTTCCAAGCACAATTCAAAGTGTTGATGCTGACTTTTAAAGCCCTAAACGGCTTCAGTCCAGTATACCTGAAGGAGCGTCTCCACCCCCATCGTTCTGACCGGACACTGAGGTCCAGCTCCGAGGGCCTTCTGGCGGTTCCCTCATTGTGAGAAGCAAAGCTACAGGGAACCAGCAGAGGGCCTTCTCAGTGATGGCACCCGCCCTGTGGAACACCCTCCCATCAGATGTCAAAGAAATAAGCAGCTATCTTATCTTTAAAAGACATCTGAAGGCAGCCCTGTTTAGGGAAGTTTTTAATATTTAATGCTGTGTTGTTTTTAATATTAGGTTGGAAGCCGCCCAGAGTGGCTGGGAAAACTCAGCCAAATGGGTGGGGTATAAATAGTAAATTATTATTATTATTATTATTATTATTATTATTATTATACAGTGGTACCTCAGGTTACATACGCTTCAGGTTACATATGCTTCAGGTTACAGACTCCACTAACCCAGAAATAGTACCTCGGGTTAAGAACTTTGCTTCAGGATGAGAACAGAAATTGGGCTCCAGCGGCGCGGCAGCAGCGGGAGTCCCCATTAGCTTAAGTGGTGCTTCAGGTTAAGAACAGTTTCAGGTTAAGAACGGACCTCCAGAATGAATTAAGTACTTAACCCGAGGTACCACTGTATAAGGAAATATCCCAAACGCTGCCCCTTTTCTTCGTAGCAGAGTCGGTCATTTGGGGAAGGATTGAGGCAGAAGGACTGCAGAAATGTTCCCTCTTGCTGTTGCCAAACACGGAAACGTCCTGCTTTGGAAGAGAGACCAGAGAAGAAACGGGTTTTCCACCCAGCCAAGATATAAGAGGCTCTCGCTGCAAAGCGGCACGAAGATGGCCTTATGCTCTTGCTTCATCGCCCTGAAATAAAACACCTCCATTTGAGAAAACAAGGTATGCGGAGGAATATTTAGGGCTATGCATAGCGCAATTGATTGGTTTGATGGACCGTGGCGTTTCCTGAGCAGTCGCTGCCTGGCCTGCCTGGCAGATATACGGTCCCAGGCATACTAAGCAGCTGAGGTCTTGCTTTATGGCCTCCCGGAACTGCTGCCGTCTTTAGCGTAAATCTGCATTTAGAGACACTGATCAGGAGGCGCGCGGTGCCAGACCCAGCTCGGGCCCAGCCTTGCCGAAAGAACTCGGCTTGCACGACCGGCCGGGTCGCCCCCTCCTCCGCGTCCCGCAGTCAATCACAAGGAGGCCTGTTGACGAACGCTTTCGGCTGATGGCTTTTCGACACGTCAGATGCTAATGCCGCCAGAGGAGCCGTTTGCAGCCCGCCGTATGATTGCGGCAGATGTGCCCAAACATCAGAGAGCTGGAGCTGGAAATCCTCGCCCGCTTTTTATTGCTGGGGAATGGTCTGTGCGCGCACCGCGATGCTCTCTTTCCAAAATGCGCTCCCCCCTCCCGCTAGGAGGACGGCCGGCTCCGGGGGCCCAGAGAAAACGCAGTGGTTGTATGTGCAGAGCCACCGCCATTGGATTTTGGCCCAGAAGAGGGAAAGCAAACTTGGAGAGACTCCGTGCTTGGAAATCCAGCCGTTTTAAAAGGAAGCCGTTCAAGTTCATCTAACCGAACCTTTTAGTTCACCAAAAGTTTGTTCTCTTGAAGGAAGCAATGCTTCATAGAATCATAGAATCATAGAAGAGTTGGAAGAGACCACAAGGGCCATCGAGTCCAACCCCCTGCCAAGCAGGAAACACCATCAGAGCACTCCTGACATATGGTTGTCAAGCCTCTGCTTAAAGACCTCCAAAGAAGGAGACTCCACCACACTCCTTGGCAGCAAATTCCACTGTCAAGCAGCTCTTACTGTCAGGAAGTTCTTCCTAATGTTTAGGTGGAATCTTCTTTCTTGTAGTTTGGATCCATTGCTCCGTGTCCGCTTCTCTGGAGCAGCAGAAAACAACCTTTCTCCCTCCCCTATGTGACATCCTTTTATATATTTGAACATGGCTATCATATCACCCCTTAACCTCCTCTTCTCCAGGCTAAACATGCCCAGCTCCCTTAGCCGTTCCTCATAAGGCATCGTTTCCAGGCCTTTGGCCATTTTGGTTGCCCTCCTCTGGACACGTTCCAGTTTGTCAGTGTCCTTCTTGAACTGTGGTGCCCAGAACTGGACACAGGACTCCAGGTGAGGTCTGACCAGAGCAGAATACAGTGGCACTATTACTTCCCTTGAAATCTAGATGCTATACTCCTATTGATGCAGCCCAGAATTGCATTGGCTAAAGAATAGCAGTTGCTGGAAGCCACGGGAGGGGAGAGGGCTCCGTGTTCAAATTGTGTTTGCAGGCTTCCCACAGGCTGCAAGAACAGGCTGCTGGACTAGATGGGCCATTGGCCTGATCCATAAGGCTTTACTTTAAAAAAAATCTCTATTCAGAAAGTTGCATGTTGCTGTGTCAAGGAATAGGGTCCAAATGTAAGTCAGGGACCACACACAATATGTCTTACAGACAGAAAGTCAACAGGTGATGCTTTCCCCATGTTTCTGTTTCCATACTAGGAAGGGTTTTTGCCTGTTGGACTTGTTCCTGTAAAAGGCACAAGGCATCCTTTGTTTTGTTCCTGAACTTCTTCCTGCAAGCTGCTCCTGTCTCATGTTCTGATTCCTTCGCAGCACTGAGAAAGTGACTTGCCATTCTTAGCAACTGCAGCACCTCCATATCTGCCTAATAAGCCTCAGAACATTGGCTCCACATTTTTCTTTCGAACTTGATTTACACATGTCTAGCTGACTTTGCTTTCCTTTTGTTTGTTTGCTTGTTTTAAAGCAAGAGCTCAGGCCTGAGCATGAATGTGAACTTGAAATTGTTCACAGTTCTACAAGAAAATTAGCTTAGTTCTGGCAGTTATGGGAAGTGCTTTCTGATGTTGTTCAGAGATTGTTTCGAACTTGTTCAGTGAACTTCATTCAACTGAAGTACAGTCGTACCTTGGAAGCTGAACAGAATCTTTTCCGGAAGTCCGTTCAACTTCCAAAATGTTTGGAACTCCGGCAGCCAATCGGAAGCTGAGGAAGACCCATTGCACATTTGGCTTCCAAAAATAGTTCACAAACCAGAACACTCGCTTCCAGGTTTGCGGTGCTCAGGAGCCAAAACGTTTGAGAAGTAAGCTGTTCGAAAACCAAGGTACGACTGTAGTTCATTCCTAGCAGTGGGCAAAACTAACACCCAACTCACATCTCCTCCACAATAGTTCTCAAACATGGTTTTAGGAGAGTGATTGTTGTGGACTGAGATATCATGATGGTGCCTAGGGCTAGCCAAAGACATTTTGCTGCAACAAGTGATGTGGCTGTGTGTGTTGCTCCAGAGGCTCTCAAAGGAGCAAGTCAGCACAGAATTGCACATAGAGCACCAGCAGCAAGGACACATGTGTGGTCTCTCTCACACCCACACTTCCTTGCTCTTCCTTAAGGAGGCCAACAGTCGCTCTCCTCCACTCCTGCTGCCGGCACTCCTGTTTTCCTGCCCACCTTCTAACATAAGAGGATAAGAAGAGGCTGCTGGATCAGGTGAGTGGCACAGGGATGCCCGCATGAGATCTTGCAGGAACTCAGATTAACCTGAGAGAGCCTCCCAGAACCAGCACACGGAGCGGGCCTTGAGCCCACCCCTTCAAGCAAGACAGGCAGCTTAGAAGCTCTTTCTGTGGGAATGTTGAGGGTGGCAGGAGAGGATATATTGTTTATTAATACCCTTCCTAACTTGTGCTAGCAAGTTCCTTTACTTAGCAGAGTTTACATTCCCCTTTACGCAGCCGAAAAGCAGTTGCAAACTCATGTGAGTTTCTTAAGACAATACGCAGTTCCATCTGGCTTGTCCAGATTGAGATGTGTTCTAATATTTTCCTGGTAAGACCCCTTGAATCCCTCCTAAAAGAATAAGGACACCAGTCTTATTCATAAGCAATAAAAAGGAAGTTTACTCAGGATCAGCAGAGCAGAGTGTGATCCCTGAAGGCAGGCTTAAGGCTTAAAGTTACAAGCGTATAAGAACAGGTTTACCCCGTAAGGGAGATGACCTGGGAGGAGCTTGGCTGGCAGCCAGCAATTCATTCCAGGAAGTTCACAGGATGAAAAGAAGATGAAAAAGAGGGAGAGTGGCAGCAGGCCTTGGCCTTTGACCAGATCTGGAAAGGTCACGCCCCCCCCCCCCACTAGTCCCATGCAAGGAAGGATGTTCCAGGCCAGGAGGAACAGGAAGTTTCGACTGACTGGACCAAACAACCCTTTGCATGTCCACTCTAGGAAAACAAGGAATGTTGTACTTGACTGCTCCCAGTGGATTACATCCCACACTTTCTGCACTGGGAAAGTCCAAGCAGACCCAACTCAGAAAGAGTTTAGAAGCTCTCTGCCTTGCTTGGGTTCGAGTTGCACCTTTTAAACCAGCTGTCTTCAACTGTGTACGGCTGAACTTGTGACGTTTAAATGCATGTAAGATGAGACTCCAGCATGGTTAGCTCCAACCTGGCATGGATGTTCTTAGCATGACATGGGAATCAGGGAGTCATGAATGCATTTATTCTAAGGTTGTCATATGTGTGGAATTTCCCGGATATAGCCAGTATTCAGCCCTCCTAAACAGCATCAACATTTTTTAAAAAATGGTTGTTCTTGCTCGTGATTAAATTTGTATAGTGCCTTTCTTCTGTAGATAGCAAGATTTTTACAAGATAAAAACATAAAATACATAACAAAAACAAGAGGGGGGAAACCCCAATAGCCCCTCCCGCCTATTTATAGGTTTAAGGAAACACTAGCTTTGGGACATATTAATAATCAAATCTGCTGAATTTGGGCAGGAACTGCCATTAATAGGACCACAAACATTTCTAGGAAATCCAGGCTCTTTAGCAATCTGGCTCGGTGGTTGTGTCCCTGCTTATCCTCATGGAGGACTGATTTCATCATACAACAGAATACTTTCCACAATAAGAACATTGATCTTTAAATAAAGCATTTAAAGTTATATTGGATGGGAAAAAACAAGGTGTGCTAGCTGAGCATCTCTTGACAGTTTATTACACATGCCTTGCTTAATCGTTCTTCTCCTTTACAAAGATGGGAAGACAATTAGTTCCATTAGCGCTCAGAGCCTGGCAGAGATGATTCATTTTTCATTTCTCCTTCGGTGAAATATATCTGGGGCAATAAGGCTGGACACTGAATTATGCTCATGGCACTCCCCCGGCCGTAAATTTGACTTTTTAAGAATCACCTGCCTTATCAACAAAAAGGATTCTGGTGGCCTTCAAGCTCTGCTGTTCAGCCCTTCTCATCATGAGAAATGGTGGCTCATTACTTCATCTAATTAATATTTCCTGCCTGTCCATATCTAAGCCCACAATGATCCTGTCATTGCAGTCGCCTGGGCAAGTCCATCAGATCTGCCCCTTCAGAACTGATGGTGGGAGTGGGAGAGGCAATTTCAGGGGAATTGATTGATAGGAACATGATGCCCTAATAATGTTGTTGTTGTTGAGTCGTTTAGTCGTGTGCGACTCTTCGTGACCCCCTGGACCAGAGCACACCAGGCCCTCCTGTCTTCCACTGCCTCTCACAGTTTGGTCAGATTAATGTTGGTCTGTTATGTATTGAGTTGAATAGGATCCAAAATGCAGCAGTCTGATTGGTCCTAGAACAATAGGATTCAGAATGCAGCAGTCTGATTGGAGGAGATGCACCGAGTACAGCAGCGCACTCAAGCAGCCCACATACCACAGCTGCCTCGACGAGAAGGAGGGAACTGCGCAAGCTGCGGGGAAAGTCACGAGAGGAGGACCTGCCATTTCCGCAATGCAGAGTGCAGGCAGTGCAGAAAATCAGGACACATCGCCCGGGTGTGTCAAACTCGGCCCACCCAACGCCAGGCATCAGATGACCAATCCAAGAGCCCCAGGTCCCGGGGCCCAACGCACCAAGGCAACTTGACGGAGCTCACGGACTTCCAGGTATACCAGTTGCCCCACCCCAACATAGAGAAAATTTATGTAGAGGTACAGATAGAGGGGGCCCCATGCCGCATGGAGCTTGACACGGGTTCAACTCTATCCATAATCTCGGCAAGGACCTTAAGGAAACTGTGTCCTACTGGGGGTCCCAAACTCAGGCCAGCCCCATTCACCCTCAGGGACTTCCAGAAACGTAAGGTCCCCACAATGGGGGTGGGGACCTTCAGGGTGCAATACCGAGGGCGGACGCGGCAACTGGACTTGCTTATGGTCAAGGGCCCCTACATTAGCTTACTGGGATTGGCATGGTTTGGACCACTGGGGCTAGCCGTCACCGGGGTGAACCACACTAGCTTACAAGTGGATGTTGATGCCATATGCAAGGAATTTCCAGGGGTTTTCGATGGGAAATTGGGACAGTATACGGGGGCCACCCATTGCTCTACAGCTTGACCCCGCAGTACGACCGGTCAGGCTCAAGGCCCGCCGGGTCCCGTTCGCCCTGAAACCCCATATAGATGAGGAATTGGACTGGCTCGTGGAGCAAGGAGTGCTGGAGCCGGTGCCTAATGCCCCCTGGGAAACCCCAATCGTCACACCCATCAAGCCTAATGGTTCGGTCCGCATTTGCACAGACTACAAATGTACCATAAACAAGGCCCTCGCGGCCATGGTCTCTTCGAGAACACTGTCCAACCATCTCGTCCTCTGTCGTCCCCTTCTCCTTGCGCCCTCCATCTTTCCCAACATCAGGGTCTTTTCCAGGGAGTCTTCTCTTCTCATGAGGTGGCCAAAGTCTTGGAGCCTCAGCTTCATGATCTGTCCTTCCAGTGAGCACTCAGGGCTGATTTCCTTAAGAATGGATCGGTTTGATCTTCTTGCAGTCCATGGGACTCTCAAGAGTCTCCTCCAGCACCAGAATTCAAAAGCATCCATTCTTCGGTGATCAGCCTTCTTTATGGTCCAGCTCTCACTTCCATACATCACCACTGGGAAAACCATAGCTTTAACTATACGGACCTTTGTTGGCAAGGTGATGTCTCTGCTTTTTAAGATGCTGTCTAGGTTTGTCATTGCTTTCCTCCCCAGAAGCAGGCGTCTTTTAATTTCGTGGCTGCTGTCACCATCTGCAGTGATCACGGAGCCCAAGAAAGTGAAATCTCTCACTGCCTCCATTTCTTCCCCTTCTATTTGCCAGGAGGTGATGGGACCAGTGGCCATGATCTTAGATGCCCTGAATCTGCCAACGTCCAGCTTCTCCAGGTGCCCACGAGTTCTGAGAGAGGGTGGGGGATTTTTCCTCTCTCCACTTTCTCCCTGCCAGCCGTCATTTGATAATCTTCCGTCCTGTCGCCTCTTACTTGCCTTTTCTCCAAACTAAAAAGCCCCACAGGCTGCAATCTTCCTTCCTCATCTCCTTCCCCATTTGGCTTCATTGCATGGGTCCACAAGTTCTGGCGTCATGAGAAAGGAGAAAGAATTTCTCTCCACCCACTTTCTCCACGCAATAGCATAATTTTATAAACTTCTATCATGCCGTAAAACAGTCTTCCATTCTGGTTTTGTTCTTTCCCACAGGGTGCGCTTGCTGAAAAAGCACACCCACAAGGATTTGAGGGTAGAAAATGGTGTAGGAATGGATTGAGATGCAGAGAGAGGATACATTGTTTGGTTATTATCCTTCCTTGCTCAACTTAGTGAGTTCAGCAGAGTACGGTTCTTTGCAGCTGAAACTTAGAAGCTAAGACAAGGTTGATTTAACCTTCTAGAAACAGTAATCCAGGACGCTTTAAGGCAGACTGGATTTTTCTGATATTACCCCTTTTCTCCCTCTATTTTTAACAATTGCACACGGATTGTTTTGTGAAGACGTAAAAGTAGTATTTACTTGCATAATCTAGGTCTTAACAAGCAATTACAGGAGCAAAATGAAGGCAGGCTTATAACCACTATCTAAGATACAAAAGTAGGGACGCGGGTGGCGCTGTGGGTAAAAGCCTCAGCACCTAGGGCTTGCCGATCGAAAGGTCGGCGGTTCGAATCCCCGCGGCGGGGTGCGCTCCCGTTGTTCGGCCCCAGCGCCTGCCAACCTAGCAGTTCGAAAGCACCCCCGGGGGCAAGTAGATAAATAGGGACCGCTTACTAGCGGGAAGGTAAACGGCGTTCCGTGTGCTGCGCTGGCTCTCCAGAGCAGCTTCGTCACGCTGGCCACGTGACCCGGAAGTGTCTGCGGACAGCGCTGGCCCCCGGCCTCTTGAGTGAGATGGGCGCACAACCCTAGAGTCTGTCAAGACTGGCCCGTACGGGCAGGGGTACCTTTACCTTTACCTTTAAGATACAAAAGTACAAAATGTAAGTTCAAAAATGGTGTCTGAGCTGTAGAGCAGGGGTCAGCAACCTAAGGCCCATGGGCCACAAGCCCCCCATGGGGGTTGTTTAACTGATCCATGGACCCCCGCCATGCGCTCAATTGGCACCACGCTAAATCGGCACCGAGCAGAGCGGGGACCACCTTCCGCAATGCTGGCCAGCTTCCCATTGGCTCCTGCAGTTCCTGTAGCCAATGGGAAGCTGCGCACACCTCCTCCACACCAGAAGGAGCGCCAAAATAGCATTTGCACATGAATGTGCGTGCACACACTCCAGCCCACCGTGGCAGCCCCTTGATGTGCCCATCTGGCAAAGCATGAATTGTTGGCTTGACTGCAATAATACCAGACAAATAGGGCCACTAACCAGAAGGGATTCAGCCAGGAAACTGCTCACTTTGACCTGTAGAGTTCCTCTCCGGCTCGCTGTCTACCACCTGATCTTCCTTCCATCTTTTGGCTTCCCAAATCCTGGAATGCACCATCCATTTCCATGGCTTTGACATTCTCTCCTCCAGCTCCTTTCTTGACCCTCTGCAGTTTCCTTCTACTGCCCAGAAATTGCCCTCACAGCAACGCCCAGTCTTCTTCCTCCTGCCAAGGGGACATGCCTCCATTTCTTCCTCTCTGCAGAATTTGACCGCCCTCTTCTTCTCGGCAGGCTCTGCATCTTAGATCTCGGGACTGACTCTGTTCTCAGCTGGTTGTGCTTCCCTCCTGTTGAACTGCAACGAAATCCCATCTGACCTTCTGCCTGGGAATCTGACGTGGAAGCAGGACGCTTTGTGTGCCGGATGCTCCTGCGGTTGCAAATGCTCCTGAAGGAGGGAACGTGCCTTTGAATTCTCAGCAGAGTACATGGGAGATTGTGGTGGATTCACGGCACACCTACACTTTCCAGAGGCGTAGCTGCTGTGTTAGTCTATCTCAGCAAACAGTCTGGTGGCTCTTATGAAAACTAACACATTTATTGTGGCAAAAGCTTTTGGGCATAACAGCTCACCTCAACAGATGTGTGCTGTTTCATCTTCAGTAGCAGCAGATATGCATGTGACTACAGTCGTACCTTGGAAGTCGAATGGGCCGGAGTGCTAGAGTTCTGTCTAGTCAAGTTGTGTGGGATCGATTCCAATCTGTTACCCCCAAGGATGTGGACAGGCTGCTTGGACGAGTGACACCAACCACCTGTCTCCTTGATCCTTGCCCATCCTGGCTTATAAAAGCTAGCCAGGAAGGACTGGGTGATGGGCTCTGCGGGGTGGTGAATGCTTCTCTCTGTGAGGGAGCCTTCCCAGAACCGCTGAAAGAGGCGGTCATTAAACCGCTTATTAAAAAACCATCTTTAGATGAGGCCACAATGGCCGACTATCGCCCAGTCTCAAATCTTCCATTCTTGGGCAAGGTGATTGAGCGAGTGGTTGCTGAACAACTCCAGGCACGCCTGGAAGAAGTGGACCATTTGGATCCCTTCCAGTCGGGATTCAGGCCTCATCACGGGACTGAAACTGCCTTGGTCGCACTGGTCAGTGATCTCCGGCGGGCTAGGGACAAAGCTGAGAACTGTTTCCTAGTTCTGCTGGATCTCTCAGCGGCGTTTGATACCATCGACCATAACATCCTTCTGGACCAGAGGTCAACCACAAACTAGATGACAGCAAAAACAGCAGGCACTCTTAGAAATAAGAGCCTCCAGCCCACCTGTAATGGACATTCTTCTGGTGAACTTGCAAAGCCATTCCCAAAACTTGCAGCCTGTTTGTCGACTCTCAAGCAAGGATGCAGGCATTGGGAAAGAGCAGCATGCCTCTGAGCAGGTGCAGAGTGCTGAGCAGTACCAGCACCTTTTTTCTAGGAAAAATCACTGCAAACACACACAGTGCTACAAGCCGCTCCCTCTTCAAGGGGTTCCAGGACCTCCCCAGATTCGGCTTCCTTGGGCTCCATGATCTCTGCAGATGGTGACAGCAGCCACGAAATTAAAAGATGCCTGCTCCTTGGGAGAAAAGCAATGACAAATCTAGACAGCATCTTAAAAAGCAGAGACATCACCTTGCCAACAAAGGTCCGTATAGTTAAAGCCATGGTTTTCCCAGTAGTGATGTGTGGAAGTGAGAGCTGGACCATAAAGAAGGTGATCGCCAAAGAATTTATACTTTTGAATTCTGGTGCTGGAGGAGACTCTTGAGAGTCCCATGGACTGCAAGAAGATCAAACCTCTCCATTCTGAAGGAAATCAGCCCTGAGTGCTCACTGGAAGGACAGATCCTGAAGCTGAGGCTCCAAGACTTTGGCCACCTCATGAGAAGAGAAAAGACCCTGATGTTGGGAAAGATGGAGGGCACAAGGAAAAGGGGACTACAGAGGACAAGATGGTTGGACAGTGTTCGCGAAGCTACCAGTATGAGTTTGACCAAATGCAGGAGGCAGTGGAAGACAGGAGTGCCTGGTGTGCTCTGGTCTATGGGGTCACGAAGAGGCGGACACGACTAAACAACTAAACAACAACAACACATCAGAAGCAGTAAAGCATTCTTCTTCTTTTTTTACATGGAACAGTCTCCTGCCGTGTGTTTCACTCAACTCGCAGGCTTTTTTGCATCCTTATACATAGCCTGCAGTTAGCATGGAGCATGTTGCCGTTTAAGCCCTGGGCCAGAACACTTTGCGAAAGGCTTCTTCTTCTTCTTGAGCAGAGCTGGTCCTGTGGTGCTTGGATCCCCCTTGCGCCAGAGAGATAAGGCGGGCTTGAAGGCGCCTGCGCTTGGGGGAATGCCCAGGCTCTGCTCAGCCATCAAAGCATCGCCATAATATCCCTTTTAAACCCCCCACATTTATTTATTTATTGATCGCACGTAGCAAAGAAAAGAAGAGGCATTAAATATCATGGCCAGTTCTCAAAGGTTTTCTTGGCAGGAAATGGAAGCTGAAATTCTACGCCTGCTTACCAAGTCAATCGGCAAGCATAGGATTGGGTTGCAGGCTTCTGAAGCAAACCATCTCCCAGGCTCATTACCTCATTCCATTTGCATCCCACTCCCTTTCCTCCAAGAAGCTCAGAGCAGCATTCGTGGATCTGCCTTCTCCTTGCCTTTTAGCAACACAGCTCTAGGCAGGCGAAGAGGACCAAGAGAGGCGTAGGGCAGGATTCAACTACTAAGGCCCAGCAGTGAAAGAAGCCCTCCTCAAGGACTTCTTTGGTGCTGAAGGGGTCAAAAGAACCCCCAGACCAGCACATGGGGTGGGGGAGAGATTATTCCCTCTGGCAAACCAAAATGCATGCTCTGATGGAACAATCACCTTGAGGATGTTACCTCTACCTGCCCAATGAGGGGTACAAGGTTACCCCTGGTGAGTTTCACAGCTGAGTGGAGATCTGGACCTGGTCTTCTCAGTCAGAGCTTTACATAGAGTCATAGAACTGTAGAGTTGGAAGAGACCCCTTGGGATCATCTGGTCCACCCTTCGCAATGCAGGAAAAACAACTGAAGCATCCTTGGCAGGTGGCCATCCAAACTCTGCTTTAAAACCTCCACACAAGGAGAGTCCACCACCTTCCGAAGTATTTCTTTCTACTGCCACACAGCTCTTGCCGTCAGAAAGTTCTTCCTGGTGTTTAGTCAGAATCTCCTTTCTGAATGGAGTCCTCGCCTCCAGAGCAGGAGAGAGCAAGCTTGCTCCATCTTCCACGTGACAGCCCTTAAGTTATTTGAAGATGGCTCTCAGATCTCATCTCCGTCTCCTTTTTACCAGACTAAGCATACTCAACACCCCCAACAGTTCCTTATAGGGTTTGGTTTCCAGATCCTTGAGCATCTTGTTCTCCCTCCTCCACACACCTTCCAGCTTGTCAACATCCTTCTTAAATCATGGCATGAGAACTGGACACAGTGATCTGGGTGTGGTCTGACCAAGGCAGAATAGAGTGGGACTATGACTTCCCTTGATCTGGACACTAGACTTCTGCTGATGCAGCCTAGAATAGCATTCACTTCTTTTGCTGCTGTATCACACTGTGGACTCATATTCAGCTTGTGGTCCACCAAGACCCCCAGATCCTTTTCACACATACTACTATTAAGCCAGGTGTCCCCCATCCTATATTTGTGCAACTGACTTCCTGCCTAAGAGCAGAATCTGACATTTGTCCCTGCCAAAATTCATTTTGTTAGTTTTGGCCCAGTTTTCCAATCTGAAGCCAGCAAAGATAAGGATGTGAGGGCTACAACTGGAAGTTTAGATGCTGTTGAGAGATTAGCACTCCACAAGCAAAAGCCTGGATTTTCTTTGAGATCACATCTGCGCTGGCTCTGCTTGCTTTAGTATAATTGCTCTTCTCTGGCTTGGTTTTCCTTCATTTTAGAGCAAAGTCTGGGCTGGCCTTTGGTTTCCCCCCTTTTCAATACAGTTGCCTCAACACTCTCTCAAATCCTGAGGAACAAAAGCTCAAGGGTCCCTTCGTGGCATTGGGGAACTGCTCGTTGCATCTCTGCACTGTGACTGCTCTCTTGCTCTCTGCCTTACTGTGAGGGCTCCTGCTTGGAGGCAGCTGTGAGAGAGAAATTCAGCAAAGCCCATTGTCCGTAGGGCCAGTTTAGTGGGAACTTAACCGACTACTAGAATGTATAAAAGCTCCCGGTGTGGGGCAAGGAGGGCTCTGCACATAGAGCAAAAAAAACTTGGGTTGAGAAAGTTGCATTTCAAAGTCTATGGTTGGACGAGAGGTTTCGGGGAGATGAGGTGGGAGAAGGTGGTTGGGGAGAAGATGCAACAGCCCGGATGGTGCATATTCCCCCTGCATCAGGTGTGCATCAATGGAAATGCTCCCACAGACACCTTTGAATGCTGTCTGGGAATGCATTGCTGAATAAAAGTCTCACTCATGGGTAATCTGGTTTGAGCCTCTGTACTGAACCCCAAAAGGGAATTTTCTCCTACTGCTGGAACCTACAAGGCTAGAGGGAATGCAGGTGGTGCTGTAGTCTAACCATTGAGCCTCTTGGACTTGCTGATCGGAAGGTCAGCGGTTTGAATCTGAATGACAGGGGTGGGGAGCTCCTGTTACTCCGTCCCAGCTCCTGCCAACCTAGCAGTTCGAAAGCACGCCAGTGCAAATATATAAATAGGGATCGCTGCAGCAGGCAGAGGTGGACCAGCCTAGAAAGGCAGATATTGTGAGCAAACCTTCTCCCCACCTTCCCATGTCTCCTCCAAGACATGGGACACATAAATGGCCAAATAAGGCCATTGTCTTGCCAAGAAACTTGACTAACTAGCTCAGCAACCTCCACTCTTTGAGTCTAACCCTCATTAGCAGAGCCGTCTTTCCCATAGGGATTAGTGGTGCGGCGCACCAGGGCGCTTGCCTCTCAGGGGCGCCCCAGCAAGTGGGGGAGCTACGTGGCTTTGGTGGCGGCCCCCCCTTTTCCTGCATGCCCGCCAGCTGCGCCCCGCCGACCACAAGGCTGGCGGGCGTACAGCTTCCCTCCCAAGCCTCTGCGGGATCGCTCACCTGCAGCAGCATGGGGGAGAGTCCCTCCCCCAGATGGCTAGCTGTGTGCAGCCACGGCCACCCCAACACAATCCATGGTAATTTAGGGGTGCTGGGCAGATATTTGCACCCGGGCACTGCAGCTACTAATGATGGCTCTGCTCATTAGGTACAGGACCTCAAGATCAAGTACAGGACTCAGGGCAACATCTGGACTGGCCCTCTTCAAACCCTGGGCAACACTCACCCAGGCACCCTGTGGGGTTGCACCGCAGAGAGGAGACCCCCTGCCCCTCGGCCCGCCTTCCTCGCCTGAATCTCCTGGTAAAAGAAAATGCAAGGGAGGAGGAGGAGAAGCGGCATCAGCAGACAGCACTGCTCACATCTGCGTCTTTCATTTTTTTCCCCCCGTAATCACTGTGTGCTCTGCAGAGTAATATTAAAGCTCTTGGAGTTTCTGTCCGCTCTGGGAGGGGGAAGCCTGTTTAAGAACGTGAGCTGGAGTGCTTCCCCTTTCTTCTCCTCCTCGCATTTGGAAAGTCGATTTGTCAGCACATCAGTCACACGGCGGGTTTTGCATCTTAAAGCTTCACAGCTATCAAACTGGGAAAATCCTGCCTGAGCAGGAGAAAGTGGGCGGGGGGGGGGAGGGCGAGGGGAAAGATGCCTTCATGTGCCAATTAAGCACTTGCAGGTGCGCACGTCTTGGTGAACAGGCTCGGATGATGCATTTCTCAACTTTGCAAATTGACCTTAGATCTCAAATAAAATGACGGGGAAGCAGAGAGCCAAGACCAAGCCACAGATGTTGATGTTTATAGATGAATTAATTACACGGCAAAAATAAAATAAAAAATCGAGAACAATCACACGAGGCTTTAAAAACTTTATCCGAGCAAAATAATAAAATGCCGGGCTAATGATTGATCATGAATAATGGATTGGGTGCGTTGCTGCCTTATTTGCATTCGCAAGTTGTCTCTGAACAGATCGCAGGTTCTCAAGTTTGTCCATTGCGAAGTATTTTTGGCTCAATCTATGATGCCTCCTATGGCAGCAAGCAGCCTCTGAATGTTCCTTTGGCAAAAAACAGTTGTTAATGTCCCAGGAGGGTGACAGCTAAGTTGTGATTCACCAACAGCCAAGAGGCACTGAGCTCAGGAAGACTTTAATACTGTAGTGCCAATTGAAACAAGAGGTTCGGTTCTTCTGGCTTACAGGATCTAACCAAGGCAATGCAACTTTCTGGGAAGACAAGATGTTGTTGTTGTGGGGTTGGAGGGGGTCAGTCTGAATCAGGGAGTCAGCAACCTTTTTCAGCCGGGGGCCTCAGACCATGTGGGGGGCCGGACTATATTTTGGGGAAAAATATGAGCACATTCCTATGCCCCACAAATAACCCAGAGATGCATTTTAAATAAAAGGACACATTCTACTCATGTAAAAACACGCTGATTCCTGGACTGTCCGTGGGTCAGATTTAGAAGGCGATGGAGCCAGATCTGGCCCCCCGGGCCTTAGGTTGCCTACCCCTGGTCTGGATAATGCTCCAAATCCCTCCCCATTCTTGAAGTCCTGTATCCTGGGAGGGTTAGAATTGGATAGAGGATTCTATTGCTGAACTAGCCAGACAAGTTGCTTTGCAAGACAATGACCTTAGCTGGCCATTTAAGTGCCTTCATCAGCATCCCAGATTGCAAGAGCTGTAGCTAATGGATGGAGCCCCCCAGGTTAATAGAGAGGCCTTTCATCCACCTTCCTCAATGGACACATAGGTAGGGGAAGAAGAGGTGGGGGGGGGTGTTGTCGATGCTGTCAGCCTTTCCATCCTATGCTCAGGAAGAAGCAAAGATCACCAGTGTTGAATCAATGGTTCTTCAACATCAACTTCATCGGACTGGTCATTTTGTGCGGATGCCTGATTATCGTCTTCCAAAGCAACTGCTCTATTCCAAACTTAAAAATGGAAAGCGTAATGCTGGTGGTCAACAAAAGAGGTTTAAAGACTCTCTCAAGGCAAATCTAAAAAATGTAGTATAAACACCGACAACTGGGAAACACCTGCCTGCGAGCGCTCCAATTGGAGAACAGCCTTTACCAAAGGTGTCATGGGCTTTGAAGACACTCAAACTCAGGACGAAAGGGAGAAACGTGCTAAGAGGAAGGCATGCTTGGCAAATCCACACCGTGTTCAACTCCTGCCTGGAAACCAAAGTCCCCACTGTGGAAGGACATGTGGATCCATAATTGGCCTTCACAGTCACTTATGGACTCATTGTTAAGACCATGTTTATGGAAGACAATCTTAATCAGTTACTAGGGATGGATAGAAGAAGAGGAGGAGGAGGAGGAGGAGGAGGAGGAAGATGCTCTGGCTGTATACTATATGTGCAAAAAAGCAACAACCCCCAAATCTGGGCAAGTGCCTGGAACCTCTCGAGTCTCTCATCGCTCTGAGAGTGTTTTGCTGTGCAGCCGTCTCTTTTCCACACTCCTTTAAAGAAAGATTCCAAAAGTGCTGGGTGCTTGCCTTGGAGGGAGCTGTGAGAAACGAGCCAATTTAAATCTGGATTATGTTCTGTTTGTAATGGAGATGTCTAATTGGATGCTGTGGGACCCTTAGCGTGGATTTGGAGTAGCTGCCTGGGCCATAAATCCCTGGGAAGCCGCCCAATCCCTTCCTCCATCGCTCTGTAGAAGCGCTGAAGGCTTTGCCAGGGATGCAGCTGTGTGTTCAGGTGGGAGCTATAATGCCCAATCATTGCCAGTCTGGGGGTCCCAGGCTCTGCCAGTCTGACGGCAGGGATCCACACACCCTTCCTCCATATCGAGGAATGGCAGGCAATGTCTGCACTGAGCGCTTGCTTTGGAAAAGGTCGCAACGCAACTTATTCCTCTTGCTCCCTGGGACACCAGAAGGTAAATTACCTTTCCTGGGAGATGCTATTCCAAATAACAAAAAGTTAATTTATTTTTTTCCCCTCCCCTCTACAAACATTACAAATTCGGCTCGTACAGAGAACGTCCAAAGAAAACACCTTCCTTTCCCAGACCCCGAGATCAATGATTTTATTGACTGGACTTTGCAAATTTACATTTTTCTTTAGTCTCTTCTCAGGTTTATAAGCTAAAAGACAGTGACAAATGTTCCCCGGGCATCCAGGGCCCCGACACAAGAGATGCAAGCATCTCTCTTCTGATTCTCCTCCCTGGATGCTGTAACACTGAATGGTGGTTAAATGCAGCTTGTAGGAAATTCTTTTGTTCTCCAAGCGCATTGGAGCCATAAGATGGTTGCACAAGGACATGAGAACCTAGGAAGAGGCTGCTGGATCAGACCAGTGGCCCTTCTTGACCAGCATTTTGTTCTCACAGTGGCCAACAAGACGCCTGAAGGAAACCAGAAAGAAGAACATGGGCACGAGAGCAACTCTCCTCTCCTGTGGTCTTCAGCAACTAGGATTTAGAAGCATCCCTGCCTCTGAGCGTGGAGACAGAAGACAGCCATCCTGACTAGTGTGATAGGAATTTTGAGGTCTTAGATATATGTTAAATGTTCATAAGTGTACCAACCAAGCACGTACATAGATCAGCCCAGGAAGACTGACCTGAAACCATTTTTGATTCCCAAACTGACCAAATGATTTCTCTGCAAGGTCAAAGTGGGAAACCTCCCCATTGTTTCTTTCCTCACAAATCCTGTCTTAAGGGCACATTTAAGATATGAATATGGTGAGCCTGTGACCTGGCTCAGGAACTAAGTATTTATCATTACAAAAGACTGGCCAGGCTCCGCAGGCAATACAATCAAGTGACTATTACCAGGTAACCTGCCAGACAGGAGGTAAACAAAGCACTCCGGTTTCTGTTGTAGACCGCCCTTTCTGTGATGCAGGTATGATGTATATGGGGGTGGTCTTCGACTCCAGGGAGGGAATTTAAAATGTCTATATAAGGGCAGGCACACTTTTGTTGGGGGTTCCTCCTCCCTCCTGCGTGTGGTGGGTGAGGACCCTGTTGCAACAGGTCAATAAAGATCAGGCTTACTAGCTGCTTTGCTTCTCAATATTCTCTAGTTGGTCTCTCTTATTTTCTCCTACCAATAGGGAACCTACATAAGGACTCTGTATGGGCTCTTGGATACCCCATAAGGGGGGGAAAGGGCAGGTTTTTGTTTACAACACTAGGAACTATCAATAGCCCTCTCCTCCCCCATGAATTTGTCTAATCCTCTTCCAAATCCATCCAAGTTGGTGGCCATCATTGCCTCTTGTGGGAGGGAGTTCCATAGTCTGTGCCCTGTGTGAAAATGTCATTTATTTTCTCTGGATCTTCCGACATTCAGCTTCATTGGACGTCCAGGAGTTCTCGTGTTGTGAGAGAGGGAGGAAGCATTTTCCACTTTCTGCTACATGCCATGCTTAATTTCACACACTTCTCTCATGTTGCTTCTTACTCAACTTTTCTGTAAACTAAAAAGTCCCAAAAGTCCCACAGAGGAGTCTCTCCATCCCCTTCATCCTCTGGGTTGCCCATTTCTGAACCTTTTTCTACTCTCCAGTCTCCTACACATTGTGACTGCCCCCCCTTCGTTGTTGCTTTCAAGGATCAATACTATCAGTTGTGACATGGATCATCTCCCTCCCCCACATTAGTCAGTTTAAAGCCCTCCTAATGAGGTTTCTGAGATTTTTGGCAAAAACATTCCTCCCAACCGTTGTGAGGTGCAGCCCACAGCTTGCCAGAAGTCCATCTTCAAGAAACTGCAGTCCGTGATCTAAGAATCCAAACCGTTCCTGTTTACACCATTTGCGAAGCCAGCTGTTCACTTCCACTATTTTCCTCTCTCTCCCTGGGCCACGTCGTTCAACTGGGAGGACAGATGAGATGACGATTTGTGCATTTAATTGCTTCAATTTCCTGCCCAGAGCCTCGTAGTCTCTTCTGATCTTCTGGAGGCTATTGCTTGCAGTGTCATTGGTTCCCACATGAACCAAGAGGAAGGGGTATTTGTCAGTGGGTTTTATGATTCCTTGCAGTCATTCAGTTACATCTTGGATCTTAGCCCCGGGGAGACAGCACACTTCCCGAGACATCTTGTCAGGCCCACAGATCACTGCTTCTGTTCCCCTCAGTAGGGAATCCCCTATCACCACTACACGCCTCCTCTTAGGTTTAGTCGGGGTTCTTCCGTGAGCTGTCCGTTCCAAGGTCGCCTGCACATTCCCTGAGGACTGACTTTGCTGCTCGTCTTCATATACCTGATCGACTGTAATGAGGGAGAGATCCTCAAATGGAGTCTGCTCTTCGTCTTCCATGCTAGGGGAGAGGGCGTCAAAGCGATTGTGTATTTCTAAACAATCAGAGCGAACACTGGGCCTCCTACTTCTTTGAGTCACGTTTCTCCATATATCTGGCTCCTGTGTTGGTGAACTAGCCTCCTTCTCAGGGGAGTCTCCTGTCTCCTCCTTGGTGGAGACGATGTTCTCTGTTGCTTCCAAGAAGAGCTCCAGCTCTCTAATTCTTTGGAGCGTAGCTACACGTTCCTCCAGTTGCTGGACTTTGTCTTCTAAGAGGGCAATCAACATGCAATTGCTGCATGTAAAGCTGCCTGCAACCTTTGGCAAGATGGCAAACATTGCGCAGGAACTGCAGGCGACTGCAGCTGTTCCCTCACCCTCCATCTTGAGAACGTGTCTTTGGGGGTGGCTACAGTGGTCCTCCATCTTAAAAAGCGTGAAGACAGGACAAATACTCCCCCCCAAAAAAACCTAGGTCTCCCCCAACAAACATTTGAGACTAGCTCCCCTAAATCTAAAAGATGGTTCAAACTGCGCGCGCTGCTAGGCACCGCTGCCCTGCAAGCTCTTAGGTAGGTTCCCTATTGGTAGGAGAAAATAACAGAGGCCAGCCAGAGAATATTGAGAAGCAAAGCAGCTAGTAAGCCTGATCTGTATTAAACTGTTGCAACAGGGTCCTCACTCACCACACGCGGGAGGGGGGAGGAACCCAGAACAAAGGTGTGCAAGCCGTTATATTGACTTTTTGAAATTGCCACCCTGTAAGTGTAAGGCCAAGGGACACGGGTGGCGCTGTGGGTTAAATCACAGAGCCTAGGACTTGCCAATCAGAAGGTCGGCAGTTCGAATCCCCCCAATGACGGGGTGAGCTCCCTTTGCTTGGTCCCTGCTCCTGCCAACCTAGCAGTTTGAAAGCACGTCAAAGTGCAAGTAGATAAATAGGTACCGCTCCGGTGGGAAGGTAAACGGCGTTTCCATGCGCTGCTCTGGTTCACCAGAAGTGGCTTAGTCATGCTGGCCACATGACCCGAAAGCTGTATGCCGGCTCCCTTGGCCAGTAAAGCGAGATGAGCGCCACAATCCCAGAGTTGTCCGCAACTGGACCTAATGGTCAGGGGTCCCTTTACCTTTACCTTTAAGTGTAAGGCCACCCCCCTTCACTTCCTATTGAGTGTGTTCCCTTTGCAAATTGAGTCCCCCACCACTATGGGAAAGCACGCCTTGGTTTAAGAACGCTTTGGTTTAAGAACGGACTTCCAGAATGGATTAAGTTCGTAAACCAAGGTACCACTGTATTTGTTTTTTATCAGCCCTGTGGCATACTGAGGAGCCGGCCAATCAGAGGAATGGGATAAAAAGCTCTCGCCCTCTTTCCCTGCGCGGACAGGGTCTTTCCGCTCTCTTTGGCGGGGCTTCCACATCAGAAGGTATCTCTCGTGCCATTTGTTTTTGTCTCCTTAAGCCACGTGATTTGGGGAACTCCAAGGTGTGCACTTAATGGGGGTGATATAGAGTTGTACTCCAAACAGCACACAGGCCATCTGTCAAAACAAAAAGCTAAACTCTGAGTAATAAAATCCACCGGGTGATTGATCTCTTGCATTAAAGGGGGAACTGGGGGGGGGGAAGCAATTTTGTGTATGGGCAAACTTGTGTTTGGTGCATTTTTCATGTCACATAAAGATGGAAATTGCCTCTCCTGGCTGCGGATTACAGATATATTTCAGCTTCTGTAATTGTGGCAGGACACTTCTGTGCTTATAACAAGCGGATAATTCCCCAACTATTGGTGAAAACAATCAGCTTCCCGGCACACGATTCCCCCAAAGGCCCACACGTTCCCATTTGTTTGCCACACTGTGGTTGATGAATTGTAGGTTTTGACCCTTCAGTTGGGTGCAAATGCACAGAAACCACAATTAGGACAATTTGGGGTCTATTTCAAAGCAGTTACTTGGACCGGAAAGCAGAGCAAAGTTGGGGCACTATTTTTAACATTACCTAATGTGGGGGCTCTTCCAGTTTCTCCTCTAGGTCTGCTGAAATTGTATCCGAGTGGACGTTGCCCCCAGGCCAGTGCCATTTTCACCTGGCCATTCTGAGATCCAAACCCTGCACCCATTTTCACAGGCCACAGGCTCTTGCAATGATGCCTCCATCCAAATGACAACTGAACAGAATCTCCCATTCATTCTCTGTCCTGGCGTCCTCATATTTTTCTATCAGGGGGAAAAAATAGCCCTAATGCAAACTTTTTAAATGATTCAGCGAACAGATTTTTCATTAATAAATCAAGGTCCCCTCTTTAACTTATCTGCCTGCTTGAAATGTTAATGAGACAGGCCATCCATTTCTCTGCCAAGGCTCCAGAAGAGACTCATATCGCTTCTGGGTGGGTGGAAGGAAAAAGAGACAGACTCCATCACCCACTTAGATGCCCCAAAGTTCAGTTTCTGCCATTTGGATTGTTCCGGCTTCGCTTTCTGAGGTCTCGTTCACACTTACGAGTTTCTCCCGGAAAACACACTCTTTAGCGATAAATCGGAGCGAATGGAAATCTGAAGGAAACCTGATTGCCATTTGTCCCAAATCAGCACTGAGCCCCAGGTTATCCCAGGGGGGATTAGCGGGGGAAAGGAAATATGGATGGGGCCTGAGTGACACACGACAAACACCTGGAAACAATTATCCACTATTCGTTCCACTTCAGCTTTACGGTGACATGGTTTCATTTTACTTATTGATTCGTTTGTCTTGTTTTGCAGTTGATCGGCCCCTTTGCTACCCAAAGGCTTTCAAAGCACCAGCGAGATGACGCTGGTAAGAATAAAAAATATATATTCTCAGTGAATAAAACTGAGCCAGGTGGCATCAGGGTGTTGAAAGGAAGGTCTGGAGATTTTGGGTTTAGGGAAAAGGCGAGTCAGAGGGGAGGTGACTATAAACTGGTTTGTGGTGTGTAGAAATTGGACAGTTTTCTTCCCTCTCTCATTACAGTAGAACTTGTGAAACGGAATGTTGGAAGGACAAAAGGACGGATGAAAACAAGGATTTCTTAACTCTGGAACTCATTCCTGTCCGAGGCAATGATGGCCACCAATTTGAATAATAATAATTTTATTATTTGTACCCCACCCACCTGACTTAGGGCCAGTCCCTGCCTTCCAGCCTAGCCTACCCCACAGGGTTGTTGTGGGGGTTAAATGGGGGGGGAGAGAATCATGGGTGCCACCTCCTTGAAGAAAAAGGTGGGCTAAAAGAGGCAATAGAACAAAGCAAAACGGAAGTCTCACCTGTTTCATCCCTGGAAGGTCAGGGCGGATCACGTGTGAACAAGGCTAAGGGCGCCTTCTTTACTCCAGAGGAGGCAAGGAGCCCCCCCCCCCGCCATCACACAGGAGCCCTTGTTCCTTATTAGCACGAAAATCACATCTCCTTTGCCTCCTCGGCTTTCCACCGCCCGTCTGTCACAGAGCCCACTCAGTGCTAGTTAACCGAACAAGCAGTGACATTTCATACATTTTAAATGTAATTTGTGGGAAATGTTTGCAAATTGGAACCGCTGTGCAAGAAGGAAGTGCGGCACCGATTCCCCCCCCCCGGGCCCTCTTCATTGAAGTTGCAGATGCGGGAAGGTGGGGGGGGGGTTGGCGGTCGGCTGCCAGGGCGGAGATGGGGGCCGTGGGGGCTCCCGAGGTGGGACCGGGAGGGCCATTTGAATGATGAGGAGGGATGTCTTCTGGCCTCTGTGGCTGGAGGGGGGTGTCTTTCCTCTAGGGCTGCAGTGACTTTGCCACCACCACCACCACCACCTCCTCCCCCCCTCATGGTTTATGGGCAGCAGCACACACACAGAAACCCACATTTAGGTGCATGGCTAGGATTTGTGCAAGTGTCAATCTAAAAGTGCAGGCTGTGAATGCAAGCAGTAAATATGACTCCATCCATAACCAGGGACTGCTGGGGTTTTTTTTGGGGGGGGGGTTCCCTCTGGCATATGGTTGGCCACTGTGAGAAAAGGTAGCCGGAGCAGATGGGCCATTGGCCTAATCAGTCAGGGCTCATCTGATGTTCTTATGCAGGGGTTGGCAAACTAAGGCCCAGGGGTCGGATCAGGCCCAATTGCCTTCAGGATCCGGCCCACAGACTGTCCGTGGATCGGCATAGGGATTCTGATCGTTCAGGCTGCGCCATTTCTCTCCCTCACACGCATCGCGCTGCCGCCTCCTCCCTCCCTCCTCCTGGCTTCTCCTTGCCCTGCCTAGAGGATGAAGGGGGCCGGGCAAAGCTGGCTGAGCACCATTTTAAGCAGCCCCTCTCCAGATCCAGCCCTTGGTGTTCCTGTGGGCCAGAGAGTGGAGCGGACGATCTCCCTCTGCCTCCCCACAAGAAGCAGCACCAGGGATGGTGGTGGTTGTGCTGGGCCCGGGGGTAACCCGTGAAACACAGTCCAGGTCCGGTCCAGAATCCGAAGGTTCCTCTAGGAGTCAGTCCAACAGGGCCAAGACACGAGGCAGAAAACCAGGCAAGGACAGGTATAGGATCCCAGGCTTTGTTGTTGTTTAGTCGTTTAGTCATGTCCAACTCTTCGTGACCCCCTGGACCAGAGCACACCAGGCACTCCTGTCTTTCACTGCCTCCTGCATTCTGGTCAAACTCATGCTGGTAACTTGGAGAACACTGTCCCACCATCTCGTCCTCTGTCGTCCCCTTCACCTTGACTTCCCTCCCTCCCGTCTGATGGTTTACAAAATTAAATTTTGCATCTTTACATTTCACTTTGTCTCCTATCCTTGTTATATCATCACCTAAAATGTTATATGGGACGCGGGTGGCGCTGTGGGTTAAAGCCTCAGCGCCTAGGGCTTGCCGATCGAAAGGTCGGCGGTTCGAATCCCCGCGGCGGGGTGCGCTCCCGTTGTTCGGTCCCAGTGCCTGCCAACCTAGCAGTTCGAAAGCACTCCCGGGTGCAAGTAGATAAATAGGGACCGCTTACTAGCGGGAAGGTAAACGGCGTTTCCGTGTGCGGCTCTGGCTCGCCAGAGCAGCGATGTCACGCTGGCCACGTGACCCGGAAGTGTCTTCGGACAGCGCTGGCCTCCGGCCTCTTTGAGTGAGATGGGCGCACAACCCTAGAGTCTGTCAAGACTGGCCTGTACGGGCAGGGGTACCTTTACCTTTACCTTAAAATGTTATATTGCTCAACCTGAATAGGTAGCAATTTCAACTTACAAATCTTCAGATAACCCTGCCAGTGATGTTTATTGCTTACAGTTGTCTTTCAAATATATTACAGATTTATTCCAGTCTTTTTGGGACGCTTGATCTCACTGAAACAATTTTTAAAAAAAATTCTTCCAGTAGCACCTTAGACACTAACTGAGTTTGTTATTGGTATGAGCTTTCATGTTCATGCACACTTCTTCAGATACACTGAAACAGATCTCGCTGGTTCTGGATTCTTTGCACCAGTTTCGCCAGTTCTGCAAAGTCCGTCATCTTCATCTGCCATTCTTCTTTCGTTGGTACTTCATGTTGTTTCCATTTTGGGGCTAACAAAATTCTCGCCGCAGTTGTTGCATAGAAGAACATTTTTTCATCTTGTCTCGGTATCTCTTTACCCACTATGCTCAGGAGAAAGGCTTCTGGTTTTTTTATTAGCAAAACTGTTTTTAAACATTTTCTTTAACTCATTATAAATTGTTTCCCAGAAAGCCAGATTTATGGCCGGAGGACAAGGGAACAGGAATGAGCAGAGTGCAGCAGTTGCCCTGCTTGTGGGCGCCCCAGAGGCATTTGTTTGGCCCCCGCAAGAATGAAAAAGTGGGCTAGATGGCCCTCCATGGACTCAGGTTTCTGCATGGCCCATTGTGCCAGCAGAACATTGATGGGAGGGCAAATAACCAGAAGCCTTTTTATTAGGAATTATAGGTACTGATATTCCAAAGGACCAGAGGAGACTTTTTATGTATGTGACAAAGCCACTTCTGCCCTGCAGAGGAGGTGGAGTTGCGGGCTTCACGCTCTGACCACGCGTGCAGTGGGTGGAGCCCAGCCCCTGCACAATTGGGGGAATCCCCGGCCGCGTCACGCCCTGGCCAGCCAATCGGCTGGCTCTGGAGGCGTGGTCTGCCCTATTTAACGCAGGCGTGGCCGCAGATCTCCCTCTTTTCCCACTTCCCAACTGTTCCTGCTTTTCCCACCCTCCTGCCCTATAAGGTTTTCGTTCCTTGACCTTGCTATGGACCTCGGTTGGTCACCATTGAGAGGCCTGGTAGGAATTTTTCCACTTGGCAAATTGGCACCAGCCACTTGGTTTCCGCCTACCTCGTAGCAAATCGTCACAACTTTCTGGGTATTGGCGGTTGGGCATTGGTATAGTTCTGTAGATGGAAGAGGGGAGGAAGCGCCATCCCCTGCCCTGCATATTGAAGGGTAGTCCAATAAAGGATTCCGGGGGGCGTGGCCATGTCCAAAGCCTAGGGAGGTGAGGGCCTAAGGCACACCCCCTAGCCATGACCCTGGGGGAGTTCCTAGTTGATGTGCATCAGCAGGACTCCCCCTACTGGTGGTTAACCCTTCCCGGACTTCATGCGGAGGGGCTGGAGTTGGATATAGTTGGTTAGGACCAATGCCTAAGCCAATACCGTGTTACGATATAGAAGCAATGCTGCTGCAAGCTGCTTGCTTGAAAACATCACATGATGTTGGGACTGTCCGTGGGAAACAGAGGGCACCGGAATTAGCTCAGAGTGTAATATGAGCTGTACAGGAAGTGTTTTTTTCTCTCAACTGCTGGCGCATGAAGAGAACAGTCATGTTTTTTGTAACGCTGCAAAGACAGAAATAAAGGCATGAAAATACGTTTTCTGTCTATCTCTTTCCCCTGCCGGGGGGGGGGCAGGAAAGAGGGGGGGGTGTTCTTCTCACGCTGAGAAGGATCGCCTATCGCGACCTCTGCCTGGATCTTGCCAGGAAAGCAGACAGGGAGGTCAACAGGAGACCAAGCCGGGTGCCTGGGAGAGTTGCCAGTTTCTCCTGATAAAGGCTTGATTTCCGACATACCGCTCATCACCTGTAACCAAGAAAGTTGTGGCCTCATTTAGCTCATTAACCTTAATAATTGTGTCATGTGTCTTTATTTCCACAGGGGGGGTGGACTTGCCAGATGCTACTAGCCCAGAGATGAGAAGAAGACCATGTCCCTACCAGAGAGGAATAGCAAACTGAGCTATTTGGGCTACACCAAAATGGCAAAACTAACCAGAAAGCTCAGGAACCAAGAAGACTAAAACTTCAAGAAAGAATGGAGGAAATTTATAATTTATTTAGGAGACCACCGTAATGGAAACATTAGCAGGATTCTAATAACACTTGTAATGTAACAAATTCTTGGGAGAATAGCAATGACCAACCTAGACAGCATCTTGAAAAGCAGAGACATCACCTTGCCATCAAAGGTCCTTATAGTTGAAGCTATGGTTTTCCCAGTAGTGATGTATGGAAGTGAGAGCTGGACCATAAAGAAGGCTGGTCGCCAAAGAATGGATGCTTTTGAATTCTGGTGCTGGAGGAGACTCCTGAGAGTCCCATGGACTGCAAGAAGATCAAACCTCTCCATTCTGTAGGAAATCAGCCCTGAGTGCTCACTGGAAGGACAGATCCTGAAGCTGAGGCTCCAAGACTTTGGCCACCTCATGAGAAGAAAAGACTCCCTGGAAAAGACCCTGATGTTGGGAAAGATGGAGGGCACAAGGAGAAGGGGACGACAGAAGACGAGATGGTGGGACAGTGTTATCGAAGCTACAAACATGAGTCTGACCAAACTGCAGGATGCAGTGGAAGACAGGGGGGCCTGGCGTGCTCTGGTCCAGGGGGTCACGAAGAGTCGGACACGACTAAACAACAACAATGTAACAAATATTATGGACAATATGAAGAGACATAAAATATGGACTGTGAAATAATACGCAGTTGAAAAGGATAATAATAGGACCCGTGGAGAGGGATGGTGGGAAGTCCAGAGATTCGGAGAAATCTCTAAATATGGATATGTAATTGGCATTGTTATAATTCTATAAGATCAAATAAAAATTATTTTCAAAAAAGAAAGAAAGATGGGAGGGCACATTGAAGCACTTGTTCCTCCAACATTTCTCCGATGAAAATAGGGATGTCTCGTTCCATAATACAGTCGTACCTCCGCTTTCGTATCCCTCCGGTTACGTAAACTTTGGGATACGTAAGCAGCAAACCTGGAAGTATATTTCCGGGTTTTTGTCATGCACGCATGCGCAGAAGCGGTCCCTCCAGTTGCAGAAACCTCGGGATCCGATCGGAGCTCCAGAATGGATCCCGTCCGCAACCGGAGGTACCACTGTAATAATTTCACTATTTATACCCCGCCCATCTGACTGGGTTGTCCCAGCCACTCCTCCAGCTTCCAACATATATAAAAACAGGAAAAAAAACATTTTATTTTATTTTTTTTAAAAAACCTTCCCTATACAGGGCTGCCTTCAGATGGCTCGGGAGTCACACAGCTCCATGCCCTCCAAGATTTCTCTGGTGAAAATGGGGGCATCCTAAGGAGATTCGGGGTTCAAATCAGAAACCGAGACGGCTTCTGTAAATCCGGGGCTGTCCCTGGAAAATAGGGACCGTTGGAGGGTCTGTAAAGCAACTTGTACAGGTCGGCGCCCCCAGGCCAGGACGGGCACCTCAAGGCACTTTCAGGGGCACATCTGGTTGGGAGCCAGAGGTCCTGATCCGGGAAAGCACGTGCACAACCCGGATCTGCCTGCTGTCTTCAGGACCAGGTTATATGAATCTGGGAGGAGATTTTGGGGGATTCAAATGTTCCCGCTGGATGAAAAGCAGATTTTTTCGTGGTTTGTTTTGCGTGTGTGTGTGTGTGTGTGTGTGTGTGTGTGTAAAAACCCTTGTGGATAAAAACAAAGCAAACAGTGGCCCCTAGTGAGACAAAACAGGATTTTTAAGCACAGGGGAAATGATGCAACGGGAGGGGGAATCTGTGAACTGGGGGAGAACTGGATTTCACCCCATGATTTGGACTTGCGATCAGAATTCGCACAAAATAGAGGGGGGGCTGACCATATTCAAGGAAGATTTCACCCCAATCTGCCATAGTTTTTTTGGACAAGATGCTGGCCTTGTTTTCAAAGGAAGTGTGGACTAAAAAAAATACCTTAATAAATAAATAAATAAAGCCAGTGCTTTTTTCTAAAAGAATGTTTACGGGTACTCTCATTTTCCTACTCATATTGAAATCCTGCCCCTCAGTGAGGCCAAACTTAGATTCACAAAATGTTTAGGGGTATCCATCTCCCTGTGTCCCACCAGAAAAAAAAAAGCATTGAATAAAGCCATGACATGGGCAGGAATTTAGCGGAAGATCACAATATGATTTACATATATATATATATATATATGCAGGTTTTGGTGTCCTCGGGTGTCTTCCCGTGTAAAAGTTGGGGTGTCTAGGCGACGTTTCGACGAGGTCTCACTCGTCATCTTCAGGCTGGTGCTTTCGGCTTCTTGTTACTGGAACAGAGCAGGATCTTAGTGTTTGAGTTCCTATAAATACTGTTGAGGAGGTGTGGTGTATAGCCTCCAATGTTCTGGGCAGAGAGGAGGTTCCCAGGCTAGTGTGCCTTTTCTTCTTTTGTTCCTTAATTACTTGAGGGATATCTTGAGTGATTTCTTGAGTGATTTCCTGAATCCCACTTAGGTGGGTCATTAGGTGTGGATTAGTTGCTAAAGCCTTCGTGTCTTGAACTCTTGAACTTTGTGAAGAGTTTTTCTGAGAAGATGGCTGTACTGCACTTGGTTGTGCTCTGGCTTGGCTTCGTGTATAGGGGCGAGCTGTGGTTTTGTGGCCTGTGCCAGCCAGATCTGTGTAGGGATTGCAGGGGGGTGCAGCATCCGGAGGTGCCACCCTGGTTTGGCTACTGGATGGTGTCTGTAATTTATCTGTGGAGAGGGTCTGGCACCTCCGGATGCTGCACCCCCCTGCAATCCCTACACAGATCTGGCTGGCACAGGCCACAAAACCACAGCTCGCCCCTATACACGAAGCCAAGCCAGAGCACAACCAAGTGCAGTACAGCCATCTTCTCAGAAAAACTCTTCACAAAGTTCAAGAGTTCAAGACACGAAGGCTTTAGCAACTAATCCACACCTAATGACCCACCTAAGTGGGATTCAGGAAATCACTCAAGAAATCACTCAAGATATCCCTCAAGTAATTAAGGAACAAAAGAAGAAAAGGCACACTAGCCTGGGAACCTCCTCTCTGCCCAGAACATTGGAGGCTATACACCACACCTCCTCAACAGTATTTATAGGAACTCAAACACTAAGATCCTGCTCTGTTCCAGTAACAAGAAGCCGAAAGCACCAGCCTGAAGATGACGAGTGAGACCTCGTCGAAACGTCGCCTAGACACCCCAACTTTTACACGGGAAGACACCCGAGGACACCAAAACCTGCATTCCTGTACCCGTGAAAATCTACGAAAGCATATATATATATATATATATATATATATATGTTAAACCTCAGCTTAAATTTAACTGTGTTGACAACATAAAATGCATCATTTATTATTTGTCATTTAATTTTTTACTATTCAGTAGATGATTGACAGATGATTGATAGATGATAGATAGATAGATGATAGATGATAGATAGATAGATAGATAGATAGATAGATAGATAGATAGATAGAGATAGATAGATAGATTTGAAATTTGCAGAACCACCCTGTGCATGCTCACTCTGGAGAAATGTAGGATTGCAGCCTCACCCAAAGGACTGCAACTTGGTCATTTGAAGGGGGGGGGGTGAAAAGTCATCCACAAGAGAGCGATCAGGTCAGAAGGGCAGCTTCTGGGATCTCCAGATGAGATCAAGGGATCACCAAAGGAAGACAGGCAGCAAGCCACAAGCAACCCAGCCCCTGGTAGAATCTACACACATGTAAAAAAGGTGTGAAAATGCTTTTTTTAAAAAAACATTTTAAAAAATATTTTGGATTTGCCATTGGCTCACCATCGCCATCTAGTGTCACATTTGTATAATGCACTTAAAACGCACTTAAAACATTATATTTGCAGCTGCATAGCTGAGTCCCAAGCCATCAGAGGGTTGGACTAGATGACACTGGGGGGTCTCTTCTAACCCTGATCCTGTAAACTTATCTAAGTCAGTGGAATTTGTTTCTCTTATACTGGAGGACTTAGTATATATAACGCATAGTTCAGAAACCCTGCTTGCTTGCCCCTGGCATACCACCCTCTTCCTCCCAGCAAAATCAGGAAGTTTTGTTCTTCTTCTCTCCTTTCTTCCGACTCCTTTGGCAGGGATAAATCTTCTTCCAAAAATGCATTTGCTTATATTCACGTACACAAATGCCCGGCATCCTTCACCAAACAACCACATTATTTCCTCTCCCTGATGAAAGATTTTCTTGTTTTTTTATCTCTGCAGCTTCACAAAGACTAACCTATTTTGGGGATTAAAGAGGCAGGCACAAATATCTCCCAATTCTGTAGCTCCCAGCTAGCAAAGATTAGATTATTCAGCTCATTAATCAAAATCTAGGTCACTCGTCAAGCTACGTGCATTATTAAGGCGCTCACTCAGGTTTTTTACTCTGAGTGCAAGTGACTGTTTGGGGGCACTTTCGTCTCCCCCTGGCACAAAGGATGCCCACTCAACCATCTCAAGGCACACGGGACCATTATGCAAGCCTTCTGTCTCCTAACCTCTAGGACAAAGCCCACCTCCCCACCTCCCTCCCAACTGGCCACTGAATCACACGGGACCACACTCAGGAACCAGTTTCATTGGAGTGCCTTCTTCCTCATAAACAGATTCATAGGATGGGCGACACGTGACTCACCAGTAGTACATGCGAAAGGGATCTGGGGGTCTTGGTGGACCAAAAGCTGGACATGAGCCCACAGTGTGATGCACCAGCAAAAAAAGCTAATGCTATTCTAGACTGCATCAGCAGAAGTCTAGTGTCATGCTTTGGTCAGTACCGCCCTGGAGTCCTGTGTCCAGTTCTGGGTGCCACAATTTATCGGCAAGCTGGAAGGTGTGCAACCAAGGAGGGCAACCAAGATGATCAAGGATCTGGAAACCAGGCCTTATGATGAATGGTTGAAGGAGCTGGGTGTGTTTACTCTGAAGAAGAGAAAACAGGTGACTTGAGAGCTATCTTCAGATAACTGAAGAATTGTCACATGAAGGATGGAAAAAGTTTTTCTCCTGCTCTGGACCCAAGCCAATAGCTTCAAGTTCCAAAAGTCTATAAACCTCTTTTGTTGACCACCAGCATTCCGCTTTCCATTTTTAACGATATAGTTGCTTTGGAAGGCAAAATCATCAGGCAGATCCTTGCAGATCCCAGACCTCCTCATTTTCACAGTTTCTACAGTTGACAAGCCAAAGCTTGGGAGTAGATCAAGCAAGGAATGAAACAGAGTTTTGAAAGAGGAAGAGAAGAAGAGTTGGGAGTATTGAACATCCCATCTTCCTTTCACATCTTAAGAAGGCGCATCTGATGAGCCGGTCTCCAAACTGAAAAATATCCCCCGTTTTCTTTATTTGCAAAATAAGACGAGAGGGAGGAAGGAGACTTGTTTCTGGCATCCATTGCCAACTTGACAGTCTTGAGTTTCTCCAGGCTGAACTATATTGTTCATGCAAATTGCATGCAATTATGCAAACAAGATCTAATTAGATTGATTGATACTGTCATGTCAGCAAAATTCCTACCTTGCCTCAAAACCTATGAAAGATTTGTGTCCAATAAGTATTATTATTTCTGTCATTTAGCTCAGGAAATCTGATTTAGCGTTTATTGTGGCTTCTTGCTCATCAGACCATGAGTTGGAGGAGGGGTCTTTTTATTATTTTAATCACAGCTTTCAGTATTATGCTAATAATACTTGAATATTTCCAGCTGGCTTCCTCATACGCATTGCCACGATGGGCTATAATTAAAGCGTGTGTTTATCAGACAGAGAACATGGATGATTGACATGCCATGGCTCATCTGGAGAAAAACTTTGAAAGCATCATACCATCAGCTTGATGATCAGAGGCAGAACTTTACCATATTCCCTTTGTTCCGCATGCTTTGGTCTATCTTATAAAGGTATCCAATTAAGTCATACCCATTAAAACAAATGGACTTTAATCTGAAGAAGTATCTGAAGAAGTGTGCATGCACACGAAAGCTCATACCAATGACAAACTTAGTGGGTCTCTAAGGCGCTACTATAAGGAATTTTTAAATTTTGTTTGGACTTTAATAACTTAAAGGTAAAGGGACTCCTGACCATTAGGTCCAGTCACAGACAACTCTGTGGTTGTGGTACTCATCTCGCTTTATTGGCCGAGGGAGCCGGCGTACAGCTTCTGGGTCATGTGGCCAGCATGACTAAGCCACTTCTGGCGAACCAGAGCAGCACAAGGAAACGCCGTTTCCCTTCCCGCCAGAGTGGTACCTATTTATCTACTTGCACTTTGACGTGCTTTCAAACTGCTAGGTTGGCAGGAGCAGGGACAGAGCAACGGGAGCTCACACCATCGCAGGGATTCGAACCGCCGACCTTGTGATCGGCAAGTCCTAGACTCAGTGGTTTAACCCACAGCGCCACCCGCGTCCCGTTTTAATAACTTAGGTCCGTCAATTTAGCCTGGAGAAGAAAAGTCTGGTCGGCGACTGTAAGAACAGGATGCTGGACTAGATGGGCTACTGGCCAGATCCAGAGCAGGCTCTTCTTATGTTTTTATCCTCTGAAGCAATTAATACAATGCTTATTACTTTGGAGGAAGTCCTGCTGAACTCAGCAGAATAAATGTGCATAGGAGGGCCAGACACTGCAAAAGCTTTCAGCCGGACATTATCACCCCTGGGATGAAATCCCAACTTAAGTGAGTCTCTGGGCTCTCCATGCTTTCCAGGAAAGGGACTGAGTGGGGTTCTTCTTGCCTTGCTCCTTTCCCAGAGAAAACCAGCTCTTTAGTGCTAAAATGGAGCAAATGTCAATCCAGGGCGGGACTCCAAATTTCTGTTTGCTCCGATTGAGTGCTAAAGAGCAGTTTTCTCTGAGGAAAAGCAGGGGGACAAAGGGAAAAGCAGAGGACCTCTCAGATTTGGGACTTGGATGTGAAATGGAGATCACCCAGACCAGGGGTCAGCAAACTTTTTCAGCAGGGGGCTGGTCCACTGTCCCTCAGACCTTGTGGGGGGCCAGACTATATTTGGGGGGTGGGAATTGAACGAATTCCTATGCCCCACAAATAACACAGAGATGCATTTTAAATAACAGGGCACATTCTACTCATGTAAAAACATGCTGATTCCCAGACCATCCGTGGGCGGGATTGAGAAGGCAATTGGTCTGGATCCGGCCCCTGGGCCTGAGTTTACTTATCCATGACCCAGACTTATTACCAGGACTATGATCTTTAGTGCTGTGACCTGCCAGTCACCAGAAGGGGGCTGCTTACAGAACTTGCAAGAATTCTCCCTTCAATATTTGCTATTCTGTTCCCCCCCCCCCTTTCCCTATTTATTTAAGTGCCAATGCACTTAAGGGGGTTCGCAGTTTAAAAAACAGCAACAAATCAATAGCTTCCAATCTTCTAAAAATAGCACAAAACGAAGAAGCACTGGGGGGGGGGGGGAGACCAGTGCAAACACACGTAAATCCGGTTGTTGCTCTGCGGGCCCCACTGTGAATATTGGCAGTGCTGGGATGTGGGCTCCTATTTAGCAGAGACAGGCCAGCGGCAGAGTGGAGATTTGTGCCTCCAGCAGGGGAGCCGGGCTGCCTCTCCATCTCCCCCTCTCCATCCTCCTTCAG
Source organism: Podarcis tiliguerta (assembly GCF_965153285.1). Lineage (NCBI taxonomy): Eukaryota > Metazoa > Chordata > Lepidosauria > Squamata > Lacertidae > Podarcis > Podarcis tiliguerta. The sequence goes on along the minus strand of NC_139534.1, from coordinate 133,814,339 downwards.
TAAGCCCTGGCTCAGAGGGTGGCTCTTTCCTCTTGCTACATGTCTCATTGGCTCTTATCTCTTTCACAAACCTGAGCGAAGAGGCAACCAGAACATAACACCCTGCTCTTTTTCCCAGACTCCCACCTGAAGCCGGTTGTGCTGCTTGCTCACTTAAAACTCTCCCTTCCTCTCCTCCGTTTGCAAGGCATCCGGGATCATCTCTGCCTCTTTATGAAAAGGGTCACTTCTTCTAATCCAGGGGTGGGCAAAAATGGCAGCCCAACGGGGTTCCCAGGAGACCAGGGGGGGCAAGTCTACACCTTGGTCCACTGCTGCTATGTTGTTGTTGTTTAGTCGTTCAGTCGTGTCCGCCTCTTCGTGACTCCCTGGACCAGAGCACGCCAGGCCCTCCTGTCTTCCACTGCCTTCCGCAGTTTGGTCAAACTCATGCTGGTAGCTTCAAGAACACTGTCCCACCATCTCATCCTCTGTCATCCCCTTCTCCTTGTGCCCTCCATCTTTCCCAACATCAGGATCTTTTCCAGGGAGTCTTCTCTTCTCATGAGGTGGCCAAAGTCTTGGAGCCTCAGCTTCAGGATCTGTCCTTCCAGTGAGCACTCAGGGCTGATTTCCTTCAGAATGGAGAGGTTTGATCTTCTTGCAGTCCATGGGACTCTCAAGAGTCTCCTCCAGCACCAGAATTCAAAAGCATCAATTCTTCGGCGATCAGCCTTCTTTATGGTCCAGCTCTCACTTCCATACATCACTACTGGGAAAACCATGGCTTGAACTATACGGACCTTTGTTGGCAAGGTGATGTCTCTGCTTTTTAAGATGCTGTCTAGGTTTGTCATTGCTTTCTCCCAAGAAACACACGAGACCTACCCGGCGGTGTTTTTAGATAAATAAGGTATACTATTCATATATATATACATATGAAGGAGTCAAGGCACCAAGAGAGACCTGTTGGTTCTGCCGGCTTTCACTCCTCACCCCAAACCCCGGACCGCTGGGCAGTGGGGCTCAGCATCCAGCAGGATCCCATCCTCTCCACAGGAAGAGGGAGGTGTTTTGCCCCCTGCAGGTGACGCGCAGGTGAGCGATGCATTTGCAAAACGCAGAGAGAAAAGAGAGAGCAGTTGCTCAAGCAGAGAACTGGGGGCCGTGAGGGTGGTCACCTCAGTCTTCAGCCTGTTTCCACGGCAACCAAGGAGCTGCGATTTTGTTCTCCATTTCTCCACTGCCTAAAATGCAGCCTCCTCCGAGGGCTGTCAAAATATTTTTTTAATAAAATAATAAGGTTTGAAACAGATTGCTGGAATCCACCAGCCAGTGCCTGAGATGCGAATGTGGCTCCTTAGTGTGATCCGAAAGCCAGGAGTTGGCTGGGTGCTGTGCCGCCTTCAGAAAATACCCAGGGAGTTTGCAATGAAAGCGAGAGACGGAGAGGTTGGAGGCTGAAAGGGCCTTGGCTACATGGTGGGGGAGGCAGGGGCATAAGGGCTGTCAGAGGCGCAGAGATATTCCTTGGCAGTGATCCCCAAACTTTTTTGTGGGGCTCCCCATGAACTCATCCCCAGTGCCCCCTACCCTATCCTACAAAAAGCATTAATTAATATTAAGAATAGCCGTCTGCACGGAAAGAATACATTTCAAAACTGTAACCAATAACTGCTCATTTGTTCCACAAATAAATGCATGCCCAAATAAATATATATTCTGATCTACTCTTGCAGATACGTGTGTGTGTGTGTTGCATGAGAAATATCCTTACCCATTTTTACTAAGAAAAACATAAGGCAGAAGGAAATTTACAGCACAAAATGTTTATATGTAAATACTTACCAAATATTCACCTACCACTGGTGTTGTGGCAACTAATTTATAAAAAGAATCAATAGCTATTACTATCATTCAGGACCATGAATACAAACAAAATGATCAATGGAAATAGCTTCATAAGTGGTAAGCGCAGTAAATATGAAGAATGAAGGTTTTGCTCGACACTCTAGTTTGATCGGTCACAAATAAGCAATCAATGCATTTGGGGGCCCGACTCCGCCCCCCCCATGCCTTCCCAAGGGGCCAGGAGGGCTCTTGCGCTCTTGTGAACAGGTGTGTGTCAATCTGAACGTTTCCTATGCTTTATTAACATAGATCATGGCATGAGGAAGAGGCTCCACCATCCTCCCAACCCAAGATCAATTCAAAATATATAAATTCCATCCCATAGCACCTTAGACTAGGGACGCGGGTGGCGCTGTGGGTTAAACCACAGAGCCTAGGACTTGCCGATCAGAAGGTTGGCGGTTCGAATCCCCGCAACGGGGTGAGCTCCCATTGCTCGGTCCCAGCTCCTGCCAACCTAGCAGTTCGAAAGCATGTCAAACTGCAAGTAGATAAATAGGTACCGCTCTGGCGGGAAGGTAAACAGCGTTTCTGTGCGCTGCTCTGGTTCGCCAGAAGTGGCTTAGTCCTGCTGGCCACATGACCCGGAAGCTGTACGCCGGCTCCCTCAGCCAATATTATCGTGGTATGGAAGCAGCTCTGAAACGGATAAAAAAGCTTTACTGAGAATAACAAAAATTGCCCAGAATGTTATAGGGCTCCAGCTACCAACCCTGGATGAGATCTTCACGTCTCGCACTTTGAAGAAGTCACACAATATCCTGAGAGATCCCACCCATCCTGCTCACAACTTCTTTGAACTGTTGCCTTCGGGCAGAAGATATAGGACAATGAAAACACGAACCACACGCCTTCTGAATAGTTTCTATCCAAGAGCTCTGATTGCACTAAATAATGATCTCAGGGCCAGTTGTAAGAAATAGCAAGTAGGGAGTAGGAAGGAATGAGATAGGGTTTAGGTCATGTTATGCTTTTAATAGGTCATGTTATATTCTGGATTATGTATGTTTTATAGATTATGTCTGAATGGGATGAGAGTGTTGGAGGTACGTGCAAATGTGTATGTGAAGCCGGTCTTTGGGTGGGTGTTTGATTTTCGTTGTTGTGTATACTGTGTATATACGGACAATGACAAATAAATTTCTATTCTATTCTATTCAATAAAGCGAGATGAGCACTGCAACCCCAGAGTCGGACACAACTGGACCTAATGGTCAGGGGTCCCTTTACCTTTACCTTTAGCACCTTAGAGACCAACTAAGTTTGTTATTGGTATGAGCTTTCATGTGCATGCACACTTCTTCAGATACACCGAAACAGAAATCACCTTATATAAAAGCTCATACCAATAACAAACTTAGGTGGTCTCTAAGGTGCTATGGGAAGGAATTATTTTATTTTATTTTGACTACAGCAGACCAACACGGCTACCTACCTGTAACCAACCCGAGATGTTGCCTTAAGGCAGAGATAATTCCAGGTGACCCAGACTTGTTTATTCTCATCACTGAAGCCTTTAAATCAGCCTCCGTCCGCCTGGTGGCCTCCAGATATTTGGGGCTGCCATTTCCCTCTGCCCCAGCTAGCCACGTTTGCTGGGGCGATTAGAGCCATTGTCCCCAACATCTGGAAGCCAGAAGCAGAAGACGCCCCTCTGCGCCTCTGGGTGAAGGCAAGGGCAAGCCAAACGGTGCGCATCTGTGAGCGCTCCCTGGTCCCAGACGCCTCTCCCCATTCATCTGAATTTCTTGCTCTGATAGAGCAAACGAAACTGCTGACATGTTCGTTCCTCCACAAACCGCTTTGTGTTTAATTAGGATGGGAAGAAAATACTGAGCGGTGGAGGGGTGGCGGCTGAGCTCTGCTGCTTCCTTGCCATCTCCAAACACGGTGCCATCAAATTATCGGCTATTACGAGGGTGGGGTTGGCCTGGATGTGGGCTGGGGGGGTCTCAGCCTCTTTGAAGAGGCTCTGAAGCAGCTGGGGGCTGTTTCTGCTGAACGACTTGATAAATGAGCGGCTCAGTAGCGAATCCTCATTAAGATGCAACCAATACTCGCATTTCAAATGCAGCGTTAAAGTTTCTGGTGTACCCAAAGAAAAGTGTTTAATTGCCAGTTGCAGGCCAGGGTTTGATCTCGCTGGGACTGAAAAATTAAAAGCCTAGCAAAAGCTCTGTTTTGTTTGTAATCGGCATTAATGAGATCAAAGCCAACATTTGCATCATTAAGCAGCAGTAATTTGGAAGGGGCCCTCTCGACCGGCTGCTTTCTTTGTGGTTTCTCGCATTTCTTGCAAGAAGAAATATTGATGGCTTTTGCAACAGGATTAACACACTAGCTATTCATAATTGAGAAATGGATTCTGGTGGGGACTTTGATTCCAGCTGCACCCCAGCAGGGAGTTACCCCGCTCTCTGTCCTCCTAAGCCCAGGAAAGAGAGTCTCGGAGATGGTTCTGCTTGTAGTCAAAGCACATCTACAATTCCTGGTGGCAGGAGAAGGGCTACTCAGGGCAGAGATGAGATGGATGTTGCTAAGGAAAAGAGTCTCTCACTCCTGAATTTCCTCTGATCTGCAGCCACCAGACATCTCCTCACCCTCTTCTTTCTACTGCATATTTCCAACCACTCAGAATTCTATATTCTGCAGGAAACTGAGCAGCTATGTGAGGCCCCAGAGTCTTCTAACTTTCACACCTTATACCATTCATGCCAGAAGCTTGTGTGTGTTGGCAAGACACCCCGTTCTCTGAGTGGAGAGAGGTTCTGTGGGTTCCAGGCACTGACCCGGGTTCGGTTTCCTTGGAATGAAGGTCAGCAGAGACTGGGATGTCTTTAGGATCTTTGGTTTTATTTGCACAAAGGTACAACCTGAGCAATAGATGGAGCGGCTCACAGCATCAACACCCCAACAGATCTTGTTTCTCCATTTGTCACAGCTTTGGGTCCAGCACAGAGCAAGCGGGTCTCTGCATCTCCAGCTTCCAACCTGCTTCCACCTCAGCTCAGACACCTCTCTCTGACTGTTGGTTCTCCCACCTAGCCAGGAGGGCACCATCACTTAGTTCTAGCTCTTGCAACCTGGCTCATTCTTTTGGGATGCTGATGAAGACACTTAAGTGACCAGCTGTGGTCGGTGTTTTGCAAAGAGACTTGTCTCACCAGTTCAGTCATCTCCTCCTCTATTAAATTCTGACCCTCCTGGGATACAGGACCACAAGAACCTCCCAAACTCACGACCTCCCAAACTCATGACAATATTGTGGGATGTGAAACACAAGAGCAGTCAAGTACAACATCCTTAGAGTGGACATAAAAGGGGATGTCTGGACCAGCCAGTCAGAACTTCCTGTTTCTCCTGTCTGGGACAGACTTCCTCTGCATGTGACTAGAGGTGGGCGTGACCTCACCTGGCCAGGTAACAAAAGAGCAGGACTGGTCAGCCATCTCTCTCTCTCTCTCTCTCTCTCTCTCTCTGACTACGTTCGTCAAAAAAGCAACATCTGCTTAGCCTAAGATGCTCTCTTGGTTCCAGCCAAGAGAGGACAAAGGGACTGTCTCCTTATGGGATAGTTTCCAGGTGTATATTACTTTTGTAACTTAAGTCTGCCTTCTTGGATCCATTTGTGAACAGAATGAGTGAGTGAGTAAACTCTTTTTATACTTTTATAGAAGACTGTGTCATGTCTATCTTTTTTATTAGGGACTAAAGGGGAAATTTCCAATGAAACATATTTTAGAGACTTTAGCGAGCCTGAGCAAATGCATCTGCTGTGCCAGTTTAAAAGGGGGAATGGTACTCTGCCAAATTGTAGAACTTGTTAATACAAGTTGAAAAGGCTATAATCAAACAATATATCCTCTCCTGCATCCCTGAACATTCCCACAAATATTTGTTATCCTCCTTTACACTGAAACCTTTAAAGTGGCTAATGAAGTTCTGCTTCCTCTGCTGATGGGACAGTTGTAAAAGCCAGAAGTGACTTGGGCCTGAAGCTTGGACTCCTTTCTCCCAAGATGAGCTCCTCTTCGGGAAGCGGGAAGTGCAACTCATTTGTGCTTTCTGTTCCCTCATGTGCAAGTGTCGTGCAGAGAGGCCCTTAGTCCCACCCTGTGTCCATGTGGCCACCACAGATGTAGACTAGGTTTTCCATGCTATCTCCCTCCACTCAGGATGCAAAAGGAACTAGATTCAGTTTGCATACAAAAGCAAACCTACCCAGGGGGTGCAGTGGCATAGCAGGGGGTTGCCAGAGCCCGGGGCCATGCAGAGAGGTGGGTGGGATGGAAACGGACGGAGTACGCGTGTGCAGTCAACTGCATCACGGCATCCGTGTCACCTAGGAGATGGCAGTCACAGAGATAAGAAGAGTTGTTCTGTTGTCTGAAGAGGTCACCTTCCAGGTGACGGAAGCATGCAGCTGTCTTGAGGCAGCACCAGGTGTCGAAATTTTCCCACCCCTAACAATTTTGTGCCCAGAGCGACGGCCCCTGTGGGCCCCTTATCCCACACCATTGATGTGGTGGTTGATGGGGCATCCCAGGCATGGCAGAGTTGTGCATCTGTCTTCCCAACATCACAAATGCACCTGACACTCTTCCCTCCACGTATCCCCACCTGCCTTATCTGTTTCAAACCTCCTTCTTGATGATCAGCTGTGTGACGCCCGTTTCCCCCTCCACCCACCACCTTTCAGCTTGCAATGTAGTGACTAAGCTCGGCCGTCGCAAAACAATCTTTCCCAATTAGAGAGAGACCCCTGGCTATCCATTTTCATTTCTTCCAAGACAGCCCTCCATTTAGGACAGCATATCCATCACCCGGCAGAGATTTTGACACACTTAACAACCTCCGCTTATCCTCTAATAAAGCCCAGCGAGGTCCGCTATTTGGCTCTCTGTGTCAAAGTGGTTTGTCTTGCCGCTGGTTTTTATGAGGTCTCCAAAAGCTTTCACAGCACTTTGAGGAGGGGAGGGGGGTAAATCAGGATCACAAAGGCGTGCAATTTCCAAAATATCAGAAAGGACCAGGCTGGGTTGGGAGGGAATGGGATGGCTCTGCTGGCATCTTCGGAAAAAGGGAGAGGAATCGGCAAAAAGCGATACCTGTTGTTAAAGCCATCATAAACAACATTATTGAACTCTACATAAAAGTGGTTTATGGGTGGCTCTTAACGTAAACAGACACAATGATTCGGAGCCATCACGGAAAAGAAATAACAGCAGGCAAATCTTTAGTGAGGGATGCACCTTGGAATGTAGGTTTTTTTCCCTCCCTTGGTTCGTGGGGCGTTTGTTTCCGTTTCCCAAAATGCTATCGCATTGGGCTTCATTATGCTGCTTATTGATTAGCCAACTCTGACGCAGGATTTATTTATTCTTGAAAACTCCAACTCGAGACAAGTAGGAGAGCGATTCCCACAGCAATCCTTGGTTAAGAGGGCGGGAAATGACAGAGCGCAGGGAGGGCAATGGGATATATCACCCGATTCTCAAAGGCCAATGTCAAAATCAGTTTTCAGTAGCAGGAAAAGTGAAGCCTCTGAATGAGTTCTTCAATTTGAAGGGATCAATAAAGGCTGGGAAGGGATGGCCAGCTTCGCGGAAACAGGTGCCGCCATTTAATGCACCCTGAAGGATTCATCTCCACAAGGTGCCGTCAGGCAACTTATGGCAGCCACCCCTAAAGGGAAGGCCAGTGGATGGGATGGATAGGTGGGTGGTGCAAGAATGGGCTAAACTGGTCATCTGGCCGCCCACCCCTAGGCTCTGCTCTCCAGGAGACTCAGGTACCTTCCTTGGCAGAGTCCAGATGGCATAGCTGTCAACCGTCCCTTATTTGGCGGGAAAGTCCCTTATCCCAGCGCTGTGTCCTGCTGCTGTTCCTTATTGATGATGTCCCTTAAATTTCCCGGGCTTCAAAGGAAGCAGCTCCTCTCCCTCCCTCCCTCCCTGCTGGCCAGGGAGGAGGGAGGCTCCAACTGTGTTGCTTGGCTGCGTTGCTCACCCAATAAGGAGTCTGAGAACAACTGGGGGGTGGAGCTTGCATGCCTTGTGCCGATCAAACCGGCCGCGTTGCCTGGGGACTCGCCTTTGCTCAGCGCTTCCCAGCGGAGAGGTGACGGTGGTTTTCCTTGCTGCATCCCCTTTGCCGGGTTGCTGCGCTGTGGGAACCACCGCTTGAGGCTTCGTTTGGCTGCTGGCTGGGCTTTCTGCCTTTGGCTCGTAGGGGCTCAGAAGTTGAACATACCTGTGCTCTGAAAATCCCTTATTTTGGCTGCTGATCCCTTATTTTCAAGGCTGCTTGTCCCTTATTTTCAAATCTGTAAATTGACAGCTATGCCAGATGGAATGGGCAGTTCAGATGGATAACATAGGAACCTTAGAAGAATCTGCTGGATTCTGTTCTCACAGAGGCCGCCCAGATGCCTCCTCATCCCTTCCCCGTCTCTGGTGTGCACAGCAATGTTGAAAAGCTTCTTGTAATGCGGCAGGGGCACATTGCCCAAAAGCAGTGGCTATGGCACGCAAGTGAGAAGGGAGAGGCATGAAGAGGGGGAAAGTGGTGGTTTAAAACAAAGGCAAAGATTGAATAAAGCAGGGATGGAGAAACACTGAGAGGAACAACGGGTAAAGTCTCTTCATTGTCTGAAGGCACGCTGGAATTGTTATGTACTGAGTTGAATAGGATTCAGAATGCAGCAGCCTGATTGGTCCTAGAACAATAGGGTCCAGAATGCAGCAGTCTGATTGGTCCACAGGAGCCACCCAATCCAGCTCCAGGTGGAAGTGAATCCGCAACCAGATTGGCCTACAGGAGAATCCCGGAATTAGCCAATCACGTGGGGCCCTTTGTGTAAATAATGTATATAAAGCAGACATTCTGGGGGAACTTCCATTCCTCCTCACCACTATGAGCTGAATAAAGAGCATGAAATCCACTCTTGACTCCGAGAATATTTCAGGAATACTGGAGGGCTCCCCAACCTTTACTTCTCTCACATAAGGCAGCTGAGGAATGGAAGAGGGGGACTTTGAGTCTAGCAAAAAAGGGAGACACTGAAAGGGAAAACAATGGTTGTTTTGAACTGTGAACAGCAGAAGTTTGAGTAAAGCAGGATGAGAACGAAACAAACTGTTTATTTTTCTTTATAAAAAAATAAATCAGTGTCATAATATTGCCTCAGATTAACTTGGGGAAATTAGGGGAAATTGTTTTCAGAAGATGTTGGGTGATTGGCGAGCTTTGGAGACCTCACTCACAGCTTGCAAAAGGTGTCTCTGACTAAACCTGCCTGACTCTACTGAGAGCATCTGGCTCCTCACACTTGCAGCCCCCAGCCCTCCATTTACCTCTCCTCCCAATGTCACTGAATCATGCATTAGTGATGAGCGCGTGCAGAGAGAGCATTGATCTTGCCCACAGTCCAGCGCTCTCCTTCCTCCTCTGGAAGGCTGCAGAACGCCGCTCCCTCTGCCTCTCCCCCTTTTATTTTATTTTCTTGGCTGGTGGTCATGCTCTGCAAAACTGCAAGTACTCACAATCAGGCCGTCAGGACCGGGGTTTGTGAGTTATCTGACAAGGCCTTTCGTGCGCTCTAAGAGCAACGGAAGCTCCTCGGCCAGAGAGCACCCTTGCCAATCCGTGGCAGAGCCAATCGCTCTTACAATGACACGCCGATAAGCCAGTTTGGCTACTAAAACATTTATGGGCAAATAATCTCCTCTGCTTGTACAGGGAGCCAAAAGAAAAGGAGGGAGCTTTCAGGAAACCTTTGAGGCATGACAGGGAACGTTGTCACTGAACAATGAGAGTGGAGCAGTGAATGTTCCCCTCCGGAGAAGGGGAGAGTCTGTGCTTCCTCCCTTGGCTGCGGCCACGACAGCCATTTGCCAGCTATTCAGAGCAATAAAAGAGAAAGGATAGATAGATAGGGTCCTTACCTGGACGATTTACAAGCTGCCTGCAGCAAAGACCATAATGGGTGGGTGGGGAGGGGGCTCAAGGATCATAGAATCATAGAATCATAGAGTTGGAAGAGACCACAAGGGCCACCGAGTCCAACCCCCTGCCAAGCAGGAAACACCATCAGAGCACTCCTGACATATGGTTGTCAAGCCTCTGCTTAAAGACCTCCAAAGAAGGAGACTCCACCACACTCCTCGGCAGCAAATTCCACTGTCAAACAGCTCTTACTGTCAGGAAGTTCTTCCTAATGTTTAGGTGGAATCTTCTTTCTAATAATAATAATAATAATAATAATAATAATAATAATAATAATAACAGAATCATAGAGTTGGAAGAGACCACAAGGGCCATCGAGTCCAACCCCTTGCCAAGCAGGAAACACCATCAGAGCACTCCTGACATGTGGTTGTCAAGCCTCTGCTTAAAGACCTCCAAAGAAGGAGACTCCACCACACTCCTTGGCAGCAAATTCCACTGTCAAACAGCTCTTACTGTCAGGAAGTTCTTCCTAATGTTTAGGTGGAATCTTCTTTCTTGTAGTTTGGATCCATTGCTCCGTGTCCGCTTCTCTGGAGCAGCAGAAAACAACCTTTCTCCCTCCTCTATGTGACATCCTTTTATATATTTGAACATGGCTATCATATCACCCCTTAACCTCCTCTTCTCCAGGCTAAACATGCCCAACTCCCTTAGCCGTTCCTCATAAGGCATCGTTTCCAGGCCTTTGACCATTTTGGTTGCCCTCCTCTGGACACGTTCCAGTTTGTCAGTGTCCTTCTTGAACTGTGGTGCCCAGAACTGGACACAGTACTCCAGGTGAGGTCTGACTAGAGCAGGATGGGCAGTGGGTGGTGCTGAACTGCCTTCAGCCCCTTGAATGCTGGAATGAGTGCCCAATTCCCCGGGGAATCATGCAGGGCTTGCCAAAATTGGCTTCGGTTCCCTCTTGAAACAGTTCTGGGAGAGAAAGGTGTTGGCGACAGCACAGGTGCTGGCCAGTTCATGCCCTCCCCATCAGCTCTGCATGGTTCAGGAGATAAAGGCTGCAGAATGGGCAGGTTCCTTGCCAGCTTGCTCTGGAAAAGGGAATGCAGGGAATTTCCACGGCATGCAGGGAGGGTGTCTCCAACCACCACCAACCCCAGGCCACTCCCATTGGCATGGGCCGGCCAAATTCCCTGTTGATGGGGGTTTGCCAAAATGCACTTTGATTCTCTCAAAATGCTTCCATTGTTGTTGTTGATGATGATGTGTGTCAGCCACTTTCTCTTGCACATGGCAGCCCAAGGGGACTTACCACCAAACAACTGCTTCCGATATCTCCCCAAGATCCCTCAATGAGGCTCAGGTAAGCACCTCAGGTGTTGCTTGCGGTGCAGTTTCCATGGCACCCTCAGTACATGCACAGCTAACTATTAACGCGGGATTCCTCCATCCCACTGCCATTTATAAAGACGCTGAAGAACGTCAAACCCAGCAGAGACTTCTGCTGCTTCTCTCCAGGTTGCTGAGATGCCATCGATGAGGACTCTTTGGGTACAGCCTACCAACCATTGTTGCTTGTGCTGCTCCCTGCTCCACCCTCCCACCCCAGGGTGCTTCTTGGCAACAATGCAATGGCAAACTCTTCAGCTGCAACAACCTGTTGGCTTTCCAGCAGCTTGTAAACATGAGGGAGAACTGGGGGGGGGGAGGCAGAGGGTTCACTGGGCAAATGTTGGCAGAGGGGTGTCCTATCGCAAAAGGGTATAAAGAAGGGGTTCCCTACTGGGAGATTGCTTGTTCTCTTAGTCTTGTGTTTATTTTAAGGTATTCCCTTCACCTGGGCAAGGACCAGGGGGATAGGGGTAAATTCTTGCCACATAAATCTTCCAACATTCACCTTCATTGCATGTCAACAAGCTCTTTTGTTGTTGTTGTTTAGTCTTTTAGTCATGTCTGACTCTTTGTGACCCCCTGGACCAGAGCACGCCAGGCACTTCTGTCTTCCACTGCCTCCTGCAGTTTGGTCAAACTCATGCTGGTAGCTTCGAGAACACTGTCCCACCATCTCGTCATCTGCCGTCCCCTTCTCCTTGTGCCCTCCATCTTTTTCAGCATCAGGGTCTTTTCCAGGGAGTCTTCTCTTCTCATGAGGTGGCCAAAGTACTGGAGCCTCAGCTTCAGGATCTGTCCTTCCAGTGAGTACTCAGGGCTGATTTCCTTCAGAATGGATCGGTTTGATCTTCTTGCAGTCCATGGGACTCTCAAGAGTCTCCTCCAGCACCAGAATTCAAAAGCATCCATTCTTTGGCGATCAGCCTTCTTTATGGTCCAGCTCTCACTTCCATACATCACTACTGGGAAAACCAGAGCTTTCACTATACGGACCTTTGTTGGCAAGGTGCAACTAGCTCTAGCATTGTGATAATCTTAAAGACTTTTATTGTGCTGCCGCCTCCTCGCCTTTCCTCTAAGAAGTCCTATGCGCTGCAACCTTTCTTCATAAGGTGGCCTCTCCCTCCCCTTGATGGTGTTGGTTGCCCTTTTCGGAACCTGAAAGGTCCAGTCTGCAGGTTTCCCAAAATGCATCTGTTTGGTCACGGTAAGAACAGGAGGCTGGACTAGATTTTGTCGTTGGCCCTGATCCAGCAGAAAAGGCTCTCTTTCCATTCCGAACCACCGGCCTGCTCCCACCTCTGAAGGCCTGAAGATGGAAGCAGCAGAAGAAGGACTATGAGGGGGGAGGCTCTCCACCATCCGCCCGGCTGGAGTGAAGGGCGGTGCAATCAGGCCGTGTCCCCGTTGCTTCGCTTCATTTATCTCGGCTGAAAGGTGCTCCAAATGAGCAGAGACAGTCAATTTAAAGTTTGCTGCGGAAAAGAAAAAGGGAAACTTCTCCCGCGAAACCAGCTTTTTCCCAATCATGGCGCTTTCAGAGTAAGCAAAGAGAGATAAAAAAAACTGCTGGTTAGGAGCCAGGGCTTAATTACTTAATAGGCAATCAGGATTCAAGTGTGGAGCTTAGCTAGAAGCTGCAGCGGTCGAGGCACCTGGGGAGGCCGGAAGCCTCACCTTGGAGAAGGACACAAGCGCTGGCGGGCTCAGGAACACGCTCACGCTTAGTGGGGGCATTGGGGGGCAAACGGCCTTCCGGTCTCACCTCTTCCCAAAGGAAGGGCTGCCCACCTGCCACGGTGCCAGGATCAGGTGAAATTCAAGCAAGAATTCTCTTGCAGAGCTCCAGGCGGGACTGCAGAGCAGAGAATGAGGCAGGTGCTGAGATGTAGCTCCCTTGCAGGACCTCGCACCAGAGGGACCACAACATCCATCCATCATCCCTGATCTCTGATCAGACATCCAATAATATCTGGAGAGGCCCAGGGTTCGGCTAAGATGCCTTAGACGCCAAGCTACCTAGCAACTCAGGTTTATCCGAAGTTCCCTGGTGTCTATTTTTAAATTTTGCAAATGTTCTTCTCCCTGTATGGCTTTTAAAAAATGTATTTTCATTGCAACCCACTTTGATATTTGTTAATGAAATAGCAGCCTATAAATTCACATTAGACAAATTCCTAGGAGACCAGGCTCTCTATGGCTCCTAGCCAGAATGGCTGTGTTCTACCTCCACTGCTTGAGGCAGGGGCCTCTGAATGCCAGGTAGAATCAGAGAATGGTGGAGTTGGAAGGGATCCTGAGGGTCATCTAGCCCAACCCCCTGCGGTGCAGGAATCTCAACCAGACAGATGGCCGTCCAACCCCTGCTTAGACACCTCCAAGGAAGGAGAGTCCACCACCTTCCGAGGGAGACCTTAGTTTAGTCTCCTTTCTGAGGAACCAGGGCTGAAGAGAACCACTGCGCTCATGTCCTATTGCATGTGCCCGCTTTTACTCTGGTCCAGCAGGGTTCTTTGCTTAATTGCACATATATTCCTGGCAGACCTTCCAGAGGATGCTGAGAAAAACCAGCAAGGAGAATGTGGGGGAGTGTTCAGGGAGGCAGGAAAGGATAGGTTGTTTAATTATATCCTTTCCAACTTGGGTTAACCAGTTCCATGATTTAGCAGAGTAACATTCCCCCTTTTAAACTTGCACAGCGGATAACGTTTGCCAGGTTGCGTAAGCCTCTAAAATTAAAGTTTCCTGGTAATTCCCCTTTTATTCCCTCCTAAACAGAACAGACACGACACAGTCTTGTATAAAAGTATAAAACACTTTACTCACACATTCTGTTCACAGGTGGATCCCAGAAGGCAGACTTAGGTTACAAAATATATACATTGTGGAATCTATCCCATAAGGAGATAGTTCCTTTGTCCTCTCTTGGCTGGAAGCATCTCAGGCTAAGGAGATGTTGCTTCTTCAAGGAATGGAGTCAGAGAGAGAGATGGCTGCCTGCCCTGTGCTATTTTGTTACCTGTAAGGTCACGCTCACCTCTGGTCACATGTGGAGGAAGTTTGTCCCAGCCCAGGAGGAAACAGGAAGTCTATCTACTGGCTGGACAAACATCCCTCTTCATGTCTAAACATGTCCACTCTAGGAATGTTGTATTTGACTGCTATGTGTTTCATACCCCACAGAATGTGCTACTCAAGGCAAGGGTCACACAACCTCCTGCTGCTGCCTGCCATGTGCCAGTCATGTGAACCTAAGAAGCTAAATATCTTAATTACAAGCAAAGAAAATATGCACATTTGTCACCACCTCCATCGTTCTGCCCGGACACTGAGGTCCAGCGCCGAGGGCCTTCTGGCAGTTCCCTCACTGCGAGAAGCCAAGTTACAGGGAACCAGACAGAAGGCCTTCTCAGTGGTGGCTCCCGCCCTGCGGAACGCCCTTCCAGCAGATGTCAAAGAGATAAACAATTACCTGACATTTAGAAGACATCAGGGAATTTTTTAACGTGTGACATTTTAATGTATTTTTAATCTTTGCTGGAAGCCACCCAGAGTGGCTGGGGAGACCCAGCCAGATGGGAGGGGTGCAAATAATAAATTATTATTATTTATTATTATTATTATTATTAGTGAGTAAGATGGTCTTCCACGAACACGTAAGTGACTGTGGAGGCCAATTCTGGATCCACACATCCTTCCACAACAGGTTTCCGGGCGGGAGTCAATCGAAAGTGACAATCCAGCGAGTGGAACTCTGACGCAATCCACAAGAACTTTGCAGACCCAGCAGGAAGAGGAAACGGGTTGCCGACTTCCCGGTGTTCCTTCCTGCGTGGACCACTTTGGAGTAGCTGGGGAAATCTCGAGAACAATTTGGAGAGAAACTGCTTAGCTCATTCCCTTTTCCTTTGTTATTTTCCTTTTGAAAACTCCCCGGCTAAAGTGCCGCTTGACTCAGCGCCTGCAGTCGCAGAATGTAGATGCTAAGGATGAAGGTTGTTCTCATATTAATCTTCTGCGTCGAGCGGCAGCGAGACGTCGCCGCTTGACAAGGCGCTGTCAGAAGGAATGAAGCCTGACTCTCTGGGGCGGCCGAGTGACGGGATGGTGCTGTGCGCGGACCTGCGGCGAATGCTAACGCGGGCTCTGCAACTACCGCCTGCGGCATCCGAACCACGCCTGGCGAAAGGGAGACGGGGCAGGGCTGCTGGCCAAGCCCCTCCAAAGCAGCCTTTGCCCCAACAGCTCCCGGCCCAAACCATCTGGATGGAGCCAGATTGGGGATGGATAGTCTGGTAGCAGATAGTTAACCTATGGAACTCCCCGCCACAGGAGACAATGGCAGCCACCAAGCTAGATTGGACAAATTCCTGGAGGAGGAGAGGGCGATCGGTGGCTACCAGCCAGGATGTCTAGACTCTGCCTCCACAGTCAGAGGCAGCAATGCTTCTGGGTGGAAACCACAGGAGGGGAGAGGGCTCTTGAGTTCGAATCCTGATTGTGGGTTTCCCCACAGGCGTCTGATGCTTCAGACCGAGAAGCGGCCGAAGGCTTGGCAATGCCCCGTCAATCTCTCCTACTCCAGAGGAGAGCAAGGAGCAAATGGAACATGTTCCCCATGTTGACATGGTAAGCAGTATCCTGGGAGGCCTGTTTCCAGCTACCTACCACTTGCCCTTGGGAACTTGCAAGTGGCTGCAGGAGAGGGACCCTGAGCAACATTTTGGGAGGGGGGTTCCTGGGACTAAAGTGAAACTGTGAAGCTTCCTTGCTCTTCTGTGCCGCATGTTGCTTAAGTAATCTTGTTATATTTATAGTATTGAAATGTGGGGGGGGCTACTATATTTTCTCTTATGGGATGCAGGTGGCGCTGTGGTCTAAACCACAGAGCCTAGGACTTGCCAATCAGAAGGTCAGCGATTCGAATCCCCGCGACGGGGTGAGCTCCCATTGCTCGGTCCTTGCTCCTGCCAACCTAGCAGTTCGAAAGCACGTCAAAGTGCAAGTAGATAAATAGGTACCACTCCAGCAGGAAGATAAACGGTGTTTCCGTGCGCTGCTCTGGTTTGCCAGAAGCGGCTTAGTCATGTTGGCAGCATGACTGGAACTGTCTGCGGACAAACGCCGGCTCCTTCGGCCTATAGAGCGAGATGAGCACGCAACCCCAGAGTCGTCTGTGATTGGACCTAATGCTCGGGGGTCCCTTTACCTTTATATTTTCTCTTGCTTTGCTATATTATTATGAAACTGTTTTGGAGTGTTTGAAACATATCCCCATTTCATTTGTTGTAAACCACTTTGAGCATCATACCAATAAAATGAAAGAATGATAAATGACCCTGATCTGATGGCTCCATCGCTGGCCTTGAGACCCCAGCTTTGCATGTGCCTGCCCGCATCTCAAGCGTCCCTTCCGCCATTCTGCCCTTTTCCTCCTACTTTGGGTGGGCCTGCCTCCCATCTCTCCATTTCTAAAAGCGGCATACATACCTTTGTTCATTTTTACATTCAGACTTCCCCCTGTGAAGTAGTAGAGCCCACAATCGCACACATTTTGAAACAGTTCTGGGGTGTTGGACAGAGATGTGTTGGCGACGTCACGGGTGCTAGCCAATCTATACCCTTCCCATCGCATTTCCTCATTCAAGCTGGATGACTGGGGGTGGGAGGGTTCAGAATGAGCTTGCTTGCAGGGAATTTTCATGGTATGCAAGGAAGGGGGACCCAACCACCACCAACCCCAGGACACTCCCGTTGGCACAAGGTCTGCCAAATTCCCTGTTGCCGGTCACCTTGGGGAGGTCAAGGTTAAGGCACGATCACCTGCCTGAGTCAACATCTCTATTCAGATGGGGGTTTACTCAGCAAGCACAATCAGATGGCGTCCCTGGGCTGATCGTTACCTTGCCTTGTCTTGCGATAGAAAAGGCCCTTTTCTAGAACAGTAAATAAACCTTCATTTCCTCTGGCGTGCAAACATGACAAGCACATTCTGTGAGTTTGTACAGCTCATTTCGTTTTGTTACAAGGCGAGGCAGCTGGGTGACAAACCAAACTGATCCATGACTCACGGTCCAAGGCGGAATCGCTCATTCGTAGACACACTCGCGCACCTCGCAGTCACCACTGGGCAACAGATCGACCTTCCTAGGCATCTTAGGGGGATCTTAAGGAGAAGGGGGCACACGTCTGGCAGGTGCAAAAGTGACGCGAGGAAAGAAAACACTTCCGCCAATTAACTCCAAAGTCTCTCCTTCCACTGTCAGAGACACTTAATGCCTCTGAATCCCAGTTGCTGAGACTCACAGGTGAGAACATAAGAGTCCTGGACCTGGATGAGGCCAATGGCCCATCTATGTTAGAATTCCTGCTCTGTGATTGCAGTCATGGGATTGTTGTCTATCACATGACGGTGTATGTTTTGACTCCACAGAGTGGGAAGTGATGGAGACAGGATGTTTGTGTTCCTGTGTTCCGTGAAGTGGGACTATTATCCTTTGTTCTTTCTCTTTGCTGTCTGATGCTAGAGAGAGAGGGAGCCATGTTGCAGTGCTCCGTGTGTGTTTAGATGTAAATAAAGTAGATTAGCCAAAATGCTGAGTTGCTGAGGTCTGTCACACAAGGTGCGCAAACTCTGCAGATCCCTAAGTGCGCCAGTGTCTGTTGGCATCGGTCACTGTCATGTTCGGGCTGAAGAAAGCTTATGAAGCTCCCAAACGATCAACCAGGAGGGAGAGAACATGCCAGTCGGGCATGTGTCTCTGCCAGGGTCCTACTCGAGTGTAGGCTGAACTCCTGACAATCTAGTCATAGAATCATAGAGTTGGAAGGGACCCGAGGGTCATCTAGTCCAACCCCCTGCAATGCAGGAATTTCAGCTCAAGCATCCATGACAGATGGCCATCCAAGCTCTGCTTATAACTCCCCAAGGAAGGAGAGTCCACCACCTTCCGCTCCACAGTCCAGCAGCTCTTGCCATCAGAAAGTTCTTCCTGATGTTAAATCAGAATCTCATTTTTTGCGATTCGAATCCCATGATCTGGACCCTCACCTTGGGAGCGGCAGAAAACAGGCTTGCTCCATCTTCTGTGTATTATACGCCTACTGTTTCCTCTGTCTACTGGTCCTTAACGAAATGTCCTTTTAAGGTCCATTCTGTGCGTGGCCAGGCGAAGAGCCACGTGCCGCCTGTTGGTGTGTGGAGCACGCACACTGCTTGTTTCTTCTGTCTGCAGCAGCGAGATGTCTTGGGACGGCCCAGGGCACGACCTGAGGGCAGGTGACAGGCTCCGGTCCCTAATTTCCAGAGGAAGTTTCGGAGCTGCTTGTCAGAGGAGAGGCTGACAACTGGAATAAATTAAAAGATCACTATCAATGGTTGAAGCCCGCGGAAACGCCACCTGCCCAGCAAAGATCTCCTCCTGTGTCAGAGGCCCTATCGATTCCAGGAAGCGGCAAGCCACAGTGCTGACCTAGCAAGGCCTTTCAGACAGAAATCCCAGCCCCGCCGAGAGGTCTCGGTCTTTGTTTTCTTTCTCCCACCCCCACCCCCCATAAAACAATTCCTGTGGATGCAGCAATTGTTTTGCAGCTCACGGCCCCTCAGTAACCTTGGAACGTCTTGCTGGCAGATGAGCCTCAGGGGGCAGAATCATTCCTCCTCCTCCCGCTTCTCTCTTCAATTATCGGGGACACCGGGGGAGAGTTACGTCCGCCATTCTTCAGGATGACAAACACCACGGCTGCTGCTCTTTCTGCTTTGACAAGGGCTGAGGGGGCGACGAGGGAGGCAGAAATGCTTCTGAACCAGGAGGCCACGGGAGGAGAGAGTTGCTCTTACGCTCGGATCCTGCTCCCTGGCTTCCCACAATGGGCATCTGGTCGGCCGCTGTGAGAACAGGAGGCAGGACTGGGTGGGTCCTTGGCCTCATCCAGTGAGCGCATCTCGTGCCCTTACGTTTCTGCTCTCAGGTTCTCCTGTTGCAGGAACCCCCCCCCCCATCATTCAGTTTGTACAAACACCACACACACACACGACATACACAACGTTTCTGTTATAAATTCATAGTAAATCAACCATACATCGGATTTACACCAGTCCACTTTTATATTACTCCATGAAGGAAGGACTACAAAATGGGGAAGGTTTGATATAGGCCAGCCATAATCCCTTGAGCATA
This sequence comes from Podarcis tiliguerta, assembly GCF_965153285.1. NCBI lineage: Eukaryota > Metazoa > Chordata > Lepidosauria > Squamata > Lacertidae > Podarcis > Podarcis tiliguerta. The sequence goes on along the minus strand of NC_139534.1, from coordinate 133,794,921 downwards.
CCAGCACATACACAGGAGCCCTACCCAGACATGACAACCTTGATGGTCCCAGACAGAAGACCATCAAAGTCACAAAGGACTTGCATATGGGAGTGGATTCAACATGGACTGGAACAAAGGACAATGATCAGATCTTCCCTCTGGGGGCAGGAAACTGCCAACTCCCTTTTGTCCTCTGGAAATGACTCATGGGGAGAGGGAAAGGAGGAACCAGCCAGGTGACAAGACACTCAGGTTACCTCCACAACTCCTCCCTCAACCCCTCCTTTTTGTGATGTAGTTGTGATGTAGCCTTAGGGGTGTAGTTTGGGGGATTAGTAACTAATAAAAGTTGGGGTCTTCTTTTGTTCTGGAATTCCATTTTGCTTCATCTTGTTGCGGGTGGGAGTCCTGTCGCGACAGTATCTAATAAAGGCCAAGCCTACAGGCTGCTGTTTTGCTCCAAGGTATCCTGGTTGGTGTCTTTGTTTTTGTCCAAGGGAGCCCTCGGATTTCTCCGTTAACACCCCACACCTAGAGTGGATTTCAGAGAAAGGGGTCTGAGCCTGGAAAGAGCAGGGCAAAAGGCGAATGTGGATAAGTCCTAAATCAAGAAAACCTTCCGGACCTTAAGCTTGTACGGCTCATTCAGAGACACTGAGCGCCTTTCGCAAGGCTGGCTGTTGCCAGAATTGCCTGCAAGAGATTGATACATTTCACTCATCGGCGAAGCTAATTTCTCGGTGGAGACGGAGTGAGGTTTATTAGTTCAACAGCAAACCAAGCAGAGAGCGATGCTGAGAGGCATATCAATGAGCGGTGGTGAAATAAAAAAATTAAGCATATATATATATATATATATATATATATATATAATAAATGTTCATGGATTTGCCAGGCAAACACGTACATAAATGTATGGGCCACATGTCTGAGGCAGCACAGGAGGGCAGCCCTGGAGCCATTTTGGCTCCCAAACTGACCAAATGTTTTCTCTACAAGGTCAAAGGAAAATGGGAAAGCCTCCCCATTGTCTTTCCATTCACAAAACCTGTCTTAAGGGTATGTCTGTGTATGAATAGGGTGAGCCTGTGACCTGGCTAGGGAACTAAGTATTTGTCACTACAAAAGACTGGCCAGGCTCCCCAGGGTATCAAGTCAAGGCATTAACAGGTAACCTGCCAGACAAGCATTAACAGGTTACCTGCCAGACAGGAGATAAACGACAACAGGAGATAAGCAACACACTCAGATTTCTGCTGTAGACTGCCCTTTCTGTGATGTAGGTATGATGTTTCTGGGGGTGGTAATGCCACCAAAATGCACCCTCAGCTTGCAAAGTGATAACATCCCTCAAGGGAAGCTTGGAATCACAGAATTATTGAGTTGTTGTTGTTGTTGTTGTTACTAATTTCTCTATACCCCACCTTTTCCCCTGACAGAACTCAAGGCAGCTTACAGATAAAAACAAAAACCGCCATAGACAAATAAATCATAGAATCATAGAACTGTAGAGTTGGAAGGGACTGCAAGAGTCAAACCCTCTGCAATGCCGGAATCTTTTGCCCAACGTGGCCTTGAACCTGCAACTTTGAAATTAAGAGGCTCGTGCTCTCCCAGCTGAGTACAACTAAATATTTATAGAACTGAAACTATATGCATATATAAAATCTGTTTAAAATATGCCAATAATTACAATGAAAGCAGCACAACACCAGACCTTTTGTTAAAATCAGTTCCCTCAGAAAGGCCTGTTGGGGCCCCCAAGGGCCCCCCAGCAACACACTTGCACTGCACTTCTGGCCATTTCTTTTCTGCGCAGCCAAAACTGACCCCTGTCAAGTGAGACTGCATATTCCAAGCCCCCATGCCCCCCCCAACACATTTGCATTGCTCAGGCTGGTTTGCAGCAATTAAAAGCAGCAGCAGTAAAATAACAATAAAAAAGCAGTTTTAAGAAGCCCTGCAGAAGTCAGTGGATTAAAATGAATCCAGATCGGAGGGTGCATTGCAATATTCCTCCTCCACCGGCTTCTCTCCAGGTAAGCTTTGCTGATGCCTCCTGCCATGACCCAAATACCGTACGCCCCCGTTTCCTCTCGCCGGCAAGTCTGACGAGCGAATGCTGCACCTTCTCAAAGCTCATTTAGCTTCGCCGCAACAGGAGCCAGACGGGTGACAAGCCCAAGCCCGGTGGAATATGATGCGCACAACCTTTTCCCTCCCCCCTTGCGACAGATTTCTCACGGTGCAAAGGGCTGTTGTGTTTTTTAACAGCAAAGATGCGGGAAACAGATACTGTGCCAGCAAGAGGCCTCTGTTAGAGGAAGGCCTGGGATAAAGCAATGACGAATAAAATAACGAGATATGAGTAGTCATTGGAGGGAAGAATCCATTCACCAGAAAACCTGAGTGTTTTGTTGCACTGGAATCAATAGAAAGCAAACCAAACCGTCTTTCTTTTCTGAAACGTCACTGCCTCCCAATGTGGAAGCAGAGCCCAGTCCCCTCTGCTCCCTGAATTTGCCTAACCCTCTTTGAATGTTTTACCCAGCTCTATGTGGAGCTAGGGACACAGGTGGCACTGTGGGTTAAACCACAGAGCCTAGGGATTGCCGATCAGAAGGTCGGCGGTTCGAATCCCCATGACGGGGTGAGCTCCTGTTGCTCGGTCCCTGCTTCTGCCAACCTAGCAGTTTGAAAGCACGTCAAGTGCAAGTAGATAAATAGGTACCGCCCCGGCAGGAAGGTAAATAGCGTTTCCGTGCGCTGCTCTGGTTGGCCAGAAGCGGCTTAGTCATGCTGGCCACATGACCCGGAAGCTGTACGCCGGCTCCCTCGGTCAATAAAGCGAGATGAGCGCCGCAACCCCAGAGTCGGCCATGACTGGATCTAATGGTCAGGGGTCCCCTTACCCTTACCTATGTGGGGCTACCTTTGAAGGTGACCCGGAAACTACAACTAATCCAGAATGTGGCAGCTAGACTGGTGACTGGGAGCGGCCGCCAAGCCCATATAATACCAGTCTTGAAAGACCTACATTGGCTCCCAGTATGTTTTCAAGCACAATTCAAAGTGTTGGTGCTGACCTTGAAAGCCCTAAATGGCCTCGGTCCAGTATAGCTGAAGGAGAGTCTCCACTCCCATTGTTCAACCCGGACACTGAGGTCCAGCTCCGAGGGCCTTCTGGCGGATCCCTCATTGCGGGAAGCAAAGTTACAGGAAACCAGGCAGAGGGCCTTCTTGGTGGTGATGCCTGCCCTGTGGAACATCCTTCCAGCAGATGTCAAAGAGAAGAACAACTACCAGACTTTTACAAGACATCTGAAGGCAGCAGGCACAGGGCTGGGCCCTGGGGGGCCTTGACGGAGAACATTTTCTGGCGGAAAACAGCTTCGCCCATGCCGGCCCCAGACCTCCTAATCGGACAGTCTTGTTTACTGGACCTGCTCCATCGCATCTGGGGCAGAAGCCCCCTCCTCCAGCTCCTTGGATTTCGGGAACCCAAAGCAGGGGGGCATGTTATGCACAGAGGGAGGGGTCCACCCTCTGGAGTAACCAGAGCACCCGGCATAAACAAGACCCGGCATTTGAGCTAATGGCAACTCTGGAGGGGCGTAAAGGAGGATGGATAGGAGAAAGGCCACTAATGGCCTTGGTGGGTGTTTTGCAGCCATTCATTCTGCTCAAGTGCAAGGGGGGGGACACACACACACAATTCTCTTTCAGGAGAAAATGCGGCAGGAACAGTGGACGTGTTTGTGCATTTGTTTTCCAATTGCTGGGGGCGGGTTGTGGGGGGGGGGGGGATTAAAAGAAATCTGTCTCAGGGTGACAGGAACAGAGGGCTGGATTCCAGACACATTCATGCATTCATTCTCCCCTTTATTTGTTCAAGAGGGGGGATGTGGGTGTTTGGTTTTTTAAAAATAAAAATAAAGAGTCCTTTAATTGCAGGAAGTGGTCAGACAGGATCTCAATGCAAACCACAGTGGGAGGAATTCTGAGACAGGCCTGCAGTTGTGCAGACTCCGACTCGCATGTTTGCCGTCAACTCGCACTGGAATGCACTTTGACACCTGGGGTTGCCAACTTTTTGATGCACCGTGCTCCTGTGCATTTGACAGGAGCCTAGTGGTGCACAGCAATTTAGCGGGTGGCTCTCTTTGGCCACAGCCTCCTTCGGGCGCTACTCACCTGGGCGTTAAGTGACCCCAACACTGTAACTTGGTGACTTATTGAGTAGGTGTGATGCTATGATTGCTGGGAGGGGGAGCGAAGCAAAATTATGGGGCATTTTGGGGCGGTGATTGCAAGACATGGTTAGTACAAGGATTTGGGAAGGTGGCTGCATTTGCTTGCAGAAATTCAGCTTAGGATAGAGCAGGTCACAGTTTTGGGCACCACAGTTCAAGAAGGACACTGACACACTGGAACGTGTCCAGAGGAGGGCAACCAAAATGGTCAAAGGCCTGGAAACGATGCCTTATGAGGAACGGCTAAGGGAGCTGGGCATGTTTAGCCTGGAGAAGAGGAGGTTAAGGGGTGATATGATAGCCATGTTCAAATATATAAAAGGATGTCACATAGAGGAGGGAGAAAGGTTGTTTTCTGCTGCTCCAGAGAAGCGGACACGGAGCAATGGATCCAGACCACAAGAAAGAAGATTCCACCTAAACATTAGGAAGAACTTCCTGACAGTAAGAGCTGTTCGACAGTGGAATTTGCTGCCAAGGAGTCTGGTGGAGTCTCCTTCTTTGGAGGTCTTTAAGCAGAGGCTTGACAACCATATGTCAGGAGTGCTCTGATGGTGTTTCCTGCTTGGCAGGGGGTTGGACTCGATGGCCCTTGTGGTCTCTTCCAACTCTATGATTCTATGATTCTTTCGAGATTGGCTGCCTGGGGTGCTTTTTCTCTGATCAACTTGCTGTCTGCCACAAAGGGGCTTTGAAGCTCCTTAAAGTCTTGGAATGTCTACCCTGCCTTGGGAGTACGATACCCATTGGAATTTGAAAACTGGATGACTGGAAGCAGTTCGGCAGAGGCAGAAAGAGCCACGGGACTCAGATGACAATCCCAGCTCAGAATTCAAGAATTTGATCTCATCCAAAGGGAAGGAATGGAGCCAATGGAATATTTATTTTTTATGGTCTAGTAGCAGCTCAAGGAAGAGGGTGTTCAACCTTTGTACACGAAAAGTTGGCCTGTGCTATGTCTGCAATCAGCTTCAAAGAATTATAGAATCATAGAATGTTAGTGCTGAAAATGACCCCAAAGGTCATCTAGTCCAACCCCCCAAAAACCCTAGACGTAGAGCTGGGGCGCTGAGGCTTGGAAATGGAAACTATACTTCAATAAAGACTTTGGTACATTACTACCGGCTAGCGTTGGTCCTCTGTGAGCTGGGACCAGGAGCCAGCTCTGACAGCAGGAATCTCAACTAGCTCATTCATGACAGATGGCCATCCAACCTTTGCTTAAACAGCTCTAAGAACAGAGAGTCCACAACCTCCAAAGGGAGACCATTCCTCAGTCTAACAGCTCTTACCATTTGAAAGTTCCTCCTGATGTTTAGTGGGGATCTCCTTTCTTACAGCTTGAAGCCATGGGTTCGAGTCCTCCCCTCCAGAGCAGGAGAAAACAAGCAGGCTCCCTCTTCCATGGGACAGCCCTTGAGATATTTGAAGATGGTTATCGTATCTCCTCAATTGTTTCCTCTTTTCTAGGCTAATCATAACCAGCTCCTCACAAGGCTTGCTTTCCAGACCCTTGATCATCTTGGTCGCCCTCCTCTGCACACCTTCCAGAAGACAGGTGTGGTTTCTCAAGATGCATTTATTGGAACAGTGAGCAGGTAACATTCACAAGCTCTACTCATGAAGGCCTTCTCTCTTCTGTGTCTCACCAGACTGGGAATAGGAATAAAGGCTTCTTGCTGCATAATTAGAAAAGCCCTGCTTGTTCCATGAAATGTAATTTGACATCTCCTGAGCTGCAGCATCACAGCCGCCAACGATTGTGCCCCAGAGAGGGCTCTGCCACCTGACACTCTCACCTCTGAGGAATGGCTTGCAGGGATCCCACAATGTCTCAGAACAGTTCACTCCTCACATCCCTGGCCAATCAGCTTCGCCTTAAAATAAAAAAGCAAAGCACAGGAGCTTCATATTTGCACCCTCACCCCAAAGACATTGCCACGTGGAGAGAGACATGGAATTGGATCATTAACTGTGTTATGTACTGAGCTGAATAGGATCCAAAAGGCAGCAGTCTGATTGGTCCTGGAACAATAGGGTCCAGAATGCAGCAGTCTGATTGGTCCACAGGAGCCACCCAATCCAGCTCCAGGTGGAAGAGAATCCGCAACCTGATTGGCCTACAGGAGAATCCCGGAATTAGCCAATCATGTGGAGCCCATTGTGTAAATAGTTTGAAATATACTCGGAGTCGAGAGTGGATTTCATGCTCTTTATTCAGCACATAGTGGTGAGGAGGAATGGAAGTTCCCCCAGAATGTCTGCTTTATATCCATTATTTACACAATGGTCCCCATGTGATTGGCTAATTCCACCTGGAGCTGGATTGGGTGGCTCCTGTGGACCAATCAGACTGCTGCATTCTGGACCCTATTGTTCTAGGACCAATCAGACAGCTGCATTCTGGATCCTATTCAACTCAGTACATAACAGAGAGGAATGACTATAGTTTTTTATTTAAATGGCACCCCACATTTGGGGTGGTCCATACAACTAGAAAGTGAGTCAAACACTCCCAGTGTCTCCCCCCCCCCCAAAAAAAAATAACCAAGATGCCCCCTAACTTTTCAGGCTAAGAAAAACCTGGAGAACTTTTCGGAATGGGAAGGGGGACTTTTTGACTTAGCCCTGGTGGGGGCTAAGAGCTTGGTTCTCTGAAGGCATCGTTGCTCCCGCTCAAAGAGCTGCGGAGTCTGTTCATGGTAAATCCTGGCAGGGAAGCAACTTCCCTAAAGCTACCAGGTCTAATCCTGGCTCTGGCCTGAACAGGCGCCAGACTTAAGAGCTTTGCTGGTCCTCGAGAGACGCAGCCGGCTGGCGCACTTGGGGAGAGGCCTTCTATTTAGCGTCTCTGCCATGCAACTGTTCAGTAAATGAAACTCTCCTTAAAAACACCGCACAGGAGGGAATAGCGATAAAGGAGGCGTCGTGGCGAAGCGTTTCATTTAATTTGTGGGAAGGGACAACTCTGGTTTGTTTGTGGAGATGGAGCTGAGCAGCTGGCTGGGGAGGCAGATTGATCTGACAGCTGATGGGCTGTTTTCTTGCTTTCTCCTCCTTCCCGCTAATCGACTGCGACCGAAGAGTCCTCCGCGTTGGTTCCGATTTGGGGTTGCATCATTAATATTTTAAGGCTTGCCATTATAAAATATTTAAAACCAGATATATTGATGTTAGCACTTTAGCAACGTCCCGGCACAAATCAGATTAGTGAGTTTTCATATGCAGGGTTTTAATTAAAGCCATAAACAATGCGCCTTGTTTTTCTTTGAAGGCACTTTTCCTGGGCTGCGCTGGGTGCAAGACGCTTCTCCCGAGTCAGCCCGGCTGAACCTGGCGAGGGGGGATTCTCTGGTCTGTGCGAGAGGAAGAGGGGAGGGCACAGGGGCCCCTCCATTGTGGACTCCTGGCAGAACAGCCCTCCTCGTTGCAAGGGGCAATCTCACAGTCCAGGCGACACCCAGCTGGAGCAAGCAGGGGACTTGGTCACAAGAACCTCAGAACCTAAGATGAGCTGGATCAGGACCATCTAGTCCAGCCTCGTCTTCTCGCAGGGCCAACCAGATGCCCCAATGGGAAACATGCAAGCAGCACCCAAGCACAAGAGCAACTCCCCCCTTCTGTGGCTTCAAACAACTGTGGGAGGGAGTTCCACAGTTTCACGATGTGCAGGCACGGAGGTGGGGAAAGTGAAGCGTGAACCCCTCAAGTTCCATGCGTGCTAAATTCTCTGCCCCAAGATCTTGGAGAGGCACCTGCCAGTCCCAGAAGACAGTGTCCTTTTCCCTCTTCTGCCCCTTTTCCTTGCGTGCTGTGTTTTTCTAGATTGCAAACCAATGTCTTGTTTTGATCAACATAGCCACTCAGGGAGCCTTTTTTTGGCTGAAAAACAGTGTAGAAATACTCATAATAATAATAATAATAATAATAATAATAATAATAGGCAACGTGGACCTTACTGCCTGGAGATGCCCATTTGCTGTGGTCACCTGCAATGTTCTTGTATTTAACAGATTCGTAAAGCGCTTTGTGGTGAGAGGCCGTCAGAACGGTGTACAGGATAAAAACAAGGTGAAACACAAAACCCAATTTCTAAAAGCAAGAAGGTCATATCTGCAAAACTCTAAAAACCATGAAAATGCACCTTGCAATATCTGCATACATGAAATCAGCATTCCATAAGCGACTGGGTTTCCCATCTGAGGAAGCCTTAAAAAGAAAACATTTATTCAGCTTCTAAAAATGTTTATACCAAACAATCCCTGTATATCGCTGCCCCCAAGAAACATTTTGTGCCTAGGCAATGTAAACGGCAGAGTCTTGAATACACTTGAACCATGCAGCTTCAAAATCGTCTTTGGTTTTTGCGTCCTTTGGTGCTCTAGGATGCTTCGCAAATTATTCCACAAGAGCTTTGTTTCACAGTATATTCCACTGTGCTTCTAAAATTCCCAAATAAAAATGTATTCAGTTGGCGCCTGAACATCATGGTGTTAGGCACCTGCCTTAATTTCAGCTGGCAATGGATTCCAGGGGGCCGAAGGCGCAACACTAAAAGCCTAGTTTCTAGTGCAAGACAAGCTTTAAAAGAGGGCTAGGCCCATTCCTGGAAGAGAGGGCTATTGAGGGAGCCTAGCCAGGACGGAGTCTATGCTCAGCTTCTACAGTCGGAGGCAGCAATGCTTCTGAATACCAGTTGCTGGATGTGATGGCCTGGGACTTGGACTCAGAACCAGAGGAGTCCGAGTCTGCACTGGATCCTTTGCCTCTGGCGGCAGCTGAACCTAGTCTGGGGCCTGATCCTGAAGAGTCCCAGTCTGCACAGGTTCCCCTGCAACAAGCACCAACTGGGCCGAGTCAGGAGCCTGAGCCTGCCCTGGCTCCAGATGCGGGGATGACCTCCTTGCCTCCAGCTGGGCCATCACTTACAGCTGCTCCACTACCAGTTGGGTCAGGAGAGGCTGAGGTGGCCTCTGGGTCTAGTAACCCACCAACATCTCCAGAGCTGCAGAGATTGAGGTCTGAGAGAAGGAGAGACCTGAGTACTCGCAAGAGGAGTGCTCACCTTCGGGCGAAACAGGGAGGTGAGTCGCCAGGGGATCAGGACCAGCCATTACCCCAACAAAGGTAAAAGGCTGTCGGACCCCACCCCAGGTTGCGGGAGCAACATTGCTGTTTGCTAGAACCTGCCTGAGACCTTGTGCCTGACCTAGCCTGGTTTCCTGCCTCGTGTCCTGCCTTGGCTCTGCTGGACTGACTCCTGGTGGAATCCTTGGATTCGGGACCGGACCTGGACTGCGTCGCTCGGTCTACCCAGCACACAGGAGGGGAGACGGATCTTGTGCTCAGATCCTGCTTGCTGGTTTCCCATTGGGACACCTGGTTGGCCTCTGGGACAAGATGGGTCACTGTCCTGACGCAGCCGGGCGCTTCTGATGTCTTCCTGCAGCACCCAGAGACAAAGCAGCAAGCCCAAGGTCCTGGAAGTGCACCTGCTACAGAACAAGACTCTTTTCCCGTACCGTAATGCGCAGGCAGGTTCAGGCCCTCCTCCTGCTACAAATACATAATGTTTATAGATCCATGCGTCTTGCACTAATTTAGCACCAGCCGTGTGCAGTACGTTTATTAAAGAGAGGTACCGTGGTGGAGTGCCGGAGATGGAGTTTCTTCCGCGCTGCAGTCACGGTGGGTAGTTTTTCTCCATAACTCTCCTTGCACTTGGCACTTCTCCCAGGATGAGGCCCTGCTGTGCCAGCCCTGCCAGCAGGAGGAAGGTGGCCTTGCAACAGATGGGGCTTCCAAAAGGCCGCCTGATTGTTTGTCTACTCAACTCTCCCCCGTGAGCAGCCAGGGCAGCTCCCAGCATATGTCATGGGGCTCAATAATGGGGTTTATTAATAAAAGCAGGTTCCCACTGCCATCCTCCCTCTGAGATGAAGTTCTTTCCCTGACCCATCCTGCAGGGAACTCTATCTAAGAACAGAAGAGAAGAAGAGCCCATCTAGTCCCTCTTCTTGTTCTCATTTTTTAAACCACAGAGCCTAGGGCTTGCCAATCAAAAAATCGGCGGTTCGAATCCCACGACGGAGTGAGCTCCCGTTGCTCGGTCCCTGCTCCTGCCAACCTAGCAGTTCGAAAGCACACGAGTGCAAGTAGATAAATAGGTACCGCTCCAGCGGGAAGGTAAACGGTGTTTCCATGCGCTGCTCTGGTTCGCCAGAAGCGGCTTAGTCCTGCTGGCCACATGACCCGGAAGCTGTACGCCAGCTCCCTCGGCCAATAAAGCGAGATGAGCGCCGCAACCCCAGAGTCGGCCACAACTGAACCTAACAGTCAGGGGTCACTTTACCTTTATTTACCTTTATTCAAAATTAAAACAAAACATATTATCCAGAAACATATCATCCTTATCCCCCCCCCATTTTTCCTCCCTCCCCCTACCCACACAAAACCCACCCTCCCCCACCCCTCAGCTTCCCTCAGTTCCAGTCTTTGATTTCTTTAAGAATGCTGTTTTCTGCATGTTACGCAGTTGTATAGATCCTCAAACTATTTAGCTGATTATGATCAATAAAAAGTCCGTGGATGTTTATTCAAAACCTGCCAAGGAGTCCAGTTCGCTTTGTTGCGTCTTCAAATACTTTGTAAAGGGTTCCCATTCATCTTTAAAGTCACAGTTATCCTTGTCCCGTAGCTTATATGTCAGTTTTGCCAGTTCTGCATAGTCCGTCAATTTTTCTTGCCATGATTCTTTAGCTGGGGTTTCTTCAGTCTTCCAACCTGTTCTCACAGTGACCGACCAGAGCAGGATCCAAGCACAAGAGCAACTCTCACCTCCTGTGGGTCAAACCTTTTGTGCCAGGAAAGATACAGACAGATGGGTTGTACAGACAGATTAATGCTTTTGGTATGTGGTTTTTTTTTAATGTTACTTTTGCTTGCCTCTTGTGAGAGATGAGGAGGAGATTGGTTTTGTACCATTGTGTGCATGAAAATTAAAAGAAATACACACAAGAGACTAGCCAGAGCATCCCTGTTTCACATCAGGCTTCCTCGCTAGAAGTATTGCCATAGGAAAGTGGGGCGTATGCTTGGCTAGAAATATCTCAGCAGCTTCCAAGCTTTGCCCCCAGCGGATCGCTTGCTGAGGATCTTGGCAGAAAACTTAATGGTTTCTCCATTGTAACACACTGTGCTAGATCGCTGTGTGATTCAAAAATGCATTTTTATTGCTTCTTTTATTTCTTATATTGCATTTTATTGCATTACCGTTTGCATCCCATGGAATCCAGATTGAAATACAATATAAGAAATAAAAAAGCAGGAACAATGCAGTTTAAAAACCCAACAAATATTGAATATGGACACGGCACATACCACCTGAGTGAAGCTCACAGACTGCTGGTGGTCCACAGCCTACTGTTGGGGACACACACACACACACACACCCCTGATCTCTCCTACTGAAAGTAAAAATAAGAGACTGATGTCTTTCACCTGCTGCACCGCAGTCCTCAGTGAGACAGACCATAGAAGCATCTCACCCGAAGAGAAGCACACCTGAGCCCAGGCCTCGTGCTCCAGGGGGTCCCTAAAGAGGCTGAGGACCCACTTCTCAAAATCATCTTCTGAGGGTGGTGGAAAACTAAGAGAGCCCCCCCTGCCAGGCTTAGCACTCAGGAAGGTCTGCAGGGAAGGAGACAGATTGCAAGGGGAAGTATGTCCCAGCCCAGGAGGAAACAGGAAGTTCCAACTGGCTGGACCAAACATCCCCTTGCATGTCCACTCTAGGAAAACAAGGAATGTTGTATTTGACTGCTACCTAAGTATCAAATCCCACAGAGCAGAACCACGGTGGCTAGCAGCCATCAATAGATGTCTCCTCCTCCATGAATATGTCCAATCTTCTTCTGCAGCCGTCCAGGGACTCATCCCCGCTTACCTTTTGCCCCACACTTTCTAGGCCCAGGTCCACACTTTCCTGCTCCACCTACGAGCATTTTGCTTCTTTTCCCTCTGCCGCTTTCCCCAGGGAAAAACCCATTCTTTAACACTGATTTGGAACAAACAGCTATTTGAGTTTCTCACGGGTTGCCATTTGCACCGATTCAGCGGCAAAGAGAGGGTTCTCATGGGGAAAGCACCAGAGCAGCAGCAGCAGAAGAAGAAGAAAGGACTCGGACACAGAGCTTTAAAGATCTACGCCTGGAAACATGGCACAAAAGGAAGTCTGGAGGAGTCGCAGGACGGTGGCCGTCACTGCCTCCTGCCATCTCTGTGCTGCATCAAGGAGTCCTTCCTTTCATCTGTCCTGAATCTTCCAACCTTCAGCTTCGTTGCCTGTCAACTGCTACGTAGGAGTAATGGAGATGACGGGAGGCTGAATGCAGGTGAGCTGTGTAGAAGCACGCTGGAAAGCATGCTCCAAGCAAGCTGCCGGCTAGTTCTGTAGAGGCTCCTTTTATTAGCAGAAGTCAACAATTGGAAACAGTAGTGAAACCACCCTGAACAGGACGTATTTCCATCTAAGCACATTTCCAGAGCAAATACACGCGTCAGCAGGTGTTTCCCTAAAATCTTCCCCCTGATACTTGATTAGGTCTGCGTCCCCCGTCATGCTCCAGCCAAGCGTTATGTCTAGTAAACAAATTGTGAGAGGACAAACGGTCAGGGGGAAAACCCTGTTTTCTAGCCAAGAAAGCAAAAGGTCAGGGAAAGCAGACGCAACGCTCCTTGACATACTGTTGCGTGTCTGGTGCGAGGTTTGCCTTCGCAAAGCAGAGTGTTACCTCCGCACTGCTGAGCTGGGACAGGAAGGGGCAACCAGGACTTTCAATAAAGGGCAAGGACGGGTCAGGGGGCAGGCTTGCCAGAGGCTTATAGAAGTTAGAACGGTATGCCAGTTTGTTTAGATGAAGAACGGAGGAAGAGCCGAGCTGCTGAGTGAGGCCAAAGGCACAAAAGTGCTGTGTCTTGTTCTCACAGTGGCCAACCAGAGGCCCCAATGAGAAAAACCCACAGCGTCTGAACGCAAAAGGAGTTCTCCCACAGCAGTGGAGGTGGAACATAGCCACCGAAGGCATCCGTTGGATAGAAGCAGAATTAAGCACAAAACGATTTTATTTTAATTTTTCTACAAGGCTAGAGAAAGGCCTGCTCAAAAAAAGGGGGGGGGGAGAGAAAATTGATCATTTGCAATACGTTTGTATAACAAAAATCCAGCCTGGTGCTTTGATATAGTGGCTCAGCTCAGCCAAAGAACCTGCGAACAACGCAATCGTGTCCTTAAGAGAGAGAACAGAAAAACGCAATTGAACATGATGTGCTGCCTTGTTCCTGCCCGGAGATTTTTCATTACACTCTGAGCTCTCTTATTGAAACCTTTCTCTCTGCTCCTCACCCGTCCCTTTCACAAGTGTGATATTTATCTAATACATGAAGCAGGCGCCAGGAGGGGGGAGTTAGAAAGAAGAAGAAGAAGCTGGGCGGGGGGGGGGAGAAAACCCTCCCAATTTTAATTTCAGGGAAATCTTCCTCTCCTTTCCCCTAGCTAACCCAGCCCCGGTTCAAGATAACAAAACAATGGCTCCGCTGCTTCTCATTCATTTCATGCGTTTCTGAGCATTGTCGGGAAATCATCTGGCTTTCGCAGCTTTCCCTGGATGCTGTTACCAGGCCATCACTGCGGAAGGTGCCACATGCGGAGCCGAGCAGAACTTCTGGGAGGGTCCCACGAAGGACAGAGATTTCCAAAGAAAGGCTAAGCTGGTGTTATAAGAAAAAAGTGCTCCTTTTCCCTTATGGGGTACCCAAGAGTCCTTATGTAGGTTCTCTATCGGTAGGAGAAAATAACAGAGGCCAACCAGAGAATATTGAGAAGCAAAGCAGCTAGCAAGCCTGATCTTTATTAAAGCTGTTGCAACAGCGTCCCCACTCCCCACATGCAGGAGGGAGGAGGAACCCAGAACAATGGTGTGCAAGCCCTTATTTAGACTTTTGAAATTGCCCACCCTGTAGCTCAAGGTAAAGGTAAAGGACCCCTGACAGCTAAGCCTAGTTGCGCGCTCATCTCACTCTATAGGCTGAGGGAGCCGAGTTTTTCCAGGTCATGTGGCCAGCATGACTAAGCCGCTTCTGGAAAACCAGAGCAGCGCACAGAAACGCCATTTACCTTCCCACTGGAGTGGTACCTATTTATCTACTTGCACTTTGACGTGCTTTCAAACTGCTAGGTTGGCAGGAGCAGGGACCAAGCAACGGGAGCTCACCCCGTTGCGGGGATTCAAAACGCCGACCTTCCGATCAGCAAGCCCTAGGCTCAGTGGTTTACACCAAAGTGCCACCTGCATCCACATGTATTGGGGGGTAGCTCAAGGCCACCCCAACACATCATACATACATCACTGAAGGGGGGCAGTCTACAACAGAAATACATCACAGGAGGTGGTCTACGGCAGAAATCCTGCCTGCCAGGATACCTGATAATGGTAACCGATTGCTTTACCTGAGTCGCCTGGCCATTCTTTTGTGATAGTAAATAATCAGTTCCTGAATCCAGGTCACAGGCTCACCCTTTTCATACACAGATATGCCCTTGAGACAGGATTTGTGAACAGAGACAATGGGGAATCTTTTCCCATTTCCTTCCTCCTTGCAGAGAAGCATTTGAGGTCAATTTGGAAGAGTTTCAGGACTATTTTCCTGTACTGTTTCAGACATGTAGTTTATATACAGTATTTATGTATGTGTTTGCCTGGTACATTTATGAACATTTATTGTACATCTTAGACCTTACACTGGCAAAACGTCCAGGTTGCTGGCGGGCTAAGCAGCAGGCTGAGTTTGGCAGCAGGCCAAGGAGGCTTGGGGAGACCCTCAGTGACTCCCCCCCCCCCCCCAATCCCTGGTAAGCTAATTCGATAAGCTACAAAAATAGGTCTTTGGGTCAGATGCCGGCAAGGGTGTGGACGGCCAGCCAATGTATTGTGCAGAGTGTCACATGCCTACTGGCAGGGGAGCTGGGCATGTTTAGCCTGGAGAAGAGGAGGTTAAGGGCTGATATGATAGCCATGTTCAAATATATAAAAGGATGTCACATAGAGGAGGGAGAAAGGTTGTTTTCTGCTGCTCCAGAGAAGCGGACACGGAGCAATGGATCCAAACTACAAGAAAGAAGATTCCACCTAAACATTAGGAAGAACTTCCTGACAGTAAGAGCTGTTTGACAGTGGAATTTGCTGCCAAGGAGTGTGGTGGAGTCTCCTTCTTTGGAGGTCTTTAAGCAGAGGCTTGACAACCATATGTCAGGAGTGCTCTGATGGTGTTTCCTGCTTGGCAGGGGGTTGGACTCGATGGCCCTTGTGGTCTCTTCCAACTCTATGATTCTATGATTCTAGGGGCGGCCCAAGGCATTTTGCCACTCGAGGTGAAGAAGGAAATGCTGCCTCCCGTCTGGTGTTCAGAGGTAGACTTCAAGAAAGATGTTTATTAGCACATATTTATGCCTGGAAGTCTGCCATGGAGGGCATGCAGAATGTTCTGCCCCAACAGCATCTCCCGTCGCCCCTCCCATAGATTCCGTTTCAGTTTATTACGGTCATAGACCAGGATTTCTCCCATAGATACAGCATGCTTAGGACCAAAATAGCAATCAGTCACCTGTCCCAAGGTGAAAGACTTCTGGGGAAAGATTTATAATGAGTTGAAAAAAAATGTTGAAAAATACATTTATTAAGAAACCAGAGGCCTTTCTACTTGGAATAATAGGACTGGAATTGCCCCCAAAAATATGTTAGACTGTTTTTGTATGCCATTACAGCAGCAAGACTTTTATTAGCCAAAAGCTGGAAATTGCAAGAAATACCAACAATAGAAGAATGGCAGATGAAGATGTTGGTCTTTTTGGAGCTGGCTGACCTCACTGGAAGAATCTGTGACCAGAAAGAAGGGGAGATACAAGAGGATTGGAAGAAATTTAAAGAATATCTAGCTAAATATTGTGATATAAGATAAATAGAAAATTCTTGGAAGTAATAAATAGGCTTAGGGGTAGAATAAGAATATGTGGTAGTAAATATTAAGGATTAGAATATTAATAAAGGACAAGAGTAAATGAAAGGAGTTAATATTATTAGAAATATGAATTTGGAGAACTGTTATGCAGGTGATATAATGAAATTCAGTTAGAGGGGATTTGAGGAAGTCACTTATCAATGTAATGAGGACTAGGTATTTGAAGAAACAATTTTGTGTGTGTGTGTTTAGTGTATTGTAGTGTAATGTGTTTTTCTTTGTTGTGTGTTTTGTTATGTCATTTTAGTGATAAATGTTGAAAATCAATAAAACAAATTGGGGGGAAAAACAAAAACAAAATAGCAGTCAGTCATGGCTCCCAGTCTCCAGGGATGGATCTACACATGAGGGGGGGGGGGGGACATGCTATAAATAAGTCAGAAATTCAATTGTTATTTAGAAAAGAAAAAAACCCTATGTAAAAATTGCTTAGAAATTATTTTTGCTCTCTGGCGCCATCTAGCATTTTTGACTAACGTCCCAGGCTGCAGCCTCTCCAGCCGGCAGCCAAGGAGGTTCTGAGCTCCAGTCCCACAGTGGAGTTTGGGCCTGTCCATCAGGTCATGGAGGTCTGCCCTTGACCTCCTTCTTCTTCCCAGGACACCCCTCGCCCAAAACCCAAGACACTTTGTCCTGCCCCCTTGGACCTCTCCCCAGCACCTGGGCAAGGCCTCTTTGTGCTGGGGTAGCCATATTTCAAATTTGTTTTATAAAAAAATTGGCCAAAATTGTTGAGCTGTTTTTGCAAAATATCAGAAGAAGAAGAAGAAGAGGAGGGGAGGATAAAGAAGTCAAAAACTTCTTCTTCTTCTTCTTCTTCTTCTTCTTCTTCTTCTTCTTCTTCTTCTTCTTCTAAGGAAATTTGCCGAAATCTAGACTTCCGATATGGATTGCCATACGTCTGGATTTTCCCAGACATTTATTTTATTTTTTCCCCAAATTTTTTTTATTAGTTTTCACAATATTATAAACAAACAAACACACAAGACAAACAAACATAAATCATAGCCTTATTGAAAATTACACTTATTAACTTTGTTAAGTGACTTCCTCTCTTCCCCTTGGTTTCATGGCATGTCCTTTTAACGGTTTTCCAAATCCCAATTCTTATGAAATTTAACTTAAACATTAACATCCTTAAATCTTCACCTTATGGAATTAAACATATTAATTCATCACTTAACATAAATAAAATTCTAAGCCAATTAAGTATCTGCAAGCTGTTTTCAGTTAATTTAACTTAACAAATTTAGAAAGAAGTCCAAAACCACTACTTCCTCTTCCTCCTCCTCCTCTTCTTCTTCTCCTTCTTCTTCTCCTTCTTCTTCTCCTTCTTCTTCTCCTTCTTCTCCTCCTCCTTCTCCTCCTCCTTCTTCTTCTTTTAAGGAACTCTTTTAAGGAAATTTGCCAAAATCTAGACTTCCAACATGGCTTGCCATACGTCCGGATTTTCCTGGACATTTAAGTGATTTCTGCCCGGACACTGCTTCTGACTGCTGTGTTCCAGCTATGTCCGGGAAATTTCGGACTTATGGCAACCCTGTTTTGTGTAGACCTGAAAACCGCCTTTGATGCGTAGATGCCTGGCTCTTGTTTCATCGTAAGCAGCCCTGGGATTCCTTGTCTGGAACGGTTCTGTAGCTTGCTTTTCCCCTCCCTATTCTAAATATTAGCTAGTTTCTGACATTCAGTCAATTTATTCAGTTTTTTGGGGGGGTCTCTCCCCCCTCCCCAACTTATAGCAATAGGAAAGAGAAGATAGCAAAACAGAAGGCATTATGCAGTATCAATGCAGACGCGAGACATGAACGCAGCATAAATATTGTAGGAAGACTTGTACATATTTGGAAAAGAAAATGCTGCAGTAATTACTGTAGTATGTGTGCCTGACAGAAGTGCTCCCCCCCCCCTCCAAAAAAATATCCCCACCCTTGCTTTTTCTGGCATTGCAGATCCATCTTCGGAGCCAAGAGCAATCTGTTTTTTAAATCTCAAGGACTGGATCTCCTCACAGAGTGTACATTCTCTAATGGTGTCTTAATATAACTTACTGATAACTCTCTCTCTCTCTCTCTCTCTCTCTCTCTCTAAAAATAAAGGAAAATATGTTTGTGACATTATTTTTGCACAGGGGCGCTAACCCATATCTTGGGCGGGGGGTAAGAAGGGGCGGGTCTCAACTCTACCCACATTAAATCCATCATGTTGATTTTATTTTTTTGCATTGCAGAACAATATTGTTAGGCATTTTGTTTGTTTGTTTGTTTTCTTTTTAAAAAATATAAAATTGAAGTTTGCCTTGGGGGGGTGTTAATCTTAATACCCTTGTGAAATATACTCGATGGTGGATTTCATGCTCTTTATTCAGCTCATAGTGGTGAGGAGGAATGGAAGTTCCCCCAGAATGTCTGCCTTACATACATTATTTACACAATGGGCCCCACGTGATTGGCTAATTCCGGGATTCTCCTGTAGGCCAATCAGGATGCGGATTCCCTTCCACCTGGAGCTGGATTCGGTGGCTCCTGTGGACCAATCATATTGCTGCATTGTTCTAGGACCAATCAGACTGCTGCATTCTGAATCCTATTGTTCTAGGACCAATCAGACTGCTGCATTCTGAATCCTATTGTTCTAGGACCAATCAGACTGCTGCATTCTGAATCCTATTGTTCTAGGACCAATCAGACTGCTGCATTTTGGATCCTATTCAACTCAGTACATAACACCTTGCAGAGGTTCAGGGCAGAGAGGCGGAGGGAAGTAAGCTCCTGCAGGAGGAGTGCTGGCCTCCAGGCCAGGAGAGGCGAGTCACCTGAGGATCGGGGCCGCCCTATGCCTCGGGGCAGATAAAAGCCGGCCAGCCCCAGTCCCAGGTTGCGGGAGCAACATTGCTGGTTGCTAGTTCCTGCCTGAACCCTGTCCTGCTCTTCTGCCGGAGCTCCTGACCCGCCCTGGCTCCCGGCTTGCTTGCCTGTTCCTGACTTCACCCGACTCCCTGTCCTGCACCCAGCTCCAGCTACTACGGACTGCCTCCATGTTGCACCTTTGACCACAGACCGGACTTGGACCTCGCCTCTCGGGTAACCCACGGGACCATCACAGTGTTTGTCTTGCAACACAGCATCAGAAGAGTGACAACGAAATACTGTTTAGCCCCAAAGAGAGTAATAGCTGCTGCTTTTCCCTCCCAGCTCTGCTCAAGATCTCTTGCAGGGAAGATCCCGTCAGGTGTATTTGTCATCCCTGATGACGGAAGCTAAGCCAACATGTCTGGGGTGACTGCCCTGCTCCACGAGAAGGTGAGAAATTGAATTGTTATGACAAGCCAGCCGACAAGCCAGGAAGAGACGGAGGCCCTTTTCTCTGTTTTTCAGAGAATGGTGCTGGCCTGAGGTCAGACGGAGAGTTCATAAGTGTACCAGCCAAGCACGTACATAGATCAGCACAGGAAGACCAACATGAAAGCATTTTTTATTCCCAAACTGACCAAATGTTTTCTTTGCAAGGTCAAAGGAAAATGAAAAAGCCTCCCCATTGTCTTTTCCTTCACAAATCCTGGCTTAAGAGCACATTTAAGATATGAATAGGGGTGAGCCTGTGACCTGGCTCAGGAACTAAGTATTTGTCATTACAAAAGACTGGCCAGGCTCCCCAGGGTATCCAATCAAGTAAGCATTAACAGGTAACTTGCCAGACAGAAGGTAAACAACCCACTCAGATTATAAGGTAAACAAAGCACTCAGATTTCTGCTGCAGACCACCCTTTCTGTGATGTAGGTATGATGTTTCTGGGGGTGGTCTTGGACTCCAAGGCGGGCAATTTCAAAAGTCAATATAAGGGCTTGCACACCATTATTCTGGGTTCCTCCTCCCTCCTGCATGTGATGAGTGAGGACCCTGTTGCAACAGTTTAATACAGATCAGGCTTACTAGCTGCTTTGCTTCTCAATAATCTCTGGTTGGCCTCTGTTATTTTCTCCTACCAATAGGGAACCTACTTAAGGACTCTATATGAGCTCTTGGATACCCCATAAGGGAAGAAAGGGCAGATTTTTGATTACAACATGGGCATATTGTGGCTTTCCAGGAGCTCGGAAACCACCACCCTGGGCTTGCAGTTGTAGAATCACCGAGTTGTAGAGTGGGAAGGGACCCCAAAGGTCCTCTAGTCCAGCCCCCTGCGATGCAGGAATCTCAACCAAAGCATCCCTGACCGATGGCCATCCAGCCTCTGCTCAAAAACCTCCAAGGAAGGAGAGGCCACCACCTTCAGAGGAGATTTATACAGCCTGTAGTGGACTTCTGAGTATGGCTGGTCAACTGCCCTTGACCGGACAGGTCACTGGTGGTGCAAGGCTTAAGCTGGACTTTGTGGCGGCCTCATCACAGACCTTTGGGGAAAGCAGCCTGCAGACTGATGGAAACAGTAGCCATAGCCACTGCCGTCATAGAAGAATGTTGTATTAGTGCTTGCACGTTGATAGAATAATAATTCACAATAATAAGATTAGATTGTTGCATTGTATGCTCCTTGGTGCGGGACCTATCCTCTTAAATTTTGCAATGCACTTGCACACTGATGGAATAAATAACAAGAACTTGTTTCTCATAGCACGTTAGCTGTTGCCTCGCAGCATAGTGTTCATTAGTTCTATCTAGTGGCTGGGAAACCCAGCCAGATGGGCAGGGTACAAAGATGATGATGATGATGATGATGATGATGATGAATCATGCAACGTGAAGACAGGTAATGTCAACCCCGCCATGTGCAGACAGCTGTTGCACCTGAAGATCCACAGCAGCGAGCAGAGGAGGAATGACTGCTGGGAAGAGCGCAGAGAGGAGGAGAATTGCCCTGGTGCATCTGCAGCAGCACAACTGGACGCCTCCTTCTGCCCCAGCTGCAACAGCACATGTCTCTCCCCTATCGGTCTCTGCAGCCACTGCAGGCGCTGTAACTCTCCAGTGGTCGTCCTCTTCACCCTCAAAGGCACACTACTCCATTGTCTCCTGAGACAACAATAACGTGGTGCTCTGGGTCTCCTTCCAGAACCTGCAACCCTGTGTCTGTCCAGGCAGAATGTAAAAGAGCAAGCAGGCCCTTTGTTAAGGTAATAGCTTTCCATTCCCAGTTAAATGCACAAGGATGAGCTGAGCAGTGTTGCTCTCCAGGAAGAAGGTGGGCTTAGCGTTTCCCCCCAATACCCACACCTGAATGGAAGCCATGTGATCCTAAAGGTAAAGGTAAAGGGACCCCTGACCATTAAGTCCAGTCGTGGCCGACTCTGGGGTTGTGGCGCTCATCTCGTCAATCAGACTGCTGCATTCTGGGTCCTATTGTTCTAGGACCAATCAGACTGCTGCATTCTGGACCCTATTGTTCTAGGGCCAATCAGACTGCTGCATTCTGGGTCCTATTGTTCTAGGACCAATCAGACTGCTGCATTTTGGATCCTATTGTTCTAGGACCAACCAGACTGCTGCATTCTGAATCCTATTGTTCTAGGACCAATCAGACTGCTGCATTTTGGACCCTATTGTTCTAGGACCAATCAGACTGCTGCATTCTGGGTCCTATTGTTCTAGGACCAACCAGACTGCTGCATTCTGAATCCTATTGTTCTAGGACCAATCAGACTGCTGCATTTTGGACCCTATTGTTCTAGGGCCAATCAGACTGCTGCATTCTGGGTCCTATTGTTCTAGGACCAATCAGACTGCTGCATTCTGGGTCCTATTGTTCTAGGACCAATCAGACTGCTGCATTCTGGATCCTATTCAACTCAGTACATAACGGGGGGGGGGGGGGGGACCCCCAAAGGTACGCTTTCCAAGTTCCTTCCTAGACGCCCGGAAGAATACCAAACGTGTCGACACAAATCCCAAATCTGTTGACAAAGTAGGATCCCACAGTGCAAAGGATGGAAGGCGCAGCTCTGTGTCTCCAGCAGCTCTTTGCTGCGCCATCACAATGGCGGCATCCCTGGGGCCAGGCAGGCAGAGCTCTGCCAGTGGGGCGTGGGGGGAAAGCAGATTAAACCCTTTTCAGGAGAAGCGTTCTTTGCCGTCCCCTGTGACGCACCGAAGGAGAAGGCTGTTATCTTGGAAAGCAGCCTGGCTCTCCACCTGGGGTATTGATAGATCTGCACTCTTCCCCGCTACGTTCCAAGCCATTGTGAACCGACATGAGAATATTTGTTACGGTGATGGTGATGTGCCAGGTTTTTAAACAACTCCTTGAAGAAAAAGCGACAGGGGGTGGAGGGACACTGGGAAAAGGAGGAAGGGAGAAGCGAGTCTTCTGGGCTGTTTCTGAGATCCTCCTCATTTCAGAAAGGAAACGGTTGGTTCATTCTGCTTTGTTCAGGCTTCTGGTTCTGGGCTCCCCTGTTTAAAGGGGATATTGACAAGCTGGAAGGTGCGCAGAGGAGGGCGGCCAAGATGATCCAGGGTCTGGAAACCAAGCCTGATGAGGAAAGGTTGAAGGAGCTGGGTATGTTCCTGGAGAAGAGGAGACTGAGAGGAGATAGGATAACCACCTTCAAATATCTCAAGGGCTGTCACATGGAAGAGGGAGAAAGTTTGTTTTCTCCTGTTCTGGAGGGTAGGACTCGAACCCATGGCTTCAAGTGGCAAAAAAGGAGATTCTGACTAAAGATGCAGAAGAACTTTCTGGCAGTAAGAGATGTTCAACAATAAAACAAACTCCCTCAGAAGGTGGAAGACTCTCCTTCCTTGGAAGTTTTCAAACGGGTTAGATGGTCAACTATAAGGGATTCTTTAGTTGTGATTCCTGCATTGCAGGGGGTGGGACTCAATGACCTTTGGAGGTCTATGCAAGCCCATCTGAGGCCAAATATTTTGCTTCACACTCAGGAAGAGGCCTCAGTTTCAGGCCCTACAAAGATGCTTTTGAGAAAGTGCTGAAGAAAGTGCCGATGGCATCTGGCGCTGAAGATAATCCACGTGCCAAGCGTTCTACCTGGTTCCCTGGCTCAGTTCCCCCACCAGCACAGCACGTTCACACACACACACACCCCATAATTTCGTGGAATGAAGCAAGCGCTCCCGTCTCCTTGTCTGCTTTGGGTCTTGCGTCAGAAGTCCTTTTGGCAAATAACAATCATAACAAAAGGATTAGGGAAACTATTGAGCTTATTCAAACATATTCCGCAACGCGGCTCGCTGGAATGTACACACGGCCTTGCGGTTCCATTATCTCTCGGTCGTGGCTCATTCGGTCTCATCCGTAATAGGGTTAAATGCATTCTGCGTAATAGGCAGGGCAACAAAGTGTGAAGGAAGCCCCACCAGGCGGCGTCTGCTTTCGGGTCCCTTTCCAAGGCGACGCCGGAGCACTCGGGGGAAGGCGACGAAACCCACCTCATTGGCAAAGTTGCGCCGACATTGTAATTCCTGCATAACTAACAAGCCGCAGCTCCTGTAACTGAAAAGTGGTGATTTTCATGGAATGCTGCCCTTTTCATTACGGCATACATCTTTGATTTAATTTGACGTGGGACGCATCAACCTTGGTTTGGGAAGGCAAGGTTAAAGAGAACATGCAAGGCATGGAAATGAGGCCCTTCCCACAGAACGGGGCGGCTTTCTTTGGCACGGAATAAAATGCAAAAGGAGGAGGCCCTGCGGCTTAGCGGGAGAGGGCGGGTTTGGCACGCAGGAGGTTCCAGGTCCGGTCCTCCATGGAGACTCCGAGGGGCTGGGAGGCAGTAAAGGCAGCTCTGGGCAAGGCAATTCAAAGGGCCAGCTCAGCAGGTTCCTCCGCTTCTCCTTGTTGGCCTCCATCTGCCTGGAGAGACAATGGAGTCTGCCTCCGGGACACAAGCCTGGGCAGGGGGTCTGGAGGTCCTGGGCTGCCCAGATGACAGGAACCTCCCCCCGTGGCCTCACAGGTGTGGTCCAACGGAAAGCGGAGCAAGATGTTTGTCACCATGAAATATACTCAGAGTCGCAAAGTGATTTCATGCTCTTTATTCAGCTCATAGTGGTGAGGAGGAATGAATGAAAGTCCCCTCAAAGTATCTGCTTTATATACATTATTTACACGATGGGCTGCACATGATTGGCTAATTCCGGAATTCTACTGTAAGCCAATCAGGTTGTGGATTCACTTATATCTGGAGCATGATTGGGTGGTTCCTGCCAACCAATCGTACTGCTGCATTGTTCTAGGACCAATCAGACTGCTGCATTCTGAATCCTATTGTTCTAGGACCAATCAGACTGCTGCATTCTGAATCCTATTGTTCTAGGACCAATCAGACTGCTGCATTCTGAATCCTATTGTTCTAGGGCCAATCAGACTGCTGCATTTTGGATTCTATTCTTCTAGGACCAATCAGACTGCTGCAATTTGGATCCTATTGTTCTAGGACCAATCAGACTGCTGCAGTTTGGATCCTATTCAACTCAGTACATAACACACCAGCTTGGCTGCAGGAGTTGCTGGAAGGAGGCGCGCAAGGAACCAGCCTTAGGGACTCCATTCTGGATCTGTGTGGGGTTTGCTCCTGGGCCTTTTCTTCTCCCAAAGATGTCCTGATCAGAGTTTTCCCTCTCCTGGTTAGGTTCCCTCCCCAGGTGGTCGAGCCCCACCAGCCCCTCACATGCAGAAACTGCCTTCTTGACTGCTGGCCCCCTCTTGGTCTTTTCCGCTCAGTTTCCAGACCCAGCTGCAATGAAAGATGTCTCCCCATATCGGTCTCTCCAGCCACAGCTGTGCTGCAACTCTCCAACTCACCTGCACAGGCTTGCTCCAGATGCTGTGCAAATCACTCTGAGCACTTCAGAAATCACCACTTGCACGGTGCATGCCTTGAAATCTCATAGGACATTTCTTTCGGCTGCAGGTCGCCCTGCCCGTCCCCCCAAAAGCGCTTAGCTTAAAAGGTGTGTGTGTGTCGTTGTTCCCTAGGAAAGGCTCCTTTTCCTCCCAGGATGCTCACACTCCCAGGCAAACAGGGAGAGATACGCCGGCGCTTCTCTGTGGAGAAAGAGCAGAATTCTCCTGCTGAGGACACAACCCGTTTTTTCAAAAAGGGAAAGAGTGAGAAAGTTTTAGCTAAAGTTGAGCCACCATTCATCTCCCTTTGCGCCTCCGCACAGGTCAGGACAGGCATCGGGGAAGAACATGGGTTTTTTTTCCTCTTCCTTTTTGCAGAAGTCGCTTCGGCACGGCTTGTTCTTGATTTGAAAGCAGAAGAAAAGGGGGGAACAGCGCCCTGTTCTCGCAAAGGGCAATGTTTCTGAGGAGGAATCCAATCCCCTTCCTTTCGAGTGCTCTTTGGGGAAATGAAAATCATTTGACACGGAGACATTCCTAAAGAGGCGAAATTCTGCTCAAGCTTAAAAAGTGCTTCTTGACTCCTCGCTGTGGCGCCTTGCCTTGAAACGGCATTATCTCTTCCTTCCTCCTACCTGCCGTTCCCCTTTAAATGGGGTTTTCTCATTTGCTTGGGACAAAAGGCCCTTTGAGAGGAGATTTGTCCCTGCTCTGCGAGGCCAGCCCTCCCTCCTCCTGGCGCACGGAGGAAACTTCATTTTGGCTCACGCAGAGGAGATGCGCTCTGAGCAAGTTGTAGAGAGCGGTCATGGAGTCACAGGGGCATCTAGTCCAACCCCATGGCTGCAATGATATGGGGGGGGGGGGGAGAGAGAGAGAGATGGCAATCTGCCATGTAAGGACCGGGCTCCCAAATCCTTGCAGGCCTCCCAGAGCAGCCGTCTTCCAGGGTGGAGACACTGCTGGAATCAGAACTCGGAATGTGGGGTTCAAATCCTTGCTGAGCCCCGAGAACCCTGGCAAGTCACTTCCTCTCAGCCTCAGTTTCCCCGTCTGCAAAATGGGATCAGAGCATCTGAGCCTGGCTCCTGGGTCAGCACGGTGGTCCACCTGGTCCAGCCTCCTGTTCTTGTCTACACCAGACCCTCCAGCATTCCTCAGGTGAAAAGAGGGACGTTTCTCGCTCCCCACCAAATGACCCTCCATGACGCCCCCCCTTTTTTGCCACCCCCCCTGAACATTTCCACCATCACTTCACCAACGGGGCACCATCCTGAGAAAACCCCTTAATCCAGGTTTTATCTTATTCTTCATATATATATATAGTTTTTTAACATACCATTTTCAACAGTAATTAAACATACTTTTACATCTTATTCAAAAAAATTTAGACTTCCATCAGTCCTGTCTGAAAATTTTCCAGTCTAATCTCTTAGTATGCATTTCTTATTTTCCCTATTACATTTCAAACTCATAACCAATATCTCTATCTTTTTCTACCTTGTAACACTTCGTATATTCCTCCTTACAAAACTTCTTGTAGTCCTACTAGTGTAATTTGTTGATTACAATTGCTCTTCAAATAGTTCATATACTTCTTCCAATCTTCTGTAAATCTCTGGTCCTTCAGGTTTCGAATCCTTCCTGTCATTTTGTCCAATTCTGCATAGTCCATTAATTTCATCTGCCATTCTTCTTTCGTCAGAATTTCTTCTTCCATTTCTGGACTAACAATACTATTGTTGCATATAAGAACAGTGTGACATCTTGTCTATTAATGTCTTGGCCTATAATACCACGTAAAAATGCTTCTGGTTTTTTTAAGAATGTATATTTCAACAGGTTTTATCTTATGCTTGGGCAGATTTACAAAACGTAAAAACACACACACACACCAAGAAATAAATTCTGAATGGTGAGATTAGACGCAGATGCACACAGCGTTTAAGACAAAAGCAAACAGCGCAGGCTCCCCCTTTCTTCCTGCCCTCTGCCTGCTCCTGGAGCCGGCATGTCACAAAGGGATGGGCCCTGGCTGGGGCAGCCTCGCCTGCTCCCTGGGCTTGGCAGCGGTGGCACAGGGGGTGGGGTGGAAATAGGGACATTCCAGGATCAAATAAGAAGCTGAGAGCAAATAATTCCAGGGCTGTCCCTGAAAACCAGGACACTTCGAGGGCATGTGATGTGGGAATGTTCAGGGATGCAGGAGAGGATATATTGTTTGATTATAGCCTTTCCAACTTGTGTAAACAAGTTCACAATTTAGCAGAGTAACATTCCCCCTTCTAAACTCACAGCGGATGCGTTTGCTCAGGCTCGCTAAAGCCTCTATAATAACTGTTCTGGTATTTTCCCCTCATAAAAGATAAGACACGACACAGTCTTCTATAAAAGTATAAAAAAGGTTTACTCACTCACATTCTGTTCACAATCAGATCCCAGAAGGCAGACTTGGCTTAGAAAAGTAACATACACCTGGAAACTATCTCATAAGGAGACAGTCCCTTTGTCCTCTCTTGGCTGGAGGCCAAGAGAGCATCTTTGGCTAAGCAGATGTTGCTTCTTCAATGCATGTAGTCAAAGAGAGAGAGATGGCTGCCCTGCCCTGTGCTTTTGTCGTTACCTGCACAGGTGAGGCCACGCCCACCTCTTGTCACATGCAGAGGAAGTCTGTCCCAGCCCAGGAGGAAACAGGAAGTTTACCTGCTGGCTGGACAAACATTCCTCCCCAGGTGTAAACATGTTCACTCTAGGAATGTTGTACTTGACTGCTCCTGTGTTTCACATCCCACATGCAACACTGACTGGCAGCAGAGGCCGTCTCGCTATTTCAGGCAGGGGAGACTCTCAGCCCTGCCTGGAGATGCCAATGGGGGCTTGGCCTTCTGCATCCCTCACCACAAAGGGACCCTGCAGGATTCGCACTCGCATTTCCCAACTTTGGGACGGGGGGGATGCATTTGTGCGGGGGGGAGGCGAGGGAAGCTTCTCTTCTAAGCTGCTCCTCCTTTGACTTTTGTGCCTGCAGATGCGAATCTCCTTCTTCCCCGATTTTGATCATCCGTTTTTTTCAACGAGGTGTTCATTTAGGCCAGTTGCCATAGAAACCGGAGGAGCTCCGTGCCCTCCCTTGTTCCGTTTTGACGGGAAATGGCCGCCTCCATATCTTCTCGACATTTTCCAGTGAAAAGAGCCAGGCGGCTCGTCAAAAGGCCAGGACTGACACAAGGACCCCTGCGCAGAAGAGACTTTGCTGCGGATTATTCCGTGTGGATCAGTGGCCTTTGGGAGGGCAGGGGAGGTTGCAAAGAAACAAGTTGCTTCCAGTTGAATGAGGTTATTTTAAAAAATCATCTCAGGCTGCAGAGAAAGTTGTGCGTGTTCTGTAGCCAAAAAGGAAAGGAAGAAAAGTCAGGTACACAGGTGCACAGTTTGTGTCCACATATAAAATACACGAACAATACCATTTGCAAAACTAAGCTTATAAATGTCAGTATTCAACAGGCAGCCAAGGTGATATGTTAGATCTAACCCGAAAATGAAAATAAAACATTGTGCTTTTTTCCCATCGTACTCAGAGTAAAACCACTGAAGTCCATGGACTGGGCTACCTTAAGTTCATTCATATACTCTACTCTGAGAATAATGATTCAGTTGGAGAGGACCCATTATTCATGTGCTTTTTAGCTGCTGCTTTTATAAAAAGGGGGTTTCAAGTCAATAATTTGGTAGCCTTTAAATAACGATTACGTCGCTTATTATGAATTTCAGGAGGGAATCCAGCCTGCTTACGAATTCTTCAAGCCTCAGAAGATGAACCCCCTTCCTCCTAGGGACAGCTGTCCTGCCTCTGGCTTGTGGGCTTCCTGGAGGCATCTAGCTGGCCCTGGCAGGAGGAGGGAGACAGATCCTGCTCTCCATGGTCCCCCTTCCCTCATCAGGCAGGAGGCTTCTGGTGTCCTCATGCTCAGGGCAGAGAAAGACCATTGCCCGCAGGACAATGCCTGGGCCTCAACGTAAATCTTCTTCTTTGGTGATCACTTCATAGAATTTTAGAGTTGGAAGGGACCCTGAGGATCATCTAGTCCAACCCCCTGCAATGCAGGAATTTGCAGCTGTCCCATACGGGGATCGAACCTGGAACCTTGGCATTATCAGCACCACACTCTAACCAACTGAGCTACACTTGTAGCTGAGTAAGATTGTCTTCCATAAACGTGGTTTTAACAGTGAGTTCGTAGGTGACTATGGAGGCCAATTCTGAATTCACACGTCCTTCCACAGTGGGAACATTGGTTTCTGGGCAGGAGACAATTATCACCATTATCATAATGTATTATTTATACCCCGCCTATCTGGCTGGGTTTCTCCAGCCACTCTGGGTAGCTTCCAACAAAATATTAAAATACAATAGTCCATTAAACATTAAATGTTTCCCTAACCAGGGCTGCCTTCAGATGTCTTCTAAAAGTCTGGTACTTGTTTTTCTCTTGGACATCTGGTGGGAGGGCGTTCCACAGGGCGGGTGCCACTACCAAGAAGGCCCTATGTCTGGTTCACTGTAACTTGACTTGTCGCAGTGAGGGAACTGCCGGAAGGCCCTTGGAGCTGGACCTCAGTGTCCGGGCTGAGCAATGGGGGTGGAGATGCTCCTTCAGGTATACTGGACCGAGGCTGTTTAGGCCTTTAAAGGTCAGCACCAACTCTTAAAAATGGTGAGGGTTCGCCAAGCGTGCCTTCCTCTTAGCACATTTCTCCCTTGCATCCTGAGTTCAAGTGTCTTCAAAGCCCATGAGACCTTTGGTCAAGGCTGTTCTCCAACTGGAGCGCTCGCAGGCCAGTGTTTCCCAATTGTTGGTGTTTATACTACATTTTTAAAGATTTGCCTTGAGACAGTCTTTCAACCTCTTTTGTTGACCACCAGCATTACGCTTTCCATTTTTAAGTTCAGAATAGAGTGGTTGCTTTGGAAGACGATGATCAGGCATCCGCACAACATGACCAGTCCAACGAAGTTGATGTTGAAGAATCATTGCTTTGAGACGGGTGATCTTTGCTTCTTCCAGGACACTAGGATGGCATCTGCTGAGCTTGACCATCTGGTCAGCATCTCATGGAAACGGAGATGTCTCACATGGGCCCAAGGCCTGGACCAGTGTGGTAACTTGCATGCCTAGACATAGAACCATAGAGTTGGGAGGGAGCCCAAAGGGCATCTACTCCAGCCCCCTGCAAAGCACAGCTGGAAAGGCCTGGCTCAAATGAGCTGCCAGCTACGTGGAACATTGTATGGGGAGCTCTTTCTTAGATGTTTGGCGTCCGTTTTAGATGGTGTCCAGCATGAAGGATGCTGGGTGTGGAGAAAGTGGATAGTTACAGAAGAGGCAGCCACTGGATCAGACCAGGGGTCCATCCTGCCCAGCATCCTCTTCTCACAGGAGCCAACCAGAAGCCAATTGTTGGAAACCCACAAGTGGGATCTGAGCTTTCGGGTTTCCCCAGCAAACGGCATTCAGAAGCATTGACCGAGATGATTGGACGGAGGTTTTAGTTGAGATTCCTGCATCAGAACATGGCATTTTAGGGGATGAAGCTTAATATTTGCAAATTCCTTCAGCGAGGAGTCTTAAAATATATGTTTTTGGATGTGGGGAATGCAAAACTGCTATTTTTTGTGGTTGGACATCATTTAGCTTGGGGAATCTACATTTGATATAAAAGCACATAAACTGGTCTCAGAAAACCAAGGAATTGTCATTTTACCTTCTTGCAGTGTCAAGCAATGCTATAAAAGTGTCAGTTTCTCTGCATTAAGCATATCCTGCTAATCCTGCAACTT
Organism: Podarcis tiliguerta; assembly: GCF_965153285.1. NCBI lineage: Eukaryota > Metazoa > Chordata > Lepidosauria > Squamata > Lacertidae > Podarcis > Podarcis tiliguerta. The sequence goes on along the minus strand of NC_139534.1, from coordinate 133,763,966 downwards.
TACTTTGCAATCATAAATCAACATTAGGAAGTAATGGCATCAATTAATAAGAAATTTAAGCAACAAGTTCCCTCAAGTCACCCAGAGTGGCTGGGGCAACTCAGTCAAGTGGGTGGCATAGAAATATATTATTATTACAATTAACAGTTGTGATTTCTTGAACTGCAGGGGGTTGGACTAGGTGGCCCTCGGGGTCCCTTCCAAGGTAAAGGCAAAGGGACCCCTGACCATTAGGTCCAGTCGTGACCGACTCTGGGGTTGCAGCACTCATCTCGCTTTATTGGCCGAAGGAGCCGGCATACAGCTTCCGGGTCATGTGGCCAGCAGGACTAAGCCGCTTCTGGCGAACCAGAGCAGCGCACAGAAACACCGTTTACCTTCCCGCCGGAGCGGTACCTATTTATCTACTTGCACTTTGACATGCTTTCGAACTGCTAGGTTGGCAGGAGCAGGGACTGAGCAACAGGAGCTCACCCCGTCGCGGGGATTCAAACCGCCGACCTTCTGATCGGCAAGTCCTAGGCTCTGTGGTTTAACCCACAGCGCCACCCGCGTCCCTGGGGTCCCTTCCAAGCAGCTCTACAATTCTATGATTTTATGATTGCAACTATGGAGCATTGCTGCTTCCACTGTGAATCGAGCAGCATGGACAGAGAGAGGATGAGGAAATCCAAGATCAGTCGTGGTAAGCAGCAAACCAGCATCTCCGCCATCTGAATCCTCAAACATTGGCAGGTGCTTCTGGCTGGCGTGAGAGCAGCCCAAGCCCCTTGTTCCTGTTTGCTCAGCCGCTGCTGGTGCCTGCGAATGCTCAAGGGATCCCTCTCCATGCCAAGGTGGGTGGCGGGTTCTGGGCGCAGCTCATGCAGGCAGCTCATTAGCTGTGAGCGGCTCTCCTTTGGCCACCAGTTATATGCCAGCTCGCTCTTCCCCCGTCCAGGGTGCCAGGAGATGAGAGATGGAGGTTCCTCATTAACTGGCTTTCCTCTGGCAGAGAAGGCTGCGCCCTCCTTGCTGCCTCTTTCCTTTGCAAAGAGTTGCCTGGACCTCTCAGAGAAGGAATCGCAGCAGGCTCTCTCCGCGGCACTTCGGTAATAGGGACCCCACCAGGCTGCGGAATTTGTGCAAAGCGGCCTTTCAAAATGCCAACAGGAGGGAGAGGCAGCATCCTGCTTCACGGGGGCCTTTTGGTCCCCCCCCCCCCCAAGAGCCAGTATGGTGTAGTGGTTAAGAGCGGTAGTCATGTAATCTGGGGAACCGGGTTCGCGTCTCCGCTCCTCCACAAGCAGCTGCTGGGTGACCTTGGGCCAGTCACAGTCTCTCAGCCCCACTCACCTCACAGAGTGTTTGTTGTGGGGGAGGAAGGGAAAGGAGAATGTTAGCCGCTTTGAGACTCCTTAAAGGGAGTGAAAGGCGGGATAGCAAATCCAAACTCTTCTTCTTCTTCTTCTCCCCCCCCCCCCCCAGTGCCTAAAAGGATTGGAAACAGGCACTGAACGCAGGACCAGTTCCAGCTCCCCAAAAGGGAACCTGGTGGTTTTTTAGATTTGTAAGGGACGCGGGTGGTACTGTGGGTTAAACCACAGAGCCTAGGACTTGCCGATCAGAAGGTCGATGGTTCGAATCCCCGCAATGACGGGGTGAGCTCCCGTTGCTCGGTCCCTGCTCCTGCCCACCTAGCGGTTTGAAAGCACATCAAAGTGCACGTAGATAAATAGGTACCGCTCCGGCGGGAAGGTAAATGCCGTTTCCGTGCGCTCCTCTGGTTCGCCAGAAGCGGCTTAGTCACTGCAGAGAAGGCCCTGTTCTGGTATTGCAACCCTCCGGACCTCTCATGGAAGAGGCACACAAAGACGGGCCTCAGAGGATGCTCTCAGGGTCTGCGTTGGTTCAGGTGAGGAGAGGTGGTCCAGATGGAGCACAGCTGGGCCATCTGATGAAGCTGATGGAGGGCATCCCACACCACCAGTCAAAGGCAGCGATACTTTCAAATACCAGTTGCTGAAAATCACAGGTGGGAAGAGTTGGGATCTGCTTAGTTTCCCATAATGGGCAACTGTTCAGCCACTGTGAGAACAAGATGCCGGACTAGAGGGCCCTTGACCTGTCCCAGCAAGCTCTCCTTAGGTTCTTCCATGTTCATTCCCACTGCTGTGATTTCAGCTCCACTCCATCCTGCTCCCCGCAAGCCCAGTTCAGCGGCTGATGCAATGCCTGTCACGGCTGCGATTTTACCTACTAGGCTCTGGTGACATTTTTAGCGATGATTTCACAAGAAAGAAGCGCGGCCGATCAAGTCCAAAGCGGTTTGTGTTTCAAGGACCAGCGGATGAATAATGGATGGGCTGAAAGTCGGTCAGAGTTTATCAGAGCAATTCTGCATATTAAATGGAAATTAGCGGGTGGTGCTTGAGCACCCGAGATCCATCCTTCTTCAGGGCTCTCGTCTGCCCCAGAAACAGGGAGCCCCAAAGCCTCTGATCTCTGCTGTGATTTCCAGCATATCCTCATACGGCTGCCTTTCTGCTCAGCACAAGGCCCATAATTCTGCCTTAAATACCATGAAAAGGGAGCATTTGCCAGAATCCCTCTTGCCATCTACCTCTCAGATTAACAGGGACATCAGAGAGAGAGAAAGAGAGTCAGGCAGGTAGGTAGACAGGTAAGTACCATTTTTTGATGTAGCAGCAAAAATAAAAATAAAATAAAATACCTAATGCAATTCTCAGCTGCCTCACAGAAGTCCAGTATCCATGTCAAGGGAAGTCATAGTCCCACTCTCTTCTGCCTTGGTCAGACCACACCTGGAATACCATGTCCAGTTCTGGGTGTCACAGTTTAAGAAGGGGTGTTGACCAGCTGGAAGGGGTGCAGGATATGGTGACCAAGATGATGAAGGCTCTGGAAACCAAGTCTGATGAGGAACGCTTGAAGGAGTTGGGGGTTTTCAGCCTGGAAAAGAGAGAAGACTGATGGGTGACATGATGCTCATCTTCAAATATCTACAGGGCTGCCACATGGGATATGGAGCCAGCTTCCTTTTTTCGCTGCTGCTCCAGATTTTATAAACTTCCATCATGACGCTAAACTTGCCCCTCCGCAGTTGCCCAGCGGTGGCGATGACGGGGCCTGGGTGGTTTGGAAGAGAAGCCTTTGCCCCTCCCAGGGTGGTCTGCAGCCTTGTTACACCCCCCCTCACTCCTCAAACTTAATGGGAGGTGCCTTTGTCCAGAGAGCCCTCCGGCCACCTCTGGGTGCTGGGTCCCTGCTCCTGAGACTCTAAAAAGACTTTGCTGTGTTTGACTAAGAAATTGTGTGTGTGTGTGTGTGTGTGTGTGTGTAACAACCACACAACACCCGCCTTTTCCTTCCTGAATGAGAAAACTCTGCCCTCATTTGTAATAGGCTTTTTAAAAAAACCAACAGCAAGCCGCGATAACGCACAGCGCTCTCCATCTTCAAAGTGTTTCGCAAGCGTGAACAAATTAGTTCTTCTAACACCCCTCTGAGGAAGAAAATGTCACTCATTTCTTCTTCTCTGTCTCCTTTCCTTGCAGATGGAGAAACGGAAGAAGGCGGATGTTGTCCTTTATCCTGCACCTCCGGAGAGAGGAGGCACTACTATTTTCCCCATCTGTTTGTTTATTTATTTATTTTATATCTTGCCTTTTCTGCGATGAGGATGGCCTTCCGGAGTGGCTATGCTCTGCCCTTGCGGCTGGAGGCTGTAAATGCTCCTGAAATCTCAGCTCTGGAGACCACAGGAGGCTAGAGGGCTGTTCTTGGGCTTGGGCCCTGCTTGTGGGTTCCCCCACATGCCCGCCGGATCCCAGACCTGAGTGTTTCTGGCACAGCTGGGTTCTCATTGCTGCAAATCCCTCCGAGGCAGGTAGGCGAAAGCAGCGGTGCTGCTCCACCTCTCGCTCCCTGTAAAGAGCTTATGCAGCCAGAGATACGATAACAGGGAACAAATTGGCCGGTGTAAGTAAACTGCCTGCGCTTTGTTGCCGAGGCCTTTGAGAGCGAGCGAGACAACAAAGGGCTGCCGGAGATAAGCATTAATCTGTCCTCCGTGCATGCCAAGTGTGTGTGTGCATGTGTGGATGTTCCTTAACCCACATCGGAGACCTTGGCCGCTGCCTCCAGGCTCAGCTGAAGTAACCGATTCAACATCCAGGTTCATCCGGGTGGGAGGAGACCTTACTCACCTGCGGAAGGACCTGGGTCCAGGCAGGAACGGGTGGAGAACTCTGGCACATCTGTGTTTGGGTTCATGTACTGTTTCAGGAAGTTGGATTCATGATAACATTTCTCTCCCGTCCTTCTGTCAGGGATGTTTAGTCAAGATTCCTGCAGGGAGTGAACTAGATGACTCTCGGGGTTCCTTCTAACTCCACAAGTCTATGATTCTATGGTTCTGGAAGCGACTAGGCCCCAGTGGGACACAAGGTTTAGGTTCTTCACCCGCTTAGGAAAATGAATGAGCCTTCCTTGTTGTTGTTTAGTCGTGTCCGACTCTTGGTGACCCCATGGACCAGAGCACCAAGAATACTGTCCCACCATCTCGTCCTCTGTCATCCTCTTCTCCTTGTGCCCTCCATCTTTCCCAACATCAGGGTCTTTTCCAGGGGGTCTTCTCTTCTCATGAGGTGGCCAAAGTCTTGGAGCCTCAGCTTCAGGATCTGTCCTTCCAGTGAGCACTCAGGGCTGATTTCCTGCTTTGCCATGGCGAAGGGGCTTGAATAAATCAGAGAAGCTATGAGCTATGCCGTGCAGGGCCACCCAAGACGGACAGGTCATCGTGGAGAGTTTTGACCAAACGTGATCCACCTGGAGCAGGAACCGGCAAGCCACTCCAGTATCCCTGCCAAGAAAACTCCATGGACAAAGACAACAGAGCCTTCCTTAGATGGCCCAGATTTGGGAAAGTGCTGTAAGGATGGTGGAGGAGAATTGCAAAAGAGTCTGAGCTAAGGTGAGTTGGGGAGGAATCATAGAATCATAGAATCATAGAATCATAGAGTTGGAAGAGACCACAAGGGTCATCGAGTCCAACCCCCTGCCAAGCAGGAAACACCAGCAGAGCACTCCTGACATATGGTTGTCAAGCCTCTGCTTAAAGACCTCCAAAGAAGGAGACTCCACCACACTCCTTGGCAGCAAATTCCACTGTCGAACAGCTCTTACTGTCAGGAAGTTCTTCCTAATGTTTAGGTGGAATCTTCTTTCTTGTAGTTTGGATCCATTGCTCCGTGTCCGCTTCTCTGGAGCAGCAGAAAACAACGTAGGAGAACGTAGAAGAGGAGGCATGAAGGACTTGTGGTTGATGGAGGCAGGGAGAGGGTGCCGATTCCAATGACGCGAGAGGCAGATTGTGAGGGTAGGAAGACTTGGGGGTGGTGGGGTGGGAGAGGGGCAAAGGCTGACAAGGGCTTCTGGGATGCAGAAGGTCCCAAGTTTGGCTCTCAGCTAAGAACGACTGACTTGAGGGGGTCAGCTCCTGCCTTCAAAGGCAAGCATGAGCGACTTCCGGATAGCACAGTTGTAAAACTCCTATCCCATGGAATTTGGCCTGCCTAGGTTCCACATTTAGTAATAATAATAATAATAATAATAATAATAATAATAATAATAATAATTTATTATTTGTACCCTGCCCATCTGGCTGGGTTTCCCCAGCCACTCTGGGCGGCTTCCAACAAAGATTAAAAATACATCAAAATGTCACACATTAAAAACTTCCCTGAACAGGGCTGCCTTCAGATGTTTTCTAAATGTCAGGTAGTTATTTTTCTCTTTGACATCTGGTGGGAGGGCGTTCCACAGGGAGGGCGCCACTACCAAGAAGGCCCTCTGCCTGGTTCCCTGTAACTTGGCTTCTCGCAGTGAGGGAACCGCCAGAAGGCCCTCGGCGCTGGACCTCAGTGTCCGGGCAGAACGATGGGGGTGGAGACACTTCTCCAGGTATACTGGACCGAGTCCGTTTAGGGTTTTAAAGGTCAGCACCAACACTCTGAATTGTGCTCAGAAATGTACTGAGAGCCAATAATGGTCTTTCAAGATCGGTGTTATCTGGTCCCAGCAGCCGCCCCCAGTCACCAGTCTAGCTGCCGCATTCTGGATTAGTTGTAGTTTCCGGGTCACCTTCAAAGGTAGCCCCACGTAGTGCGCACTGCAGTAGTCCAAGCGGGAGAGAACTGGAGCATGCACCACTCTGGCGAGACAGTCCGTGGGCAGGGAGGGTTTACCGAACTGGCTTCCCAAAGCAGGTCTGAATCCCCTTTGGATCCTGAAGTGCAGGCAAGGAACTTGCAGTGCAAGCCCAGAGCTCGTGCTGCTCCCAGAAATATCTCCCTCTGCTGCAGACAGAAAGAGGAATGACCTCCTTTTTTAGAACAGAGGCGAAACCTCAGCCAGACAGAACCTTCTTCTCTCTCTGTCTCTCTCCCTGATCTCCCTCCCTCCTTCTGTTGACAGAGAAAGAAGGGCATCCCCAGCCCAGCTGGGACTTGAATAGCATGTCAACACTAGGAAGGAGGGCATGCAGACCTGCCCCCCCCTTCAGGGGCATGAGAAGAGCCTTCTGGACCAGGCCACTTGCCCATCGAGTCCAGCATCCTGTTGTCCCAGTGGCCAACCAGAGGCCCCAGTGGGAAACCCACGGGCAGGAGCTGAGCCCCAGAGCAGTTCTCCTCTCCTGTGGGTTTCTGCTAACGCCAAGCACCGCTGCCTCCAACCACAGAGCACAGCCACCAGCTGCCGCCTCTTCTGTGCAAAGAAAGTGTTCTCAGCCACGCACTCACTCTGCGCCCTCCCCCCTGCATTGCTTTGCTGGCTGCCTTAATGCAGGTCCAGGGCAAGGAGGGTCTGATCTGCTGCAACGGTTTGAATTCCCAGCTGCGTTTGCCCGCAGAGCTTTGCTGCCACCTGCCGGGGAGAGGCCAGGATGCCAAGCCAGCCGCTGGGGCCAGAGGGAGATCTGTGGAAGGAGATTCCTCCTCCATCACCCGTGCGTCTCCCTTGGCCTCCTTCTCCCCATCTTGAACCCACATCCTTGCAGGACTTCACAGGGAGGCTGAGAATGAGGGTTTGAGTTGCACTGAGTGATCCCAGCTCAGGAACTGGGGAGCTCCCACTTTCGTTTGCCCTGCCGCCTCCCCCTAGGAAAGCCAGAGAGAGCCAGTGGGAGGCAGGTCCCTCCAGGTATCAACTCCACAGGGCTGTCAGGTTTGGGAGAGGGCCATGGGGGGCTCAAAGCCAGGGGGGCCTGTCAGGTGTGCGTGCAGGAGCCAGGCCCTGTGACCAGTAGGGCTTCGCAGGACTGGGGCCTTCCTAAGTTTGTTCTGGAGAGGCAAGGCATGGCCGCACAGTTGAGGCTGCTTGGTAACTCACAGCACCTGGTGGCAAGAGCTGGGAAGGGATATAAGGTCAGCATTTCCCTTCGGCTCTTTGGCACAGCAACACGTTCCCTGCCTTGGGCTTTTTGCTTCTTGATCCTCGGACCCCTGACTTCGTGACTCCCTGCTTCTTGATCCTCGGACCCCTGACTTCGTGACTCCCTGCTTCTTGATCCTCGGACCCCTGACTCCTTGACTCTTTGATTTCTTGATCCTCAAACCCCTGACTCCTTGACTCCTTGCTTCTTGATCCTTGAACCTCGACTTCTTGACTCCCGGCTCTCTGACCCTCGGACTCTTGGCTTCCTGGCTTCTGGACCCCTGTTCCTGCTCCCACCCCGCCATCTTGCCCCCGGTCCTGACGTCCCCTGCCAGGACTTCGATCGCCCGTGAACCGGACCGTGACAGGGCCCTGGTCTGCCTCCATGGTCAGAGGTAGCCATGCTTCTGAACACCAGAAGCTTTCCTATTAGGCATAACAGGAATGGATATACCAGGACCACAAAAGGACGTAGTATTTAAGTACGCAACTACAGCCGCCCGAATATTGCTAGCACAACATTGGAAAGAAGGAGGTGTCCCAGCTAAAGAAGTTTGGCAAGTTAAATTAATGGAATATGCTGAAATGGCAAAATTGACATTGAAACTAAGAGGACAACAATGAATTTAAAGAAGATTGGAAGGACTTTATTGCATATATACAGAGGCGATGTATACATTGGCAGGATGGTAGAAATACTTGTAATGATATTATGAATGGACAATAAGTAATTTCAATGATTTTTTAAAATTTAAAATGGACATGCGGTATGATGATAAACAATGGCACCAGGGAAGGGACTAGGGGGAAGTCAATTGTTTTCTGTTTTCTTTATGCTATGTACTATTGTTGTTTTTTATTTTTGTCATTTTTGGAAAATTAATAAAATATTATATATAAAATAGAAGAGGTAGCAATGCTTCTGAACACCAGTTGCTGGGAGCCGCAGAATTGGAGAGGGCTCTTAGGCTCGGATCCTGCTTGTGGGTTCCCCACGGAAGCATCTGGTCAAGTACTGACAGAACAGGATGCTTGAATCCTGCATTGCTACCTGCCTGGCAGCTCCAGAGTGGATGCCAGGAACCAAAGCAGCCCCAACCATCCACAGCCAGCCACTTAGCCACAGTGCCCCTAATAATAATTTAAAAACTTCCCTAAACAGGGCTGCCTTCAGATGTCTTCTAAAAGTCAGATTGTTTTATTTCCTTGACATCTGATGGGAGGGCGTTCCACAGGGTGGGTGCCACCACCAAGAAGGCCCTCTGCCAGGCCCATCTCTCTCCTTCCCCAGTAGTCTGGCTTGACCTGGTTTGGGAAGGCAGGCAGGGTCAAGACTGCCAGCTGGTCCTCTCAGCCCCTCTCCAGGAATATTAGGCACAGAGCAAGTGGCAAGTGAAGCCCCTGATCTTGCCTTGACAGCAGCAGCAGCAGAAACTTTTTAAGAAACAAAAATCCATCACGAATTCTATAGGCTTCAGCACCCTGCTGCCACATTGCTGCCTTCAGAACCTCGGAAAACAGTGTGACGACAATCTAGTGCAAATATAGTATATAATATAGAGAAATCTGGTTTTGTTTCTTGCCCAAAGGAGGCCCTTTAGAGTAGAAATACACATCAAGATGGTAAAGGACTGAACAACAACAACAAAAAAGAATCTTATGTTAAGTAATCTGGGTTTATACTTGCTTTCCCTTTTTTATAGTGACTCATCAAAAACCCTTACAATGAAATTTGGCCTTTGAAGCATCTCTTAACATATTATAATTTATATTTACTAGTTGTCCTACAAAATAATTTGTCTAGGTTATGCACGTCATTTATCATTTGCAACAAAGGGTTATATGAATGATAAATGACGTACGTAACCTAGCCAAATTATTTTATGGGACAGCAAATGAATGTAAATAGTAATATTATAGATACACTAAATATGGGCCTTTGAAGTGTATCTATAATATTATTATGATAGTTTTGTATGTTTCCAATCATTGCTTGCAATTGTCCCTGCTGCTCATTATGGAACACAGCGTGAGAAAAATCCCTGAGGCGTGTTTGAAAATGCCCCTCTCCACAGGGACCCGGTGGGGCTGAGACGCTCCTTTGAGTCCATCGCTGCCCATCCCAGCATCAACTGGTCCACCCAGGAGGCCACATTAAGCACATTAAGAGATGGAGAGGAAGAGCCACGCTGTGGCAGAGCAGCTCCTTTGCAGGCAGGCAGGACCAGGCTCATTCTCTGGAAGATCTCCCAGCAGGGCTGGAAGAGACCTGTCTGGTCTGAAATCCCTCTACCAGTAAGCGTGGACCAGCGGGCCCCCCTGCACCCCCACCTACGGCTCACTTGGTGGACTGATGTAGATAGATATGGGGTGGTTTTTTATTGTATTTTTAGACACACCGCAGACCACCTGTATGTATAGGTGCTAGACTGGTCTAAGGGCTCATCCCCTGAGAAAACCCACACTTCACTGCAAACTGGAGCAAAAGTGCATTTGTTTTTCTGCGTGTTGATGTTTGCTCCAATTCAGTGCTAAACAGGTCTTCCTGGGGAACGTAGTGCTGCAGATGGAAAAGCGCTCTCCACGTGGGCCAGAGCTTTCCAAACTGTGCGTCACAACATGTTCGTGCTTTGGCGTCTAGGTGTGTCGTGTGAACGCTCCCCAAGCTTCTCCCAGGGCTGGACAAGGGTAGTTTAACCTCTGGTTTTCTAGTAAAACTGAATGGCTGTGTCACGAAATGATGCATGTCTAAAAAGTGTGTTGCCAACATGGAAAGTTTGTAAAGCTTCGATGTGGGCTATGCACTGCGTTCTGTTGAGGCAGCCATGCTTCCGAATGCCAGTTGCTGGAAACCACAGGAGGGAAAAGGACTCTTGAGCCCAGATCTTGTTTGCTGGATTCCTGGCACCTGGGTTGGCCACTGTGATAACAGGATACTGGACTAGATGGATCATAGGCCTGATCCAGAAGGCTCCCAAATATGCTAGACAAATTCATGGAGAAGGGAGGTCAGTCAGTGGCTACTAGATAAAGGGACCCCTGACAGTTAAGTCCAGTCGCAAACGACTTTGGGGTTGCAGCGCTCATCTCCCTTTACAGGTTGAGGGAGCTGGTGTTTGTCCGCTCCAATTTTTCCAGGTCATGTGGCCAGCATGACTAAGCCGCTTCTGGCGAAACCAGAGCAGCGCACAGAAACGCCGTTTACCTTCCCACTGGAGTGGTACCTACTTATCTACTTGCACTTTGACGTGCTTTCGAACTGCTAGGTTGGCAGGAGCAGGGACCGAGCAATGGGAGCTCACCCTCTCATGGGGATTCGAACCGCTGACCTTCTGATCGGCAAATCCTAGGCTCAGTGGTTTAACCCACAGCGCCACCCGCGTCCCTAGTGGCTACGAGTCACAACTAAATAGAACCTCCATTATCAGGAGCAGCATATCTGGTTGATGCCGGGGACTGAGACATGTTCTGCATGCAGAAGGGGCCCAGGCTCAGCCCTTGATCTCCATAGGCCAGGACCCCCGATGAGGCAGCCTCCTGACATTTTAAGACTACAACTCCCAGCAGCCTCAGCATCACGTGGGTGTGCAATGCAGGGAGGGGGTAGCAGCATGGCTCAGAGCTGTCCTCCAAAGCACCTGAAGGGCACTAAGTCTGGGGAGGTAAGGCTGGAGTAGACGATTGTGGCCTCATCTGTATAAAGGCAGAGTCATGAATCCATTGTTTAGGTTCAGCTGGCTACAGCTATGGGTGCTGTCTGTTCTTCTGAGGGGGCAGCCTTCCTCTCTGCGGCAGCAAGGGGCTGTGGAAGGACTGGTTGCTATTTGTTTTTAGGACGACCTTGATTATATTCCCTTTGATGTGTATTTCGAGCCTCCCTTCGGACCAGCTCAGCATCACAGGGCCACTCGGATTGTTTGCTCCAGCGGAAAAGCATCTCCTCCCCTCGCGCTGCAGAGACGCAATAGGAACAAGATGTGGCAGCACAGCTGCCGGACATTTATCTGAATGCCAGGCCCCAGAGAAGCCGGCGCTTGGGGGGCTCCTTTTATAGCTCAAGTGAAAACGCTCCACTCGCGTGTGCGTGGGCTTCCGTTTAAAAATGGGGCAGGGCAGATTCAACGGCAAAACGAGAGGCAGTATTTTAATCTGGGCCCTTAAAGCATGTCTCTGCTAATGCTGGTACTCACATTTATTCAACTCGTCCAGCTATTTTACTCTTTTTACACACACTGCTAGCAAGAAGACAAATGAGTTTGGGAAATCAGAGGGGTGCACGGGGTTGGACTAGATGACCCTTAGGATCCCTTCCAACTCTACAATTCTATGATAAAAGGCGTGAGCTCCAGAATGTTGGGGGATGAACATCATCCAGGAAGTTCCCTAACTTTTCAAGGATTTAAGTCACTTGTGTCATTCATTTAGAGAGGTGTGCAAAAAAAGGGTAACAGACCCCTGGATTGTTAAATTCAGTCTAATTCAACTATGGGGTGCAGCCCTCAACTTGCCTTTCGGGCTGAGGGAGCCGGTGTTTGTCCATAGGCAGCTTTTCCGGGTCATGTCGCCAGCAGGACTAAACCGCTTCTGCAGCAATGGGACACCGTGACGAATGACAGAGTGCACGGAAATGCTGATTAATTTCCTGCCGCAGTGGTACCTATTTATCTAGTCACACTGGTGGGCTTTTGAACTGCTAGGTTGGCAGAAGCTGGGACAGAGCAACGGGAGCTCACCCTGTCATGCGGATTCAAACCGCTGACTCTCCTATCAGCAAGCCCATGAGGCTCAGTGGTTTAGAGCACAGCGCCACCCGTTCCCTCTGCTGTGCAAAAACAAACACATGCATGCAAAACTGAGTGGTGCAGCAGTTAAGAGAGTGTCAGACTAAGACCTGATAGAGACCAGGGTTCCCCACTTGGACATGAAGCTCACTCAGTGACCTTCGGCCAGCCACTGCGTCTCTCAGCCTAGCCTAACTCCCAGGATTGCTGTGGGAATAAAATGGGGAGTATCACGTATGCCACCTTGAGCACCTTGAAGGAAAAGTATAAACGCCATATGTCTACTGTTAATTATTAGGTTTTGGGGCAGGGGGAGATACACCATTTTCGAGCTGCTCCAGTTCATTTGAGACGCCTCGGAGGGAGACTCTGGCAGCCACCCCCAAAGACCACAAGGTACAGTTACAAGTTTCCTACATGTCTGTTATTTTATTACTTGGAAACGACTTCCCAGGTAGGACCGAGGCATCTAGTCAACTGCAAAGACAACATTCACTCAACAACTGAGAACAGCAAACATGCTTCAGTTACTGCGCCTTGGGTCATGAACTAGTCTTTCGTGTCCAAAGTCACTTCTGCAGTAACTCAGACCTAAACCTAGTTTCTGCAAGCTGCCTTTCGGAGTGCTGCCTGGTCGCGTCAGGAAAGGCCCCCTCGTTCTTCAGAGCTGGAATGCATTCAGGTCAGCTGCCTTGGCCACGACTGCGCCAGGGGGAAAAGGAGGCGGGTGCAACTGTCCCCCCCAAGGAGCGCTGTTTGTTTAAGTCAGAAACCAGGAATGTCCTTCCTCAAGCCAATGGCAGGCTGCAAATGGAATGACCTCCTTCTTTGCACTTTCCCTCTCGGGGGCAATGTGCCAACAGTTTAAAATATATATTTTTTAAAAAAATCTCCCACACCAACTAGGGCTTCAAAAGTTGTGGTTCAGGCAGAGAAATGTTATGGGATGCAACTGAGACGTCTTCTGTGGCAAAGGAGAAGCAAGCAGGCGCCCACACCTGCCGATGCCTCCATCTGCCCTCCCCAACTGCCCACCTGGGGCCCACCTCAGTGTTTTGGACTCTTATCATCCCCTGCCATCAAAGCAGTGCTGGCGGGGGATGATGGGAGTTCAAAACACCCGGAAGGCCCCAGGTGGGCCAAGGCTGGATACCTCTGGGGATACAGGAGTGGGGAAGAGGGTTGCTTACTGACCAGGAACTGACTCTGAAAACCTTATCTCCCCCCCCCCCAAAGCCTGCCATATTTTTAATGCATGAAAACACAACGCAAAAGGAAAACAACAACAGCAACAACGGGGCAGAGGGCTTCTTGAACACGGCATGAAGCCGGAGATCCAAGGCAGACAACTAGGAACTGGGGCAGTCCAAGGCCCACTGAAAGTGGAACTTACTGAAAGCTTTAAAAGGTTTAAAAACAGCATTACTCTAAAGAACCAGCCTTGGCTGACCTGGGAACGAGCACCTTCAGCCGAAACACACATTTGGAAACCCAAGCTCTCAATCGTTTCACCATATATTTGAATGGTACTGAGGTTGCAGCCCACCTTATATCAGGCCATGACCAAGTGCCGGGTTCAAGGCTCTAAAGGGAGTTGGAGGCAATGGCAAGCCACTTTCAGAGACAGGCAGGACCTGGCTAAACAGAGCGGCTGTAAGCCGGTCTCAATGTTTCCCAAATGCATCGTTGGTCCTTTACAAGCACCATGCACCCTAAGATTTGGGAGAGATGCCTCAGGTTTTTTAGAAGCCGACTAGAGCCGAGCACAGAGCTTTCATGTGTTCATCTAGATAAAACGAAACACCTATAAGGAAAAACTGCCTGGGATGGCTAAAAGCCGCCTAATCTTGAGCATGAAATGCCTTTAGTCTGCTCTGTGAGAAAACAATGAGGAAGTAAATACACTCAGGCTGTACTTAAAAGGGCAGAAAGCAAGCTGCTGGCCCCAAGGTGGAAAGCCTTCAAGAGGAGAATGGTGTGCGCTGTAGAAAAAGAGCAAGTGGCCGAAGAGGAAGAGAGAGACATAGAAATGCTAACTGCATTCACAGTGTCACTGGCCTTTGTGGTCTGCCACAGGAAGCTGCTCAAAGAGTCAAAGCCTCTTCTAGAATACTGTGAGGAGTAATAAACTTTCAGTTGAGGATAGAGATAGAAAAAAGGCACCGGGGCAGAGAAATCAAGGACTGAGCAAAGCCCTCAGAAAAACCTGCTAGAGTTCCCATCCTTAATTTTGCAATCTACTTACAAGTATTAGTTTGCAAGAACAAGTTAGAAGGTGACCAAACAGCTGACTTCACAACCTGCCTTTCCCCCTTGCATACGATTCGCATCCTTTAGCCTCAAAGTCAACAAAGTTTGGGACACGGCATCTCCCAACTCCTTCATGGGTTATAAAAGCAGGAGGAACAAGGGGGTGGGGGGACGGTCACATAAAACACCCAGAGGCCAAGCAGAGGGCCAAAACTAACAAGCCAAGACAACCAATGTTACGTTAGGCTGGGGGACAAAGGACTGTTTTTGGGGTGCCCAGAGGGTTTGGGGCTCCTTCCCGGTTGGAGAGCAGACCCCACCCAGGTCATCAATAAACGGCTTTGGCAGCACCCCTCGGTGGTTGTGCTGGGGGCAGCTGGCCAAGAGACGCCGGCCCAAAGAGGAGGCCCCTTCCTGAGCATGCGAAATTAGCTACATCCTTCGAATCTCCCTGCTTATTTCAGAGGCCTGTTTCAGACACAGCTGCAGATTCCTTTTTTGCATTCTGAAGAGCGGAGCTACTTTGAGAGGACTACCCTCTTGTTAGCACTGGAGGAGGAGAGCAGACGGCACGTCTGAAGACTCCTCTTCCCGGACTGCCTCTGCATGACGAGGAAGGAATGCGTACACAGAGAAGCCTCATCGGGGACAGTTCAGGGAAACTTCCTCCAGCACTGCAGGCTGGCCATCAGAAACAACTCATGTGGATACCAACAGAAAGCCGTGTGTGTAACTTGCCCTTCTGCACTGCCCGGCCCAGCCCAAGGCTGCCACCTCCATTGCTTCACATATCAAACTTTATCAAAGACTGGCTAAATCAAAATGTGGTTGCACATTCCCCCTTCCCGCACTTCAAACTGCTCCATGTCTGTTCTCTTGAAGGAGAGGAAAAGGAGGACTCCCTCTCCCTCCGCTTTGAATGTCAAGTAGTAACTCAGGAAATCCAGAAAGGGAGCCAGCTGGAATTAGTAGCTACGACTGCTCTGCTCCAGCGCGGGCAACGGGGTTTGCAGTACGCTGCCTCAGTGCATTCGGTGGTTCTCTGGGCTCCACCTCGGCATCGGAAAGATCACCTTCCTCCAGTCCTTCACCCGCTTTTTGCAAGAGCTGAGTAGCCTCCGGTGGCTTTTCTGAAAAGAAAATATACTTTTACCTCTGGGCAAAGATGACCTGCTCAGGCCTACAGGGGATCCAAGCTTGGAGCTTTGCCCAAGTACTGGGACTTCCATTTTTCAAAACCACAAAGAAACACCAGGAATTTCTGTTTCATTAATGGACCTGTCTTTTTACCAGCAACCTTAAGCAAAATGCACTAAAATTAATCACAGACATAAAAAGAAGCATTGAGGTCGCTTTCTTTTTGTTTTTGGAGCACTTTAAAAGCTTTGAAACCATTCTACAAGCCTTGGCAGAGTGAAACTAGTGTCCCAGACAAATGAATGCCTAGACACGTCCATGGAAGGACAGCCCACCAGCTCCTGAGGCTGTCTCTGATCTTCCATTGTTTGTCCCACAGCTCTAAACTATGAGGCAGTTTCTCCAAACAGCTCAGCCAAAATCTGCTTGCCTCAAATGTCCACCTACTGATTCCAGCCCTGGCCATTGGCACAGGGCAACTAAGGAACCAAGCCATTATCCAGCAGCAATTATTACATCCATTTTGTAACTATGATTCTCATGCTGTGTATTTGGATCATGGGGTGTGTTTGAGTAAGGCCACTATCAAGAAAAGGGTTCTTTCGCTTAGACCTCTGAAATGTTCTTTCTCGGTAACTGGGATGAGCTCATCAGTCGGGAGCACCTTTGTCAACTTGCGCTACTGTGCTCCAAGACGGGAGACTGGGCCTGCCAAATGAGAATTGGCTTCAGCTCTGAGAATGTGAGTAAGCCTGAGTCCAGAAGCTTCTGGCTTCTCTAAGCCTTCTGATGGGCTCAGGGGGGCGCCCCCTAGTTGCTTCTTCTACCTGTTTCTACCTGGGATACAGTATTTCCTGTGCTATGGAGCATCAGCTTTTGGGTCCTTGCTCTCTGCTGCTGTTCTTCAGATCCCCGGATGTTCTGGGACTACAACTTGCATCATCCTTAGTCAGGGATGACAGGAGTTGCCGTCCAACCTCAGTTTGCAACTCAAGACACGCAATAGGGCTTACTTTGATAATGGTGCTGCAGCGGTCTGTGCTTTTTGGAAGGGCAAATACAGTCTGCCAGAAATACCATTATCTGGAAAAGAAAAATTCTTTGTTTTAACACTGTATTATTGCTTCGTGTGTGAAGTGAGATGTGACTGTCAAAGTTTCCAAGACATACGAAAACATCTACTTACAAGCCCCAAAAGGAGTCCCGAAAACAACGTTGCAAATGCAAAAATGGCATAGGATCCCCAGGCTGGGATGCCAAGGTTTTCCGTGAAATAGTTGTGGCAGTTCTACAAGAGAAGGAAGCTGGTTAGGGCAGAGGGTCACCAAACCTTTGGTGTGTATGAATTTTTGAGCTCATGCCACCCCCTCTGATCACATATCCCCCTCCCACCCACAAAAACCCCAGAAAGATAGAAATTGCACACCTTTCCAAGGGACCTGGGTATAAGACAGACCCAGCAGAACTACTCTTGAGCACAGAGAGGTGAATGAGGAAGTGGAAAGAGTGTGTCTCTTCCAACTTCCTCCTTCAGGTCTATGCACTTTTCTAGGAAAGAAAGGATAACCTCCCTCACCGGTTCATAAGCAAGGGGCCAGTAAAAGGGGAGGAGGGCCCAGAGACTTGATGGGCAGCAGGGGAAGACCTCCTCAAGGTGGCAGTTGTGCTCACAGGAGCTATACTGGCAACCCCTGGGTCACCAAGGTAGACACTCAAGTGTCTTTGGCTCAAAGGGAGATTTGAAACACACACCTACCCTGATCCACATAGATAGCTGGAACAAGGCAGACATGCTGCTCATCCTGCCAAAAAACAAAAAGCAGAAGAGATAAAACGAAGGCCTTTTCTGCAATCAAAGAAGGCAACAAAACTCCAAGTGTTGTTCACTCCCGTTGGGGCACTAATGAAACCTTTGTTCGGAATGCCTGATGTTTTCTCTGCCATACTTGGGATTCTGATGCTGGATGTTTGCTAGAGAAAGTGTGCGTGTGGCACAACTGCAGCATCCTTCTCGTCTCAAAATTCACTTTTTAACATTCTGTAACCTCCTCTGGACATGGTTTCCTTGGCTCCACCATCAATCTTTCTTCTCCTCACACAAAGGAGGCTTTTGACCAAGACCAGATTGATTAAATAGGCTGTAAAAAAGGCCCTAGTCTAGAGCACATGATTTTCATAATATGGTTATGGAGAAGGGTAATTTTTGCTGGGAAAGTTAGCAGCTTAAAGAAGCCTCTTTAAGCAGCCTGGCCTAGGCTGACCTGCAATTTCCACAAGGTGATACTGGTTTGACCACACTATCAATGCTGAAATAAGTAAGTTTATTAAGTAGTCTACCAAGACCCTCCAGCAATTTTCAAGGTGACTGAATATTTAAAAGAAATGATCTTAAGAGAAAATTCAGTCATTTGCATTTATTTATTGATTTTTGCAGAAGCCTATTAGGGAGGAGAAAGAGACTTTAATTGTCACTTACAGGAAGGAAGATGGACCAAACCATGAAGAAATGGGCTCAGTGGACTTCCACTCCTGGTCGCTGATGAAATTGATGAAATCCGTTTTAGTCCGTGGGCCTTGGTATCGTCTGAATTCACCATCTTTACAGCTGATCAAAGGAAGAGTCCTGTCAGTATCTCAAAAATTCCACATATGTGAAACTATGGAGAAGACTGCTGGACTCATATGCTAAGGCTGAGCGTTGGTACAAAGACAAGAACTCATTGTCAGCTTTATTCCCCAATGATTCTGGCAGTCTCTCCCCCCCCCCCGCCCCCGCCCAAAGAAGACAGAGAGAGCTGAAGTCCAGTATTATTGTTCCAATTAGAACTGGGGGTGAGGAATGAAGAACTAAGGACTCCCACCACCCCCAATAAAAAAACCTGTCACATTTCATTAGAGTACTTACTGGTAGATGGTGGGGAGCGCTGTTATGATAAACCGTCCACTCAGTCCTGCAGAAAGATCCAGAAGGAAAATCAGAGCTAAACGTTTGTTAGAAGTAAGGGTTTTTTCTATGCTGTCAATATGCGTGGCTGCTAAAGGCTTGTTAAGTCTTATTTCCCCAAATTGCACATATTTTGTGTAACCCTTGGACTGTGTACTCTTAAGCCTTCTACAACTCGCATAAGATACTCATGTAGCAATCAACTCTCCAACCCCACGTAACATATGACCAATACTCGGACCCCAAATTGACAGGCCTTGCTCTACAAAAGCTATTCATCTTGAATAGTGACTGGAATATTTTTGCAGCAGCAACACACACACACGCACGTATGCATGCTAGCAGGACATAATTAAGGTGGTGTACTGTTAGTTAATACAGTAGCAGGTTTTTAAAAAACACTTGTAATATTAAAGAGAATGTTTAAATTCAGAAACAATTAAAGTTAAGGAAATCATTGACATGTATAAATTAAGACAACACAAAAGAACCAAGGGAGGGAGTGGGGGGAAGTCGAGGGATCTAAGTAATCCCAAAATATGAATTCATTATGGTGTGAAAATGTTTTATTTTCTATTTTGTGTGGTTTTTTCTTTTATGATGATGTGATGATAATGTTTAATTGTGAAAATTAATTTTAAAAATATTTTTAAAAGGTGGTGTACACTGTTATCCATGTTAATATATATGGAGCATGCCATTTGACTATAATTACTTCAGTTTTACGCATGCTCTCCTTTGCAAATGTCTTGCTACCTATAGAACTTGTATACCTTGGAGAGGACTTCAGGGAGTGGACAGCCTGTACTGAGTGATGGACAAACCTCTTGACTCAAACCAAGAGCATATCCCTCCTTCAAAGTGAAGCACTGCTATTTCTCATATTCTCATGGCAGACTCCCCTAAACCTCCTAAAGCAGCACAGGCTTCCCAGGACACACCTCAGAGCTACTGCTTTGCATCATTAATAGTGTTCAAAGTAAAATTTAGCCCGGGCATAGGCAAATTCCGGCCCTCCAGGTGTTTGGGACTACAATTCCCATCATCCCTGACCACTGATCCTGTTAGCTAGGGATGATGGGAATTGTAGTCCCAAACATCTGGAGGGCCAGAGTTTGCCTATGCCTGGTTTAGTCTAATCAACACAGGTGTGTGGTACATGCATCTACTCAAATGCAACCTACTGTATCTGAACAAGTTAGAACATCCTTGTAAAACGAACTCTCAGAAGTTACTAACTAGCCTGTCATGGACTGGGGGCCTTGAAGTCCTGTGTAACGTGCTGGGGTCTCCCTTCAGATGTCAAGGAGATAAAGAACTACGGAACTTGTAGAAGACATCTAAAGGCAGCCCTGTTTCGGGAAGTTTTTAATGCCTGATGTTTTACTATGCTTTATATATCCTGTAAGCCCAGAGTGGCTGGGGAAACACAGCCAGATGGGCAGGGTATAAATAATAAAAAAATTATTACTATTATCCAGAAGTCCATTGTATTACTGTGGTGGCACAGAGGATGGATTTGGTTTCTGTGTTGAGACAGAGGAGGTCAGAGCACCTCACTCACCTGTGTGCAATTCCTTTTGACCTACAAGGTGAATGCTTTAATAAGAGAATGAATTACAAACATATACGGTAAACTATTTCCCCTATGACAGAAGTAAACCTTACCTGGCTGCTCTGTCACATCCACTTTTGCAATGTTAATTTCGAGATCCTCCCCCCATTCAGCAAAGCTCTCCCATTCTGGCTGTAAGTTCTGACAGGCAGGGCACCACGGAGCATAACTAGAAAAGAAAACTTACGTAAGCAACTACTGCGTGAGAAAACACAAATCCTCCTTTTGCCCTGCTGCTAACGATTATGCAGCTTTACACCACTTTTCTGGAACGTTTCCTTTCCACAAAACCATCGCCTTTTATAATATATTTTTAAGATCCAGTTCCCTGAAACACATTCACCATCCATGCCATGTCTATAGAGTACTAAAAGCACAATTTAAGAGAAAACTACTTACAAAAAAATGTATTGCAGCCGCTCACAACGCAAGATATGCTCTTTTGTTCAATACTGTTTTATGAGTTCATGGTTAAGAAAGGATTTGGAGTCAGCCTCCTACATGGTCCACTGCCAGTGACATGATCCAGCGGCTCTCCTTTGGGAGGCAAATGCTTCCCTCTCTGCACTCTCCCAATAAGGGTTCACAGGAAAGAACCGGGAGCAGGGTGGGGGGCTTGCAAGGCCTCAGAACCTATCCTTAGACGATGAGATGAGTTCATAGCTAGGTGGGAGAGGAGAGAGCAGTGCCAACATTCCCTGACTCAGCTAAAAGGACGTCAGGCTGCAAAAGACCTTGTCCTGCCTACGATCCTGCAAGAGCTACTTGCTCTCCAGAGCTGACACCAGATTCTCCTCTTAGCAATGTAATGCAGCTGCATATGCTCATTATTCTAGATTCAGGTAGGTATCCATGTTGGTCTTGAAGCAGTCCAAATAAATACAAAAATTAAAAAATTGTCCAGTAGCACCTTGTTCTTTAGTCGTTTAGTTGTGTCCGACTCTTTGTGACCCCCTGGACCAGAGCACGCCAGGACCTCCTGTCTTCCACTGCCTCCCACAGTTTGGTCAAACTCATGCTGGTAGCTTCGAGAACACTGTCCCACCATCTCGTCCTCTGTCGTCCCCTTCTCCTTGTGCCCTCCATCTTTCCCAACATCAGGGTCTTTTCCAGGGAGTCTTCTCTTCTCATGAGGTGGCCAAAGTCTTGGAGCCTCAGCTTCAGGATCTGTCCTTCCAGTGAGCACCCAGGGCTGATTTCCTTCAGAATGGAGAGGTTGGATCTTCTTACAGTCCATGGGACCCTCCAGAGTCTCCTCCAGCACCATCATTCAAAAGCATCAATTCTTTGGCGATCAGCCTTCTTTAAGGTTCAGCTCTCACTTTCATACATCACTACTGGGAAAACCATAGCTTAAACTATACAGACCTTTGTTGGCAAGATGCTGTCTAGGTTTGTCATCACTTTTTAGAACAAACTTAGTTGGTGTCTAAGGTGCTACTGGACAATTTTTTAATATGCTCATTATGTCACTGAAGCCTGGCTTTATGATTAAGGATAATGAACGGTGAAAGTGTGTATATAACGAAGTAAGGGGGGAGGGGGAGTTTCCTTGGTTCACATCCGGCTCTAGCAGCAAGAATGAAGTTGTTCAAAATGCTCTAAGTTGGGCAACAGCAGACTATCAGTTCCCCCTCCTATATCACTATGTTCGTGTATGTATTTTTCTTTAATGTAAGTCACCTGATGACCTTCGGGTGACAAGGCAAAAACATTCCTCTTCTCCCCAGTCTTCGGCTACTTAAACAATTTGTGGCATTTTAAACCCTGGAGAGGGGGGTATTGCTCTGTTTGTTAACATGTTACGTATTTTTGTGCTTTCATACTGCAAACCACCCTGTGCTCCTTAGATGAAGGGAGATATAGAAATCAAGTAGATATATAAATAAATAAAAACATCATAAAATCAACCAAAGTAGCTGCTGGGCAACTGCAGATTTTAAAAAGGGCAAAGCTGTTTCAGTAACTCACTGAAAACTCTTTGCAACTTTTGCAATCTTTGTGCATTTGAGGAAGTGGCTCGTGTGCTTGTTGCGTGTCAGCTACCATATTAAGAGTTTTGCCCTGTTGCAGGGGTTTTTTTCTGCCTGCTCATGGTGCAGCTGTGCCTCAGAAAGAGAAGTGAAGGTGCTTCCAAGGAGCCCCTAAGAGGGACGCGCCATCTAGTCACAGACAAGCTCCTCTCTCTCCTTTGGGGATTAGTGTTTCCTGCTAGTATCCCTTCCTGTGTTTCCATGCTGCAAAACGCCCCGTGATCCTTGGATGAAGAGCCGTGGGGGAACTTTATAAATAGGACAGAAGGAGCACAACATGACTGTGGAGAGCGGGAAGGGAGTCAACTTAACAGGGAGAAATTGTATCCAATCTGTTGTAATTTGGCTTGTTAAAAATTCGGAAAACTATCGTTAGTAGGATTGGAATAACACTTGGGGTTTAATGCTGAATTTTGGACGCAATGGAGGGAAAAAAAGATATGGATTATCGTAAAAGATACAAGGGGAAATGATTAACAAAGGACCCACAGAGGGGAGGGGGAGGAGGAGGGAAGTCCAGGAGATTCTTTGGAATCTTGTTTCTATATTGGATATGTGACAATTTTAATCTGAAAAGCCAAATAAATAAATTTGCAAATAAATATAGAAAGGTAGAAAATTTCTCATTACAAGTCTTCAGACAACCCTTCTAGGGATGTCAATTGCTTGCAATAATCTTTCAAGTACCTTTCTGTATTTATTTAAATTTTGAGTAACTTTGTAATGAGTGCAATTAGAATTGGAAAACGTGCAAAATGCTGTGATATAAAGGTGAATTTTGATAGCCATGAGGCGGGAGGGAAGGAAGGAAGTCAATAGGTTCTAAAGAGCCAGGGCGGCAAAGTGGATCATGATGATGTGAATGTATATAAATGGAAAATAAATAAAAATTATATATATATATATGGCACACGGGTGGCGCTGTGGGTAAAGCCTCAGCGCCTAGGGCTTGCTGATCGAAAGGTCGGCGGTTCGAATCCCCGCGGCGGGGTGAGCTCCCGTCTTTCGGTCCCAGCTCCTGCCCACCTACCAGTTTGAAAGCACCCCTAAGTGCAAGTAGATAAATAGGTACCGCTTTATAGTGGGAAGGTAAACGCCGTTTCCGTGTGCTGCGCTGGTGCTGGCTTGCCAGAGCAGCTTAGTCACGCTGGCCCCGTGACCCGGAAGTGTCTCCGGACAGCGCTGGCTCCGGGCCTCTTAAGTGAGATGGGCGCACAACCCTAGAGTCTGACAAGACTGGCCAGAACGGGTAGGGGTACCTTTACCTTTATATATATATATATATATAGTGAAAATCTACGAAAGCAAATATATATATATATATATATAGTGTGTGTGTGTGTATATATATATATACACACACACACACACACACACACACACACACACACAGTGGTACCTCGGGTTAAGTACTTAATTCGTTCTGGAGGTCCGTTGTTAACCTGAAACTGTTCTTAACCTGAAGCACCACTTTAGCTAATGGGGCCTCCGGCTGCTGCTGCGCCGCCAGAGCACGATTTCTGTTCTCATCCTGAAGCAAAGTTCTTAACCTGAAGCGTAGGTAACCTGAGGTACCACTGTATGTGTGTGTGTGTGTGTATATTTTTCCCAAAAATTGTGTAAATTATTATTATTAATATATATATATATATATTATAATAATAATAATTTACACAATTTTTGGGGAAAATTGAGAGTGTGTGTGTATGCATGTGTATATATTTTTTGAAAACTAATGAAAATAATTTGGCAAGGAAGATTTATTTAACCAAATAATCACAATAACAACAGGGATATGAGAAGGGCGTCCCTCTTTCCCCTCGGGGAGGGGCCCCCTGAGCATGCACAGAGCGCCCCTTCCCTCCCCTCGGACTCACAACTCGACCATCCACTCTCCCTGCAGGAGGTCCCTCCACGACCCGTCGCTCAGCGCCCTCACGCGGCTCCTTCCCGCCCGCGCGGGCCCCGCCGCCAGGAAGAGGAGCAGCAGGAGGAAGAGGAGGAGGAGGCGGCGAGGCGGCGGCGCTGAGGAGAACGGGAAGCCGCCGGGAGCCGCCATCTTGGCCCTCTCCACCGCGCATGTCACAAGGGAAGGCGGCCCCGCGGCATGCCGGGAAAAACGGGCGGCGTCAAGGGGCGCGGGAGGGAGCTGGCCTGCGCATGCGCTGCGTTTCTCCCCTGCGGGCGGGAGGAGGTGGGTCGGACGTGGCTCCGCCCAGGCCCCGAAGGGGGACGGCGATTGGGCGACTGCGCCTCCGCGGCGAGCCAATGGCTGGCTGGGACAGAGGCCTGCCCCGCCCCTCCTGGCTGGGCAGAAGAAGCCTCGGTCCCGTTAGGATGACTCAGCGATTCTTATCGCGTGACGTTGCATTTTATGTAAGCGGCGATTCGCTTTGGGTCGCCTTAGGCGAGGGGAAAGAGACCGGGAATGGAACCGAGAGATCAGTGATGATGATGATGATGATAATAATAATAATAAAATAATTTATTGTTTATAGCCCGCCCATCTGGCTGGACACAGAATTAACCTGCGCCTCCATGGACAGCTGTGAGTCCGAAATGACTCCCAAAATGTTTCTCAACCTTGGGTCCTGAGATGTTGTTGGACTACAACTCCCATCATCCCTGAGCTCTGGCCTTGCTAGCTAGGGATGATGGGAGTTGTAGTTCAACAACAGTTGGGAACCCAAAGTTGAGAAAGACTGCGACAGATGATAACATTACATGATGTATTCCGGGGTGTCATGTTGCAGACCCCCCTGTGATATTGGGAGGAAGGGCGGTATAGAAATTTAATAAAAAATAATACAGTACCTTGGTTCTCAAACTTAATCAGTTCCGGAAGTCTGCTCCAAAACCAAAGTGTTCCAAAACCAAGGCGCGGTTTCCCATAGAAAGGAATGCAAAATGGATTAATCCGTTCCAGACTTAAAAAAAAAACCCCTAAAAAAGCAATTTAACATGACTTTTACTATCTAACGAGACCATTGATTCATAAAATGAAAACAATAAACAATGTACTGCAGCCACACAATCAATCAATCAATCAATCAGTAGCTTATCTGGGTTCCACACAGTCACAAAAAAGGCACAAAAACGCAAAATAGCTAGCAAAAACAGACAGACCTCAGTGTAACACTCAAATTGGAAGCGTAACACTCAAAACGGAGCATGTTCAGCTTCCGAAAAAAGTTCGCAAACCAGAACACTTACTTCCGGGTTTGCAGTGTTTGGGTTCCAAGTTGTTTGAGAACCAAGTTGTTTGAGAACCATGGTACCAGTGTGTGTGTATATATATATATATATGTATACGCGCGCGCGCGCACACACACACACACATTATATATACAATGCAATAATTACATTCATTCGTATTTTGGGGCCACCAGGAACTCAAAATCTTAACACGCCCCCCCCCCAGCACATACATACATTAAAACTAGCATTTCAAAAAGCTGTAAGATCTTTCTTTTTCAAAAAGTGTTTCCAGCCGTGTGGGTGGGCAAGAGAGGGAGGCACCAAAGGAAGAAGGGGGTTAAATGCACCCCACCAATGCACCCATTTACTTTTATCAACCAAACTGCTACTTTCTTCAAATTGTTCGAAAAGAAAGCGTGGGGTGGGGTTAATAGCCACAAAGAACGAGGCTCTCTGGTGGGGCATCTTGGGAGGTCCCAGTGGTGGGGGCCGCATGAAGTGAGGTCTGGGGCCAGAGGCTGCCCCTTTATGTGTCACTCAAACTTGACACTGAAACACAGTTGGATTGCAGTCAAAAACAACTTGCTTCTTTGTCTGTCCGACTATCAGAGTAGCTAACACCACTTTCGGCAGCTCATTAACCTCGGGCAGACCTACTGAGGACCCTGAGATCCTGGAAGGAGGTTCACTCGTGTTTATTTTGCATTAATTTCAAAATTCCTACATCATCGCAAGATTCATAAAAGATTGTCAATCTCTGTTAACTGCTGTCCTGATGCTTGTTTAAGTCTTAATGGTCATTAATATTTCATTTTTTTAATTCCCTGAATGGGAATTTGAATCTCTTTTTGAAAGTGAATACTTACCACTACTACCTGTTCTTTTCAACCCTGGGGCTGCAGATTTTTTTCCAACTGAATCTATTTTTCTCAAGAAGACTGGAGGAAAGAATGAATGTGAATCCAGGACACAATGGCTGCTGTATGAGCCTGGGAACCGGAGACCTGGCTCCCAGCAACCTGCCAATTCTCTTGAACCAAAGGAAATATATTAGAAATGCATTTATTATCAGAATGATTATTTGGTCTAATTGTTCCAGTTAAAGACCAGAAGATTTCTTCCTGGCTTTGAAGGGGAGCTACATGTTTCTATTGAATGTTTTATGCGTGTTTTTAACTTTGATTCTGGAAAATGAAAACACAGCAGAATTTGCTACCTAACTACCCAGGCAGTCCAGTGACACACGCTGGAGTGTGGGTGACAGCAGTGCTGTGCAGCAGTGGTTCTTTCACGGCGGCTCGATGGCTACCACACAGCCCACGGGAGCGAGTTTGTAGTTTTCTGTTTCTCAAGTGCTGTCCAGTGGGGCAGCCCTGTTAGTGCCTTGCCTGGGACTTGTCCTTCTGTGTCAAAGATTATCATTCTCAATCTTCACTTGGCTTTGAAACTTCCTCTGGGCATGTCTCTGTCTTTGCAACCTGGCCTGATTTGCAGAGCTGTTGTGCAGGGAGACGGGAATAGAATTTCAGGGTGCTGGTATTCAACAAAAAGGATTAATAGTAAGGTTCGAAAGAAGAAGAGTTTGGATTTGATATCCCGCTTAACACTACCCTAAGGAGTCTCAAAGCGGCTCACAACCTCCTTTCCCTTCCTCCCCACAACAAACACTCTGTGAGGTGAGTGAGGCTAAGAGACTTCAGAGAAGTGTGACTGGCCCAAGGTCACCCAGCAGCTGTATGTGGAGGAGCAGGGAAGCGAACCCGGTTCACCAGATTACAAGTCTACCGCTCTTAACCACTACACCACACTGGCTCTCATTTTGTGTTCTCCTTTCATTTCCTCCCCCCCCAACAAACACTCTGTATGGTGAGTGAGGCTGAGAGACTTCAGAAAAGTGTGACTAGCCCAAGGTCACCCAGCAGCTGCATGTGGAGGAGCGGGGAAGCAAACCCGGTTCACCAGATTACGAGTCCACCGCTCTTAACCACTACACCACATTGAATCGTGGACATAAGAGGAAAAGGGTACAGCTCCCGAGGGGCAGTCACTTTTGGGACTGGTGAACAAACTGCAGGAGCCGGAGGGGGGTCATGCAACACACTCCCAAACTGCTTGCTTTCACTGATTTATTTAGTAAACATCGCACAACCAAATGAAATACCGTTACAATGAGAAAAGAACATTATCACACTTAGCAAACACAAAAGAACAAGGAGGTTGCTGAGCAGGTTCCCACTCAACTCAAATGCCACCTTTGTAAACGGGGCGGGAGAACACGAAGCCCGCTGGTAGGAAGCTATGCTAGTTGCCCAGCAAACCCAGGGGGGGAACGGGTCAGTCGCGCTGAAAGCTACAGTACATGAGGGGTCAGAATCCTGCTTTAAAAGCTGGCTTTGCCTTGGGCCAGAGAGGTGACAGCACATCCCGTGTAAGGCAAAGAGAGGAGCCGTCACCCAGCTCTTCCAATGAGTTCGGAGGGGTTTAAGGCAAGCGTGGAGTGCTCATGTTCTCACACATGACGGAAGGGTCACAAAGCAACAGTAATGAACATCGCTATCTCTGGTGGGTGGGCGAGAGGGGCGAATGCAAGCAAGGCGACAAACAGGTGCCCAGGGCAGCGCCACGGTGGAACCACAACACTTCCCAATGTTCTGCCTCAGGTCCTTTTAGGAGCTGAATGACAACAGTCTTGTGGCGCCAAGGAGCACCATGTGCAGCCCAGCATACCTCACACCTGCCGCCCCTCCAATCTACTCTGCTCTATGTTTCCTGATGGAAGGGAAGTGCGCTTTCAAGCGTGGGCAGTGTGCCTGCGTCTTTCTCCTTGAGTCACCCATTAATGCAAATCTGACCGATAGCAGGCACACACTCCCCCTGATCTACAGCTGCTTGGCCACAGGGGGATGATGACTTAAGCAAGACCTTGTGCAATGTCTTACGTGGAAAGGCCTTCTCTGCAAGACAAGACAGTTGCTGAGCTACAGCAAGCTTATTGCAGCCTAGAAGTGTGACAGCCGGGCTGTTCGGTTTGCCTTACGCCTGAGCACTTAGGTGAATGGGAAAACTAAACCCCCAGACAGAAGGGAGTCTGGCAAACTTGCTGAAATATGCCAATCCCTAGACTTGCATCTACCACACTCACAAATTACCCTGCGAGGAATCAATCCAGTCTTGACTAAAACAGTTATTTGCTCCTTAGCACACTGGTTTTTAATGCAAGTGCTCTACATAAATAATTTTTTTAAGAACTCATGAACATCTACAGGGCTAGATTCCAATAAGCTAACAATTTTGAAGGCTGCCCAATGAAAGTGCCCAGAGGCCCTTGATAAAAAGCTGCTACATCTGGATTAGTTGGACCCTCTACTGGGTACTATATGCCACCTCCTTCCAACAGGGCAGCTTAGGAATGGGCAACGGCCAGGATTCAATCACTGTGTTTCCAAACACATCCTTGGCTCAGGGGTCCTCAAGCATGATGAGAAACTGCCAGCTCTGCTTACGACGACAGCCTAGCCGCAGGTCATGCTTTGCAGGAGGCTCAAGGGGCATGGCAGATAACGAGGGCAACCGTGTGCTCATCAAGGCCTTTGCATCCCACAACCATTTCATACCTTCCCTCCCTCCCTCGCCCTCCGGTCATGCCTTGTGGCTAGGAGTTCCAATAATCAATCTGCTTCTAAGTTCAAAGGCACCTCAGAGAGAGCGAGAGAGCGCTAGAACATGTTTAACCAAGCATTTTTCCTGAACTGAAATTAAGTCGTTCATGAACACAGAAGAACCGAAACAGCTTTGACGGCCTCCTATAAATTGCTTAAGGTTTTCTTCGCGCTGTCCACAGTGAGCATCTCCGAAGGAAGCCTCACAGAATTCCTCCAAGTGCACAATTCCGGACATGAAAGGTCACTGCAACTGTTTGCATGATGCTATTATTGCTGAGGAACAAGAATCGACAAGCCACCCTGCAGCCCCTAGGCAGAAAGTGCTTGTTCAGTCATTTAGTTGCTTGAAAACTCTGCTGGACTCCCTTAATATCTTAAGGAAAGTTTCGGGAAAACACAGTACATGCAAGGTAGAAATGTGATGCAACTTTGACTGTGCTCTCCTAGTGTCAGTCTAAACGTGAGCTCATGGGAGGAGGAGGAGGAGGAAGGAAGGGGGAAAACAGCGTCATTTACCCTGTTAGAACTTGGGACAAGTTCAGAAGTAAAAGGCTTAACACAAAGAAACTGCATACCCCATTGCTGTATGCTTGTGAATTATGAATAATTGGGGAAAGTAACTTGTGTTAAATAGAGAAAAAAGAGGGGAGAAATGATTTTGAGAGGAAGGAAAGTGGGAGAACACAACAGCAAAAGTGTAGCCACCTGAACAAAGCAGAAATATATGGGGGCAAACACACAAAACAGAAATCTGAAGAACTAGTTTCACAGTCATCTGTATAAAATGAGGATGACCACACAGGGTCTTGCTTAACCCCTTCAGAACTTAAAACTAAGTTTAGATGGATATTTCTTACAGGAACCGCCCTGCTGGAGAGCAATTCACCAACACTGGGCAGGTCCTCCTGAAATGAAGGCTGGCTGAAAAGCAGCATTTTAAGAATTGCTTGGAAAGACGGAAAGTAGTGGGATCTATGCTGCCTCATTATTTGTCTTAAAGGGAAAAGGCAATAATTCTATATGGAAGAATATACTTTCCGTTCATTAAGAATCTGAGTCTGAGTTCTCCAAATGATGTAATCTAATGAAATGCTATGACGTTAAATGTTTGACATGTTGCACAGGCACGGACGAAAGAAACAGAAGGAAAATGTCAAAACAAGAAACCACCAGCGTGTACACTGGCAGCATTCACCACATCGGCTTCAGACCCCCTCAGACTCCGCAGATCCCGCTCTTTTCGCCAAACCATCAAGACAGTGCAATCCTCTCCTATTTACTCAGAAAGCTGGTCCCTCTGGTTTCAATGGGACTTTGATTCCTTGTAATTGTGCTGCGGGTGAGAGGAGCCTTAGACTGCCAACAGCCTTGCTAAAAAATAAATAAACCTTTTCTTAGCACCATGTTAGAATCAGAAGACTTTGAAAACTTGGTTGTACATTCTTTACAGTCATACATGGGCCAATTAATACGGATTGAAGGGAGGGAGGACACTTCTATCTTTTTGAAGTAATTTTTACACACATGCTGCAAAACTGATTAAATATGATAAAAACACACACACACAAACAACCCAAGAGGTGTGGAAGGGTTTGCTGTCTAAACTGCTATCTCTGTGTCAGGCTTGAAAGCTGTTGATCCTTTCACTCAGATAAAGAGAAGGGAAAGAAGGGATACAGGTTTTAGACAGGTAGGCAACTCCAAAAAGTGCAGGGCTAAAAAGGCATTCAGCTTATCAACTTAAAGAGAGCCACCCGCTCGTCCACTCGCCAAATCCACACAAGCAAGTTAAGAAAAACAACAGGGAGTGGATACTAAGTGCAGGCAAACAGACGACGACCGCATCAGTTATTTACAAACCTGGAGTAATGGGGGACGGGGGGAGAGGCAGCCCTTTAGTTAACTGTTCATAAAAAAATTGTGAAGCAATGATGGTCTCTCACTGCAAAGATGGAGCCAGACATCAACCAGGCAGTCTTCACCCAGGTTAACTGCGTCAGTCAGAGGAGGAGGAGAAAGAGGACAAAGCTCCGTGAGTCAGGGAGTTTCTACGCCTACTTCAGGCAACACAGTGATTCTTGCATCGAGATGAATTATTTCACGTTAATGACAGTATGCAGCCTGGGTCCCTGCTAGGAAACCGGCTCCATTTTTCCGCCCTTCGCTTCTTTGTGATCAGCAATAACCAGGAACAATTCTCGTTTGGGGTTAACCTGTCTGCATTTCATTTGAGCTTTTCCCCCTTCCTCCAGACTCCAGGAAGTGCAGCTTCCGGTCTCCACAGTCTGTGCCAGTTGCATCCTCAAGTGCTCCTTCTTCATAGCGCCGTCAAGCCAAAATTGCACCGGCAGTACATCATGCCAGCCGTGTCCAGCCAGCTATCCGATATGGGGTCGTATTTCTGTACAGTGTTCAGGTAGGATGACCCTGAGTGTCCGCCAACTACATAAAGGTAGGTGTCAATTACAGCCGCACCAACTCCTAATGGGGAGGAGTAGAAAGGAGAAAAAGAAATGTTGAATGCTAGGATATCACCTCCCCTTCTCTACAAAAGGAGGAAGAACACTGTAGGAACAGAATGTAGGCCAACTGCGGAGCTTGGAGACTGATCATAATCAGGCTCAGACCGAAGCCCTGCTGAGTTCAAGAGAACTTACAGTTTATTATTGGGCCTAGTTCATCTGGGAAGTTTATTTAACAGATTTATATTCCACCTAGCAACGTAAACATTTTCAGGGCAGTTCACAATACCAAATAAATACAGAACAATACAAGTTAACGTGGCCCATGAAACTAGCAGCAGGAAGGAAAGCCTCTTCAGAAATTAAAAGTTAAATTAATAGAGACTGATGTGGAATCTCTGGGTGATGCCTTGGGTCTGGTTTATTGTGAAAAGGTGTCTAATAGAAGGGCCAGTACAGTACCAATCACAACATGCACCTTCCAGGTATTCTGAAAAGACCACCTAACCCAACTCCCTTTCCTCATTCTCACATTATGATGATGCCTAGTTCCTACAAGGCCACAGTGTAGTAGACCGATGGCTAGAATTAGCCAATGACATGATAAGCAGAGAAGGCATATCTGGGAGGGAGGGGAAGTGCCAGACCCCTTGAGCATCTAGGCTGAGGAATGCAGGGCTGAGAAGAATGCCCAGCAGAAGCCAGAGGCAGAAAATTGTTCCTTGTCCATCCTACAGTGTCACAATGCATTCCCAGATGGAACAGAAGCTTCCACTCGTCTCTAGGCCAGGGTGATGGGAGTCCATGGAGGTCCCTCTTGGGATGATCCGGCCCTAGAGCAAGCAGGACACCGCCCTCAAGTTCACAAGGGAGGCACAACCTCTCGTTGGCTCACCATTGCTCTTGGGGCTCAGATTTGGGGACTCCCTCTTAGCTACAGCAAGCAACTCCCCTGTGGAGCTTACTGGGGTTATTCTGCAAGTCAGGGCTACAAACAAAGGAAATTGATTCAAGGATCAAGCCTCACCCAATTCCTCAGCCACAGAAAAAAGTACACGGTTGCAAAAGAGGAAACTGGCAAAGCCACATTCAAAGACAGCAAAAAAGCCATATATTGCCTGTGTATTAAAGGAGTCAGATGGAGGAAGATACGCGATCAGGAGTCACTGAAGCATTTCAGTAACCTTCAGGCTAAGGCCAGCCTTCTCCCAAGTTGGTGCACTCCTGATGTTTTGGACTACAAGTCCCATCAGCCACAGAATCACATGGGTTGCGCTGTAGGGTAGTTGTAGTGGAAAACATCTGGGGACACCAGGTTGGTAAAGATAGGCCTAAGGTATAGAAAGCATCTTAAGCTAAGTTTGCATCGATAGATCAATCCAACATCCCCTTTCAATGCATTTTCAGCTCCTGGGCTGCTCTCACCCAGAGAGGACTGGAAGTGAGGAAGGAGCAGTTGTATGAGGTACAGCCTCTTTTTAAAGGTTTTATATCCCTGAACCATCAGTTATTTGAGTGCTGCTCAAGTAGGTCCCTTGCAGAGTTTCTTGGTCTACCGTGGCAAGGACTACCATTTCCTTTCTGGAAAGCAAAGCCAAAGAGCCCTTTGGGGTATCCTGACAACTTCACTAAGCATTGTCCTGCTTGGACATAACAGATGAAGAATGCATTCCTACAAATAAAAGGTATGTGAAGAGCACTGAGGCAAAGAGAATTCTTGCACGTGGCCTCAAAGGAGGACTCTGTGCAGTTTCACTTAGTTCCACCCCAGCCCCCGTTAAGTCACAAAGAAGTGGCAGCAACTTCTAAGCCAACCAGAACCAGCTCCTGGGATTCTTCCTACCTGTTCGGGGTTCCTTCATCGGCTGGCAAACAGTCCACTGGTTTTGATGAGGGTCATATCGCTCAATGCTGGACAAGTGGGAGACGCCGTTGTGCCCTCCGACCACGAAAATAAAGCCCAGCATGACCCCAACGCCAAAGTTTATTCTTTTGTCCGCCATCGGAGCGACTGGCTCCCAGGAGTCCTTGCTGGGATCGTAACGTTCCACGCTGCAGAA
Organism: Podarcis tiliguerta; assembly: GCF_965153285.1. Classification (NCBI taxonomy): domain Eukaryota; kingdom Metazoa; phylum Chordata; class Lepidosauria; order Squamata; family Lacertidae; genus Podarcis; species Podarcis tiliguerta. The sequence goes on along the minus strand of NC_139534.1, from coordinate 133,730,387 downwards.
GCAGACCAACCAAAGGGATTAGTGGCAACACTTTGTACCGATTTAATACCTCAAGAGGCCACTGTAGCTGTGCTCATGAGGGATTCCCAGAGCATTGGGAATCCCCAGTGAGATATTTGATAGAACAGGAGTTACTCGCCTCAATATATTTTGCTGTAACAGAAAAGCTGTGGGTACAAAGAGGAAAGCGTCTACCAAAGGAGCAATTGCTAAAGAAGGGTCACCCAGTGCAGCATCCTTGGCCCACAATGAATGCAAGGCTGTCAACTAGCTGCATGTAAGGAGAAGGGCCGTGGTTCAGCAGCAGAATAGATCAGCTTTGCAAGAGGAAGGTCCCAGGTTCAGTCCTCAATGGCCCCTCCAGGAAGGACGGAGAAAGACTCCCTGCTCGAAACCCTGAACAACCACAGCCAGTGCGTGTAGACAAGGCAGAGCTTGATGGACCAATGGTCCGTCTCCGTTTAAGGCAGTTTCCTCTGCTCCTAAAAGACCAAGACAACTGAGGAGGAAAAAGAGGAGCACTGCTCAGGTACACCTGCCACACAAACATGGTCGGCCCCTCTTGGGCTCATGCCGTGCTTCCTAAACGTTTTGATGGCTAAGGGGCCTTGCCTTCGTGGACACTTCTACATACCAGAAGTGCAAGGAATGCCACCCACATCATGAAGGGTGAAGTGGCCCACAATAATCCTGCACCCACACTGTATCTTGGCTCAATTGAACGGAAGCCACCTGCCCCGGCTCTACTTCAAACTCCACTGGGAAGAGCCAGTGCGCACAGAGACGTTTCTGGACCAGGACTTTTTATTCGCCTCAAGCCAACTAAAAGCTTCTTTGAAACGTTCCTATTTCTCTTTCTAAGTCTGCAATGAAGGAAAACATGTTGAACTCTACTGCAGGTTTTAGCTGAAGACCACAGAGAATTCCTTGGGCGAATCCTCCAGAGAAAGCTAACGAGGCTCACTGGGAGCAACTACGGGTTGCTTGGAAGCAGCTCGTGAATGTGCCGACTGAACAGCGCTTAGGTCTGTGGGGGTGGGGGGTGAGCTAGGGGGTGCTTCACCCAACCCCCAATGACCCAGCTCTACTCACCTGTTCATATGAGCGGGGCCGTAACCTCCAATGGCATAGATCATTCCATCCAGGACGGCTGCGGCAAAGCAGCTCCTGGTTTTGCTCATGGGCGCCACAGGCTGCCACTCCTTCACCTTGGGAATGTACTTCTCCACCGACTGCAGGTAGGACTGCCCATCGTAGCCCCCCAAGGCGTAGATTTCTCGCGACAGAACCGCCACCCCCAGGGTGCTGCGGCTCTCGTTCATGCTCTCGAGGGACGTCCAGGTGTTTGTGTCGGGGTCCCAGCATTCCACGGAGCTCTCGTGCTTCCGGTAGTTGATGCCTTGGCACATGTGGGTCGCGATCCCCCCTATGACATAGATTTTCTGGTCCAGGACGCAGATCCCGAACTCATAGCGAGGGACGCTCAGAGGCGCCAGGCCTATCCAGGAGTCGTTCTGAGGGAAGTACATCTCAACGCTGTGGAAGGAGGAGGAAGAGGTCATGAGGCAAAAGGCAAGAAGAGAAGAAGAGGCCGCTGTACTGAGCCAATGGCCCGCCTAACAGCCCAGCAGCCCATTCCCATGGGAAACTCTCAGCCGGGATCCGAAGACGAGTGCAACTCTCCCCCCTGGTGGTTTCCAGCAACTGACATGCTGAAACACTGCTGCCTCTGACCAGAGAAGCAGCGCATGGCCATCAGGGCGAGTAGCCACTGGTAGCTTTATCCTCCATGAAATTGCCCAATCCTCATTCAAAGCCATCCAATTCAATGGCTACCTTGGGGTCCCACTTCACCACCCACAATGATTCTGTGGAGTAGTCAACCCCTTTGGGGATTTCTAGTTTGTTGGACTCAAGGCCCTCTTTGATGGACAGAGCGACACCACCTCACGCATCGCCCAGCGTCAATAAGCATGGGTACAGGCAGTCCAGCACACGTTGGATGTGTGGACATTCAAAAAGTTTTCCTTCGCCAGAGTATTGAGCTAACTTTGCAGTCATGGGATAAGAGGACAGGTCCTCACATGGACTTGTATAACTGGGCTTATTCATTCTTCTTTCATAAAATTTAAAAACCGCTTGATGGTTAGGAAAAAACCTCAAAGCGGTTTACAAAAAGGATAAAACAATAAATTGACCCTAAAAATGTAAAATGCGCAGAAAGTTAAAACCACAGTAAAATAGACTAAAACAAATGAAAACTCATACAAGCTTTTTAAACATCTGGGTAGGCTTGTCTACGCAAAAATGTCTAAGAACAAGAAGCCAACAATAGGAATAAACTGAGAGTTCTCTAGGATGGAGGCCAGTGAGTTGTTGGGTTCTGCAGTTATCTGTACAGAGATCTTCTTAACTTGCTCATAACCAGTATTTGGGGGAGAGAAGTGGGGTGGTTAAATTTGCTGATGACATGAAATTACGATACTGTACGGTAAGAAAAGTTATGAAGAGCTGTGAAAGGATCTCTCCAAACTTGTTGAATAGGCAGTGAAATTATGTGTACTGGGGCACCTTCACATAGACCCTGAAGTGATCTAAACTGGTCAGGAAAGGAACCTTGGGAGCAGCAGCGCATAGCCCAGTGTGCAAGAGTTTTGATAAAGGCTGGGATGGGGCGAAGAAGAAAAACTGTCAATATCATCATGTTTTACTATGAATCCAAGGTGTGATGACAACTGAAATACTGTCTACAGTTCAAGATTGCTGCCCCATAAGCAAAATATTGTAGAGTGAGCTGGAAGAAATTCAAAAAGGGGCAGCTGTGATGACTGGAGTCTGGAAAAGCTCCCCAACATCTGGGGCTTTTTAGTTTAGAAAAAGTGATAGTCTTGGGACACAGAGGCATAAATAATTGTGCACGGTGCAAAGAAAGTGGGGAGAGATATTCTTCTCCCTCTCTCATAAAACTGGAACTTGGGAGTCATCCAATGAAGGTGATTATTGGGAGTTTCAGGACAGACAAAGGAAAGCCCTTGTTCCCACTGCACATAAATTAAATGGTGGAATTCGCTCCCACAGTGAAGGCCAGCAACTTGGATGGCCATAAGAGATGAGAATTCATGGATGGCAAACCTCTCAGTGCCCCCATGCTGCCTCCAGGATCAGAAGCACCATGATGCTGAACAGCAGCTGCTGAGGGAAAACAAGTCTGAAAGCCCTATTGCTCTCGTGTACTGTCTCTGGGCTTCCCGGAGGCACCTGCCATCTGCCACTCCAGAAAAAAGGGTGCTGGACTAGGAAGGAGTTTGGTCTAACCCAGGGGTTGGCAAGGCTTACTGGCCATGGGCCAGATCACTCCCAGAGAGATCATCATGATGCCGGAAGTTGCGCCTGCGCATGTCCGTGGCGCTGGAAATCGCTTCTGTGAATGCCCAGACACTGAAAACTGTGCCTTCCGGTATCTGTGCATGCGCAGACGTGATTTCCGGTGCCGCTCAGTGAGTCCCCGCGCCGTGCTGGTTTAGCGCAGCGCATGAGGGACTTGCTGAGCGGGCAGAGCGGTTCAGGGGCGGGTCATAGGCCGGTAAAATGGTCTTTGTGGACCGCATCCAGCCCATGGACTGCAAGTTGCTGACCCCTGGCCTAACCCCCCCCGGGATACTAGCTGCCTTTACAGAGTGGCTACTGGAGTGCATGAAGAACAGAATGATAAAGAGCATTACATATTATAAGCAATGAACTGATTGCCTTCCCGAAGCTTGTTTCATCCCAAGCCTTTCCTTGCTCGACCCTTCCGCTTGCTCTACAAGACCCAGGAAATGAAAGGCCACAGAAGGCTGCCCACCAAGCTATCACTCTGTTATGTTCAACTACGGGGTGTAGAAACCATCGCTCACTGCCGTGGCTTCGGAACAGAAGCGCTGGGAAAAGCAAGACCGCGGACTCCTAACCCTATTCTGGCTCTCGCTATTCCTCACCTCTCCAAGCAAGCAAAGAGTCCAGCCTTCCCTCCCACGGCGCAGATCACTTTGGGAGGGCAGCGGGGGCGTGTGGTGAGCACCGTCTGGTAAGACAGCCTGTGCTCGGGCATGAAGTGGTACTTCAGGGCTTCGTTCAGCAGGTGCTTGCAGGTGTGGTCGTCGCGAATGAGGTGGTTGGCTTCGTACAGCCTCGTGAGGAACTTGACGCTCAGCAGAGGCAGCCGCACGCAGTGCAGGAGCTGGGCCAGGTACTGCTGGCGCTCCTGCACGTCATACTTGATCCAGGACTCCAGCGCGTAGAAGACCATCTCCTCGGTGGCCACATTCAGGCAGTCATTGGAAACTATTTCGTCCAGCTCGGAATGAGTCAGTTCAAAAAACTCTTCCGTCTGGCAGACATCTTCAAAGTTCTGGCAAATGTATTTGTTGGCGGCCAAGTAGAGGTCGTGGCAGCCGTACGTCTCCGCAAAGCGGGAGATCCCGATGCAGTTTCCAGGGTCCAGCTGGCTTTCCAAGAAGGTGCAGCATTCCTTCAGCACGAGCTTGATCTGCAGGAGGTTGGCAGCAGGCAGCAGGGACTCCACGGTGTCCTGAGAGATGAAGACGGTCCCCGTGTAGGCATATTCCACTATGGCCTGCAGGGCCGCCTCGGCGATGCACTGGAATTCCACCTCAGAGTTCTCTTTCTCCGAGAGGTTGCCGCCAAACATGGCCTTGAAGTACGGGCTGATGCTGGCGAGCACCACTTTGTGGGCGTGGATCTTGACGTCTCCAACCCGAAGGATGATATCGCAGAGCTCATGGTGCTGCCGGAGGAGGTTCAAGCCCTGCAGGAGTTGTTCCGAGTGCAAAGGGGTCAAGTTGGCAATCATGTAGGTTGGGGACGATGGGTCCATCTGCAAGACATGGAAGGGAAAGTTGGGAAAGCGTTAAGCAGAGCTGAAACCTCAAAGCATAGGGCATGAGCAACCCTGGCTTATGATTGCACATGGAACATACCTAAACACACAGGCTGGGATTCGTGTTAGTGCTGGAGATTTCTCTATCAGCACAAGAATTTCTGCTTGCCTCCCCACTCCTCACCTCATGCGCAATTCTCAGGGTCCTCCCTGCCACCCACTGCTAGAGCCGACTGGGGGTGGAGGAGGGGAGGGGGAGAGCCCTGTTGTACTAGTGGGATTTGTTGTACTGAGTCCACCTAGAAATTGGACGCAAGACCTGTGTGGCCGCACATATTTTTTCTTAATTTGCTAGGCTTCCATGAGAGCGCTTTCTCTCTCTCTCTTTTCATTATCCTTGCTGCATTCATTTCTTGTTTCCCTCCACATCTGGCTTGAATTGCCTATCTTGCGTGGAAGCTGGTTGAAGTGCACAGTTCTTTGATACCACCCAGGATGAATCATTTCAAAATATTTTGGCTTGCCACATTCATAGGACCATGCAGAGGGCCTTCTCGGTGGTGGTGCCCTCCCTATGGAACACCCTCCCTTCAGATGTCAAGGAAATAAACAACTATCTGAAGACATCTGAAGGCAGCCTTGTTGAGGGAAGTTCTTATTGTTTGATGTTTTAGTATGCCCTGATATATGCTGTGAGCTGCCCAGGGTGGCTGGGGAAACCCAGTCAGATGGGCAGGGTATAAATAAATAAAAATATTATTTTATTATTATTATTTGCCTTATACCAAGAAAAACCATTATTCCATCTAGCACAGCATACTATACTGTTCTAACAATATCGTTTACCTTTTTTCACCTACTACGTATAGCTGTATCTCTTCTTCCTTCCATTCTATGGTTGTAACGGTTTATCCGTTTCATTTATATGCTCATGCTGCAACCCAGCCTGAGACCTTAAGGGTAAGAAATCTAGTAAATAAGGAAATATCGTCCACGTTGCCTGGCAGTGACTCTCCTGAGTCTCCGCTCATCCTGGAGAGATGCAGGTGGACTGAAGCTAAACACATTATATTTGCAAAACGCATGTTCTACCACTGAACTGCGGATCTTCCGTAAGCAAGAGGGGTAATGAGAGCTTCTATCAGAGAGAATAGACTGGTGTCAAGCAGACCAGGCAAAATACAACCAATGTTATTCCCATATCCCCCCCCCACCTCCATCCTCAAAAGCCAGTGTGGCATAGTGGTTAGCGTGTCAAACAGACGGTGACCTGGGAGAGGCCAGAGCTCAGATCCCCCAACTCAGCTACGGAGCTCACTGGGTGACCTTGGGCCAGTCTCTCCGCCTAACAGGGTTGTTGTGAGCAAAGCGGGGGGCGGGGGCGGGAGAGAACCATGTAACCACCTTGAACTCCTTTTAGAAATGCAATGGGAGGCTCACGGACCCCAGAAAGGGCTACCCAGCCATTCACCCTCTTGAGGAGGTTCCCTGCACCCGCGCACTGTCGCCTTCGGGGTATTGAGTACATGGGGCCAGGCAATGAAAAGACGCGACGCCTTGCTTCTGCTGCACTGCGGGGACAGAGGGCTTGCTGAGAAGCCGGGAAAGGCCAGGGTTCAAATCCCCCCCCCACGTCCCGGCCATGAACTTCACCTGGTGGGGGGGCAGCCCCTGCTTCCTCCCAGCCTAGCCCACCTCGTAGGGTTGTTGTTGTGGGGGGTGTCAAATGGGGGTCGGAGGTCAAAGGGGGCATGTATGCCATGCAGTAGACAAATGCCACGAAATGCCGCGCTCGTTCTCCTCCCCGCCAAAAGCCCTTTCTCTCCCGGGGGGCGGCCCCCCCTCCTCTCCGCCTGGCCTACCCGGCAGGGCTGTTGTTGTGGGGGGGCCCTGGCGGGGGGAGGCGAGCTGCGAGGAAGAGGGTCCTGCCGCCCCCCCTCCCGAGGGACCCCCCCACGGCACCCCCCCCCCTCGGCTCACCTGAGTCACGTGGCTGCGGCCCGGTCGGGAGAGGGGCGGGGGCGGCGGCGACCTCCGCGGGCTCCTCGCAGCCACAACAACACAGGCGGAGGAGGAGGAGGAGGAAGGGGAGGAGGGAGGCAGGGTGCGTCACTTCCGGCGCCCGCCCCTGAGGAGAGCGGGTCGGCTTCAGGCCCTGACAGGCGGGGTGACACCCGCCCCCCTCACCAAATCCCCATCCCGGCTTTTATTTCCTGGCACCTGTGTGCCTGTATGTGTACAGGTGTATAAGTATGACGTATGACGCGTCCCTTCCCCACCATCCCGTTTCTTGAGGCGAGGACTACGACTCCCAGCGCGCCCCGCGCGGAGGAGGAGGAGTCCGCCCTCCCCACGTGACCTACGCTCCCCCCTCCGGGCTGCGCTGCTGTTGCTCCTGCCGCGCCTTGCGTGTCCCTCCTCCGCGCAGGCGCAGTGGGCGCGGCCTGGGCGGGCTGCCTGAGGCGGCGTCTGGGCGGCGGAGGCGGCGGCGACTGAGGCGGCGGCGGCGCTGGTGACGCGTTTCCCTGGAGACGGCGATGCTCCCCTGCGCGGGGCCCGGCGGCGGCGGCGGGGGCGGCCCGGGGTCGGCGTGGCGTCGGAGCCGGGCGAGGCCCCGCGGGGGGTCATGGCCAGAGAGGAGCCCGAGGGCGGCGGCGGCGGCGGGGGCGCTGAGGCGGAGGAGCGGCCTGGGCGTGAGGGGCCGGGGGGCGCCTGCCCGCCGCCGCCTTCCCCTCAGCCTCCCCCGGGCGAGGGCCTGCGCTTCGGCCTGGTCCCGGCGGAGCTTCACGCGCGGCTGCTGGACCAGCGGGACTACCGGGGCCGCGTGGGGGCGATGGGCCAGCTGAAGCGGGTGCTGGGCGAGGCGCCGGCCGCGTCGCTGGCCTGCCTGCCGGCGCCGAGCCTGCTGGGCCTGCTGAGCCTGCTGCGCGCGCTGCTGGACGACTCCAACTTCAAGGTGGCGCTGGGCGCGCTGGAGGCGCTGCGGCTGCTGGCGGCGCGGCTGGGCCCGGCGGCGGGGTCCCGCGCGCGGCTGGAGCCGCTGGTCTCGGCGGCGGCCAAGGTGCTGGGCGACGCCAAGCTGGCCGTGCGCCAGGAGTACCGCCAGCTCTTCCTGGCGCTGATGCGCGCGGCCGGGCCGCAGCCCGTGCTGGACCTGCTGCTGCGCCCCGAGCACCTGCGCCACCGCAACGCGCGCGTCCGCGAGGTGGTGCTGGCCATCTCGGTGGCGGCGCTGCTCACCTTCCCCTCCGAGGACTTCCAGCTGCCGGCCCTGGCCGCCGCGCTGGCCCCCGCGCTGGCCGACGCCAAGCGCCGCGTGCGCCACGCCGCCCTCGAGGCCTTCGCCGTGCTGGCCTCGGCGCTGGGCCCCGCGCGCGCCGGCACCCTCCTAGAGGCCGTCGACGCCGTCGAGCTGCGCGGCGACGGCGAGGGCGTGCTGGGCGCCGTGCAGGCGCGCCTGGCCCGCAAGACGCTGCCCCGACTCACCGAGAACTGGTTCGTCGAGTACGCCGTGCCGCTGCCCGACTCGCCCCACGCCGCCGGACCCTGGCCCCGCGGCGCAGACACCGACTGGCTGCTGGAGGGCAACCGCATCCAGAGCGCGCACAGCGGATCCGCCAGCAGCGCCAACGCCAGCGCCGCCCTCGCGCCCTTCGCCGAGCAGGGCGGCTGCCCCAGGAGGGTCCTCAGCGCCGGCAAGGGGAAGCTGCCCTGGGAGAGCGACAGGCCTCCCGCCGCCCCCACCGGGCGAGGATGCTGCTTCGCCAAGGCCAGCGACGCTGCCCCGGTGAGTCCCTGCCTTCCGGGCAGTCTGCAGCACAGCTTTAATAATAATAATTTATTATTTGCACCCCGCTCATCTGGCTGTGTTTCCCCAGCCACTCTGGGCGGCTTCCAGTCGTGTGTTGAAAACAATGCAGCTTTCCAATTCTGGTGACATACCTTTGAGAATGCACCGTTTCAGAACACTGGTACATTCAGTTTTACAAGCAGCCTCGAACTGCTAGCCTCTTTCCACACCCCGGAGGGGTGCTAAGGTGTTGTCACACATAGTTTGGGAAGCTGGTTTACTGTCATAGACCAGCAGTTTAAAAATAGCTGGAAGACAAAGCTGTAGAAACGAGGTAAAGTAACTATAAAAGTGGAAAGACCAAAGTTGCTGACAAACAGGTTAAAACAACTCAAATGGTAGCTATTATTAAAGCGATCAAGTTGAAGACTTCACAATATTTCATAAATGGAATACTAGTGGTGCCTCTCTAAGACTCACTGTCCTTGTTTTATCAAGGAGGAGAGGTGGAACCAGGGCTCTCTTGCCCTCTTGCACCGGGCTATTGGCCACTTGTGACCAAGTGAAGATGCCTGGGCGCCAGGATGGCACCGGACATCTCCACCGTCTGGCTGGCATACAGCGGCGTATATTTGTTGCCATGCTATGCTGCAAGTCAGATTTTAGCTGGGGCTGACAGTATACAATACATTTGTCATCTTGAAGTAAAAAAGGGACCTAAACATTCCATTAGTGCACCTGTAACCTAGGTTTAAGGGGCTATATGGCGAATAGCTTTTATATCTCTAGTTTCTAACATTGCTCTCGCCCTCCTGGTCTAATCCCCACAATAACCCTGCAAGGTAGGTTAGGCTGGAAGTAGGCAGTCACTGGCCCCCAAAGCAACACCCAGTGTGGGATTTGAATCCTAGCCCAGCGCTGCTGGTTGCAGCCTCTCCAAGGCTGGCTCTTGCAAGGCGGTGCTGATGCTGAAACTTCACATCCCTCTGTTGAATGGCTTCTGCACCCTGCAGTAGCTGAGGGTGGGGACACAGGGTATGGTGCAAGAAGGAGAGCCATGGGGAGGGGAAGTTTGGCATGTGGTTTAGAGAAGCAGGTGTGATGGATGGGCCAGCTATAGAAGACAGAGTGTTCTTAGTTCAAGGCAGGGCGACAAAAGAAACATTCCTAGCCTTTCCACCAAGGAACTCAAGGTGGCATGTCCGGTTCTCCCCCTCCTCCTTTTATCCCCACAACAACCCTGGGAGGTAGCTTAGGCTGGGAGAAAGCAGTGACTGGCCCCAAAAGTCACACCCAGTGACCCGAATGCGGAATTTGAACCTTGGTCTCTCCCAGGTCCTAGTCGGACACTTATAACCACTATGCCACCACTGGCTCCCATAGGGTAGGTCAAGAAGAGGAAATGACCATTCACATTTTCTACAAACCGGCCCCTGGTGGTGTGGGTGCTGCAGCTTCAGTGGTATGGCCTCTGCACGCCACAGGAGCCAAGGGTTTCGCAGGTGCAGCAAAGAGCTTCGGGGAGGGAAAGCTCAGCAGACAGTTTGGAGAAGCAGGTTAGTTGGATGGGGCAGCCATAGAAGAGGGAGCAATCTATGAAGTGGAAGGTGGGGTGATGAAAGGGGCATTATGCCTGTGGTTAAAGGTTCAGCATGTTAGAAGCTTGAATAGCAGGTTTTTTAAAGGTAATGTAATAACTTTCAGCTACCCTTCACACACTTCTTGTCACACCCTTGGAAATGTCTTCATAGGAGCTGATGGTAAATGGCTTCCCTCGTCCATCTACCCAGATATGTTTAGGTTACATCAGCTGAGATCAAAAAGGAGGGTGGGGATTCTTTTTACAAAAGTTTATTTGCCTCATCTCCTGGAGGCAGTTTTTCATACCCCATAGACCACCAGGCAAGTAGCTATTTGCAAGCTTGTGCTATCCATTATCTTTACTATTTTATTATCTAGATGTGCTGACCATCCTTCATCACTTATAGTGATCTAGATCAATGGTTCCCAGTTGGTGATCTGCTGCACCCTCCTCCAGGGGGTCTGTGGCACATACCTGTCAGCTGTCCAAGACATCCCATTTGGGGGCACTGTACTCTCGCACAGGTCACATGACTAACCAGATTCAGCATAAAGTGAGAGTCAGATTGAAGCTTGAATTTTACAGCTATCCGTAGAATATCAGGGAGGAACTATTTGGTGGTTTGTCCACAATTTTGCTTTAATATTATACTTGAAGGAGTGTCTCCACCCCCATTGTTCTTCCCGGACACTGAGGTCCAGCGCTGAGGGCCTCTTGGCAGTTCCCTCCCTGCGGGAAACCAAGTTACAGGGAACCAAGCAGAGGGCCTTCTCAGTAGTGGCACCCGCACTGTGGAAAGCCCTCCCATCAGATGTCAAGGAAATAGACAACTCTCTGGCGTTTAGAAGACATCTGAAGGCAGCCTGGTTTAGGGAAGCTTTTAATGCTGATGGACTACTGTATTTCAATATTTTGTTGGAAGCCGCCCAGAGTGGCTGGAGAAACCCAGCCAGATGGGCGGGGTATAAATAATAAATTATTACTACTACTGTACTATTATTATTATTACTATTATTATTATTATTACTACTATTGGGCTTGTTTTTTGTTACTTACTGAAAACTAAGTTTCTTAGGATTTTCTTCTGTATTTTAAATGTTTGTCAATTGAAAGATGGATTTAAGAAGTATAATTCTCATGGTCGGGAATTGATTCTTGAAAGTAGCAGCAAAAATGTTTCCCAGGATCATGGAGGAAATTAATTATTACCTTCAGGCGCATTCCAGTGAGCTCATATTTTGCTACAAATTAACACAAGTTGTTCAGTAATAGCTGAAAGAATTTATAATGAGGAAAGTTCATAGTGATCCAGTAACGGTAGTGAAAGATAGGGGAAAACCAGCAGCCGCAGAAATACTGAGAGGAGGAATAATACAATGAAAAATTCCTCTCTGTTTGTCCGATGAGCTTGCAGATTGTTCTATTAGAGTGTGCTAGAAATTTAATCTGACTCCCAATTTCTAAAAGTAATCAGGTTTGAGCTGTCCCAGAGAGTGATGGAGGCAAAAGTATGGTGCTTGAAAATGCTGTAACTTTTGTAAGAAACATTTATCCTGCAGGCTCCCAAGGTCCAGATTCAGCACAGCTGTCCATTGCATGTGACCACGTCGCTTTTTAGTTTTACAAGGAAGAAGGCGGAATTGCATTTTAATACCTCCTCTGTCCTATTTCTCTTGCAGCTCTCGCCATCAAACGATTTCCTGCAGTCTCCAAAACTGAGACCTTCGCAAGGTAAGTGCTACATATGTGTGCAGACCCAAGTGACTCACTGTCACTCGATGGTTCAAAGGAAGAGGGGTCTCTGTCCTCCAGATCGGTCCTTTGCTCTTAATATGACACAGAGGGTGGCGTTCCTCGCCCCCAACTCCGTGCCGAATCTGGGAGAAGTGCTTTCTGCTAAAACAAAACCACAATTGGCTACAACCCAGTAGATTTTATCACAGTCCTTTTTTAGAACCCATTGATCCTGGACTGATTTGGCTAAGCCATGGTTTGTTTGAACATGTAAACTCTGGCCAGTAGAATTAACTGTGGTTTGTTTCAGCGATGGGTTGGCATTGCATCTGAACCCAACATCCTTGCTTAATCTCAGTTTGTTTGGCCACTCCATACCAGAAGCCAGCCAAGCTACAAAGGCACATGAAAGAGCCTTTGCTGATCTGTAAGGCATCCTGTGATTTGTTGAACAAACCATAGCTTCCTATTACGAGGGAACACAGCTGTTGTCCGTAGGGATTTCCAGGGGGGAGGGGAGTGCTCACACTGCAGAAAAAATTAAAATGAGAATTTTTTTATTTAAATTGGATTTTTAAAATAAAATGCTTTCGGAGGAAAAATCTTTCTAAAGATAGTTTTCTGTTTAAGTTACATTATAGTCCAAAGGCTATTCATAAGGAAATAAGGATTTAAGTTTTTCATGTGTGCTAAAGCTCAGTCTAAGTTTTTTTTTTTTAACTGTTTAACAACATCAGTTAACAAACATGGATACATGTGCTATAATGTTATTGTTTTAGTTAAATAAATTGTTTAAATTGTTATTAAGGAAATTATTATTTTTCTTCCTCCAATAAAGTACAGCAGAAAAGTTGTCCAAATATAAACAGTTAACTTATTGAACCTCCCAGTAATTTCATAGTTATTGTTCTATGTATTTCTAATAGTATAACCAAATCAGTAATTTTTGATATAACTGTAAAAGCTACTCTGAAAATTTATTATTCCAAAAATGAAACCTTCATCTGGTTGTAATATCAAGATTATACCAGCAAGAAGGAGTCTTTCTGTAATAAAAAATTACATGATTTAAATCAAGTCTTACTGACTAGTGATTTAAATCGTGATTTAAATCAAATCTACCTTGTATGAAAGAGCAAGCTAAGCACTAATTTGGCTGCTTTAAGGAAATGACCCTGAGGAAGCTGCTTCTGTTGTCCTGGAAACCTTTCTAAGAATGTTGGTTCTTTGGGAAAAGCTCTAGACACTGAATGAAAAGGTCTATGGAAGTAGCAGAAGGGCAAGCCCCTGAACTTCTTTTAAGAAAACGTTGTTATAATTATTCCTCTATTGCACAGTTGAGTTCTTGCCTTTTTGAGTTTTTCTGTCCCATCAGAAAGGTACTGTCTTTATTGTCTTTTCTTTGCCTGTGAAAAAGTTTCGTCTTCCAGCAAGTCTTTTAAGTGGTCTTTACTGGCACAGAAATTGCATTTCTATATATATTTATTGGTAGTTTTTATTATTAAATTTTTCTGGGCTGTTTCATGGGAAATGGCTATTAAATAATTTCCCCCTTTTTAACAACTGTGGGAAAGTTCAGAGTAACAAGTGGTGGTGATGTGAATGCCTGGAAGTTGAGTTGGACCTATTTCCTATCCCTTTGCATTTGTGTAGAAAACGTCTTGGCGGGGTGCGGCTCACTGAACCCCACTGTCTTTCTGGGTTAGAGGTGGGGAACCTCCAATCCATGGGCTGAATTCTGTCTGGCACAGGTTCTGGTTTGGCCTGTGAGGCTGTTTTCCCCAGACCACGGCCACCTACCCAACATCATGCGCAATGCCAGGTGTGTGGCAGGTAGAGTCATGGGTTTGATTGGATGCACAACTCAGGTCCCCATAGCAAACTTGAGCATACCGGTTGAAGTCGCCACCCATCGGCTGGCAGTCCGTGACTTCAAGCCTGCTAGGTCAGGTGCATGGCTCAGTTCCCAGGTGAATAGAAATCATTCCCTAGTGTTCTTTAAGCTAGGGGATCTGAAAGCTGTAACCAGACAGCAGGCTATCCTCGGAAAAGTGCTAGATCTGCAGAGAAGCTTCCCAGTAGCTCAGCCAGGTGGATCTGTGGGGTAAATGCAGGGAGGGGAGGTGCTGCAGCTGACTTCAGGTGTGTTTAACTGGTTTGTGGGAAGTTGTTTCCAGGCCTTGAGCAGGAGAAGTTAATGGAGTGAGTCTGGAATGGTTAGCATATTTGTAATAGTGACTCCTGAGAAAGTTTTTTGCGCTCTCGTAATAAGAAGGAGCCGAGCTTTGTCACTTCCCACTTTAGTATTGAAAAGGCCATACTGGACAAGACCAGACTTGCTTTGCTCCCTTTTATTGGCAGTGCGTTGTGCACCTGCCTCTGGGTGGACTGTGCCAGTTTAGAGGGACTTCAGAGTTCATTTAGGATGAGCTCAATAAGAATGCAAGTTGTGTATGCTTGAGGGGGGAGCGGGAGACGTGAAACTACTGGATTACTTTCAGTTGTATGTGTTTTGTTTCTTTTTAAGGGCTGCTTTTGATTTTTAGCTTTCCCTGTCCTGGGGTGATTAGGGCAAAAAGTACTTAGGAGAAACTGCTGTGCCCCCAAGGAAAAGGAACTCTGCCTTTCTGCATCTTGCCAGTTAAATTATTCTGCCTTGTGCACATGAAGAAAGCTTGTTATAAGGTTGCCTTGGGAGATTCTTCACACTTGGTGCTGGGAACACTCACGGGACATTCCAGAGTCCCCAAGGAAGTGTGTGAAAGTTGCTTTTGAAGTGTCACTGCTTGTGGAAGCATCCTTGACTGCCCTTTCTTTTTGCTTGAAAGGTGTGATGGCCTCTCATCAGCCTCATATTCCAGGAAAATGCGGGCTGCTTGGTTTCTCTCACACTCGCGGGAAGAGCGGCAGTGTGGATTCTGATCTGCAGTTTCTAGGACTGAGCAATCCCTGGCAAGATAAAGGTATTTGTAGAATGACCATCTTTTAAGCATTTGTGCATGCCAGACCCATTCCAGCGTGCCCCGTAGCACTCTGTTGGGCGGGTCAGATCTGCATTGCAAAGCATATAAGGGGATGGCTTGCGTTGATCCAGATGATTGGTTCAACCTAGAGCCAGTGTGGTGTAGTGGTTAAGAGCGGTAGACTCATAATCTGGGGAACCGGGTTCGTGTCTCCGCTCTTCCACATGCAGCTGCTGGGTGACCTTGGGCCAGTCACACTTCTCTGAAGTCTCTCAGCCCCACTCACCTCACAGAGTGTTTGTTGTGGGGGAGGAAGGGAAAGGAGAATGTTAGCCGCTTTGAGACTCCTTCGGGTAGTGATAAAGTGGTATATCAAATCCAAACTCCTCTTCTTCAAACTGGCGAAGCACTTGCAGTGGTTTTCTGGGCCATGAGCAGAATTTCTGCTGTCTGACATCTTTAACCTGAGGTGCACAGAGCATGTGCATGACCACAGAACTGTAGCAATAATAGTAGGAGTCATTATGTTCTGAAGCCCTTTAGGGTCAAAGCTCTGTCCTGTAGGTTACTTCTTCACGCAATGAATGCATGTATGGGTTAGTTTCTTCCTCTGAAATGAGTGGTGAGCCCTTGCAAGCAGTGAGTACCCAGTGATACAGCTGCTGCGCCTTTTTTTCTTATTTTGCTTGTTAGGAAGCAGGAACCCTGGCAAAGAGCATGAGGAAAGTATGGAGCCCAGCTCATTCAGCCAGCCTTGGGCACAGGGCCCTTGCTTCTTGCTCCAGACCAGCTGCTTATTCACCAAACCTATAGTGCAGAATTACATCTGCAGTAGGGGGCAGAGAATGAATAAATTGTGCAGAATTATTTATGCCAGTGAAGCCAAAGTGGCAGGACCCATTTGTATGTCACAGGCCATAAGTTAAGCAAAGTAACGTGTCCTTTTTGATATGCTTATGACTTCGAGGAAAATCTCTCTTTGTGACTGGTGCTTGAAGATTGGTTATCAGGCAGGTTAGACAAGAAATAGTTTTAAAATGGTTGTGTTTCCTTTCCTGCTTCTTTAACCGGGGTTGTGCATTTCTTTCCCCCTCCCAACCAGTGTGTGCCAGCCTCAGTTTCACCAGCAAGCCTCAGCGGACCTTCTGCAGCCCCCCTGAGCCTGCACCGCCTCTCCTGGGCTCCCACCCCAGCCAAGGAGCTTTCATCCTCCCGTCCTACCCATTCTCATCGCCCAGGCACAGTCCAAAGCACACTTCCCCTCCTGCGGACTCGCTCAAGAAGTCGCAAGACTTCTCTAATTCCTGGCCTCTGAAGAGTTTCGAAGGGCTTCCGAAACCTAGTCATCAGAAGAAGTTTTCCAGCCCGATGGCAGGAGAGGACGCAGGTACAAGCCCTGGTGGCAATAGCTTGATGCAGTCTCCAGTAACTAAGCGTGCTAAACCTGGTATGGAAGGGTTGCCAAAGCCTAAAAGAGAAGGAAAAGGAAGGTGCCACCTCACCCAGTCTCCAGCAAAGGGGGGGGGGTCTTCCCGGGCCCCAGGAGGGAGGAGGCAGGCTGTGGTCAGCATTGGCAAGAAGCAGACAACCATGGAAATCTCTGCGTTTCTCCTTTGCACACTGCTTCCCACACACACTTCCTTTACATGTTGCTGATCAGTCACTAAGCATCTGCCCAAATAGGGGGGATCTTTCTTTGCCTCTAGGAAGGGGCTATAGCTTCAGGGGTTGGCAAATTCCAGAGAAAGGGAGTTTCATAGTCGGTGAGTAACTGGCATTGTGACAGGCGGGGGAAGAAGCCGCCTCGGGGTCTGCAGGGCTCAAGTCGTTGAGGGATTTATAGGTCAAAACCAGCATCTTGAATCATATCTAGGAAAGAATATTAAAACCCAGTCTGGACTGTGCATCAGTAGTGCAGAATGTCGTTCCCTTCTGTATATATACAATCTGTACTTAAAAAATGTTCTCAATGTGTGTTCTCTCTGCATGTGTTTCTGACGCAGAGGCAAAGCCACAGGATACGCCTCCCATTCAGCTGAAACCTGCCTTTGTGAGATCGCCGGCTTCGCGGAGAGGCCTGAGTGGGACAAAACCAGTGCCTCCCATCCCCAGGGGCCTTAGTCCCTTACCTGACAGAGTGGAAATCAACGTAGTAGGACACAAGAACGGGGAGCCAGAAGACATCTGGCTGAATGAGAGGGACAGGAAGCTGGCCATCGATCTTTCAGAGTTGAATGTCAATGAAAAGGAGCTGGATGAGGAAGAGGTGGGGGCTCAGTGTGATGTTTTTACTGTTAAGAAAGGGCGAATAGCAAAATTATTTCCCTGGGCTTCCCATAGGATGTATACACGTGGCCAACACAGGTTTGTTTGTAGTTTCTGTATTCCATGCTGCTTTCTTATCGTAGGCACGGGGTGGTGGTGGAATGGGATCATGCATCTTTTAAACAGAATTCCTGCTCCCCACTCCAGTATCCAATCATAGGCAGCCAGCAAATAATTCTGTAACCTCACACTTGCGCTTCCTCACAGCATCCAGCTGGGATCACGTCTCTTCCCTCCTTTTCAGATGCAGAGTTCTCTCCGCTCCTTACGTAACAGCGCCGCCAAAAAGAGAGCAAAGCTAAACGGCAGCACTTCCGACCTCGAAAGCCCAGACTCTGTCCTGAAACTCGACCTGACCTCAGAGTCTCCTTCTTGCTTGTCGTCCCCAAGCACCAGCTCCTACAGCGAAAGTGGGGTGTATAGCCAGGAGTCCGTGACATCCCCGCTTTCGACAGCCCCTCAGGGAATGAGAACAATGTGAGTGTCATTTATAGCACGAGGGGGGAATCCACAGGCTGAGGGGGGGGGGGAGGAGAGGTTTCCTTATCCCATCTGGGCCTTTTCCTGGAGGTGGTGATGCCAGGGACAACCATCTGGGACCTCCTGCATTCAATGCAAGTGTTCAGTCACTGAGCTGTAGAGGAGCAGTCCTTGCTTTCTTTTGGAGACTTCAGGGGTTGCTGAGCACTGATGGGGGTGGCTGGGGACATGTTATGCCAGTGCTCCAGAATATGCGCTTGCTGAAGCCTCCTGGGTGCCATTCTCCGGGCAAGGCTCAGTGGTCTGTGCTCCTTGTCCCTCATTTGAACTCCTATAAACAATAGCTAAAACAACATCACGTTCATAGAAGCAGTTCATATCCAAGGCAGACGCCAACTGGGATAAAGGCTTTGGAAGGCATGTTGAAAGAGAATCTTGAACTTGCCATCCTTCTTCCGGGGGCGGGGAGCCGCTCTTAGTGGCTGTTCTGTGCGCAGTGAAACACCCACTTGGAGAGATGGTGTCTCTGGGCCATGTGAAGAAGTTGCTCCATTTCCCATGTATTCTCGGTCCTCGAAGAGCTGGTTCCTTCCTGCAAAATCTCTCGGATGAGTAATAGTGAAAGCTGGAGCACTTGGTGCAGGGTAGAAACGAGTTAACAAAAGTGCCTTCCTTTCTGCCACAGGTCGGACATATTCCCTCTCCTTGGAGGTAACTCCCAGCCAATGAAGCTCTCGCCAACACGGAATCGGGGTCCTATAACTGTGGAGCAGAGTCCCACCACAGGTAGTCTGTAGGGCACATAAGGACAGCATGGATTTAATGGAGTTGTTCTTTTTGCAGTGTCTCTAGATGCTCCAGTGGGTCTCCCTTTGTTGACCTTCCGGGTCATTGAAAGAGGGTGGGTGGGCAGCAGCCGTAGACCCAGCTAGCTTTTTAATGTGGATTTGCAATCAGGGCTCTAAAGGTTGGACAAAATAATGTGAAAATGCATATAGCAAAAATTTCCTTTTCATTGGCCGGGAAAGAAAGGGAAGCCTCTTCCATGTCTCTGCTGGCTCCCCTCCTCCCCATGTAGTGACCCCAGAAAGGATGGAGGCAGGCGGGCAGAGATGGGAGGAGGAAGGCAGGCAGAGAGTGATGCAGGCAGAAGAAAAAGGCTGGAATGGAGCTGCATCTGGGCGTGTAAAGTTGAATTTGCGTAAATACAATGCACATATGATGTGACTCAACTGTATTGCTGGGAGGGGTCAATACAATCTTATAAATATTTGAAGACTCTACACTTTAAGAAAATAAAGGCACTGCAAACTGTCAGCATATTAATTTTGATGTCCTAGAATGACTGTACATAAATATACATGCTTTAAAGAAGTTAATAAAAACTTTGACTTGGCGTTTGGCTGGTATTGGATCAATTTCATGAAGCAAAGTTTCTAGAACCAGAAACTTTTCTTTCAGAAAAACATAGTAGTGGAAAGTTTTCTACCCCAGCCACATTACCTACTGGGTGTCCTTCTACTTCCCCAAACATGTACTGAGACCTAAATTCTAGTTTTCCTTGAACTGTCTCCCAAAGCCCAGATCATACATGTGTTAACTCTTTTCACCCGGTTGTGACAAAAATTCACCAGGCAGGCATACCTCCTGCAAGCAGTTTGTAAACGCAGCTTGGGACTGTGGCATTTGCAAAATTAGGCATCTTCCTGTGTTGCTCTTGGGAACAATTTGCTGTGGATTCTGCCTTCCAGGGATCATGTTTCATGAAAAAGCGGCTTCCAGCGTGAGCATCAGCGGCCAGCGCCTGAGCTACGGGAACGGATCAGGAGATTATGAAGAGGACAGACAGAAAGTGGCATCGCCCGCCATCCTTAAAGGGCAGAGTAAAGAGCACCAAAGGCACTGTAAATCCACCAAAGGTGAGCAGGTGGAGGGGCTGGAAGGGAGGGTCTTCAACTCTATTCCTCTGAGCTTGGGCCTGAATCTTCTCTTAGTCTTCCTTTCTGATGCTCTGTGTGTGTGTGAGAAAGAGAGAGAGAGAGTAAAGTGTTGCCTTCAGATGTGTTAGTATCTAGCTTTTCGTTTTAAAGTTAAACTGGAGGAATGTTTCTGGGGGGATTGGGAGTGACTGTACACGCTTTGGACCTGATCCAGAGCTGTGCGGTGCTGCAGTAGGCATGCAGGTCCTCCGTGAGAGCATGTGCTTCTCTGTCTTTGAATAAGGCTCCACAGGGTAAGTGGAGGCCCACCTTGTGTACTGGATCCACTGGTTTCGGCTGTTGATATCAAATGCAAAACCAGAAGGGAACGTTCTCAATGTCATGGATGCAAAGCACAAATAACTTATAAGTAGTCTTAACACCCAATTTTTGTTTGTTTTTCTAGGTTTTACAGGGCCCACTTCGAGTTTACAGCAGCTAACTAGCTTAGACTTCATTTCACCGAGTGCCTTGTCAGAAGACTCTGTAGTCATTGTTGGGAAAGGTATTTCAAACAAGCACTGGTTGATTACAATGCTTCTTATGCTGGCCTGAAAGATTGTCTCACCACTTATACAGCCAGTCAGTCACTGGGCTCTGCAAAGCCTCCTTCAGAAACCATCCCATCAGGAGGTCCACTCCACCCGATGGAGGCATTGGGCCTTTAGTGTTGTCTCTCCCCTTGAATATTGGACAGGCACCGTCCCTCTTGCCTTTTCAGCACCAACCGAAGATCTTCCTTTTTCAATTCCCTTTTAAATTCCCAGTCTGCATCCAGAATGAAATTGTTCTTAAGATAATCCATCGCTTTTGCCAGCCTGGACTCGTTTGTGGGGAAAAGAGTGGGATATAAATTTCATTAATAAATAATAAATAGAATTATCAGGAAGGCTTAAAATATATTTTGCTTTATCATCCCCCCCCCCAACTCCTTTGTATGTGTTTTTGTTGGAGTGGGAGGTCACATGGTCCTGCGCAAACATTTCTTGCTGAGCAAATAATATACTCGGTGTGTGCAAAAAATTGCACGTTGGTAGCTGTGCTTGCCTTTTCCTGCTGGCAATAAAAGAGGCAAAGAAAGGTAGAAAAGAAAACAGTTCCTGTGCACACTGAATGACCTTGGTGCTGTCATCGCCTTGTTTAAACCTGTGCATAAAATGGTTGTGTTTAAAGAAATAATGTATGCCGGGGGGGGGGGGGAATTCATTGTGTGTTAGATCTTTCATGATAACCCAGTGAGCCATATATGTCTTTTTAGGAGTGTTTGGAAGCCCGCCTTCAGCCCCACTAAGTTACGGCCAGTCCCTGATATTCTCCATGGAGAATGGAGATGCACCTTCGTTCAAGCAAAGCATGGAGCCGCTTTCGGGGATCTACGGGAGAGCTGTTCAACAGCAGAACCCTGCACTTTATTTTGATGTGGAAAACGAAAGAGATGTAAGAATGGAAAATACATTGCAGAAGGGGGGCTGTCACAAAGACGGGTTTTCTGAAAATGCATAATGCACCTGTGTGCCACGGCTGCTACGATCGCATTTTGTTCTTGTTGATGTTGTTTAATGTGTTAAGATGTTGCATGTGGCCAAATAACGCGCCTACAGATAATGGGCTCAGGAACGAATTGCAAATGGTTCCTGATACATACTGCAGTGCAGTGACAAATGCCAGCACGATCCCATTCTGTTATCCTAAAAGGTTCCAGCAAGTTTAAACAATAAAGCACCACCTTTTTTCCACTAGGCTAGATAATGCTGAGCGAGGCCCTATTTTATTCTTAACTCTGGTTAGCAGACTTACTTTTCACTTTTGTTCATTTCTCCTTTGCGCTAAAGTTTGCAGTACAGGCATCTGCAGTCTCTTAGCAATTGTTGACCTCTCAATAGCTGATCACTCAGACGCATGTGCAGCGTCTTGCAAAGTGCATCAGAGTTGACATTGCAGCCACGGTGTTATTTGCGTGACTGTTTCTATAATCATCCTGTTTTTCTGCTGTGGAAAAGTTATTTGAGTACGATACAATATCTTTATTGTCATTGTCCCATATAGAACAATGAAATTGAAAAATCTACATAAGACATTCAAAAACCCCTAAAAACTCCGAAACCCCTTTTTAAAATACAATATACTGTAGAGACTACTTATACTGCATTTAAAACCAGAATTGCATTTGGGTAGAAACTGTTTCTCAGGCGGCTAGTCCTAGTCTTTATAACCCTGGACCTTCTTCCAGAAGGCAGAAGCTGAAAGAGATCATTTCCGGGGTGCGCACTATCCTGCACTATCTCTGCAGCTTTCTTATGGCACCTGGAAGCGTAGATTTGATCCAAGGTGGGAAGAGTGCACCCAATTATTCTCTCCACAGTCTTTACAACCCTGAGCAGCATTGTTTTTTTCCCTGGTCGTGCAGCTCCCAAACCACACACACAGACCAAAATGTGTGTGTGTGTGTGTGTGTGTGTTTGAAAAGGTGAGGAAATTACTGTGAGAGAAAGGGGACGTGTTCTGTTTCTCACTGATATTGTTGTCCTCCAGGAATGAAGTCAGACTGCTGGAGACTCCACCAATAATATTCAGATATTTTGACTTTCAGGTGTCTCTTGAAGACTTTTTATGCCCACGGTCCTTAATAGCTATTTTATTTCTGATGAGCCTGGCACATGCATCTGCATCTTTTAACATTTTTTGTTTTAACATTGTATGCCACCTTGATATTTTCTGATATGGTGGGTATAAAAATACTTACCATAAAAAAGGACACTTTTCTGTTCTATGCAGATGAAAGTTGCCTTATCCAAATCTGCCCGGGAGAAGATGAGACAGAAGAAAAGAGAAGAAAAAGAATATCAGGAAGTTAGAGATCTTGAAAGAAAGGAATCACACACTTGGGAACTGCTTAAGCACAATGAATTGGAGAAGAAGACAACCGAAACCAGTAAGCCAAGTTGTTGTTTTTAACTGCTCTTGCAATGCCACCTTGTAAATACGCCTGTGAAAGTCACTGACCTGCAAGTCCAGCTCCATCACTTACTTCTGTGCTGCGTGTGGAGGGAGAGGCCTTTCTTCCTCAAGCAGGCTGCTTGGTCTCTGTGTGCAGATCACAAAGGAAGGATGAAACAGTGAGAGCAACAGTGCTTTAAGCTCTGTTTCTTACTTCAAATGGGATTTTTTTTCTGGTGTGGTTTGGATAGTGCGTAGCACTTGTTTCTCAAAATTGTCGGGGGGCTGTACAAAGATTAAAAGAGGCTTGTGATTTAAGTAACTTATGGAGATATGCTGTTGATGAAATCTGGTTCTTTGCCCTCAGGAAATGCTGCTTTCAGTCCTCTGTTGAAGAGAATGTCAAGTGTAAAAAGGGCACAGCCTTCGGTCTTGCTAGAATCAGGTGAGACTTCACAGCTCAGGTATAAAAAAGAGATAGTTGCCGTGTCGCGTATTGTGGGGCGTCTCAGATAGGTTGCTTCTACATTGGGAACATCTGGCCATCCCTGGGGCTGGGGCTGCCTCTGGTTGCTCTGCCTATGCAGCCACATGTTTGTCATGTGCTACTAGTCCCATTGCACTTTTGAATCACCAACTGGGCAATGCTTGCAGGTGAAGTCTCTCCAGGTCCACGAATGCAGTTGAAAGACCGGGTGCTGTCTGTCACGCACAGTCCAGAGATAATGGAACCATCCGAACTGAGACCCTTCCCTAAACCTGAACTTGCTCTTTCGGAAGCCCTGCATTATCTTGCGGAAGACGACTGGTATGTGTCCCAGGTTATCTTTCTCTTCTTTATTTTTATGCCATCAGCAATTAGAGTTGACGTCCGCCCTGTGCTGCTTGCATAGCTTTGTGTTGTTTCCGTTTTCAAACACAGGGAGAAGAAGATTGAAGGCCTGAACTGGATTAGGTGCCTCTCTGCCTACCACCCTGATGTGCTGACGGCAAAGCTGCACGAAACCAGCCTGTCTGTTGTTCAGGAGGTTAACCTCGCCTCTCCTATCTAGATCTTTTCCTGCAATTTCTTGGCTGATGGTTTTGAGGGGAGCATTGAAGTGGGTGTAGCATTGCAGCCGCTTGCCTTCTTTTGTGTTTGGCACCTCGGCTCCTCCTACACCTGCCTCATTTTTACCTCCCCTCAAGCCTTTATCTAAAAGTTTGATTGTTCATTCAGCTTGTTACTTCCACAACTAATAATAATAATAATAAGGCTCAGGGCAGCGAACACCAGTAAAATTACAATAAAAACATAATAGGGGAAAAAAAGAAAAAAACCAATTTAAAATACTGGTTAAAATACAATTTAAAATGCAGCCTCATTTTAAAAGTAGCCCATAGATCAAGACCATAAAGGGAGGGAAACATAAGGGTCAGACTGAGTCCAAACCAAAGGCCAGGCGGAACAGCTGTTTTGCAGGCCCTGCGGAAAGATGTCAAGTCCCGCGGGGCCCTAATCTCTTGTGATAGAGCATTCCACCATGTCGGGGCCAGTGCTGAAAAGGCCCTGGCCCTAGTTGAGACCAATCTAGCCACCTTGCGACCTGGAACCTGCAAAGTGTTGTCATTTGTGGGCCTTAAGGTCCTCCGCGGGGCATACCAGGAAAGGCGTAGGTACGCCGTAGGTAGGCCTTTTCTGGCCTACCAAGCCTAAGCAAAGGTGGTCCTCGAAGTCGGTCCCTCTAATTTCATTGGCATTTTCTAATGGACTGAGTTGGGGCTGCAGGTGCTTCTGAATTCCAGAATGACAGCCATGTTACTTTGTAGTAGCAAACAAAACAGTTGATTTTAACAGAATGCATATATTGCTTGAGTGTAACAGAACCTTTGAGCAGTTTGCAAGAAATCAAAATTATCAGTAACAATAAGCGGTTAAAACATTTGAAAGACAATTAAAATGAGCAGTAAACTAAAAAGAGAATAAAGCACATCAGCTTTTGCATGTCTATGTAGGCTTGCCTCAACAAAAATGTTTTATGCAGGTGCTGAAAAGACTAGACAGTACAACTGCTTAGTGTTCATAGGCAAGGAGTTTCAAAGTGTGGGTGCTGCCACACTAAAATATATTTTTTTAAAAAAAAAATGCAGAACAAGTACATTCCTACCTCGGGTTGAAGTTGCTTCAGGTTGAGCGTTTTCAGGTTGCGCTCCGTGGCGACCTGGAAGTAACGGAACTCATTACTTCCGGGTTTCGCCGCTTGCACATGCGTGGACTGTCAAAATGACATCATGTGCAGAAGCGGCAAATCGCGATGCGCAGATGCGGGTTGCGTTCACTTCAGGATGCGAACGGGGCTCTGGAACAGATCCTGTTCGTATCCAGAGGTACCACAGTATTATGTGATTCTTGTAACTAGTGCCAGTGGTGGGCCCTTTGGGGTAAGGCAACCCTACAAGTAAGCTGTTCCCAAGCTGTTAAGGGTTTTATATACCAGTATACACCTTGAGCTTCAACCAGTACTAAATCTGCAACCAGTGCAGATCTCTGAGCACACGTGTTACGTGCTGACAAGGACTCCAGTCGGCAGCTATGCTGCATCGTTCTGCACTAACTGTAGCTTCCAGATCAAGCACAAGGAAAGCCCCACATAGAGTGCATTGCAGTTATCCAGTCCTAGAAGTCCCTGTTGACTGAGCTACTGTGGTCAAGCTCTTCCACTCAAGGATCAGTTACACTGGGCCTCCAGTGGCAAAGCTGGACCCAGAAGCGCCCTCAGACTGCAATCCTGTCCAGCGCAGGCAGTTTACTATTTTCTCAAGGCTAGGGAAACATTCTCAGTGCCTCTGCTGTCTCGTCTGGATTTAAGGCAACCGTTGCATTTTGCCATCACCGTCTGACTCAAGGTCTTTTCTTTCGCACAGGTGAAGAATTTGCGTTCCGTTGTTTCCCGAGCTGCCGTGGTTTGCTTAGGGGACTTGTTCAACTACCTGAAAAAGAGCATGGATCAAGAGCTGGATAACACGGTGAAAGTCCTCTTGCACAAGGCTGGGGAATTGAACACCTTCATTAGGGAGGATGTTGACAAAGCCTTGAAGGCCATGGTGAACAACGTGACACCAGCACGGGCGCTCTCGTCTCTGATCAACGGAGGCCAAAGGTGAGCCTGTGGGACTCTTCAAAGCTTCCTCCTGCTTCTTATTTGCTCCTTTGTAGACCTCTTCGTTGTCAAACAAATGTAGTTCATAATAAGAGCCAGTGTGGTATGGCAGCCAGAGTGTTGAACTAGGACCTGGGAGATTGGGGTTCAGATCTGCACTTGACCATGGAACTCACTGGATTCCACCTTCGGTCAGTTGCTGCCTCTCAGCCTTACCTTCCTCATGGGGAGGAGGAGGAGGAGGAGGACTAAGTGTGTCACCTTGAGGCCTTGGGGAAAAGGTAGGGTACAAATAAAATAAAATACCGTATTTTTTGCTCTATAAGACTCACCAGACCACAAGACGCACCTAGTTTTTGGAGGAGGAAAACAAGAGGAAAACAAAATTTGAATCTCGGAAGCCAGAACAGCAAGAGGGATCGCTACGCAGTGAAAGCAGCAATCCCTCTTGCTGTTCTGGCTTCTGGGATAGCTGCGCAGCCTGCATTTGCTCCATAAGACACACACACATTTCCCCTTTTTTGGAGGGAAAAAGTGAGTCTTATAGAGCAAAAAATACGGTAAACAGCAGTAGTTAATCCTTGCTGTGTGAGCTCCACTGGAAGAAATGGGACTCACACGGGAGCACTATTGAGATGAAGTCCAGTTAGAAATGTGTGCAAGCTGTTTTGAAAGGTGTGCTTGGTAGAAAGTTAGGACAGGCAAATTCTATGTGAGTGCAGAAGCCCCGTCACATAAACCAGTCGCTCATCACACTTCAGAAAAGTATGTCTTTCCTGCAGCAGAACTTTGAGAGAGCCGCTTTATTGCAACAGTGATTCATAGATTCCTTGGTTGCTGCTGCTTCTGCATGAAACAAAGCTGTCAGTTGTTGAAGGGTTTCTTGCCAGCGCATTCCTACAAGACACCTGCTCTCTAGTCCAGATTACGTTGGGAGAATGGAGTGGGGCTGCTTATTGGTCATCCAGCCAGATCCACTGCTTTAACTCCAGATGATCTCCACATTGCTGTGATCGGCAGCTTAAAGGAAGGGTTCTGCTGTGCAGCTGTGGAAGTTTTTAGGGTCTGCTTTCAAAATCATTGTTTCACACACACCTCTCTTGCGGATGTTCTCCTTTCTTCTGGTTCCCATTAGCCACTTGAACACAGCAGTGAGAAGATGTGCGGCCCAGCACTTGTCAGATGTGGTGGAGCACATGGGGCCGGGCCGAGCGTTGTCGGGCATTAAGGATGTGACCGACAAGCTTCTGTCTGCAGTAGCCAAATTTGTCCAAGACGGATCACAAGAAACAAGGTGAGTGAGCAGATGCAGAGCGAAAAGGAATATGGGATGCTGTGACCTCCCAACTTGTCTGGAAACCTAGATTCACACATGAAGAAATGTGAATATGTAATGGCAGAAATCTGGCCCAAATACAGTTATTGACGTGATTCCCAACTTTTGATCTCGCTGCTCTTAGTTCTCCTTTTTTTACACATGCAGAGAATACATTTTGTATGTACATAATTAGCAAAGCCGAAATAATTTATATGAGCGAGGTTTTATATGAATGCCTTCCTGTGGTTCATTGAACCATTGGAATTGATGGAAGAGGGACCCCAAGTTTCATCTAGTCCAGCCCACTACAATGCAGGAAACATGAGCCCTCAAATGCTTCACAAATAGGATATGGGGTGTGTGTGTTATTGAGTCGTTCTTTTTATTTTGATTATATATTTTGTGGTTTTATATTTTGATTTTGTTCTGTGAACCACCCTGAGACCTCTGGGTATAGGGCGGTATATAAATTCAAATAATAATAATACTGTATATTTTACAGAAAGACTTCTTTACTTAGAGCATATATTTATAGTGCTTCATAATGTACATCCCAGGGAGGTGGGGCAGGGTGTGAACAGCCCTGAGATCTACGGGTGAAGGGCAGTATACAAATTTAATAAAGAGACAGACAGACAGACAATGAGTCTGTAACTGAGCTCCGGTATCCTCAGTCAAGCATTATTATTGCTGTTATTTTACTAAAGAATCAGGCCTGACAGACATGCTTTGGGTTATGTTCATGGGTGTAAATCTGCTCATCTGATTTGTGGTGGGTGCAGGTACTATGGTCGGAAGATGCTCTTCACTTTGATGACACACGCAGACTTTGACAAGATGCTTGAAAAGTATGTGCTGCCAAAGGACTTGCCTTACGTGAAAGAGACTGTCAGCAGCCTGCGGCAGAAGGTAGGCTGTGAAGAATGTAACGTCGTGTATTAAAAGCAAGAGGCAGGGAGATTTGTCAGATTTTGGAAGTAGTGATGAACTGACTGCTACTGCCAAGGTTTTGCCAACATGACAATTCCAGCTTCTCTTTTAAAGTGTCGGACAGACAGCAGAGGCCTTTGTCTTCGCTGTGTTCATTGGTTGTCACTTAGATGACACCTTTGCATCCCACCTAAAATATCCAGAAATAATTTAGACCATCTTTGAGAGGTGACATCTGATATACTTCCTGAGGAACAATCCTTAGTTCTAATTATCACAGACAGTGAGGATGCACCCATCCTCATTAGCTTTTCACAAGTCCTGCTTTCAGTCCCTGGCTTGTAAGATAATTAGTTGGTCCATGTTATAAACCATGTGTAGGCAAACTAAGGCCCAATCGCCTTCTCAGTCCAGCCCATGGACGGTCCAGGAATCAGCGTGTTTTTACATGAATAGAATGTGTCCTTTTATTTAAAATGCATCTCTGGGTTATTTGTGGGGCATAGGAATTCGTTCATATTTTTTTTCCAAAATATAGTCCGGCCCCCCACAAGGTCTTAGGGACAGCGGACCAGCCCCCTCCCTGCTGAAAAAGTTTGCTGACCCCTGTTATAAACAGGCACAGTTATTGTTTGCTGCTGCTTTTATTATCTGTCTGAGAAACTATACTTGGAGGCTGATCATTAGTCTCCTGACCCTTGGATTTTTTCAGAAACTGACTTACTGCTTTTAGAACTCTGCAACTAATGCCCTTTCCACCAGTTAGGTAGAGAACACCTCATAAATATTTTCCCTTGTGCACCCCAAAAATTTGCTCTTGGGGTGGTAGAGAGAACCCCTGAAACAGCACTTGGTGGGAGATTGTTCTGTCTGGCAGGTTGATGTGCAGATGAAACATTTGCAGTAACACAAAGTTGAATTCTACCCTTAATTTTTTTTACCCAGATGCCCTCTTGGAGTTGTATCCAACGTTAATCCTACTCAGAGAAGACCCATTGAAGTTTGTAGTAATAATAATAATAATAATAATAATAATAATAATATTTTTTATTTATACCCCGCCTTCCCCAGCCAAGGCCGGGCTCAGGGCGGGTAACAAGCAATAATAAAAACAAGTTGAATGAATACAACTTAAAAACAAGATTAAAATACAACATTAAAATATTGAAACATTAAAATATTAAAATGCAGCCTCATCACAGGAAGAGAAAGGAAAAAGGAAAAAGAAAGAGAAGGAGGGAATCAAATTGGCTCCAAGCCAAAGGCCAGGCAGAACAGCTCTGTCTTACAGGCCCTGCGGAAAGAAATCAGATCCTGCAGGGCCCTGTAGACACGACTATCTTAGGCTCATTCATTTTAGTGGGCTTTCTCTGAATAGAACTTAGTTGGATATAACCCAGAAGACCCTCCCTGTCTTTGTAATGCAATTTCAGGGTCTGGGAGAGATGCCGATTGTCACACCCTCAGCCAAGGGCGGAAGAAGGGGTCACACCAGCAACATGGACAATTCGAGATCAGCCTCTGTGTCGCGAGAAGCGCTCAATGCTGGCGACAGGTACAGTTGGCCCTTCCTGCTTCAAAAGCTTGGGGGGGGGGGCAAATGGGCTAAGGAGTTGGGAACCTCTCCTGCGTAGCTCTAGAATCTATTGAACTATATGGGCCTTCTCCGAAGTTATTACAAGGGCTGCAGAAGTAGGAAACCTCCGCTGCAAACCTCTTGACGTTCTTCTTTTCAGCAGAGAGATTAGAGAAGTACGCGAAATGCCCCGGAAATTAGCTCCCCGTAACGCCTTGGAAAGTGCGGAATACGTGAAGGTCATAACGACGCTACTGAATGCAAAAGATTTCAGGGATCGAATTAATGGAATCAAGCAGCTGTTGGCAGACACGGAAAATAACCAGGACCTTGTTGTTGCAAACATTGTGAAGGTAACCGTAGAAAGAAAAAGTCCTCGACATCCTTCTTGGAGCTAGCAGGGGATCCCATGGAGCAGAAACCAGGAGATTTAAATTGGACAATATCATGGCTCCAAGGGTCGCTCTAAACAAAGGAGGAGCCTGTTTGTCCCTATAGGTAGAAGCACAGCTATATAGGGGGAGAAATGATGGGGGGGGGGGGTTCGGCCACCGTTCCAGCTAGGCCTGGGTCATCTACTGCAACTAGCAGCAGTTCTCAAAGGGCATGGGGAAAGAGCTCCCTTGAGTTGGGAAGGGCAGGGATTGGGTGTGGCACCTTGTGGTCCCACCACTGAAATGTACATGGAAATGCAAGTGTGTTCAGTCTCTTTATGGGTCTTTGCACGCCCTGCCCTCCTCCTGGATGCTCTGCCCTTTGCACCATGGGATTTGGACCAAGACCCCTCATGGCCTGGGACTGGGCACCAGGTTTAGACACCAGGGACTGTCGCTTGGGTTCTCCCTGGCACATGGATGTGTTGCAGAGCCTTTGACAAGTTAGCCTTTTCAGTCTTGGCTCTCTATAAAATGGTCAGTAAGAATTTACCCCACTGCAAAATGAGCAGAACAGGTCGTTTAGGAGCCTGGTTTCCCCTTTTCCTTTTTGATTATCTGATATTAACTTGTTTTTCATGTATCGGCTATTTCTTAAACAAAAGAAGCCCAGAATTCTAACTCCTTCACTGACTCTAGTTTTCAGAGATGGTGGGATGCGCGCTGACCAAAGCGGTCTGCAGCCTCTTCCTTTGTTTTGCCCTCCCTACAAGTGTTGGGAGTAGTGATATGTGTGCTGTTGTCCTGGGGCATCAACCGTGTTTAGTTCAGCAGGCAGAGCCTGGTCAGCTCGCTGCATCTGCGTGCGGAAACGGGCTTCCAGCTGTTGTGGTCCTGTGCCCTTGTCTAGATCTTTGATGCCTTCAAGTCCCGCTTGCACGACTCCAACAGCAAAGTCAACCAGGTGGCCCTGGAGACGATGCACCGCCTGATTCCTCTCCTGAAAGAGAAGCTGTCCCCCATCATCAATATGCTGATACCTGCCTTGGTGGACAACAACCTGAACTCCAAGAATCCAGGCATCTACGCCGCTGCCACAAACGTCATCCAAGCCCTTTGTCAACACTTAGGTAATGGGACCTTTTCAGCTGCCAGCCACGCTTCAGAAAACAGGGTTGCGGAAAAGAATTCGCAGCAGGTTTGGGGCTGAGCAACCAAGAACTCTGTTCCATTGCTCAGTTTATGCATCTGTTCATTGTGTGTTGGCACACTGGCGCTCAAGGGTGTGGAGGAATGATTCCAAACTGGAGCAGGCCTCCAGCCAATTCTGATGGGTGTGTGTGTGTTTAGGATTCCAAAGGCCTCATTCTGTGCACTTCCCTGCCAGGCTTCCCTTCCTGGCTATTCTGCATCAAACACAGGATATATATGATATATGTAGCTCTCCTGGGACTCCCATTGAGTTGGTTTTCTGTCTCCCTCCCTCCTCTGCATCTAGACAACTACCTGCTGCTTCAGCCGTTCTGCACAAAGGCCCAGTTTCTGAATGGGAAAGCCAAGCAAGACATCACGGAGAAGCTTGCAGGTAAGGCTCTTCGTGCTCTGCTTCCGTGCCTTCGTACCCAGAGTTCGCCCTTCCAGTATGAGCCTGCGCAGGACCTGCTTGCTCGAGATGCTTTAAAGACTCTTTAAAGACTCGAGACTCAGCAATGGCGTAGTTTGCTCAGCAGGGTGCGTGATGGTGCCAGGCAGCTTGGAAGGTTGTTGCCAACCTAAGGGATGTAAAACGAATGTGAAAGAGCCCATTGACGTTCCATCCCGTTATAACAGCTGAAATCAGAGCAGGAGTTTAAGCTTAAGAACTGAGCAAGCTGCCTCACAGTCAGGCCATTGGTCCATCTATGGTACAGTGGTACCTCGGGTTAAGTACTTAATTCGTTCCGGAGGTCCGTTCTTAACCTGAAACTGTTCTTGACCTGAAGCACCACTTTAGCTAATGGGGCCTCCCGCTGCTGCCGCTCCGCAGGAGCACGATTTCTGTTCTCATCCTGAAGCAAAGTTCTTAACCCGAGGTACTATTTCTGGGTTAGCGGTGTCTGTAACCTGAAGCGTATGCCTGAGGTACCACTGTACTGTCTACACGCATTGGCAGCAGGGGTCTCCCCTAACCCTACCTGGGGATTGAAGTCAAGGCCTTCCACTGTGCTCTGCTGCTGAGCTGGGCCCTTCCCCACAAAGCTTGTTTGGAGCACCGTGGGCTTAATTGATGGCCTTTCCAGAAGATGCTCTGAGTTTGCATGCTTTCAGTTGCATTCTTGCTCAAGTTGAGCAGGCCAAGGCTTGAGGTGGGGAAGAGAGCCTTTGGTGTGACCAGTTACCCCCCTCTCTCTCTGTCTCCCCGTTTTTGCTGTTCCGAATCCAGAGCTGGTGGTGGAGCTGTATCCTCGCAAGCCTCACGCCGTGGAGCAGAAGGTCCTGGTGGTCCTGTGGCACCTGCTGGGCAACATGACCAACAGCGGCTCCTTGCCCGGAGCCGGCGGCAATATTCGGACAGCCACTGCTAAATTGTCAAAAGCACTTTTTGCACAAATGGGTCAGAACCTGCTGATCCAAGCTTCGTCCCAGTCCCCCCACATCAAAAGAACTCTGGAAGAATTCCTTGACCAAGCTACCTGAAGCAGACTGAGCAGGGGCAGGTGTGTGCATGAATAAATGCACCTACATGGACAGTACGGTTCCTACAGGTTACTGAATAACTGACAGCAAACTCTTTTCCATGGGGTCGAGTGGAGCATCCCCCTCCCTCCCTCTCTCGCTGCATTCCTTCACAGTGCCTGTGCTTTTCACGTGGAAGTGGATTTGGATTGACTGCTTTTAATTGCTAGGTTTTCCTTCCCCCTGGTACACGTCCCAGGCCGAAACCAAAATCAGTATGATGCTTGGGAACTCTCCCCCCTCTGGTGCTGTCCCAAGAATTCTGTGGAGTTGGGGAATGGATGTCTTGCGAAAGCAAAAGTCAGCTCTGCTTGTTTGCACTCTTCTGTAGACTCAGTGGGACAATGCCCTGTGTGTGCGCTAACGAAGATGAGATTTTAAAAATAGGAATAGTTCTAATCATGAAATCATGTTATGACATGTCTTCTCATGTAGCCTTAAGAGGGAGGGGAGAAACAACTTTTGAGAGGCACATTCATAAAGAACAGGGTTCTGTGTGATATTTGTGGAAAAAAATGTATTTTTAAAATCAGTCCCAGTCATGATTGTGCAGTGTTCGCTTGCTTTTGCTGCTGCTGCTGCTGTTGATGTATGACATCTGCTTGACAGTTGGGCATCATTATCTGCACACTCTTGTAAAACTTTTAACAGGTTATAATGAAGCATGTTGACCAAAATTTATAGAAAAGAAATAATTTTTACATATTTTGAACAACACATGTCTTAAAAGAAATGTCACGTGTTGAATATAGCTTCCATATTTTAGTGTGAAAAAATAATACTGAATTTATCTCTGTCCAGAATTTATAAAGGTGTTAAGTTTTCTGCCCTGCTGTGCAATCCTCAGCGATCTAGTGCCAGTTGTTCCTTCTGCTCTCGAAATTTTACCATCTACAAGTACTGTATTCATTTGAAACACAAAAACAAAATGTTATTAAAAAAATAAATGGATTTATTTCTGTAAAAACGATTCCCTCATGTTGCTAGACTTGAAATTTACTTTGCATAAAATGTATGTCGTGAAAATCCACGTGGAAGTAGGGGGAAGGTGGCAGGCAAATGCACCATTTTGGAAAGAAAATGCGGGGAGGTCAGGATCGGACCATTTGGTCCATTTAGTTCACTACTGTGCATAATTAGTCTTCTATGTGGGAAGTTTGCGAGTGGGAGCTATTGTATGTTGCAGCCATATGAACTTTCTGAGAAAGTTCCACGCCACTTTCAGAGATGGTTTTATGGAACAAACCTATTGATGGAGGAAGGGGGGAAAGCAGACATACCAGACCCGCCATACTAATCCTCTTTTCCAAAGGAGTGGCCCCATCCTTGCGAAGTGTAACCAAGGGTACTCAGATCATGGCACAGCCTCAAATGAGGAGCAGTGGGCTTTGTCCAGTTGAGGGGGGGATCTGGAGTGTGTTCCTAGCATGGTTATCTCTCGCTTGGACTACTGCAATGTGCTCTATGTGGGGCTACCTTTGAGGGTGACCCAGAAACTACAATTAATCCAGAATGCGGCAGCTAGACTGGTGACTGGGGGCGGCCGCCGAGACCACATAAGACCTACATTGGCTCCCAGTACGTTTCCGAGCACAATTCAAAGTGTTGGCGCTGACCTTTAAAGCCCTAAACGGCCTCGGTCCAGTATACCTGAAGGAGCGTCTCCACCCCCATCTTTCTGCCCAGACACTGAGGTCCAGCTCCAAGGGCCTTCTGGCAGTTCCCTCACTATGAGAAGCCAAGTTACAGGGAACCAGGCAGAGGGCCTTCTTGGTGGTGGCACCCGCCCTGTGGAACGCCCTCCCATCAGATGTCAAAGCGATAAACAACTACCAAACTTTTAGAAGACATCTAAAGGCAGCCCTGTTTAGGAAAGCTTTTAATGTTTAATAGGTTATTGTATTTTAGTGTTTGTTGGAAGCCGCCCAGAGTAGCTGGAGAAACCCAGCGAGATGGGTGGGGTATAAATAATAAATTATTATTATTAGGCAAGCAGGACAGATTAGGGATTTGCTGGTTCTGCCCAGCAGTCTCCCTGCCTGAGCTGGTTTTGGAGGCGGTGATGAAGACTCCCAGACTGCTGGTTCTGGGGAACTTCAACATCTATGCTGAGGCGACTGTCTCAGGGGGCTGTCCCAACATGTCACTGGCCCAACACATGTGGGAGGACACACTCTGGACCTTGTTTTCTCGACTGGGAGGGAAGAGGGTGGTCTGGAAGTGGGGGACACGGACATCAGCCCCATGTCAGATCACTTCCTGTTGAGAATCAGGCTTTCGGCACCTTTTCCCCTCCATGAAGGTGGGGGATCTACAGTGGACTCTCGGGTTGCGAACATGATCCGTGCAGGAGGCTCTTTAGTAAGAGCTGGGAAACAGCAGCTCAGCTAAACAAGATCCAGAAAACACCAACTGGAGAGCAGCATGATGCGTAGAGGTCTAGCGCACTGGGCAGGCGGCGGATGGCTTCCAGGTCCTAATAAAAATGTCATCCCCATCACACGGGACGTGGACCGCTCTCTTGCTTAAGAGGCTCCTGTGAGACCACAACCATGAGAGGAGCTTAAAGTTCTGATGTGTAAACACAAAAGCACATTTGAGCTCGGGGGAAATAATAGGCAGGTTGCTGTGGGGTGGGTTGTTTTTTTGAGGGGGGTCTAACTGGATGCTTGGATGAGAAGTTTGATGCCTGCAGGTATTCAAAGAAGATAAATCACTATATGGGTAAAACCCACAAATTTAAACTGTTTCAACTTGTATTTTAATAGATGTGCAATTGTTTCTTGAACATCTTAACCAGAATATTTTTTTATACAGCCCGTTTACTCAAGGAGGTTTTTATTGTATTTCCCTTAATTATAAGGCAAATCCGATTTTATCTCATTTTTTGGCAATTAAAGTGTCCATTTGAACTGGGCTATCAACTTGTTTTGCTGCATCTACTTGTTTTATATATAAAATAACGTCCTAATAAGTTATCCAATTTTGAGAATAACTGGTTTTCACAGTGCTGCGTGGTCAGGAATTGTTCCTCTCTGACTAACCCTCCATCCGCTCGCATCCCATCCAATGCTCTTTTCAAAATGACGTGCTGGCTTCCCCAACGTCCACACCCTTTGAAAGTGGGTGGTTAGCAGTTCTGCCCCACTTCAAACCTGCCTAGTCTCCACTGCTGCCCACCAGAGCACAGCTCCTCCTTGGCAAGTGGCACCATTTGCTGCCCTCGAATGTTACCCTGAACAGCTGTCACCTGACAATGCCTGGAAATCCCAACTATGAACAAAAAAACCAACAAAGGAATTGTTACAAATTAAATGACGCGTGTAATGATCCTGATGAACCTATGTGGGCAGAAACGCGGAATCAACCTGCAGACACTCCAAGGAGAGTAACTGATCCAGGATCTCCTCCAAAGTCTCTTGGAACCACTTGATCCAGTAAGCCCGTGTTTCCACGTGCAAGCTCATCCCCAGGAAAAGCACAGAGATTGAGGTGGTGTTGGGGGTTCAACCAAAGTTCAAATCCCCACTCAGTCTCAGACCAGGAACCATATTGCTTCTTCTGCTTCACAGCTGGTTCTGATGGTGGACTAGGGCTGCCCAGAGCTGAAATCCTAAGCGATTAGCTGTCCGCTTCCTCCCCCTCCTCCTCGTTTTGCTCCTCCTCCTCCATCCTTTCATCCTCCTCTTCGTTCTCATCGCCTCGGTTCTTCTCAGGGTCTTCTGCATCTCCCTTCTGGTCTTTGTCTTTTTTCTTTAGCTCTGAGGCTCCCTTTTTGCCTTTCTGCTCGCGCCTGTAAGCTAGAAGGACAAGCAACCGTCAAAGCAAGCCCAGGCAGTGGCTATTATCATCACACACCCAGGCACAGGAGAATGTGAACCAGAATCTGAACAGAGGACACTTGAGCATTTACCTTCTAAGGATTCCTTTAAGGGGACAACAAATCTCTGGAACTCCATCTCCTCCATGGCTGAGAGGACGTCTGCAGCATTCAGCGTCTTTCTTTTCCCCTTCATTGCAAAATTGTTGGCACTAATTATGAAGGAAGCAAAGGGAAAATTACTCACCCATCACTAGTAAAAATCTCCTACCAGTCTTTTTCCCTTGGAAAAATTAAACTTTTAATAATTCTCTTCATCCTGCCCCTCATAAAATTAAACAGCAGCAAAATGAATGGCTACACAGTGCAACCATGTGGTTTCAAAGCTTTAATTAGTATTTTCCCCAGGTGACTATCCATATGAAAAACATACCGTATTTTTCGCTCTATAGGATGCACTTTTTCCCCTCCAAAAATGAAGGGGAAATGTGTGTGCGTCCTATGGAGCGAATGCAGGCTTTCACTGAAGCCTGGAGAGCGAGAGGGGTCGGTGCGCACCGACCCCTCTCGCTCTCCAGGCTTCAGGAAGCTATCCGCAAGCCTTCGGAGCACGGCGGGAGTTCGGAGCACGGCTGCGGATAGCAGCCTGCAGCCCGGGGAGCGCAGCGCCAACTCCCACTGCGCTCCCCAGGCTTCAGACAGCTATCCACAAACCTTCGGAGCGCTCCCCCAGCCTGCAAGTTCCGGGAGCGGCAGCAAGGCTGCGCAACCTTGCCTCTGCTCCCGGACCTGTTCTGGGGGCTGGGGTCGGGGGAAGCTCGGGCATCCCCCGCCCCAGCTGCACGGCTAAAAACGAAGCCACGCGCAGCCTCTCCCAGCTGGAGAGGTTGTGCATGGCTAAAGAGGAAGCCAAGACAGCCAGTGGGATGGATAATTTTTTTCCCCTTTATTTCTCCCTCTAAAAACTAGGTGCGCCCTATGGTCCGGTGCGCCCTATGGAGTGAAAAATACGGTACATGCACATATATCAATGCACAGCTCTTTTGAGGGTACTAAAACGAACATCTTAATTTTCAAGGCCGCCATTGTTTAAATAACTTTTTATGAGGAGGCATGGCTTGCCATGGTGCAAGATAGCAGCATGACCTAATTTCTCCCATCAATTGGACCAATAGACTTGTACTGAAGCCTTTGTTGATATACAACAATGTTTGCGTTGTTCTACATGTTTGTGTTTGTTTGTGTTATTAAAACTGGTACGGTCATTCTTCTTATAAACAACATATAAATTGCAAGTCAGCGTTGTGAAATGTCACACAGGAAAGGTGTGTGTTGAACAATTGTGAAGGGACAGCCTAAGCTCTCTTTACTTTTTGTAGACCGAGTGAACAAAAAAACCAAACCAAACAAAACCTACCGACATGACTGCAACCAGTTCCACTAGCCACATACCACTGTCAGTAAGTAAAAATGGTGAGAGGCTTGAGCTTATCCAGTCAGGCTCATGGGTCTCACCAGCAGCAGCACTCACTCACCATGATGTGGCGTACAACACAAACACACTGGCAGCTCGGGAGATCGCACTTCGGGCTTCTTTGGAAATATTTACTCCATCAGGAAGCTGAGGGGAAAGAGGCGTGCGTAAGCCTGGGAGATCCATGTCGCGTCTGCATTCAGCAGGCACCAGTTGCCCGCAGCGTTGTCCCACTCCCATCAAGACGTGTCTGACATTGCACTTCTGCCACTGATGAGGGTGTTTGCCCTTTCCCTCTATGTCTTGCACACCAGCCACTAACGCCTTGTCTTCTCCAATGCTCCAGATTCCCAGCATCTTGTCCACTTACTCATGGCTCCCACGGCACCGAAAGTATTTTTACAGAATTTTAACCATATAACGAAACATGACAAAGACGTAAAACCCAAACCAAGGCTGGCACAGGATGTTACATTCGGCAGAGAAAATGTTAAAGCAGGTTATCCAGGTAGCTGCAACAAGATAAAGGCAGGTAAGTAGAGAGGGAATGCAAGAACAAGAGGCGAGGCAGACAGGACTTGTAAGATGGAAGGAAACACAAACCTTTAACAGAAGCCATCGGAGCCACAAGTAGTACCAAGAACAGGGCTCAGCCACACTTCCATTTGCTCCGAAATTTCTAATCACGGGTCCAAGAGGTTTTTCTTTTGTTCTGCCACTTTTCCCGGAAAAACCTGCCGTTTGTACTGCTGAACGAAGGCCACAGAAAACCCCATCAATGTTTGTTCTGATTCAACAGCAAACGGTGGGTTTTCCTGGGGAATGTGGCTGGAAAAACAGGAAAAGAAGCTACTTGCACTTTCAGGAAACATCTGAAGGCAGCCCTGTATCGGGAGAGTTGTAATGTTTGGGTATTTTTGGAGGGCTGGGGAAACCCAGCCAGATAGGTGGGGTATATTGTTGTTTTTGTTGTTATTATTATTAATTGAGTTTATATACCGCCCTATACCGGTAGGCAGAATATAATAAAATTATTATTATAATTTTATATTATAACAACAAAAATAATGATGTAATTGTTGTTCTTGCCTGAAACCCAGGGGCAAACATGGAAGTGTGCCTGAGCCCTGAGAGATTGCCTATTACTCACGGCTTCCTTCATGATGCGAGTGATGACAGCGTTGGGCAGGTTCAGGTCTTCGGGACGTTCCGCCATGGCGCCCCTGGAGCCTGGGGAAAGGGGAGACACGGTGGCAAGGGGGTTATTTAAGTTTAGGGAAGCTTTTAATGTTTGGTGCATTACTGTATTTCAATATTTTGCTGGAAGCCGCCCAGAGTGGCTGGGGAAGAACAGCCAGATGGGCGGGGTACAATTAAATTATTATTACTATTATTATTATGCGCCCCTCTCTCCCCCCATGCATAGCTGCCAACTTTTCCCTTTTCTTGCGAGGAATCCTATTTGGAATAAGGGAATTTCCCTTTTAAAAAGTACTTGAAGACGCAGCCAAGCGATCTGGACTCCTTGGCTGGCTTTGAATAAACATTCACAAACTTTTTTATTGATGATAATCACCTAATAGTTTGAGGATCTACACAGTGGTACCTCGGGTTAAGAACTTAATTCGTTCCGGAGGTCCGTTCTTAACCTGAAACTGTTCTTAACCTGAAGCACCACTTTAGGTAATGACACCTCCCGCTGCTGCCGTGCCGCTGCTGCGCGATTTCTGTTCTCATCCTGAAGCAAAGTTCTTAACCCGAGGTACTATTTCTGGGTTAGCGGAGTCTGTAACCTGAAGCGTCTGTAACCCGAGGTACCACTGTACAACTGTTAACATGCAGAAAACAGCATTCTCAAAGAAACCAAAGCCTGGAACTGAGGGAACCTGGGGGGGGGGGGTGGAGTTTTGTGTGTGAGGGAGGAAAAATGGGGGGGGGGGGGGAATAAGGATGATATGTTTCTGGATAATATGTTTTGTTTAAATTTTGAATTTACAAAGTTGTTTTAAAAAAGGGAAATGTTGGCAGCTCTGCCCCCACAACCCCCGCGACAGCCGCCCTCGGCCTCTGGGCGGCTCTTTCCCTCGCTCCGCGTCCCTCACGGGGCCCAAGCGGCCGAGACAGGCGCCTTTGGAACTCCCCGCGCAGGGAGGCCGGGCTGGCGGCCCTGAGGGGAATAATTGCCTCAACGGAGCGCCGCCGCCGCCGCCGCCAGGAATGTCCGCCCACGGCCTCCCCGCTCCCCACCCCGGCTCGAGGGCGGCCCTTTCGGCCTCCGCCGCCTCCCGCGCGAGGGTGCCCCTGAGCCTGCCCAGAGCGCGGCGCCCCCTCACCGCTCGCCTCAGCCGCCGCCACCAACGGCCGCTCGGAAGGCGCGCCGAGAGGGGCCTCCTCAGCACTCCCGGCGTGCAGCGCGCCCGCCCGCGCGGAGGGAAGAAGCGCGCCTCGTCGCCGCAACGACGCTTCCGGCTCCTCTGCGGTTGTTTCCCCTCAGGCCGCCCCGCAAGCGGCGCCCGCGAAGGAGCCGCGGAAACAGGGCGGGGGGGGGGCGCGACCCTCGACACGCTTTGCGTCGGAAGCTCCCACGTGGAAAGCCTGACGAGACCGGGAACTGCGGCCTCCGCGGCCCTGGTCCCGCATATGGCGGCGGCGGGACGAAGGGGAGCCGGAAGTTTGGGGCCGCCAAGAGTGCGCCGCTGGTCGGCTTTGCTAAGGGGCCTCCGCTCCTCTCTGTCCCGCGCGGTGCACTCTGGGAAGAGGGGAGAGGGAGGGCGCTTGACGTTGCTTAGCAACCAGAGAGCGGCCCGGCTTAGCGCAGGTGGGGGAGAAAAGGGCGGGAGAAAAGGGCGGGGGGGGGGAGACCCGGAATTTTTCCCTCACAGATTAGGAGGGAGAGGGGGCGAAGGAGCCCCTAAGCATGCACAGAGTGCTTAACCCCTCTCTCACACACACACCTCGCTGGTTGACACGGAGACTTTGTTCCTCTCCTTCTCAAACTCTCTTTTTATAAATCTCCTTCCATTCAATTCGGGTCCTCTTTACCTCCTTCCGTCGGGAGACCTGGAGCCGCCATGCAGCATAAGGGGCAGGGGGGAAAAGGGGGGAATCAAGATTATACGACCCCCGAGCGAGGGGAGTTTTTAATGTTTGAAGTTTTATTCTGTTTTTGAGGTTCTGTTGAAAGCCGCCCAGATTAAATAAATTATTATTTAATAATAATCTATTATTATTATTATTATTATTAATTATCATCATCATCCCTTTCTTCTCCCCAGCCCCCCCCCTGACTTTTGCCAAGGCCATTTTTTAAAAATAATATTTATTCGGTTTTCTACAAATACAAAAAAACCCAAATACAATAAACTAGAATGAGGAAGAAGAGGAAAAAGTAGAAATTTAAAAATACATAGAAGTACATAAAAATACATAAAAACACCCCCCTCCACCCCACCAATACAAAAAAAGAACAAAAAACAAACACATTTAAAAGAAAACATTTCCATTTTTCAAATTTCATCTTTCAATAACTTATTTCCTCGGCCTCCTCCCACCTCCCTTTTTGTATTCCAGTTATTAATCAAATCAGCAAATTCTTTCCATCTTTCACTGCTTACTTGCTTGTTTGTCTTAGTCCATTTAAACCTTATTCTCCCATCGACATCTAAAAAATTGTCCAAAGTCCAAACTCTGGTTTCTCTTCAGATCGTATAAATCTTTCGCCTTTTGCCAAGGCCATTTTCAAGCCTGATTCAGGGTTTGAGGCGGAGAGATTTTGGTTTTATTTACTCCAGGCATGTCCAAAGTCCATTTCGGGGGCCTAATCCGGCCTACCAGTTGATTTAATCCGGCCCTGTGGCAGTTTATTTCCTGGGGCAAAATCCTAAAAAAAAACAACTCAACAACTTCAATCCTAAAAAAAGTTCAACAGCTTCATTAAATCATTAAAAATCATTTTAAAAAGTCAACAACTTTGCTTGGCCCTCACGGCCCTTCACTTCATCAAATCTGGCCCTCTCTGAAAAAAAGTTTTGAAAAAAGTTTGGACACTACTCCGTTTTTTATTGTTTTTGTTGTTCTGTAATTCCAAACATGTTTTCTTTACTCATTTGTTGTTACTCATTTCCTCTTCCCTGAGGAAAAGCCTACAAATGCTGGCGGTGAAATAAATGGGAACTGAATTCATTTCTGTTCCATCTCTGGATCACAGACATTTTGAGTCTTCTTTTTTCCTTTCCCCATAGGGTCTCCTTTGCCTCCCCCCTCACAACAGCCCTGCAAGGCTGCCTTAGGCAGAGACACGGTGGGTGAGCAGCCAAAAGCTTCGTTTCTGAGCGGGCGATTTGAACCCAGAGCCCCCTGGTCTGAAAATGATTCTGGCACCATTCCCACCGCATGCACACAATAAAAAATTAAATACAAGTTGAGGAGCAGCAAGTATCAGCGTAGCCAAAGGTTTGAACTACCAGCTCCTAATACCTGTAACTAAAAGTTTGTGTTTGTGTGTGTGTATTTTAAAACGTGCAATAAACATTGCAGTTATAAACTAAGGTACCCCTGCCCATACGGGCCAGTCTTGCCAGACTCTAGGGTTGTGCGCCCATCTCACTCAAGAGGCCAGGGGCCAGCGCTGTCCAAAGACACTTCCGGGTCACGTGGCCAGCGTGACAAGCTGCATCTGGCGAGCCAGAGCCGCACACGGAAACACCGTTT
This sequence comes from Podarcis tiliguerta, assembly GCF_965153285.1. NCBI lineage: Eukaryota > Metazoa > Chordata > Lepidosauria > Squamata > Lacertidae > Podarcis > Podarcis tiliguerta. The sequence continues at coordinate 133,687,661 of NC_139534.1, read as the reverse complement.
ACCTTCCCGCTAGTAAGCGGTCCCTATTTATCTACTTGCCCCCGGGGGTGCTTTCAAACTAACTTTTTTTTAAAAGTGATGAAAGAAAACTGCAAAAAAACCACAAGAAAGATACGCAATGCGTATAATCAGTTACAGTGCCATACATTATTATATTTTTATATATAAATATTATTGTCCTATGTGATCATTAGAAACCTACTATATTCTGTATAAGGGTTAAACCACAGAGCCTAGGACTTGCCGATCAGAAGGTCAGCAGTTCGAATCCCCGCGATGGGGTGAGCTCCCGTTGCTCGGTCCCTACTCCTGCCCACCTAGCAGTTCAAAAGCACGTCAAAGTGCATGTAGATAAATAGGTACTGCTCCGGCGGGAAGGTAAACGGCGTTTCCGTGTGCTGCTCTGGTTTGCCAGAAGCGGCTTAGTCATGGTGGCCACATGACCCGGAAGCTGTACGCCGGCTCCCTCGGCCAGTAAAGTGAGATGAGCGCCACAACCCCAGAGTCGATCACGATTGGACCTAATGGTCAGGGGTCCCTTTACCTTATATTCTGTATAAACTCCTTCCAAACGTCAATATATTTAAATAAACCTTTCACATTTCTACACTAACTTCCCTGCGAGTATGCCCTGCTGAATTCCATTGGATTTATTTATTTAAGGCCTATAGACATCCTGCCATTCTCCCAGATTGGGACTCAAGATGGCTGACAGCGTATTTCAAAACACAGAGTAACAAAAAGAAACCACTTAAGATGACCGGTAAAAGAATAAAGCCAGCCTTGAAATAACAATTGTCCTGATAGCAGACTTACTTCCGAGTAGATGCATATGGGATTGGCTCTTCCCCTACACACGCCACCTGTTTTATCCGGTCAACAACTCTGCAAGCTAAGTTAGGCCAGCAGAGAAAGATGGAGGGAGAGCCACCAGCCCCAGGCCATCGGGAACCAGGCAGCTTCCCATCCCATCCATGGCTGTTGTGATCGGTGAGGAAGGTCTTCCGGCCCTGGGCATCTCTTGGTTTAAAAAGCACAACAACGACTCTCTTGCACCCACTTCGTCTCTTTTTAAATGTTGTGTCTGCCAGGTCAGGATTTCACCAGCAGCAGATGAGGGAGTCAACCAGCATCTCTGGATTGTGTCCCATTGGACTAAAGAGAACTTTTATAGATGAATGTTCTTCCATACTTCTAAATACGATATATTTTTTGCATATACTGTATGCAGTCAAAATGGCCGCTCCAAAGTAAGAACCCACTTTAAGGTGTCTTAAAGGAGGGGGAGGGAGTTTTTATGCATGCAGGTGTGTATTTATTCTGTAAAGCGCCGTGTGATCCTCGGATGAAGGGTGGTATATAAATTTGATTAATAATAAAATTACTTTGCCATCTTTCCCCTTTGCAAAGGCTAAGGGCAAATAACCAGAGGAAGGTTTTGCCATTTTTTCTTCAGGAAATAAGCAGGCTATTGGATGGGAAACGAATGCCTTGAACACCTCTTGACATGCCCTGGTTGCCTTGATTTCTGCTCATATGATTTGGACCAGGAAAGTTCTCTCCATCTGAATGAAAGGGAGGTTCTCTCTCAGGCTTAGGCAGCACTCAGGCTCCTAACTAGCATATTGAATTGCATCTGGAATACTAAAGACCCAAGACTTAGCTATACAGCTGTAAATATGTTTTAAAATGCAATATACAAATGTGGCACTAGATGGTAACAGTGAGCTATGCAAAATTCATTGTATTTTTTCAAAACATTTTAAAAAAAAAAAAAGCATTTCCACAGCGTTTTTTATATGTGTGCAAATTCCACCCCACTGGGCTTCTAACCAGAAGCAAGACAGTTACTGGCCAGCAATCTGACCCTTCTGAAAAATTTGCTCACTGTTTCCCCTTGTTTTCAGGCTGCTCTAGGAAGCCAGGATGGCGACCATCGATGCCAGTCAGTGGGATGAAACCATTTGTGATATGATTGCCTGCCAACACCCTCCTTGCTGGGAGGCAGTCCAGAGGATCGTGAAAGGGCAGCCCCGGATCATGTTGAGAAGCCTTGACTCTCCGGAGGGAGATTCCCCCGAACCTGACGGTAAGCCAGAGGAACTCTCACCCTGCGCAATACGCTAAATTTATTGATTAAATTTATATATCGCCCTTCATCCGGAGATCACAGGTTTACAGTATAAAAACATAAATGATGTAACGTAATAACAAATAATAACAATTTAAACAGCAACCTCCTCACTGTTTAAAAGGCCCAAGATCAAGATGATGATGATGATTAGTTATTAAATGTATATGCTTCTGGTAGCGATTGGACGCCAAACTATACTAGCCAAGTTTGACCCTATAGCTATTGCAAGCAGTAAGCTGGATGTGTCGCCACTCGTTCCTTTCTGCCTTCTGTAGATGGAGGGCTCTTCTCTTTGGTTTTTCCATGTTTCAGATGAATTGCCGACACTAAAGATTGTGGACCTTCCCCTCAACTATTCTCAAAGAAATCAGATAAGATGTGCTGAAAGTTTCCTTTCCATCTCGAAAACTATCTCAAGCATCAAAGGTTCTAGAAGTTATTCGAATACCACCCTGAACAATGCTTTGATGCCCCCAATTTCACGAATCAGGTTAGCACACTGAGAATTCCCATAAATATGTGCTTCTGGAATCACAGGCTTTGGGTGTCTGACGTTTAATGCATTCTTTTGCTGCTCCTGTGAATTAGATCCATTTTGGTGCCCTTGGCAAAAAATCCTCATGACAGCCACCCCCCCCCCCAACAGACAGAGGAGGTATCTATAGCAGGAAAGATAACCTACCATGACACTTACCTGCACAACCCCCATTGAAACCAACTGGAGCTGAGCAGATACGTTGCAGTATCATTGTGGAAACCCCATACGTTTAAACGAGGCTTGCACAGTTGAGCTTACTGGTGGGTTGTGCCCTGTGTCAATTCATGTTCTTGCCCATGTGGTTTTTCCAGTTCCGAAAGGTATCCCTTCCCAGGACTGAACTCCAGGATGGAAACTCGGGCTTCCCACTTCACACCGATAAGTTTCACCTGCTTGAGGCAAGCTGAGAAAGTGAGTTCTCTGGATTGCTGGGAAGCCGGCTGTGGGTTGGGAGGTTGGAGAGAGACAGTAGGTCAGGAGGGGCAACTTACACATGGCCAGGGTCCTGCTGGCTCAGCACCAGCAGTAAGCACTTCCAGGAAGAGGCTGCTTCACGCTGCACTCCCCCCCCCCCCTCTCTCTGGCTGCTTCCACAAGTGAAATCTAAACAGTGGCTCCACAACACACTTCACACAGCATAACAGCTGAAGCATTGCCTACCAGCCCTTAGGTAGTTTATGATTTTGCTCCATCCCCAGCCCCTCCACTGGTCCTTTAATTGGTAATTTCCTCCTAGCTTTGGATACAGTTGGCACTTTAATCGATTCCTTTCCCTTTGTAGCCTGAGTGCTCCTACCTCCTGCTTTTTAACTTCCTATATATTTTTATTACTGTGATTGCCCACTTAACGACATTGATTACTGCAGTTGCTCGATGGGATTTCTTTGTAAACAATTAGAGCCTTAGGATTAGAGAGGGACCTTGAATTCCATCTAGCCCAACCCCCTGCTGATGCTGGAAACTCACCACAATTGCTAGTTAAATTAATTAATTTCCTTTAACTTGCAGTTGCCCAACGTTTGGCATTACGATTGATAATAATAAGCAGCACAGCTCCCCATTATTGTTATACACCTCCTGCCCTAATAATGCTTGGAAATGCATAATGGGAGAGCTCATAGCCTTCCCTAAACTCCTAAAACAGTCTATTATACAGCTTTCTTTTTATCTCACACATGCTGTTTACTTACAGCATGGGTAGGCAAACTAAGGCCCGGGGGCTGGATCCGGCCCAATCACCTTCTAAATCCGACCTGCAGACAGTCTGGGAATCAGCGTGTTTTTACATGAGTAGAATGTGTCCTTTTATTTAAAATGCATCTCTGGGTTATTTGTGGGGCATAGGAATTCGTTCATTCCCCCCCCCCCAAAAAAATATAGTCCAGCCCCCCACAAGGTCTGCGGAACAGTGGACCGGTCCCCTGCTGAAAATGTTTGCTGACCCCTGACTTACAGCATTGCCTGAAACCTTGGAGAGCTCCTGACTCTGAGCTGGCTGGGCCCCAAAGGCATGGCTTGGGGTAAATCAGCTTCCTGTGTTCCTAAGCAGGCAAGAGCTGCGTGTTCCTTCTTGCCAGCTACATCACAAAGATTATTTAATGGCCAGCCGTGGCATTCCACCCATGAAATATCGCAAACATTGACAAAAGCAGCTGCAGAAACCACTTCTTGGGAAATCTTAGTTGTGTTTCTCTAGCGACCTTGTATAAGCTCTTTGGGGGCATTTAGCTAAATGGAGTATCTCATTTCCCCATACATATATGATTGATACAGGTGACGGACTTCAGTGAGTTGGCTGTGCACGGGCTGTGCACACACCTGCCCCCCTGTGGAAGCTTGGTGGTCACATGGGTCCCAGACAGGCGCCACAGGCTTCTGCGACCTGAGAAGCCGGCCACAAGAGGGTAGGTAGCAGGATGCGGGTCCACATTGCCCCATGTGCATCTTGTGCTGGAGGCCACTGGAGGCTTCAGTGGCATGAACTTCCCCGATGGCCTGTAGACCAGGCGCAGCGAAGCTGACTCCCCTGGGCAGTTCCTAAATATGGAGCCTGAGGACCTTACCCTGTAACACCTGTAGGAAATGATCCTGCTCACTTATTTATTTCTTAGATCTTTATTCTCCTTTTCAGCCAGTCTAGTCATGCCCCCCAAAAGGAGTTCAAATTAACTAAAATCCAAAATTAAAACTGAATGCCACGTATTCTGTGGGGAGTCTCAGCTGGGTATAATAATAATAACAAGACATTATGGCAGGGGGTGCTTGACCGAGGGTTTCAGTGGCTGGCTGAGAGGGGAGTTCTCTGCTGGAGAGTCCTCCTTCCCTGCCTGCCTGCCTGCCTGCCTTCCTCTCTCCTTCCGATAGCCTCAGCAATGGCAGCTGAAGGGCTGGGCGAAGGAAGTTGCCTTACTAGAGACGAGAGTTTGCAAGAAGTGAACTGTGGGGCTTCTCTTTTATTAGAGTGCGGGTAAAAGACCTTGCTTCGGAAAGCACCCTCATAGTTGTGGAGAAGAAGGAGATGGTAAGTTGAGCTTTTTGCACTGTCTCAATCTTGCTCCTGCTTTCTAGGTCAGAAGCCTCTGCCTCTTTCCTTTTCTTGGTGTGCTGGTCTGGCTCCTGTGCCTTTAATGGTAGCCTGAATGTAACATGTGAAGCTTTTTCTGGCATTGGGAGAAAGTGCTGAGGGAGCACTCTGCTTGCTACGTTTTTGTTGGCTGCTGATAAAGGCAGGGGAAGGCTGGGTGTCCCACTTCCAAGCTGTTCCAAGTCTACAGCGGGGGGTGATTCCATCAGGCTGAATTTTGTGGCAGCAGATACTCAGTGACGTTGGGTTTGGAGCAAAGAGCCTGCCTGTTCCAGGGTGTTTGTGTGAGTGCCAGGTGCCAGTGGATGGACCTGCCTTTTTGGAGCGGGTGGGAAGGGCAGAGGTGGTAGGAGCAGTGGGAGAGTGTTTGTGGCTTTCCTCCCCTCCCACCGACTGGAATTACCTCATTTCACAGAAAAGAAAAAAATCGAATAAAGTTCCTACAGGTGGTCAGCCCTACCTCCTTCATCTAAGGAAGAAGCCAAAGGAACCTGCCAATATGCCGAGGTCAGCTCCTAAACCACCATTTCCCTAACAAGGACTCATGCCTCTGAAAGAGCCAGGCCTGTATCTTGGTCCGCTGGCTTTGGTATCCTGACCCCTAAGAGCAAAGAGAACCCTCAAGAAGCCCATGAGCCTGGAAGCACCACCAGCTTCGTCCTCCAGGGCTTGGCCAAGTTACTCCAAATTCTGCTTAAGAGGCAGAAACTGCAACAGCTGGGTGGGCAGAGTATGGTCCCCATTCTGTACTCATCGTGTGCTGTTGTTTTTGCCCTAAAGTATCCTTGCAGGTAAAGAAAAGGATCCCAAAGGAAGCCTCCTTGTGAGTAAAGAAAGGGATCCCAAGGGAAGCCTCCTTGTGAGTAAAGAAAGGGATCCCAAGGGAAGCCTCCTGGGGGAAAAGAGCTTCTCATCCTGTCACTCGCAGCTGGCTCCTGTTGCACCCCCACTGCCTCGCTGCAGGAGCCTCCTGCACCTAGACAACAGGAGGGGGGAAGTGGCAGCCAGGAAGGAGCAGCTGGAGTCCCTCTTCACTGTGCAGAAGGCACCCAGTGCAAAGGTAAGCAGTAACTGGGAGGGAGTTGGTTGCGTGGGTCCATATGTCTTCATTATAGGGAGTCAGCTAAGCTGTGCCTTTGGCCTGATGGTCTCACGTTCAAAACTCCTACAGTGGTACTTTGGGTCACAGACGCTTCAGGTTACAGACTCTGCTAACCCAGAAATAGTACCTCAGGTTAAGAACTTTACTTCAGGATGAGAATAGAAATCACGCAGCAGCAGAGGGAGGCCCCATTAGCTAAAGTGGTACCTCAGGTTAAGAACAATTTCAGGTTAAGAATGGACCTCCAGAACGAATGAAGTTCTTAACCTGAGATACTACTGTATTAAGTTCTTAACCTGAGGTATTACTGTTTAAGCACTGTTGCTTTTCACATTACGGCATCCTTGACACACGGATAAGGTGGGGTAGGGGAGGCAAGCGCTTCTGACTTGCCCTTCAGCTTTTACCTGCCTGCCTTTCCCTGAAGACCTGTGGGGCTCCAAATCTTCTGCCAGGGGGAGGAGCCCCTGCCTCCCCACTGCAGTGCCTCAGTGGCCTTGGGACCATCTGCCTGCCGGACCTGCCAAGGCCCCTTGTGGGATTCTTTGGCTGGAGTCCTGGGGACGTGGCCTTTCATAAGAAGCTGTGACAAAGGTGTGCAGGCTTCCTTCCCTGTGTTCGCTAGAGCAACTGCCTATTGCTCCTTCAGCTGATGCCATAATCCAGGCGGTGCTTCTGGGGCAGTGTGGTGCTCAGCAGGGATGCAGGTTTTACCATGTGCATCAGTGACTCCACAGTCTTTTTGTGGAAAGGGAGAAAATGCCTTTAGTTTCCACATGCAGCAACTTTTTAAACATTTTGTTGCTGTAACAGAGTCATATAGAATAGGAGAATCCACAAGCACAATCCACAAGTCTTTGGGAGATAAGATTATAAGCCTATGGTGGCTCCTCATTTCACCCTGCCTCTAGTACCCAGCCTGACTTTTGTGGGTTCTTTGCGTGAGGAACGCTTTTAGTCAAGCAATGTGCTTTTTTATGTGTGTGTTAATTTTTGTTGTTGTTATATGTACTTTTGTGGTTGTAAGCCCCTTTGAGACACCTTAGTAGAATGTGATGAGTAAATGTGATAATCATAATAGAAACAACAACAGCACACCTTGGTGTGTCTGTGATGTGTTATTAAGAAATTGTATGTATTTATTGGCCCATCAAGCAATCCTACACCTGTTTGGTCAGAAGTAGGAGAAGTGGCTGGGGCCAGGAGTGAGTGCAACTGTAGTCTCCTAAAAGCTGCATCAGACAAAACCAAATCCACCAGGGAAGAGATCCTTGTGTCAAATGAAAAGGTTAATAGAATCCACCTTTGGGACCCAATAAAAACACACCTATTTTGCACTTGTGGCCTGGGGGCAGGAGTGTTGCAGAAGAGGAAACTGGATGATGCTTCTACATCTCCAGTTCATTTCCTTTGCGCCAGACCCTTGTAAGGTGGAGAAGGCACAAAGATCTATCTAGCTATCTATTCCAAATGGAAGTTTCGTTTTGAAGTTGTACCAGGTAAGGATGTTAGTTCAGCTTCTCCTCCACCCTGTTACTGACATGTGGTTTTGAAACATGATGTGGTCATGCGGCTCAGAACCAGGTTCCATCTCACATGTTTGTTTTGACTCAGGGGTGGTTTTTATTACATTTGGCTTGCAAGAAACTCATTCAGAGGAATAATCGGCTCTAAACTGCCTTGTCTTCTCTTCTCCCTTCCCCTCCATTCTTTAGATTCCCATGAAAGAAAATCTCCTGAGACGGACCCCAAGCCAACTAAAGTTTGCCTTAAGAGGTTTGGATAACATACTAACATAGCTGTAGGTACTGCCTAAATCTATCTGTGGGGGCAGACATCCAAGAGATTTTCTAGGAAAGACTGAGCTGTGTCTTCCGGTTTTGCTCTAGACTCTGTGGCTTTCAGGCGTCCGATGCCAATGCTGGTGGAGCAGCAGGAAGTTGCGGATCCCCCTTGCAGTGGAGGAGGAGGAGGAGGCCTCCCAGACAAGGCCCAGCTCCACCAGGAAGGCATAAGTGCTGTCAGAGCAGGGCAGATCTCTCAGGTGGGTTAAGAAAGCAACATGGTAGAACAACTTGCTAGAGACTAGAGAGGTGGGCTTGTTTTGTTAATTATTAAAATGTAAGATATAGAAATGCAGGACAAGCAAAGAAAATATTTTGTAATGTGCAATAATGAATAAAAGAGTGAATTCCCCTCCTCAATCCACTGCATGTCTTTTCAGGGTGGATTTGAGTCTTCCATGGCCCAAATTGGGCAAAAGGTGTGAAACATGTATCCCCAAACTGGATATTAGATATTTTTTTTGGAGGGGGGGAACTGTTTTCTTCTGCATAATTAAGGTTTCCATCACTCTGTCCCCCACAGGGCCACAACAGACTATTTTTAAAAGGGTACCTCATTTATTCACCCCAGCTGATAACAGCCATCCCATCTTTGAACTTCTATAGACCATGTTGTTGTTGTTGTTTAGTCGTATATTCGTGTCCAACTCTTTGTGACTCTTCCATAGACCATAGATTCTGCCTTTGGGAAAGTTCTCGGAGGACACCATGGTGGTATTTTAAAGATGTTGTTGTCCTTAGCCATAAGGGCTAGAAATGCAGACATTTAAGACGCTTTAGGTTTAGTGTGTGTTTTGGTTCCCCAGTCAAATCTCTTATCTATCTTGGGCAAGCAGTCCTAAAGGGTGGGGTAGAGCGATCCATCACTGCCACTTATTCTCCTTCTCAGCCTGCAGAAAACAGCAGAGCACAGGTGCCGCCGCCGCCGTCACCAGCAACGGCTGCCACTGCTGCTGATGGGCAAAAGCCCTCGGTCAAGTTTGAGTCGCACAAGAGTAGCACGGGCGCTTTGTACATGGAGGGTGAGTGCTGCCAGCACCTTCTGCCTTGTGGCAGCTCTTGCCATGCACTGTGCTGTGGAATGGAAAGGTGGGCAGGTGGGTGCAGGAACACCATCTAGGGAGGGGCAGCCCCCACTCCCAAATGTAAATGTGCAGGCCAGGCCCCCTCAAAGTTCTGCAGTGTCTTAACAGCAGGCTAAATGAAGAACAGGTCCAAAGGGCTGTTGTTGGGGTTGGGCTGGAGAAAAAAGATGGGCAGAAGGCCAGCAGCCCCTTGGGCTCAGGCCATGGACCTCTGCAGGCTGCTTTGCTTAGTGAGTTGGGGTGGTTGTTGTTTTTAATTGATAAAGCCAGCAGTCAAATAACAACAGCTGTTATGTACTGAAGTTCTCACCCTGGGCCAGCAGGAGGATACTGTAGATAGTTATGCAAATGAAGGATCGAAAGTGACGTTCAGTGATTGGCTGGTTACAGAAAATGGTTACTGTTGCATTCTAGTGGAGCTCTATATAAGCAGGCTGACTGAGCTCCTCAGTTCAGTTCTGTCCCAGCTTACAAATAAAGAGCTGCTTTGGAAGAATCGCTGTGTCGTCTGATATGTTTGCCCACAACTTAACAACAGCAATGACAGATGGACCAATAATTCGCCTGAGGGTGGGGTGGAGGGGAAGAGAAAAGAGGAGAGCCATTCAGGTGCAGGAGAGCTGTCTGTTGATCCACATAGTATAAGCCTCTTTTCCAGCATGCTGCACACAACAAGCTCTTTCCCAGGGGACTTTGCAGAAGGAAACACAAGTGGCCATGTAGAGGAAGGTCAGGTCCTGTGAGGCCTCCTCAGTCTCTGCCTTGTGGTGCTGCCCTTTGGTTGTGATGTTTTCCTTAAGGACCTTGAGTACAGAAGTAGAAATGGAAGGGGGGGGGGAGCAAAGAGGAAGTGCTGTGGCAGAGGATGCCAAAGACATAGGTTTGTGTCCAGTGCTATTGCCGCTAAGAGCAGACCTATTAAAATTAATGGGCCTGACCAACTGAGGTCTGTTAATTTAAATGGGTCTGCTTCAAGTAGGATTTAGCTGGATATGTCCAACAACAGCAACAAATTTCTTTGAATGCATCAGTAGCAGGACACCCATCTCAGCAAGCAGTTGGAAAATTGGATGGCCAGGGAGTCCGAGATGTTCTAAAATAAGGAAGTTGCAGTGAAGCCCAGTAGATCCTTGGTTTGATCCTCAAGTGGACTGACCAGCCCCACGGTCACAGGGAGACTCTCCTCCTCCCATACACCTTTCCTGCCCTCCTCATGTTGGAAAAACCCCAGGGGGGCAAGTTTTGATCGCATGACCAGGAAGCCAGCCTTATGTGCATCCCTGTCCTTGTGCCTTACTCTGTTTCTGTTTTCCTCTTCTTCCACAGCTGATGGAGAGTTCTGGCTCAAGAGAGTGGCTCAGAAGCAAGAGAAGACCGTCTTTCAGTTCCAGTCCATAAATCCTCCTCCTCCTCCTCCCTCCCCACTCATGTCTGAGACCAGCGATTAACCTCTAGGCCTGGCTTGAAGTGAAAAGGCAGCGGGGGGAGGGGGGGGGACATGTGTAGGCAGCAGCCTACCGTAGAAATGGGTTTTTATTCCCCTTTATGGGGATCCCTGGTTGCTCTTCTTGGACTTGGAATCATTAAATTCCCAGCTCTTCCACTTTCCTGCCTGTGTGGCCTTGTCTCCAGAGGAAAAGTCCATGGGAATAGCTTCTTATAACAGCGCAAAGGTAGGAAGTGTGGTCACACCTTAGGATCTTCCACTTCACCAGGTGCATGAAGTAGCCTGAGGAGAACACTGGAGAATAAACCAGACTTGAAAACTGAGAATGAAATGTGTTTGGTAGACTAAGCTCACAGCAAAGGGGCGGGCGGCGGGCGGATATCTGCTTTTGTCAAGGGAGAAGTCACACTCCGGCAGTAGTTATTATTAAACCCTCAGAAACGCAGTTGCTTGTGTTATTCTGCTCCAGTTCTGCAGAGTGTGCACTGCTCTCCCACCTTTGTCTTCTCATAGTGGCTTGGTCTGAGTCTTGCAAGTGAGTCCACAAAAGTCACTAGCCCATGGGAAATGTTAGTAGCCCAGTCTGCCCCAACCTACCTGTTTGAATCGCTTGTGGCGCATGGGTGGCCTGAAAGGAATAAAAAGGGAAATGACCAACTCTTACTAGCTTATTTCAAAAATGTCTTTGCCTGGAAGACCCCTTTTTCTCCACAGACGACCAGAGGACACAGTGGCTGTTGAAAAGCCTGGTTTAGTGTAGATGCAACCTATAACCCGGTTGTAGTGCAGAAATGTAGTTTTTCCTCAATCCAGAGTCATTCACGCTCGTCCTCAACATACCACTTTTGATCTAGATTGATCCTAGCATGATCCGATCCTGCCGTCCGCAAGGGTGAGTGTGGCTGTTTGATACGCATTTGGAAATGCTCCCCCTGATTAGGTTATGCATGCCTTTCCCTCTTTGCATGTGTCCCAGGAAGGAAGAGGGGGTGGTCCTGCTATATGGCCACCCCCCACTTCACTGAGCCAGTAGGACTGCCTACATCGGTTTGCAAGTGGACACACTGCGGAGTAACACAAAATCAATCTGCAGTGAGCTTTTATTTTTGGAATGGAACCAGTTTCTCAAGAAGTGCTTTTCAGGGGCAGGGCAAAAAGTATGTGATTGATCTGTATTGTGGGTGGGCTGCATAGAAAAAACACGCACTTGGTTTCCATTGATTGTAGGATAAAATTCTTGCATAAGGCAATGAATTAACACAAAGCAGGTGAAGCCAGGTTTTGTTTCTCCCTGCTGCTCTGAGAAGTAGGAAATTCAGGGAGGAGACTAGGAACATCTTGAGGTTTTAGAAATAATGACTCTCTTCTCTCATGGCTTAGGATGGAGGTGCAGGCTCCCTGGGAGGAGATGACAGCCACTTTGCTCTTCCCTGGTTTGTTCTTGGGTGCAGCTTGTGACTGAGGAGGAGAGAGCAGAACCACCAACCTGAGCTTGGATGACAACCTGAGCTAAGCCATGGTTTACTGAGGAGCCACAAAGTGGGTGGGAGCTCCTGGAAGGGGCAGGCAGGACGGTCGCATAGTTTGGCTTACCATGTCACAATGTGAACCAGTGCATTTTAAAAACGACCATTGTGTACAAATGGACAGGGAGGCCTTTCTTGGCTCCAGCCCTGCCCTGCCCATCCAAACAACTGTTTCTGTTGACATTTGCATGGCATGCTAATATTCCAAGCATAGTCCCATGACAGAATTGTGCAAGAATATTGAGCTGCTGATGGTTCTATTTTCAGTGCTTTCCCAGGCATCCTTTGGAATTTGCCTTTTTCATCACTGGCACTGGAGCTCAAGTTCTCCTTCCGGTGTGTGTGTGTGTGTGTGTGTGTGTGTGTGTCTGTGTCTGTGTCTGTGTCTGTCACCTCCAGTTCAGATCCTTATACAGTGGTACCTCAGGTTAAGTACTTAATTCGTTCCGGAGGTCCGTTCTTAACCTGAAACTGTTCTTAACCTGAAGCACCACTTTAGCTAATGGCGCCGCTGGAGCACAATTTCTGTTCTCATCCTGAAGCAAAGTTCTTAACCTGAAGCACTATTTCTGGGTTAGTGGAGTCTGTAACCTGAAGCATATGTAACCTGAAGCGTATGTAACCAGTGTATATATGAAGTTTCCCCAAATGGGCATCACTACATGGAATGGAATCAAATGGTATTTGCCCCTTTTCATTTCCTGCTCAACTCTTTTGGAGCTCTTTGCCACCCCTTTCGGCTTTTTTAACCACCCTGAACAATCTGCCAACTCAACCCCCTCATCCTGCCCCCCAAACTCCAGATCATTTGGGAACAAGTTGAAAGACCCTTGCTGGGGGAAAGAGCTTGACATCCTGTCCCCTGGCTCCCATCCAAGCACCTATTTTGGCCTTGGCGGAAAGGTTTTCAGAAGAGGCCAAACCTTTGCTCCCTGCTGGGGATTCTTTTGGCAGCCCTGCTAAAGCGAAGCCGTTGTGGACAGAGGCCCCTCTTGTCTCCCTCCCTCCAAGTTGCTGCTTCTAATCCCCCCCCCCCCCCGTGCTTTGGTCCCTTGGCATCAGACAGGACTGTCTGTTGCAAATGAGACTTAAGTTGGTTCCTCATTCTTGATTTGTGGCCTCTCTAACTCCTTGTTCAGTTCACTGATCCAAGTAACTTTCGACAAATAACGTTTGACAGTCCAGCCAAAAAACCAAACTCCAAAATGCCCCACACGCCAACAGTTCTGGCAACCCTGGGAAGATTCCCATGCATAACCATTTTTGACAGTTGCCATTTTTGATGTGCCTGGGTAAAAAAGGTACCTAGTTGTGCTGCGATGGAGTTAACGTCCCTGACCACAGGTCCTGGCAAATGATTTATGCTATTCTTGGACTGGAGAAGGAGGAGGCAGGTTATCCAGGTAGAAGGCAGGTTATCAAAAGCGGCTTGCTAACTGGCCCTTTTCTGTTGCTTCCCAGGCTCTGAGGGGCAAAGTCCTCACTGCTTGCTGGGGGTTCTCTTGGCAACGCTACCCTTCTGAGGAAAAGAGCCTTTTCCCAGGACTCCTCCCCCTCAGAGTTGTTAATTCTCCTTGTCTTCTCCCTCCCTTCCTCCCTCCCTTCCACTGGCTTCCATCCATGCTAGTCAGACAGTCCCAGTGCAAAAAGGCTTCCCTGCAGCTTCATCCCTTCGTTCCCTGGAGAGCAGGCGGGTTCTTCTACGGGACGCTCACTTGCCTCGTCTGAAGGTAGGTTCCAGGTAGCCCCTCTGTAAGTGCCCCTTTGCTTGGCGACAGTTGTTTGGGGAGGCTGGTGTGATCTGCTTGAACTTGGAGTCCTCAGGCTTGGCTGCTAGTTTGTTTTTAAATATAACCCTGCTTTCTGCAAGGAGGTAGCTGTGGAAATCCAAGGTCTGGCCTTTGGAACAAGGCAGCAGCACAGGGGGGTGGGGAAGTGGGATGCTGGTCTGATGACCCAGAGTTTCCCTTGACACCAGTATGAAAACCCTTCTCTTCCAGGCACTCGTGAGGTGAGTTGCTGTTGGCCTCGGTTTCCCATCTGTGAAATGGAGTGAATAGTGGGACTATGGCCTAGTAAGGCTTTGTGCGCTGTCCAGCAGTTTAAAACAGGAGTTGCCAGACTATGGTCCATGGACCCCACCAGTGGTGTGTAAGCTTCATCCAGGGGGTCTGCAGCAGGTCTGCAAAAATTCGGTTTTTGCTTCTAGCACTGGTTGGCACATGACAATTGCTACAACAGGTAGAAAAATCACACATAGTCCTTCAAGACCATCAGGTGCTTCTCAAGTGGTCTGTGGGGGAAGAAATGTTTGGGAACCGTAGAATTTCAGAGTTGAAAGGGACTCTGTGGGAATATGTAGCTGTCCCTCACAGGGATCGAACCTGCGACCTTGGCATCATCAGCACCATGCTCTAACCAAGTTTGTAAAATTATGCATAGTATGGAACTTGCTGCTGCAGGAGACAGTAATTGCCACCAACTTGGAAGGCTTTAAAAGAGGGTTAGCCAAATCCATGGAGGAGGAGAGGGCTATTGGCGGCTGCTAGCCAGGATGGCTATGCTCTGCCTCCACAGTTGGAGGCAGCCATGCTTCTGACTACCAGTTGCTGGAAGCCACAGGAAAGGAGAGTTCTCTTGTGCTTGAATCCCGTTTGTGGGCTTCCAGCAGTCATCTGGTTGGCCCCTGTGAGAACAAGAGACTAAACTAGATGGGCTTTGGTCCTGCGCTAGCAGGCTCTGCCTAATTTCCTATTCTTGATGCTCATTGCTGCACATCAATCTGATGCCAATCGTGGTTGCAGGAGCAAGCGAAGCTCTTGTTTTTCTGGGCAGTTGGCAACTCCAAAGAATGCAGTAAAAAGGCAGTGCCAGGAAGCTGTGCCTAAAAGATGGAGGGAGTTTCTAGGAGACACACAGTGGCATGTCGGCCAGGCCAAAAGGAAAGCAAGAGATGCTGCGGGCGGGTTGGTGGAGCAGAGCAGGCGGGAGAATTTAAGGGACGCAGAGCGGGTTATCCAAGGGGCTGTCTAGAAACCACGCCAAGCGCCCTTGTCTGGCTGAAGGGTGTGTGTGTGTGTGTGTGTAGAAAAATGAGTCTCTGTGGGCTGAGAGAGGAAAGGGAAGCTCCCAGGTGAGACAAGAGAGCTTTGTATTTCTTCTTCTTTCTTTTTGTTGGAATTTTTTTTTTTCATTTTTATTTAGATTAATCTGTTTTTATTGTATTCTATGCTGAATAGTTCCATTAAAAATAAATGTATACACCCCCCCACACACACGAAGACTGAGCTGAGAGATGATAAGGAGCTACCACTCAGTAGGTCATGCCATGTGTCCCTTGATCCCAAGCTGGTCTAACTGATAGTTCTAATCCCTGCGATGGGATGAGCTCCCTTTGCTCTGTCCCTACTCCTGCCAACCTAGCGGTTTGAAAGCACGTCAAAGTGCAAGTAGATAAATAGGTACCGCTCCGGCGGGAAGGTAAATGGCATTTCCGTGTGCTGCTCTGGTTCGCCAGAAGCAGCTTGGTCATGCTGGCCACATGACCCAGAAGCTGTACGCCGGCTCCCTCGGCCAATAAAGCGAGATGAGCCCCGCAACCCCAGAGTCATCTGCGACTGGACCTAACTGTCAGGGGTCCCTTTACCTTTACCTTTATCTTTACCTTTACCTTCCTTGGGGAAAGAGCCCTGAAGCCCCATGTTTCCCTCCCTGTTCATTCTTCCTCTAATCAAATGTCTCCACCTTCAGCTCTGCCCACCTGTGGCAGAGAGTCAGAAAACCAGATAATTGGGCAATCCTTTGACCTATACAAAAGGAGCCGTGACCTTTCCAATTTTTATATGAACACTAAACAGGGAAAAGTAAAATAAAAGATATAAGCATGTCATGAAACCCTAAGTGTGCTGCTCAGAGCTGGAGAGGGAAAAACTGGGGGAAAGACCCTGCAGAGTAAGGCAGAGAAAGAAGGAAAGGGGGTGGGAGGGGATCACCCACAACACAGCTCCGGGGAAAGCATGCAGAGTCCCGTTCAGGAACTATTTTAGGACATGTTCAGAACAGGAAGGATTTTTTCTTTGAGTTTGCCATGGATTGACTTTGCTCTGTTTCATGGATTGACTTTGCTCTGTTTTCCTGGGGAAAGGAGCAGGACAAAAAAATAAATAAAAAACCCCAATCAGACTCATCATAATAGATCGATACAAAATACTAGTCATCATGGGACGCACGCCAGTGTGGCTGGGCCCAGAGCCCTGCTTCGTAGCCCACCTGATCTCCTTCCCACCCACCTTTCTTTGTATCCTGCCTTTCTGCAGCTTTCAGCAATCCACAAAAGCAATAAAATCCACCAAATCATAATAAACCACAAGGATGAAAATAGCCATTGGCAAATAAAAGCAACAGCTGGAAAAGGATCTTGAGTCCCTGCGAGCCCTTGGAAGGACCCACAAGGTGAGGGTGGGTGTCCAGGGAGGAGACCCATAGAATGTGGCCACCTGCAAGAGTTTCGCCCTCAGGTCCCCACCCCAGTCTGACACAGGATGGTTGATAACACTGTCCGGAAAGGCTGCTATAATAGTTCCTCCTCCTGTCTATTCAGATAGTGGCCAAAGGCACCAGCAGCTGTCAGTTTCTACCTAGCAGGCTTCTCCCCAGAGCTCTTCTTTCCTTGCAGGTATGGAGCTCGACACCTGTGCGGAGGAAGGCCAGGGGCCTGCACATCTTCCAGAAAGCAGCAGCGGCATTTCCAGAGCTCAAACTTCGCCGGGGAAGGCGCTGGAGAGGCTCCAGAAGAACCGGAGGAGGAAGATCAGCCACTCCTGCGTTAGAGGCAAGGGTAGGTCCTGGTAGGTGGAAGTGGGCTGGGGGCTGGCCTGGAAGCACATTGCAAAAGGGGAGCTGGGGCAAGTGGCAGGACTTTGCAGAGCCAAAGTAAAATCCCCTGCTCCGTTTCAAGTGTTGCGTTTCTAAGGGTGTACACTCGGCGTCTTGTAAGGCAGAAAGCTTGCTGCTAGAAAAGATTCTTTCAAAGTCCCTTGTTTTTTCCCTCCCTCTCTCGAGGCTGAAGAGCTACTGCCAGGCAGAGAGCAGACAATGTGCTGGAGTAGATGGAAGGCATAAAAGGGTCCATGGAAAAGGACCAAGTGAGCAGGAGACCCTGCAGGAGACAAACACTAGGTTTGATGATGGACCTGTTGGCTGCCCACCCCACCCCCCGCCCCATAGAAGTTTCCGTAAAGCCAGCATTAGCAGTGCGTGAAATCAAGCTGTGACTGTTTGTGTTCTTTCCGGCATCGGGGAGTTAGAAAACAGGCACTGGAGAATATTTGTATGCTCACACATGAGTAAATAATCGCTATAATTCTAAAAAATTGTTAATGTACGTGCATGCACACACCCACACCACTTAAATGTGGTACACACCCACAGACATACGCTGGCGGTGCAATTTTGTACTTTGCCTTCAAGGCGGGGTGTCTGTCTCTCTCGCTCGCTCTCTGTTGTGGGCAGGTGCAGATTGGCTTTCAAATCCACCAATGGGCATCAGTGGTGCCTTTTGTCCTGTTCAAATAGTGGCGGTTAGGCCCCAGCAGCTGCTTCCTCCTCGGAGGAAATTACTTTGAAGCCTCTTTGAAGCTGCCTGGCTCAGCCCAGTGACTGGAATAGCAGGTGCCTCCAGTAGGAGAGAGTGGAGGAGCCGGGTGCTCGGCTGGATGGGTGGGTGGGGGATGGAGCACGGAGCCGCCCCCCGAGCCTCCCTCTGTGTCAGGTCAGTCGACCAGCCGGAGCCTCCCTGCTATGTGAAAACCTTTGGTGAGTTGGGGTGGGGAAGTGTGGCACTTGTTGCTGTGGCTGCAGAGCTTGTTGCCAGCAGGAGTCCCTTGTTCTGGCAGGCAGGAGGGGAGTGCGGTGGGAGGTGCTGCTGTTGGTGTCTCTGTATCAGGTGTCAGGGGATGGAGCCTGTGTGGAGCCCTTGCAGCAGAGGCAGGCTGTGGCAATGCTCCCGCCTGCCTGTCTGCCTGCCAGGGGCAACGGCAGGAACTCTCCTGCTCAGTTGCCCTCCGTGTGTGCTCAGTGGGTGGGGAGTGTGCCTCTAAGCAGGGAGCTGCAGCCGCTCATAGCTCCCCTTCACACGTGTACACACAGCAGTGTCCGTGCTCACGTTACCTTCCTGTGTGGCACGCATGGGAGGGCTCATGCCATTTCCTCACTGCTGTGCCAGGACTTTGCGGTGACCCCCTGCGAATCCGCACCACGTCAACCAATGGGATTTACTTCCACATAGAAAGTGGGATAATTTGTGCAATCTCTAGGTCAGGTGTCTTCGTCCTTTTCAGACCCAGGGCCTGTTTTTTACCAAAACATGCATTTGGGGACCAATTTCTTAACCTTTTATGGGTTAAGAAATTAAAAACAGCTGGAGGCCCAAGGTTGGGAAATGCTGCTCTAGACTACCAGCCAGTTTCTAGCAAGAGAGGTGCTGGGCTGAAGCTTGTGTCCTCTGATCTGTGGGGATCTCCTTTATGTTAATTTTAAAGGCAGGAGCTCTCTGCAGGCTAAGAGGACCCTCTTTTGTTTAGTACATCTTCAGAGCTGACCTTTTAGAATCAGTTTAACCACGACTGGCTAAATGGAGCCTCCATGTCCAGAGGCTGTCTACCTTTGAATACCAGTCTGTTCCAGCAGCGAGGATCTTCTTACACTCATGTAACCAACTCTTGGCTCAGAATTCAGTCTTGCAGATGGAAATGGATTTGAGTCTGGGCAGGACTGGACTCACCCCTGGCAGAGGCACTGCTTACAGGGGGAGCTAAAGCCACATGAAATGTGAAACAGGATGTCCTTTAGCTCTGGTGCAGATGTAGGTACTCCAGCCTTGTCTGTTGTTATTTATGATTCCACGTCTGCTTTCCTGGAGTTCAGTATTAAACACATGGGATTCAGCATCCCATGAACTGGAGCACTTGCTTGAAAGCCACACATGAGTCTCTGGCCTCTGTGCTTATGAATATGGGCTTCTAATGGTGCCCCTAATATGGAATTTCTCATGCTCCTTTCCCTGCCCCGCTGGCTTTGTTTCCTGGGAGGGGATTCTGCTCCTGGCAAATTCTTCCTTTCTAGGCCTGGTTGTTGGCTGGCAGGATCTGCCAGACACGCTTGGCTGGGTCAGGGCCATTCCGCTTTCACAGCAGGCCCTTTGTTCTCTTGACCGGCTTGTTCCCGCAACTTCTGAACTCAGAGTATACCCCACTAGTGAATGAGAAGAATCCAAGATGTGGCAGGCCTTCCAGAGGGGCCGCAGACTGGCCCTTGCTTCAGAACGATTTGGGTGTGCGCTTGCCTCTCTCTGTGGGCTACACAGATAGCCACATTCATTCATTCTCAGAGACACATGCACTGCCACCTCTATTCATTTCCCAGTTGCAGCAAAGGGTTGTAATAGGGCTCCCCCCCCCAACCCCCTGCAGGTGTGTGAATGGTAGAAATTAAACAGGTGAGGAAGCCATTAATCTCCCACTACATCTTTCTAACTGAGAAAGCTTTCCTGGTTGAATTTCAGCATTGCCTGCTGCTGTTTTATGTAGGAGGGTTTCTGTTGGAAAATTTAAAAAATTGCAAGAAACCATGCATGGATGCTGTGGAGAGTTGAATATGAAGCTGTCTGTCACCAGAGATAACCACTAGTTTAGGTGGCTTTTGGAAAGGCTTAAGACAAGCTCATGGAGGAGATGGAGAGAGAGAAGGATCTTTCCACAGCTGTCAGCCATGGCTGCGAAATGGAACCTGCAAGCTCAGATACAGGCCATCAGATGCTGCATGGTTACAATGAGGGACGGCTGTCACTGCCTGTGAATTCTGCCATCGGAGCCTCTGGCTGGCCTCTGTTGGAGAAAGGATGTTGGGCTTAATGGGCTCTTTTTCTGATTCAGCTGTATATATCACCCCCCCGCCCGCTCCCCACTTCCCCCTTCTGTTACATCCCTGGATATTTTGAGGTCCTGGGTGCAGCACAAATGGCCTTGCCTCCTCTTGCCCACCAGGGGGCACCCTCCACGCACTGGTCTCCAATGGATCTTTGCTGTGTGCCCTGAGGAGGAGGAGGAGGAGGGAAGACTAATCATACAATGAGGATGCCTTGACACTTATTAAAGCAAACCATAAATCAGAGCCGTCCTTAACTTAGTGTTAAAAAGCAAACTGCTGACTTGCTTTGTTTTGCAAACAGTGTGCACACATAAACATACACACACCATGTGCAAACCACAAAAGGGTGCACGGGTTCTTTTGATATTTTTGTGGATCTGGGGTGTTTCTTTGGTTCATTTTTTCAACTCCTGCTGGCTTGGTTTGGTTGATTCCCTGTTATGGTTTTAGCTCTTCATGTTTTGCTTATTATCTTGGGGGGGGGGGGCGAATCTTACTGTGGTTCATTATTATTATCATCTTATTGCATTCTAATTGTTACCCACATTGGATATTTTGAGTAGCTATAAATTTTATCTCTTTGTCATGATTGGGAAAAGTATGCACCCAGTCTGTGTGTCAGTAACGGAAGCCACCTGTTGCTCCAGCATTTCCTATGTTGGAGGCCTCCTTGGCTTCATTCTCCATCTCATAACCACCTTGAGCATTTGGGTCAGGAGGATGTAAGAATGTCCCCAGCACTCAGTTGCTCCTGGAGTCCAGTATCATCACCCACAACAACCCCTGTCCTTCCTATAGTCTTTGCATTCAGATTGTCCCACTGGTTCTCTCCAGGCTCATTAGGAAAGAAATGAAACTGACAATATCATAATTCCCTTATACAAATCTATGGTGCAGCCATGCTTGTACATTTCTGGTTGTGCCACCACAGAAAGGGTATTGTGGATTTGGAAAAGAAAGGGGCTGGAGTGACTCAGATTACAACATCTGGGGCCTTTTGCTTTAGAAAATGCTAGCAAGGGGCCACATGAGAGAGGTGTACAAAGTTATGCATGGAGTAGAGAAAGCATATGGAGAAAAGTTTTTCTCCCTGTCACCAACCCTAGGACTCATGGGCATCCACAGACAGACAAAAGAAAGTACTTCTTAAAGTTTGTGGTCTTGATGGACCAAAAGCTTAACATGAGTCAACCGTGTGACGCAGCAGCAAAAAAAGCCTAACACTATTCTAGGCTGCATCAGCAGAAGTATAGTGTCCAGATCAACGGAAGTAATAGTCCCACTCTATTGTGCCTCGGTCAGACCCCCAGCTAGAGTACTGTGTCCAGTTCTGGGTGCCACCTTTTAAGAAGCATACTGATAAGCTGGAACATTTGCAGAGGAGGGTGATCAAGATGATCAATGATTGGGAAACCAAGCCTCATGAGGAACGGTCGAGGGAGTTGGGTATGTTTAGCCTGGAAAAGAGGAGATATGAGAGCCAACTTCAAATATCCAATCCATTCAAGCCAATGGATTCAAGTTACAAGAAAGGAGATTCCGACAAACTTCAGGAATAACTTTCTGATGGGAAGAGTTGTTTGGCTGTGGAATGGGCTCCCTCAGAAAGTGGTGGACTTTCCTTCCTTGGAGGTTTCTAAGCAGTGGTTGTATAGCTGTCTGTCATGGATGCTTTAGCTGAGTTTCCTGCACTGCAGGGGGTTGGACTAGATGATCCTTGGGGTCCCTTCCAACTCTTAAGATTCTATGATTCTTCGATTCTTCACACAGCACGTATTTAAGTTCTGCCACAGGAGGCAGCAATGACCACCAACTTTGAAAGGGGATTAATGAAAGATAAGACTGTTAGTGGCTTCTAGCCACAATGGTTAGAGACAGTAGCATGCTTCTGAATACAAGTTGATGTTGTGCTCGTGTCCTGCTCTTGGGCTTCCCATTGGGGCAGCTGGTTGGCCAATGTGAGAACAAGACTGGATGGGCCTTTGAACTGACCCAGTAGGACTTTTCTTAAGTTTTTATGTCTCTCCTCAGGAAAACTGACTGTGGTGCATAATTTGTGTGGGCAGGAGAGAAAGAGAGAGAGAGGGAAAAACTTCTGGATTCTGATGGAAGCCAGATAGCTGCCCCTAGTTTCGTATCTAGTTGCATTTAATGCAAGTCCCCATTTCAGAGATGAGTAACTGAGGCCAGTTAGCGAGTCTCTGCCTGAGGTGGTTCTCAGTGTCTCCCAGATTCCAAGTCCAGCTTCTCTGTACACTCTCAGTCATAGCCCCTCTTGTCTCCTCTAGGGCAGCTGAAGCTCTCCATCACCACGGAAGGAAAGGACCTGAAGCTCTATGGTGAGTAAGCAACCTGGGAAGCCAAAGGAACTGAGCAGGTGGAGAGAAGCATCTATTGGGTAGTTGAAATGTTCACTTTTCGAGGGGTGGCCCTTACACACACACACACACACACACACACACACACCAACTACATTGGTGACTTTGCTTTTTACTGGTGGTCTGAGAGCCAGCAGCCTCAGACAGGAGCAACATGGTCACTGAAGCAGGGGCGTATAGTGCTGGCTGTAAAACGGTGGCTCAGGTGTGGTGGTGCTTGTAACTTCCTGCCCCCACCGTCCCCATCCCCACAGCCATCTGCATTGGGATGACCTGCATCTATGAGTATCTCCTGAGGGTGTCTGACCCCCCCAGCTTTAAAACGGGGCTTTATGCTTAAGAATGCTGACATAACGGGATGTTCCTTAAAATGTTCAAGTTTCCCAGAGGGTTCCCTGCCCTGCCTGGCTCATCTCTCTCAACATCTGGGCATTTTGATTTGTTGCCTTTGGCCAGGTCTCTGCAGCTGACCAGTTTCAGAGTTTTGCTTTACAATACCTGATCTGTCATCACTCAGGTGTGTGCTTGGCAATGGGGTTGTTGGGTGTGGGGAGCCCATGTTATGTGTCTGGCTCTGCCCCAAGGCAGTATGTTCCACCTGGCTCTGGCTGATGGACAATTTTGAGGATTTAGTAAAGAAGAAAGTACATCTGGGGTGTGAGGGGGGTGGGGATACATCCCTGCCACCTGCAGTCCCTGTGGCTGCTTCTCTTCTTGTTCCACTTTTGTGGATGGGATGGGCAGAGTAGGAGAGAAAGAAAATTCACTCAGCCAGGGCAGAACCACATCCTGGCTCTTTCTTCTATGGGGGGGGGGGGGAGCCAGTGCAGGGTGGGGATGGAGCCTGGATTCTGCAGCATTGCCCAGAGAAACTCCAGCCTCTCTTCCGCTGTGGTCGCGGCACAGCTGTGCAAGGATGAGACTGAGCTAAAATCAAGATGCAGCCTCTTGATATTTAGCTTGATGGTGCTTTTGGGCCTCCGGCACAGATCCTGTCATGGCGAGCAGGAGGAAGTCAGGCGCATGAAATGCAGTTTGGCATCTGGAAGTGGAGCTGCGCCTGCCTCCAACCAAATGCTCAGGCCTGGGTATTTTTAGTAGGCTTTTACTAATAGAAAACATTACATGCTTGTGTGTGTGTACACACACACACACACACACACACACACAGAGAGAGAGAGGCATCTATAAATCCTTTTTTCCCTCCCACCCTCTTTCCCTCTTCTGCTCTCTTTCCTGCCAGTGATCCTTAGTCGTGGAGTGGCAGGCAGCTGCAGGCAGAGGGGTTTAAACTCATTTCAGCAAATTGGGGGGGGGGGGGGGTGTTCTCTGCTAGGTTTAAAGTGGCAGGCTTCAGATCGATTGAAAAATAGGTTGCCCAGAAAACCAGCGTGCTTTGAGAAGATGTCTTGTGGTTTCTCCTTTTATTACATGGCAAGTATTGCAGTGTTATCCACACACATCAATCCTCTCTCTGTCTCTCTCCTTTTTTCTCAAGCAAAATGAGTTGTTCATTTGGCATGCAGACCTACTTGTTTTTTGTCATCTTAATTGTAGCTGTAAGTCTCTCCTCTAAGCACTGGCTGTTAGCAAGCCAGGAGCATTAATTTATTGCCTTTCCAGCTTGCCCTCCTCCACCATAACGCCCAGGGCAGTGCACATGATTCTTTTCCCCCAATTTTATTCTCAGCAACAACCCTGTGGGGTAGGTGAGCCTTAAAACCAGTCACTGGCTCAAAGTCACCTGTGGCTGAACTCTCATCTCCCCAGTCCTGACCTGACACCCTGGGCCACCTGGGCTCCTGCAGATTAAACCATGTGAGCTGAAATCCATGGGGTGGGGCCCTGCCTCCCTCCCTGAATGGCAGGACTCTTTGCTGCTGCCACCACCACCACCAGGGGTGCATGAAGAGGGGCTTGGTGAAGGGGCTGGGACCGGATCCTGTTCTCTCCTGGAACCCTTTGCAGCCAGTGGGTCAGCTTCTAAGGAAAGGGGCTCAAGGCCAGGTGGAAGACCCCTTGGCCTGAGCTGAGCCTGTAGGTTGGCATGTGCTCTCTAGCTGCCATGGGAAGGTATGCTGCACGTGGTCAGAGGCCCTCTTTCTTTTCAAAAAACACACGGCGCACATTTCCAGGGCTGAGCCCTGGTGCTCAGAGCAGGTTCCAGGAAGGAAAGCAGGATGGGGTGCCGGGAAGAAAACAAAACACTGGCGACGAAAAGATAAATCCTGGACCTGTTATTTTGCAGACCAAGCTAAGTCTGCATGCCTTTGCACACTGTTGTTATAAGAGAAGATTTTGTCATAGATTATCCTGCTTCTGCTGCAGGAAAGGTAGTGGGCGACATGAAGCGCCGTTCCTGACCACAATGGGAGCTTTCCTGGACCCCTCTTCACTTTAGTGCCAAACCAGTTTAGCTCACTGTTATGTACTGAGTTGAATAGGATCGAAACTGCAGCAGTCTGATTGGTCCTAGAACAATAGGATCCAAATCGCAGCAGTCTGATTGGTCCTAGAACAATAGGATTCAGAATGCATCAGTCTGATTGGTCCTAGAACAATGCAGCAGTCTGATTGGTTGGCAGGAACCACCCAATCATGCTCCAGATATAAGTGAATCCACAACCTGATTGGCTTACAGTAGAATTCCAGAATTGGCCAATCATGTGAAGCCCATTGTGTAAATAATGTATATAAGCAGATACTTTGAGGGGACTTTCATTCATTCCTCCTCACCACTATGAGCTGAATAAAGAGCATGAAATCACTTTGCGACTGAGTATATTTCACTGGCGACGAAGGTGGGATCCCGCTGAGCTGACTGCCACACACCGCACCGCAGCACCGCCACCTGCCGCACCGCTGCCTCGCACCGTGTATCTAGGCTTCAGCTCCGGGACACAAGGAACTCAGAATGGCAACCAACAGCAGCTTCTCGCCGTTCAACCCAGCATCTGGAGACTGGGAAGCGTACGCCTCTCGTTTTACCTTCCTCCTAGAAGCCAAGGGGGTCACCGATGAAGAAGACGCCAAGAAGAGGGCAATATTCTTCAGCGTCTGCGGAGAGGAGACGTTTGAAATCGCCCGGGCTCTCCTTGCGCCTGAAGACGTCGCTACAGTTCCATACAAAACAATAATGGAACAGCTGAAGGGGCACTTTTCGCCACAGCCCTCAGTGGTGGCTCGTCGAAATGCCTTCTACGCAAAGCGGCAAGCCCCTGGGGAAACCATAACTGGGTTTGTGACCTCTCTCCGCCAAGCCGCCCGGTTCTGCAACTTCTCAGAGCTGGAGAACATGCTTCGTGACCGCCTCGTCGGTGGCCTGAGGGATGAGAAGCTGCAACGACGCCTCTACGCTAAGAAGAACCTAACGTTCCAGGTCGCTCTGGAGGAGGCCCTGGCAACAGAAGCTGCTGAGAAGTCGACGCAAGAGGCACGGCCGAGCCAGCCGTCCCAACCGAGGGTCCACCACGAAGACCTCACCGATGACTCAGGATCCAACAGGGAGGAGGTGCACCGAGTACAGCAGCGCACTCAAGCAGCCCACATACCACAGCTGCCTCGACGAGAAGGAGGGAACTGCGCAAGCTGTGGAGAAAGTCACGAGAGGAGGACCTGCCGTTTCCGCAACGCAGAGTGCAGGCAGTGCAGAAAATCGGGACACATCGCCCGGGTGTGTCGGGCTCGGCCCACCCGACGCCAGGCATCAGATGACCAATCCAGGAGCCTCAGGTCCCGGGGCCCAACGCACCAAGGCAACTCAACGGAGCTCACGGACTTCCAGGTATACCAGTTGCCCCACCCCAACGTAGAGAAAATTTATGTAGAGGTACAGATAGAGGGGGCCCCATGCCGCATGGAGCTTGACACGGGTTCAAACCTATCCATAATCTCGGCAAGGACCTTAAGGAAACTGTGTCCTACTGGGGGTCCCAAACTCAGGCCGGCCCCATTCACCCTCCGGGACTTCCAGAAACGTAAGGTCCCCACAATGGGGGTGGGGACCTTCAGGGTGCAATACCGAGGGCGGACGCGGCAACTGGACTTGCTTGTGGTCAAGGGCCCCTACATTAGCTTACTGGGATTGGCATGGTTTGGACCACTGGGGCTAGCCGTCACCGGGGTGAACAACACTAGCTTACAAGTGGACGTGGACGCCATATGCAAGGAATTTCCGGGGGTTTTTGATGGGAAATTGGGACAGTATACGGGCCCCCCCATTGCTCTACAGCTTGACCCCGCAGTACGACCAGTCAGGCTCAAGGCCCGCCGGGTCCCGTTCGCCCTGAAACCCCGTATAGACGAGGAATTGGACCGGCTCGTGGAGCAAGGAGTGCTGGAGCCGGTGCCTAATGCCCCCTGGGAAACCCCAATCGTCACACCCGTCAAGCCTAATGGTTCGGTCCGCATCTGCGCAGACTACAAATGTACCATAAACAAGGCCCTCACGGCCCATGCATACCCAGTGCCAGTGGTCAGCCATGTCCTTGCCACCCTGGCTGGGTCGAAAATTTTTGGCAAGCTGGACTTGGCCCAAGCATATCAACAGCTACCAGTAGATGAGGCCACAGCAGAGGCACAGACGATTGTGACGCACAGAGGAGCGTTCAGGGTAAAGCGGCTGCAATTCGGCGTCAGCGTGGCACCAGGCATATTCCAGAACCTAATGGACTCTCTCCTTAAAGGAATTCCTGGCGTCACCCCCTTCTTCGATGATGTGTTGATTGCCGGGCCCACACCAGAGGAGTTTGAGGACCGCCTCCGCACCGTTCTGCACCGTTTCCAGACGGCGGGTCTCAAGGTGAAGCGGGAAAAATGTCTACTAGGAGTGCCTCAGGTGGACTTTCTGGGATTTATGGTGGACGCAGAAGGGGTACACCCGACTGGGGACAAGGTACGGGCCATTTGTGATGCCCCAGCGCCCAAGAGCAAGACTGAACTTCAGGCCTTTTTGGGACTATTGAACTTTTACCATTCCTTCCTTCCCCACAAAGCGGCAGTAGCAGAGCCCCTACACAGACTTCTGGACAAGCGGGCCCCTTGGGTGTGGGGCCAGCGCCAGGAGGCTGCATTCCAGGCAGTCAAGGACTTGCTTGTCTCAAACTCGGTCTTGGCACACTTCGACGAGAGGCTGCCGGTGGTGCTAGCATGCGACGCCTCACCCTATGGCATTGGCGCTGTCCTGGGACACCAGCTCCCGGATGGAAGAGAGGTACCAGTAGCATACTTTTCCCAGACACTCAGCGCAACCGAACGGAACTACTCACAAATAGACAAGGAGGGGCTGGCAATTGTGAAGGGAGTAAAAAAATTCCATGATTTCTTGTACGGGCGGCCCTTCACCGTGGTGACTGACCACAAGCCGTTGCTTGGCTTGTTTGCCCCCGAAAAGCAGACCCCCCAAGTGCTGTCTCCTCGCGTCCTCAGGTGGTCAATTTTCCTTGCCAGCTACCAGTATGCACTGATTCACCGCCCGGGGAAGGCGATGGGCCATGCGGACGCCCTCAGCAGGCTACCACTACCGGAAACAGGCCCCGACCCAGCACCTGCACAAGAGGTTATGAGCCTGGAGCTGCTTCCCGACCGCCCCATTCAGGCACAAGAAGTTGCACACCATTCCAAGAAGGACAGGGTCATCTCCCGGGTCCTGGACTGGGTGTGGAGGGGATGGCCCAGCAACAGCCCTGGGCCAGAATTCGCTGGCTACACAACCCGCAAACATGAACTGTCGGCCCACAAGGGGTGCCTGTTATGGGGAAGCAGGGTCGTTGTTCCCCAGCCCCTCCGCAAAAGGGTCCTCACAGCCCTACACGAGACACACCCAGGGGTAGTAAGAATGAAGGCCCTGGCCAGGAGTTATGTGTGGTGGCCGGGGATCGACGGAGAGATAGAGGCCTGGGTCAAACACTGCCAGGCCTGCCAAGAATCCCGCCCAGATCCCCCAAGGGCCCCAGTCCGGTCCTGGGAGTCCGCCCGAGCACCATGGTCACGCCTGCATGTGGACTTCGCTGGCCCCTTTCAGGGGAAAACATTCTTCATAGTAGTGGACTCCTACACCAAATGGCTGGAAGTCGCACTGGTACCGTCCACTTCTACATCCGCAGCCATCCGGATACTACGCAGGCTGTTTGCAACCCACGGGCTCCCTGACACTCTCGTCTCAGACAACGGGACTGCATTCACGTCAGGAGAATTCCAAACCTTCACAGCGCAGAACGCCATCCGCCACATCCGTTCGGCGCCATTCCACCCTGCCACCAATGGCCAAGCAGAACGCATGGTGCGGACCACCAAGGACACCCTTCGCCGCATGACGCAAGGGGATTGGGAGTACCGCCTTGCCACATTCCTCCTAGCACAGCACAGCACCCCCAGCTCAACGACTGGCCGGAGCCCGCTGAACTACTAATGGGTCGGCGCCTTGCAATCAGATTGGACCGCCTTCACCCCGATAGAGCTCAGGATGAGGTAGTGGTGGGGGAAGGCAGGAACCCCCGGACCTTCGAGGCCCAGGACCCAGTGTACGCAAAGAATTTTGGGGCAGGCCCAGCATGGGTACCCGCCACAGTCACCAGGGTCACTGGCCCCGTGTCGTACGAGGTGCTAACGGATGGGGGGCAATGCTGGCGCCGCCACTGCGACCAGATACGGCGACGATTCCCAGGAGAAAACCAGGAGGAGGAAAGGTCAGAGGAGTCCCAAGGGAACAGAGCGGCAGTGAGGCCCATAGAGCAGGAGGGGCCAGCAGGAGAGGCAGAATCAGTAAATACAGAGAGGACCCGCGAGGCCGAAAGGACACCGGAACCAGAACCACGACTGAGCGAGCCGGTTGCGCCAGACCAAACAGGCCCATCACAGCCAGCATCCTTGGAACACGAGCCAGAACCTGAACCCCGGACCAGGGAACACCACAGGCCGCAACGCACACGTAGGCTGCCGGCGTACCTCGAGGACTATGAATGTGACCTCCCGGGCAGGACTGGAACTTAGAGGGGAGGGGTGTTATGTACTGAGTTGAATAGGATCGAAACTGCAGCAGTCTGATTGGTCCTAGAACAATAGGATCCAAATCGCAGCAGTCTGATTGGTCCTAGAACAATAGGATTCAGAATGCATCAGTCTGATTGGTCCTAGAACAATGCAGCAGTCTGATTGGTTGGCAGGAACCACCCAATCATGCTCCAGATATAAGTGAATCCACAACCTGATTGGCTTACAGTAGAATTCCAGAATTGGCCAATCATGTGAAGCCCATTGTGTAAATAATGTATATAAGCAGATACTTTGAGGGGACTTTCATTCATTCCTCCTCACCACTATGAGCTGAATAAAGAGCATGAAATCACTTTGCGACTGAGTATATTTCACTCACCATCTGTTTATGCTGAAGGGTCAGCAGTGCCCTCCCTAAACTACACCCCTAAGGTGTCTTTAGGAGAAACCCTGGAGGGGTTTAGACCAGATCCAGCTTGTAATGTGGATGTGCTTTGTTCACCATGTTTCCCCCACATACTTTCAAGTCTATATTTGCATCCATAGGCACAAAAATACCAGAAACAAAAAAGAACAGCTGAGATTCCCAGGATGCTGAATTCTGTGCCATTCTGGCACCAAATCCCTTGCTTTTATGGAGGATGGTGGAATGCATAGACTGCTGGGTGGTTTCCCAAGCTCAAATTAAGCCCTTTAACTAGGGGGAGGCAGGGCTATCTGCAGGAGGAGAGGAGAGGGGCTGGGGCATTTTGCTGACTCAGCAGGGAGCTGTGGAGTCAAGGGCTGAGTGAGTTAGGCAGATCAAATAGGCTGGAAGCTGCAGGGTGTGTGTGTGTGTGTGTGTGTGTGTGTGTCAGAGAGAGCGAGAGAGTGCACAATCTCTCAGTGGATCCAGCAGCCACCAACCTTTCCATGTCCGGGGGCCGATTTGGAATTTTGAGAAGACGCTGACAGCACCAGTCACAAAGTAGCTGTGGCCACAAATAAAAAGATACAGTTAATGATGGGAACCTGTAGTTTTTGCTTCATAACTTCTGTTCTCGGAGAGCTGGAGACTTTTTAATGAAAGCTCAGCGTCCGGGACCCCACTGAATGCCTTTGGGGGCGCTGGGTTGGCAATCCCAATTTAACCCTTTTTTCCTGCTCTCAGCAAAAGATGCTATTTCTGTTCACGTTTCAATGTAATTTCTTCTTTGGTTTTTCTCTTCCCTGTCCCCCAGTCATGGAAGCCAAGGGCCTGATGGGGAAGGAGTACCGGATTTGCGACTCCTTTGTCAAGGTAGGCTTGCCACCCTCAGGAGGGGTGCTGGTGTTGAGACAGTAATCTTTCGTGGTGGGTGGATTCCCCTGAAGGAGCAGGGGAGGAGGAGGGCTGCTCTTCTCTTCCCCCTCCTCCGAGCACAGGCCCTCCTCCTTACCAAGCTGCTGACTTAAGTTGTCTGTAGCCATTGATTTTTGCTACATGCATCTATAAAGAAACAAAACCCTTCCGTCTCTTTGCCAGCAGATGTCTGAGCAGGTGTGGAATGCAGGAATCTCTGCCGCATCTCAGCTGGCCCTTCGGTGCTGGGGATCTTGCTGCCGCCGCTGCCTCTGCTTTTCTGGAGGGTTGCAAAGGCAGTGGCGGATTAACTGTGGCAGGTGCAATCCTAAAAGGAGCATCCTCTGCTGAGGGGCACTGCGAGTGGCCCCTGGCTCCATCTGTGCCTCATGGGCCCTCTCAGTCTTGCTGCCTGTGTTACCCAGCCTTAGGATTTCACGACTTCTGTGGAACTGAGCCACAGCTAGGGGGCTCATCTGGATAACTTCGCAAAATGCAGGCTGTCTGTCCCCTTCTCTCCCCACCCAAAAATCCAGCATGGGATTTTAAAAGCCAGCACTGACATTTCGTTGTGGGTTCCATTCATGCTTTGACATCCAGGTGAGGTTTTTTCCCCATTTCAAAGCTGCCGGTTTCCCGCTCATCTAAGTGTGTTGGCTGGAAGCTTGCTCTAGCCAGAAGAGGGTTAACACGCAATAACAGCGACGCTCTTTCTCTTCTTCTCCCAACGAAGGTGTCGCTTGTGCCGGAGACAGATCGGAAGTGCAGGCAGAGGACCAGGACTGTGCTGGACAGCAAATGCCCTGTCTTCCACGACCATTTCGTCTTGTGAGTATGGGGATGGGGGTGTCAGCTGCTGCCCCCTCCCTCTCTCTCTCTCTCTCACACACACACACACCTCTCCTCTTGTGTCCCAGAGAAGGCCCAGGCTGTGTCACAACAGGCTGATCAGGCATCCTGAACCAAAGAAAGTGTGCTAGGATTCGCCTTGCTTCTCTGACTCTCAATCTCCCTCCCTCCCTCCCTCTCTCTCCTCGCCTCCCCCCCCAATCTCTTGTCAGCTATTATGCCTCAGCACAACTTGCCTCACGCATGGGGAGCTGCTGCCATGAGATGAAGAGCGACAGACACTATTCTGCTGTTTTCTTGCAGCTCAAATGCCTCGGCCCTGTGCACAAAGCTGGCTTGTCTGTGACTGTCAGCCTGTGCTCATACACACACACACACACACACACACACAAGCGCTAGGCTCCTGCCCTCCCCACTGTTGGAGTTTCTGAACTACACAGCTTCTTCGGGGCTCTGAGCTGCCCTTGGTGTCGTGGGGGGACTTGGACCAGGTAATAAGGGTTTCTCCAAGGGTGCTGTTGCCTGGTGGGGGCGGGGGCAAGCGCTGTGAACTTCCTGGGCTGGATTCTCAGTCTTGAGCAGCAGCGCTGGTGCTGCTGGTGAACATGCATCCTCTTCTCATGGTGCTTGTTAATTTCTGTCTGAACTCCTGTGCCTCTGGGACGCTGGCTTTCCTCCTCAGCTCAAGCACACCGTCCCCTTGGGCCAGCCTCTTTGAGGACAGAGCTAGGTGAGGGGGTTGGATTGGAATAAATAATGTGAGCTGAAAATATGTACCCAGATCAGAAGCATCCATAAGCTGTGGCCAGCTCTCGATTTCTGTTACAGGTAGCCAAGTTAGTGTGAGAGGGCCTGAGGGAGAAGCCTCAGTTGGGATGTGGTCCTTGCTACCCCCAGGGGCTCATGGTCGCATCCTTTCTGCTTTGTGTTCCAGCCCTTTGCCAGAGGAAGATGAGCGGAAGCGCCTGCTGGTCACTGTGTGGAACCAACCAAGGAATTCCAGGTAAGGAAGATGCAGCTGTGAGACTACAACGCCATTGAGCCTTTGGTTGTTGTCATGGGAGTGGTGTTGCAGCAGAAGCTGCTCCCTTGAGTGTGAGTAGCCTTTGTGGGATTGGCTCCAGAGTCACATGACTCAGGGTTCGGCTCAAGGCCTCTGAAGGAAGAGTAGGGTCCTCCTGCCTAGCTCAGGGCCAGCTTCTCCTATGGCACTCTGCCTTGCCCCCAGCATTTAAGGAATTGTGAGCAGATTGTGTGTGTGTGTGTGTGTTGTTTCATCTCACCAAAGGGGTAGATTAGCATCTGCAAGGAACAGGGGCTTCTCTGCCACAGCCCCCAATGCTGAGCATGAACTCCCTCCCTGTGGATAAAAGTTTGCTCAGCATGTTCGTCCTGCTGTCCTTTGAGAGACGGATGAAGATGGTGCTTCTTCAGAGAATTGTTCATCTGTGTTCCCTGTGCTGGTTCTGTGACTGTTTGCTGAGATGGTTTGACCTGATTCTGATTTGTGTTACTGGAAATAATTTTCATTCCTTTATTTTGTAAGCCACCATAGTGGTATGACATTTTGATGATGGTGGTGATGTCATCTGTATGTGTAATCTGATAGTGAACAGTGTGCGAGAGGGAAAGAGAGTGAAAACATAAATCCATTTGGTATTTATAGAAACTGCAGGATGAATTAACAGTGTCGCTGACAAGATTCGTCTTGGAATTTCATGTCGCCTCTTTCTGACACTGAATAAATATCTCCCGTGTTCTTCCCCACCGAATGACATAACTGTAACTGAATGTTCAGCCTTGTCCAGATATTTAAAAAAGCCAGTTTTTTTAAAAAAATAATAATACCTACTTTACCACATTAAAATTCTAGGCATCATCACCAAGTGTCAGGCTTTGGGGTGAACTCTATCTGGCTGTTGTAACTAACTAACTAAAGAAAAGATAGTACATGCTCAGCATTTAAAGGATGAGAGAATGTTTAAAGCGTTTGTGGCTGAATGAGAGGGCATCTGCTAGTTTGGGTGTTAAAGTGAGTGGCAGATAGGTGCCCCCATCCACTGAGCCTGCTCTGCCTGTTGTGCCTTTCCATTATGGAACCAGAATTGCGTCTCCAACCATGTCAGCATCAGAGAGTTGGATCAGCGCATTGGGGTTTTGCTAGTACCTCATGTTTATGAAGCATGCATCATTCTGATTTGTCATCCTACACTTTCCTTGTCATTGAAAAACCTATCTTTTGTGCAAGTGAGTTTGTTGTGCAAGAGCTCCCAACCAACTGTAACTCTGCAATCTGAATTTTCTGGTATCGGATTGAATCTCACCTGAAAATGGTGGCCCCTGGACTCGGCCACATCCCTCCCAGAACCCTGAATGGCTACCCCCAGCTGCCACAGGGAGCCCCGGCTAGTCCAGCATGGCTTACCTATTCTGGCTGGCCGTGGGCCTTAGACATTGCCAGCAGCCCCTGCAGCCTGAAACCTTTCTAAAATGATCATAGAATTGTAGAGTTGGAAGAGACCCTGAGGGTCACCCAGTTCTATCCCCTGCAATGCAGGAATCTCAGCTCAAGCATCCATGACAGATGGGCATCCAACCACTGCTTGAAAACTCCCAAGGAAGGAGATCTCACCACCTCCCAAGAGAATCCCTTCCATTGTTGAACAGCTCTTACTATCAGCATATATAGAAGCAGAACAGCTACAATGGCTACAAGGAACCTCTGTTCTTGCAGGCAGCCTGCCTTTGAGTCCTGGTTGTTGGGGAGCTGCAACAGGAGCAGACAGTCATCTTCAAGCCCTGCTTAATGAGCTTCCCAGAGGCTTCAGAGGGGCGGATACTGGGCTCTGGGTCTGACTCAGCAAGGCTCTTCTTATGTAAAACCCTGCGCTGGATCAACCCACACTGGTGTGCTCTAGCAGTCGGGCTCTTCCTATGCATTGTTATGTAATGTGCTCCAGCAGAGCACAACTGAGCTCTTACATTACCCCAGAGCAGGTCTAGCCAAGACCCTTCTTCCACAGAGCTCTAGGGCTTTGGCAGGCCCCCTGGCCATTGGGAGCTCTTTGACAGATACTGGGTGCAGCAGGGTGCGGGACAGGAGAACCTTAAAGCTGCTGGTTCTGGCGTTCAAGTCATAGAGCTGGAAGGGACCCTGAGGAGCATCTAGTCCCCCCACCCCACAAATATGCAGCTGTCCCATATGGGGATTGAACCTGCGACCTTGGTGTTATCAGCACTGAGTTCTAACCAACTGAGCTATCCAGTGGTAGGCTCCATTTCCCATACCCTCAGTGTCCAGTTCTTTGGGACAGCTGACTATTCCTATTCCTATTCCTGTTGTTGTTGTTTGGTCATTTAGTCGTGTCCGACTCTTTGTGACCCCCTGGACCAGAGCACGCCAGGCACTTCTGTCTTCCACTGCCTCCCGCAGTTTGGTCAAACTCATGCTGGTAGCTTCGAGAACACTGTCCCACCATCTCGTCCTCTGTCGTCCCCTTCTCCTTGTGCCCTCCATATTTCCCAGCATCAGGGTCTTTTCCAGGGAGTCTTCTCTTCTCATGAGGCGGCCAAAGTCTTGGAGTCTCAGCTTCAGGATTTGTCCTTCCAGTGAGCACTCAGGCCTTTTTTCCTTAAGACTGGAGAGGTTTGATCTTCTTGCAGTCCATGGGACTCTCAAGAGTCTCCTCCAGCACCAGAAATCAAAAGCATCAATTCTTCGGCGATCAGCCTTCTTGATGGTCCAGCTCTCACTTCCATACATCACTACTGGGAAAACCAGAGCTTTAACTATACGGACCTTTGTTGGCAAGGTGATGTCTCTGCTTTTTAGGATGCTGTCTAGGTTTGCCATCGCCTTTCTCCCAAGAAGCAGGCGTCTTTTAATTTCGTGGGTGCTGTCACCATCTGCAGTGATCATGACGCCCAAGAAAGTAAAATCTCTCACTGCCTCCATTTCCTCCCCTTCTATTTGCCAGGAGGTGATGGGACCAGTGGCCATGATCTTCGTTTTTTTGATGTTGAGCTTCAGACCATATTTTGCGCTCTCCTCTTTTCCTGTTCCTATTCCTTATTCAATTTGTTAGTTGAGTTATCTTGCCCAGGGCAACCCAAAGCGACTTACAACCAACCAAAGTTGCCTCAGCTGGCGGCAAGTCCTCTGCAGCTGCCTTCTCCACCCAGACACATGGGGGGGGGATACCCCCTTCTCTTCCTCTCCAGGGTCCCCACCAGGCTCACTGAGTGAGGCCACGGGGCACATGGGCAGCTTCCTGTGTTCTATGGGACTTTGCCAACCTGCATGGCCGACGGAGCCTGGTGATGTCCAAAAGACGTCACTTGGGGCCAGCCAGGTGTGTGAGGAGGTTGGAAGGTGCAGACCAAAGTGTCTCCTCACTCTGATTCAATGCCCAGATCTCCTTGCAGGGGAGGCTCCCATGCTGGAGACAAAATGGCCAGAGCCCCCAGCAGGAGCCGTGGGAGCAGCGGCAGCCCTGATCTCTATGACTCTGTTTCGGGATTCCTTCTCCCCACAGGCAGAGCGAACTCCTCGGCTGCATGAGTTTCGGTGTGAAGACCCTGCTGAGCCCAGACAAGGTACGGGGGAGCCTCCCACCCTCCTGGGTTGTGCGGTGGGGACACAGCTGTGGCACAGCTAATTGTCCCAAGGAGAAGGAAGTCCCTGTCATGCTTTAATGAGATGAGGCGTGACAGCAGCAGCACACCAGTCTTTGCCTCACGGGGGTGGGGAGGGTTGCTGACGTCTTCCCAAGCTGGACAGGGAATTGGGGGTGGGGAGATGTATAAAGCAGGCTAGAGAATCCTGGGCCTGTTGCAGGGCATGCAGTTCCCTCTCTATAGTGGTGGGATTTGGTGTGTGCTGTCACTGAAATCCCCCCATTTCAAAAACTAGTTTGCTATTTCTGAACGTGGAATTTCCATGCAGTCGTGATGCCTAAATGGAACCCTGG
This sequence comes from Podarcis tiliguerta, assembly GCF_965153285.1. Taxonomy (NCBI): domain Eukaryota; kingdom Metazoa; phylum Chordata; class Lepidosauria; order Squamata; family Lacertidae; genus Podarcis; species Podarcis tiliguerta. The sequence continues at coordinate 133,650,964 of NC_139534.1, read as the reverse complement.
GTGGGAGTCTACTCATGAGATCCCTTAGAGGAAGCCCTGAACAAGGTCTCCCGCCAGCACAGCAGGGCTTTTGACCAGGCCCTCGTCTCTCACTCCCACCCCCACGCCCCCTGAAATTGGCTCCCCTTCAATAAACAACAACACCCCATTAAACCAACAGCAACCTTAACTAGGTGGTTTTTTTTAAAAAAAACACAACCTAAAATAAAATAAATTGGGGAGCAGAGAATGCTGACAATGTGTTGTCCACCAGCAGCCAAATGCATGTCAGAGCTGCGGGCAGAGGATTGGGTGCTGCCCTCTGCTGCCAACTTTAAAATAAAAATGTATAAACCACATGCAGCAGTTTCCAAACATCTATAGTGACTTTAATAAGAAAAGTATTTGAAGCCAATTGGGATGTTCATCCTCAAGGCAGATCAGCAACTGGGGTTCAGCGACATCCCCTTTTCAAAGATTGAGATTGAAGGCTTGGAGACGTTTGAACATAAGAAGAAGCTGCTGGGTGAGGCCAGTGGGCCACCCAGTCCAGCATCTTGTTCTCACTGGGGCCCACCAGGTGCCTATTGCAGGAAACCTGCAAGCAGAACATGAGCACAAGAGCAGGTTCTTATTCCCTCCCATCATTCTGCTGTCCTGTCAGCTGGGCTGTGGAACAGAACACAGATAAGGTTTCCCAGGTGGATTTTGTTGGGCTTTGCAAATGGGGCGGGTGCTACCTTGGTTTTCTTTAATGATGGGGTGGGGTCTGTGCTCACAAGCTCACATGCACACAAACAGTGATGTGCATTTTGCTAGCAAATAACAACACAGCTGGGAAGGGATTTCTAAATCCAGAAAAGTTTAGGATCTCCTACAGCGTCCTTCTACTGACTCTCTTTCTAACTGCAGGAGATCTGCGGATGGTACTACCTACTGGGGGAAGACCTGGGCAGGACAAAGCACCTGAAGGCAGCTACACGGCGGCTGAAACAGAGCAGAGGTGGGTCCCTCTGGGAGATGCTGGTGGGCCTCCCTCAAGGGGGGAAAGGTGGTAGGGATGTGTTTTCCCCTGGGGTCCTGTTGCAGAGCTTGTGGACACTGTGCAGGGGAAAGACCCCCAGGCAAGCCTGCCTTGACTGCTCTAGACTGGCCTCCATGGCTGCTGCAGGGGGAGCCAATTGCCCCCCCCCCCAGTCTGCTTGGACGACCAGAATGCACATGCCCCGTCTGGCCTAGTTGGAGGAACAAAGAATCACTCAGAAAATGGCTAGTCCCTGGGCAGCCCTTTTGCACATTTTTCACACACAACACAGGCTTGTAAGTACAGTGGTACCTCGGTTTAAGAACAAACCTGTTTACGAATGATTTGGTTTACAAACTCCGCAAAACTGGAAATAGTGTCCTGCTTTGCGAACTTTACCTTGGTCTAAGAACGGAATTCGAATGGTGGGAAAGCATGCCTCGGTTTAAGAACAGACTTCCAAAATGGATTAATTTCGTAAACCGAGGTACCACTGTAAACAGTTACGAGTCAGTCCAACTTGGCTGGTTGCATTTCACCTGCTTAAGCAGGTGAACATGTTCAGAGTTCCCTGCGGAGCATCTTTGGAATTCTGATGTTTGGAGGAAGGCAAAGGTTGAAGGTAAAATCTTACAAATTTATGGGCATTTGAGACTGGCGGGTCTCTCTTCCAAGACAGGCTGCCTGTTGGCTCTGTGGCAAAACAGGCCTCACCTCTGACATCACTGGTTGCTATACAGAGAAACATAGGATGCTGGTTTAAGCAGAGTCAGACCCTTTGGGTCCATGTCGCTCAATATCGCCCACACTGACTGGCAGCAATCGCTCTCCAGGTCTTCAGGCAGGGTCTCTCTCCCAATCTTTCCAGGAAGTGCCACTGGGGATCAAACCCCATGCAAGGCAGGTGCTCTGCCCACTCAGCTACAGCACCACCCCGTTGCAATATTGTGTTTTGGCCAACCCCAAAATTCCACCTCTCTGACATTTCAAGAGGCATGGCTGGTTCAGGCCAGTTGAGGCATTGCTTCGGAGGTCTCAACCGCTGGAGATGCTTCTTCAGAGACCATATAGTGGGCTGCTGTCCATTCAGGTCCCCAGCAGGGGTGAGAGTCGCCGGTGCTCTAGGTGGCGCTGTTGAGTTGTATCAGAATATCCATTTGCCCATTGATTTGCCTGCTCTTCCCTACTCTCCTTTCTCCTGTATTCCACCAAGCATTTCAGTAAATTAATTTGATTAATAGTTGGTCATTTGTTCAGTATTTTATGGTTCTGTAATTTTAAGATTTTAAAGTTTTAGGGTGCTTTAATGATTTTCCTGTATACTGTCTTGAGTTGGAGGTTCCTAAATATTCTTATAAACATCTTGCCGATGCTCTAAGATCCTATTCTGTGGTCCTGCTCTTCATCCCATCTTTGCGGGAGATTAGGTGGGCAAATACAGGAAACGAGGCCTTTTCAGTGCTGGTCCAAAACTGTGGAATGCCTCCCCTTGGGAGATCTGCCAGACTCCGTCTCTTCCTGTTTTAGGACAGGAATTGAAGAGAGGTGGCTGTTGTGGTTGTTTTTAAGCCAGCAAGCTCCTGTTGTAAACCACTCTGGGGTCAACTGATGAGTGGCAGTATGCAAATCTCTAAGATAACCAAAGAAAAACCAGCTTCTTTAAAGAATTGTTCTACTTTATTACTATAGCTGTTTTAGCGCTGCTGCGTTGCAGTGTTTTGTATTTTTGCATTGTTTTTATTTCCCACTTAGGTTTATTATTGCAGGGTTAAATATTCCTATTATTGGAAGCCATATGGGTACATTTTGCAGAACCATTGGACGCTAGTAACAAATAGCAGAAACTCTCACCCTTGTGATAGGGGTGGAAGAGGGCAGAGAGGAGGAGACTCCTATATTACATAGCTCTCCACAGCAAAGTCTGTGTGTAATGTGTCTAATTCCATTGCCCCCCAGGATCAAGTCTGCCCCAAGTTGCGCAGATAATGAGAAGCCGTTCCGACGGCTTCAGTGGACATTAGGCATGTAAAGCAGGATATTTCAGTACAGGGAGGTCAGGCCTTCCCTCTTTTTTCTGCAGAGGTGATGGACAGATTCCTCCTTTTTGTTTTGCAGAGCTGATGTTGGCCAGGCCAGCTGCGGCAGTGGCGTTACTGGGGAAGCAGCAGCAGGACGAGAACATGGAGCAGCTCAAGGTAGGAGCATGCAGGTGTGGGAGGCCGGGTTCAACAACTGCCTTTCCCAGGGCAGGGAGTGAGTGGATGCCTGGATCATATTCAGCTGCTCCTGCTAAACACCCATGAAGGGGGCAGCCAGTCAGAAAGTGCTTTTTGCAATGAAGTTGAGGAGATTGGGGTGCCTCACCGTCCTCCCTCACCTGCCCACAGGCAGGAGGACTGTTGCAGTGAAAATCCTGCTGCAAATTGCACCCTCCCTCCTGCAGTTCTGCAAGTGTTTTCCTCATGTCCCTCGCATGCTGCTGCCTGCTGGGAAGGAGAGGAAGCTTGAAACGTCCCTGGCAGCATTCCTGTATCAGTCTCTACAGCCACAGCAGGCGCTGTAACTTTCCCCCTGCTTGACCACACCCCAAAGGCACACTCCTGCATTGTCTCCTGAGACAGGCGGATGCCAGCCATTTCACTACAGTCGCCACTATCTGTTCTTTTCCTTTCTAATGGGCACAGGCAGACAGGAGTCAGCCGGCTGCCCCTCCCTCGCATGCTTAGGAAGGCTCAGCTGTTGGGTTGCTTTTTCCCTCTTTCGCAGCTAGCCATGAACTGTTCTGATTTGCGGATCCCCATCAGTAAAGAGTTTACTTGTGTGTGAGAGCGTTATAGAGAGAGATTTTTCTGGGCATCTTCTTTCCTTCCTTGGTTACTTGCAGTCCTTACTCTTTCTCCTCCACTCTCCCCATATGAATGTGAATGTAAGCCCCCCGCCCTTTTGCACAGCACTAGTGGAAGGCCCCCTCCGACATCCTCTGACTGTTTGTGAGAACCTGGGCCGTGTCTGTGTGCCGGGGAGATTTGCCTCGGTGAACAAAGGCCGCCTGGGTGAAAGAGCTGACAGGAGCTTGACTCCAAACTCTCTCTCCCCCTCTCCCTCTTCCCCTCGAGTTCTCAGGAAGCCTCTCCGCTTATCATAAAGCAGCACATGGCAGTGAGAGCTGCCCGGGAGGTGAGGGGTGGCTTCCTGCCATTCTTCTGCTGAGCAGCTCCTGGGTTCTCATGGGCGGCCATGCCAGGATCACAGAGGCTTATTCTCAGCTGCCAGAAGGCAGGCAGGCAGGGGGCCTCTGTTCTGCGCTCGCCAGGGAGAGCGGGGAATGGTTTAGCTTTGCCTGGTCCGGCCGCAAGGCTCCAGGCCGCGGACATGAGCCGATTCAGCGGACTGTGCAGAGTGTGCTCGGAGCAGCGCTACCGGCAGGTCGGTTACATGCGAACCCAGGAGCAGGTGTGCACGAGGTTCAAGGAGCGTGGCCTTCTCCAGTGGGTGTGTTGAGAGGAGACGGGAGCCGCACCCCACGGAACTGGCTTTGGTGCTGAGAAGGGCCCACACTTCTCCCTGCCAGGGCTGAATAATTCTGTGGACCTGCCCCACTCCTCTGGGTGGCTGACTGGGCTTTCTAAGAGGAGTTGAGGGTGACCTCCTTGATTGTCCCTGCATCATCTGAAGGCTTGGACCCTGGGATGGGTGTTCTCCCTTCCCTGTCAGGGCAGGGAATACCCCTGAATGCTGCTTGTTGGGGATCCCAAGGGGGTCGAGCCCTGCCGTGGCACTCAGATCCTGTGCTTGGCCCCTGTGAGGACAGGAGGCTGGGCTAGACAGGGCCCAGTTGACCTGATCCAGCTGCAGCCAGGCTCTTCTAGTCTCACCACTCCCTTGTTGAGAGAGGCCTCTGACAGCCCAGTCCTAGGTGGGCTGGCTCAGGGAAGTCAGCCTCACTGCTTTCCATTGAATTGGTGCCCTAGTCACCATGCACGGGGTGGCAGCTCTGGTGGCTTCGTAGCTGAAGTGAGATTCGATCCAGGGAAGTGAGCTCAACCGCACAGCGCCGTCTCTTGTTGCATATTGATTTGGTCTTGTTGTTTGTGTGTGTGTGAGAGAGAGAGAGAGGGAGGGAGAGAGAATTGTCTTTTGAGGGTTCAGAAGGAACCCCCTCCCAGCCTTACATGCTGCCTTCATCCCATGTCTAGCAAGAGGCTCCTGGGAATCTCACGGAAGGAGGGCAAGCAGGTGGTGGAGGGTGGTAGGAATCCAGCTTTACTCTGTTTGTCTCCACCAGTGGCTGCTAGTCAAAGGGATGCTGCCTTTGACTACAGGTGCCCCATTGCTAGCTGCCCTTATTACCAGCCAGCCACGAACTGGACCGCCTGATCTCCCCTCATGTGTCCAAGCAGCCTTTCTTGGGAGCTTTCCCCTCAGTGAGTTCCTAAGGGGCAGCCCTGCTTCTGCCACACTGTGCTCTGAGGATGCCTCTTGCGGTGTGTGGGTGTGTGGGATGCCTCCTGCAGAGGGGTCTTTCACTCTGAACCTTTTGATCCTGTGGCTTTGGAGTGATGAGATTGTGACCTGGAGGGAGGGCGAGCTACCCACGCTTCATCTAGGTCCCCCACCTCTTTCTGGCACCTTGGCGTCCAGTTGGGCATCAAGGAGGTTCCATCAGGTCCATGGATCTCCAAAAGATGAAGCAGCAGCTAAATAGGGCAAAAGCTGCCCTGTGTGTTTGCCCTGATGCAAACAAATCTCCTACCCTAAAACACCCTGAATAAAGCAAAGGAGGAGGAGGAGGGAGGCAGCGTATCAACATGCAACCCTTTGCAGGCTACTCAAAAGTAAGCTCCGTTGACTTCAGGGAAGTGTGTGTAGGATTGTGGCCTTTGTCAGCTTAGAGGGGTGCAGCCTTTCCAGTTATACAGAACTCCTTTCCAGGTCAGTTCAAGAGGGAAACCCAGCCAGATGGGCGGGGTGTAAATAATAAAAATACTATTATTATTATAGGGTGGAAGAAGAACTCTGTGATTCCTCTGTTGTGCCCAGGGGAAAACTTGGCTTGGCTTCTCTTCAGGTTGCTGTCGTGAGGTAGTTTGTGTTGATAACTAGTGGATAGAACGTACAATGTGAAACTTAACTCTTCATTCTTCCTGATGAAGTGGGGCTTGAAGGCTGGCATGCTTTTGTTCTTGCTGAAGTGGGTCCTCAGAGCTTGACTGGATTGGGCAGAGGAGGATCCGCTAGGTCCTCCCAGCCAAGTCTTCTGCTTTCTCTCCACAGTGACTGGCCAAGTGGCTGCCACTGCCCCTCCAGGAAGGCCACAAACAGTGCATGAAGCCAGCAGCCTTCACCCACACGGCTTGCTCTCCATCAACTAGTATTCAGAGATAGACTGCCTCTGAACATGGAGGCTCTCTATACCTGTGATAGAACCATGAATTGCACTAGTTTCCCCTTTAAAGCTATGTTAAGCTTGTAGCCACAATCACAGATTGGAGCAGTGAGTTCCACAAGCTAATTACACGTGTGAAGAAGTAGTCATTTTTCCTGCTGGTCCGTTTCCACTGGGTGGCCCTGAGAGAAAGAGGGAAGCGTTCTCCCCATCTACTACCGGTGTGCTTTATGTAATCTTTAAATCCTTTCAGTTGTCTCCGCTAAGCCGCCCACAAATGCTTCAACCAGGGAACTTGGGCTCCAACTTCCTATGGTCGTTCTGTCTGCCTTTTTCTGACTATGGCTCCTTCCCCCCGTCTTTCAAACCACCCTGTGGCACGGCCCATGCACTGCCCTTGGACCTCTGCAGAATCACCAGGGAGTTGCCCTTTTGCTCCCAAGCAGGAAGAGAGTGTCCCACAACCCCTTTGAACAGACTCCCTCCTCCTTTGAGCAAGCCCTGGTGGAGGAGCTCTTAGTGGGGGTCTTCCTCGGGAACCGGAAGGGCAGATCTTTCCCCTTTGCTGGTCAAACAGGATACGCAAGAGACAGTCATCTCTGGAACCACTCAGGCTCCACAGGGGATGCAAGTCCAAGTCTGAACAGTGTCTGTGGTCAGACAGGTTTCCTCTCTTCCCATCGGCAGCCCAGTCAAGATGCCTCTGCCTGCACTCATGGGCCATTGAGCTTATTGGGTGCTTAACATGAGCTTAACATGAGTCCACAGTATGATCCCGCACCAAAAAACAACAGCCAGCTAATGCTGTTCTAGGCTGCATCAACAGAAGTATAGCGTCTAGATCAAGGAAAGTAATAGTTCCACTCTGTTGTGCCTCGGTCAGACCACACCTGCATCCAATTCCGGGTGCCACCATTTAAGAAGGATGTTACAAGCTAGAACTTGTGCAAAGGAGGGCAACCAAGATGATCAGGGGTCTGGAAACCAAGCCTTATGAGGAACGGTCGAAGGAGCTGGGGATGCTTAGTCTGGAAAAGAGGAGATTGAGGGGAGATGATACAGCGACTTTCAAATATCTCAAGGGCTGCCACAGGGAAGAGAGAGAGCAAGATTGGTTTTTCTGCTTTGGAGAGTAGCCTTTCGAACCAGAGTAGACCAGAACCAGTGGCTTCAAGTTACAAGAAAGGAGATTCCGACAAATCATCAGGAAGAAATTTCTGACAGTAAGAGCTGTCTGACAGTGGAGGTTGTGGACTCTCCTTCCTTGGAGGTTTTTTAAGCAGAGGTTGGATGGCCACCTGCCAGGGATGTTTTAGCTGAGATTCCTGCATCCGGGGGGGGGGGGGGGTTGGGGGTTGGGCTAGATAACCCTTGGGTCTCTTCCAACTCTACCATTCTATGATTCTATACTAAGACCCCTAGACCCTTTTCACATGTGCTACTGGTAAGCCAGGTGTACCTAGTCTTATATTTATTCACCTGGTTCTTTCTGTCTATGTGCAGCACCTTACATTTACCCCTATTGAAATTAATTTTGTTAGTTTGGGCTCAGTTTTCCAATCTGTTAAAGGCATCTTGAATCCAGATTTTGTCTTCTGCAGCATTCACTGTCATGAAGGGAATAAAACTAAAATCATGAGGAAATAGCACCAGGGTCATGACGAGGATGCACAGGGCTGGCTCCATGTCAGACCATGTCTGACCGAACCCAAAGGGTGCTCATCAATGGTTCCTCTTCATCCTGGAGAAGAGTGACTAGTGGGGTGCCACAGGGTTCTGTCTTGGGCCCGATCTTATTCAACACAGTGTGACGCGGCAGCTAAAAAAGCCAATGCAATTTTGGGCTGCATCAATAGGAGTATAGCATCTAGATCAAGGGAAGTAATAGTGCCACTGTATTCTGCTCTGGTCAGATCTCACCTGGAGTACTGTGTCCAGTTCTGGGCACCACAGTTCAAGAAGGACACTGACAAACTGGAATGTGTCCAGAGGAGGGCAACCAAAATGGTCAAAGACCTGGAAACGATGCCTTATGAGGAACGGCTAAGGGAGCTGGGCATGTTTAGCCTGGAGAAGAGGAGGTTAAGGGGTGATATGATAGCCATGTTCAAATATATAAAAGGATGTCACATAGAGGAGGGAGAAAGGTTGTTTTCTGCTGCTCCAGAGAAGCGGACACGGAGCAATGGATCCAAACTACAAGAAAGAAGATTCCACCTAAACATTAGGAAGAACTTCCTGACAGTAAGAGCCGTTCGACAGTGGAATTTGCTGCCAAGGAGTGTGGTGGAGTCTCCTTCTTTGGAGGTCTTTAAGCAGAGGCTTGACAACCATATGTCAGGAGTGCTCTGATGGTGTTTCCTGCTTGGCAGGGGGTTGGACTCGATGGCCCTTGTGGTCTCTTCCAACTCTATGATTCTATGACCTTGGCACATCTCCTGTGGGGCTACCTGGTGGGGGTGTGCAGCTGGTGGGTGGGGTGGGGAGCATCCATGCTCCTGTTGTGGTACAATGTGAGTGGTGACAGGATCCTGGCTAAGGACCCTTTTGGTTTGACTCAGCGGCCCACAGGCACCTGTAGTCTCTGAGGCGGCTGAAAGCCCTTTCTGCTGGGGACCAAATCCCTTTGAAGCCCACGCTGCCTAGTGGCCTGGCAAGCCCTGGCTTTTGGAAAGCCCCTTCAGCCTGAAGGCACAATGCTATTTTGAGGAGAGCTGCTGTGGTGCTTCTATCCTCCCTGTGGCAACGGATGTGGGTGAGGCTAAAATAACCTCCTCCTCTTTGTGGTGGTGGAGGCGGCTAAGGTAGGGATTGATAAGATCAGCGCAACCTTTCAGCTTCCTGTCCACGTGTGGCCAGTGGAAAGTTCCTGGTGCTCATTGCTCAAGGAGAGGGGAAAGTGCTCCCCACCCGTGGCTGCCTGCTGAGCCCACCCCGGGGGACTCACTTGGCTCGATGCCTCCCAGGGGGGCTTTTCTTGTTGTGAAGGCCGAACAGAATGGCTGTGGGCACAGTTGCAGGGTGTGCGCTTGGGGTTCGGGCTCGTGGAAGAGATCCCGCTTCCCTCTCCTGGGGTTCCGTGAGCATGTGCAGAGTGTGAGTGTGCATGCATCCCTTTTGTCTTTCCCCACCTGCTGCACAGATACGACTCATGCAGAATGCACGAGGGGCAGCTGTTGCTGTTTGTTAAAAGGCATAACTTCGTTGTTTCTTTCCAGATCACAATCCCCCGTGGCAAGAATGGGTTTGGGTTCACCATCTGCTGTGACTCGCCTGTCCGTGTGCAGGCAGTGGACTCGGGTAAGGAGAGCAGAGGTGCCTGGATGGTGGATTAGTTCGCTTTGCAAAGGGGCTGGGCTCTGGGCTCCAGCTTCTCCTGCCTCTTGGCCAGAGAGCCAGTGTGGTGTAGTGGTTAAGAGTGGTGGAGTCGTAATCTGGTGAACCGGGTTTGCATCCCCACTCCTCCACCTGCAGCTGCTGGGTGACCTTGGGCCAGTCACACTTCTCTGAAGTCTCCCAGCCCCACTCACCTCACAGAGTGTTTGTTGTGGGGGAGGAAGGGAAAGGAGATTGTGAGCCGCTTTGAGACTCCTTAAAGGGAGTGAAAGGCGGGATATCAAATCCAAACTCTTCTTCTCTTCTTCTTCTTGGCACTCTCCTCCTGGTCTAGGGAGTGGCAGGCTGGCCGTGCGCTACACAACACAGGTCCACTTTCTCCTGCCACTCATGGCTCCAGCCTGCAGACTTCTGACTTCAGCATTATTTCGGCTCTGGAAGCTGGCAGGGTCTGCTTTTGGACTAACACAGAAACGTGCACAGCTTTCCCTGTTTCCCTTCCTGTCTAGGAATGCTAGGGATTCTCCTAACTCCTATGTTTGAGTAGTTCTGTTTGGCTTCCAAACTGCTAGGTGCTCATCCACCCAAGTTTGCTTTGGTGGGAAAGGCTATGAAACTGGTTTACCTGCAGTGCAGACTTGCCCTGTTTCTCCCACCCCACCCTTTGCAGGTGGCCCAGCAGAGAAGGCTGGCTTGCAGCAACTGGACACCATCCTCCAACTCAATGAGCAACCTGTCGAGCGCTGGAAGTGCGTGGAGCTGGCCCACGAGATCCGGTGACTATGACTCACGTGTGGAGAGGGAATTGCAGGGGCGGAACCAGGATCCCTGGATCCCTCGGGGTTGTGTGCATGGGTGGAGAGTGAGGGGTCTCTCTGCCTGTGTATGAGTATGGAAGGGCTGCTTCTGGGAAACACCCAGGCATTGGCAAAGGCCTGACATGTAGGAGATGTGCAGATGTTGCAAAAACTTTATGGTCGTCATGGGGCCAGCAGAGAGAAGACCTCCCTTGCAGCATCTTGAGAATGGGTCTGTCTGTGGCCCTTCCCATCTTGACCTTTCCTCCCACATTTTCCTTTACTGAGACCTTTGGAAGAGCATCTGCATGCTGCTCCAGACCTTGCCAGATCTGAGGTGCTTTTTGGGAGGGTTGCCAGGAGGAGCCTCCTCAGAACCCTTCATCTATCAGCAGGCAAAGCCTTCCTTGTTTTGGAGAAGGCTCTGGCCTGATGATTTCCAAGCAAGGGTGGGAGAGACAGGGCAGAAAGGGGGGGGGGACACCAAGAACGAATCTGTGTCAATGCCAATCCTATTTCTTACAGGAACTGCTCCCGCGAGATCATCGTGCTGGTCTGGCGCATAGTCCCTCGGGTCAGACCCGGCCCAGAAGGCGTCATCCGCCGCTCGTCCTGCAAATCGACGTACGACTTGCAGTCACCGCCCAACAAGCGAGAGAAGAACAGTGCATTGCGCTCCCAACACCTCGATCATCGCCAGAGCTGCCACATCGTCTACGGTGGGAACGAGGGCCTGGCGCTCAACAGCTGGGAGCGCTACACAGAGCTTGGGAAGGTCTCCCAGCAGCACACCATGCCCTCCCCTTCCCGAACACCCTCAACGAGCGGGGGCGACAAGAACTACATCATCCTGGCGCCGCTCAATCCAGGAGGCCAGGTATGGATGCAGGGGTTGGCTACTGGTCAGGTGGCTCATCTCGCCTCTTCTCTGGTCTGAAATCCTCCACTTGCACACTCTCCTCTCAGAAGAAGTGCAATTGGCCGGTCAGAGTCTCCCAGATTGTCATTGTTTTCATGTGGGATTAAGTCACATCCTGAGAAATTGGGAGTTCTTGCAAAACAAACAGGCTTGCTCCCTTTGCGATAAGCAAAATGGTAAGAATGTGTTCTTGGGAGGGTGGGATGTAGCATTTGCCTAATACAGGCATGGCCACACTTGGCCCTCCAGACGTTTTGGGACTACAATTCCCATCATCCCTAGCTAACAGGACTAGGGGTCAGGGGTGATGGGAATTGTAGTCCCAAAACATCTGGAGGACCAAGTTTGGCCATGCCTGGCCTAATACAACATTGTCTCCCCACAAACAAATCAGGATGAAACCTCATTAAGCAGGTTGCCTGGAAGGGAACCCCTTTCACTGCCAGAAGTGAAAATACAAGGCCTTCATCCACAGAAGCCGCTCATGAGATGATTACAACTGGTCCCGCAGGGGACAACAGGCTGTGGGTGGCTGGATGCTCCAGAAGAGGAATGCCTGCATGCAGAGAATTGTATGTCAGCCTGGAGGTCAGACTGCAGTGTAGCTCTTTCCCGGGCACATTTGCTCTCTGTGTAAAAGGAATTCCTTTTATAGCAAAGAGAAGTTCATGTGTTGAGTCCGCCCTGCAGGCTGAAATGCAGTAGTTCAGGTGCTGTCTTTCCAGAGGATGCTGCTGGGCCCTTGGCCCTCCATCCCATCATAGTTCTCTGCTGCTGCTCCCCTCTTTGGTTGGGTCTGAGTTGCCCACCTGAGCATGTTGACTGTGCATGGACTACCTAGAATAGTTCTTCCTGGGTAGTGACATCTTGTCCCAAACAGTGCTGACCTATATTTCAAAAAGAGAAAGGCTGAGATCTCAAGATGCTACATACTGCATCCAGCATTAGAATTGCAGGGTCTTCCCAAGCCCAACAGTGTCTTCTGAGAGCAGGGAGGAGGAGGTAACCCCGGCTCTCCTGTCTTGTGTCTTCCAGGTGCTGAGGCCCATCTACCCGGAAGGCAAGGCCCCTGGAGGTGAGTGAGTGAGAAGGGGCTCTAGCTCCATTCTTCCCTGTGTCTCAGGTTTTGCTCATTTCTGTGTTGGAGGTCTTGCTTTCCTTGAGGCAGCAGAATATTAAGTGGAGCAGTGAAGGCAAATCTTAGGGAGCCTCTTTTTACTACTTTTTGTGCTTCTTTTCTTGTGTTTAGAGCACAGAGCAATGGAGAGGAGTTCTAGAGAAGCTGGGAGCTGCAGCTGGCAGCCTGTTAGCTGGTTGGGCTCCCGGAGTCCCCAGAGGTTTGCCTTCTCGCAAACTGCATCTCATTACTTCTTGGGAGTTATGTGCATCCCAGCCTTCTGCAAAAGAGGTTGCAGGGGCGGGGAGGTGCTCCAATTTTGTTATTGTGGCAGCCCTGAGATCAGAGGGCCTGGCTCCAGGGAGGTCGCCCAGGGAGCTTCGTGGCAGAGCAGGGATCCAGAGCCTCCATCCATGCAGTCCATTAAAGCAACTCACTCCTGGGAATGCAGGGTGGGGGGAGGTGGAATTGCAAAGGGCTGCATGCGAGGAAAGGACCTTGGGCTGGGCCAGGCCAAAGAGTGGGGGCTCTATAGAGGGTTTCTGAGCCAGGAAGTCCCTGCTTCAGATCTCGTGTCACCTGCTGACTCACTCCCCCCATGGCCACTTACCCACATCGTCACTACAGAGAGGGTGATAATGCCGACCTGCCTTGCAGGGCTCTTGTAAAAACGGCTGTGCTTTTTTGCCTGCCACTGTTCGAGAGATACCCACTGAGCATTACTGCCCCCTCCTAGAGTCTCAGAGGCCTTTCCCCATCTCTGCAGCAAAGAGTGGCGGCTTCCAAGCCATTGCCAGTGAACATGACTTGGTACAGACCATTGTTTATCTGAGAGCAAACAAGCGCTTTCCAAACAGCTCGTGGAATGGTCCAGTTTGTTTACTTTGGAGCCGCCCTATCTGCTTCCCCATCTGCATCCAGGAGTGTTTGGGTTCAGGGGGACTAGGGAGGTCAGGGAGGCTGCTGCGCTGGTGCCAAGGCAGGCTCTTGAATGTTTGCCTTTCCCAGGGCAGCATCAGAGCAGCTACAAGGGGCCTGCTGTGTGTGGAAAGGCAGCTGAGGGCAAGATGCCTTGCCAGCAACACGGGCATATTCCCCCAGGTGTGGCCCTGAGCACCCCAAGACTGAAGAGGCTCCACATTGGCCACCCAGCAATGGCAATATCCTTAGCCCAAATCATCACAGTCAACACTTGTAAAAGTGGGAGCGATGAAAGCAGGTGAAGAAAGGGCTTTGGGGGCCACTCTTCTCATGATCAGGCCAGCCTGGGAACAGAGAGGCCCTGGTGGAAACGGTACCAGCTGAGCTGCGGTGTTGTTTTCCAAGTCCTCTGTGGCAGGAGCAGCCACGTAGGAAATTTGCCAAAGCGACTGGCCAACAATGAGCCGGATTGACTCACCGTTTCCGCGAGGCTCCGTTTCCTACTGACTCTTGGAAAGCGTCACGCCCTGAGCAGGCACAGGGGACGGATGGAGAGAAATAAACCAGTCAGAAGTGTGGAGCGGGGTGTGCACAAGGTTTAGTCTGGGCACTTTGCTCTTGGGAAGGGTCAGTGGCATCTGCCCTCCCCTCTGCCTCCTGCTCCTGCTTGCCCATCAGAGGGGAAGCTGCCCTGTGTTCCTTGCAGGGGCTTCTATTCTTCTGGCCAGACCTGATGGTGGCTGCAGCCCAAAGCACACTCAGTTCATTATATGCTGCGGAGTAAGCTCCCTTGAGCATCGTGGGGTTTACTTTTGAGTGAACCTGCATCAGGTTGGGCTGTGCGCGTTGTAATCCTTCCCCTGCTGTGTTTAAGGTGATTGCAAGCTGCAGAATGGGGGGAGGATTTTTCTTGTGCTGGTGGACTTGAGCTCCCACTCACTACTTTCCGCAGTGTTTTAGGGTTGGGCTGGGCATGGAGAGTTCTGTGAAGGGATCCACTGGCCTCTTTTCCTCTTACAAAACCAAGCTGTTGGGGGAGTGAGGTGTAGAAGGGGGATCCGGACCGTGGCAGGGGCCCGGCTCCTTGGCTATCTCCCATTCCCTGGCAGGGCTCCGTCTTCTTAATGCCTTTCCCTAGACCAGGAGAAGTGAAAAGGCTGCCATGTACTTAAGGGGACTGCGTTTCCTGATGAATCTTGATGGTTGAGTCAGGCTCCTGACAGATGCTGGTAATTGGACAGGAGGCTCATCCACACTTCCACTTGTCCTGTGCCTAGAAAGTACAGGGCTGGGCAGTTTTCCACTTGACCTGGGCTTTCTAGGCACAAGACTGAGCAGTTTCCCCTTTGCCTGGTCTTTTCCCAGGGAAATTCCGCTCTTTAGCACTGAATCAGAGCAACAGGAGAAAACCCGAATTGCCGTTTGCTCTGACTGATTGCTAGAGAGAAGTTTTCCTGACCGGGTTGAGCAACAGAACAAGAGAAAGTGGGAATAACCCCTGAGTGGTAATGGCCCACGTGGCCGTTCTGATCTGCAGAACTGGCACTGCTACAGGTGCCTCATAATACTCGCTCCACAGTTGTAAGAAATCAGTCTTTCAGTGTGCATCACCTACACTTCGGAACTCCCTGCTTATTGACATCATGCAGGGCCTTTGCTGTATGCTTTCCGGTGCTTCCTTAAAACATTTTTGCTTAGACAAGCCTACCCAAAGATCCAGAAAGTTTATCTGTGTCTTGATCTCTTTTTAGTGCACTGTTGGTTTTAATGATCTTTTGAATGTTTTTAATTCTTTATTGATAATTTAATAGTTTTTTTAAAAACTGTTTTGTGGTTTATTTGGATGCCTTTAATAGAGGATTAGACAAATCCGTGGGGAATAAGGCTGTCCTTATCAGTTGCTGGAAACCTCTGGGGGGAGGCAGCTTCCTTGTGGGCTTCTTGCCTTTGGGGCACCTGGTTGGCCACTGTGAGAACAGGGTTCTGGACTAGAGGGGGCCCCTTTGGCCTGATCCAGCTTCAGGGCTCTTCTTGTGTTCTTACAAGGTTTTTACTTCAGTCAAGCAGTAAAGGTAAAATGGTAAAGGACCCCTAGACCGTTAAGTCCACTCAAAGGCACCTATGGGGTTGCGGCACTCATCTCGCTTTCAGGCCGAGGGAGCCGGCGTTTGTCCACAGACAGCTTTCTAGGTCATGTGGATAGCATGACTGAACTGCTTCTGGCTCAATGGAACACCGTAATGGAAGCCGGAGCACATGGAAATGCTGTTTACCTTCTCGCCACAGTGGTCCCTATTTATCTACTTGCACTGGTGTGCTTTCGAACTGCTAGGTTGGCAGTATATAATGTTGTTACACGAATTAATTAGCGTGGTCTCTCTGGCAGGGCTGTGACCACAGCAGTCCTGCAGCAGAGGGAACAATAAGCTGCCCCTCTCCCCCCCTTTCCTCCAGGCAATCCATGCAGAAGCGGGTCCCAGGGCAAGAAGTCCCGGCTCATGAAGACAGTGCAGACCATGAAAAGCCACAGTGGCAGCCGCCCCCAGAACTGCACCCTCGTGAGACCCGGCATCCCACACTCCAGCTACGGCACCTACGTGACGCTGGCCCCCAAAGTGCTGGTCTTCCCCATCTTTGTGCAGGTAAGTCTCGGGCGATGGGGGAGGGAAACCCTTTCTGCTGGATGGGCACTTCCTCCTGTCCCTGCTGTTCTTGCTTCGGTACTACCACCTCAGTAAAACAGTTCTCTGTGTGCTGCCTCCCACAAAGTGCTATCGGCCAAAGTACGAAAGCCAGGGTGTGGGGTGTGGAAGGAGAAGAGGGACTTGCATCGTTGTGGGGAGATAGGTGTAAGGAAGACCAAGGAGGAGGCTCAGAGCCCTGCTGCAGCTGCTGGGCCAGAGCCACGGGCTGCCCAAGCTAGCATCCCTCTTCCGAAAGAGGAAGCTCCCAGCCAGGGCTCAAAGCAACATTGCTTTGTTGTCAATTGGTTTCCTCTTCTCCTTTGAGGCAGCCCTGGGAACACTGTTCTAGGGGGCAACTATAAATTTAGCAAGTAAGTAAATGCTGCTCCTCCCCAAGCCACTGTGGCATCCCTGCTTCTTCATGTGGAGGCTCCGTCTAGTCACCCTGACTCATAGCCATCGATAAGGTTGGGATTAGCCCCAGCCAATATGGCCACTGGGCAGGGACGATGGGAGTTGTGGTCCACAGCATCTGGAAGGCACCACCTTGGTGGCCCTTGGGTAAGGGTCTTTGATAATGCGGGAGAACCAGCTTTAAGCAACTGTGGGGAAATAGGGAGGTGGGAGGTTTGTATTTTTAAAAAACAAACAAACCTGGGGACCAGTAACTTAAAAGTTGAGTTAGAATGCGGCCAGTGTGGACCTACTATGAGGACATAAAAAGCAGGGTAATTAGCCCTGACTGAATGATTCAGAGTGAGCCTTCATGGCTGTGGAGTGGAGCATCCTTTTGTGAGGACCCCTTCCTCCGCCAGAGTCCTGCAGCATTTCCCTAGGAAGGGTCCAAGGGTGCCAGTCTGGGCCAGAATCCTGCTCTCGCAGTGGCCAACCAGAAGCTCACAAGCAGGGCCTGAGAGTGGCAGCAGCAGCACTCCCAGCAAGCAGCATTTGGAGGTGCCCTTGCCTCTGACCGTGGAGGCAAAACAGAGCCAGTGTGGCAAGTGGCCATTGGGAGCCATACCCTCCATGCACTTGTCTTAGCCTCCTGCCTCCCCACCCCCTCCCCGAACCTTGATGTGGCCATAGCTATGGGCAGAAATGGCCAGCGTGGCTGCATCTGTGCACCTTGGCAAGGGAGGATCTTCCCTGTGCCCAGCCTCACCCTGAGATGTTCAGGGGCTTTGAAGATAGGAGCTGGGAGAGAAGAGCGTTGGTGGCCATTGGTGGCTGGCAGCTGTGGGCCTCTCGCCTCTCCTCTCTTGTGGCCTCCACACTCACAGCAAGCATCTCCTGCCTCCCACATGCCTCTTCCATGCTCCCCCTGATCGCTTTCAGTCACTGTTGTGGCTGCTGCAGCTCAAGAGTGATAACCACACACAGGGGCAGAGTGTGAGAGATCTTTTTATAGTTCCTGTGTGTGATGTAGGTGTTGGGGTTGCAAGGAGCCATCACACACTCATACACAGCCCGGCCCGCCCACACCGAGCCCTCAAAGGCATCTTGCTTTCCCTCTGCTGGACTTTCCACCTGCAAGATCCGGTTTGTTATCAGGGGCTTCCCAGCCTCTCTGCAAAGAGGAGGTTGGTGGGGCACTCAGGGGGCTGGCGTTGTTCTTCACACCCACGTCCCAGGTGTGCCTCCCTCCTTCTCTTCTTCCTCCTCCTCCTCCTCTTCCTTTCAGCCTCTGGACCTTTGCAATCCAGCCCGGACACTGCTGCTGTCAGAAGAGCTTCTCCTTCACGAGACACGGAACAGACCGACCAAGGTGAGGCTCTGGGCGCTTGTTGGTGTTGGTGAATTGTGTGAGGTGGTGTCTGCTTGCTGACGGCAAAGGAAGCCAAGGCCCCCTCTTGCCTCCTCTGCTGTCAGCGGGATGCTGGAGCCCATCTCCAGAAACATGAAGATGGGGCAAAGTGGGGAATCTGCTGGGGCAAATGTGCCCCCACTCCTTTGGCAGCAGAAGCACTGAAACGGGGCTTAAGAGGTCTGACATGTCTTTGGGCTGAGTGCTGGTTCCCCAAGGCCAGAGCCTCACCCTCCTCCCTGGTCCGGCTGCTGTGCTTTGCACCAGCCCAGGGGACAGCTCCAGCCACCACTTCAGCTCCAGGATTCTTTGGTGGGCTCCTCAATTTCTGTGTGCTGCTGAGATCCTCTTAAGGAGACCGGAAGCAGGAATTCGGGGTGGGGTGGGGTGCAGAGGAATTAGCCACCCAGCAGCAAGCAGTGCCAAGCATTGCACATCAGGTCTGTCTCTGCCAACCCTTCTTTGTGGCTGCTGGGGGGCTCCTCAAAGATAGTTGGGCTGTACCGGGCACTTTTTTCGACAAACACTGCTCTGCCCCTGGACATTTTGCAACAGCAGAAGAAGCAGAGGGGCATCACTTCTCCTGCCTCCCTGTCCCCATGCCAGGCAAAGCCTTTGCCCACCAAACATTTGTGCACCAGGCTGCCCCTGGAAGCTTCGCGGGGAAGGGGGTGAGGTTGCCACCTCTTCTAACCCCCAGCTTGTCTGCCCATCTCTGCTAATGTTGAATGTACTCACATTTGTATGCTTCCCCCACCCCACATTAAAAAAGAAAGAAATTCCCCGCATGTAGATAGGCAGTGTGTCAGGGGGGTGGACTCCTTTGTCTTGAGGCACTTGCTTGCTTGCTTGCTTGCTTGCTTCCTGCATGCAGAGGGCTTTCCAGTAGGAAGTGGGGAATCCACCCCAACCCCTTGCATGCAAGAGCCATGAGGCCCAGGAGGAGCCACACTGCAGGCAGGCACTTCTTGATGACAGAGTGGGAGAGGATGGCCGCCACCCCTCTCTTCCGAGGAGGAGTAGGAGGCCCTGCGAGTGGAGAGCCAGGGCAGGAAACGGGCCTTTCATGGAAGTGGGTGCGCCTTCTGTGGGGTGTGGATCTCCCTTTGGGCCACTTGCCTTCTGCCTGCTTTTGCCTCTGGCGCAGGCTGGGGGCTTTGGCTGGTGTCTTCTCTCCCAGAGGGAAAAGATGGTGGTTTTGGTATTGTTCCTGAATTTGTCTGTGATGTACGTTGTATGTCCCTAGAGGGCAAACTGGGATGGTGCTTCTGGCATGATGGCCTTCAGGTGCTTCCAGGGCTTTGCTCAGAAAGGGGGTAAAAGGAAATGAGCTGAAGATGCCACCAAAGGATTCTTTTCTTTAAGAGTGGGGAGAAGATGGTGGGTGGCCGTGAAGGGAGCCATGCCAAAGCCAGTCCTTCCGCCGAATCCTGATTCTGGCTTGAGCCACATCCTGTCTAGACTTGACGGTGGTTCCTGTAGTCACAATCTGCTGAGATCTTGGTCCCGGGTTTCCGCTGCTGTGTGCTACAGGAGGCCCTTGTGCTCTTGGCTCCTTGGCCTGGCACCCTACCATCTCTGATGAGAGAAGGACAGTCCAGGGGGCTCTTGTGTCGGCAACCTCCTGACAATGCCATCGGGGCTGTGGGAAGGAGCCTCTGGGATGCTAAGCGGAGGCTGCACGTTCAGGGACAGATAGTTGGAAGCTAAGCCTCAGAAGATCCCCCAAACCTAGCCTGGCAACCTCCTTTGTACGCTGGCCGTCAGATGGATCAATCAGTCAATCAGCTTAACAACTCACTTGGGGAGTTTATAGGCAAATGCTCTTCCTAGTTCTATTAAAAGTAATTGCTCTTTGGCCTGCCAATCCACTGTAGGGTTGAAGCGAGAACTTAGCAAGAATTTGGTTTATATAAAACAGGGGGCAAGTAATTTATTTACAGTGGTGCCCCGCAAGACAAATGCCTCGCAAGACGGAAAACCCGCTAGACGAAAGGGTTTTCCGTTTTGGAGGTGCTTCGCAGGACGAATTTCTCTATGGGCTTGCTTCACAAGACGAAAATGTCTTGTGATTCCTGGGGGTTTTTTCCATTCCCCACCCCCTTTTTCTAAGGCACTAAGCTGCTAATAGCCTTTTATCAGCTAATCCGCTAATCCCTTAAGCCTTTAATAGCCGCTAATAGCCGCTAAACCGCTAATAGCGCTAATCCGCTAATGGGCTTGCTTCGCAAGACGAAAAAACTGCTAGACAAAGAGACTCACGGAACGGATTCTTTTCGTCTTGCGAGGCACCACTGTATTTTTTACCAGTCTCCTGAGAGTTGCATGCCAGTAGTGGGTGGTGCCACACACAAAGGCACACAGCACCCCCTCCTGGCTGACCTGTGCAGAATGTGTCCTTGTCCATCCCTGCCCTCCGCTGATCAATCTGATGTTGATCTGCACCCCCACCCAGGAGTTCGGCTCAGCTCAGCCCAGTGTTAGGCCTGGCTTATTCTCCCACCTTTTGCCACTTCCACCAGAGCTGGTGGCCCTGCGTGCCTCAGGTGACCCCCCTGTCCTCTTCCCACCTTGCCCAGGTGACTCTCTTCATCTACTCAGACTTGCTGCTCTTCACCAAGGAGGATGAGCCGGGACGGTGCAATGTCCTCCGAAACCCCCTCTACCTGAAGGATGTCAGAGTGCAAGAAGGTGAGTTGTGGCAGCAGGGGGTTAAGAAAGGACACAACCTGCAGGTGTCAGGGCACCTCTGCTCCTCCAGGAAGTGGGCTGAGAGCAAAGATATGCAGTCCTCTCCTGATTGCTTTACAGCAGGGGTAGGCCGGATGCAGCCCAATCGCCTTCTCAATCTGGCCCACGGACAGTCTGGGAATCAGCGTGTTTTTACATGAGTAGAATGTGTCCTTTTATTTAAAATGCATCTCTGGGTTATTTGTGGGGCATAGGAATTCGTTCATTATTATTTTTTCAAAATATAGTCCAGCCCACCACATGGTCTGAGGGACGGTGGACCGGCCCACGGCTGAAAAAGGTTGCTGACTCCTGCTTTACAGCAACTGGGGTTCAAAGTATGCTGCCTAAGTACATGGAGGCTCCATTTATTTTTATATATTTACGTTTTGCTTTAAATCATGCCTTCCTTCACGGAACTCAAGGTGATATACATGATTTCTCTCCCCCTCCCACCCCAAATATTATTTAAACAAGTTTAGGGTGAGAGATAAGGTAAGGACTGTGTCATTCGGTGAGGCTTCACCCAGACCTGTCTCCCTGCAAGCGGCTGTCATGGCCCACAACCATGGACAGACCTCTCCTCTCCCACCCTGTATTCACCCAGCTCTTTCCCATAAAGGCCCACCCCAGCCTGTGATCGAGGGCTGTGGCCAGCAATCGCAGGACTGAGTTGAGCGTAGAAGGAATTCCTTTTGTCTCTCCAGGACTTAGCACTGACCTGCTAAACCAAGTATTAGGAGGCTGTGTGAATTCTCTCTGCCTGTCATGCCCGGTGCTGTTTTTCTAGGAAAAGAGGTGCTGGAGCTCATCGTGAACTTCTCCCTTATTCTCTTAGAATGGCAATGGCGCCCACCTGAGAGGTGCCGGAGCCGAGCTCCTGTGATGCTGCCTGAGGCAGCTTCTTTGTCTCTGCATATGTGAGAGCTTTGCTTCTGAGGGCTGAGAAACTCTCCATCTCTTTCCTTTTTGCTGAGAGCAAACAAGAGCAGATAGGAAGCAAAATTCAGTTGTTCAGTTGCCAGGAAGAAAAAAGCATTTTGCTTGTGGGAGTCATGGGAAAGCTAAATTCTTCTGATCTGCTTCACTTGCAGCTTCCTCAGAGGATCTGAAGTTCTGCATCCTCTACCTGGCCGAGGTGAGCATTGAACAGAGCACAACCACACTGTGTTCTGTAATCCCTTTCCAAATGCTTCCTTTACTTGAAGCGCCTGAAGCACTTCCACCTGTTTGGGGCAGAAGCTGGTCCTCCAGAAAACCAAGCGGGGGTGGGGGTGGGGCAGAAGGTGAGCTGGCTGGGGAAACCTCTTCCGGGAAAGCCTCATTTTACCACTGAATTGAAGCAAATGTCAATTGGGTTTTCTCTGGATATATGTTTGCACCAATTTAGCTCTGAAAAGTGGGTTTTCCAGGGGGAAATGACAGAGCAAAGGCAAAACCACTTGGACCCATGCCTGGAAAGCATAGGACCCAGGCTTCCTACACAGGGGGCTAACGGAAGTGTGGATCAGCAGTCTCTCTCCCTCGGAAGAGGTAGCCTGTTGTGTCTCTGGATGAGCCTCTGTTTTCGGATTTCTTTCTTCAGTCAGGAGTCCCTGGAAATGAAGGAGAAGGGAGAAAGTCTAATCACCTTTTAAAGGGGATTTAAAGGGAAACATAGCCTAATCCACACTTTCCAGAGCAATGGATGAATGGAAACTCAGCTACCCTTCCCAACTCCCTCTTCTTCCACTTTTGCAATGCCGTTCTCCAGTCAAGGAATGTATACAAACATACATGTGTATAAAAGCAAACATCAGATAAAAAAATAAGGGGAATTATTTTGCAAAAGTGTGTCTGTTAGGCAAACTTGCATGCAGAGATATGTGAATGTGGAAAAATTCACACAAACATGGTGATTAATTTTCAGCACGCCTCCCCAGTCCCCTTTTAATGTCAGAAACTGATGTGGAAATGCAGGGAATGATCCTAACACTGGGCAAATGAGACACCGAAATACTTAAGGGCATGTTCATAGGAAGGGACGGGTGTCTCTGTTGCCTTTGTACCCTTTCCTGGGCACCTCCCTCCATTTTAATTCAGAGGGAGAAATGTGAGCCTCACCTGGAATAAATTTGGCAAAGGCAAAATCTAAACATGGTGTGTGTGTGTGAGAGAGAGAGAGAGAGAGGGAGAGAGAGAGAGAGTTTCAGCCCCAGTGCCAAGTGCTGTCTATTGGTCACAGAACCTCCTGCCCTCTAGGGATTGTGTGTCGGGGGAGGGGGGGTTGTGTACACCCATGTAGGGAAAAAGCACCGCAGAACCATCTCGCCACCCCATGTGGCCAGCAGTGTTTGCACAGCGTTCCCATCTCCCGCCCAGCCCTGATCGAATTGAGTTGCAAGCCGTTAATCCCATTAGCTGTGGGATTAGGAGATGGGCTCCTGAATTGCTCTTGATGGAGAGCACTTGCAAACGTCTTTTCAGATGCCTCTTGGGGCACATTCTGGTGGTGAGCTGCGCAAATAGTGTATTCATTCGCTGCAACAGCAGCCCAGCCAATCCTGCCCCCTGCCCAGCCGGCATTATGCCTAGTTAGCCTGAACTGATTTCCCGTAATTCACCCTCTCCTCCTGCTCCAAGAGACACAAGCGTGGAGAGGGCAGAGCTGGCTGAGCACGCACATGTCCCTTCCACATAGAGGAGGCTCCTCTCTTGAAACCCTTCATGGCGCCGTTTCTGCCTCATGCTCCGCCCGCATGGCTCTAGAGCGCAGGGGCTTATCCTCTCAGGACTAGGTGCTGTTCTGTCTGTCAGGTAAGCTTTGGTCTGGATTTAAAGACTAATGCTATGGGTCTGGCTAAAAAGAAGTCTGTGTTGCTGCACACAGAGCTGTAACTTTGTTGAGTTGGCAGCGGCAGCAGCAACAACATCTCTGTCTCATGCGACAGAGAGAACCTTGCGATGCCCCTCTGAGCATTCTGCTCCTGCGGGAGGTCAGGGAGGTGTGCTCTGGGCAGTCTGCCCTCCGTGGTGAGCTTGGGCCAATTCAGACAGCCCTCCATGCTGGGCATGTTGTGGCTGCAGAAAGTCAGAAGCAATCCCAGTTTTGAAAAAGCAGGGATGGGGGGGGGGCAAAGCCAGGCCATGGTCTTCCTGCTAAATGACCCTTGATTCCCTTGTGGCAAGTGTTCTGGGACCCCCATAGGGCTCCTTTTAAACTTCCTGTGCAGCTGCTGCAAGTCAGAGGAGCAAAGGCGTTCAAGGCAAAGGAGACACCTGGGTGCTGCAGAAGACTTTTGGGACTTATCAGGATGTGGGCTCCCTAAATAAATGAGTGAACTACTTGTCACTGCAACATTCTGCCCATCAGAGCTTGCACACCCTGCTAAAAGGTTAGCAAGACGAAGTGTCGGTAAAGCACACAGGCACAACCGCCCCCCCCCCCCAACTATGATACAATTAAACTGTGCCCGCCTGGCGACAGGCTGCCGTGGCGCTTTGTCTCAGCAGCCCCTGTGGCGCTGAGGGCAACCTTGTAAGTGGATGATAAATCCCTGCCAGTCAGTTTCCTAGCCAAGGAGCCTTTTAGCTGAAAGACGGGTGGCAGCAGTGACGTCTGCCTTGCCGTCCGTCGAGGGGAAAGGGGGCTGTAAAGCAGGAAGAAAGCTCCGTGGATGGGTCCGTCCCTGTGGAGGGTCGCTTGACAGCCTGGCCCATCGTGATTGTTCAGCAAGGTAACCGGTGAGCAGAGTGAAAAGTCGGCCTGGTTCGCCAGACTTCTATCTCCCTTCCCTGCTGGGGCAGCCCAGACAGGAGCAACGGAAGAGCCTCAGCAAGGTCTCCAGTCTTGGATTTTAGCAAGTCTCCAGTGGGAGGGGAGCTGCCCTGCTGCGGGGCAGCCCTTGGGCGTGCCTCTTCTCTTGCTGCCTCTGTTGCCAGAGCCCAGCACAGGGACCTCCTCGGACAGAGGCATGAGCAGCCTCTGTGTCTCTCAAGTGCGCTGGGCTTAAGCCGCCATGAGGGCTCCTTTGCTCGGAGGGACCACGATGCGGATGTTGCCTTCGGAGAAGGAGGCCGGCTTATGGGCCCAGGGCTTGGCTCCAGGGTCTGGCTAAGGGCAGGTGTCCTTCTGTGTCCCTAGAAGCTGGAGTGCGTGCTCAGCTTGGAGGCTCACTCCCAGGAGCAGAAGAAGAGAGTCTGCTGGTGCCTGGCCGACAGCATCTCCAAGCAGCAGCCCACGACCCCCACAGCTCCTCCAGCCGAGAGCAAGGTAAGCAGCCGGGGGGGGTGCTGAGAGGGGCCCGCATCACTACCACCACCTACCCTTCCAAATTTTGAAACCCCCACCCCATCAAAAGAAACCTGAAGTTCAGTCAACCGGCAGATCAGTCAACTAAAGGCATAGATCAATTGCAGTACTGTTGTAGAAACAAATTGGGATTGGCTGTGTTTTTTATAACAGTACATAGGAAGCTGCCTTTATGGTGAGCCAGACCACCTTGCTCAGTACGGTCCACTCTGACTGGCAGCAGCTCTCCAGGGTTTCAGGTCAGAGCCTCTCCCAGCCCTGTCTGGAGGTGCCTGGAGTAAGGGAGGGGAAATCTTAACTGATGCACAGCAGGTTAGGTAAGGGCAGGGGCAGGCAACCTAAGGCCCGGGGGCCAGATGCGGCCCAATTGCTTTCTCAATCTGGCCCATGGACAGTCCGGGAATCAGCATGTTTTTACATGGGTAGAATGTGTGCTTTTATTTAAAATGCATCTCTGGGTTATTTGGGGGGCATAGGAATTTGTTCATTATTTTTTTCAAAATATAGTCTGGCCCACCACATGGTCTGAGGGATGGTGGACCGGCCCCCGGCTGAAAACGGTTGCTGACCCCTGGTTAAGGGGATCTTGGATAGCAAAAGGAAATGTTGTGATGGCTGCTCAGTGACTGTGTCTTCCTTGCTTGCTTGCTAATGGCCTGCAATGACTAACTGTTGCCTTCTCAGTGCCTGCTAATCTTTAGAGAATTGTTTTCTCCAAAGGCCCCTGGTGCTTGGTAGCTTCTCCAAATGGAGGCGCAACCCAACACCAAGGGTGGGCATAGGCCGCAGTTCTGCCAGTGGATGCACAAGTCAGTGCAGTTTGGGGGGAAGCCCACCAGCTGTGCATGGCGGCAGCTGCCCTCCTCCCCGTTTGCCCTGCCTGTTGCTGGCATTCAAAGCTTGACTGCATTTGGACCTCGAAGTTCCTTCTATCTGACAGGATATGGGTTGCCCTCTCCTCCACAGAAGCAGCCAAGAGAAAGGCGCAGTCTTGCTGCTCCTGCTAGAAGCCAGGGCAGGGGGGATTTTCTTCCCACGGGGATTGTAAGTTTTGCCTGAGTACAGAGGAATAGACTGCAGGCCCTGCAGGGACTCAGAGAGTAGTTGGGGGTTGATAATGAAAACCAACCCCCACCCACCCACCTGCGTCTGAAAGCCTCTCCCTCCCCTCTCCCCAGGCTCTACGTCCTGCAGTGCATCTTGGGAATCGGGCCGCTTCTGCCCTGCTATCCTGGCTATTCTGCCTTGTTTCCTGGACCACTTTACCGTCTTTGGGGAAAACCACACCTCCCTGTTGCAGAGGAGGCTGCTTCTTATTTTTCCTTGGCAGACCTCCCATGCTTTTCATGCTTACTGTTCCGGCAGAAATTTAACAGACAAAGCACATTCTGCACAGAAATGAGCAAGGTCTCACCTGTTGATTTCCCTCCTACTGTGCCACTGTTGAAGGCATGGGAATCCTGCCAGGGGAGAAGGGATGGCATCCAAGTTCCTTCCTCTGCAGCCTGTTTCCTGGTTGCAGCAGGTGCTCAGCTGGGCTGCCAAGGGAGCGCTGCCTCCTGGGCAGGGAGGGGCTGGTGTCCACTGCAACCCCTGGCTGGGCAGCCTGAGGGCTTTGCTTCCTCAAGCCAGGCCTGCCCTGAAAGCCTTGCTTTTGTTTCCAGGGAGGGAGGGAGGGAAGGAGGGAGCAAGCAAGCAGTGCCTGCCTCTGGGCAGCCAAGATCAATTGGGCATCTGGCGCTATGAGCATAATTTGAATTGGCTGCTTTCTGGCAAAGGTCCTGACGAATGCTTAATCCAATGACGAAGTGATTTAGGGAGGACAATGAAATCTTGTGTGAGTGTCCCTAGCTCACTCCCAGCCAAGGAGAGATGCTCCCCGCAGAAAGGAGAGGCAGAGCAGCCAGCGGGAGGGCCTCTGCCTCCCTTCGTGGCTCTAGCCCACCTGCGAGGTAGGCACCTGGCGCCTGGTCAGCAGCGCCAGACCCCTCTGCCTCTCTGCCCACCTCAGAGGGAGTGAGGAGAGGCCACGTGGCAGCCTCGGAGGCAACGGCGGTGCTTCTGCCCTGCTTTCTGCTCACTCCAAGAAGGGCCTGGGTGATCTCTGGTGGGTATTCTGGCTTTTAGCAATGAGGGTGAACTGTGCCTGAGCAGGGCTGGCACAGCTGCTGGGCGGGTGTGAAGAGCATATGTTGCTCCAGGCTATGGGAGAACGAGGCTTCCTTTCTCTCTGGCTGCTTCTAACCTTCATGCATGTTTCAGTTGCCCCTCTCCAGTGCTTTAATATGAATGTGTTCGATTGCAGTTTGTTGACAGCTGTTTGTGTGCTGCCTTGAGATTTTTCATTTGGGACGAGAGATTTTGAAATGTTGCGAGTAACCACTTCCCATCCCCAGTGAAGCTTCCTTCTAGGGTGGTTAGGAAGGGCAGACATAATTTTGCAATGAATGGCCAAGAGGGCAAACCTGGTCTGTGTTACTGGGGGTGAGTGCAGAATCCACTGTGTTTGGGTGTGTTCACATGCAGGTGTGGTTGTTTTGGACCAGTTCGTGCTGAGCTGAGAGTGTGATCTCAAGGACTGGGAATGGAAAGGGGAGGGCTTAGCCTAGTCCCTCCTGTTAAATTACAAGAGTCTGCAAATTATTTCTGTGATGTTACTTTTTCAAAAAAACAAACAGCAGGACTCGGAAGAAAAACTGCAAGGTTGCCCACTTTTCTGCACTGGTTCTGCTGTTGTGCTTTAACAGCAGCCCAACAGGTAGAAATTAAATATTTGCCACTGTTTTATCTCCCTGCTGAGAAATTTTTTTTAATTGTGCTGTGCGAGGCCGTTTGAGCATATAATGTCAATCCTGGCCCAACTGCATTGCCGGCCAATTAGTTTCCAGGTCCAATTCAAAGTGCTGGTTTTGACATATAAAGCCTTAACTGGTTTAGGATCGCAATGCCTCCAGGAGTGGCTCTCTCCAATTATGGCTGTTTTGCAGAGTAAGTACAGGCGCTTCGATTGTGAGGGCCTGTATCCTTTGCAGCTTCCTTAAATTGTGTAAAGAGGTGAGCAAAGGATGCTTTGATTTTCACCAGTGAAATTCAGGGAATGTGGAAGAGGTGGCTGTGAGCATCCTTGGTTTTGTCTGCTGAGTGTTATGTAATGGAAAAACATTAGAAGTTACGAACATCCCATCCGTAGCTCACCACAGAAGTCACTTCTGCTCCCATTCCAGTCCCTTAACGCACCTTGCATAATTTTTGTTACAAAAACAATGGTCGTGATGCAGAAGGGACAGATGAGGTCGCAGAAAAACAGAGCGTCCCCCAGCCTAGACTTCAGCCGCCCAGCCCCTGCAGAGGGTGTTGTTGGTTGTGCACTTGCATTTGTGGCAGCATCTGTGGTTCTCCCCCCTCCTCATTTAATGCCCCCCCCCCAACAACACTGTGAGGTAGAGTAGGCTGAGAGGTGGTGGCTGGCCCCCAGGCTCACCCAATGAGCCTCATGGCCAAGTGGGGGAGATTTGAACCCTGGTCTCTCCCAGGTCCTGGCCCAACACTTGAACCACTACACCACACTGGCTCCCAGTTTTAACAAGGCAGCGCAAGAGGCGGTGAAATGCCTGGGACTAGAAAAGGGGGGGCTGTCCTTGTGAAATGTGAACAACTTGAAGGGTATGGAAATCTCCCTCCATTTCCCATGTGGAATCAGAGTTGCATCATCATCCTCATTGGCCTCGATTGCGCTCACTGGAAAGATGTGGATGGTGAGATTTCCATTCCACCTTAATGTCAACATGTCGACAGTGACATCTTGTGTTGCCGTGGGCGTGTTTGAGGGGAAAGCCATCCATGGGCACCCACTGCAGCAGGAGGAGGAGGAGAAGGAAGGTGTTTACATGCCAGAGTCCTCCTTCCCCAAAGACCCAAAGGCCACTGGCTCCCAGTGAGCCACTGAGGCGTGTTGGAACCTGACCAGCTCTGTTTGCTTCCGCAGCCGGAGCCTTGTTTATTTGCTTTTGAGCCTATCGTAATGATAGGTGAGTCCATGGTGCAATTAAGCACTTCAGCTGGCACAGAGAAGCCAGGAGCTGGGTGGACAGG
The DNA here is from genome assembly GCF_965153285.1 of Podarcis tiliguerta. NCBI lineage: Eukaryota > Metazoa > Chordata > Lepidosauria > Squamata > Lacertidae > Podarcis > Podarcis tiliguerta. The sequence goes on along the minus strand of NC_139534.1, from coordinate 133,621,884 downwards.
AAGGGCTGCTGTCTCAGCCGAGGGATGCTGCTGCTGCTGCTGCTGCTGGGTAAACATCTTGAGGGGAAGAAGGCTCCCCGCCAGCTCTCTGGCTGTGAATGAGGGGCTGCCCAGCTCTGAAAGCAGCTGTGGAGCTTCTCTAGATGTTAAATAAGTAGAGACTGTGGGTGTATTCCTCTCTCTGTGTGTATAAGTCTAAAAGCGGTGCTTCCTGGCCTATCCTATCTTTACCATCACTCCCTAGGAAGCTGGGGAACTCTCCTTCCTTAGAGATTGTTAAGCAGAGGTTGGATGGACACCTGTCATGGATGCTGATGGCATTGGCAGGAGGTTGCCAACCCCAGGGGCCCCCTGGACCCTTCCAACTCTACAGTTTTGTGATCAGGACCAAAACGGCCCACAGAACCACGGGATAGTTGGCAGGGATGGGAGGGGGACACTTCCACATGCACACCCCCTTGCACAATTCGGGTGCTGGGTTCATCAGTGGGTGGGTGACCGAAACAGAACACATTTTTCAGCCTTCATTTGTTTATAATTTCTAAACATGGAGGTTGCTGCTAGTTTAAACGGCTTTGGGGGTTGGGGAAAGAATTGGGCAAATCCATGGAAGAATTGTTGTGTTCCTAAGGTTGTTTCAGTTCTTGTGAGATGTGAAAAGGAAGACAACTGTGCAGCCCTTTGCAAAACATCCTTCGACATGTCCAGACGTCTCTCCCTTGCCCCTCGCTGAATCCCCCCCCCCCCTCCTCCTCAGTATTTCATCACCTTCTCTGTCAAATTCAATGAGCAGGGATGGATTAATTGGCGTGATTAAACAGACAGTGGCTTAACCTCCATTTGAAAAGCAGAGCCCCTGTTAATTGGACCTGATCTTTAGGAAGATTCATGCTTTCAACTAGCCCACTAATTCCTGCCCCGCCTGTCCATGGGGAGGAGAGTGGGGCCCCCCCTGGTTCAATGATGACACAAAGCAGCCACAGACCAGCCCATAGCCCAGTCTTGGCCACTGCTGGGCTCAGGAGCGATGGTGGAGAGATCGGATTGTGTTTCAGTGGGGAGCTGCCTGATTCACCTTTCTCAAGCCGACATAAAATTGCAGTTCCCACAAATAGTAAGATGCAGTTCTCCCACAATATATACAGAATTGCATTGTGTTGGGGGGTATAGCTTGCAAAAATGTGTATATTAAAAATGTGTGTTTGTTAATGGGAAATTTCCATTAAAATGCTGGTGGATTTTTACAGTATTTTTTTTTAAGCGAATTGCTGCAGAAATGTGGGAAATATTGGCAAAATGAAGAACATTATTATTTAGTTGCTTGAACTCAAAGCAAATTACAGAAACAAACTTTAATACAAGCATAAAAACCAAGCTTAACACTCACAATAATATACAGAAAAGAGCAGATCCAGCTCAGGCCCATTAACAGGCTCTGCCACCTGCACTCTTGGGAGCCAATCCTTCCTCCTCTAAACTTGCTGCTTATGTTAGGTTGTTGGGCTACTGGGCATCAGTCAAACTCTTGCGGAACTACAAAAAAAATCCCAACATGCCTTATATTCCACTCTTGTGTACTTCATTTCTTAAAGGCGCCAATACTTTTGCAGCAGTAGCAGCAGGTTAATGCTGGGCTCTCAGGACTTTGCAGGAAGTGAAGGGAATGGCAGAGAATTTCAGTGTGGGGTTAAAACATCAGGTGCCAGGGCAGACGGTGCCTCAAAGTCACTGTGGGGAGCTCCCAGCTCCCATCAGAATTCCTCCTCCTCCTCCATTTCCTTATTATCCACTTGACTTTCAGAAGTGTTTCCCCTGTTTTCTCTACAATTCAAGTGGAAAGGGTAGTGCATTTAGTTGTGTGTCTTGGGGAAAAGAAGCTCCCATCTCTCTAAGTAAATAGGCTTCTAATATGTGTGTGTATAACAAGACACTAAATCAGAAAGGAATTATTTTCACTTGCTTTTCAAAACAGCAGCTGTAAAACATTGATTCTCCAGATCCTTATTTGAGAATTATTTTCAAGTATACCTGTATGCTAATCTGAGGTAGTCATAGTAAAAACAGGAGCAAGGTGGTCTTTAATCTGGATTAGTTCAGCTAATCCACTTTTGCCGGAATTTTTCAGACTAGGTTTGGAAGTGCCAAAACTGCTGCATGCCCGTGTATGGCATACTGTCTATGCAGCCTTAAAACCACAAAATCCATGGTGCAGTGCAAGTGCATGTGCAAAAACTGTGATAGCCGTCATCTCTAAGTAGGGGAGCCTTTGACTGGAGGCAGCATTGAAAAAGGCAGCGTAAATGGAACCAGCTGCTGCTGCTCAAATGGGGGGCAGATTTTCCATGGGAATCTGCTGCTGTTTATCTTCCTGACTGTATATGCTGCAGTGCTGCCATATAAATGATAATCGGACTATCGGTTAGGACTTCATGGCTACTGGATCCAGGAATGGGTCTTAGACACACACACACACACACACACACGTGTTTCCATCTGCCCTGATTGGGAGAGGCAGGGAGTCTTTTCCCTGTTGATACTGAAGGTCACTTTCCGCCCCCCTCCTTATTGTCAGGTACAAGAAGCTCCCGGGAGCCCCAGAAGAGCCAGAAATAGATCAACAGGCTCTGAGGATCACTATCTGGGGAGCCGCAGCTCCTGCTTCTCCATTAATAACCGTAGAAGGCTTGGCCGGCTGCACGGAGGTCTCCGTGCCAGAGCCTGGCCCGGGGTGAGACTGCTGGGTGCCGCCAGAGGTACTGCTGCTGTCATTGTGGTACCTTGCGGGGAGGGGAGGGTGACCTGTAAGAGCAGCAGGCTGGAGAAGAGGCTTCCTGCCTGGGCCACAGAGTGGGTAAGTTCTTCTGATATATAAGGTCAAGGAGCCCAGGAGCTGAGGGCTCATTCAGGCAGGGGGCAGGGCAGCCCGTGCCCCATTGCTGCCTGGCAAGTAAACATTAGCTGGAAGCAGAGCAGTCCCTCCTCTTGGGGCAATGCTGGGAAGACAGCACACTTTGTAGCTGGGGGGTCTGCGGTGGACCGGCACCCACTTCCTCACGCAGAGCCACTGGGCTGCCGAGTCTTGGGGCAGGGGGAGGTTGGACTGGAAACGCCACTGGGCAGGTGGGCACTGCTAGGAAAGTGAGGAGCTTCTGAAATATTCCAGCTCTTTTCTCTGGATGTTGAGCTTTATCTTTTTTTAAAAAAAATAATAAACTAAAGGTTGTATCCGGTGTGAGTTATATTCAGAGAAGACCCATTCAAATGGATGGAGATGGCCAGTGGGTCTACTCTGAGTAGCACTCACACTGGTTTCAGCCCTGAGTTTTGGTCGGTCCTTTCTTGTGTCCTTCTGAAGTGCTGCTGAATAATAACAATAACAATAACAACAATAACAATAAATAACTTATATGCCATCCATCTGACTGGGTTACCCCCAGCCACTCTGGGCAGCTTCCATCAAATTAAGATACAGTACACCAAACATTAAAAACTTGATGCCCTCAGAGCCTCCAGCATTTCAGCTGAGAGACGCACCACTTTGAGAAGCAGTTTTAAAAGTAGGATATAAAAATGTAAATTGATGAAAGGAAGCACTTGGCCACATTGCACTAATGCTTGAGTATGTTGATGTTATTTAACGAACACACTGGGCTGCCTGGCTTAGGGGATTTTATTTGTTTTGTGTGTGTTTGTCTATTTAACATTCAGGAACCAGGGGCAGATTAGCCCAATGTTGCCTACTCTGCTGATGGGTGGCTTTCCAGGGTCTGAGGCGGTGTGTGTGTGTGTGTCTTCCATCAGTACTTACTGCCTGCTTTTTTTTAACCAGAGTTGCTACCAGGATTTGAACCCAGGGATCCCTGCATTCAGAGTGCCTTGATGCCCCTCCCTCAGTAAGCACAGCCCAGGGGATCCCCCACCACCATTGGCTCTCTGCTGGTGGAGTTGCCTGGGTGCCAAAAATGATTTCTGCGCTCCATCCCTTAAAGAGCTGCTGCGGAGAGGGAATGTTAGGCAGGGGCAGCTGATCCTCCCTTGGAATCATAGAATTGCAGAGTTGGAAGGAACCCTGAGGGTCATCAAGTCCAACCCCCTGCAATCCAGGGATTTGCATGCAGTCTCATGTCCAATTTGAAACCATTCTGTGGACCCTGCTTAGCTTTTTCTTCTGGGCCAAAGCCCCCACCATCTGGGCTAGTTTCAGGACTTGGCAGCTGGTCTTACAGCTTAGGTTACACATGAGAGTCCTGTTTTTATTTTATTAAGTGCACGTCAGGCACCAATTGTTGTATTCCACCACTGCACCGCTTGGCTCTCTGCCTGTGAAAGGCACACTATCACCAGATGTGTGCATCTGCATATCAACTCCCTTGCTCAGCCAGGGCAAGTGACTCTGCCACCTGGCAAGACCCTGACCCCACACCCCTTTCCAGAATGCTCCTTTGCATGGCTGTTTGGAGAAACCCAGAGAAGCCAAGGAAAGAGGGCAAGCAGCAAGGAGAGATTCCCTCAGACCCTTCCCTTTTTTCCTCCATCTCCATCTTCCTCCCAAATCTCTCCTGAGGAAGGAGTCAGGGGGGGCAAAGTGTTTTGAAGGGTCCTTTGCACTAAGTTTTGGGAGAGTGCAGAAACTTCAGGAATAGCTCCTGCTTTTTCTTAGCTTCTGTACACCCTTTGCATCTGCCAAGGGAGGGGGGGAATTGTTGTTGGTCAAAAATTCCTAGCCAAGCCAAGATTTGCCTGTCCAGTAGGGTGCCTGGTGTTTGCCCGTTGGCAGTGTGTTTCCCCAGAGCACCCTCCTTTGACCCTGAAGAGCAAGCAGGCGGAGGCTCCTTCTGTGCAGGCACGAGGCTTCCGGGATCCAGTCCTCCCTCCCCCCCCCGCCCAGCTGCAGAGATGCCCTTTCTCTCTGGCCCAGGAAGCTCTCCAGCTCCTGCAAGTGCCACTCCTGTTGCTTGCTAGTCCTGGGTCTCATAAGTGGCTCCGGCTGATAGAGCAGCTCGCGGTGTGTGACATGTGGCCTGGAAGAATTTCAGCTGCCCTCGCTGCTGACAGTGGTGCTGTGATAGCAGGCAGCCTCTGTTTGTCTAAGCTGGTTGCGCTGACGTCAGGGCTGGGCAAGCAAGGAGCAGACCAACCTGATTGAATTACAGAAGGATCGGCCCTTGGCTGAGGAGTGGGGGAAGCAGAGAAGCTGCTGGCCGCTTCTTCTAGCCAGGCAACAACAGCCGACCCCACAGATGGCTGCCAGGCTGGAAAGAGGGTTAGACCATTCTTGCATCATGCAGGCGTCACTAGTTGCTAGCCAGTATAGAATGGAGCTTCAGTCTCCAGAGGCACTCTACCTGAGTCCCAGGCCCTGTGGACAGATAACTGGGAGTGGGGTGGTGGTTGCGTAGTGCCCTGCTTGTGAGATTCCTGGAGGTGCCTGGCTAGTGGCTGTTAGATACTTCTATTGGACACCAAGATGGCCTCTCAGGCTGACCCACCTTCGGGGCTGCTCTTCTCTTCAGGGGAGCTGCTTCCAGGCCTGCAGGCGGACCGCCTGGAGAGTGGCCACACCTCCTCTGCACATGCTCAGGATAAGGGGACAGGGATAGGCCTGTCCCAGTTTCCCATATGCAACTGAAAGGGCTGTAACACATTGTGGGAGCATCCCTTTTGCATGCAAGAGGACCCAGATCCCAGCCGGGTAGGGCAGGGAAGAGAGGGCAGCTGCCAGTCAGTGAAGGCAGAGTGGAGTTAGGTGGACCTACCTGCCTGTCGGTCAAGGGCAGCTCTTTGTTTTGTTTCTGGAACTTGCATCCAAGGAGACCACTCCAAGACAGAGACTGCCGCTCCTGATCTTCTCAGGAAGATCTCAGGCACATCTTTAACTCTTCAGACCCTGGGTCTGAATTTGCAAGGAATTTAATGTAATTCCCCCCAATATTTCCCAATCCAAAGGCACTTCTTCATTCCTGTTGGGCCTTTTTCCAGCGGGGCAGCCATCCCTCCAAAGAGGGTTTGTAAAATGCTCTTGTGCGGCCTCTCCTAAGGACTGTGGGAAACCCAAGCAAATGTCTGCACATGTCTTGGACTGACCACAGCTCCCCTCAGTACACCCAGAGGGCCCCACCCGCAGGAGCCTCTGGTCAAGAAGGGCTCTCAGGTAGCAGCAAGTGATGAGGAAGGGGCCTCTGGCTGTGGCCGGAGCAGAGGAGTGGGAAAGAGACAAGCAGTCTGACTTGGCCTAAGGTGGCCTTCTTATAGATTGGCATCCTTTCCCCCTTTGTAAAGGATCTTGGGTCGTGATACAGCGGAACGCATGGCAAGTGATGACAGGTTTTTCTCTGCCCCAGCTCCCAAATGTGCTGGGACTTGGGGTGGGCTGGGTGATCATAGTTCTGTAGGTGTTCTCTAGGACAGTAGAGGTTTGCTCTCTTCCCAAACAACAGCTTTCCCTGACTCTTTGAAGGAAATGGACACCTCTCGGGGGTCACACGGGTGGGTCTCCAGGCATGCCAAGCCCCTCCTCTTCACAGAATTGTAAACCCCCTGCAATGCAGGAATCTCAACTCAAGCATCTGCGATGGAGCAATCCATCTTCCTGCTGCTGCAGTTTTAGACCTGAGCCCCTCTGCCCCCCCCTCCTGGTGCCTGCACTACCCCTACTACCCCCAGCATGTGGCTGACCCTTTCCCCCTCTCTACTTCTTCCCCTCCCCCAGATGCTCGAGCCAGAGGCTGCAGCGCCAGGGGCCTTGCCCTCCACAAGGGAGGACAGAACAAGTCCCACGGCCCACGCCATGAGGGAGGACTCGGTGGAGGAGACAATGGCAGTGGCCCAGGACCCCCCAACAACAGGATCCGGGGAGAAGGGGCCCCCCAGCCCTGGGAAGCACAAGGAGGAGGAGGAAGGGACCAAAGAGACCCATCTCAGCCCCACAGCCTTCGCCATCCCCAAGCTGCGGCTGGAGGACACAGCAGCCATTGCCACATTTGATCTTGATGGCCCAGCAGACTTTGGGGAGGAGGAGGAGGAAGAAGAAGAAGAAGAGGAGGAGGAGGAAGAAGACGAGGAGGAAGACGAGGAGGAAGAAGAGGACGAGGACAGCCATGAGGCCTACCTGAGCAGAGGGGAGGTGAAGCGCTGCAGCATGTTTGAAGCCTCGGCCGGCGAGCCACCAGCCTGCAGCCTGAGTGCCCAGAACTCACTACGGCGGCGCACCCACAGCGAGGGGAGCCTCCTGCAGGATCCGTGGAGCGGGCACTGCTTCACCTCCGACACCAGCCTCAACTACGCCGAGGCCCAGGGCCCAGGCACCAGCTGGACACTGCCATCCCCCCAGACACTCAAGAAGGAGCTGTCCAGGAACGGGGGCTCCATCCACCAGCTCACCCTGCTCTTCGTCGGGAACCGGAAGGTAGGGCGCACAGAGGGATTGTCTGCGGGGAATCTGGGGGACAGTGGAGGTGCTTGGCATAGGGGCAGAAGGCGTTTTCCTCAAGAAAGGCAGGCAGTGGGTTCTGGGGTAGTCTCGCAGCCCCCAGCCGCTGCCTATACCGGGTAGGGGCAATTCTGGCTCCTGCTAGTTGCCTCAGGCAGGGGGTCGCCTTCTTCATTGCTGTCCTTTCATGGCTCATTTGCCGAAAGAAAGCTAACCAAGTGAGAGTTCAGCATTCTGATAACCTATTATCTTTTTTAAATGTTTCTAATCCTTAAGACAGAGAAGAAAGGCTTGTTTCTGCCCTCCAGAAGCAATTCCTTTCCCAGGGAAAGCCAATAGCTGGCACATTTGGGTTCAGTTCTTGTGCTGCTCAGACCTAAAGAGCCCTGAGGTCACATGCAGCTTCCAGCCAAGACAGCCTTCTCTGCAGCCATCTCCAAGCGCCAGGAGCACCCATAAGCCTGGTGCGCAGTCTGGGAGTCATTCTGGACTCACAGCTGTCCCTGGAGGCACAGGTCAATTCTGCGCCCAGGGCGGCTGTCTACCAGTTCCATCTGCTATGACTGGCTGAGACCCTACCTGCCTGCGCACTGTCTCACCAGAGTGGTGCATGCTCTGGTTATCTCCCTCTTGGACTACTGCAATGTGCTCTATGTGGTGCTACCTTTGAAGGTGACTCAGAAACTACAACTAATAACAGAATGCGGCAGGTAGACTGGCAACTGGAACCTGTCATCGGGACCATGTGAGACTAGTCCTGAAAGACCTACATTGGCTCTCAGTATGTTTCCGAGCGCAATTCAAAGTGTTGGTGCTGCCCTTTGATGCCCTAAATGGCCTTGGCCCAGCATACCTGAAGGAGCGTCTCCACCCCCATTGTTCAGCCTGGACACTGAGGTCCAGCTCCGAGGGCCTTCTGCTGGTTCCCTCATAGCGAGAAGTGAAGTTACAGGGAACCAAGCAGAGAACCTTCTCAGTAGTGGTGGGGCACCAGATGTCCTTTGGCTTTTTGTTGCGCCCATAACCCTAGAGAGGTCAAACTGAGCAATGCTCTACTTCTGCCCAGGATGCCGGTGGGCAGGGAAGCTATGTGCTGCTGCTGCTGTGAGGTTCTTCTGCGCTTTGTCCATTATTGCTGCTGCTGTTTTGTGATTGGACCACCTGCTGCAGCTCAGCCTCCTTGGAGCCCTCAGCCAGGAACTGGTCTGTATCTAACCTGATTAGCTGCAGGAAGCCTGGCTTGATGACAGCTGCAGGGCTGAGGCTGCCTAGTCCTGAATTCCTGGTGGGGGCTCTTATCATTTGCTTGCCCAAGATGCATGCGTGTGAGCACATGCTTCACCCCTGGGTGACCCTCCTAAGAGGCGGCTAGAAGCTGACTTCTGCTCTCCGTCGGAGACAGGAGGCTTGACAGCACATACAAGAGGAGAAATGCAAACAAGTCCTTAGAAAAGTATTTCTTTGGAGATAATTTTCTTCTCTCCCTCTTCCTCCCTCCCCCCCTTAAAAAGCGGCTTCTTCGCCAAATAGGATTTTCTCTGCCGTTCTATTAATTTTTCATTTGGGTGGGCAACATTTTCCTCACACTGTGCACTGCAGCAGCAACTCCACCTGGGACATGGGAGGGAAAGGTGAACTGGCCAGGAGGCCGCTTTCTTTCAGCCTTTTGCACAAACTGTTGGTTGGGAATGTGGCAGTGGGGTGCGTTGCTGGAATGGCTTGACAACCACCAGCACCATCACCCTCCTTTTGCTTACAGAATGTTTGTTTACATTCCAAGGCATCATGGTGGACAAAAAGGAACAGCCATTTTCCAGTCTGTTTCATAAGGATGCTGTTTGCAGCTTTTGACCCCGCTTTCAAAACCTCAGAATGCTTTATGTGATCTTTCTCTATCATCCTCACAGACAACTCACCACATTCTCCCTTTTACAGATAGAGAGGCTGAGGGTGAGAGTGCGGCTTACCAAAAGCCAGCAAATCCACGATTAGAACTAGGATGTAAAGCAAAGTTTCCTAGATTAGACCCATCTCGACCAAAGGTCCCCTGAGCTCCAGTTGCTGGTGGGCACTCAGGGTGAGAGGACAACGGCCCTCACATCTGGTTGGCTAGTGGGTGAAGCAGGGAATCTGGAGAAGATCTAACCCCACTCCCCACCCTCCGTTTCACCCCCCTGAAAGATCCAGTCGCAAGCACTGTGAGCAATTGTTAGCTCAGTGGAACTCCCACATTGAAAGGCAGTCTGCCTCTGGATGCCATTGGCTAGGAAGCAGCAGCAGGGGCAGGGCCTTTGCTCAAGGGTAGACCATCTGCCAAGCATGCAGAAGGTCCCAGGTTCAATCCTCATTGGCATCTCCAGGCAAAGCTGGAAGAGCCGTTGCTGCCAGTCAGTGTAGACAATATTGAGCAAGATGGACCAATGGCCTGGCTCACTATAAGCCGCTCCCTATTTCATTGATTTTTCTGTTGTCATGATGCCTTGCTTGGCTGGGGACTTCCTGGAGGCCTTGGCCAGGTGGCAGGGGGTGGAGGGAGGAGGTTTCTCCAGAGGGATGCAGAGGTCATGAAGGCAGATCTGCTCTCAGCTGCTTAGACTGCAGGCAAGGGGGTCTTATGGTGACCCTTCTCTGCTCCTTGACCTCCAGCCGGGAAGAGGCAGTTGCAAAACTCCTGGTCTTCAGCAGGGGTGGAGCAAGGGTGTAGACCACACTGGGTGTCATCCTGAGGGGGGGGGTGACATTCTGCACGCCCCCCCCGCCCACGACTCCCAAGGCTACAGCGAGCAGCGGCTGCAATGGCAAAGCAGTAGGCTTGGGACTCGCTGGGGGGGGGGGGTGACAATTTTTTTTTCACACCGGGTACCACCTGACCTTGCTACACCTCTGGTCCTCAGCAGCAGCTCCTGCCCACCTGGTTACCAACCCCCCCCCCCTTCCTCCTTACCGTAGATTCCGGTGTATAAGACGACCTTTTAGCCCCGGAAAATCCTCTAAAAAGTCGTCTTATACGCCAGGTATGGGTTCGCTGGGCAGCGGCAGTGGGCGGCGGGTTTTGCGCCGGGAGGAAGCTGCCCAGCAATGCTAAGCCAGTTTCGCTGGGCAGCTTCCTCCCGGAGCGGAGCCCGCCGCCCACTGCCGCTGCCCAGCGAAGCTGCCGCATATAAGACTGGGCATATAAGCCGGCCCCCCAAATTTGAGGGGTTGACTTATACGCCCAGTTGCCTAATATGCTGGAATCTACGGTAATTCTCAAGCCAAGAGTTTCCCATACTGCCAGGCTGGGCTCATGGTGTGTCTTGGCTGCCTCCTGGTGGTCATTTCCAGGATGGCTTTGGGCATTCCAGATCAGCCCTTCCTTGCAGGGAGAGACCAGAAGGGGCTCATCTACACAGGGAGGAAGCTCAGTGTGGATTAGAAGCTGCTTCTGCCTCAGTTTTCTGAGGGGTGGGGGTGGGGTTCTCCACACCAGGTCCTCATCATCCATCTGTCAGCCTGAATGTTTTCCCATCAAGATTTGGTTTTCCCAGCTGAGGGATAATCCAGTATGGGAATTAAAACCAATATAAAATTGAATGTTGCCTTGGGGGGGGGGTTTACATGGGTAGTACCACCTATCCCCAGCCTCCTATTTTGTTTCTGTCATGTTTATGGGTTGTTGGTTTTTTGTTTTTTTTTCAATTTCAAAGCACTTTCCCCCCAAAAACCAATTCTTTCTGTGTGTGACCGAGCAAGAGCAGCGCAGGCTTGGAGGGAGTGTGTGTGTGTGTGTGTGTGTTTGTGTTTGTGTTTGTGTTAGAGATGAGCCATTTTCCCGGCAATTATTGGACAGCTTACATCGAAGCGACCAATTTTCAATTACTCAGTCTGCAAGATCCTGACACAAAGCAGGGCCTCCCATTCCCTCTGTCTGTCTGTCTGTCTGCCTGCCTGCCTGCCTGCCTGCCTGAGAAAGGGCTCAGAAGTGCCTCTTGCAGCCTGACTGTTCCTTGCCCTCTTTGTAAGTTGCTCCTCAGCAGGCTGCCAATGGGGCTGTGGGCAATGCACACACACACACACACACAGAGAGACACACACACACACACACACAGAGAGAGAGAGAGAGAGAGAGAGAGAGAGAGGCATATATTTCATTTTTTCACCTGCTCATTTGTGCAAACCTGGTAGATTGAAAAAGCTATGTTTCAGACATAAAAAGGGACTGCTTTGCCCACTGTGGAATATGCATTAAATGCTGGCTTTGCTGGAAGTTTGTTTTGCAATTCCACATCCTTTTTTTCCCCTTTTCCTTTTAAGGTGCAAGTGTGCAGGCAACCAAATACCTGCCTGCACGTCACAGCCTCCCAAGGCAGACTGTTCCACTGTCAAATGGCTCTTACTATCAGAAAGCTGTTCCTCATGTTTAGTCGGACTCTCCTTTCGTGTAAATAGAGCCCATTGTATTGGATCCTACCCACCAGAGCAGCAGAAAGCAAACTTGCTCCATTGTTTTCTTTGTCCCTTCTCCCTCAGCTGGTTTACATAAATGGCCGGAATTCTCTCTCTTTCTCTCTCTGTGTGTGTGTAAACTGCACAATTCTGAAACTGACTAGATAAAAAGAAGGACCCGGCCGCATTTCAAGCTACTAATATGTCTACAGCCACTGCTAAGTCATTCTTCTCAGTTTGGATTGAAACTGGGTCGTGTGTGGGCTGGGGAACAACACATAGGCGCGCAGGGTAGATAATGGACTGCAGTTTGCACGCAGCTTCCCAAAGCAGAGCAAATGGGAGTGTGCACAGCACACAGCCTGGCTGGAAGCCCCCCTCCCCTGTGCTGGTGAGGGCTTGCCCCCTTTCTGTGGGGCAGTAGCAAAAGGAAGATGGGCCCCCAAGTGCTCAGCTTCTCCCGCCTGCCTTTCTGCCTCTGCGTGGAAGCAGAGTCTCTCCCTTTCTCCCCTTCCAACAATGGGAGGAAATGTCTTTGGGGCAGGCTGCCTCTTGGAGTGTCTCTGCCAGGGAGGGAGACGGCCAGGCCAATAATCTCCGGAAGCCTCACCTAGCAGGGGAAGGAAGCTGCGGGACCCTCAGGCTCCTGGGCTGGGGAGCCCATTCCCACGGGTGAGCGGAAAGCGAAGGGAGGGGGAAGGGAGGCAAGTGACCAAGAGAGAGAAATTCCTCAGCAAATTCTCCTCCTGAGCTGAGCGTGCAAAAAGGGAGGATTTATATTCTTCCCAGGTTACAACCCAGTGTTGGATACAACGGGGCTTGCTTCTGAGATGAACACCTACCCAGCCAGATGGGCGGGGTATAAATAATAAATGAAAAAAATAATAATACAGAATTGGGTTGCCTCCTATTTCAGTATGTTCAATGAATGGTGATTTTGGTTACTGCTACTTATTGGAGCTGAAAAGTGTTGATTTGGGGGCAAATGTTTAATTCATCCAGAAAAGCCACTGTTTCTATTGCGTTTTGTACATTTTGTACATTGTCACAACTTCTGCCGCAGCCATAAAACGGGGAGGAGGGGTGTTGCAGGAAATTATTGCAGAACAGCAGGAGCATAAATGCAACAGAACACCCTATTTAAAAATGGTGCTCTTTCTAAGTGAGCAGTTAGTAAGAATTCCATTCCCTTTGAGTAAAAGGAATCAGAGACTTGCTGTGCTTTATAAACCGGAGAGAAATTAAGGGAGAAGACCATTTCAAAGAAAAGCTTGCAGTGATTTGGTTCTTGTGTTGTGTTTATAGTTAGAGAAGCAGGAAGAGGAGGAACAGAGCAGGGAGCAGGGATACCCCATGGCAAAGGGTTCAGGGCTCAGCCCTTGGTCTTTGGAGGTGGCAGAAGGATTCCAGGGTGGCTCCCCTCAGCTGCAGCCTGCCTTCAAGGGGCGTCTCACTCCTCAGGGGCTTCTGCTTACCCCCACCCTGTCCCATCTCATCCCTGTGCTTCTCTCCCCTGCAGCAGCAGCAGCAGCAGCAACATGGGCACCTGCTGGACCCCGACTGGGCCCTTGACCGTCGAGGGGCCTGCAAGAAGACAAACAGGAACCTGTAAGTCGAGGGAGGGGAGGGAACCCATCTCGGGAGGGGGCTGAAGCCAGACCCAGAGTCCCTGCCTGGAGTTGGGGAGGCCCCACACCAGGCGGGTAAAGCCCTCATGTGCCACTTGAAACTGACGCACACCCCTGTGTGAAGATTCCTGGGAGCTGTAGTTTGATAAGGGGGCCAAGAGCTGTTAGGAGAACCTTAGCACACTACAATTCCCAGGGGGTGTTAATAAGAATGCTTTCAATACATGATATGGCTGTGACCCTGGAAACCCAGATCCCAAGCTGTGGTGGGCTCCTTTGAGTGGACTCTCTAGTTATTGGGGAGTGAGGTGCTAACGGTTATTTCTTTTACTGTTCCTTTCCCTGGAGCTGGGGTGGGGTGGGGTCACTTTCTGCACGCTCAAGGTATCCTCCGATTATTCCTCACATGTTCCAGGGCCAATTGCATGTTCATGGGTGGGGCTCGCTCGCTCGCTCCTGAAGGAAAAGTCCTCTGCTCGTGCTCAGAAGCCCCTTGCGTGGGGGCTGCTTCTGCCAGCCGCAGCAGCCACAGAGGAGGTGGTTTGCAGGCCACCCACACCAGTCCCCACGCCTGCTTCATGTAGCCTGGCACAGAATGAGACCCTGGGTGCTGGGCAGCCTGGGTGCAAAGTCTGAAGCAGGGTCAGCTGGCCTCCCCTGACCTCCACCCCTCTTGCCCGTTGCTGGACCAGGAGAATGTAAACCTAGGAAAGGAGTGGGTGGGTGTTGGTGCATTTACCACTTCTTTACTTTCTTAGAGAACGGGGTGTCCTCAGCAAATGCTAAAATGCCTCACAAAGAGCTGGGTCAGCATTTATGTCTCTGAACCACAGAGCTTCAGCCGGTAGACCCCCTCCATCCCCCACTCCTCTATGCATTTTGCCTGAAACCACACCTGGCCGTATTCAGCATCAGTGTCTACTCAGAGGAGACTCATTGAAACTGATGAACGTGACTCCCTCGGGCCCCTTCCTAATTCCAGCACGACCCTGTTGTGCCTCTTCTTTCCAAAGAAGCTGCTTCATGTCTGTCCCGAGAGGGCACATGCCACATGCTCAGAAGTACTCTGCCCCCTAAGCAGAAGCAAGAGCTCTGCTTAGCGCAAAGGCACTGCGCACTTTCCCCAAAGGGGAGAGATGGGCAAGGCAGACAGACAGCCTCTGTGTCCATGTGGGGATTTCCCCTCCTGGCCAGCCACATCCTCTTCATGCAATCCAAGAATGGTAGAGCTGGGAGGGTCTTAAGGGTCATCTAGTCCAACCCACTGCAATGCAGGAATCGTAACTGAAGCACCATCTTTGTTCCTGGGTGCTACTCTTGAGCAATCAGCACTGGGTTGCTGCTCATCCGTTGCAGCCATCTCTCATTTGTTTCATTTTTACGTGAGAGATAAAACGGACGAAGACGGCAACTGGGGTCTTCTATCCCAGAGAGGGGATCTGAACCCAGGACCGCTCGAAGCTCGCCATACACTCTGGCCCTGAAGAAGTGGGGCGGGGCATCTAAATCAGCCACTCCTCCTCCTCCTCTGCAGATACGGGCAAGGCGGTGGGCACGGGGAGGGCTTCAGGAGTCCCGCTGCGCATGCTCGAGCGTGGGGAAGCGTCGTTGCGAGGCGCTGCCGCGGGGTGTCGCTGTCGGCGCACTAGTGGAGACGCGGCGGAGGGCAGGATCCGGCGCCCCTTTCTGAGCCCGAGGGTCCGGGGAGGGCAAGGGCGGGGGGCTTCAGCTGCCTTCGAGGTCTCCCTCCGCGCATCCAGATGCATCCCTCTGCGCGGGGGGTCGCCGAATGGTACCTGGAGAGGTGAGGGAAGCAGCAGGAGACGCGGCTTCCTCGCGAATAGGAGGAGGGCATTCGGCTTTATTTTAAAAGGACCGGGAAATATTATTTTGAAACAGGGGCGTAAGACGCCCTTCTAAATCTGCACTCTGCATTTGCTCAGGAGCGCTCTCACCGATGCCCCACCTTGTTGGCTCGCTGACATTCCAGTCATTGGAAACGGAGTCGGGGGCGCAAATCCTCAGAGCTGGACTCTTGAAATCAGTTTTGGGGGTGAGACGAGCCCCCCGGCCCCACCTCTCGAAAAGGTCTAGGTCTGGAAAGGACGTGGGGAGATCAGCTAGCAATCAATGAAATGGGGGTTTCCCTTTCAATTAGAGCAAGGTGATTGGGGAGGTGCGGGTATGACGCTGAATCTGTACATCCGCTGCGTCTCAAGAGCGCCCCGTTTGACCCTTGCTTCTGAGGGTGGGCATTCATGCACGTGGAGGTAAATTCAGGTTGGACGGGAGGCCAAAAAGGGATGGTGCTTCTTGCGAGAAAGCTGCCCCGGGGAGGGTGGGCTACCCCTTGCCTTGCCCCCGCGAACCAATCCGGGCGAAGGGCGACCATCGCAGGCTGCCCACGAAATCCATTCGGAGTAGAGGAGGCGCGGCTCCGTCCTGGAGTCTGCGGGGAAAGGGCCCGTCCGCACTGCCCTCTCTGAGCTTCTCCAAGGCGCCTTTGACTCAGGGCTGTCCCTTGTCATGGGTGCTGGAAAGGGTGCCAAACTGCAGCTCCCACCAGGATCGCTCTGGGATGCGCACGAGGGATGCTTCGAGCGTGTAGTGTGGATCTGGCCCGTAAAGAAACGGGAGAGCAGGCTTTGGGAAGGCTCCGGGCTGCGGGGGGTCCCAGCCTCTCCGCTCCCCCCGTGAAGAGGGCGCCCGGACTTGGTACAAAGGTCGCCAAGGAAGCCGCCACCTTCCCCTGATTGACATTTCCCTGCCTCCCCTCTCCCCCCCCCGTTTAACCCTCGGCGCGCCAGGAGTTCTATAAATAGCCTCGCCCCGCCCCGGCCCGAAATAGGATCCCTGGGCGGCCCTGGCACGTGCAGCCGCTCCCCTTCCGAGGGGCTGGCGGGGCCGGCCGGCCGGCTGCAGACGCGGCTGTGCTCTGGCTGCGCTGCGGCTGCTGGCGTCCCCCGGAGCGCCCGGCCATGCCCTTCTCCCGCGAGGCGGCCCAGGCGGTGGAGCTCCAGGCGGAGATCCTGCGGGGCTCCCGGGGAAGAGGCGGCGTCACGCTCAGCCTGCAGCGGAGACACACCTTGAAGGAGTACGTGGGACAGAAGTGCGCGCCCTTTGTGCGTGCTCAGGGGCACTCTTGGCCCTGGCTGGGAAGCCTCTGAGCTTACGCGGAGGGCGGTGTGCTCGCTCGGAAGACGGGGGAGGCTTGGATTCCTTGTCGGGGTTTGCGGCGTTGTTCCTTTGCAGGGCTCCCGGACCCCTCCTCCCTGCCCTTGAGGACAAAGGAGAGGGGCCGGGCTGGGCTGGGAAACGACCCTCGATGGCGGGGCTTGTTCCTTTGATTCCCCGCAGCCTCGCTGACAGCCCCCGCCCCTTCTGCTTTGCATCTCCAGGGCCAAAGACATGAAGACCCGGCTGGGGATCTTCCGAAGGCGGAACGAGTCTCCTGGAGGCCCTCCAGCCTGCAAGGCGGACAAAGCCCTCAAGACCCTCAAGTAAGGAAGGGGGCTGCTAGGTGAGAATAGGCTTGAGGTGTCTCGGGGGTGGTCCCAGATCCGCAGAGGTGAAGCCCGGCTGGGACATGGTCTCTGAGTTTCTCTTCCCAGCGCAGAACTTCACCCACCAAAAGCAGAAGCTGCACTTGAGGTCCCAGATGGAGAAGGTTCCTGGAGCTTTTTCTCCTCTTCTGACCCAATCCTGCTCTTCCATTTGTAGCAGTCATATCCTGGGTGGATTTCCAGCATCTTAAGACTGGAGAGGGTCTGAGAGGGAAGTGACGGGCATCTCTGCACACACAAGAGGATTGGCGCTTAAACACATTTTGAACAAATGCAAAAATCTCTATTTCCCAATTTTTCTTTGCGAGAAATCTTTTCTAAAGCGTGCGTAGGATTTTCAGACAATGCAGGTTTTGGCCTTGCTTTTTGAAATCCATTAATTGGTGGATTGGAAGGCTGCATCTTGAAAAATGAATGTTGGCTATTACAGTATAGTAAAATGAAGTTCAGCAAGATCTGTGTTTTGGGAATGGGGGGTGTTGTTTAGTAAGGCAGAATCAAAATGCAAGCTACTTTCATGTAGGTTAATCAAGCAGCCTTTGCCTTAAAATTTTAATTTACTCCAGTTGGGGGGGGGGCTTAATCCTCTGGGGGAAGGGGTTTCCATTTTTCCTGCCTTGCAGCTTCTCTTTCCTGCCAAGTGACTCCTCCCCTCATTTTCTCCTTCTCCTCAGGCCAACTCCTGAAGAAGCTCTCAAGTGGGGAGAGGCCCTGGAAAAACTGCTTCAGCATAAATGTAAGGCGGGAGGAATTTTGCCATTTCTAGCTTTTGAGAATCACTTAAGCTTTGGAGACACGGAACCCAAACTCCTGAAACATCTGTGACTCTCAGATATGTGCAAAATCTTGTTTTTAAGTGGGACCTGCAGTTCATCCCTCCCTTTCTCTCTGACTTTTTAAAAGCACTGTGGAGATAACAGCATCCAAGGCTTGGCAGGATGTGTGTGTGTGTGTGTGTGTGTGTAACTGTGAGGGCGATGTTCCTCCCCTACCCATTGGCTGCTTTCACCCCCAGATTGCTCTACCCACAGCTACCCGGCCAGTGGAATCCCACTGGTGTTGCCTGGCACAGAGGCAGAGCCCACTGGCTCATCTGACGCATGATCTCCTTCTCTTGGCTGGCAGTGATGCTCCCACAGTCTTGGCCAGAGAGAGGCTTTGGACAGTTTCTGCCCTCTGAGATTCTTTTCGAAACTGGGCATTTTGCAGTTTGTGGTGAACCTTTCTCTGTGCCATCCTTGGATTGTGGATCTGCTGTTTGGTGTTAAGAAATGGTTGCACCTACAGAACTCTCACGTTTTACCCTTCTGGTGCCTGAAATGTATTGCGGGGGGGGGGGGGGAGGCAGGCCTGGTTTAGCCTGCTGTGCCACCTCAGAAGAGGCTTGCTGGTTTAGACCCAAGGTCCATTGAGTTCAGTAATTCGTGTGCCAGCCAGGTGCCTTTGGCCCTTGCCTTCATCCCCTGCGTGTCTGGTCTTTAGAGGCAAACCACTTCTGGCTATGCATCCCAAGAGTTGCCCTTCCCTATTTCCTTAAGAGCAGGCATGCCCAAACTCAGCCCTCCAGATGTTTTGGGACTACAGCTCCCATCATCCCTAGCTAACAGGACCAGTGGTCAGAGATGATGGGAATTGTAGTCCCAAAACATCTGGAGGACCGAGTTTGGGGATGCCTGCTTAAGAGGAAGGGGCCAGAAGGGGAAGGCTGCTGGCTCCTCCCCCCCTCCCCCGGCCCTCAAGGCTGCTTTCTCCCTCTCCAGATGGTCTGGCCGCCTTCCGTGCCTTCCTGCGCACCGAGTTCAGTGAGGAGAACCTGGAGTTCTGGCAGGCATGTGAGGACTACAAGAAGATCAAGTCCCAGTCCAAGATGGTGTCCAAAGCTAAGAAGATCTATGCGGAATACATTGCAACCCAGTCCTGCAAAGAAGTGAGTGGGTGGCCGAGTGGTTAGCTGGCTTCCGTTGCCCGGGGGGTGGGGGGTTGGCAGTCCAAGGCCTGTTGGTATTGGCTGTGCCAAGGTGCAACGCAGACCAAGAGGCTCTGCCAAGGTCTGGGGTGAAATGGACACACGGAGGAAGGATTTTGAAACTCAGCCTTGAGATTTTGCAGCCCAATGCTTATCTTGCGTCCGGCTGATGAACAGGCTTAAGACAACGCCAAAGTACTAGGCTACCTGGCCTAAGGTACATGGACATGTGTTTAACTGAAACCTGTATATGGGCAATGTTTACAGCTGGAGGGGAGCAACTCAGGGCTAGGTTTGTGCAAGGAAACGGCCTAGAAACTCTCTCCTCCCCAAAAACTTGCTGTCACCTCTGAGGGGCCTGTGAAGACGCTTAGAGAAACAGCTCTGAGGTGAGCAGGGCAAAGCCCAGTTGTTACAGCCCAGTCTGGTAAAATTCTCTGTCCTGGCTGCTCTGCAAAGAGTTTGGGAACTTTCCCGGGGATTGTGTTGGAGAGCCTGGGCATGTTCTTCCCGCCGGCCCAGAGTTTCCATTTGGAGAAGGGAATGGCTTCTGTTTAAGTCCATGGATCAGGTAATGACTCCTAGGAGAAGGTCTGCTGGCAGAGGGGGAGACGATCTAGTACAGGGGCCAGCAAGGTTTTTCTTGCCTGAGCCGCATCAGTCCCACGGAGATCCCTCTATGGGCTGGATCACACGCACGCCTGCTATTTTCAGCATCTGCGCACGTGCAGACGTGATTTTTGGCACCACAGAAGCAAGTCCCTGTGCCACGCTGGTTTAGCGCAGCGCGTGAGCGGGCGGCTCGGTTCAGGGGAGGTTCCGGGGCCCGTCAAGTGACCTCTGTGAGCTGCTTTTGGCCCATGGGCCTTAGGTTGCTGACCCTTGATCTAGTAGCTGGCAAGGGGCATTAGTGCCTTTTGCCCACTGCAGGTTCAGAACTGGGATTTGTAGCTTTCAGGAACAGGCAGCATTGGGAAGAGACTGTCTGCCATGGGCACTCTGGCCTCAGCTGCTCTGCTGTATTTTAAAAAGAAAACTCCAGCTCTTTTTGCAGCTGGAAAAGATCTGTAGGTGTATTGGCCATTGCTTCCCAGGGGGCTGTGCTGCCCCCTCTCTTGATCATTCTTCCATCCATCCAACCAACCAACCACCCTTAACATGATAGGAGCCTGCTGGATGAGGCCAAAGGGCACTCATCCTGTCCAGCATCTTTCTGTGGGAAACCCTTGAGCAGGATTTGAACGCGAGAGCCTTCTCCCCTCCTGTGGTTTCCAGCAACTGGTCTTCAGAAGAATTGCTGGACATGGAAGCAGAATATAGTCATCCTGGCCAGGAAGAACTGTGAGGGGGGGGAGAGCCTTTGTGTGCTGATCACAGCTGTTTCCACTCCCCCCCCCCCCCGTGATCAGCACAAAGTCTCTCTCCCCTCACAGTCCTTCCTCTAGAAACAGCTCCTTTTCTCTCTCCTGAATCTGCCCTCCTGTGCTATCGTACTTGAGCTGCAGTGGCTGAACGGGGACTTTCCTCCCTCCTGCTCTTGTAGGTCAACCTGGACTCCTACACCCGGGAGCACACCAAGGACAATATGCAGAGCATCTCCCGGAGCAGCTTTGACCTTGCCCAGAGGCGGATCTACGCCCTGATGGAGAAGGACCCCTACCCTCGCTTCCTGCGCTCAGAGTTGTATTTGGACCTCGTCAACCAGAAGAAGCCCAGCCCCCCGCTGTAGAGGCGGCCTGGCCGGCTTCTGAGGGGAGACTTGTTTCTGGGAGGTGTATGTTTACATGTGATCCGCTGCCTTTCTGGTCGGAGGCCTGCCTGGACAAAGAAGCCACCGCTTCCTTCTGGAAGAGCCGCTTCCCCCCACCCCTGGGGTCAGACAGCTCGGCCTCCTCATTCTCTTCCACCCCAGGAGCTTGCTTTGTCTCTCCGGTACGACGACGTCATGGTGACCAGGAGCTGGAGGCTGGGGGTCCCACCAGACCACTGTGAAGTTCAGAGCTGTCTTCCCTCCCCCTGCTGCGCCCGGGGGCTGTTGCAGAGGGGCCACTTTCTGAGCCTGGACCTGGATTTGGTGCCCATAAGGAGTGTGTGGGGTGGCAGACAAAGATGGCTCCTCCTTCCAAAGAGTTGCTAACAAAGGGACTTGGGCAGCACTTGGGGGAATTATCGCCCTTGGCATGTGAGCATCTTTGCTCTCGAAAAAGAACTCTTTCTTCCTCTTCTTCCTCTGTCTCGTCCTTCTCCCAAGGAATGCTCAAGCAGCCCCCAACTGCTTCCAGTTGTCATCTGTTCCCCTATTTATTGAAATCATCTAGCTGGATGCTCAACAGGTGGTGCGCATGACCACTGCTCAACTTCCTGTTGAGTTTTTTTTTGTTTTTTTACTTCAAGTGCAATATTATTATTATTACTGTTTTTGTTTATGTGCCTCTTCTCTCGCCCCCCCCCCTCAATCTCCCGGAACTTTGCAGTGGAGCGAATGTGCCTAAGTTCTGAGTGTGTCCAGCATCTCTGACAATGCTGATGACTGACGACATCTGCTGTGCCTGCAGGCAGCCGAGAGATCTGTAAGAAGAGGGCTGAGGGCAGACTGTGGCCTCTGCGGTCAACACACAGAGATGAAAGAGTGCTGTGTGAATGGGATGGTGAGTGTGCTGGTTGGGCCTCCAGAGGGGAGAGTGTGCCTGTATGTGTGTGCGTGAGGCCCCCGCTTGCTCATGCTTTGGTCCAGGAAGTCCAGGCTGCCTCCTCTCTGGAGGAATCTGGTGGATGGACGCTTGGCCAAGGACCTGGTTTACAACTCAAGCCCATCTCTGCAGGTAGCTGTTCATGTTGTGCTGTTGTTTTAAAACCCATCAACTTCTTTTTTTTTAATGTCATGGCTATTTAGGATAAATAAAGAGAGAATAAAAGTCCTTAGCTTCTTTTTTTCCTTCCTGATTCTCTGCTTTCCCAAGGAGGAGGCTTTCAGAGACCAATCTAGAATGGGCTTCTTAATTTAAAAATTGGTGTCTGCACTTTCCCTGAAAGGAGGGATGTGGTTGGGCTACTGGCTTTGGGGAAACGGCACCATTGTCTGCCTGCCTTCATCTCAGCTGTGCAGAAGGGCTCTTGGTAGCTGTCCGTCAATCTCACAGGGGAAATCTGCAGCAAAGGGTGTCCTGAGCAGAGCTCTCTTGAGGCTGCCAAGCAGCCCGCTAAGCCCTCGTGATGAGACTTTGCTCCATTCTCCCTGCGCCGGTCAGTCAAAGTTGACCCATGGGGTGTGGGGAGGGTTCTCCTTCGCAAGCACGTCCCTTGCAGGGAAGGCACTTGTACAGCAGCACCTGGCAGGATCAGGCCCTTCCCATCTACTGACATCTTCCAGTGAGGTTGGTGATGGATGGGGCATGGTTTGGGGGAAATGGTCTCACAGGCCAAACTGGACCCATGGCATGCCAAGAGTGGTCTGTGGGCCAGGGTTTCCCCACTCCTAAAGATGGAGGGAGTGGGGGGCTCTCTGGGACCTTTGTTCAGATGCATTTGAGCCCCTGCTTGGTGTCCTGAGATATTAGCTCTCTGGAGAATTGAGGAGTTCCACCTCACCTCCATTTGGGACAAGAAGGCTCGGCTGGGCTTCACTCTCAGACTTAGGCTCCGAGGGCCTTCAAGCTGAAGAGGGCAGCTGGACTTGAACTCGTATCTGCCTGGGGCAGTTTCTTCACCACTGAGCAACTGGCCCCTCTCTGGCTCTTTCTAAAAGAACAGCAAGAGCATCTTAGAGCTGTTCTCAGCCACTCACTTCGTTTGGACAAAGTGCAGGGAAAATTTCATTTCATTTTCCATTTCCTCCGACCGCATTTTTTTTTTTTTTTTTTAAGGCTGAGTTATTTTTAGGGATTGCTGTGAGCAACAGGCCCGCTAAGCAAATAAGAGCTTCACTTTTCTTTCCTTCTGCAAAATGTGCACAGTGGGTTTTGGCAGAAGGAAACCCGAGATGGGGCTCCGTCCTAAGAGGAACATTTTATGAGGCCCCTGAAGGATCTCCCTGGCCTTAATTACAGCAAAGTTAAAGCCACGCTAATTGCCAGCACTGTCTCAGCTTTTCCAGCTCCTGACGCTCAGAGCACTTAGTTCTCCCGCAGGGCCTGCGTCTGGGTAGAAAACAAAAAAGTGGCCAAGGATGATGCCACCTTTGGGTAACACGTTGGGGGGAATGCAAGCAGATCGGGTGAAAACTCCAGAATTGTAGTGCTAGCAAAGTGACTGGTGCATAATTTGTGTGGGCAGGAGAGGGGGGTTGGGTGGAAACCTGGGATTCTGATGGAAGCCAGGTAGCTGTCTTCAGTTGCATATCTAGTTGCATTTAATGCAAGTTCCCATTTCACAGATGAGTAGCTGAGGCCAGTTAGTGAGTTTCCACCTGAGGTGGTTCTCAGTGTCTCCCAGATTTCAAGTCCAACTTCTCTGTACACTCTCGGTCACGGCCTCTCTGGTCAACTCTAGGATAGCTGAAGCTCTCCATCACCACAGAAGGAAAGTACCTGAAGGTGAGTAAGCTACCTGGGAAGCCAAAGGAACTGATTTCTCACTGCCTCCCCCCCAGCCTCAGACAGGAGTAAAATAGTGGATGAAAGTGGGGGGGGAGACATACACACACACAAAATAGCTCTGTCTGTAAAACGGCTCAGGTGTGGAGCCACCGGGTCCTCATCACCCAAATGAGTCTGAACTTCTTCCCATCAAGATAGGGTTTTCCCAACTGAGGGATGACCCAGTAAGAGATGTAAGACCAATATAATGATGTAATGTGTTTTTACTATTTTTTGTTGGAAGCCACCCAGAGTAGCTGGAGCAACCCTGTCAGATTATTATTATCATTAACTTGAATGTTGTCTGGGGGAATGGGGCTTTTTACATGGGTGGCACTACCTATCCCTGCCCCCTATTTTTATTTTATTATTAAAGTCCCCCCCCCTCCCCAAAAAAAAAAACCTGCTGTAACATACAACAAAAGCAATTGATTTCTGTGCAGGAGCAGCACAGGCTTGGAGGAGGGTGTAGAGATGAGCCATTTTCCTGGCAATTATTGGACAGGTTACATAGAAGTGACCAATTTTCAGTTACCCAGTCTGCAAGATCCTGACACAGAGCAGGTCCTCCCATTCCCTCTGTCTGTCTGTCTGTCTGTCTGTGTGTCTGCCTGTCTGAGAAAGGGCTCAGAGGTGCCTCCTCCAGCCTGGCTGTTCCTTGCCCTCTTTGTAAGTTGCTCCTCAGCAGGCTGCCAATGGGGCTGTGGGCAATGTACACACACACACACAGGCATATATTTCATTTTTTCACCTGCTCTTTTTTGCAAATCTGGTAGACTG
This sequence comes from Podarcis tiliguerta, assembly GCF_965153285.1. Taxonomy (NCBI): domain Eukaryota; kingdom Metazoa; phylum Chordata; class Lepidosauria; order Squamata; family Lacertidae; genus Podarcis; species Podarcis tiliguerta. The sequence goes on along the minus strand of NC_139534.1, from coordinate 133,597,519 downwards.
AAAAAGCTATTCTGTGTTATGCGAATTCTAATATGTCAAAAATGAATGTTCGTAAGAGCACAAGCTGAACTCACACATGTAAGTACACAAGCCACATGTCTCCAACAGTACAGGAGAGCAATCCTGAAGCCATTTCCAGCTGTGCATTTCTGAATATTGCAACCTGAAAGCAAGGCAATGTCGTTCCCCTCCAGAGAAGCAAGAAGCATGAGTGCCACCTGCAGCTCTTCTTGGGAAGCGCATCTCGCAGTCCAGCAGGAGACGCAGTGAACTCAGTTTAATATACACTGAAATAAAGTTTCTCTATATGCAGAGGATATTTCCTAATTTTTGAAGGGTGATAGACTGTGGAATATGTGTCTATGTCTGCCCCTTAACATTCGTGCAACAAATGCAGTAAGGGCCCGTAGCTGGAAACTGCATGTGGGGAGGGTGTGGCGGCTGCGCTCTGGTCACACTTGTGGGTTCCTTGTCTGTGGGGCACTCCGCTGGTGGCCCCTGGAGAACAGCGGTGGGCTGGGCTGGATGAACCCCTCAGGGCATCATGATAATGATGATTTCTGACTTTCTCATGGGACACACGTGGCTTAGAACATGCAAATATCTTTGCCCCCTTCAGCCAATGTTTTTAGCTTTTTTTATTTTAGCTATAAGCCGCCTTGAGACCCCGTTGGCGGGGGAAGATGGGATGGAAATACAATACTGTAAACAAGATATAGCTTAGAGGCCAACTCTCTTGGGAGCCCCCAAAAAATTTAAAGGAAAAAAACCTGGATGTACATATCCAAAATATAAGACACAAAACAAGTAAAATAAAACCTACATAAAGTGGCAAATGGCTTGAGATACCTACTAGGTCCTGAATGGGGTAACTGTGCCCCTGAAGGACCAGGTGTGCAGCCTGGACTCACAGCTGTCCATGGAGGTGCAGGTCAATTCTATGTCCAGGGCAGATGTCTACCAGCTCCATCTGGTACGCAGGAGGAAACCCTCCCTGCCCGTGGACTGTCTTGCCAGAGTGGTGCATGCTCTGATTATCTCCCGCTTGGACTATTGCATTACGCTCTTTGAAGGTGACCCGGAAACTACAACTAATCCAGAATGCGGCACCTAGACTGGTGACTGGGAGCGGCCACCGAGACCACATAACACCGGTCCTGAAAGATCTTCATTGGCTCCCAGTACATTTCTGAGCACAATTCAAAGTATTGGTGCTGACCTTGAAAGCCCTAAACGGCCTCGGTCCAGTATATCTGAAGGAGCGTCTCCACCCCCATGGTTCAGCCCGGACACTGAGGTCCAGCACTGAGGGCCTTCTGGCGGTTCCCTCACTACGGAAGCCAAGTTACAGGGATCCAGGCAGAGGGCCTTCTCGGTGGTGGCGCCCACCCTGTGGAACGCCCTCCCTTCAGATGTCAAAGAGAAAAGCAACTACCTGACATTTAGAAGACATCTGAAGGCAGCCCTGTTCAGGGAAGTTTTTAATGTGTGACATTTTAATCTATTTTTAATCTTTGTAGGAGGCCGCCCAGAGTGGCTGGGGAGGCCCAGCCAGATGGGCGGGGTACAAATAATAATAATAATAATAATTTATTATTATACATAAATTACCATATAGCATATATTCAGCACCAAAAACAGCTGGACATATAAAGGACCCCCATTGTCTTCAGGAGCTGAGGGCCTCATCCAACCTAAATCCGACCCCGATAAACAGGAACCATAAATACCTCTGCATTTTATCGGGCTCTTTCGGGGGAGCCCCGCCCTGCCTTGGGAAGAGAGCAGAGCCTGGCGGCGGGAGAAACACTCTGCACCAGCTCAGAGGCCCGCTCCTCAGAAGGAGGCGGGGCAGCGAAGCCACGCGGGAAAACGACGCCCCCGAGCCCCGCCCCTCGGCCTCTCCGGCGCCTGCGCGACCCCGCCTCCTCCCCCCTCTCGCGCCTGCGCCGCTCCTTTCCCGCCGACGGGGCCGCAGCGCAGCTCGGCGCCTGCGCAGTGCGGCCTTCCCAGCCAGTCCCTCAGCCGGGCGGCCTAGAAGAGGCGGAGGAGGCGGCGGCGAGCGGGCGGGCGGCCGGGCCCATGGCAGAGAGCGCGCTGGGCCAGGTGGGAAAGGCCGCGGAGGGGAAGCGGAGGGTCTCCCGAGGGGGAGGCGCCGCCTGCCTTCCCGTTCCCGCCTCGCGCCGCGGGGGGAGGGGCGCCAATGCTCCCTCAGGAAATATGGGGGGGGGGAGAGGCAGGTGAGCCCCGCCCCTTGGACCACGTGACGCGCCTGCCTGGGGGGGGGGAGAGGCGGACGCCCCCTGAGGGATTTCCAGGGGGGTCCGGAGGAGAGACCAGGGGACCTGGAACCAGGCCTGGGGGGCCTTTACGGCCTTCCTCCTCCTCCTGGTGGCCGAAACGGACCCCCCCCCCAAAAAAAATCCCATTTAAACACCCCCATCAACCTTGCGAGGCGGGATAGGCTCGGCGACTGTCGCCCCCCCCCCCCGCCACCCGAGCCGGGATTCGAACCCAGATCCTGCCCATCGGGCCCTCCCTGCCTCTTATCCCCCTGGGCGAGGCGCCTCGGGCGGCGGGGTTGGAGGCGAAGGAGGGGGGGGGAGAAGTTGGAAACAAGTCTCCAGAGACCACGCTGGGCCGATCAGCTGATTTCCATGTCGTGTAGTAGTAGGTTCCGCGCGTCTCTCTCCCAATCTATGCCAAGGGCTTTCTGGGAGGGAAAGTTCAGTTTGCGTTGAAAAGGTAGAGAATCATTTGATTCTAGCTTCTTTTTGTTTCGCATGTATTTAGTAAACTTTGGAGCAGTCTAAGTCTTCTGCGTTTGAACTTGGCACGTTTTCATCGTTACTGTTGTACTCAACGAAATAGAAAATACAGTGGTACCTCGGGTTACAGACGCTTCAGGTTACAGGTGCTTCAGGTTACAGACCCCACTAACTCAGAAATAGTACCTCGGGTTAAGAACTTTGCTTCAGGATGAGAACAGAAATTGGGCTCCAGTGGCGTGGCAGCAGCAGGAGGCCCCATTAGCTAAAGTGGTGCTTCAGGTTAAGAACAGACCTCCGGAACGAATTCAGTACTTAACCCGAGGTACCACTGTAGAACATAGAAAAATAAAGTGCTGGAAAATGTTCTGCCCCGCATTGCAAGTTTTAATCGATTACTGAAATCCCAAGATGTCTTGGTAGCTGGATATTTTGATAGTCTTTCTCCTGCTTTGGAATAAGCCACATGGGCGTGTGTGAAGATTCACCTCCTTAATTGTTTTTGGGGAAGGCATGTGAGGCTTTGCTTATTTCAATAAGACTTTCTGGTCATTGGCAGCAGTTAGTGCTGTTTATTTAGGGCTGAGGCTTATTGCTGCTATTCTTTGTTTTTTATAGGTGGGTTTAAGTGTGTGGACGTTTTATGCTCTTTGTTTTGAGAGTCGTATTGGACATTTTTAATTTTACATACTCTCACCCTAAGGGCCTAAGGTGTGTCACACCATTACACTAAAATACAACATTAAAAACAAATTACAATTACAAAAGTAGGGTGGGTCCTAAAAACAGAGTAAGCCCGCAATTTACAAGGGGTTACATTCTGGGAAGTGTGCCTAAAGCTAAAATCAGGTTGGGTGCAATGTCAGGTGGGGTTGCCAGAGCTTTTTTCCCCCTGGACACCCACCCCCTTTCTACCCAGTTTTTCAGTTTTAATGATTATTTTGCTAAATGCATAAAGCTGAATGTGCACAGGTTAAATGTGCAAAAGTTGTGTGCTAGAACAGGCACAAGTGTGCAAATGCAGTCCTGGCCACTGCAGAAAGCTGGGCCTGCCGACTTAGGGCTGCATCTAAGAGCACACCCAAATTTGTGTTGTGGTTGAAACTTTAATTTTCTTCATCACTGTCCAATCCCTGGAAAAAAACTGTAATTATATAATTGCTTTTCCTTTTATTCTAAAAGTATTAATTACTTAAGCTATATTTCTCATGTAGAGATGCTGGGAACTGATTTTTACTGTCTCGATTATAGAAGTGTTGTGATTGATGATCATCATCAGCCTTGATTACAGGTTGTTAATTGTTACCGTCTTGCTCATAAAGCAGTACGGAGAATACCCACATCAAGGCCTGACGCTCATTTCTCCTAGCTTGATTAAATTATGTGGGCAAGGCCTTTGGTCTTCCAAAGTTTGGGATTATCACAGAGGTGGTGACGCATGACTCTCAGGGATGGGATGGGGTTTTTGCAACTAGTCTAATTGCACGCTGGGGAAGCCACTTTGCCAAGGTAGGCGCCCCGTTTTGCTTTAAAAGCCATTGTGGTTTTGAAGATTTGGGGTTTAGATGGTTGCAGCTTGTTTGACTGTGCAGGGAACAGGGAGGGCCTCTCTGCCTCTTTGGCATTCCAGTGCGCAGCTCTTGGAACCCTTTTCTGAGGTGAGAGTCCTGAGAGCATCTGGGCTGCCTTGCAAAGGAAGTGTGGGAGATGGGCTGGCTAGAAGCATTTGTGCCTGTTGTTACTTACTTGTGTTCAGGGGGTGGTGGGAGCTCACTCTTTTTGGCTGGCCTTCCAGAGCAGGGAATGTGATTGTTGTGTGCTTTGAAGGATTTATGGGGAAAGTAACAGCTGGGGCAAGCTGTTCCAGGGTGTGTGGATGTGGGCTTTGGTTTGCAGGAAATCCAGGAACTGTGAGCGGGAGGAAAGATGAGTCCCTAAGGGGCTAGTCAGAAACATCAGGAATAATTTTCTGGTAGTAAGAGCTGTTTGACAGTGGAATGGTCTCCCTTGGAAGGTGGTGGACTTGTTTCCGCAGAGGTTTGGACGGCCATCTGTCAGGGATGCTTTAGCTGAGATCCCTGCATTTCACAGGTTGGACAAGATGACCCTCATCTTCCAACTCTACAGTTCTATGAATCTATGATTCTATTTATCTTGTGGGGCTTGAGTTGGATTTTCCGGCTCCTCTACAGCTAGTGGTCTGAGTTTTGTTGTTAGTATTAATAGGATTATTTCAGAGTGTCTCAACCAGTTAATTGGAACATTACATTCAGAGAGGGCACTGAATTGCCATGCCGCTGTCATAGTTAGCACAGCAGAAAGGCTGCAAGTTTCCCAACAAAAGCGTTAACCTTCATTTGGAGGGCTGCCACTTATCTTTGATGGGTGTGTGTATAAAAGAAAGGCCATGTGGCTGATAAAGTCCCAGCTGTTGGAATGAAGGATAGTTAGGCTAGCCAAGAGCTCGGATGATAGTACAGTACTGTAACAGTATTTTATTATTAACAGCATTTAATAATACAGAAGACTTCCATATAGCTATCAGTGATTTTAGGTATTTCTTCAGGATATGAAACAATTCAAATAAATTTACTTTCTAGTAAGTTATGTAGGCTAAGGTTTGGGCTGCACTGGCATTTTCCAGGTTTGTTTATTTTACTGCTAAACTAGGAGAGCTGGGATTTAAGGTATGAGCACCAAACTTTTTTAGAGCTGCTTTGCTAAGAACTGCTGCTTTGTTTCTATCAGGATTGAGTGCACAGAGTTTGGTTAGTTCTCCTTGTCCTCGGATGCTTATATGTGTTTGCTTGCTTGTCAATCTCTTACTGCTCTCTGCCTCCCCCACCTGCCCTCACCTTCAGATTTATCTGAGAAGTGCAGGTACAGCAGGTGGTATTCAACCAAACGTTTTACTCCAAGAAGGCCCATTGAAATTAATGAACCTACCCTAGTCATGTTCCTTAATGTCAGTGGCTCTACACTGAGTAATATCACCCACTGTTTACAAATTTGGGACAGTTCTTAAATTAATTATCTTTAGCCAGTAATTTGGTTTGGGTCCTCAACTTCTGCCTTGGCTTTGGGCTTCCTTTCTTCTGATGCCAGAGGAGAGAGTCTGAAAACTGTTTGCTTCTCACTCAATACTTGACAAACCCATTGACTAGGAGAACCAAGGTGCAGAACTGTAAATCAGTTTTAACTCTGATATCTAGGATTGTATCCCAGTCCAGCCACTGATGCTCAGGGTGTTTTGGTGCAAGTCTCATTCATTCATTCACCCTTGGTTCTTCCACATTTTTATTCCCCTCTATCTGGGCTGGTGAAAATGTATAGTGTCATCTGCCCTTGTTTTGGGAATCTTATCCCCAGCAGATGATGATGACGATGATTTTCCACTTCAACAGGTTATTTTCTAACAGAACAAGAGGAGTGTCTTGTCGCTATGCAGAGTTCAGATCATAAGGACGACAACAGTAACTTGAAAAGCGAGAGCATGGGCAAGGACACTGATGCCAAGAGTGAGCAACCAGCTGACTTCAGCACGGAGATCATGAGTGTGACGGAGATGGAGCAGTCCCCTGACAACTCTCCCGGCGACAACACTCTGGAAGAAACTACCCAGGACAGTGAAATGGCAGACAATGAAGCTGCAAAGACCGGTGACCCTGAACCTTCATTCCCTCCCGAGTTTGAAAAATTCTGGAAGGTGGTTGAAACTAATCCACAAGATTTCACGGGCTGGGTCTATCTCCTGCAGTATGTAGAACAAGAGGTAAGCAAGTGGTTTGTCTTTTTCTCTCCGATGGCCTCTTTCAAATGGGCAGTGCTTCAGTACGTCAGCGCTGATTTTGATATTTCAAGCGTTGCCATAACCCCCAAAGTGTTCCTAGCATGCAATGAAATAAACAAGAATTTAAAGTACAGGATATATTAAAGCATCTGATACAAATAACTGGTCATCATCAGCTGGTTCAAAGGTCTTGCAACATTGTCAGGGAGATACTTGTGTTTTGGGGGTTTTCACAGCAGAGAGAGAAAGTTCAAATAATAGAGACAGTTCCTCTCCCAACAACTGGGAAGGGCTCTCTGCATGCCTAGGCTGCTCTAAAGTAGACATATTAGAAGACTATTTGCAGCAGATTGTAAATTCTTGGACAGCAGTTCTTAAACTTAGTTTTTCTTTGGATCGTTGAATAACAGTTTTGTTCTACAAATCTATATAATTCATATGGTCCAGCCCTTTGAAAAGAATAGTTCTGGTTCTTTAATGCAGGTAGCACTTGGGGTAAATCCTAAATTTGCTAAAGTACTTCTTGAAAGGTTTTGGTTTTTTTTAATCCCAAAGGCTAACTTTGTGAGAGGTACCCCTTTCATTTTGGTGGTTTTCACCTGTTGAAAGCTTTCATAAAAATGTAGGTTTCCCATTGCTGGCCAGGATTTTGAGCATGTTGTGGAAGAGCATTCCAGAGTTGAGGGGTAGTGATTGTGCATGCCTGTCATAGAATCATAGAGTTGGAGGAGACCACAAGGGCCATCGAGTCCAACCCCCTGCCAAGCAGGAAACACCATCAGAGCACTCCTGACATATGGTTGTCAAGCCTCTGCTTAAAGACCTCCAAAGAAGGAGACTCCACCACACTCCTTGGCAGCAAATTCCACTGTCAAACAGCTCTTACTGTCAGGAAGTTCTTCCTAATGTTTAGGTGGAATCTTCTTTCTTGTAGTTTGGATCCATTGCTCCGTGTCCGCTTCTCTGGAGCAGCAGAAAACAACCTTTCTCCCTCCTCTATGTGACATCCTTTTATATATTTCAACATGGCTATCATATCACCCCTTAACCTCCTCTTCTCCAGGCTAAACATGCCCAGCTCCCTTAGCCGTTCCTCATAAGGCATCGTTTCCAGGCCTTTGACCATTTTGGTTGCCCTCCTCTGGACACGTTCCAGTTTGTCAGTGTCCTTCTTGAACTGTGGTGCCCAGAACTGGACACAGTACTCCAGGTGAGGTCTGACCAGAGCAGAATACAGTGGCACTATTACTTCCCTTGATCTAGATGCTATACTCCTATTGATGCAGCCCAGAATTGCATTGGCTTTTTTAGCTGCCGCGTCACACTGTTGGCTCATGTCAAGTTTGTGGTCAACCAAGACTCCTAGATCCTTTTCACATGTACTGCTCTCAAGCCAGGTGTCACCCATCTTGTATTTGTGCCTCTCATTTTTTTTGCCCAAGTGCAATACTTTACATTTCTCCCTGTTAAAATTCATCTTGTTTGTTTTGGCCCAGTTCTCTAATCTGTCAAGGTTGTTTTGAAGTGTGATCCTGTCCTCTGGGGTGTTAGCCACCCCTCCCAGTTTGGTGTCATCTGCAAATTTGATCAGGATGCGCTTGAGTCCATCATCCAAGTCGTTGATAAAGATGTTGAATAAGACCGGGCCCAAGACAGAACCCTGTGGCACCCCACTAGTCACTCTTCTCCAGGATGAAGAGGAACCATTGATGAGCACCCTTTGGGTTCGGTCAGTCAGCCAGTTACAAATCCACTGAGTCTTCGTGCCGTTGTTCCACGGATTCTGCTCATTGATTAAATACTAGAAAGATTCTTGGTTATTTCTTTATAAGATGGTTGTGAAATCCAGAGGAGGTTGTGATTTCTAAGGTCTGCAGGACTTCTGCTTTTCCTTCAGCCTTTTCTTTTGTTGTGCATGGATGAAGAATGTCCAGGCAAGCAGCCCCTGTTGGTTGGCTCTTTTAAAAGAAGTGCTGTTGTTCTGGATTCGGGGAGGCCTCACTTTTGACAGAACCTCCTCCTGATAATGTGTGGAATGACCTATGCAAAGTCTTAAGACCTCTGAAACTGAGCTGTGTGTTTCCCCCCCAGAACCATTTACTAGCTGCCAGAAAAGCCTTCGACAGTTTTTTTGCACACTACCCCTATTGCTACGGCTATTGGAAAAAATATGCAGACCTTGAGAAGCGGCACAGCAACATGAAGCAGTCGGACGAGGTATGTAGGCTGTGGGTTTCAGCTGTTGCTCTTGGGTCCTGTGAGCCAAACGCCAACCAAACCACAGAAAGTAACTCTTTGGCTGCCAGTACCTTCCACTCTTTGTGCAGGGCTTTCTGTTTGCGCTTGTCCCTCCTTGTGGCACTCGGAGCTAATATCTTCTCTCTTTGTTGGCAGGTGCGTTAAACCTCTACTACAGTTTGTCAAGCTTTGCAGTGCAAGCGTCTGCATTACACTGCAGCTTAACAAGTAGGGCAGGGCTTTTCTGTCACTTACGTTATACATTTATTATTATTTCGCAAAATTCGAACACTGTGGTTGGTTTTGCTGGTCACCATTGCTACATCTTATTGCATTTTTGGTCAGACGCTGTCATTGGTGCTCTAGAGGGTCTGTGCCCTATGGTCTGTACCCCAAAGCCTGCCCACACAGCCTGGTCAGATGCAGGGACCGCTGCGCTTTGAAGATCAAGACTCCGCACGTGGAGATCAGAGCATTGCCATGTTCTAGCCAACCTCCACCCAATGGTAATGGTAGATTATTTAAACAAAATTCCAGTACATTAGTATTTCTTAAGGTTCACCGGATAACACAGTGTTGCCTCTCTCTTGCCACCTAAGTAAGGATTCGAAAAATAGCCTTTTGGTGTTCTCTTTGTAGGTATATCGAAGGGGACTCCAGGCAATACCTCTTAGTGTTGATCTCTGGATCCATTACATAAACTTCCTCAAAGAGACGCTGGATCCCAGTGACCCTGAAACTGTTGGGACCATTAGGGGGTAAGTTGTTTGCAAAAACAATCCAATATAAACACCCTGTGGGGTGGAGTTTTGCTTAGAGCTGTGCTCGGTCATATGAAAAACAGCCTTTTCATTTTCCATCTGAGTGGGATCCCTGTTGAACAGAGGGCAGGCACACGGCTTCTGCTATCCAGGCTCCTGGAGTAGACCACTGGGGTGTGAAATTGAAACTTTTTTTTTGCCAAAAGGACTCGTCTGAACTGGTCTTGGGAGACCTGGATGTAGACCTCTGCTGAGCCCGCAGCTCTCAGCTTGCAAGGTCTTTGAGTTAACAGCAATTGGGGAGGAGAAACTTCCTTAAGGGACACATTCTTCTCTGGGTCATATGCCTTGTATGCCTGGAAGCACCCCATGCTCATTAATTCACACATGTTTGGGTTCTTGTTTTGATTATGCATTTTGTGTTTTCATCTTGCATTTGTATGCTGTGAACTGCTCTGAGATCTAGAGATAAAGGGCGGTATACAAACAAACAAACAGTAGTAGTAATTTCTTTCCCACATGCCACATCCCATTCATTCATATTGTCTCTACCTTGCCTTGAGGGGGAAGACTCCCCCCCCCATGCAAATTGAATGCATCAGGACACTCCAGGCATTAGGAGTGGAAGCTGTACCCCTTTGTCCCCTGCTGCTGGGGGGTAGCCCTCCCCACCCTGGCTCCTGTAGTTTGGAACCCTGTGCAGGGGGGTATTCCCATTGGAATGAAAGGGAAGTGGTCGCCCACTCCGCCCCGCATGCAAACTACTGATACGGGGACCTGTTTGGGGCTGCAACCCAAGTGAGTGGGGAAAGGATTAAAGCCTTGTTGTTCCCCATGCCAAAGTCCTGGTCTGGATTAGACCTGCATTGCAGGTGGTTGGACTAGGTGACCCCCCCCCCCCAGGGGCCTATGATTCCACGAAAGAAATACAGATGCCTGCCATTTGCTGCATTTCTGTGCTGGCCGGAGCAGAAGAGAAGCCCTTCCATCTGCATCCAGCGTGGAATCCTCACTGGCCAGATGGAGTCTGCAGGGCAGAGGTTCCCCATCCCTGCCTTAAATTGAGGGAGGGGCCAACAATGATTAAAACGCGTTGTAGGCATGGTTTGTAAATTTTAAAAAATGGTTCACACGGAATATTTTCTGGCACTGCATGGTGATAACCCTGATCGTTTTCTGTGTCATCACAAATGTCATTCTTTTCAACAAGAGGGTGTGGAAGTCGGCTTTTAATACCTTCGCCCAATTTGGTTAATGAGATGTGTTCTGTGTTCACATTTTTCACTAGTTGCTGTTAAAGTCAGTTTGTCAACTGGACAATTCAGTCAAATTGAAATAAACTTTCATGTCACCACATCCTTAGTCTAGCAGTCTTTTTGAGGGTATTGAAGAAAGGGTATTGTTTTCAAAGAGTGAGGGAGCTTTTTGTTAAATTTTACACTGGTTTCTCTTCAGATCTTAAAATTTTTACATTGTCACTGATGGAAGGAAAGGGCTTTTGATATTTTGCATCAGTTCAGGAATTGGGGGTATAGAATATTGCAGAAATGACATCTGAGCCCAAATGGCCTAAGAAATGAACAGTATCAAATTCTATCAGTACAGTCAGATTTAAAAGGCTGATGACGACTCTTTTCAGATAAGCTATGGTTTTGCAAAATGTGAGCAATCCCAGTTTCCCCCTTCGCTTTCTCCTCTTCCAGTTCGGAGCCTGGAAGGTTTGGTTTAGTGTCCCGGGTCCAGTCTCCAGTGCCATCTCCAGGCAGGGCTGGAAACAGCTCTCTGAAACCCTGGAGAGCCCTAGCCTATTCTTGTGAACAGTGCTGGGCTAGATGGACCAGGAGGCGGATTTGGCATAAAGCAGCTTTCATTTATTTAATTAATTTTCATACCATCCTCCATCTGAAGACCACAGGGGGATTCACAGTTATTCATAAGACAGAGAATTTTGGGTGCTATCAATGCCATTTTAAGCAGCCAATCAGTGCATGACTTTTTTATTGAGTGGGAGAAACTCTAGCCATCTGAGCAGGATCTGTGCTCAGGACCAATGAAGTATTTCCACGATGACATAAATTGTCTTACCTCCCAGGACCTACGAACACGCAGTCTTAGCTGCAGGGACAGATTTCCGCTCTGACAAACTCTGGGAAATGTATATAAACTGGGAAAATGAACAGGCTAACCTGAGAGCAGTGACTGCCGTATTTGACCGCATCCTTGGGATTCCCACCCAGCTTTACAGCCATCATTTCCAAAGGTAAGGAGGTTGTTAAGGTTGAGTTAGTGTTACACTTTTGGTTTCTGTAATGTCCTATTATTGCAACACTGAAAGGCCTTGAAATTGTTTTAAACAAATGCATTGTTATTTGCATGTGTGTTTTGGTTGAATTCTAAAGGAGGAAATTGAGACGACGTTACACCTGAGCAATGTAACTGTGAAAAGGTGTAGTGGAGCATCTAATAATTTTCAGCACTTTATACATGGCATTCATTATTAAGAAGAGCACTTATAAATGTTCTGCCAGGCATGTATTCTCTGCTAGGTAGCATAATTTTATCTGTCCCTGAGAAATAGCTTGGCATCTGTAAGAGCAGTTCAGCTACGGAAAGCCCTGGTAATTCCTGATAGGGTGACAAATCTTCTCCTTGGGCACAGACCTTTGCTGTGTCATTGTGTTGTCTGTGAGCTGGTTGATGGATGTCAATTTCTTAAATGTTTCCCAGGGGTTAAATTCCTGAATTTCTGACTAACTGCAAGTGTGAAATAGAGCAGCCGGGGTGGCTTTCTGAGTTATTTGTGGTAATGCAGCTGAGCTTCAGGGCTTCCTTTTGGAAGACGAATAAGCTCCTAACAAGCAACTTAACATCTTACGTTAGTGGGGTTTTTTTGGTAATATGTGATTATAAAGAAGAGCTGCAACGGTCAAGGGCAACCAGATGAAATGAGAAAGGCGTTTCTGGAAAGCAAGGCCAGCTGGTGGCTTATTAAAAAGTAACAAATGCAGTGCTTGCTGCCTGGGTTCTTCCTAGAGCAGTTTCGTTGTGGCAGAGAGCTGTCCAGTTTCATCTTAGAACAGTCCACAAATTCATTCTCATTCTCTCTCTCAACTGTAGGTTCAAAGAGCATGTCCAGAATAACCTGCCCCGGGACCTTCTTACTACTGAACAGTTTATCCAACTGCGCAGAGAACTCGCTTCTTCCAATAGCCATAATGGGGAGGATGCCCCCCCTGGAGATGACCTCCCTTCTGGAACGGAAGATATAACTGACCCTGCTAAGGTAACTCTGCATAGCTTGCCCTGTTTTTTCTCTCGGGGTTAATAACAGCAGTTTTGCATAGGCCTAATTTATTCAGCTGCTCATAAAACGCCTGGATCTTTTGCTGATTAGAGCTCTTTGAAAGCACATTCAGAAGCCGGGCGTGTCTGCATCTGGTGTCATGTTTCCGCATTTGCCAGCTGCCGTCCTTTGCTTTCTGCCTTTAAAGTTATTCCCTGCCTTGTCTCTCACCCATAGCAGCTCTGCATATTCCTGTCCTAGTTTTAGCACATGTGCTTCCGAAGCCTTTCTTCTTGACTCTGGTTAGAGTAGAGCATGAACTGACGCAAGATCTGACCTTTAGCATTTACAGTGGTACCTCGGGTTACATACGCTTCAGGTTACATACGCTACATGTTACAGACTCCGCTAACCCAGAAATAATATCTCGGGTTAAGAACTTTGCTTCAGGATGAGAACAGAAATCGTGTTCCGGCGGTGCGGCGGCAGCTGGAGCCCCATTAGCTAAAGTGGTGCTTCAGGTTAAGAACAGTTTCAGGTTAAAAACGGACCCCCGGAACGAATTAAGTACTTAACCCGAGGTACCACTGTATTTATACAAGTAGTTTGCAGGCAGGGTCTACCAGTTTTTGGCCAGCATTGCTGTTGAGGCAGATTGGTTGTCAACAGCAAACCCCTTCCGCATTTCCCTTTCCTCAGCAAGGAGGGTTCTGTTACGGGTTCCTAAGTACCCCGATGGTGTAGCTACAAGACATGTTGTCTTATGGAAGCTTTTGCCAATTTTACTGAACCTTTTTATGTTGTATACAACCTTTATATACTTTTATGAAAAACACAGATCATAAATACTTTAATAAATAGATAAAGCCCTGCCTTACTCCCAGCTGAGGAGGTGGATGGATTACCCTGCAGCTGTTGGGACGATTCCAGCTCAGCTCTGCAGCTTCAAAGTGAAGGGGAAGGCTGGCTACCTGTCACAGGAAGCAGCACCTCAGGCAGCAGAAATGCTGAATCCTGTTAGCAGTTCCCTTCACCAAAATTTGGAAATGCTAGAGTTCCTTCTTTCAAAAGATGGGGATAAGGAGAGCTGTCACTCCGTGTATTTGAGGCAACAGATCTGTGGCAGGGCCTATGAAGCACAGCGAGCAGCGGAAGTGCCGCACAGGGTGCTCCCTACCCCTTTGTTGTGGGTGTTTAGAAGAAAGAAGGATATATAAGCAGCTGCCAGACCTATAGACCAAGGATCCATCTAGCTCAGTATTACCAAATCTTGACTGGCAAGAACTCTCCCAAGATTCTCAACCAGAGGTCTTCTCCTGTTGCTTTAGGTGGACATAACGAATGTGGTACCTTGAATTTGGAAAACTTGAATTCTACCCTTGAGTTAGGTACTTGTTGTTCTCCTTCGCTGTGGTCAGACTAGAGGTTTGTCCCTAAGAACTGGATTCTGCAGATCCCAGGTGCTGTGCTGGCAATAGAGTCCAAGGACATCACATTTCAAAGTCCCAGCCGGGCAGATTTTCTGGATCCCCTCTTGAGCACTGTGTGTGCTTGCTTCAGAAGGAAACTTTTGAAGCTCACTGCCTCATAAAAGCGTGCCTGTGTCTGGATTTTGTCAAGCCCTTTCCTTTCTGTATTTGTTTAGCTAATCACTGAAATAGAAAACATGCGACACAGAATCATTGAGATTCATCAAGAAATGTTCAATCACAATGAGCATGAAGTCAGCAAGAGGTGGACCTTTGAGGAAGGGGTAAGTTCCTTTGCATAACATGCTTTTGAAATTCAGTGGAGGAGGAGGCGGCAGCAGCAGCCACTTTGGACTTCCATGGAGAAGCTGTTTCTGGCATTTGTGGGTCATGTCCAAAGCAGCTTGTAGTTGAAGCGCACAAACTTGACTTTTGAGCCACCACCTGGTTCCACAGACTTCATCCACAAGACTTGCTAAGCGTCAGTCCTACAGCTCTTCTTATGCTTGCTAAGTCATTTGTACAGTGAAATAATGGCTTGCCTAAAGAAAAATGTTTTTAGCAAGCACCGAAAAGAGTACAGTGAAGGTGCCTGCCTGATGCCAATAGGCAAGGAGTTCCTAAGTGTAGGTGCTGCCACACTCAGAGATTGACTTCTTACGTATTATATGGCACCTGTTAACAGTGCTAGTTCTGCAGATGGAAGCAGTCAAGTGGGCATATATAAGGCAAAGTGGTCTTGCAAGTAAGCTGATCTCAAGCTGCCAAGATAAAGGTTGCACCTTGAACCTGAACCTGTAGCAGATTGATAATTGGTGCAGATCTGTGAGCCAGAGGTATTACATACTCAGAGTGACAATTTTACACAGAGGTGCCATTGCATCAGCATTTTTTGTGGTTGCCTTACGGGAACTTTCCCTGTTTCCCTGTCTGCTGCTTGTAGGCAGGCCCCCTCAGTGATGAAAGAAGAGTTGTTTAATCCCTCAGATAGCGCATGCCCGACAAACTTGAGATTGCAGCCTTATCTCTTGCTTGCATTTGGAATTTCATGCACATCCTTTGCTTTCTTGCCCTCAGGATTGCTATATGTGTGTGATGTGTAGTATGTATTGTTGGAGGCATTTCATTTAGCAGTTTAAACCGTCTGGAATATCAAAGGTGCCAAGTTCAGGAGCTTTACATTGGCCCAAGATTATTTCTTCACTGCAAGGGCCTATAACAGTGTTCTCATCTGGTCTCCAGTTGGCTTAGTTTGCATAAAGAGAAAACGAACTGTCTCCTCCTATGACAAATAACTGCAAAGTGCTATTGTGAGTAAATGCACAACCTCTTGACTGCTGGGTGGGGTAGGTCATCAGTATTGCTAGGCAGGAGCCCTGACTTGAAAGCAGCAGAATGTAGTGACTCCCTGCCTGGAGGGTCAGCCACCAGGAGCCCAGGGCAGCACTAGCCGCCTGCCTTGGCAAAGGGCTTCCTACCCTTAAGATGACTTCAAGCGGAGTTAAGGTTATCATAACATTCTGCCTAGAGCTTGTCTGTGGTGGCAGCTTTTGGAGCTCCACCTTGGAGGAAGAGGTGAGTGAAATGGGATGTGTTGCAATCCGTCAAGGCCACCCAACTTGGGCAGGTCCTAAAGCAAATTCATACTCTGTAGATAAAGATAATCCTGAGTAACTCGGGTGTGGCTCCACATCCCTTTGTATTCCACTCAGCTTCTGCTGCGGTCAGCAGACTTTAATTAACAACTTTGCATTCGACTGGGAGTATTTTGAATATTAGATACACATTTAATGGGCCAAAGTTCAAGCTTTCTGTTGAATCCAAATGGCAGAGGGATGTACCTGTATTGTATAGCTTTTTCATCCTTAATACACTTAAAAAATAAAAATCCAGATGGATTGCTGTGTTAGTATATTGCCACAAAAACAGCACAGAGTCTTCTTGCATCTTGAATTGCGGTTCCAGATGTTCAGTTGAGCTTTCTAATCCTACCCTTCCCCAATGGCGTTCAGGGCAGGCCAGGCAGCCTCTCCTAGCAAGTTAGACTAAGGCAGAGGTGGAGATGTTGTTGATCTCTGGCTCGTATCAGCCCCAGCCAGCATGGCCTCTGTTGTCTCGTGGTTTCAGTTTTCTAATGGCACTTGTATACACCTTCATGGCTGAGCAGGGTTTGCAACTGGGGTCCCCTATTTTGAGGTTCAACACAATGCATTTTTGGAGTCTGCGCTACACTTCACTGATTGCTTATTTAATTTAAAATGTGTGGACTGCTTTTCTAGAAAGTGCAAATCAGAGTGCAAAAAGACCAATGAAAATCATTGAAGTCAAATTTCCTGTTAACATAATTCATATATTTTCATTTCAACAATAAACACAAGGCATCAAATGGCTGCTATAACTAAAGCATAGTAGTAGTTTGTGATTACAGCCATACCTTGTGTTGCATTAGGTTCATGTTGCAAATGCGGCAAACCCAGAAGTGTATACTTCCGGGTTTTGCCGTGCACAGAAGTGGCGCTCTAGTTACTGACTTTTTGGGGTGCAAATGGCACCCCAGAACGGATTGAGTCCGTAACTAGAGGTACCAGTTGTATATAGATCCTTTATACTCTCTGGGAGCGATACCTGAAATCTTGGGGCATACAGTCCTCATGCCTCTTGGACTACAGAATTATCTGCTTGGAGGCAAGCCAAGCACCTGTGAAATTAATTGATTTCTGTATAAATGTAAGGATTCATAAGTGAGGTCACTTGCTTGATGTCTTGAGTACCCCAGCTTTTCTGGAAGCAGGGGCTGGTGGTTGCTGGGCAGAGCACTTTCCCCCTGTGAGATACAATTCCAGCCACTGTGTCCCAAGACAGACAGATGCCAACAACTAACCAAAGCTCTCTCTCCTTGAAGCCGTAACACCAATAGCAAATTCCTTTACGGGCTGTGCTGTTGCTTCAGATGTAAAAATTTGCCACAAAATACAAATTAACAGTTGTGACCATATATGAAGAATAGGCAGTTTTCCTATTGCGTTCCCCCTTGCAAGCAGCTCAAAGGGGCCAGAGTTCAGTCCAGCGTTAGGCAGGCATGCTTAAGCCAGGCTTTGCTGGGATAATGAGGGCAGATAGCTGGCAACATGTGGCACTGTTGTGAAAAGATCTGCACTGGCTGCCCATCTGCTGCCAAGCCGTGTTCAGGGCCCTTGTATTAATTTACAAAGCCTTGAGCAACTTCGGTCCAGGGCACCTGAGGGGTTGCCTGAATCCTTATATCTCATCTCAGTCACCAAGATGATATTTAGTGGTGCTGCTGATTATCCCCCAAGTTGGAGAAGGCTCCAGTGTTATTGGCCCGGTCTTGAGGAATGCTCTTCCAGCAGAGATTCAGCCAGTGGTTTTTGTATTAATTTTGAAATGTTCATTGAAAACTTTCCTACATCCCCACCTAATGTGGATAGTTAAAGAAAAAAATAATTTCTGCTAGTTAGCCAGTGATCTGTGATTTTTGTTTTTTCTAGTTTTGTAATGCTCTGATACTTATATTTTTAATGAAATTGCAGCATTCTTATAAATGTTATGAGACGTGTGGGACTTCTTACCAACACAACTGCTTCTGTTGTCTCCTTTGATGCTGCTTCTGCTCAGGGTGTTTGCCTGTCCATAGGCTTCAAAGAATGTGGGGTGTAGGAGAGATGAGATCCGATCTCTGTTGGATACTCTTAATTGGCTTAATAGCATCTCAAGATTTCAGAGACAAGTGGTTTTTTAGGTGTGGCCATTAAAGAAGCAAAAAATTATAAAGTGGGATAGATCTCTAGATACCCGCGTTCTGAGAGCTGCGCATTCCTATTGGACCCAAGAGTCCTGTGCCTGATCTTTGTTAGGTCTTTCTGTATAGGGAACTTGCTAGCTTGGTCAGCTGTTCTTGAAACTACATTTCAGGGGGTATAGGGCTGATCACACATTAAACCATGTATAAATTAATGTGTGGAAGGAGCAACAGTATTATTCCGGAGGTCTGTCCACGACTTGTGGAGGGTCTTCAAACTTGTGATTGTCTCCAAGCTGGGTGCATGGAGGCCTTGTTCACAGATTTGGAAAAATGTAGGGGGAATAATGCGATCCACCTCTCTCCTACGCATTCACTTGTATATGGATGTGTTGATTCTGAGCAGGCCTTCGCTTAGATAGCAGCAGGTTCCGGTTTCTCACGTGCTTGGCGGGATTAAGTGGCAGATGAAAGTTGTTTTGTCGCCATTGTAAAACTGGTTTACTTTCCGTTCCCTTGGTTCTCCTCCATTGCAGATAAAACGACCTTATTTTCACGTTAAACCTCTGGAGAAAACTCAGCTGAAGAACTGGAAGGAGTACTTGGACTTTGAGATTGAAAACGGGACTCATGAGCGAGTGGTGGTCCTCTTTGAGCGCTGTGTGATCTCCTGTGCCCTCTATGAGGAGTTTTGGATCAAGGTACGGGGCGTGTCTCCCACGCACAGCTCTCTGCCTTTGCAAACATTGATGATCAGTGACTAACCTTCTGTACTCTTGTTTGAATGTTGTTCATGTATAACTATATCTGTTGCATTAGGAGATGGTCTGCTTGCAACCAGATTTGACAGCTGCATATGCCAACTTCGTTGCCTCTCTTCGTCCCTCCTTACAGAAACTAGTCTAATGGTTCAATAAAGGTGCTGAATGGGTTTAAACACAAGAATTTTATAGTTCTCTCAAGTATTTAGCAGCCCAGAGTAAGCTGTGAATTGTTCAGTCTCTGCTCTGTCTTCAAATGCAGTATGCCAAGTATATGGAGAACCACAGCATCGAAGGAGTGAGGCACGTCTACAGCCGGGCCTGCACGATACACCTCTCAAAGAAGCCGATGGTGCACTTGCTCTGGGCAGCCTTTGAAGAACAGCAAGGTGAGTGAGGAGCCGGGTCTCCTAGAGGAAGGAATGGGTAGCAGGGGCATCCTGCAGCCAAACAAAACGGCAGGCTCTTGGAGGCTCACCGCTCAGTCAGTCATTTTCTCTACAAACTGAAATGCCGCCTTGTAAGCCACTCCATGAAGAAGACCATAACAAGAATAAAAGCAAATGAGGATACATGCAGTTTTTATCCTTGCCACAGGATAAGAGTAAATGTAAATGGTCGTAGACCATATGGAGATACACATCTCCATATCCCAGTATTTTGATCATTTGGCAACCCAGGAAAGGTTGCTCATCTGTGGATGAAACAGCCACTGCAAATTCTGGAGAAGTGAATGAGGCCCTATAAACATTGATAGTAGGGCACATCTTGAAGGTTCAGGTCTTCTGCTTAGGACCGTGATTGGCATCTCAGTGATGAGACCTGACTGAAAGACCAGTGCTGTACAGAGGATTCAAGGAGGTGCTTAATGCCATATACCCGCTGTAACACTGTTGACCCCTCCTCTCCTAGTAGCAGCACTTTTTAGGGTCTCTTTCCAGTATCCCTATGGGGATTACATGCCTGCAAAATAGGAACACTTGCCGTTTCCCTCTAACCTCGCCTTGCAGTCTGTGCTAACGTTGCTGCTTCTCTGAATTGGTTGCAGAGCCTGGTTAGAAGAATAGATTATGCAGATGGTAAAATTTAGCAAGGTTTGTGACTCTAGTAGCTGGTAGTAAAATGTAGATCAGGGTGTATTTAAGTGTCTGTATCTTCTTTGAAGATGAGGATCTTTTCCAGGACATTGCAGAATCTGTGCATGGAATCTGCTGGGTGTGTGCATACAGACACTTGCCACCCATGACGACTGTAATCAGCCCTCCTTGCAGGGAGACTCCTGTTTTTATCTATCTACTCTCAACCTCCGCACATATGAGAGCACACCCTGCTCCTCTCCACGAGAGTGCCAGAGGGCTTGGCAAGAGGCGGAGGAATGTCTCCTGCTGCTTGGAAGCGACTTCCGCTATTCCCGCCTTGAAACTGCACCACAAAGGAGACTCTTGAGGAGGGCGCTGTGTGTGCTGCTGGACAACTTAAGGGCTGATTTATGAACACCTGTGCATTGATTCTCTTAGTTTGTTCCAGTTTCTCTGTTTGGTGTGAAGGAGATATTCATACATAGGGGTTACATACGCTTCAGGTTACATATGCTTCAGGTTACAGACTCCGCTAACCCAGAAATAGTACCCTGGATTAAGAACTTTGCTTCAGGATAAGAACAGGTGCAGCGGGAGGCCCCATAAGTAAAGTGGTGCTTCAGGTTAAGAACAGTTTCAGGTTAAGAACGGACCTCCAGAACGAATTAAGTACTTAACCCGAGGTACCACTGTAGTGGGTTGTTGCTTCCTACTTCTCAGGAAGGCGGGAATCAAGTGACCTGAACAAAGTCTGGTGCTTGAAGCCCCCAGCTCCCTTTCATGCCCATCTGAAACTTAACTCAGCTAGAGTTAAGTGGGGGGGGGGGGGGTAAAGCAAAAACTGATATTTGGGTACCTGACAGGGAGTTGTGCAGGAGGACCCCAAGGGGCTGTTGGCCGATTCCAGCCAGGTGCCATTCCACACCCACACGTTTCCCCTTGCTTTCAGGGAATATCAATGAAGCCCGAAGAATTCTGAAGACCTTTGAGGAGAACGTTTCAGGCCTGGCCATGATCCGCCTGCGGAGAGTGAGCTTGGAGCGGAGGCATGGGAACATGGAGGAGGCTGAGCACCTGCTCCAGGAAGCTGTGAAGAACGCCAAGTCCAGCTACGAAGCCTCCTTCTTCGCGGTCAAGCTCGCTCGGCACCTTTTCAAAATCCAGAAGAACCTCCCCAAAGCCAGGAAAGTGATTCTGGACGCCATCGACAGAGACAGGGTAGGCAGCTCTCGGAGGAGGGTTAACTGGACCCCTGCCTTGCCACCTCTGCCAAGGGGCTCCCGTGCCTGGCAACAGTGATGACGACTCTTGACTCTGCAATGCGTGTTGCTGCAACTTGGAGACACCAGTCCCTCTAAACTGATGTTGCCAGGCTCCCTTCCCTACACACCCCACCCCAAACTCCAGGCTTCCCACCAGAGCAGAGCTAGCTTAGCATGGCAGTGGCTCAGGTGCCAGATCCTGGGGCTGCAATGTGGCCAGGGGTGCAGCTCTCTCACTTTCGCCAGTTCCTGGGCCATAGATGTAGATGCATTTACAGAAGAATCAATAGAGACATTTAAATGGGAAAGGAGCCCCATATCTCACGGCAGAAGACCCTTCTCAGTACTGGCTTAAGGCGGGGGGGGGGCACTCCACAAAGTTCTGCGCATTACAAATATGCATATTTATGTTAGATTCCATAATAAACACATAGAGGTGCACTCACTAAAATTCATTTTTTTCAAGGCATTCAGATCTGGTGCATGTCTCTAGGCAAGCAAAAGTTTTTCCTCCTCAGGAAGGCACCAGCCCCTTCCTAACCTCCTGCAAGACTTTTGTGCCTTGATTGGGCCAGGAGGTGGAGGGATAATTCTGGCGGTCTAAGATGCACCTTGATGATACCGTAAATGAGCACCTTGATGATACTAGTGCTCATGGGATTCTTGGTTTGCTGTGCGTATGCTTACTTAGAGGATCTCGTGCATGGCTAAATTGAGCCATCTAATTTTTGGAAGTGTAGTTGCAAATTAGTCCCGGCCTGAAAACATTTCTGAAAGAGGTAGTTCTGAGAGGAAGCTTGCTCCCCCTGCACCCAAGCAGAGGCTCCACCGCTGACATACCATTCAGACATTCTCTCCTGTAATTTCAATATATTTAACTACCTCGTCATTGCGGTTGTAATAATTTGTGTACTACTCTTGAATATTGCCACCTGAATGTTTGTGTTTAATTTATTTTGCCTAGGATAACCCCAAACTGTATCTCAACTTGCTGGAAATAGAGTACAACGGAGACCTAAAACAAAATGAAGAGAACATCATTGCGTGTTTTGACAAAGCGATCAGTGGCACATTGGCTATAAAAATGAGGATTATATTTTCTCAGCGAAAGGTGGAATTCCTTGAAGATTTTGGTCTGGATGTGAACAAGTGAGGTTTTACATGTGCTTAACCCAGCCTTAGGGGAACTGGACAGCATCTGAGCCCATTTTAATGCCTATTAATGGCATGTACGTTGCAGACAAAATTCAGGAGGGTTGATGAGAGGCCATTCTTTGTAGAAAACTGCTAAAGGTTGCAGAAATTCTGGCCCTGGGAGTAAGTGGGGTTCTCTCTTCACTGGTGCCAACTTCAGTAGAGGATTTAAACTAGTGTGATCCAGTTCACAAACTTTCAAAATGGAAATGTTTGCGCATCCTGCACTGACGAGCAGAAAGGCCTAACCTGCAGCCTGTTTTTTCTCCCCTCTCCTCTTTGCAGGCTTATGGATGCCTATGAAGAGCATCAATCCCTTCTGAAGGAGCAAGAGTCTTTGAAAAGGAAAGCAGAAAATGGGTATGGACTGTCTTGTTTAGCAGAGAGCAGGGATGGCGTTAAGGCTTGACTGCAAAAGTGTATCAGGGCTACCTATTCCAAATCATACATTTTGGTTCACCCAATATGACCATGCTTCTTGGGGGGGGGGGGGGGGAGATAGAGACGCAGGCAGGCAGGCCAGGGTGGAAGCTCTGTTCCCAGATGTGCTAAAGAGCTTTTCTGAAAAAGCTGCCTCTGCATGGAGGTGGGCAGTGCCTCAGGATTACCAACTCCGTGAGAATTACGACAAAGTTTGGCTAATACCTTAGCACATCTGAAGTTGAGGATTTATTTTATTTTTTTGCATGCCCCTTGACAGTTGTGAATGATCTGATGCGCCACTCATGAAAATGCACCCCATGTTTAAACGCAAGCACTCGAGAGCTTTTTACTCTTTTCCCATGAAGCATTAGGAGCAGCATTCAAGTATCGGCTCGGGTTCTTCAAACTTTGGAAACTTCCAAGGCTGTTCTTCATATTAAGGGGTGGCCAGGCAACTGGCTTCTTGTTGTGCTGAAGATAGATGAGGAGCAGGTGGCTTTAAGTTGAACAGCCCCCCCTCCCTGGGTTGATAGGAGTGAATAGCGCCCATGGCTTGAATGCCTTGTCAAATGTGTAGCAGGGTTTCTTTGCTTTCTGACAAATGACATTTAATTATTTGGATGTCAAGTCTTTGTTTAAAAAACTCGCAAGGTAGCACACAACAGTAAAAAGACATCTCCCCCCCCCAAAAAAAACCCCCACATAAATTAATATAATCAGCTCATCAGAATCAGAAAAAAAAAACTCCGAACAATAAAAGGAGATAAGGCCTGAGCAAATAAAAAGGTATTTGCCTGGCATTGGGAAGACACCAGATTTGGCGCCAGGTGAGCCTTGCTGGGGTTGAGGGTCTTCCTTGTCGGGTGTCGCAGCCAGAAAGTCCCCCTCACTGATCACCTCCTGCCTAATTTCAAAAGGTTTGGGGTGGGGACTGTGGAGGAGGGCTTAGATGCTGGGGAAACCCAGCCAGATGGGTGGGGTATAAATAATAAATTATTGCTGCTGCTATTATTATTATTATTTTATTTTGGAAAAGGCAGTCCTTTTAGAACTGAGGAATAAGATATAATGCTTTTGTAAACAGCTTAAGAGGTTTTCTTACAGTCAAGTGCTATATAGGTAAAGGTTATATATAGGTTAAATAAAGGAAATACCGTATTTTTCGCACCATAGGGCGCACCGGACCATAGGGCGCACCCAGTTTTTAGGGGGGGAAATCAAGAAAAAAAATATTCCCCCCCCCCCTCCAGCACCAAAGAGCAGCGTACAGGCTGCGCACAACCTCTCCCTGCCGGAGGGGTTGCGCGCGGCTATGGAGGAAGCCAAGGCAGAGAGCAGGATGGATCCCGCTCGGTGTTTTGGCTTCCTCTTTAGCCCAGCGCAACCTCTCCTTGCCAGGAGACGCTGCGCAGGGCTAAAGAATCCATAGCCCCGTGCAGCCTCTCCTTGCCGGAGGGGTTGCGCGCAGCTATGGAGGAAGCCAAGGCTGTTTTGCCTTCCCATTTAGCCCCGCGCAGCTTCTCCCTCCCGGGAGAGGCTGCGTGGGGCTAAAGAATCCATAGCCCCGTGCAGCCTCTGCTTGCCGGAGGGGGTGCGCGCAGCTATGGAGGAAGCCAAGGCAGAGAGCGGGATGGCTTCCCCTTTAGCCCCGTGCAGCCTCTCCTTGCCTGGAGACGCTGCGCAGGGCTTTCCTGGCTTTACTGGGAGGTGGGGGGATTCCCTCACCTCTCCCAAAAGCCCGCAGAAGCCACGCAACCCCCTTAAAGAGATCGTGGCTTCTCCTGGCTTTCCTGGGAAGTGGGGGAATTCCCCCACCTCCCGCAAAACCGGCAGAAGCCGTGAGCACTTTAAAAGGGCTGCACGGCTTCTCTTGGCTTTCCTGGGAGGTGGGGGAATTCCCCCACCTCCCGCAAAACCGGCAGAAGCCGAGCGCACTTTAAAAGGGCTGCACGGCTTCTCTTGGCTTTCCTGGGAGGTGGGGGAATTCCCTCACCTCTCGCAAAAGCCCGCTTTAGCCCCGCACGCGCTCTCCCGGCTGGAGAGGTGACGCGCGCCTATAGAGGCTCATGCTATAGGCGCGCGTCACCTCTCCAGCCGGGAGAGGGTCGCGGGGGGCTGCTTTAGCCCCGCGCGCGCTCTCCCTGCTGGAGAGGTGACGCGCGGCTATAGAGACTCCTGCTATAGGCGCGCGTCACCTCTCCAGCCAGGAGAGGGTCGCGGGGGGCTGCTTTAGCCCCCCGCGCGCTCTCCCTGCTGGAGAGGTGACGCGCGGCTATAGAGACTCCCGCTATAGGCGCGCGTCACCTCTCCAGCCAGGAGAGGGTCGCGGGGGGCTGCTTTAGCCCCGCGCGCGCTCTCCCTGCTGGAGAGGTGACGCGCGGCTATAGAGACTCCTGCTATAGGCGCGCGTCACCTCTCCAGCCAGGAGAGGGTCGCGGGACTATAGCGTCTTCGCTCCATAGGACGCACACACATTTCCCCTTCATTTTTGAAGGGGAAAAAGTGCGTCCTATAGAGCGAAAAATACGGTATTTCAGAGCAGAGAGGCAAGTGCAGTATCTCAAAGGGAGAGGCCTGGATCCCTTCCTGAAGTGGGGGTCAGGGGAACAGAGATGTTTTGTTCTCTTCCCCCCCCCCAGGCAGGTGAGTTGTCCTGCCCTTACAAAGTGGGCCACCATTGGTCGTTCCCTATAGGATGGGGAGGGGAGGTGACAGACAGGGAGTTGGGGGGTGTGAGAAGCCCCCCTCTCCACCAGCTCCTTACCATGCTGGGATATTAGACAGTGGTGTTAAGATTCAAGGCAAAGCAGACCCAGCCAGTCGAGGACTTGCTAGCTATTCCATCTCTGGGCCATCTGCTCTGTCGAGTAACAGCAGCGCATTTGTCGCCTCTTGCAGCTGTGAAGAGCCAGACGAGAAGCGGGCGCAGGGTGACGAGGCAGCTCTGGCATCTGGGCAGATGGCGGACGGAGACATGCAAGCGAACCAGGCTGCCTACAATTACAACGCTTGGTACCAGGTGAGCAGCGGATACGGGGGAAGTTTTCGGGCTCCTCTTTGCCACGCAACCCTTCCCACACTCAAGCTCTGCCATGACAGAGATTCAGGCTTTAAAAATGCCAAGGGCCTCTGCACCTGCACAATATTGCAGTGGTGGAGCTGTTTAGCTCTTGGCCGTTTTCAGAGTTTTGCGCAAGTGTGGAATGCACAAAAAGTTTGCTAACCCACCTCCCCCTTTTGCTTCCTCCTCTAGTACAACTACCCAAATGCATGGAATTACGGACAATACTATCAGACCTCTTCCACCTGAGCAGAAGAACAATTTGAGTAGAAATGGGGTGTGAAAGTGTTTTTGGTTTTTTATTTTATTTATATATATATTTATATATATATATAAATAAAAAAGGGGGATGTGAACAGAGTCACACAATCCTTTTGTGTTTTCTGCATGTGCGGTGAACTGATGTCCACAGGGTTCTTGTGACAAATTCTTGTATTAATTGGTATCTTGCTGTATACATAGTTTTATCAGGATTTCGGCTTTCCTGTTACAAAAAATTCCAAGAAATTGCAATAACATCTATTGAATGCTGGCTAAAGTCGGCTCTCGGCAATGATCTGAAGGCGGCTAGAACAGGTTTGCGCCACTCCAGGAAATGGTGCTCTATGTGAGTTTCCTGCTCCTGTCCCTCGATAAGTTTCAAATCTACACCCTCATCCAGGTCTGTTTTGGCTTTGAGTTTACAGTTGCAGCATCCAAAAAAGAGAGATTTTAAAATATATATATATATATATATATATATGGGTGGGTGGGACTACATAATGTGGAAGGGCATCTTTTGGATTTAAAGAAGTGACAAATGAAGTGTGTTGCTAGAACCATGCTGTGTTTGGGGTGGGTTTTGTATTGAATTTTCATGTATAAGTTTAGAAAGGTTTGTTTAAAATGTCCTTTTTTTAATAAAATTGTGCAAATTGAGCTACTTCTCGTTTCTCTTTTGGTCCTGAACAGTATCACAGTTGTCAAATACACTACCTAGTAACACTTCAGAGGCTCGAAAGCTTCTACAGGGCAAGAATATGTTTTTCTCACGAGAAAGCTACAGTCTACACTAGTAATACACTAGTAATTCCAATTAGCAGCTAGTGCTAATTAGGCTCTTGTCCCCTCCGTCAACCTGATTTTCAGAAGTTTCCCCTGCCCCATAGCAGAAAAAGTGGCTGCCTGGAATAGTCTCTAACTGTAGGGGCCGCCTCAAAATATGTGAGAGGAGGACCTCTTCAAAGGTTATGACAACTGCACCATTTTTGAATGTGCACTACATTTCATAGGTGTGCCAAAGTAAAAAAAAAAAAATGACAGCCACAGATGGCCAATGACAGTCAGAGCCACGTATATAAACCAGTCTTTAGTTAAAGTGATGCTGTACACAGCAACTGGAATAAAAGCTTTTCCACCCCACCCTTGCTGTGTGAGAAACAAGGCCACAAACACATTTCCTGGACTTCCAAGAGCATCTTCACAGTTTTCAGAGATGGGGGGCCAGGAGGAGCAACCCATCATTCAATATCCACCAGTTCCACTTCAAAGAAAAGTTTTGCATTTGGTGGAATTCTAAAGTATGCAAGTTAAGGAATTCGTTCTACGGTAGAAGTTACACTTGCAGAGTGGCAGTTCTGAAGAGGGTCAGAACGCAAAGTTCACAGGAATAGGGGAAGGAAGGAACAAAATGTAGTAAGCATTTGCCAATTGTTGTTGTTACATATCCTATAATTAGCTGATGAAGACCTGCTATATAACATTCCCCCCTCCCCAAAGTTCTTCAAGTACATGATCTGTCTGGTTCAGAGTTGGCATCACCTTCCCTTGAAATATTCAGTCAATGGAGAACACATAAGTACTTAAAACTAGATAGGCAGAGTTTGACTCTGCTCCAGAACAACTTCGGTTACAATTCCTAGCCAAGGGACACGCCACATGGACAGGGCTGCAGCAAGCATTGTCGCATGAAAGGGGAAGTGCAACGTTCTAGCCTGCCGCTTCAGTTCCTTATTTCCAGATCCTCTTGCCTCATCTCCAAACATCTCGGCACTGCCGTCATGCCCAATTTTAGGGATCACATTGTATTTGGCAGCACATAGGGATTCAATTGACCAACTTAGTGTCAGAGATGTGCTTTGCCCTTGTGGAAAGGGTGCTGGTGAGGCCTGCCATGCTGCAGGCATTTCTGCCCGTTTGCATCCCACGCTCCCCCAAAATTATGCCATGCTGGCTGTGCTCTCCCTCCACAGCTGGAGCAGCAGTGCTGGAGGCCACATCAGGAGAGAAGCCTCTTGTACTCAAATCCCACTTGCAGGTTTCCCATTGGGGCATCTCTATAGGAGTACAGTGGTGCCCCGCAAGACGAATGCCTCGCAAGACGGAAAACCCGCTAGACGAAAGGGTTTTCCGTTTTTCAATGCGCTTCGCAGGACGAATTTCTCTATGGGCTTGCTTCGCAAGACAAAAATGTCTTGCGATTCTTGAGATTTTTTTTCGCTCCCCACCCCCTTTTTCTAAACCGCTAAGCCACTAATAGCCTTTTAGCAGCTAATCCGCTAATCCCTTAAGCCTTTAATAGCCGCTAATGGCGCTAATCCGCTAAGCCGCTAATAGGGTTGCTTCGCAAGACAAAAAACCGCTAGACGAAGAGACTCGCGGAACGAATTAATTTCGTCTTGCGAGGCACCACTGTATATTGTATTTTAAAATGGGGTTTCAGAATTTTTAGGGGCTTTTGAATGTCTTATGTAGATTTTTCAATTTCATTGTTCTGTATGGGACAATGACAATAAAGATATCATATTGTATCGTAACAAGCTGCTGGACTAGATGGGCCATTGGCCTGATCCAGTAGGTTCTGATGTCCTTACCTGCACTTGCCCCATGCTTAGACCTTGGGAATTCCTTCACCGGCACCTGGCTTTCTGAGCCAGAGAATTTTGCACACCCACATTTTCCATCAGATTAGTAGACTGCTCAGCGGCACACTTTGCAAGGATACTTGGCATCTGGCTGCCCTTTCTTCCCATAAGCCCATTCCGGTTCGATTTCCAGGTGAGCCTTCTCCCCTGCAGGCTGGAAGGAATGTTTTTGACCTGGGCTATTAGAAGATAAGCTGAAACAATAAGGGTGAGTGGAGCAAGTTCCCTCTGCTGGGTAAGTTAACGAACTCAGCAGGCCAAGACCTTTGTGTTTTGAGGAGGACTAGAGAGCCAGCCTTTTTAGGTTAAATGTTTTACAAGATGTCTGTCTTATTGAAAATCTGGTTCAGATGAATTGCTGCAAAATCATGTTTAATGAATGCATTCTAGTGCTTTTAAGATTATCAGAAAGGTAGAGACAGACTGGTGCAGGATATGTAAAAAAGGGTAAAGGACCCCTGGACTGTTAAGTCCAGTCAAAGGCGACTGTGGGGTTGCGACACTCATCTCGCTTTCAGGCCGAGGGAGCCAGCGTTTGTCCACAGACAGCTTTCTGGATCATGTGCTCAGCATGACTAAACTGCTTCTGGTGCAATGGGACACTGTGACGGAAACCAGAGCACACGGAAACGCCATTTACCTTCCCGTCACAGTGGTACCTATTGATCTACTTGCGCTGGCATGCTTTTGAACTTCTAGGTTGGCAGAAGCTGGGACAGAGCAACGGGAGCTCACCCCACTGCGGGGATTTGAACCGCCAACCTTCCGATCAGCAAGCCCAAGAGGCTCAGTGGTTTAGACCAAAGCGCCACAGCTATATATGAAAGAGAAGTGATGTCCATCCCACAAGTTTCTGCAGAAGAAGCCACCACTGTCCCTGCTGTTTTAGCTTCCTGCAAAATGCCATTTGGAAGGAAATAAACAACCCCTTTCTCTGCCTCTCTTAGGGGCTCATTAATACTGCTTCTATATTCTGCCAAAAGCACAACTGATATGACGGAAGCCATTTCTCCTCCTCCCTATTAGATAAAGGAATCAGTTTCCTATTCCCTGGAACCTTTTCAGGAGGCTGTAGCAAAAGTTTGCACCTTCTGCAGAAGATCACCCAAGGGCACATCTCCCTCCCTCTGCACACGCCACGGGAGACAGGGAAGGGAGAGGTCAGGGACATCACAAGTTGCAGGTCTCGCTAGTAAGGCAAGCCGCAACTTGTTGGCCACTGCACTTGTGAGATGTGACGACAAGTAGCCCAGGGAGTGCGGACAGGTAACAAAGGACACATAGAAACAGCTAAATAGTGAAATAAATAAATCCTGGCAACCCTTAAAACGGCATATACACTTAGGTATCTTAATGCCAATCATCCTAACCTGCGCTCAGGTAAAACATTTAACACCCCCACCTCCTCCCTCCATCTTGGTGGGCAGCATAATCTGTTTCAATGGGCTTTGATGCAAAGACCACTGAGCACGGGAAAGGAAAATGAATTTTGTCAGATGTGCTATGGAGGAAGGCTGACAGACAACGTGCATCAGCTTCTCTTCTTGGAGGATTCAAGCAAATAGCCTGACAGCTGCCTGGCAACAGGAGCTCCTCCCTGACAGATGGGCACAGGAGGTGGGTGGGCCGGCCCAAAGATATCCTAGCTGCACCCACCCACCCTTCCGCCAGGATACTCACGCCTCGTATCACTTTTCCAACGCCGACTTTGAAGCTCAGTGGTTTTGCAGCTTTCTTTTTCTTTGAACCTGAAACAACACCAACATTCTGGAGCTCTTATCCCTCTCTCAGCTGGCTTCTCGCTCTACACCAGCCTCCCCCCCCCCCATTTGGTGCACTCCAGATGTTCTGGACTACAACTCCCCACCCAGAAAGTATCGCTGGTGGTCAAGGGCGATGAGAAAGTTTGCCTTCTGCCCAAAGGTCTCAAGGCAACTTAGATACAAAACAAATATTAAAAACATGCAACAATAATACCAAAAGGTGGTCCCCCTGAGCAAGGGCACTGCTTTGGGAAAGGATTCCCGAGGAGTCACCCACATTCCAGGTCACGCAAATTCACTAGGTAACTAGGGGGCAAGACTAGCCTGGTCACAAGAAGGCAGCCATTCCAGCTAAGGAATGGAGCTGTTTTGATAGTTGCTTAATGGCTACAAAACTCCCACCACTCTGTCAAGAAAGGGGTTTCTCAGTCAAAGCCCAGTTTGCTAAATGTTTAGTGTATAAAAGGAGCATGGAAGACTGAGAAACACTGTGATTTCCATCCCACTCTCCTTTGGAAGCCTGGTGGTGAAACCTCACGAGGGTCATCTCTGGCGCAAGATGCACTGGAAGGCAAGCGACATGTGAAACAGCTTCCGTCTACTATATTTCAGGGCATTTTGCACTGAACAAAGACCCCCTAAATTGTGCTTGAGAAAGAGACATCCGCACGATAGGAGCCAACTCCAGGGGGCCGTGGGTGCTTGGGCACCCACAATAATACAACTTTGGGAGCAGGGCACCCACAAAGTCATTGAGAAAAGCCAGCACTACCTCTGAGGGAAAAGCAGTTCAGCTCTGCCATCCCCAGCCAACTAGCCAGGCACCCTTTTCCGAGGGAGTGGGGGACTCAGACATGGAAAACATTGCCTCACTCGCTGTGGAGAGGAGGAGGAAGAGGAGCCACAGATGTTGGGTGTGTGACGTCACAAATCCACGTTGAGGCAGTGGGCATCCACAATCCTGAGGGCAAGAGAGCACCCCTGATCTGCCCAAACACCTGGGTCTTTGGGTACAGTACAGTTCTAGGCCAGAGGCCAAGCAGACATGCAGAGCAGGAAACAGGGGACCACAAGAAACTCCTGCCTTATACAGAGTCGGACCACTGGACCATCTAGGTCTGAATTGTCATCTATAGTGAGAGGCAGCAGTGGAAGAAGTTCTGACTGTGCCCATGAGTGATGTGTGTGTGTACATATTTGTACGTACATGTGTCAACCCAGACACACTGAATACATCACATCGGCTACAATACGGTAAGTGGAACACTGCTCATGGAATGGGACTCTGTTTCCTTCTCTCCACTGCAGCTCCTGGGAGAGCTGATGCTGAAGGTCAGGGACCCTCTAGAAGCACATGGACAGCATGTGGGCTGTAGATTGGGGGTGCGGGAGTAGGAAGAAATCACAGAAATCTCTTTTTCATTCAGACAACAAGACTCAAATCCATTCAGATCCAACCCATTTGTAAGAATGCAAAATTTGATTCCCCAGTGCTAAACAGACCATGCCCTCGAGAATCCATGGGGAATGCAAACTGGAATCCCCAGACGGGAAGAAAAAAATGCAAACTGCAGCCCAGAAGGAGAGGCGTGGCCTTGTGCAAGACCCGTTCACTTCACAGGCAACACATCTGCTGCATCGTGTTCCCAGGAGATGCTCAGTAGGTCCACAAAGCCACCACCTGGCTAAAGCTAAACAGGTCTGGGTCTAGTGAGTGACTGGGAAGCACAAGTAGAAGCTACCTTGGGTTCCGTGGCAGAAGACAGGGGGGGTATAAATGAGAGAAAATAAAGCTGTGCCTTCAGTCACAGCTACTCTGGTCTTTAAAGCCCACAGCTTCCCCATCTCTGTGAAGAAGAGAAATGCCACCTTTTCTGAACACTTACTTGTCTGAATGTTACTATCGAAGACTGTTCCATCTTGCAGCTTCCCTGTATACCAACAGTGAACGACATCGCCCTTTTTGGGAAAGTTGATTTTATCCCCCTTCTTCAGTACTGACTTTGTATATTTTGGGGGGCCCTGAAATGGGAAGAGGGAAGAAACAAGGGTCATGCTCCCGCTCTCACTGTTCCAAAAGGTACAGAAGTTGACCAAAGCATTGCACAAAAGACAATGAAAAAATGGCTTCAGAGAGCAGAAAGGAAAGACAGCCGCCCGTTAGCTCTGCTATTTAACATTAAAGCTTCAATATGACTGAACACAATGCTCCACACAGCTAGTAGATGAGATCACAAAATGATGTGTACGCTGGACAACAGGGTGAAGGCTGCAATACTTACTATACACAGTTCCCTGGGAGTAAGCCCAAGAAATACAACGGGACTTATTTCTGTGAGGATGTGTGTCAGACTACGAAGTAAATCACTTAGGACTCTGTGGCTATGTTCAGGGAGGATCTTAAATTCTGAGCTCTTAGAATATGTGCTGAAGTCTGCCTGATTTAAGGTCGCCTGTCCAGAAAATGCTGCAACAGGTCTGATAAATCTCCAAGGGAAGAGAGTTCCCTGGAGGAAATTGCAAATGGAACCGACAGCTGGTTCCAATCCAGATATTCAAACCCTTCGTGAGGGTGTGAACTGGGACTTCTAGGCACACAGCTGCACTTTCTGGAGAGAAGTCCCCACGATTACAGCCCTGCATTTTCTTGGTGAGGAAGATCCTGAAATTCTGAAGCGGCTCTTCTGTGTCCAGAAGAGGTGCACCCCCCCTCCTGCCCATTTTGCCTGCTCCCTTACATTCCTGCAAGGGCTGCCTCTTCCCACCAGCCAGAGTCTGCAAATCATACCTGACTGTTCTCCTCACCTACCTCATCCACAGCTTCCTCAGGCTTCGTCTCCTTGGGCTTCTCCTCATCAATCTTGACATTTTTCACTTGCTCTGCTACATGCTCTGGACTCTCAGTGCCCTTAAATCTCTAGAAAGAAAATGTGTTACATCGGT
This sequence comes from Podarcis tiliguerta, assembly GCF_965153285.1. NCBI lineage: Eukaryota > Metazoa > Chordata > Lepidosauria > Squamata > Lacertidae > Podarcis > Podarcis tiliguerta. Next base: position 133,564,061 of record NC_139534.1, on the reverse strand, counting down.
GAATAAATTCCTGTCCCAGAGGCATCTGGTTGGCCACTGTGAGAACAGGATGCTGGGTCAGGATGCCATTGGCCTGATCCAGCAGACTCTTCCTACATACTCATGGTAAAGGAAATACAATCCATATCATTTCGTATACCTTATAAAGGAAGGAAGCCGAGTCACACAGGACACAGCGAGCTTTAACTTACAGGGAAAAGACTTATGGAAAATGCCACAAACCAGAGACCCTACAACACTGACTACCAAGCCAACAAGCAGACTGCACAAATGAGCACGGAAACGCTGATGGCTGAGCTTCCTGGAAAGCTCCACCACCCTATACTGGGCCTTCATAGTCATTTGGTTAACTATATTGATCCACAGCAAATAATTACCAGGTTTTTAGAGAACTTAAGTAGGAGCTTGTATGGCAAAAGACATATTATCTCCCTCTCCCTACCATCAATGGCTACTGAAAATGGCTTTCATCTTAGTGATCCATCTCATAAAGGCTAGAGAGAGGCACTGCGCCAAAAGGAGAGGCACTCCTAACCTGCATCAATCACCCTGCAACTGTTTCTTAATTTTGATTTTGTTAATTGTTGTAAGCTGCCCTAGAACCCGCTAGTGAAGGGCAGGTAATAAATTTGATTGTTACGGACCTTAGCCACAAAGATTCTAGTAATAAGATCTGCTCAGACAAGGCAGGGTACCTACCTTGGTTTCAAAGAGCTCGTTATACGCCGTGATCAGCTGCTCCTTACTGGCCGTCTTGGCCACATTTTTTATCTGTCCTAGTAGTTTGTGCTCTGACAGGAACTAAAAGCAAAACCAAGAGCGTTAGTTCAATACCGGGAAAGAAAGGAGTCATGTCACTCTCTTGCCATGCAGCTGGGATTATGGGAAGTGCATTTTACGGAGTGGAATACTCTGCTTGAACCAGACCACATCCAATGAATGAAATCAACTGACGCCTCTTCTTCCAACCAAGCTCAAAAATCTCACGTGGGCATCACAGGTAATACCTTGTGGCCACGCACTGGGGGTGAACTATAAACCCTGAACACAACCCAGTGGCGGCACAGGACAGAGAGTTAGTACTGGGGCCATGCTAATCTTCTCTGTATCATTCCAATTTTAGTATATGTGCTGTTCATGTAGGCAACAACAGCGGCGAGAATTCTTCTAGCCAAAAAATGGAAACAAAAAGGACCAAGGAAAGAAGACTGGCAGAGGAAAATGATGGACTTTGCAGAACTGGCGAAGCTGACGGGGGAAATCTGAAACTAGCGATCAAGTATTCCAAATGGACTGGAGTAAATTTGTATGCTATTTAAGAATACAGTCATACCTCGGGTTACAGCTGCTTCAGGTTGTGTCTTTTTGGGTTGTGGGCTGCCGAAACCCTGAAGTACCGGAACGGGTTACTTCCGGGTTTCAGTGGTTGCGCATGTGTAGAAGTGCTAAATCGCGCTTTGCGCATGCGCAGAATCGCAACCCGTGTGTGCGCAGATGCAGGTTGCGAATGTGCATCCCGCACGGATCACATTCACAACCCGAGCAGCCACTGTATTGTAAGCAATTAACAACACTAGTAGGCTTGTCTGAAGACTTGTAATGAGAAATTTTCTATTTATATAAGTTTTGAGATATTTTGCAATGTGTGCAATTATAACTGGAAAACGTACAAAATGCGATAATATGGAGGTTAATAAAGAAAGCCATGAGGCTAAAGAGCCACAGAGGTAAAGTGGATAATAATGATGTGAATATATGTTATTACAGCGGTACCTTGGGTTACATACGCTTCAGGTTACAGACTCTACTAACCCAGAAATAGTAACTTTGCTTCAGGATAAGAACAGAAATCGGGCTCCAGCAGCGCAGCAGCAGCAGGAGGCCCCATTAGCTAAAGTGGTGCTTCAGGTTAAGAACAGTTTCAGGTTATGTACGGACCTCCGGAACGAATTAAGTACTTAACCCGAGGTACCACTGGGTTAAAGCCTCAGCGCCTAGGGCTTGCCGATCAAGAGGTTGGCGGTTCGAATCCCCGCGGTGGGGTGTGCTCCCGTCGTTCGGTCCCAGCGTCTGCCAACCTAGCAGTTCGAAAGCACCTCCGGGTGCAAGTAGATAAATAGGGACCGCTTACTAGCGGGAAGGTAAACGGCGTTTCCGTGTGCGGCTCTGGCTCGCCAGAGCAGCGATGTCACGCTGGCCACGTGACCCGGAAGTGCCTTCGGACAGCGCTGGCCCTCGGCCTCTTTGAGTGAGATGGGCGCACAACCCTAGAGTCTGTCAAGACTGGCCCATACGGGCAGGGGTACCTTTACCTTTACCACTGTAAATGGATAATTAATAAAAATTATAATAATAAAAAAGGAAAGACTCAGTGCTGCCCTTGTGACCCCCCTCCCACCCAGCTGCAGGAATCAGCAGTTGTCACCCAACCCAGAGGGATCCCCTGCAAGGGGAACCTCAGTCGCAATCCTCAGCCTTTGCATCAAGAGTATTTCTTGCAAGCTTATAGGTACAAAAGAAGGCCCTGCAATCAAACGAAACCCCAAAGTTGCTTCTCCTTCGGCATTTATTGACGCCCTGCCTTTTCCCCTGTCGGCGACTCAAGGTGGCTTACAGATGAAAGCAAAGGCCAGCGCAGATCCATGAACATAGGAAGCTGCTTTGCCCAGAGTCAGACCCATTGTTGTCTACTCTGACCGGCAGCAACAGCCCGCAAGGGTTTTGGGCAGGAACCTTCCCAGCCACCTCAGGCCTTCTGCCTGCAAAGGGGACAGGGGACTTGGTCCCTTCGCTTCTTTTGGGGGGTGATCTTTATTTTACAATTAGAAAAGGAGGGGAGCTTTGAATGCCCCACAAAGACGAAAGAAGAGGGGCAGCTGAAAATGCTGGGCTTTGCAGAACTGGCGAAGCTGATGGAGAAAAACTGAAACCAGCACAATCACCTATTCCAAAAAGACTGGAGTAAATTTATACAATATTTGAAAGATAATTGTAAGCAGCCAACAACGCTAGTAGGGTTGACTGAAGACTTGTAATGAGATTTTTTTTTAGCTTTCTATATTTATTTGAATTTTTAGTAATGAGTTATATTAGAATTGGAAAACATATCAAATGCTGTGATATAAAGGTTAGCTTTGAAAGCCAGGAGGTGAGAGGGAAGGAAGGCGACAGCCTCTGAGGAGCCAAGGAAGTCAAGTGGATAATAATAATAAGGATGTGATTATATATGTTTAAATGGAAAATTAATGCAAATTATTTGAGTGCCCCACAATGAGCAAGAGCCCTTGGGCGGTGGGAGGCCGGAGCGGGGCTGGCCAAGGGGGCGGGCGGGCTCCACTGCAGGGGGTTGGGCTGGATGACCTTCGGGGAACCCCGTCCACCCTCGCGACTCAGCTCCGTGGATAAGCGGGGCGCGACGGGGTCGAGGGAAAAGGGGAGGCGGGAGGCGCTGGCGGGACACGCGAGTTCAGACGTTCTCCCCGCACGCGTGTCGGGCGGGAGGCGGCCCCGCCCGCTCCTCGCGTGTCTCCCGCCCTAGTCCAGAGAGAGAGGGGCTGTGCGCCGGCCCCTCCGCCCGACACGCGTGTCCCCGCGACCGTGTGAAGGGAGGCCGAGCGGGCGCCCACCTTGTGCGCCGCCTGCTCCTGCAGGAAGCGGACGATCTCCTTCTTGGGCAGGGCGTCTCCGCGGAGCTCCTCGGGGCTCCAGGGCCGCGCGGGGGCCGCCATGGCCTCGCCTCCTCACACGAGCCGGCGCTCCCTCACGAAGCCGGGACTACATTTCCCAGCGCGCCCGCGGGTGCCTTACGCCGCCGCTTTGCCCGCTCGGCATGCTGGGAAATGTAGTCCACGCGGGGTGGGCAGAGACCGGCCGGCCAAGGGGGCCCCCGGTGCATGCTGGGTAGGGCTCGCTGCGGCAGCTGTGCGGAGGTTCATAGATATATGATAGATAGAGGAGGCTGCGAGGGAGGGAGCGGGGATGCGTCAAAAGGAAATGAATGGATATCTATCGGAAGCTTTTTATCCATGTAACTTTTTTTGGGTAACTGTGCATTGTTGTGATATTTCGTTTAAGTTGTCCGTTGCTCCTTCAGTTTTTTGTAAATCGCTTAAGTGATATTTTAAATGGCATGGAAATTATATATATATAATTGACCCATGTGCACAATTAATAATGCACAATCAGTAACTGATATTTGTTTTTACTTCGGAAGAACTAGTTCATGCTCTCCGCACCAGAATAAGCATGCATACCAAAGGAGAGCTTATGACAGCCTGTCTGTCTGCCCTTGAAGAAAGGAGTTCTGGCAGTTGTGGACTGAGGAGGAATTCCCACATCAGCTTTCCTGACAGCAGGACTAATTGTCCTTTAGTTAGGTTGGATAGATATGAAAGATCTCCCCTGACCAAGAGAGAGGGGCATACCTTTTAAATAACTAGCTTTCCAGGTTGCTGGTGTAATAAACATAAATCTGCCCTTATTCCCTTATGGGGGACACAAGAGCCCTTATAGAGTCCTTTGCAGGTTCTCCATCGGTCGGAGAAAGGAACAGAGGCCAACCAGAGAATATTGAGAAGCAAAGCAGCTGGTAAGCCTGATCTTTATTGAACTGTTGCAACAGGGTGCTCCCCTTCACACGCAGGAAAGGAGGAGGACCCAGAACAAAGGTGTGCCTGCCCTTATATAGACATTTTAAATTGCCCGCCCTGGAGTCCAAGACCACCCCCAGAAACATCATACATGCATCACAGAAAGGGCGGTCTACAGCAGAAATCTGAGTGTGTTGTTTATCTCCTGTCTGGCAGGTTACCTGTTAATGCTTACTTGATTGGATACCCTGGGGAGCCTGGCCAGTCTTTTGTAATGACAAATACTTAGTTCCTGAGCCAGGTCACAGGCTCACCCTATTCATACACAGACATACCCTTAAGACATGATTTGTGAATAAAAAGACAATGGGGAGGCTTTTCCATTTTCCTTGAAAAATCATTTGGTCAGTTTGGGAGTCAAAATGGTTCCAGGGCTGCTTTCCTGTGCTGCTTCAGACATGTGGTTTATATATTTATGTACATGTTTTCTTGGTACATTTATGAACATTTATTATATATATAAGACCTTAGATTTTTTATTTCACTGGTTAGCTGCACCTTTCGGTACCCAAGTAGGAAACAAAATTCTGTGATGATTCATAAAAACTCGATAATTCCGTCTGGCAGGTAGCACCTACACTCTGGAACTCCTTCCTATTAATGTCAAGCAGGTGCCTCCACTGTCCTCTTTTCGGTGGCTGCTAAGTACATAGAATCAAAGAACTGGTGGAGATGGAAGGGACCCAAGGGCCATCTAGTCCAGCCCCATGCACTTCTGGGATTTCAGCCCTTGGTCACCCATCTAATTCGAAACCATGCTGGTCCCTGCTTATCTGGCAAGGCAAAACAAACAAACAAAAAACACCAGGATAAATTACTGATAGATAGTAAGGAAAGAGGGGGATTTGCCTTGCCAGACTTGCTTTATTTGGAAATTTGTTTTTATGTGTGTGTTTTATTTGGAATGTGTAATTTTTGTCGTGCTGGAAAAATCAATAAAAAGCAATTAAAAACAACAACAACTTTGCAGATTTTTTTTTAAATGAGAGAGTAAGTTTTACTTTGTTTCAGCCTACTCTCTCGCGGCTTGCAAACTCCCGTACGTTTCAACTTACAGCTGTCCATTACCTTCCTGATATCGCTCTATCTTTCTTACAAACGAGCCTTTGGACGCGGCGAACTTCATGGAAATCAACCCGGGTCGGGAAACAGGCGGCGTCACGATGCGCTCGGCGCATGCGCTCCCGGGCTCCCCTTCACCCCGTGAGCCTCTGGGGAAACCCCGCCCAGGCGGCCCTCCGGCCAATCAGGGCGCGCAGCCGAGCGGGGCGGGGATGGCGCGGCTTTTTGAGGGCGGCCGAGCGGCCGTTTCAAGATGGCGGCCGCTCCGCCCGCCGCTGCCTGAGGGGAGCTGCTCGTGAGGGGAAGGCGGCGGCGGGATGAGGGGCGGCATGCGGGGCGAGCGGCAAGCGACGCTCTTCCAGGTGTGGGGGACGCCGCCGGCCGAGGCGGCGCCCGAAGAAGAAGCCGAGCAGGAGGAGGCGCCTCCCCCCTGTGGGGTGGGCTTCGCGGGCGGCGCGGCGGGCTCGGTGTGGCTGTTCCCGGCGGGCGCGGGCGTGGAGGAGCGCGGCTACCAGGCCCGGGCGGCGCGGGCGGCGCTCTTCCAGAACACGCTGCTGTGCCTGCCCACCGGGCTGGGCAAGACCCTGGTGGCGGCCGTGGTGCTGGGCAACTTCTACCGCTGGTTCCCCGGGGGGAAGGCGCTCTTCCTGGCGCCCACCAAGCCCCTCGTCGCCCAGCAGAGGGACGCCTGCGCCGCCCTCATGGCCATCCCCGCCCGGCACATGGCCGCCCTCACCGGTGAGACGGGCTTGGGGGGGGGGAGACAGCGGGGGGGGGGTCGGGAACTACTACTATTATTTATTATATAGAGGCGGGGGGGGGGGGAGCCCAAGGACGGTCCTCTTCAGGGGTCCCGGGAATTACTCTTATTGTCATTGGTATTATTACTGTTATTATTATTATGAGGCAGCTGGAGGATGGATGGCAGCTAACAGATTGAGGTTGAATCCTGACAAGACAGAAGTACTGTTTGTGGGGGACAGGAGGCTGGCTGGTGTGGAGGACTCCCTGGTCCTGAATGGGGTAACTGTGCCCCTGAAGGACCAGGTGCGCAGCCTGGGAGTCATTCTGGACTCTCAGCTGTCCATGGAGGCACAGGTCAATTCTGTGTCCAGGGCGGCTGTCCACCAGCTCCATCTGTTACGCAGGATGAGACCCTACCTGCCCGCAGACTGTCTGGCCAGAGTGGTGCATGCTCTGGTTATCTCCCGTTTGGACTACTGCAATGCGCTCTACATGGGGCTACCTTTGAAGGTGACCCGGAAACTACAACTAATCCAGAATGCGGCAGCTAGACTGGTGACTGGGAGCAGCCGCCGAGACCACATAACACCGGTCCTGAAAGATCTTCATTGGCTCCCAGTATGTTTCCGAGCACAATTCAAAGTGTTGGTGCTGACCTTTCAAGCCCTAAACGGCCTCTGCCCAGTATACCTGAAGGAGCATCTCCACCCCCATCGTTCTGCCCGGACACTGAGGTCCAGCTCCGAGGGCCTTCTGGCGGTTCCCTCACTGCGAGAAGCCAAGTTACAGGGAACCAGGCAGAGGGCCTTCTCAGTGGTGGCACCCACCCTGTGAAACTCCTTCCCTTCACATATCAAGGAGATAAAGAACTACCAGACTTTTAGAAGACATTTGAAGGCAGCCCTGTTTAGGGAAGCTTTTAATGTTTAATAGGTTACTGTATTTTAATGTTTTGTTGGAAGCCACCCAGAGTGGCTGGGGAAACCCAGCCAGATGGGCAGGGTACAAATAATAAATTTTTATTATTAAGAGGTGGGGGGGGGGTGGAGCCCAAGGATGGTCCTCCTCACAGGTCCCAGGAATTACTACTGTTATTATTATTATTATTACTACTACTACTATTATTATTATTATTATAATTTATTATAAAGAGGGGGGGACCCAAGGATGGTCCTCCTCATGGGTCCCAGGAATTACAATTATTATTATGTTATTATTACTGATAATAAATAATAATAATAATAATAATAATAATAATAATAATATAATACAGAGGTGGGTGGGGTAGCCCAAGGATGGCCCTCCTCACAGGTCCCAGGAATTACTACAGTTATTGTTGTTGTTGATATTACTGTTACTGTTATTATTAATTCAGTTAAACTCTGACCAATTTAATTATGCAATAACGTGGCACAATAAATATGATAATGTGTAGCCCTGGAAATCCCCGAGTTCGCTTCTAATAGAGAAGTTATGGCAACCTGTTGCTTTATGAAACCGATGATTTTGCAAGTTGCCTCCCCCCAAAATTGGGGCAGAAATATAGCTAATATGTGATTCACAAAGATACAGCTGTAAGCTGAAACATAAGTTGCTACATGGTGCAAATGGCTGCACGCAACACAGGTTCCCAACATGCACACTAACACAATGTAGCAGAACACGGTGGGAATCAGAACTTAATCAGCAGAAATTGTGCGTGTGTGTTAAACATGAAGTGAGGTAATGATGTGTTTGATTGGTGAAAAATGAAATACTTTGCCTGGACCTCCGGGCGGGGTTGCAGTTTTGCAGAACGATCTGACTGTAACCTATTGCTTTGCAATGAACAACGTTGGACCCTTAACTCCTCACGCTCCTGAGTTTTATTGGAATAAACTCAGAAGATAAGCTATTTTCTGGCTTACAACAATAATAGTAATAATGAACACTGGGGGTTAGAAGCCTAATAATAATAAAACATTTACAGTGGTACCTCGGGTTAAGTACTTAATGCATTCTGGAGGTCCGATCTTAACCTGAAACTGTTCTTAACCTGAAGCACCACTTTAGCTAATGGGGCCTCCCGCCGCGCCGCCGGAACACGATTTCTATTCTCATCCTGAAGCAAAGTTCTTAACCTGAAGCACTACTTCTGGGTTAGCGGAGTCTGTAACCTGAAACGTATGTAACCCGAGGTACCACTGTATTCCCCTGACGGGCTCAAGGCAGTTTATGGATAAAATTAAGAACAGCTAAAAACTTGGGGAAGCAATCTTTTTTTCCCAAAGGCAGTTAAACATTCCTGTGGCACCCGTCTGTCTCTGGAGACAGTGGAGGAATAAAAGCAAGTGGCTGGAGAGTTGCAGCACCTGTCATGGCTTTAGAGGCTGATGCAGGAGAGACACGCTTGGGGCAGAGGAAGGTGTACAGTTCCGCTCCTGCAGATGCACCAGGGCGTTTCTTCTCCGCGCTCCTCCCAGCGGTCATTCCTCCTCTGCTCACTGCTGTGGATGCAGGACCTGCTGGTTTTCAGGCACTGCAGAGGTAGACAAGGGAATCTCGGCTAAAAAACAACCCCCAAAGAATTATAGAGCTGGAAGGGATTTCCCTTGGCCAGACAATAAGCATCTGGGCCAATGTCTTCCTTTCACATGTGATATGTGCCATATTTTGCCTTTTACTCCAAGATGCTCCAACATGGAAAACTGGTCTCTGGCTAGAAATGTAAGGACTCCTTTGTTTGTTTTGGACCCTTTGTTTTAAGTGTAAGAATGGATCTGTTGGCAGCAAACACTGCTGAAGTGTGGCCTCTCTGTGAATCGCCAGGGAAACCATAGTGGGGTTTTAGGTGCCTTTCTAAATGCTTGCTTGTGTTGTTTCAGGAGGTACTCAAGTGGCTGATCGGAAAGAAATCTGGCAAAATAAGAGGGTTTTCTTTCTTACGCCTCAGATAATGGCAAATGACCTTTCCCGTGGAGTCTGTCCTGCAGTGAAAATTAAATGTCTGGTTATTGATGAAGCCCACAGAGCTCTTGGAAATCATGCTTATTGTCAGGTAGGGTGACTGTTTGCAACTTGAAACATAAATTTTTAACTATAAATTTCGATCTGTGGTAAGGGGTTTGATTATGACTTTCTGAGGATTTATGTATGTCACATCCTTACTTTAAAAGTGATATCAAAAATGCCATGAAGCAAGGGGTTCAAGAAAACATTTTAGTTGCTGTTAATTTTGTTAAAACTAACCAGTTCCCAGCCTAGATGGTTCCTGACTGAATAATGGCTGAATTTTTTTGAGACTCCAAGTAATCCATTCTGAACAAGTGGAAGAGTAGTGGGGAAATGAAGTTTGTCTCCTGAAAGGTTGTTTTTAACTTGAAGTCTTTCATATACTGTATTATGCTGAAAAAAGCACTGAACTTTTGGGTTTTCTTATTGCAATATTTACAAGAAGTTTAGCAGCAGAAGTATCAGATGGATGCCTGTCTTGTGCCTCTAGATGGCTCTGAGGTCCTGTGATTTAACTGGGAAGCAAAAGCTACTTCACAGGTCACAGTAAACAAGCAGAGCACTGCAATCAACGTGGCTTTCTGTGCTGCTGGTCTCTTTCTCTTAGCATATAGAAGAAACCAGCCATGAACCCCGGATTAGCATTGCATCCAAGCCAGGAGATTTTGTTTGTTCTTCCCAACACCCCCCCCCCCATGCCAGAAAAAGTAAGCCAATGAAAAATAGATAAAATGCTGCTCTAGATGAGCTTTTGGTGTGAACTAGGAGGGCTTTGGCATGTCATTTGGGAGCCTGTCTTGTTGAGATTTGTTTTTCAGATACAGTAGCATAACAGTGGCGATGAAAGCTATTTCTTTCTTCAGGTTGTGAAAGAATTATGCAAATATACGCAGCAGTTCCGTATTTTGGCTCTAAGTGCCACTCCGGGCAGTGACACAAAGGTAATTCATGTCCTGTTAATCCAAGGACCTGGGGGTGAAGGGGCTTGCTTTGGCATCCCATGCCCACTTAAAATGTGGCTCTTTTTAGGAGGAGGGCGTTATTGGGTTGTTTTTATTTTGATTATATATTTTGTGGTTTGTATCTTGATCTTTTCTGTGAGCTGCCCTGAGACATCTGGGTATAGGGCGGTATATAAATTCAATAAATAAATAAATCTCACTGAAGCCCCCAGTCAGCTGGTGTTCCACTTGCACCTTCAGTGGCACCTCTGAATGCCAGCTGCTGGGAATTGTGAGTTGGGAGAGTGCTTCTGTCCTGCTCAAGGCCTTTGGGACAACTGCTTGGTGGGTGTGAAAACAGGATGCTGGACTTGTGTCCTTGTGATAATACTATGAATCTAACCTAGGGATGTAACTGTTACATGATATCGTGCAGGCCTGTGCAACAGCTCAACAATTTTGGTCCTTCTTTCCAAAAAAAGCTCAACTCTGGTCATTCCAATGGGTAGATCACTGCCAGTTTACTTATAGTAGGAGCAGATCTCAGTCTCTTGGAAGTTGGACACCCCTGATACAGTGTAATATACAGAAATTGAATTGAATTGAAATACTTTATTGTCACTTGTACAACTTGTATACAGTGAGGTTACACGAGCACCCCCCACTCAGCTCTCTTAGTCTTAATTCCCTTCGTTTACTGGCGCACACCCACCAAACCGGAAAGTCAGTTGCCCTGTTGTTATCTTTTCATTCAGCAGCCTAAAAGCCCACGGATAGAAGCTGTTCTTTACCCTGTTGGTGCGACTAATCAGGCTTCTATATCTTCTGCCCGAGGGCAGATCAAGGAGATAAAGAAAGTACTATAATAATGTATAGTATATACACTAAACTGCAGTGCTATCTCTGGTTGCGAATGGGATCCGTTCCGGAGGTCCGTCTGGATCCCAAGGTTTTCGCAACCTGAGGATCACCGTTACATGCATGCGCGCGGCGGTAGACCGCTTCTGCGCATGCGTGCGGGAGGGGTGCAAAACACTTCTGGGTTTGCCGCTTTTGCAACCTGAAGTTTACATTACCCAAGGGCAACGTAACCCGAGGCGGTGCTACTGTATGCCCGATTTTTACTGTGCTAACATGATGCCAAGTAAAATACAGCCAGATGGTGACTTTTTACCATTTCCTTGCAGGCTGTGCAGCAAGTTATTTCCAACCTGTTGATTTCACACATAGAACTATGTACTGAAGATTCTCCCGATATCCAGCCTTACACTCACCAGCGGCAGGTTGAAAAATGTGTTGTTCCACTTGGGAAGGAGCTGGCTGAAGTCCGTAATGCTTACATCAAAGTGAGTCAGAAACTTCGTATTGAGTGGGTAAGAATGGCAGCAGGCAGGACTTCAGAACAGAAATGGTGGTGAAACATTTGTTGAAAGCAGCTTGTTTTTAATTCTTCTAAAGAGGTGTCTTCATTTGTTCTGTGAAACAGAAGGCCAGCTTCGCTTTTGCAACTGGATTTGTTTTTGGATTTGTTTTCCAAGTGCTGCTTTAATCTTTCAAAAATGTCACTGGTACCTGATCATGATGCTTGTTTTTAGTCTCTCACTAAATGACATCTGAGTGGACGATTCTAGTGTTGGCTTCCTTGTAAGAATGCAGTGAAGGAGCCTCAGGAAACTGTCATCCTGTTTTCCTTAAGTGGGTCCTGTCCCTAGAGAAAGTGGCCTTTGAAGCTCCAGTCTGACCAGTGTATATTACATAGCCGTGAACTGGGATTGGGATCTTCTGCTGGCAGGGATTATGGGCATTGTCCTGGTTTTTCTTAGGTGGTGAAAAAATGCAAGTGGTATTGTTGCTTTTTGTGTCTCAGTCTCAGATGAGCCTGTCTTGAAATGAAGCCATCATTGCTGAAAAGCCACACAAAACATAAAAGTGCATTGAGCAAGTAATAGTGTGATGCAGAGGTATTTCAGGCCGCCTTTACTGTCTTCTACAGAGGTTTTGTTTGATTTCTGTGTGCGTTTTAGCGGAGTCTACCTTGAGGCTCCGTGTAGGGTTAAAGACAGGTGTGCTGTGACAGATGGGAGAACAGCTGCAAAAGGAGCAGTTCCTTTCAGAGAACTTGTAGAGGCCAGTTGTTCAATGTTTTTTGTACTTGTGGGTGCTAAATGGAATAGGTATGATACATCCCCAGGTTGGTAGTTTACAAGCACATAGTGGCAGCTGCTCTGTAAGCCTGGGGCATGTGGGCTATTGAAATGGGCTATTGCTCCATAACCCGTGCCCCTTAATAATAGAATTGTAGAGTCGGAAGGGATCCTGAGGGTCATCTAGTCGAACCCCCTGCAACGTAGGAAGCTTTTGCAATGCTCCCACCTGACTGGGGAGGCGGGCCAGGTGACCCTAGACAACTATATTGCCAAGTTCTATGCCCATTTCCTATCTAATATGACTTGCTGAAATTAAAGTCTCTGTTCCATATTATCCAGGTTGTACAATGCGTTCCTCTTCCAATACAAGTAATTTTACTGATTATTTTTATAAAATTCTGTCTGTGGTGTTGAAATAGAGGATGGTCTCCAATTCAAGTGGGGAAATTGAGAGCAACAAAAGTTCACCTGGACACTTTGCTAACTTTTTTTAGAAAAAGATGCCGGTGATTTAACTAATATATCAAAATTGCTTTTAGGTTGCAATCAAATAGTGTGTAAATTTATGAAATAAATAATAAACTTGGGATAACACAGAGCAATAAAGTTTTTATTCATGGCAACTTCCAACAGTAAACAAGATATGACGTATATCTTGCACAGGTAAATTAGCAATTAGGATTCCAGCTTTATTATTTCTAGACTTGAATTAGATTTTTTTAAAATACGACTTACAAAAGATTTCATTTTGTATCCTAGTTGGCTAAGTGGATAATGGCCTCTTTCAAAATGAGTAAAAAATGGTATTCTCAGAATGTGAAATTTCCTTCTGATAACCCTTCAAATTAAATATTGGTCAATCATTTTATTTGCTTGTGGGCTAGCAAAGTTTAAACTGTGCTGAAGGTGGCTTACAACATATAAAAAATACATAGCTACAGACATAACAAAAGTAGTCATAAACAATAAACAAAACATCAAAAAGTACACAACCAAACTGAACAATTGCCACACAAACTGTATGAACCAAAATAAAGATGCAAAAAATTAACAGCAACACCCCACCTCCAACAAAACCCTAGAGTCTGTTCAGCAGCCTCAGCTTTTGTAGCTGGAGTCAGTCCGGGCCTCGCCCTACCAGGGCAGGTGGGAAAAGGCCTGCAGGGCAGGGAACAAGTCTTCCAGGACTCACAGCCAAGATACCAACAATTTTTACAGTCATACCTCATGTTACGTTTGCTTCAGGTTGCGCATTTTCAGGTTGTGTCCCACAGTAACCTGGAAGTACCAGAAAGGGTTACTTCCGGGTTTCGCTGCTCGCGCATGTGCAGACGTGCAAAATGATGTTATGTGCAGAAGCGGCGAATCGCGACCCGCACAGACACGGGTTGCGTTCTTTTCAGGTTGCAAACAGGCCTCCGGAACGGATCCCGTTCACAGCCAGACGTACCACTGTACAATAAAACACTATTTCTGTTGATAAAGGAGGTAGCAATTTCTGTTCACCTATAGTAGATATTCAGAAGAAAATAGTCAGTAGCATGGTATCTATAAAAATAAACTTGTGTAATAATGAGGAATAATTACTGTTAGCGTCTGCTAGGGTATAATTTGCTTCCAGACAATGCAGTTCATTTTGGTGGATCTACCTCTGTAGCCTCTCTCAAATGAATGGCGATTGTGTAGCATCAGATAAAATGTTCAAAAATTGTGCAGTTTTACCTACAACTTCAAAAGTAAACCATTGAGTTAGTGAAGCACTCTTGAATGTCAGAGTAAATACTGGGAAGAATCACAGAAGTGTAGAATTGGGAGGGATGCCAAGGGAACAGAACACTTTATTTCTATTAATACAGAATATCTCCTATGTCTTAATTTTGGTGAAAGTGCTTGAAATCTTAGTGACTACACATAACTGAAGCAACAACTAGGAAAAACCCTTCAGAACTGGCAACAGACACCCCAGGTTTGCCTTCTTAATAGCTGAGGAAGGAAGCTGGTTTGTCTGTCAGGCTATGCTGGTGGAATGTGATATTCGTGTTTTCTTAGGAAATAGGCTTTATAAAGTTAATGGCTACATATCATTCTTGATCATTCCAGCTAGCTGACTAGAGTTCACCTGCGTGTTTCATGGGTGATCCGTCAATGGAACTTGGCTGTCTTGTAGCTCAAAAATAGCCAGCTATGGTCTTTCAAGAAACCATATTTCGTTCTGTCGATTTGTAGCAGCTGGATTTGTGTATCCTGCAACTATGAAGGTATCTTGCAAACACAGCTCAGGACTCTCCAGGAGTTCGGCCAGCAGATTAATTTCTCTTGCAATGGACGTTTCGTTGGTGACTCCTCTGAAGGCCCTGTGAACAAGCCATTTTAAAATAATATTTTATTCGTTTTAGACTTACAGCAATCCCTTGATTGTAGATTGAAAATGGGACCATGACATCAACAAGATCCCTGAAGTCACAAACGCTGGCAACTACCCATTTCTCTGTTTATATTGTATATGTGCGTGCGCGCACACATATAAAAAGTGGGCTGGGGAGAGTGTTGAGATTGTTAGAGGCTGAATTCTGCGTGCCACGTATCATTCTCAGTGCTTGCTGATTTTTGTGCTTGTTTCCACACAACTATTTGATACAGATATTCTGCATTTGTAGTCTGGTGTCCTTGCTCCCATGGGAACCCAGAATAGCAAACATAGAATTTTAAATAAATAGAATTTTAAATAAATTTAGGGTGAGTAGAAGGCAGCTCGCATAACCAATCTTCCCCTTCCCCTCCTGCCCCCCATAAAGAGCTCCTCCAAAGGGTCTGGGCAACCACCTTTGACCCTCTGGAGAGGCTTTTGAGTGGGGCTGGTGGGTAGCAAGGGCTGCAGGGAAGAAGAGGGAGAAAGTATTAGTTGAGTGAGTTGGATGCAATCCAGTGATTTCAAGACTGAGATTTTAGTTGGTGTGTGTGTGTTGGTAGTTCTAGTTAAGCTGCTTTAGAAGCCCAATACCAGGATACAAATGTGCTTAAACAAACATATCCTCCTTTTTCATCAACTTAAAGAAATATCCAGAAGGCACTGTGTAGCTGGAGCCAAGATACCTGACAAGGTCTTAACACTGGCTTGATTTTGTCTCAGGCTGCTTCTTGCTTAATTAGAATTAAATAGTTATCTATAATCACACACTTGCCTGGTTTGTCACACTAAGCCAAACTAGGCTTACTGGGAGTGTGAGAGTTCCCAGAGGGTGAGGTCAAAGGGGCTTTGCTCCTTTCCAGGTTCATGAAAAAACCGTGGTTACAGCTCATGGTTAGTGAGGAGTAAACATGAAATGCTGAGTATTTGGATGAGAGGATTTTGGTTTTGAATTGTTCGGTGTTTGGAATGAATCCATGGAAAAGAATGTGTCATGATGGTGAGATTTTCAGCTAATCAACCCTGGCACTTAAATAGATAGGCAACTTTTGATTCTTACCTGGCATAAATAATGGTTGGAGGCCACTCTTCAATGACAACATCCGGATCATTGGGTGCAGGTGGCTGTTCTTGCAGCCCACTGGGGAGGTAATATGCTACAGTCACAAATCTCGTGATGCCTGGAGTGCTCTCACTGGTGCGAACTATGGTTGCAATGGGAACAGTCATCCCCAAGTATAGGCCTGAGGAAAGCATATCGTCATTAGTAATTTCCTGACATTATCTGTCAGCTGGTTGTGAAGTTAAATCACACATGTGGAATCAAATTTTGCAGCCTTGGGAAATTTTGCATTTGGGAATTCTCCTTGCAGGATCAAATGGCACATTTATAAGTAATGTGGTGCAGTCAGAACAAAACATAATGTAGTATGTGTGTCTGACAGTTGATTATTTACCTGATGAATTCTGCTGACAAATGTATCTCATAATCTTCATGAATCCTAGGCATATGCTCTGTTCATACTGCTTTTCTTGCACTTTGACGCAAGCCCATTTCGCCTTTTCATAGTGGCGCTTTTCATAAAGAAGATTCCCAAGCTGTAAAGTTTCAAAAGTTGCTGTTATTATTATTATTATAATTTATTACCCGCATACCACCACCCTAAGGCAAGTCAAAGAGTTAAAAGGAAGACTAAGGCACACAGGTGGTGGGCCTTGAGGAAAGCTTTTACTTCTACCAGTATTTAACATCCACCACTGTTGTAGGCTGTGAGTTTGGCTCTGAAAGGGGTGAATTCATTCAGAAATAATCAATATTTGTGATGGCTGGATAGGGTAATTCATAACACAGAATTTGTTCATACTGTTTATATACAGTCTACCTGCCCTCTTGGTCTTTCAGAATGCAGCTAGGCTGAGAAGAACTCATCCAACCCAGGAGTTACCAGACTACAGCTAAGGCTAGGCTACCTTTCTCCACGAGGAAGCGGCAATGGGGAATATTAGCTATAGCTGACCATTACTTCATGCCTTTGAGGCCACTTGTGCATCCATTGACAATGATGACTTGTGAGCACCCCTAAACTGAGCATGCAATCCCTCTGGGAGGGTACAACCCCCTTCCAGAACCCCATCTCACCAATAGCACCTCTGTCTTGCTGGGAATTAGCTTAAATTTTAAACATATGAATTATTCAAAGTTGCATTTCTATATTTAATCATCTAAAGTAAGAAAAAAATGCATTTTAAGACCTCTGCAGTAGGGTTAGAACATGTTAGGTAGGGAACAATTTTTTCCCCTAGAGCACAATTAAAATTGGGAAGGAACAAAGAGCTTTTAAGAAGTCCTAGTTTTAAGACCACTTGCCACTCACTAAAATTTGACTGCTTGTTAGACATATAAATTAGAAGCCATGCCTCTTTCTCTTCCCACTCTTGCTATAATGCATGAAGGTGTATTTTAATGAAGAGATGATACCTGTTCTTTCCGGGCTATCACAACAAATGGAACACTTTCTCTCTCCTGAGGATGGTTATTTCTGGTCAGCTGTTGGATTGGCTCTGCCATATCTGTAAGAACGTGATAAAATTGTTGTTTATAGAAGTAAATATGCCTGATTTACATATGAAAATTCTTATGTGGGTAAGAATAGAACACAGGTAGTAAGAATAGAACACAGTTTGGAAAAGGCTTGTTTCCAAGAGACACTGATATTTATTGGACTTAAGAACAACCAACTAATTTTGTTATAAAGTAAAATCAATTGCAATATTTGCATAACTTATTATGACTGGTCTATGTGACTTTTAGTTCAATGTAATGCATTAGCACAGCAAATATGTACAAGACATGGACATTACAGACTGGTGTGGATGACATCTCTGCACAGGACCCTGGTTGTAAGATTGCTCCATTAACTAACCCTTAATTACTATAACCAATTGTGTTGCTAACCAAACCAACCTCAAACCACTTCTTTATCTCCATTGGGGAGAAGCAGTGGTTGGTGCCATGTTTGGTTCATATGGCTCTGATTTTTGCTGTGCCATCAAATGCTTAAGAGTGGGCTGTGTTACAACCATCACTGAAGCAGTTTCTTGTCACCTTATGACCTTTCACTGGTGTTTTAATAATTGGGCATGGCTTGGAGGGAGACTTCTCTGACACACACACACCCCACTAGAGGGCTACTGATCGTCCATTAAACCTTTCATTGTAGGTTGTTAATAATAATAATAATAATAATAATAATAATAATAATTTATTTATACCCCGCCCATCTGGCTGAGTTTCCCCAGCCACTCTGGGCAGCTTCCAACAAAGCACTAAAATACAATAACCTATTGTCAACTCTATATGACAAGACTTATGTCTTGAGGCCAAGTGGCTGGACAGTCTTTGCCTTGTGCCAAGGTAGTAAACACCTCCCACCCCAAAGTAGCTTGGATGCTTATGTCCCCTTGCAGTGTGGTAAGCAGGATTTTGCCATTATGTGCTAGAGCTTTGGTCTGTTATTTCCCTGTAGATAATAGTTCTAGTTTCTCTTCACCGCTACTTTCTGTGATCTTAAGTTCTGGTGGGCAGAGTATCCTGCTCCATTGCCATAATTTGATGCGCTTCCGCCACCCCAGACTCCCCTCAAAACTACTAATGCACCATACTGGGTTTCCTTGCAGAGCATTTTTGAAACCTTTGGCCAGCTTCAGCCTTCACTGTAGTTCTGTGATGTCAAACCAATAATAGCATTAAGTGTCAGCCGGGGTGTGTGTACTTAGATGGTTTTCAAAAAGGATTAAACAATTAGTGGGAGATGTATCTGTCAGTGGATATTAATCGTAATAGCCAAGGATGGAGCATCCAATTTCAGGAGCACCAAAGATCACATTTGCAGGTGCTGGGAGGCAATGATCATCTCTGGGGAGGGGCTGAGAGCATCTCTTTTGTGTGCAGAAAGTTCAATCCCTGGCGGCATCTGAAAGGATCAGGTGGAAAGTGATGTGAAAGACCTTTCTTTACCCTAAGACCATGGAGAGCGGCTGCCAGCCACAGTAGATCATATTAGCTTGGGCAAATAGTATGAGGTGTTCCTCCTACAGAGCTGGGCAGGACATCACCCGTTGTGGGCAGATTACTGGGCTAAACTGGGTGGTTCTCTTACTCAGCAAGGCAATTCCTGCTGCAGACTTGCAGGGTAACACTGGCCGGTGCACAGTCCTACACAAAACCACTTTGGGGCACCATCTCTCCTCGCCCTTCCATCGAATGAACTCTCTGGAAACTCTGTGTTGGGAGGAACTAATTTCATGGCTTGGAAACACGCGGACTGACAATCACAAATGAGCAGGGGGCAAAAAGGTAGAAAGTATGGTATCCATGTTCTGCTTTGTAGAAGCAGGTGCCATCCTGTTGTAATCGCAAGAAGAGTCTGCTGAATTAGGTGGTTTGCCCACCTAGTCCAGCATCTCACAGTGGCCAAACAGAGGCCTGTGGGGAACCCAGAAGCTGGATTTGAGCACATGAGCATCACTCTCTCCGCCAGCTGACATTCAGAACTGCTGCTGCCTCATTGTGGCTAGTAGCCATGGGTAGCCCTCTCCTCTTCCATGAATTTGTCTAATCCTCATTTCATTCCATCCCATCCAAGTTGGTGGCCCTCCCTGTGTTCTATGGGAGTGTGTTCCACGCTGTAACTCTGCACTGTGTGTTCTTTTATCAGAACTGAACCTTCCAACATTCAGCTTCATTGGATTCCCACGAGTTTTGTACGGAGAGAGGGATAAAAACTTTCCTCTCTGTCCACTCTCTCCTTGCCATGCCTAGTTTTGCAGGCTTCTCTCCTGTCGCCTCTTGCTTGCCTTTTCTCTAAACTAAAAACAAACCCGATGCTGCCGCCTTGCCTCAGGGCACCGGCTCCATCCCCTGGCTTAGATTCCCTCTACCCAAGCTGAAAGCAGCCTGAACTTCCTCCGGATCGTGAATGGGAAACAGCTGGCGAAGAGGGCGGCCTGCCAGGGAAGGGATCCCTTCCTAACTCCTGCTCCACGGAGCCCGTTCCTTGCAAGCGCTCTCTGTCTCCCTGTCCCTCGGATGGCGTGCGCCTTTGGAAACCCGGAGCAGGCGCTTGCCGGCGAGCAGCCCCCCCCCCCTTTCCCAAGCTAATCCTTTTAAAACCGAAAGCCCCTTAAACCTCTGGCGAGAGGCTTAGCCGGAGCGCGAGTGCAGTCCGCCGCGCCTTTTGCGCCAAGGCGAGAGCGCGCTGCCCGGTCCCGGAGCCCGGCCGGCTGCCCCTTGCTTACCCCGGGGCACGTCCACGCGGTGCCCGCGGCCCACGCTCTGCCAGTAGCTCAGCAGGCGCTCCTGCTCCTGCTCGTCGCCGGCGTTGTCCTCCAGGCTGCTGCCGTACGCCGAGTCCGGGCAGCCGGCCGCCCCCGGCGCCGCCTCCTCCTCCTCCGCCTCGTCCCCGCCGGCCGCCCCGGCGCTCTCCAGCTCCTCCAGCGTGATGGCGCCCGGGGGGGCCGGGTCGCCGCCGCCGCTCAGGCGGCAAGTGCGCGCCTCGCTCTCCATGGCCGGCTGGATGGCGCGGAGGCGGCGCTGGCAAGTGTCCGCGCCCGGGGCGGCGCTTGCTTTCTTAAGCTGCCCTGCCCAGCGGAGGGGAGGGGGCCTGTCCGCCCGGGCAGCCGCGGCGACGCCCTCCAGGCACGTCGGACTCGGGAGGAGCCTGCAGGTGCCCGGCTGGGGCGCGAGCCTGTGGCCCCCAGCCCCGGTCCCTAGGGAATCGGGTGATGGGCACTCCCTTCCCCGGTGCCAGGGGGCTCCCAGCAAGCCCCTCTCCCCGCAGGAATGAAAGGGTGGTCTCCTTCCTCCGCCGCCGCCACCACCAGCCTACCCCGCAGGGTCCTTGTGATGATGGAATGGAGAAGGGGAAGAAGAGGAAAATGCCATAAATGAAGCCCCCCCCCCTTCCAATGTGCCTTGCAGTCGGCTGCTTCTGGGCAGATCGGGGCTTGGACTGTGAGCCTTTGTTCTTGGCTGCCCCGTGAAAGGGAGAGAGGCAGCAGGGGCAGCTGCCCAGGGCTCGGCCGGCCCCTGGGCTTCGGTCAGCAGAGCCGAGTATGGCACCTTGAGCTCCTTGGAGGGAAAAGCGAGATATAAATGAAATAAATGTAAAGAAATAATAGAGGCAATGAAAGGAAGCAGGGGTGTGTGTGCTCAGAGTACTTCTTATTCCCCATTTCCTGTTGTCTACCTTGCTTTCTGCTTTGCTTTGCTTTTCCCTAGGTGAGGTAGAGGACATTCCTTTGACAGAAGGAAGCTCCTCTGTTATTTTTGAAAACCTTCCTTTGTTTGTGGGGTCATAGGAGGCAATGGACTGACTGGCAGGAGCCTCTTGCCCTGTCCCTGTCTATGCACCCTATCCAGGATTAAAGAAGGGGGTTGGTGATGGTCCTTCGCAAAATTGCCCTTTAAATGCAAATAATTTGAGGCAGAGTGGTGTAGTGATTAGAGCGGTTAGGCCTAGGAGATCAGGGTTCACATCCCCACTCAGCCAAGATATGCATTTTTCTAGCAAAGTGGATTTGACAGTTCCTTCATTTCCCTCCAAAGCAGAGATGCTTCTTTCTAATGATGATGTTGTTGTTGTTAGAATTTATATACTGCCCTATACCCAGAGGTCTCAGGGCGATTCACCTATGTGGGGTACCTGAACAGAATATTGGGTTTCTGAGTGTGATGCTTTATAGGAAAGTGGTACTTAGCAGCTCTTCCCTCTTTGTTCCCCTCTGCACACACTCTGGAAAGAGAAAGCCAGGCAAGTTGGAGGAAGCAGAAACAAAAATAGTCCATGTTGCCATATCAGACTGACAAGTAGATCCTCAGTCTGTTTTGCAATGTGTCAACATGTGTGTGCTGCTCTGAAATTGACATGGCATCCTGCCATCTTGACTCATCAACATAGTGGAGGAGGCTGCTGGCATTTGGAGGCTGCCAAGCTGAACTTGATCACACAGGGAGCTGACTCAGTTATCTGCACTGTGCAACTGGACTTCTTCTCAGCCTCAGCTTCCAGGGAGGGAAAAAAGGAGGGATGCTTCACAGTTTGAAGGTGTAAAAGGATGTAACCAGTGTTGACTTGCCCTGTTTTTCCTTGTGTGGCTGCCATGGAAGAAAGGACATCCTTTAGCCTGAGGGCACCATCAGCGTCTCCACCCCCATTGTTCTGCCCGGACGCTGAGGTCCAGTGCCGAGGGCCTTCTGGCAGTTCCCTCATTGCGAGAAGCAAAGCTACAGGGAACCAGGCAGAGGGCCTTCTCGGTAGTGGCGCCCGCCCTGTGGAACGCCCTCCCATCAGATGTCAAAGCGATAAATAACTACCTGACATTTAGAAGACATCTTAAGGCAGCCCTGTTCAGGGAAGTTTTTAATCTGTGATATTTTACTGTATTTTTGTTTCTATGGAAGCCGCCCAGAGTGGCTGGGGAGGCCCAGCCAGATGGGCGGGGTACAAATAATAAATTATTATTATTATTATTATTATTATTATTATTATTATTATTATTATTCATCTGTTACCGTGTGCAAGTTGGAGTCATACTCGTGATTCCCCCAGTTCTGCGTGCTCAACCTTTTCAGTCAAAAACCATCAACTGGTTGGTTGTA
Source organism: Podarcis tiliguerta (assembly GCF_965153285.1). Lineage (NCBI taxonomy): Eukaryota > Metazoa > Chordata > Lepidosauria > Squamata > Lacertidae > Podarcis > Podarcis tiliguerta. The sequence continues at coordinate 133,541,460 of NC_139534.1, read as the reverse complement.
AATGAACAAATATATTCATAGCTGGTACAGTGGTACCTCGGGTTACAGATGCTTCAGGTTACAGACTCCACTAGCCCAGAAATAGTACCTTGGGTTAAAAACTTTACCTCAGGATGGGAACAGAAATCATTCACCAGTGGTGTGGCGGCAGCAGGAGGCCCCATTAGCCAAAGTGGTGCTGCTTCAGGTTAAGAACAGTTTCAGGTTAAGAACGCACCTCCAGAACGAATTAAGTTCTTAACCTGAGGTACCACTGTACTGAATAGCTGTTTTTAGAATAGTAATTCAATAGTACAGGGTACTTGGCTTTGAATAAGTCCTGCACAAAGCCCATTTTTAATCACGAGTCTCCTGTATCAGTTACGTGCAATTATGTGAAGAAGGTGGTGCTGGGCAAGCATGTTGTATCCATTTCCCTGCCTCCATTCCATAAAAATGGTTTCTAAAATGCAGGCAGAATCCTGTCCTTAGTCGTGTCCTTAGACTGATTTTATGGTACTCTGGGGGCCTGATGCAAGTTCTAACCCAGAACATTTGAAGATGGCTGTCATATCTCTTCCAGACTAAACATACCTAGCTCCTTCAAGTGCTCCTTGTAAGGCTTAGTTTCCAGACCCTTGATCAGCTTGGCTGCCCTCCTCTGCACACCTTCCAGCTTGTCAACATCCTCCTTAAATTGTGATGCCCAGAATTGGACACAGGACTCCAGGTGTGGTCTGACCAAGGCAGAATAGAGCGGGACTGTGACTTGCCTTGATCTGGACACTATACTTCTGTTGATGCAGCCTAGAATAGCATTAGCTGCTGCATCCCACTGTGGACTTATGCTAAGCTTGTGGTCCACCAAGACCCCTAGATCCTTTTCACACGTACTGCTAGTAAGCCAAGTGTCCCCCGTCCTATATTTGTGCATCTGGTTCTTCCTGCCTTAGTGCAGAGCCTGACATTTGTCCCTATGGAAATTCATTTTGTTGGCTTGCGCCCAGTTCTGCAATCTGTTAAGGCCATTTTGGATTCTGAGTCTGTCTTTTGCAGCATTAGCTACCCTTCCCAGTTTGGTGCCACCTGCAGATTTGATGAGCATCCTCTCAATTCCTTCATCCAAGTCATTTATAAAGACGTTGAACAACAACAGGCCCAGGACAGAGAAGCCTGCGACACCCCCCTTGCCACTTTTCCCCAGGATGATGAGGAACCATTCATGAGTCCTCTTTGGGTTTGGTCAGTCAACCAGCTACAAATCCACCTAACAGTTACCTCCTTCAACCCACATTTTACCAGCTTCCTCACAAGAATATCATGGGGGACTTTATCAAAAGCCTTACTGAAATCAAGATACACTATGTCCACAGCATTACCCTGATCCACCAAGTTTGTAATTCCATTTTTAAAAAAGAAATAAATCAATTGGTCTGGCATGATTTATTTTTGAGAAACCCATGCTGGGTCTTAGTAATCACAGCATCCTTTTCTAAATGCTCACAGGCCAACCGTTGAATTATCTGTTCTAGGACCTTCCCTGGTGTCAGTGTCAAGCTCACCGGTTGGTAGTTACCCGGGTCTTCCTCCCCCCCCCCCCTTTTGAAGATGGGGACAGCATGTGCCCATCTCCAGTCTGTAGGGACCTCCCCTGTTTTCCAAGAATTCTCAAAGATCATAGACAAAGACTCTGAAATTACATCCTTTAGTACCCCTGGATGCAGCTCATCAGGCCCTGGAGATCTGAATTCATTTAAAGTGGCTAAGTGTTCCCTTACTACCTTTTTTCCTATCTTGGGCTGCAGCTCCCTCCTTACATCATTTATTCTTTCTGTAAAAATAATGAGGAGATTGCCAAAGACAGCGGAGTGAAGATGGCCACTGTGTTGTTTCTAAGTAGGTTATGTTTGTTGAACTCACTAGTTCCAGTCTGAAGCTCCAGGTGACTGGCTCCTGCTGTTTGTTTTAATAATCCGTTTTAGCTTGTTTTGTGAAAGATAACTTGAGCAGACAGTGTTACACGCAGGGTGAATTCTGGCCATATCAATATCTTTTACGTAAAACCAGGTCAGGAGATTGAACACGAGAAAATTAAAAGGGTCACCTCAGCATAACACCTTGGAATCAGAGTTTCTTCCTAAGCCATCACATTGTGATTGCATCAATAACCTTATTTAACTGGAATAATAATTGCGTCCCAAAGAAAATGTCTTACAGTCTTACGTTTCATCTAATTCTAATGTATGCCATTTATGTAAGCTTTTTACATAAATACGCAGCAATATATTTCTGAGGAATTAATCAAGTTTTATTTAAATGGGGCAGAAATAGGGTGGCTTTCCTCTTCTGTACGGGTCCCAGTGTGGCTGTGATTGTGACATGCATCCAATTTCCTTTGTGTCCTTTGTTTTACTTTTAGGTCCTGGAAACATTTGCCGGCCGACTGATTAGGCTCCAGGTTTTGTCTAAACGTGAAATTCCTGCACTTACTAAGTATCAGATCATTCTAGCACGGGATCAGTTTAGGAAAAACCCTTCGCTCACTGTGGTAAATATTACTCTGCAGTATGATATTCTTATCAGAGAATGTTTGGTTCAAGGTAAAAGCAGTGAAGCAGCATCTATCTGAGCATATGGGTCTCTCTTTCCGTTTAATGCACATCTCGAGTGTTTGAAGGGCTTCCTGTGCATTTTCTCAAAAATTAGGCAACCGCCTTTCCCAAACACGTCAGCAGCATCCCCACATTATTGGACTGAAAGAAAGTGGCTGACTTAAAATAACCTCCCAGTGGGTTGACTAGACAGACAAGGTTTAAGCCTGGGTATGGTTTTTATGTTCTGAACCGCCCTGTGACCTTTGGATGAAGGGTGATATACAAATTTAATAAATAAAAAAAAAAAAAAAAGATATGATTAATCTGAATGCACAGCTCAGTTGCTTAGCCACTACCCTGTGCCAGCTTGTTTGTACTTCTTACCAATGAATATCCACATTAATTTCCATGCATCCCTTTCCCGCCCCGACCTGGCCACAGTGATCCATGCGACGGTCATCTCCAGGCTTGACTACTGTAATTCGCTCTACGCAGGGCTGCCCTTGAAGCTGTCCCAGAAACTCCAGCGGGTACAGAATGCTGCAGCGAGGCTCCTCACGGGGTCTCTGCCATGGGAGCATATTCACCCAGTGCTTTTCAAGCTGCACTGGCTCCCGGTGGAGTACAGGGTCAGATTTAAGGTGCTGCTTTTGACCTTTAAAGCCCTTCACGGCCTAGGACCCTCGTACCTACGGGACCGCCTCTCCTGGTATGCCCCACGGAGAGCCTCAAGGTCCATAAATAACAACACCCTAGTGGTCCCAGGCCCTAAGGAAGTTAGATTGGCTTCAACCAGAGGCAGGGCCTTTTCAACTCTGGCCCCGGCCTGGTGGAACGCTCTGCCTCATGAGACCAGGGCTCTGCAGGATCTGATTTCTTTCCGCAGGGCCTGTAAGACAGAGTTGTTCCGCCTGGCCTTTGGCTTGGAGCCAATTTGATTCCCTCCCTCCCTCTCTTTCTTTTTTCTTTTCCTTCTCCTCCTACGATGAGGCTACATTTTAATATTTTAATGTTCCATTATTTTAATGTTGTATTTTACTTTTGTTTTTAAGTTGTAATCATTCATCTTGTTTTTATTATTGCTTGTAAGCCGCTCTGAGCCCGGCCTTGGCTGGGGAGGGCGGGGTATAAATAAAAATTATTATTATTATTATTATTATTATTATTAAAATAAGGCACTGCAGTGATATACTGCACCATTCTCAGAATAATTCTTAGGGGTCTGTCTAGGAAAGAGGGAGGAAACTGGTGAGGTCTAGAACTCCTTGCTCTCGCTTTTAGAATATGTTTCCAGGGTGCAATAATTAATTCTGAAAACTGGCTTGAGGATCCAAATGATCCACATATTACGTGGATTAAGAGTTGCCTGGGCCATGGATTTTCTCAGAAGTGATTCAGACACAGGACATTCAGCCGGGCCTCTGGTGCAGGGAGGCAGTTTGAAAAGAGTGAGACATGTGTCTTTGGGGGACTTGGCTCCATGGAAGGGCAAAGGGCAGTTGCTCAGTGGCAGTACACACTGTGTTCAACCCCTGGCACCTACAGTTAAAGGTTATTTATTCATATATCCCACGTTTGGAGAAGGAAAACTCTGGTCCTAAATCTCTGCTGCGTCTCTGTGGGACGTCTTTGGGAGAAGAAAAGGCTCAGGAGTAAACCTTACACAATCCAGGGTGGAGTCCCTAAGCTGGTTGGGTGGCGCCTTGTACGCCTCCTTATGGCAAGTCCTGCAGCCAAGCTGGTGCCAGATGTATTGCTCTGCCTTCCTTTGGAGCCAAGAAGGGGTCTTGTTGTCTGAGCAGCCCAGGACTTCCAGAGACAGTGCCTGGTCGAGTGCCCCAGAGGGGTCCCTTGGATGCTGCTTATGCAGCAGTTTGTCATCACCCCCAGAGGCCTCTTGAGACAGAAGGATGCCAACAGACAGACCCCACCTTTCCTCCAAGAAGTTAAAGGTGGCGTACATAGGTCTCCCTTCTCTCCATTTAATCCCCACAACAACCCTGTGAGGTAGGTTATGCTGAGAGCTGGTGACTGGCCCAAGGTAACCCAGTGAGCTTTGTGGCTGAGTGGGGTTTTGAACCCTAGTCTCCCAGGTCCTAGTCCATCACCCTTAACAACACAGCACCCTAGCATGGCTAGGAAGAGACTCTTGTTCCTCTACCATATGGTTTGCCTACATTTGGTAGGAAGGATGATGGCACAAGTCCTTTTGGGTGCAAATCTTTCTCACTGGAACTGATGTCTCCACAGGGAATGCAACAAGGCGCAATAGAAGGAGATTTTGCTCTTTGTATTAGTTTGTATCATGGTTATGAGCTACTGCTGCAAATGGGAATGCGGTCCTTATACATCTTCTTATGCGGAATTATGGATGGATCAAAAGGTAAGGGATTCCTTTGCATGTGGAACACCTTCTTCCCAGATCAGCTGAGGGCATTCGGAGAGATGCTCTGCCTTGCCCGCCCCCTCAGAAAACTGGAAATTAAGTATTTAACATAACCTCTAGAAAATCTTAAAAGGCATGGGAAACAGAGCTTAGTTGCTTTCAGGCTCTTAAATCTTCAGTCATTGCGGTTCTATATATGCCATAATAATAAATACACATATACACACACACCTGCTGGGATAGCTCAGTTGGCAGAGCACGAGACTCTTATCTTTGGGGTCATGGGATTGAGCCCCACACTGGGCAAAAAAATCCCTCATTTCAGGGGGTTGGACCTGATGACCCCTGGCGTCCCTTCCAACTCTACAGTTCTGTGATTCTATCTTAATGACAAAAGCATTCCTTTAGGTTCCTCTAAAATGATTTACTGTTGAAGTTGTATTTCTTCAGTGTGAGAGAATTTCCATTTAGACAAATAATACTTTCTTAGATATCAAGGCTGTAATATCTGCTATGTGGAATAAGCATCTTAGAATCAAAATGGCTTTAAAAATAAATTGGTTTGACAGTAACATGGAAGATCTTAGATTTTAAAATGCACATTCATAATGATTTCAGCTGAGCATAACAGTTCTTATTGTCGGAAGGGGTTTAGCACTTCCACCCTGACAGGCAAATTTCCAGCTGGCTTTGGATACAGATGGGCTAGACAAGAGAGGAAGTTCCCGCGTTCATCTGTGCAGGAGTGTGGATGCTAATAATTGGTCGAGGTTTAGCTGACTTATCACAAGCATGCAACAATTAATGAAAGTTTCCAATTTTTGTGGAAAATATTTATTCATTAGATTTATACCCTGTGCCATCGCCCAAAGGAGCCCAGGGCAGCAAAGGATAATACAATTTAACTTATAGGTAAAGGATCCCCGGACGGTTAAGTCCAGTCAAATTTGACTATGGGGTGCAACGCTCATCTCCTCTTTCAGGCCGAGGGAGCTGGCCTTTGTCCACAGACAGGGTTGGGGTCATTTTGTCATCAGTAGAGGTAGGAGAGCTATAAAGTATGGCCAGAACGTGGAAGGAAGGAACACATGATGTGTCAGGGCTGGGCAGGTTGGAGAGGAGCCAAGAAAGTCCTTCGGCAAAGTCAAACCAGGTTGCATCTAATTTCTCATAATTGCCGGCTTGTCTGAGGCAGGGGAGTTCCTGTGTTAACTTTTGCCCAGTTCCAATGACCCAGGTTCTTTTGCAGTACTTTTGCAACTTGCATGAAAAGTAATAGACACTTTGAAGTAGTGTAAAACCCATTGCAGTTACAATGCATTATTGCTTATTGACTTGCTTGTTGCAGATCATGAAAGCAATTCTAAAAGGGTAGTTCCTGTGTCCAACTTATATAAGTCATGTGTCATTTCCCCCCCAAGATCTTTAAATTGGTTTACCTCTCTCGAAAGGCATGACTCGTACCAAAAATGAACTTGGGCGTAATGAAGACTTCATGATGTTGTATAGCCAGCTTGAAAACATGTTTGCAGACACAAATGTGACTTCAGCAAATGGTAAGAAAGCAAAGCTAGACTGGCATTTTTCTTTTTATTAATAAAACACCACACTGGGCCTTGCTCATTTTTGCCAACGGGCACTTTGTTGCTGGCATCCTTATGTCCCGGGAGAGTGGAGTGTACCTTCTGGGGCGAGGTCAAACCTCTACACCAAAGTGACCTCTCCGGGGTGCAAGCCTGGGTGGTGGGTCTGGAGGTCCTGGGCTGCCCAGACAACAAGACCCCCCTCTTGGTTTTGCTGATGTAGTCTAAAGGAAAACAGAGCAAGATGTTTGGCACCAGCTTGGCTGCAGGAGTTATTGGAAGGAGGCGTGCAAGGTGCCACCCAGCCGGCTTAGGGTCTCCACTCTGGATTTGTGTAGGATTCAGAGGTTTAGGACCAGAGTTTTCATTCTTGTAGACGGGCTCCGTTCCCAGGTGGATGAGCCCCACCTGCCCCTCACCTTCCTGTACAGCATGTGCAGAATCTTCCTTCTTGACCATTGGACCCCTCTTGGTCTTGTCCGCTCAGGCCCCCAGAGCCTGTCTTCACAGGCAAGGGAAGTTCCTAACTCCCCGAGGGCTGAGTGCAGGGTGGGCAACCAAAGGTGGACAAACTACCCCAGAAGGAGCATGACTGGTCTGCCACCAGAGTTACTGCCCCTCCTCTAAGACCTTGTCCACCCCGACTGACACTACCGTGGTATAAAGACTATTAAATTCAGAAGGAAGCTGTCTTGCTTGTGCAAACAGTAACATGGAGTTGGCAGGAGAATGGTTAATTACCTTCAGGTTTTAAAAAGTGTTTTGCTTCTGCTAGAATTTGAAGCCTCTGTGATGATTTAGTTTTGGACAAATTCATTTTATCTGTTATAAATGTTCTTTGCTTTTGACCTTTTTGAAGTTGAATAAAAATGAATCCCTAAATATATGGTTTAATTTGAACAATTTCATTGTTTGTTAACAGTGTGTTAGACCATAGTAATAGTCATAACAACAGTCTGATTGTAATTGTTTCAAAGGGTTCCTATTAAAGATAAAGCTGCCTAGAAATTACAGATTTAAAACAAAAACCTTTGGCCTTACAGGAGATGGAAACAGGAAGCCATTCATCTACAGTCACCCAAAGTTAAAGAAATTAGAAGATGTTGTAGTAGAACATTTCAGATCCTGGAAGGAGCGTGGAGGTACATTTCGGATGTAATTCAAATGCTAATCCATAGTATGTGTCAATTTACACCCTAACTTTTTCTGTTTCTGACTTGTATTAGGAAATATGTATTCTGTGCTTTTGTCACTACCAATTGTCTGTTGAGTTTTCTCCTCGACTTTCTTCGGTGTAAATTTACATTCTGATTGCCAGAGTTTATGGCCTTTTCCCAAAACAACAACAACAACTGTTCTTCTTCTCTTAACAAAGCCTCGTTCCCTAGCCTTTATAATCATTTGACTTCATTAGCCCCTTACGAAATGTGGTTACCCAACTGACCATCACTGCACCCACTGATAATGCCTGCTTTTGTTTTCAAAAATGTAGAGTTGAATTTGAGGAGGAAATATTGTGGCCTCCTATTCTGCTGCAAGGAGATGCATGAATCATGCACTCAATGAACTAGATAAATTTCAGGGTGTATGATACAGTAAAGAGGCTGCTGAAGGCCCTCTCAGTTTAAGCCACTATCTCCTTGGTAACGCTGCCCATCTAAAAAAACTGGTTGGAGCTGGGACTATGCATTTGCTGATATGGGGGTCTCACTCTCTTTCTCCTGCATCCAATAGATCAAAGGGCACCTGAAGGCCAGCCTGGGGAGACCAGAGTCATGATCTTCTCCTCCTTCCGTGACAGTGTGCAGGAAATTGCAGAAATGCTGAGCCAGCACCACCCGGAGGTGAGGGTCATGACCTTTGTGGGCCACTCCACCGGCAAGAGCACCAAGGGCTTTACGCAGAAGGAGCAGCTTGAGGTAAGGAGGGGCCGGGGGCTGGCGGGGAGCCCGGCGTGGCAAAGTCACGCTGCACACGTCTTTCTTGTTGTCATCAGCGAGCTGTTGTTGCAAGGAGAGCTCCGGTGCCAAGAAAGCGCTCTTTGCAAGACAGTGGTGCCCATTTAGAACTTGGCTGCTATGTGCCGATGCTCTGAACTCATGATGGTCCATACCTTCTGCTCGTTTAGCATGTGCTTAAGCCTCTTGATATTTATAGAATTAATGGGCGTGTAGCCCTACTGCTCACAGTTGCAAGCGCATGATCACGGTCCGGCTGCAGAACTGCCACTGTTGCACAAGCCCAGAGTAATCCTGCCTCTTTCAAATGATGCACTGTGATTCCCATAAGTCTCTTAGGCTCAGTACCTAAATCTGGGTGAACCAAGTGGCAGAAGTCTATAGAAACAAAATTACTGCTTGGTATCAAGGTACATTTGGATTGTGTCGGCTGCTGCTGCTCCTGCTACTACTACCACCACTACTATTTGGTAGTGACTTGCCCATAAAAATGATGCAGTGGCTTACAAAGACATATGGCAGGGATCGGCAAGGTTTACCTTGGCTGGGCCGGTTCACTACAGCGGAGATCCCTCCGTGGGCCGGAGTGTGCGTGAGCGCACACCCTGCGATTTCCGGCGCCTGTGCAGATGCATCGCGAAAGTGAGTCCCCATGCTGCGCCAGTTTCGCGCAGTGCGCGGGGACTTGCTGAGCGGACGGCTTGGTTTGTTGGCGGCTCGTGGGCCGGTTAAACGACCCATTCCACGGGTCTTAGGTTGCCAGCCCCTGATATACGCTGTAGCTATTGATCATAGAATCCTAGAATTGTAGAGTTGGAAGGGACCCTGCAAGCTTCTCTACACACACACACACACACACACACACACACACACACCCCTTTACATATCCTGCTTTTCCTCTGTTGTGGAACTCAAGGAACTCAATATGTGATTCCTAGGGGAGTCACTCCTTTAGGCACCAGCCAGACTCAGGCCTTCTTAGCTCCAGTAAGATGTGACCGCAGGAAGCCAGAGGTGATTGACAGGTTCTCTGCAAAGCAAATGCTCATGTGTTTCCATCCTCCTTTAGGTCGTGAAACGTTTCCGTGAGGGTGGCTATAACACTTTAGTCTCCACGTGTGTGGGCGAAGAAGGCTTGGATATTGGAGAAGTTGACCTCATCGTTTGTTTCGATGCTCAGAAAAGTCCAATTCGGCTTGTGCAACGAATGGGCCGAACCGGGCGCAAGCGGGAAGGGCGGATCGTGGTCATCCTTTCTGAAGGACGGGAAGAGCGAGTAAGACATAGAGCCAGTAGGAGCCCCTTCTGCAGCCAACTCATTGCATTCCTCAACATAACCCACTTTTTAAAATTGCTTTTCCAAATTTCCTAAAGACAGGAGCCCAAATCCTAAGACTGAAAGTAAGTCCTTTGAGTAAGATGAACCAATGGCCCAGCGCTGCATGGCTTGGCAGGACAGGTCTGCTGTGGCAAACATTTAGGATCCTCATGCCCAGAATATGTTCTGTGTATCCATCTCCCACAAAGCCAGCAACAAGGAGGACATAGCTTTATCTGATAACATGGACTAGTGTGTTTGTAATATTAAACCATGGTTTAGTGTTCCATGGATGAGCCTCAGTAGCCCCAAGCAAAGCTCTGGGCTTGCAGGATCCCCTTTCCTCCTCTTTTCCTTCTGGTGGCCGTGGCAGGAGTAGACCTTCTGCCAATGATTCTTGGGTTACTGTTGCATGTGAACCAGGAATCCTGGTTTTAAACATACAAGGGTTAGTTAAACAATCCAGCAGCTGTGGGCTGTAGAAACGGTGCTTATTCTTGCTTTCTCTTTCCTGTCTCCACTGGTTTACTGGATCCAGGGTATGTCCTCCTGGTGAGTGGGCAGGCAGAAATAACGAGAGCCTCCAGGGACGCCTCACAGAGGGGTTCCGAGGAAGTTACCAAATTACCTGATCTCATGTAATCACATGATAGCAGTTGGTCCAGAGCATGGGCAGGTAAACCAAGGCCCGGGGGCCGGATGCAGCCCAATCACCTTCTCAATCCGGCCCGCGGACGGTCCAGGAATCAGCATGTTTTTACATGAGTAGAATGTGTCCTTTTATTTAAAATGCATTTCTGGGTTATTTGTGGGGCCTGCCTGGTTTTTTTTTACATGAGTAGAATGTGAGCTTTTGTTTAAAATGCATCTCTAGGTTATTTGTGGGGCATAGGAGTCCGGCCCCGAATGCTCAGGAGAATCCCCGTCCCCTCCTGTGTTTTCAAGCTTGCTTTAGCTGCCTGTCTGTCCATCCTTACTTGGGAGTCTGTCCTGCTGAATGCAGTGGGGTGTAATTCCAGGCAAACATGCATAGGATTGGAAATTGCACCCCCCACACACACACAAACAAAAAACCACCCAAGTTCTTCTTTGTTTTGCAGACATACAATCAAAGCCAGTTAAACAGAAGAAGCCTCCTCAAAGCTATTTCTGAAAACAAAGGGCTCCACTTATACCAGCACAGCCCACGGATGATTCCAGAAGGCATCGACCCGAAGATGCACAGGATGCCAATTACGCCTGCGGAGCGTGAGCCAAGCCCCTCCAAGCCCACCTCAAAAGGGAGGAGAGACCACACTCTGCTGCTGCAAAAGTGGCTTCCCTATCCCACTGGGGCAGGTAAGATGTGCAGAATATTTTTTCTCCTCCTCTTGGGGCGTTGCTGTTATTTAAAGGCTGCTTTTTGGGGCCATGCACTCACAAGCTGGCATACAGGAAAAGGGAGGGCAAAATAGATACAGCCGATTCCGTACACACCTTAAGGGGCAGCAGCTTAATGCAAGGAAGCTGCTCCGAGTCCCAACAAGCAGCACAAAAGAGAAAAGTTTTCAAGGCCTCCTTGAGTGCTTCTACTGTAGTGATGAGGCACCAGCCAGTCAGAAGGGAGTTCAGAGCTCTGGGCCCTCACTGAGGAAGCCCTGCGCAAAGATCTCGCTGGCACGTCCCCCGAGGCAGACCTTAGCGGGATGGGGAGGGTCATAGGCGTGGAAGTGGCCCTGCTCCACCAACTATATACGGATATGTGAGGGCCTTTGGAAAAGCATTATTGCACCCTGGCTTAGTTGTTGCAGGGGGATCAGTAGCGACTAAGTCCAGACCTGTTCCGGCTGAGAGGCACTTTTGCTGCTTTCCCATGTGTGTTGACCAGCATCTAGATTAGGAGAAGGAAACGCAAAATTCCTCATTCAACTTCCTTCATGAGGGCATTCCATGTGCAGATGTGTTTCGCCAGACGTTTTATCGTCTAACTCGTGCCACACGGTGCAACATCATCTCACTCCTGCCCCATGCAATGGGGTGTGTGTGTGGGTTTCCTAAAGTCTGTCTTATCCCTCTTGGCTTTCCTGCTTTCAGAACTGGTCTGCTTCTATCACAGGATTGTAGAGTTGGAAGGGACCCCAAGGGTCATCTAGTCCAACCCCCTGCAAAGCAGGAATCTTTTGCCCAATGTGGGGCTGAAATCCACAAAGGGAGGGCAATCTTGTGCTTCTGTTTGACAAGCTATGTGTCTGGTGCCTATTTGAGAGAATTTTCTTCTAAATATCGACCTCCTCTCCCTCCCTACCTCCACTTTCCAGATGCAAAGCAAACTCGTCCGTCCGAAGCTTGGTGCCTTACAGCTGAAGAATTTGAAAGATGGAATAGATTGTATAAAATCAAAGCTGGCGATGGAATAAGAAACCCAGTTATGCCTCGAAGTCACTTTGAAACATTAGAAGATGAGGAGACGAGAGTAAGTTGGGGCCTGAATGCGCTTGTTGGGTGTTCTCTGGCCTGGAGCAGGAATTCCAAGCTCTGTCTTGCTGGATGCGCCTCAGCCAGGAGGAAAGTGGACTGATCCCTTGTCAAGCATAACAAAGGGCTGCTTTTGCCGTGAACCTCAGACACCAGCTGGGGGATGGCTGTAGCTCAAGTCTCAGAGGACCTGCTTTGCAGTGTTCAGTCCCCACATCTCCAGGGCTGGGAAAGTCTCCTGCCAGCAACCCTGGCCGTTGAATAGAAGACAACGTGTCTCACAGTCCATGCACAGTACTTGGGTGCTCTCCGTCTCTTAACTAACAAACTGGAGTGAAAAATAAAGAGTAATTTAAGGGAGAGTCGTCTTCTTGCAATAACTGTAATTGTTTTATTTAAGCATCAAGCCCTGGAACTGGAATTACTATTTTTGTACAGTCTGGATCATGAGATGCTTTGTATTTTGCCAGCCGGTACTTGGAATGAGCTCTGTGTTGCTCTCTGTTTTGAAACCCAGGACTCGCAAGCCAAGGAGGTCCATGTGCTGTCTCTGACAGAGTGGAGGCTGTGGCAGAACCGCCCTTTCCCTACCCACCTGGTGGACCACTCGGATCGCTGCCACCACTTCATTAGCATGATGGAGATGATCGAGCAGATGAGGCACGAAGAGGTCAGTAAGCTCCCCGTGGAAAGCTCACAGCCTCACCAAACAAACATTATCTCCCTATAAGAGTCATGTCAGACTTTATAGTTTGCATGAGACAGTGTTGTGCCTTTGTCGAAGGAAGCTGAGCAGGCTGAGGGGCCAGGCAGTGAAATTTGTAGGAGTGGATTTTGGACTCAAGGGAGGGGGCAGTCTATGGTCAGCCATAAACTTCACTAGGTGGCTTTGGAAAAAGCACCTCTCAGCTTGAGCCTACCATTCAGAACATTTATAAGGTAATGGGCTGCAAAGCACTATCAAAAAGACCTTTGCCAGGAGGCAAGCATCTTCAGATGCCTTTGCGTACGACCCTTTGTAGGCCCAAGCGGAGTCAGCCCCCATTCCTCTGGATGTACTCTGGTGAGCGTAGCTCTGGAAAAGGCATCCCTTTCTTCTCCAGGGCACTCCCAGTGACCTATACCAGCTGGTGTAAGCACACTATCCTTCTGGCTTAACACAGCAAGACGTTAGAGACATTGTAGTTCTAAACTAGTAATTTATTTACAGAATATACAGACAAGCAATCATGGTGGATGATATGAGGATCGGCTAAGGGAGCTGGGCATGTTTAGCCTGGAGAAGAGGAGGTTAAGGGGTGATATGATAGCCATGTTCAAATATATAAAAGGATGTCACATAGAGGAGGGAGAAAGGTTGTTTTCTGCTGCTCCAGAGAAGCGGACACGGAGCAATGGATCCAAACTACAAGAAAGAAGATTCCACCTAAACATTAGGAAGAACTTCCTGACAGTAAGAGCTGTTCGACAGTGGAATTTGCTGCCAAGGAGTGTGGTGGAGTCTCCTTCTTTGGAGGTCTTTAAGCGGAGGCTTGACAACCATATGTCAGGAGTGCTCTGATGGTGTTTCCTGCTTGGCAGGGGGTTGGACTCGATGACCCTTGTGGTCTCTTCCAACTCTATGATTCTATGATTCTATGATTCTATGGTGCTCTCTCTCAGCTCCGAGAGCAGAAGAATCCATAGCGTAAAATTGAAAGTACAGTTTTACAGTCTCATGCCGGAAGAAAGATAAGCCTGTCTTCCCTTCTCACGCTCCTCACAGACAGGCGTGTGAATCACACAAATCATACAATGCAGCTTTAGAGGTCTGATTTGCTAATGGGGTTGGGGCAATGTCATGCTTCATGTATCTTAAGTGAGTTCATTGCATTTAGGTTTGAGAACCTGTTGATCTCAGCAACTTAGTTTAACGTAAAAACGCTTCAGTTTGCTGTAAATTCTGAGCAAATACATGCATGAGATTCTAACTTGGAAAATTCTAGGTGTTTTATTTTATTCCAAGCACAAAAAAACTATGGAGACAGTTGTGTCCTGCTGTAGAAAAGGAGGAAACAACCCTCTGTTTCATGCAGATGCACACATCAACACACAGATGAACCATAAAAGAAGCTTTTTATTAATGCCTTCCTGGCTTCATTGCTAAGGCAACGGAGGCTTGGCCGAACGGATTGGATTTTCCCCTAGCTAGAGTTTGCAGGTTCCACAGTGCTGCCTTCAGCGCTTCGAGAGCAGGCAGTGGGCTTATCTCCCATCACAGTACTGTGGTGCTTAGCACTAAGACTGGAGATAAAAGATCCCTCTTCGCCCTAAAGATCAGACTCGGAGCCTCATCTCCCAGTCTGCTTGTAGATAAAGATGAGGCCTGGCAGGCTGGATCTGGCCTGCAGGCCATGGGTGGCCACCTCTCCTCTGTTAGAGAGAAGCCAGTTGCTCTGCTCTGGAATCCTGAGCTGTCCGCACAGCTGCTCCAGAAGAGCCCAGCAGATGACTTTCTGTTTAGTGAGAGTGTGCTTGCTGGGCGCAGCTCATTAGAAGGAACGCAGCTTTTGCACAATACCCTTTCAAGGCTTTTCTGCTGTGCTTTTGCTTTGGGAGCTGTAGCTTCAACAACAGGAGCCTCCTTAGATATTGACACCAATAAGTGACTGTGAATTCAATTTCAAAAACTAGCTGGTGCCAAATTTGGTGGCCAGGCTGCTCACCGGGGAAAGGCGGTCTGAGCACACAACTGTAATCCTGGCCCAACTGTGCTGGCTATCAGTTAGCTTCTGGGCCCAGTTCAAAACACTCATTTTGACCTATAAAACCTCATGCAAGTCTGCACCCCAATACTTCTTGGACTGCTTCTCCCCATATGAACTGACCTGGACCCTTCTTCCTATGCCTCCTCCATGAGAAGTCTGGAGGGCAGCAACAGGGGAACGGGCCTTTGCAGAGGTGGGTCCCCATTTGAGGAATGCTCCCTCCAGGGAAGCTCGCCTGGTGCCATAATTACATATCTTTAGGCAATAGGCAAAAACATTTCTTTTCTGCCCAGCCTTTGATTTTAAATTATCCATGGCCTCCTTGAGTGGCTGAGATGTTTTAATCCTGCCTTTTAAGAATATGATTGTCTATTAGATTCTTATTTTATTTTGTTTTATGCGGTTTTTAATGTTTTGTTCATTTGTTGTAAGTTGCTTTGAGCTACTGTTGGAAGAAAAGTAACTAATTAATAAATAATAATTAAATGGTGAGTGGCTGAACTTTGAGGACAATGTTTACCCAGTGTTAGAAACTGAGATATGAAAACTAGGAGCACCTTAAACCTCTAGGTTATGGATGCAACAACGGAACGTCTAGGTGTGTTTTTTTAATAACAAGAATGCAAAGCTCAAGATGAATGAATTGCAGCTAAAATATTATGTTCATTTTTCACATGGTCTAGTCCTTCCCCTGCCCACCCCCCCGATATTCTTAAGAGGGTCTTTTTTCCAGTCTTCAGGGAGTAGCTGGAAGTGGGGAGGCAGGAAAAGGTCCTCCTTTCCTTCATTCTGCAGTTTTAATCTGAAATCTTAGGCTCAGTGCTGCGCCCAGAGCTCAGAAACTGCTCGCACTAATGAAATTCCCTGTTGCAAAACGCGCCTAGAACAATGGGAGTTTCCAACACTGTGTTTACTACCATGCAGAGCCCAGTAAATTAAAAGGATTGAATTGTCGGTCTACTCCTGAGAATTCTTTAATAAAAAGTGTGCCCTGGGTGGATTTTAACCCCCCTCTTGTAGGACCTCCTTGCAGGCGCTTCTGCTTTAGCTAGGGATGCAAACGTGCTTCTAGTGAACAGGGGATGCCGTGTGTTGGCACACTTAGGCAGGTTTTAAGCAGCAAACTCACTTTGGGTTCAGGAGCTTGAGTCACTCGCAGTAACTATGCAGTTCTTGGCCTGCACTAACGTCAGAGTGTTATATTTAACACTTGTCGGTTTTTCTCTCCTACTTCAGTTCACACTCCTACGCCAACAAAATGGCTCAAGGCTATAATTGCCCACATGTGCGACTCCTACTTATGGCTGCTGGGATTCCATGGGTGGGAAACTGCGGCTGGAAGCCTGCAGAGAATCCAGAGGAGGGAGTCAAGTCCCACACGTGCAGGAGCCGTGCAAATGCTCTGTTTTTGTTGCAGCTTCAGGACTTGGGATCAGATGTCTGGAGGATGGGAACTGTCCATGCAAGACAGCCTCAATCTGGATAATTTTGTTTATTTATGTCTGTTTTCCCTCTTTGGAATAATTCCAACAGTGTTGAAAATGCATCTCATTTTCACAGCGGAAGCCCGCAGAAGAACTTCCACTCAGGAGCACGGTTACAGTTGTGGAGAATTCTTGTGCCTCAAAAGGCAAGCGCCCTCTCCTCACTGTGGCCACCCAGATAAACCCAAAAGCACAATTTCAACACAAGAGCTCTCTCCCCTCCTGTGGCTTCCAGCAACTGGCATTCAGGAGAGCATCGCTGCCTCCAACTGTGAAGGCAGAGCAGAGCTATCCTGGCCTAGAAGCCATGAATTCATCCTCCACCATGAATCTCTCTAATTCCCCTTTAAAGCCATCCAAGTTTGTGGCCACAGCTACATCTCATGGGAGTGAATTCCATAGTTTAACCATGCGTGGTAAAGTTCTTCCTTTCATATGTCCTGAATCGACCAATGCTCAGCTTTGTTGGTTGGCCCTAGATTGAGAAGGGGCAGGATGACTGCAAAGGTCCTGCTAGGCATCTGAGTTAGCAAGGATCGTTGGAGGCCCCATGGGAGCCTGAGTGCGGTGAAGGTGAGCACGTTAGCTTGAAGCATTGCTGTAGCCCCAGGCAGAAGCCCATTGGAGGTTGGAATGCTCCAGTAAGGTGGTCATGCAGTTCAAGGCACACTTGAGCCATGCGCATGAGTCTCCTGGCACACCTGCTGTCACCCCTGGGACTGTGGCAACGAGGGCAAGATCCCAGGAGCTGAGAGAACTTCTAGGGAGGAGTTTTTAGCACAGAACATTGACAAGAAAGGCGCAGGTTCATGGGGGAGGTTGCGGAAGCTGTGCTTGGAGGAGGGATGGTTCTGCGCAATTCTGTTGGCATGGTTTGCTTTTCAACCCACATCTGAAAAGCTAAGCTTGGTGTGCTGAGAGCTTCCATTAATACCCATGCACACACACACACACACACACACACACACACACTCTGTTGCTAATCAGGTCCTGCACTACTTTGCCCTGGAGCATTAAAGGGTCATATGGGCATTTAAGAGGATAAAGCTGCACTCAGCAATCTGAAAGGCTTGCCAGCTTTCCCTGCTTGCTTCTCCAGCTTGTTACAGAAAACACATTGCCCCTAATGACAGCAGGGAAACTGATGTTCATTCCAAAATTATGCTGTGTTGTCTTTGCCCTTCCTTCCTTCCTTCCTTCCTTCCTTCCTTCCTTCCTTCCTTCCTTCCTTCCTTGTGCCTTATGTTCCCTTTGGAGGCATAATCTTCATGTACACCAGCCACGGGGTTCTTTTGCAGTGCAAGGAGTCACTTCACGGGAGCTCAAGAGTTGTCAGTATTGTTATTATGACTCCTGTGCTCCCAAAGCCAGAGTTGCCTTGTGACTCTGCGGGTGGGATGTTTGTGAAATGAGCTGTATGGATTCTCCCATTTATTGATGCCCTGCTCCCTGGGAGAGAGAGAGAACTTGTTGTTCGTTTTTTTGCAGGCCAGAAGCCCATTTAATTGTTAGACACCACATTTTCTGTCACCTTTCCAAGTTGTGAATATTGTTAATCTGGCAGTATTCTATAATTCTTAATGAAAGCTGTTGCGCTAATGCAATCGTATTGGCAAAGGAGCGCTTTTGTCCCATGACCTATTTTGCTGAGCAGCTGGTTTCAAATCTCAAGTTTTGTTAGTTCCTTCAAATGGTTTTTTGATGCTTTACTCTACTAAGCAACGTGTGAAGGTGTGAGAGTGTCTTTGCTTCCCACCTGCGGTTTAGAACCTGCCTGGGGTCAAGTGTCCTTTTCCATAGCAAAGAAGAGCATTTATGTAAGACCTTGTGAGCCTGAAATGAGGACACACACTATGATCCTAGCTGCCAGACTTGGGTACCCCTGGAGGAGAGCTGCTTTATGTAACTTATGTATCAGGTCATTTTTAATGTTATTTCTTTTTCTGTAGGCCAAATTTGCAGGTAAATGAACTAGCTGCATCGTTCTGTTTTGATTTAAATGACTCCATGATCCTGTGAACTTAGGGAAGGCTGCACCAATACACACAGGCATTGTTTTCCAGAATATAGTCAGTCCAGGATTTGGACGCTGTAGAAGGAAACTGATGGAAAGTATTGTTAAAAGATAAAATAACCAAACATATAGAAGAACAAGCCTTCCTGAAACAGAACCAGCATGGCTTCTGCAACGTCAAGTCTTATACAGTGGTGCCTCGCAAGACGAAAAGAATCCGTTCCGCGAGTCTTTTCATCTTGCGGTTTTTTTCGTCTTGTGAAGCAAGCCCATTAGCGGCTTAGCGGATTAGCTGATAAGCGGCTTAGCGGATGAGCTGTTAAGCGGCTTAGCGGCTTGGGAAAAAGGGGGGGGGAGGAAAAAAACCCCGCAGGAACTCGCAAGACATTTTCATCTTGCGAAGCAAGCCCATAGCAAATTCATTTTGCGAAGCACCTCCAAAACGGAAAACCCTTTCGTCTAGCGGGTTTTCCGTCTTGCGAGGCATTCGTCTTGCGGGGCACCACTGTATTATGAACATATTTGAGTTCTTTGAGAGTATCAACAAGCATAGCATACTTTTGACAAAGTACCTCACCAAAGACTCCTGCTGAGTAAGCTTAGCAGTCATGGAAGAGGTCCTCTTGTGGACTGGGGATTGAGAACCAGCGAGTAGGAATAAATGGACAGATCTATGGATGGAGAGATGTAGAAAGTGGAGTCAGAGGCCATATTGCTTCTGAATGCCAGTTGCTGGAGGTTGCACAAAGCGAGAGGGCTCTCGTGCTCAGATCTTGTTTGCTGGTTTCCCACAGGCATCTGGGGAGAAGCCATTGTGAGAACAGGAAGCTGGGCTAGATGGGGTCTTGGCCTGATCCTGCAGCCTCTTTTGATTTTCTCCTTGAGCCCTCAAGAGCAAATCTTGCTCTCCTGGTCCATTTCCCTTCTGCAAGACTGAAGCAATGCCAGTCTAGTAAACACAGTTGATGGGAGGATGAGGAGTGTGATGAACTTTGAGTCAAGCAGACATCTGAAATAGTGTCTTTTCTTTTTTTCAACTAGGGAGAATGCCACTATGAGCTGGATACCCGTCCTTATTTTCACTGGGAAGATGTTGAGGCATCGGAGGAGGCTCAGCGGGGCAAGAGGTGTCGTGATGCTGCAGCTGCTCAAAAGGCGCCTTTCTCTCGAAAAACCCTGGCAGAGGCTCCAAAAGCAGCAGCACACCGCTCATCTTCCTCCGTGGAGCTTGATGCAGAATGTGTATCTCTCTTTAAAGCAACGAGCTTCAAATCTGCGAATAGGCCTCAGGCTCTGTCGGTAGGCTCTGAAGGTCATGCTGCAGAGGGACTCAGCCCTGCAGATGGTTTTCCAGTGAGCACTTTGCCATTGGTTGAAGGTGCTGGATGTAAAAAAATGTCAGATAAGGATGAGGAAAACATGGAGGAATCTGCCAGCATAAGCACTGCCCAGAGAAGCGTTGATGATCGTGGAAATGCAGCAGAAACAAAATTTCAGCCCATCTCAAAAGTGTGCGGCTCATGGAACGGACACAGTGCAGATTCGGGCTCCGGCTGCTTTGCAGAAGAAAATTCTCCCCTTTCTTCCTTGTTTTATGCACCAGCAGCACCAGCAGTGGCGGATTTATTTGTGCTTCCTGGTGCAAGTGCCGATGAGGATGCTTTTTGGGGGAAATGCATCCCAACAAATGCAGCAAGGCTTCTGTCACGGTCTCCCCCTTCTCTGAATGAATTATTTGATTCTGAAGAAGAGACAGAGGATGTAGCCCAGCAGTTAAGCTCAGTGCAAACATGTGTTTCTGGTGTGTTTGCAGGCAAACGTCCTTCAGGAGAAAAACTGACACCTTTCAAACCACCTTCCACGTCACCTCAGAACATGTCTGAACTCACCGATGCTCAGGAACAGTGTTCCTTGGATAACCCTTTGGGGAAAAGCTGCATTCCTGAAGCTTCCTTTAGCAAGATAAATGATTTTGATTGGGACGAAATATTTGAGTGTGAGGATGAAAAGCAGATGGGCATTCAAGGGAGAACTCCACCCGTCGCAAATCATTATCCAGGAGCAAACCATTCAGGAAAGGAGGCGGCTTGCAGAAGTCATCAAGGATCCCAGAAGCTGGCTGAGAGGAATGCAAGCCCTACTGAAGTGCCTGGGCGTTTCTTTGTAGGAGAGGATTTTGCAGAGAGTGGCCCTCATCCGGACACAAAAGGAGGGGAGCTTTCAGAGCCATCATTGCGGGCTACTCAAGCCAGTACCCTGAGCAAGGAAGAGGGGACTTCTGAAAGGCAGCCCTCAGGGGAGGAGCTTCATGAGGTCAGCCAAGGAAACCGCATGGAGTCATTGAGAATCCCAAGAGATGGAGGTTTGGAAGCCTCTGTTGATCCTGTCCGTGCAGAAGAAGGCCACCGTCCTGGAGAGTTCTACTACAATGTTTCTCAGGAGTTGTTCTCTGTTAACTTTGATCTGGGTTTCCTGACTCAAGAATCGGAGGACGAGTGCTCAGAGCAAGTGGACACCATGAAAGATGGGGGAACTCACGCGGCAGTTAGCTCCTCCAGCGCTGAAGTAGCGCTCTCAAACAGCAGCGTGTCAAGGAAGTCTCCACTGACCTGGGGTAATGAATGCTTTAATGGAACCAAGTTTTCTACACCTTTACACCTACAAAATCGGGACTCTTGTCTTGCGGCAGTTGAAAACGTTATTCCCTTGGTCTCTCCTTTGACACCAGCGAGAGGGAAACTGTGCCAGTCACCAAGTTCTGCGCACGCTGCATTTTCCACACCGACAGGCAGGCAGGTGAGCCACGCTGGCACCCCCAGAAGAACCTTTGTGAGTTCTTTCTCCGGGAATAGGCAGGAAAGCCCACGGGCGCCGGTTCCAAGGAGAGGGAACAGTACAGTGAAAAGGGACTTGGCTAACTCCATTTTCAGCACGGAGGGGCTTGGACTGCGGGAAACCTCGAAGGTGGAAAACGGAAGCCTAAATGGCCCTAACGTGCTTCCCATGAAAGGTAAGATGTTTAAAAAATTAAAATAGCATAAGGCATTATGCAGAGAGGACATAGTCTGCTTACAGTCTTCAGAAGGCAGATGGGAACTGGATACTGACATCCTGCCTTTTAAGCAATGGAGGGATGTTCTCTCGCTCTGTTTATGGCAAGGCTAAGCATCAGGTTGCAGAAGGCAGCATCCCAGAGTTGGAAAGGGCCTCATGGGGAATCAGCCCAACCCCCCCTGCCCCCCAGCTGATGCAGGAAACCCCCCACCCCCTGGATCCCCAGGAGCTGAGGCCATCCTGCCTCTGCCTAAGAACCGACATTCTCTCTTGAATGGTTTATGCTGCTGGGAATGTTTAAATCGTTTTTCTTGCGATGCGTTTAAAATATTCTTTAGCCTTCCTCTCCACACAAGATGGTACTAAAGTGGGGTACAGTGGAATAAATTAAAAGCAACCCCCTCTCCCTCAGTTACAGATCATCAGTCAGATAAAAACCGGAACAGATAAAACCATGGCAGAGTCAGTAGTGACAATAAACAGGACCAAAATGCTGCTGCGGCACTGATGCCCCTAAAGGCCGGCTGAAATGGGTTCGTTTTTGCTCTACCCTACTCGGCCCATCCTCAACATCAGTGGAGATCCTGGCCCTCCTCATTGTCTCTTCTCCGATCTAAGCCTGCTTCCCTGCAGCCTCTCCTCCTAGTGAGGGGCCTCCCGGTCCCCCTCCATCTAGGTCACACTCCAGTGTGGTGTAGTGGTTAAGAGCGGTGGACTCGTAATCTGGTGAACCGGGTTTGCTTCCCTCCACCTGCAGCTGCTGGGTGACCTTGGGCCAGTCACACTTCTCTGAAGTCTCTCAGCCCCACTCACCTCACAGAGTGTTTGTTGTGGGGGAGGAAGGGAAGGGAGAATGTGAGCCGCTTTGAGACTCCTTAAAGGGAGTGAAAGGCGGGATATCAAATCCAAACTCTTCTTCTTCTTCTGTTGCTTACTTTGTCAGTATCCTTTTTAAATGGTTAGAGGCAGCAGCTAGAACTCTGTTGGGAAGTGGAGACCGGTGGCTGTACCAGCCTTTAAAGAAAGGGTTAAACTCTGGGAGGTTAAGTGGCTAAAATAGCACACTTTTAGGCTCATGGAATAAGAGCAAAGGCAAGGCAAGTTTATTGAAATACAGTTGTTTACATGTTTGTTTTAAAAAAGGAAGATAACTTTATTAATTTGGGATAATATGTCTGAATAAACCTCAACTTTTTCTGTTCCTCATCCAGTAAGCTTTTTTCCAATCAGATGTAAGCAATTTTGCAGTAAGAGTGGTATTATATAAGATGCAATGTGATTTAGACAGAGCGATACTGCAATTTATTACAAAATCAATTTAAAAAATTGAAATGTAAATAAACTGGAGCTTGGAACTGGACACAGTAAGCCAGATGAGGTTTGGCCAAAGTAGAATAAAGCAGCAGCACTGCATCTGGAGGCTCTGCTTCTGTGGATGCAATGCCTTTGCTCACTCCTGCCCTGGCGGTTTCCCCGCCGGAGGCTGTGTGCTTCTGCATGGCAGTTGCTGTGAACCGTGGGAGGGGAGAGCACGGCTGTGCTCAGCTGCCCCTTGTGGGCGCCTAGTTGGCCACCGTGAGAACAGGGCGCTTGCTCAGAGAAGCCCCAGGCTTCATCCAGCTGCAGGATCAGCATAAGTTTCTACATCCTTAGCTTCCATCTTTTACCTTTTTACATTCTTAGCTTAAATGTAACAGTCCAACTCCTTCCTCATTCTGTGTAAAAGCATGTGGGGGATTGCTGGATTCCTATTAAAAACAAACCGACACAACCTTGAGGAATATGTGCCGGGAAGAGTTGGAAAATGGGGCAAAAGTGGCAGGGAGGGGAGAAATGGAGTCAGCTGGAGGTACCTTGTTCCAGAGGTGCCTCTCTGGCTACCTGTAGGAGGAGCAACAGCTCTTATACGTGGGTTGACAACATGTCCAAGAACAGATAAGTGAAGGTGGTTTAGTGTTTTCCCCTTCTCTTTCCCCTCATCCCCATCACTCGGCAGTACTCTTAATTTCCGGCTCAGCAAGGCAGTGCAGCCAGCTGTTTTCCTCTGCTGGGAAATACTGTTTAAGTTGCCCCAACTGGACCCTGGATGGAGTCACAGGCAGACAATAGCAACCCCCCAAGCCAGAATTGCCTTATTTAAAGAAAAAAGGGAGAAAGCGTTTTCCTCTCAGTTTACAAATATATTGTATGGTGAAACACACACACACACTTTCTTATTATTGTTACCTACATACTCCTTCGCAGTTGCGGCCGACAGTGAAAGCGAAGAAGAAATTGTTTTTCTCAGAAAAAATAAGAAGAAAGTGAACGTTTTCACATCTCAAAACGTGAGTCAGCTCAGTTAAAATTAAAGGCCACCAAGCTCCAAACTCTCTGTGCGGTTTCTAAATGTGTTTTGACGTCTTCCTTCCTTCTCCCAAGATTGATGATGACTGTGACTTGGAATCGCCAGTATGTGCTGTCAAGAAACGGAGACGTCCGCTTGTCACAGTGAGTAAATACCCCCGTCAGGGCATGAAAAACACATAAAACACATTTTGCTCCACTTGGCTTAAACATTCCTCTTTACTGTTAGGAAATGGTTATTACCATTTTTTTTCTAAAATGGCTTTAACCTGCAAAAGGACAGGAGCTGATTAGTTTTGAGATATCTAGCAGAAGTAAAGTAGGTTTTTTTTACAGCCAATTCATTTATGTACTATGTTTCCCACAATGACACCTGTGCTCAAAGCAGTTCCTGTAAAATGTGGTAAAGTTTATTCTTCAGATGGAGAGATATTTGGGCAGCATTCTCAGTCAGTAGGCTGCCTTCCCCTGAGTCGTCCTCTTGGCCACCTGCCCAAATGCTGCCCCTCCAGGGGTTCACCACAAGAAACGGCTGAACAGGCCACCCCCTCCTCTCCTCCATTCTTCCTCCAGAATTCTTCAACCACCCCTTAAGTGTAATTTCACCATCAACATTAATCATAAGGAACATGAACCAGGCTGCCTATAGCATCCCAGCTTTGAAGCCAAAGGCTGCACGTTCTGGTTAAGCCAGACCCATAAAGTCCCTGCCAGGGTAGCATTGAGCACCAGTTAAGGCCAGAGGAATCTGGCTCTGATGCCACTGTTGACCACTGTCTGTGCTCTGTTTCAGTCAGATTTGTCTAGCGACGCAAGCCCAGATTGCTCTGAGAAGAGCTGGAGCAAGAAGCCAGGTGTGAAGAGGCGGAAAAGGGGGGACGCTGCTGCCAGGAAGGTGCGCATATGACACTCAGCGATGCTTCTTTGTTTCTGATGGGTGTGAGGCGTGGGGTACTGTGCTTTTCGTTTACCCCTCTGGAACCTTAAACAGGAAGGAAATACGGGGCAGCACGCGTGAGGGGAACGTGCTTGGAAACAGAGTCTCCTCTGTTAGGCCAAATTTCAGTTTTGGAGCAGGGCCATGCAGCTCAGCTGAGCAGGACGAGACATACTTGGTGTGTCATTCAGCCCCTCCCATCCCCAGTTAAAGAAGAGGATCTGGTTTCAGGTAAGGAGGAGAGGCCTCTCTCTGCCTGAGAAGTCATTATGAAACTGGAAGCTGGCTTATACGGGCTTTGATCCATCTAGCTCAGCATTGTCCACAGACTGGCAGCAGTGGCTCTCCAGGGTTTTAGGCTGGAGTCATTCCCAGGCCTACTTGGAGATGCTGTCAGGAAACTAATACCAAACCAAGGAATTCGGGGAGAGGTACTTTTGGCCTTGTGTTTTGTAGTTGAGGATGGACAAACAGTTTCTGCACTTAGAGGCTTTGGCCCCCAGTAATGGGGAGCTTCTTCTTTCCATGTGAGGCTGTGGCCTCAGATGACTTGATCTGCATGGCTGGTGGTGGTGGGGCTCCGTGGACTGGCTGCCAGCATGGGATCGTGTCCTTGCCCGTGGCCAGTTCCTAAAAGCCATGGGGTGGGGGTTGGCCAGTCTCCGGCCACCTGGAATGGCTGGAGTCTGCGAAGTGGGATGCTGCTGAGCAGGAACTCTTGCTTTTGCTTCATGTAGAGCGCAGCCAAATACTTCCTGGACCAAGAGGCGGAACTTTCTGAGGAAGGAGCCATGGAGGTTTCATCCGACGAGAGCATCGGCTCGGAAAACGTGCAGAGTTCTTCCCTCATCGAGTTTTTAAATGATGAGACACAGATTATGCAAGATCTCAATGGTAAGTGAAGGAAAACCCTGCCCTTTTCCTGTTAGCTGGCACTTCCTTGGCTCTCATTGTCCTTTCCCACTGGCACCAGTCCTCCCAGTAGCTTTCCTACAAGGCCGTGATTGCAGCCAGCATGTCAGGTTTTGGAAATCAGTTAGCAGCAGTAAATCAGGACTGCATTGCTTAACCCTTCGGCCCATGCGGCAGTATCATCAACAAAGTGGAAAGGTGAGGCACAAACTGCAGGAGCGCTTGAACAGCCAGCACTTGGACCGAGGCCTGGAAATGGATAGAGAAGGAATGGCATGTTGAGATGGATGCTTGGAGGCCACTGAACTGCTTCTGTGTGGCAGCAATTGCCACGTGTTGGAACCTGTCCCCCAGCGCCATTGTGGGAAGGGTTTCTCTGCTACTAACAGGCCCCTGATTCGTGCGGAGTCTGTTTGTGTGGTGGGAATTGTAACGGGATCCGCAAAACAAGCTTCCCTGCACAACACAACTTTCCCCCACCCCACAGAGACTCTTTCCGCCTGCGAAGCCTGCCCAAACAGGTGCTGACTGCGGCTTCAGTTCCTCTTCTGCCTGCCTGAAGGCTGCTCTTTTTTCTCTCTGCTCAGAATCTGAGATGCATGCAATCTACTTGAAATCGGTACGAAGCCCAGCCGTTGGCAACAGGTATAAGATGCAGAAAGGATGCAACTCGGTGGCCGTTTTCTCACAGGTAAGAAGGCAGACAAGGGAGGGTTGTGTCCAAAGCACAAACAGGGGCTGGTCTTGATCCACAAATGCTGCTTGTTGGTCTCTCACAGCCTTATCGGAGCGAATGGTCGCTTTTCACGAGTGTTGTCTTAAAGGACAAGGCCGAAAGGATTGTTTCAAGGTGGGCTGACTTCTTAGCAAGGCAGAACCTGCTGCCTCAATACAGTCGGGGTTTGTTTAATACCACCCTTCGATAAAAATCCCCAGTGCGGTTCACATGAATCAAAATATAAAAACAATGTAAAATACAAATATCGCAAATCAGAGCTATTGTACGGCACAAGAAAGAAAAGGCAGCATGATTGGGGGGGCCCGACAACCTAAGAGCAGGATTCTGATTCCACCTGAATGATCTGGGGAAAAGTCTGTGTCAGGCAGACTTCTCTGAGGAATGTGGTCCCTAGTTGGGATGCTGACCTTGAGAAGTCCCCCCTCCCTCATAGCCACGAGCAGAATGACCTTATCATATAGGTAGCTTGATAGGGAATTTGGCCTTCCTTTCAGCACTGGGGAGTCAAGCAAGTTTGGCCTCAAAGGACAATAATGCCACCATGATTTGGGCTTGGAAAAACACTGGTAGCCAGTGAAGGTCCTTTAACTGGGCCAAGTTGCTGTGAACAAATCTTGCCACTCTTAAAAGTCAATACCAGCTGCAGCTTCCAGGGCACCCCACATGCCAAGAGGCCCCCCGAGCATGGCTGCCCTTGGCCAGCCTGCCGCTCTCTAGGTGAAGCCACAGTTCATGTGTCAGCATCAGCTGGGAGAGGGAACTCCCTTGGTGCCACTGAGAGCGCTTGGGAGTCCAGGGACAAGGCTGGATCCTCCCCCCAAACCAAAAAACAGATCCTTCAGGGGAGCGCAAGCGCATCTAGAACACATTGACCTTCTCCCTAAACCCAGGCAGCCTCCAGGCACAGAACTACTGCTTTCTAACACTTCTTCAGCCTGTGACATGAGTCCAGGCAGCAGCTCAGGGAGAGATGTGAGCAGTCCAGGAACTGGGGTGGGGGAGTGTTTTTGCAGTGTGCAGGGGCCTGGGAAAACCTGGCTCAGGTGTTAAAATGAAAGAGCTTGGTTCCTCAGCATATCCATGTCACTTTGTCCCAGGTTCTTACTGTATTTTTCAATAGAAAGGGCGGGGTAGACGTGCCAAAATAAACTGGCTCATGCCAATTAAGACATTTGCCTTCTGGATGTCTGCCATATTCCATACATACCTGTAAACCTGAGAACAAAGTGACACATCAACGTTATTGTGTCATTAGAAACTGTGCCAGCCTCATGTGTCGAAAACTCCTCCAGACTTGACTGGAAAGGGCACCTGCATTTCATCTGCTGGAGCTGGCCAGGCCTGCGGCTACAGCCCACGTGAGGCTCAAGACGTTCTGTGGCTCTGCCTTGGGGATACGCCAATCATGGCATGGGTTCTCCTCAGCGCTTTCATTTCCTTCCAGGTTCCAGAGCAGGACGAAAGCTATTTGGCAGACAGTTTCTGTGTGGAGGAGGTGGAGGACCCCCAAAGCTGCTCCAGTGAAGATGAGGAAGTTTGTCTTGACTTCAACCTGCTGCAGGAGAGCTTTGGGCACGGGAGAAAGCAGTATTGCACCCGGCGCAGGAGGAGGTTGAAAGCGGCCCTTCTGCAGCAGGGAGGGGCTGCTCCCCCGCCCCTCAAGAAACGCTCCCGGATCCAGATTCCCAGCAGCTCTAGTGAAGATGAAGGAGGGGTCAGAAGGGAACCGCCTCCCGTCGCAAAAGCGGACCAGGGCTCGCATGCGTCCTCATCGCTGGCTTTAGACCACCGTCTGGACTGCAGAACATCTGCTCCAAAGGCTGAGATCCGTCCGCCCCAAGAGAGCAGGACCCAAGGGCTCGTGGGACTGAAATCTTCCTTGTCGGAAGAACTGGACTTCCAGGCAGCGTCAAAGGTATGGGCTGTGTTTAAGCTGTTCCTTCCTTTGCTGGTTTATCTGTGGCCAGGGTTAGAATAACAGACCAAAGCCCTGAAAGCGATCTGGGCAAAGCTCTCGCCAGGAGGCAAGATATCCCACAGCGCCAGGGATGCTTCTTCAGGCTTTCCTTGACAACCTTCAGCAAAAGGGGGCCACCCGCCCCCTTGGTTGCCTCCTCCACTGTGAAAATGTAGTAATAGTAAAATAATACTAATAATAAAATTTATTTATACCCCCCCCTCCCCAGCCAAGACCGGGCTCAGGGCAGCTAACACCAAGTATAAAAACAATTGATTAAAACACAACAACAAGATTAAAATACAACATTAAAATGCAGCCTCATTTCAGTACTGGGAACAGGCAATTGTTCTGCGCACTTTTGGCTGGCAGTACCCCGGTTCCCCTTGGTCATGCTCAGAGGCCTTTTATAGCCTTTCTGCCTAACAGCCTTCAGACCAGAGATGTTGGGGGTTGCACAAATCACCTTCTGCATGTAAATTGAATAAATGTGCACGAGCTATTTTTGCAATGGCATTTATGTTTTATCGAGCGCCTAGAGGACTACAGAGGGCTTGAAGTCAGTGAAAGATTGGTGGGGAGGGCACCACCTCCTCATTCCCAGAAGGTGTCCTGTTGGAATAATTTGCAGGTGGCTTCCTCCATCCGTGTGCAATTGTTCTACTATGTGGCTAGAAGCATGTCTAAACAAAAGTGGGATTTAGGTTCTGTACCACTTGCCTACCTAGCTGTTCGAAAGCATGTCAAAAAGTGCAAGTAGATAAATAGGTATCGCTCCAGCGGGAAGGTAAACGGCGTTTCCGTGCACTGCCCTGGTTTGCCAGAAGCGGTTTAGTCCTGCTGGCCACATGACCCAGAAGCTGTCTGCAGACAAACGCCAGCTCCCTCGGCCTATAGAGCGAGATGAGCGCTGCAACCTGAGTTGTCCACGACTGGACCTAATGGTCAGGGGTACCTTTACCTTTATCACTTGTCAAATACTGCCATTTTCTATGCGATATTTGGACTGCCAGGCAAACTACCAACCCTTACTTATCTTTCCCTGTAGTTTTTCCTGGTGGTCTATTTTAGGGCCCTAAACAGGTCACTGATGCGCTGATAGTGCCTTAGTGGTCTCTTTATACTGAGCCATCCACACATCATTGCACTTTAGGAGCTTTTCTGTGACGCTTCCTCAGTGCCACCTGCAGGGACATTCATGCACTACAGTGCAACAAAAGCCACACACACACACACACACACACACACAACCTGGAACCTTTGAGGTACAGAATTTCTGCAGGGGTGCCCTGGTTGCAAATGAAGCAGCATGACTGCCCCCCAAAACCTCCACAGGCGCAAGCAGTGTTGAAAGCGGGATTGTGTGTAACCTCCCCAATAGCTTCCTGAGAACAAATCATCACTAATGCTCGATGAAAAGGATGTCTGGCGGGGGCCCTCGGATGGTAGAATCATAGAAGTGTAGAGTCCAAGGGTCATCCAACCCCTGATGCGGGAGTCACAGCTGAAGAATCCCTGACAAATGGTCAACATCCAACCTCTGCCTAAATGAATGCTCCATTCTCCACCTCCCTGTTTTTAGCTGCTATGGGGAAAAGGCTGGGTATAAATAAATACATAATCATAGTAGTAGTAGTAGTAAACCTACACCTTCCAAAAAGAGTCTGGAAGCTCTTTGGCGGCAGGGACTGTGGTCTTGTGCCACCTGGGAAGCCCTGCAAGGCTCTGGGGTGCATTGGTAACGCACTATGAAAGGTGATGATAATGAAAGCTCAGCCTTGGCTTTCTCCTGCTCTGGCTGCTTTGAGGATGATGAGTGATGATTTCTCTTGCGATGTTTTCAGCCAGAAAGCTCTTTGGGGCACCTTGCGGCACTCTGCCCCCGGAAGAACCCGCCGCTGCCTCTCTGCATTCTGGTTGACAGCCGCGAGATCTCCTCTGGGCCGGACGTCATTTCCACCCTGAAAGCCGTTCACGGAGTCAAGGTCCACGTTTGCTCACTGGGCAGCTGCGATTACGTTGTCAGCAGCCGGCTGGCCGTGGAGAGGAGATGCCAGGCGGAGCTGCTGAACCCGGCACACAGGAGCAGGGTGGTCCAGCGAGTGCAGCAGCTGAAGAGCAAGTTTGACAGGATCTGTGTGATCGTGGAGGAGAGAGTCAAAGCAGGTGGGTCTCCTGGCTTTGGCGGGTTTTCTCCTTGGGCATTAAGCATTTCAGCTTCCAGCTCTGCTGGTTGTGCTATTTAGCGTCAAACAGAAAATACAGCAGCTACAGAACTGCAAATATGGGTGAACAGAGATGGCCATTTAGGAGGTAGAAACGTAACATGGTGTGCATGGGACCTTTTGGGGAAGCCGGTGTTGTCCCACCAAGTAGAATCTATCCCAGCTGCTTCTGATCATGCACTGAAAGATGATAAGGTTCTTCACTCCACTTTGAAGAATGAAGAGGCAACTAGGAATGGCACCTTTTTCGGTAGTGTAGGAATGATCAGGAACTTGTATCTGCCTCCTCGGTTTCCACTCAACTCTCTTTACGGGCGAAAGAGAAGAGAAATATGGGTCCTGATTTTAAGGGTCTTGCTCTGCCCCCCTGGGCTGTGAAATGCTGTAACAGCTGACAACTTGCAGCAGTTGAGAACACAACTGGCCCTTCTGCCAGAGACGGGATGGGGAGCCTGTGCTCACCCTCCAGGCTTTGCTGGACTTCCCACAGCCCCAGGTCAACATCAGGGGTGAAGTTGAGGGAGCCCAAGAACACCCAGAGCGCCACAACATCCCCACATCTCTGTGCTTAGCACATTGAAGCTTGCCACTTGGGGCATCAGGGAATGAAAGGCCACTGATAGCGAGAAATCTGGAAGCCTCTCCCAGGTTGGCAGCCCAGGAGAAATGCTGACACCAAACTCTTGTTCTGTAAACTTCCAGAAGCACGGAGAGTCTTCCACAGAAGCCGGCACTATGACAGCCTCCTGTTGGCCTTCGTCCAGGCAGGAATCCGGGTGCTCTTCAGCTCCTGCCAAGAGGAGACAGCTGACTTGCTGAAGGAGCTGGCTTCGCTGGAACAGCGGAAGAAGGCGGCCATCCAAGTGCCCACAGAGGTGCAGGGGCACAGGCAAGATGCCCTCCGCTTCTACCTCAGCATTCCCTGCGTCAGCTACCCAGAGGCCCTGGCCTTGTGCCACTGCTTTGGCTCGGTGAAGGAGGCAGCCAACAGGTAGGGCTTGGGCAGGGCCTCGCCCTGTTTCCCAAACCTGACGGGCTGCATGCTCCCTCCTCAACTTGTGATGGCCGATATCTGTTCAGGGACTCTGACCTCAGATAGTAGCCCCTGCCACATTCTTTGGTAGCAAATTCCTCAATGTGACTTGGTGTTGTGTGAAACCAAAGCCATCCACTGCTCTGTCCTGAGCAGGCTGCTGGTCACTTGGCTCTTCCTCCTCCCCTTCCCCCTCCAGGCACATTGGGAGAAGCTGTTTTTCCTGCTGGCCGCAGCAGCTGCCTGTTGGCTTGCGATGGAGCTCAGCCTTCCTTTCTTCTTGCTCTTTTCCAGTTCCCCGGGCGAGATGGCAGCCCGCACCCGGATGAGTCAGCAGAAGGCAGAGAAGGTCTACCATTACATGCACTACGCCTTTGACGCTCAGATGCTGCCTGAGAAGATCACGTGACCAACCGCAAATCACAAAGGGCACCCCTTTTTAAAAGACGCACTTTATCGTTACATCTCCTCGTTGTAAGATATGTAAATAAACTTCCGAACTCAGTGAGTTTCAGGCCACCGTTTTCCTCTGGAGAAACCAGGCAGCTGCAAATGCAGCCTTACCACAGGGGTTATTCTGAAATGGGTAGAGTTTATGCATCTGTTGAAAAAATGCCCTTCTCCATCTCAAGAACAGTGTTGCTGGAGCTCTTCTTCCTGCTTCCTTACTAAAACCAGATGGGCTTTGCTCTCCCTTCCCCTGGAGAAAGTTTTAAGAGTAAAGCTTTGTGCTTTCTACATAACAGCTAAAAATGAACTTTCTTAAAAGCAGGGAGCCTGAGACCATCCACTTAGGTGAGGCTGATGGAAGTTGAAGTCCATCAACAGGTGGAGGGCTATGCATTCATCACTGATCAAGCTAGACACTTGTAGGGATTTGTGGGGGCTGGAAAAGAGGGGTTGAAGAATTCGCTAAGTGTATGGACTGTCCAGTGTCTGCCTTTGTCAGAAATCTATCCTATGCAAAAAAGAGTGGTCTCTTCTTTCCTCGATCATGGTATACGGCAGGTGGGAGAAACCTTTGCCCCCTGCCGCCTGGTGAATTACATCAGCCCCAGAGGTTAGGGGCTAGGGATTCTGGGAGCTGTAATTCAGCACCTTCTGGAGGGCTCAAAGGTTCCCCGCGTGTGGTATAAGGGGCAGGGGCTTCAGCAATTCTGTTCAGTGCTGACAAGCAGGTGGAAAGCAGGTAAGTTTCTAGGACTAACTGAACATGAGGCTCCTGTAGGGGAATAGTGGAATAAGAAAAGGAATTGTGAACAAGGCGATTAGGAGCATGCAAGTTGTTGCCTCGAAGAAAAAGGAACAAAAGTTGGGATTATGCATGCATAAATAGTCAAATTTTACACAGGTTGTAAAAACTTTTCTCCGTAGTTCAGCCTTCTGATTTGTGTAACTCGGGTGATGATTTGCTGCCATCTTGTGGCATTTTATACTTTGGTGCTTTTGAAAAATTTGCCTGGGCCTTGCTTGTGGCAAGCTTAGGAGAAATCTTGTCTAAGCGTGGAGGTGGAATCACTGAAAGCTGACTATTGACACCAACAGTAAAAGTTTGCTTCCCATCTAAATAATAATAATAATAATAATAATAATAATAATTTTATTATTAAAACCCCACCCATCTGGCTGGGTTTCCCCAGCCGCTCTGGGTGGCTTCCAACTGAATATTAAAAAGCCTGCAGATAGAAAGAATCTGGTCCAGAAATAAAGGTAAAGGACCCCTGGACAGTTAAGTCCAGTCAAAGGCGACTATGGGATTGCGGCACTCATCTCGCTTTCAGAGAGCCAGCATTTGTTCACAGACAGCTTTCTAGGTCATGTGGCCAGCAGGACTAAACCACTTCTGGTGCAACGGAACACTGTGATGGAAACCAGAGCGCACGAAAGCGCTGTTTACCTTCCCGCCGCAGCGGTCCCCTTTTATCTATTTGCAGTCGTGCTTTCAAACTGCTAGAGTGGCGGGAGCTCACTCCGTTGTGGGGATTCAAACTGCCGACCTTCTGCAAGCCCAAGAGGCTCAGTGGTTTAGACCACAGTGCCACCTGTGGAAATACACCAAATAAATAAACTGACCCATGAGATGGTAAAAGCTTGCAGCTCCATTTGTAATTTTAAAAATAATTCAATTGAGTAAACAGTACTTTTAATATACCAGACATGATTCTACATTAAACCAAGTTACACGCAGCAACTTTGCATATGTAGAATGCCATTTCCCACTCCCATTTTTTTTCCAATTCTTTCAAAAATCTTCACTCCTCACAATGACTTCACATCTCTCATATGGCTTAAACTTGGAGAGTTAGGATGCGGCTCATGATTTTTATGAAAGGCACCCACTTCCCATCACCATTGGGTCTCCAATTAGAGAAGACAATGTCCTTTTACTTCCCAGAAAAGGCTGCTTGCGCATTTCATTCTTAAACTTTAAGCTGCCAATTAAGATCTGCAACAAACATGCTGCATACACACAGACAGTACAAAAGGTACACTCAACATTTCAAAAACACTTGAAAGCCACAGAGGAAACAGGTTTAGTACAAAAATATATAAGCGCTATTCTTTGCTCTGTAAAGGAAACGTAAGCATCCTTTTGATATTAAATGCCACGTTTGGAAGTTTATTGTACAGTAACTTTTAAAAACATTATTTTGCTCCTTAAAGCCAAATAGTTTCCTGCATCTGATGCCTCTTTGCATGATGCCCCTCCACCAGGAAAACAGAGCAGCAGCAGACATCTTTGCATTCTGAACACCTGAGCAGCACCTTAACACAGCTCCAGAAAGATGGAATGCAATACTCTAAAGCCTTTTCGTAAGTCATAAAAATAAAGGCTTGAGAAACACTTTTGGCTTTGTGAAGGTGACTTGAGACCTGTTAGCAAACTGCCCTTTGCAGATGCAGGCAGGCGGCTGCTGCCTACGTGGAAAAATACAAGTCCTCTTCTTCATCGGATAGCATCTCTTCATCCTCTTGGAAGAGCTGCCCTAGCCCAGCTGGAGCCAAGGTGTCTAGAGGAGGAGGAGAAAACCCAAGTTACCAGAAGGATCCCATTAGAGCAGGAGTGGCTAATCTATAGCATCCCTCCCCAGCTGCCCCTGATGACAGATCATAGCCTAAAACATCTGGAGGATCCAAGGTTAGCCACCCCTGTGTTAGAGGCAGGATGAGCTCCAACGAGATTCTGTTTCAAGGTGGAACCTTTCCGCCAGCTCATGAAGAGACTGACTGATATTGGACGGAGAAGAAGTTCCAGGCAGTGAAAGGAGAGACTACTCCAAATCAACTGACATGGAAGGTGCCTTTTCAAGGCTGTGAATCCACAAGAATAGGAGCCTCTAATTTTGCTGCAAGCGATATTCATATAAATGTATCCAAGGGCAAGTTACAGACTTCAGCATCTAAATGTGTTCTTTGCTTACAATTGGGAATTTACTTGGTCTAAGGCAATGCACTCAGAAATAGAGGACAGCAGCAGGAAATTGGTGCCTCGGTACAGTATTTAGGCACTAGCAGGTTCAGCGAGAGACTCGTAGGCCCTGCTTCCTGCCCCTTCTCTCAAATGGGAAAACCTTTCCACACGAAGCCAGTGCAAGTCCCTTCCTACAGCTGATAATGAAAACGGGAGAAGGGCCTTGCGATCCACAGAGCAGCATAATCCACTTCCCCCATCTGTCTGCCACGGGCTTCTCTGGTTGCTCCCTTAGGGCCAGCGCACAGATAGCCAAGGGCCCCCCAAACGCCAGACTCCTCTTTCTAGAGATCTGCCCCAAACAGCCCAGAGCAAGCAACAGTTATGCTCACCTTTGACATGCTCATCAAAGGCAAAGACGGTCGTTCTTCGAGAGTTGGGAGTGGTGAACACGGTCCCAGCCTGTGGAAACAGAGGAAACATTACTTCCTGTAGACTGAGGCTTCACAGAGAGGCTCGGAAACACCAGAGTGCTCAGAGCAGGGGCCAGCAAACTTTGTCAGCAGGGGGCCGGTCCACTGTCCCTCAGACCTTGTGGGGGGCCAGACTGTATATTTTTTTTGGAGGGGAATGAACAAATTCCTGTGCCCCACAAATAACCCAGAGATGCATTTTAAATAAAAGGACACATTCTACTCATGTAAAAACACGCTGATTCCCAGACCGTCCGCAGGCCAGATTTAGAGGGCGATTGGGCCAAATCCGGTCCCCGAGCCTTAGTTTGCCTACCCATGCCTCAGAGCAAGCAAGGGGCCCAAACGAGGTTTGGATTAAGTGACCATAAAGCCCGCAATAGGACAGAGCAGGGCATTTTCAGAGAGCTGAGCAGCCTTTGACATGTTCACTTCTTTTCTGTGCTTGTTATTGGAAAAAAATTGATGGAGCTTAAAGACAGGCAGTGGTGAGCTCTCCCCACACCAGGAGTTCGCCAGATCTGTCAAGCAAAACCACAATAGTGAACAGGGCGAAGGAGACTTCCATGGAGTTCCTTCTCTTTATCCCATTACTGTAATAAGGGAAGTGTTGACATCATATCAGTGTGACGGGCAATATATAAACGTAATCAGTACATAAAGTAAGACAGCAAGGGCGAGGGGCTTGCTCTGGTGAGTTTTGGGAATATTGCCTTTTCCTTTCGCTCTCAATGGAGCTTGGCGTGTTTTGCTCAAGTGGAATCGTACCTGTTTCTTCTTCACGTTGTGCCATGTGCGCTCCTTGCCTTTGATGTTCCTCTGCAGATGGAACACACGCTTTTCGTAGTTCCTAGAACACAAAACGATTTGTCCAGAGAGTTTCTAACCTGCCCTTCGCCACAAGATCTCAGGGCAGGATACAAAATAAACCCTAAAACAATAGCAACATAAATCAGCTTGCAAAAGAAAGTAGTGGGGGGCAGAAATCCAAAATACAGTGCGAATCTTTAGAAAGCGGGTTGCTTCAACACTGCCCTGCAAAGGACCGAACAAGCAAATGGCTTTTTACCCAGCACCCAAAGGAGAAAAGCACCAATGCTTCCAGAAGGACAGCTTTCTCCAAGACAGGATTCCACCAACACAGAGAACACCCTTTCCCACATCACCGCCTAGCAGACACCTCCCAGTGGTGGAACAGCAAGGAGCCCCATCCTCACCACCTCAAGGCAGGGCAGCCTGATGAAGGGAGTTGCTCCTTCAGTTATTTGGGTCCCAAGTCTCATAAGCCTTTATAGGTCAACACCAGCACCCTGAATTAAGCGCCAAAGCATATAGGCAGGCAATGTAAAAAGCTTTTTGGAATCCGTCTCACTGAGTTTTAATAACCACCCTAGAGTGCTTAGGCAGCTAGAATCTGCCCTAGTCTGGAGGGGTGATTAAGATCTGCCAGCTCCAGAAGGGAAAGCAAGCCGAAGAAGCAGCTGCAGGACAGCAAGTGTTCATTTTTGCTACTTAAGAGGAAGCCTGGCTAGAAAGAGAAGGCAGGGCCATGGGGGCAGCAGGGCTCTCTTGCTGCCTTAAGTCACTCCCCATCCCAAACCTGTCTTTGGGTTTAAAACTATGCGAGGGTTACGTTCTGGGGTTTCACACGCAAAGGCAAAATCACAGAATGGAAGACCCCAGTAACTGCCAAATGCCTTACCGGGCTCTGGGAAATTTGTGTAAGGTGTCTGGGAGACCTCACAAGATCCTCTCTCATCTTTCCTTGCATGGAAGAGGACCCAAAAGCTCTTTCTGCAGCAGGAAAACCCAGTGCAGAAAGATTTCAGAGCCCCCTGCCTTGCTTGATGGGCTGTGGGAAGGTTGTGTGAGACCTCAGGGAGCCCTTCCTATTGTTCCCTCTCCCCAAAGCTGCAATTGCGTAAGTAAACCGTGTGTAAGTTGTGGGTTTACTATGCTCCCGTCTAGCAGCCACTTCTTAAAACCCCTGGCTCACCATCCCATAAGCCCCTCACTCACTGCCAACAGCACTTTCCAGCACAGTGGAAATCTCTTGTTGCTTGCCTTTCCCCCACCCCCTGCCACACGCCCAGTTCAGTTCCAATTTATATGTCCATCTGGTCAAACTCTGCTATACGAGCGGC
Organism: Podarcis tiliguerta; assembly: GCF_965153285.1. Lineage (NCBI taxonomy): Eukaryota > Metazoa > Chordata > Lepidosauria > Squamata > Lacertidae > Podarcis > Podarcis tiliguerta. The sequence goes on along the minus strand of NC_139534.1, from coordinate 133,503,711 downwards.
ACATGCATGCTTGGACCCCTGGCTAGGAATCTTGAGGAAACTGGAATCTTGGAGCTGGGTGGGGGTGCTCTTCCAAGCTGGCCGTAGCAGGGAATTGCTTCACGCCCTTATCTTATGAGAAGCCCCCTGTAGTACACACCTGTCCAGGGATTCCAGCATGCCAGGGCTGATGTGCTCACACTGTGGGGTCTTCACCAACGGAAAGATGGCCGAAGAGGGTGTGATGGGGTGGCTGTCTTTCAACTGGAAGACATCTTCCTCTGGGACGGTACGAAACTGTGGTAACTACAGATCACATCTTTGTTACGGCCCCCCGTAAGACAAGGCCTGGCGGGCGCTGGAAGACTCTTCCTAACCCAACTCAGCTCCTCATTTGTCAGCTACTGTGCTCTCTACCGACCACAAGTGTTTGGGCGGTGGCTGACAGTTCAGCTCTGGGAGAAGAGGCTGGCATTACAACCTCACCTAAGCCATGCCGACAGCAATAGTGGCACGGGCAGACTGATGACCAGAGAACTACGGAAAGAGAGTCCAGACTGATGCTAAAACCCCAAGGGGACAAAGCAGGTACACCGTGGAGCGAGGGGAAAGGAGAGGAAGGGCTCAAAAGGCCCGAGGAAAAGAGGAACATGTCAGTGTGCTTCCTTTGATACCCAGAAGATACCTTGGGAGAATCTATAGCCTTTGCAGGACTCCACAAAACTTGGATTGATTTCAGAAGCCAACCAAAATTTGTAGTCATAATCAAAGCTGGCCTGGAGAGACAAGGTCTATCAAGACATCACACTGAGCTCTGGAGCATCTCTGAAGCCCAGCAGGAGCCCAGGGATGGACCCTTTCCCAGCTCCTGAGCATGGAAAGAGAGCAGGGAGCCTTCAACGTGATGAGGAGGTGGGCAGTAAATTTATGGACCTGCATAACAAATTGCACCCAGGAGCACTTTTTATTGCTTGGGATAAAAGGTGCAAAAGTTACCTTTGTGTTCCTGTTCTGAAAAGGGGTTGTAGCGAAGATGTCGTCGTGGTTGTCCTTCGGCATCTGTTCCAGGAAGTCCCGCATCTGCTGCTTTCTTTTCAGCGTTCCCACTTTTGCAACAACGGCCACTGGCTGCTTCGCCCCCTCCTCTGCCAACAAGGGCGACACACAAACAGAGCCGTTAGCTGGGCTGATGTATTGAGCTGGAGTTCTGCCCCTTGGCCCAGAATGTGGGTTTTGCATACCACTTTAAAGGCAGAATTCACAGACAGAACTCTCTCTCTCTTTCTCAACAGGTATAAACAGGCAAACACTCTGACCTACTGTCGTCACCCTGGCTCTTTTCTTCTCCTTACCCCTGCCCCTTCCTGATGTGTTTGGAGCGCACCTCCGTTCTCTCAAGGTCAGACTCAGAAATTAGTCCTTTCCCCCTTTAAGCCACTTCAGGTGCCCCTCCTACATCCCCACAAGAACAAGCAAGCGGGAGAGGGGAGCAGACAATTTCTGGCTCTTGCAGGGGGCTTCTGCTGGCCCTTGCATCTGCTCCCGGAGCCCGGAAGACAGGCACAAGGCCCGTCCTGTACCTCTTTCTTCCTTTCTCCGCTTGGTGGTCCTCTTTGGGGCCCGCTTGTGGCTTTCCTGCTCTTCCATGTACCTTTGCTGGCATTCTTCAACAGATCGTGTTCCCACAGCCGTTGACACAAGCAGCCAGAAGTCGCTCTTGTGTTTGGGCAAAGAAGCCAAAGCCCTGCAAAACACAGAAGACCCAGTGAAGCTCAAGCCCACCGTTGCTCTTTGACTCCTGTTTCAATTCCTAAAGGAGGCCTTGCAAGCCGACATCAGACAAGAAAGGAGAAAAGGTAGGAATTTCCAGGGAGAGGTGAGGATGGAGGGGCAGCGGGAGTGAAGTGAGCGCAGCACATGATGAGCACCGAGAGGATGAGTGCAGGAAGGTTTGGAAATTAGGGATCTGCAGGCTTCACTATTGTTGCACTGGAGGAGCAGCTGAAACTGGAACTGGGAGGAGCTCTGGGGGTGGGGGAGCTTCATTCTTACCAAACACCACCACTTACCTGTGTAGTTTCTGCAGTTCCTTTTCAGTCCAATCTTCATTAACATCTGGGAAAGAATCCCCACCCTTCCCTGACGGCTTCTTCCCAGGTGTCTTTCTGGGGAAAGCCAAGGACTTGGCAGTATTAGAAATTTCACGGTTGGCTCTTTGGGCCTTTAAGTTTTCCCTTTTCACTTGAAACTCTTTAACACTCGTTTCACTTTCGGACTCGGATTCAGGGCTGTACTTCCTGAACTTTGCAATCCTTCTGAGTGACCCCTGAGTACTGCTAGCCAAGTCTGGAGAAGTTGGCTCTTCCAACTTGTTTTGCTTCCCAGAAGGTTGAGCAACCCTCAACTTTCTGCTTTGAGAATGGGCTGGAGGAGACTCTGACCCTCTTGGCTCCGGCAGCTGCTTCCTCATCTCACTTTGCTGTCTGTTGGATGGCCCTCTTTTGACAGTGGGCTGGACCTTCCTCCGGATACACTGCATTTCTTCGCTAGATTCATCTTCGCTTGGCATGGAGCTTTCAGCTAAACATCTTTGGTAGCAATTTGCTTTCGCTCCCTGCGCTGGCACGTTTTGTTTCCTCCTGGGCTGGCTGCTTTTTCTGGAGGGCTTTTCATGCAGCTTTTTATAGTTCAGTGGCGTCAGGGTAACAACAGCCTTCTTCTTGCGAGCATCAGCGATCGTGGCTTCATAGTCGCTTTCTTCAGAGTCAGAAATAAAGCGCCAGGCATTTTGCTTCTTGGCAGGCTCAGTTTGTCTGGTGGTTTCAGGTCTTGTTCTTCCTAGGGAAAGCAAAACAAAACAAAGATTCTCAATAGACTCATAGAATCTCTGATTTGGAAATGGTCCTCAAATCTTAATCCAAACTCTTGCACAGTGAAGCTAAATGAGACACCCATCATGCAACAGAATTTCTCTCCACGAGCAAGACAGAAGTGCAATGGAGGCAACACTGATAAAGCTGAAACAGTAACAGGATGGATGGAAATCATTTTGTAAATAAAACTGGCAGTCCAACTGTCTTCCCATCAGCGAAGAACAGATCAAGAGCAGAATGCCTTGGCACATGCCCTGCGTTGGGAGATAAACAAAATGCTTTCAGGTCCAGCCCACCCATATCAACACTGCAATTAAAGGCAGATTGCGGAGATGTCACACAGGAGAGCACAAGAGCTCAGCCTCCTACAAGCAGCTTGAGGCAATCCAGATTTTACAAGGAAGACAAACACAAACACGCACACATAGAATCATAGAGTTGGAAGAGACCACAAGGGCCATCGAGTCCAACCCCCTGAAACACATTTCCCACCCCAAGCACTAGCCAATCTGGCCTGAGCAAAAAATCTTCCTAAATCTGGCCCTGAGCATGAGCAGAATTCATCCTCCAGCGACATTTTGCCAGGCTTGAAGCAACTCACTGTTGGCCTTCTGTGCCTCAAGGTCTTAGTAGACCCCAAGCATGGCATGAGTCAATGCTGTGATGCAGCAGCAAAAAAGGCTATTCTAAGCTTCATCTTCAGACGTCTAATGTCCTGGTCAAGGGAAGTCATAGCTCTATTTTGCCTTGCTCAGGCCACACCTGCGGTTCTGTGTCCAGTTGTGGGAGCCACAATTTAAGAAGGATGTTGACAAAGCTGGAGGTTTGTAAGCAGAGGTTCGATACTCTCAGGGTCCCTTCCAACTCTACAGTTCTATGATTCAAGGACAGGGTGCACTCTTCTTACCTTTTGCTTGGCTTGGAGGTGCTTCTTCACAATCCTCTCTGTTTTCCACGTGGGATGTGATGTTGTGCCTGACCGGACGCCGTGCACTGCTCACTGTCTTGAGAAACAAGGCAATGAACGTAAGCAAAGGGCGACATGAATCTTCAGACAAAGACTCCGCATGCAACAGATGCTTTATCTGGGTTAGGTTAGGAAGGCATTAAGGCTGCCTTCCATGAACAGCTAGTTACACAATTACAAACGCTTTAATCAGGGGAAGTCACATGTGCAAGACTGAATATTATTATTATTATTATTAATAATAATAATTATTATTATTATTTATATCCCGCCCTCCCCAGCCGAAACCGGGCTCAGGGCGGCTAACAACAAACAATAAAACAGTACAAAAGTACTGCACAAACAACACTCTAAAACAATTCATTATAAAATTAATTAATTCAAGCCACTGGCAACCATTGGGCCAGAGCTCTGCGAAGATTGCCGGGGGAGGGAGTCAGGCTGTGCCCTGGCCAAAGGCCTGGTGCAACAGCTCTGTCTTGCAGGCCCTGCGGAAAGATGTCAAGTCCCGCAGGGCCCTGGTCTCTTGTGACAGAACGTTCCACCAGGTTGGAGCCGCAGCCGAAAAAGCCCTTGCTCTAGTTGAGGCTAGCCTAACTTCTCTGTGGCCTGGGACCTTCAAGATGTTTTTATTTGAAGACCGTACATATACAAGACCTTACATATACAGCCAGAATCCCACTACGAATATATATTCTTTGCGGGTGCCCATAGAGCTGTAGGATCTCAAACTGACCTTGGGAGCCAGTCAAAGTTTGTGGTCATTACCAAACTTATTTTGAAGCAAGAGGATCTTATCTCATTTTTAATATAGTTCTTCATGTTACAAAAGAGAAATACATACATAAGTATATCAGAAGGTGTTACTACCACCCTGAGATCTACGGCTATAGGGTGGAATACAAATAATAATAATAATAATAATAATAATAATAATAATAATAATAAATAAACTACCAAAAACTATCTCCTTTACAGAGACAAACATAACCCAGGCCCCACATTGCAAGGTACAATACAAATGTGACAATACAATTTATATAAACATAATAAGCTGTCAAAAGCAGCATCTCATCCATTGCCCTGAGCTTCAGAGATCTCTGAAACCCTGTCTGAGGTCAGGGATGAATCCTGACAAGCCTTTGGAGAATGCAAGATCAGGCAGATCTGCTCCCCCAGTGGATTTGTGTCGTGCACTAAAGGGCCCTTGCACCACCACCAAACCCAGACACTGTCAACCTCCCAGCATTTTATTTGTGAAAGTCTTTCTGGGTCATAAACTATCAGGTTAAAATACTAAAAAGCATTAGAAGTAGTAGAAAAGTTGAGCACAGAGAGGTAATTTTAATCTGTTTTAATATCTGAACTCTTGTATGTTTTAAAGCAGGGTTGTAATTTTTTCTTGATTTTGCTGTTTTATCTTTTGTAAACCACTCTGAGACTTTTTAAAACCAAGCAGTGTATGCAATGACTGCGGCACAGATGTTACTAGCCCAGAGATGGGAAGAAGACTAAGTCCCTACCAGAGAAGAATGGCAAACTAAGCTGTTGGACTCTGCTGTGATGGCAAAACTGACCGGAAGGCTCAGGAACCAAGAAGAAGAAAACTTCAAGAAAGATTGGGGGGAAATTAAAATTTATTTAGGAGACCACTGTAAGCAGACGAAAACACAAGTAGGATTATAATTACCCTTGTAATGTAACAAATATTATGGACAATATGGAGAGATATAAAATATGGATGAAGTAATATGCAGTTGAAAATGTTGACAATAGGACCCATGGAAGGGATGGTGGGAAGATTGGAGAGATTCAGAGAAATCTCTAAGCATGGATATATATTTGGTATTGTTATAACTTTAACGCTTGTAAAATCAAACAAAAATTATTATTTTAAAAAACAAGCAGCGTATGAAGTTTTATGAAATAATAATAAAAGACAAGCTAGGAAATTCCATTCTATGGTCTTTTAAATGTGTTTGTGGGAGGGGGCTTATTGGTTTCTTTTTATTATGTTCAGTGGTACCTCGGGTTACAGACGCTTCAGGTTACAGATGCTTCAGGTTACAGACTTTGCTAACCCAGCAATAGTGCTTCAGGTTAAGAACTTTGCTTCAGGATGAGAACAGAAATCACGCGGTGGCAGTGGGAGGCCCCATTAGCTAAAGTGTGGTACCTCAGGTTAAGAACAGTTTCAGGTTAAGAACAGACCTCTGGAACAAATTAAGTTCTTAACCCGAGGTACCACTGTATCATCTGTCTCCTGAGAAATCTCTATGTGGGACAAGAAGCTACAGTTAGAACTGGATATGGAACAACTGACTGGTTCAAAATTGGGAAAGGAGTACGACAAGGCTGTATTTTGTCTCCCTGCTTATTTAACTTATATGCAGAATTCATCATGCGAAAGGCTGGGCTGGATGAATCCCTAGCCGGAATTAAGATTGCTGGAAGAAATATCAACAACCTCAGATATGCAGATGACACAACCTTGATGGCAGAAAGTGAGGAGGAATTAAAAAACCTTTTATTGAGGGTGAAAGAGGAGAGCACAAAATATGGTCTGAAGCTCAACATCAAAAAAACGAAGATCATGGCCACTGGTCCTATCACCTCCTGGCAAATAGAAGGGGAGGAAATGGAAGCAGTGAGAGATTTTACTTTCTTGGGTTCCATGATCACTGCAGATGGTGACAGCAGCCACGAAATTAAGAGACGCCTGCTTCTAGGGAGGAAAGCAATGGCAAACCTAGATAGCATTCTAAAAAGTAGAGACATCACCTTGCCAACAAAGGTCCGTATAGTAAAAGCTATGGTTTTCCCAGTAGTGATGTATGGAAGTGAGAGCTGGACCATAAAGAAGGCTGATCGCCGAAGAATTGACGCTTTTGAATTATGGTGCTGGAGGAGACTCTTGAGAGTCCCATGGACTGCAAGAAGGTCAAACGCATCCATTCTGAAGGAAATCAGCCCTGAGTGCTCACTGGAAGGACAGATCGTGAAGCTGAGGCTCCAATACTTTGGCCACCTCATGAGAAGAGAAGACTCACTGGAAAAGACCCTGATGTTGGGAAAGATGGAGGGCACAAGGAGAAGGGGACGACAGAGGACGAGATGGTTAGACAGTGTTCTCGAAGCTACAAACATGAATCTGACCAAACTGCGGGTGGCAGTGGAAGACAGGAGTGCCTGGCGTGCTCTGGTCCATGGGGTCACGAAGAGTCGGACACGACTGAACGACTAAACAACCACCACTGTATTTTGTGTTCTCGTATTTTCACGCTGTGACCCATCCTGCACTATTCGGACAAAGGGTGGTAAAAGGTAAAGGGGCCCCTGACCATTAGGTCCAGTCGTGACCAACTCTGGGGTTGCAGCGCTCATCTCGCTTTATTGGCTGAGGGAGCCGGCGTACAGCTTCCAGGTCATGTGGCCAGCAGGACTAAGCCGCTTCTGGCGAACCAGAGCAGCACACGGAAACGCCATTTACCTTCCTTCCGGAGCGGTACCTATTTATCTACTTGCACTTGACGTGCTTTTGAACTGCTAGGTTGGCAGAAGCAGGGACCAAGCAACGGGAGCTCACCCCGTCGCGGGGATTTGAACCGCCAACCTTCTGATCAGCAAGTCCTAGGCTCTGTGGTTTAACCCACGGCGCCAGCCACGTCCCTGCACAAAGGGTGGTACACAAATGTAATTAATAATAATCCAAAGCTTATCGCTCTCCATCTGCCGAGAGTCCAGAAGCCACAGAATTACCCTACTGCATGAAAATTGTTAGTCTCCAGTCATTCCAGAACAGGGTTAACTGTGAGGAGAGTGGAATCTTACAGGAGTCAAATAGTTGGTGCCTGTTTTGGTCACAGTGACATTCAGCGCCTGATCGACAAGCATCCGTTCCCCACACCAGAACTGCATAGGTGGCTTAACCTGCCGGCCGCTGCGGGTGCAACTTCTGTCAGTTCTGCCGTTCTGCAGAGATGTTTGTGGCTGCGCACCTGTCAAGACACAAAAAGGCTCCCTTCAACAACAGCTTTCTTCCCTTGAGTCGGTGGAGCTGCAGAACTGGATCGAGCTCCAAATCGACCCCCCTGTTTGCTTAAGGCAGCTTCTGTGTCAAGCAGCTGACTCAGTCAGCACCTGTGGGGAAAGCAAAGAAGCTACCCTGGGCTTATTTAGAAAGGGTAATATAAAAAGAGGGTTTTCTGCACTTTTAGCAACCACCATCTGTGCGTTCTGCTTGGCTTAAGAAGCGCTCTCCCGGGCATTTCTCTCTCCTTCAAAGACCCATGGAATGTACACGCCTGACCAGGGGCAACCTCCTTCAAATAACAACTCCATAGCCAGTTATGTCAATAGGCAAAGATGCCCTATGGAACAGTCAAATGGTTGCATGTCTCCTATCCCTTAGTGGGCCCTGGGACAACAATCCAGCAAGAAAGAAGGCAGAGACTGAAGGAAGGTGTCAGGGAACTGCCATCAGTGCCAGAGGGAGAGAGCAAGATCCAGAGGGATTCCAGAGAGTGTCCCGGGATTGGGAGAGGCAGCCCATCTTCTGGGGAAGAGAATCAGCGTAGCACCAGTGGAGAAGGGGGGCAGATGGGGGAAGCGGTGAGGCGGTCCCATGACTCCTTGCCGGGGACCAGCGGGGAGAGTAGGGGTCCTCCGCTGCCTACGCCCTCCTTACGCAGAAGGCTTTCGCGCAGAGAGAGTAGGAGACTAGGCGTCAAAGAGCTTCTTTGCTGGAAGAAGTTTAAGAAACGCCCACTGACGGATTCTGCCAGCGATTGAGACAGCCACGGGTGAGTGGCTGTCCGGACAGAAAAGGTTCACTCAGGCAACCCAGCCAGGTGTTTGCACCGGCTTACGCACGAGCAACCCCTAGAACCATTACAGCAGGCCATCCCTGAGCCAAGCCACAGGCGGAGGCCTCCGTTTTTAGATAACCAAGTATTAAGGGTGGGGGGGGGGGGGATGGGACCCGGCTATGATAATACATGCTGGAAAACAAGTGAATACTATTATTGATCCATCAATCAATAAAACTATTGGGCTTTTAATGTCACCTGAGGCCTAACAAAAGAATAACACCTACCGAGCTTGTTATTACTTTGCAGTGTTGCCACGTAAGTGGTGTTTTTCGTTCTAGATTTTCTCCCAACTTTTCTGGGCATGTCTTCTAAGCCCTCCATCTCCACAGGGTCCTCCCTTTCATTGCTATCCATGCTTGCAGCGAAGGCTCTCTGTTCTTTCCTAGCATTGAGAGGTTTTGTTGAAAAGAAGGATTAATTCACTGAATCTCTTAAGAAGGTCCTTTCGTGGATACAAAACCTCTATGAAACATTAAAAAAACCACTGGCGTCGTCAATTAACCTGCAGCAGCTACTTTCTGAAGCCGTTTGCCTCAGGCCTTAAAGCAGCAGACTTGGCTGCCCACAAAACCCCCAGAGCTTGTTGTTCCCCTTTTGCACAGAGCAAAGACACAACCCCCACCCTACCTCAAACCCATGGAAGAGTCCTAGGCAACTGGCAGCAGAATCACTCTGTAAAGAAACTGGATCAAGGAAAAGGGATTGAATAGGTTGTCGGAAGCCACATGCAAAATAAGTATTGGCAGAGCATCTGCTGTGCCAATGACATCCCCAGGCAGGGCCCTTTCTTGAAACCCAGGAGAGGCACAGCCAGCCAGCAGACACAACACTGAGCTAGATAAACCAGGGGTCTGACTTGGAACAAAGCAGCTTTCTATGGCACAAATATTATTTTCAGTGGCATTTACCTCCTCAGAAAACGAAGAAGATCCTCAACATACATTTTCCAGTTTTGTGGAATTCCAGATTCAAACCTCTTTATGAATTTAGCTGGCATTCCTGTTTGAGGCAAGGTATTACAATGTATTAGAGTAAAAAGAAAACCTTATGTGTCAGTTGTCAGAAACATTTGGCAGACCCAAACACAAATGGCATTCCATTTTCTAAAGTGCCTCAAGAAAATCCTTAAAATTTAAAGCATCCAGTTCTGTAGATGCACATGTGCAGAAACACGTAAAGGTCAGCAAAGAACACAAGTTAAATGTGATGAGCATGAAGGTCTGGGCAGATTCTTATAAACTAGAATTTATAAGAGTTCTTAATTTTCCACACACCCAGTTTTGAGAGTGGAGTAAGTTTAAGCTGTTGTGAAACTCAGATTAGTATTTTGTGGTACAGCACCATTAGAGGGGTGTACCTTTCCATGTAATTGGCTTATGCACACCACATGAGGTCCCTTGTGGCCCAGGACAAGAGGGGAATTGGCATTCTGCTGACTTCCCACCAGTGTAACAGCCCAGCTCCTACCACCCTCAAGGGAGGAAGGTAAAGTCACATTGTGTGTCACCCAAGACCTGAAAGCCTGGCAGACTGCAGCAATCTGGCAGATTTGGCATCAAAATAGGCCAGCTGAACCCCTGGCAGCAGAGATTGGAGGTCCAGTCCACATGCTGAAGAAAGCTCAGCATCCCTGGAGAGAACAGAGGGTGAAGTCCCCCCCCCCCCACTGAGGAAGCCTATATGAATCCCAGCCTGTCCTCTTCTTTCTCAGTCAAGTTATCATACCTTCTTTCTTCATGGTGCTTGCGTCAACGCACCCTTCTAACTTGTAGACGTTTCCAGATGAAGTTCTAACTTTGTTGGGCGCCATTCGTTCCACAATGGCATTGCTATGCCAGTTAACGCCGTTCATATCCCTGAAACCAAAGGGAGAGGACATAACAAACAAGTGCTCCGTGGTTAGCTAACGGAGAACCTAAGGGAAAAATGAAAAGCACCCCAAGTCACAAAAGTGAATCAAGGCCTTCATTAGCTACTGGGCTTTTTATATAATTGGCATGCAAGACTGTAGGCAGAATTCAGGGTAGATAGACTGGGAAGCCAGAGTTGGTAAATTCTAGTGAACAGATGTACAGGAGAGAGATACGTATATAACCATATTCTCTTAGAAGGGAATTCAGCTTGTATCCAAGGCCAGTCTGCAATGCTGCAATAATTCTGTCTGGATTATTTTCCCTTTGCTTCAAGGTTGCTAAGCTCATATGGTTTATTCCGTTTTTGAGGACAGGGGCCAAGTCATCTCTCTCCAAAAGGGCCCCCTAGATGTCAAACCATCCAGAAGTAGAAAGAGGTACTCCCAGCCACTGAGCCTTCAGAGCCAATGCTTCATCTAGCAGGACCCCCCTTCCCATCTGCAGCCAGGACTCAGCTGCTGGCTCTGACATTACAGACAAAAGCAGCAGCCACTCACACCCTCTACCTTCTTCCTATTACTAGTCCTTGGGGCCGCCCAATGCAATCGAGAAGCAGATTCTAGCGCTACACAAACAAAATACATCTGAACATAGCTGAGAACTGAAGTTGCTTGCCTCCGTTTTCCTTCCAGGCACACAGCGGTATTGTTATTGATCACCTTGATTCTCCATCCACTGAGGCAGACCATCTGTTGTTCCTTTACAAAGTTAGGGAAACCGTTAAGGGCCACAATTATTTCTACAGAGATCGATAAACCAAAAGCTGGAATTTAAGCACACCATTGTGAAAACAGTAGCGGCCTAGTCACATGCTCCCTTCATGCCCTGGTATTTAAATACGACATCGGCATTTCAGTGCCAACAAGGCTTGGCCTCAGATGCAAAGGACTGTATCCAGCGCCGAGGGCCTTCTGGCGGTTCCCTCATTGCGAGAAGTAAGGTTACAGGGAACCAGGCAGAGGGCCTTCTCGGTAGTGGCGCCTGTCCTGTGGAACGCCCTCCCAGCAGATGTCAAAGCAATAAACAACTATTTTATACTTTTAAAAGACAACTGAAGGCAGCCCGCTTTAGGGAAGTTTTTAATGTCTGATGCTGTACTGCTTTTAATATTCAGTTGGAAGCCGCCCAGAGTGGCTGGGGAAACCCAGCCAGATGGGCGGGGTATAAATAATAAAATTATCATCATCATCCCATGTTAGCTCAAAGACCTCCACTTGCGCAAGGGAACTTCTTCTGCCTTCCTTGTTCAGGGGTTGCCCCAGCCCTCCAGAGCAAAAAGAGGGGCACAGGAAGAGGCGAGCGAGGGAAAGTTCCACTGCACAAGCAAAAGTTATTACCCTAATGGGATGACTTCATTGATTATAACCCTCTGGCTTTGTAGCGTCAAGCGTGCGCAGTTTGGGCCAGTATGTCGCATTTAGAGGCCAGAGTGCATGAGCACCTGCATCATCCTACATCTCATGTGCATGCAAAAGTGTCTGGCTTCTGGTACTAGAATGAACTTGGGAGCAGCAGCCTTCACCCGTGAGCTCCCTTGATAAAAGTAGCACTGAAATGAACAGGGAATCTATTACTGTACAGTAAGCCTGCAAAATACGCAGAGGTTACATCCCAGGGGCCACTGCTAAAGTAAAAATCGCATGTAGTCTAAACCCACTGGGTTTACTGGAGGCTGAGACTGCCAGAGTCATTTTTCCTCGAAACCCACCCCCTTCCCATCCCTTTTAATGAGTTTTTTTTATTGCCACACACAAAAAGCTGAATGTCCACAAGTTAAATACATGTAAGTTGTGGGCTTCCTGTATTACAGAAATTTATAAATCATCACTGAACAAGTCATTCACAGAAAAACAGATCTATTCAAAATAAATTTCCCAGAGATTCACCAATGCCCTTTTAGAATGTGGCTCTTTGGGGGATTTTTTTGAGTTGGGTTATTGTTTTTGGTTTGATTTTATATATTGTGGTCTTGATTGTGAACCGCCCTGAGACCTCTGGGTATAGGGGGATGTATTATTGAATAAATAAATAAATAAATAATAATAAAATTATGCTACTTCTTGTTTATCAATTTCGCAACATTTAAATGTGAAAGTGTCTACAGAGCTATAGTTTCATTTTATAGAAAACATTATGCATTTCATGTACACTCAATTTGGCAGCTTTGCTGTCATCACTGATTAACCATGCACATAATCTAAATTAAGCAGGGTGCTTACTGAGCCATTCAGACCTCCCCCTTCTCTTTAAGAGCACCTGAACTGAAACCACCACCAAAAATGCTTTTGATTGTGAATAAGAGACAGCCTCCTACCTCCTCGTTTGTGTCATCACTGCTTGAATTTGCCCCCACTTGTTTTTGCTTCCTTGGTATTTGGACTTTTGGAGTAGCAAAAATAATATCGCACAGACGTTGGGGAGGCGTCTGAGGCCCAGCCTTCAACTCCTGCTGCCCTCTTGGGGCAGGTTTCTGATTGGACTGATGTGATGTTCTTCCTTCTTCAGGAAGTCTTCCAGGTTCCATTTCTTCCAAGGTTTCCCCAGGCTTAACAAGATCAAAGCTCATGTCTATAACATTCACTCCCATGCTAAAAGTTTCATTGTCCAATTCAACCGGTTCCACAATAAATTCATCATCCTCACTGGCAGGAGTGTTTAGACAATCTTCATTAAGATTATTTAGTTTTTTGGGTGAACTGGATACAGTTAAAGGTTGCTTCACTGCTGGTGAAGGAGGGACATTTTGCTTGGCTTGGTAAGATGAAGCATCTACTACACAGAACACAAGAACAACTCTACTGTTATCTGACATTTCAGTGCTCATTAGCACATTCACACAGCCACAATTTTGTCTGCTATTCGTTATGCTATTTGCTTTAATCAGTACAAGTCTCTCTCCAAATGGACCACACTGTAGGCATATACAGGCTTCTCTTGAACATCTCATCATAAAAGGGCTAAAACCTGCTGGTAGAGGACACACTTTACAAATTCCAGATTCAATCCCCGGCACCTCAAGGAATTTACTACTTAAACTTTTAAAAAATCCAACCTCTTGGCATTCAGAGCTCCAGCAGCTTCCAACAATATATTTTTATACTTTTTATAAAAAGTACACAATAAAAATAGTAACATTATCTTCCCCACGTAAAACTAGAAAACACCCCTCTATTCCATCAGAATTAGGGGCTGTGGAGGTGTCAAGACAGGTGAATGGAACCAGTGATGGAATTAAAGCACGACGCCAACCACTTGGCATTTCGTTATTTGTGACGTCAGCTGGCTTAGATAACTGTCAACCCTTTTGCTCCACCAATGAGTCATGCAATCAGGTTAGGAAGCTTTGATTATTGCCATTTTAAATATCAGAGACCTTAAAGAACTGCCAAATTATATTCGAGTGCTGACTACATGGTACCTTTTGAAGCTTGATGGGAGGATAACTAGAGCAATCTTTCATTGTAATGCTTCACAAACTGAATCTTAAAGGCATCAAAGAATGACTCTGGTCAGTAATTTTCATGCAACTGCAAAGTGCTTCCTTCCTTCAGTGTACCCCAGATGTTTCTGTTGCAGACTGAAAGAGTGAGCATCCCCAGGACAAACATACAGCCTGACGTGATTTCTGTGGAGAAGTACCTTTTTCCAGTGGTTTCTGCTGCAGCTTCTGCTTTACACGTGAGAAAAATTTGTGAGGGGATTCCAAAACTGGAGGGCTCATTACTGCAGAACAAACATTTTTGTTCTTTGCAATATGGCTGGGCACTGAAATGGGAAAGACAAGAGAAGGATTTTAGCAAAGGTATATCAGTAGCCTCTGGATTATGTGTTAGAAATAATGTGCCTTCCACAAGGCTCTCTATTTAAATTTGTACAACAACATATAACCTCAAGCAGTGGGAAACTACTCTCACTGAGGAAACTCAGATACGTTTTGGAGGGATCCCAGAGCTACTTAGAACCTAGCTGAAAAACACTGCTTTACAACTTCTATTTATTTTGAGTTAGCTGACCAAGCTACTCCCCCCAGCACCCACAGAGAAAAGTCAGTTGTACTGTTGGCAAGCTGTCTTTGCTTGAATAGTTGCCCACAGCCTCCATAGGTGCCTTAAACGAAGTCAGACTTTCTGCCACTGAGCTACAGCCCTTCCCCAAGGGCAGACCTTTCTGCAGAGTTGGTGGTGGGAGATAAAATTATTCAAGCCTGTGTTACAGCAGATGATTGCATGCACAACAGGACTGTGACTGGCGTGAAGAACATAATGAGCAAGAAGCATAGTACAGTAGGGGGAAAGGAGCCAAAGGTTAAAGGTAACAAACAAAATGGAAACAGGAGGTTTGCTAGGAGCCCATTGGTGAGAGGTGAAGGCTCATGTTTGCAACTACACCCCAAACATCTAAACATGAAGCTTCTGTTAAGCAGCATTTTCTAAGAAGAAATGATAAAGCAAACCTTGTTCTTCCCTGGCCTTTCCAAGGGGCTCCTCAGCCAGCCTCTCCTTTGGCTTATCATCTTCAGCCGTGGATTTTTTGCCTTGTCTTCCCAAAGGGGCAAGATGCCTTTCAGGAGTGAGGATATAATCTGTGGTAATGTCTACTTTTAACAATTTCTTTTCTTCTGACAACTTCTGCTGTTTTGCAAGAGCTGCCCTGGTCTTCATTCTTGCGAAGACTTTTGCTGGAGACTCCAGGGATAATTGCCCGCAAGCTTTACGTTTTAGGGCCGCATTCCCTGTTGGTGGCACAGCTTCCGGTTTCGGACAAGAGGCAAGCGGATTCAGTTCTCCTTCAGAAACCGGCTTTATCTCGCTGAGGTCAAGCAATTCTTTAGCATGAGTACCACCAGCTATTAAAGTGGACTGGAAAACGTTCCCTCTTTTGCCACCTTTCTCCAAGCAAAGGTTTTGGCCAGCAGGGACCCCTGAAGGCCAAGTAGCTTTCTTCATTGCTGAAGCAGGAACGCAACCTGCTTGAAATTTCCCAAAATCCTTTAACGGCGTACCTCCAGGGATGTTGCTTAGGAGAACACCTTTCAAAGACATTTCTCTTCTTCTAGGAGAAGGAAGCGGGGACATGGCTGTACCTTTAAAAGATCAAGGGATTCCAATCATCTCAATAAAACAGGTATTGCGTCAAAAGTAAATTCATTAAGGCCTGTTTATGTAGGTGTCTTTTTTAATGACGTAAAAAAGAGGATTTGAGTGTGTCTACTTTTTCTTCGCATCCTACCTGCAAAAGAACCATAATTGTTTTTGTTTTTATTGATGGTCACACAAGAAAGAGTAACATTGTTTCTGCCATAGCTATCAGGCAAAATGAGCAAGGTGACAATGAAAAACCAACGGCTACTGTCCGTTATATTTCAATATATCAGGCAATTGTTTTAAAGTCCCTCACATTCAGTGCAAAGAAATTGTATCAAAATTTGTAGGCTACACCGAACATTGCACACTTGTTTTGGTCCTAATGAAAATGACTGTCCCATCATAACAGGCTGTTTCCCCCTCAGTATGTCCACTATCAAAGTGCTTCTGAATGCAGCACCAAGAGAATCAAGTCTTTGTCTTATGACAGTCTTTAAAATAATCTTTCCCCCATTTAAAATAATAATAATTCCAGTAGCACCTTAAAGACCAACAAAGTACGTATAAGCTTTCTAGGTATGAGCTTTCGTGTGCATACACACTTCTTCAGATACTCCTGAAGCAGAGGTAGCTACAACCTTGCTGGCCCTAGTAGGACCACCTTGGCCTGTTAGCCCTGGTGATCAATTGATGTCTACTGACTGGGTTTTTGTTCCCCCCCCCTCCCCAAAACGATCCCTGAATTTTTGAATCTGATTGATATTGATGCTGCATTTTATGCTGTTTTTAAGTCGCATTGTAACCAATGTTTTATATTTGCTGTTAGCAGCCCTGAGCCCGGTTTTTAAACCAGGAAAGGCGGGGTATAAATAAAAAATTTTTATTACAGTGGTACCTCGGGTTAAGTACTTAATTCGTTCTGGAGGTTCGTTCTTAACCTGAAACTGTTCTTAACCTGAAGCACCACTTTAGCTAATGGGGCCTCCTGCTGCTGCTGTGTGATTTCTGTTCTTATCGTGAAGCAAAGTTCTTAACCCGAAGTACTATTTCTGGGTTAGTGGAGTCTGTAACCTGAAGTGTATGTAACCCGAGGCACCACTATATCTATTATTATTATAACTGTTGATGATTGCTGAGGATGACAGTTGGTTCCACGGGGAAGGAACCAATAATAATAATAATAATAATGTAATAATAGTAATGATGATGTTATTATTATTTATACCCCGCCTAACTTCTGGGGGACCAAGAGGCCTGCCAGTTTTCTTTCATTCCCCCCTCCATTCCTTCCTTCCCCCTCTTCCCTCCGCGGCCTTCGGCTCGGGAGCAGCTCGGCGGGACTCGAAGGGTCTACTCTGAGGAGGAGCTGGGCTTCCCTCAGGCCGCCTTGGCCCTCCCGCCCCTGAGGTGGCGCCTAGGGCCCCTACTCACCCCCCGACCCAGCGGCCCCGACTCGCGCCGCGTCTCCCCTCAGCCGACGACCGTTGCTCGCGGCCAGCTTCGAATCCGGCGCCCACGACGCCGATTGGCTCCCCGGGCGCGAGGCGGCGGAAGCGGAAGCCCCTGGTCGCCGAGGGGAGGCGCGTATTGCCTTTCTGGGAGGTGCTGAAGCTCTCTGGCTCTCCCCCCGTGGAACGTTGGGGTGGTTCAGGCGGAGAGGCGGCCTGGGAGCGACCTGTCCTCCCCGCGCGTTGCTGGGCGATGGTCCCGCCCGGAGGCAAGGAGCGCCTCGCCTGCTCGCATTGGAGACGAGCCAGCTGGATCGAGCCCAGGGGGGGCGCTGCCAGGGCAGCATCCTGCTCCCCCGGCCAGGGGCCTTGAGAAGCATCGCTGTCTCTGGTGGTGGAGGCAGAGCAGAGCCAGCATGTCTGGGACCCACCCTAGCCCTCTCCTCCGTGAATTCGCCCAAGCCTCATATATATATATATATATATATACACACACAGTGTGTGTGTGTGTGTGTGTGTGTGTATATATATATATATATATATACACACACACACACATGCATATATATGTGTGTGTGTGTGTGTTTATATATACACACACACACACGTTTTTATTAGCAAGTATGTGTGTGTATATATATATATATATATATATGCAGGTTTTGGTGTCCTCGGGTGTCTTCCCGTGTAAAAGTTGGGGTGTCTAGGCGACGTTTCGACGAGGTCTCACTCGTCATCTTCAGGCTGGTGCTTTCGGCTTCTTGTTACTGGAACAGAGCAGGATCTCAGTGTTTGAGTTCCTATAAATACTGTTGAGGAGGTGTGGTGTATAGCCTCCAATGTTCTGGGCAGAGAGGAGGTTCCCAGGCTAGTGTGCCTTTTCTTCTTTTGTTCCTTAATTACTTGAGGGATATCTTGAGTGATTTCTTGAGTGATTTCCTGAATCCCACTTAGGTGGGTCATTAGGTGTGGATTAGTTGCTAAAGCCTTCGTGTCTTGAACTCTTGAACTTTGTGAAGAGTTTTTCTGAGAAGATGGCTGTACTGCACTTGGTTGTGCTCTGGCTTGGCTTCGTGTATAGGGGCGAGCTGTGGTTTTGTGGCCTGTGCCAGCCAGATCTGTGTAGGGATTGCAGGGGGGTGCAGCATCCGGAGGTGCCACCCTGGTTTGGCTACTGGATGGTGTCTGTAATTTATCTGTGGAGAGGGTCTGGGTTTGGGTCTGGTGTGGTTGATTGGTGATGGCGTTCTGTGTGCCTCTGGATCTGGTGTCAGATTTTGTGGGGAGGGCTAATTTCCAGATGTCTGGCAAGCGGGATGTGTCGTCACGCTTGTTCATGTTGTGAGGGTGTTTCTCTATCTCGATGGCTTCCATGATTATTCTCTTGTGGTGATGTTCCATGTTAAAGAGCAATTTGGAATCTGCAAAATTAACTTCCTCTCTTTTCCAACACATGAAAGAAACAGGACACGAAATTAATTTTGCAGATTCCAAATTGCTCTTTAACATGGAACATCACCACAAGAGAATAATCATGGAAGCCATCGAGATAGAGAAACACCCTCACAACATGAACAAGCGTGACGACACATCCCGCTTGCCAGACATCTGGAAATTAGCCCTCCCCACAAAATCTGACACCAGATCCAGAGGCACACAGAACGCCATCACCAATCAACCACACCAGACCCAAACCCAGACCCTCTCCACAGATAAATTACAGACACCATCCAGTAGCCAAACCAGGGTGGCACCTCCGGATGCTGCACCCCCCTGCAATCCCTACACAGATCTGGCTGGCACAGGCCACAAAACCACAGCTCGCCCCTATACACGAAGCCAAGCCAGAGCACAACCAAGTGCAGTACAGCCATCTTCTCAGAAAAACTCTTCACAAAGTTCAAGAGTTCAAGACACGAAGGCTTTAGCAACTAATCCACACCTAATGACCCACCTAAGTGGGATTCAGGAAATCACTCAAGAAATCACTCAAGATATCCCTCAAGTAATTAAGGAACAAAAGAAGAAAAGGCACACTAGCCTGGGAACCTCCTCTCTGCCCAGAACATTGGAGGCTATACACCACACCTCCTCAACAGTATTTATAGGAACTCAAACACTGAGATCCTGCTCTGTTCCAGTAACAAGAAGCCGAAAGCACCAGCCTGAAGATGACGAGTGAGACCTCGTCGAAACGTCGCCTAGACACCCCAACTTTTACACGGGAAGACACCCGAGGACACCAAAACCTGCATTCCTGTACCCGTGAAAATCTACGAAAGCATATATATATATATATATATATATCACACACATATAAGTAAAGGTACCCCTGCCCGTACGGGCCAGTCGTGTCCGACTCTAGGGTTGTGCGCCCATCTCACTTAAGAGGCTGTGGGCGCTGTCCGGAGACACTTCCGGGTCACATGGCCAGCGTGGCCGGCACCAGAGCCGCACACGGAAACGCCGTTTACCTTCCCGCTATAAAGCGGTACCTATTTATCTACTTGCACTTAAGGGTGCTTTCGAACTGCTAGGTGGGCAGGAGCTGGGACCGAAAGACGGAAGCTCACCCCCCTGCAGGGATTCGAACCGCCGACCATGCGATCGGCAAGCCCTAGGCACTGAGGTTTTACCCACAGCACCACCCGCTTCCCACACACACACACAAACAAACACACACACACACACACACACACAGATATACACACATATACATAAGGTAAAGGTAAAGGGACCCCTGACCATTAGGTCCAGTCATGGCCGACTCGGGTTGCAGCACTCATCTCGCTTTACTGCCAGAGGGAGCCGGCGTACAGCTGGGTCATGTGGCCAGCAGGGCTAAGCCGCTTCTGGAGAACCAGAGCAGCACACGGAAATGCCGTTTACCTTCCCGCCAGAGGAAGGCAAAATATCATTTTAAATACAAAGAAGTAGAAAATGCACAGCCCTGGCACACAGTTGCTGCAGGACTAAAAAAATACCTGCAATTTTCCAGCACATTCCTGTGCAGGTATACTCAGAAGCAAGTCCTTTGGACCTATGGGCATAGCCAGGATTTTTGTTGGGGAGGGGGCAGAACCTTAGTTAGCTATGTATTTTTATTGATTGCAGAGGGCAGCTGCCCCAAAGGCTACACCCCTGTTTGGACCCCTTGCCTTTCCTGTTGGTTCTAGCCCAGCTGGCATGGCCGGGGGGGGGGGTCAGGAAGTTGTGGATGCCTCATGGAGGGAGGCAGAGGTGCCATCACCCGTGGAGAGGGAGTGGTGTGGCCGCACCTTAAAAAGCCCACCCTGGACCCTGCGATAATAACAACCATAATAGCAACAACAATAATTTTATTATTTGTACCCTGCCAATCTGAACGGGTTGCCACAGAAACTCTAGTAGGCTTCCAACACATGTAAAAACATATTAAAACATTCTAGATTCAGGTAGGTAGCCGTGTTGGTCTGACACAGTTGAAATAAATAAGTAAAAATTAAAAATAGTCCTGTAGCACCTAAGAGACCAACTAAGTTTGTTCTGGGTATGAGCTTTCATGTGCATGCACACTTCTTCAGATACTCTGAAAGAGAAATCACCAGACCCTTATATACAGTGGGAGGGTGGGGCAGGCTTTGGCTGGGGAGGGCAGGATATAAATAAAAAAATTATTATTTTATTATTTATTATAGGTAACCTCGGCCGGCTGAGGTTGCCTATGCCTGGGGTGGGGCATTTCTCAGAGGGTAGTAGGAGATGGGTGATTGACTCAATGGGTATGGTATACCTGTTGACGACTGTTAACAACTGCTTATTATTAAAAAAATAAACCTTAAAAAAAAACACTTCCCTCTACAGGGCTGCCTTCAGATGTCTTCTAAATAGTTACTTATCTCCTTGGCTCCGGGGTCTCATAACTCCATCCCTTCCAACATTTCTCTGATGAAAATAGGGGCATCTTTAGGAAAAGTGGGACGTTCTGGGATCAATTCAGAAACCAGGATGGCTTCTGTAATCTGGGACTGTCACTGAAAAAAAAGGTGATGATGATGATGATGGAATAGGCCATCCCTATTTTCATCGGAGAAATGTTGGCAGGTATGTGGTCTTGGGTTGCCCCAGAAGCTCCAGGTGGTGCAGAAGGAGGCATTTACACTGCTGACGGGAGCAAACGGTTGACGGAACTTGACATTCCTGGACCAGGTGCAAGGCTCTTGTCTTAATCTACTAAACTCTGAATAACTTTAATCTGCTTGAGGGCAACAGTTCCATGCAAATAGTTGCAGCGCAGAAAAGGGCTCTGCAAAGAGAAATTGCAAAATGTCCGGTGCTGCAAAATGCATTTTCTTAGCAGCAAGCCGGCTGGCTCAGCGGAGGCAGGAAGGAGTCTCTTTGTTCCACTAGGTGGGGATCTTCTCCTTTCCTATTGGCCTCCTCTGCTCATTCATCTCTCAGAACTAGAAATACATCTCAGCACCGTCGCCCACGACTCCCGCGTTCTGGAATGGTGGTTATTTTTATAACTAATTTCAATACTTGTGATGTCCAGGGGTAGAAGCAACAACAGTCCTCTCATCCCGATAGCAGCAGAGGAATGTGGCAGGTAAAAAGACAGCGAATAATTTTTTTTAAATTTCTGGTGGAAAGTGCAAATTTCATTCGAGCTTTCGGCTCAGTTTGGAGGGACTTGAAAAGAAACAGGTAGCTCTCAGCATCGCATTTGGTTTGTCTTTGGCCTAATGCTGTTTGTCCCCATTGTTTGCAATGCAAGACACATAAGAACAGCTTGCTGGATCAGGCCAATGTCGACCACCTTGCTCCGTGTCCAGAGGAGGGCAACCAAAATGGTCAAAGGCCTGGAAACGATGCCTTATGAGGAACGGCTAAGGGAGCTGGGCATGTTTAGCCTGGAGAAGAGGAGGTTAAGGGGGGATATGATAGCCATGTTCAAATATATAAAAGGATGTCACATAGAGGAGGGAGAAAGGTTGTTTTCTGCTGCTCCAGAGAAGCGGACACAGAGCAATGGATCCAAACTACAAGAAAGAAGATTCCACCTAAACATTAGGAAGAATGTTTGACAGTAAGAGCCGTTCGACAGTGGAATTTGCTGCCAAGGAGTGTGGTGGAGTCTCCTTCTTTGGAGGTCTTTAAGCAGAGGCTTGACAACCATATGTCAGGAGTGCTCTGATGGTGTTTCCTGCTTGGCAGGGGGTTGGACTCGATGGCCCTTGTGGTCTCTTCCAACTCTATGATTCTATGATTCTATAATAACCAGATGACCATGAGAAGCCAGCAGGCAGGATTTGACCACAAGAGCAAGTCTCCCCTCCTGCATTTTCCAGCAACTGAGATTCAAAAGCATGGCTGCCTCCAGCTGTGAAGTGAGTTCCGTTATATTTACGCTACAGAGTAAATATAAATCAGATTAGCTGTTTATTCTCTACCCAGTCGCCTTCTGCTTCCCCAGCACCCCCACCACTTGTCATTCAGTCACGTCCTTGAAAGCACTTACTCAACCTATTTTTTTTACTGTGTGTATTAGAACCCGCCTTGCACCTTATCGAGAGTTGTTTTATACTCTGGCATTTAGCCATTAGGTTCCTCCTAGGGACGCGGGTGGCGCTGTGGTCTAAACCACTGAGCCTCTTGGGCTTGCCGATCGGAAGGTCGGCGGTTCAATTCTGCCCGATGGGGTGAGCTCCCGTTGCTCTGTCCCAGCTCCTGCCAACCTAGCAGTTCGAAAGCACACCAGTGCAAGTAGATAACTAGATACCGCTGTGGCAGGAAGGTAAACGGCATTTCCATGCGCTCTGGCACTCATCACGGTCCTCCATGCGCCAGCAGTGGTTCAGTCCTGCTGGCCACATGACCTGGAAAGCTATCTGTGGACAAACCCCAGCTCCCTCGGCCTGAAAGCAAGATGAGCGCCACAACCCCATAGTCACCTTTGACTGGACTTAGCCATCCAGGGGTCCTTTACCTTTACCTTTACCTAGGTTCCTCCTAAACCAGCAGTTCTCAACCAGTGGGTCCCCAGATGTTGTTGGACTACAACTCCCATCATCCCTGAGCTCTGGCCTTGCTAGCTAGGGGTGATGGGAGTTGTAGTTCAACAACATCTGGGGACCCACAGTTGAGAAAGGCTGTACCTAAACTGTTCTTACCAGTTTTGTGGTCAAGCACCGACCTCATCAATAAGGGGCCTAAGAAAAATCCAACGTCAGGCGGCAGTGGAGATGGGTGCAAGTGTGTGCCCACCTGCGCTTGCCATCAGCGCAGTGCTTCCCAGCCCTGTCTTGGCTCCAGCCAAGACAGCAGGGCAGCAGCATTGCCCCACCTCATGTGCCACAACTGCAAGAGCTGCTGCTTTCTGAATGGTCTGCAACAAATAGAATAATACAATTTCAAGGATTTTTCAGAGGACAAGATGGAGATCCGGTAGTGAAATTATTCCTCGGGCCTTATTAGCATCTCGGTGGTGATGCTTTTGTGACGAGAAGGGCAGCCGTTGAAAAACAGGAGGTTGGCAAGTAGGGAGGGGACTCAGATGACCGTGGTGTGGGTTGCCATAGCTACCTTGGCACATCTGTTCTGTAGCGTCCGTCCGCTTGAATTCCTTCCGCATCAGGATTTCGCCTGTGCTGGGCTGTGTCCCCAGCCAGACTCTGCGGAAATGTTAAGTCATGCAAATAGCACTGCTTCATGGACGCAGAGAAGGGAGATGGCTGCATAGGCAGCAGGTGAGCTGGGAAGGGGAGAGGCAGACGTTGCGCAGAGTGAAGAGGTTTCCACTGCAAACTTCCATCTTCCTTTCAACTACCACGGCTTCCCCCAAGGAATCCTGGGAGTTTGCCGAGGGAAGCGAGAATTACTTTCTCCTCCAACATTTCGCCAATGAAAATAGGGACGTCCTAAGGAAAAGCCAGACATTCCGGATTCAGATCAGAAATGGAGAAGAGTGACTAGTGGGGTGCCACAGGGTTCTTTCTTGGGTCCGGTCTTATTCAACATCTTTATCAACAACTTGGATGATGGACTCAAGGGCATCCTGATCAAATTTGCAGATGACACCAAACTGGGAGGGGTGGCTAACACCCCAGAGGACAGGATCACACTTCAAAACGACCTTGACAGATTAGAGAACTGGGCCAAAACAAACAAGATGAATTTTAACAGGGAGAAATGTAAAGTATTGCACTTGGGCAAAAAAAATGAGAGGCACAAATACAAGATGGGTGACACCTGGCTTGAGAGCAGTACATGTGAAAAGGATCTAGGAGTCTTGGTTGACCACAAACTTGACATGAGCCAACAGTGTGACGCGGCAGCTAAAAAAGCCAATGCAATTCTGGGCTGCATCAATAGGAGTATAGCATCTAGATCAAGGGAAGTTATAGTGCCACTGTATTCTGCTCTGGTCAGACCTCACCTGGAGTACTGTGTCCAGTTCTGGGCACCACAGTTCAAGAAGGACACTGACAAACTGGAACGTGTCCAGAGGAGGGCAACCAAAATGGTCAAAGGCCTGGAAACGATGCCTTATGAGGAACGGCTAAGGGAGCTGGGCATGTTTAGCCTGGAGAAGAGGAGGTTAAGGGGGGATATGATAGCCATGTTCAAATATATAAAAGGATGTCATATAGAGGAGGGAGAAAGGTTGTTTTCTGCTGCTCCAGAGAAGCGGACACGGAGCAATGGATCCAAACTACAAGAAAGAAGATTCCACCTAAACATTAGGAAGAACTTCCTGACAGTAAGAGCTGTTTGACAGTGGAATTTGCTGCCAAGGAGTGTGGTGGACTCTCCTTCTTTGGAGGTCTTTAAGCAGAGGCTTGACAACCATATGTCAGGAGTGCTCTGATGGTGTTTCCTGCTTGGCAGGGGGTTGGACTCGATGGCCCTTGTGGTCTCTTCCAACTCTATGATTCTAGGATGAGGTATTAGTGTGTGAGAAACGCGGGCGGCTTCTGTAAATCTAGAACTGTCCCTGGAAAATAGGGAAACTTGGAGGGTCCGTAATTACGCACTGCAGACCCCCACTTCCATTCATAGGCATCTTCTTCTTTCTTCTTCTTTGGCGATCCCTCGCAGCCGAGTAAGATTGTCTTCCATGTACACAGTCTTAACAGTGAGTCCATAAGTGACTGTGGAGGCCAATTCTGGATCCACACGTCCTTCCACAGTGGGGACATTGGTTTCTGGGTGGGAGCTGATCACGGTGTGGATTTGCAAAGCGTGCCTTCCTATTGTGTCCTGAGTTCGAGTGTCTTCAAAACCCATGACACCTTTGGTAAAGGTTGTTCTCCAATTGGAGCACTCACAGACAAGTGTTTCCCAATTGTTCATGTTTATACTACATTTTTTTTAGATTTGCTTTAAGACAGTCTTTGAACCTCTTTTGTTGACCACCAGCATTACGCTTTCCATTTTTAAGTTCGGAACAGAGTAGTTGCTTTGGAAGATGATTATCGGGCATCTGCACAACATGACCAGCCCAACAAAGTTGATATTGAAGAATTATTGCTTTGACATGGGTGATCTTTGCTTCTTCCAGACCCCCACTTCCATTCATAGACATAGAAGACCCCAGGATTCCCTAGGGAGGAGGAGACTTTCTTAAAAAAAAAAAGTTTTTGAAAAAATAGTAAGCAAGAATTAACAAAATATGAGCAAAGAAAAGGAAATAATCCAACAATATCCCCCAAGGTTCACACATGTTCGGCAGTGAAGAAGAAGAAGACGAGGAGGAGGAGGAGGAGGAGGAGGAGGAGTTTGGACTTGATATCAGGCCTTTCACTCCCCTTCAGGAGTCTCAAAGCGGCTAACATTCTCCTTTCCCTTCCTCTCCCACAACAAACACTCTGTGAGGTGAGTGGGGCTGAGAGACTTCAGAGAAGTGTGACTGGCCCAAAGTCACCCAGCAGCTGCATGTGGAGGAGCGGAGACGCGAACGCGGTTCCCCAGATTACAAGTCCACTGCTCTTAATCACTACACCACACTGGCTCTATGACCATCTTTGGGTGCAAAACAGGGTGGTGGGGTGATTGCACATGGCTAAACTGTGGCACTGCGCATAGTTCCACAGGAGGGAGTGACGGCCACCAACTTGGATGGTCTGAAAGGGTTAGACAAATTCATGGAGAAGAAGAGAGCTGTGTTCTGCATCTGCTGTCAGCCATTCTCCTCCTGAATCCCGTTGCTGGGATCTTCTGGTGGGCAGGAGGCTGTTGAGCTCATGTCCAGCTTGCAGGCTTGATGAAGGTATCCCCCAGGAGGCAGGGATGGCCCCTGTTATGGTTTCCCCAGGGGCTTGCTGCTTTGCATAGAAGGCATTTCGACCAGCCACCACCGAGGGCTGCGGCGAGAAGTGCTCCTTCAGCTGTTCCATTATTGTTTTGTATGGAACAGTGGCGACGTCTTCAGGCGCAAGGAGAGCCCGGGCGATTTCAAACGTCTCCTCTCCACAGACACTGAAGAATATCGCCCTCTTCATGGCATCGTTGGTGACCCCTTTGGCTTCTAGGAGGAAGGTGAAACGGGAGGCGTACGCTTCCCAGTCTCCAGATGCTGGGTTGAAGGGCGAGAAGCTGCTGTCGGTTGCCATTCTGAGTTCCTTGGGTCGCGGAGCTGAAGCCTGGATACACGGTGCGAGGCAGCGGTGCGGCAGGTGGCGGTGCTGCGGTGCTGTGTGTGGCGGTCAGCTCAGCAGGATCCCATCCTCGTCACCAGTGAAATATACTTAGAGTCGATAGTGGATTTCATGCTCATAGTGGTGAGGAGGAATGGAAGTTCCCCCAGAATGTCTGCCTTATATACATTATTTACACAATGGGCCCCATGTGATTGGCAAATTCCGGGATTCACTTGTAGGCCAATCAGGTTGCGGATTCACTTCCACCTGGAGCTGGATTGGGTGGCTCCTGTGGACCAATCAGACTGCTGCCTTTTGGATCCTATTAAACTCAGTACATAACAGCCCCCAACTTGCATGGCTTTGGAAGAGGATTAGAGGAGGAAAGGGCTTTCGATGGCTCCTGGAGAAACCACAGGAGGGGAGAGTTGCTCTTGCGCTCCTGCTTGCTGGTTTCCCCTTGGGGCATCTGGTTGGCCACTGTGAGAGCAGGACGCTGGACTAGATGGGCCATGGGCCTCATCCAGCAGCCTCTTCATCTGTTCTCTCCAGCTTCAAGTATTGTGCAGATTAGAGTTGCACACTGCTGTTTTGGGGTTTCCTCTCGGAATACAAACCGGCTGCACAGTGGTGATTATCAGGAAACAAATGAGCGAGGTAAAGAGATAAGACTCTCAGCCGAACAATACGGATTTGTACTCGCTCCACATTATTACTGGGGGTGGGGGCTTGAAGGGGTCTGTTGGGAACTGGGGGAATCGGACCTTGTGAATTATTCATCTGGAGCCGGTTGGCACCCTCATTATTTCTGGCACTCCAGGTTAGACTGCATTGCCAACTTGCCAGCTTAATGATGACAAGAATAACGACTTGGCGGTATATCTCTTTGCATTAGCCCGGGCTATTACTCACTCAAACAAACCTCAAGGTGTTTGCAAGAAGAGAAGAGCCCACACTCCATAAAAATAGGGGAGGGGGGCATTCTGCTGGGGGAAAAAAAATTGTACGTTTTATAAATTTGCAGGGGGAGGATTGGGAAAGCTGCGCAGTTGCGGAGAGATTCTGCCCCACGTGATTTGGATTGATACGAATTCATCTCTTTATGGCTTTCTTGTTTACCTTGCAGAAATGAGATTCTGGGATATTTGGGTCGCTCCCTTTTTATTGCATATACGAAAGAGGGAGTGTGTGGAGAGAAATAACTTTTATTTGCAGAATGTTGGCAACTTATACTGCAAGCTTCCTTATGGCCCTTCTGCTTCATTACTGCTGTTTTGCTTTTAATGAAGTCCCTTCTCCCCCAGCCCCCATGTTGCTGGTCTGTAGGCATAAAACCAACTGGACTGAAGCAGGGCTGGCTCTATCCTCCACCTGGATGGGAGCACACCTGGGAACCCAAAGTCTGCTGCCCTAAGAACCATTCAGTGGATCAGGCCATTCGCCCATCTAGTCCAGCATCCTGTTCTCACAGATGCCTGCGAAGAATCCTGGAAGCAGGATTCAAGCACAAGAACCTCCTCCCCTCCTGTGACATTGCTGACTCTGACTGTGGAGGCAGAGTGGAGCCAGATGATCTTCGGATTCGCTTTAACTGGTTTTATTTTTATTCTCTCTCTTTAATTCTCAATGCAAACCTAGACAGCATCTTAAAAAGCAGAGACATCACCTTGCTGACAAAGGTCCTTATAGTTAAAGCTATGGTTTTCCTATGCAGATGACACAACCTTGATGGCAGAAAGTGAGGAGGAATTAAAGAACCTTTTATTGAGGGTGAAAGAGGAGAGCGCAAAATATGGTCTGAAGCTCAACATCAAAAAAACGAAGATCATGGCCACTGGTCCCATCACCTCCTGGCAAATAGAAGGAGAAGAAATGGAGGCAGTGAGAGATTTTACTTTCTTGGGCTCCATGATCACTGCAGATGGTGACAGCAGCCACGAAATTAAAAGATGCCTGCCTCTTGGGAGGAAAGCAATGACCAACCTAGACAGCATCTTAAAAAGTAGAGACATCAAAGGTCTGTATAGTAAAAGCTATGGTTTTCCCAGTAGTGATGTATGGAAGTGAGAGCTGGACCATAAAGAAGGCTGATCGCCGAAGAATTGATGCTTTTGAATTCTGGTGCTGGAGGAGACTCTGGAGAGTCCCATGGACTGCAAGAAGACCAAACCTCTCCATTCTGAAGGAAATCAGCCCTGAGTGCTCACTGGAAGGACAGATCCTGAAGCTGAGGCTCCAATACTTTGGCCACCTCATGAGAAGAGAAGACTCCCTGGAAAAGACCCTGATGTTGGGAAAGATGGAGGGCACAAGGAGAAGGGGACGATGGAGGATGAGATGGTTAGACAGTGTTCTCGAAGCTACAAACATGAATCTGACCAAACTGCGGGAGGCAGTGGAAGACAGGAGGGCCTGGTGTGCTCTGGTCCAGGGGGTCACGAAGAGTCGGACACGACTAAACAACTAAACAACAACAACAGGATCATGATGGAAACTTAGTGGCTTATAGCAGCTCAGGCTATTTGTTCACCCCACCTAGGATTGTCCACTCTGGCCTCCCCCACCCTGACACCCTCTCGCTGTGATTACATCACATTTCCCATCAGCCCCAGCCAACTTGGCCAGTGACAAAGGATGATGGGAGCCACAATCCAACGCCTGTCAGGGGGGCACCTGGTTGAGGGAGGCTGGTTCAGTCCGTCTCGCAGTTGCTCTCCAAGCTCTCTGGCAGACAGAAGCATTTCCCCGTTACCAGCTACCTGAAATTCTGTTAATAGGAGATCTCAGGGGCTGCGCCTGTTGCCTTCTGCCTGCAAGAGAGGCGCAACAACACCATCTCATGACTGAAAGAAGATGCAGATCACAGGCCCTCTGCCAGAAACATTCCTCCTTTCATTTTTTCATTTATTTATATCCTGCCTCAAGTTTTCTATGTAATTCCAAAGCTGGCACATCACATTATGGATATTGATTGGTCCTAATTTCAGCATTAGTGAATTTTCTTCTAATGGGATAACTGTTTTGATATTCCCCTCTCTCTTTCTCTCTCTCTTTGCAAACCTTTAAATACATTGAGAGAATACAAAGGAGCCGCAAACAGACTCCCTACAGATGCTTTCATGAAACCCTGAATTCTGGGCCATTAATCACCTGTCGGAGGTTAAAATGGTGTGTGTGTGTGTGTGTGTGTGTGTGTGTGTGCGCGCACACACACACACACACACACCAGTTAAAAGTCATGGTGTTTTATGCAGCACAGGTTTTGTGATGGATGAAAATCTTGCGTTGTTGATGCCCCGGTTAATAAAAGGTGAGGAGTGAAAACAGCATCTCACGCAAACATGGTATATCAAAGGCACCCTTTCCCTTTGTACTTGAGGCCCAGAAGCCAAGGCAGCAAATTGCAAAGAAAGAAAGAAAGAAATATAAAAACATGCTGTGCTTGGGGGAATATTATTTATTTATTTACAGAACTTATATAGCCAACCCAGGGTCTAAATTCTCTGGGACGCAGACCTTGAGCACGTCAAATAAGGAGAGTAATTCTGAGCTGATATTCAATGACTTGGGGTTGTTAGTGTTCAGAGTAATTGTTTAATTGACACTGAAATGGAGAATGTCTGAATGTGTATTACTGAAGGTTTTCACATGGGGATTTCCCATGTGGCTATATTAAGCTCCCTAAGCAGTTGTATGGGTTGATCATTAAGTGTCGTTGTTTTCTGCTAGCCAACACGTGAGTGTTTAACCTTAGATCAGGTGGCAAAGGTACTTGGTTGCCAATCTCCATTTTGAAAGGGAGTTGCCTTTGGTCTTTATTCCCAGGCTCTGTAGAAGTAAGGATGTGCAAATGAGCCTCTCCTGAAGCAGGAGAAAAATAGAGGCTGTAAGGAGAGAGAGAGATCTGTGCTTATAGGTCTGTTTGGAGTTATCGTATGTTTTCAAGATGCTGAACCTGTGCTGGACGTGCACAAGATATTGGATGGAATTATTTGCATGTATCTTTGATGTTTTGGTTCTGTTTTGAAGATAGCGCTGCAAGTAAAGTTTTGCATAAAATCTAATTTTTCATTCCAAGAGGAATGCAGTTTTTATGCACCCAGCCACTTCAAGCTGCACAATATTAATATCCGCAGTAGTTTGCTGCCCCACAGACACCATTTTATTTCAACAATTATTCACTACTTAACCCCTTACACAGGAAGTTGCCTTATACCAAGTCAAACCATTGGTCCATCTAGCTCTGTACTCTGGACACTGACTGGTAGCAAGGGCTCTCCGGGGTCTCAGGCAGGGGGTCCATCCCAGCCATACCTGGGGATTGAACATGGGACTTTTTGCATGCAAAACAGATTCTCTGCCACTGAGCCCTGGCCGTTCCTCTTAGTCTCAGACCAGCGTGCATTGAGAATTTGTTGTTGTTTAGTCGTTTAGTGGTGTCCGCCATACTCCTTTCCCAATTTTGAACCAATCAGTTGTTCCATATCCAGTTCTAACTGTAGCTTCTTGTCCCACATAGAGATTTCTCAGGAGACAGATGAGGTGATCAGGCACTCCCATTTCTTTAAGCCATAGTTTGCTGTGGTCGACACAGTCAAAGGCTTTTGCATAGTCAATGAAGCAGAAGTAGATGTCTTTCTGGAACTCTCTAGCTTTCTCCATAAGAACTGCAGAGCTGGAAGGGACCCCGAGGTCATCTCGTCTGTCCCATGCAATGCAGGAATCTCAACTAACGCATCCCTGACAGATCGCCTGAGGTGGTTTTGCTGAAGACCACAGGAGGGGGGAGTTGCTCTTGTGCTTGGATCCTGCTTGCTGGTTTCCCATTGGGGCATCTGGTTGGCCACTGTGAGGACATGATGCTGGACTACGTAAGGATATTGGAAGAGCTTGCTGGATCAGGCCAATGGCCCACCTAGTCCAGCATCCTGTTCTCAGAGTGGCCGACCGGATGCACCAATGGGACACCAGCAAGCAGGATCCAAGCACAAGAGCAACGCTCTCCTCCTGTGGTTTCCAGTAACTAGTATTCAGAAGCATTGCTGCCTCCAACCGTGGAGCCAGAGCTGTTATGCACTAAGCTTGGATCCTAGAACAATAGGCAAGTAGGATCCTAGAATGCAACAACTGAATGGCTTGCAGGAAAAGACCAGTTAGGCTCCAGGAAGAAGAAGAAGAAGAAGAAGAAGAAGAAGAAGAAGAAGAAGAAGAAGAAGAAGAAGAAGAGTTTGGATTTGATATCCCGCTTTATCACTACCCGAAGGAGTCTCAAAGCGGCCAACATTCTCCGTTCCCTTCCTCCCCCACAACAAACACTCTGTGAGGTGAGTGGGGCTGAGAGACTTCAGAGAAGTGCGACTGGCCCAAGGTCACCCAGCAGCTGCATGTGGAGGAGCAGGGAATCGAACCCGGTTCACCAGATTACGAGTCCACCGCTCTTAACCACTACACCACACTGGCTCTCAGGACGGAAGCAGAACCAGCCAATCAGATGGGACTCATTGTAATGTGTATAAAAGCCTGAGGTTTGAGGGGCAATTCAATCACTGTTTTACAAGCTGCAATAAAGAGCATGAAATCACTACAGGACTCTGAGTATATTTCAATAGCCATCCTGGCTAGTAGCCATCAATAGCCCTCTCCTCCTCCATGAATTTGTCTTATCCTCTTTTAAAGCCACCCAGGTTGGTGGCCTTTCCTGCTTCTAGCATGGACTGGATGGGCCATTGGCCTGATCCAGCAACGCACTTCTTATGTTCTTATGATGAGACCCCGTGACGCCTGCTACTCAAAGGGTCTAACTTGGCTTTGTGTCTCGGAGAGAGGTACGTATTGTCCTTTTCTTGGTATTATGGGTTTTGTGTTTTTATGTTGTAAACCACCCTCTGATCTTTGGATGAAGGGCACTATATAAATGTAATTGTCAGGGGTTCAGGAGCAGAGGCACAGGATAAGGAGGAAATGGAGAGTGAAGGGGAGGAGTCCGAAGGAAATGTCAGCGATGACAGCGATCCGAGGTCTCTGAGTCTTTCCAGTGAATCGGACGATTCACAGAAAGGAGCTCCCATGGTCAGGGCAAGGGGAGTGCCCAGGGGGACACCTCGGGAAGAAGGGGGCAGAGGGGACTCAGAGAGTAGCAGTTGGAAATCAGGGCCCACGTCCCCCCCAGAGTGCAGTAGGGGGGAGGAGTCCCAGGCATCGGGATCAGGTGGAGCGCTGCCAGCGGGAGAACGTGAGGCAGGATTGACCACACCTCCGTCGGGGAGTGAGGAAACGGTCATCAGGAAAGTTAAACGCGCGCGCGAAGTTCAAATGTACAGGAGGGAGGCACAGTGGGCAGCCCGGGAAGAGAGCCAGGTCCTAAAGCCCGCCGAAGAGAGAGGGAGGAGTCAGGGGGGTCATCGTCAGCCTCAGAGGAATCCAGGGAGACAGGGGCCCCGGAGGGCAGCAGGACCCAGAGGAGAAAGAAGAGGTGGAGTAAAGCCAGAGTCCTAAACTGGTGTACAGGGGGCGGGGACTCAGATGGAGCTTCGCCGGTCTAAAGTCTAGACGTAGAGCTGGAGCGCTGCGGCGTGGAAATGGAAACTGTACTTCAATAAAGACTTTTGTACATAAATACCAGCCAGCGTTGGTCCTCTGTGAGCTGGGACCAGGAGCCAGCCCTGACAGTAAGCTCCATCCCCTGAAAGATTTTCCACCAAGAACCTCGCAACGTGAGTCTACGTAGCGAGGGGAGAGAAGTGGTGCTTTGCGAGCTCACAAGAATCAGACAAGATGACTACAGAACAGGAATGGACAGACCTGCGAAATGCTGTGGTTCAACTCAACGCAGAGGTGCGTGCCTCCAGAAAAAGGGAAGAGGAAATGGATACAGTCTGCAAGGATCTCCAAGCCAGGTTGGACATGCTCACTAGACAAGGGCAACCGGGACCCAAACCAGAGGGCATAGGGCTGGGGAAAAGGGGAGGCAGTCTGGTATCCCATTTTGACGGGAGTTTACCACAGTACCCTAATTTCCGAGCAGACTTGCTCTTTGCGCTGAATCTGCTGGAAAAGGACTTTAGAGATGAAAGAGAAAAAGTGGGGTTTATCCTATCCCATTTGCATGGGGAAGCCAAAGCGTGGCTGAGAAATTTATGGAGAGATAATGATCCGGCGCTCCAAGATGCGGATGCGTTCATTAAAGCGATGGATTCATGTTTTTTATCGAAGATAGACGTCGATCTTGCCAGAAGAGACATACATGGTCTCAAACAAGGCAAAGCCAGTGTAAGGCAGTATCATGCCCGCTTTTTTGCATTAGTCCACGCGCTGGGGTGGGAGAAGAATTCTGCTCCAGTCAGAGACCTTTTCTGGGAAGGATTGAATGCAAATGTGAAAGATGAGATTGCAAGGGGAGAGAGACCTAAGACCACTCAACAAGTGGTTCAGAGGGCGCTGGAAATCGGCGTGCGTTTGGAAGAACGTCCATGGAACAGAGACGAAGGGCGTTGGGGACGTACACCAGCGAAAGCACCTCCCCTTTTTCCCAAAGATGCAGCGCATGCGCAATCCACACCCCCCCAAGGAGGGGGGGAAGAACCGATGGAGATTGGAGGTGCCAGGGCTCAGTCAGCTACCAGAGCCTTACCACCGGGAGCAGCCAAAGCGAAGCTTCCTAGAGGGAACAGGAAGTGCTACATCTGTGACAGTGCCCAGCACATGGCGAAAGAGTGTCCCCAGAGGCTCCATAAGCACACTGCAGCCTCTGCAACAGTATCAAACCCAGCTTACCAGGGAGAACCACTGCAGGGAAACGGCAGAGTCTGGCTGGAGGAAGAAGCACTGGGGTCCAGCCAGACAAGTCAGTGAAGCAATCCCCAGAGATTTTGCAGCCCACAGACCCCCTCCCACCCAAACCAGTGGTGCAGCTTACAGCGTTGCTTCAACTGCCCAATGGACTCACTATGGAAGTGCCAATTACCATTGACTCTGGGAGTAACGCGGACTTTATAGGACTGGATTTCATTCAAAAGCACAAAGTAGCACTACTGCCGGCCACGCTGCCTTTGCAGGTGGTCACGGTGGATGGCAGGGAATTGCTGGGGGGCAAGTGGTGCACCAAACGCCTCCCATGGTGATGCAAATTGGCAATCACCGAGAAGTCATCAGCTTCAATGTCACTCACCTGTCGGACACGCCTGTAGTATTGGGCATGAGTTGGCTGCACAGGCACAGTCCAGCGCTGGCGTGGTACCAGCGCCAACTGACATTCGGCTCCTCCTACTGTGCGGAAAACTGCATTCTGTCTGACCAGGAAGGGGGAGAAGATGACCCGCAGCTACAATTAGGAACGCTGCAAGCAGTGCCACTCAAGTATGCAGCGTTTTTGGAGGTTTTCTGCGAGAAAGAAGCGGACAAGCTGCCTCCCCACCGGCCCTATGACTGCAAGATTGACCTCCTGCCTGGGGCGACGCTGCCAACAGGGAAACTGTATTCCATGTCTGAAGACGAGATGCAGGAACTCAGGGAGTTCATAGACCTCAACTTGAAGCGCGGTTTCATCCGGGAGTCGAAGGCAGTGGGGGGCAGTCCTGTATTCTTTGTGAAGAAGAAGGACACGCCCCAAAAAAGACTTGTGGTAGACTTCAGAATTTTAAATTCCAGAACCAAGCCCACGGCCTTTCCCATGCCCAAAATAGACGACCTGCTGGCAACGGTGAGGAAAGGACGCGTTTTCACAAAGTTGGATCTGCGAGGGGCGTACAACTTGATCCGCATACGGGAGGGCGACGAGTGGAAGACTGCCATGTTCACGCCCCTGGGCACCTATGAATACAGAGTTATGCCCTTTGGATTACAAAATGGCTCTCACTGTTTTCAAGCCTTCATGCATCACGTACTGGCGGGTCTCCTCTACAAGAAATGCGTCTGCTTCCTGGACGACATCCTGATGTTCTCAGAATCGGAGGAGACCCACGAGGGAGACGTCAAGGAAGTTCTGCAGCGACTGCAGGAGCATAGGCTGTACGCCAAGCTGGAGAAGTGCCAGTTCGACAGGAAGGAGGTAGATTTCCTGGGCTACAAGTTGTCGGACAAGGGGCTAGCCATGGACAGCGCCAAGGTTCGAGCAGTGTTGGACTGGAAGAGCCCGCGCAACCGGAAGGAGGTCCAGCGCTTTGTGGGTTTCGCCAACTTTTACCGCAAGTTCATCAAGGGATTCGCGATGCAGACAGCGGCCATTACAGACACGCTCAGCTCCAAGAAGAAGAAATTCATCTGGACGGAGCAAGCGGAGCAGTCCTTTCAGAACCTCAAGCGTCTCTTCTCCTCCGAGGAGCAGCTACTGCACGTGAATCCCAGCAGACCGATGAGGGTTGAAACGGACGCCTCGGACAGAGCCGTGGGAGCTGTACTGTTGCAGCAGGACCCGCAGGGGAACTGGAGACCGTGCGCCTTCTACTCTCGAAAGCTCAGCAAGTCAGAGCAGAACTACACCATCTGGGACAGGGAGTTGCTGGCCATTCATGCAGCATTCAAGGCGTGGCGGCACTTCCTCATCGGAGCCAAACACACAGTGCAGGTTCGCACGGACCATAAGAACCTGGAGTACTGGCGCACGGCAAGGTTCCTGAACCAGCGGCACATACGGTGGGCGGAGTTCTTTGCAGATTTCGACTTCCGGATAGAGTACATCCCAGGCGACAACAACATCATGGCAGATGCACTGTCCAGGAAGCCGCAATACCTCGAGGAGGCGGCACCAGCAGCGGCCAAGCACATTTTCGCACCGGAAGTGTGGGCGTGCGCTTCAGCAACCGTGGACCTGGAAGCTGTACGTCGAGCGCTGCAGGAAGACCCCTTTGCACAAGCCAAGATGGAGGAGGTGCACAAGGGCACGGCGAAGGACGATGAGTTCCAGATACGCGACGGGTTGCTCATCCGCAGAGGGGCCCTCTACGTACCGGGAGACGACCTCCGCGCGAAAGTACTGCAGCAGTTGCACGACGCACCCACAGCAGGGCACTTTGGCAAGGAGAAGACGGCAGAATTAGTTGCCAGAGATTTTTGGTGGCCCAAGATGAGGGTGGAAGTCGCGGAGTACGTCGCGAGGTGCGACACCTGCCAAAGGGCCAAGTCAGTGCACAAACCTCCGGCGGGGCTGCTCGAACCGCTGCAAACCCCGAGTGCACCGTGGGAGAGGGTGGCCCTGGACTTTGTCACGGATTTACCCAGCTCGAGGGGCAAAACGGCAGTGCTAGTGGTGGTGGACATGTTCACCAAAATGGCCCACTTCATTCCGTGCGCGAAGGTGGCCACGGCGGAACAGACCGCCAAACTGTTTATAGACCACGTCTTCCGGGTGCACGGTCTGCCACGGTCTATCTTGTCCGACAGGGGGCGGCAGTTCATCTCGAACTTCTGGCAGAAGCTGATGGGTTTCCTAAACGTCAAGATCAACCTAGCGTCGGCGAGACACCCGCAGACCAACGGACAAGCGGAGCGAGTCAACGCCATCATGCAGCAGTACCTGAGATGCTATGCAAATCAGCAGCCGGCAACATGGGTGGACTACCTGCCGCTCGCTGAGTTCGCCTACAACAACACGAAGCACGTGTCCACGGGCGTGACACCGTTCTTCGCCAACAACGGGAGACATCCCAGAACCTTCCCGGGATTAGAGAGACTGGGGGAGGGGGAGCCACAGGCAGCGGAAGTCTTAGCGTCAGAATTGCAGGAGGTGCATGAAAAGCTTCGGAGGCAGTTAGAATTAGCAAAGCACGCATACAAACTGCAGGCTGATAAGCACAGACGGGTTGGGGAGGACATACAAGTGGGAGACTGGGTTTGGTTAGCAGCCCAGGCAGTGCCGACCAGATCGTTAGCGAAGAAGAAGCTCGGGCATAAGCAGCTAGGACCTTACCAAGTCGAGGCACAGATCAATCCAGTGGCCTTCCGGTTGACACTTCCGGAGGGGTCCAGAATGCACCCAGTGTTCCATAGGTCAGTGCTCACGCCCTACAAAGCACCTCACAGATTTCAGGCGCAGGGCACGGCACCAGACCAGTATAGGGAGACGCACACAAGGAGGGGGTCGCCACGGGGGGAACCCATCAACCAGGTCACAGAGATTTTAGACTCGAGATGGGGGGAAGAGGGAGTAGAATATTTCCTCGCCAAAGAAGGTACCCCGGCCAGCGCCAACAGTTGGGTGCCGGACTATGCCTTGGACGAGCCTCTTCTCAAGGAAGAGTTTCATGCCTTGTTCCCGCACAGACCCATGCCAGCCGAGTATTTCGACGACTGGCTTTTCACACCCACGCTTTCAGCCAGCACGTTCCAGGGGTTCACCTCGGACGACGAACCGGCACTGGACACACGCTCCCCGGAGGGATCGCCCTCAGGGTCTGCCTCAGGCCAATCTTTGTGGTGGGACGATCGACCAGAGGAGCGGTGGAGCAGGAGGTGGATGGGGGGTCCCTGGCAGGCAACGGCCCCAGAGGTCAACGGGGGAGAGATGGACACGGACGTGCTGGGGGAGGACCTTGGGTTCGAGCACGGCGGCACAGAGATGGAAGCAGAGGAAATCGAGGTCGGCGAGAGCACGGAGGACGAGCTGGACTTATCCGGTTGGATGCACGCCAAGGGGGACGAACTGTATCCGCCAACCACCCCCACAACGACGGAGCACCCGGCACCCGCGCCTGAAGGAGGGGAGGGGGGAAGGGGGGGCTTCGAGGGGGGGATGGATGTCAGGGGTTCAGGAGCAGAGGCACAGGATAAGGAGGAAATGGAGAGTGAAGGGGAGGAGTCCGAAGGAAATGTCAGCGATGACAGCGATCCGAGGTCTCTGAGTCTTTCCAGTGAATCGGACGATTCACAGAAAGGAGCTCCCATGGTCAGGGCAAGGGGAGTGCCCAGGGGGACACCTCGGGAAGAAGGGGGCAGAGGGGACTCAGAGAGTAGCAGTTGGAAATCAGGGCCCACGTCCCCCCCAGAGTGCAGTAGGGGGGAGGAGTCCCAGGCATCGGGATCAGGTGGAGCGCTGCCAGCGGGAGAACGTGAGGCAGGATTGACCACACCTCCGTCGGGGAGTGAGGAAACGGTCATCAGGAAAGTTAAACGCGCGCGCGCGCCAAGTTCAAATGTACAGGAGGGAGGCACAGTGGGCAGCCCGGGAAGAGAGCCAGGTCCTAAAGCCCGCCGAAGAGAGAGGGAGGAGTCAGGGGGGTCATCGTCAGCCTCAGAGGA
Organism: Podarcis tiliguerta; assembly: GCF_965153285.1. Lineage (NCBI taxonomy): Eukaryota > Metazoa > Chordata > Lepidosauria > Squamata > Lacertidae > Podarcis > Podarcis tiliguerta. Next base: position 133,464,725 of record NC_139534.1, on the reverse strand, counting down.
ATCCAGGGAGACAGGGGCCCCGGAGGGCAGCAGGACCCAGAGGAGAAAGAAGAGGTGGAGTAAAGCCAGAGTCCTAAACTGGTGTACAGGAGGCGGGGACTCAGATGGAGCTTCGCCGGTCTAAAGTCTAGACGTAGAGCTGGAGCGCTGCGGCGTGGAAATGGAAACTGTACTTCAATAAAGACTTTTGTACATAAATACCAGCCAGCGTTGGTCCTCTGTGAGCTGGGACCAGGAGCCAGCCCTGACAGTAATGAAACAACGACAGCAATAATTTTCTGGATTCCTGCTTGCGAAACAGAGGCTGCCTGCTTTCCACCTGTAGGCTTCTTCTGGCTTTCTTTGGAACAGGAGTTCACCGTAGCATGTAAGAAAACTTGGAGCCCACCCCCCCCACCCCCCGAGATTTGAAAACTATTAATCACGGCTAAATTAAGACAGTTAATCAACCCCCCAGAAACTGACAAAAGATTGTCCCCTGGGCATTTTACCTTGAACATCTTTAGAAAACGATAGTTCCAGCTTTCCACTTGGCTACTCCCATAAGCTAATTCATTTTCTTCCGAAGCAGCTCAAGGTCAGCTTTTATGACAGTGTCAGCCTTAAATGATGCCTCGACTCCGTCCCGCTCAGCTGTTGTGACCGACACTGATAGCTGAGTTGTCAAGGAGATGCCACCGGCCACTCAGGCGGGAGGTTAACTAAGGAAAAGGAGCTTAATGCCTCAGACCTTCATCCATCTTCATTTGGGGAGCAAAAAGATTCCCGCTGCAGCCGCCGCCGCCGAAAGGTGATTGGGAGCATTTGCAGGGAAGGTGGAGAAACGAGAGAAGAGGGCCGTTCCTGCGCTGGTGCCCCAATGCGCGTGTTTGATCTCTGCCGCCATTCCCCACTCCCATCTCATAAGAAGAGTCTGCATCAATTCTCCATCAATCAACAAGAAAAGAAACTGCAACTGAAACTTCGGCAAAATTTCAGTGAAATTCTCATGGATGGGGATCAAGGTTTTGGGTGTGGAGCTGTGGGTTAAATCACAGAGCCAAGGGCTTGCCAATCAGAAGGTCAGTGGTTCTAATCCCCACGACGGGGTGAGCTCCCATTGCTTGGTCCCTGCTCCTGCCCACCTAGCAGTTTGAAAGCACGTCAAAGTGCAAGTAGATAAATAGGTACCGCTCCGGCGGGAAGGTAAACGGCGTTTCCATGCGCTGCTCTGGTTTGCCAGAAGCGGCTTAGTCCTACTGGTCACTTGACCTGGAAGCTGTACACCGGTTCCCTCGGCCAATAAAGCGAGATGAGTGCCACAACCCCAGAGTTGGTCACGACTGGACCTAATGGTCAGGGGTCCCTTTACCTTTACCTTTACTTGACTTTAAAGTACAGTGGATGCTCGGGTTGCGAACGTGATCTGTGCGGGAAGCATGTTTGCAACCCGCAGTGTCCGCAACCTGCAGTGCCATGTCTGCACACACACGGGTTGCGATTCGGTGCTTCTGCACATGTGCAAAGCGTGATTTAGCGCTTCTGCGCAAGTGCCAAAACCTGGAAGTAACCCGTTCCGGTACTTCTGGGTTTGGCACGGTGCGCAACCCAAAGCATCTGTAACCCGAGGTATGACTATATGTATAAGAAAACAATAAGAGCCTGCTTGTTGTTGTTGTTGTTTAGCCGTTCAGTCGTGTCCGACTCTTCGTGACCCCATGGACCAGAGCACGCCAGGCACTTCTGTCTTCCACTGCCACCCGCAGTTTGGTCAGATTCATGTTTGTAGCTTCGAGAACACTGTCTAACCATCTCGTCCTCTGTCGTCCTCTTCTCCTTGTGCCCTCCATCTTTCCCAGCATCAGGGTCTTTTCCAGTGAGTCTTCTCTTCTCATGAGGTGGCCAAAGTCTTGGAGCCTCAGCTTCAGGATCTGTCCTTCCAGTGAGCACTCAGGGCTGATTTCCTTAAGAATGGATGCGTTTGATCTTCTTGCAGTCCATGGGACTCTCAAGAGTCTCCTCCAGCACCAAAGAGCAACAGGCATATAAAAGAGCCTGCTAGATCAAGGCAATGGCCCATCTAGTCCTCTCGTTCTCACAGTGGCCAACTGGATGCCTGTGGGAAACCAGCAAGAAGGATTTGAGCACAGCAGCAACTGTGGAATTGAGAAGCATCTCTCCCTCTGACCATGGAGGCAGAACATTGGCATCTTGGCTAGCAGCCGTCAGAAGCCTGCTCCTCCTCCATGAATTTGTCCAACTCTTATTTAAAGCCATCCAAGTTGGTGGCCATCTGCCTCTGCATATTTTAACTATGCTCCCTGTGGAGAAGTAAGCTCAGTCCTCAATGGCATCTCCAGACAGATGGGGCGCTCCTCTTCTGCATCTCATCTCTGCCTCGGCTTCTTCATTGTCTGTAGAACTGAAGACTGCTATCACTGAAAGGCCAGAGTGAAGCCCACCTCAGTGAAGCAGGCAGCGCTGGCCCACGGTTCCAGCATAGGTCAGCCAAGGGTGAACACCTGGATGAACGGAAAGCCGGGAACGGGCCATCTCCGCCACCCAAATGTCCCCCTGGACTCAGGCACGGGCACAACCCCCTCTCAGGGGTTGACCAAACCGTTGAGTCCCTGGATTCCTTTAACGGGATACCCTTCACATAGGGATGGCGAGAGCGTTCCTCCATCCCTATCACCTGAACCAGAGCCTATCCGCAACCTTACAAGTTGTGATGATTTGCTACGCCGCAGGTGAAACCCAAATGGCACCAGCCAATCAGCCAAGTGGGGAAAATTATTGCCATGCCCCTGTCCCAACGACAGACGACACACGATGGCATAGCAAGGCCAAGTGCAAATCCCTAAAAGTAGGGAGAGGTGGGCAAGTGTTCCGAATGCACGCACTTAAAGAGGAAGCTCTGGGTCACGTGCATGGGCATAAATAGGTCCCTTGATCTGTTTGGACTGCGTCCCATTGGCCAGATTGCACCCAGCTACGAGGGACCTACTAATCGGGTTTTGTGGCTGACCGATCTTTAATGGAGGACCCGATTTCTCACATTCCATCATGTGCAAAAGGTCCAGAAATAAAGATTTAGGTGCATCTCTTCAAAAGGATGCAGAGAATAATTGTGCTAGCATTGTGCAGGGGGAGAAAGTAATTGGAAAGCCTCTGCGTAGAGCAGCTGGATTCAGATTCTGTTGCTGAGCACCTAAAGAACTGAGCCCACTCATATTTATTATTGAAACTGATCTTAATGATTTGTTGTTGTTTAGTCGCTTAGTTGTGTCCGCTTCTTCGTGACCCCCTGGACCAGAGCACGCCAGGCACTCCTGTCTTCCACTGCCTCCCACAGTTTGGTCAAACTCATGCTGGTAGCTTCGAGAACACTGTCCAACCATCTCATCCTCTGTCGTCCCCTTCTCCTTGTGCCCTCCATCTTTCCCAACATCAGGGTCTTTTCCAGGGAGTCTTCTCTTCTCATGAGGTTGCCAAAGTACTGGAGCCTCAGCTTCAGGATCTGTCCTTCCAGTGATCACTCAGGGCTGATTTCCTTTACAATGGAGAGGTTTGATCTTCTTGCAGTCCATGGGACTCTCAAGAGTCTCCTCCAGCACCAGAATTCAAAAGCATCCATTTTTTGGCGATCAGCCTTCTTTATGGTCCAGCTCTCACTTCCATACATCACTACTGGGAAAACCAGAGCTTGAACTATATGGACCTAATCTTAATGATTACTCCCTATATAAGGCCATCTGGTTGATTTGGTCTGCTAGATCCCACTGTTACATATTCTGTGAAACCAAAGGACACCGAATAGAGATGGCAAAAGATGGCTTTTGGGTTGTTTTTAGTATGTCACCACTAGGATCGCCATTATTTCAAACAGGGAAAACCCAGGCTGAAGAGTTGTTAAGCTTTTTTGGCATATTAGCAGCAATGAAGTTTGGGGTCGGATTTTAAGGGAGACCAGCAATTTCCTGGACTTTCTAAGCAATTTTTTGCCTGGACACTGCTTCCGACTGCAGTATTCCAGCAGATATGTCCGGGAAATTGCGAATGTATGCCAACCTTGGTCACTACCCGCTCTGAGAATTGTTTCCACAACGGAAGGGATAGAATTATTCTGCGTAGTTGTAATAATAGCGATCGGTTGCACATGCACTGGTCTGTTAACAGTGCACAAAGCACATTTCCCCATGGGTACCCAAAGAGGCCTAGTCCATATTTAGCAGCTGAACATATTGTCTACATATATTGGCTGGGAGAATCATAGAACAGTAGAGCTGCAAGGGTCCCCTAGGGATCATCATTACCAACCCCCTACAATGCAGGAATATGCAGCTTTCGCTTACAGGGATCAATCCTGCAACCTTGCTGTTATCCGCACCATGCTCTAACCAACCGGACTCTTGTATTCCTGTCATTCTTATGAAGAACCAGATAATAAGGAAGCAGTTGGAATTTGAGAAATGAGAAACACAAAGGTTTTGTCACCCATCGCAACCATGATCCCTCCACTGCCAGGCAGGGCGACAGGGAACGTTTACAGATCGAAAGTCCTTGGGGATGAAGACTATATGACAAATTAATACGGAAAAGAATAGCACATTTATTGTTGATGCGTCTCTATCCCGTGGCCGGTTGATACAACAGCTTCACTGCACTGCTTGGGCAGATTATGCTCAGCAGGCAGCGATATGAAAGGCTGCGTCAGCTCAGTTTTGAAATGTGAATGCCGATCGCAGGGAAGCACATCAGTTGCCGGGGGGCTTATCTCAGCAGCGCAGCTGAGTTAGACGCAGCAGGAGGGGAGGAGGGCAGGAGCAGATCCGGCAAGGGGCAAGAGGAGGGCGGAAGGTCTGGGGTGGATGCCACACGAGGGCAGGCTGGGGGAGGAAGGAAGGAAGAAGGGAGTTTACACCCGGCCAGTTTTCAACTCTTCAGGTGGAATCCAGCAAGAAAATCCCCTTTCCGGGTTTAAGTATGGAGCCAGATTCCCAATTAGTCAGACTTTTACATCAGTTTTGCATTACAGGACAAAAGTATCTGTGAGACCATATCTATTAGCATACCACCAACAACACAACACAACACAACACAACACAACACAACACAACACAACAACACAAAACATCATTTTGGCTGCTTATTCTTTGCCCAGCCACCTTTGGTCATCATCTGCCACCCAACCACAGTCCTTGAAAACACTTACTCAACCCAAGCTTTTGTGTTTTTGTTTTGCTGTGCATGCAGAGCCCTCCTTGCACCTTATCTGTCAGTTATTCTCCATTCTAGCATTGAGCATGAAAGGTAAAGGTAAAGGGACCCCTGACCATTAGGTACAGTCGTGACCGACTCTGGGGTTGCGGCACTCATCTCACTTTATTGGCCAAGGGAGCCGGCATACAGCTTCCGGGTCATGTGGCCAGCATGACTAAGCCGCTTCTGGCCAACCAGAGCAGGCACGGAAACGCTGTTTACCTTCCCGCCGGAGCGGTACCTATTTATCTACTTGCACTTTGACATGCTTTCGAACTGCTAGGTTGGCAGGAGCTGGGACCGAGCAACGGGAGCTCACCCTGTTGCAGGGATTCGAACCGCTGATCTTCTGATCGGCAAGTCCTGGGCTCTGTGGTTTAACCCACAGCGCCACCCGCATCCCTGCATTGAGCATGAGGCTCCTCCTAAAACTGGTTCTTACCAGTTTTGTGGTTGGGCCTGACCCTCGTGTATCTGAAACTGGCCTCACTGGTAATGGGTTTCTCAGAATTTCTCCCTCACATGCCTGCTCAGAAGTAAGCACCGAGGCTCACCGTAAAGCAGAAGAGTACTGCTCACAACCACATGCTTTTGTGGGGATTGTGCAAATGTTCCATGCTTTTAATTTTAAAAAGTTGGGTTTTCTGCAGCTTGAGAAGCGATGGAAGGAACCTGGCGAAAACAAGGCTTAGATGACTGAGTCATGAAGACTTGTGGCATTTCTACAATGAATGACTTGTGCGAAAGCAATCCTGGGGCTGGGAAACATTCCTGGGCAGAACAGGTAGGTTTCCGGTGCCACCACTGAGAAAGCCCTTTCTCTTGCTTGGCCTCTGAAGGGAGCGGCATCTGGAGAAGAGAACTAACTTTTAAAAGAAGCGCTTGCTTATTTATTTATTTTATTTCATAAAACTGAGACACCGCTTGATTGTTAAAAGAGAGAGAGAGAGCCCTCAGAGTGGTTAAAGAAAAAGATTAAAAAATAAAACTACCAATAACAAAAACAAACAATAATTTGAGACCAGTGCACACTGTTATGTACTGAAGTTCTCACACTACCGTGGTGCCCCCAACTGCGCTCGTGGCTCTGGAACAGACACTTACAGATGGCGAGGCTCCACCTACACCTCTCTCGCAAACTGTGGGCTTGGAGCCAAATCAAGCCGCTTCAGAGGGTCTGCCAGACTTCCCACAGACTCAGACCACTGCTGTGCCTGACATTCTGCCAACTCCACTTGCGGAGGTTCCACCCACAGCAGCGAATCCAAGGGACTTGGTTTCAACGCCACCTAGGGTCACGCCACAGCCTCAGCAAGAATCGGGTGGCCCCCCGGACTTGGCTACCGGTCCCTGGCAGTCTGGCAGAGTTTCCAAGCACCCAACTTATTTAAAGAACTATGTTGCTGGACATGTAATACTGTTGGTCTAATGGAAGTATGTGAAATGTAACCGATATGCTTTTGTGCCTAATTGAACCATTATGTGTAGTGTTGTATATAAGAAAACCATTACGATTGTAACTAACGCCTTATCTTGGTGGGGAGGGATGTTATGTACTGAAGTTCTCACCCTGGGCCAGCAGGGGGATACTGTAGATAGTTCAGGTCCACATATGCAAATAAGGGATCGAAAGTGACGTTCAGTGATTGGATAGTTACAGAAAGTTGTTACAGTTACGTTGTACTGGAGCTCTACATAAGCAGGCTGGCTGAACCCTTCAGTTCAGTTCTGTTCTGATCTGTGAATAAACAAGAGCTGTTTGGAGAATCGCTGTGTCATCTGATATGCTCACCCACAACTTAACACACACAGGAAGTCATCAGCTGCTTCCACAGTAATTGAATCACAAATCTGAAATATGGTGTTTTGAGGTTCTTTCAGGATTTAACACAACATCTATCGAGAATCATGACCTGATGGGATGGGTGTGCAAGAAGCAGACATGGAACAGAGTGCTACAGGTTGCAGAGGTTCCTTTGAGCCCAATATGGAAGAAATACAATTCAGCGATGCTTCCAGGACTACAGTTCCCAGAGTCATCTGAGTTTCTTCTAAACCAGTTTAAGGCTGAAGAGTGATCCATGTGCCCACCAACAAGACTTGCAAATTCAGCGCCAGCCACTGCCCTTGTCAATGTGCCAATGAGCCAAAGGTCCAGGAATATTTATTTCGACTGCTGGGGTTGAGCGAATACCTCATCACCCCTAATAGATCACTCTGCATTACTGCAACTAATACTTTTCAAACATTAATTACCTGGTTACTCTAATACGTGGGTGCTTGGTTTTTTTTAAGCAGTTAATGAAAGCCAGCTGTAGTGGCTCAGAATAAAGATTAAGTAGCTGTCGAGTTTGTCTCCTTAGAATGGGCTTTTGCTTTTTTTTGTATCAGCAAGCAAATCCAGCTGCCCTCGAAATGATTGACAGCCCTGTGATGTAATTAGCTGCATCTACAGTTTGCAAAACTCATTAAGAAGGGAGTGAGGTGTGGGTGTAAAGTTCAGAAACGTTCATATCAGAGCCATAGGTCAGTGACAGAGCACTTGTTTTGCATGCAGAAGGTCTCAAGTTTAACGCGGGTGGCACTGTGGTTTAAACCACAGAGCCCAGGACTTGCCGATCAGAAGGTTGGCGGTTCGAATCCCCGTGATGGGGTGAGCTCCCGTTGCTTGGCTCGTGCTCCTGCCAACCTAGCAGTTTGAAAGCACGTCAAAGTGCAAGTAGATAAATAGGTACCACTGCAGCGGGAAGGTAAACGGCGTTTCCATGCGCTGCTGTGGTTCGCCAGAAGCGGCTTAGTCATGCTGGCCACATGACCCGGAAGCTGTACGCTGGCTCCCTCGGCCAATAAGCAAGATGAGCGCCGCAGCCCCGGAGTCGTCCACGACTGGACCTAATGGTCAGGGGTCCCTTTACCTTTACCTTACCTTTGGGAAAGACTCCCTGCCCCAAATCCTGGAAAGCAGAAACCAAGAAATGTTTAAATCTCTCTATTCTGCAGTCTCTGAATCATGTTAACAGGGAAATCAAAATGGTCTGAAACCATATGATCTATATAGGTGCTAAACACATAAACCCAGATATTGCACAGCTGTAGACTTCCATCTACCTCCAAAAATCGTTTGACTTGTAGTCTTAGCATTGTCTTCTAAGCACCCACCCGAATAAATCCATTTTAGGTCCAATTATTTCACCCCCTATAGGATCAGAGTAACATAAAAAATACGATGTGATCCACAGCATGATCTTACTTTCTGGGGAATGGAATCTTACCCTGATTATTTAAAATGGCCCAGGCCAAACACTTGAGTAAAAATAAGAAATAATGCAGATTAAAGGGGGACCCTTGATGCAGAGCCCCTTTCTAAATGACAATATTCCATTTTAGAAAATTTAAGGTTTTGTACTATCCTGCTCTCACTTTTTTCTGCCCCAAATTTACCTTTGGAAGTTCTTTTTCAACCCTATTATGAGCCTTATGCATACGCAAAAATATAAAAATAGCAGACCGTTTAAGCTTATTACTCTTACAAATTAACTTTATTGTACTCCTTATATGATTTTACAAAATCGCTTTCGCAAAACAGTCTTGATCCTCCTTAATCTATTAGCCAATAATTAAATTGATCCTCTTTGCAATTGTTGTTGCTGCCACAGCCTTGTAATCCTGGTTAAGAATTGCTGTTGGATAGTCTGATTCCACATTAGTGAGTTCTTTCCTTTCTTTCAATATCAAAACGATTTCTGCCGGTGGCCAGGATTCCGGTAGGTACTTATCATTTACCGTACTATTTATTACTACAGTCCAGTGGTGGAGGAACCCTCTCCAGCACCCAGGGCGGCGCAGCCCATAGAGACTGCACATGTGCGGCATCCTGCGCATGCGCACTCCGTACGGAATGTCACACATGCACAGTCCGTACGGGGATGCCGCACATGCACAGTCCATACGGGATGCTGCACATGCGCAGTCCCTATGGGCTGCCTCTTGCACAGCGACCGTACAGACTGCCACATATCGGGATCTCCGCTCAGCCAGGCTGATAAAGCCTCATCTTCCAGCCGAGTCTTCAGAATCGCCTCCTGACGAATAATTAACAACCTGAGCCTTTGATGAGGCTCCAAGGCACGTTCCCATCCATTAAGTAGAGTTTCCAGCACAGGAAAGAGATGAGAGGTTTGGGCTACATTGCAAAGAGTTGTATTTCTAAGCTACGCAGACAGAGAAGACACCCTCTCTCAATGAAAGCAGAGAGCAACTGAACAAAGGAACAAAGGAAACAAAGGAACAGGAAACCACTAACGTCACATCCCGTCTCCTTTCCCGTGAGACTTCCAACAGCCTGGAAGGTCTCTGGAATGTAAACAGAGTCCTGTGACTCTAAGCAGCTGCTCAGTAGTAAACAGAAACTAACACAGCATGAGCGGCATCCCGTATGGACTGTGCATGTGCGGCAGCCCCTACGGTCACCGTGCGAGAGGCAGCCCGTACGGATGGTGCACGCATGGACGGCCATCCTGTCACCCCTCCCAGGGTGGCACCTGGGGCGGCCCACCCCTTTGGCCCCCCTACCTACGCCACTGCCACAGTCAATCTAAGAACTATCTTCGTTATAAAAATGCTGAAGGAATTATATGTGCCAGATCCTCCCCCTGCCCCAGTTGTGCTCATTTATTCCTGATGGTTCCAGCCTTTCTTCCAATTCTCCTCCCTTCCACTAAACTTATCCTTCAATTCCAGATCCTTAATTTTAAAAATGATTTCCTCCCACGCACCCTCCTGCTTTCGCTTACAATAGATCATTTCTCTTATTAATAAATCCTTCGTGTAAGCTTTACCAGCTTCCCAAATTATAAATGTATGCATCCCTGGGGTAAAATTCAGTACAAAAATTGTTTTATTTCTCTTTTAAGTTAATTCACAAATAAATCCTGAACCACCTCCGATCTGTGTGTTCCCCATCTTCTCTACCATGTAAACTGCAGGTTTCAAGGCTGTGTAGTCAGATATTATTCTGGCCAAAATCTCACATCGTGTCATGTTTTTAAAACAGTTCTGGAGTTGCCGAGTAAAAAGATCTACACTTGCTCGGTGACTAATCTATTTTTCTCTAACCAAAAGCCCCATTTTCTCTTTTTCTCTTCGTTCCTGAGTTAAGACCTCAAGAATTTACGGGGCCACAATCAAGTTCCAGATTCATTAGTCAACTGAAAAAATAAAAAATCACATGTTTAACCAGGGCTTATTTTCTCAGTCGTTATATAACTTCAGCAGCTGCATTTATCCTGCTTATGAAGTTCCTTTCTCAGTCTCTGCCACAAACTCCTTAGCGCCTTTTCCCGAATTAGTCACTGTCCGTTTGCAAAACATTTGACAGTCCAACCACCTTGTTCCATTTATATTTAATGCTTTGCTCCTCATAATATCCATTAAGAATTTATCATCTTTCTCCTGTTCAAAGTCAGCAAAAGAAGGTCGGCTGATGCCAAGGGCAGAATCCAAGGTAGCGTTGAGTGGACATTCTGTCAGTGGAAGGATTTCTAGTTGCACAGTGGAATGGTCTCCTCTGTGCCTCCCACATAATAATAATAATAATAATCCCCTTGGAGCAGATTTGGGGAAGGTGGGGAGTGGGAGCAGAGGGGCTAAAGTCCCAGTACATCAGCAGAAATCCTTGCGCCGACAGGATGAGATAACTGAATACTATCCTAAAATTTCCAAACAATTTACTGTTAATCGGTTCCCTCATCCAAAAATTTCACTCATTATTTGGTCCCCAGTAGACACGTTCTAAAACCGAACTAAAAGCACCAAAACGAAGCTATTTCTTTTCTTGTGCATACTGTATCTATTTCACAGAATAATAAACTTATAGGGCTGGAAGGGACCCAAAGGGCGGAGTGCCCGGCCTCAGTTCCAGATTTGTCATTGTCACCTGTGGTCATCAAACATGGATTGCTGCACAAAGCCAACCGTTTTTATTGTTGGTGTTTTTGGTGGTTCTCAAAAGAGAGAATCCCTTGGTTATTGAGATGTATGGCATAGGGTGGGCCAAAGTTTATTTCGGATGCAGTATTGTAACACACCCTCCAACATTTCTCTGATGAAAATAGGGACACCCTGTTCTATAGTAGGAGGAGGAGTAAATTTATTGTTTATACCCTGCCCACATAACTGGGTTGCCCCGATGAAAATAGGGATACCATAAGGAAAAGCGGGACATTTGGGGATCAAATCAGAAACCGGGATGGCTTCTGTAAATCTGGGACTGTCCTTGGAAAACAGGAACACTTGGAGGGCCTATTGTAATAATAATAATAATAATAATAATAATAATAATAATAATAATAATAATAATAATAATTTATACCCCGCCCTCCCTGGCCAGAGCCGGGCTCAGGGTGACTAACACCAATAAAATCACAGTAAAAACACAATGGGGGGGGCACCAATTTAAAATACAGGTTAAAATGCAATTTAAAATGCAGCCTCATTTTAATAGTAGCCCATAGATCAAAACCCTAAGGGGCGGGAAACATAAGGGTGAGACTGAGTCCAAACCAAAGGCCAGGCGGAACAGCTCTGTCTTGCAGGCCCTGAGGAAAGATATCAAGTCCCGCAGGGCCCTAGTCTCTTGCAACAGAGTGTTCCACCAAGTTGGGGCCAGTACTGAAAAGTCCCTGGCCCTAGTTGAGACCAATCTAACCACCTTGCGACCTGGGACCTCCAAAGTGGTGTTATTTGTGGACCTCTCTGCGGGGCATACCAGGAGAGGCAGTCCCGTAGGTACGAGGGTCCTAGGCCACACAGGGCTTTAAAGGTTAAAACCAGCACCTTAAACCTGACCCTGTACTCCACCGGGAGCCAGTGCAGCTTGAAAAGCACTGGGTGAATATGCTCCCATGGCAGAGACCCCGTGAGGAGCCTCGCTGCGGCATTCTGCACCCGCTGGAATTTCTGGGTCAGCTTCAAGGGCAGCCCCACATAGAGCGAGTTACAATTATCAAGAACCTCGATTGCTTATTACTGAATTTCTTGTTTTTGAAATTTTCACCGGGAAACCTTGCAAGATTTCAACCAGCCGCCCTTCAACCCCATAAGGTCAAAACTGCATGAGTTAAATGTGCCCATGATGTGGTTGTGCTGCATTTCTTCCTCAGCTGAAACCCCCGGCCTCTTAAGAGCTTCCTGGGTATGTTGAAAAATTAACCGAAAGGACAAGAATTTTGCATACGTTGAAAGACAAAGGAAGGCACATGTTTCCCATTTTTGTTTTTTATTCTACTTCTTTCTGCCTAAGGCTTTGCTTTTCTGACGAAAGAGGCCCACCATGCTCCCAGGAACTTCGCTTCCCCTTGCTAGCCACTGTGCCTTCTGTTCGGAAAACAGGACATGGTGACTCCTAGGGATATCTCTTGGGGATACAGGTGGCTCTGCCACTCAGGTCTCTACAATTCCAGGAACAGCTCATGACTCACAGGGTAAGCTGGGCCTTAGCCATCGACTAACTGTCTGCTCATATAAGGACCGTCTTCTCTTTCCCGCTGTTGCACCTGCTATTCCCCGGGGTTCTCAGGTTCACTCGGCTCAGGATTTTCAACCTGGTCTTCTTCAGGTACTTCTTCAGGTACTTGGTCACTGTCCTGGGGTTCTTCCACTGCTTCTCCGGTGTTATGAAATGAAGACTCTTCAGTCTGCAGTTGCTGAGATACCAGCGACCTGCCTGTTCTTTTGTTGACAAAGGATCCTTTCGCTAGAGAAATGGAACTGTAAGTCCGCTGAGATACCTTGTCCTCTCCATCCGCGGCGGCTGCTGCTATGCTCTCCAGGGCTGCTTCACTCAAGCGATGGCTTAGCTCTCCCTCAGCATCCTCCGCTTCCTGGAGCCCCTCTTCCTTCTGGTCATCAGAAGCTGGCTGGTTGACAGGACTGGGTTCTTGCTCCAAAGGAATCTGGCTGCCACGGCGGGATCCTTGGCTGTGCCTCGACTGCTGACTAGCACGGCGGGATTCCTGGCTTAAAGGTGGCGGCTGGTCCTCTTCAGGCTTTGCTTCAGCTGTAGCACTGTCCTGATGCACTTCCAAGGCCTTGGCCACCACTCCCTCGCCGCCAGCGCCAAGTCCAGATGGCTTTGAAGCAATTGCGGCCTCTTCCAGTGCTATTTGATTCAGGGCTGAAAGTGAAGTGACTGTTGTCTGCTGACCGTGGCTTACCAAAAACTTGCCTGTCTTCCTGTTCAGCCAAATTCCGTCTGGGAGAGAAACTATGCTGTACGTCTGCAGAGCTACATCCTCCCCTTCGGTAAATGACACAATGCTCCCTAGCGTTCCTTGGCTTTCGGAGGGACCTGGTTGTTCAGTTATTTCACCCACAGATAGGTGGGTATGTAGTGGAGATTCATACTGTGCAAATAGCTGGCTCTCTTTGCGGGACCCTGGCATCTCCACCTGTTGGCTGTCTTTCCGGGACCCTGGCATCTCCACCTGTTGGCTCTCTTTGCGGGACCCTGGCACATCCACCTGTTGGCTCTCTTTGCGGGACCCTGGCATCTCCACCTGTTGGCTCTCTTTGCGGGACCCTGGCATCTCCACCTGTTGGCTCTCTTTCCGGGACCCTGGCATCTCCACTTGTTGGCTGCCTTTCCGAGACCCTGGCATCTCCACCTGTTGGCTGTCCTTGCGGGACCCTGGCATCTCCACCTGTTGGCTCTCTTTCCGGGACCCTGGCATCTCCTCATCTTGGTTATCTTTTGGGAACCCTGGCATCTCCTCATCTTGGTTATCTTTTGGGAACCCTGGCATCTCCTCATCTTGGTTATCTTTTGGGAACCCTGGCATTTCCTCATCTTGGTTATCTTTTGGGAACCCTGGCATTTCCTCATCTTGGTTATCTCTTGGGAACCCTGGCATCTCCTCATCTTGGTTATCTTTTGGGGACCCTGGCATCTCCTCATCTTGGTTATCTTTTGGGGACCCTGGCATCTCCTCCTGTTGGCTCTCTTTTGGGAACCCTGGCATCTCCTCCTCATCTTGGTTATCTTTTGGGGACCCTGGCATCTCCTGCTGTTGGCTCTCTTTCCTGGACACTGGCCCTTCTGCCTGTTGGCTCTCTCTCCGGGACCCTGGACCATCTGCCTGTTGGCTCTCTCTCCGGGACCCGGGACCCTCTGCCTGTTGCCCACCTGTTTGCAACTCTGTATCTTGGGGCTCTTGGGCCTCTGGTTGGGGAGGCTGCTGTACTTCTGCTTCTGCGTCTTCACCGCCAGCAGGGGCTGGTTCTTGTTTTTCTTCCTCCTCTACCTTAACTTCCCCCTGGATTTCATCACTCTCTGGGGGCTGATCCTCTTTAGCCTTTGGTTGATCACCTACTGGAAGAGGAGCCTCACCATATCGAGGGCCATATATTTTTGTTAGGTAGTCTATGAACAAACTCTCGCTGGTCTGTTGACTTGCAGATCTGACTTCTACACCAGTTTTTCTGTCCAGGTAGAATGTTTCCTCTTCAGGAAGTTTCTGATGGTCCTCTGGCTGCACTTGCTCCTTTTCAAGTTGTGCTGGCTTGTTCTCATCTGGCTGTTGTGGCTGTTGGCTGCCTCTCCGAGATTCCTGTCCAGTTAGCTGTTGGCTTTCATGTTGAGATCCTTGAGCATCTGGTTGCTGGCTTTCAGCCGTCAATTCCTGCCCTTCTGGTTGTTGACTCTCCTGCTGTGACTTCTTGCCTTCTACCTGTTGACTACCACGTCTTGATCCCTGTCCTTCTGCTTGTTGATTACTATGCCAGGATTCATGCTGGTTTTTGAGAGAGGTTCTACTGCTGGGTAAAGTGTCAGGAGGAAAGTCTGTCTGTTCATTTTTATGCATCAGTTCTTTATGTCTAAAAACGCTTATTTTGCTATCGGTCTGCAGTGTTTTGTCTACAGACATTTTAGTAGAAGCTTTTCTCTTTCCTTCCACCTGTGATTCCTTTCCTTCCACCTTTTGATCACCTTGCTGGGATTCCTGAACTTCATGGCTGCTGAGGCGAGCCTCTGCCACTTCTACTGGTTTAGCTTCCGAATCTTTGGGAGCAACAATCACTTCTTCGGCAGTTTTCACTTTTTCTCCAGCATCACTATCGGCCTCTGATTGGCGAGAAAGACGAAGAACTTCTGCCAGAGGCTTTCGCTCCCAGATTTTACTTGTCTGCTGACCTGTGCATTTCAGTAACTTCCCTGTTTTTTTGCTGATCCAAGACCCATCCTCTGTCGGTTGTTGCTGCTTTGACTCTTGGCTGCTGACAGGTGGTTTTCCTGCTACTTTCTCTACACTTTTCGGGTAACCAAGAGGTTGCAGAATTTCAGAGAGTGGCTTGTGCTCCCAAATTCTACTGGTCTGCTGGCTTTCACATTTCATAACTTTCCCTGTCCTTTGGCTAATCCATGTCATGTCCTCCTTGGTTTCAACTTCATTTATAGGTTGTGTTGTGGAAGGTCTATGGCTTTGTAGGACCTGGTGGCTAATGGATTGATGACTGCCTCGGCGGGATTCATGTCCTGGAAGTTGTTGGCTATGCCGGGATTCCTGGCCTGTGAGCTGTTGACTTCCACGGTGGGATTCATGTCCTGTGAGCTTCTGGCTATGCCGGGATTCCTGGCCTGTGAGCTTCTGGCTATGCCGGGATTCCTGGCCTGTGAGCTGTTGACTTCCATGGTGGGATTCATGTCCTGGGAGCTTCTGGCTATGCCGGGATTCCTGGCCTGTGAGCTTCTGGCTATGCCGGGATTCCTGGCCTGTGAGCTGTTGACTTCCACGGTGGGATTCATGTCCTGGAAGCTTCTGGCTATGCCGGGATTCCTGGCCTGTCAGCTGTTGACTTCCGCGGTGGGATTCATGTCCTGGGAGCTTCTGGCTATGTCGGGATTCCTGGGCTCCAGCTGGTTGACTACCTCGGCGAGATTCGTGTCCTGGTTGCTGCTGGCTGTGCCTGGATTCCTGGCCTATTAAAGGCTGACTCTGACTGCCTCGGCGGGATTCATGGCCCGGGAGGTGCTGGCTATGCTGGCTGCCACGACGGGAGTCATGACCAAGTTCCTTTTTGAGAGATGACATGCTAGCACTTACACTGCCAGGAGGCAAGTCAGGCTGCTGGTTTTCCTCTATCAGTTCCTTATGCTGAATAATGCTGATTTTGCTTTCAGGTCGCTCTACCTCACCTTTATCAGAACTTGTTGTCTTTGGGACATCTTGGTCCATTGCTAGGCCATTATCTCCACTTTCCTGGTGTGGTGTCAACTCTTCGATTTCATCATTATGTTTCTCCTCCTCACTATCTTTGATTTCATCACTTTGTTTCTTTTCCTCATTGATTTCATGTGCATCTTCTTCATTAATTTCAACAATTTCCTCCTTGATTTCCTCCTTGTTTCCATCATTATCTCCTTGTTCTTCAGTATCTAGCCCACCTTCATTTGCGTCACTGCTCTCAAGAGTTTCCTCAGGCTCATCCATTCTTTTTCCATCTGCATATGGCTATGCTAAGTTGTTCAGTCTCCAGAGCAGGACCTTCTGGAGTTTCCCAAGGTGTCTGTTAACTACTCCAGTAGGATGCTCTTTTCCTTCCTACTTCTGTTCTTTATTCAGGGCTGCTCTTTACAAAAACTATCCTGAGGCCCAGATGGATTCATGGCTCTTATATTTAAAAGCCCTGCGACTTAGTGCTTCATTCTGAGTGTGGCCGCCTTCCTCCAATGTGTTCCTTCCTTTCCGTTGCTAATAACTACCATGTTGTTCTAGAAGCTTCAGAACTTGGTTTCCATATATCTATGACATCAGTTATTATTCTGCTCCATCTGTCCTTTTATTTAACAACAAGCAGGACCTGAAGAGGGCTTCAGATAGGACCATACACCCGGAAAGTTTGTAATGGCATTGGAGCCATCATCCTGAGGTGACAACAAGTGCAATTTAATGAGAAAGCTCTCGTATTTTAATCCAGAAGACCTAAGCTTCTAGATCCTTAGATCATGGTCAGTTTTCTCATTTGTAAAAATGGGAATAGTAGTTTATCATTGTTGTTTGAACTGTTTTTATATGTGATTTTTAAAATTACTAAATCACTTGGAGTTGTTCTATATCATTACCTCATTTCATGATTAATACACATGCGCAATAAGCACTAGCAATTTCTGCTGATTCCCACCATATTCTGTTACATTGTGGTAGTATGCATGTTGGGAACCTGTGCTACGTACAGTAGAACCTCTGCTTACGACTGCCTCTGCTTGGGCCTGATCCAAGTTGCGACCGCGGCAAACCAGGAAGTAAATACAAGGTTTGCCCTGACTCATGCACACATAGAAGCGGCTTCTGCCATTTGCGTATGTGCAGAAATGGCTGTCATTGTCTGCACATGCGCAGAAGCGCACTGCTGCCGAATGTGCCTTCACACAACGGCGCTTCTACCAGCAGCCCGGATCGATTTACGGACGGACATCTGGAACTGTTTATGTCTGTAAGTAGAGGTTCCACTTTATAGCCATTTGCACCATGTAGCAACTTATGCTCTAGCTTTGAGCTGAATCTTTGTGGTTCACATATTAGCTGTATTTCAGCCCAAATGCGGGGGGGGGGGGGGGCTGCAACTTGCAAAATCATCAGTTTCATAAAGCAACAGGTTACCATAACTTCTCTTTTAGAAGCGCACTCAAGGATTTCCAGGGGTACACATTATCATATTTATTGTGGCCCTTTGGCCCACTACCACAACATCACTTACTAGTGTGAGTGAAGGAAGGATAATACTTATTCAATAAAATCATACCTCTTGTTACATTTGCTTCTGGTTAAATCTTTTCAGGTTGCGTCCTGCGGCGACCTGGAAGTACCGGAAAGGGTTACTTCTGGGTTTCACCACCTGTGCATGCGCAGTTGCTCAAAATGATGGCATGCGCATGCGCAGAAGCAACGAATCATGACCCGCGCATGCGCAGACATGCAGACGTGGGTTGCGTTCTGCTCATGTTGAGAAACACGGCTCCGGAATAGATCCTGTTCGCAGCCAGAGGTACCACTGTATATCCTTTCCTACTGTCTTTAACATTCCAACAGTTGGGCCATGGGCCTGATCCAGAAGGCTCTTCTTCCATTCTTATGTTAAGAGGACGGGTGCCAAAGAAAATAAAGATGGCGCCTGCCCAATATTCAAGGGGAGGAGTTCCAAAGGGTAGGGGTCATGACACTAGACGCCCCATTACTACACTGCGGGGCACAGAGCTCCTGATAAATCTGCAGGAGTCTGTCACCTGCAAACCCATTAACAAGGGCAAGACGTTAGGATTTCTCTTGCCCCAGTGTCCATCGCTAGACACTTCCTTATGTGGTGGTGGCCCAGAGGGCCACAATAAATGTGATAATGTGTACCCCTGGAAATCCTTGATGCCACCTGGAGCTCATTGGCGCAAAAGGTGGCATATAAATGTAGTAAATAAATTAATAGCAATGACTCACTGACGCCAGCCATCGACCAGCTCCCCTGATCCTTCACCCCGGCTAAATTTCACTCAACTACTGGGTACAATCTGCCTCCAACCCCCCAAATCTCCTCAGGATTGTGCTTGAAGAGTTTAGCGGATAAATGAATAATTATTAGAAAGTTGAGGTCATTTTAATTTGTTTAGCAGATAAATGAGTAAACATTAGAAAGCTGAGGCAATTTTAACCCGTTTTGGTATTTTAACTGTTGTACGTTTTAAAGTATAGTTATGAATTTTTATTTTACTGTTTTATCGTAAACTACTTCTCTGGGGTTTGTTTTGTTTAAAACCTGCAATCAAGCGGTGACTAAATTTTATGAAACACACACACAGAGACACTTATGACACTTTCTTCTGGCAAGGCCTTCTCCTCAAGGCCTTCACCCCCCAAAATCCTTAATGCACTGAGGGATGAAGAGCTGACTATTTCCCCCTCAGCCGCCCATTTTCCCCTCAGCTTTCTCTGGCTTTTGCCTCAGGCAGACTTTCCCTCAGCAACTGACTTTCCCGCCTGACCGTTAGCTGCCTTTCTTCGCCCAGAAGGCAGCCCTTTGGCCAATCAAAGCTTGCTCTTTCCCCAGACCCAATCAGAACGTATCTTACCTCAATGCAGGCGCCGCCCCCCTGGCTATTAAAAGCGCCTGTCTCTCCCCGGCACAAGGCCTCAGGCGGTCACAGTTATGGCGGCCTGACATCAACAGAGGCCACAGAAATCAATAATAATAATAATAATAATAATAATAATAATAATAATATTTATACCCCACCCCTCTGGCTGGGTTTCCCCAGCCACTCTGGGCAGCTTCCAACAAAAGATAAAAATTATTTTAAAACATCAGTCATTAAAAACTTCTCTAAACAGGGCTGCCTTCAGATGTCTTCTAAACATCAGATAGTTGTTTCTTTCTTTGACATCTGATGGGACGGCGTTCCACAGGGAGGGCGCCACCACCGAGAAGGCCCTCTGCCTGCTTCTCTTTCTTTTAAAAAGGTCCATAGGCTGCCTCAGCTCTCCCCATGAAGGAAGGCATTGCCTGCGTAGGAAATCTGGACCCCAACCGCTCTAGGGAGCAATAAAAAGCCAGGCGTCGTCGCATTGGCAAGGCAACGGTTCCTTCTCCTTTGTTTCTGATTCTTAATGGGTGGATAAATCACAGAGGGTGTCAGAGGCTGACCTGATACTCCATAATGATAGTTATTATATTGCAAGTGTCCCTCAGAGAGCCTGAACAACTGAAGTGGGCAATTGCTTTCTTTTTAGATTTAATTAGAAAAAGAAAAGATCTGCAGATGAGAAATGTCCGGGCGAGAGCAAAGTTCCATTAAAACAAGGCCGTGTTTTTGGTGCCTCTCGCTCCGGGACTTTGGCACGCCTTAAACTCTCCCAGGCAGAGCCTGCAAAGTCGAGGGGTTTGTCACAGGGAAAGAAGTGGCCACATGCCGTGCGGAACCCAGGCGATTTGGGCAATTCAGAGTGGAATGGCTGTTTGCACATGCACAAGGGATGAGAACGCAGCAGGGAGCAGGAACCTACGGCCATGCCAGCTGGGGCTAATAGGAGCTCTCCAGCTCTGCCCTACAGCATCCTTGTAGAGCCTTCTTTGGTGATCCCTCATAGCCGAGTAAGACTGTCTTCTATAAACACGATTTTAACATTTAGTCCGTAAGTGACTGTGAAGGCCAGTTCTGGATCCACACGTCCTTCCACAGTGGGGACATTGGTTTCCGGGTGAGAGTTGATCATGGTGTGGATTCACCAAGCATGCCTTCCTCTTGTGTCCTGAGTTTGAGTGTCTTCAAAGCCCATGACCCCTTTGGTAAAGGCTGTTCTCCAATTATAATTAAATACATAATAGATTTAATATATTCAATTATTAAGCAGATTTAATACACAAACAGATGTATACACAATCATTAGAAACACATGACACAATAAATAAATCTTTAAAGCTTTAAGATTTTTTTATTGAATGTTGCCGAGGCCCACAGCCCACAAGCTGTGGATTGGACCACTCTGAGACAGACAATTTCCTGCACACACAGGATAACACAGGAAATGCCTTAAATCTGAGTTAGGCCATTGGTCCACCTAGTTTAGGACTGCCTATACAGCTGATCTCGAGGGTTTCAGGCAGGTGATATTCCCGTCCCTACCTGGAGATGCCATCGGGGATCAAATCTGTGACCTTTTGTGTGCAAAGCAGATGCTCAATGCCTGAGCTATGGCCCTTCCAGGTGATGACTCATTCCAGCGGCCCTCCATTTATCTGGGTGAATTACAAACTTGTAGAACCAGCCCTCCCTCGCAGCCCCTGGTTCCTATGTTCATTTCGTGGGAATGGAGAATTGATTGTTATCCTTTACTTCCCTTCGTTTAAGCAACTTATGTTTCTGGTTGATTGATTTGTATTTATAGCCAGACCTGACAGGACAGCATAGCACAGCACAGCGTGCATGTACGGCAATCATTCACAAGTGACAAATGCCCTTCAGGCCCTGTCTGCTGTCGCCAGAATCTCATATTGTTACGTTCTGGAGAACAGGAGCCCTATGTGGATAGTGCCATTATACAGTTTAGTCACTAGGTGGCACCAGAGTTCCTTCTTCCTGTCTCATTTAGCAAGGAGGCGAGACAATTGTCCCCTCTTTTTCTGAGTGGCCAATGAGAGGCCTGAATCTCTGTTGTCCCCATGTATTCTGGGGCCCACAAATCCTATCAGCAGCACCGGTTATCTCCTACTCTCCATGGGACCTCAATGGCCCTGACTGTTCTTGCTTTTGCACTGCCTGTGCACAGGAAGGCCTGCAGGTCGCAAGGAACTGTGGGACTTGTACATCTCTAGAGAGAGCATCGCATATATCTGTATACAGTGGTACCTCTGGATGCGAACGGGATCCGTTCCGGAACCCTGTTCTCATCCTGAAGCGAACGCAACCTGCGTCTCCGCGTTTACGGGTTGCGATTCGCTGCTTCCGCGCATGTAAGTGACAACATTTTGAGCATCTGTGCATGCGCGAGCGGCGAAACCTGGAAGTAATGCGTTCTGTTACTTCCGGGTTGCTGCGGAGCGCAACCCGAAAATGCTCAACCTGAAGGTACTTCAACTCGAGGTATGACTGCATTTCATAAATTCTGTATGTTGCTTGATTGTGGAAAACCTCAAAGTGATTGACAAAACAAATAAAACAATAAGATCCTTAATAAAAACAAGTAAAAAAAAATAAAAACCAGCAATAAATAAAAAACACACCAGCCTTCTAAATATTTGGGTAGGCTTGCCTAAACAAAAATGTTTTTAGCAGACGCCCCAAAAGAGTACAGTGAAGGCGCCTGCCTGTTGTCAATAGGGAGGGAGTTCTGAAGGTAGAAGATTGATTCCTTCGAAATCCAAAATGGGTATTGCATGACATCCATAACCATGTTAGTTCCGCAGATTGAAGTAGTCGAATGGGCGCGCATGGGGTGAGGCTATCTCACAGGTTGACCGGTCCCAAGTTGTTAAGGGCTTTGTATATGAACGCTTTGAACCTGTCCCAGAAGCAAATTGTCAGCTAGTGCAGATCTCTGAGCACTGGTGTCATAACCTGACAAGGTCTTTGTGTAACACCGTGTAACTGTCCAAAACAGAACACAGAAAAACAACACAGAAAAAGCTTGCTCCATGCAAAAATAACCAGGAACAGTTCCTGGTAAAGGAGAAGCAAAATCTTCCCAGAGTAGTAACAATCACTGCTGTGGAAAGCTCCATAAAGAAGATCTATTCCAGTGTGCTTGAATCCTGCTCCTGAGTTTCCCCTAGGAATTTGGTTGGTTACAGTGAGAACAGGATGTCGGACTAGATGGGCCCCCTTTGGCCAGATCCACCAGGGCTCTTCTGACATCAATATCATTTCGTCAAACGGAAGCAGCACTACTTTTAAAAAATCAAAGCCTTTATAGCAGAAGCTATAAACTCATAAGAAAGTAACAATGAACTGGAAGCTTAAATTACCAGGCAAAAATTGCTGAAGCCAAGCTGTAGGCATGCAATGCAGTCCAAGCCTTCAGGCCTCCTGGAATTCAGGAGCTTCATGTGCATAACAAAAGACAGAGAGCGCTATCCAAGTCCTCAGTCTGGCTTGGAGGTCTGTAGCAGAAGGTCACTGTTGTTTCTCTCCCATTCAGAGAGAGGGTTGGTCTTCCCCAAATCCGCCAGTGCATTTGGAAGCCGCCCTTTCAGCTGAGCCCCTGTGCTGTGGGAGTCAGAAGGGCGCAATAGCGAAGTCCCCTCCCTTGCCAGCATACATTACAGCCTGGGTTGCGTTTCGCATGCAGGTGGAGTGAATCAGGGTAATAAACTTCAACCGGCACTTTGTTAAAAGAGGGTAATTTAATTTTAATGCTTTTGCAGAGAGCCTCCTTTTCTTCAAAAATAGAGAGGCCTGCAGCTACTCCTGCCTTATTGGACAAGTGCGTCAAAGTTGTTAACATTAAACGGGAGCTATTTTAACGGCATTATCCGCCCCCACAGACCGGCTCTCGCTTATCACATTCTCCTAGATGCAGCTAAGGTTATTGTGCTCGGGCTCCCAGCCATGTGAAGGACTTGTCAAATTATCATGTTTAGGAAAAAATGGGGAAATACTAGGCAGAGGAGAAGAAAGGCGGGGAGGTGAAAAGAGCTTTCTGGCTGCAGCTCGCTTGTGTCATTTGAATGGCCAGAGCCATTAAGCCAAAGTCACGATATGCCTATCACTTTAATGCGGGCTCCATTGAGGCACCTCAAAGAGCGCACAAAGGGAGCTAATTCCCAGGACTTAATTCATGTTATTACACAGAACCGTACGGCAGAGGTAGGGGCTGGGGGGATGTTTGACAAAGCAAGCCCTCCTTAACTCGGCCGGTGAAGTGTAGGTGGGTTCAGGCATGACCTGAGACCAAGATTCAGCTAAAAAAAGGATTTATTGGAACACCAGGAACAAGAAGAACAAGAAAGACAAGCAAGCAAGGGGTGGGGAGCACAGAGAAACACTTTTCTGTGGCAGAGAAAAGGTGGAACTGCTCAACACCTGCTTTGCCTTCACCCAACAGACACCCAATGGTTGCCATCAATTTGATTTTGAATTGATTTTAGAATGAATTGATTTTAGAATGCTGTATTATTTTACTGTTGTTAGCTGCTCTGAGCCCGGCTTTGACTGGGGAGGGCGGGATATAAATGATATTTTATTATTATTAAAACGAAAGCGATGCTGAACCAGGTAATAACAGATTAAATGGTGTAAGGCAGGGGTGCGCAACCCAACGTCCGTGGGCTGGATGCGGCCCAATCACCTTCTCAATCTGGCCCGCAGACAGTCTGGGAATCAGTGTGTTTTTACATGAGTAGAATGTGCCCTTTTTATAGATGGAAAAATACAGTATGTTGGCACTATCAGTATCCGAGAAAAAGAAATCAGGTTCTCAGTCTAGTGTTGAGCCTGACAGAAAATGTGATTTAAAACTTTAGGGCAGTGCTCACGAACCCCAACCACTTCCACACAGAAAGGGGCATGATGCTTGAACCATTTGTGCCACCTGTAATTTTAAAAAATATATTTTTTAAAAATTAATTTTTCAGTTTATACATTTCAAAATAAACATTTTACGTAATACCATGTAACAATTGACTTCCCTCCTTCCCCTTATCTATCATTCCTACATATTTTGCTATAGCCAATCTAATCGTTTCTCTATTTTAACTCCTTCAAATATTTACCATACTGTTGACTTGGTATCTAAATGCTGCCGGCGTTTTCAATTGTACACAATTATTTTCTGAATATTGAGCAAAAAAATGCCACTCCTCTTTGAATAAAGGTTCTTCTTGCACTCTTATTCTATTAGTTAAACCTGCTGCTTCCACCAATTCTATCATCTCAAGTTGCCAATCTTCCTTACTAGAGATTTCACTCACTTTCCATCTTTGGGCTAGCAATATTCAAGCCACGATGGTTTCGTACATAAATAATTTTTTTCTGACAACTGGGAACTTCTGGCTGAAGTATTCCTAACAAAAAGGCCCCAGTTTTTTGGGGGGAATGTTGTTTTAAACATTTTTTGAAACTCATCGTAGATCATTTCCCAAAAGCCTTTAACCTTTTTCCATGTCCACCACATGTGAAAACATGTTCCTTCTGTTCCCCTGCATTTCCAACACAGATCTGACCCAAATTGTGGCACCTGTATTTTTAAACTTCTTCATATAAGCAATCTAGAAGTAGGGGTGAGCAGTGAGCTGGCCAGGTTCTCTGATGGTACAAAATTGTCCGGGGTTGCTACGTTCCTGTCCTTAATCTCCTTCTCCAACTGATTCAGAGCGCATTCAGAGCTCCCAGGACTGACATTCCAAGCAGCAGGGCTGGAGCCAGTTTCCAAACGAGGAATCAGGATGGACAAAAACACACACACAACCCCTTCTGCATTCTGCATCTCTTTTCCTCTCTTGGCTTCTTCTTCCTGCATTTCCAATTTACTAATAAATTGCACAAACAGGAGTGTAGGGAGCTGCCATCTGGACAAACCCCAAGGATTTTCCGTGTAGGAAGACAAGTCTGATCTTGCACGGCATGCAGGAGAGTCTCCTGAGCTCATTTCTTCCTGTGGCGCTCAACTGCCGGAGCATTTTAGCCACAGGGCGAATCCCATGATGTGGATTTTGGAACATTGCTAGTGTGCCAAAACATCTGGGGCTGTTTTGTTTAGGAAAAAAGTGAGCAAGGGTTTATGAAATTATTCACAACATGGAAAAGCAGAAAGAGAGATGTTTCCCCTCTTCTGTCTCTTATAAACACTAGAATTCAGGCTCATCCAATGAAACCGTGGGGTCCAAAAATGGTGAGGTTGGAAGAGACCCAAGTTCTGCAGGAGATTTAGGATAGATAAAAGGAAGTACCAATGTTAAACATAATAACTAACTTCTGGAACTCAGTGCCACAAGACCTAGTGATGACTGCTTGTATCAATGGCTTAGGAAGTTGCCTTCCACTATCTACAAAAGATGATCTACAGATGGTACTCCACCCTGACTAAATTGGTCAAAGTGCATAAAAGGGGGTCTAAGATGTGTTGGAAATGCGAAGAAACAGAGGGGACATTTATACATTTATAAGGTCCTTGACCATGATCCCGCAGGATCTTATGTTCTTAGTCAAGGTTTAGGCAAATCCCACTGCTGGAAACAGGACGTAGGACTGGACTGGCCCTTGGTGTGATCCAGTAGGACCTTCCTTGCGCTTTGATGGACAGAAAGGAGGAAAGTTCTCATTTCCCACACCTTCTTAGAATAGCACTGCTGTAGAAATCAGAGACTCGATTTATCCCAGCACGGCAGTCTAGCGTAGAAATTTCCTTCCTGCAAGGCCTTTCGCAACCAGTCACTTTCTCGTTGCAGAATGTCACCCACACACTTCATCTTCAAGGTTAGAGACACTTTCATGATTAATCGCTCTGTCTTCTAAGACCTTTGCCATCACTGGCTTGGTCAAGTGCTAATTAACCCAAGTCTACAGTTCTGGAAGATGCTTCTGACCTTGATAATGACTCTCCCTCACAGCCAGCTGTGTTGTGGTGGCGAGTGAATGTCTTGTGTGTCCTCTGGGGGCCAAGGGCAGTGAGCAGAAGGTCACCCAGGGTCTCTGACTGTAGAAACATGAACATCGATAATAACTTTGGACTGAGCGCTGGTGGTTTGTGGGTAGCAGTGGATCTTTTGGTTTCTTCCTTCAGATTTTGTAGCGGCAAAACCCAACAGAAGACTCTAACTTGAGGAGCTGCAAGCCTACAGTTGGTACACCGTGCAGATAATGGGTGACAACATGCCCAAACCGAGTACAATGGATTTCTTATATGTCCCGTGATTTTGCTTTTGCTTTGTCAGTCCTAGAACATAAAGGGGTGAAATCATTTTGTAGGATTAGCTCTCTTGTAGGACTCTGCTCTCTTGTGGTCTCCAACAACTGCTATTCGGAAGCATTGCTGTCCCTAACTGTGAAACCATTGTGGCTTGTAGCCATTCAAATCCATCTCTATGAATTTGCCTAATCCTCCTTTAAAGCCACCTAACTTGGTGACTAAGGGACGCGGGTGGCGCTGTGGGTTAAAGCCTCAGCGCCTAGGGCTTGCCGATCGAAAGGTCGGCGGTTCGAATCCCCGCGGCGGGGTGCGCTCCCGTTGCTCGGTCCCAGAGCCTGCCAACCTAGCAGTTTGAAAGCACTCCCGGGGGCAAGTAGATAAATAGGGACCGCTTACTAGCGGGAAGGTAAACGGCGTTTCCATGTGCGGCTCTGGCTCGCCACGTGACCCGGAAGTGTCTTCGGACAGCGCTGGCCCCTGGCCTCTTTGAGTGAGATGGGCGCACAACCCTAGAGTCTGTCAAGACTGGCCTGTACGGGCAGGGGTACCTTTACCTTTACCTTTAACTTGGTGACTATCGCTGCTTCCACTGGCAGAGAGTTCCATCGCTTAACTATGGGCATGGCAGGAGTCTGTGCATGCCAACATGGACTTTACTACGAACTGGGAAACGAATGCTATTGAGGCAATACTGCTCAGATGTTCAAAGGCACGCAAACAGCTGGAGTTTAAGAATCTTTGAGTCACTGCAGGCATTAATGGAGTTATTGGAAATACTCTGAAAAGCGTGTTTCATCTCTGCATCAAAAGACAGATTCCTGTTGGGCAGGTGAAGGTCTCCCTGCTCCCCCCCCCTTGCAAAATGCTATTATCAGCATGAATGCAGCTGATGGGATGGCCTGACTGCCAGTTGGAGGGAAATTATCACAACTGTGGGAGAAGAGGAGGAACTGCCTGGGATCAATGCATCAAGTTTCCTTTGCATACCTGCAGGCTAGTCTGTCTGTGGGCAGCAGGTTATAAGGCACTGGGGTGGGGGGGACATATAAGGACACAAGAAGAGCCTGCTGGATCAGGCCAATGGCTCATCGAGTTCAGCATCCTGGTCACGTGGTGACCAACCTGATGCCTGTGGGAATCAGTGAGCAGAACATGGGCACAAGAGCAATCTCCATTTCTGGGGTTTCAGCCTGTGGAATCCATCAAACCATGCCAGATTCTCCCTCAGTCACACTGAGCGATGGGATCCTTTTACTGCCAGGGGACAAGATGCAGGCAAAACCTTACCTGGGCAAGGAACATCCATGTTGAACATGGGCAAATTTGCTTGTGAATCGGCCCCCGATGAGCCCAAGTCCTACCTAAAAAAGGACTTTCTTTTCTCTGTCCTGAACCTTCCAACTTTCAGGTTCATTGGATGTCCCTGAGTTCTTGCGTGAGAAGAACATTTCGCTCTCTGCTCTCTTCATGGCAGAAATCATTTCCCAGCACTCCCAGACCCTCCAGGTGTCCCTGTTTTCCAGGGACAGTCCCAGATTTACAGAGGCTGCCATGCTTTTGATCCCAGAATGTCCCGCTTTTCCTTCGGACATCCCTATTTTCATCAGAGAAATGTTGGAAGGTATGCAGTCCTGCTTTGAAGGGTTTAGGGTAAGTGGTTCTGCTCCAGCTCATTGCAAAAAAAAAAAAAAAAAAGGAACGTATGGAGACAGGATTGCAGTCTGAGCTCCGACAACCAATGTCATGTCAAGAAGAATTAAAATAGGTATAAAAGACCCTGTCACAGAACTTTGTCTCTCTTTCTCTCTGCTCTGAAGACACACACACATTTTGTGTCACTTCAGCTGGGTGTAGGTATAGCTTGTCTTCTGCTGAAAGGCAGCAGCAACAGCCGCCACGTCTGATGGGTTCTACCCCTCAAATGTGGTGCGTTTTCTGGGACCACGGAGTGTGCGCTTATTGTAGGCACTTCCATCTGGAAATTGGATGTGCAAGTCAATGGAGGCAAAGGCCTCTGCTTTGGGCAGGATCTTGGGCCTCCTTCTCATCTCCTTAGCAGCTTGTTGTCAGCCCTTCTCGCCGGGCATTAACAGAGCCGGTTTATTACCAGTCATTAATCATCACGGCTGGAATGCTATTATAAGTGTGTGACCTCCGTGTGGCCCAGAAGCACTTGACGTGGCCACTTTGTGATCTGTGTTAAGAAGTTAGTCCTGGATAAAGAGCAACTCTACAATTGTAAGATTGTAGAGTTAGAAGGGACCCAAAGGTCACCCGGCCCAATCAAGCAGGAATCACAGCCGAAGGACCTCCTTCCTTGGAGGTTGCAAAGCAGGGGTTGGATGGTCCTCTGCTGTGGAGGTGGGTGGGTGTGGGGGACTCCTGAATGGGGCAACTGTGCCCCTGAAGGACCAGGTGTGCAGCCTGGGAGTCATTTTGGACTCACCGCTGTCCATGGAGGTGCAGGTCAATTCTGTGTCCAGGGCAGCTGTTTACCAGCTCCATCTGGTATGCAGGATGAGACCCTCCCTGCCCACAGACTGTCTCACCAGAGTGGTGCATGCTCTGGTTATCTCTTGCTTGGACTACTGCAATTCGCTCTATGTGGGGCTACCTTTGAAGGTGACCTGGAAACTACAACTACCCGTAATCCAGAATGCAGCAGCTAGACTGATGACTGGGAGCGGCTGCTGAGACCACATAACACCGGTCTTGAAAGACCTACATTGGCTCCCAGTACGTTTCCGAGCACAATTCAAAGTGTTGGTGCTGACCTTTAAAGCCCTAAACGGCCTCGGCCCAGTATATCTGAAGGAGCATCTCCACCCCCATTGTTCTGCCCAAACACTAAGGTCCAGCGCCGAGGGCCTTCTGGTGGTTTCCTCATTGTGAGAAGCGAGATTACAGGGAACCAGGCAAAGGGCCTTCTCCGTAGTGGTGCCCGCCCTGTGGGACGCCCTCCCACCAGATGTCAAAGAGAACAACAACTACCAGACTTTTAGAAGACATTTGAAGGCAGCCCTGTTTAGGGAAGCTTTTAATGTTTGATGCATTACAATATTTTAATATTTTGTTGGAAGCCACTCAGAGTGGCTGGGGAAGCCCAGCCAGATGGGCGGGGTATAAATAGTAAATTATTATTAGTAGTAGTAGTATTTAGTTGGGAGCCCTGCATTGCAGAGGGTTGGACCAGATGACTCTTGGGGTCCCTTGCAACGCTATGATCCCTGGCTGATGGCCACCCAATCTCTGCTAAAAAGCCTCCACTGAAGGAGAGTCCGCCATCTTCCGAGGGAGCCCTTTCCACTTCTGGTAGCGAAGTTCTTGGGCAGAACTTCCTTGTCTGGACAGGAGGCTGCTGACAGTTTGCTCAGCTCCTCAAACTCCATGGCTAAGTGGGACCCTTTCATACGCCAGCAGTTCCCAGGAAACCACCATGATCTGCCCATTCTCTCTCCTGCCCCAGTGAAGAAAATGAAAACAACTCCCTCTCCGAGAGAGTCTGTCTACCTGCTCCATTGTTTCAGGGCATCGAGGTGAAATATGCTTAAATGATCTGCAGCTAATTAGCAGTCGCTGGCCAAAATGCAAAGCTGATTACGTCTTCCACCGCAAGGGGACCCCCGACTGGTTAACCGGCCAAAAGCGGTTACCTTAATGTACTCATTATCCTTGTCTTTTCAGTTCAAATTAAGCTGCTTGGCAGAATGAGATCTCTTGCAGGCTGCGGGGGCGGGGATGAATTGTTTGAATCAAGGATGATTTGTGATGAATTAGGAAGAATCAAGATCATTTCTGCAGAAAAGAGTAATTTATTTGTTTATTTATTTATTTGTGTGTTTATTCATTCATTCATTCATTCATCAGGGTGATTTCTAGCCTGCCTTTCCCATGTCAGAATGGAAATGCTGGATGGACCAGTGGTCGGACTCAGTATAAGGGAGGTTCCTGCGTTCCTCTTCCCAAGGCAGTGGAATGGATCAGAGAGGTATCTGCCTAAAAGCAGCAGTGGAGACTTCAACCTTCCTTCTTTTGGGGTTGTTAAAAGAGCTGACCAGCACAGCTGTGGATGGGAATTCCTTGCAGGAGACTGGCAATAGGTTTTCCCCGGCCAGGGAGCTACAACGGAAAAGCAGATTCTGCAGGGTTTTGCACTGCTTCAAAACTCTGCATCCCTGGCTTGACCCAAGGGGGCAGTGGGGCCAAAGAAACAAGGCTACTGGCCAAGATGGCTCTACTCTGGCTCCACAGTTGGAGGCAGCAATGCTTCTGAATACCAGTTGTTGGAAGTCAGAGGAGGGGAGAGAGGTTCTTGTGCTTGAATCGTGCTTGCAGGTTTCCCTTTGGGATATCTGGTTGGCCACTGTGAGGAGAGGGTGCTGGGCCAGATGGGCCCCCTTTGGCCTGATCCAGCAGGCTCTTCTTATGTTAAGCCAGTGCCATAACTACAGGGGAGATAGCCCCTGGCTACAGGGAAGACAGGAGTGAAGCCTCCATAGCAGTGCCATGGAGGCTCTCAGCCTGTGTGTGTACAGGCGAATGCGCGTGGGGTGTGTGTGCCAAACTGGGCCTTTGACCTGGGTGAAATAAAGCCTAGTTCTGCCCCTGGTTAAGCAAAGGTCTGTATAGTAAAAGCTATGGTTTTCCCAGTAGTGATGTATGGAAGTGAGAGCTGGACCATCAAGAAGGCTGATCGCTGAAGAATGGATGCTTTTGAATTCTGGTGCTGGAGGAGACTCTTGAGAGTCCCATGGACTGCAAGAAGATCAAACCTCTCCATTCTGAAGGAAATCAGCCCTGAGTGCTCCCTGGAAGGACAGATCGTGAAGCTGAGGCTCCAAGACTTTGGCCACCTCATGAGAAGAGAAGACTCCCTGGAAAAGACCCTGATGCTGGAAAAGATGGAGGGCACAAGGAGAAGGGGACGACAGAGGATGAGGTGGTTGGACAGTGTTCTCGAAGCTATGAACATGAGTTTGACCAAACTGCAGGAGGCAGTGGAAGACAGGAGTGCCTGGCGTGCTCTGGTCCATGGGGTCACGAAGAGTCGGACACCACTAAACGACTAAATAATACAACAATAACATCTTTAAGCGACAGCGGGGTCTACCCTACCACCACTCCTGAAATCATTCTTGCTTCCAGCGTCTATCTTCCAAACGACGAGGGAGGAGACCCTTGGATCTGCTCCAGAATATTTTATTCCCCTTTCATCTTCGGATGAACTCTGCAGAGAGGCTCACTGGAGAATATTCCTGGTTTCATCCTTTGTGACAGCTGAGCTCTTCTGGAAACACAGAACATTTTGCACTATCCGTGTCGGCGCCATAAATACACTCGGCGCTCCTGCTTCCGAGCATTTAAGGCTAGGTTTGCTCCGTAGCCTTTCGGAACCTCGGCATTATGAAACAAATTCCCAGCGAGGTGCTTCTGGGAGGAGCCATTCATCACTCCCAACCCAAGTAGCAGCCGGCTTCAGCTACTTGCGGCCACACTGACTGCATGCTTTTAAACTCCCCGACGTTGTTTCCTGCTGACTGCATCCTAACCTTGGGAACCATCCAGCCAGCAAAGTGGACCTTGATAGTCCAATGGCAGCAGGGAGGGCCCATCTATCAAGCCTGGGAAGTTCAGGTCTCTGCTAAGACAGGCTCGACCTTGACGGGCTGCCCTATCTGGAAGAAAAGGGGGAGAAGCAACTTTGTTGGCCGGGCTCCAGGATTCTGTCGATATTGGCCGTATCAGGAGGAGGAGAGGCTTTTGAAGGAGAGGGAGGAGGACAAGAAGCCGTGAAGGGCAAAGGGGAGGGAGGCAATATCAGTGTTCCGTTCCCAACCAGGGGATCGCAGAAGCTGAAGAAGACAAAGCAGATGGCTCGCGAGCTGTGCTGTGGCTCCCCTTAAAAATGTCCAGCTGCTGTTTGTGCCTTCCAACAAAAGCCAAAAGTTAAGATAATAATGTCACAGGCTTTGGCTTGTTACCAGACTGTCAGCGTTCGGCAGAGGGGATTCAGTCACACACCCAGCAAATTGAATTACAAAGGAGTTGGTGCTTAGGGGGAATTTGTGTGGGTTCAGTGCTCTGGCACAGCAAAGCAACTTCTCCCCCAACCTGACTCGCCAAATCAGAGTTTTTGCAAAAAGGAAAGCAATGGTTAGGTGCACTGGGATAGCAGTTCCTCTGGGACAGTGTCATCGGACCTTCCCACAAACAAATCAGAACTGATGCTCAAGAAGCAGGTCATCTGGAAGTGACCTTAGGGACATAAGATGAGGCTTCTGGATCAGGCCAATGGCCCATCTAGTCCAGCATCCTGTTCTCACAGGTGACCAAGTTTCTCTTCTGGGACACCTGCAAGCAGGATTCGCACACAAGGGCACCTCCCCTCCTGTGGTCTCCAGCAACTGGCATTCAGAAGCATTGCTGCCTCCAAAAAAACTCTAAGCGGCGTACAGAAAACTAAAGCAACAACAGACAACAAATTTTACAAAAATACACAGCTAAATATGAAAATGTTAGATTAATTTTAAAAAATGCTAATGCATATAAACCAATATCACCCAGGACCCAAACAAACTGGAGAAGGAAGGAAGGAAGGAAGGAAGGAAGGAAGGAAGGAAGGAAGGGAGGGAGGGAGGGAGAGAGAGAGAGAGAGAGAGAGAGAGAGAGAGAGAGCCATACCAAATCAGCTTAATAAGGACAGAGGAAGTGCTCAGTGGCCACAAAATGCTGGCTGATTTAGGGGAAGAAGGAGAAAGAGAAAGCCCAGGGATTCAGGAGGAATGGAGTGGAGCAGCTGGAAACCTGAAGAGGAAAACATCAGGCTGCAACACTTTGTTGCAGATTCCTCTGGCCTTCACTAATGACAAAAAGCAGAGAGGATCAGTTGCTCCTGCCGAGCATCTCTGCCACAAACTTTTCTCTTGCATGGCTCTGTGTGTTTGGCACAGGCCTTTCCTTTGAAGGGGACGCGGGTGGCGCTGTGGGTTAAACCACAGAGCCTAGGGATTGCCAATCAGAAGGTCGGCGGTTCGAATCCCCGCGACGGGGTGAGCTCCCGTTGCTCGGTCCCTGCTCCTACCAACCTAGCAGTTAGAAAGCACATCAAAGTGCAAGTAGATAAATAGGTACCGCTCCAGCGGGAAGGCAAACGGTATTTCCGTGGGCTGCTTTGGTTTGCTAGAAGTGGCTTAGTCATGCTGGCCGCATGACCCGGAAGCTGTACGCCAGCTCCCTCGGCCAGTAAAGCGAGATGAGCGCCGCAACCCCAGAGTCGGTCACGACTGGACCTGGTCAGGGGTCCATTTACCTTTACCTTTGCTTTGATGGGAACTAATAAAGCTGCCGTGACTTATCTCGCTTAAAGCTCCGCTGCCCAAGACTTTAGCCACTCTGCCTTTCAGAAGGATGTTGACAAACTGGAAGGTGGGCAGAGGAGGGCGGCCAAGAGGATCCAGGGTCTGGAAACTAAGCCTGATGAGCAACAGTTGAAGGAGCTGGGTGTGTTTAGCCTGGAGAAGAGGAGACTGAGAGGAGATAGGAGAGCCGTCTTCAAATATCTCAAGGGCTGCCACATGGAAGATGGACCCGAACCACTGAATTCAAATTGCAAGAAAAGAGATTCTAACTAAAATTTCCGAAGAACTTTCGGATGGCAAGAGAAGAGCTGATTGCCAGTGGAACATTCTCCCTCGGGAGATGGTGGACTCTCCTTCCTTGGAGGATTTTATGTAGATGTTGGATGGCCATCTGTCCTGGAAGCTTGAGCTGAGATTCCTGAATTGCAGAGGGTTGGACTAGATGATCCTTGGAGTTCCCTTCCAACTCCACAATTCTATTATTCTTTAGGGAAATAGAGATGTCTGGAGGGCAGGAAGCACAGGGAGAGAGCTGGTGGAGAGAGAGGGGCTGGTGGTGGTTTCACTTGTCTCCTCAGAGTCCCACAATCACAACCTCTTTGCGGATTTTTGGAACGGGCAGCACAAGGCTTGTCCTGAAGGTGGCAATCTTGCCACTCGGATGGAGAGGCTTTTATGCCTCCTTGTCATTTAGGAGGCTCCCCTCACCCACCCGCTGGACGAGTGGAAATTAAGCACTTTCTGGCAGTGAGTAGCCACTTGCCTAAGCGTGACGGATCCCCAGACCAGGATCAGCCCCTTCTCTGGAGACCACCCTTCTTGAGGAACGCCTGCTAAGACACATCGCCAGAGGAAAACCATTTGTTTTCCTTGGAAGTTTTAGAAACACACACACACACTCTTGCCAATTGTTACGTGTTCCTCCTTTGAACAGATCTGGCTCCCTGGGGGGCTGGATGTCCATCTGGGGGGGGGGGCTTGTTTGCCTCTTCCTTCTTGAGAGCTCAGCAGCCAAAACAAAACCCCCCCACACAGGTGCACTGTTCACATAACCCAAAGCTGGAGAAATCTCTGCAGCAGCACCTTGGATGCATAAACTACCTCAAGTTACAGACGCTTCAGGTTACAGATGCTTCAGGTTACAGACTCTGCTAACCCAGAAATAGTACCTCGGCTTAATAAATTTGCTTCAGAATGAGAACAGAAATCGCGCGGCGGCAGCAGGAGGCCCCATTAGCTAAAGTGGTGCTTCAGGTTAAGAACAGTTTCAGGTTAAGAACGGACCTCTGGAAGGAATTAAGTTCTTAACCTGAGGTACCACTGTATTTATTTAGGTTTCTCTGTTAAAATTCAGGGCAAGGGCTTCTTCCCCTCTCCCTGTTTTATCTTCACAACACCCTGGCAGGGTAGGTTTGGCTGAGAGATGGTGAGGAGCCCAAGGACACTATGAGTTCTCATGGCTCCGTGGTGAAGATTATTATTTATGATTTGTTTATTACTCTTTCAGCCCCTCTCCTCTGCCCCCAGGAGCTCAAGGGGGTGTACATGGTTCCCCCACCTCCACATTGAATTACTATATTTTAATATTTGGTTGGAAGCTGCCCAGAGTGGCTGGGGAAGCCCAGCCAGATGGGCGGGGTATAAATATTATATTATTATTATTATTATTATTATTATTATTATTATTATTATATCCCCACAACAGCCCTGTGAGGTAGGTTAGGTTGAGAGAGGCAGTGACTGGCTCAAAGTCACACCCAGCGACAGCTTAATAGTCAAGTGGAGATTTGAACCCTGGTCTTTCCCGGGTCCTAGTCCTGCCCTCTAACCACTATGCTACACTGCCCAACTGAAGCCATTTGAACAGAGGTCTTTCCCATTTCAGCCATCACGTTACACTTGCTCTTGGCGAATTCAGGCAGCAGGGGAGTTCAGGAATGGCCGTCGCTCAGCGGAAGAGCATCTTCAGATAAAGTTGGTAGAAAGTCCCTGTCCGAAATCCTGGAGAGACATTGACAGTCACTGTAGACAACAATGAGCTAGAGGGATCACAATGGTCTAACTCTTCCTGCAAACATGACATGAAGGCTGGCAAGATCAACCCCAACATTTGGGAATCCCTTGCAGACGACCGCAGTTCCTGGAGACAGACGGGTCATGGATCCACAGCAGTGAGCAGAGGAGGAATGACCGCTGGGAGGAGCGCAGAGAGAAGAAACGCCCTGGTGCATCTGCAGCAGCACAACTGGATGCCTTTATCTGCCCCAGCTGCAACAAAACATGTCTCTCCCCTATCGGTCTCTGCAGCCACAGCAGGCGCCGTAACTCTCTGATGGTTTGACCTCCATTGTCTCCCGAGACAGACGGATGCCAACAATTTTCTTAAACAGCCATCTTGTGAACCCCAACAACTGGCGTCCACAGGCAAACTGTGCTCATGGCCATTGATGGCCTTTCCCTCCGTGGATCTGCCTGGCTCCCTTTTAGAGCCATCCAA
Source organism: Podarcis tiliguerta (assembly GCF_965153285.1). Lineage (NCBI taxonomy): Eukaryota > Metazoa > Chordata > Lepidosauria > Squamata > Lacertidae > Podarcis > Podarcis tiliguerta. Next base: position 133,428,246 of record NC_139534.1, on the reverse strand, counting down.
GTAGCTGTCGCTACATCTAGTTTAACTATGGCTGCCTACACAGCATATACTGAAAGAACATTGGAAGCACAATTGCTAATAATAATAATAATAATAATAATAATAATAATAATAATTTATTTATTTATTATTTATACCCCACCCATCTGGCTGGGTTTCCCCAGCCACTCTGGGCGGCTTCCAACAAAGCACTAAAATACAATAACCTATTAAACATTAAAAGCTTTCCTAAACAGGGCTGCCTTCAGATATCTTCTAAAAGTCTGGTAGTTGTTCTTCTCTTTGATATCTGGTGGGAGGGTGTTCCACAGGGCAGGCGCCACCACCGAGAAGGCCCTCTGCCTGGTTCCCTGGAACTTGGCCTCTCGCAGTGAGGGAACCGCCAGGAGGCCCTTGGCGCTGGACCTCAGTGTCCGGGCAGAACGATGGGGGTGGAGACACTCCTTCAGATATACTGGGCCGAGGCCGTTTAGGGCTTTAAAGGTCAGCGCCAACACTTTGAATTTGCTCAGAAATGTACTGGAGCCAATGTAGGTCTTTCAAGACCAGTGTTATGTGGTCTCGATGGCCACTGCCAGTCACCAGTCTGGCTGCCGCATTCTGGATTAGTTGTAGTTTCCGGGTCACCTTCACAGGTAGCCCCACGTAGAGCGCATTGCAGTAGTCCAAGCAAGAGATAACCAGAGAACCTCCAAACAACCCGGGGAACTGTAGCTTACCCCTCCACATTAGAATCAGTGCTAAAAAAATCAATTGAAAAGACAATTCTACCTTAAGTTGGACAAAGCTTGTAAAACCAGCTCTTCTTTCATTTCACTTTTCTTCCTTTCTTTTTAAAAGGCATAGCTAACGGAATCTGAGAACTTTCATCTCACTTCAAGGTGTTTTCTCCCTGCCTTTGTCTCACCCGGCTTCACCCTGAGCTGAGGTTGCAGGGTGCCTTCAGCGCCTTTCATCTTTCTGGTTCTTGCTGCTGATGGCCAGCTGGACTCTCACCTTTTATGATGAAACAAAAGTATTTTGGATCCCAGCTCTCAATATGTGTGCGTGCCTGACCTTCCTGTTTCAGAGGTGACCGTGGTCGTTGTCTGGGATGCTTCTGAACACCGTAGGTGGAGTTCCAAGACATTGAGGATTGCCAGATGAGATGAGGTTGTCTTCACTTGGGACCATCAGGAGAACTGCTTAATCTCTCCCATGACACTTGTGTCCTGCTGTATTGCATTTTTAAAAAATCAATTTCAAATTGGGGCATGCTCCAGAAGTATGATAGTCTTCCTGAAAGGACGCCAAGAAGTTACACAACACACCAGCAAATGTATCATTATACACTAATTGTTATATATCTCAGAGCCACAAGTGGCTTCATGGGTCCCAGCACACACCCTGGGTGGATTCAGAGAATCTCCACCCCCACTGAGGTCCAGCACCGAGGGCCTTCTGGCAGTTCCCTCACTGTGAGAAGTGAGGTTACAGGGAACCAGGCAGAGCGCCTTCTCGGTGGTGGCACCCGCCCTGTGGAACGCCCTCCCATCAGATGTCAGCGCAATAAACAACTATTTTACTTTTAAAAGACAACTGAAGGCAGCCCTGTTTAGGGAAGTTTTAAATGTTTGACGCTGTATTGTTTTTAATATTCGGTTGGAAGCCGCCCAGAGTGGCTGGGGAAACCCAGCCAGTTGGGCGGGGTATAAATAAGGAATCATCGTCATCATCATCATCATCATCACCATCATTAATTGTAGAGGTAGAAAGGACCCCCATGGTCATCCCTGACAGATGGCAATGCAACCTCTGCTTAAAAACCTCCAAGGAAGGAGAGGTTTTGAATGAGGTCACTGGAGACTTCTGTGATATGAGATTTATTTGCACACACGGAAACATAAGAAGAGGCTGATGGCCCATTTTATCCTCCATCCTGATCTCGCAGTGGCCAACCAGTTGCCTGTGGGAAATCTGCAAGCAGAAAATGAACACAAGAGCACTTTGAACTCTGAAGGCAGTCATGTTCAGGGGAAAAGTTTAATGTAGAGAGCCAGTATGTTGTAGTGGTTAAGAGCGATAGTCTCGTAATCCGGGGAACCGGGTTCGCGTCTCCGCTCCTCCACCTGCAGCTGCTGGGTGACCTTGGGCCAGTCACACTTCTCTGAAGTCTCTCAGCCTCACTCACCTCACAGAGTGTTTGCTGTGGGGGAGGAAGGGAAAGGAGAATGTTAGCCGCTTTGAGACTCCTTAAAGGGAGTGAAAGGCGGGATATCAAATCCAAACTCCCCCTCCTCCTCCTCTTCTTCTTCTTCTTCTTCTTCTTCTTCTTCTTCTTCTTCTTCTGTTTGATGTTGTTTTGTGTTTTTACTATTTTTTGTTGGATGGCACATAAATGATAGCATCCTCCTCCTCCTCCTCCTCCTTCTCCTCCTTCTCCTTCTCCTTCTTCTTCTTCTTCAGCATTCCTGCCTCCAACCGTGGAAGCAGAACAAAGCCATCCTGCCTAGAAGCCTTCAATCGCCCTCTACTCCTCCGTGAATTTGCCAAATTCCCCTTTAAAGCCACCCAACTTGATGACCATCACTACCTTCTGGGGAAGTGAGTTCCATAGTTTATATGCAGGCAGTTGAGGGTATTACCGTAGTGATGCTCAGAGGTCTGTGGCAGAGACTGCTGGTGCTCCAACACATATGCACAGCCTCACACACCCAAATCCAGCACCTGCATTACTTGTCACCTGCCTGGTCAGAATGTTGGACTGGGACCTTGGAGACGAGGACGCAAATTTTCACTTGGCCACCTTGAGCTCCTTGGAGAAAAAGGTAGGATGATGATGATGATGATAGGAAACCAGAACTACTTTGTATCGGAGCAGAGCTTTCCAAACTGTGTGTCGCAACACATTTGTGTGTCAGCTGCAGTGAGTAGGTGTGTCACACAAGCGCTCCCTGCACTCCTCCTGGGGCTGGAAAGGGGTTAGTTTAACTCCCGGTTTGCTAGTAAAACTGAATTACTGTGTTGCAAAAATGATGCATGTCTAAAAAGTGTGTCACCGACACGAAAAGTTTGGAAAGCTCTGTATTAGAGAGTTGAACTAAGTTCCTTCCCTGACAATTCATTTCCTTTTCTGTCCTTGGAAAACAAGAAATAAAACATATAAATCCAGGAACAATCACACACATGCCAAGTTATTACATTAGTACTCGGAGAAATTATTGAATTAATGTGTTTTGCATTCCAGAAATGCATTATGGATTTATGCAAATGGCATTAGTATTTCTTATTTGAAATTCTTCCCAGTTACAGCATTTATATTTCCTATTTGCATTACTGAAATGTATGTGTTTCACCCAGCTCTGGAGACAGAGATATAACTTTTTCCACCCTTTTCCTACCTTGGCTTGCTGCCTCCCTCGGACTACTGTGCCAACACTAAGGAGCTTTCCCATAAGCCATTCTTCCCATGCAACACACTGATTCCTGTGAAGGACAGGGTCCAGGGGCTGGGGAGCCCCTTCTGCCAGTGGGGGGAATTTTCAGAAGAAGGAGAGGAAAAGAGCAATTCCTTTCAACAAGCAGAACATGAAGGCAGCAGCCTTGCCTTATCCTTTTCAAGATGGCGGCACTTCTTCTGTTGACGCCCATCTACAACAACAAAGAGCAGAAGCATGGTCAGATCCTGATGCTTGGGGTGTGGGTGACTGGACAGCTGGCTTGACAGCAGGACAGGGGTCTAGGGGTCTTAGTAGACCACAAGCTCAGCATGTGTCCATGTGATGCAGCAGCAAAAAACCTTAACATTATTCTAGGCAGGATGATCAGAAGTCTAGTGTCTGGATCAAGGGAAGTCATAGTCCCACTCTATTCTGCCTTGGTCATGTGCTGGGCCTGGGGGTAACCCGTGAAACGCGGTCCAGGACTGGTCCAGAATCCGAAGGTTCTGCTGGGAGTCAGTCCGACAGGGCCAAGGCAGGAAACCAAGCTAGGTGAGGCACAGGATCTGGCATACAGCAATGTTGCTCCCACAACCTGGGGCGGGGTCCGATAGCCTTTTATCTTTGTCGGGGTAATGGCCGGTCCTGATCCCCCAGCGACTTACCTCCCTGTTTTGCCTGAAGGCAAGCACTCCTCCTGTGAGTACTCAGGTCTCTCCTTCTCTCAGACCTCAGTCTCTGCAGCTCGGGAGATGTTGGTGGGTTACTAGACCCAGAGGCCGCCTCAGCCTCCCCTGACCCAACCGGTAGTGGAGCAGCTGTAAGTGATGGCCCAGCTGGAGGCAACGAGGTCATCCCCGCATCTGGAGCCAGGGCAGGCTCAGGCCCCTGACTCGGTCCAGCTGGTGCTTGTTGCAGGGGAACCTGTGCAGACTGGGGCTCTTCAGGATCAGGCCCCAGACTTGGTTCGGATGATGCCTGAGGCAAAGGATCTGGTGCAGACTGAGTCTCCTCTGGTTCCAAGTCCGAGTCCCAGGCCATCACAGGTCAGACCACACCTGGAATACTGTGTCCAGTTCTGGGCATTTCAGTTTAAAAGGGATATTGACAAGCTGGGAGGTGTGCAGAGGAGGGCAACCAAGATGATCAAGGGTCTGGAAACTAAGCTTTGTAAGGCACAGTTGAGGGAATTGGGGTGTTGAGCCCATAGAAAAGAAGACCGAGAGGTGATGTGACAGCCATCTTCCAATATCCAAAGGGCTGTCACATGGAAGATGGAGCAAGCTTGCTTTCTCTTGCTCTGGAGGGGAGGACTCGAACCCAGGGCTTCAAGTTACAAGAGAGAAGATTCCGACTCGACAGCAGGAAGAACTTTTATGACAGTAGGAGTTGTTTGACATTAGAACGGACTCCCCCAGGAGGTGGTGGACTCTCCATCCTTGGAGGTTTTTAAACAGATTGGATGGTTGAATGTCAAGGATCATGAAGCTGTGATTCCTGCATTGCAGGGGGTTGGACTAGATGGCCCTTGGGGGTCCCTTACAATTCTATGATTCTTTGAGTTTTCCATGCTGGACAAACCCTGAGCTGATCCTGCAAAATCTGAGAGCAGTTTTGTGCATCCATGTGGCCAAGCTTAGAGCAGAACCAAAGGTCATCTTCTGAGTCCCTCCTTCACGTGCCTCCTCCTCGAGAAGTCCAGAGGGTGGCAACACAAGAACAGGGCCTTCTCTGCAGTGGCTCCCCGTCTGTGGAATCCTCTCCACAGGGAAGTTCACCTGGCGCCTTCACTATACACCTTTAGGCGCCAGGCAAATATGTTCCTTTTTAACCAGGCCTTTGGTTGATCTGATTGAAATCCTATAACCTTTTTAAATGTGGGGTTTTTTTTGTGTGTGTGTGTGTTATTAGGTTGTTTTTTATTTTGATTATGTATTTTGTGGTTATATATTTTGATTTTATTCTGTGAACTGCCCTGAGACCTCCAGGAATAGGGCGGTATAGAAATCCAACAATCAATCAACAATCAAGGGAGAAAGGTTGTTTTCTGCTGCTCCAGAGAAGCGGACACGGAGCAATGGATCCAAACTACAAGAAAGAAGATTCCACCTAAACATTAGGAAGAACTTCCTGACAGTAAGAGCTGTTCGACAGTGGAATTTGCTGCCAAGGAGTGTGGTGGAGTCTCCTTCTTTGGAGGTCTTTAAGCAGAGGCTTGACAACCATATGTCAGGAGTGCTCTGATGGTGTTTCCTGCTTGGCAGGGGGTTGGACTCGATGGCCCTTGTGGTCTCTTCCAACTCTTCTATGATTCTATGATTCTAATCAATCAATCAATCAATCAATCAATCAATCAATCAATCAATCGAAGTCCAAGATAAGTGTCCCTCTTGCAGTGCTCTCTGTCTGCAGTCCCTCCACCCTCTGAAGCCATGCCAACTCAGGGTCTCTGTGTGGGCAGGATCCACAGAACAGAGGCCATCATGCCAGGCTCCTTGCCCCTGCTTCTGGCTTCTGATCTCTCCTGCATTCCAGATAAATCGTGTCTCGGCGACGCCACCGCCACAAGCCGAGGGAGGATGGTAATGAGTTGTGTCTCTCATTTGCATTAATTCTGACAAGATTTACCGGCGCCCGCTGATCTGTACATTGCAAAATGGCAGGAGCGGCAAAGGTCAGCCCGGCGGCGATATTAACAGCTGTGGAAAAGGCTGACACCCTCCAAGCTCTGGCTGGGGTGGGAGGGAAGCCCGGCTGGTGGTCCTCTTAAGCCTCCCCCTCCCCCTTAATGAAGTGCTTGGGGGGGGTTGCGGGCACCAGGTGGGGGTGATGGCAAGTGACACCAGATAATGAGGCTGTGGGAATCTTTGCTAGCTGGAGAAGAATAGCAGAGAGAGAGAGAGAGAGAGAGAGAGAGAGAGAGAGAGAGAGAAGGTAGCCATCCACCATCGAGAGAGATGGCTTGTGGGCGACCCACTTGGTTTAAGAACACAAAATGGGTCTCAGGATCAGGCCAGTGGCCTATCCAGTCCGGCATCCTGTTCTCATACTGGCCAACCAGATGCCCGTGATGGGTAACCCGCAAGCGGGATCTGGGTACCAGAGCCCTCTCCCCTCCGGTGGTTTCCATCAACTGGTACAGTGATACCTTGGTTCTCAAACTTAATCTGTTCTGGAAGTTCGCTCCAAAACCAAAGCATTCCCAAATCAAGGCGTGCTTTCCCATAGAAAGTAATGCAAAATGGATTACAGTCATACCTCGGGTTACAGATGCTTCAGGTTGCATTTTTTTCAGGTTATGGACCCGCTAAAACCCAGAAGGACCAGAATGGGTTACTTCAGGGTTTTGGTGTCGCACATGCGCAGAAGCACCAAATCGCAACCTGCGCATGTGCAGACACAGAGCTGCGGGTTTTGAACATGGTTCCTGCATGGATCATGTTTGCAACTCGAGTGTCCACTGTAATCTGTTCCGGCCTTTCAAAACAACCCCTAAAACATGGATTTTACTATCTAATGAGACCATTGATTCATAAATGAAAGCAATAATTACCGTACTGTACTATAAAATAAATAAGACAGTATTGACAATGTTTTTTAAAAAAATATTACTTGCACTGATTATAGTCATTGTTTGGATGGGGGGCTTTTATCCATTTCAGCAATCACACAATCAATCAATCAGTAGCTGAACACTGTCACAAAAAACAAATTAACTGAAAAAGCCTCAAAAACAAAACCGCAAAATAAATAGCAAAACCAAAAGCACCAAACTTAACCTGTTCTGGAAGTCTATTTAACTTCTGAAATGTTCAAAAACCAAGGCACGGCTTCTGATTGGTGCAGGCGCCCCAGAAACAAGAGCTGACAGACGCATCGGACATTCTGAAAAACATTCAAAAACTGTACTTACTTCCGGGTTTTCAGCATTTGAGAACCAAGGTACCGCTGTGTTCAGAATCATCCAGCTCCGAGGGCCTTCTGGCGGTTCCCTCATTGCGAGAAGCAAAGCTACAGGGAACCAGGCAGAGGGCCTTCTCGGTGGTGGCACCCGCCCTCCCATCAGATGTCAAAGCGATAAATAACTACCTGACATTTAGAAGACATCTTAAGGCAGCCCTGTTCAGGGAAGCTTTTAATCTGTGATATTTTACTGTATTTTTTGTTTCTATGGAAGCCGCCCAGAGTGGCTGGGGAGGCGGGGTACTAATAGTAAATTGTTATTATTATTATTATCACTGCCTCCAACCGTGGAGACAGTGCAATAGCCCACATGGCTGTATGGATATTAATTAAAGGCCCAGAGATGGAAAGAAGATAAAGTCCCGACCAGAGAAGAATGGCAGATCAAGTTGATGGATTATGCCGAAATGGCTAAAATGACCGGGAGAATCAGAAATCAGGAAGACCAAAATTTTAATAAGGAACAGGGAAAATTTATAATTTACCTTAAAAACCATTGTAAACAGTTAAAATCGGATTGGAATAACACTTGTAGTTTAGTGGTGAATTTTGGATATAATAGAGCTGTAAAAGATCTGGATTATTATAAAAGATGCAGGAGGAAATGATTAACAATAGGACCCACAAAGGGGAGGAAGGAAGTCCAGGAGATTCCCTGGATTCTTGTTTTTATGTTGTTTGTTGGATATGTGATGGTAAAACTCTAATTTGAAAATCAAATAAATTTATTATTATTATTATTATTATTATTTATTATTATTATTATTATTATTAAATAGCCCACATGGCTAGTAGCCATCAGTTGGCCTCTCTTCCATGAATTTGGCTACTCCTCCTTTAAAGTCACCTTGGTTGCATTTCAGGATGGGTGTGGAGTTAGTTGGTACTAGGGATCTAGGAGAAATTTGATTTTGTTTACCATTTAATTAGACTCTCCAATTTGTACTTTTCCAACCAATAGGCAAGCTGAAACACCAGGGGTGCCAACTTGACCAATATATTGGGGGGAGGAGCTAAGGTAAGCACCGCCCCACTTAATCGATCACAAGATGCACGCACACCATTTGAATGGCACTGCCCATCAACTTTGGGGGGCCGCCCCCCTCAAATGGGGGGGGGGCAAAGGGACACCAGTCCCTAGGAGTTGGCTCCTATGTGAAAGACAGTTATCTTTCCAAATCTGCACACCTCTGAATTTTGCATTATAGTTCTCCAGCAACCAGTGTGTACAAAAATGCAAATATTTTGGAAAGGGTGTGTCTGGAAATGAACACATGGATGAAAATAACATACAAAAATGCATTGCATTAGGGAAACCAGCTTGCAAAAGAGGAAATGTGTGCGTTAGGAGGGATTTGCACTGGAATGTGGGTGAATTTCTATCAGTACTGGTAGATTTCTGTTATGCCACTGTGCAGTTTTTGGAGTCACAAGACTCTGTTTACATTCCAGACTGTTGGAAGTCTCACTGGAGACGGGAGACGGATGTTGATGTTACCGGTTTCCTGTTTCTTTGTTCCAGTTGTTCAACGACTCTCACAGAGAGCAGATGCATATTCTTTTCTTGTCCTGCATAGTTAGTAATAAACGTAGCGATGTAGCACATTTCTCGGCTCCTTTTGCTGCTGTTTGGATACTCTGCGTAATGGAGGGACGTGCCTGAAGCCTCATCAAAGGCTTAGGTCCTTAGTCACTGATGGATTCCAAAGACACGTCCGAGGAGGAGAGCCGTTTCAGCTCAGTCGTACGGATCCTCCAACAAGTACTAGATGGCCCATTGGCTTTATCCAGAAGCAGTGGCGGAACTTCATGCTCCGGCACCAGGGCGTGGAGAGCAGGCAGGGCTGGGACTGGCACGCGTCCTGGGGGCATGGCGTGGTGCCCGTAGGGGCGTGGTGCATGTCCTGGGGGTGTGGCATTCCGCCTGTGTGGGCGTGGCACTGAGCATGGGTGGGGGAGCAGCCGTGATGGCACCCTACTGGGATCACGCTCCCAAGGGTGGTGTGCTCCCCCTGCACTGCTCTTCCTCCGCTAGTGTCCAGAAGGAGTCATCTTATGTTCACATGCACATGCATGCACACAGATGCACAGGGGATGTGGAGTCTCCAGTTTCATTGAGCCACTGTGTCACCCTTAGGTTCAGGGCCTAGAGATGCCACCAATCTTCACAGAAGAACATAGGAAGAGCTTGCTAGATCAGGCCAAAAGGGACCCATCAAGTCCAGCATCCTGTTCTCACTGTGGCTGACCAGATGTCCCAAGAGGAAATCTGCAAGTAGAATCTAAGCACAAGAGCCCTCTCCCCTCCTGCAGTTTCCAGAAACTGGCATTCAGAAATATGGTCCCCTTTAGTCATGGAGGCAAAGCACAGCCATCAGTCCTAGTGGTCATTGATAACCTTCTCCTCCCCCATGAATTTGCCCGGTCCTCTTTTAAACCTGTCTATGGTGGTGGCCATTCACTGCGAGGACTTCAAGAAGGACATTGACAAACTGGAACGTGTCCAGAGGAGGGCAACCAAAATGGTCAAAGGCCTGGAAACGATGCCTTATGAGGAACGGCTAAGGGAGCTGGGCATGTTTAGCCTGGAGAAGAGGAGGTTAAGGGGTGATATGATAGCCATGTTCAAATATATAAAAGGATGTCACATAGAGGAGGGAGAAAGGTTGTTTTCTGCTGCTCCAGAGAAGCGGACACGGAGCAATGGATCCAAACTGCAAGAAAGAGGATTCCACCTAAACATTAGGAAGAACTTCCTGACAGTAAGAGCTGTTCGACGGTGGAATTTGCTGCCAAGGAGTGTGGTGGAGTCTCCTTCTTTGGAGGTCTTTAAGCAGAGGCTTGACAACCATATGTCAGGAGTGCTCTGATGGTGTTTCCTGCTTGGCAGGGGGTTGGACTCGATGACCCTTGTGGTCTCTTCCAACTCTATGATTCTATGATTCTATGACTTTATTTGCCCTGATTCTTCCAACATTCAGCTTCTTCGGACGTCCACGACTTCAAGTATTATGAGAGAGGGAGAAAAACTCTCCTGTATCAACTTTCTCCTTGCATTGCATAATTTTATAAGCTGCTATAAGACACCTTTTATCCCCTCCCTTTTTTTGCTAAACTGAAACATCCCAACGCTGCAATAATTATAATAATGATTAAGATGGCGGTGATGTTATGATTTGTACACTACCCCTCTGACTGGGTTCTCCCAGCCACTCTGGGCGGCTTACAGCATATCTAAAAGCACAATAAAAACATCAAACCTCCCAACACAAGGCTGCCTTCAGATGTCTTCTAAAAGTTGTGTAATTCTTTATCTCCTTGACATCTGAAGGGGGGAGCGTTCCACAGGGAGGGCGCCACTACCGAGAAGGCCCTTTCCAAGTCCACAACATCCTTTTGGAGAAGAGGAACCCATAACTTCACACGGCGTTCCAAATGAAGTCACACCATAGATTTGTAAGACGGCATTATGATATCTGCTAGGAGAACATCCACATTGTTGAACAGGACCCAGCTAGAGATGTGAAGATGTGAGATCAGTGCAAGGTTTGGAACTGTGTCCTGGGGGGCGGGGGGCGTATGTCAATCCCCAGCCAGTGGGATTAATTCTGGTGCTGGAGGCGACACTTGAGAGTCCCATGGACTGCAAGAAGATCCAACCTCTCCATTCTGAAGGAAATCAGCCCTGAGTGCTCACTGGAAGGACAGATCCTGAAGCTGAGGCTCCAAGACTTTGGCCACCTCATGAGAAGAGAAGACTCCCTGGAAAAGACCCTGATGTTGGGAAAGATGGAGGGCACAAGGAGAAGGGACAACCGAGGACGAGATGGTGGGACAGTGCTCTCGAAGCTACCAGCATGAGTTTGGCCAAACTGCGGAAGGCAGTGGAAGACAGGAGTGCCTGGTGTGCTCTGGTCCAGGGGGCCATGAAGAGGCGGACACGACTAAACGACTAAACAACAACAACCTGCATGAAGCAGATTTTTTATTTTATTTTTTGCACATTTACTCCTGTGATCTCCTTGCCTTTTGACCAAAGTGCTTGCTTCCTCATTAGAAATTCCGGGTTTTTTTTTTGCAAACTAACTTTCTGCTTCAGAACCAATCCTTTGTACTGGGGTATAATCTGCTTGTGTTTGATGTTCCCCCTTTTTTTACTCTTGGGATGAAAGCCTGATTCCTCTCAGTGATCCCTGCTGGGCCGTTTGGATCAGGGCTAACGCAAGTCAGGCATGCTAATGTACAGGAGCTGAAATCCCAGAGAAGCCATTATTCACGTTGTGCTATCAGTGGCTGCGCTTTTGGAGGGGGGAAAAAGGGGGGGTCTTTTTCAGTATTCACAGCCTCATCTTTATCCATGTGGCCTTTCAAGAAAGTTATATTGAAACCCGTGGAAAGGGAAGGATAGCTACACTTTGCCCATATAGACTCGTACAATCGCTTTCTAATTTGCTAGAGCATTCAGTGGCGATTCAATCATTCATAGCAAATCCAATAAGGATAACTTTGAAAAAGGGAGGCCCAGAACTGCCGAACTTCACTCAGGAGTGGATTATGTTTCCCAGGTTTTTCAAGCGGTGAGTGCAGTCTGGTCCTTTACAGAGGAAAAAGAGTCTTTAAATCTGTCTGTCCTGTTTTTTTTATTTTGCTTTTATTACGATTATTGCTCCAGCTTCATGGATTTTTCAAGCAGCCAGAGCTGCATCTTATGTTAATTTTTCTACCAGGCATCTAATAAACGCAGCATTTTTTTCCCCCTCTCGGTGGTGGCGGGGAATTATTTGTTCAGCCCCTGCACGTTCCAGGTTTGCCGTTTTGTTCGCTGAGCAAATTCTTAATTATCTCTGGGCAATTGAAATGCTCGACAAATCCTCGAAGCCGTCAAAGTTATTTCTGTGCATAATGTATAAAACTAATCTTGCGGGAGGCTATCTGGATTTGAAAGGTTTGCTAATGGCTCCCCCCCCTGCACCCCCCTACACTCGGCACAGTGCTTGGGCTGGTTTTGACATTTCAAGATGTCTCGCAATGCCCAACATTATGGGACATCAGCATCCTGGAAGGGGTCCCAAGGGTCATCTAGTCCAACCCCCTGCAGTGCAGGAATCACAGGTAAAGAGTCCCTGGCAGTAATAATAATAACAATAATTTATTATTTATACCCCGCCCATCTGGCTGTGTTTCCCCAGCCACTCTGGGGGGCTTCCAACAAAACACTAAAATACAATAACCTATTAAACATTAAAAGCTTCCCTAAACAGGGCTGCCTTCAGATGTCTTCTAAAAGTTTGGTAGTTATTTTTCTCTTTTACATCTGGTGGGAGGGCATTCCACAGGGCGGGTGCCACTACTGAGAAGGCCCTCTGTCTAGTTCCCTGTAACCTCACTTCTCCCAATGAGGGAACCGCCAGAAGGCCCTTGGCACTGAACCTCAGTGTCCGGGCAGAATGATGGGGGTGGAGACGCTCCTTCAGGCATAATGGACCGAGGCCATTTAGGGCTTTTAAGGTCAGCACCAACACTTTGAATTGTGCTCAGAAACGTACTGGGAGCCAATCAAGATCTTTCAAGACCGGTGTTATGTGGTCTCGGCGGCCACTCCCAGTCACCATTCTAGCTGCCGCATTCTGGATTAATTGCAGTTTCCGGGTCACCTTCAAAGGTAGCCCCATGTAGAGTCCATTGCAGTAGTCCAGGCAAGAGATAACTAGAGCATGCACCACTCTGGCGAGACAGTCTGTGGGTAGGGAGGGTCTCAGCCTGCGTGCCAGATAATAATAATAATAATAATAATAATAATAATAATTTTTATTTATACCCCGCCCTCCCCAGCCAAGGCCGGGCTCAGAGCGGCTTACAAGCAATAATAAAAACAAGATGAATGATTTCAACTTAAAAACAAAAGTAAAATACAACATGAAAATAATGTAACATTAAAATATTAAAATGTAGCCTCATCGCAGGAGGAGAAGGAAAAGAAAAAAGAAAGAGAGGGAGGGAGGGAATCAAATTGGCTCCAAGCCAAAGGCCAGGCGGAACAACTCTGTCTTACAGGCGCTGCGGAAAGAAATCAGATCCTGCAGGGCCCTGGTCTCATGAGGCAGAGCGTTCCACAAGGCCGGAGCCAGAGTTGAAAAGGCCCTGGCTCTGGTTGAGGCTAATTTGACTTCCTTAGGGCCCGGGACCTCTAGGGTGTTGCTATATATGGACCTTAAGGTCCTCCGGGAGGCATACCGGGAGAGGCGGTCCCGTAGGTACGAGGGTCCTAGGCCGCGAAGGGCTTTAAAGATCAAAAGCAGCACCTTAAATCTGACCCTGTACTCCACTGGGAGCCAGTGCAGCTTGAAAAGCACTGGGTGAATATGCTCCCATGGCAGAGACCCCGTGAGGAGCCTCGCTGCAGCATTCTGTACCCGCTGGAGTTTCTGGGACAGCTTCAAGGGCAGCCCTGCGTAGAGCGAATTACAGTAGTCAAGCCTGGAGATGACCGTCGCATGGATCACTGTGGCCAGGTCGGGGCGGGAAAGGTAAGGGACCAACTGCTTGATGCGGCGAAGGTGGAAAAATGTCGCCTTGGCTGTTGCTGTAACTTGCGCCTCCATGGAAAGGGAGGCGTCAAGGATTACACCCAAACTCTTAACGGAAGGCAATGGCACTAACTGGGCCCCCGCAAGAGAAGGGAGTTGGTCCCTCATCCCCATGCCATCCCGACCTAGCCATAGGACCTCTGTCTTCAAAGGATTTAGTTTCAATCGGCTCCCACGAAACCATCCAGCCACAGCTTCCAAACATCTGGTCAGTGTGTTCGGGGCCGAGTCGGTGTGGCCATCCATCAACAGATAGAGCTGAGTGTCATCAGCATATTGGTGACAGCCCAGCCCAAAGCTCCGGATAATCTGGGCAAGGGGACGCATAAAGATGTTAAAAAGCATCAGGGAGAGAATTGCGCCCTGCGGCACTCCACACACCAAGGAGTGGCGAGACGACATTTCCCTCCCTAGTGTCACCCTCTGTCCCCGACCAGAGATAAAAGAGCACAACCAGTTACGGGCTATGCCCTGTATCCCCACGTCTGCGAGGCGGTGGTCCAGAAGATCATGATCGACCATGTCAAAGGCTGCTGACAAATCTAAAAGGATCAGCAGTCCTGACCCGCCTCGATCTAGTTGGATGGAGCTGATAAACAGCTGCCCTGGACATAGAATTCACAAGGCTGTGCACCTGGTCCTTCAGGGGCACAGTTACCCTATTGAGGACCAAAAACAGTACTTCTGTCTTGTCAGGATTCAACCTCATCTGTTAGCCGCCATCCATCCTCCAACCACCTCCAGGCACTCACACAGGACCTTCACTGCCTTCACTGGTTCTGATTTAAAAGAGAGGTAGAGCTGGGTATCATCCGCATACTGATGAACACCCAGCCCAAAGCCCCTGATGATCTCTCCCAGTCCCTGCTCTGCTTAAGATCCAGACAGATCTTAAGATCCTGGGCTGGCCAATGGTGGGTGCAGTGTCTTGGCAATAAAGGACGCCTCTTCATCTATTAAGGTGTGTGGAGATACGGTTGCAGCGTTGGCGCACACCCCCACCTCAGCATAAGACACACCACAGCATGTCTAGCCGCCATGCCCACTCTCTGTCCTTTTGCCTCCTTTGCTGGAGCTTTGCTTAAGGTTCCACTTGGCTGGAGCGTGACGAATGAAGCAGACTTTTGAGTATCAGGGGAATATTTGGGGGTGGGAAACACCTGTCTGACACGTGTATTGCTAACGCTGGAAATGGACCTTGCTGGAAATAGGTTAAGTTGAGGGTGGTTTCACTACTGTTTCCAATTGCTGACTTCTGCTAATAAAAGGAGCCTCTACAGAGCTGGCCGGCAGCTGCTTGGAGCTTGCTAGCTAGCTTGCTCCTGCACAGCTCACACGCATTCAACTCCTGTTCCGTCCTCCGTTATTTCTACAAGGTGCTCCATCCTTTCCCATCTCACCAGGGTTCTCACCACTGTGCGTACTAATGGGGCTCAAGGCTCAGGATACACTTGTGCAAGTAACATCTAGGATTAAGGGTGGAGAGCTTTCATAGAATCATAGAATTGTAGAGTTGGAAGGGACCCACAAGTCTCATCTCGTCCAACCCCCTGCAATGCAGGAATCTCAACTCAAGCAACCATGACAGGTGGCCACCCAAGCTCTGCTTATCCAACCCTTTGGATGAGAACTCTCTGGTCTAACCACTACATGCTTAGTACCAGCGTATCATACTGTGTGAGGGATGCGGGTGGCGCTGTGGTCTAAACCACTGAGCCTCTTGGGCTTGCTGGTTGAAAGGTCAGCGGTTCAATTTCGCGCTACAGAAGGAGCTCCCGTTGCTCTATCCCAGCTCCTGCCAACCTAGCAGTTTCAAAGCACGCCAGTGCAAGTAGATAAATAGGTACCACTGTGGCAGGAAGGTAAACGGCATTTCCATGCACTCTGGTTTCCGTCACGGTGTCCAGTTGTGCCAGAAGCGGTTTAGTCCTGCTGGCCACATGACCCTGTGGACAAACACCGGCGAGATGAGCTTCACAACCCCATAGTGGCCTTTGACTGTACTTAACCGTTCAGGGGTCCTTTACTTACATACTATGTGACATTTCACAACTCAGCATCGGGCTCTAGGAGGCTACCAAACATGTTAGCTAGATTCCACATCCTCTGTCAGAGATGTTAAGCCTGCATGGTTGCCCCTGCACTCATCCAGAATGAGCAGGTTTTCAAGGTCACCTCTGCACAGAGCCAACAACTCTCTACGGTTGCCCTTCTGGCCAATGACAGAGTTTGTGGTGGAGCTGGTGTAGGAGAGGGCATGAATGAAGAACACCATAACATCAGAAGAACCCAGTTGGATCAGGCCAATGGCCCACCCAGTCCAGCATCCAGGTGCCTGTGAGAAACCAGCAAGCAGGATTCGAGGACAAGAGCAACTCTCCCCTCCTGTGGTTTCCAGAAACTGGTATCTGCCAACCGTGGAGGCAGAGCCGAGCCGTCCTGGCTAGCAGTCTTTGATAGCCTCCTCCTCCTCCATGAGTTTGTCCAATCCTCTTCTGAAGTCATCAGAGTTGGTGGCCATCCCTGCGGGAGGGACTTCCATAGTTTAACTCTGCGCTGCATGAAAAAGGGCTTCACCACAGTTGTTCACGCATCACATTCTGCTTCCTCATATTCCAGATGTGTTTGCCTGAAGCTGCCCAACTCAAGTGCCTTTTCTTTGTGACTCAGGTCTCTGAATCTCTTGGTGGCCTCCGACTGGAACAGGGGAGGAAGCCACTAGGGGAGGGTCCGGCAACGTTCAGCCTCAGATCCTGCAAAAAGGATCCCCAGCGGGGAACCCATTTAACAAGGCCTGACAGGCACCGGGTGCTAAGAATGTAATGAGAGTGATTTAGGGCTGCAATACGCCCCTGTTCCTATTATGCTCTTTGTCAGAAGCCGTGATTAATCTCATGACATTTTCTTTTTCATTACTGCCTCTGATGGGAGCGTGCAAGAGTCTGATATGCCTATTAGGCTGGGGGGAAAAGGTATGTGTTTGGAGTAATATTTTCCCAGCGCCCTTCGGAAGTAGGATTGTTCTCACCTTCGTTCTGCTTTGCGGGAATCCAGCCTTGGTCCCTTGCTCTGGCACCTGGATGTTGAGGTGGGGTTTTTGTTTTTAAGTGAGGCCAGTGTCGTGAATGCAAAAAAGTGACCTGACCACAAAACCAGTAAGAACCAGTTACAGGGGAAATTAACAGCTGAATGTTAAAGTGAAAAATAACTGTATAAGGTACAAGGAGGGTCTGCATAAAGAGTAAAAAAATATGGGTTGAGTAAGTTGTATTTCACTGACTTTTGTTGGGTGAAAGATGAGAGAGTAGAGGATGAAACAGCTAAGATGACTGTATTTACTCTACATCCTGTCTTTCCTAATGAAAATGCTCTCGTAGTCTCTTTCGACTAAGTAGTGCATTACTTGTCAGCATCACCCTTGAGCCAGTGCCACTAACTGGACTCAGATGGAAACCAGAGCTCATGGAAATGCATTTACCTTCCCGCCACAGCGGTACCTATTTATCTACTCATGCTGGTGTGCTTTTGAACTGCTAGGTTGGCAGGAGCTGGGACAGAGCAACAGGAACTCACCCTGTGGTGTGGATTTGTCCCGGTCATTTGCTACTCGGGTGCCAGAGAGAGTCTCGGGAGGGATGTGCCACTGGCCTTATCAAAGGACTCTGGATTGTACTGGAGGGCCTAACTCAAACTCCCACTCTTTGTTGTAGCTCAGCAGCAGACCGTAAGGCTATTTAAAGGCTGCTGCTCAGTCCCACAGGTGTGGGTTGGTGAAATATACTCGGAGTCGAAAGTGGATTTCATGCTCTTTATTCAGCTCATAGTGGTGAGGAGGAATGGAAATTCCCCCAGAATGTCTGCTTTATATACATTATTTACACAATGGGCCCCATGTGATTGGCTAATTTCGGGATTCTCCTGTAGGCCAATGAGGTTGTGGATTCCCTTCCACCTGGAGCTGGATTGGGTGGCTCCTGTGGACCAATCAGACTGCTGTATTCTGAATCCTATTGTTCTAGGACCGATCAGAGTGCTGCATTCTGGATCCTATTGTTCTAGGACCAATCAGACTGCTGCATTCTGAATCCTATTGTTCTAGGACCAATCAGACTGCTGCATTTTTGGATCCTATTCAACTCAGTACATAACAGTTGGAATGGCTTCTCCCACTAAAAACAGGGAACGCCCAAAGGCCTGCATATATCCATGACAGCCCAGCTCCCCTTACCCTTAGACTGGAAGCGATCTTAAGTCAAGAAATCTAAGGCTCGTTGCTTCCCCAGCGCTCACTCCCAAGTCATGAGCAGTGTGTGGCTAAATAAACAGCAGAGCTCTCGCAGTGCTGGCTAATTACAGCAGTTGGTATAATTTAGGTAAAGTGGAGGGACAGCCTTTATCGAGCTTTTCCTCGGAGCAATTAAGGCAGATCAATGGGGCACAGCGTTGCCTTAGATTGGAGCCTGCTAGTCGAGGGGGGTTGGGATGATTCCGCTCTGCTCCATTTCCCTCCAAGCGGAGAGACCCTCCAGACCAAACCGCTTGAACCTCTTCAAGGCAGAGATTGGGGCAGAGATTTAGCTCCCCCAGGCAATTTGGGGGGCTGAGGAGTCATCAAGCTGTGGATTCCCATTTAAGCACAGAGGATGAGATGGCAATGCAACATTGCTCCCTGCGTCTGGCAGGCAGGATCAGACCTCTTAGGGCTTACCCACACGTCCTCTTCTCCTGCTGCTTTTCCATGAGGAAAACCACTCTTTAGTGCTCATTTGGAGCAAACAGCAATTGGGTTTTCTGTGGATTGCTGTTTGTTCCGATTTAGAACTAAAGAGCCGGTTTCCCTGGGAAATGAGCCGGGAAAAGGGAAAACTAGATGAACCCTTAGGTCACATCCACACCATCCTGTCACATGCCTCCCTGATTGCCTAGTGGTGAGAGACTCTGGGGGTTCCAGGTGCTTTCTCAGGCTTTGGCTTCCTTGGAATGAAGGTCAGTGGAGACCGTGGTGTCTTTAGGACAGGCATAGGCAAACTCGCCCCTCCAGATGTTTTGGGACTACAATTCCCATCATCCCTGACCACTGGTCCTGTTAGCTAGGGATCATGGGATGTGTAGTCCCAAAAATATCTGGAGGGCTGAGTATGCCTATGCCTGGATTAGGATATAGGGTTTGGTTTACCATCAAGGTATTCAGAAGCATTGCTGCCTCCGACTCCATGAATTTGTCCAGTCCTCTTTTAACTCCTTCCAGGTTGCTGGCCGTCCCTGCCTCCTGGGGCAGCGAGTTCCTCAGTTTAACCCTGTGCTGCATGATGAAGTCTTTCCTTCTATCTGTTCTGCATCTCTCGACATCCAGCTTCCTTGGAGGCCCACGATTTCCGGTGTTATGAGAGGGAGAAAAACTTCCCACTCTCCACCTCCTCCTTGCCGCGCATCATTAAATCAACTTCTAGAATGTTCCTTCTTCCTCGCCTTTTCTCTAAAAGTCCCAAATGCTGCAACCTCTCTTAATAATAATAATAATAATAATAATAATAATAATAATAATAATAATAAATTTTATTTATATCCCGCCCTCCCTAGCCGAAGCCGGGCTCAAGGCGGCTAACAACAATAAAATAATACAATATTCTAAAATCATTTCATTATAAGAATTAATTCAAATCAAATTGATGGCCACCATTGGGCTAGAGTTCTGTGCAGATTGCCAAAGGAGGGAGTCAGGCTGTGCCCTGGCCAAAGGCCTGGTGGAACAGCTCCGCCTTGCAGGCTCTGCGGAAAGATGTCCAGTCCCACAGGGCCCTTGTCTCTTGTGATGGAGCGTTCCACCAGATTGAGGCCACAGCCGAAAAAGCCCTGGCTCTGGTTGAGACCAGCCTAACCTCTCTGTGGCCTGGGACCTTCAGGATGTTTTTGTTTTAGGACTGTAAGTTCCTCTGTGGGACATACCAGGAGAGGCGGTCCCGTAGGAACGAGGGTCCTAGGCTGTATAGGGCATTCTGCACCCGTTGGAGTTTCTGGGTCAGTCTCAGGGGCAGCCCCACATAGAGCGAGTTACAATAATCCAGTCTGGAGGTGATCGTCGCGTGGATCACAGTGGCTAGGTCAGGGCGAGAGAGGTAAGGAGCCAACTGCTTAGCTTGGCGGAGATGGAAAAATGCCGCCTTTGTTATAGCTGCAATCTGCGTCTCCATGGAAAGGGAGGTGTCGAAGATTACACCCAAACTCTTAACGGACGGCGCTGGCACTAATTGCCCCCCAGTAGGGGAATTGCTCCATCCCCTCAATCAGCCTAGCTGCCCTTTTTTGAAACTTCTCCAACTCTGCAATATCCTTTTTGAGGTGAGGCGACTGCAACTCTGACTCTTTCTCACCTTTTCTCGAAACTAAAAAGGCTCACGCTCGTAGGACAGAGGTCCCAATTCTCCAACGGTTCCCTTGCTTGCTTAGGGTTGAGCTGGAAGCCCAGGCAACATGGGCTGCAGGTTCCTTGTTCCGGTTTGCTTTTCTTCCTTTGGTGATAAGCTGTTCTCCACAAAGTCCTCTGAGCTGCCTCTCGCCTCCTCCTCCCCTGGTGTTCTGGGCTCCCTGCGGTTCTGTTTCTCATGCAATGTGCTGGAGTGCAAGAGCAATAGGAACCTCTGCAGGAAACGCTCTTTCGGTAACAAAGGGTTGAAAGGGGCTGTGTGAAAGACAGATGCGGAGCACAATGAGCCTTTCTAAAAATCCCCTCCTTGCCTCGGCTCCGTGTCAACCCAGCCACTGGTAATGGGAGACAGAGGCACTCTTCTTTTTGTGTTGCTTGCAGCTGATAACACAGCCATCCGCTTCAGGGCTGTGCAATGTTTCCTGGGAATACACTTCTTGTGGGATGTGAAACACAGGAGCAGTCAAGTGCAACATTCCTAGAGTGAACATGTTTACACATGGGGAGGAATGTTTGTCCAGCCAGCAGGTCAACTTTCTGTTTCCTTCTGGGCTGGGACAGACTTCCTCTGCATGTGACTAGAGGTAGGCGTGGCCTCACCTGTGCAGGTAACGACAAAAGCACAGGGCAGGGCAGCCATCTCTCTCTCTCTGACTACGTGCATCGAAGAAGCAACATCTGCTTAGCCAAAGATGTTCTCTGTCTCCTTATGAGATAGTTTCCAGGTGTATGTTACTTTTCTAAGCTAAGTCTGCCCTCTGGGATCCGATTGTGAACAGAATGTGAGTAAATTCTTTTTATACCTTTATAGAAGACTGTGTCGTGTCTTATCTTTTATGAGGGAATAAGGGAAAAATACCAGAACAGTTGTTATAGAGGCTTTAGTGAGCCTGAGCAAACGCATCCGCTGTGAGTTTAAAAAGGGGAATGTTACTCTGCTAAATTGTGAACTTGTTAACACAAGTTGGAAAGGCTATAACCCAACAATATATCCTCTCCTGCATCCCTGAACATTCCTACACTTCTGCGCAGCATTGCATAATACAGCAGCAAATGGATCAGCAGGGAGGAGGATGGGGACAAACTTAGACTGCGTTGGCTCTGCCTGCCTTGGCTCTGGTGCCACCTACTGTCAATCTCCCTGCCTTCCGCCCCATCAGACCCCAATGAATCCAGACACCAGCAATTTAAACCACACCATCCCAAGATTAATGGCAAACTCTAAATTTCAAATGCGTTCCAAGAAGCATTCGTTCTTCCACAATTTGTAAAACTGGGATCACCATCACCCTAGACCCCTGACTCTGTGAAGGCAGAGACCTTTCCAAGCAAGGAGATTCCAGCTCAACCGAAGGAAGAACTTTCTGATGGAAAGAGCTGTTTGACAGTAGAACGGTCTCCCTCGGGAGGTTGTGGGCTCTCCTTCCTTGGAGGTTTTTAAGCAGAGGTTGGGTGGCCACCCTGTCATGGATGCTTTAGCTGAGATTCCTGCATTGCAGGGGCCCAGACTAGATGAACCTTGGGGTTCCCCCCAACTCCACAATTTTGATTCTATAAGTCGTTCTGTGTTGTAGAGCAATGCTGGTGTTTCCTAAATGTCCTCTGCCATCGGAGAAGTGCAGAAAGCAGGCGCCTTCTCCCTTGTCGCTTTCGGCTGACCTGGTTTCTTCCTTCAAAATGCATTTACCTCTTTTGGCCTCTTCTCTGCGCAGAGCTAATGAGATGCTGTTGCAAAGCAGCTTTTTAGCCAATGAATATTTCAAGAAGGCCCAGGCCACCTCGTTCAGGTGGGGTTTCTGGCCCTGCTGCATTTGGTAGGAAGTCAAGATGTTCTGCTCCAAGTGCGCCCACAAAGGTGCCATCTCCTCCCAGGGTTCGCTGAGGCTGCCTCCGAGAGCAGAAGGGCTGGCGCTGCTCCTGCCAAGTCAAATGGCTAAGATTTTTCACGCTTCCCTTCCTTCTGCAGAACAAACAACCTGCCCTAAAAGCTCCGAGTTCCAGCAAAGCATCAGAAACGGAAGATGCCACCTGGTCAGAGAGTTGCATTGAAAAACTGTGGTCAGAGACAGAGGTGCTCTGTTGAAATAAGCATGTGGTTGGAAACAGAGGGAGGGGAGGGGGGCTGAGCTGACCACCCTCTGGCTAAATGGTGGCTCTTTGTGGCTTCCAACCTTCAGAAGAATTCAGAGCAAAATTGGGATTATTATTATTATTATTATTACTATTATTATTATATACTGCCTATCATTCAAAGATCATGACACTTTACTGTTAATGTATAAGAATTTATGCATGCAGAGAAAAATGACAAGGGTCGACTTAGGTGTGCTGATAAAATATATACAGTGGTGCCCCGCAAGATGAAATTAATTCGTTCTGCGAGTTTTTTCGTTCTACGAGTTTTTTCGTCTTGCGAAGCACCACTGTGTATTGACGGTTTCCCATAGGAATGCATTGGCGGTTTTTTTTTAAAAAAGGCGCAAGATGTTTCGTCTTGCGAAGCAAGCCCATAGGGAAATCCGTCTTGCGAAGCAACTCAGAAAACGGAAAACTCTTTCGTCTTGCGAGTTTTTCGTCTTCCGAGGCATTCGTCTTGCGGGGCACCACTGTATACACAAATAAAGCTGTACCCGATGGATGAAGGGATATATGATTTCTAACATGATTGAGAATCGCACAGCCAGGGACGTGGAACTTTAAAGTGTTAAGATTGGAATGTGGAAAATACGAGAACAAGAAGAAGAAGGCAGAAATGAAAATATTGGAGATATACTTCAGAGGTCCAGACTATGGGAAGCCTGGAAAAATTAATAATTAATAATTTGGATTGTAATTTGGCTGTTCTTTATTTTATTATTTTATTTTTAAATTGGATTATTATTTGATGGATTTGTTAATTGGATGTTCTTATTGGAAAACAAATAAAAATGAATTAATAAGAGAGAATGAGAGAGAGAGAGAAACGACAAGGAAGGGTTGACTTAGGTGTGCTGGTTAATTTTAGGTGTGTTTTTCCTGCACCCGCAACTAGTTCAGCGCAAGTCAGCAAGCACATGAGAGTGACTCTGCACAAGCTCAAGCAGAAATACCCTTGTGCCTGAAGCGACTTTGCTCTTGTCCCCTTGGCCACAGCCTAGTCCGGAGCTTTCCAAACTTTTCCCGTTCGTGAGGCACTTGTTAGACATGCATCATTTAGTGACACGGTAATTCAGTTTTGTGGGATGTGATACATAAGTAGCAGTCAAGCACAGCATTGCTTGTTTGCCTAGAGTGGACATGCAAGGCGATGTTTGTTCCAGCCAATTGAAAACTTCCTGTTTCCTCCTGGCCTGGAGCATCCTTCCTCTTGCATGTGACCAGAGGTGGGCGTGACCTTACCTGTCCAGGTAACAAAAGGACAAGGCACTCAGCACCCTCTCCCCCCTTTCTGACTTCCTCTCTTTTTGTTGGAGCAGCTTTTTAGCCAGAGATGCTCTGTTGGCTTTCAGAGGACAAAGAGACTATGGGATAGACCACATGTATGTACTCTGTAACTAAGTCTGCCTTCAGGGATCCAACTGTGAACTGATGATGATGTAAGTAAACTTATTTTATGACTTTAAATAAGATTGTCCTGTGTTCATTCTTTTAAGAGGGAAATAAGGGATCTTACCAGGAATCTATATTGAGAAGCTTAAACAAGCTTGCAACCAGCTACCCGCTGTGTGTTTAAAGGGGAATGTTAAAACTCTGCTAAGTTATAGAACTTGCTAGTGCAAGTTAGGAAGGATATTAATAAACAATATATCCTCTCCTGCCTCCATGAACATTCCCACAAGTTTTACTAGCAAACCGGAGGTTAAACTAGCCCCTTTCCGGCCCCAGGAGGAGCGCGGGGAATGTTTGTGCAACACAACCTATATGCTGCAGCAGACAAACGAATGTGTCGCGACACACAGTTTGGAAAGCTCTGGCCTAGCCTGTGTTGGAACTCTGCAAGGAAACCGCATGCTGCTGAAAAGACTTTATACCACAACTTTATGTAACTGCTAAGCTGTGGAATGACCTTCCCCAACTGTCTGGTGCTTTTCTGTTCCATTGGCACATTCCGCCGGTGTATTGAGTGGGGACTCTGCACATGCCCTGACATTTACAATATAAACTTTCTTTTTTTCAAAAAATTCGAAAAACCTATCCAAGATGTATAATTTATTGCTGGCATGGCATATGAAAGATGAACAAGTGAAATCTGTAATGATTGAATGGGCTAGGGATGTCATGATGGTGGATTGGGAAAAATTGTGGAAAAAAGGAATTAAATTTATAGCATGTAATGTATTAAGAGAAAATTTGATAAAATTATGTACAGATGGTACTTAACGCCAGTGAAGTTAGCAAAAATGTATCATACTCATGATAACAAATGCTGGAAATGTAAGGAAAAAGAAGGAACCCTTTACCACATGTGGTGGACGTGCCCCAAGATAAAAGACTTCTGGGAAAGGATTTATAATGAACTGAAAAAAGTGTTGAAAAACACATTTATTAAAAAACCAGAAGCCTTTTTACTTGGTATAGTGGGGGGTGAAATCCCCCAAAAGGATGTTACTTTTTTCTGTATGCCACAACAGCTGCAGAATATTACTAGCGAAGAATTGGAAGAAACAAGACTTACCAACTATCGAAGAATGGCAGATGAAGATGGTGGACTATATGGAACTTGCCGAACTAACCGGGAAACTCTGAGACCAGAGAGAAGAGATGGTGGAAGAAGACTGGAAGAAGTTTAAAGAATATTTGAAAAAATATGTTAATATTTAAATCTTAGAATAGCTTTGGAAGTGGATATAGGCTGTAGGGTTAGAAGTAGAAGATAGTGTATTTTAAAATAGTATTATTTGTAAGTGATAAAATGGGAAGATTTTCATGGTAAAAGAAAGTGTGATAAAAAAAATGGTTAGAAATTATGATATATGCAAACTGATAAAGATGAGGTAAAATGAAAATCAGATGGGGGGGACTTGGGGAAGCCCATCTAACAACGTTTAGAAAAAATAAGGATAAGACAAGAATTTGTTTGTATTGTTTGTTTTTCTGTTTGTGTTGTTTATTTGTGTTATGAATATTTTTTTTTGAAAAAACAACAACAATATAAACTTTCTTGTGCTCCATATTCTTTCGCACATGCAGGCACATCTCCCGGTTATTCAATGTTTGGGCACTTGCCGCTGGCTGTGGTAGTGGGCTCAACTTGAAATACACAACACATTTGTGTTGGAGGTTTGTGTTTGGAGGCAGGTGTGGCGTGGTGCTTAGAGTGGCCGACGAGGACCTGGGAGGGAAAAGGGTTCGAACCCCCCACTCGGCCATGGAGCTCATGGGGTGTGAGTTGGGGCCAGATTCTCACTCTCCCCCTAGCCTACCTCACGGGTTGTTGTGGGGATTAAGTGAGGAGGGGGAGACCCGCCTGAGCTGTTTGGAGGAGGAAAAAAAGGGGGGCCATAAATGCAAGAAATAAATAAAGGTGAAATGGAAGTTAGGATGGATCTGCGAATGACTTGTTCCCAAATATAAGATACCAGCTGGGATTGCACTAAAGTATTGAATATGATACGATACGATAATCTTTATTGTCATTGTCCCATACAGAACAACGAAATTGAAAAAAATCAGACATCAGACATTCAAAAACTAACAAGCCTGCTACCCCAGCTATCCCAGCCTGGTTAACCCCCTAAGATCTCTGATACCCCATAATTAAATACAATATACTCCCACAGAGACTACCTTACACTGCATTTAAAACCAAAATCGCATTTGGATAAAAACTGTTTCTCAGGTGGCTAGTCCTGATGCATGTGTGAATCAACCTTTCACTAACCTGCAAGTCTGCAAGGAAGGCACTATAAAGCCCAGTTGACCCCCCTAGTGTATGTATGTGTGTTTATGTGTGTGTGTTATATATAAACCTGGATGTAATCCATCTCGTTCCAATGTGGACTTGCTTCCTAAATAGCTAACAGGAACCAATCTGATTGCAGTCAGCCAGCCCAGGGGGGCTGTTAATTTGGCCCAGCTGCTCTGGGACAATCCGTGGAGGATGCTAGAAACTGTAATGTGATTACTTGGAATAATTAGATGATTGCACACTCACAAACTGGAAAGGAGCAGTAGTTAGTTAGCTAGCTTGTTTTGTATTTTCTTTACAAGGATCCGCGGGGGAAATCCTGGGAAGTGGCGAAGTGCTCCTGTGAAACCTCTGGTGCTCAAAGACATACCCTCCAACATTCCTCAGATGAAAAGAGGGATATTTCTCCCTCCCTCCCTCCTTGACCCCACATTTTTGTCCATCTCGTTGCAGAGCATTTCCTATCAGAAAACCCCTTTAATCTCAATTTTATTTTATTATTTGATGGATTTGCAAAAAGAAACACACACACACCAATAAATACATTTTAGAAAGGAGCGAGATTAGCCACAGACGCACAAAGCATTTTATTTTTAAAAAAAGACTCCTTTTCCTCCAATCCGATTCCCTTTCTTCTTACCCAAAGCGGCCTTGCCCTCTTCCTGCCCATCAGGACTGGCACATCATAGGGGGCTTGGCATGCTTCAAACTGTTACAGAATTGGAGTGACAGAGTTTGCGGAGTCAAGGGCCCCTAGAACTGCTAGAGGTAGTGGATGTTAGAAATTAATAAATGGTAGAGTTTAGATAATATTTGGAGTATTGAAGGGAAGAGGCCAGGCCAGGGCCTCACCTGAGACAGGTGCCGCTAGGGATGACAAAAGGTGCTGGAAGCAAGTCATGAGCCCATCAATGGAAACCATCAACCAGGCAGGAGGCTCAGCTGGGGAGGGGAGGAGCTTGCCAAGGTAGATCCACCCCAGGGGAAAACCAGGACTTTGAATTGGGCCCAGAAGCTAATTGGCAACCAGTGCAATTGGACCAGGATCTTCTTCTTCTTCTTCTTCTTCTTCTTCTTCTTCTTCTTCTTCTTCTTTCCCTCGTAGCCGAGTAAGATTGTCTTCCATAAACACGGTTTTAACAATGAGTTCATAAGTGACTGTGGAGGCCAATTCTGGATCCTCACGTCCTTCCACAGTGGGGACATAGGTTTCTGGACGGGAGTTGATCACGGTGTGGATTTGCCAAGCGTGCCTTCCTCTTGTGTCCTGAGTTTGAGTGTCTTCAAAGCCCATGATAGCTTTGGTCAAGGCTGTTCTCCAACTGGAGCTCTCATAGGCCAGTGTTTCCCAGTTGTCAGTGTTTATACTACATTTTTTAGATTTGCCTTGAGAGAGTCTTTAAACCTCTTTTGTTGACCACCAACATTACGCTTTCCATTTTTAAGTCCGGAATAGAGTAGTTGCTTTGGAAGACAATAATCAGGCATCCGCACAACATGACCAGTCCAACGAAGTTGATGTTGAAGAATCATTGCTTCAACACTGGTGATCTTTGCTTCTTCCAGTACACTGATATTAGTTCTCTGTCTTCCCAAGTGATGTGTAAAATTTTTCAGAGACACCATTAATGGAATCTTTCGAGGAGTTGGAGATGGCATTTATAAGTGATCCATGTTTCACAAGCATACAGTAAGGTTGGTAGTACAATAGCTTTGAAAACAAGCATTTCGGTTTCCCTCAAACACTCTGCACTTCAATTGGGAGAAAGCTGCGCTGGCAGAGCGCAGGCGATGCTGGATTTTGGCATCAATATTGGCCAGGATCTGTGTTACTGAATGAGTCTAGCTAAAGGGGGTCTATCTAAGTCTGGACTTAAACAACATGTGCAGGGTCTAGTGTGTGTTTGCGTGCTCCTGCGCATTTGAAAAACAGGATGAGCACCACGTGTGTGGTTCTGGAAAGAAGCCGTTGCAAATCAGCCCCACACCCCTTCTGTCTCTGCCCTAACATTTCCATTAGCTGCCCAGAAGATTCCTCTCGTTCTTAATCTAGCTGCTGCTTGAAAGGTTAGCCCAGACGCAGGGAGTTCACTAATAAAGGATGAAGAACAAGCCCTTTCTTATAATCCCCATCAAAATTAAGCCAACAATGGCTTGACATCAACTACCAGATTACATGTTTTTAATGAAGTACGTACAGTCAGCGTGGGGAAAGCAATCATGTTTAAAAGAAGGGGGGAATGAAGTAAGTGAGAATTTAATATATATGATAATACAGAAATCTATTAGAGGAGGTAAAGGGAAATTTATTATATTTCAGGACCTGGTGGGTAAATAATAATGGCAAAGAATTAAGAAGTAAAAAATTCATACTGTAATTAGTCTAGCTTCCTGAGATCGACATGTGTGTGTTTTCTTTGCTAATAACTTCCGAAAATCTATTAGATGTGAGCTGGGCGGGCGGGCAGGGGGTGTTAATTATGCATTTGAACCTTCAGGCAACCCACTCTGGGTTGGGGGACATGAGAAGAAGGAGGCTGGGAGGGAGGAGACACGCCCAAGAAACTCACCTAGCCATAAACTCCCTTGTCCATGATGGATCTGAAAGGAATGATCTGAATCCCATTTGCGTTGTTTTGCACCTGAATCAGACATCTCCATGCGCTGGAGTTTCTTCTTCCATTTCTCTCGGAGGCCAGCTGCCCTCCTGCTCAGGACCCCCAGAAGCTGGTGCTCAGAGACCTCTTGCCTCCTGCCTGGAGCCATGGAGGGAAAGGCTGCCACAAGGGCTCGGTTCTGCCTCCGCTGTCCAGAGCCGGGGTGCCTCTGAATATGGGGGGCTGTGAATCACAGGTGGGCACAAGCTGCATGCCATCGTCCCCTCTGGACTGCGTTTAAGCCAGGCTCCTTGGAGTTCAACAAGACCAGCACCAAAAGCTTTCATATTGATCCACGTTTTTGCTTGGTGTTTATATACATAAGCCTAGATTTATTTCTTATGTTTTTTGGTAGTATTGAATTTATTCTGTGTTTGCTGAATTGTTGGGTTTTATTCGTTTGCCGACATGCTCTGTGTTTTGTATGTTTGCCTTTCCATTGTTCTCTGTTTTGATGTTCTGAATGTCTGCTGTAAACTGCTCCAGGCAGAAGGCTGTTTGGAAAAGCAGCATATAAGTAAACTCAATCAATCAATCCATCAATCAATCAATATCACATACCCACCAACATTTCTCTGATGAAAATACAGAAATCCTATTCCATCATGATAATTTTAATAATAATAATAATAATAATAATAATAATAATAATAATAATAATTTTATTTATATCCCGCCCTCCCCAGCCGAAGCTGGGCTCAGGGAGGCTAACAACAATCAAATAATCCAACATTCTAAAAACATTTCATTATAAAAATTAATTAAAATCAAATTGATGGCAACTGTTAAGCAAAATTCTGTGCAGATTGCCGGAGGAGGGAGTCAGGCTGCGCCCTGACCAAAGGCCTGGTGGAACAACTCTGTCTTGCAGGCCCTGCGGAAAGATGTCAAGTCCCGCAGGGCCCTAGTCTCTTGTGACAGAGCATTCCACCAGGTTGGAGCCGCAGCCAAGAAAGCCCTGGCTCTAGTTTTGCTATTTATACCCTGCCCATCTGATCTGACTGGGTTGCCCCAGCCACTCTTGGCAACTTCCAATATATAATAATAATAATAATAATAATAATAATAATAATAATAATAATAATAATAATAAAACCTTCCCTGGACAGGGGTGCACTCAGATGGCTTGGGGGGTCAGATAACTCCATACCCTCCAACATTTCTCTGATGACAATAGGGACGTCCTAAGGAAAAACAGGACATTCCTGGATCAAATCAGAAACTGGGATGGCTTATGTAAATCCGGGGCTGTGCCTGGAAAATAGGGACACTGGGAGGGTCTGCAATCAGAGCGCTGCTAAGCTCAGGTCCTTTTTTGCTGGAGGGTCTCAGAGTGGGAGTCTCTCACAGCCCTTCCTGAAGATGCCTAACAGGGATTGAGCTGGCACCTTCTGCATGCCAAGCAGCTGTTCTACCAACGGGCACAACACTGACTCCCACACTGTATGCCTGCAGCACAAGCCGTGGCGCTGTGGTCTAAACCACTGAGCCTCTTGGGCTTGCCAATCGGAAGGTCAGGGGTTCGAATCCCACGATGGGGTGAGTTCCCATTGCTCGGTCCCTGCTCCTGCCAACCTAACCGTTCAAAAGCACACCAGTGCAAGTAGAAAAATAGGTACCACTGCGGTGGGAAGAGAAACGGCGTTTCCATGCACTCTGGTTTTCGTCACAGTGTCCTGTTGTGCCAGAAGCGGTTTAGTCCTGCTGGCCACATGACTTGGAAAGCTGTCTGTGGACAAACACCGGCTCGCTCGGCCTGAAAGCGAGATGAACGTTGCATCCCTATAGTTACCTTTGACTGGACTTAACTGTCCAGGGGTCCTTTACCTTATGTGCCCCCAATGCTTCCTGCCTGTGGAAGCCAGAGCTGCCAGTGAGGGTGCCCTGTGGGCTTGCAGAGCTGCAGGCGCACTTGGCAAAACACGGGCCACATCACAGCCCCTGTTTCATTAGCAGCCTTCCCGACACATGATAAGCTGTTAAAATCTGGACATGAAATTGCTTTGCCATTTCAATCAAACGTGGAGCCTGTCTCATCTTGCGGCCTCTTAACGGTGTGAGCTTTCTCCTAGGGGAGTAAAACAATAACAGCCGCCACATCAGGAGATGGGGGGTGGGGTGGGGAGGTTTGCTTCTTCTCCTTTCCAGCTTTTAAAGGGACAGAAATGCTTCCTGGAAATCAAACTGTTATGTACTGAGCTGAATAGAATCCAGAATGCAGCAGTTTGATTGGTCCACAGGAGCCACCCAATCCAGCTCCAGGTGGAAGGGAATCCGCAACCTGATTGGCCTGATTAATGCTGTAATAAAAGGACTATAAATCTACCAAGTGCTTCTGAATTCTTATCGGTGAGCCACCAGAAGGGAGAGGGGAACTCACGTACTTGACAGCTTAGGTGTCCTGAATCTTGCAACGTTCAGCTTCCTCAGACGAGTTGTAGTGTTGTGAACCAGGAGAAATACCGTATTTTACCGTGTATAAGACTATTCCCCCACCTAAAAAATAATGTCCAAAATTTTGGGGGGTCTGATACACGGATAGATCTCCCACCATTTTCTTAAATCGGAGTCCCCCCAAATAGGGGCGTCTTATAGAATCATAGAATCATAGAGTTGGAAGAGACCACAAGGGTCATCGAGTCCAACCCCCTGCCAAGCAGGAAACACCATCAGAGCACTCCTGACATATGCTTGTCAAGCCTCTGCTTAAAGACCTCCAAAGAAGGAGACTCCACCACACTCCTTGGCAGCAACTTCCACTGTCAAACAGCTCTTACTGTCAGGAAGTTCTTCCTAATGTTTAGGTGGAATCTTCTTTCTTGTAGTTTGGAGCCATTGCTCCGTGTCCGCTTCTCTGGAGCAGCAGAAAACAACCTTTCTCCCTCCTCTATGTGACATCCTTTTATATATTTGAACATGGCTATCCTATCACCCCTTAACCTCCTCTTCTCCAGGCTAAACATGCCCAGCTCCCTTAGCCGATCCTCATAAGGCATTGTTTCCAGGCCTTTTACCATTTTGGTTGCCCTCCTCTGTACACGTTCTAGTTTGTCAGTGTCCTTCTTGAACTGTGGTGCCCAGAACTGGACACAGTACTCCAGGTGAGGTCTGACCAGAGCAGAATACAGTGGCACTATAACTTCCCTTGATCTAGATGCTATACTCCTATTGATGCAGCCCAGAATTGCATTGGCTTTTTTAGCAGCCGCGTCACACTGTTGGCTCATGTCAAGTTTGTGGTCAACCAAGACTCCTAGATCCTTTTCACATGTACTGCTCTCAAGCCAGGTGTCCCCCATCTTGTATTTGTGCCTCTCATTTTTTTTGCCCAAGTGCAATACTTTACATTTCTCCCTGTTAAAATTCATCTTGTTTGTTTTGGCCCAGTTCTCTAATCTGTCAAGGTCGTTTTGAAGTGTGATCCTGTCTTCTGGGGTGTTAGCCACCCCTCCCAGTTTGGTGTCATCTGCAAATTTGATCAGGATGCCCTTGAGTCCATCATCCAAGTCGTTGATAAAGATGTTGAATAAGACCGGGCCCAAGACAGAACCCTGTGGCACCCCACTAGTCACTCTTCTCCAGGATGAAGAGGAACCATTGATGAGCACCCTTTGGGTCCGGTCAGTCAGCCAGTTACAAATCCACTGAGTGGTAGCATAGTCAAGACCGCATTTTACCAGCTTCTTTACAAGAATATCATGGGGCACCTTATCAAATGCCTTGCTGAAATCAAGGTAGACTACATCCACTGCGTTCCCTTCATCTACCAGGCTTGTAATTCTGTCAAAAAATGAGATCAGGTTCGTCTGACATGACTTATTTTTCAGAAATCCATGCTGACTATTGGTGATCACAGCATTCCTTTCTAGGTGCTCACAGATTGTTTGCTTAATGATCTGCTCCAGAATCTTCCCTGGTATTGATGTTAGACTGACTGGGCGGTAATTATTTGGGTCCTCTCTTTTCCCCTTTTTGAAAATAGGGACAACATTTGCCCTCCTCCAGTCTGCCGGGACTTCGCCTGTTCTCCAGGAATTCTCAAAGATGACTGCCAGTGGTTCTGAGATCACATCTGCCAGTTCTTTTAATACTCTTGGATGCAGTTCATCTGGCCCTGGAGACTTGAATACATCTAAACTAGCCAAGTATTCTTGTACTATCTCCTTAGTTATTCTGGGCTGTGTTTCCTCTGCTGAATCATTTGCTCCAAATTCTTCAGGTCGGGCATTGTTTTCTTTATCGGAGAAGACTGAGGCAAAGAAGGCATTGAGGAGTTCAGCCCTTTCTGTGTCCCCTGTTTGCATTTCACCATCTTCTCCTCTGAGTGACCCCACTGTTTCTTTGTTCTTCCTTTTGCTACGAACATACCCATAGAAGCCTTTTTTGTTGCTTTTAACCTCTCTAGCAAGCCTGAGTTCATTCTGTGCTTTAGCTTTTCTGACTTTGTGTCTACACGTGCTGGCTATTTGTTTGAATTCCTCTTTGGTGGTTTCCCCCCTTTTCCATTTTTTGTACACATCCTTTTTTAATCTTAACTCAGTTAAAAGTTCTTTAGATAGCCACCCTGGCTTCTTTAGGCACCTTCCATGTTTCCGTCTCATTGGTATTGCCTGAAGTTGTGCTTTTACTATCTCCCTCTTAAGAAACTCCCAGCCATCATGAACTCCCTTTCCTTTTAGTATTACTGTCCATGGGATCTCACCCAGCACTTCCCTAAGTTTTATGAAGTCGGCTTTCTTAAAGTCAAGAAATTGAGTCCTAGTATGCTTGGCTGCTCCTTTCCGTTGTATAGTAAACTTCAGAAGAGCATGATCACTTGCGCCTAATGATCCTTCCACTTCTACCCCATTAACCAGGTCATCGACATTGGTTAGGACCAGATCTAAAATGGCTGTTCCTCTTGTTGCTTCTCCCACTTTCTGGACAATGAAGTTGTCTGCAAGGCCAGTGAGGAATCTGTTTGACCTTATGCTCTTGGCTGAGTTTGACATCCAACAAATATCTGGGTAATTGAAGTCCCCCATTACTACTATCTCCCTTCCTTTTGCATGCTTGGCCATCTGTTCCAGGAAGGCATCATCTATGTCCTCCGTTTGGCTTGGGGATCTATAGTAAACTCCCACAATGAGGTCACTATTATTCTTCTCTCCCTTAATTTTGACCCAAATGCTCTCACTTTGGCTTTGAGGTTCTAAATCTTGGATCTCTTCACAGGTATACACATCCCTGACATATAACGCCACTCCTCCTCCTTTCTTGTCTGGTCTGTTTCTCTGAAATAGATTGTATCCCTCCATTTTTACATTCCAATCGTGGGACTTATCCCACCAGGTTTCAGTGATGCCTATTATGTCATATTTAGTTTGCTGTACCAAGAGCTCAAGCTCATCTTGTTTATTTCCCATGCTTTGTGCATTAGTGTACAGACATTGAAGTCCATTAGTCATTCCCCCGTGTCTCTTATTTAAGGATTTTTTCCTCCCACCACTAGGTCCGCTTGCTGTTTGCTCCATTTGGTCTATGACATTTGGATGATCATCTTCATCAATTAATAGACTCCTACCTTCAGGAGCACTGTCTCCCTCCCCCACATTAGTCAGTTTAAAGCCCTCCTGATGAGGTTTCTTAGTTTTTTGGCAAAAACATTCCTCCCAACCGTTGTGAGGTGCAGCCCATCGCTTGCCAGAAGTCCATCCTCAAGAAACTGCAGTCCGTGATCTAAGAATCCAAACCGTTCCTGTTTACACCATTTGCGAAGCCAGCTGTTTACTTCCACTATTTTCCCCTCTCTCCCTGGGCCACGTCGTTCAACTGGGAGGACAGATGAGATGACGATTTGTGCATTTAATTGCTTCAATTTCCTGCCCAGAGCCTCGTAGTCTCTTTTGATCTTCTGGAGGCTATTGCTTGCAGTGTCATTGGTTCCCACATGAACCAAGAGGAAGGGGTATTTGTCAGTGGGTTTTATGATTCCTTGCAGTCGTTCAGTTACATCTTGGATCTTAGCCCCGGGGAGACAGCACACTTCCCGAGACATCTTGTCAGGCCCACAGATCACTGCTTCTGTTCCCCTCAGTAGGGAATCCCCTATCACCACTACACGCCTTCTCTTAGGTTTGGTCTTGGTTCTTCCGTGAGCGGTCCGTTCCAAGGTCGCCTGCACATTCCCTGAGGACTGACTTTGCTGCTCATCTTCATATACGTGATCGACTGTAATGAGGGAGAGATCCTCAAATGGAGTCTGCTCTTCGTCTTCCATGCTAGGGGAGAGGACCTCAAAGCGATTGTGTATTTCTAGACAATCAGAGCGAACCCTGGGCCTCCTACTTCTTTGAGTCACGTTTCTCCACATATCGGGCTCCTGTGTTGGTGAACTAGCCTCCTTCTCAGGGGAGTCCCCTGTCTCCTCCTTGGTGGAGACGGTGTGCTCTGTTGCTTCCAAGAAGAGCTCCAGCTCTCTAATTCTTTGGAGCGTAGCTACACGTTCCTCCAGTTGCTGGACTTTGTCTTTTAGGAGGGCAATCAACATGCAATTGCTGCACGTAAAGCTGCCTGCCACCTTTGGCAAGATGGCAAACATTGCGCAGGAACCGCAGGCGACTGCAGCTGTTCTCTCCCCCTCCATCTTGAGAATGTGTCGTTGGGCTTGAGACTAGCTCCCCTAAATCTGAGGGCATGTTATAGATGGAAAAATATGGTGCCTTTTTAATCCACAAAGTATTTCACGCACCTGTCACTGCTTACTCATCGGACAGGAGGGTTTTCTGTTCCTCCCTCCTTCTGCAGACCACCCATTTTTGAGTCTTCCTCCTTTTCTATCATCGCTGCTTTGAAGTTCCCTCCCTCCCTCCTGTGGTGAAGTCCTCCTCTTTTCTCCTTCGAATTCCCTGCTGCTAATAAATCAAGAGGCAGAAACAACACCCACCCAGCTTCTGTGGCGATTCTGCTTTCCACCCCTGGAGCTCAGCTGGTCCACCTGAGGCTCATTCAAACCAGCTGGACTGGGCTGGTTGCCAAACCACCTCACTGTCTGTCTAGGACTCATGGCAACCGATTGGTGTGTCTGTGCCTTCAAAATTAACTGGAAAATAACATTTGGAGAAACCCTGGTTGAATGTCCTCATCAGCTCAGAAACTTGTTGACCAGACTCTGGGCCATTGGCCTGATCCAGCAGGTAATATTATTATTATTATTATTATTATTATTATTATTATTATTATTATTTTATTTATACTCAACCCATCTGGCTGGGCTTCCCCAGCCACTCTGGGCAGCTCCCCACATAATAATAAAAGCACGATAAAACACCAAACAACGAAAACTTCCCTAAACAGGGTTGCCTTCAGATGTTGCCTCCTTAAGTTCTTATGTAAGTAAGGACAATTCAGTGATAATACAAGAAAAGATTCAAATGTAAATCTGGGCACGGGGGAAAGAGTTTTCAGCGGGAGACATTTTTGATCAGAAAATTAGTACCACAAGCTGTTAAAGATACTCATTTCGCCACAACAATTAATTCCAATCTTGAAAAATTACAGCCTTTCATTTGCTAAGATCCAACCTGTGGCAGAATTGTGTTCCTTGGTGATATACCTTGTTAGGAAGAACAGTGGTGGTGGGGGCAGACATAACTCACCACCAGAGAAAGCTTCCTGCGCAAGCTCCATAGTGATGAAAGGGAGCCATGCAGAGCCAGGTCTAGGGTTGCCGTATTTCAAAGAGTAAAAACCAGGACACTCCAAAGTTGTTGAGCTTTCTAACTTGCCGAAGATCCAGGACAAACTGCCGCCTTCCAGAAATTCCCTGCGGAGCAGACGTCACTTCCGTCGTTGAAATCCTGGTCATGTCATGGCAGCTCTAAACTTCTTCCAGTGCGAGAGGAGAGCCAGTGTGGTGTAGTGGTTAAGAGCGGTGGACTCGTAATCTGGTGAACTGGGTTCGCTTCCCCGCTCCTCCACATGCAGCTGCTGGGTGACCTTGGGCCAGTCACACTTCTCTGAAGTCTCTCAGCACCACTCACCTCACAGAGTGGGACATTCTTCTTCTTCTTCTTCTTCTTCTTCTTCTTCTTCTTCTTCTTCTTCTTCTTCTTCCACCTCGCCTGAAAGATGCGTCTTCCTGAAGATTTAGGGCATGGCTGTGCTCAACCCAGTGGCGGCACTGGGGGGGGGGGCAGAGAGCAGGCAGAGTGGGGCTGGTGCACGTCCTGGGGGTGTGGAATGCCACCTGCAGAGGCGTGGCGCCCAGCGTGGGGGGCGCAGCCACGATGGCACCCCACCAGGATCATGCTGCCAGGGGTGGTGCACTCCCCCCCCCCACTCTTCTTCCTCCACCCGTGGCTCAACCTCCTACTAGCTCTGGAGGGGCCATAGGATGCCCCCTGAGACCCTGGTGCAGGGCGGTGGGGGGTGCAGGCTTTCAAGCAGTGGTAAGAACTACAATTCCCAGAATTCCTTGATGGTCAGCCATGACTGTTAAGGGCAGCTGAAGGTCTGGAGGAGCCGCATGTACTGCTGGATCAGAACCAAGTCTGCCAGGAACCAAGTCTACCGAGCTTGTGGCTTCCCTCCCTCCAGCTGGTATCCCATGCCAATTCCATTCGCGTATTTTATCTTTTCATTTTTTTCTATCATCTACATAGTATGAGTTACTTCAGTCCTGCTAGTGTCTTTAAATTTATACAGCTGTCTTTTAAATATACAGTAAATTTACTCCAATTTTCTTGGAATCTCTGATCGTCCCGATCCCCCTGCCGTTGCGAAGTGGCAGACAAAAGGGACTGACTAAGCGGAGTTAGCCAAACTGACTGGAAGAATTCGGGATCAGGACAACCAAATCCTGCTTTCTGGTTTCCCAAAAGAGGCATCTGGTTGGCCACTGCGGGAACAGGAGGCTGGACAAGATCCGACAGGCTCACCTTATGTTCTTATCCGTTTTTAGGTTCAGCTGCTTTAAAAAAGAGTTTGAAACAAAGTGTTAGTATGCATGGAAGAAACACGCTGCTGCCCTGTTTTGTACTGAGTTGAATAGGATTCAAAATGCAGCAGTCTGATTGGTCCTAGAACAATGGGATCCAGAATGCAGCAGTCTGATTGGTCATAGAACAGTAGGATCCATAATGCAGCAGTCTGATTGGTCCTAGAACAATGGGATCCAGAATGCAGCAGTCTGATTGGTCCTAGAACAATGGGATCCAGAATGCAGCAGTCTGATTGGTCCTAGAACAATGGGATCCAGAATGCAGCAGTTTGATTGGTCCTAGAACAGTAGGATCCAGAATGCAGCAGTCTGATTGGTCCTAGAACAATAGGGTCCAGAATACAGCAGTCTGATTGGTCCACAGGAGCTACCCAATCCAGCTCCAGGTGGAAGGGAATCCGCAACCTGATTGGCCTACAGGTGAATCCCGGAATTAGCCAATCACGTGGGGCCCATTGTGTAAATAATGGATATAAAGCAGACATTCTGGGGGAGCATGAAATCCACTCTTGACTCCGAGTATATTTCATGCCCTCAAATCCCATTTGAGCTTAAAAGGAACTTAAAACTTCATGATGACTTAAAGCCCCAAATCAGCCACTTTCTTTGCCTGTTTGATAGTCACACACAAAAAAGCAAATTGTGGGCCTCATACCTGCGTGGTGCTGAGCCGCTGCCAAGCTCCGTTCGAAAGAATCTCTGAAAAGCCTCTAGTTCAGGACGGAAAGCCTGTGTCACGAGAGCCCAACTGCCTCTCCTGCAGCACCGCAACCAGCCTTTTGATGAATGTTTCATAAATAGTTTAATTTTTCTCTTTCATCTGTGGCTCGCTCTTGCCTTCCCCAAACCTGGCCTTAATATATGAAATAAAATAAAGAGTTTCATGTGCAGATGTGCTGACAGGCAGGAGAAGGCTGGTGAGATTCCCCCGAGGGTTTCACAGGTCAATCATTTCTCAAGCTGCAATTTGGCTGAATGCATAGTCTTGGCTAAGCATATTGAAGCAGTCACTTTTGTTTTCCTGTGGCAATGAGTCCCTCAGGCCTGTTGGGCATCTTACTGAAAAATATGGGATGCAGTTTTGCCCTGAGATGCACAGTTGTAGGACCCAGCCTATTTCATGCGACTTTAATCTGTTTAAAGCGTTGCATTTTAAATTGCTGCAACCTGCCCTGGGACCTTAGGGGTGAAGGGGGCAGGTAAAGAACAGTTTTCTGACCCCCCCCCAAACTCATGACAACCATAACACTTCTGCTGTTCTGGTGATTCTTCCAGCAAGGGTCAAAATATAACAATGGATGTACTAGTTGTGAACATAGATTGAATTCTGCAAACATGTGTGTGTTCTTTGGTGCATAAGGGACCTTTCCCCACCCTGGCAGTCTAAAGTTTAGTCAGAATCTGGCTGTCAGAGCTCCTGTCAGTCTCCTCTTATCTAGGCTAAACATCCGCAGCTCCCTCAACCATTCCTCATCAGGCTTGGTTTCCAGACCTTTCAGCACTGTGGTCGCCATCCTCTGCACACCTTCCAGCTTATCAACCTCCTCCTCAAACAGAGTGTGGGATGTGAAACACAAGAGCAGTCAAGTACAACATTCCTAGAGTGAACATCTTTACACATGGGGAGGAATGTTTGTCCAGCCAGCAGGTAAACTCCCTGTTTCCTTCCAGGCAGGGACAGACTTCCTCTGCATGTGACTAGAGTTGGGCGTGGCCTCACCTGTGCAGGTAATGACAAAAGCACAGGGCAGGGCAGCCATCTCTCTCTCTTTCACTACATGCATCGAAGAAGCAACATCTGCTTAGCCAAAGATGCTCTCTTGGCCTCCAGCCAAGAGACGACAAAGGGACTGTCTCCTTATGAGATAGTTTCCAGGTGTCTGTTACTTTTCCAAGCTAAGTCTGCCTTCTGGGATCCGATTGTAAACAGAATGTGAGTGAGTAAACTTTTTTATACTTTTATAGAAGACTGTGTCGTGTCTTATATTTTATGAGGGAATAAGGGGAAAATACCAGAACAGTTATTATAGAGGCTTTAGCGAGCCTGAGCAAACACATCTGCTTTGAGTTTAAATTGTGAACTTGTTTACACAAGTTGGAAAGGATATAACCAAACAATATATCCATTCCTGCACCCCTGAACCTTCCCACACAGAGGTGCCTAGAACTGGGCACAGCACTACAGGACCACCCACGGACCACCCAACCACCCATTGTCTTCTTCACCTCACAATGTCTTTTGTGCTCGCTTTTCCCTGCAGAGTTTGGGTCGGCTCACATGTCCAGAGTCCCCTGGTGTTGGAGCTCCATGAGCCGGTCACCTTGTCTGAATCACAGAATCCTAGAACGGCAGAGTTGGAAGGGACCCCCAAAGGCCATCGACTCCAACCTCCTGCATTGCGGGAGTGTGCTGTCTCTTTCCTCACTTGCCCAAGCAGGAAGCAGGAGGTCGTGTTTACAGGCCTAAGATTCTAACTTTCCTTTGAAATCTCACATAGACACACAGCGAGCGTTTTGCAAAAGTTGCCTCTGAGTGAGATGAAACTTTCCCTTTTATGCATTGACAATAAATCTCCTCTTTCTCCCCTCCCTTCAAGCCCATGCCGAGATCTGAAAATACCAAGCAACGCGGGACGAACGGCTAAAGCCCTCGCCTTTTCTCTCTCCTGGTCTTGTGCTGGCATCAAGCGAGAAATTGCCGGGCGCGACGCTAGCGACATAACTGCGCCTCACACCCCCCTGCAAATCTGAGTGGATTTGGAGCTGGGAAGCCCTGATCCGTCTTGGTAATGTCTTGTTTCTCTCTAGATAGCATGTAATGGAGTTTGCTTTGAAGTTCTTTATCTTCTTCCATTCCTTTGTTCTTTAAGAAGCTGCTGCTTATTATTATTATGGTTTCGGCTTTGTCCTTTCTATAGAGGAGGCAGATGGAAACGCCAGACATAAAAAGCCGGAACTTCATCTTGTTGCTGTTGATGCGAGGGGAGAGGGCGAACCGTGTCACGGTCGTCTAATAAAAAGAGCAACGGTATTTCTGGGGTGTAAGACAGACATGTTGTTTTCTGTAACGTTCTCGCCTTGAGTTGTCCATGTGCTTGCAAACCTTAATCTCCATACAACAGCTTCCTCTCCC
The DNA here is from genome assembly GCF_965153285.1 of Podarcis tiliguerta. NCBI lineage: Eukaryota > Metazoa > Chordata > Lepidosauria > Squamata > Lacertidae > Podarcis > Podarcis tiliguerta. The sequence continues at coordinate 133,387,196 of NC_139534.1, read as the reverse complement.
CATCAGTATACCTTCAGTATACCTGAAGGAGCGTCTCCACCCCCATCGTTCTACCTGAACACTGAGGTCCAGCTCCGAGGGCCTTCTGGCGGTTCCCTCCCTGTGAGGTTACAGGGAGCCAGGCAGAGGGCCTTCTCGGTAGTGGCACCCGCCCTGTGGAACGCCCTCCCAGAAGATGTCAAGGAAATAAGCAACTATCTGAATTTTAGAAGACATCTGAAGTCAGCCTTGTTTAAAGGTAAAGGTACCCCTGCCCGTACGGGCCAGTCTTGACAGACTCTAGGGTTGTGCGCTCATCTCACTCTAAAGGCCGAGAGCCAGCGCTGTCCGAAGACACTTCCGGGTCACGTGGCCAGCGTGACAAGCTGCATCTGGCGAGCCAGCGCAGCACACGGAACGCCGTTTACCTTCCCGCTGGTAAGCGGTCCCTATTTATCTACTTGCACCCGGGAGTGCTTTCAAACTGCTAGGTTGGCAGGCGCTGGGACCGAACGACGGGAGCGCACCCCGCCACGGGGATTCGAACCGCCAACCTTTCGATCGGCAAGTCCTATGCGCTGAGGCTTTAACCCACAGCGCCAGCCTTGTTTAGGGAAGCTTTTAATGTTTAATAGACTATTGTATTTTAATATTCTGTTGGAAGTCGCTCAGAGTGGCTGGGGAAACCCAGCCAGATGGGTGGGGTATAAATAATAAATTTATTATTATTATTATCTTCATCATCATCATCAGGGTCTCTGAGGCCTCCACCATCATAGACGCTGAATACAGCAGTCTGATTGGTCCTAGAACAATAGGATCCAGAATGCAGCAGTCTGATTCGTCCTAGAACAATAGAATCCAGAATGCAGCAGTCTGATTGGTCCACAGGAGCCACCCAATCCAGCTCCAGGTGGAAGTGAATCCGCAACCTGATTGGCCTACAGGAGAATCCCGGAATTAGCCAATCACGTGGGGCCCATTGTGTAAATAATGGATATAAGGCAGACATTCTGGGGGAACTTCCATTCCTCCTCACCACTATGAGCTGAATAAAGAGCATGAAATCCACTCTCGACTCCGAGTGTATTTCAAAAACCACTCCCTGAAGAGCTGCGAACAGACTCTGTGCTTCCAAGGGCTGCCTTCCTGGGTGGTCGCAAGCCTTGTCAAACTCTCAGAAATTCATTTCAGGCCCTGGGGAGGAGGCCTGGGCATCGTGCCCCTGTCCGGTGTCAGCGTTGGGGAAAGCAGACATCTGCTTCGGCAGGCAAATGCAGCGCCGGCTCCCGAAGCAGGGAGAGCACCAGGGTGACAGATAATATGAGTGAAGGGATGGCTGCCAGCCCAGCGGCATATGCCAGCGACAGAAGAGGCTGGGTCATCTTTCCCCCAGGAAAGCTGTTAGCATTCAGGCAGCCGGCCGCCTTCTGCTGATGGATTGTGTGTGCACGCTTGCCAGAGGAGGCCGAAGCAAGGCGTGACGAGCAAATTGCGTCTCTAAGTGATAACTCAACACATGCCAGCGATGTCATCTGGCCTCCTGTGCCATCCCGGGGGGCCCCTCACCTCCCACCTCCAGCATCTGGGCTGGCTTCCTGCAAGTTTCCAGTAGCAGTCGCAACAAAGCCACAAACGGATAAGACTCCACACGCAACGGAGATCACGGCAAAATGTCCATGACTTCTTGGAAGACCACCTTCAATGACCAGAACATGGCAGTCCGTCTATCCCCGGAAACAAATAAATCGGCACCCTGGAGCAGTCTGTCCACAATGGATTTTCTCTTCCTGTCTCTCCTCCTGTATGGAATCATGGAATTGTAGAGCTGGAAGGGAATGCAAAGGCCATTTAGACCAGCTCCCTTCATTGTAAGGATCGCAGCTGTGAATAGATGCCAATTTTATGTTTTGATTCATGTATTTCTGTCTTTTCTGTATGCCTGTAAAGTTTGATTGATTGATGGAAGAATCACAGCTAAAGAAACTCTGATAGATAAAAAGGTAAAGGGACCGCTGATCATTAGGTCCAGTTGTGGCCGACTCTGGGGTTGCGGCGCTCATCTCGCTTTATTGGCTGGGGGAGTTGGCGTACAGCTTCCGGGTCATGTGGCCAGCATGACTAAGCCGCTTTTGGAGAACCAGAGCAGCGCACGGAAACGCCGTTTACCTTCCCCTCTGGAATGGTACCTATTTATCTACTTGCACTTTTGAACTGCTAGGTTGGGAGGAGCAGGGATCAAGCAATGGGAGCTCACCCTGTCGTGCGGATTCGAACAGCTGACCTTCTGATTGGCAAGTCCTAGGCTCTGTGGTTTAACCCACAGCGCCACCCACGTCCCTCTCCCTGCTAAATAGCCATGATCTAACCTGGGGAGAAAACAGCAAAGACCTGATGGTTATATTTTCTGGGAATCCTCCGGAAAAACAATCCCTTAAAGGACCTGTTCATGGCATTTTACCATTGTACTGTGGAGAGTGTATTAACTTATGGTCTGTGTGTGTGGTTTGGGGGCTGCATGGCCAGGGAAAAAACAATGCTGTCCAGGGTTGTAAAGACTGCGGAGAGAATAATTGGGTGCACTCTTCCCACCTTGGATCAAATCTATGCTTCCAGGTGCCGTAAGAAAGCAGCAGAGATACTACAGGATAGTGCACACCCCGGAAATGATCTCTTTCAGGTTCTGCCTTCTGGAAGAAGGTATAGGGTTATAAAGACTAGGACTAGCCACCTGAGAAACAGTTTCTATCCAAATGTGATTTTGGTTTTAAACGCAGTGTAAGGTAGTCTCTGGGACGTGGGTGGCGCTGTGGGTTAAACCACAGAGCCTAGGACTTGCCAATTAGAAGGTCGGCAGTTCGAATCCCCGCGATGGGGTGAGTTCCCGTTGCTTGGTCCCTGCTCCTGCCAACCTAGCAGTTTGAAAACGCGTCAAAGTGCAAGTAGATAAATAGGTACCACTCCAGCGGGAAGGTAAACGGCGTTTCCGTGCGCTGCTCTGGTTCGCCAGAAGCGGCTTAGTCATGCTGGCCACATGACCCAGAAGCTGTACGCCGGCTACCTTGGCCAATAAAGCGAGATGAGCGCCGCAACCCCACAGTCGGTCATGACTGGACCTAATGGTTAGGGGTCCCTTTACCTTTACCTTTTTAAGGTAGTCTCTATGGGAGTATATTCTATTTAATTATGGGGTGTCAGAGTTTTTAGGGGGCTAACCAGGTTGGGATAGCTGGGATAGCAGGCTTGTTGGTTTTGAATGTCTTATATAGAATTTTCCCAATTTCATTGTTCTGTATGGGACAATGACAATAAAGATTATCGTATCGTATTGTATCTGATCCCTGTCTAAAAATCTCCAATGAGGTTTTTTTTTTAAAAAAAACCCTGTTTGTGATATCTGTACAATCCCTTTGAAATATTAAGGGCCCCATCTGGAAGCACTGTGACCAGCTCATCAGAAATCTGGATGCAACGATATAACAACAACAACAACAACAACAACAACAACAACAATAATGCATTACTTATATGCCGCCTATCTGACTGGGTTGCCCCAGCGACTCTGGGTGACTTCCAACAAATTAAACACATTAAGCACAGTAAAACCTCAGACAATACAGGGCTGCCTTCAGATGTCTTCTTAAAGTCACATGCTTATTTCTTTGAGATCTGATGGGAGGACGTTCCACAGGGCAGGCGCCACCACCGAGAAGGCCCTCTGCTGCACAGAATTGTAGATGGCTTTAAAAGGTGGACTGCATAAATTCATGGAGGGCATCTCTGCCACTGGCCCTTGTCAACATGATGGCCCTTTCGCTACGCTGGCACCAAGCCAGCACTTTGAACTGCATCCAGAAATGGACGACTGACTTGGAAGGAAACAGAGAAACGTACAGTTTGGGCAAACATAACATTGCATTGTGTCTTTCTTTAGTGGCTGGAGCCTAGCAGATGTCCAGTTCCCTCCAAACGATCCTCAGGGCCCCGTTTCCTTCCCGTTCAAACAGTTTTGCTCTCTGTACTAGATGCAAAACTGCGGCCAAGAGAATCTGCAGTGCCACCTTTTTAAAAATAAGAACACCTGCAGGTTCCGTTTGGGTTCTTCCCATCCAAAGGGCAATCGGAAACTATTGCTGGACAAAGAGGTTTGGAGGATATGGAGCGGAAGCGAAAGACCATTTTAATTTAGAAGAGCGTTGGCGTGAACGTAACTGCAAGGGGTCTCTGGATGTGTGTGCGATGCTCTGAAGGACAACGGGACAGGGTCCAAACGGCCCTGCCTGCCTCCCAAAGGCAGGTCTGCATTAATTCGTTTCTTCCTTTTGGACCTCACTTCCCAGCCCCCCAAAGAGGAAGGGGGCAGAAGTGGCTTGCAATAAAACAGGGTAAGATAAATGCAAACTAGCCAGGCCTAAAAACCCAGCGGGAATAAATAATGACACTGTTGTTGTTTAGTCGTTTAGTCGTGTCCGACTCTTCGTGACCCCATGGACCAGGCACAAAACATGCAAATAGCTTGCTGCAGTAAAACGGTTGGCTACTAAAAGCCTTCCTAAATAGGGGTGTTATGTACTGAGTTGAATAGGATCCAGAATGCAGCAGTCTGATTGGTCCTAGAACAATAGGATTCAGAATGCAGCTGTCTGATTGGTCCTAGAACAATAGGATCCAGAATGCAGCAGTCTGATTGGTCCGCAGGAGCCACCCAATCCAGCTCCAGGTGGAAGTGAATCCGCAACCTGGTTGGCCTACAGGAGAATCTCGGAATAAGCCAATCACGTGGGGCCCATTGTGTCAATAATGTATATAAAGCAGACATTCTGGGGGAACTTCCATTGCTCCTCACCACTATGAGCTGAATAAAGAGCATGAAATCCACTCTCGACTCTGAGTATATTTCACGGAGGTTCTTGATCAGCCCCCTAAATATGGAGAAGGAGGAAGCCAGTCAAGAGTCACTTGGCAAAGCCTTTCGCGTGCAGGTGGCACAGCCGAGGGCACCCTCTGAAGTCCCTGGGGAGGCAGGTGCCCATTTCAGGGGTGCCAAACCACTCTGGGCTTTAGGATCATAATGCTGCGAGCCCCTCCGTCTTATGCTCAGGCTGTATAGAAATAATAATAATAATAATAATAATAATAATAATAATAATAATAACAATTTTTCTTTATACCCCACCCTCCCCGGCCAAAACCGGGCTCAGAGTGGCTAACATCAAATATATAACATATTACGATAAAATCAAGTGGCCAATTAAAATACATCCTAAAATCCAATCAGAATCAAAGTGAAATCCAATCAGAAATTAGGGATGGAGACCTTAATAAAACCATATATCCGAAAGCACCACAGTCTCCGCCGAACTTCATTCCGAGGAAATCGAACCCTTTTTTATTATTAACATTTTATTTAAAGGATTTCAGTTACAGCAAAGAAAATGAAATAAAAAAGAAAGAGGAAGAAAGCACAAAAAGACAATAAGAAAGGATGATATAATATAAAACAATGAGTGCAATGAGTATAAACATACATATGTCCTAATACATATATGATTATTAGAAACCTACCGGTATATTCTGTAAAAACTCATTCCAAACGTCAATATGTTTACCCAAACCAAGTTTATGTCTTTAGGCAATCGGTTCGTATGCTGAGTGTGTTGTCAAGTTGTCAATCCATTGATTAAAGGGGATCTTATCTTAATTCTTCCAATTCATCAATACCTGTCTCTTGGCCACAGTTAGGGCTCGAGGAATCCATTTTCAGTGTCTTGAGTAGGCATATAATTCCAAGGAAACTAAACCTGGTTTAATACTGATACCCCCTGGAGTCTTTCAGTCCTGCTCAGAGATTGGGGTGGCAATCAACAATGACGGACAGCTTTCCTAGGGCAAGCATTCTCAACCTGGCGCCCTCCATATCTTTTAGTGAAATATACTCGGAGTCGAGAGTGGATTTCATGCTCTTTATTCAGCTCATAGTGGTGAGGAGGAATGGAAGTTCCCTCAGAATGTCTGCTTTATATACATTATTTACACAATGGGCCCCACGTGATTGGCTAATTCTGGGATTCTCCTGTAGGGCAATCAGGTTGCAGATTCACTTCCACCTGGAGATGGATTGGGTGGCTCTTGTGGACCAATCAGACTGCTGCATTCTGAATCCTATTGTTCTAGGACCAATCAGACTGCTGCATTCTGGATCCTATTCTAGGACCAATCAGACTGCTGCATTCTGAATCCTATTGTTCTAGGACCAATCAGACTGCTGCATTCTGGATCCTATTCTAGGACCAATCAGACTGCTGCATTCTGGATCCTATTGTTCTAGGACCAATCAGACTGCTGCATTCTGGATCCTATTGTTCTAGGACCAATCAGACTGCTGCGTTTTGGATCCTATTGTTCTAGGACCAATCAGACTGCTGCGTTTTGGATCCTATTGTTCTAGGACCAATCAGACTGCTGCATTCTGGATCCTATTGTTCTGGGACCAATCAGACTGCTGCGATTTGGATCCTATTCAACTCAGTACATAACACCACCGCAATCAGGCAGCATGGTGGACTTCCCATCAGCCTCAGCGCCATATGGCCATGCTGGCTGATGGGACTTGCTGCCCAAAAGCTTTGAGTGGCACCAGGATGGAGGAAGCTGGCAGAAGGTCTCTCTTTTGGGATACAGAAAAATGAGCCTGTCCCTCCTCACCTGGACCACCTTCAAACCCCCAAAGCCTGCATCCCATTCATCTTGTCAGCCCTGTGGTGATGCTGAATCTGCTGTGTGTCGGTTTCTTTTTTAAAAAAAATGCAGCCAAGAAATATTCATCTCTTGGTGCTATGTTTTCCGTGTCCATTTCCAATCTATGTTCTACAGCATCTTCTTGCTGGGGTTTGAGCAGAAACTGCTATATTGGACGGTGTTTGCCTGGTATAAATCAAATCCTTTTGTCCCCCACAGAGGAATGTGAGCTGTGCTTGAGAGATAATGTGTTGCATTTAAGGCTGGGGCGGGGGGAGTCTTTGTATTTCTCTGTGTGCTTTGGCGCGTTTTCTAAGATCCTTCTCCTACTTTCACCCCCCCACCAAAAGAAGAAAGGTTACTGCTCCCGATTTATTTCCCTGGTGATTAATTCTCCTCATTTAACACTGGTTTCCACATAATGCATTATGGGTTGTGCCTGTGCAATGTTTCAAGAAAAGCTCCTTGTGAAATAACTTCGCTTCCAGTCTGGATCCAAAAAGGTTTGCACAATTAGGGCAGAAAATATTTGCAGCCCCATAAATCTAAGAAATGAGAAGATTTACCCCCGTGATTCCAGAGGAGCTCCCACCAAGAGCTGCAGAAAGATTCCAGGAGAAGAATAAATCTTGTCTATTTAAAGGGGGGGGGGACCTATTTCTGGAATATAAAGAGTCCTTGCTCCAAAACAAAAAAGACAAGCTTAATTGCAAATAGTACATGTGTGTGTGTGTGGGGGGGAATCTTTGCATGAGGTAGAACATTTTAGGATTTTATGAAAGGTAATGCATTTGTTTCACTGCTTTGGATCTGTTTGTTGCACAGCCTGGGGACTGGGAATTCTGGTTTTGCTTCAGACATTTTCTGAGAAATCTGTTGGCGCCTTTACGGAGCGAAGTTCCTTCCCAGTTAGCAGTAGAGAGGCTGCACCTTTAGTAGTCCAGGTTCTTCTATCACTGTGCCATTGAGAGCGTGCTCACTTATGGCTTATGTGTGTGGTACGGAAGCTGTACTACCCAGGACAGGATGTGGTTGTGTAGGGTTTTTAAGGCAGCAGGGAGCATTGTTGGCTGCCCTCTCTCCACCTTAGAGCAGATTTATGCCACAAGGTGCCATAGGAAGGCACTGGACATAGTAAAAGATCCATCGCATCCTGGTCACTGTCTCTTCGAGCTCTTGCCGTCGGGACGGAGATACAGGACGATGAAGACAAGAACGAGCCGTCTTAAGAACAGCTTCTTCTCCAGAGCGATCTCGGCCCTGAATGGGAAGTCCGGACTTTGAAAGTCATCTAATCTCCCTTGCTGTATTATACTGTATTGTTTAATTAGTGTTTTTATGAAACAGTCGGGACGCGGGTGGCGCTGTGGGTTAAAGCCTCAGTGCCTAGGGCTTGCCGATCGAAAGGTCGGCGGTTCGAATCCCTGCGGCGGGGTGCGCTCCCGCTGTTCGGTCCCAGTGCCTGCCAACCTAGCAGTTCGAAAGCACCCCTAAGTGCAAGTAGATAAATAGGGACCGCTTACTAGCGGGAAGGTAAACGGTGTTTCCGTGTGCGGCTCTGGCTTGCCAGAGCAGCGATGTCACGCTGGCCACGTGACCCGGAAGTGTCTTCGGACAGCACTGGCCCTCGGCCTCTTTGAGTGAGATGGGCGCACAACCCTAGAGTCTGTCAAGACTGGCCCGTACGGGCAGGGGTACCTTTTAATGGAGCAGTCAAGTAATTTCATTGTCCCCGAAGGGGGCAATGACAATAAAGCTATTATTATTATTATTATTATTATTATTATTATTATTATTATTCAGTGTTGGCCATGGAGGTTTCTTTGGGTCCATGGCTCATAGAATCGTAGAATTGTAGAGTTGGGAGGGACCTCACAAGTCATCTAGTCCAGCCCGCTGCAATGCAGAAATCTCAGTTAGAGAATCCCTGACAGATGGCCATCCAACCTCCTCCGATGAAGGATATTCTACCGCCTCCTGAAGGAGTCTGTTCCACTGTTGCCTAATGACTCTTACTGCTAGAAAGTTATGCCTGATGTTTAGTCTCCTTTCTTGTAACTTGAAGCCATTGGCTTGGGTCCTACAGAAGCAGGAGAAAGCAAGCTTGCTCCGTCCTCCATGTGACGGCTCTTCCAATACTTGAAGATGGTTCTTATATCATCTCTCTGTCAGGAGTTCAGCCTACACTCGAGTAGGACCCTGGCAGAGACACATGCCCGACTGGCATGTTCTCTCCCTCCTGGTCGATCGTTTGGGAGCTTCAAAAGCTTTCTTCATCCCGGACATCACAGCGACCAATGCCAGCTGACACTGGCACACTCAGGGATCCGCAGAGTTTGCGCATCATGTTTCTAGCACCAAGGGCCTTCTGGCGGTTCCCTCATTGCGAGAAGCAAAGCTGCAGGGAACCAGGCAGAGGGCCTTCTCGGTAGTGGCACCCACCCTGTGGAACGCCCTTCCAGCAGATGTCAAAGAGAAGAACAACTACCTGACATTCAGAAGACATCTTAAGGCAGCCCTGTTCAGGGAAGTTTTAAATGTGTGACATTTTAGTGTATTTTTGTTATTTGTGGAAGCCACCCAGAGTGGCTGGGGAAACCCAGCCAGATGGGTGGGGTACAAATAAATAATAATAATAATAATAATAATAATAATAATAATAATTATAACAGACCTCAGCAACTCAGCATTTTGGCTAATCTACTTTATTTACATATCAACATACACAGAGCACTGCAACATGGCTCCCTCTCTCTCTAGCATCAGACAGCAAAGAGAAAAAGAACAAAGGACAATTGTCCCACTTCATGAAACACAGTAACAAACATCCCACTCTATGGAGTAAAAACATATACCGTCATGTGATAGACAACAATCCTATGACTGCAATAATAGACCAGGAGTTCTAACACTCTCGTCTTCATTTCTCCAGGTTAAACAATTCCCTCAGCTATTCCTCTTAAGGCTTGGCTTTCAGAGATTTGTCATCCTGGTCACCTTCCTCTGCACACATTACAGCTTGTCGCTATTAAATTGTGGTGTCCAGAACTGGACACAGTATTCCTGGTGTGGTCAGAACAGAGCGGGACTTTTGATCTGGACACTAGACTTCTGTTCATGCAGCTTAGAATAGCATTAGCCTTTTTTTGCTGCTGCATCACACCCATGGCTCTTCAGATGTAGTTGCAGAACACAACTGATGCTTCTGGGCTCCCTGGCAACCCTTTCCTGGTGTCGTACAGGTCCCAATTTCAGTGCCCACCTCACAGCCCGTTAAAGTACTTCACACTTCAAAGTGCAGTTGATATAGCAAGCAGCTGTTACCTTCAGCTGGACCTTTGGATCTGATAAGCATCGTAAAATTACTTCCTAGAAACAGGAGGTTTCTGTGTCTGCCAGAAATGCAAGGTAGCCCAGGTCCTGCTCTCAGGGTTTTATAGCTCAAACAGTTTAAAATGGGAATGTGATTTATTACACCCACAACTTGCATGAAAAATGACATTTGGAACAGCTTCCTTCAGTTCTGACAACTCCTCTTTCCTCGCACCACAAGGCAGATGTTCAGTGCGCAGAAAGCCCAGTATGTTTCTGAGATGACCTCCAGCAAAGTTTTGGCTCAGGCAGTGCAGAAGTTTGAAAAGGTCAAATTGGACACCGCCTCCAGGACAACAGATGGAAGCTTTGAAACAGCAGCAGGGCTTTTTTCTACCTCGCCTCTGATGGGGAAACAGATCTGCTGTTCCCGGCATCCACAACCGCAGTCCCAGCACACCGCCTGTTCCTCTCCGACAAGATGCTCTGAGGTTGTGGAAAGGCCGTGTCTCCCATCAGCAGCCAACGAAACCACTTGGTGATAATTCGTGGAATCCATCATCTTCTGAGCAAGAGCTGTCAGAAAAGACATCTTTCACAGGCGACTTGCTGATGGAGGTGTAAAAAACCCCCAAAAACCAAAACAGTGGGCCGGGAAATATTATAGATAGTCAATTCCTGACCATTTCCCCTTTGACTTCAAAGAGCTCGCATGTGGGGAGGAGTCATTTCACAGATGTTGGTGCAAGAAGACTTCTGTTCTGCATATCTCTCAGCTCTACATTTAAGACTGACCATTCTGCTAGAACAAAGAGGCTTGTGGCCACCAAGCACTTTATTAATAAATGTATTTAATTTATTAACCAACACATTTTGTTGCTCTTGCAGACTAACATGCCCCCAGCCGACCACTCTGCCTCTCCTTAAATATGTAAGGACCATTTGCAACTGTGGGCTTGGCAGGGCCAGATTTAGGTTTGATGAGGCCCTAAGCTACTGGAGGTGATGGGGCCCTTCATATGTCCAGCTGTCCTTTGTCAACAACAAATTGTCGCTGTTTTTGTGTGTCGAATATATGCTATATGGTCATTTATGGACCTAATAGGTATCTAAAGCCATTTGCACATAACAAAATATGCATTTTATCAAAGTAATTATTGAACTGAAATACAGTGGTACCTCGGGTTACAGGCGCTTCAGGTTACAGACTCCACCTCGGGTTAAGAACTTTGCTTCAGGATGAGAACAGAAATCGCGGCACAGCAGCTGTGGGAGGTCCCATTAGCTAAAGTGGTGCTTCAGGTTAAGAACAGTTTCAGGTTAAGAACAGACCTCCAGAATGAATTAAGTTCTTAACCCGAGGTACCACTGTACAATTAAGAAGAAGTGTATTAATAGAGAATTTTTTCTGCTGGCACTGGTGCTTGGCAAGAATGAAATAAATTTAGGTACAACCCTTCCTTTGATTAAAGAAATTCAGGAAGGAGAGGGCTGCCAATGGCTCCTAGCCATGATGGCTCTGCTCTGCTTCCACAATCGGAGGCAGCCATGCTTCTGAATGTCAGTTGCTGGAAACCACAGGAGGCGAAAGTTGTGCTCAGATCCCGCTTGTGGGTTCAGCCTGGCATCTGGGTGGCCACTCTGAGACGAGGATGCTGAACTAGATGGGCCATTGGCCTGATCCAGCGGGCTCTTCTTATGTTCCTCCAGCCTGGAGGTTCAGAAGATGTCTCCTGGGACCATCACCCCATCTCGTACTCACTTACTACTACTACTACTACTACTACTACTACTACTACTACTTTATTATTTATACCCCGCCCATCTTGCTGGGCTTCCCCAGCCACTCTGGGCAGCTTCCCCAAAAAATATAAAACACTGTAATACATCAAACATTCAAAGCTTCCCTAAACAGGGCTGCCTTCAGATGTCTTCTAAAAGTCTGGTAGTTGTTCTTCTCTTTGACATCTGGTGGGAGGGCGTTCCACAGGGAGGGCGCCACTACTGAGAAGGCCCTCTGCCTGGTTCCCTGGAACTTGGCTTCTCGCAGTGAGGGAACTGCCAGAAGGCCCTCGGCGCTGGACCTCAGTGTCTGGGTAGAACGATGGGGGTGGAGACGCTCCTTCAGGTATACTGGACCGAGGCCGTTTAGGGCTTTAAAGGTCAGCACCAGCACTTCACAGCTGAATATTAAGAAAGAATGTGGGAGAGGGGAGGGATGCTTTTGCCCATCTTGTTCCTGATCAGACTCTGAAGGTTTTCGTCCGGACAGCTGCTTAATGAAAGGGCAAGAGGGAAAAGGGTAATTTCAATTTGCTGCATTAATAATGTGCGATGTGCTCTGCTAAGCACCCAAAGTTCAAGATCTACCGGGAAGTTCTGCGAGAGAGTTGGAGGCACCGTTTAATTGGGAGCTGAGATGAAGCACCTGAGATTTACTGGTGGGGAGGGGGAGGAGGGAGGGAGACAAAGAAAGAAAGAAAGAAAGAAAGAAAGAGCACAAAACACCCACCTCTTTCTCATCCCCTCCCCTTTTATGAGAGATTTGTAATGAAGATTTAAGTCCAATTGGAATAATAATAATAATAATAATAATAATAATAATAATAATAATAATTTATTATTTGTACCCCACCCATCTGGCTGGGTTTCCCCAGCCACTCTGGGCGGCTTCCATAGAAACCAAAAATACACTAAAATATCACAGATTAAAAACTTCCCTGAACAGGGCTGCCTTAAGATGTCTTCTGAATGTCAGGTAGTTATTTATCGCTTTGACATCTGATGGGAGGGCGTTCCACAGGGCAGGCGCCACTACCGAGAAGGCCCTCTGCCTGGTTCCCTGTAGCTTTGCTTTGAATAACCCCATCACTCCTCAAAGCCCCGTCTCCCAATTTCCTTCCATCAAAGTGACTTGTGTTTTATGTGCTTCAGCTGCTGCTGTTTAATTTATGCGCACTTAGTTGCAGACGTTTACTCAGGCCAACTTCAGGAGCCAATCAGAGCTTCCTGATTAGGGATCCCGGAGAGATCCAATTCTGTGAATTCTGATACAAAGTTCTGCATCTCCCAAGCTGATGTATATATCGGAATGTCATTATCACTGTGATTTAATTGCATTCTTATCTATACCTTTGTCTGAATATTGTGATACCCCTTTTTTTTTTTTTTTGAGCCAATAATTGTATCAACATTTATTCTGGACAAAATGCACATTCAAATTCTCATTTTAATACAGTGGTACCTCCACATGTGAACGGGATCCGTTCCGGAGCGGCGTTCACATCCAGAAGCGAATGCAACCCACGTCTGCGCACGTGCGGGTTGTGATTCACCACTTCTGTGCATGTGATGTCATTTTGACCGCTGCGCATGAGCGAGCGGCAAAACCCAGAAATAACGGAGCGCATTACTTCTAGGTTGCTGCAGTGCGCAACCCAAAAATACTTATCCTGGGGGATGACTGTACAAATTTTCATAGTGTTTTTTTTAAAAAAATGCAGTTTAATATGGAAATGGGGTGGAATGGACTTATAAAAGGACATGTGACTCAGATGGTTTTTATTTATCTGTTTTACTCATAAAAATATTTATAGACTGCTATTTCATAAAAAATACCAAAGTGGTTTTCCTACAGTTATACAGTAAAACCATATAGGAAAGTTAAAAGCAGACATGAATTAAAAAGGTAAAAGACTCCTGGATGGTTAAGTCCAGTCAAAGGCGACTACAGGATTGCGGCGCTCATCTCGCTTTCAGGCCGAGGGAGCCGGCATTTGTCCACAGACAGCTTTCCAGGTCATGTGGCCAGCAGGACTATACGTGGTGGTGTGGTCTAAACCATTGAGCCTCTTGGGCTTGCTGATCAGAAGGTCGGCAGTTCAAATCCCTGCAACGTGGTGAGCTCCTGTTGCTCTGTCCCGGCTCCTGCAAACCAGACATAAATTAACCGTTGTGGGAATATGTATTCTTAATAGCCTGTATAGGCCGGGCAGAATAGAAAAGTTTTCATTTTAAAGTTTAAAGCAGAAGGTCTCTGCTGAATTTTTATTGGCTGGGGATTCACCGTAAGGCCCCAGAGCAGATTGAAAAAAATGTAAAAATGCAATATTAAAATCAATTTAAAATTAGAAGAACAGGGTGGGACTACACTCACTCACACACATATATTTGACATGGGTTAGAAGTCAGACTAACAAGGTAGGGATCAATGAAAATACGGATCCATTCATCCCTATCACTAATTAAGGTCTCTGCACCTCATGGTTTTGTGATTAACTATTAGTCACATTCACTCTCTCCATCTTCCTGGAGAGCACTTGAAAACCTTCGATAGCTGGCAGGGAAGACGCACCTTGATGATGTTAAGGCTTAATCCAAAAGACCCAGGCAGAGTCTGCCAGCGACAAGAGCCCTCGAGAGCTGTCATACCACCTTGCTTTCAGCTTGTTCGGGCGACTGCTTCAAAAGCCCCCCCTGCAGTTTACCTTTTGGGGTTGTCATTCTTGCCTAGGAAATTTCCTTTCCTGAAAGCGCTGCTCCACCTGTTGTGGCAAAGGGCTGTGAAAAGGCATCTGACCTACTTCGCTGGGATCTCCTTTCCATGAGGAACGAAGCCTCAGTGGTGCTGATAATGTCAGGGTTGCATGTTTGATCCCCATGTGGGACAGCTGCGTCTCCCTGCGCTGCAGGGGTTGGACTAGATGATCCTCAGGGTCCCTTCCACCTCTACAATGTTATTGTTGTTTAGTCGTTTAGTCGTTTAGTCGTGTCCGACTCTTCATGACCCCCTGGACCAGAGCACGCCAGGCACTCCTGCCTTCCACTGCCTCCTGCAGTTTGGTCAGGCTCATGCTGGTAGCTTCGAGAACACTGTCCAACCATCTCGTCCTCTGTCGTCCCCTTCTCCTTCTGCCCTCCATCTTTCCCAGCATCAGGGTCTTTTCCAGGGAGTCTTCTCTTCTCATGAGGTGGTCAAAGCACTGGAGCCTCAGCTTCAGGACCTGTCCTTCCAGTGAGCACTCAGGGCTGATTTCCTTTAGCATGGATAGGTTGGATCTTCTTGGAGTCCATGGGACTCTCAAAAGTCTCCTCCAGCACCAGATTTCAAAAGCATCCATTCTTCGGCGATCAGCCTTCTTTATGGTCCAGCTCTACAATACCATGATTTTAATTTGGATGGCGTTAAAAGAGGATGAAACCAATTCATCAATGGTTACTAAGCATGATGCTTACATAGGGCTAACACCCCAGAGGACAGGATCACACTTCAAAACGACCTTGACAGATTAGAGAACTGGGCCAAAACAAACAAGATGAATTTTAACAGGGAGAAATGTAAAGTATTGCACTTGGGCAAAAAAAATGAGAGGCACAAATACAAGATGGGTGACACCTGGCTTGAGAGCAGTACATGTGAAAAGGATCTAGGAGTCTTGGTTGACCACAAACTTGACATGAGCCAACAGTGTGACGCGGCAGCTAAAAAAGCCAATGCAATTCTGGGCTGCATCAATAGGAGTATAGCATCTAGATCAAGGGAAGTAATAGTGCCACTGTATTCTGCTCTGGTCAGACCTCACCTGGAGTACTGTGTCCAGTTCTGGGCACCACAGTTCAAGAAGGACACTTGTCCCATTTCCTGTGGAATTGGGAGGAGGGGTGAACCACACCTTTCTTTTGGGTTTACGGTGAATGGTGCAGTTTTAAGGAGCGATTCTGCTCCCCTCCTGCGTCTCTGTCTCCTCCTTTTTGTTTCTAAAATAGCCGACCTCCCATCGCCGCGTTGTTCTTTTGTCATTTGAAATCAGAGGGGAACTTTGCCCTTTAATTTTTCCTTCCTCTGTAATCACTTTTGGAGGAAAATAGCCCATGAAGCAGAAATTCAAATAGGCTGTTAAGAGATGGAAGTTCCTTGAAATGCCTGACTCTGTTCCCCAGAGTTTCATCTCCGCATCTTTACAAGGAGGGAACCCGAAGAAAACAGCACATTCAAGCACTTCCCTAATTGCTCCTTCTGTCTAATCAGGTGGAAAACATTCACATTCTCAAAGCTTCAATTAGCCTTCCATAACTCTGTTGAAGCTGGCAAGGATTTAGGTATATGAACGGCGAGCTAAATAAAGTTGGAGGAAACCAGGACATTTTCTTCGCTGCACAGTTCCTAAGTGATGAAGAGATTTGTCAAGAACGGCATTTTAAAAACTAGGGCAAGTGTAAAATGATGCAGTCAGTACATTTGTTCGCCCTCCAGCCTTTAGCCAGACAAGCCCCTTTCTGCTGGGCCCCCAAAGGCCTCTCAGCTCTCAGTGAACCCCCTTTCCTATCCGAGGTGGAAATTTTGTCAGGTCCGTTATCAATGAGGCCGGTGTCACGCATGCAAGAGTGAGACCTGACCACAAAACGGTCAAGAACCATTTAAAGGTGAAATTAATGGCTGACAAAGTGGAAAAGCAACCCCATAAAAAGCACAAGGTGGGGTTTGCATTACAATAACAAAAACAACAACAACAAAAAAAAGGATCTGTAGGACAGGAATTAGAATTAAAATTGCCAGCTTGATAAATTGCTTTATATAAATTTGGGGGCAAGCTAATATGGAATATTGTGTACAGTTCTGGTCACCCTTCACCTTAACAAAATGTAGAGCTTAAAAAATGGTGCAGGAAAGGGCATTCAATATTATCAATGGGCTGGAGCGACTCCTCTATGAGGAAGGGTTACAGCATTTGGGGACTTGTAGTTCAGTAAAAATAGTGAGATGGGCAGATAGTGATGCATAAAATTATGCATGGCATGAAGAAACTGGACAGGGAGACACACACACAAATACCTAGGTTAGAATAAATCACAGACACTTAGGTTTGCAAATAAGTAAAGCTTTTATTAAGTTTCCAGAAGTTACAGCAAATATGTTTCCATCTGTTGGCTGTAAAATGAGGAAGAAGAAAAAGGTTCCAAAAGACTTAAAAAGGAATAACTTGGTTTCCTTACAAAATAATCATGCAGTCTTTGGGTTAGCAAAGGTGAAGGCTGTGAAATCTCATTTTGCACAGATTCAGTTCAGTTGGTTTTTCTTGCAGCTGGGAGGCTTGTCCACATGCAGGAGGGAGGGAGAGAGAGAGAGAGAGAGAGAGAGGTGGGAAGCAAAGACTGCTGGGAGCCTGCTAAGCCACACCCACTGGCAACTTGAACTCAGGGCTTTGGTTAACCCTTTCATGCACTCAAATGTGAGTCAGTAACAGACCTGAGTGCAACAGCAGTGCTTTCCTCAGCTGCTACCACAGGTCGAGGAGGCTGTCGGTGGCCATTGTCCTCCTGGCCTGCTGAGGACATATTGAAACCACCAATGGGAATCAGGATGCTGGATGAGATTTTTGTTGTCTTGTATTACCACTTTGGTGTTTGCCATCCTGGGCTTCTTTTGGAGGAAGGGTGGGACAAAAATTTAATACAGAACAAAAGAATAACGAGCAATGGGTGGAATCTCCATCTGATTCAGGTGGCTTTTCCTATGCAAGGATACACCTTCTTAATCTGTCCTTGCTGAACCGTGGAGCTGGGCCCTTCTTCCTTCCTAAGAAACCCACAGCTGATGAATTTTTGCAACTGAGAAATTTAGTTCTGTTAAGTAGTTTGGTGCTTCTGAATGGGTAAAACTCAACATTTAATCCCTCACCTCAAAATCTGACACGGAAGACAGGAAGCTCTCATATACTGAGCTGGATCGATGGTCCATATAGCTCAGTGTTGTCTACACTGACTGGTAGCAGCTGTCCAGGATTTCAGACAAGCATCTCTCCCAGCTCTGCCTAAAGATGTCCAGAAAGGAACTGGGCCCTTTTGCATGCAAACCAGGTACTCTGCCACAGAGCAACAGGCTTGGTTTTGAATCTGGAGTTCCATCCATCCTTAATTTGAATTTTTGCTTGCTTCAGCTGTAATCTGAAGTTTGTCTGTGAATATTTTAAACTGAACTTCTGCATGCAGCTGCAGTGCTGTACTGGGAAGGCGTTTTACTGCCTTCATGAAAGAGAGGGCTTATCCCTCACCCAGGTCAATAAGCATGAACATTTATTTTAAAAATCCAAAGGAAAAGGTCTTTGTGTCCAGTGTGCTGTCATTTTGCATCCTTGGGTATATTTGTTGTGGTTTAGTGTACCTGGACCATCAAGAAGGCTGGTGGCTGAAGAATGGATGCGTTTGAATTCTGGTGCTGGAGGAGACTCTTGAGAGTCTCATGGACTGCAAGAAGATCAAACCTCTCCATTCTGAAGGAAATCAGCCCTGAGTGCTCACCGGAAGGACAGATCCTGAAGCTGAGGCTCCAAGACTTTGGCCACCTCATGAGAAGAGAAGACTCCCTGGAAAAGACCCTGATGTTGGGAAAGGAGAAGCGGACGATGGAGGACGAGATGGTGGGACAGTGTTCTCGAAGCTACCAGCATGAGTTTGACCAAACTGCGGGAGGCAGTGGAAGACAGGAGTGCCTGGCGTGCTCTGGTCCAGGGGGTCAGGAAGAGGCGGACACGACTAAATGACTAAACAACAACAACAACAACAAGAAGAAGTACATTTGTTGTTGTTTAGATGAGTTCTTTATGCATTCCATTTACCAAACATAATTATTTCAAGAGCTGATAGCGAGGTTATCCATCAAGCCATTAATGCTGCACTGTTCCCTAATGAATACTCAGAACTGGCAAGCTTCACTCCTGACGTGGCACCGAGTAACAATTTCCCGCATTCCAAGTGCTGATTCCCACTTCCGAAAGGCCTAATGGTGGCAATGGCAAGTAGGTAGGTTTCCCTGAGAGTTTTGGCCCCTTGTGCCTTGGCACGCTCTTTCCAGAGTGGGGGCCCCAGGCAGGCTTATTGCACTGCGTTTTAAGGGGGGCAGAAACGCTGAACTTTCAGAACTTCAGTTGGAACATGAAGCACAATCTATCAGCTTCCAAACCTTTCCAGAAGCATTATATATGTTGTTGTTTAGTCGTGTCCAACTCTTCGTGACCCCCTGGACCAGAGCACGTCAGGCCCTCCTGTCTTCCACTGCCTCCCTCAGTTTGGTCAAACTCATGCTGGTAGCTTCGAGAACACTGTCCAACCACCTTGTCCTCTGTCTCCCCTTCTCCTTGCGCCCTCCATCTTTCCCAACATCAGGGTCTTTTCCAGGGAGACTTCTCTTCTCATGAGGTGGCCAAAGTCTTGGAGCCTCAGCTTCAGGATCTGTCCTTCCAGTGAGCACTCAGGGCTGATTTCCTTCAGAATGGAGAGGTTTGATCTTCTTGCAGTCCATGGGACTCTCAAAAGTCTCCTTGTGTATATAGTGTATACACTCCTTGTGTACATAGTGAATGGTTTAAATAAAGCCCATGCCTTCTTATTTGGACAGTTTTCTCTTGCAGTGATAAATATAGAATCATAGGGGTGTGTGTGTGTGTGTGTGTGTGTGTGTGTGTGTGTGTGTGTAAATGTATATATATGGTACTGAAAGGGCCTTTATTCCTGCTTCCAGTAGAAGAAATCCACTGGAAGTAAACAAGTTCTTTGCTCTTATCAGGGTATTTGTGTCGGCTGCATTTTGAGATAAAGCTCTACTATTTTACCACTGTGTAACACAACGCCGGCTTCTGTTTCAAGCGAGGGATGATTTAAGGTGAGATCATTCCGTATAAATAAGCAACGTTTGCTAGTAAGGAGCGGGGGGGGGGGCAAGGGCAAGTTAAGCCCCTGGTCCTTTGCATGCTACTTGCCCTGCCAGGCGTGAGAGATTAGGCAGCCTTGAAGCAGTTCTGCTGTAGCCTCAGTTCCGGCAGGAAGGGTGCAATCCTAAATCCACTTCCCTGGGAATAAGCCCCACTTAGGGATGGGGTAGAAATTCAATGCAAGTGAACCTGAATGACTCACACCTTCCTAAGCAGCGCACGGACCAAAGCACAGCCATCCTGCAAAATCAATGGTTCTCTGAATTTTGCAATGCAGAGTTATCTCACAGAATCATGGTTGTCCAGCCCTTGCAACACAGATTTCCAGTTATTGCATGTTTATCATCATAGGCTGGACATGGTGTGCTTCGTCCTGGGCTTTGATCTGGTTCTTCTGGAGTGCTCTTCATGTTCTCGGGGCCCAATCCACTCCTTGGGCTCTGCGTGCAGCAAAGTGGGTGTCCGGGTCTACCTGCATGTAGGTACATCTTGGTGAGAAAAATAATGGATGCAGAGGGGGACAGGAGTCTCCCCTTCAGCTTGGAATTGCCCAAAAGACAGTAATGTTTGGTTTTGATGACGTATTCTAGATAGGAATAACAATAGTAGTATAGTAATCATAATCATAATAATAATGTTGTAGGTTAGGGGGTTTCAGTCTGGATGCTGTCCTCAATCTCCCCCAATTTTTGGGGTCCTGTACCCAGAGAGCATTAGAATCTAATAGAATATGCTATTGCTGAGCTGGTCAGACAAGACAGTGACCTTAAGGTAAAGGTAAAGGGACCCCTGACAATTAGGTCCAGTCGTGGCCGACTCTGGGGTTGCAGCGCTCATCTCGCTTTACTGGCCAAGGGAGCCGGCATACAGCTTCCGGGTCATGTGGCCAGCATGACTAAGCCGCTTCTGGAGAACCAGAGCAGCGCCCAGAAACGCCGTTTACCTTCCCGCCAGAGCGGTACCTATTTATTTACTTGCACTTTGACGTGCTTTCAAACTGCTAGGTTGGCAGGAGCAGTGACTGAGCAATGGGAGCTCACCCCGTCATGGGGATTCGAACTGCCGACCTTCTAATCAGCAAGTCCTAGGCTCTGTGGTTTAGACCAAAGCACCACCCACATCCCAACAGTGACCTTAGCTATCTACTTAAGTGTCCTCATCAGCACCCTCAAAGAATTAGCCAGTTTGGGTAGGCAAACTAAGGCCCGGGGGCTGGATCCGGTCCAATCACCTTCCAAGTCTGGCCCACAGACGGTCCGGGAATCAGCATGCTTTTACATGAGTAGAATGTGTGCTATTATTTAAAATGCATCTCTGGGTTATTTGTGGGGTGTAGGAATTTGTTCAATTCCTTCCCCCCCCCCCAATATAGCCTGGCCCCCCACAAGGTCTGAGGGACAGTGGACCGGCCCCTGCTGAAAATGTTTGCTGACCCCCAAAATTGGATGGGTCCCTCCAGGTCTTTCCTCCACCTGTCATCTAGTCACACCCCGCCCCCCGCAGCACAGCCGCCCTGCGGATAAGGTTGTTACCGCCATTCCTATTGCACAATTGGCGGAACTGAGGCTGAGAGAGAAAGCCACCGTTCCTCTTCCCTGCACCACCTTGAGCATTTTGTAACAGGAGTCACCCCTTGGGTCAGCGAGATAAACATGGATGAACACGGGTTTAAATTAATTTGCTTTCTGATATATATATATATAACCCAAACCCTGGAGTTGCTGTTTATGCTTTGGCTTAGTGAAGCATAGCTACTTGTAGGTGTAATTAAAAAGGTGGGGGGGGGGGGAGGAAGAGAGGGGAACACCATGAAGTGATTTGCATCGGGATATCAAACTGCATTTACAAAAGTTTCTTTTTTTTATTGTTCAAGGCTGCTCTTTCTCCAACGCATTTATAATCAGTTTTTTTAACATTATTTTCAACAATTATTAAACATACTTCTATATCTTATACAATTTTTTTGACTTCCATCAATCACATCTGAAAGTTTTCCAATCTTTTCACTTAATTTACATTTCTTACTTTCACTATTACATTTAAATATCATAACTAATGTCTCTCTTCTTTGCAATCTTTCTTCTATTTCTCCTTACAAAACTTCTTGCAGACCTACTAGCGTAATTTGTTGATTACAGTTGCACTTCAAATAGTTCGTATATTTCTTCCAATCTTCTGCAAATCTCTGGTCCTGCAGGTTTCGAATCCTTCCTGTCATTTCAGCATTTACAAAAGCTTCTAAGTGTCATTTGTGACAAGTGAGAACAAACCTATGGAGCCTGGCTCTCCCTCTCCCACCTCCTGCCGCCAGATGTGGGGTGTAAATTGTCAGGTGTTCAGGAAACACTTGTGAGCCAAAGTGTGAACATAATTCTCCCTCGAAGAGAGAAGGGTGTCGTGACAATTCAGCGGAGACCTCCCTTCTCACCCGGAGGCTCCCATGAATGGCGTTTCTATTTTGCCAGCCCAGTGCCTTGATTGCCTGGAAAAACAACTTTTTGAAATGTGCCGTTTAATTGAGGGAGAAAACGGTTGAAAATGTGTTGCAATTAGTAACACATTCCAGGAGGTGAACACCCAGAGCCGCCATCTTTAGCACACATTATCCTGGGCAAAATGTGCTGTCACGAGCGAGACTAGGAATATTCATTGGCCTCATGTTTCTGTGTACAGTGGTACCTCGGGTTACAGACACTTCAGGTTACAGACTCTGCTAACCCAAAAATAGTGCTTCAGGTTAAGAACTTTGCTTCAGGATGAGAACAGAAATCGTGCTCCGGCAGCGCAGTGGCAGCAGGAGGCCCCATTAGCTAAAGTGGTGCTTCAGGTTAAGAAGAGTTTCAGGTTAAGAACGGACCTAACCCTAACCCTAACCCTACCAACGCTGGAAGAATGGCAGATGAAGGTTATTGACTATATGGAACTAGCAGAAATGACTGGCAGAATCAGAGACCAGGGAGAAGAGACGGTGAAGGAAGATTGGAGGAAGTTTAAAGACTATCTACAGAAACACTATAAGATAAAGAATGTTTGATGACATCAGATTGAATTT
Source organism: Podarcis tiliguerta (assembly GCF_965153285.1). Classification (NCBI taxonomy): domain Eukaryota; kingdom Metazoa; phylum Chordata; class Lepidosauria; order Squamata; family Lacertidae; genus Podarcis; species Podarcis tiliguerta. Next base: position 133,364,408 of record NC_139534.1, on the reverse strand, counting down.
AAAAGAATATTAGCATAAAAATTTAATGATTAAGAAAGATTAATGTTTTAAGACACATGGAAATGTAATTAGGTTAAGATATTAAGATTAAGTTGAACTAAAGATAAGTCAGAGGGAAAGAATTTACTGTCAGATTATAAGATCAAGAATACAGAGTGGGAAGGTCTGGGGAAGTCGCAGGCTCAGGTAAATGTTAAATAATATAAAGACACAATGATTGTTTTTTAACTTTTTATTTTTATTTTGCTTTTCTACATTGTATTTTATATTGTCTGTATGCGTTGTTTCTGTTTTTTCTTTTTTTTCTCTTTCTGTTTGTATTTGTTTGTTTGTATTATTTGTTTATTGATTGTAAAAACAATAAAATATCATTAAAAAAAGAAAAGAAGAAGAACGGACCTCCAGAATGAATTAAGTTCTTAATCCGAAGTACCACTGCATTTGAAGACAGCTGTCCCATCTCCTCTCATAAGGCTTAGCTTCCAGAGCCTTGATCATCTTGGTCACCCTTCTCTGCTTACCTTCCAGCTTGTCAACCTCCTTCTTAAATTGCGGTGTCAGGATTGGACACAGTAATCCAGGTGTGGTCTGACCAAGGCAGAAGAGAGTGGAACTATTCCTTCTCTTGGTCTGGACACTAGACTTCTGACTCATGTCACTAGACTTCTGACTCAACTAAATGGTTTCAAGTTCCAATAAAGGAGATTCCAACTAAACATACGAAAAAAACTTTCTGACTGGAAGAGCTGTTCAGCAGAGGGATGGACTCTCACGGAAGGTGGTGGACTCGCCTTCCTTGGAGATTTTAAAGCAGAAATTGGATAGACATCTATTTGGAATCCTTTAACTGAGATCCCTGCATTGCATTGAGTTGGGCTAAATGACCGTTGGTCTCCCTCCCAGCTCTATGATTTTTGTGGCACACAAAGACTCCTTGATGCTGGATGGATCTGTGGCGTGGGGATGAGGCCCAGGGTCCTCCCTCATTTCTCTGGGGCTGACTGAACAGTCTGGATTCTCACCTGTCACAAAGGAGGGAGCAATTTGTGGCAGTGATCCCCTTCTGGAATCAGCCAGGTGAGCGGATTCTGGGCTGCCTGGCTCAGAAATGTTTAATTCACAAAACGCCTCTTGGCAAGAGTGCACTAAGCCCTGGAGTAAGTGATTTAAGAGTGGAACGGATCTCTTTGTTTGCCCGAGTCCCTCTTGGCTGCACATTCACCTCAGCCTGATCTGAATTTAATGTGTGCCACATAATAAACCAGACTTCCAATTCTAAGCATGTAGAATATTGGAATATAAGCAGCCTCAGGGACAGGCCATGCCTGGATGTGCAGGATTTGTGTGAGGAAAGGATCTGTTATTAAGGAGCGGAATATGGCCCGGATCAGGCATTGAGCCTCTGATCGCAGAGAACCAGATAGAATCAGGACCAGGGACAGCTCCTGGGAAATCTTAGACTTCTAGAATTGTAGGGCAGAAACATTTGAGGCTGTGTGTGGTCTGGCTAAGGGCTGGATCCTGAGGGAAGTCCTAAGGGCCAGATGAAGGGGTCCCTCTTTAAATATATATATATATATATATATATATATATTTGCTTTCGTAGATTTTCACGGGTACAGGAATGCAGGTTTTGGTGTCCTCGGGTGTCTTCCCGTGTAAAAGTTGGGGTGTCTAGGCGACGTTTCGACGAGGTCTCACTCGTCATCTTCAGGCTGGTGCTTTCGGCTTCTTGTTACTGGAACAGAGCAGGATCTCAGTGTTTGAGTTCCTATAAATACTGTTGAGGAGGTGTGGTGTATAGCCTCCAAAGTTCTGGGCAGAGAGGAGGTTCCCAGGCTAGTGTGCCTTTTCTTCTTTTGTTCCTTAATTACTTGAGGGATATCTTGAGTGATTTCTTGAGTGATTTCCTGAATCCCACTTAGGTGGGTCATTAGGTGTGGATTAGTTGCTAAAGCCTTCGTGTCTTGAACTCTTGAACTTTGTGAAGAGTTTTTCTGAGAAGATGGCTGTACTGCACTTGGTTGTGCTCTGGCTTGGCTTCGAGTATAGGGGCGAGCTGTGGTTTTGTGGCCTGTGCCAGCCAGATCTGTGTAGGGATTGCAGGGGGGTGCAGCATCCGGAGGTGCCACCCTGGTTTGGCTACTGGATGGTGTCTGTAATTTATCTGTGGAGAGGGTCTGGGTTTGGGTCTGGTGTGGTTGATTGGTGATGGCGTTCTGTGTGCCTCTGGATCTGGTGTCGGATTTTGTGGGGAGGGCTAATTTCCAGATGTCTGGCAAGCGGGATGTGTCGTCACGCTTGTTCATGTTGTGAGGGTGTTTCTCTATCTCGATGGCTTCCATGATTATTCTCTTGTGGTGATGTTCCATGTTAAAGAGCAATTTGGAATCTGCAAAATTAATTTCGTGTCCTGTTTCTTTCATGTGTTGGAAAAGAGAGGAAGTTTTTTCTTCTTTTTTGACGGCATTCTTGTGTTCTGCGATCCGTGCATTTATTCGTCTGTTTGTTTGTCCAATGTACGTGGCTGGGCAGACTTTGCAGGGTATTTCATAGACCCCTTGGTTTTCCAACTGAATTTTATCCTTGGGGTTTCTGAGGATATTGGCTATTTTTTGGTTGGTGCAAAAGGCTGTTTTGATATTGTGTTTATGGAGGATTTTGCTAATTTTATCTGTAGTGCCCTTGATATAAGGAAGGAGGGCTATGCCATTGTTTTCTTCTGTGTCTTGGTTTTTGGGGGGTGTTTCTTTTTGGATTAGCTTCGTAACCCTGTTTTGCTGGTATCCATTGGCAATTAACACATTTGAGAGATTCTGTAACTCAGTTGTCAAGTGGTCTTCGTCAGCCAGGCGTTTGGTTCTGGAGATGAGAGTCTTGGCTACGGAGTTTATTTGTGCAGGGTGGTGGTGTGATTGTGCATGTAAGTAGCGGTTGGTGTGTGTTTTTTCCGGTAGATAGTGTGTCCTAGGGAGCCATCAGGTTTTTTGTAGATTAGGACGTCAAGGAAGGGAAGTTGGTTGTTGGCTTCTATTTCCATAGTGAATTGTATTTTGGGGTGTAGGCTGTTGAGATGTGTGAGGAAGCTATCCAGTTTTTCCTTCCCGTGTGGCCAAATTACAAAGGTGTCGTCAACATATCTGAGCCAAAGTTTGGGTTTGTGTTCTGACTTGTCTAAAGCATTGGTTTCAAAGTGTTCCATGTACAGGTTAGCGATGACCGGTGAGAGGGGTGATCCCATAGGTGCTCCTTCTATCTGTTTGTATCTTTGTCCATTGTGGATGAAGTACGTGTTGGTTAGGCAGTGGTTGGTCAGGTCCAAGATGTATTCGGGGGGATTGTATTTGTTTTGAATGGCTGTCAAGGCTTCATTAATGGGCACTTGTGTGAAGAGAGATACAACATCGAAGCTCACAAGTAGGTCATTGGGTTGTAGGTTTTGCTTCTTTATTGTTTCTATGAACTGGAAGGAGTTTGGAACGTGTGAAGAGATGGATTCTGCATAGGGCTGAAGTTGCTTGGCGAGAAATTTAGCGAGATTTTGTAGAGGTGAGCCTATGGAGCTGACTATTGGTCTGAGTGGTGTTCCTTCTTTGTGTATCTTGGGGAGGCCGTAGAGTTTGGGGCATCTGGATGATTTTTCTCTGGGGATGATTCTTAGCTGGATTTCTTCACTGATAGGAGAGGCTTTTATTTTGGATTTGGTGGTTTTTTCTAGATAGGTGGTGGGATCTGTTTTTATAGGTTGGTAGGTAGGGTCTTGGAGTAGATTTGATAGTTTTGCTTGGTAGTCCGATGTGTTCATCACAACAGTGGCATTACCTTTGTCTGCTGGGAGAATGATTATGTTGTTGTCTTTCCTCAGGTTGGTGAGTGCTTTCTGTTCTTCTTTGTGTAAATTGCTTCTGGGTGGTTTGCTGGAGCAGAGGATGTTGGTGACTTCAAGTCTGATTTTATTGGCTTCATCTGGATTGATTTTGGTTAGGCTAGCTTCGACTCCACATATGATGTTTTCCGTGGGGATGCGTCTCGGGGCGACTGCAAAGTTGAAACCTTTGGAGAGTACTTTGGTTTCAGTTGAGGTGAGGATCCTGTCTGATATGTTATGTACTGTTTGTTTCATGGGTTGTTGTGGAGGGTGGCTGGGCTTCTGGCGTTTCTCTAGTTTGTGGAGTTTGTTGGTGTGTGTGTCTGTCTTGTGTGAGGTCTCCGTTTCAGCTCTCCAGACGGCTAGTTGTTTGCATTTGTCCCAGAGTGCAGGGTGGATTTTGTTACAGAGTTTGAGGTGAAGAGTGAGTAGATCTTTGTTGGTTTGGTTTAGTAGGTATCTTTTCTTGTGTAGTTCGTTTCTGATTAGAGATAGTTCAGTTCGTTTCAGGATCCTTTCGGTAGCTGGGGTTTTAGAGTGGAATTTAAGTTGGAAGCATGTGGGAATTAAGTTGTTGTCTCGGCAGTTGCGTAGGAACAAGAGATCACATAAGATGGTGGCTCTTCGGATTTCTAGTTTGGCTCAGATATGTTGACGACACCTTTGTAATTTGGCCACACGGGAAGGAAAAACTGGATAGCTTCCTCACACATCTCAACAGCCTACACCCCAAAATACAATTCACTATGGAAATAGAAGCCAACAACCAACTTCCCTTCCTTGACGTCCTAATCTACAAAAAACCTGATGGCTCCCTAGGACACACTATCTACCGGAAAAAAACACACACCAACCGCTACTTACATGCACAATCACACCACCACCCTGCACAAATAAACTCCGTAGCCAAGACTCTCATCTCCAGAACCAAACGCCTGGCTGACGAAGACCACTTGACAACTGAGTTACAGAATCTCTCAAATGTGTTAATTGCCAATGGATACCAGCATAACAGGGTTACGAAGCTAATCCAAAAAGAAACACCCCCCAAAAACCAAGACACAGAAGAAAACAATGGCATAGCCCTCCTTCCTTATATCAAGGGCACTACAGATAAAATTAGCAAAATCCTCCATAAACACAATATCAAAACAGCCTTTTGCACCAACCAAAAAATAGCCAATATCCTCAGAAACCCCAAGGATAAAATTCAGTTGGAAAACCAAGGGGTCTATGAAATACCCTGCAAAGTCTGCCCAGCCACGTACATTGGACAAACAAACAGACGAATAAATGCACGGATCGCAGAACACAAGAATGCCGTCAAAAAAGAAGAAAAAACTTCCTCTCTTTTCCAACACATGAAAGAAACAGGACACGAAATTAATTTTGCAGATTCCAAATTGCTCTTTAACATGGAACATCACCACAAGAGAATAATCATGGAAGCCATCGAGATAGAGAAACACCCTCACAACATGAACAAGCGTGACGACACATCCCGCTTGCCAGACATCTGGAAATTAGCCCTCCCCACAAAATCTGACACCAGATCCAGAGGCACACAGAACGCCATCACCAATCAACCACACCAGACCCAAACCCAGACCCTCTCCACAGATAAATTACAGACACCATCCAGTAGCCAAACCAGGGTGGCACCTCCGGATGCTGCACCCCCCTGCAATCCCTACACAGATCTGGCTGGCACAGGCCACAAAACCACAGCTCGCCCCTATACACGAAGCCAAGCCAGAGCACAACCAAGTGCAGTACAGCCATCTTCTCAGAAAAACTCTTCACAAAGTTCAAGAGTTCAAGACACGAAGGCTTTAGCAACTAATCCACACCTAATGACCCACCTAAGTGGGATTCAGGAAATCACTCAAGAAATCACTCAAGATATCCCTCAAGTAATTAAGGAACAAAAGAAGAAAAGGCACACTAGCCTGGGAACCTCCTCTCTGCCCAGAACATTGGAGGCTATACACCACACCTCCTCAACAGTATTTATAGGAACTCAAACACTGAGATCCTGCTCTGTTCCAGTAACAAGAAGCCGAAAGCACCAGCCTGAAGATGACGAGTGAGACCTCGTCGAAACGTCGCCTAGACACCCCAACTTTTACACGGGAAGACACCCGAGGACACCAAAACCTGCATATATATATATATATATATAATTTATACCCCACCCTTCCTGGTTCAAAAACCGGGCTCAGGGCGGCTAACAACAAATTTAAAACACTTAATTGTAAAAGCAGAATAAAATACAGTATAAAAACATGAATAACAATAAAATTCAAAAATTCAGAAATCAATTTAGGGGAAATCAGCAATAGATAATCCCCAGGGCTAGCTGGCTGAATTGGTCCTACTTGGGCCAGTGAGGAGACCAGGGGAGAATTAGCTGTGGGGTCTCAGAGCGGGTGATCTTCATAAAAGGGGAGGGGGAGGGAAGAGGAGGGAGATAAAAGATCAGGCTAAATTCAAATTAAAGGACAGGCGGAATAGCTCTGTCTTACAGGCACGGCGGAAGGAAGTTAAATCCTGCAGGGCCCTGGTCTCATGGGACAGAGCATTCCACCAGGTCGGAGCCATCACTGAGAAGGCCTTGGCCCTGGTGGAGGATAGTCTGACTTCCTTAGGGCCCGGGACCTCTAAACTATGATTATTCATGGACCTTAAGGTCCTCTGCGGGGCAGACCGGGAGAGGCGGTCCTGTAAATACGAGGGCCCTAAGCCACAAAGGGCTTTAAAGGTCAAGACCAGCACCTTGAACCTGACCCGATACTCCACTGGGAGCCAGTGCAACTACCTAATGAGAAGATCCATAAAAAGCAACTGTACCAAAATGAATTATTTTGAAAATAATGGTGGTTTTGCTGTTGTTGTTTTTAACAAAATGTTGTCCTTGCTCAGGGCACTACATTGCCCAAGTCTGCCCCTGCTAAGAGCCTGAGGTATGGATCAGGAAGATATAATCTGAGGTTTTTAAACAGAGGTCAGATGGACCACCTGCTAGGGATTTCTGAGCTGCATTTCCTGCATTGCTGGGGGGTTGGACTAGATGACCCTCAGGTCCCCCTCCAACCGTACATTTCTGTGATTTTATGATTCCTGCCATCAACTCACTCAGAAGCCGTACAACAAGCCATGCTTGGCTCAGCCTCAGTCCCCACCTGCCATATGGCGATAATCATAGTGATCTACCTTACAGGGTTTTGTAACAATTCCTACACACTCTGCGCGCGAAGCATTTTGTACACTTGAAAACAATATGCAAAAGTGCTGCTTCTGACCCTTAAGCTTTTTTAAAAAATATTTCTCTTAGTTTTGAAAAGAAAAAAATTATATCGAAAAGGAGACTGTAATTTTAAAATGAAGATTTGAATCCTTAATTGGTGCCCCCTATGCTTAAAGGTAAAGGGACCCCTGACCATTAGGTCCAGTCGTGACCGACTCTGGGGTTGCGGCGCTCATCTCGCTTTATTGGCTGAAGGAGCCGGCATACAGCTTCCGGGTCATGTGGCCAGCATGACTAAGCAGCTTCTGGCGAACCAGAGCAGCGCACGAAAACGCCGTTTACCTTCCCGCCAGAGCGGTACCTATTTATCTACTTGCACTTTGACGTGCTTTCGAACTGCTAGGTTGGCAGGAGCAGGGACCGAGCAATGGGAGCTCACCCCGTTGCAGGGAATCGAACCACCGACCTTCTGATCGGCAAGTCCTAGGCTCTGTGGTTTAACCCACAGCGCCACCCACGCCCCACGCCTCCTACACTTATGTTCTGTTAATTCATAGCTCGGCTGAAGGAGCAGAGGAGATGACAAGGTTGGTGAGTTCGGTAGTATTAAAAATACATAAAAATGAACAAAATGGCAAGAGAGAGAATGTGTGTGTCTGTGTGTGTGTGTGTGTGTGTGTGAGAGAGAGAGAGAGAGAGAACAACCAGTAAGCCAACACTACATCTCCCTGCTAACTACCCAGCGTTGGCAACGATGTAAGAATTCCCATTTTGTCCCAGTTAAGCAACCTCCTCTGTGTGCGCTGAGCCAATATTGCAGAGTTACAGAGAGCGGTAATGGTTTAATGGGGCTGCTGGAGACCCGCTAGGCCCACATCAGTCTTCCTTAATGCAGCTAAAGGGAAAGCAGAGAGAATTGCGTTCTCCAGACGTGCCCAGTTTGATTTTCCAAAAAGGCTCTTTGGTGGGCAATTAGTGGGAGGCTGTAGATGGCAATGAGCAGAGGAGATTTCCCCCAAGCCCACAGAGGGAGCAGCAAACGGCCTAACAAACGGTTATTGTGCATCGAGAGCCCTTCCCTCCGCAGATGCCGGCTTAAAATAGGTCTTGGAGTGATGCTTTCTTCTGCTGCTGAGGGACAAGATGAGACAGGGTGGCAAATCCGCCCCCTGCCTTTATGGACTGGGTCAGCCCCTTTTCATTGCTCATTGGCTGGCCGCAGAGTAAGGGGCCTTCCTTGCATGCCAAAGGTCCCTGGTTCAGTACTGATCTAGATGGAGCAACGGTCTGACTCTGTATAAGGCATCTTTCAAGGTTCTAACCTTGACGCATTTATGGCTCGTGAAGCATAAATGGTTCCTAAATGGACACACAAATGAACAAGTAAGACTTTTCAATTCTTTGGGGATTTGGCTTTCTGAGCACAATTCAAAGCGTTGGTGCTGACCTTGAAAGCCCTAAACAGCCTCGGCCCAGTAGACCCGAAGGAGCATCTCCACCCCCATCATTCAGCCCAGACAATGAGGTCCAGCTCCGAGGGCCTTCTGGCGGTTCCCTCCCTGCAAGGTTACAGGGAACCAGGCAGAAGGCCTTCTCGGTGGTGGCGCCTGCCCTGTGGAATGCCCTCCCACCAGATGTCAAGGAAATAAGCAACTATCTGAATTTTAGCAGACATCTGAAGGCGGCCCTGTTTAGGGAAATTTTTAATGTTTGATGCTTTATTGTGTTTTTAATGTTCTGTTGGGAAATGCCCAGAGTGGCTGGGGAAACCCAGCCAGATGGGCGGGATCTAAATAATAGATTATTATTATTATTATTATTATTATTATTATTATTATTATTATACTTAGTCACATCACATGGCAGCCTTGGCGCTGAAGCAGCAAGATCTGCACAATTCTTACCTTGACCATGAATGAATGAATGGAATTTTATTTGCATCAGCCATCGGCCATAGCAACAAAAGAACAATGCAATATACAAAGAAAAAGAAATAAAAAGTTGATTATATAAAACACACTTTAGGGTCCTGAATCAGCAGTCAAATATTGGACCTTATTCTGATTGCCCCAGCCTCGCAGCCTTTGCTGTCCCCTGCTCATCTTGATCTGCCAAGAGAAAGGACACTGGGGCAGTGGCTGGGTGACCCGGGATGGACAATAAAAGAGGAGTGATAATCTCTTTCCTCAAGTCTTTATAAAGAGGGCAAGCCAGAAGGGCATGTGCCACTGATTCGGTACTTCCATCTCCACAGGGACATAGACGTTTTTCTTGTGGAATCTGTTGGAATTATTATTATACTTGGTCACATCACATGGCAGCCTTGGCCTTGAAAGCATCAAGAGCTGTGCAATTCTTGTTGTTGTGGTTGTTTAGTCATCTTAGTCGTGTTCGACTCTCCGTGACCCCATGAACCAGAGCATGCCTTGGAGAAGCTCACTTTCTTCTCAAAGCTTCTCCTTTTTTATGTCCATGGAGTTTTCTTGGCAGAATACTGGAGTGGTTTGCCGGTTCCTCCTCCAGGTGGATCACATTTAGTCTAAACTCTCAGCTATGACCTGTCCGCCTTGGGTGCCCCTGCACGGCATAGCTCATAGCTTCTCTGAGTTATTCAAGCCCCTTCGCCACGACCAGGCAGTAATCCATGAAGGGTGCAGTTCTTACCTTGGCCCATTTTTCCCTCTTGAGGTTGAGTGTCATGGAGGCAAGTTGCTAAACCTTGCCGGTCTTCAGGGGTCCCCTTCCCCCCACAGCCTCCAGAAATTACTTGGGTCCCTGAGTGGATGCATCTCACCACTCACACATGTGTGAACGGGGGTACATGAATGCCCAGGCCCCACGCTCTGCGCACACAGCCTGCCTTTTTGTATACTCTGCCTCTGCAAAGGTCGTGGTGGTGATTGATTGGGTTTATTAGACGCTTGCTGCACAAAGTGTCTCTAGGAGACTAGCAACGTTTTGGAAACCTAAAGGATAAAACCGGGAGAGACAGAATGAAGAACGGAGCATGGCAATGAAAAGAAAAGCGCGAACTCAGAGAGCTGGCCCAGTAAAACAGCAGGGGAAAAGGAAGCTTTGGCAGCAAAACATGCCAGAAAGCTAGCTATGGAAGATTCTTTTGGGAGATTCGGAACAGGAAAAAGAAAGTCCTTCTTCACACAGTGCACAGTTAAGTTGCGTGGCGAGTTCCCGCCCCCCCCCCCCCCCGTGGAAATAATGACACTTGACACAGTTATTAAGGTTAATGGGCTAAATAAGGCCACAACTTTATTGGTTACAGGTATGAGCGGTATTGGCTTAGGCATTGGTCCTAACTGACTATATCCAGCTTCAGCCCCTCCACATGAAGTCTGGGAAGGGTTAACCACCAGTAGGGGGAGTCCTGCTGATGCACATCAACTAGGAACTCCCCCAGGGTAAGCGATCGGGGGCGTGCCTTAGGCCCTCACCTCCCCAGGCTTCGGACAGGGCCACGCTCTGCAGAATCCTTTATCGGACTACCCTTCAATATGTGGGGCAGGTGATGGCACTACCTCCCCTCTTCCATCTACAGAACAATACCAATGCCCAACCGCCAATACCCAGAAAGTTGTGACGATTTGCTACGAGGTAGGCGGAAACCAAGTGGCTGGTGCCAATTTGCCAAGTGGAACAATTCCTACCTGGCTCCTCAACGGCGACCACCTAAGGTCCATAGCAGGGTCAAAGAATGGAAACCTTATAGGGTGGGAGGCTGGGAAAAACAGGAACAGCTGGTAGGCGGGAAAAGACGGAGATCCCCAGCTACGTCCTGGTTTAAATAGGGTAGGCCAGGCCCCCATAGCCAGCCGATTGGCTGGCCAGGGGGTGACATGAAGCCCGCAACTCCACCTCCTCCAAAGGGTGGAAGTGGCTCTAAGGAACTCCCTCCTATAGAAGGCAGTGATGGCCACAAACCCAGATGGCTTTAAAAGAGAACTGAGCGAATTTATGTAGGAGAGGGCTATCAATGGCTTCTAGATACGATGGCTCTGCTCTGCTTCCACAATTGGCGGCAGCCATGCTTCTGAATACCAGTTTCTGGAAACCACAGGAGGAGAGAGTTGCTCTTGGGTTCAGATCCTCCTCTTTGGCTTCCCCAAAGATGCATTGGGTTGGCCACTTTGGGAAGAAGATGCTGGACTAGATGGGCCATTGGTCCGACTCAGAAGGTTCTTCTTTATGTCCAGTGGGTTCACATGACAAGAAAGAAGATTCCGACTAAAGGTTAGGAAGAACTTTCTGAGAGTAACTGCTGGACGGATGACCTGGGAAGGTGGTAGACTTTTCTTCTCTGGAGGTTTTTAAATTGGCCGCTGTCAGAACAGGATGGTGGACCAAATGGGCCATGGCCAGCATCTCGCTTGGGCCTCTTCTATTATTATGGGCTAATGAAAACTAAGGCACCTTCTGTTGAAACCCTTTTGTTTTGTTGTTGTTGTTGTTTAGTCGTTAGTCGTGTCCGACTCTTCGTGACCCCCTGGACCAGAGCACGCCAGGCACTCCTGTCTTCCACTGCCTCCCGCAGTTTGGTCAGACTCATGCTGGTAGCTTCGAGAACACTGTCCCACCATCTGGTCCTCTATCGTCCCCTTCTCCTTGCACCCTCCGTCTTTCCCAACATCAGGGTCTTTTCCAGGGAGTCTTCTCTTCTCATGAGGTGGCCAAAGTCTTGGAGCCTCAGCTTCAGGATCTGTCCTTCCAGTGAGCACTCAGGGCTGATTTCCTTAAGAATGGTGAGGTTGGATCTTCTTGCAGTCCATGGGACTCTCAAGAGTCTCCTCAGCACCAGAATTCAAAAGCATCCATTCTTTGGCGATCAGCCTTCTTTATGGTCCAGCTCTCACTTCCATACATCACTACTGGGAAAACCAGAGCTTTTACTATACGGACCTTTGTTGGAAAGGTGATGTCTCTACTTTCTTTTGTTTTAGGAGACTGGAAATAAAGCCCACAAGCAGGATTCAAGCACAATAGCCCTTTATCTTCCTGTAGTTTCCCACAACCGTTGTTCAGAAGGATCGCTAACCTATAACTGCGAAGGCAGAACAGAGAAATCCTGGCTAGGAGCCATTGCCCTTTCCTCCTCCACGAATTTGTCCAATCCTCTTTTAACGAAGGACATGAAGCAGGACATCCATTTATCCATCCTGAATCTTCCACATACAATTTATGATAGCTACACCTACACACACAGGCACACACACACTTTCGGGTTTGCTCCAAAGAAGCAAGGAAACGGCAAAATCCCTAATGTGTGCATTTATGCCAGATTTCCATTTTGAATCAGGGCCAAACGACAGATCATCGTCAGTCCTCATGCCTCATAAGCATCAGTGCTTGTTTGCAGAAAGAATGGTGTTCATACGACTTAATTGAAGGAGTTAAAAATAAATTGAATTACCTTGGATTTCATCTGAAGTTAATAATGCAAATACGCTGCCCTCCTTGATTGAATTTTGTACTACAATGCCATAATTATTTCTCTGCCAGCCCAGTGAAACTTCCACACATCTCCCCTTCCCATTCCTATTTGTTTTTATTGAAAGGTATGTTCTTGTTTTTTAAAAACACACACCCTGTGTTACTTGAAACGTATATTTTATATTGCAGCGGCACCTGGAGAATTGTAGATGCTCATTTTCTCAAGTTGTTTCCTCCCCTTAATCTTAATTTCCTTGCTACCATCTGCTTGCAAGTGCCGGAAAATTAATATTATTCATAAAAGTAGCACAGATAGGAATAAGACCAATTATGGCAAAAATATCTATCAACCTTTTAATGTCTTAAGGTAGGGGAGGACTGCTGCCCCCTTGCAAACCCCACAGCTTAACAAAAAGCAGGAGGCAGGTGGCGCTTGACTTCTGCCCTGTAGCAAATTTGGAAAATTTGCAACATTCCCCCATTAAGTTACAAAGAGAGGGAGCAAGGCAGCGAGACTGGGACAGATAAGGAGACCTCTCTGAAATGCATCTGAGTTCCAATTTGTTTTTCAAATATTTGCAAGTCTTCAGCTGAAGACGGTTCTAATTTGGGGATGCTATTTTCACCCACATCCCCATGGATGTGAAGGGGCCAGAGCTTAGGAGATGAGCACATGACTCAGAACATCAGCTGGCCCAAAATGCAGCAGCTGGATTCCTGGCCAGGGGTCCCATTATATCTCACATAACAGATAACTCCCTGGATTCCCTGGTCCTGAATGGGGTAACCGTGTCCTTGAAGGACCAGGTGCGCAGCCTGGGAGTTATTCTGGACTCGCAGCTGTCCATGGAGGCGCAGGTTAATTCTGTGTCCAGGGCAGCTGTTTATCAGCTCCATCTGGTACGCAGACTGACACTGTCCCTGCCTGCGGACTGTCTCGCCAGAGTGGTGCATGCTCTGGTTATCTCCTACTTGAACTACTGCAATGCAATCTATGTGGGGCTACCTTTGAAGGTGACCTGGAAACTGCAACTATTCCAGAATGCGGCAGCTAGACTGGTGACTGGGAGCGGCTGTCGAGACCATATAACACCGGTCTTGAAACACCTACACTGGCTCCCAGTATTTTTCCGAGCACAATTCAAAGGGTTGGTGCTGACCTTGAAAGCCCTAAACGGCCTCGGTCCAGTATACCTGAAGGAGTGTCTCCATCCCCATCATTCTGTCCAGACACTGTTGTCCATCTGAGAGTCTTCTGGTGGTTCCCTCATTGCAAGAAGTTAGGCTACAGGGAACCAGGAAGAGGGCCTTTTCGGTAGTAGCACCCGCCTTGTGGAAAGCCCTCCCACCAGATGTCAAAGAGAACAACAACTACCAGACTTTAAGAAGACATCTGAAGGCAGCCCTGTTTAGGGAAGTTTTTAATGTTTATTAGGTTATTGTATTTTAATATTCTGTTGGAAGCCGCCCAGCGTGTCTGGGGAAACCCAGCCAGATGGGTGGTGAAATATACTCAGAGTCGCAAAGTGATTTCATGCTCTTTATTCAGCTCAGAGTGGTGAGGAGGAATGAATGAAAGTCCCCTCACAGTATCTGCTTTATATACATTATTTACACAATGGGCTGCACATGATTGGCTAATTCTGGAATTCTACTGTAAGCCAATCAGGTTGTGGATTCACTTCTATCTGGAGCATGATTGGGTGGTTCCTGACAACCAATCATACTGCTGCATTGTTCTAGGACCAATCAGACTGCTGCAATTTGGATCCTATTGTTCTAGGACCAATCAGACTGCTGCAGTTTGGATCCTATTCAACTCAGTACATAACAGGTGGGGTATAAATAATAAATTGTTATTGTTATATAATTATTATAACCCCATTTTAAAACAGCTGCACAGTTTGCCAGTTCATTTCTGGGCCAAGTAGTGGACTCTCTTTCTAAACAGAGATCTGGTGGTCATCCCTCGGCGATTTTTCAGCTGTGATTCCTGCATCTCAGGGGGTTGGACTAGATGACCCTGGGGTTCCCTTCCAGTTCTACCATTCTGTGATGAGTCTGTGGTTTTTTAGCTGTGGTTCCCAAACTACAAGGGGTAGATGAACTTTAGGGCACACCTTCAAGCTCTACAATTCTACGATTCTACAAATTTCCCCAAACTGGTAAAACGGTTTGCCAAACAATGGGCATTGCCTTCCAAGGTCGGTCTTTCAGCTGGTGCTCTATAGCGACAGCTCTTGCCTCGTACGAGAGCTTCTCCCAGTAGCCCATTTGGTGTGTGTGAAAAAACACAAAAAGCAACTTGGCTGCCGTCAATGGATTCAACGCAGCGCTCCTGACCATTGACTCGCAGGAGACTCCAGCAATGCTTTCGTGCAAACAAAACACTTAAGTGATCAAATTGATGCCATCTGGTGTTTTCAGGCAATGGCAGATGAACCCCTGCCGCCTGCCTCAGCCAGGGGAGAGTGGGAGCTTGCAAAGGGGAGGGCACCATCACAGCGCAGCCCCTCTTTGTCGCTCTGATGATGGCTGGCTCTCCAATCAGTCCCCCGCCTGCGCCGGTGTGGAAACAGACTGTGTGTCACAATCATGGGTTTGTGTGTGTGCAAGGTCTGCGGGGGCCTTTCAGAAGGAAGCTGCTAGACTGCAGTAACATCTCTCCATGCTTTTGGCAAACCCAGCCATTTTCTCCTTACTGAAAATAATGACACAACACAAGCCTTTCCTTGCATTTGTACCTGGGCAGCATTTTTCTTCAGAGTTGATGCACTGTGCCACATATTGATACATATTTTTTCAAAGAAGATGTATTTTTATTGATAGTTACACCATGCCTGTGCACGTCATATATAATGCTTCTGGAAAGGTTTGGAAGCTGCACATTCCGAATGGTCTGCACATTCCGAATGTGCTGCACGTTCCGAATGAAGTTCTGAAAGTTCAGCGTTCCCCCCCCCCCTCAAAATGCAATAGAATAAGCCTGCCTGGGGCTACCACTCTGGAAACAGCGTGCCAAAACTCAGGGAAACCTATGTGCTTGCCATTGTCACCATTAATGAGGGTGAAAGAGGAGAGCGCAAAATATGGTCTGAAGCTCAACATCAAAAAAACGAAGATCATGGCCACTGATCCCATCACCTCCAGGCAAATAGAAGGGGAAGAAATGGAGGCAGTGAGAGATTTTACTTTCTTGGGCCCCATGATCACTGCAGATGGTGACAGCAGTCACGAAATTAAGAGACGCCTGCTTCTTGGGAGAAAGGCGATGGCAAACCTAGACAGCATCTTAAAAAGCAGAGACATCACCTTGCCAACAAAAGTCCGTATAGCTAAAGCTATGGTTTTCCCAGTAGTGATGTATGGAAGTAAGAGCTGGACCATAAAGAAGGCTGATTGCTGAAGAATGGATGTTTTTGAATTATGGTGCTGGAGGAGACTCTTGAGAGTCCCATGGACTGAAGGAAGATCAAACCTCTCCATTCTGAAGGAAATCAGCCCTGAGTGCTCACTGGAAGGACAGATCCTGAAGCTGAGGCTCCAAGACTTTGGCCACCTCATGAGAAGAGAAGACTCCCTGGAAAAGACCCCGATGTTGGGAAAGATGGAGGGCACAAGGAGAAGGGGACAACAGAGGACGAGGTGGTGGGACAGTGTTCTCGAAGCTACCGGCATGAGTTTGACCAAACTGCGGGAGGCAGTGGAAGACAGGAGTGCCTGGCGTGCTCTGGTCCAGGGGGTTACGAAGAGTCAGACATGACTAAACGACTAAACAACATATATAATATTTCTGGAATTGTTTGGAAGCTGATAGATTGTGCTGCACGTTCCAACTGAAGTTCTGAAAGTTCAGCGTTTCTGCCCCCCTTAAAGCGCAGTGCAATAAGCCTGCCTGGGGCCACCACTGTGGAAAGAGCGTGCCAAGGCACAAGGGGCCAAAACTCTCAGGGAAACCTACCTACTTGCCATTGCCACCATTAGGCCTTTCAGAAGTGGGAATCAGCATTTGGAATGCGGGAAATTGTTACTTGGTGCCACGTCAGGAGTGAAGCTTGCCAGTTCTGTGTATTCATTAGGGAACAGTGCAGCATTAATGGCTTGATGGATAACCTCGCTATCAGCTCTTGAAATAATTATGTTTGGTAAATGGAATGCATAAAGAACTCATCAGCAGTGCTGCGATGGAGGCAGGAAACAGAAATGCTCTTACAGTACAGCCTTAAATAGCATCATATTATTATTGTTATTTTCTGTGTGCGCATTCCAAAACCTAGCAGAGCTCCCTGGTTCTCCTTATAGCTAAAAAATATATACAGTTGTACCTCAGGTTGCGAACGGGATCCGTTCTGGAGGCCTGTTCGCAAGATGAAAAACCCAGAACCTGAAGCGCCACATCTGCTCAGGTGCGCAGTGCGATTTGGTGCTTGTGTGCATGCGTGAAGCGCGATTTAGCACTTGTGCACATGCGCAAGCGGCGAAACCCGGAAGTAACCCTTTCTGGTACTTCTGGGTTGCTGCGGGATACAACCTGAAAAAATGTAACATGAAGCAAACTTAACATGAGGTATGACTGTATAGGGATGCGGGTGGCACTGTGATCTAAACCACTGAGCCTCTTGAGCTTGCCAATCGGAAGATCGGCAGTTCGAATCCCCACGATGATGGGGTGAGCTCCCATTGCTCTGTCCCAGCTTCTGCCAACCTAGCAGTTTGAAAGCATGACAGTGCGAGTAGATAACTAGGTACCACTGTGGCGGGAAGGTAAATGGCGTTTTCGTGTGCTCTGGCACTCATCACGGTTTTCTCTTCCACCAGAAGCGGTTTAGTCTTGCTGGCCACATGACCCGGAAAGCTGTCTGTGGACAAATGCCAGATCCCTCGGCCTGAAAGTGAATTGAACGCTACAACCCCGCAGTAGCCTTTGACTGGACTTCACTGTCCAGGGGTCCTTTTTTACCTTTTACAGTCATACCTTGGGTTACAAACGCTTTGGGTTGCTTGATTTTGGGTTCTGCACCGAGCCGAACCTGGAAGTACTTCCGGGTTACTTCCGGGTTTCGGTGCTTGTGCATGTGCAGAAGTGCTAAATCTCACTTTGTACATGCACGGAAGTGCTGAATTGTGACCCACACGTGTGCACACATGCAGCGCTGTGGGTTGCGAACGTGTTTCCCGAATGGATCACGTCTGCAACCTGAGCGTCCACCTTTTACCTTATAGCTTGGATTTTGCAGCCACTACCTTGTAGGAGATGACCTATCAGAAGGAAGTCCTGGGGCCCAGCTGGAAAGTGTCATGGTTCAGTGATGTATTAGGAGCATAGAATCGTAGAATTGTGGAGTTGGAAGGAACCCCAGGGGTCATTTAGCCCAGCCTTCTGCATTGCAGGAATCACACCACAAGAATCCCTGACAGGTGGCCATCGGCTCCATGGTCAGAAAGTTCTTCCAAACATTTAGTTGCAACCTCCTTTCTTCTTGTTTAAATCCATTGGTTTGGGTCCTCCCCTCTGGAGCATCAGGGAACAAGCTTGCTCCGTCTTCCGCGCGATATCTGAAGGTGGTCATCACATGCCTTTTCAGTCTCCTCTTTTCCAGGCTGAACATCCTCAGCTCTCCCAACCATTCCTCAGAAGGCTTGATTAATTGCATTTATATTCCACCTCTCCCCTCCAAGGTGCTCATAGTTCTCCCCACCCCCATTTGACCCTCCCAACAACCCTGAGGGTAGGCAGTGACAGTCATGTTTTATTTTAAAACATTTAAAGTAATGTTTTTGCTAACTTTGATGTTTTAAATGCATATTCTACACTTAACCTCCTTTGCTATGTCTTATTTTGAAATCAGTAAGGCAAACCTTTTGTTTCTTGTTAATTATGCCGCTTTGAATGTATACTTTATAATATATATATATATATGGAAATGTTTTATTTTGGATTGTTTCATTTGATGTTTTAATGTGGGTTGAGATTTTGTTCATAAAAAAATTAAAGCGTTATAGAACTGAAATGGGAAAAAATATTAATAATAATTTGTATTTGCAAAATACCAATAGAAATGACTTATAAACAGAATATATATATATATATATATGTTTTCGTAGATTTTCACGGGTACAGGAATGCAGGTTTTGGTGTCCTCGGGTGTCTTCCCGTGTAAAAGTTGGGGTGTCTAGGCGACGTTTCGACGAGGTCTCACTCGTCATCTTCAGGCTGGTGCTTTCGGCTTCTTGTTACTGGAACAGAGCAGGATCTCAGTGTTTGAGTTCCTATAAATACTGTTGAGGAGGTGTGGTGTATAGCCTCCAATGTTCTGGGCAGAGAGGAGGTTCCCAGGCTAGTGTGCCTTTTCTTCTTTTGTTCCTTAATTACTTGAGGGATATCTTGAGTGATTTCTTGAGTGATTTCCTGAATCCCACTTAGGTGGGTCATTAGGTGTGGATTAGTTGCTAAAGCCTTCGTGTCTTGAACTCTTGAACTTTGTGAAGAGTTTTTCTGAGAAGATGGCTGTACTGCACTTGGTTGTGCTCTGGCTTGGCTTCGTGTATAGGGGCGAGCTGTGGTTTTGTGGCCTGTGCCAGCCAGATCTGTGTAGGGATTGCAGGGGGGTGCAGCATCCGGAGGTGCCACCCTGGTTTGGCTACTGGATGGTGTCTGTAATTTATCTGTGGAGAGGGTCTGGGTTTGGGTCTGGTGTGGTTGATTGGTGATGGCGTTCTGTGTGCCTCTGGATCTGGTGTCAGATTTTGTGGGGAGGGCTAATTTCCAGATGTCTGGCAAGCGGGATGTGTCGTCACGCTTGTTCATGTTGTGAGGGTGTTTCTCTATCTCGATGGCTTCCATGATTATTCTCTTGTGGTGATGTTCCATGTTAAAGAGCAATTTGGAATCTGCAAAATTAATTTCGTGTCCTGTTTCTTTCATGTGTTGGAAAAGAGAGGAAGTTTTTTCTTCTTTTTTGACGGCATTCTTGTGTTCTGCGATCCGTGCATTTATTCGTCTGTTTGTTTGTCCAATGTACGTGGCTGGGCAGACTTTGCAGGGTATTTCATAGACCCCTTGGTTTTCCAACTGAATTTTATCCTTGGGGTTTCTGAGGATATTGGCTATTTTTTGGTTGGTGCAAAAGGCTGTTTTGATATTGTGTTTATGGAGGATTTTGCTAATTTTATCTGTAGTGCCCTTGATATAAGGAAGGAGGGCTATGCCATTGTTTTCTTCTGTGTCTTGGTTTTTGGGGGGTGTTTCTTTTTGGATTAGCTTCGTAACCCTGTTTTGCTGGTATCCATTGGCAATTAACACATTTGAGAGATTCTGTAACTCAGTTGTCAAGTGGTCTTCGTCAGCCAGGCGTTTGGTTCTGGAGATGAGAGTCTTGGCTACGGAGTTTATTTGTGCAGGGTGGTGGTGTGATTGTGCATGTAAGTAGCGGTTGGTGTGTGTTTTTTTTCCGGTAGATAGTGTGTCCTAGGGAGCCATCAGGTTTTTTGTAGATTAGGACGTCAAGGAAGGGAAGTTGGTTGTTGGCTTCTATTTCCATAGTGAATTGTATTTTGGGGTGTAGGCTGTTGAGATGTGTGAGGAAGCTATCCACACGGATAATTTGGCCACACGGGAAGGAAAAACTGGATAGCTTCCTCACACATCTCAACAGCCTACACCCCAAAATACAATTCACTATGGAAATAGAAGCCAACAACCAACTTCCCTTCCTTGACGTCCTAATCTACAAAAAACCTGATGGCTCCCTAGGACACACTATCTACCGGAAAAAAACACACACCAACCGCTACTTACATGCACAATCACACCACCACCCTGCACAAATAAACTCCGTAGCCAAGACTCTCATCTCCAGAACCAAACGCCTGGCTGACGAAGACCACTTGACAACTGAGTTACAGAATCTCTCAAATGTGTTAATTGCCAATGGATACCAGCAAAACAGGGTTACGAAGCTAATCCAAAAAGAAACACCCCCCAAAAACCAAGACACAGAAGAAAACAATGGCATAGCCCTCCTTCCTTATATCAAGGGCACTACAGATAAAATTAGCAAAATCCTCCATAAACACAATATCAAAACAGCCTTTTGCACCAACCAAAAAATAGCCAATATCCTCAGAAACCCCAAGGATAAAATTCAGTTGGAAAACCAAGGGGTCTATGAAATACCCTGCAAAGTCTGCCCAGCCACGTACATTGGACAAACAAACAGACGAATAAATGCACGGATCGCAGAACACAAGAATGCCGTCAAAAAAGAAGAAAAAACTTCCTCTCTTTTCCAACACATGAAAGAAACAGGACACGAAATTAATTTTGCAGATTCCAAATTGCTCTTTAACATGGAACATCACCACAAGAGAATAATCATGGAAGCCATCGAGATAGAGAAACACCCTCACAACATGAACAAGCGTGACGACACATCCCGCTTGCCAGACATCTGGAAATTAGCCCTCCCCACAAAATCTGACACCAGATCCAGAGGCACACAGAACGCCATCACCAATCAACCACACCAGACCCAAACCCAGACCCTCTCCACAGATAAATTACAGACACCATCCAGTAGCCAAACCAGGGTGGCACCTCCGGATGCTGCACCCCCCTGCAATCCCTACACAGATCTGGCTGGCACAGGCCACAAAACCACAGCTCGCCCCTATACACGAAGCCAAGCCAGAGCACAACCAAGTGCAGTACAGCCATCTTCTCAGAAAAACTCTTCACAAAGTTCAAGAGTTCAAGACACGAAGGCTTTAGCAACTAATCCACACCTAATGACCCACCTAAGTGGGATTCAGGAAATCACTCAAGAAATCACTCAAGATATCCCTCAAGTAATTAAGGAACAAAAGAAGAAAAGGCACACTAGCCTGGGAACCTCCTCTCTGCCCAGAACATTGGAGGCTATACACCACACCTCCTCAACAGTATTTATAGGAACTCAAACACTGAGATCCTGCTCTGTTCCAGTAACAAGAAGCCGAAAGCACCAGCCTGAAGATGACGAGTGAGACCTCGTCGAAACGTCGCCTAGACACCCCAACTTTTACACGGGAAGACACCCGAGGACACCAAAACCTGCATATATATATATATATATATATATATATATATATATATATATATAATACTCAGTGGCAGCCCTGAGTTTTGTAGCTGGATTAGATTGGAGAGTTCATAGTCTATGCCCGCCTAGAACAAGGCTGGAGAATATTTGGCCTCCAGGTATTGCTGGACTCCAGCTCCCATCATTCCTTGACTGGTGATCATGCTGGCTGGGGTTGATGGGAGTTGGAGTCCAAAGACAGGGGACAGGAACTAGGGTGAGAGAAGGGTCTCCTGGGTCTGAGATGGGATGCCAGTCCTGATGAAACACGTCATGTCTTGATGTCCAGGGGCATAAAACCCATCTCTTGGCCACTCTATGGGGCGGCTCCCGAGATCTCCATCTCTAGAACACGACACTGGAGATGGAAAGGAATTGGAAACAAGTGTGGCTATTAAAGCAGAACCCCAGCCCACCCCACTGATGTGCTGTTAAATGAAGGAGAAAGCAATTATCATTTCGCCAGACAAACTTGCTGCTGTTCCTTCTTTCCTCCCCGTCCCCCCCCCCAGCCTCTGACTCTATCCGCAGCTGATGAAAAAGCAACGCATGTCAAAATCGTCAGCCGCAAATTTGTTTTTGAATCGCGCATTGTACTGAGTGTCATTTTAATAGCATCCTCCTGCAAAATGACAGGCAGGAATAAGCGTCCTTCAAAATGATTTATACCCTGGATTAGGCGCCGGTTGTAAAAAAAACACCACCGAGTCGAAATCATTGTCAACCTTGAAACAACAGCAAAGGAGGTGGCAACCCCCTCTTTTGGAAACAAACAAACAAACAAACAAAACTGTGATGATTTTCCATAAATAGAAAGGGAGGAGCCACCATTTTAATTTGTATTTGCATTTCACTACAATCTGAAGGAGGAGGCAGATTTTTTTCTCTTTTTTGTTTTTCTGGAGTGGGGAGGAGATAGCAAAGAATTAGAGTTGGTGATGTTTCCTTATTGCCAATGGCTAGTTTAGTCCTGAAGACAGGAGTGCATGGCATGCTCTGGTCCATGGGGTCACGAAGAGTCGGACACGACTAAACGACAACAACAAGAATCACAGAATAGAATCATAGAATCATAGAGTTGGAAGAGACCACAAGGGCCATCGAGTCCAACCCCCTGCAGGAAACACCATCAGAGCACTCCTGACATATGGTTGCCAAGCCTCTGCTTAAAGACCTCCAAAGAAGGAGACTCCACCACACTCCTTGGCAGCAAATTCCACTGTCGAACAGCTCTTACTGTCAGGAAGTTCTTCCTAATGTTTAGGTGGAATCTTCTTTCTTGTAGTTTGGATCCATTGCTCCGTGTCCGCTTCTCTGGAGCAGCAGAAAACAACCTTTCTCCCTCCTCTATGTGACATCCTTTTCTATATTTGAACATGGCTATCATATCACCCCTTAGCCTCCTCTTCTCCAGGCTAAACATGCCCAGCTCCCTTAGCCGTTCCTCATAAGACATCGTTTCCAGGCCTTTGACCATTTTGGTTGCCCTCCTCTGGACACGTTCCAGTTTGTCAGTGTCCGTCTTGAACTGCGGTGCCCAGAAGTGGACACAGTACTCCAGGTGAGGTCTCACCAGAGCAGAATACAGTGGCACTATTACTTCCCTTGATCTAGATGCTATACTCCTATTGATGCAGCCCAGAATTGCATTGGCTTTTTTAGCTGCCGCGTCACACTGTTGGCTCATGTCAAGTTTGTGGTCAACCAAGACTCCTAGATCCTTTTCACATGTACTGCTCTCAAGCCAGGTGTCACCCATCTTGTATTTGTGCCTCTCATTTTTTTTGCCCAAGTGCAATACTTTACATTTCTCCCTCTTAAAATTCATCTTGTTTGTTTTGGCCCAGTTCTCTAATCTGTCAAGGTCATTTTGAAGTGTGATCCTGTCCTCTGGGGTGTTAACCACCCCTCCCAGTTTGGTGTCATCTGCAAATTTGATCAGGATGCCCTTGAGTCCATCATCCAAGTTGTTGATAAAGATGTTGAATAAGACCGGGCCCAAGACAGAACCCTGTGGCACCCCACTAGTCACTCTTCTCCAGGATGAAGAGGAACCATTGATGAGCACCCTTTGGGTCCGGTCAGTCAGCCAGTTACAAATCCACTGAGTGGTAGCATAGTCAAGACCGCATTTTACCAGCTTCTTTACAAGAATATCATGGGGCACCTTGTCAAATGCCTTGCTGAAATCAAGGTAGGCTACATCCACTGCGTTCCCTTCATCTACCAGGCTTGTAATTCTGTCAAAAAACGAGATCAGATTAGTCTGACATGACTTATTTTTCAGAAATCCATGCTGACTATTGGTGATCACAGCATTCCTTTCTAGGTGCTCACAGACTGTTCACTTAATGATCTGCTCCAGAAGCTTCCCTGGTATTGATGTCAGACTGACTGGGCGGTAATTATTTGGGTCCTCTCTTTTCCCCCTCATCATCATCATCATCATCATCATTGCATTTATAGAATCACAGAATCGTAGGATTGTCAAGATGAAAGCAACCTCAAGGTTCATCTAGTCCACCCTCCTGCAAAGCTGGAATCTCAAGTCAAGCATCCATGATAGATAGCATTCCAACCTCTGCTAAAAACCTCCAACAAAGGAGAGTCTGCCACCTTTTGAGGGAGTCCATTCCACTGTCCTGATGTTGAGTTGGAATCTCATTTTTTGTAAATTGAATCCATTGATTTGGGTCCTCCTTGTGCTGGGCCCGGGGGTAACCCGTGAAACACGGTCCAGGACTAGTCCAGAATCCGAAGGTTCTGCTGGGAGTCAGTCCGACAGGGCCAAGGCCGGACACGAGGCAGGAAACCAGGCAAGGACAGGTACAGGATCTCACGCAGGATCTGGCATACAGAAATGATGCTCCCGCAACCTGGGGCGGGGTCCGACAGCCTTTTATCTGTGTCAGGGTAACGGCCGGTCCTGACCCCCAGTGACTCACCTCCCTGTCTCACCCGAAGGCTAGCACTCCTCCTGCGAGTACTCAGGTCTCTCCTTCTCTCAGACCTGAGTCTCTGCAGCTTGGGAGACATCAGTGGGTTACTAGACCCAGGGGCCACCTCAGTCTCCCCTGACCCAACCGGTAGTGGAGCAGCTGTAAGTGATGGCCCAGCTAGAGGCAACGAGGTCATCCGCACATCTGGAGCCAGGGCAGGCTCAGGCCCCTGAATCGGCCCAGCTGGTGTTTGTTGCAGGGGAACCTGTGCAGACTGGGGCTCTTCAGGATCAGGCCCCAGACTTGGTTCGGATGATGCCTGAGGCAAAGGATCCGGTGCAGACTGAGTCTCCTCTGGTTCTGAGTCCAAGCCTGAGTCCCAGGCCATCACACCCCTCACTGGAGCAGCAGAAAACAAGCTTGCTCCATCTTCCATGGGACAACCGCTCAGACATTTGAAGATGGCTCTCGTGTGGCTTCCAGACCCTTGATCCTCTTGGTTGCCCTCCTCTGTACACCTTCCAGTTTGTTGATACTGGACATGGGACTCCAGGTGAGGTCTGACCAAGACAGAACAGAGCATTGCTATGACTTCTCTTCTGCCATACTTCTGCTGATGGAGCAAATGCAATTCTTTCCGTGGGAAGAAGAAACCATGGGGCACCCATTTGCTCTTGCCACAATTATTTTTGATGGATGAAAGGAATCGGGAAGAAGAGTGACACTCTCCCCCACAACCCTCCCACGGGTGCAAAGGAGATGATTTCATGGATGGCTCCTCTTTCCTGCACATGATGCAAAGCTTCTTGGATTTTCCCTGGCCGTGTTTGAAAACTGGAAGAAGGCCAAGGGGAACTCAGCGATGCTAAAGGGCCTCGTGGTCATGGCTGGGAGAAGCCCGATGAACTCAGAGCCAGCTACCCCATTGCCCTCCCATCTCTGGGCAGCCATGCGCCAGGCGAGCTCTCTCAAAGCGGGGGGGGGGGGGGCATGGCAATGTGTGATTGTCTAGCAGCTGCTGTGAATATTAATCTCGCCCACTTAATGATTTTTTGTTTTCCCAGGGCACTCTCTGAAATTGTTTTAAATTAATTTTTAAAATTACTGTTCCTCCCTGCCTTTTAGCGGTCCTCGCACAGCATTAAGTCAGTTTACCCTGATGGGCTAATGCCTTTATGAATGTTAATATGTAACTAATCACACAAATGCAAAATTAAACTCCTCTCTCTCACTCCCCCCCCTTCTTTTTCTTTGCTTTCCATGAGGATCATCAGTGCTGCCATTTGAACGATCCTGGAAATACCAGGAAATAAGAACAGAGGAAGAGTCTGCTGGATTCAGCCGGTGGCTCACTTAGCCCAGAATCCTGTTCTCATAGGGGCCAACCAGATGCTTTGAGAAACCCTTAAGGGTGTGAGAAGAGGCTGGCAAACCTGCAAGCAGGATTCGAACACAAGAGCAGCACTCGCCCTTCTGGTATTCAGTAGCATTGCTGCCTCCAATCACGGAGGCAGAGCAGAGCCATCTTGTTACAGAATCATTCTGGCTAGTAGCCATCCATAGCCCTCTCCTCCTCCATGAATTAGTCTAATCCTCTTTTAAAGCCACCCAAGTTAGTGGCCATCACTGCTTCCTGTGGAAGGGAGTTCCACAGGTTAACGATGTGCTCCATGAAGAAAGACTCTCTGAAGGCAGTGAAGGTCCTGTGTCTGGAGGCAGTTGGAGGATGGATGGCGGCTAACAGATTGCGGTTGAATCCTGACAAGACAGAAGTACTGTTCTTGGGGGACAGGAGGCGGGCAGGTGTGGAGGGCTCTCTGGTCCTGAATGGGGTCACTGTGCCCCTGAAAGACCAGCTGCGCAGCCTGGGAGTCATTCTGGACTCACAGCTGTCCATGGAGGCGCAGGTCAATTCTGTGTCCAGGGCAGCTGTCTACCAGCTCCATCTGGTACACAGGATGAGACCCAACCTGCTTGCGCACTGTCTCACCAGAGTGGTGCATGCTCTGGTTATCTCTCGCTTGGACTACTGCAATGCGCTTTATGTGGGGCTACCTGTGAAGGTGACCCGGAAACTACAACTAATCCAGAATGCGGTAGCTAGACTGATGACTGGGAGTGGCCGCCAAGACCACATAACACCGGTTCTGAAAGACCTACATTGGCTCCCAGTACATTTCCGAGCACAATTCAAAGTGTTGGTGCTGCCCTTTGATGCCCTAAATGGCCTCGGTCCATTATGCCTGAAGGAGCATCTCCACCCCCATCGTTCTGCCCGGACACTGAGGTCCAGCACTGAGGGCCTTCTGGTGGTTCCCTCACTATGAGAAGCCAAGTTACAGGGAACCAGGCAGAGGGCCTTCTTGGTAGTGGCTCCCACGCTGTGGAACGCCCTCCCTTCAGATGTCTAAGAGAACAACAACTACCAGACTTTTAGAAGACATCTGAAGGCAGCCCTGTTTAGGGAAGCTTTTAATGTTTGATGCATTATGGTATTTTAATATTTTGTTGGAAGCTGCCCAGAGTGGCTGGGGAAGCCCAGCCAGATGGGCGGGGTATAAATAACAAATTATTATTATTATTATTATTATTATTATTATTATTATTATTATTATTACCAGCTGTTTCTTGGCCAGTGTACCTGTTGGTGAAGGTAGCTTGGGAGATGGACTTTTTGCATAGTAGCTACAGTACGTGTGACCTGGTCATTCATTGGATCTGCATGAGTAGGTCATGTTGTTAGGCCTTTCCAACCCACCCCCAGGAGAAGTTTGATCCAGAGCCTTCTTTTTATGGCAAGGTGGGGGACATTTCCCTCCCGAGAGCTACATTCCCATCCGGGTAACCTTCCAGGGGCCACTTGCCAGCTGTGGGTGGAGCCAGAGGCGAGGCAGGTGTTACCTTTGTGCCATAGGGTGGTGTCTACACAAATGAAGCATCATAAGGCTTCATTTCCAGAACTTATAAGAGACAGAGCTTCCTCTTCATGGCTTCTAAAATATACAAAGCATACCTTAGTTCCTGTGCCGCAAAGAGTTAAACTATTTACCCGCTTAACTTAGGCAGCAGGAGCCTGATTTAGCAGGAGTTTAACTTTCAACTTCAAAGCCCAGATGTTGCTTCTTGCTAAGAACTCATGATTAGCACATCAAAGAGCTTAAACCTGGTTCGATTCCACCATGGGTAGAACTGCAAATCTGCAAGGAAAATCCCAATTTGGCCCCATTCCCGAAATGAAGAGGGGCCGTAGGCCACGCAGACCCACGCAATGTCAGAGAAGATTGCTCACACCAGGAATAACTTTCTGATGGCAAGCGGCATTTGT
This sequence comes from Podarcis tiliguerta, assembly GCF_965153285.1. Classification (NCBI taxonomy): domain Eukaryota; kingdom Metazoa; phylum Chordata; class Lepidosauria; order Squamata; family Lacertidae; genus Podarcis; species Podarcis tiliguerta. The sequence goes on along the minus strand of NC_139534.1, from coordinate 133,336,468 downwards.
GGAAAGTGGTGGACTCTCCTTCCTTGGAGGTTTCTAAGCAGAGCTCGGCTAGCCATCAGCCATGGGTGCTTTATTGAAATTCCTGCATTGCGGGGAGGGTTGGACTAGATGACTCTCGGGCCCCATCCAACTTCACAATTATTCTATGAAGGTGGTGAAAGCCTTAAATGACTTAGGTGTCAAATGACTGAAAGGCCTCATCCTTCCCCACAGAACCTTTCAGGTGCTGAGCAGAGGAGCCTCTCTTAGAATCATAGCACTGTAGAGTTGGAAGGGACCCTGAGGATCATCTAGTCCAACCCCCTGCAATGCAGGAATATGCAGCTGGTCCATACAGGGATCGAACCTGCAACCTTGAGTGTTATCAGCACCAACCAACTGAGTGTTATCTAACCAGCTAAGCTATCCAGGCTCTTGGTAGTGTTGGAAAAACACCCTGGGGGTGCCTGCAAGCCCCCAAATCTCCAAGCGTCCTCTGGTATGCACAACCCTGGAAAAAGCATTTCCCCTCTTCTCCAGTGCGCTCAGTGACATATACCAGCTGGTAAAGGTAAAGGGACCCCTGACCATTAGGTCCAGTCATGGCCGACTCTGGGGTTGTGGCACTCATCTTGCTTTATTGGCCGAGGGAGCCGGCATACAGCTTCCGGGTCGTGTGGCCAGCATGACTAAGCCGCTTCTGGCGAACCAGAGCAGCGCACGGAAACCTTCCCGTCGGAGTGGTACCTATTTATCTACTTGCACTTTGACGTGCTTTCAAACTGCTAGGTTGGCAGGAGCAAGGACCGAGCAACGGGAGCTCACCCCGTCATTGCGGGGATTTGAACTGTCGACCTTCTGATCGGCAAGTTCTAGGCTCTGTGGTTTAACCCACAGCACCACCCGCGTCCCTATACCAGCTGGTATATACAAACTAATCTTCTGGTAAGACACAGCAAGAAATGAGACATCATAGAGCTAATCTACTATTTATTTACACACTATGTACAGACAAAAGCATAATGGTGTCCATTCTCTCCAGCTCCAAGAGAACAAACAGAAAGAAATAAAAGCAAAAATACAGTGTAATAGTACCACCAGCAGAAGAGACAAGACCAGGGGTGAGCAAACTTTTTCAGCAGGGGGCCGGTCCCCTGTCCCTCAGACCTTGTGGGGGGCCAGACTATATATTTTTTTAAGGGGGGGGAATGGACAAATTCCTATGCCCCACAAATAACCCAGAGATGCATTTTAAATAAAAGGACACATTCTACTCATGTAAAAACACACTGATTCCTGGACTGTCCGCAGGCCGGATTGAGAAGGCGATTGGGCTAGATCCGGCCCCTGGGCCTTAGTTTGCCTACCCATGGATAAGACATTCTTCTTTCCCAGACTTCTCCCAGACAGGCATGTGATTTACAACAATCTCATCTGGAGCAGCGGAGGAGTGAAATTGCTAACAGCTAGCTCCTCTGCCCTCAAAGGCCAGCAGAGGGTCTTTTCGGTGGTGACCCCTAAGCTGTGGAACACTCTCTCCACGGAGGTACATCTGGCACCTTCATTGTACAGCTTCTGGTGAATGTTGAAGACACACTTCTTCCCTTGAGACGTATCTTTTTAGGACCCACCTTATTTTGTGATTGTATGTTTTCAAAGGTTTGTATAGTTAAAGCTCTGGTTTTCCTAGTAGTGATATATGGAAGTGAGAGCTGGACCATAAAGAAGGCTGATCGCCGAAGAATGGATGCTTTTGAATTCTGGTGCTGGAGGAGACTCTTGAGTGTCCCATGGACTGCAAGAAGATCAAGCGTATCCATTCTGAAGGAAATCAGCCCTGAGTGCTCACTGGAAGGACAGATCCTGAAGCTGAGGCTCCAAGACTTTGGCCACCTCATGAGAAGAGAAGACTCCCTGGAAAAGACCCTGATGTTGGGAAAGATGGAGGGCACAAGGAGAAGGGGACGACGGAAGACGAGATGGTGGGACAGTGTTCTCAAAGCTACCAGCATGAGTTTGACCAAACTGTGGGAGGCAGTGGAAGACAGGAGGGCCTGGCGTGTTCTGGTCCAGCGGGTCACGAAGAGGCGGACACCACTAAATGACTAAACAACAACAACAAATGTTTTAAACTGGTTTTAATTTTCTAACCTGCCCTGGAACCTGAGGTGAAGGGGGGGGGGCAATAAACAAACAAGCAAGCAACAAATTCTTGCACCAGCAGGACCCTTGCCATAAACTGTCCCTCCATCTTCCCCAACCTGTTGCCCTCCAAAGGATTTGAACTCTACAGCTCCCATCATCAGACCAAGCTGGCAATGGCCATTTGACTTGGGAGTTGTAGTTCGAATCTGTCGGAGGGCGCCAAGTCAGAGGAGGCTGGTCTACATATATATGCAAACATGCAAGCATAGTTTCTGAAGTTGTTCTGATAGGACCCACAAAGTTTCCACTCGCGATTTATATGCGGGAAGGCTGCCCAAGTGTAAACCGAATCGCACCTATAGTGCGGTGTCACCAATTAAGCCGCTATAGAAACATGATTCACTAATTGCCATTAATTACTCTGCAAAACACAACGCCCAGCCCAAAGAGAAGGCTTCATAAAGAAATGATTTCGTGCCACTCTTGTGTCTAACATGGGACCAGGGATCTGGCTATTTTCTTACAACTAATCCTTTGTTTGCTTAGCAGACTGATACCTGCTGATAAGGCAGCTTTACTTTTGAGTGATAAATGATCTTAATTAACTTTAATTGTTTCTAGGCAATTTTATGCAAATGAAGACATTTGCGGAATAGAAGGTGGGAAGATTTCACAGAGGGCCTGGAGGTGCCCCGGGGGGGGGTGCGGGGGGGGGGAGCTGCCAACTTTTTAATACCAGGACTTCCGGAGCTGCCTCTGAATTTTCAGAACAGCGTACGCCGTTCATCATAGGGGCTGCAATTGTATCAGCTGAAAGAGAGGCACATTTCTGGGCTATGTGATGAGCTGGTCGGAAACCTTTGTGCCTGCTTGCATGGAGTGATCTGTTCCTTTGAGCCTCTGGGCAACATTAAAATGCTTCGGAGGATGAAGTCCATTCGCGCAGTGCAAAGCAAGGGATTTTTTTGTTTTTTTTTTAAAAAAACTTTGCTGGACCAATCCATCTGTTTTGTAATTTGCAGAAGTGGCCTTACATCTTCCATGTTCTCCATCACTCAAGCTGACTCTTCAAGGCTGCTCTGCTTTAGATAGAGTCTTCTTCTCAGATAGATGCACTGCAGCCATGTCAGAATCCCCTTTCTTGAAATTTGAATTCATTGGTTGGGGTCCTTCATTCTGGAGCAGCACAAAAAAAGTTTGCTCCTTCTTCCTGGTGACTCTGGTTTTTTTTTTGGTAGTTCCTGGCGTCCGTCTAGAGATATTGGAGTGCATATCTGCGGGTGAAGCCAAACCCCTAAGTTAGGGGTGATGTAAACAAAATCTGCTCCTTTTCCTTATGGGGTATCCAAGAGCCCGTACAGAGTCCTTAAGTGGGTTCCCTATCGGCAGGAGAAAATAATAGAAGCCAGCCAGAGAATATTGAGAAGCAAATCAGCTAGTAAGCCTGATCCTTATTAGAATCATAGAATCACAGAGTTGGAAGAGACCACAAGGGCCATCGAGTCCAACCCCCTGCCAAGCAGGAAACACCATCAGAGCACTCCTGACATATGGTTGTCAAGCCTCTGCTTAAAGACCTCCAAAGAAGGAGACTCCACCACACTCCTTGGCAGCAAATTCCACTGTCAAACAGCTCTTACTGTCAGGAAGTTCTTCCTAATGTTTAGGTGGAATCTTCTTTCTTGTAGTTTGGATCCATTGCTCCGTGTCCGCTTCTCTGGAGCAGCAGAAAACAACCTTTCTCCCTCCTCTAGGTGACATCCTTTTATATATTTGAACATGGCTATCATAGCACCCCTTAACCTCCTCTTCTCCAGGCTAAACATGCCCAGCTCCCTTAGCCGTTCCTCATAAGGCATCGTTTCCAGGCCTTTGACCATTTTGGTTGCCCTCCTCTGGACACGTTCCAGTTTGTCAGTGTCCTTCTTGAACTGTGGTGCCCAGAACTGGACACAGTACTCCAGGTGAGGTCTGACCAGAGCAGAATACAGTGGCACTATTACTTCCCTTGATCTAGATGCTATACTCCTATTGATTCAGCCCAGAATTGCATTGGCTTTTTTAGCTGCTGCGCCACACTGTTGGCTCATGTCAAACTGTTAAACTGTTGCAACATGGTCCTCACTCATCACACGCAGATAGGGAGGAGGGACCCAGAACAATGGTGTGCAAGCCCTTATATAGACTTTTGAAATTGCCCACCCTGTAGCTCAAGACCACCCCCCAAAACATCATACATACATCACAGAAGGAGGTGGTCTACAACAGAAATCCTGTCTGCCAGGATACCTAACAATGGTCACTGATTGCTTTACCTGGGCAGCCCGGCCATTCTTTTGTGATGGTAAATACTTTAATTCCTGAATCCAGGTCACAGGTTCACCCTAAAGGTAAAGGTAAAGGGACCCCTGACCATTAGGTCCAGTCGTGGCCGACTCTGGGGTTGCGGCGCTCATCTCGATTTATTGGCAGAGGGAGCCGGCGTACAGCTTCCGGGTCATGTGGCCAGCATGACTAAGCCGCTTCTGGCAAACCAGAGCAGCTCACGGAAACGCAGTTTACCTTCCCGCCAGAGCGGTTCCTATTTATCTACTTGCACTTTTGACGTGCTTTCGAACTGCTAGGTTGGCAGGAGCAGGGACCAGGCAACGGGAGCTCACCCCGTCGCGGGGATTCGAACCGCCGACCTTCCAATCAGCAAGTCCTAGGCTCTGTGGTTTAACCCACAGCACCACCCACGTCCCAGACAGGTTCACCCTATTCATGCATAAATACGCCCTAAAGACAGGTAAGCAAAAGACAAGGGAGAGGCTATCCCATTTCCTTCCTCCTTGCAGAGAAAGATTTGAGTTCAATTTGGAAGAGTCAAAATGGTTTCAGGATTGCTCTCCTGTACTACTTCGGTTTACAATCTTATGTACGTGTTTGCCTTGTAAATTTATGAACATTTAATTTATATATTTGAGACCTTAAATTCTTATAACAATGGCACCAAAGTGACCTCTCTGGGGCGCAAGCGTGGGCAGGGTGTCTAAAGGTGCTGGGCTGCCCTGCTGACAAGACCCCACCCCTTTTGGCCTTGCTGATGTGGTCCAAAGCATGGGTGTGTAGCCAGGATTTTTCATGGGGGTCAGAACTGAGCTTTAATTAAGTATTTTTACTTACTTACTTGATTTGGGGGAGCAGCTGCACCGGCATAGCAACCCCCACTGGCAACTGGGGCAGAGAGATCGGCTGAAGTTGATGAGCTTTTTTGGGGGAGATTGACCCCACCCCATTTGAGCTCCTGGACCACCTACAAATCTCCCCCTAGAGTGAAAGCCGCAGCCATGGAGAGCATGGGTGGTCTCAGTCCTTAAGACTTGTACTCTGCACATGGTTTTTGCATTTCTCTACATATCTAGCAATTTTAAAAATATATATATAATTTTTTTTTATTAGTTAGAAGCTAGTAGAACTGTGTACAGAACACAAAACAAAACAGGCCCTAACCAAAGAGGCTTGCAATCCAATTTAGACAATAAAAGCAAAATAATTAAAAATAGGAATAAGGCAAAGGAAAAATTTCCCCCCTCTCCAGACTATTAACTTGGAGAGCTTTCATTCCACTAATCTGTTTTGAAATGAACAGAAATTGTTTTATTCCCCAGTTTGCAGGGGAGACAAAGTTGATAAAAGATGCTTAAATATGTTTTCTTCTCCTCATTTCTTGTTTCTCAGTTGATGACCCGTCTTGGAATAGGCTAATGATAGAGTTTAGTCGAGAAAGACAGCAAAAAATGTATTAATTGCTTTGGCAGCACTCTAAGTCTTGCCGTGTGATTATTTCCTCCTCCAAAACATGCAAAATGTCAGAAGTGAAAGATAAGTAGGTTCGACATTTAAAATAGCCTCTGAACTTCATTAGTCTAGAATTTTTTTTTAAAAAAAGCATTACCATAATTTGCATCAACCAAATGATTGCGCACAGTTAACTGAGATATGGCACATATGAGCCCACAAGGGATCAGGACAACAGGAAAACGGTCTAACCCAGCACATTCTTCTCTCAGGGGCCAATCAGATGCCTGAAAGGAAAGAAGTCCACAAGCAGGAGCCGAGTGCGAGTGCACCAACTGGGGGGAGGAAGGAAGGATGCACTCAGGTTGCTTTGCCAGGTACAGTGCATAGCTGTCAACCGTCCCTTATTTGGTGGGAAAGTCCCTTATCCCAGCGCTGTGTCCCGCTGCTGTCCCTTATTGATGATGTCCCTTAAATTCCCTGGGTTTCAAAAGAAGCAGCTCCTCTCCCTCCCTCCCTGCTGGCCAGGGAGGAGGGAGGCTCCAACTGTGATGATTGGCTGCGTTGCTCACCCAATAAGGAGTATAAGAACGACTGGGGGGGTGGAGCTTGCATGCCTTGTGCCGATCAAATCGGCCACGTTGCCTGGGGACTCGCCTTTGCTCAGCGCTTCCCAGCGGAGAGGTGACGGTGGTTTTCCTTGCTGCATCCCCTTTGCCGGGTCGCTGCACTGTGGGAACCACCGCTTGAGCCTTCGTTTGGCTGCTGGCTGGGCTTTCTGCCTTTGGCTCGGAGGGGCTCAGAAGCTGAACATACCTGTGCCTGGAAAATCCCTTACTTTGGCTGCTGATCCCTTATTTTCGAGGCTGCTGGTCCCTTATTTTCAAATCTGTAAGTTGACAGCTATGGGTACAGTGGAACCTCTACTCATGACCACAATCTGTTCAGGAGTCCTGTCCTTTTTGAGAAACAGGTCGCTGGTAGAAGCGCAGTTGTGCGCAGGCGCCTTCGGTGGCAGCCCTCTTCTGTGCATGTGCAGACAGCGGCAGCCGCTTCTGCATGTGTGCGAATCGCGGCAAACCCGGTGTTTACTTCTGGCTTTGCCGCGGTTGCGACTTGGAACGGGCTTAAGTAGAGCGGGACGTAAGTAGAGGTTCTTCTGTTTATCAGCAGGTTGCAAAGGTTCAAGGAGGGGGGGGGGAGGAGAAGATGAGTCCCAAAAGGATGCGCTTTTCAAGCCAGCCAGCTGTTTAAAGAGCTCATTAATTTTCCGCAGGCCCCCACCATTTAAGAAAATCAATGGGGATTCGGGAAGATGAATGTGTGGCGGGGTGCACGGCAGGGACCGCGAGCTTGGCAGCCGCTCTCGGTTACCGCTCAGGAATATTAACAATCCCGTTTTGATAAGCAGGAGCAGGCCAATAAACAAACGGGCCGGCTTTATTGATGGGGCGCCATTCGCATTCTGTTTAACATCCACTTGGAAATACGGCCGGATAATTGGACATAACCTTTGTGGCCGCAGGAGGAGCTGCCCCTCGCCCAAACAAAGGGCTTCTTTGCACAGCCCGGAGTTGAACTGCGGAACTTTAGTTGGGATTCTAGGATTGTTAATGCATTTCTCCCCTAAAAACAAAAAGTTTAGGGCAGGGGTGTCCAAACTTTTTTCAAACCTCTCTCAAAGAGGGCCAGATTTGATGAAGTGAACATGCGTGAGGGCCGACCAAAAAGCGTGAACTTTTTTTAGGATTTTACAATTTTAACCCAAAGTTGTAGAGCATTTTGGGGGATTTAACTCCAGGAAATAATCTGCCACACTTGTTGTATAGTCGTTTAGTGGTGTCCGCCTCTTCGTGACCCCCTGGACCAGAGCACGCCAGGCACTCCTGTCTTCCACTGCCTCCCGCAGTTTGGTCAGATTCATGTTTGTAGCTTCGAGAACACTGTCTAACCATCTCGTCCTCTGTCGTCCCCTTCTCCTTGTGCCCTCCATCTTTCCCAACACAGGGTCTTTTCCAGGGAGTCTTCTCTTCTCATGAGGTGGCCAAAGTATTGGAGTTTCAGCTTCAGGATCTGTCCTTCCAGTGAGCACTCAGGGCTGATTTCCTTCAGAATGGAGAGGTTGGATCTTCTTGCAGTCCATGGGACTCTCAAGAGTCTCCTCCAGCACCATAATTCAAAAGCATCCATTCTTCGGTGATCAGCCTTCTTTATGGTCCAGCTCTCACTTCCATACATCACTACTGGGAAAACCATAGCTTTAAGTATACGGACCTTTGTTGGCAAGGGGATGTCTCTGCTTTTTAAGATGCTGTCTAGGTTTGTTATTGCTTTCCTCCCAAGAAGCAGGCGTCTTTTAATTTTGTGACTGCTGTCACCATCTGCAGTGATCATGGAGCCCAAGAAAGTAAAATCTCTCACTGCCTCCATTTCTTCCCCTTCTATTTGCCAGGAGGTCATAGAATCATAGAATCATAGAGTTGGAAGAGACCACAAGGGCCATTGAGTCCAACCCCCTGCCAAGCAGGAAACACCATCAGAGCACTCCTGACATATGGTTGTCAAGCCTCTGCTTAAAGACCTCCAAAGAAGGACCAGTGACCAGTGGCCATGATCTTCGGTTTTTGATGGGATTTAGAAGTGGTCAATTAAAATATACCAAATCACAGCTCCCACAACTTACCCCAATGTCTTGTGTTTTGCTCTGCGTCCACCGAGGAGGTGGGGTGGGGGGCGGGACTGATAATGCCATGGACTGAAGATGCCTTAACTCCATTTCCCAGGGAACAGGAAAGTTTAGGGACAGCGAGAGAAGTTCAAGGACCTCCCTGAGAAGGTGGCTGTCAGGCTATATCTCTTTGGTGGCTTTCTGTGACAGGAGAATGCCCTCGGATCAAGCCCATCACTGCCTGGTGACAGTTCCATCACTCACGATATACCTCACTGAAAGAAAGCATCAGAAGTCGGGTGTTTCATTGTGGATTTTACAGCTGACGAAATGAACGAATCTGTCAGAAAGAGAGCGAGGAAAAACTGCTGGCATTTGTTATTTGAGGGATCTGCTGAGCTCTTCTGAACTTCCTTCCATCTTCTGCTTTGCAGGGTCAAGCGAATGTCTCAAGGCATAACTAGACTCTACCCAAAATGGTCCACAATGTTGTTTTCCACGATGAAAGTGTGATAGGAATTTTGAGGTCTTAGATATATGTTAAATGTTCATAAGTGTACCAACCAAGCACGTACATAGATCAGCACAGGAAGACCGACCTGAAACCATTTTTTATTCCCAAACTGACCAAATGTTTTCTTTGCAAGGTCAAAGGAAAATGGAAAAGCCTCCCCATTGTCTTTTCTTTCACAAATCCTGTCTTAAGGGCACATTTAAGACATAAATAGGGGTGAGCCTGTGACCTGGCTCAGGAACTGAGTATTTATTATTACAAAAGACTGGCCAGGCTCCCCAGGCAATCCAAACAAATGACCATTAAACAGGTAGCCTGGCAGACAGGAGGTAAACAAAGCACTCAGATTTCTGCTGTAGACAGCCCTTTCTGTGATGTAGGTATGATGTATCTGCTTTCCCTCTTGCTCTCCTGGCTTCAGCGAAAGCTGTGCAGCCTGCATTCACTCCATAAGACGCACACACATCTTTTTACTTTTACTTACTTTTTAGGAGGGGAAAGTGCGTCTTATAGAGCAAAAAATATGGTATTCTGTGAAATGTCCCATTTGTTTCATTTCTGCATTTCCAGGATATAAACTCCTGGAATGAATGAATGAATGAATGAATATCCTCCTCATCCACCACATGCCTTCACTCCAGCTGTGGCTTCCAGCAGCTGCTGTGGGTAGCAAAGGAATTAAACAAACACACACACATATAAATGGGTAGCCTTGAGCATGAAGAAGATCTAGGGATAGGGAGAAATGTAATTCCATTCACATGAAAAGCCAAACCTGCCTAATTTGCACATTTCACCATAATGGGCACACAGAAGCACAGCCATGGTTTGCAATGCCATTCTCCAGGGCAGTGATCTGTACAGAAATGCATATCCTAGGGTTGGCTGGCATCTGCCCGCCTCGGGAGACAATGGAGGAGTGAGCCTTCAGAGATGAGGTCCAACTGCTGTAGAGTTGTGGTGCCTGCTGTGGCTGTAGAGACTGATAGGGGAGAGACATGTTTTGTTGCAGCTGGGGCAGAAGGAGGTGTCCGGCAGATGCATCAGGGTGTTTCTTCTCTCTGCACTCCTCGCAGCAGTCATTCCTCCTCTGCTCACTGCTGTGGGTGCACAACCTGAATGGCTGCCTCCAGGCACTGCGGTCATCTGCAAGGGATTCCCACACATCAGGGTTGGGGTTGCCAGACTTCATGTCATGTCTGCAGACATATTTGCAACACAGAGACTGTCTGCCAAAGGGCCTGGGGCCCAAAGCCAGCTGGGATAAAGTAGAGCATGTCCTTGGGGTAAGGTAAAGGTAAAGGGATCCCTGACCATTAGGTCCAGTCGTGACCGACTCTGGGGTTGCAGCGCTCATCTCGCTTTACTGGCCAAGGGAGCCAGCGTTTGTACACAGACAGCTTCCGGGTCATGTGGCCAGCATGAAGAAGCCGTTTCTGGCGAACCAGAGGAGCGCACGGAAATGCCGTTTACCTTCCCGCCAGAGTGGTACCTATTTATCTACTTGCACTTTGACGTGCTTTTGAACTGCTAGGTTGGCAGGAGCAGGGACCGAGCAATGGGAGCTCACCCCATCATGGGGGTTCGAACCGCCAACCTTCTGATCAGCAAGTCCTAGGCTCTGTAGTTTAACCCACAGCGCCACCCATGCCCCAGTCCTTGGGGTAATGCGGCTTGTGAGAGACCGTGCCTGAAACCCTGGAATGCAGCTGCCAGTCAGTGCAGACAATACTGAGGCAGGTGGACCAATGGTCTGACCCAGCATAGGGTGGCTTCTTGCATTCATTTGCACATTTCCTTGGGAGTGAGACCCATAGAATTCAATGGGGCCTTCGGTCCGAGGGGTGATGTACAGGACTGCGCTGCCTGCTTCCCTTCCCAGAATTGCCTTCAGTTGGATGCAATCCTGGAAGCAGGCAGCGTTTTCTAAACGTGGACAGGCTAAGCTAAAGATTTGCCAGCGGACGTTGACAAGGGCATTTCCAACTTAGACTCCTCCAGACCACAGTTATTTAAGTGAATGTGGGAAGGGAGAAAAGTTTTGTTCCGTTGGACATCTCTTTGCGCTTACGTTGCTTATGTTGCTTCTTCACCCATTTTGGAAGGAGCGCCTCAGAGACCTTTGCAGCTTCCGTGCGATTTGGCCATCCTAAATAATTAGATGTCATCAATGAACTTTGTTATGCCTCGGCGCCCTGTGATTTATGAATGAGTGAAACAGCACAACGCCAACACAGATTGACAGCTAGACAAGCAATAGGCTCTGTTCTCTCTCCTCCTTGCGGCACGAAATAAGCAGCCAACTGGAACAGCCATCTATCATGCGCAGCTCTGACTCTGCTAAATTTATTTATTCATTTATTTCATAATATATATATGTACTGCTTGATTGTAAAAAAAAAAAAGGCCTCTCAAAGCAGTTTGCAAAGAGAATAAAGCAATATAATTATTGGTAAAAGCAGCAAAAGCAACTATCAAAAGATAAAATCAGCAATACAGTGGTACCTTGGTTCTCAAACTTAATCTGTTCCGGAAGTCTGTTCCAAAACCAAAGCATTCCAAAACCAAGGTGCGCTTTCCCTTGGAAAGTAATGCAAAATGGATTAATCCGTTCCAGACTTTTAAAAACAACCCCTAAAACAACAATTTGACATGAATTTTACTATCTAACGAGACCTTTGATCCATAAAATGAAAGCAATAAACAATGTACTGCAGTCACACAATCAGTCAATCAATCAATCAGTAGCTGAACCGGGTTCCACACAGTCACACACAAAAAGAGCCACAAAAACAAAAACGCAAAATAAATAGCAAAAACAGACCTCAGCGTAACACTCAAAACAGAGCACATTCAGCTTCTGAAAAAAGTTCGCAAACTGGAACACTTACTTCCAGGTTTGCAGTGTTTGGGTTCCAAGTTGTTTGAGTACCAAGGCATTTGAGAACCAAGGGACCACTATAAACTAAAACATACAGCAACATTCTACATGTCTGGACAGGCCTGTCTAAACAAAAATGTTTTTAGCTGGGGCAGTGAAGGCTCTGACTTCAAGTCTATAGGCAGGGAGTTCCAGAGTTCTTACAAATGTGGAATGGGTATTTTGTGGCACTTGTAGCAGTGCCAGTTCTACCCATTGATGTGGAAGTGCCATCTCAGTTCCCTTTGCCTTTCCTCCTATTTGCAGGATAAAAGCAACTTGCTAATCTGTTACGGAGTTCCTGGGTGGCTTCTTAGCTGCTGAAAAATCCTCGCAGTTGCCTTCGGATTAGAAATCTCTTCCAAAACCTGACATCCGAAGGAGGAGGAGGTGACACCTTTCCGTCACACATCTAACTCATGAGATGCTTCTGTGTGTTGGGGGAGAGGAACGGGCACTTCGTTCTGTTCCTGAGCCGCGAAGTAACAGCGAGAGATGATGAGCTGAAGATTCTTTGGAGAGGAGGAATCGAGGAGCGTCCTGCGAGGAGGGGTGCGGGGAGAAGGGGATTCTCAGCTGCCAAAGACACTGTGTTCTTGTCATGCCGTTATCCATCTCTGACTTATCGCTAAGGCTGACAGCTTGAGAAATGTCGTTCGGTGGGAGTTTATGTAGCATAAACACACTCTTAAAAACTGTTGCATGCCTTTACTGCTGGGAAGGGCCCAAGAACACCCAGGATAAAAGAAATATTGCACATCATTTTAGAGAGCTATCAGACAGGTTTTACACCCTGTATGTATCATGCATGCAGACTTGGCTATCCCATTTTTCCCCTCGCTCAATTACTTTTCTGCCCATGAATACATCACTGGTGGGTGAGAATTTGTGATGCCTCTTAAAAAACAGCTCAGGCCCAGGGCCAGGCCATTTTCCCCTCATATAAACCTGCCCAGCTGTGAGCTTTCCAAGGGAAGCTCTTCTCTCAGTCCCACCACCAGGCACACTTGGTGGGGATGCAAGACAGGGCCTTCTTGGTGGTTGCTGCTCCCAGGCAACTTGGGACTCCCTTCCTAGAGAAGCCAGACTGCCTCCGTTCTTGCTGTGCTTCCTCCGGCAGGTGAAGACTTTCTTGTTCCTGTTGGGATACTTCCAGGGAGACGGGGGCTTCCGGCAGGCCCCCAGCTGGCTCTGGACGATCACCGGTCTCCTGTGGAACAGCATCAGTCAATTAGTGGCACGAGCCTCAGATACGTTCCAAGACCAGTGCGCACCCTTTCAGCAGAGGGTTTAATCATCCACAACGGAAGATGCAGACAGATCATATTTACAGCTTTATTCAACGTAGTCAGGAACAAAGGAAAAACATGACTGAATCCCTTCGGGTGTCTTCTAAATGCCTTCTAAATATCATATGTTCATAAATATCATGTGTTATGAAAGACAATCTTACTCGGCTACGAGTGATCACCAATGAAGAGGTGTATATACTACGTGTCTGAAATAGCACAGGAGAGCAATCCTGAAGCCATTTTGACTCTCCCAAATTGACCTCAAAGCAAGAAGGAAATGGGAAAACCTCCCCATTGTCTCTTTGCTCACAAAACCTGTCTCAAGGGTGTATCTGTGTATGAATAGGGTGAGCCTGTGACCTGAATTCAGGAACTGAGTATTTACCATCACAAAAGAATGGCCAGGCTGCCCAGATAATGCAGTCAGTGACCATTATCAGTATCCTGCCAGACAGGATTTCTGTTGTAGACCGCCCCCTCTGATGTATTTCTACTGTAGACACTCCTCCTTCTGTGATGTATGTATGATGTTTTTGGGGGGTGGCCTTGAACTACAGAGTGGGCAGTTTTAAAAGTCTATATAAGAGCTTGCACGCCTTTGTTCTGGGTCCCTCCTGCCTCCTGTATGTGAGGGGGCACCCTGTTGCAACAGCTTTAATAAAGATCAGGCTTACTAGCTGCTTTGCTTCTCAATATTCTCTGGTTGGCCTCTATTATTTCCTCCTTCCGATAGGGCACCTACTTAAGGACTCTATATGGGCTCTTGGGAAAAGGAGCAGTTTTTTTCTTTTAACGGTTTGGCGAGCCAGCCAGGAGTTTCAGCTGACTGGATCCTGGGGAGAAAGAAGGACTGGTGATCCGGCGTACACCAGGCCATTTTGCCAGGAGGATCCATCAGTCCTCCAGCAATCGCAGGGTCTGGAAATAATTGGAATTCCAGCGGGGCTAACCAAAGGAAGCCATGCCCTATCGGACTGGCCTAAAACAACCAGTCAGATATCCCGGGATCGCCAGGAACAGCGCATGCGGAAGTAAGTATTAGAACCCCTATAACACCCTGCTCCCATAAAAACCTAACAGGAGCCTGCTAGGTCAGGTCAATGGCCCATCTAGCCCAGCATCCTGTTCTCACAGTGGCCAACTAGATGCTGGTGGGAAACCCACAAACAGGAGCACAAGAGCAGAACTCTTCCCTTCTGCGGTTTCCAGCAAATGGGATTCAGAAGAAGAAGAAGAAGAAGAAGAGTTTGGATTTGATATCTCGCTTTATCACTTCCCGAAGGAGTCTCAAAGCGGCTAACATTCTCCTTTCCCTTCCTCCCCCACAACAAACACTCTGTGAGGTGAGTGAGGCTGAGAGACTTCAAAGAAATGTGACTAGCCCAAGGTCACCCAGCAGCTGCAGGTGGAGGAGGGGGAAACGAACCCGGTTCCCCAGATTACGAGTCCACCGCTCTTAACCACTACACCACACTGGCTGAGCATAGTCATGGTGGAGAGAAGTCATGGATAGCTCTCTCAGACTCACACTTGTCTAACGCTCATTTAAACACATCCAAGTTGGTGGCCATGGCTGCTTCTTGTGGGAGTGAGTTCTGCAGAGTGCTGCACAAAGGACTTCCTTCTATCTGTCCTGAATTTTCAAACAGATGATTTGGGTGTGTGTGTGTGTGTGTGTGTGTGTGTGTAGGTCGCAGGGGCAGCTGGCACTGTTGTGTTGCCAGTTTGGATGGGCCCCAAATCCATTCAGATTGTTTGCAATTAAGCCAACGTGTTCCTTCATAAGCCAACGGGGGAAATCACTTTGATTAATCTGGTGTGAGTTTGGAGGAGCTCACAAATGATCAACCTATGGATTAGGGTCTTCTTTTAGCCCTGGTGTAAATATATCCTCTGCCATTTACGTTTGTGTTGTCAGCCCTCAAGCAAACACAACCAGAATTTACCAATGCTGCATTTTTCCCAGTGTTGCAGCAACCCCCACCCAGGAGGGGTTCTGACATCCCTTTTCCGAAATCTGGGTAGAAAGTCAGAAAACATCATAGCCGTTTCCTCAAATCTTTGAACTTTCTTCATAATGTGGCTTCTTTTGCTGGGGGTGGGAGGTGAATACGTAGCCTGCAACAACCTATCCTTGAAAAAAGAAAGAAAGAAATGGTGTCTGTAGAAGCCAGGAAATCCATGATGCATTTTAATAACTGTTAAAGGTAAGAGGATAAATACAATATTAATTTTATGGACTTACTTTTCACACTCCAGTAAACATACATTTCCATAATTATATTTACAGGGCCTGGCTGCGTTGAAAGATAAGGGATAATTACATTCAAGGCTGACAGGAGAGACCTGACAGAAATCAGGCATTTTTCTTAATGTTAACATTAATTAATATTAGGGGTTTCAATTGGATCTTAATTAATAACAAGAGAAGAATGGTATCTGTGAATTATTTACAGCAAATGAATCTAGATTTGTGAAGTCGGACGCCGAGTCTGCTTTCTCCTGCAATAATTTTTCTGACACGCTGCTTACAATAGCCAGACATCAAGAGAAACCAAGACTGTGCACACAATATTTTCTTTTTTGTGGGGGGAGAGGGGAGCCTCAAACTGGACATCATGAGTGTGGTATAGTGGTCAGTGTCAGACTAGGACCTGGGAGACCAGGGTTCACATCTCCACTCAGCCATGAAGCTCACGGGGTAACCTTGGGCATCAGTCATTTATTCCCAGCCTAACCTACCTCACAGGGTTGTTGTGGGTGTTAAATGAGGAAGGGGAGAGCCATGTACGGCACTTTGAGCTCCTTGGAGGAAAAAAGGTGGGCAATGAATGCAATCAGTGATAACTAATGAACTGGTGGCTGCCTCTGAAAGTGGTCGCTGTGTATTTGGATCCCTCCAGAGACGATTCCTCCAATGTCCTTAAATCCATTGTGAATGAAGGTTTCTGGGCCCCACCCTCCTCTGTGGGGAGCAGGATGCTCTTGAACTGCAACTGCTGGGAATCCTAAGTTGCTGTGCTGCTCTGGTCCTGCTTGCAGAATTCCCTTTGGGGCATCTGCATGGCCACTGTGAGAAGAACAGGATGCTGAGCCAGGTGGGTCCCCTTTGGCCTGATCCAGCAGCCATGCTCTTCTTTGCAGTCCACTCCTAGCATTTCAGTCCTCCATTCCATTCTAAAGAAGACAAGAACATTAGAAGAGCCTACTGAAATAATAGTAATGATTCCATCACCACCTTCTTCTTCTTCTTCTTCTTCTTCTTCTTCTTCTTCTTCTTCTTCTTCTTCTTCTTCTTCTTCTTCTCCTCCTCCTCCTCCTCCTCCTCCTCCTCCTCCTCCTCCTCCTCCTTCTTCCTCTTCATCTTCTGCAATCCCTCGTAGCCAAGTAAGATTGTCTTCCATAAACACGGTTTCAACAATGAGTCCATAAGTGACTGTGAAGGCCAATTATGGATCCACATGTCCTTCCACAGTGGGGACATTGGTTTCCAGGCAGGAGCTGATCACAGTGTGGATTTGCCAAGCGTGCCTTCCTCTTAGCATGTTTCTCCCTTGTGTCCTGAGTTCAAGTGTCTTCAAAGCTCATGATGCCTTTGGTCAAGGCTGTTCTCCAACTGGAGCTCTCGCAGGCCAGTGTTTCCCAGTTGTCAGTGTTTATACTACATTTTTAAAGATTTGCCTTGAGAGAGTCTTTAAACCTCTTTTGTTGACCACCAGCATTATGCTTTCCATTTTTTAGTTTGGAGTAGAGAAGTTGCTTTGGAAGACGATCATCAGGCATCCACACAACATGACCAGTCCAACAAAGTTGATGTTAAAGAATCACTGCTTCAACACTGATGATCTTTGCTTCTTCCAGTACCCCACTCACCTGGCTGATTTGGCCAGGCTAATGGTCCATCTAGTCTAGCATCTTGTTCTCACAGTGGCTGCAAGCAGGATTCAAGCCCAAGAGCCCTTTCCCGTGGTTTCCAGCAACCAGAATTCAGAGGCATTACCACCTTTGGAGGTATGGCATTAAAAGCCATCAAGGTTGGTAGCCATCAATGCCTGGAAGTGTCATCTAGTCCAACCCCAGCTTGAAGGTTTGTAAGCAGGTACCTGAGGCACTTCCCTAAGTCACACTCCCCTTTCTCTGAGCAAGAAGATGCTCAGTGTAGCACCCAGAGGGCAGCAAAGGAAGGAGACTTCAGGTGCTTTGAAAGAGTGCAAGGACTGCCCATGACAGACCGTCCCAAAATGCAGTCTATCACAGAATCATAGATTTGGAAGGGACCTCAGCCTTCCATCTAGTCCACCTCCCTGCAGGGCTGGATCTCAACTAAAGCATCCAAGACAGATGGCCATCCAACCTCTGCTCAAAAACCTCCAAGAGGAGAGTCTACCACCTTCCGAGGGAGACCGTAGACTCATGGGTGTCCTTCAGTTCTAATGTTACCAGAGAGGGAGGAAAACTTATCTCTGTCCACTTTCTCCTTGCTATGCAGCATTTTATAAACTTCTATCATGTCACCTTTTACTCACATGAAGTCTCTTCCTACCTGTATCCAGGGACGCGGGTGGCACTGTGGGTAAAAGCCTCAGCGCCTAGGGCTTGCCGATCGAAAGGTCGGCGGTTCGAATCCCCGCGGCGGGGTGCGCTCCCGTTGTTCGGTCCCAGCGTCTGCCAACCTAGCAGTTCGAAAGCACCCCTGGGGGCAAGTAGATAAATAGGGACCGCTTACCAGCGGGAAGGTAAACGGCATTTCCGTGCGCGGCTCTGGCTCGCCAGAGCAGCGATGTCACGCTGGCCACGTGACCCGGAAGTGTCTTCGGACAGCGCTGGCCCCCGGCCTCTTTGAGTGAGATGGGCGCACAACCCTAGAGTCTGTCAAGACTGGCCCGTACGGGCAGGGGTACCTTTACCTTTATCATGTCACCTTTTACTCACATGAAGTCTCTTCCTACCTGTATCCATCAGCCCCCTTCTCCTCTCCTCCTCACCAAACCTCCTTATATTTTCTAAGCCAGCCTAAATTGGGCTTTACCAGCAACCGGCTGGTTTCCCTCTCCCCATGCCTTCATCCTTGTCTTGCCTGCCTCCAATGATCAATAAACCCAGGGGCATGACAGCACGCCTTTCAACCGATGTCAGTGATTGGGCTCAATAACTGGTTCTGCCCCGACTGGGCTAGGCAACTGGAGCACGTTCAGAGACCTTCCAATCCTGGAAAACAGGTCTCAGCGCACTGGACTCACAAGTGTGCATTGTGACCACCAGACTCAGCAGAGTATAAATAACACGGAAGCTAGCTGTGAAGCATAACTCCTTTTATTTCCAGTAGCTACTACAAACTAAAGAACTACTGGCTTGCATGAGTTGCACAGCTCCCACTCAGCCATCTATCTAGTCACTACATAGATAAGACTCTCTGCACACATAGAGACAGTCAGTCAGTCAGTAGCGGAAGAGTAGAAGAGCAGTTTCCGCCCCTGCTTTCTCAAAACATCAGATCAAGAGATTCTTGCAATGGGAGGGGTGAAAATATCAAGAGGGCAATATTGCCATTTCATTTCATTTCTGTACCCGGTGCAGAAAATTTATTGTCACCCCCCATCAGCCCCCCATCAGCAGCTTTGGCTTAGTGGCCCAGAGCCCAACGGCTGTTGGTGGCCACCTTGGCCTCCACAGGCCGCTGCTTCCTCCACAGGCCACTGCCGCGGCCCCAAAAACCCAACCGCTGCTGGTGGGGGGCTAAGGAAGTTGGCCTCAGCAACATCAGCCCTTTCCTTGCCTTCACCCCGCCCACAGCCCACAGCTGGGTTGGGGGTGGCGTGAAGGTCTCAAGGCAAGGAGGGTGGCATCTGGGACCCGGGAAGTCCTGCCCACCATAGGAGCTTCAATAAGTTTATTTTAAAATACTTATTTTTTCCAGTTTGTCACCCGCCTCAGCGGTGGCACCCAGGGCAACCTGCCTCTACCACCACCACCCTTCCTACTCCACTGATCTGAGCATTGAAGGTGAGGCCTAAATAAATGTTAGGGGCTGAGAAGCACATAGAGTCCCGCAATGCGAAGGACAAGGGAAGTAAAACTCCTGGATTGACGCCCTGCTCAGCATCCCCGGAATACTAATTATTCTTGTCAAGTCTTCTCGGCACAAAAATAAATAAAACATGATGGTTGGGACTTGTTTATGATCTTAAGCACATGAAATGCCTCGCCTGTCCCTGCTTGATAACGGCTTGGGAGCGGAAAGGAGACAATGGCGAACTAAGCCACACTCAGCACCTCAGATCCTCCGCTTGAACGGCAGGGCCCTGGGCACCAGCCTCTTGGATCCAGCCCTTTACAGGGGTTCTGTCCTGGTGCCGATGTTTGCAGGGGCGTTTGGGACAAGAAGAGAGGAGGTGGAGAGCCAAGCTTCCTCTCCCGAACCCTCCACCTGCCCCCAAGCCCAGAGCTGTAAACCCAGGAGCGCAATCAATTGGGAAGTTTCTTGTAGTAGCCAAAGGCCATAACGGCTTCAACCGCTACCGTCTGCCAAACTGCAAATCGTAACTTACAGCATACAGCATTTACATAAAACAAGGCATCAGTGACGTGAAGAAAGGGAGTCGGAATTCATAAATAGTTGGAAGGTCCATCCCTTTTCAGATTCAAGGACCCCTCTCCCTGCCTCTCATCCCCCTTCATCTCCGTTTCAGGCTTTGCTTAGCAAAGTTTCTAGTTTCTTGTTCAGCTTGGCTGCCAAACTCTTCCTTCTAGTCCGCCGTCCTCCTTCCCTGCGAGGCTCTCGGAGGAAGCTGTTAATAAGTGTGGTCACATCTCTGGCCACAATACTCTGAGCGCCACGGAAAGGAACTTTGCTGCCACCACAGTCAATGACACATCTCATTTAACCAGCCAGTTTCTCCTTCTGGGTGGAGAGAGAAATAACTTCCCGCTCAGCAGGTGGAGGTAAATGGTGTTAGAATTCCTATCCCGAGTCAGTCTTGCACCTTTTAAGACCCCTGGCAAGTGACAGACATGGCGAGACCTGGTTTAGAGTCATTTAGGGATGGAGACATATGTCAATTACGGATGCTCTCAGCTTCTCATTTGCCTGATCTTCAATTCAGTTCCCTGCATCTACACATCAGTTTGTGGAGATGATTATTTCTAAGGGGCTTTGTTTCTGATATACACAGTATGTAATATTGCCTAACATATCCACAGTTGTAAAGCAATTTCCCCTGGTACAATGCATTGCAATGTTATTTTCTCTAACCGGGGTGGGGGGTAGGGGAGGCAGCGATGGCTTTAAAAGAGGGTTAGACAAATCTATTGTTAAATTTTATTTCTATGCCACCCTGTACCCAAAGGTCTCTATGGAGGAGAAGAGTGCTATCGATGGCTACTAGTCAGGATGACTATGCTCTGCTGACTTCCAGTAACATCTGGAGCATATAAAGCCTGCTGGATGAGGCCAATGGCCCACAGAGCCCAGCATCCTGTCCTCAGACTGGCCAACCAGATGTCCTCGTGGGAAGCCTGCAAGCAGGATCCGAACCTAAGACCAACTCTCTTCTCCTATGATTCCCAGCAACTGGTGTTGCTGCCTCTGACTGCGAAGGCAGAACATAGCTTTCCTCTTGGCTAGGAGCCATCCATGGCCCTCTACTCCTCCATGAATTTGTCCAACCAGGGCCGTCTTTACCCGGGGGTGCAAGGGGTGCAGGGCACCCCGGTGCCGAATTCTGGGGGGCACCGAATGGCTGGTGGGTGTGCAGCTTCCTTCCCAAGCCTCTGCGGGGATTGCTCTTCTACTGAAGCGGCATGGGGGAGAGTTGCGCGCCAGCTGACCAGATGGCTGGCAGTGCGCCGCTTCTCCCTCCCCATGCCACTATCCGTGGTAATTTGTGGGTGCTGGGCAGATCTTTGTGCCCCGGTGCCGCATACACTAAAGACGGCCCTGTGTCTAACCCTCTTTTAAAGGCATCTAGGTTGGTGGGCATCGCTGCAGGGAGTTCCATCGTTCCTCTGTGCGCTGCCTGGAGAAGTCCTTTCTCGTATCTGTCCTGTATCTTCTTCCAACATTCAGTTGCTTATACTGTTGGGAATCTGTGTACGTGCAGCTACTCACACAGAGTCAATTAAGTTTTGGCAGACAGCCAGAAGGCAATCTGAAGGAGTAAGTCTGCCTGGAGATAACAGAGACATGGAGACTGCTCCCTGATTGGTCAAGCTCTCTCAAGGGAGTGATAATTAATGGCCTACTAACTGTTAGTTCAGTGTTTGAGTTCAGAGTTCTGTGTCAGTGTAGGAGTTGTGAGTCGTGTCAGAGAGAGCTAGCAAAAGATCCGTGTTCTGTTCCTGTAAATAGTCCACTGTATATAATAAACACCTAACTACAAGTTCCTGGTTCCTGCTTTGTCTATCCTGTCTCCAGCCAAGTCGCCAATTGCTTCCGTGGATTCTGCGTGTACTCTGCTAGGTCTGGCTAAGGTCCTGCAACTAGTCGGAAAGTTGCGAAACACCAAATAGGTTTTACCAATATATATAAAGGAGGGCCACCAGTTCTTCTGCCTGTTTTATGCAAGAGATCAGCATTTAGTTTGAGCTGTGTGCACATTGAGGGGTTCAGAAGGAACATGTACTGGCTTTTTTAGACACTTCATTGTGGAGAGAATTACCTTTGGGACCGTCTTGTCAACACTGTTCCAAGAAGGCTTCAGTATAATCATTTTCTTTTCATTGTATCCCCCATCAGCTGGTGTGCAGGAGAAAATGCGTTAGCATGGAAATAAGGTGAGAATGTCCAGGAAATGAGGGAGAGTCACCTGCCTGTGATGGAGTGGCTGCCCAGGTTTGAACTGTAAATGGGTTATCATGATGGGAAACAGGTAGCAACATCCAAATCAGGGATGCTCAATGTTCGCAGAAATTGGCCAGGGACTGCAAAACATGTTTCAGATTTGGAATGATCATCAACTTCACACACTTCATGCAAAATCTTAAACTTAACTGGGCGCCGCAGTTCGAGAAGGGCATTGATGAGCTGGAAGTTGTGCAGAGGAGGGCTACCAAGGGAAGGGCGTTGGGGGATGTCTGGAAAAGAGAAGATATGAGCACCGTCTCCAAGTATCTGAAGGGCAAGCTTGTTTTCTGCTGCTTTGGAGGGTAGGACCTGAACCAATGAATTCGATAATACGATACGATACAATAATCTTTATTGTCATTGTCCCATACAGAACAATGAAACTGAAATAAATAAAAAGATCTACATAAGACATTCAAAACCAGCAAGCCTGCTATCCCAGCTATCCCAACTTGGTTAGCCTCCTAAAAACTCTGATACCCCATTTTAAAAATACAATATACTCCCTCAAAGCAGTTTAAAACCGTAAAGGGACCCCTAACAGTTAAGTACAGTCATGAACGACTCTGGGGTTGCGGCGCTCATCTCGCTTTACAGGCTGAGGGAGCTGGCGTTTGTCTGCAGACAGTTTTTCTGGGTCATGTGGCCAGCATGACTAAGCCGCTTCTGGCACAATGGGACACCAAAATCAGAGCAGCGCACGGAAATGCCATTTACCTTCCCGCCGGAGCGGTACCTATTAATCTACTTGCACTTTTGGCGTGCTTTTGAACTGCTAGGTTGGCAGGAGCTGGGACCGAGCAATGGGAGCTCACCCTGTCGTGGGGATTTGAACCGCCAACCTTTTGATCAGCAAGCCCTAGGCTCTGTGGTTTAACACACAGCGCCACCCGGGTCCCTTCAAAGTGGTTTACAAAAATATAAAACAAGGAAACGGGGAGAAATTCACAGCCGTGCTTTAAAACATACAAAAGTTAAAATACTTTTCCTCTTTCTCTTGCAGTTTTCAAAGCCTAATCCCCCTGCCCTCCGGTTTGCTGAGTGCAGCAGTTTCTGTCTTGGCAAACGCTCCAACATCCTTGTCTTTGAAAACCCCGAACGTGGAGGGTGGCCAAAAAACTGCTGTTCTGAAAAGTAGCATCATGGAAAATTCTCTTTGAAAAAACGCCCCCCTCCTGAGAACCCCAGAGATTTCTTTGCTCTGGGCTACAGGGAGAGCCGGTTCTGTCATGAGACCAATGGAGGCTGATGCTTCAGGGGCGATTTTGGAGATCAGGGTCCTTGAGCTCACCTGCTTCCTCCTACCTGCATGGATAACTGATGTAGGGAGAGGCAGAGCTGTTGGCATACAACCAAGGAAACGGGGGCAATTGGCAGGCCCCCAGCTGACTCCAGCTCACCAGCCGGTGTTCACATCTCCAGTCCTTGTTGCAGCATCTGCGACCCACAGCTTCAAAAGCTGGGGCACGCAACTCAGCAGAGATAACGCGCAAACAGAAGTGGCAGGAGAGGCTGTCTGAGCATATTTACAAGCAGTTTATTCAGCATAAAGGTGAAGGTAAAGGGACCCCTGATCATCAGGTCCAGTTGTGGCCGACTCTGGGGTTGCGGTGCTCATCTCGCTTTACTGGCCGAGGTAGCCGGCATGCAGCTTCTGGGTCATGTGGCCAGCATGACTAAGCCGCTTCTGGCGGACCAGAGCAGCGCATGGAAACGCCGTTTACCTTCCCACTGGGAAGGGATAGCTGGGATAGCAGGCTTGTGGGTTTTTGAATGTCTGATGTAGATTTCTCCAATTTCGTTGTTCTGTATGGGACAATGACAATAAAGATTATTGTATTGTATCGAAGGGAACGGAGAAGGTTAGCCACTTTGAGACTCCTTCAGGTAGTGATAAAGCAGGATATCAAATCCAAACTCCTCCTCTGAACACCAGTTGCTGGAAAACAACAGGAGGGGAGAGTTGCTCTTGTGTTCACATTCTGCTTGCTGGTTTCCCGCTGCCATCTGGTTAGCCTCTGTGGGAACAGGATGCTGGACTAGATGGGCCATGGGCCTGATCCTGCTGGGCTCTTATTCTGTCCTGATGTTTCCAAGCAAACCCATTTTAGTGGCTTTCTTTCCAATTTTTTGCAATTAAGCACTGGATATGAAAGTGGCACATTTCCAGTTCCGTCATGTGTTAAATATGTCTCCATGTGTGCAAAGTGGCAACTTGATTATTCTGTGGTGAGAGGCAGGGGGCTTGGAGGCGGGCGTTGGGAGGAGGAGGAAAAAAATCTTCTGCGCCAGTTATCAGCTCAAGCAGGAAACTGTGGACAATTCGTCTTTCTTAATTTATGTGTCAGGGCAGGTGCTATAAATCATTGCGGCTACAGAAGACAGGGTTTAATTAAATGACAGCTCTGAGTCACTGTTCCCGTAATTCAGAACCCAGACTCTACTTTGCAAAAGATCTCTCTAATTTGGAGTGTAATGTTTAAATCGAGATACACATTCCTGGTAATTCTCAAATTGCTACCCATTTCCCACCTCCCGCAAGTTCTATCATCACAGCGGAAAATGTTTTTGCCAGCAGAAACATCAGAACTCACCTCCGGGCGAACTGTTTATCATTGCTTTCCAGCTACAGGTTTCTTTTATTCCAGTTTTTTTTTAATAAAAAGAAATGTTTACAAATATGAAAACCCTTTTTAATTCCTGGACTATGATCACTTGTGAGAAATACATTTTTTTAAAAGAGGCACAGATTAGAAGTTCCTCTCAAAGTGGTTGATTGGATTAGTCATGCGGTCGACAGTCACTGATAGGTGCAAAAACCCCATGTAGCACCAGGAGATGAAACAAGGACTGTGTCAGTCAAGAATAGCAGAAGCTGAGAGAGCATCTCTATCTCTCTCTTGCATGTGCACTCACATGTAAGAGACACACATGCACAGACACACACACACATGAGCATAAGAAGAGTCTGCTGGCCCATAAAGTACAGCAGCCAATCAGATGCCTGAGGAGAACACACAAACAGGATCAGCAAGAGTGCTTTTTCCTATGAAAAACTGGCTTCTTTTACTAGACTCTCGAGCATGGGTAGGCAAACTAAGGCCCGAGGGCAGGATCCGGCCCCATTGCCTTCTAAATCCAGCCCGTGGACGGTCCGGGAATCAACATGTTTTTACATGAGTAGAATGTGTCCTTTTATTTAAAATGCATCTCTGGGTTATTTGTGGGGCGTAGGAATTCGTTCAATTCCCACCCCCCCAAATATAGCCTGCCCCCCCACAAGGTCTGAGGGAAAGTGGACCAGCCCACAGCTGAAAAAGGTTGCTGACCCCTGCTCTAGAGACTTTCAGTTTATGGGATTCCCTCCCTCCCCAAAAAACCCCAACAACAACAAGGCTGTCAGCCAGACCCTTGAACAGGGGTCAGCAAACTTTTTCAGCAGGGGGCCGGTCCACTGTCCCTCAGACCTTGTGGGGGGCCGGACTATAATTTGGGGAAAAAAATGAACCAATTCCTCTGCCCCACAAATAACCCAGAGATGCATTTGAAATAAAAGGACACATTCTACTTATGTAAAAACACCAGGCAGGCCCCCCAAATAACCCAATATAACAGATATGTCAGGGCCAACACCCACGTATAGACAAACATGTCTTTAGTACCCACCACCCAAAAGTACAATAGAACTTCCTTTGCATGTCTGGAGTCCAGTGATGAGATCTGGCTTCCCTTGGAGAACAATGAGCCCAACAATTGTCACCTCTGGGCACTTCCTGGAGTAGGAGGTATGTATACATGTCTTCAAGCTTGGGGAGGTGGCAGGGAAAAGAGTCCTTTATCCAAGAGCAAAATGGCGTTGGAATGGAGGAACTTGGCAAAGGGGATGATTTTATATGATTCATAAAGCTAGGTGTTTTCCCTGAGCTGTCCAGTCAAAAGGATGTTGTTGTGTTGTTTAGTCGTTTAGTCGTGTCCTCCTCTTTGTGGCCCCCTGGACCAGAGCACGCCAGGCACTCCTGTCTTCCACTGCCTCCCGCAGTTTGGTCAAACTCATGCTGGTAGCTTCGAGAACACTGTCGCACCATCTCGTCCTCTGTCGTCCCCTTCTCCTTGTGCCCTCCATCTTTCCCAACATCAGGGTCTTTTCCAGGGAGTCTTCTCTTCTCATGAGGTGGCCAAAGTATTGGAGCCTCAGCTTCAGGATCCGTCCTTCCAGTGAGCATTCTGAAGGCTGATTTCCTTCAGAATGGATTGGTTTGATCTTCTTGCAGTCCATGGGACTCTCAAGAGTCTCCTCCAGCACCAGAATTCAAAAGCGCCAATTCTTTGACATCAGCCTTCTTTATGGTCCAGCTCTCACTTCCATACATCGCTACTGGGAAAACCATAGCTTTTACTATACGGACCTTTGTTGGCAAGGTGATGTCTCTACTTTTTAAAATGCTATCTAGGTTTGCCATTGCTTTCCTCCCAAGAAGCAGGCGTCTCTTAATTTCGTGGCTGCTGTCACCATCTGCAGTGATCATGGAGCCCAAGAAAGTCAAATCTCTCACTGCCTCCATTTCTTCCCCTTCTATTACATTAACTATTTGTAACATTTAACAACTCTAAAGATGTGCCCCTCCACTGTAATTTCCGTAACACTTGACGGCAAGGGTGCAAAGGTGCTGAGCAGATAAAGCCCAGTGTGGGCTCACAGGGCGCAGTGGGCACCTGCGTGCTGGAGACAGGTTTCCACCTCTTTGCCTCTCCACCACCAAGCCCAGAGCAGCCTCTTTCATTAGGCTCCTTCCAAGTGGCCCAGGTGCTTAATGATGTCAGGGCAGCAGCCATCGCATCCCAGGACGGTCCATCGCTCGCCAATTAGGCAATCAGCAAGGATCTACTTACTGGCAATTTTATTTCTCCGGCATGTCATTAGAGAGGAGGGAGAGCAAAGGGAAAGAGGCTGCATTACTCAGGGATCCGAAACGCCTTGAGAAATTGAACAAAAGACGGCATCCAACGGCCAAGGCGAGTCTCTTTTTCAAGCCAACATGTTTCTTTTGATACGATGAGAAATTGTTCTTCCTGAACAAAGAAATCCATACTATCATTCTGCACCAGGCAAGTCGATGAAGAAAGCATGATTGCCCGTGTCTTGGCAGCGTCATGCAATAAACATCTACTCAGAAGTAAGCCCTGTTGAGTTCCATGGGGCTTACTCCCAAGCGGAACCCAAATAATGAATGGAATTGGAACGACACGCAGCGGATTCGAAACAGATGCTTCTACACGCTATTCACGCAGATGCAAAGTGATCCGCACACCTCCAATAAATGTCACCACGAAGCATATAATCAATAAACATTCACTTGCAAACCTGTCTGAGGGTTTCTGCTCGTTCGTAATTGTTACAGACTGTTCATATTCCAGAAATTTAGTCCATAAGAAGTGTCAAGCATACTAAGGACTGAGAAGGGCTGTCGCTCAGGGGCAGAGACCCTGTTCTCTCCCAGGTTCTACCCCAGCATCTGGAAAATGCCCCTGCTTGAAACCTGGAAGAACTGCTGCCAATTCACTGCAGCGAAATCTGAGCAAGGCATTTTGGGAGAAATTTCCCTTGGGGGTTCAAGTACAGAGGCTTAGACCAAAGTCCCAATTGGTCAGGATTTATTCAGCAATGCATGACAGGAAAGAGTCTGCGAGAGCATTTCCATAAGGACACACTCTATTTTTTAAAAAAAATATTTTTATTGGAATTTTATTCACAACATAACATAACCTCCCCCCCCCAATACACAGGCCACCCTCATTAAACGTGAACATAACATACAATAAGCATAACATACAACAATACAGTGGTACCTCAGGTTACATACGCTTCAGGTTACAGACTCCGCTAACCCAGAAATAGTACCTCAGGTTGAGAACTTTGCTTCAGGATGAGAACAGAAATCGGGCTTCGGCGGCGCAGCAGGAGGCCCCATTAGCTAAAGTGGTGCTTCAGGTTAAGAACAGTTTCAGGTTAAGAACGGACCTCTGGAACCAATTAAGTACTCAACCTGAGGTACCACTGTACAAACAACGAAATAAAAGACTTCCTTTATCCTGTATCTGGCGTACTTATTTACTTCTTATAAACTGTTTCCTTTATGAATAATTATTAAGATTTTTCTAATTATAACTTATAATTAAGTTATAATTAGAAGTTATAAGTTATAAGTTATCATGAGGACACACTCTATATAGGAAGAACATATGTCACCTTAACTGTTGGTTCAATCACCTTCTGCCATCCCGTCATCCCAACATCACTTCATCCAACCACAGTCCTTCAAAACCCTTACTCAACCTTTCTTTCTTTCTTTATTACTGTATGTGCAGAACCCTCCTTGTACCTTATCTGGAGTTGTTTTTCACTCTGACAGTGTTAGGATTGCCCTTAGCTGATTCTTACTGGTTTTGTGGTCTGTCCTGTTATAAGAAAAATACTGCTCCCTTTTCCTTATGGGGTACCCAAGAGCCTGAACATAGTCCTTATGTAGGTTCTCAACGGTATGACCCACAGAGGAATTTATGGTCTGCAAATAAAAACATCTTGAAGGTCCCAGGCCACAGAGAGGTTAGGCTGGCCTCAACTAGAGCCAGGGCTTTCTCGGCCGCGGCTCCAATCTGGTGGAACACTCTGTCACAAGAGACTAGGGCCCTGCGGGACCTGACATCTTTCCGCAGAGCCTGCAAGACGGAGCTGTTCCACCAGGCCTTTGGTCAGGGCGCAGCCTGACCCCCTCCTCTGGCAATCTGCACAGAATTTTGCTTAACGGTTGCCATCAATTTGATTTTAATTAATTTTTAGAATGAAATGTTTTTAGAATGTTGGATTATTTGATTGTTGTTGGCCGCCCTGAGCCCGGCTTCAGCTGGGGAGGGCAGGATATAAATAAAATTTATTATTATTTATTATTCTCTATTGGTAGGAGAAAATAACAGAGGCCAACCAGAGAATATTGAGAAGCAAAGCAGCTAGTAAGCCTGATCTTTATTAACCTGTTGCAACAGGGTCCTCACTCACCACACGCAGGAGGGAGGAGGAGGTGTGCAAGCCCTTATATAGACTTTTGAAAATTGCCTCCCCTGTAGCTCAAGACGACCCCCCAAAACATCCTCCATATACCACTGAAGGGGCGTTCTACAGCAGAAAACCTTTCTGCCAGGATACCTGATAATGGCCACTGCTTGCTTTTACCTGGGCACCCTGGCCATTCTTTTGTGATGGTAAATACTCAGTTCCTGAATCTAGGTCACAGGCTCACCCTATTCATACATAGATACACCCTTGAGACAGGATTTGTGAGCAAAGAGACAATGGGAAGCCTTTCCTATTTCCTTCCTCCTTGCAGAGAAACATTTGAGGTCAATTTGGGAGAGTCAAAATGGCTTCAGGATTGCTCTCCTGTGCTATTTCAGACACGTAGTTTATATACTTATGTATGTCTTTGCCTTCTAAATTTATGAACATATGAGATATATATATATATGTATACCATATTTTTCGCTCTATAAGACACACCAGACCACAAGATGCACCTAGTTTTTGGAGGAGGAAAACAAGAAAAATATAATAATATAAATATAAATAATAATAATTATCATTATTATAGTTGAGTTCTTTGCATCGTTTGCATTTTTTTAAAAAGACCTCAAGAAAATTCATTAATGCCTCCTGTTTTGTCCCCTTGCAATATGTACATTTTTGCCAGCAGTTTCACAAATATATGTATTTTATACACATTCCCCCCTAATATGATGATTTTGATTAATTGGATGTATATCCCTCCTATTTATCCAAGGAGCTCAAGGTGGCCTACATGGTCCACCCACCCCCCATTTTAATCCCCACAAGAAACCTTTGAGGTACTGTATTTTTTGCTCTATAAGACGCACCAGACCACAAGACGCACCTAGTTTTTGGAGGAGGAAAACAAGAAAAAAAATATTCTGAATCTCAGAAGCCAGAACAGCAAGAGGGATCACTGCGCAGTGAAAGCAGCAATCCCTCTTGCTGTTCTGGCTTCTGGGATAGCTGCACAGCCTGCATTCGCTCCATAAGACGCACACACATTTCCCCTTACTTTTTAGGAGGGAAAAAGTGAATCTTATAGAGCAAAAAATACGGTATATATAAGACCTTATAATTCCTATACAGGCCACATTGTGGTATACATGACGCTGGCCTCTCTGATAATGGGCTCTGCAGAAATTCCACATCAGCAGCTTCTTGTATTTGCTGTGGTCTTTTGTGTATGCAAAGGCAGAATTGGGCATCCGATCCAACTTCAGCCAGTTTTGCCTTGACGGAGGTTAGCAAAGTCAAGCTGGTTGAATTTCCCAGGAGATTCAGGAACACCAACTTAGAGCAGGAGTCTTCCAAGTGGATTGAGCAAACCTCTCCATCTCCTGCCCACTTTCTTCCAGATGCAAACAGGGAGACATCAGGGCCACGGCCTTTCAGATCCAAACAAGTGACCCACACAAAGTCCAACATCGTGCATTTTTAAAATTGCCTTTGCATCTGAGTAATGAATAACATCTTTGCAATCAGGGAAAGGGTGGCAAATGTTTAGTACCGTATTTCAAAGGAGTTGAGGAAATGGCAGATTTTGCTTCATGAACTTCAAGAAGGACACTGACAAACTGGAACGTGTCCAGAGGAGGGCAACCAAAACGGTCAAAGGCCTGGAAACGATGCCTTATGAGGAACGGCTAAGGGAGCTGGGCATGTTTAGCCTGGAGAAGAGGAGGTTAAGGGGTGATATGATAGCCATGTTCAAATATATCAAAGGATGTCACATAGAGGAGGGAGAAAGGTTGTTTTCTGCTGCTCCAGAGAAGCGGACACGGAGCAATGGATCCAAACTACAAGAAAGAAGATTCCACCTAAACATTAGGAAGAACTTCCTGACAGTAAGAGCTGTTCGACAGTGGAATTTGCTGCCAAGGAGTGTGGTGGAGTCTCCTTCTTTGGAGGTCTTTAAGCAGAGGCTTGACAACCATATGTCAGGAGTGCTCTGATGGTGTTTCCTGCTTGGCAGGGGGTTGGACTCGATGGCCCTTGTGGTCTCTTCCAACTCTATGATTCTAGGATTCTATGAACTGGACAAACCACTCTCCCCATCCTGACTTATTATTGGGAAGAGAAACTGTTAATACCCAGAGCATCTGCAGGACATAATGTTTGATGTTTTAATGTGCTTAATATGTTTAATATGTTGGAAGCCGACCAGAGGGGCTGGGACAACACAGTCAGATGGGGGGCATGAAGGAGGAGTAGGAAGAGAATGTACAGAAATGTTTATTGGGTGCCTGGAACAGAAAGGAAGGAGGCCGATTCATTTAGAGCCTAAGAGGTAAATTTGATTAAGGAGAAAGAGCCGGGTAGCAGAAGGCTATTTAATTTAGCAGGGAGATGCAAAATGAGAATGAATGCCTCGCAATAAATGCTCCCTAATTCACAGAGGGGGAAATGACCTAGTTTGTTTTTCTTCTTCTCGGCCCTGCGGGTGATGAATGGCAAAGGGGATTCTGCACGGTCCATCACCTGTTGAATCCAGACCAACCCTGGGCATTTTTCCTCAAGCTAGGACCACGAGCGATGACAGTGTCTTTGCGAACCTGTGCAGCTAGTTCGGTGGGTTCTGGGCTGCATTCTGCAGTGATGAAGCTTCTTGATTGAAAGATCAGCCACGTTAACATAAGAGCCTATGAAGAACCTTCTGGTTCAGGCCAGGGGCCCATCTAGTCCTGCACCTTGTTCTCACAGTGGCCAACCAGATGCCTGTGGGAAACCCAAATAAAAAATAAAAATAAAAATATTATTATTTGGGACGCGGGTGGCGCTGTGAGTTAAACCACAGAGCCTAAGGCTTGCTGATCAGAAGGTTGGCGGTTCGAATCCCCTTGACCGTTGCTTGGTCCCTGCTCCTGCCAACCTAGCAGTTCGGAAGCACGTCAAAGTGCAAGTAGATAAATGGGTACCACTCCGGTGGGAAGGTAAACGGCATTTCCGTGTGCTGCTCTGGTTCGCCAGAAGCGCCTTAGTCCTGCTGGCCACATGACCCGGAAGCTGTACGCCGGCTCCCTTGGCCAATAAAGCGAGATGAGCGCCACCACCCCAGAGTCGGCCACGACTGGACCTAATGGTCAGGGGTCCCTTTACCTTTACCTTTATTTTATTATTTATATCCCACCCACAAGCAGGATTTGAGCACAAGACTAACTCTCCCCTCCTGCGGTTTCCACCGGCTGGTATTCAGAAGCCTTGCTGCCTCCAACCCTGGAAGCACGACAGAGTCATCCTGACTTGTAGCCATCCATAGCCCTCTCCTCCTCTATGAATTTGCCCGATCCTCTTTTAAAGCCCTCTAGGTTGGTGGCCCTGCCTGCCACCTGCGGGAGTCTGTATGTGCTGAAGGAAAAATGACTTTCTTTTATCTGCCGTGAATCTCCCAGCATTCAGCTTAGCTGTGTGTCCACGAATTCTTGCGTTACCAGAGAGCGAGGAAAGCTTTCCTCTATCCACTCTTGCCATGCCATACAGAATTTTACGAATTTCTATCATGTTTATTATGGGACGTGGGTGGCGCTGTGGGTTAAACCACTGAGCCTAGGACTTGCCGATCAGAAGGTCGGCAGTTAGAATCCCTGCGACCAGGTGAGCTCCCATTGCTTGGTCCCTGCTCCTGCCAACCTAGCAGTTCAAAAGCACATCAAAGTAAAACAGGAAGGGACCCTGTCCTCAATAGAAAACCTGCACAGGTGGCGCTCTCATTATAAAAACACTCTAAAACTCAAGAAATTCCTATACAGAAAGGAACAATGGGAGGCACTTGACAAAGCGATCAAATTGCGGGACGACAAAAAATTCTGGGAAATTATTGCTCAGGGAGTTTCACCCAAAGGGAAAACTATAATCAACAGTATTTCACCCAACGTATGGTACCAACATTTCTCCCGGCTATATACAGCTCCAAACATTGCTAAACCGAGCCAGTTCCCTTCTCTTAAAAATGATCTATTAATGGGCTGGGATCCTGTTACCGAATTAGAATGTTTACAGCTAATTAAAACACTCAAAAATGGCAAAGCTCCTGGTGAAGATATGATTCCTCCTGAGGTGTTTACATTAAATGCCCAGTGGTGGGCTGCTTTCTTGGCCCAATTTTTTACGGTAATAAATGATACATGCAAAATCCCAGAAAACTGGAAACTGAGCCTGGTAGCCCCCATCTATAAGAAGGGAGACCCCCAAGACCCCTCAAACTATCGCCCCATAAGCCTCCTGGACATTGTGTATAAACTTTACACTCGCTACCTGCTAAATAAACTGGTTGACTGGGCTGACCACTCTAACTTGCTTAATCCGGAGCAGGCAGGGTTTAGAAAGGGCCATAGTACAACAGGCCATTGCTTGGTACTACAGACAATGATAGATAAGTATACAAAGGTACACAAGAGCAAACTTTTTGTGGCTTTTGTAGATCTTACATCTGCTTTTGACTCAATCTGTAGGGACAAATTATGGCAAAAACTATATGAGACGGATATTGATAGACGACTTCTTAATATACTTAGAGAGTTACATTCAGACACCACAGTTAAAATCAGAACCGGGATGTCAGGCAACTATACTGACCCACTGCCACTGGGGAAAGGGGTAAAACAGGGTTGTTTGTTAGCGCCGTTCCTCTTTAATTTCTATATAAATGACATTGTTCAACATATGGCAAAGTATAAGTTAGCAGCTCCCGCCCTGGAAGGCAAACATCTGAATATATTGCTATATGCTGATGACATGGCTGTCATGGCACTTACTCGTAGGGGCCTACACAGCATGCTGGAGGGGCTCGCAGCTTATTGTGCCCAAAACTCTCTAAAGATAAATTATGACAAAACAAAAATCGTGGTGTTTACTAGAGCTCGCCAGACATTCAGATGGTCTTTAGATGAACACGTAATCGAACAGAGACTTTCTTTTAAATATCTTGGTATCACTTTCCAAGCTACATCTAGCTGGCTTGCCCACTTCAAGACTGTAGCCCTCCTAACACGTAGGACAATCGGTGCTCTGCTCAGCTTTTTTTATTTGAGGGGAGGGCAATTGGTGATCCCGGCACTAAAAGCTTTTGTAGGAAAAGTGATTCCCCAGATGCTATACGGAGTAGAACTCTGGGGATGGAATCAGAAGCTGCTAGAACGGCTTGAAATTCTTCAAAACTATTATCTCAAGAGGATTCTAGGCCTTCCTCAAGGAACCCCAGCAGCTCTCTTGAGGGTGGAGGTTGGATTACCCTCTGTGTCTGCCAGGGCCCACTTAAGATTCCTACGATTTTACATCAAACTTGCAAATACCACAAACACCTTATTGGCCAAACAAGCCTTTGTATCTCTTCAAAAGAATACCACTTGGCGTCAAAACCTATCTGAGATCCTGGTTAGATACACCCTACCGGAGTTTAACACCCTCAAACTGTGGAGCCCAGACAAAGTTCGGGAATGGATCCTGGAGAGAGACGCTCTATTAGATATCACAAAAATTCAGAACCCAGGGTCCTCCCACTGGCTTCCCCGACTGAAAACAGTCAAAACCTGTGCCAATTATTTGGCGAATATCACCAATCCCACCCTTCGGAGAGCCTTCACCATGGCCCGTTTTCAAACCATTCCTACGGCCTACCTGACAGGCAGATATGCAAAAATCCCAGCAGAGCAACGTATATGTCTTTGTCATATGAGAACCCAAGAGGATCTCACACATTACATGTTGTATTGTCCCATCTATTCGGCCTTCAGGGATGCGATGTTACAAACTATTCCCAAATCAATAGTCAACTCTGAGGACCAAGTAAAGTTTTTACTGGTGGACGCTGATCCACGGATTTCTCACGTGGTAGCGGTCTTTGTGGTGAAGGCTATGAAAACTAGGGTACGGTTCCTGGACGAAACGGTGAGGTCCCTCCCATTGTTTTCCTAACCTGTTGCTGTATCTTCTTTCCTGAATGGTGGGGGTTTTTGGGTAGTCTCCTTGCTGGGATAGCATGGCATGAATTTTAGCTTACTTTTATAATCTTATTGTTATCTTTTAATAATGTTTTATGGTATTTTGTGTAAAGGCATGGACCTCACAAATTTAATAATAAACAAACAAACAAACAAACAAACATCAAAGTGCAAGTAGATAAATAGGTACCGCTCTGGCGGGAAGGTAAACAGCGTTTCCGTGCACTGCTCTGGTTCGCCAGAAGCGGCTTAGTCCTGCTGGCCACATGACCCGGAAGCTGTATGCCGGCTCCCTTGGCCAATAAAGCGAGACGAGCGCTACAACCCCAGAGTTGGCCACGACTGGACCTAAGGGTCAGGGGTCCCTTTACCTTTACCTTTATCATTTTTATTAAAAACAAAACAAAACAGACAAACAAACAAACAAACAAACAAACAGAAACCACCCTTCACATCCCTTCCCATTTTACAATTCGACCATGATCTTCGTAGCTCATTCAATCTGGTTCTTTTTGCCTGCCCTTCTCGCCTCCAGAAAGATTTCCTGACTTCCCAGCACACTTCCAGCTACTAACGCTATTATCCTCCGTTGTGATAGTGACGGCTCTGCCTTTAATGTTCTGACCCCACACAGGGAAGCTAATTTCGTTGCTATGGGAACCTGGATGGCGGTGGCTGTCGGCCTTTCTCTCCGAATCATGCCAGGGCAGCGGACTTCACATCTCCATCTTCCTGGACCAGGGAACGAGCAGCCTGCCTTCCCTTCAGTCCTTTGGTCTTTTGGACTTCCTGGGGACACTGCAGTCCCCTATCATTGGCTGGCGACGCAAATAGGCTTTGAACAAGGAGGCAGGCTTGCTAAAATATACATTTCCTGCCACTTCTCAGAAAAGGCCACCTAGCCCCCGAAGCTATTGCTTCATTATCATCTCTGCCAGTTCTACTGTGGCTACACTCCAAAGGATGTGGGCTCTCAGAAACCCAAACTGTGGTCAAGCCATCATAGAAGCATGGAATTGTAGCATTGGAAGGCGCCCCAAGAGTTATCGGGTCAACTTGCCTGCAATGCAGGAATCACAACTACGACCAGTCCTCTGAAATTATACCTGCTGCGTTCCATAATGCAGCAATACCGTGTAAACCAAAAACAGGTTGTAACCCAAGGTGAACTTTCGCCAATGGGGCCTCCAAAAAAATTGATTGTAATCAAAAAAAAGAAAAGGAAAAAAAGTGTTGCAATCCAAAAAAAAAGGGACACACACTTCAGGGTTTGACGTGGTTGTAATCCAAAATGGCTGTAATCCAAAATGGTTGCAAACCAAGGTACCACTGTATGTTTGACTTCTTTAACATTTCCCTTTTTGTTAACATTTGCAACTTTCAGTCTCTCTTCGCTATGAATCATAGAACTGTAGAAGTGACTGGAAGGGTCATCTGGTCCAACTCTCTGCAATGCAACATCATCAGCTTCAGGAATAGCTCTTACTCGCAGTAAGTAAAAATAAAAACAGCTAAAAATATAGGGCAATGCAGGAGGAACAGCTAAAGAATCCATGAAGAATGGCCAACCACCTTCTGAGGAATCCCTTCCACTGTCAAACAGCTCTTACCCTCACAAAATTCGTCCTGATGTTTAGTTGGGATCTCCTTTCCTGTTATTTGAATCCATTGGTTCGGGAAAACAAACTTGCTCCATTTTGCATAGGACAATTATCCTTCAGATATTTGAAGATGGCTATCGCATCTTCTCCTAGTCTCTTCTTTTCCAGACTGAACATCTCCAACTCCCTCAACCGTCTACACCAGACTTGGTTTCCAGACCCTTAATGTCTTTATTGCTTGGGAGAAAAACAGATTACTGCTACTGCCTACTTACAGTGCTGTCCTATGCATGCCTTCTCAGAGGTAAGCCCCAATGAGTTTGATGGGACTTACACCCAGGTATGGACATATTGGACACCCTGTCATGGGTGGTGCTGTGGTCTAAACCACAGAGCCTAGGGCTTGCCGATCAGAAGGTTGGCGGTTCGAATCTACTACGGGGTGAGCTCCCGTTGCTCGGTCCCTGCTCCTGCCAACCTAGCAGTTCAAAAGCACGTCAAAGTGCAAGTAGATAAATAGGTACCGGTCCTGCGGGAAGGTAAACTGCATTTCTGTGCACTGCTCTGGTTCGCCAGAAGCGGCTTAGTCATGCTGGCAACATGACCCGGAAGCTGTCTGTGGACAAACGCCGGCTCCCTCAGCCACTAAAGTGAGAACAGCGCTGCAACCCTGGAGTCGTCCATGACTGGACCTAAAGGTCAGGGGTCCCTTTACCTTTACCTTTACGCCCAGGTATGGACATATTGGACTGCAGTCTTTTTCCATTATTGCATCCATCAAAACTTATTTACGCTGTTGAATTTATCTTAATGCTGCCAATGTTTTCAGCTGTACACAATTACCGGTATTTCCAATATATTCAATACATGTTTTCCGATCTTCTTTAAATGTATGTTCTTCTTGTTCTCTTATTTTATAAGTTAAGTCTGCAAGTTGTGCATATTCTGACAACTTCAGTTGCCATTCTTCTTTAGTTGGAACCTCGTTCATTTTCCATTTTGGGGCCAACAAAACACGGGCCACAGTTTTAGCATACATAAATAACCTTTCTGACACCTGGGAATTTCAGTCTCTCCTATATCTATTGCCCAGCGTGTTACAGAGGCACAGCATCTTCTTCTCACAGTGGCCAATCAGGTGCCCACGATGGGAAGCCCTTCAGCAGGACCTGAGAACCAGCATCACATCTCTGATGGTAGAGAGGGAACGTAGCCATTGTGGTCACCCCCTGCTGTGAATGTGTCGGATCCCCTTTCCTCATCATTAAGAACATCCATCAGTCTTGACAACAATGTGTCAGAAATGACAAGACAAACCATGCAGAATAAACAGGACAGGACCATCGAAGGAGAGGAGAAAACCAGCTCTCAGTTGCCTCCCGGTGGCTGCTACTCTCCCTACATGCAAAGGTTTTCTTTTAACAAAACTTAAAGTCAGGAGGAGCAGAGACATCACCTTGCCAACAAAGGTCCGTATAGTTAAAGCCATGGTTTTCCCAGTAGTGATGTATGGAAGTGAGAGCTGGACCATAAAGAAGGCTGATCGCCGAAGAATTGATGCCTCTTGAGAGTCCCATGGACTGCAAGAAGAGCAAACCTCTCCATTCTGAAGGAAATCAGCCCTGAGTGCTCACTGGAAGGACAGATCCTGAAGCTGAGGCTCCAAGACTTTGGCCACCTCAGGAGAAGAGAAGACTCCCTGATGCTGGGAAAGATGGAGGGCCCAAGGAGAAGGGGACGACCGAGGACGAGATGGTGGGACAGAGTTCTTGAAGCAACCAGCATGAGGGAGGCGGTGGAAGACAGGAGTGCCTGGCATGCTCTGGTCCAGGGGGTCACAAAGAGTCGACACAACTAAACAACAAACAAACAACAACAACAAAGGGGCAAGAGGATGGTGTGTGTGTGTGTGTGTGTGTGTGTGTGTGTGTGTGTGTGTATGCTGGAGCTAGAAATGACTCTCAGACTTCCCAAAGCTGGTATCGCTGGGTTAAGTTCAGCCATTTTGTTGAATCCATTAAGCTAAATATTTCAATTG
The DNA here is from genome assembly GCF_965153285.1 of Podarcis tiliguerta. Lineage (NCBI taxonomy): Eukaryota > Metazoa > Chordata > Lepidosauria > Squamata > Lacertidae > Podarcis > Podarcis tiliguerta. The sequence continues at coordinate 133,297,651 of NC_139534.1, read as the reverse complement.
GATTTCGAATAAAAGGGCAATTAATGTTTTGAATTTTATTGTGAATCCCTTGCGAATGACAGCAGTGCCTTGAGACAGACAGTCAGGTTGTGTGTCCACAGCAGTGACCAGAGGAGGAATGACCGCTGGGAGGAGCGTGGAGAAGAAATGCCTTGGTGCATCTGCAGTAACACAACCGGACCCCTCCTTCCTCTGCCCCAGCTGCAACAAAACATGTCTCTCCCATATCAGTCTCTACAGCCACAGCAGGCGCTGAAACTCTCCAACAGTTTGACTTTACCCACAGGGGCACAAACTTCCATTGTTTCCTGAGACAGATGTATGCCAACCATTTTCCTTAGTGTGTTGTACAAACTGCTATTTGGAATAATGATTTTTATAGTGAAGGATAGGGGGCACTGGGGATGAGTTTATGGAATGCATGGGACATGAGTGGCGCTGTGGTCTAAACCACTGAGCCTCTTGGGCTTGCTGATCAGACGGTCGACAGTTCAAATCCCCGTGACAGGGTGAGCTCCCATTGCTCGGTCCCAGCTCCTGCCAACCTAGCAGTTCAAAAGCATTGCCAGTGCAAGTAGATAAATAGGTACCACTGCAGTGGGAAGGTAAATGGCATTTCCATGCACTCTGGTTTCCGTCACGGTGTCCCGTTGCACCAGAAGGGGTTTAGTCCTGCTGGCCACATGACCCGGAAAGCTGTCTGTGGACAAACGCCGGCTCCCTTGGCATGAAAGCGAGATGAGCGCCACAACCCCATAGTCGCCTTTGACTGGACTTAACCGTCCAGGGGTCCTTTACCTTTTACCTTATGGAACTAAGGGGGTGGTGCCCGCCCAAAGTTCTGTAATTACGCATTAGAGGAATGCCACCCATAGAATGGAATAAATTAAGGATGGCCCCCTTTCTGTCCCATTCCCCCGTCCGTTTCCATGAACATCAAGTCACTTTGCTGACGCCCCTCTTCCAAGGTCTCATCCACACTAGAGGCTTTTTGTTTGTCCCACTGCTTTCAGAGGCGGAATTAGGGCAGCGTGACTGGTTCTGCCGCACTGGACGCTGAGCCTCGGGGGGCTGCAACTATGATGTTATGTACAGTTGGGCATGTGTCTCTGCCAAGGGTCCTGCATGAGAGTAGGACGCTCCTAACACTTTCCAACTCTACAGTTCTTTTGTTGTTTAGTCGTCTAGACGTGTCCGACTCTTTGTGACCCCATGGAGCAGAGCACACCAGGCACTCCTGTCTTCCACTGTGTTATGTACTGAGTTGAATAGGATCCAAAATGCAGTCTGATTGGTCCTAGAACAATAGGATTCAGAATGCAGCAGTCTGATTGGTCCTAGAACAATGCAGCAGTATGATTGGTCTGCAGGAGCCACCCAATCCGGCTCCAGGTGGAAGTGAATCCGCAACCTGATTGGCCTACAGGAGAATCCTGGAACTAGCCAATCATGTGGGGCCCATTGTGTAAATAATGTATATAAAGCAGATATTTTGGGGGACTTCCATTCCTCACTACTATGAGCTGAATAAAGAGCATGAAATCCACACTCACCTCTAAGTATATTTCATATGATGTAGTGAATTGAGCAGAGCAGAAGGGGGGAGGCTGGGGTGGGGTGGGCACCAAATTTTGGCTTTGCATGAGTCACTGCTGAACTTTGAAAGTTCAAAGTCAACCCCTGCTGCTTTCCTTGCAAAAACCCACTGTTGACCACTGTGGACTGGTATTTGTTCTGTTTCACTAGTAAGCAGAGGGTTTTCCTGGCAATGGTGCAAATGAAAAACATCTCCGACCTGGGACAAGCAGCAATGTGGACACACCCTAATGAATTTTCCCTGCACCCTGTTTCATGTTTGTTCCTTTGGCTTATCTGTTTTGTTCAAAGTACCCCGGGACTCCGGGAAAAGGGTGTGAGAGATGTGGAAAGAGAGAATTATTTAAATGCTCGCTCTGTGCAACATTCAACAGCGTTTTCATGCCAACACTTGTGGCCTCGTCTCAGAGGTTGGTGCTTGCTGATAAAAGGCTCGTCTTTGGTGACTATTAATCTATTTTTAATTGCATCATCCAAAGTGATTCACTGCCTGCCAGTGGCGTGCTGAGGCTTGGATGCGGAGATATTCCTTTGAAACAGGGAAGGCTGGAGTGCTGGGGGTTTTTTTGAAGGGGGGGGGAGAGAGCATCCTGGCAATTTTGGCTGGCAGCCCAGTTCTAATGCCTATCTATTAAAAACAACTGCTTGGAGAAGTCGGATTCCAATTTACTCCTGAAACAGGGGTCTTTTCATGTCAGGTTTGGCATAATTCCCTCCTCCTTGAATAATTAGTTGGTGCGTCTGTGGGGTTTTCTCTGCGCCAATTGGAACATGGCGATCGCTTTTTACAAGACAGAGATGGAAAACATTATCCCCACCCCCCAGAAAAAAAGGAGAGAAGAGTTTTAGCAGTGGGGCAGGCAGGAAAGACCCCCGGAGCCACTTTTCAGCTGGTTCCAATACTGGCTGAGCAATACGGCCCTCCCAGAATCCCCCACCCCTTTTTGAGGGTGGGAAAATTGGGAGGGGCCTTTTTGCAAGGGATCAGTCTGGAACAGCAAAGTCCAGTTTCTTCACAACTTGATGCTGATGGGATACAGCAGGGGTCCCCAAGCTAAGGCCCAAGGGACTCTGCCGCCCACTGCCGCCGCCCGCTCTTAGCGGCACTGTGCTGTGCGGCTGCCCACTTCTGGGTCAGAGGAGCACCGGAAATAGCTTGTGCGCAAGCGCAAGAGTTATTGGCCATGCGCAAGCGTTATTTCTGGTGCACATCCGGGTCGGAGGAGGCCTGTGCACATGCGCACAAGCTATTTCCAGTGCTCCTCCAACCCAGAAGTGCGCCGGAAATAGCGTGTGTGCACACGTATGGGCACATGCTCCCCCGCCCTCCGGCCCGCCGCGCGATCGACGCTGGAGACACCGGCCCGAGGCGTGGTAAGTTTGCTGACCCCTGGGATAGAGAAAGATAAGAGCTAGATGCCGAGAGATACCTGTAAACTGTAAGGGAGAAAGGCGGGTGATAAATAAATGAATAAGTAAATAAATAAATAAATAAATAATTGATTGGCATCTGTCTTGTCTCAGGAGACAAAAGAGAAGTGTGCTTTTGGAGATGAAGTCAAATTGTTGGAAGGTTTCAGTGCCTGCTGTACGATGATGATGTCGATACTTTGGGGGTTTTTGGGGTGTCTGTGTGAGATGAGACATGGTGGTGGGATAATAATAATAATAATAATAATAATAATAATAATAATACCCCACCCTCCCCAGCCAAGACCGGGCTCAGGGCAGCTAACATCAAGTATAAAAACAAGTGATTAAAATACAACTTAAAAACAAAATTAAGCACAACATTAAAATACAGCCTCATATCAGTGGAAACTCAAATCAAAAATTTTTGGGGGGATGAAAACATCAAATCTTCACCAAGGCCAACTATCCAGACTGGTCCTACATGGGCCAGAAAAAAGCCAGGGAAGTCCCCAAGTAGGAGTTCCATCACAGAAGGAGAAAGGAAAAAGGAAAGAGGGGGAGGGGATCAAGTTGATTCCAAGCCAAAGGCCAGGTAGAACAACTCTGTCTTACAGGCCCTGCGGAAAGAAATCAGATCCCGCAGGGCCCTGGTCTCATGAGGCAGAGCGTTCCACCAGGCCGGGGCTAGTGTTGAGAAGGCCCTGGCTCTGGTTGAGGCTAATCTGACTTCCTTAGGGCCCGGGACCACTAGGGTGTTGCTTTTTATGGACCTTAAGGTCCTCCGCGGGGCATACCGGGATCCCATTTTCTGGTTTGCCTCAAGCGGCAAACCTTCTTGGGGCGGCCCTGCCAGGAAGGCTCCCTCCTTTCAGCCTCCCCTCCTCCTGGTTTGCTGTTAATAAAGACAACGGCAACATCTAGACCAGGGCCATGTGTGTCCCTTTCCCCAAGCTGAGCGCTGTGTCAAATCGAGAGTTCATTGCAGGTCTAAAGAGCGAGGATTGCGCAAAAGAAAACCAGCCGCCCCGGTCCTCTCCTTCCCCGTCAAGTCGCTGCTTGAGAACGAAAGGTCACCGTAATTAGCAGAGACAGGTTAGCTGGGAGTCTTAAGAGCATCTCGCGCTCCTCACTTCAATTAATGCCTTGGCTTGAAAGTCTCTCCCTCTCCATCTAGCCCCACTTCTGGATAAAGAGTTCTCACAAACATCTTGTTAATTACTTTTTATAATTAGCTGGTGGTGAAAAGGGAAAGCTCCCTCCGGGGCTCGCGGGGACCTGGGCTGTTTTTATCCGTGAGACTGGGCGCACTCTGGAGCCAACGATGACCTTGCAATTGTGCCTTGACTTTCTTTCTCTCCTGGGCTAAAAGCTGCAGGTGTTGTTGTTTTTCCATGGTGCTACAGAAAACGGAAGATGCCAGCGCTGGCAGCTTCCAAGAAGCCTCAATCTCCCCTCGCGCTTGATCATATAATACCGGTCTTGAAAGACCTTCATTGGCTCCCAGTACGTTTCCGAGCACAATTCAAAGTGTTGGTGCTGACCTTTAAAGCCCTAATAGGCCTCGGTCCAGTATACCTGAAGGAGCGTCTCCACCCGCATTGTTCTGCCCGGACACTGAGGTCCAGCTCTGAGGGCCTTCTGGCGGTTCCCTCACTGCAAGAAGCCAGGTTACAGGGAACCAGGCAGAGGGCCTTCTTGGTGGTGGCACCCGTCCTGTGGAACGCCCTTCCACCAGATGTCAAAGAGATAAACAACTACCAGACTTTTAGAAGACATCTGAAGGCAGCCCTGTTTAGGGAAGCTTTTAATGTTTGATGTATCACAGTATTTTAATATTCTTTTGGAAGCCGCCCAGAGTGGCTGGGGAGGCCCAGCCAGATAGGCGGGGTATAAATAATAAATTATTATTATTATTATCCAGAGGGTGCAAATGCTGCAGTGCAATTGCTGATGGAAGCGAGGCCTCGTCAGCATAGAAAGCCTGTGCTGAGAGATCTGTGCTGGTTGCTGATTTGCTACTGGGCCAAGTTCAAGGTGTTACTATGAGTGTATGAAGCCCTGAGCAGTCTAGGACATCCAGTTTTTAGGAGATTTGGGACAGACTTGGGCATTGTTAAACTGTGGAACTCACTTCCACAGGATGTAGCAGTGGCCTCCAATTATAAAGTATTTTTTATTTATTAAATCTTTTAGTCACTTTCTCTTGCCCGTGGCAACTCAAAGCAACCTACAACCATCATTCTCTTGGCTGGTTTTAAAAGAGGAACAGACAAATCCATAGGGAATAAGGCCATCAGTGTCTGCCAGCCACAATGGTTATTTTCTGCTTCCACTCTGAAGCATCTACTCTATTCCAAACTTAAAAATGGAAAGCGTAATGCTGGTGGTCAACAAAAGAGGTTCAAAGACTTTCTCAAGGCAAATCTTTAAAAAATGTAGTACAGTTGTACCTTGGGTTACAGACACTTCAGGTTACAGATGCTTCAGGTTACAGACTCTGCTAACCCAGAAATAGTACCTCGGGTTAAGAACTTTGCTTCAGGATGATAACAGAAATTATGCAGCGGCGGCACAGCGGCAGTGGGAGGCCCCATTAGCTAAAGTGGTACCTCAGGTTAAGAACAGTTTCAGGTTAAGAACGGACCTCAGGAACGAATTAAGTTCTTAACCCGAGGTACCACTGTATAAACACCAACAACTGGGAAACACTGGCCTGCGAGCGTTCCAGTTGGAGAACAGCCTTGACCAAAGGTGTCATGGGCTTTGAAGACACTCGAACTCAGAACACAAGAGGAAGGCACACTTGGCAAATCCACACCGTGATCAACTCCCGCCCAGAAATCAATGTCCACACTGTGGAAGGACGTGAGGATCCAGAATTGGCCTCCACAGTCACTTATGGACTCATTGTTAAAACCGTGTTTATGGAAGACAATCTTAATTGGCTATGAGGGATAGCCAAAGAAAGAAGAAAGAAGACTAGCCACAATGACTGTACTCTGCTTCCACTCTGAATGCCCGTTGCTGGGAAACACAAGTGGGGAGAGTTGATTTTGCAGTCAGGTTCTACTTCCAAGCTTCCCGTTGGGCACCTGGTTGGTTGCTCTGGGACTAGGAGGGTAGACGAGAAGGTCCTGTGGCTTGAGCTCTCAAGGCTTGCATGTTCAAATCAGCATGAAGCCATTGGCAGCTAGATTTTCTCATGAGTCACTTTGAAGAGGCCACAGGAGGTACAGTAAGGAGCTATTCTTAAAGGCCTCACTGTTTACGGACCACAGTCATGAGAAGGAAGCAGTCGTGTGTCTTATGGGATCCGTACTATTTTCCTAGAAAAAGAGATGCCAGAATTCGCCATCAACACCACCCTTGTTCTCTTCTAATGGCAATGGCATCCACCTGAGAGGGGCCGGAACTGAGCTCTGGTTGACAGATGTCCATCTAACCCTCAACAAAGGAGAGTCCACCCCCTTCTGAGGGAGACCGTTTCACTGCTGAACAGCTCCTCCCTTCTCAAAGTGATTCCTAAGGTTTTGTTGGAATCTTCTTACCTGTAACCATTGGGCCCTACACTCTGGAAGAGCAGAAAACAAGATTGCTCCATCTTCCATGTGATGGCCCTTCAGATCTTTGAAGATCTCCCCAACTTCTGCCCACTCCTCAAAACAAGCCACTGGCCAAAAGCAGCTGGACCTCCCTGCGAATCTCTTCCCAGGAGTTTTTCACAGTACAGCCTCTCATTCTTCACCAGAACTTGCCTCTCAGTGACAGCGCCACTAAATCGCCTACATATCCCACTAGCCTTGTGTGTTTTTTCTTCTTTTTTAATTAAAAAGCCATGTAAGAGTTATATCAGTTCTCCAGAGGCATTGTAGCTCCCGACACATGAAATAATGTCTTTTTATAATTAAACATTTTTTTTTCTGGGGCCACGCAAGTGGAGTAGAGATATAGTCCACACAATCTGTTACTGTCCAACCATGTCAAAGACTGTTCTTCTGTCTCCAAAATGTGATAGACAGTCAGTGAGAGCAGGAGGAGAAGAAAGAAATGGTCTCTTCCTCTGTTCCTTTCTCCAGCTGCATTTAGAGGTGAACAAAGGAGCCAGTTCCTAGGGGCTGAAGTTCCTTCACCTCCCCAATAAAATGTTGATACTCGGAAACCAATTGTGGAGGCAGAACAAGACCATCATGACTTGTAGCCATCAATCACCCTCTCCTCCTCCACGAATCTGTCTAATTCTCTTTTAAAACCACCCAAACTGGTGCCCACCTGTGCCTTCTGTGGGAGCAAGTTCCATACTTTAACTATGCATTGCCTGGTGGGTCTGCTGGAGTTAGGAGTTCCACAAAGAGGGCACCATGAAGGAGAAGGCCTTACTCTCTTTCCTCCCATAGGATTTGCCAAAATGTGTTTGTGTGTGTGTGTGGGGGGGGTGTTATAGGGGACACCACATTTCACGTGGGATTTCATCCATCAGGTGCCAGAGCATCAGAACAGCAGAAGCTGTCTTAGGTCATCTGACTTGTCTACACCACTTTCCCAAATCTGGGTCTCCAGCTGCTGTTGGACTACAACTCCCATCATCCCTGCTTAGCAGGACCAGTGGTCAGGGATGACGGGAATTGTGATCTAAAAACTGATGGAGACCCACGTTTGGGAAACTCTGCCCTACACTGACTGGCAGATGTTCTTGGGGGTTTCAGGCAAGGGTTCTGATCCCCCGTTGTACCTGGAGATGCTATTGGGGTTGAACCAGGATATAAGAACATAGGAATTTGCCTTATACTGCGTCAGACCCCCTGGTCCATCTACTCAGCATCATCTACCCTGACTGGCAGCAGGTATCCAAGGCTTCTGACTCATGTGATATCCCCAGCCTTACCTAGAAACATCAATAAAGAATGGAATCTGAGACCTTCTGCATGCAAAACAGATGCTCTACCACTGAGCTATTGGTCCCTCTCCAAGAGTACCCAGAGAAGGGCTTATCCTGGTGATTTTGATGGGGAACAGAAGGGATTGGGCCTTTTCCAAGGACTAAGGTAACAGCAATAGCCTTGAAATTGTGCTGGAACCAAAGCACAACAAGATGTACATTCCCTTATTTTTTTATTTCACCTTTCCCAGCCTGACCGCAAAAAGTCTGTGGGGTCTGCTGAAAGAGGCCCGCCATTTCCAAGGGAGAGACCCTAATACTTCTGGGACCTCACAAACCGTGTGACCCACTCCACCTCGTGCTTGACCGCCACTCCGTCGTCTTCTGCGGAAACTTCCACACTCGTCCTTACAGCCCCACTCTCCAGGTCCACAAAGGTCTGTGCAGAGTCTATGTTCACCAGGGCTCCTTCACCAAGGAACTCTTCGATATAGCCGTAGTCATCATCATTGCTGGGGCGACCGCTGCTTGGCCTGCAGATCTCCTCCTCCTGCTGCTGTGAATGATGCCTGTAGGCATCTTGATGGTCTGGATTCTTCCTGGTGGGAATTGACCTTGTGCCCCCTCTGTCCTTACTTTTAGGAGAAGGCAAGTCATGGTCTTCATCCACCTTTCTTTGAATCGCCCTGGTGCCAAGTTGCTCCACATCTTCATCATCTCCAACAATTCTTGACGTGGACAGATTTGAGGACCCTTGTTTAGAGTTTCCACACTCTTCTGCAGCCAATTCATGGACGGTTGAAAGCTTGGATCCTCTTGCCTCTGGACCACATCTGTTGTTCACAATGACTCCCTCTTTGGGAGATGCCAAGGTACACAAATCCCTACTAGTATCTCTCCCTTCTTTGTACAAACTGTTGGAATAATCACTTTGCTGGTTTCCATCCATTGGTTGTATCCAAAGGAATTCCCCTGACGGTTCTGGACCAGAAATGGTTCTGTCTGCAGCTTCTTCTCCCATGACGAGGTGGCCATCTCCACATTCCTGGTGTTGCCTGATCTCATTCTGACTCTGTGCGTCAATTTCATCATTATATTTCTGTCCCATGATGCTTCGTGTTTCTTCTCTTCCTGTGCAGCTTTTGAAAGTTGACTGGTCCAGTGAGGGCTGAGAGTCTCCCCTCTTTCCTTCCACATCCGTCCTATGAAGCAACATTATTTCGTTCTGGCAGGTGAGGGGAAGGATATGACAATGGTTGTCCAGTGACTCTCTAGGCCAATGACAAACCTTGCCCCTCACCTGCCTTTGATCTTTCCCTCCCTGAACCAATATTTATTCCGCTTTACTAGGCTATAAAATATACAAAATTTGAGAACTTGTTTTCTTTTTGTGATTTCAGGCGTCCAAGGTGTTTCCTTTATTCTTCCTGGGTCATCGTCCAAACAGTTTCTTGAGTTTCTTATTTTGTTTCCTTCCTATTGGAAACCTGCTGGAATCATGGCCCTTAATGGTAAAACCAAAGCTATGAACACTTTTAAGTTCCAGCCCTCATTGTGGGATGGCCTCTCTGTTTTGTTGTGCAGGCTGCTACCTGCCCTGTTCTAGAAGCTTCCTGAGATGGTTAGCAACATATTTATGACATCACCAGGATTTCACCCACTGACTCTGCAACACATTTTGACACGGCTTGGAAGCTGGGTGCTCTGTTGAGAAAATGTGAGAGCAAATCTGTAGTTTGTGTCATCTTTGCTACTGAATTGAGCACAAGAGTTACCTCCCCTCCTCAGAAGCATTGCTACCTCCCACTTTTTAGGCAAAGCCGAGGCATCATGGCTAGCAGTCATCAACAACCTTCTACTAATTTGTCAAATAGTTTTTTCAAGCCATCCTAGTTGAGAGCTCTCACTTTCTCCTTTGGGAGAGAGTTCCATAGTTTAACAATGCACTACATGAAGGATGAGGGACGTGGGTGGCACTGTGGGTTAAAGCACAGAGCCGAGGTCTTGCTGATCAGAAGGTCGGTGGTTCGAATCCCCACGACGGGGTGAGCTCCCGTTGCTCTGTCCCTGCTCCTGCCCACCTAGCAGTTCGAAAGCACACCAGTGCAAGTAGATAAATAAGTACCACTCTGTCGGGAAGGTAAACAGTGTTTCCGTGCGCTGCTCTGGTTCGCCAGAAGCGGCTTAATCCTGCTAGCCACATGACCCGGAAGCTGTACGCTGGCTCCCTTGGCCAATAAAGTGAGATAAGAGCCGGAACCCCAGAGTCGGCCACGACTGGACCTACTGGTCAGGGGTCCCTTTACCTTTACCTTTACCTGAAGGATGACGTCTTTTTTTATCTGCCCTGATATTCTGAAGGATGCAGCTCCACAAGGAGAACTTCCCCCGATGGATCTAAGTAATCTTATAGGTCTGTAGAGAGACAGGCAGCTCTTCAGCTAAAGTGGTCCCATGCTGTCCAGGGCTTTATATTGTCCCACACCACCCTAATTTATGAGTGGGGAGGCTCCAGGAGTTCTAGGTGCCTATCTAGGTTCGGTTTCCTTGGAATGAAGGTCAGCGGAGACTTTGGTATCTATAGGATGCATGGTTTTATTTACACATATATGCCACCTGAGCATAAGATGGAGGTGCTTACAGCATCAACACCCCAGGAGACCTTGCTTCTCCAATCGTTGCAGCAATGGATCCATTTTAGAGCAAGTAGGTCTCCAATACTCTGGCTCTCCTCCTCCTACCTGGCAGGTAGGACAGGGGGGTGGAAGAAAGGCTCACCCACTAGCCTGGAGAAGGAGAAGAAGAAGAAGGAGAAGGAGAAGGAGAAGGAGAAGGAGAAGGAGAAGAAGAAGAAGAAGAAGAAGAAGAAGAGGAGGAGGAGGAGGAGGAGGAGTTTGGATTTGATACGCTGCTTTATCACTACTCGAAGGAGTCTCGAAGCAGCTAACAATCTCCTTTCCCTTCCTCCCCCACAACAAACACTCTGTGAGGCGAGTGGGGCTGAGAGACTTCAGAGAAGTGTGACTGGCCCAAGGTCACCCAGCAGCTGCATGTGGAGGAGCGGGGAAGCGAACCCGGTTCCCCAGATTACGAATCCACCGCTCTTAACCACTACACCACACTGGAGGGCTTTAGTTGTAGCTCTTGCAACTGAGCTCATTCTTTTGGGATGTTAATGAGGACACTTAAATGACCAGCTATGGTCGCTTTGTCTTACAAAGAAGCTTGTCTGACCAGCACAGCAAATAGAGCCTTCCAAATTTCAAATTGAAGGGGAGACTCCTGTTCCCCTCTGCATCAATTATTTTTCTCGTCGAGTCTGACTATTTGAGCTGCCTCCTCTGCTAACCCTCACTGGGTACAGCAACCCAAGAACTGAAAGGGACTTGAGGCATCGTGCAGACTGAACCACCCACAACGTCCTGTTAGCAGCAAGATCTTGAACGTTGTTATAAGAAATCTAAGGTCCCAATTATAAAATAAACGTTCATAAATGTACAAGGCAAAGACACACATAAGTATATAAACCATGTGTCTGAAATAGTACAGGAGAGCAGTATTTTGACTCTCCCAAATTGACCTCAATATATTTCTCTGCAAGAAAATGGGGAAAGCCTTCCATTTTTCTTTTTGGTTACAAATCCTGTCTTAAGGGCGTATCTTTGTATGAATAGGGTCCTCTGGATTTGGGAACTATAAGTATTTAGCATCTCAAAAGGAATGGCCAAGCTGCCCAGGTAATGCAGTCAGTGACCATTAACAGATACCCCGGCAAACAGGATTTCTGCTGTAGACCGCCTCCTGTGATGTATTTCTGTTGTAGACCCGCCTCCTTCTGTGATGTATGCATGATGTTTTTGGGAGGTGGTCTTGAGCTACAGGGTGGGCAATTTCAAAAGTCTATACAGTGGTGCCTCGCAAGACAAAAAGAATCCGTTCCGTGAGTCTCTTCGTCTAGCGGTTTTTTCGTCTTGCGAAGCAAGCCCATTAGCGGATTAGCGGTATTAGCGGTTTAGCGGCTATTAGCGGCTATTAGCGGCTATTAAAGGCTTAAGGGATTAGCGGATTAGCTGCTAAAAGGCTATTAGCAGCTTAGTGCCTTAGAAAAAGGGGGTAGGGAGCGGAAAACCCCCCCAGGAATTGCAAGACAAATTCGTCCTGCGAAGCACCTCCAAAACGGAAAATCCTTTCGTCTAGCGGGGCACCACTGTATAAGGGCTTGCACACCATTGTTCTGGGTTCCTTCTCCCTCCTGCATGTGGGGAGTGAGGACCCTGTTGCAACAGTTTAATAAAGATCAGGCTTACTAGCTGCTTTGCTTCTCAATATTCTCTGGTTGGCCTCTGTTATTTTCTCCTACGGACAGAGAACCTACTTAAGGACTCTGTATGGGTTCTTGGGTACCCCATAAGGGGTAAAGGGGCAGTTTTTTCTTATCACAACATGGTGTGGTAGCATGTTCTTTGGTTCCACCCTCATTCCTTGCACAATTCACCTGCAAGCAGCACTGTCTATCCTGGGCCTTGCCCATTGAAAAGGGTCTTTCCCCTCTCTTTCCTGCTGCTACAGCTCCGAGTGCTTGAACAGCATTCCTCCTCCCCCTGCGACACGCTCCCACCTGTTTCCACGCTTGCACCTTGCGCCAGCCGTGCCGTTTCCATAATTCATGACATGCTCCTTGCATAATTTAGCATGTTTGGAGGGCACGACCAACTAAATGCAAAACTCCCAGGAACCCGGCAGATGCAAACACAGAAAAACAGGGACCTACGGAGAGGCGAGCCTGCTTCAATAATTCAAGCGCTTTGACATGTTTCATTTAACAGGTCTAGGACTGTATATAAATTCACCGGCAAATCTACTCTCCCTCTATGTCTCCACAACACCTTCGCTCCTGGATTACATGGGTGCTGAAGTAGCTCTAGCAGGCAAATGCACGCACGAACGCACCCCAAAGCTGTCAATTTCAGTTCCTCCAGGTTTCCCCTTTTCCCAATAAGCAGTGGGAATGTCTGGAGGCAGCTGGAGGATGGATGGAGGCTAACAGATTGAGGCTGAATCCTGACAAGACAGAAGTACTGTTTTGGGGGGAGAGGGGGCGGGTGGGTGTGGAGGACTCCCTGGTCCTGAATGGGGTAACTGTGCCCCTGAAGGACCAGGTGCGCAGCCTGGGAGTCATTTTGGACTCACAGCTGTCCATGGAGGCGCAGGTCAATTCTGTGTCCAGGGCAGCTGTCTACCAGCTCCATCTGGTATGCAGAATAAGACCCTTCCTGCCCACAGACTGTCTCGCCAGAGTGGTGCATGCTCTAGTTATCTCCCGCTTGGACTACTGCAATGTGCTCTACGTGGGGCTACCTTTGAAGGTGACCCGGAAATTGCAATTAATCCAGAATGCGGCAGCTAGACTGGTGACTGTGAGTGTTTCATGCATTACTGTATTTTAATATTTTGTTGGAAGCCGCTCAGGGTGGCTGGGGAAGCCCAACCAGATGGGTGAGGTATAAATAATAAATTATTATTATTATTATAGTTGAGTTCTTTGCATCGTTTGCATTTCTTTAATGAGACCTCAAGAAAATTCATTAGCATGTTAGTGCCTCCTGTTTTGTCCCCTTGCAATATGTACATTTTTGCCAGCAATTTCACAAATATATGTATTTTATACACATTCCTAATATAATGATTTTGATTAATTGGATGTATATCCCTCCTTTTTATCCAAGGAGCTCAAGGTGGCCTACATGGTCCACACCCCCCCCCCCCATTTTAATCCCCACAAGAAACCTTTTGCTCTATAAGACGCACCAAACCACAAGACGCACCTAGTTTTTGCAGGAGGAAAACAAGAAAAAAAATATTCTGAATCTCAGAAGCCAGAACAGCAAGAGGGATCGCTGCGCAGTGAAAGCAGCAATCCCTCTTGCAGTTCTGGCTTCTGGGATAGCTGCGCAGCCTGCATTCGCTCCATAAGACACACACACATTTCCCCTTACTTTTTAGGAGGGAAAAAGTGAGTCTTATAGAGTGAAAAATGCGGTAGGTTAGGCTGAGAGAGGCAGCCCAGAGGCCACACCCCGTTAGCTTCATTGGCTGAGTCGGGGGATTTGAACAGTCTTAGCACTGCGCCACGTTAGCTGAAGAGTGGAGTGCAAGTGCTTTAAAAATGCAAGCACACAGTCCCAGAGATTTAAGGGGGGGGGGGAGGCATTTGCAGAAATAGTGAGGCAATGCCTCTTTCCCGCTTTCCATTGTGTTCTCCAGCCTGCTCTTTCGCTTCCCTAATGAGGAAGTTGTCTTCCAGGCATGGTTTGGCTGCGAGCTTTGTTCCTGCTAATTAAAAATCAATTAGTATGTTGAGCAATTATCTAATTAACGTACTAAAGCTATCATGTTAGATTCCTATCCAAACATGCCTCTGCAATGTTGGGCATTAGCAATGATGCAAACGGGCCCCTCGTTGTTCGCGAGCGTCGCCCTGAATTGAGGAACGTGAGGCTTCTGTTAATCCCGTGTGCTCATGGCGCATCATTTGGCACATGCGGAAGAAGGGAATGTGAAATATCCTGGCTCCTCTCAGCCAGCTCCCATGTCCTGGAAGCCCAGGAGCTGAATCCGCCATTGTTCTCTGCTTTTGCCTGTGTTTTGCTGCTGGAATGAATTTTCGGTTCTCTCATTTTCCCCAGGCCAGCCTTAAGTTCAGTTCTGCACATTTGCACATCAGCGTGCCGCATGAAAGCTTGGGAACATTTTAGAGCATGTTTGTTTTAATATACAGTGGTGTATTATACAGCGGTTCTCAAACACCTTGGTTCTCAAACGCCCAAAGCCCGGAAGTAAGTGTTCCAATTTTCGAACGTTTTTAAGAAGCCGAATTTCCGATGCAGCTGTCGGCTGCTATTGTTTCAGGGGCGCCTGCACCAATCAGAAAGCTGTGCCTTGGTTTTCAAACATTTTGGAAGTCAAACAGACTTCCGGAACAGATTAAGTTTGGTGCTTTTTGCTATTTATTTTGCGTTTTTCTTTTTGAGGCTTTTTTGGTTAATTTGTTTTTTGTGACAGTGTGGAACCCAGTTCAGCTATTGATTGATTGATTGTGTGACAGCAGAAATGGATAAAAGCCCCCCATCCAAACAATGACTGTCATCAGTGCAGGTAAGGGGAAAAAATAATTTTAATGTTCATCATTTACAATACTGTCTTATTTATTTTATAGTACAGTGCATTGACAATTGCTTTCATTTTATGGATCAATGGTCTCGTTAGATAGTAAAATTCATGTTAAAGTGCTGTTTTCTGTTTTAGGGGTTGTTTTTAAAAGTCTGGAACGGATTAATCCATTTTGCGTTCCTTTCTATGGGAAAGCGCGCCTTGGTTTTGGAATGCTTTGGTTTTGGAACGGACATCCGGAACGGATTAAGTTTGAGAGCCAAGGTACCACTGTATTATGATGATGATGATGTTAGTTATGGTACATCTGCAGCAGCAGCAGCCACCTTCATCTTCCCCAGCTGCACCAAAACACGTCTTTCCTGTAAGGGTCTCTACAGCCACAGCAGGCGCTGCGACTCTCCAGTAGAGTACCCCCTGCCTTAAAATTGTGTTATTTTATGTTACTGTTTATTTATATGCTGCCTTTCAGCCAAAAAGCCTCCCAAGGTGGCTCCTCAAAATAAACAGACATATGCAAATACAGTGGTACCTTGGGTTAAGTACTTAATTCGTTCCAGAGGTCCGTTCTTAACCTGAAACTGTTCTTAGCCTGAAGCACCACTTTAGCTAATGGGGCCTCCCGCTGCTGCTGCACCGCCAGAGCACAATTTCTATTCTCATCCTGAAGCAAAGTTCTTAACCTGAAGCGCTATTTCTGGGTTAGCGGAGTCTGTAACCTGAAGCGTATGTAACCTGAAGTGTATGTAACCTGAAGTACCACTGTACAAAAATGCAATTGCAAATAATGCAACAAACACTTCAATGCAAATACAACACAATGCATTTTTTTAAAAAAATTGAAATTAACACTTAACATTTCAAAAGGATTAAAATACATTCATTACTTTGCCAAGGCAACAAAGCAAGAATATGGACTTGAACAGTAAACACACACACCCTTTTAAGGCAGGAGGTTCTTCATATTAAAAAGGATATTAACAAGCTAGAAGGGATGCGGAGGTGGGTGACCGGGTTGATCAAGGTTCTGGAAACTGCCTGATGAGGAATGGTTGAAGGAGCTGGGTATGTTTAGCGTGGAAAACAGGAGACTGAAAGGAGATCTTATATATATACATCTTATATATCTCAAGATATATAGATATCTCAAGGGCTGTCACATGGATGGTGGAGCAAGCTGGTTTTCTCCAGCTCTGGAGGGTAGGACCCGAACCAACAGAATCAAGTTACGAAAAAGGAGGTTCCAGCTCAACATCTGGAAGAACTTTCTGGTAGTAGGAGCTGTTCGATGGTGGAATGGTCTCCATCAGGAGGTTGTGGACTCTCCTTCCTCAGAAGTTTTTAAGTAGACGTTGGAGATTGGTGATCCTTGAGCTGTGATTGTTGCATCATGGGAGATTGGATTAGATGACCATTGTCGTCCCTTCCTTCTCTAGAGTTCTGTGATTCCATGAAACTCACTCGCCTTGTGGAAATGTCAGGGTGTCATCTTCTTGGTTCTAGGTAAGAAGACTGCACTTTCATGTTCAGGATCTTGCTCTGTTACTTCCTTTTCCTCCAGGATTATGACCTGCCAAACTCAACCCAACCCTGACAATGCTGTGGAGCTCATGGCAGGGAAGTTCTCTTGTGCAGCCCCATTTCAGTGGGGCTCACGCAGGCCCACCCTCTCCTGGATTCTGCCCTTTATCTGGTACGTGTGAACATGAGAGAAGCCTGCTGGATCAGGCCAATGACTAGTTCAGCCTCCTGTTCTTACAATGGCGGACCAGATGCCTCAACGGAAAGCATGGAAGCAGGATTCAAGCACAAGAACCCTCTCCCCATGCATGGTTTCCAGCAACCGATAGCCACCTTCTCCTCCATGAATGTTATGTACTAAGCTTGGATCCTAGAACAATAGGCAAGTAGGATCCTAGAATGCAACAGCTGATTGGCCTGCAGGAAAAGACCAATCAGGCTCCAGGAGGAAGTTAATCAGCCTATTAGAGGCCAGTAGTGATGTATGGAAGTGAAAGCTGGACCATAAAGAAGGCTGATCGCCGAAGAATGGATGCTTTTGAATTATGGTGCTGGAGGAGACTCTTGAGAGTCCCATGGACTGCAAGAAGATCAAACCATTCTGAAGGTAATCAGCCCTGAGTGCTCACTGGAAGGACAGATCCTGAAGCTGAGGCTCCAATACTTTGGCCACCTCATGAGAAGGGAAGGCTTACTGGAAAAGACCCTGATGTTGGGAAAGATGGAGGACCCAAGGAGAAGGGGACGACAGAGGACGAGATGGTTGGACAGTGTTCTCGAAGCTACCAGCATGAGTTTGACCAAACTGTGGGAGGCAGTGGAAGACAGGAGTGCCTGGCGTGCTCTGGTCCAGGGGGTCACGAAGAGGCGGACACGGCTAAACGACTAATCAACAACAGGATTGTAGAATGCAACAGCTGATTGGCCTGCAGGAAAAGACCAATCAGGCTTCAGGAGGGAAGCAGAATCAGCCAATCAGACGGGACTCATTGTGTAAATAATGTATATAAATCCTGAGGTTTTGGGGGCAATTCAATCACTGTTTTACAAGCTGCAATAAAGAGCATGAAATCATTACAGGACTCTGAGTATATTTCAATGAATTCCTCTAATTCTGAAATCAGAGAGGGGTGGCTTTGAAGATGACCAGCACTGCATGTTTTCTCACTTCGAGAACATATTTTTTGCTATTTTCTTCCACATTTGGGAATGCCCAAGGGGTTTGGTTCCCACCTCCGGCCCCTATTTTAATTGCTTGTTTAAAAGGAATCCAGACATGTTTTTCCAGCCTCCCTGCCCTCTTCCGATGTCCAAAACTTCTGGAGCAAACAGCAGGCGGGAGAACACACGTCTGATCTGATCATCCTTAACATCTCCCTGACAGAGACGGGACTGGCCCCAAATGGACTTTCCATGTTCCAAACCTCTCAGCTGTAAAAGACGGCCTCTGAAAAATTTACAAGTGTGCTTTGCAACCCTTCAGCTCTCCAGATGCAGTAGGATCCTCAGAAGCTGCATCCCTGGTTCGTTGCTCTGAATTGCAAAGCAGTTTGGGCTTTAATTTTTCATTTGTTTATTTTTGGCTTGCTCCACATGCTAGCAGAGTAACTGCTTAGTGCCGTACTTTCAAACTCCTCTTTCCTTTTTTGTTTTGTTTTTGTTCAAGTTCTTCCTGAGTGACCTCCAGGCCGGTCTGGCACTCCCTTGCATTGCAAAAAAATAATAATAATAAAAATGGAGCAACCTGTTGGACAAAGGGTTCCAAGTGCTAAGAACATATAAGAAGATGTTTGAAGACTGGGAAAGGTCTTTTTTCTGATAGACCGTCTAATTCTGCATATTCTGTCAGCTTTTGGATCCAATCTTGTATAGAGGCAATTTGATTACTCTTTCATTTTGCCGCGATAAGAACTCTTGCTGCCGCCATAGCATATAAAATATACCCTTCACCCTGATTTTTAAGTGGTTTGAGATTCCAGGAGTTACTTACCCAGGGTTTGTGTTTCCTTTAGAATGAAATAGAGCAGGGACCGGGGTGTTTAGGATATATGGTTTATATATATAATTCAGGAGTAAATTCAATTATCACTTGTAATACTAATCAGTTCCAAAACCCTCGTTTTGCAGCGCACTCCCACCAGAGGTGCCAATATGTGCCTTTAACCCCACAGCTCCTGGAGGTCGTGTGAGCCAATAACATGAAGTTGTTTAAGAATTGTCACAGTGTTTTCCCACAAAGCCACTTATACTTAACCAGCATTGATTTCCTAGCAGTCTGCAAATACATCCCCACATGTAACGGACACGCCACTTTTCAGAATGACAGACATGCATGGAAAGAGGTCCCTGCCTCCAAGGAGCTTGCAATTTTGGTGGGCGGGCAATAAGAGGAGGGAAGGGGAAGGCAAGGAGAATTTGGGATGAGTTTCTGTCGCTGCAGTTACATGAATGCAAGCTTTCTCCCTGAGCGTTCACACAATTGCCAGATGAAATAGCTTGCCCTGTTTTTAAAATCTGTTAAAAATGATGTACAGATGGCACCTCATGCCAATTAAATTGTCAAAGATGTATAAAAGAAGAAATAAGAACTGTTGGAAGTGTGGGGTGAAAGAAGGCAGTTTCTTCCACATGTGGTGGACATGTGACCTAATGAAAACGTATTGGGAAAATATATATAATGAATTAAAGAAGATTTTTAGGTATACGTTTTTGAAAAAAACCAGAGTCATTCCTGGTGGGAGAGGATATTGACAAGAATTATCAGAAGCTGTTGCTGGCTCAGGTGTGGAAACAGCAAAAATTGCCTACAATAGAAGAATGGCAGTACAAGGTTATGGAGTATGCAGAAATAGCCATAACTAACAGTAAAAATTCGACATCAGGGTGATGAAACATATCAAAAAGAATGGGGGAAATTTATGTTATGTATAGAGAAGACGATGTGAAATAGGGAAACCAGTAGAACTAAAATAAACCTCATAACGGGAAAACACAAGAAATTTATTGGATAATAATATCAAAATGAATTAAAAATGTATATTAGGACTATTGTTGAACAATGTTTGTAAATGAATATAGACAGACAACAATAATTGTATATATAGAAAGATTTATTTGTTTACAGACATTTTATGGGAAAAAATTGAAGAAGAACAATTATATATAAAATGGACAAAGACAATGCGAAAAGTTAAAGACGACATAAAAAAGCCAGAAGAAGGAAGGAGGGAAGTCAGCTTGGGAGAGCAAGAACAAATGTGAAACATAATGAGCTGCATTCTACAGAATATCAGGGCAGATAAAAAAAGACGTCATCCTTCATGTAAAGGTAAAGGGTAAAGGGACCCCTGACCATTAGGTCCAGTCGTGGTCGCCTCTGGGGTTCGGCGCTCATCTTGCTTTATTGGCCGAGGGAGCTGGCATACAGCTTCCAGGTCATGTGGCCAGCAGGACTAAGCCACTTCTGGCGAACCAGAGCTGTGCACGGAAACGCCGTTTACCTTCCCGCCAGAGCGGTACCTATTTATCTACTTGCACTTTGACGTGCTTTCGAACTGCTAGGTTGGCAGGAGCAGGGACCGAGCAACAGGAGCTCACCCCGTTGCAGGGATTCGAACTGCCAACCTTCTGATCGGCAAGTCCTAGGCTCTGTGGTTTAGACCACAGCGCCACCGGTGTCCCCAGGTGTATGTATAGTATGTAACTAAAAATTAAATAAAGACCATCTAAAAAGGAAAGAAAGAAATAGCTTGCCCTCAAGCCGGGAGTGGCCTTCCTGCGTATTTGTCTGTTGTGTGCTCTGCAGCGTGGAGCTCTGTTGCAAGTCGGAAATTAAATCAGGAGCTGATGCCAACACGCGAGAGGAGAAGAGGCAGGCGTAATGGCGCTTTATAGCTCACTCTGCCCGCCACTGCCGGCTGGTGCTCAGCCAAGGGTGTGATTTATTCATACCAGACACTGTCACAGCCAAAAGGGTCTGACAATAAGACCCTGACAAGTCTTCTGCCACAAGCCATTAGGGGAGCCATCAGTGAGACGCAGGGGGAAAAACAACAACATTTGCCAGCTAAGCTTGTTCTTAATCTCACACTCTTGGCCATGGTTTCGTGGTAATTTGGTGATATGTCATGTAGTTATAGGCCAGTCAATGGTGCCCAAAAGCCTTTGGGAATTCCTCTTTTTGTCCATCACTCTAATGGAAAAGAGCTGAGATAATGATGATGATAATTTTGTTGTTGTTGTTTAGTCGTTTAGTTGTGTCCAACTCTTTGTGACCCCCTGGACCAGAGCACGCCAGGTACTCCTGTCTTCCACCGCCTCCTGCAGTTTGGTCAAACTCATGCTGGTAGCTTCGAGAACACTGTCCCACCATCTCATCCTCTGTCCTCCCCTTCTCCTTGTGCCCTCCATCTTTCCCAACATCAGGGTCTTTTCCAGAGATTCTTCTCTTCCCATGAGGTGGCCAAAGTATTGGAGCCTCAGCTTCAGGATCTGTCCTTCCAGGGAGCACTCAGGGCTGATTTCCTTCAGAATGGATTGGTTTGATCTTCTTGCAGTCCATGGGACTCTCCAGAGTCTCCTCCAGCACCAGAATTCAAAAGCATCCATTCTTCGGCGATCAGCCTTCTTGATGGTCCAGCTCTCACTTCCATACATCACTACTGGGAAAACCATAGCTTTAACTATACGGACCTTTGTTGGCAAGGTGATGTTTCTGCTTTTTAAGATGCTGTCTAGGTTTGATGATGATAATAAATAATTATTTATACCCCTCCAATCTGGCTGGGTTTTCGTAGCCACTCTGGACGGCTCCCAACAGAATATAAAAACATAGAGTCGAACATTAAAAACTTGCCTAAGCAGGGCTGCCTTCAGGTGTCTTCTATAAGTCACTAGTTGTTTATTTCTTTGGCATCTGATGGGAGGGCGTTCCACAGGGTGGGTGCCCCCACCAAGAAGGCCCTCTGCCTGGTTCTTCTCACAGGGAGGGAACCACTAGAGGGCCCTCAGAGCCGGACCTCAGAGTCCGGGCTGGATGATGGGGGTGGAGACGCTCCTTCAGGTATACAGGACCAAGGCCTTTTAGGGCTTTCAAGGTCAGCACCAACACTTTGAATTATGCTCGGAAACATACTGGGAGCCAATGTAGGTCAGTGGCTTTGTTTCAATACCCACTTCCCTCTTTCAAAAAAAAAAAAGCATGATCTGCTTTTTGCCCCTGGGCAATTCAGCTCCAGGGAACACGCATTTGCTCCATAAGACGCACAGACATTTCCCCTTACTTTTTAGGAAGAAAAAAGTGTGTCTTGTGGAGCAAAAAATATGGTAAGTTTGTTATTTGTAAGACCTTTTGTGTACATGTGCATGAATCTGAATCGTATCTGAAGAAGTGTGCATGCACATGAAAGCTCATACCAATAACAAACTTAGTTGGTCTCTAAGGTGCTACGGGAAGGGATTTTTTTATTTTGTTTCGACTATTGAAGACAGTTTGCAACAACATACAGTCACGGTGAAGCAACGAATGTAAGCCGGTACCCTCTTGGAGTCAATAAGGATCAGGCAGACTCAGCAAATGGAGAATTAGAAGGTGAAGTTTATTGCCAGGCAATAAGGACCCAGTTTGGAATCTCTTCCAAAAGGAACTGGGACCCCGATTGACAGAAATCCAGAGGTCTTTATACCTGAGCAGATCACAGCAAATCATAGATCATGAGACAACCATGAGGCAGTCACCATATCGCCAGCGAAAATTAGCCAATTAGCAAGCTCCTTGCCATGCTTCCAGCTCCTGGTCAAGCACAGAGTTCTAGTTCTGCTTTCCGTTGCTTGCAGTGACGCTCTGTCTAACCTTTCTCCTAGTTATGACAGGACAGGGAGTTTGGAGATTTTGTGGTTTTGCTCTTCCTGTTCTGTGGATTAATTTAGCCTGTATCTGAGGGGATTTTGTACCAGAATCTCTGATTCACGTCTCCCCCTTGTCCAGGGTACATGGATTTTTGTAGGGGAAAGGTCGGCTCCTAATTTTGCTGTTTCAAGCAGTATGCAGTTAGCTAAGGCACAGCTTCCCTTTGATTCAAAATGGGTTATAAAATACTGTAAGCCCTGATTATGTGTGAGCATATATGAATATATTGATTACTGATAACTGATTATATGGATAGCATAGGGGTAGCCCTTCTTCCTTGCCTCATCGGATATAAGGCGTGTCCTAACAATGTGCACCTCAGGAATCAGAAGCCATGTGAAGGGGCGTGTCTTCAGCATTCTCCAAAATTTGGAAGGGGAAGGAGTTTCACAGCCATGGGGCTACCACAGAGAAGACCCTCTCTCCCTGTGCAGCACCCCTTGAGCCTGTGAATCCCTCTTGCTTTCTCTTTCTCCTCTCCCTGCCCACCTCATTTATCTCATCTATAACTTTACTCCTTATTTTGGTATCCTGTGAGGAGGCAGGACAGCAAGGGGCCATTAAGAACTCGAGAAGGACAAGCTCTGCTTCCCGTGGTGATGTAGAAGGCAGGCAGCGCCAGTTAAAAAGTCCATTTGCAACTGCAGTGAAGCTAAAATAAGTTTTTTCTTTTTTCTTTAAAAAGAAAACCTTCAGTGGTGAATGCCGAAGATACAGAATATGCTCTCAGTCTGCTCTCAGAAGTGGGAAATATTTTAGCAGCTGTCTCCAGAGATTTGGCCCTCCTTAGTTTTCTCAGGCTGCTTGAAAGATATAATTTGTCTGCTCGCAGCAGGGCGGCGCAGAGTCCTTCCTTGTCTAGAAGACCAGCATGGAGAGCCTGCTGGCGCTTCATTAGTCCAGAGCCAAGGAGCTCCTGCTGGGAACAAGGTGTGAGAGGAAGGACCAGGGAATGGGTCAAGGGGTCAGACAAAACCCACCGTCTGCATCCTCAGGACACAATGATTGAAATACATCCTGCAAAACCACCAAGGAATTCTCAGGATGGACTTGTGGAAAGCATCATCATCATCATCATCATCTTTTCTTTCTTCTTTGCGATCCCTTGTAGCTGAGTAAGATTGTCTTCCATCAATCAATCAATTTCTTTATTCGACCTATAGTCAGAAATAAAACATTACACAATAATTATAGTCTATAACATCATAGGGGTACATAAATAAGGGTAGGGCCACAGTACTAGACCTCTCACAGATAACCCACAGATTGTCTTCCATAAACATGGCTTTAACAATGAGTCCATAAGTGACGGTGGAGGCCAATTCTGGATCCACACGTCCTTCCACAGTGGGGACATTGGTTTCCGGGCAGGAGATGATCCCGTTGTGGATTTGCCAAGCATGCCTTCCTCTTAGTACATTTCTCCTTTTCGTCCTGAGTTCAAGTGTCTTCAAAGCCCACGACACCTTTGGTAAAGGCTGTTCTCCAATTGCAGCGATCGCAGGCCAGTGTTTCCCAATTGTTGGTGTTTATACTACATTACGCTTTCCATTTTTAAGTTTGGAATAGAGTAGTTGCTTTGGAAGAAGATAATTAGGCATCCGCACAACATGAGCAGGCGAACGAAGTTGATGTTGAAGAATCATCGCCTCCACACGGGTGATTTTTGCTTCTTCCAGTATTCTGGTATTAGTTCGCCTGTCTTCCCAAGTGATATAAAATTTTTTTCAGAGACACCATTGATAGAATCTTTTGAGGAGTTGGAGATGGCGTTTATAAGTAGTCCAACAACAACAACAAGAAGAAGAACAACAACAACATATTTATTTATATCCTGCCCATTTGGCTGGGTTTCCCCAGCCACTCCGGGTGACTCCCAACAGACTAAAAACAGAATAAAACATCAAATATGAAAAACTTTGCTAAACAGGGCTACCATTGATCCTGGAATGTCCCACTTTTCCTTAGGAGGTCCCTATTTTCATCAGAGGAATGTTGGAGAGTATGCCCTTGAGCGATGTTACTCTCAAAGGATTTCTCCCAGGAGACTCCAGGGGTGATATGATAGCCATGTTCAAATATATAAAAGGATGTTACATAGAGGAGGGAGAAAGGTTGTTTTCTGCTGCTCCAGAGAAGCGGACACGGAGCAATGGATCCAAACTACAAGAAAGAAGATTCCACCTAAACATTAGGAAGAACTTCCTGACAGTAAGAGCTGTTCGACAGTGGAATTTGCTGCCAAGGAGTGTGGTGGAGTCTCCTTCTTTGGAGGTCTTTAAGCAGAGGCTTGACAACCATATGTCAGGAGTGCTCTGATGGTGTTTCCTGCTTGGCAGGGGGTTGGACTCGATGGCCCTTGTGGTCTCTTCCAACTCTATGATTCTATGATTCTACATCGAGCTAGCAAAACTCCACAGGGCACCACTGTGGAACCAGCATTGTCTTCTGGTGAATTGTTGGATTTCCTTAATTTTCTTATTATTTTCCACTGCCCTCAGAAGCCTGAGGTGGTGGTGATCCAGAAAAGGGCCTTCTCTGTGGCAGCTGAGGAACGTCCCACAGAGTTGTGTCTGGCACCTTCATTGCACAGCTTCTGGCTGACACCCTTCATTACCTTGACTTTTGGCCCTTGAGGGGTATGTTTTTAGGACCCACCTTGTTTCTATGATTGTGAGTTTATTTATTTATGGAAGCATTTATATACCGCTAAACCACAAAGTGTGCAAAAGCGGTTTGCAAAAGGAGAAAAACGGTATTATGCAAGGACAAAAAGTTAAAAAGAATTTGAAAGCAAGAAAGTTTAAAATGCACATCAATTAACTATTGTATTCTTAATTGCTTGCAAAGGTGTGTTGGAATAAACAAGTTTTCTGCAAGTGTTTAAAAATTGGCACAGAAAATGTTTTAAACATATATATATAGTTGTAAACCATCCTGGGACCTTGGGGTGAAGGACAGCAAAGCATCATCATCATTCACCGCAAATGCTGTGTGTGAAAATGCCCACAGATTCTGCTCTCTCCATCCCCACCTTCAAACAATGAAAGAAGTCTCTGAAACATTTCAGAAAACAGGATGCAAAGAATAAATGAAAAGCGAGTTTCTTCTTCTTGGGGAAAAAAAAATAGGGAACGAAGAGCTTCCTCCAGTTGAGATAAATGGCCTGCGACTTTCATCCCTTGGGAGACAAAAGAGCTGTGAAGCACAACCGCAACGCAACAGCTCCTTTGCTCCGCAAACAATACCCTTTTCATCCCGTCCCTTTCTCAGAGGATGCACCTGAAAGAGGAAGTGGATTCTCTAAAAAGGCTTCTCTCTCTTCAACGCCATTTTATTATCCCTCATTCCTTTGAATACCCAGCGGTGCACTTAGTTTATCCTCCAAGCCACCCATTCAACGCCACACAGTTTCTGATTGGAGCAGAGCCTGGGCTTGGAGGAGCACTTTGTGCCTCAAATCCTCTCCAGCTGCTGTTTCCAAAATGCTCATTAGTTTTGACACTTTGAAGGCATTCCTCAGGAGTTTCCAGGGAGGTTTCTGTGGATGGAAGGAGGTGGGGTTTTTTTGCAAATGGCACCTGTCTCTTGCAGCCCTCAAGGCTGCAAATGCTGCCCCGAAGGTTTCCCCAACTCTTGGATCAGATTTGGGGATGGGGGGCAAGAGCTGCGGAAGGAAGGGGGGAGGACAGAAAATTGCCTCCCAGCGCCCCTTCATGGAAGCCTCCTCTGGATCAAAGAGCTTCTATGAATGGTTGCAGGTTGAAAACGCACACCAGTGGCTACGTGGTTTTGATCCGAAAGACAGATAAATTGATCTTTTAATCTACTCCTTGAAGATACCTGATGCTTATTTTTATATGTTTTATTAAAAAATAGCGTGCATGCGTTTTAAATTCTGTTTTCCCTCTCTGATGATTTGCATGGGGTCATTGGGTTGTTCTAGTTTTTATTTTCATTATGTATTTTGTGTTTTTATGTTGTGATTTTATTTCGCAAACCGCCCCGAGACCTGCGGATATAGGGTGGTATATAAATTTCAATAATACAGCTGTACCTTGGTTGACAAACAGAATCCATTCTGGAAGTCCGTTCAACTTCCGAAAATGTTCGGAAAACAAGGCACGGCTTTTGATTGGCTGCTGAAGCTTCCTGCAGCCAATCGGAAGCCGCGGAAGCCACGTCAGATGTTTGGGTTCCAAAGAACGTTGGCAAACTGGAACAATCACTTCTGGGTTTGCGGTGTTCAGGAGCCAAGTGTCGTAAGGCGTTTGTCAACCAATGTACGACTGTAATAATGATAATAATACAGTGGTGCCTCGCAAGACGAAAAGAATCCGTTCCGTGAGTCTCTTCGTCTAGCGGTTTTTTGTCTTGCGAAGCAAGCCCATTAGCGGATTAGCGGATTAGCGCTATTAGCAGTTTAGCGGCTATTAGCGGCTATTAAAGGCTTAAGGGATTAGTGGATTAGCTGCTAAAAGGCTATTAGCAGCTTAGTGCCTTAGAAAAAGGGGGTGGGGAGCGGAAAAAAACCCCCAGGAATCGCAAGACATTTTCGTCTTGCGAAGCAAGCCCATAGCAAATTCGTCCTGCGAAGCACCTCCAAAACGGAAAACCCTTTCGTCTAGCGGGTTTTCCGTCTTGCGAGGCATTCGTCTTGCGGGGCACCACTGTAATGGTAATAGTAATAGTTGCACTGGCCTCTGGTCTTTGCCATGACCAAAGCGGTAACTGGGTTTTGCAGACCATCCAGGGGAAGCCATCAGCATCCCAATGTGTCCGGATCATGGGAAATCATAGTCCCACTTTCTTCTGCCTTGGTCAGACCACACTTGGAATACTGTGTCCAATTCTGGGCACCACAATTTCAGAAGGACGTTGACAAACTGAAAGGTGTGCAAAGGAGGGAGACCAAGATGATCAAGGGTCTGGAAACCCAGTCTGATGAGGAACGGTGTTAGGATATTTCCGTTCCACCTTAAAAGGGAGCAGGATGTTTGTGTCACAGCCTGCGCATTTCCTGTTTCACAGGATGTTTCTGTTGTGTCTTTGCTTTCGTTTCTGTCTCTCTCTGCCGGAGACATTGAAGCAGGCAGTTATGTTTTTCTTTGTTCTGACCAACGCTGAATGAACTTGTAAATAATGCTCTCCTGAGTACAATTTTCACTATGCATTATCTGCTGATAGAGCGTTCATCAGTTCTGGAATGTGGCAAGCTATTTCTGGAGCTCATGTCGCTAATTGCTGATACTGCGTGTCTGTGGGAGATCGATGGACGTCCGGAGACGACGTGGAGTCATGATGGACTTTGTCTCCCTGGCAGTATCCCAACAAACGGCTGAAGGAGCTGGGTATGTTTAGCCTGGAACAGCTCTGGTTTTCCCAGTAGTGATGTATGGAAGTGAGAGCTGGACCATCAAGAAGGCTGATCGCCGAAGAATGGATGCTTCTGAATTATGGTGCTGGAGGAGACTCTTGAGAGTCCCATGGACACTGACTGACTGATGCTGCTCCATGGCCTGCCTGATGCCCCCGTCTCCCTGGCAGCATCCCAACAGTTGCCTGGGAGTAAGCTACGTACATGGAATACAGTGGGACTTACTTCTCAGTAGATAGTGTAAGGCTTCATTTAGAAGAAAGGACAAAACACCCCACACATTTCCTTTAAAAATGCTGGCTGCTGAAGCATTGCAATTAAAGAATTTAAAGTGGATGTGCATGTTAGCTTTACCATTTTCTTCATTTGGTTCAGGTATTCTATTTTCAGTATAAACAGACACATACAGACACACCCGCACCTCTTTTAATTGTTCTCCGAGACGTGGAGGGGAGGAAAAAGTAAAATCAGAACATTCTGGGCTCAAATCAGAGCCCAGGACAGCTTCTGTAATTCTGGGACAGTCCCTGGAAAATCAGGACACTTGGAGGATATGTGGCAGCTGAACGTATGACCTTGGATGGTGGCGGACTCTCCTTCCTTGGAGGTTTTCAGACATAGCTTGGGTGGCCCTTTGTCAGGGATTCTTTAGCTGTGATTTCTTGCATTGCAGGGGGTTAGAATCATAGCATCATAGAATCATAGAGTTGGAAGAGACCACTAGGGCCATCGAGTCCAACCCCCCTGCCAAGCAGGAAACACCACCAGAGCACTCCTGACATATGGTTGTCAAGCCTCTGCTTAAAGACCTCCAAAGAAGGAGACTCCACCACACTCCTTGGCAGCAAAGTCCACTTTCGAACAGCTCTTACTGTCAGGAAGTTCTTCCTAATGTTTAGGTGGAATCTTCTTTCTTGTAGTTTGGATCCATTGCTCCGTGTCCGCTTCTCTGGAGCAGCAGAAAACAACCTTTCTCCCTCCTCTAGGTGACATCCTTTTATATATTTGAACATGGCTATCATATCACCCCTTAACCTCCTCTTCTCCAGGCTAAACATGCCCAGCTCCCTTAGCCGTTCCTCATAAGGCATCGTTTCCAGGCCTTTGACCATTTTGGTTGCCCTCCTCTGGACACGTTCCAGTTTGTCAGTGTCCTTCTTGAACTGTGGTGCCCAGAACTGGACACAGTACTCCAGGTGAGGTCTGACCAGAGCAGAGTACAGTGGCAGTATTACTTCCCTTGATCTAGATGCTATAGTCCTATTGATGCAGCCCAGAATTGCATTGGCTTTTTTAGCTGCCGCGTCACACTGTTGGCTCATGTCAAGTTTGTGGTCAACCAAGACTCCTAGATCCTTTTCACATGTACTGCTCTCAAGCCAGGTGTCACCCATCTTGTATTTGTGCCTCTCATTTTTTTTGCCCAAGTGCAATACTTTACATTTCTCCCTGTTAAAATTCATCTTGTTTGTTTTGGCCCAGTTCTCTAATCTGTCAAGGTCGTTTTGAAGTGTGATCCTGTCCTCTGGGGTGTTAGCCACCCCTCCCAGTTTGGTGTCATCTGCAAATTTGATCAGGATGCCCTTGAGTCCATCGTCCAAGTCGTTGATAAAGATGTTGAATAAGACCGGGCCCAAGACAGAACCCTGTGGCACCCCACTAGTCACTCTTGGACTAGATGACCCTCTGAGGTCCTTTTCAACTCTCTGATTCTATGTTTCTTTTCTCTCAGCCAAAGGAGAGGGCCTTGTCTTTGCCCATATCACACTAGCGCTGATGAAGGAACTCATTAGCGGAGTCTAATTGGCGGGCACGCTTAATCTTCTGGCTGTTTCCATGGCTTAAGGAGGCTGTCACCATACTTCTGATGGTGTCTTTTATGAGGGTCCAGCAATTGACTTTAATTAAAAAACCGCACAGAGGAAATGAGCTAGTCAAGTGTGCTCCATCAACAGGGGGATAAAACGCGTCCCAGAAGAAACAGTGAGCTGCGAAGGGCCATTTCTCTCCTCTCCATCAACACTCACACGCTCGGGGCCACCGATCCCTGGCATCTTATCTAGGTGTATTTTGGAGAGAGGAATAGCGGGACGCTGCTTTGAGAGTTTCAGGCGACAGAAACGGGGATCAAGTCCCCACTCAGCCCTGATACTCACCAAAGGGTCTTCAGAACTATGTTCTCTTAGCTTCCCTTCCTCACAGAGTAACAGAATACAGTGGTACCTTGGTTTCCATATGTTTTGGATTACAGACGCATCAAACCCAGAAGTGCATGTCCTGGTTTGAAACCTTTTTTTGGATTACAACCCATTTTTTTGGATTATGGACAATTTTGGGGGGGGAGGGCCCCATTGGTGAAAGAGCACTGTGGGTTACAACCTGTTTTGGCTTACAAACAGACCTCCAGAACGGATTATGGTTGTAAACCAAGGTACCACTGTAATAGAAGCATATATATTATTAATAATAATTTATTACTTATACCCAGTGCATTTTTTCTGGGGGTACGCAGGGGCACACATGTTGTTGTTGTTGTTTAGTCGTTTAGTCGTGTCTGACTCTTCGTGACCCGATGGACCAGAGCACACCAGGCCCTCCTGTCTTCCACTGCCTCTGGTCAGACTCATGTTCGTAGCTTCGACAACACTGTCCCACCATCTCGTCCTCTGTCGTCCCCTTCTCCTTGTTTCTCAACATCAGGGTCTTTTCCAGGGAGTCTTCTCTTGTCATGAGGTGGCCAAAGTCTTGGAGCCTCAGCTTCAGGATCTGCCCTCCCAGTGAGCACTCAGGGCTGATTTCCTTCAGAATGGAGAGGTTTGATATTCTTGCAGTCCATGGGACTCTCAAGAGTCTCCTCCAGCACCAGAATTCAAAAGCATCAATTCTTCGGCGATCAGCCTTCTTGATGGTCCAGCTCTCACTTCCATACATCACTACTGGGAAAACCAGAGCTTTAACTATACGGACCTTTGTGGGCAAAGTGATGTCTCTGCTTTTTAAGATGCTGTCTAGGTTTGTCATTGCTAGTAGCCCTCAATAGCCCTCTCTTCCTCCATGAATTTAAGGATTCAGAATACTCTTGTTTCCAGCTCTTCCACTTTATATATTTGTCCTTCAGCTTCATTTTTGTGCCTGGTTCCCCCCCGCCCCGCCCCCTGCCTTTTCCTTCTTTCATGTACATCCCTGGAATTTTACAGTTTTAGCAAAATTGATCTGTGAGTGACTGCAAAATGTAGCGCGAATTCATAAGTGGTCCAGTAAATGAATTTCTTTAAAGGAAGTTGCCTTGGAAATGATGATTTCTGATGTAGCATCTCTCCCCAGAGACCCTTTATATCCAGCATGTTGGGGTTTTTTTTAAATGGCATATATTAGAGAGCCTAAACAGCATCAACAAAGAAAAAATAAAGTGTGAACAAACAGCAATGCGGAGTTGGAAAAATAGTCAGCGTGAAAGTTCTGGCTTCATTTTACAGTCATATTCCTGACCCTCCAATATTTAAGCATCATGTGAAATTTCTCTGAAATAATAATAGTGGACATTATTATTATTATTGTTGTTGTTGTTGTTATTATTATTAATACCACACTTCATCTGGGGATCCCAAAGGCAGTTTACATATAAAACTCCTCAAAATACATGACATAATAATAAACCAAAAAAAGCCCTCCACAGTTTAAAAGGTACCAGGCGAAAACATTCCTTTATAACCCTGTCCTGGACTGATTAAACAATCTGTGACCCTCTAAACTTTTATATGCCTGTTGTCTTTGTCCATGGAGTTCTCTTGGCAGGGATACTGGAGTGGCTTGCCGGTTCCTGCTCCAGGTGGATCACGTTTGGTCAAAACTCTCCACTATGACCTGTCCATCTTGGGTGCCCTGCTTGGCATAGTTCATAGCTTCTCTGAGTTCTTCAAGCCCCTTCGCCACGGCAAGGCAGGAAATCAGCCCTGAGTGCTCACTGGAAGGGCAGATCATGAAGCTGAGGCTCCAATACTTTGGCCACCTCAGGAGAAAAGAAGACTCCCTGGGAAAGACCCTGATGTTGGGAAAGATGGAGGGCCCAAGGAGAAGGGGACGACAGAGGATGAGATGGTTGGGTGATGTTCTTGAAGCTACCAGCATGAGTTTGACCAAACTGCGGGAGGCAGTGGAAGACAGGAGGGCCTGGCGTGCTCTGGTCCAGGGGGTCACAAAGAGGCAGACATGACTAAAAGACTAAACAACAACAACCCTCTAAACGTGTTTCTGTATTGGGGCTTATTGGTTGGCTTTTTTCGCTTATTATGCATTTTGCATTTTTATGTTGCGAACCACTCTGTGACCTTCAGATGAAGTATACAAAGTTAAAAAATAATAAACAATAGTCACAGAATCATAGAATCGTATAGTTGGATAGTAGTACTAGTAGTGATTTGCTTGATTCTATCAACATCAATTTGCAATGATTTGCAATGATTCTATCAACATCAACTTTGTTGGACTGGTCATGTTGTGCGGATGCTGAGGATCGTTTTCCAAAGCAACTACTCTATTCTGAACTTAAAAATGGAAAGCGTAATGCTGGTGGTCAACAAAAGAGGTTTAAAGACTGTCTCCAGGCAAATCTAAAAAAAATGTAGTACCAACAACTGGGAAACACTGGCCTGTGAGTGCTCCAATTGGAGAACAGCCTTTACCAAAGGTGTCATGGACTTTGAAGACACTCAAACTCAGGACGCAAGAGAGAAATGTGCTAAGATGAAGGCACGTTTGGCAAATCCACACCGTGATCAATTCCCACCCAGAAACCAATGTCCCCACTGTGGAAGGACGTGTGGATCCAGAATTGGCCTCCACAGTCACTTATAGGCCCACTGTTAAGAAGACCATGTTCATGAAAGACAATCTTACTTGGCTACGAGGGATCGTGAAAGAAGAACTAGTAGTGGTGATGATGATGATGATAGAGTGACTCCCCCTATGAGGAAAAGGTGCAACATTTGGGACACATTAGAGAAAAGGTGAGAAACAGCTGGCTTGATAGTAAAAGGTAAAGGGACCCCTGACCCTTAGGTCCAGTTGTGGCCGACTCTGGGGTTGCGGCGCTCAT
The DNA here is from genome assembly GCF_965153285.1 of Podarcis tiliguerta. NCBI lineage: Eukaryota > Metazoa > Chordata > Lepidosauria > Squamata > Lacertidae > Podarcis > Podarcis tiliguerta. The sequence continues at coordinate 133,264,695 of NC_139534.1, read as the reverse complement.
CTTCCGGGTACAGCTTCTGGGTCATGTGGCCAGCATGACTAAGCTGCTTCTGGCGAACCAGAGCAGCACATGGAAATGCCGTTTACCTTCCCACCTCAGTGGTACCGATTTATCTACTTGCACTTTGACGTGCTTTCGAACTGCTAGGTGGGCAGGAGCTGGGACCGAGCAACGGGAGCTCAACCCATCGCGGGGATTCAAACCGTCGACCTTCTGATCGGCAAGCCCTAAGCTCTGTGGTTTAACCCACAGCGCCACCCGCGTCCCACTAGCTTGATAGAAGTTTATAAAATTATGCCTTTCATTGAGAGAGTGGAGAAAGAAAGGCATTCCTCACTGTTTCATAAAACAAGAATTCATGGAAGTTTCCAATGAAGCTGAGAACTATCCAGCAAATTCTTTGGGCCCCAGGGTGTAGTTCGCATTGCTTGTAGATGTGCCGGCCTGTATCTTTCCCACCACAAATGCCACCAGACACAAAACATGGAAGAAAAATCTGATACCTGGGACAGAATCTCAGCTCCTGGGTTGCTTTCTTTCTAAATCAAATATCTGGCTTCTTCGTGAATAACATAAATAAAACAAATCCCTGCCTGCTGCGCGGAGACAGATTTAAAAATCCAGCAGGGGGCTCAGCAGGACCTCCGATGATCAGAGGGTTGGACACCAAATTGTGTTCCGCAGAACTGTGCGTCTCTCCTAGGGACGGAGGATGATTGCAGGGTTAATTTTTGGAAGAAAAAAAAGGTTGCAGCAACATTTATTCAAGCTGCCGTGGGTAGGAAGTTGGGATAGCAATTACTGTAACAGATAAATATCAGTAATAATGTGGGAAAAATCAGCTTTCACCAACAAGATGCTTTAGACCAGGGGTTCCCGAAGAGGGTGGTGGCGCCCCCTGGAGGGCAGTGGTATTACCTGGGGGGCCTCGAAGACGCGAGGGGGCGACAGGGGGAGTTGGAGATGCAAAAGTCTGACAGACTCTGAACAGCTGGTACCACGGAACCAAGTTCCTCAGCTTGGTTGAATCAATTAAGCAAAATAGTTTTAATTGGGTTTTGAATAAATGTGCAATTAATTGTCACCGTTTTGAATTTTATTGTGTGATTATCTTCCTTAGTCGGTTGTGCAAACAGCAGTTCTGAATGTCGTTCTTTATAGGGTGGGTTACGGAGCACAGGGAATGAGTTTGTGGAACTGAAAAGGGAGCGGCCCCCGAAAAGGTTAAGAAAAACCGCTTTAGACTTTAGCCCCTTGACGTTGTTATGAGATATAAAATAAATGTCCATGAATGTACCAGGCAAACACATACATAAATATATAAACCACATGTCTGAAACAGTACAGGAAAATCGGGTCCTCCCTTAAAGAGGGCACGTGTTGCGGTGAGACTTGGCAACCAAACCCTGTGTTGTGGGTGGGTACGTTTGGATAGCCACAACACCCAATTGGTAGGTCCCTTGATGCTGGGTTTAATCAGGCCAATGGGACACAGGCTAAAGAGATCAAGGGATCTATTTATGCCCATGCACGTGACCCAGAGCTTCCTCTTCCGGTGTCTGCAATCGGAACACTTGCCCACCTCTCCCTACTTTTAGGGCTTTGTGCTTGACCTTGCTATGCTGTCATGTGTCGTCTGTCATTGGGACAGGGGCATGGCAGGAATTTCCCCCACTTGGCTGATTGGCTGTTGCCATTTGGGTTTCGCCTGCTGCGTAGCAAATCGTCACAACTTGTAAGGTTGCGGATAGGCTCTGGTTCAGGTGATAGGGATGTGGGGACGCTCTCGCCATCCCTATGTGAAGGGTATTCCGTTAAAGGAATCCAGGGACTCAATGGTTTGGTCAACCCCTGAGAGGGGGTTGTGCCTGTGGCTGAGTCCAGGGGGGCATTTGGGCGGCAGAGATAGCCTGTTTCTGGCTTTCCGCTTATCCAGATGTTCACCCTAGACTGACCTATGCTGGTGCCCTGGGTCAGCACTACCTGCCACAGTGCAGGGAGCTAGTTGAACCAGAGCCTATGCAACCACTCACCTTCTGTAATCAATAAAGTTGTGGCCTAAATTCTGCCAAAAACCAAAATTTGAGTCTTGTCTCAATTTATTTAAGGGGGAGGTTTAAAGGTCTAAACACACAAACAGTCCTAAAGCCATTTTGACTCTTTCAGTGACCTCAAATATTCCTCTGCGGTTTGGATGGAAAGCCCATTTTCATTTTTGGGGAGCGGGGAAGGGGAAGTGTATTGAGGATGACGTATTTTGGTTAAATTGTTATGTTGAAATTTCTAATAAAAAATATTCAAAAATAATGAAGAAAAAGAGAGAGAGAGAGAAAAAGAGATTCTTGGATTGCGGGGGTTGGACTAGATGACCCTGGGGTCCCGTCCAACTCGACAGTCCTGTGATTCTACGATAGGCTGCCTTCTGGGAGAGTCGCTGCCCTGTTTTCCAAGCCCCCGGAGTCTCCTTCCTTCGCTGCTGTTCTGCGCTGAGCCCTTGGTGAGAAACATCAATGCACCTTGTTAAGTGAAGTGTTTGAAACGGAATCGCATTTGCATTTTAAAAGGCACTTATCGATCTGACTTCGGAGCTGATCAAACGCCAGGAGCCATAAAGTGCTCCAATGTTCCCACTTGGAAGGGAAGCGGACAGAACAGAACATCCCTAATAAATGGTGTGATCTTGAATGTTTTAATTTAATTTTTGATTTGCAAGTTAATGGGGGGGGGGGGCAGAATGAGGGAAAGATCCCTGGGAGGGCGGCCCAGATGGCGACAAGGCCTTGTGGGGAGGGGACATTTACTCTGGAGGTGACAGGGGGACACACACACATTTCAGCTGAAGACAATCCCCCAGTCCAGGGGTTATATCAATGCCAGGAGGGAGACGACTATTGATGGCTCCTAGCCAGGAATGACTCTGCCTCTACTGTTGGAGACAGTGATGCTTCTGAGTATTGGTTGCTGGAAACCACAGGAGGAAAGAGCTTTTTTTGTGCATGGGTTGTGCTTGCTGGTTTTCCACAGGCTACTGTGGTTGGCTACTGAAATATACTCGGCGTCAAGAGTGGATTTCATGCTCTTTATTCAGCTCATAGTGGGGAGGAGGAATGGAAGTTCCCCCAGAATGTCTGCTTTATATACATTATTTACACAGTGGGCCCCAGGTGACTGGCTAATTCCGGGAGTCTCCTGTAGGCAAATCAGGTTGCAGGTTCACTTCCACCTGGAGCTGGATTGGGTGGTTCCTGTGGACCAATCAGACTGCTGCATTCTGGATCCTATTGTTTTAGGACCAATCAGACTGCTGCATTCTGGATCCTATTGTTCTAGGACCAATCAGACTGCTGCATTTTGGATCCTATTGTTCTAGGACCAATCAGACTGCTGCATTTTGGATCCTATTGTTCTAGGACCAATCAGAGTGCTGCATTTTGGATCCTATTCAACTCTGTACATAACAGCTACTGTGGGAATAGCTGGCTAACAGCAACAACAACAACATAGTCATAACTTAGAAGTCAAACGCCTTGAGAGTCAAACGTTTTGGCTCCCGAACGTTGCAAACCCGGAAGTGAGTGTTACGGTTTGCGAATGTTCTTTGGAACCCGAACATCTGAGGCGGTGTGCTGGGCCCGGGGGCTAACCTGAGCAATGTGGTCCAGATCCGGTCCCGAATCCAAGGGTTCCGTGATGAGTCAGTCCGACAGGGCCAAGGTAGGACACGAGGCAGGAAACCAGGCAAGGACACGTACAGGATCTCAAGCAGGATCTGGCACACAGCAATGTTGCTCCCCCAACCTGGGGCAGGTCCGACAGCCTTTTATCTTTGTAGGGGTTGCGGCCGGTCCTGATCCCCCGGCGACTCACCTCCCTGTCTCACCCGAAGGCGAGCACTCCTCCCGCAAGTACTCAGGTCTCTCCTTCTCTCAGACCTGAGTCTCTGCAGCTCGGAAGACGTCGGTGGGTTACTAGACCCAGAGGCCGCCTCAGCCTCCCCTGACCCAACCGGTAGTGGAGCAGCTGTAAGTGATGGTCCAGCTGGAGGCAAGGAGGTCATCCCCACATCTGGAGCCAGGGCAGGCTCAGGCCCCTGACTCCTCGGCCCAGCTGGTGCTTGTTGCAGGGGAACCTGTGCAGACTGGGGCTCTTCAGGATCAGGCCCCAGACTTGGTTCAGATGATACCTCAGGCAAAGGATCTGGTGCAGACTGAGTCTCCTCTGGTTCTGAGTCCAAGCCTGAGTCCCAGGCCATCACATGTGGCTTCCGCAACTTCTGATTGGCTTCAGGAGCTTCCTGCAGCCAATTGGAAACCATGCTTTGGTTTCCAAACGTTTTGGAAGTCGAACAGACTTCTGTTCCACTTCCAGAGACCCAGAGTAAGATTTTTGGGCTGTTTTCCACTGAGTTGCATTTGCTATTTGACCTGCCAAGAGTTGAGGAGGCCCATATGACATCTACAAGAAACCTAGCCTTTAGAGACATTGGTCTAGTCCTGTGGAACTCTCTGCCACTAGAGAGTCAGTGGGACCTTCTGTGCCAATTTTCAAATGCTTGCTGAATACATCTTCCCACAATGGTTAATTGAGGTTTTTGTGGGGTTTTTTATTGTACGGTTTCATCTTTTTAATGCAGTAAACAGCATATGTATATGTATGGCACAGCGGCATGCAAATGTTTTTATGAATAATTAATAAAATTTCAATTCTGACATTCAGGTTTTGGAGTCGTGTTTTGACAACCGCACCTGCGCTGTGAAATCTAAGTGTTTCTTGAGATTTCATTTAAGCCGTTACACGTATTGGAAACGACCATTTTCTCTCTCGCAGAGATCCAGAGCAGATGACAATAAGCAAATCATTGCAACGCAGACAAAAGGTTTGTGCTGTAAATTAGCCAAGAGAGAAAGACGAGTGCGGCAGGACACAGAAATAGATTTTACTCGGAGGGGGGAAAACAACGGTCGGAGTTGGCAATTTTTGTCTTACCAGGAGGCAAATGCGCACCTGAAAGTGATTACGTTTCAATCAAGCCTTTTGTTTCCATTAGCAGCTTCCTTTAGGGTTGCACAGAAATCTAGCAAAATCTGTCCGACACATTTCCCAATAAAAGGAACATTTTTTGGGGAAGGGGAAGGCGAACTCTCCTTTTTAATCTGCCTGAAAACGATGACTACAAGACGCAGAGATGCACTTTGTGCGCCAACACAGCAAAAGAGGAATGATATTCTGTTGTGACAAAAGACTTCAAGAGCTTCTTGCGGGGAAAAAACATAGCCGAAGAACAATTTCCCGGTAAGCGGAAAAGACAACAGCATGGGAACAAAATGCCTGCAGATCCTGAAAGCATCTTTTCCCCGCTTCATATAATCTTCAGAGGATGCCAGCATGGTTGAAGAGCAACATCAAGGGAGTTATAAAAGACACTAAAGTGTCCTTTAAAAATGCAAGCCTTGCCCAAAGAAGAAGGAACACGAACTGTAGGCAATAAGGCCACCAGGAAGAACTTTTGACAAACAAGTAAAATATTATCAGCCAAAGGATCATGTTCCCTGAAAACAGCAAAAGAAAATGACTACTGAGAAAGCGAGAACTGCAGAGAAGCTCCATTCATTAACAACAACAACAACAACAACAACAACAATAATAACAACAACAATAACAATAATAATAATTTATACCCCGCCCTTCCCAGCCAAGGCCGGGCTCAGGGCAGCTAACAAGCAATAATAAAAACAAGTTGAATGGATACAACTTAAAAACAACATTAAAATACAACTTTAAAATATTGAAGCATTAAAATATTAAAATGCAGCCTCATCACAGGAGGAGAAAGGAAAAAGAAAAAAGAAATCATTAGATGCTGAGGTTCCTGCATTGCAGGGGTTGGACTAGATGGCCCTTGGGATGTTAGGATTCCTGCTCTGTGTTTGCAGTTATGGGATTGTTGTCTATCGCATGACGGTGTATGTTTTCACTCCACCGTGTGGGAAGTGACAGAGACAGGATGTTTGTGTTACTGCGTTCCATGAAGTGGGACTGTTGTCCTTTGTCCTTTTTCTCTTTGCTGTCTGATGAGAAAGAGGAAGAAGCTAAGGCAGAATGCTCCGAGTGTATTATATGTAAATAAACGTAGATTAGCCAAAATGCTGAGCTACTGAGGTCTGTGAATACTCTACAGATCCCTAAGTGTGCTGATGTCTCCAAGGCATCAGTCATTGTCATGTTTGGACTGGAGAAAGCTTTTGAAGCTTCTGAACAACCGACCAGGAGGGAGAGAACATTCCAGTCGGGCATGTGTCTCTGCCAAGGGTCCTACATGAGAGTAGGATGCGCCTAACACCTTCCAACTCTACAGTTCTATGACTCTATTAGTCTAGAAGCTCAGGGCGGCTAACACCAGTAAAATCACAATAAAACATAATAGGGGGGAAAAACCACTTTAAAATACAGGTTAAAATACAATTTAAAATGCAGCCTCATTTTAAAAGTAGCCCATAGATCAAGACCATAAGGGGAGGGAAACATAAGGGTGAGACTGAGTCCAAACCAAAGGCCAGGTGGAACAGCTCTGTCTTGCAGGCCCTGCGGAAAGATGTCAAGCCCCGCAGGGCCCTAGTTTCTTGTGACAGAGTGTTCCACCAAGTCGGGGCCAGTACTGAAAAGGCCCTGGCCCTAGTTGAGACCAACCTAACCACCTTGTGACCTGGGACCTCCAAGGTTGTCGTTTGTGGACCTTAAGGTCCTCTGTGGGGGATACCAGGAGAGGTGGTCCCGTAGGTACGGGGGTCCTAGGCTGCATAGAGCTTTAAAGGTCAAAACCGGCACCTTAAACCTGACCCTGTACTCCACTGGGAGCCAGTGCGGTTGGTAAAGCACTGGATGAATGTGATCCCGTGGCAAGGACCCCATGAGGAGTCTTGCCGCAGCATTCTGCACCTGCTGGAAAATGAAAGCCATATAGATCATTTCTTTGAAAGGATCTCCCTGACTGTTATAGGACTCTGGGAGGAGCTGGATGCCAGACTGGCTCATCCTTTATTCTGAAGCCAAGGAAGAAGAGAGTAGAAGAATCCGTTTTCTCTGGAGGACTAGTAATCTTGGTTAGGAAAGACGCTCTTCAATTTCCATCAAGACAAATCGCTGAGCCCTGCATCCATCACAGCCAGGCAAAGGCTACATTTGAGTGACTAATTAGGCATATTTCTCTCCTGGAAAGGGCTTGTCCATTACTCGGAACTGAGCATCGCTTTAGATGAATTATGGGCAATTCTCTGGTCATGTCCAGAATTCTTTGTCCTTATTCAGGCTAATGTATTCTTAGAAGACCAACGCTGCTTTGGGCTTCTTCTCCTGACCTCCTTTCCATCTTCACTTCGACAGACCTCGAAATTAGGCTCATCAGTTTTGCTAATGGATGGATCTTTGCTTGGTTTTAATTTTGATTCACACCAGGAGCAAAATCCGGCACATTAGGCTGATCCGGCAGTTGGGGCTTTGTCAAATGGAACAAGCTCTTACTGGGACAGCAGATCTGCTCCTCAAAAGGCCCAGTTTGAACAATTCATTAAAGATGGATTTCAGTTGTGCCTCCTAGACCTGTTGGAGGCTCTGCTTCTCCATGTTTGGAGGCAACAATGCTTCTTAGTACCAGTTGTTGGAAACCACAGGAGGGGAGAGTTGCTCTTGTGCTTGGATCCTGTTTGCGGGTTTCCCACCGGCATTTGGCTGGTCACTGTGAGAACAGGACACTGCACTAGATGGACCATTGACCTGATCCTGTGGGATGCAATCCACTGGAAGCAGTCAAATACAACATTGTGTGGGCAGGCAGAGTCCCCCAAACCCTGGGCGGCCTCCCCCATGTGGAATCACAACTCAAGACAACGTGCTATGGGATTAAAATTGGCCACAACTTTATTAAGTTTCAGATGTGGGTAGACCTTGGCCCAGGCATTGGGCGTTTATCCTTCCCAGTCCCCCACCGGGGATCTGGGGAACATCAGGGTTATCCAGAATGTGTGAGGATTGGGCTGGCTCTGGAGAACATATGTTCAAGCAGAGAGAGCCCACCTCCCGTTACGCCGCCGTTGCAGAGGAGAGCAATGACGACCTCTAGGCGTACGGCCAAAGCCTCCTCTCAAAAACCCCTTTAACGGGGAACCTGATGGCAGCCCAAACCAAAACTCCGGACAAGCTGGGCGAGGGGGCGCATAAAGATGTTGAAAAGCATTGGGGAGAGTATCGCACCCTGAGGCACTCCACACACCAAGGAGTGGCGCGACGACAGTTCCCCCCCAAGCGCCACCCTCTGTCCCCGACCAGAGAGAAACGGGCGCAGCCATTGAAGGACTGCGCCCTGGATCCCCATGTCGGCGAGTACTGGGTGCATGTGATCCCGCGGCGAGGACCCCGTAAGAAGTCTCGCCGCGGCCTTCTGCACCCGCTGGAGTTTCTGGGTCAGTCTCAAGGGCAGCCCCACGTAGAGCGAGTTACAATAATCAATCCCATAGTGAACAAATGGAGAGACTGACAAATGGACAAACTGTTTTCCAAAATATATAGCCGATCAGCACCCAAATGGGTCCAAGCGCCTTCCACCCCGATGAAGTCCAGAAGACTTCAGGACACCGTTTGTAACTTATTCCAAGGTGTTGTTGTTTAGTCGTTCAGTCGTGTCCGACTCTTCGTGACCCCATGGACCAGAGCACGCCAGGCACTCCTGTCTTCCACTGCCACCCGCAGTTTGGTCAAACTCATGCTGGTAGCTTCGAAAACACTGTCCAACCATCTCGTCCTCTGTCATCCCCTTCTACTTGTGCCCACATTCTTTCCCAACATCAGGGTCTTTTCCAGTGAGTCTTCTCTTCTCATGAGGTGGCCAAAGTCTTGGAGCCTCAGCTTCACGATCTGTCCTTCCAGTGAGCACTCAGGGCTGATTTCCTTAAGAATGGAGAGATTTGCTCTTCTTGCAGTCCATGGGACTCTCAAGAGTCTCCTCCAGCACCAGAATTCAAAAGCGTCAATTCTTCGGCGATCAGCCTTCTTTATGGTCCAGCTCTCACTTCCATACATCACTACTGGGAAAACCATAGCTTTAACTATACGGACCTTTGTTGGCAAGGTGATGTCTCTACTTTTTAAAATGCTGTCTAGGTTTGCCATTGCTTTCCTCCCAAGAAGCAGGTGTCTCTTAATTTCGTGGCTGCTGTCACCATCTGCAGTGATCATGGAGCCCAAAAAAGTAAAATATCTCACTGCCTCCATTTCCTCCCCTTCTATTTGCCAGGAGGTGATGGGACCAGTGGCCATGATCTTCGTTTTTTTGATGTTGAGCTTCAGACCATATTTTGCACTCTCCTCTTTCACCCTCAATAAAAGGTATTTTAATTCCTCCTCACTTTCTGCCATCAAGGTTGTGTCATCTGCATATCTGAGGTTGTTGATATTTCTTCCGGCGATCTTAATTCTGGCTTGGGATTCATCCAGCCCAGCCTTTCGCATGATGAATTCTGCATATAAGTTAAATAAGCAGGGAGACAAAATACAGCCTTGTCGTACTCCTTTCCCAATTTTGAACCAATCAGTTGTTCCATATCCAGTTCTAACTGTAGCTTCTTGTCCCACATAGAGATTTCTCAGGAGACAGATGAGGTGATCAGGCACTCCCATTTCTTTAAGAACTTGCCATAGTTTGCTGTGGTCGACACAGTCAAAGGCTTTTGCATAGTCAATGAAGCAGAAGTAGATGTCTTTCTGGAACTCTCTAGCTTTCTCCATAATCCAGCGCATGTTTGCAATTTGGTCTCTGGTTCCTCTGCCTCTTCTAAATCCTAATTCCAAGGTAAAAGCAGCTAATTCAAGTTTATGGTTGGCACTTCTGCAGAATCATAGAATTACAGAGTTGGAAGGGACCCCACGAGTCATCTAGTCTGTCCCCTGCAATGCACCAGCCTTTTTTTCAGGGCTTCCTTTAAATTTTGTGAACCAGTTTAGAACCTCCTGAATCGTTCCGCTTGCTCTTTTCTGAAGCGTTTTTTAAATCAATATGATAATCGGACTTGCAGGAGAAGGGGAAAGTACTTAGCGAAATAAATCACTAGAAAATAAAGCAATTGTGATTTTGAGTTAGTTTTAACTAAGGCACGTTGTAAGAAAGATCGTCAGAGGAATAGTGAATTCTGCATCATACTGCATTTAATATTTGATGGCCTGGTAACTTTTTAATAGTCCTGAACGAGCATTTAATTTAGATTTAATAAGGCAGCTAGTCTATTGCAATTAAATATCAATTGATTGCTTTTTTACAATAAAAAAATCGCTTTCTGAGGTTTAATATTTGAGATAAACCTGAGCTGGTGTGTAATTAAAGCACAGGAGGGGGAAAAAATGAAATGAGATGGCGAGGATACGGGGCTGGCAAAGACGATAGATTGAATTGTGAGATATCCTGGGAAAAGCATTGAAATGAGATGCTTAAACAGTGCAGGTAATTTCAAAGATGGAGGCTGAAGGCTGACTGCTGATGGGCTTCAATATTTGCAAGAATGGTTGGTGTGTGGGGGAGTCAAAAATCATGGCAGAGTGGGAATTTTTTTTTGGGGGGGGGAGTATTTAAATAAATATAATAAACTAATAAATTTCCAGGTAGGGTTAGAAATATAAACAGCAGTCAAAAACAGTACGGGAAATGTATGGAAAGAATTGGGCTGTATTAAAAGGAGATGGGGGAGGGTGTTAAAGAATAAATAAGGAACCATGGAGGGGGGGGGGAGAGAGGAAAGTCTTTTGATAGGAGATTAAAGGATGAAAATGTAAGATGTGTATACTCTCTCTCTCTCTCAATTTTTTATTGGTTTTCTTTTCTTCTTTCCATAAGGAATAGTGATTCCACAATCAACATCAAAAATACGTCATCGTCTTCCTTCTCCTTGTACCCTCCATCTTTCCCAACATCAGGGTCTTTTCCAGGGAGTCTTCTCTTCTCATGAGGTGGCCAAAGTATTGGAGCCTCAGCTTCAGGATCTGTCCTTCCAGTGAGCACTCAGGGCTGATTTCCTTCAGAATGGAGAGGTTTGATCTTCTTGCAGTCCATGGGACTCTCAAGAGTCTCCTCCAACACCAGAATTCAAAAGCATCAATTCTTCGGCGATCAGCCTTCTTTATGGTCCAGCTCTCACTTCCATACATCACTACTGGGAAAACCAGAGCTTTAACTATACGGAGCTTTGTTGGCAAGGTGATGTCTCTGCTTTTTAAGATGCTGTCTAGGTTTGTCATTGTTTTCCTCCCAAGAAGCAGGCGTCTTTTAATTTCAGGGCCCAAGAAAGTAAAATCTCCCACTACCTCCATTTCTTCCCCTTCTATTTGCCAGGAGGTGATGTGTCCTTTTATTTAAAATGCATCTCTGGGTTATTTGTGGGGCATAGGAATTCATTCATCCCCCTCCCCAAAATATAGTTTGCCCCCCCCCCCAAGGTCTGAGGGACAGTGGACTGGCCCCCTGCTGAAAAAGTTTGCTGACCCCTGGTCTAAACTGTTGGGCTGGCTGAGGGCATGGACGACCCCCAGGCAAATGACAGGAACGTTCCCAGGCTGTCCCTCCCATCAGCGTGCAACTCTAGGGAGTTCCGACAGCCTTCCCTGACGATTTATAGTGACTCATGTCTTGGAGACACGGAGCACACATCCAGCGTCCAGCAGGGATAAAACACAGTCAGAGCTAGGCTGGGGTTGTGAGCATGAAGCTGCTTTATTAAGCATAAGGCAGAACAAAACAAAACATGTCTCTTCTCTCTGGGCTTCCTTGGGGAAAAGTCAGAAGTGAAAGCAAAAACAAATGGAAACAGAGTACAGTGGTATCTCTGGTTGCGAACGGGATCCGTTCTGGAGGCCTGTTCGCAACATGAAAAGCCCTCAACCTGAAGCGCTGTATCTGTGCAGGTGCGCAGAATGATTTGGCGCTTGTGTGCATGTGCGAAGCACAATTTAGCGCTTCTGCGCATGCGCGAGCGGTGAAACCTGGAAATAACCCTTTTCGGTACTTCCGGGTCGCCGTGGGATGTAACCTGAAAGAATGTATCATGAAGCATACTTTACATGAGGTAGGACTGTACAGTGGTACCTCTGGATGCGAATGGGATCTGTTCCAGAGCCCCGTTTGCATCCTGAGTAGAACGCAACTCATGACTGCGTGTCTGCGTGTGCGCAGTTTGTGATTCGCTGCTTCTGTGCATGCGCCTGATGTCATTTTGAGCATCTACGCATGCACGAGCGGTGAAACCTGGAAGTAACGCATTCTGTTACTTTCGGGTCGCCGTGGAGCGTAACCTGAAAATGCTCAACCTGAAGTGTATTTAACCCGAGGTATGACTATACAGTAAACATCTGCTCCTGTGATTCCAACAGTTGGTGTTGGAATGCATAACACAGACATGTGATGAACCAATCCTACACAATATCTGCACAGTGAGAGGAATACAAAACCCAACATAAACCACTGAGCCTTTTGGGCTTGCCGATAAGATGATCGGCGGTTCGAAGAAGAAGAAGAAGAAGAAGAAGAAGAAGAAGAAGAAGAAGAAGAAGAAGAAGAAGAAGAAGAGTTTGGATTTGATATCCCGCCTTTCACTCCCTTTAAGGAGTCTCAAAGCAGCTAACATTCTCCTTTCCCTTCCTCCCCCACAACAAACACTCTGTGAGGTGAGTGGGGCTGAGAGACTTCAGAGAAGTGTGACTGGCCCAAGGTCACCCAGCAGCTGCATGTGGAGGAAGAAGAAGAAGAAGAAGAGTTTGGATTTGATATCCCGCCTTTCACTCCCTTTAAGGAGTCTCAAAGCGGCTCACATTCTCCTTTCCCTTCCTCCCCCACAACAAACACTCTGTGAGGTGAGTGGGGCTGAGAGACTTCAGAGAAGTGTGACTGGCCCAAGGTCACCCAGCAGCTGCATGTGGAGGAAGAAGAAGAAGAAGAAGAGTTTGGATTTGATATCCCGCCTTTCACTCCCTTTAAGGAGTCTCAAAGCGGCTCACATTCTCCTTTCCCTTCCTCCCCCACAACAAACACTCTGTGAGGTGAGTGGGGCTGAGAGACTTCAGAGAAGTGTGACTGGCCCAAGGTCACCCAGCAGCTGCATGTGGAGGAGCGGAGACGCGAACCCGGTTCCCCAGATTACGAGACTACCGCTCTTAACCACTACACCACACTGGCTCGAATCCCCATGACGGGGTGAGCTCCCATTGCTCTGTCCCAGCTCCTGCCTACGTAGCAGTTTGAAAGCACGTCAAAGTGCAAGTAGATAAATAGGTACTGCTGCAGCGGGAAGGTAAATGGCATTTCTGTGTGCTCTGGTTTCGGTCACGGTGTCCCGTTGTGTCAGAAGCGGTTTAGTCCTGCTGGCCACATGACCCGGAAAGGTGTCTGTGTACAAAGGCTGGCTCCCTCAGCCTGAAAGCGAGGTGAGCACTGCAACCCCATAGTCGCCTTTGACTGGACTTCACTGTCCAGGGGTCCTTTGCCTTTTACAGAATTATACAGAATTATAGAATCTTGGAAGGGACCCCCTGTGGCATCTAGACCAGGAATCTCAGCTAAAGCATGCATGACAGGTGGCATAGTCAGGAATTTTATTAGGGCGGGCAGGTCTTTTGTTGGGGGGGGGCACAGAACTGACATGATTGGACAGCTAAGTATTTCTATTGTTTTACTTGATGGGGGGGGAGCTGCCCCCGCCTGTCCCCTCTTGGCTATGCCCATGGTGCAGCCTCTGCTTTAAAATCTCCAAGGAAGGAGAGTCCACCATCTTTCTCGAGGGAGACCTCTGCACTGTCAAACAGCTCTCAGGCTCAGATAGTTTTCCCTCAAAATGGGGTGTTTTGAGGTCAGGAGGGGAAGATGGCCAGGGGCTTGGAGAAACGTCCACCCACCGCTCCTAGCCACTTCATAACAATAAATTAGGCTTGATCCTGCACCCTCTGAAAGCATATAGGAATTTTAAAGGGCCCAAAGAAGAGTCAGGAAAAGCGAGGCTTCCTTCAGAGGCGAATGAAACGTTTGCGATGTTGGAGGGCAGGTCTTGGCAAAGACCTTTTTCCCTGTGCCTTTTTAGTCTGCTTTTCTTTGGTGCCTCTTCCATCGACTCAGAATTCCTGCTCTTCAAGCAGAATACAGTCATACCTCAGATTACAGATGCTTTGGGTTGTGCACTGTGCCGAACCCGGAAGTACCAGCGCTTTGGACATGCTCAGAAGCGCCGAATCGCAACCCACATGTGCGCAGATGTGGCGCTGTGGGTTGCGGAAGCTGCGGGTTGCGAACGTGCTTCCCGCATGGATCACACTTGCAACCTGAGCATCCACTGTACGGTAAAAAGAAAGTTGACAAGCTTTTTTTTGTGTGTGAAATGGGTCCTGCTTCAAGCATGGCGCCCCCCTCGTCTCAGAATGAAAGCCCTCTCGTCTGTGACTGCTGGCCAGCAAAGGGGTTGACACATCCCTGAAAGGCGAAAATAAATAGCTTTTATTGTCATTGTGGTTGGCTTGGGGCAAGATTTACAGTTTTCTTATTGCCGCTGGATGAAATAACTAATGACTTCAAAGCACAAATTTATTGGGGAGATGCTGGTCGCCTGTCAGGTTGGGCTGGATAAATGGCAGCAAACAGTTGTTTCCCATCAGAGATCCGTCATCTGACATTGAGCACATCAGCGTCTCCTTGGCAACGGAGGTCTCACAAGCGCAGCAGGCAAACAGATGGACCTTGATGGTCCAACTCCTTTCCTGGACAGGAGGGAAGTCCTTTGCGCAAGGCGTAGCGGAACTATCAAACTCCCTTCCACCGTAGGCAGAAATGGCCACCAACCTGGATGGCTTTAAAAAAGGATCAGACAGGAGATACAGTGGAATCTCTACCTGAGACCATGATCCATTCTGGAGGTCCGTCTGGAGGTCAAAATGGGTCACTGGGAGAGGTGCTGTTGTGCACAGGCGGGGATCGCTGCTTCTGTGCTTTCACAACTGGCGGCAAACCCACCGGTTAATGGGATCATCTTAATAGATGGTCCTGGTTGCGGGCAGACTCTCATCCTGGTTCCCCCCACCCTGGTGTGGGTGGAGCTATCGCCCTCACACCAGGGTGGCAAAGCCATTTGTCAGCTGGGTGGCCAACAGCCTCACACCCAGGAAAGGTTACTTCTGGTCCTGGCAGAATGAGACATTGATCAGTAAATGTCAGTTTTACCATAATCACAGCCCAGCCAACGGCGGATCAGGACGGGCTGGCAGAGAAGAGAGGAAAATCTCTCCCCAATGAATTATGTGCGGTGGGGAAATAATTTATGGTGCACAAATAACCCACCACCTGCCCTGATAAAACAGAACTAATAGCAAAGTCCTAGACAGCATCTTAAAAAGCAGAGACATCACCTTGCCAACAAAGGTCCGTATAGTTAAAGCCATGGTTTTCCCGGTAGTGATGTATGGAAGTGAGAGCTGGACCATCAAGAAGGCTGATCGCCGAAGAATTGATGCTTTTGAATTATGGTGCTGGAGGAGACTCTTGAGAGTCCCATGGACTGCAAGAAGATCCAACCTCTCCATTCTTAAGGAAATCAGCCCTGAGCAGTGGCATAGTGTGGGGGGTGCAGGGGGGCCCGCCGCACTGGGTGCAACATCTGGGGGGGGGGGCGCTCCATGGGTTAGGGGGCGCAACATCCATGGGTTAGGGGGAGCGAATTACTTGCCTTGCCCCGGGTGCTGACAACCCACGCTACGCCACTGGCCCTGAGTGCTCATTGGAAGGACAGATCCTGAAGCTGAGGCTCCAAGACTTTGGCCACCTCAGGAGAAGAGAAGACTCCCTGGAAAAGACCCTGATGTTGGGAAAGATGGAGGGCACAAGGAGAAGGGGACGACAGAGGACGAGATGGTGGGACAGTGTTCTCGAAGCTACCAGCATGAGGGAGGCAGTGGAAGACAGGAGTGTCTTGCGTGCTCTGGTCCAGGGGGTCACGAAGAGCCGGACACGACTAAAGGACTAAACAACAACAACAGCAAACTCAGGGGAGAGGGCAAAATATCAGTTTCGCCAAGTTTGACTAGAACATTGGGAGGCTATGTGTCTACATTTTGAGGTGGGAGGAAACAGGTGTCCAATCCCTTATACTGGTGCAACTGGTTATTCCTGCCTAAGTGCAGAACACAGCTGTCAACGATTCCCTTTTTTAAAGGGAAATTCCCTTATTCCGAATAGGATTCCTCGCAGGAAAAGGGAAAAGTTGACAGCTATTGTGCAGAACCTTACAGTTGTCTCTAAGGACATTCCTTTTCTTAATTTGGCCCAGGATCTCCACTCCGTAAGGTCATTGTTATGTACTAAGCTTGGATCCTTGAACCAATAGGCAGGTAGGATCCTAGAATGCAACAACTGATTGGCCTGCGGGAGCAGCCCAATCAGGCTCCAGGAGGGAAGCAGAATCAGCCAATCAGACGGGACCCATTGTATAAATAATGTATATAAAGCCAGAGGTTTCGGGGAAAATTCATTCACTGTTTTACAAGCTGCAATAAAGAGCATGATATCACTACATGACTCCGAGTATATTTCGGTCATCTTGGATTCCCCCCCCCCCCCACTTTTTCATTATTATTAATGGAAATCTATGGATATCATACACAATCTTAAATACACGTACAAAGAAAAGGTAATAGTGATAATAATAATAATAATAATAATAATAATAATAATAATAATAATACCCTTAAATAATTATACCGTTAAATATTGATTTAAACTTGTACTTATACATGCTCTTTTCTTATACTTTCTAACCAAAGAAAAATAAACCAAAGTAAAATCAAATAAACTAAGCTATGTCAAAATAGACGTCCCGTCATTTCCCAATGTACTTTACATTTACAATTTTGAATGCACTTATATGTAATACCTTACTCTTAATATATTTTCTAATACTTTCTTATAACATATCGTACCATTTTTCCTTATTTATTAGTGCTTGATTTAAACAAGAATCATTCAAACGCGCCATAGATGTTATATCGTTATTATATTTTTGTAGGTTATTTCTTGAACGTAGCCCGTTTTTGAGTGAGTGATTCTTTTATATTTCCCCTTAATCTCTTTGTCAATTGAGTCACCTCTGCATAGTCTAGCAACTTATTCTGCCATTCCCTTACTGTCATCTTGGATCCTGATTCTCTCTTCTGTCGTTTTATCTGCCCCTCCCAGTTTGGTGTCATCTGAAGATTTGATAAGCATCCCTTCAATTCCTTCATCCAAGGCATCCATAAAGATGTTGAACAACACCAAAACCAGGATGGAGCGGATCTTGATGCAAACAAGTTATTTAAAGCAAAAATGGTCTGCACAGTCCTTGTGTTCCTTATAGTTGCTGAGAAGATGGGCCAATTGTCTTGCTTGCTGATATCTCATTTTCTCTCCCTTGTTAACTCCTACTCTGGAAAGCCAAACTGTTTTAAGTTTCCAGGCAGAAAGAGTTCCTTTCTATGGAAGGGAGAACTGAAGAATTGAAAGAGGGGTGAGGTGGAATGCAAGGGCAGAAAACTGCAAGAGATACACAGAACAATGGGAAGCCAGGGGTTCATCATTAGCACATCACCTTTCCAATGCAAACATGGTGTTTTTCTGAGGAAATTGCCACTCCAGCTGATGGGAGTGGCGCAATATGAATTAGGTATGTTTGGAGGTTAATAGAAGAAGGATGGAGGAGAAAACTCAGTGCTACGGATAACAAAGACTGCAGTGTGAAATCTGCAAATGAGTTCAGTATTCACAAGATGCCACTGTTCTAGGAATTACAAGGTCTCGTATATATAAATCATATGTTCATAAATTTACAAGGCAAACACATACGTAAGTATACAAACTACGTGTCTGAAATAATACAGGAGACCAATCCTGAAACCATTTTGACTCTCCCAAATTGACCTCAAATTCTTCACTGCAAGGAAAATTTCCTCCTCATTGTCTCTTTGCTCACCAATCCTGTCTTAGGGGCACATTTGTGCATGAATAGAGCGAGCCCTTGACCTTGATCCAGGAAATGAGGTATCTGAAGAAGTGTGCATGCACACAAAAGCTTATACTTGGTCTTGAGCTACTTGGTTGGTCTCTGAAGTGCTACTGGACATTTTTTTTTTAATTTGAGTACCATCACAAAAGAATGTTCAGGATGCCCAGGTAAAAGCAATCAGTGACCATTATTAGGTATCCTGGCAGACAGGATTTCTGCTGTAGACCGCCGCTTCAGTGATGTATGTATGATGTTTTGTGGGATGGTCTTGAGCTACTTGGTTGGTCTCTGAAGTGCTACTGGACATTTTTTTTTTAATTTGAGTACCATCACAAAAGAATGTTCAGGATGCCCAGGTAAAAGCAATCAGTGACCATTAACAGATACCCCGGCAAACAGGATTTCTGCTGTAGACCGCCTCCTGTGATGTATTTCTGTTGTAGACCCGCCTCCTTCTGTGATGTATGCATGATGTTTTTGGGAGGTGGTCTTGAGCTACAGGGTGGGCAATTTCAAAAGTCTGTATAAGGACTTGCACACCATTGTTCTGGGTTCCTTCTCCCTCCTGCATGTGGTGAGTGAGGACCCTGTTGCAACAGTCTAATAAAGATCAGGCTTACTAGCCTCTTTGCTTCTCAATATTCTCTGGCTGGCCTCTGTTATTTTCTCCTACCGACAGAGAACCTACATAAGGACTCTATCTGGGCTCTTGGGTACCCCATAAAGCAGGTGTGTCCAAACTTTTTTCAAAGAGGGCCAGATTTGATGAAGTGAACATGCATGAGCTTTTTTAAGGATTTTACCCAAAAGTTGTTGACCTTTTTTAATCAATCAATCAATCAATCAATCAATCTTTATTACGGTCCAGAGACCCAACAAATCATTACAAAGCAATACACAATTCAGACAACCTCCCTCCAGGTTAAACAAGCATTTTCTTCAGACTTAAAGATAGGGATCATTGGTTCTTGCAACCACTGATAAAAACTTCACCACTGTTTTTTAAAGATTCAAATTGTTTAGCTTTTTTTAGGATTTTACCCCAAACACCTTTTTTTAGGATTAAAGTTGTTGAGTTGTTCACCTTTTTTTAGAACCCTGGGATGGGAATTACCCGTGGGGGCCAGATTAAAATGACCGACAGGCCGCATTAGGTCCTCAGACCTGACTTTGGACATGCCTGCCATAAGGGAAAGGGAACAGTAGTTTTCTTATAGCGCCACCTTTTGTAAAATGGTCATTGGATGGAAGGGCCGGGGTTCCCGTTTGCTCCGCAGCTCTCACATGACAGGGTGGACATCAGGACAAGGGTATTATCTGAGGGGCGTAAGAGCATCATCTGCTGGATCAGGCCAATGGCCCGTCTAGTCCAGCATCCTGTTCCCACAGTGGATGACCAGGTGCCCCAAGGGGAAACCAGCAATCAGGACATGTGTGCTACAGCCACTGTCCCCTCCAGTGGTCTCCATGAACTGTTCTTCAGGAGCATTGCTGCCTTTGACCATTGAGGCAGAGCAGAGCCACTGAGGCAAGTAACAACAACAACAACAGCAACAACAACAACAACAACAACAACAACAACAACAACAATTTATTATTTATACCCCGCCCATCTGGCTGGGCTTCCTCAGCCACTCTGGGAGGCTTTCAACAAAATATTAAAATACAGTAATGCATCAAACATTAAAAGCTTCCCTAAATAGGGCTGCCTTCAGATGTCTTCTAAAAGCCTGGTAGTTATTTTTCTCTTTGACATCTGGTGGGAGGGCGTTCCACAGGGAGGGTGCCACCACCGAGAAGGCCCTCTGCCTGGTTCCCTATAACCTCACTTCTCGCAGTGAGGGAACCGCCAGAAGGCCCTCGGAGCTGGACCTCAGTGTCCGGGCAGAACAATGGGGGTGGAGATGTTCCTTCAGGTATACTGGGCCAAGGCCATTTAGGCCTTTAAAGGTCAACACCAACACTTTGAATTGTGCTTGGAAACGTAGTAGCCACCAATAACCCACTTCTCCATGGATTTGTCTCATTTTCTTTTAAAACTGCCCAAGCTGGTGGCTGTCCCTCCTGTGGGAGGGAGTTCCATAGTTTAACAGTCCACGGTGTGAAGTAGGATTTCTTTTATCCATCCTGAATCTTCCAACTTTCAGCTTCTTGCTGGGTCAGACGCTCAACTATCCCTAAACCCATCCTTATATTCATTTCCCAAACCTGCCCCAAATCCCCAACTCTATGGACACACTCAGATTTAAAATACTAGTATTGATTGTGACAAATCACCTTTCACCCTGTTGTGTTAATATTTTGTTGTTTAGTCGTTTAGTCATGTCCGACTCTTCGTGACCCCATGGGCCAGAGCACGCCAGGCACTCCTGTCTTCCACTGCCTCCCGCAGTTTGGTCAGACTCATGTTTGTAGCTTCGAGAACACTGTCCCACCATCTCGTCCTCTGTCGTCCCCTTCTCCTTGTGCCCTCCATCTTTCCCAACATCAGGGTCTTTTCCAGGGAGTCTTCTCTTCTCATGAGGTGGCCAAAGTATTGGAGCCTCAGCTTCACGATCTGTCCTTCCAGTGAGCACTCAGGGCTGATTTCCTTCAGAATGGAGAGGTTGGATCTTCTTGCAGTCCATGGGTCTCTCTAGAGTCTCCTCCAGCACCAGAATTCAAAAGCATCAATTCTTCGGCGATCAGCCTTCTTTATCAAGCGCTTAAAGGTTTGGTTTTCCAAATAGGTTTTCCAGTATCAAACCTTTCCTTAAAAACCAAAACCAATAACCAATAGTCACTGTTTGGTGCTCCACAAATCAATTTCCCTTTGAGATGATATTTTGAAATCATGTGCACGACACCACTGATCCACGTAATTTAAATGTTTTATGTGGTAATTGGTTTTAAAGCTGTGCTGTCAAAAGCCAAATTTTCCAAAGGAAATGGGGTTTCTATCCTATAGCAAGGATTCCCAAACTTAGGGACAGAGAGTGGTCAATTGTGAGTGCCTAAATCTGGTGGACTCCAGTTCCCCCATGGAACAAGGTGAAAATGAACCATCTACCACAGAATTTCCATCTCATCTGATTGAGCAAACATTCTTTTTTCTCCTCCAAATCCTATGTAAATGTTTTCCTATAGCTGACCTTTCATCGCTGCTTTTCACTCTTGAAAATGTAGCCTTGTAACTTCTCAACGTTTGCTTTGAAAAGAGGCACAGATCAATGGGAGCTCACAGCTATGGCGTCCATTTAAATGTCAAGGGTGTGCAGGGAAAAAGCAGCTGATGTGTAGAACATACAGACATGGGTTTTTTTTTTAATGCTTGTCAGAATTTAGGTACTCATGTAACATGAGTAGTTAATTAAAGGGGGGGGGGATTCCATCCCCTGGAAAAATACCTGTAGGCAAATCTTATGAAAGGAGGTAGAATATAAAGTCAAGAAACAGGCAGGGTCGGACTCTCTCTGTAGTTCATTGATTTCATTCTTTGCAACTGAGTTAAGAATGTCAGAACAAAAGGAGTATTAACTCATGGTCTGTGTGTGTGGTTTGGGAGCTGCACAGTCAGGGGAAAAACAATGCTGTCCAGGGTTGTAAAGACTGCGGAGAGAATAATTGGGTGCACTCTTCCCACCTTGGATCAAATCTATGCTGCCAGGTGCCATAAGAAAGCTGCAGAGATAGCGCAGGACAGTGCGCACCCCAGAAATGATCTTTTTCTTCTTCTGCCTTCTGGAAGAAGGTTCAGGGTTATAAAGACTAGGACTAGCTGCCTGAGAAACAGTTTGTAAAGGTAAAGGTACCCCTGCCCGTACGGGCCAGTCTTGACAGACTCTAGGGTTGTGCGCCCATCTCACTCAAAGAGGCCGGGGGCCAGCGCTGTCCGGAGACACTTCCGGGTCACGTGGCCAGCGTGACATCGCTGCTCTGGCGAGCCAGAGCCACACACGGAAACACCGTTTACCTTCCCGCTAGTAAGCGGTCCCTATTTATCTACTTGCACCCGGGAGTGCTTTCGAACTGCTAGGTTGGCAGGCGCTGGGACCGAACAACGGGAGCGCACCCTGCCGCGGGGAGTCGAACCGCCGACCTTTCGATCGGCAAGCCCTAGGAGCTGAGGCTTTTACCCACAGCGCCATCCGCGTCCCGAAACAGTTTGTATCCAAATGCAATTTTGGTTTTAAACGCAGTGTAAGGTAGTCTCTGTGGGTGTATATTGTATTTAATTGTGGGGTATTAGACTTTTTAGGGGGTTAGCCAGGCTGGGATAGCTGGGAAAGCAGGCTTGTTGGTTTTTGAATGTCTGATGTAGATTTTTTCAGTTTTGTTGTTCTGTATGGGACAATGACAATAAAGATTATCGTATCGTATCATATCATATCATATTGTATTGTATTGATTCTGCTGGATCCGGCCAAAGGCCCATCTAGTCTAGCCTCCTGTTCTTGCAGTAGCCAACCAAACACCCCAATAGGAAACCAGCAAGCAGGATTCGAACAGCTCTCCCCTCCTGTGGTTTCCAGAAACTGGGATTCCAAAGCATTTCTGCCTCCAACTGCAGACCCTCTTAGTGTCCCTAGTTCCCAGAGACAGTCCTAGATTTACAGAGGCTGTCCCGGGTTCTGATTTGATCCCGGAATGTCCTCTTTTTCCTTAGCATGTCCCTATTTTCACCAGAGAAATGTTGGAAGTCGTGGAGTTATGCAACTCCCGAGCCAAGGAGATAAGTAACTATATAATCTTTAGAAGACATCTAAAGGCAGACCTATAAAGAGGGAAGGTTTTTTTTTAAAAAAAAAAAAAAGTTTAGTGTTTTATTATGTTTTTATGTATGTTGGAAGCAGCCCAGGGTGTCTGGGGCAACCAGATGGTTGAGGTATAATAATGGAATAAAGGTAAAGGTAAAGGGACCCCTGGCCATTAGGTCCAGTCGTGACTGACTCTGGGCTCATCTCGCTTTATTAGCCAAAGGAGCCAGCATACAGCTTCCGGGTCATGTGGCCAGCATGACTAAGCCGCTTCTGGCGAACCAGAGCAGCGCACGGAAACGCCGTTTCCCTTCCCGCTGGAGTGCTACCTATTGATCTACTTGCACTTTGACGTGCTTTCGAACTGCTAGGTTGGCAGGAGCAGGGATTCAAACCACCAACCTTCTGATTGGCAAGTCCTAGGCTCTGTGGTTTAACCCGCAGCGCCACCCACCTCCCTTAATAATGGAATAGGACATTCCTATTTTCATCGGTGAAATGTTGGTGGGTATGCAGCTGTGGAGGAAGCAGCCATAGCTAGCCTTTGTTAAGTATAATTGTTTAATTGACACTGAAATGGGAATTGTGTTTTGGTGAAAGGGTTTAACAGTGGGAAATTCCATTGCAGTCTTCTAAGGCACTTATGAGGAATGGTTGAGGGATTTGGGTATGTTTTCCATCTTCTTCCCCTGTTACATTTAGTGGAAGTGTCTGCTAAAATATCTGGGTAAATAATAGCCTTGATTTAGGGTCTTGTGGTCTGAGACATAGCTCCATTCTGCTGGAGCTGACCGTGGGCTTTTGCCTCTTTGATCTCAGCAATCTGTTGCTCATAATTACATCTTCAGAAGAATCTTCTTAATTGTAAATGCAACGGGGGGGGGGGGGAATCATCACGGGAAATGACAGAATCATGATCTTGCAGGGAGTCTGTTATGTAATTCCAGGTGCATGAAATGCTGCAATCAAACTATTGATTTCTTGTTGAATGGTTGGTTATTCTGGGTTATTCTGTAAAGCATAAATGGGTTCAACATTTTTCTATGGGGGTGTGTGGGGATTCAAAGCAAAACCAGTCATGTGGGGGTGTTTGTGTATGTTTATGTGCAAAGGTTGTGGCCATGCTAACCCAAGAACAAGTTAATGGATTGGAACAAAATTTGTTGAATCTTGTTGCACACAGAAGAGCTAATTAGTTTTTGTCTGCAGAGTTACAACTGGAAGTAGAGAGGAATTTGGGCTTCGGGGTGTAATTTGGTGGGTTTTTTAATGCATATCTTTGCAACTATTGCTTTGATCAACACGAAACTTCTTACGCAAGGTAGAGCTTGTTTATTTTATACGTAAAGAGCTAGAGCTTGTTTATTTTATACGTAAAGCTGGCACTGGTCAAGTCCCTTTCTTGCCATGTTTTTGGAAACATTGCATGGACCTCTCCAAAGTGCTGGACACATTTACCTCTCATATGAGGAACGGCTAAGGGAGCTGGGCATGTTTAGCCTGGAGAAGAGGAGGTTAAGGGGTGATATGATAGTCATGTTCAAATATATAAAAGGATGTCACATAGAGGAGGGAGAAAGGTTGTTTTCTGCTGCTCCAGAGAAGCGGACACGGAGCAATGGTTCCAAACTACAAGAAAGAAGATTCCACCTAAACATTAGGAAGAACTTCCTGACAGTAAGAGCTGTTCGACAGTGGAATTTGCTGCCAAGGAGTGTGGTGGAGTCTCCTTCTTTGGAGGTCTTTAAGCAGAGGCTTGACAACCATATGTCAGGAGTGCTCTGATGGTGTTTCCTGCTTGGCAGGGGGTTGGACTCGATGGCCCTTGTGGTCTCTTCCAACTCTAGGATTCTGTGATTCTGTGATTCTATGATTCATATGATCTCAGGAGTTGCATAGAATCAAACAACTGCAGAGTTGGAAGGGGGATGCGGCCCAAACTCATGCAAAGCAGGAAGCACAACTAAATAACCCTTGAGAGCAAAGCTTGCCTCTGGCCTCTTTGGCTGCCTCTGCTATCGCAGCTGGAGATGGTCACTCAGCTGGTCAGGGCCTCGCCCTCTTTGGCCAGCTGGGAGAAGAAGGCAAGGAGCAGGCCTTGCAGGACTCGCAGCCAAGATGAGCCAAACTCGCCCATGACAACGTCAAATGTCCCCCCTGTTCCTCCCCAGCTGGGGCCAAATGAGTGATATTATTGCTGTTGAACATACTCTCCTTTGGAGATCAGCTGCAGAGATGCTGAAAGTCTCCAACTTCTCCCAAAGGCCAAGATAAACACAGGCGAGGCTTGCAGGATGGCAATTTTTCCTTCTGTCAGAAACAACAAAGCAACTGTTTATTATGCTCAGTTCTCCCTCTGGTTGCCTGCGGGTGTGTGTGTGTGGGGGGGGGAATAATGACCCCAGAATACTGTTTACTCTGCATAGCAGATTTGTAGCAGGGCTTTGATGTGTGGGCTGATGCAAATTGTTCAGCATCTTGTCTCTATCTGTGGTCACAGGGCCAGGATGAAGTGGGCTCTGTTTACAAGAATCAGTGGGGATCAAGATATAGCAAGCAGTGTTTTGTGCGAAGGCTGCAAACAGATTTTACCTCCCTAGAGCCCTGGGGACGAACTGTTTGCAACGTGACAGCCGTCGTGGAGGAATTATCTTCCTATTCCTCCCAGTGCTGCTGTACGGCTTGGATTTCCCCATCTTATTTTGGAATGCTCTGTTTTTTTATGTTGTAATTTTGTGTTGTGACCTGCCATGAGATCTACGGGTATAGGGCGGCATACAAATTAAATAAAAAAAATAAAGTATAGCAGAAAAAACTCCAGTGCAATTATAGGCTCCATCAATAGAAGTTTAGTATCCACATCAATGGAAGTAGCTATCACTTCATCTCATCTTGGTTGGACCCCAGCGGAGGTCCTGGGTCCCGTTCTCAGTATCCCAGTTTAAGAAGGATATTGGTGAGCTAGAAGGTATGTATAAGAAGGCAATCAAAATGATCAAGGGTCTGGAAAACAAGCCTTATGAGGAATGGTTGAGGGAGTTGGGCATGTTCAGCTTTGAAAAGAAGATGACCGAGAGGTGATCATAGAATCATAGAATCATAGAGTTGGAAGAGACCACAAGGGCCATCGAGTCCAACCCCCTGCCAAGCAGGAAACACCATCAGAGCACTCCTGACATATGGTTGTCAAGCCTCTGCTTAAAGACCTCCAAAGAAGGAGACTCCACCACACTCCTTGGCAGCAAATTCCACTGTCAAACAGCTCTTACTGTCAGGAAGTTCTTCCTAATGTTGAGGTGGAATCTTCTTTCTTGTAGTTTGGATCCATTGCTCCGTGTCTGCTTCTCTGGAGCAGCAGAAAACAACCTTTCTCCCTCCTCTATGTGACATCCTTTTATATATTTGAACATGGCTATCATATCACCCCTTAACCTCCTCTTCTCCAGGCTAAACATGCCCAGCTCCCTTAGCCGTTCCTCATAAGGCATCGTTTCCAGGCCTTTGACCATTTTGGTTGCCCTCCTCTGGACACGTTCCAGTTTGTCAGTGTCCTTCTTGAACTGTGGTGCCCAGAACTGGACACAGTACTCCAGGTGAGGTCTGACCAGAGCAGAATACAGTGGCACTATTACTTCCCTTGATCTAGATGCTATACTCCTTTTGATGCTAGTGATAATGATAGCCTTCTTCAAATATGAGAAGGGATGTCAAATGGAAGATGGAACAAGCTTGTTTTCTGCTGCTCCAGAGAGGAGGAACCCAAATAATGGATTCAAATGACAAGAAAGGAAATTCTGTCTAAATGTTAGGAAGAACTTTCTGATGGCCAGAGCTTTTGGATTGCCTTGGAAGGTGGTGGACTCTTCTTCATTGAAGGTTTCCAAACATAGGTTGGATGGACATCTGTCAGGAATTCTTTAGGTTTGATTACTCCATTGCAGAAGATCGGACTAGATGGCCCTTGAGGGCACCTTCCAAATCTTCAATTCTGTGATTGTGTGATTCCAGGATGAGGCAAGCAGCCTGGATGCAAGGAGCATGGAAGCATCCGAGGAGCTGTGAGAGCCAGCATGCAGAAGGAGGAGCTGTTTACCTCTTCTGGGAGAATCAGTGACCCTTGAAACAATTGGTTTTGTGGTTTTCCCTCCTGCTTAGGGCTGAGACATGGAAGGCCTCAACCTCCTGGAAGTGCAGTGAGTCTTCTGCTCCCTTGAAACAATTGGTTTTGTGGTTTTCCCTCCTGCTTAGGGCTGAGACATGGAAGGCCTCAACCTGCTGGAAGTGCAGGGAGTCTTCTGCTTTCGGTTGGCTCAGACTCATCGCTGTCTCTCTTTCTGGGAATTGGGAAGTGACGGTGGAGGAAAGGAACCGAGTGTGTGACTGATCTGGGCTTGCCAGCTCTGCAATAGTATGCTTTCCTAGCAAGGGACTGAAGGCAGCATGCATGGCTCTTTCCATCATTTTATCTTTGATAGTACCGTGGTACCTCGGGTTAAGTACTTAATTCGTTCCAGAGGTCCGTTCTTAACCTGAAACTGTTCTTAACCTGAAGCACCACTTTAGCTAATGGGGCCTCCTGCTGCCACCGTGCCGCCGGAGCACGATTTCTGTTCTCATCCTGAAGCAAAGTTCTTAACCTGAAGCACGATTTTTGGGTTAGCGGAGTCTGTAACCTGAAGCGTATGTAACCTGAAGCGTATGTAACCTAAGGTACCACTGTATAGAAAATAGTAGACTTCAGCAGTATGGAAAAGATCCCAGGTTCCGTCCTTGGCATCTCCAGTTAAAATTAGGGAACAGGTAGCAGGTGATGCAGTGGATGACAGGGAAAGACTATCTTTGCCTGAGACCCCGGGGAGGTGCTACCAGTCAGAGCAGGTAATGCTAGGGCAGGCAGAAAAATAGCCTTATCTGATACATGGAAGATGGAGCAAGCTTGCTTTCTCCTGCTCTGGAGGGTAGGACCCAAACCAATGGCTTCACGTTACAAGAAAAGAGATTCCGACTCAACATCAGGAAGAGCTTTCTGATGGTAAGAGCTCTTCAACAGTGGAATTCCCCCAAGAAGTTCTGGACTCTCCTTCCTTGGAGGTTTTGAAGCAGAGGTTGGATGGCCATCAGTCATGGATGCTTCAGTTGATATTTCTGTTATTAGAGGGGTGGACCAGGTTGTTGGGATACTGCCAGGGAGACAAAGGCCACCAGGCAGGCCTACACGTCATCTCCGGACGATCTCTCGGTCTACTGTAGAACAGCATCAGTCAATTAGCGACACGAGCCTCAGACGCATTCCAAGACTCATGCACGCCCTTCTTGCAGAGTTTCCACAACAGAAGATTCACCCAGGAGAGCATATTTACAGCTTTATTCAACGTTGGTCAGAACAAAGGAAAAACATGACTGCTTGCATCCGTTTTGAGGAAACAGCCGGAACAAAAGCTATATACAAAACGGGAACTCCCAGTGAGCAGGAAGTAAACAGGCATGTGACACACAGCAATCATGCTGACTCTTTTAAGGTGGAATGGTGGAATGGAACTATATCCTAACAGAGATGACCCTTGGGGTCCCTTCCAACTCTACAATTCTATGATTCTCTGGTTTAAGGCAGTTTCTTATGCTCACCAACAATGGAATCTCATGCGCTGGACACAGACTTCAGCTGCATCACCTTGTAGGCCTTTTCGGACAAATATGTGATGGTCACTTAAGTCAGGAGATCACACACCCTAAATGGCAAACACAATATGAGTGTGTTGGAAAGGGACCAATGACACCTAATCCTGCTTTAAGGAGGCTTCATGGGATAAGCCCACCTACCCCAGTCTCAACTCCTTTGAGAAAGGACTGTTTCCACAGAGGTGAATAAACTTGACACAAGACAATCTATAGCTGAAATAGATCTCCACCCAGTTCTCTAAAGCCCCAGGGCCAACGTGATTTAGTAGGCTGCTCTCTGTGTTACAAAAACCATTAACCCTGCCATCTTTCTTAAGCCCTCGGTAGCTTTCAGTGGTCCAGTGGTTTGCCACATGTGATCTTTGCACCAGAACTCCAGCATGTTTGCTCAGCTTGCAGCTCGTTGCAAAGAGAAAGCCTCTTCTGAGATCCGGCTGAAGCCACGTGCAAAATGAGATCCAGGGAGCGTTTTCGCTGGACTCAGCAAAAGGTAACCATCATTAGCAATGTGCTGAATCAGACCTCCAGGGGGCAGCTTTCAGAAGCTTAAGGCGAAAAATACCAGGTTTAAAAACACAGAGGAAGAGAGAATGTGCCTGGAATGAGGAAGCTGCAAATCTGCTTGGAATAAGCAAGTCGTGGATCTAACAAGGCGAGTGGTGCAGCGAGAATACTTTAGTCCATGCCGAATCAGATGGTCTATCAGAAAAAATAAAGAATAAATCAAAACAGGAATTTGTTTCAAAACGGGAGGTTTTCAAAGAATATCTGAAAAATAAATATAGTAGTTTAAATTCTGTTGCAGCATTCGAGTAATAGTTGCAAGGTAGATATAAGAAATTATATTTATTAAGAATAAGTTTAATTATGATAAAAGTGTGTATTGGCAATAAGTAATATGAAATTGAAATATGGAATAGAT
Source organism: Podarcis tiliguerta (assembly GCF_965153285.1). Taxonomy (NCBI): domain Eukaryota; kingdom Metazoa; phylum Chordata; class Lepidosauria; order Squamata; family Lacertidae; genus Podarcis; species Podarcis tiliguerta. The sequence goes on along the minus strand of NC_139534.1, from coordinate 133,235,311 downwards.
GGGAGGTTGGGTCTTTAGTGTTAAGACCAATCTATGTTTTATTGTATGCTAAGAAAATTATGTGTCTATGGTCATTCTTGTGTGTAATTTGGTATTTGTGTTTTTTCTTTTTCTTTTTTCTTGTTGTATCAATAAAAATCTTTAAAAGATTCCATTGAGCACATGGATTGATAATATGGACAGATTAGCTACATATGAATGAATTGCATGTCGACGCAAATTAAGAATGGATAAATATGAAGAAATCTGGAATGGATATTTAAGCGATAAGGCGGATAGTGGGGGGAAGTGGAGGGAGGAGAGAGAGGTGGGGAAATATTGTCAAAAGGGGGCAGTCACAGGTATATCAGTGTATTTAAATCTGAATTGTCAAATTGTGTTATTATTGTTATTATGGTTTTTGTTGTAGTGTCTTTTGCAGTTGTTGTTTGTATCGAAAAAATGATTAAATAAATTTTTAAAAAACCACAGCCATTGGGTTAGTAGCCACTGATAGTCTCGTTACCCTCCATGAATTTGTCTAAGCCTTTTTGAAAGCCGTTCTTGTTGGTGGACACGTGTAGATAACCAGCACGTCAGAAGACGAATCCTGGTCACTCCTGGAAGATAAGTTTCCACAAGGACTGCTACAAATGCAACAACCCAATGGAGAACTCCATGTCCCAGCAGCCTCTGAGGTCTCCTTCCTGCTAAGGAGCATCTCAAGAAGCAGGGGCACCAAAACAGTTATTGCAACCCTGGTGTTGGTCCTCACTCCTGTTTTTCACAGTAAGCAGGGATCCGGGAGAAATCTGCAAGAAACAGACAAGATGCACCTCCTTCTCACCAGCTGAAGCACCTGGCATGGGAACTTGGGTGCCACAATTTCAAGACCCTGCTGAATGCAAGATGACACTAGCGGATGAAATCTAGGGAAATCAGAGGAACCTTGCTGTGTGGGCTGTGAAGAAGTCCTTGCTCAAATTCTAAACCTACGTTGATGTTCTAACTCCTGGTTGGCCACAGTGTGCCCACAAATGTCACCCTGGATCTGCAAGAAGAAGACGACACGGAAACATGTGATTCCATCAGTCAAAGTGGTTGAGCTGAAAGGTAGGCTAGATGGACCTGATCCAGCATGGCTTTCCTTATTTGCTTACGCTAGGTCCTAATGCCCTGTCAGGGAACTGCCATCAGTGCCGGAGGGAGAGAGCAAAATCCAGAGGGATTCCGGAGAGCGTCCCGGGATTGGGAGAGGCAGCCCATCTTCTGGGAAAGAGAATCAGCATAGCACCAGTGGAGAAGGGGGGCAGATGGGGGAAGCGGTGAGGCAGTCCCATTACACCTTGCCGGGGACCAGAGGGGAGAGTAGAGGTCCTCCGCTGCCTACGCCCTCCTTGCGCAGAAGGCTTTCGCGCAAAGAGAGTAGGAGAAGACTAGGCGTCAAAGAGCTTCTTTGCTGGAAGAAGTTTAAGAAACGCCCACTGACGGATTCTGCCAGCGATTGAGACAGCCACGGGTGAGTGGCTGTCCGGACAGAAAAGGTTCACTCAGGCAACCCAGCCAGGTGTTTGCACCGGCTTACGCACGAGCAACCCCTAGAACCATTACATGCCCCTTCATGGATCACTGCCTTGCCGTGGCGAAGGAGCTTGATTAACTCAGGGAAGCTATGAGCTATGCCGTGCAGGGCCACCCAAGATGGACAGGTCATAGTGGAGAATTTTGACCAAACGTGATCCACCTGGAGCAGGAACCGGCAAGCCACTCCAGTATCCCTGCCAAGAAAACTCCATGGACAAAGAAGGCTGATTGCCGAATAATGGATGCTTTTGAATTCTGGTGCTGGAGGAGACTCTTGAGAGTCCCATGGACTGCAAGAAGATCAAACCTCTCCATTCTGAAGGAAATCAGCCCTGAGTGCTCCCTGGAAGGACAGATCCTGAAGCTGAGGCTCCAAGACTTTGGCCACCCGTGAGAAGAGAAGACTCCCTGGAAAAGACCCTGATGTTGGGAAAGATGGAGGGCACAAGGAGAAGGGGACAACAGAGGATGAGATGGTTGGGCAGTGTTCTCGAAGCTACCAGCATGAGGGAAGCAGTGGAAGACAGGAGTGCCTGGTGTGCTCTGGTCCAGGGGGTCACGAAGAGGCAGACACGACTAAACGACTAAACAACAACAAGGTCCTGATGTGCCCAGACTGACATGAATCATCGCATGCAACTGAACGATTGTCTCCTCCAAACCCAGCCTGGCAATTCTGCTGCAAGAGAACCACACAGCTGTTCCCAGCTCCCTGCCCACTTCTGCCTGAGGTAAGGTGCCTAAAGTTTATTGCAGAGAAAAGGAGCAGGAGATAATGGCACTTCTGAATACACTAATGTATGCTAATGTGTGCTGAGTGTCATGGCTCCTCGGCTTGTGCTGGGACTATCTCAGGACAGCTTCATGGTGACAGGAATTTAAAAGCAGCAAAACAGCCTTGTCGGGGGAGGTCATGATCATTTCCGACAAGGGTGACTTATCCCTGCCACTCTCCCGGTGAAAGCTACTAAGCCGTCACCCCAAGGCACCCAAAGATCTGATTAATATTTCACCGTATTCTAAGAAATGCTCACCAATTAACTCGCCCAAGTCCATGATCAATTAAACATGAAGTTATAGGGAAACTTCGCAGGGAGGAGACGACAACGGGAAGACACGGTGGGCTGACTTTTTTCTTTTTCCTCTTTGGCAGTGAGCTTCTCAAGTCAGCCTCAGAGCGGGAGAGGCTTCCAGAGGGGGAAGAAATCATTACAGAGATAATAAATGAAATATTTAAAATTGCATTAATACCACAACCCAACCCCTGCCTGTTGAATTTTGTCAAGGTTGTAATGAAATCTCCCAAGTATTCGTGTGTCTATGATTTATTTATCGGCTGCAGCTGGAATTACACTGCAAGGTTTTGGAAATCGAATAAGAGGCACCTCCCAAAACGATGGGATAAGTGAGGTTTGGGGTGTTTTTTTTTATCCCATGGATTAAACTGACTGGCTATCAAGTGGGAGAGGCCCACACATGGACCTGGGGAAGAATATTTATTGTGCTGTGATATTTATGCTTATTGTCAAATTTTAAAAAGTGAGCCCTATTGGATTCAGCAATAGCATTCGATAATACTTCTGACTATACATGCTCAGGGTGGCTCTTGTGGGAATTGTTTTTGGTTATTTAATAATCATAGAGTTGGAAGGGACCCCGAGGGTCATCCAGTCCAGCCCCCCTGCAATGCAGGAATCTCAGCTCAAGCATCCATGACAGATGGCCACCCAACCTCTGTTTGAAAACCTCCAAGGACGGAGAGTCCTAAGGATTAGAACCTAAGAATGTAAGAAGAGCCTGATGAATGAGGCCAATGACCTGTCAGGTGTGCGTGCAGGAGCCGGGCCCTGTGGCCAGTAGGGCTTCACAGGACTGGGGCCTTCCTGAGTTTGTTCTGGAGAGGCAAGGCGTGGCCACACAGGTGAGGCCGCTTGGTAACTCACTGCACCTGGTGGCAAGAGCCGGGAAGGGAGGTGGACTCCCGAAGACAGCATTCCAAATGTGGTCCCATCACATATTTGTATAATGGCATCATGCTGCCGACAGTTTTATTTTCAATTTCTTCCCTAATGATCCCTTGCATGGAATTAGACTGAAGATAGATGCCAAATGAATGTTAGGAATAATTTCTTGCCCAACATTTATTTTTTATATTTACAATGTGTGTATACAATGTGCTTTTTTTGTGTATTTCTGTGTTATCTATATAATGATAGCCATTGCAAACACATTTTTGTTTTAAAACAATATGTTTGCTTTAGCATTGGTGTTCCGTTTGCATTCACTGTTTTGTTTAATTAGCTCTTTGTTAGCCCCCCTTTTAAAATCACTTTCATTTTGTTATTTGCTCATTAAATGCACGCTCATTTGGGTAATTGCTTTGTTTTCTTTCTCCTGTTTCCTTGCTGTTTCCTTTTTTTCTTCTTTTCTTTTCTTTTTTTGCCATCTCAAGTGGTGACAGTCGGAACAGCAGACCAGATTTCAGAAGCCATTCCTCATGGCTGCCATCACATTTCCTCAAAATGCCTTGAATGTTGCATTGCTCTGAAGCATTCCAGGGAAAGCTGAGGTGGCTCCCATGCAGGGCCACTAATTTTTGGTTTACGTGGCACCCACTATTCTCTCCCTCTGACTTTTATATCCCCCTCCCCTCCCCAGGAGTTCCGGGTTCTCCTCCCCCTGGTTCTCCTCCCCCTCCTCATTAAACCCCGACAACAACCCTGGTTAGGCTGAGAGCCAGTGACTCTCTGAAGGTCCCTCCATGAGCATCATGGCTGAGTGAGGATTTGAACTCAGGTCTCCCAGGCCCTGACCCAGCACTCTAACCACTCCATGGCCCTGCCTCTCTATTCACCTTGTTACAAACCGCAGAGTGGCTTGTGCAAAGAACAACGCAAGAATCGCCTAAATCAGGCACGTCCAACTCCCAAGAGAATGTGATCTATTCTCAGTATTTAAAAACTGCCATTGTCATTGGAGAGAGGAGGAGCATGCATTTTGGGGAGGAGGATTGCCCAGAGTTGTTGAGCTTTTTTTGGAGCAGAGGGACCTAGCGCCAAGGGCAGGGGGCCGCAGCTACATTCCTTGCCCACAATCAAACAGGATACCATAATCAACTCGCAATAAACCTGGAACACCCCAGAGGCTGTAGGTCGTGGTCAACCGGTTGGACATGTCTGGCCTAAATGGTGTGGAGGACTCCCTGGTCCTGAATGGGGTGACTGTGCCCCTGAAGGACCAGGTGCGCAGCCTGGGAGTCATTCTGGACTTACAGCTGTCCATGGAGGAGCAGGTCAATTTTGTGTCCAGGGCAGCTGTTTATCAGCTCCATCTGGTACACAGGCTGAGACCCCACCTGCCCGCAGACTGTCTGGCCAGAGTAGTGCATGCTCTGGTTATCTCCCGCTTGGACTACTGCCATGCGCTCTACATGGGGCTACATTTGAAGGTGACCCAGAAACTGTAATTCAGAATGTGGCAGCTAGACCCGTGACTGGGGGCAGCCGCCGAGATCATATAACACCTGTCCTGAAAGACCTACATTGGCTCCCAGTACATTTCCGAGCACAATTCAAAGTGTTGGCACTGACCTTGAAAGCCCTAAATGGCCTCAAAGGCCCAGTATACCTGAAGGAGCGTCTCCACCCCCATATTTCTGCCTGGACACTGAGGTCCAGCGCCGAGGGCCTTCTGGCGGTTTCCTCACTGTGTAAAGCAAAGCTACAGGGAACCAGGCAGAGAGCCTTTTTGGTAGTGGCACCCGCCCTGTGGAACACCCTCCCATCAGATGTCAAGGAAATAAACAGCTACCTGACATTTAGAAGACATCTGAAGGCAGCCCTGTTTAGGGAAGTTTTTAATGTGTGATATTTTAATGTAGTTTTAATCTTTAGTGGAAGCCACCCACAGTGGCTGGGGAAACCCAGCCAGATGGGTGGGGTGCAAATAATAAATTATTATTATTATTATTATTATTATTATTATTATTATTATTATTACTACTACTACTTTGTAATGATTTGTTGGGTCTCTGGACCGTAATAAAGATAGATAGATGATATAGATAGATAGATAGATAGATAGATAGATAGATAGATAGATGATAGATAGATAGATAGATAGATTATTACAGAAATCCGACGTACTGGCTGCTTTCAGTTGATGGGGTGGGGAGTCTGCAGCATGGGGAGATGATTCTGGAGTGCCGTCTGAAATGCACTTTTCTCTCAACCCACAGTTCCCCAACCTCCCTTATTTTGTCTGCCATGTTTCTTAGGAAGAAGCAATCGATGGATGCTCAGTGTGTTGACAGAAACACACCATGTCCTTCTGCCCACGAATTATGGTGACTGTTACAGCACATGAAAATTCAGATCTATTAGACTGGCAAGCCATTGTGATTCGAAATGATAAGCCTGGCTGGCTGTGCTCCCCCCTCCCTTGTCCCCCTGCTATTAGGAATAATTGAGTTTTACAACTGCCCGTGCTAATGTTTGCCTCGTCGCCAGTTTTCTTTCTCCCTTTTTGCCATTATCCTGCATGCAAGGAGACAGCCTTGTGTATTAGTTATGTACTTTCTTGCTGTCTCTGGTCTTGATTAAAACTCCTTGATTAAAAGTCTGCTTTTGCTAATAGCTGTATGAAAGCCATTTTGCCTCTGTTTTTACTCTCCGCTTCGCCAGCAATCAAAGATGCTAAATGCTCCATCTGACACAACCGCGCATCTCTCTCCACAAAGAATATAATAGCCTGAACAATAAATGGAAAGCTGGGTTGCTTTTATAAATTGTTTTCCCATTATAACAAGAAAAAGAAAGGAAGAAAGAAGCAGCGCTGTAAATTACTCTGAACTGACCACATCATGCCAGCGGGGTTAAAATCCATTAATGTCTCGTCCGTTTTGAAATGTCCGCTTTGGAAATATGAGGATCGCAAATTTCATCATTGCTTTTGGGCAAATGAGTGAGAGTCGAAAGGAATTTCTATGGAAGGGATGTGATTTTCTGCAATCTTCTGCTCTGCTCCCCTTCCTACCCCAGTCGCTTCCCCTGGCATCTAGCATCACGTACAGTGGTACCTTGGAACGGAATCTGATCCCGAAGTCCGTTCGACTTTCAAAACATTGGGAAAACAAGGTGCGGCTTCCAATTGGCTGCAGGAAACTCCTGCAGCCAATCAGAAGCTGCGGAAGCCGCTTCAGATGTTTGGGTTCCAAAGAACGTACGCGAAGTGGAACACTCACCTCCGGGTTTGCGGCGTCTGGGAGCCAAAACGTTCAACTCGCAAGGTGTTCGGGATCCCAGGTACAACGGTATCTACTTTAAAGCCTCCCTTCAAAGCCACCAACAGGACTACACACTGGGGGGGGGGGGCTCAAAAAAAAAGAAAGGAAGGGACAAATACAAGATGGGTGACACCTGGCTTGAGAGCAGTACATGTGAAAAGGATCTAGGAGTCTTGGTTGACCACAAACTTGACATGAGCCAACAGTGTGATGCGGCAGCTAAAAAAGCCAATGCAATTCTGGGCTGCATCAATAGGAGTATAGCATCTAGATCAAGGAAAGTAATAGTGCCGCTGTATTCTGCTCTGGTCAGACCTCACCTGGAGTACTGTGTCCAGTTCTGGGCACCACACTTCAAGAAGGACACTGACAAACTGGAACGTGTCCAGAGGAGGGCAACCAAAATGGTCAAAGGCCTGGAAACGATGCCTTATGAGGAACGGCTAAGGGAGCTGGGCATGTTTAGCCTGGAGAAGAGGAGGTGAAGGGGTGATATGATAGCCACGTTCAAATATATAAAAGGATGTCACATACAGGAGGGAGAAAGGTTGTTTTCTGCTGCTCCAGAGAAGCGGACACGGAGCAATGGATCCAAACTACAAGAAAGAAGATTCCACCTAAACATTAGGAAGAACTTCCTGACAGTAAGAGCTGTTCGACAGTGGAATTTGCTGCCAAGGAGTGTGGTGGAGTCTCCTTCTTTGGAGGTCTTGAAGCAGAGGCTTGACAACCATATGTCAGGAGTGCTCTGATGGTGTTTCCTGCTTGGCAGGGGGTTGGACTCGATGGCCCTTGTGGTCTCTTCCAACTCTATGATTCAATGATTCTAAATGCCTGGATTCTGAATCCTGTAGCAATGGGTGAATGGCAATGTTTTATTGGAATTTGACCTGAACATTCAGTAAAAAGTTCATTTTTCATGCCATTGTGCATTTACCTTGAGATGCAATATTCTCCTGAGTTTTCTGAGCTGACGGAATGGGGATGGGGGTGCAAGAATGGGATGGCTGCTGCTTTGGAGGTTTGGCGCTCCTTTTAGGACGAGAACCATCTGCCTGAGCTCCTGCCTGCTCCCTCCCCTGCTCTTACCAGGAAACAGACTCTGAAAAACAGATTTGGAATGTGGGAATTGTGGGAGGTAATTCCCTTGGCGGTGGGGGTGGTCAGGGGAGGGTTCAATACCAAATTCCCAATCAGCCAGACTTTATTTAGTAATGCATGTTAGAATTCCTGCTCCGTGACTGCAGTCATGGGATTGCAATCCCATGGGAAGTGACGGAGACAGGATGTTTGTGTTCTTGTGTTCCACAAAGTGGGACTATTGTCTTTTGTTCTTTTTCTCTTTGCTGTCTGATGCTAGAGAGAGAGGGAGCCATGGTGCAGTGCTCCGTGTGTGTTTATATGTAAATAAAGTTAGAAGAGTGACTAGTGGGGTGCCACAGGGTTCTGCCTTGGGCCCGGTCTTATTCAGCATCTTTATCAACGACTTGGATGATGGACTCAAGGGCATCCTGATCAAATTTGCAGATGACACCAAACTGGGAGGGGTGGCTAACACCCCAGAGGACAGGATCACACTTCAAAACGACCTTGACAGATTAGAGAACTGGGCCAAAACAAACAAGATGAATTTTAACAGGGAGAAATGTAAAGTATTGCACTTGGGCAAAAAAAATGAGAGGCACAAATACAAGATGGGTGACACCTGGCTTGAGAGCAGTACATGTGAAAAGGGTCTAGGAGTCTTGGTTGAACACAAACTTGACATGAGCCAACAGTGTGACGCGGCAGCTAAAAAAGCCAATGCAATTCTGGGCTGCATCAATAGGAGTATAGCATCTAGATCAAGGGAAGTAACAGTGCCACTGTATTCTGCTCTGGTCAGACCTCACCTAAGTGTGCCGGTGTCTGTTGCCATCAGTTGCTGTGATGTTCGGACTGAAGAAAGCTTTTGAAGCTCCTGAACGATCAACCAGGAGGAAGGGAACATGCCAGTTGGGCATGTGTCTCTGCCAGGGTTCTACTTGAGTCTAGAACAAGCTCCTGAAAGTATTTGTGGGGATATATCCATTAGTACACACCCTATATGGGAAATATGTGTCATCTTGGCTGTTCAGCCAATCACCTTCTGCCATCCCAGCACCTCACCACCTCTCATCTAACCATAGTTCTTCGAAATGCTTACTCAACCCAGGTTTTCTTTGCTGTATATGCAGAGCCCTCCTGGCCCCTTAGCTGAAGTTTTTTTCCACTCTAAAAGCCAGCACCAGATTCCTCCTAAGGTGGTGCTTACCAGTTTTGCAGTCAGCCAGCGCTCTTGCTTTGTGACAGTGATAATGGGTTTTGCAGAATTTCTACCTCAGGGTGTGTCAGGCAACAGAGAGAAGGCAAAACAGACAACCATTATATCAATGCTGTACAGTGGTACCTCGGGTTACATACTCTTCAGGTTACATATGCTTCAGTTTACAGACTCCGCTAACCTAGAAATAGTGCTTCAGGTTAAGAACTTTGCTTCAGGATAAGAACAGAAATTGGGCTCCGGCGGCGCGGCGGCAGCCGGAGGCCCCATCAGCTAAAGTGGTGCTTCAGGTTAAGAACAGTTTCAGGTTAAGTACGGACCTCCGGAACGAATTAAGTACTTAACCCGAGGTACCACTGTATTATAATTATGGCCAGCTCATTGTATCTGGGCTTTTCAAATGAGCGGCCAATAGAAGCCTTGCAGGTGAGTCATGCCTTGCAGTTAGCCAGTGTGGTGTGGTGGTTAAGAGCGGTGGAGTCGTAATCTGGGGAACCAGGTTCGCTTTCCCGCTCCTCCACATGCAGCTGCTGGGTGACCTTGGGCTAGTCACACTTCTCTGAGGTCTCTCAGCCCCACTCACCTCACGGAGTGTTTGTTGTGGGGGAGGAAGGGAAAGGAGAATGTTAGCTGCTTTGAGACTCCTTTGGGTAGTGATAAAGTGGGATATCAAATCCAAACTCCTCCTCCTCCTCCTCTTCTTCTTCTTCTTCTTCTTCTTCTTCTTCTTCTTCTTCTGGCTCTGCCTTGAAGGCCTCATTGAGTTTATGGAAGAGACTGAAGACCCACTTCAAGCCATAAGGTAATGTTCAAACACTGCTTCGTCCCACCTCCAAGAGCACCAGCTGCCCAGGCTCATGAATTCCACCAACGAGCTTCAGAGTTACCTTACGAGAAGTTTTGAAACATGCTTTGGTTACAAAAAGGAGATAAACCAGTAAATATGATATCTATAAGGTGATGAGGAATCTATTGAAAACAAATTCAATAGAGGCCATCAAGACTAAATGAATGTTTTATTAGATATATAAATCTTGTGCTCCACTATTAAGTCCCGCTTGGATTTATTAAATTCTGTGTGCTTTGAGGAACACACTCGAATTGTAATAAAAAAGACGGATTGAATCTCATCAAATGTTAATAATCCTCAAGCAGGTCGATTAGATCTTCTGCGATGTGGGTGAATATTGGAAGCCCTAATATTTGTTGGGAAACATTCGGCAATCAGAGGCGGTGGGCATGAAGCTATGACGGCTGCAAGGTATGAGGCTGGCGGTTCTCCTGCTCAAGTTCTACACTGCTCACTTAACAACTTAAGACGAGTCTGCTGGGTCAGGCCCATCTAGTCCTGCACCTTCTCCTCCCAGTGGTCAACCAGATGCCCCACTGGGAAACCAGCAAGCAGGATCCGAGCCCAAGAGTTGAAGCTCCTCCTGTGGCTTCAAGCAGCTGGTGTTCAGAAGCTTTCCAGCTGTGGAGATGGAGCAGAACAATCCTGGCTTCTAATAATAATAATAATAATAATAATAATAATAATTCTGAGCACAATTCAAAGTGTTGATGCTGACTTTGAAAGACCTAAATGGCCTTGGCCCAGTAGACTTGAAGGAGTGTCTCCACCCCCATCATTCAGCCCAGACACTGAGGTCCAGGTCCGAGGGCCTTCTGATGGTTCCCTCCCTGCGAGAAGCCAAGTTACAGGGAACCAGTCAGAGGGCCTTCTTGGTGGTGGTACCCAGCCTGTGGAATGTCCTCCCATCAGATGTCAAGGGGATAAACAACTATCTGACATTTAGAAGACATCTGAAGGCAGCCCTGTTCAGGGAAGTTTTTAATGTGTGACATTTTAATGTAGTTTTAATCTTTGTTGGAAGCCGCCCAGAGTGGCTGGGGAAACCCAGCCAGATGGGCGAGGTACAAATAATAAATTATTATATGACTGACTGCCATGGTGCTCAAGAAATGCAAAAAAAGGAGAAGAGAGCTATCAATGGCTACTAGTGGTGATGGACTGGCTTTGGCAGGCGCTGACGAGGACCAGAGCCTTCGTCCTTATCTTTCCTCAGCTGAATTTGAAGAATTCTGTGCATTATGCTGGCAACACCAGCAGGGAATTTTCTCAAAAGACAGAATATATTTATATGCACGTGCTAACTGGACTTTCAGGCAGCAAATCATCCAAAGTAAGCAATACATTACAGCAAAACAGTAATAGAATTTATATATATATATAAAAAAAAAGCATGTGAGGGGAACAAACAGCAGGCCCGGGACCTGGGACCACGCTAATGAATCCCATTATTCATCACTCTCTTAATGGCTCAGCCATGGATAACGTGCATAATTCAATTGTAAAGAGGCTTCATTGAAACAGATGGAGCCTGTCAGGACTTTAATGTGCACCAATGTGCATTTCGCACGGCTAACCAGGCTGACAGGGGCACTGCCCCACCCATTTGAGAAACTGCACTCATCCTACCCAAATTCTGTTTTGTTGTTGTTGCTAACAACACACACAAACACACACGCATAGAGATTTTCCCTACAGATGCATTGTCCTGGGACACATGAAATGGAGTGCAGATCAAGGGAAGTATTAAAGGTAAAGGGACCCCTGACCATTAGGTCCAGTCATGGCTGACTCTGGGGTTGCGGTGCTCATCTCACTTTATTGGCCGAGGGAGCCGGTGTACAGTTTCCGGGTCATGTGGCTAGCATGACTAAGCCGCTTCTGGCGAACCAGAGCAGCGCACAGAAACGTCATTTACCTTCCCGCTGGAGCGGTACCTATTTATCTACTTGCATTTTGTTGTGCTTTCGAACTGCTAGGTTGGCAGGAGCAGGGACCGAGCAACGGGAGCTCATCCCATCGCGGGGATTTGAACCGCTGACCTTCTGATAGGGAAGCCCTAGGCTCTGTGGTTTAACCCACAGTGCCACCCACATCCCTAAGGGAAGTAATAGGACTGCTTTATTCTGCCTTGGAGACCTGTGTCCAGTTCTGGTTACCACAGTTGAAGAAGGCTATTGACAGCCTAGATGGTGCACATAGGAGGGCCACCAAGATGGTCCGGGGTCTGGAAACCAAGCCTTATGCAGAACAGTTTAGGGAGCTGTGGAAGCCTGGAGAAGAGATGGTGGAGAGGAGAAATGATTGACATCCCTAAATGTCTAAACTGGGCTGTCACATACAAGATGGACCAAGCTGGTTTTCTGCTGTTCCAGAAGGGAGGACTCGAACCAATGGCTTCAAGAAAGGAGATTCCAACTCAACATCAGGAAGAACTTGGTGACAGCAAGAGCTGTTCGATAGTGGAATGGTCTCCTTTGGGAGGTGGTGGACTCCCCTTCCATGGAGGTTTGGATGGCCATCTGTCATGGATACTTTAGCTGAGATTCCTTCATTGCAGGGGGTTGGACTAGATGGCCCTCGGGGTCCCTTCCAATTCTGCAGTTCCATGCAGCTAAAATGCAGCCTGGCACGCCCCTGCTTATTCCCCCTCCATTTGTTAAGCTCATCTCACCCGTCCTCTGGCGCCATAATGTCCTGCGTTTCACACCATGAGCTGCTGGGAGTTGGCTTTCCCAGGTCATCTTTGCTGTCCATGCTGGTGGTTGCCATTCACGAAAGGGTGTCTCGCCCTCGCTCCATCTCGCTGGCACGCTGTGAAATTAAGAAAAGAAAAACGGCAGGAAACTGAGCTAACAAAACAAGTTTCCCAAAACACACTCACACCCCGGCATTTCCAAAGGAAAGCATAGTTAATAATAATAATAATAATAAAAAATTTTATTTATATCCCGCCCTCCCCAGCCGAAGCCGGGCTCAGGGCGGCTAACAACAATTAAATAATCAAACAATCAAATAATCAAACATTCTAAAAACATTCCATTATAAAAATTAATTAAAGTCAAATTAATGGCAACCGTTGAGCAAAGTTCTGTGCAGGTTGCCAGAGGAGGGAGTCAGGCTGGGACCTGACCAAAGGCCTGGTGGAACAACTCTGTCTTGCAGGCTCTGCGGAAAGATGTCAGGTCCCGCAGGGCCCTAGTCTCTTGTGACAGAGCGTTCCACCAGATTGGAGCCGCAGCCGAGAAAGCCCTGGCTCTAGTTGAGGCCAGCCTAACCTCTCTGAGGCCTGGGACCTTCAGGATGTTTTTATTTGACGAGCGTAGGTTTCTCTGTGGGGCATACCAGGAGAGGCGGTCCCGTAGGTACGAGGGTCCTAGGCCGTATAGGGCTTTAAAGGTTAAAACCAGCACCTTAAACCTGATCCTGTACTCCACCGGGAGCCAGTGCAGCTGGTATAGCACCGGATGAATGTGATCTCGCAGTGAAGACCCTGTAAGGAGTCTCGCTGCGGCATTCTGCACCCTCTGGAGTTTCTGGGTCAGTCTCAAGGGCAGCCCCACGTAGAGCGAGTTACAATAATCCAGTCTGGAGGTGACCGTCGCATGGATCACAGTGGCTAGGTCAGGGCGAGAGAGGTAAGGAGCCAACTGCTTAGCTTGGCGGAGATGAAAAAATGCCGCCTTTGTTATAGCTGCAATCTGCGCCTCCATGGAGAGGGAGGTGTCGAAGATTACACCCAAACTCTTAACGGACGGTGCTGGCACTAATTGCACCCCCGCTAGAGATGGGAGTTGCCCCCTCAATCCCATATCGTCCCGTCCCAGCCAGAGGACCTCTGTCTTCGAAGGATTTAACTTCAACCGGCTCCCACGTAACCATCCAGCCACAGCTTCCAAGCATCTGGTCAGTGTGTCTGGGGCCGAGTCAGGGTGGCCATCCATCAACAGATAGAGTTGGGTGTCATCAGCATACTGATGGCAGCCCAGCCCAAAACTCCGGACAAGCTGGGCGAGGGGGCGCATAAAGATGTTAAAAAGCATCGGGGAGAGTATCGCACCCTGAGGCACTCCACACACCAAGGAGTGGCGGGATGACAATTCCCCCCCAAGCGCCACCCTCTGTCCCCGACCGGAGAGAAACGAGCGCAGCCATTGAAGGACTGTGCCCTGGATCCCCACGTCGGCAAGGCGGTGGTCCAGGAGTTCGTGATCGACCATGTCGAAGGCTGCTGACAGGTCTAGAAGAATCAGCAGCCCCGACCCGCCTTGATCCAGCTGCCTGCGGAGATCATCTGTTAGGGCGACCAGAGCCGTCTCGGTCCCATGACCAGCGCGGAAGCCGGACTGGAATGGATCCAGAGCCGATGTTTCATCCAGAAACCTACCAAGCTGTTCAGCAACCGCTCTCTCAATCACCTTACCCAGGAATGGAAGATTCGAAACCGGGCGGTAATTGGATAGATCTAAGGGATCTAATGATGTTTTCTTTAAGAGCGGGCGCACCACTGCCTCCTTCAGTTCCCCTGGGAATGTCCCGGTGCCAAGGGACAAATTGATGATATCCCCCAGGGGGGCCCGCACCTCGTCTGGACACGCTCTAATCAGCCAGGACGGGCACGGGTCGAGAGGACAAGTAGTGGGCTTTCCAGCTCGGAGGAGTCTGTCCACATCGGCTGGGGATATCCGGTCAAAGTGGTCCAATACTGGACCCGAGGACAGTCGAGGGGCCTCCAGTTCCTTTATTGTATCCAAATTGGCAGGGAGGTCATGGCGGAGCAACAGGACCTTCTCCGCAAAGAAGCTCGCAAATGCCTCACAGCTGTGTGTCAAATTATTATTTAAATTTGGCTGTCCTTCAAGGGATGTTAAAGACCGAATTATACTAAATAATTGCGCCGGGCGAGAGCTAGCGGATGCAATGGAGGCCGAGAAGTAGGACTTCTTAGCGGCCTTCACTGCCATCTCATAGGTTTTCATAAAAACCCTATAAGATGTTCTTGAAGCTCCGTCACGGGCACCCCGCCATACTCGCTCTAGCCGTCTGAGGTCCCGCTTCATTTTCCGGAGCTCCTCGGTAAACCAGGGAGCCCGGTTTCTGCGGGGTCGCAGAGGGCGCTTAGGTGCGATCTCATCGATGGCTGCCAGGAGCTGGGTATTCCAGCCCTCAACAAGCTCAGTCAATGAGTCGCCAGGGGGAGCAAGGTCCCGCAAGGCTTGGCGGAATCTAACAGGGTCCATCAGCCTCTGCGGGCGAGCCCAAATCGGCTCGCCACCTAAGCGGGGTGGGGGTGGAACATCAATCCTGGCTTTCAGAGCGTAGTGATCAGACCATGGCACCTTCATCGAAGGAAACATGATCACATCTATACCGGCCCCAAAGATCAAATCCAGCGTGTGGCCTGCTTGATGTGTGGGGCCCGAAACAAACTGGGAGAGCCCTAGTGTCGCCATGGAAGACACCAGGTCCAGAGCCTGTGAGGAGGGAGTGGCATCAGCATGGATGTTGAAGTCCCCCAATACCAATAGGTTAGGAAACTCCAAGGCCCAGCCGGCCACAGCCTCCAGCAGGCCTGACAGGGTGGCTGCTGGTGCGCTAGGTGGCCGGTACACCAGCCAGACAGCCAAGCTCACCTCGGAGCCCCACACTAGGCCAACACATTCAATGCCGGGGATCGATGGCGATGGTAGAGCCCTGAAAGAACAATTTTCCCGGATTAATAATGCCACCCCTCCCCCCCGGCCCACAGTCCGTGACTGGTGGAGGACAGAGAAACCCGGGGGCGCCATCTGTCGTAAGGTAACAGTATCCCCTTCGCGCACCCAGGTCTCCGTCACACAAGCCAGGTCGACCCCCTGCGAGATGAAGAAATCTCGCAGGGTGGCGGTTTTGTTGCCTATAGACCTGGCATTGCACAACACCAGTGACGGAGGTGAGTAATCCTTGTTCACCCTACCCTCGTCTCTCGGGATGGGGCGCAGATTGGAAGGGGTACGAGCATATCCGTATCTCGATCCCCTTCGCCTATAACATCTGCCCCCACCGCCATACCTCCCTCGCCCCTCCACAGTAGGAATCCCAAGCCTCATACTCTCCTCGATTTACAAAATATAAAAGCAACCAAACAGGCAAAACAGTTACACTAAAACAAAACCAATCCCCACCCCACTCAACAACCATCCCACCCCACCCCAAAATAACACAAAACAAAATAAAAATACATGGATAAAAACCACCGTTTATGGTGGTACAACAAAGTAAAAAACTAAAAACCCTTTAAAAATATATAAAAACATTTTAAACATTTGCTGCTGTAGCACCAGCGTCCTTACAGTTGTGGCGATGGTGAATGTGGGCCCCGCCCCCTGGCCTAGTAAAGTGGGCTTGCTGGGGGAAGAGCCCTCTCCACAAACTCATGGCGAAGCGGCAGCAGCAGTGTCCCGAGGCCTCCCTGGAGCCTTAAGTGCTGAGGTGGGGTATGGGGCCCGTCCCCAGGCCCAAGATGGAGAGTGGGCTTGCAGGGGAAAGAGCCCTCCCCACAACTCACGGCGAAGCGGCAGCAGACGAAATTACTATTATTTCCATTAAGTGCGTCCTCCACCGGGGATGGCGATTTGCTTCGTTGGTTGATTTAAATCATCTCTCCCATCTCGTCGGGCTCCGAGCCCTGTACTCATGTTCCAGTCTCCATAGAAACAAGATGCGGTTGGCTTTCACTCAAATGCTACCATCAAAGCGATGCGCTCCAGCATTGCCTAAATAGCAGCTCTGCTCTGCAGACACACATGCCAGCGGGTGGGGTAGGGGCGGCAGTTCCTTGAGAATGCAATTGCTGCTTCCAGATCTTATCCCTCAAGAGAAGTGGCTATTCCTCTCGGAAGGCGGATGGGAGAGTGTTGTTCTGAGCAATCAACACAATACTTACCCCATGACATTTTGGCCCAAGGAAGTTTCCCCTGGTGCTTTCATTATCTTCATCAGTGCAAACCCATAACTCCTCCAGGAAACAGAAAACTGCCGTGCTGGAAGGCCCAAAGTGCTGGATCCCATGTCTCTAATGTAATCCAATGGGAGCAGTCAAATACAACATTCCTTGTTTTCCTAGAGTGGACGTGCAAGGGGATGTTTGGTCCAGCCAGTCAAAACTTCCTGTTCCTCCTGGCTGGAGCATCCTTCCTTTTGCATGTGATAGAAAGTGGGTGTGACCTCACCTGTCCAGGTAACAAAAGGACGAGTCACGCAGCACACCTCTCTCTTTTTCACTTCCTTCTTCGTTTGACCAGCTTTTAGCTCGGACTGCTCTGCTAGCTCTCAGCTAGCAGAAGCACTGGGATTATTCCCCCGTATGGGGCAGATCCACATGTACATATTTGTAACCTAGTATGCCTTCAGGGATCCAACTGTGAACTGATGTGAGCAAACTTCTTTTATTGAGTTTGAATAAGATTGTGGAGTCTTTATTCTTTTAAGAGGGATTCAAGGGAACTTACCAGGAACTGAGACAGACTGAATTGTATAACAGTGAACTCACACGAGCCTGCAACCAGTTATCTGCTGTGCATGTAAAAGGGGGAATGTAAACTCTGCTAAGTAAAGGAACTTGCTAGTGCAAGTTAGGAAGGATATTAATAAACAGTATATCTTCTCCTGCCACCCTCAACATTCCCACAGTCTCAACTCTCTCCCTCCAAGCAAAAGCATCCTCTGGTCAGCCAGGGAGCAGCCAAGGTTACTATTCTCTGAAGGTCATCTTTATGTAGGATCTAGGGATGTTGGTGCCACCTGAAAGCCAGGACTCCCCAGTTATAGACTCCGCACACACTCAGGAGCAACATGACCGCCACATGTGAGCATATGATATGCTAATGTACTTCTAGGCTGCATCAAGAGAGGTCTTGCCTTCTGGTTTCCCATTGGGGCCCCTGGTTGCCACTGGGAGAATAGGATTGTGGGTTCAAACCCTGCGTTGGGCAAAAGATTCCTGCATTGCAGGGGGTTGGTCTAGATGACCCTTGACCCTTAGGGTCCCTTCCAGCCCTATAATTCTAGGGTTCTATGAACTACAGCCCTAATGAGTGTATTCAGCATCTTCTCTTGCTTTTAAAGGGGATGCAACAACAGCCTGGGAGCTTCAGAACATCAAGACACAAGGAGAAATCAAGGTACCCTGATACAGAGGAAATTTGCGCTGGAATCCTGACATGTTTTTCTGAGGGTCTGTCCTGAAGACAGATAGCAGGAGCCAGGTAGTAAAAAGCACCTGCTGCCGCAAACTCCTGATTTCAGCTCCTCACTGAACAACTCAGACATGGTTTTGATAATTGCTAAAAAGGGGAGGAAAATCTCAAGCGAGGTTTTTGTTGCAGTCTGCTGTGCCGAGCTGGGTAATGCAATTCTTCCCAGAGACACTAAAACAGCAAATGAAGTCTGCAGGTCTATTTTTGCCTTCTCTTATGTGGTGCATTATGAAGTGATGCTCAAGGTTCTGATAAACAGGTAAATAAATTTTACTTTTTTTAAAAAAAAAAAAAAGAATAAGAAAAAAGGCCAGTGCTACAAATTGCTTTCCTGAGTGTTTTCATCTTCAACAGAGATGGCAAATGCAAACAAGCCCAAACCTATTTTTATTCCCTGGTAATTCCCACATGGACGAGATCTGCAAGCGAGCTGCTTTTGGGAGAAAACTATTCTGCTGATGTTGGCAGGGTCAGGAGGGAGAGGACGGCAGAAACAAGGAGTTGGGAGAGACTGAACGAGCGGCAGAGGGGGGTACTTAATAGAAAATTGGAGCGTAAACAGGACAGGCACACACTCCAGTTGCACTAACACATTTTCACTCTCCGTTGATGGTGTGTTTTATGTTATTTTATTCAAAAAATGCAAGTTAAGTTTTTGTTGAGACAATCCAAAACAGGGGGAGAGGAGAACCTTTTCCATGCTTGCAGTTTGCCTCCTTAAATCACAGGGAGGTAACATTAGGAAGAACTTTCTGATGGCAAGAGCTGTCGGATGGTGGAACAGACCCACCTCAGAAGCTGGTGGGCTCCCCTCTTTTGGAGGTCTTCAACAGAAGTTGAATGGCCATCTGTCAAGGATGCTTTAGCTGTGATGCCTGCATTGAAGGACCCCTTGGGGCTCAAGTAAAAAGGTAAAGGTACCCCTGCCTGTACAGGCCAGTCTTGACAGACTCTAGGGTTGTGCGCCCATCTCACTTAAGGAGGCCAAGGGCCAGCGCTGTCCGAAGACACTTCCGGGTCACGTGGCCAGCGTGACATTGCTGCTCTGGCGAGCCAGAGCTGCACACGGAAATGCCGTTTACCTTCCCGCTAGTAAGCGGTCCCTATTTATCTACTTGCACCCGAGAGTGCTTTCGAACTGCTAGGTTGGCAGGCGCTGGGACCGAACAGCGGGAGCACACCCCGCCGCGGGGATTCGAACCGCCAACCTTTGGATCGGCAAGCCCTAGGCACTGAGGCTTTAACCCACAGCGCCACCCGCGTCCCTCCTCACTTGGGGGTCAAGTACAACTCTCCAATTTTATGATTGTAGGTGTGATGAGCTTTTATTTATTTTATTTATTTCATAAAATCTATACATCCCCCCTTCCTTCCATCTATCTGTCTGATGTTCCCTTTCTCTGTAACTATCACTGAATCTAAATAAATAGTAGATAGTTTCAGAGATTCAGGTAGGTAGCTGTGTTGGTCTGATGCAGTCAAAATAAATAAAATAAATAAAAAATTGTCCAGTAGCACCTTAGAGACCAACTAAGTTTGTTCTGGGTATAAGCTTTCATGTGCATGCACACTTCTTCAGATACCATGCATGCGCATGAAATCTTATACCCAGAACAAACTGTGGAGGCCAATTCTGGACCCACACGTCCTTCCACAGTGGGAACATTGGTTTACGGGCAGGAGTTGATCTCGGTGAGGGTTTGCCAAGCGTGCCTTCCTCCTAGCACATTTCTCCCTTTTGTCCAGAGTCTGAGCATCTTCAAAGCCTATGACACCTTTGGTAAAGGCTGCTCTCCAATTGGAGCACTCGCAGGCTGGTGTTTCCCAGTTATCGGTGCTTATACTACATTTTTTTAGATTTGCCTTAAGAGCATCTTTAGATCTCTTTTGTTGACCACCAGCATTACACTTTCCATTCTTAAGCTGGGAATCTGCCATCTACCTACCAGCCTACTTACCTCTCTGCTGGTTCTGCGATGAAGATACTTTTAGCATTAAATGGCAACCAAGCCTCTTGTTCCTCTGGGTCTTCCAGCTGTCTTCCGTTGTCCAGGGAAAACTTTCAGTAAGATGCAACTGGTCCATGGTGAAAGTTATCTGCGGGTCAACAGGCTGTCTGCCGTTTATTAATGGCCGGTTGAAGGGAAAGGCACCATTAAGCAGTATCTCCTTCCGAAACTTATGATATCCTGGGCTGGTTATGGAACATTTCTTCCACACCTGGCGGCAGCTGCTGCCTCACCTGCTTGAGCTAACATTTTCTCAGTGTGAAGGATGTGGCCTGTGAAGGGGAAAAAATCCTTCGTTCTGCTCGACCTTTAGAAATGGAGACAGATACCAGAGTTAACTTTGGTTTCGGCCAAATGGCTTCAAGTAACAGGAAAGGAGGTTCCTATGAAGCATCAGGAAGAACTTTCTTTCTTTCTTTTTTTAAAAAATAATTTTATTAGTAATTTCAACATAACAATTCATTTTTCCTTCTTCATTCATTACATACACCTCAATTTCTTAACATTCACTATATATTCCTCCCTCCCTCCCCTCCAGGGCTTCCTCCAACTTCTGCTTCTGTTTGTTTCTCTTTTCACCCACTTTGCTCTCTCTCTTAACAGAAAAAGTTATTAATAACATAACATCAAGCCTAAAAACATAAAAAATAAAATACACTCTAATATTTCACTATTTTCTAAACATTTTCTAATACTAATAATGTCAATGTTTATTTAAATCCTGCCATCAAGTCTATTGACTTTCTTTGTTTCTGCAAATATAATATAAATGGTTCCCATTCTTTTTCAAAGTGTCTGTTGTCTTTTTCTCTTTATCTGCCATTTTTGCCAGTTCTGCATAGTTCATCAACTTCTCTGGCCATTGTTCTTTCGTTGGTATTTCTCCTGACAGCTGGACATATAAAGGGCCCCATTACCTCCAGTACTTTAGGGCCTCATCAAACCTAAATCCGTCCCTGTATGAAGCCATCATGGCCAGTCGCCACTGAGAGCCTTCTCCTTCCTAATTTTGTTTCTCAATGCCCTTTGTTGGTTTGGATGTAAATTTGCCCCCTGCCAACGCTCTTTTTCTGGCATTAGCCCCCCTCCCTCTCTCCTTCTGCGTTATATCCCAGCAATTCTGGACATGAAGATATTCTGTTTGAATTGCTTGAATGTTATCTCCGTTCAACTTCGATGCGTGACCTTTCCACTGGGATGCAGCCATTACACTGAAGGCTCTATTCAGCGGGATTGTTCGATGCACTTGAACATGGCTTGCCAGAGCCCTGCGAAGGAGAGATAGGGCTCTTGCTACGGAATTCACAATGCAACAAAACACACACACCCCTTTTCTCTCTCTCTCCTGGTGACTCACGGTACTAACAGGCTGCTCTCATTCTCCTGATCTCAGTATCAGAAGGGGGGCGAAGCTCGCACCTCTCTGAACCTGATTAAACAGCTGGAAAAATCTGCTTGAATATCCAGAAGACCCTAGAGGACCCCCCTCCTGTGTCCCTGACATAGAGGGGAGCCGGCCTGGAGATATTTAGAAGAAGAAGAGAAGAGTTTGGATTTGATATCCCGCCTTTCACTCCGTTTAAGGAGTCTCAAAGCAGCTCACATTCTCCTTTCCCTTTCTCCCCCACAGCAAACACTCTGTGTGGTGAGTGGGGCTGAGAGACTTCAGAGAAGTGTGACTGGCCCAAGGTCACCCAGCAGCTGCATGTGGAGAAAAGCGAACCCGGTTCCCCAGATTACGAGTCCACCGCTCTTAACCACTAGACCACACTGGCTCTCAAATACAGAAGGTCAGTGTTGGAGCTGACGAAATCAATAGAGGAAGGCTGGAAAATGAAAGCAAGGTATTGATGAGGAGGCTGAGCTGTGGGCACAGTAGTAAGAATGAAAGAAGTGTGTGCTGGATTAGGTCAAATGCATTACTTTTCCGTTCCCACAGTGGCCAAACAGATACCCATCACCAAGGGTCCCTGTTTTCCAGGAACATCCCTGAATTTACAGAAGCTGTCCTGGTTTCTGATTTGATCCCGGAATGTTCTGTTTTTCCTTAAAAAGGTAAAAGGGACCCCTGACCCTTAGGTCCAGTCGTGGCCGACTCTGGGGTTGCGGCGCTCATCTCACTTTATTGGCCGAGGGAGCCGGCGTACAGCTTCTGTATCATGTGGCCAGCAGGACTGAGCCACTTCTGGCAAAGCAGAGCAGCGCATGGAAACACCGTTTACCTTCCCGCTGGAGTGATACCTATTTATCTACTTGCACTTTGACGTACTTTCGAATTGCTAGGTTGACAGGAGCTGGGACTGAGCAACGGGAGCTCACCCCGTCACGGAGATTCGAACCACTGACCTTCTGATCGGCAAGTCCTAGGCTCTGTGGTTTAGACCACATCACTATTTTCACTGGAGAAATGTCAGAGGGTATGGAAGACCACACACAGGATTCAAGCACAAGAGAGCTTTCCCCTCTTGTGGTTTCCATCAACTCTTATTCAGAAGTGTCCGAGTCTTCTCCAGGCGGCATGGGGAACTTCTCTAACAGATTTAGGGAGCAGAGCAAGTAGAGGGGGGGGGGGACATTCTGTTGTGCGAGGACTTCTTGCAATGAGAAAATGCTTACACAGCCCTAATTCGGATTCAACCCTTTGATTCTTCCTCTCTAAAGGATGATTTGGGTGGCGCTGTGGGTTCAATCACAGAGCCTAGGACTTGCTGATCAGAAGGTCAGTGGTTTGAATCCCCACGATGGGGTGAGCTCCCATTGCTCGGTCCCTGCTCCTGCCAACCTAGCAGTTCAAAAGCACATCAAAGTGTAAGTAGATAAATAGGTACCGCTCCGGCGGGAAGGTAAATGGTGTTTTCGTGCGCTGCTCTGGTTCGCCAGAAGCGGCTTAGTCCTGCTGGCCACATGACCCGGAAGCTGTACGCCGGCTCCCTCGGCCAGTAAAGCGAGATGAGCGCCGCAACCCCAGAGTCGGCCATGACTGGACCTAATGGTCAGGGGTCCCTTTACCTTTACTTTTAAAGGATGATTTGCCTTATCAGAAACAAAGAATGTGGCACAGTCATTGCCAACTGCAGAATTTCAAAACACAACTGCAATGATCACACCGCTTCTCCCCCCCGCCCAGTTTTCTGTGTGAGCAGATTCTGCACACAAATCTTGAAGAGCAGTCAACCACACTGCTTTGCAGCTGCCTTTTAAAGGGGAACAGCAGGTCTGTATTGCATCTCCATCTCCATCCCCACTCCCTTTTCTTTCTCCCTTTCTCCCTTTCTCTCTTTTTCTCTCTCTTTTAGCACTTTATTTTCATAACTGAAATTGAATGAATGAATGAATGTTGACCACCTTGAAATATGTAAAGGGCTGTCCCATGGAAGATGGATAAAACCTATTTCCTGCTCCTCCACAGAGTAGGACGCAAAGCAAAGGATTCAAGTGACAAGAAAGGAGCTTCCAAATTTACATCAGGAATATTTTCTGACAGTAAGAGATGTTCCACAGTGGAACAGATGACATAGGAAGATGTCCTATGCTCCACATGACAGGGGGTTGAATTAAATGACCTTTGGGGGTCCCTTCTATGATTCTCTGTTGGGTTGGGACTCATAAAGATATGCTTCTCACGAGAAAGGATTGTGGCTTCTCTCTCCAATGTTTGGGTCGAATCCTGGTGCCTTCGCCATTCTGCTCTCCAGCCCGGCGTAGTCTTGCTCCTCTCTCCTCTCTTTGCTCCGGCAATCCTTGAAGCGGGCGATTGAAATTCTTGCCCTGTGCTCTGCACATTCCTTGCCAGAGAGCCCCATTCATCAGAACTTCCTTGTTCTGGTTCAATTAAATTCTATAGCACTCGGAGGTGATGTAGCACCGGCCCTGGTGTGGAATTTCAATGCCGCCGACGCTCTTGTAAATACACGGCTGAGGATAAATTGGCCATCAGTGGCGCTGAGAGGCGGCGCAGAAAGTGTGTGACTACAGCTTGTTTTTATATGCTTGGAAGAGGGTGAGCCATTGCCAAGGACCTGGGCAATGTTCTTGAGCCTGGCAAGAAGGGGGGCAGGATTTGGTGGTGGTGGTGTGTGTGTGTGTGTGTGTGTGTGTGTGTATCATAAAATAAATCCTGCTTTGCATTGGATGTTTTCAAGCAATGTTTTGAGAAAGACTGGGAGATCTTGCTCGGATCACTATGATTAAAGCTGTATTTGTATGTATTCAGATAATCCCCCCCCCCCATCTCAGAAGTGGAAAGTGGGGCTGGAAAAAGAAACTCTTTTCTCCCACCTTAAAGCTGGGAATTGGCTTGATTATTTATTTGATTTATTGACGACCTAATGCCAACAAAGGTCCATATAGTTAAAGCTATGGTTTTCCTAGTAGTGATGTATGGAAGTGAGAGTTGGACCATAAAGAAGGCTGATCGCCGAAGAATGGATGCTTTTGAATTATGGTGCTGGAGGAGACTCTGGAGACTCCCATGGACTGCAAGAAGATCAAACCTCTCCATTCTGAAGGAAATCAGCCCTGAGTGCTCACTGGAAGGACAGATCCTGAAGTTGAGGCTCCAATACTTTGGCCACCTCTTGAGAAGAGAAGACTCCCTGGAAAAGACCCTGATGTTGGGAAAGATGGAGGGCACAAGGAGAAGGGGACGACGGAGGACGAGATGGTGGGACAGTGTTCTCGAAGCTACCAGCATGAGTTTGACCAAACTGCGGGAGGCAGCGGAAGACAGGAGTGCCTGGCGTGCTCTGGTCCAGGGGGTCACGAAGAGGCAGACACGACTAAACAACTAAACAACAACAACAACAATAGCAAAGTCAGGGGAGAGGGCAAAATATCACTTTCACCAAGTTTGGCTAAAACATTGGGAGGCTATGTGTCTATTAACAACAAAACAACAACAACAACTGGTTTCCCAGTGTGGTGTAGTGGTTAAGAGCCAGTGTGGTGTAGTGGTTAAGAGCAGTAGTCTCCTAATCTGGGGAACCGGGTTCGTGTCTCCGCTCCTCCACATGCAGCTGCTGGGTGACCTTGGGCCAGTCACACTTCTCTGAAGTCTCTCAGCCCCACTCACCTCACAGAGTGTTTGTTGTGAGGGAGGAAGGGAAAGGAGAATGTTAGCCGCTTTGAGACTCCTTAAAGGGAGTGAAAGGTGGGATATCAAATCCAAACTCTTCTTCTTCTTCCCTATTTCACCTTATCTTTCCTATGTATGACTTGAATTTTTCCCATTCTTTTTGAAATGATTCATCGCCCTGTTGTCGAATTTCCCCCATTAATTTAGCTATATCTGCATATTCCATTGCCTTCTGTTGCCATTCTTCTACTGTTGGCAGTTGTTGCTGTTTCCAAACAGCAAACGGCATGTGCCCTTTCAGCGTTGATGAGGGGAAAGCTCTCTCTCTCTCTCTCTTTCTCTCTCCCTGTTCTCTGGAATCCAAACACATCGCCCGGTGCAGGGGAGAAAGAGCTATTTCAGGAATATGAAATTGCTGCAGAGCAAGGGAGGTAGAGAATGGCTGTCGAAACGAGATGTGCAATGTTTCTAGATTGCACGAGAGCTCAAAGGGCAAAGAGCACGGAGTCTATTTCTTGCTAAGGGACTGTTGAGGAGGCCTTGCTGAGCAGGCTGGCATCTGGTTCAGGAAAGGGGGGGGCAACAGCAACAAATCAACCCCCAAACAGGCTCATCTCCTCATCTCCTGGAAGAAGAGTTTCCTTTCCCGCCCCCTTGACATGGTAATTATCATTCAAGGTGCTGATGGCAGCAAGCTTTACAGCTTCCAAATAAACGGTGCTTTTTGAGGGAAGGGCTCCCCAGGCAGACATCAGCCGGAGGAGAAGAGTCAGGAAAGGTGAGCCTGGGAAAAAGATGCTGCTTACATAAGATGGGCAGAGGAGGGCTGGACAGGCGTACAGATGAGATTGAGACCGCTTGAACTCTTGACAGAGAGATTCCGGGGCAGGGCAACAGAAAAAACAATGCCATGCAATATATATTTCCAGTCCTGGACAAGGCAGATATCTCCAGGTGTAGCCTAGTAAAGGTAAAGGGACCCCTGACCATTAGGTCCCGTCGTGGCCGACTCTGGGGTTGCGGCACTCATCTCGCTTTATTGGCTGAGGGAGCCGGTGTACAGATTCCGGGTCATGTGGCCAGCATGACTAAGCCGCTTCTGGCGAACCAGAGCAGCGCATGGAAATGCCGTTTACCCTCACGCTGGAGCGGTACCTATTTATCTACTTGCACTTTGACGTGCTTTTGAACTGCTAGGTGGGCAGGAGCAGGGACCGAGCAACAGGAGCTCACCCCGTCATGGGGATTCGAACCGCCAACCTTCTGATCGGCAAGTCCTAGGCTCTGTCTACTCAGAACGAGTGAAATCAGAATGAGTGAAGGCGGTGAAGGTCCTGTGTGAGTGTCTGGAGGCAGTTGCAGGATGAATGGCGGTTAAAAGATTGAGGTTGAATCCTGACAAGACAGAAGTAATGTAATAATAATAATAATAATTTATTATTTATACCCCACCCATCTGGCTAAGTTTCCCCAGCCACTCTGTGCGGCTTCCAATGGATTGTTAAAAACAATACAACATCAGACATTAAAAACATCCCTAAACAGGGCTGCCTTCAGATGTCTTTTAAAGATAAGATAGCTGCTTATTTCCTTCACATCCACAGGGTGGGCGCCACTACCAAGAAGGCCCTCTGTCGCCTTCAGGTGTCCTGGATCGAGGCCGTTTAGGGCTTTAAAGGTCAACACCATCACTTTGAATTGTGCTCGGAAACGTACTGGGAGCCAATGCAGATCTCTCAGGACCTGTGATGAGTCTGAGAGGTTTTCTATTTGCCTTGCCACTTCCCCTGGGGAAAAGGGCACTTTGCCGCTGAATCTGAGCAAATGTCAGTCCATGGGAAACACTCTTGATGTTTGCTCTGGTTCAGCAGTAAAAAGCAGCTATCCCTGGGGCGAGAGAAGCCACAGGACAAGCAAAAGTGTGGATGATTCCCCGTTTCCAGCAGTCTGCAGAAGGCTTATTTGTTGGGTAGTCAGTGCAAAGAATAGTGAGTTAGATGAAGGAATGGTATGATCCAATATTAGGCAGTTTCCTACATTCCTGTGTTGACTTCGGGCCAGATAGAATCATGGAATCATTCTTTGAAGGGATTTCCAGGTATCATCTAGTCCAACCCCCACATTAAGAACATAAGAAGAGCCTGCAGGATGAGGCCAATGACCCATTGAGTCCAGCATCCTCTTCTCACAGTGGCCAACCAGGTGCCTCAATGGGAACCCCGGAAGCACCTGGTATTCAGATGCAGGTGAGGCAGAGCCCAGCCATTGTGGCCAGGAGCCATTGATAGTCTTTCCCTCGCCTATGAATTTGTCCAATCCTCTTTGAAAGCCAGCTGTCTTGGTGGCCATCACCGCCTCCTGTGGCAGGGAGTTCCATAGGCTGGCAGGACACAGCCATCCCAACTAGGAGCCCTCAGTGAAGGCTGGCTTCTTATCTTCACATCCCTCTTTGCTGCTAATAATAATAATAATAATAATAATAATAATTTATTATTTGTTCCCCAGCCACTCTGGGCGGCTTCCAACAAAGATGGAAAATGCATTAAAATGTCAAACATTAAAGACTTCCCTGAACAGGACTGCCTTCAGATGTCTTCTAAATGTTGGGTGGTTGTTTATCTCTTTGACATCTGGTGGGAGGGCGTTCCACAGGGCGTGCCACCACCGAGAAGGCCCTCTGCCTGGTTCCCTGTAACTTGGCCTCTCGCAGAGAGGGAACCACCAGAAGGCCCTCAGAGCTGGACCTCAGTGTCCGGGCAGAACGATGGGGGTGGAGATGCTCCTTCAGGTCTACTGGACCAAGGCCGTTTAGGGCTTTCAAGGTCAGCACCAACACTTTGAATTGAGCTCAGAAACGTACTGGGAGCCAATGTAGGTCTTTCAAGACTGGTGTTATGTGGTCTCAGTGGCCGCTCCCAGTCACCAGTCTAGCTGCCACATTCTGGATTAATTGCAATTTCCAGGTCACCTTCACAGGTAGCCCCACATAGAGCACATTGCAGTAGTCCAAGCAGGAGATAACTAGAGCATGCACCACTCTGGTGAGACAGTCCGCGGGCAGGTAAGCTTAAGGCTACATTCTCACGTACAGCCAGATGCAACCATTCATGGCGAATTACAGCCGCAGCAGCTCTGCAACCCATCTCAGCCGTGAGTCACGGCACATTGTCTTGAGAGCAAAGGTGGATTTACAACTCCCTCCCCTTGTCGAATGACTCCGCCACCATCAGCCTCTTTAGAATTCACCCGTTGTAATTAAGATTCAGGGGAAGGCTGAGGAGCCAATAAAACCCAGAGGGAACTCACATTCTTTTAAGCTTAATTTACTAGTTCATAAGCTGGGCATCCTCACGAATTCCGGAGTGGCGGCAAAGCAGTTGGGCTAATGAGCGCGAGGGGACTGGTAAATCGAATTCGGGACTCGGCCGACTCTCAGCGTTGCTGTTTTGTGGTGGGAGGAGGAAGATGAAGAGGGGCAGTGAAGAAAGACAGGCACAATCTGTTGGGTGATTTACTATTATTATTATTATTTTACTTTTTGAAGTGGATTTTCATCATAATTTTCAACTGGGGGCATCCCAGTCAGTTGGGCGGCACATTAATACAACTAATACTAATACTACTAATAAGCTAAGAATATCTGCCCTCCTGCCACCCCATGCACTTTAAGGGTGACAATTTTTATTTGGTTATTTTTGAAGTAAGAACATGAGAAGAACTTGCTGGATCAGGCCCATGGCCCCTCCAGTCCGGCATCCTGTTGTCACAGTGGCCAACCACGTGCCCCGATGGGAAACCCATAAGGAGGACCTGACCACGAGATACCTGTGGGAAACCTGCAAGCTGGATTTGGGCGCAAAAGCAACTCTCCCCTCTTGCAGTTTCCAGAGGCTGGAATTTCAGAAGCATTTCTGCCTCCTGCAGGGCATAGTGTTCATCCTGGCTAGGAGCCACCAATAGCCCTTGTGATAAAGAATTTTAAAGTCTTCTTCTTGTTGTTGTTTAGTCGTTTAGTCGTGTCTCCGAGGGAGGATGCCTTCATTTTGCTCTCCGTTCCCAAACAGAAGAGCACAAAGCGGAATGAGGCCGTTGCCGCCTTTCAGCGTGGGTTCAGCTTCAGCCCACGTACGGGTCCCAAACCCAGCATTCCTCAAACTTGTTGTTGTTGTTTAGTCATGTCTGACTCTTCGTGACCCCCTGGACCAGAGCACGCCAGGCACTCCTGTCTTCCACTGCCTCCCGCAGTTTGGTCAAACTCATGCTGCTAGCTTCGAGAACACTGTCCCACCATCTCGTCCTCTGTCATCCCCTTCTCCTTGTGCCCTCCATCTTTCCCAACATCAGGGTCTTTTCCAGGGAGTCTTATCTTCTCATGAGGTGGCCAAAGTCTTGGAGCCTCAGCTTCAGGATCTGTCCTTCCAGTGAGCACTCAGGGCTGATTTCCTTCACAATGGATCTTCCTGCAGTCCATGGGAACACTGGACTTCGAGAACACTGTCCCACCATCTCGTCCTCCGTCGTCCCCTTCTCCTTCTGCCCTCCATCTTTCCCAACATCAGGGTCTTTTCCAGGGAGTCTTCTCTTCTCATGAGGTGATGACCAACCTAGCTGGCATTGAAAGAGGATTGGACTGATTCATGGAGGAGGACAAAAATCTGCCCTTTCTTTCTATATGGGGTACCCAAGAGCCCATATAGAGTCCTTACGTAGGTTCCCTATTGGTAGGAGAGAATAACAGAGGCCAACCAGAGAATATTGAGAAGCAAAGCAGCTTGTAAGCCTGATCTTTATTAATCTGTTGCAACAGGGTGTTCCCCTCTCATGCAGGAAAGGAGGAGGACACAGAACCAAGGTGTGCCCGCCCTTATATAGACATTTGAAATCCCCTGCCCTAGAGGACCTAAGCGACTAAACAACAACAACAGGTTGGTGGCCATCCCCGCCTTCTGTGGCAGGGAGTTCCATAGTTTGAGTATGTACTTTTTAAACAAGTCCATTCTTTGATCTGTCCTGAATCTTCCAGTGTTCAGCTTCAGTGGAAGCACATGAATTCTGGTGTTACAAGAGAAGAAAGTGACCCCTAATGGTCAGGGGTCCCTTTACCTTTACCTCCACTTGGGCTCCATATGGGGATTTGCCTCCAAGGCCTGAGGCAGTGATGTTTCTGACAGCACCATCATCATCATTTATATACCGCCCTATACTCGGAGGTCTCAGGGAGGTTCACCGAAAAGATCACAATATATAAAATAAAAATAAGAACACTAACCCAATAACCCCCGCCCAAAAAAGAGCCACATTTTAAAAGGGTATAGGATGTCAATCAGGTCAGGCAAAGGCCTGGTTAAAAAGGAACATTTTTGCCTGTTACCTAAAGGTGTCTAATGAAGGCGCCCGGCAAACTTCCCTGGTGAGAGCACTCCACAGATGGGGAGCCACCGCAGAGAAGACCCCGTTCTCAAGTTGCCACCCTCCGGACCTCTCGAGGAGGAGGCACACAAAGAGGGGCCTCGGAAGATGATCTCAGGGTCATATGGAAAGAGGCGGTCCTTGAGGCATCACAGTCCTGAG
Source organism: Podarcis tiliguerta (assembly GCF_965153285.1). Taxonomy (NCBI): domain Eukaryota; kingdom Metazoa; phylum Chordata; class Lepidosauria; order Squamata; family Lacertidae; genus Podarcis; species Podarcis tiliguerta. The sequence continues at coordinate 133,204,421 of NC_139534.1, read as the reverse complement.
CATGCTTTTCTTCTGTTCTTATGGAAATCCAATTTTCCCCTCTTGAATTTGGGCCTGGGTTTGGGGGTTCTCAATTACCAGACCTTTCCCCACCACCCCGGAATGGCACCAAGGCATCTACCTGTGGACACTCACCATTCCAGAAGAATTGCAACATATATAGAGAAATTCCTCCCCACCACGGCTTTCCAGACATGCCTGTGAGGAGAATCAGAGCTTAAGGGTCAATAGCTCAGAGTCTGCATTCTGCCCACTGGGGGCTGGTCCCACATAAGGAGTTTTGTCTGTTCTTTGTTATGAGACTTAGTTTCGGTTTTGCTGACCACCAGAGCCAGCAATGTCTGCTCCTGGAATGCTGATATGCTGATTTATTGCTGCTGTACAAATAAATGCTTCTTAGATTAGGAAGAAGCTGTGTACGGACTGTTATTTCTGCACACACACACAAGGCACACACCGCTGTCCGCGATACTCTGCTCGAAGCTGGGAAAAGTCCAGAGGCACAGAGAAACGTGCCGGATGTCTGAATCCCACAATGCCTCTGTGAATTCTAGCAATTGCATTTTTGCTGCCTGTCCATCTTTGCTGGCATAGCTGTGAGTCTTTGGACACTCATGAAATTTGACCAGGGCCATCAACGTTTGCAACTTGAATGTCAATGTTCCTGTAGTTTTGGACGTTCACTGTCACTGTCCGACCCAGCACTGAACACAGCTTTGAATGTTTTCTGCCCTCTGACCACTGTTAGGTTCTCAGTAATGATGAACGAAATCTTGGGTCATGTCAACAGCTTTGCTCGCCCACCACCTGCCCGCAGGCCCAGAGCATAGTGCTGATTCGCTATATCACGCTAACATTGTTCCCCGTCGTCAGGTGACTTCTTCGCACCCGTTGCAATCTTGCCTAATATTCCACTGCAACTTTCCCTTTCATCAGCCTGTCATCCTCTTGATGGCTATTCATACGCCGAGGCACTTGCACTATCCATCACCTGTCAATTATCTTCCTTTTCTTTTCTGTATCGGAGCTATCGGAAAGGAGCCTTTCATCCCCAGCGCACAGGAGCAAACCCTTTTTTCTAAAGATAACACCTTCTGATGTGCAAAGGTATTTGATCACATCGCTCCGCTAAATGGGCTCTCAGACGCAAAGTAAATTTGGACATCACCTTACAGGAGCTGGAATGGCCAGTTAACAAAGGCGTCGAGATAATCATGTACAGATAAGGGTGCTGCTCTCCTGTAAATTACAAATTGAGATACAACCACCATTGTCTCAATCCCCATAATAAGGATTTGCGAAGTAGAGGCTAATTTGATCACGTGCAAGATCTCCAGGCTTGCTGTTGGCCTCTGTTTGTCTCAGGAGACAATGGAGGAATGAGCCTTTGGGGGCAAAGTCAAACCATTGAAGAATTACAATGCCTGCTATGGCTGTAGAGACTGATATGGGAGAGACATGTTTAGTTGCAGTCGGGACCCAGGAAGGCTTCTGGTGTGTTGCTGCAGATGCACCAGGGCTTTTCCTCCCTCTGCGCTCCTCCCAGCAGACATACCATCTTTGTTAACACAGCCTTATGGGCAGTTGAATAGCATTGGTACCAGGTGATGCCAATTTTGGCCTGAGCTTGTAGGTCTGTTGTGAACTTTCAGAGCTGCATCTTTAGTTATCCTGCGGGAACATCAAGAAAGAGCAGACTTTTGCCCACATGGCTTCCTCCACAAGTTTTGGACAACAACTCCCATCAGCACCAAGCTGGCCAGGGCTGAAGAGAATTGCAGTCCTAGCTTTTGGAAGGAGCCAGTTTGAGGAATGTATAGTTAAAGCTATGCTTTTCCCAGTAGTGATGTATGGAAGTGAGAGCTGGACCATAAAAATGGCTGATCGCCGGAGAATGGATGCTTTTGAATTATGGTGCTGGAGGAGACTCTTGAGAGTCCCATGGACTGCAAGAAGATCCAACCACTCCATTCTGAAGGAAATCAGCCCTGAGTGCTCACGGGAAGGACAGATTGTGAAGCTGAGGCTCCAAGACTTTGGCCACCTCATAAGAAGAGAAGACTCCCTGGAAAAGACCCTGATGTTGGGAAAGATGGAGGGCACAAGGAGAAGGGGACGACAGAGGACGAGATGGTTGGATAGTGTTCTCGAAGCTACCAGCATGAGTTTGACCAAACTGTGGGAGGCAGTGGAAGACAGGGGTGCCTGGCGTGCTCTGGTCCAGGGGGTCACGAAGAGTCGGACACGACTAAACAACTAAACAACAGCAACAAGTTTGAGGAATGCTGGGTTTGGTACCCGCACGTGGGCTGAAGCTGAACCCACGCTGAAAGGCATCAACGGCCTCATTCCGCTTTGTGCTCTTCTGTTTGGGAACGGAGAGCAAAATGAAGGCATCCTCCCTCGGAGACACGAACACGGCCGAGAGGATGAATGAAGCTGCGTCTTCCTTCATCTGAGCTCAGCATGCTCTGCCGCCGCCAAACTGAGACTTGCCTGGCTATGTGCGCACAGCCACTTCCTCTCGCTCCGGGGTAGCAATAAACCCACCGTCGGATGATAAACTGCAAACATCTTGCGAGAACCTTGGCAGGGAATTCAACGACAAAGTGGGAAAACATGTGTGGGGAATGACCCTGCTGTCTCAGGGGCAAGTGTGTTACCGGGACACTTTTATGACGATGTCATTATGATCATATAATTATAAATTTCCTCCATTGTCTTCCGAGACGGATGGAGGCCAACAATTATATATTTGTTTATACCCCACTTTCCCCCTGACTCAAGTGGCTTACAGATAACATAAGAACAGCTAAAACCATCGAAGCAAAACAACCATTAAAAAACAATTAGACATGAATAGAAGTAAAACTATATATATAATCTGTTAAAAACATACAGATACTTACAATAAAAACAGCACAGCGCCAGCCCTTTCATTAAAAGCAGTCAGTTCCCTAAAGCCTGTTGGAATAAGAAGGTCTTTACTTGCTGGCAGGCAACAAGTGAGGGAACTAGTCTCTGGCTCTTCTAGGCAGGGAGTTCCAAAGTTGCCTGGGAGAAGCCACCACCAAGAAGGCCCTCTCCTGCTTCCCTATCAAGCGTGCCTGGGAGGCTGGCAGGACCAAAATAAATCATGGAACTTTGAAGTGTCAGGCATAGCTCTAATGGCTTTAGCCCAAACGTAGCAGAGTTTTCCTGCACAGCAAAGAAGCTAGTTGAGGTGGAAATGACTAGTCAGCTAGACTCAGAATAACTATTTACAGGATTTATTAAAAGGGAAAAGAAACCAGCAGAGTTTCTGCATACAAAACAAAGCAAAATAAATCCTTTCTTTCTCTCTCTCTCTCTTAACCATATACAGCACTCCTACTCCTAACACACCTAACCCAAACTGAGCTAGCATTTCTAGATAACAGAGTTGAGTGCTGGTCGTTAACCAATCAGAGTAAGTAGTTTCTAGGTCAAGCAGACATTGGCTTTCTGCCAAGAGTAAATTGACACTGCCTTGAGTTAATTGTGTGAAGCCAGAATCTGTAAGTTTGCATGAGAAACTTTCATGAGAATCAATTAACAGAAACTTCCCTGAAGATGTCAGAGTCTGGGCAGATTCCCAAAGCCTGGACATAAGCTGTATAGGGCTTTCTAGGTCATAACCAGCCCTTTGGGTTGTGCCCAGAGACAGACTCATAGCCATCTGGGCTAGTTGGAGTTTCTGAGCACTTTTTAAAGGCAGCAAGTTGCAGCCACCCACTTTTCAGCCTGTGTCCAGAATATGTGGGGTTGAAGGCTTAGCAACCAGAAAACACAACTGAAGCATCTCAGCAGCTTTTGTTTTGTCTTGTTTGTTTATGGAAAAGCATTCATAAGCTGCTATTTCACGAAAAAGAAGATCATAGTAGTTTGCAAAACATAAAAACAGACAGTGAAAAAACAAAACAAAAGGTTAAAAGCAGACGTAAATCAACCATTGTGGGAAGATGCATTCTGAATTAACACCAGGGTGACAGCAGCCTTCAGTTTTTATTTATATAGGAAGATAAAGAGGATTGAGCAAATTGGGAGGGGGATCTTTCCCAGGCACATGCTACAAATTCACAAGGTTTTTTTTTCATTAAAAAGCCCTTCTCTTCTTTCGACCTTTCCTCATAGGGTCAGCAGGCTGTTAAGGGTCAACAGGGGATGTGAGTGGTGCTGTGGTCTAAACCACTGAGCCTCTTGTGCTTGCTGACTGCAAGGTCGGCGGTTCGAATCCCTGCGATGGAATGAGCTCCTGATGCTCTCTCCCAGCTCCTGCCAACCTAGCGGTTCAAAAGCAAGTCAGTGCAAGTAGATAAATAGGTACCACTGTGGCGGGAAAGTAAACGGTGTTTCCATTTGCTCTGGTTTCCGTCACAGTTCTTCATGCACCTGAAGTCATTTGGTCCTGCTGGCCACATGACCCGGAAAACTGTCTGCGGACAAACACCAGCTCCCTCAGCCTTAAAGAGAGATGAGCGCCACAACCCCACAGTCACCTTTGACTGGACTTAACCGTCCAGGGGTCCTTTACCTTATCTTAAGAGAAGCAATAGGTGGCATCTGGTAAGACTGGATTCATGCTCCATCAACCAACAGGAAGCGGGTGAGACTGACACACAGTCAATCGCTACCGCAGCTCATTCTCAAGGATGCACGATACAATAATCTTTATTGTCATTGTCCCATACAGAACAACAAAATTGAAAAAGAAAAAAATCTACATGAGACATGCAAAACCAACAAGCCTGCTATCCCAGCTATCCGAACCTGGTTAGCCTCCTAAAAACTCTGATACCCCATTTTAAAAATACAATAAACTCCCATAGAGACTCCTTACACTGCATTTAAAACCAAAATCGCATTTGGATAGAAACTGTTTCTCAGGCAGCTAGTCCTAGTCTTTATAACCCTGTACAGTGGCACCTCAGGTTAAGTACTTAATTCATTCTGGAGATCTGTTCTTAACCTGAAACTGTTCTTAACCTGAGACACCACTTTAGCTAATGGGGCCTCCTGCTGCAGCCGCACCGCTGGAGCATGATTTCTGTTCTCATCCTGAAGCACTATTTCTGGGTTAGCGGAGGCTGTAACCTGAAGCGTATGTAACCTGAGGTACCACTGTACCTTCTTCCAGAAGGCAGAAGCTGAAAGTGATCATTTCCGGGGTGCGCACTATCCTGCACTATCTCTGCAGCATTCTTATAGCACCTGCTTCCCCAAATGCTTTGGTCCAGATCCAAAGTCAAATTAGAAGACATTGTACTAGATCCCTGTGTCTAGTTCTGGGGACCCCAATATAAGGTCCGTATAGTTAAAGCCATGGTTTTCCCAGTAGTGATGTATGGAAGTGAGAGCTGGACCATAAAGAAGACTGATCGCCAAAGAATTGATGCTTTTGAATTCTGGTGCTGGAGGTGACTCTTGAGAGTCCCATGGACTGCAAGAAGATCAAACGCATCCATTCTTAAGGAAATCAGCCCTGAGTGCTCACTGGAAGGACAGATCCTGAAGCTGAGGCTCCAATACTTTGGCCACCTCATGAGAAGAGAAGACTCCCTGGAAAAGACCCTGATGCTGGGAAAGATGGAGGGCACAAGGAGAAGGGGATGACAGAGGACGAGATGGTGGGACAGTGTTCTCGAAGCTAGCAGCATGAGTTTGACCAAACTGCGGGAGGCAGTGGAAGACAGGAGTGCCTGGCGTGCTCTGGTCCAGGGGGTCATGAAGAGTCGGACACAACTAAACGACTAAACAACGTACTAGATCCCTGTGTCTAGTTCTGGGCACACCAATTTAAGGAGGATATCGACAAACTGGGACGTGTTCAGGGCAGGGCGGCCAGGATGACTGAGGATCTGGAGAGGAGGAGAGAGAGAGGTGACTTGAGAACCACCTTCAGATATCTAAAAGGCTGTCACATGGAAGAGGGAGCAAACTGGCTTTCTCAAACCAAAAGATTCAAATGACAAGGAAGGAGATTCCGACTCAGTTAGGAAGAATTTTCTGATAGCAAGATCCATTCAGCAGCAGAAGAGACTCCCTTCGAAAGTGATGGACTTGCAGGAGGTTTTTGGACAGCGATGGAATGGCCATCTTTCAGGGATTCCTGAATACTTTCTTTCAGAAGACATAGAAACCTGCTCAGGTGTGAATGGGTGTTTGCACAGTGTGTGTGGTATTAAAAATGGGGGGTAAAGTAAGGTAAAAGACTGAAGAAAGCGAGACATTTTATTTTTCATCTCCGACGTAGCAAACATCACAAGGTCTTTCACTTCCTTTGACTCTGCCTTTGTCAACTCTTTCTCTGCAGAGCAAAACATTTGTCAAATAATATAGCATCTCCCTTTTGCTTTCTGCTTCCTCATCCGCCCTCCCTTTTGGTGTGAATATCCATAATCCACAGATCCAGGCTCTTGGGCCTGGTTTGTTGTTGCTCTGGGCAATGGTTAAATTTATGATTTTAGGCTTGCTGCACTCATGGGAAAAGAGAGGGGGAAATTTGCAGAGATTATTTCACCTTCGAGGGTGAATAAATGTTTAGCAAAGAGCATAATCTCTTTGAACGAGGCCGGCATTTTCGCACGGCTTTCGGCAGGAGACAATGAGGGACCTGCTGCCTTATTTTATTTAAATGTTGCTTTGGATAGCGTCGTTTTCAAGAAGATAATGAAGGTTTAAGGTTGGCCTCTTTTAAAAAGTGGATGTTTATCAGGACAAGGCTTGAACTGGGGAGAAAAAACCCCCAGACATTCTTAAAAACCATTCAGGAATATTGCACATAAAAGCTCTCGCATACCATCCAACTTTGTTACAGGAAAAACCAGGATGCACATCTTCCGCGACACATTCACAGGATCTCGCCCTGAGATCACGGCACAAGAGTGCATGAGATTTCATCACCCCTAATGGCCGCTATGATCTTGCATGGAAAAATGTCCTGTTTTTCCTGGGACACTTGGCAGGTGTGCTCTCAGCTGTCTCTCCCTAAAGGCTTGCAGCCTGCGAGTGCTTCTGGATCCAGCTCTTTCGCTGGAGACTCAGGTAGCCTCAGTGCCCAGAAGTGCCTTTTACCAACCACAGCCCAACAGGTAAAGCCATTTCTGGCCTGGGAATGCCTGGCCACAGTAGTTCGTGCATCGGTTACTTCAAGGCTGGATCAATGCAATGCGTTTATGCAGGACTTCCCTTGCTCAGGTCCATGGAGGCGCAGGTCAATTCTGAGTCTACCAGCTCCATCTGGTATGCAGGATGAGAACCTACCTGCCCGCAGACTGTCTTGCCAGAGTGGTGCATGCTCTAGTTATCTCTCGCTTGGACTACTGCTATGTGCTCTATGTGGGGCTACCTTTGAAGGTGATCCAGAAACTACAAGTAATCCAGAATGCGGCAGCTAGACTGGTGACTGGGAGTGGTCGCCGGGACCACATAATACCAGTCCTGAGAGATCCTGCATTGGCTCCCAGTACATTTCCGAGCACAATTCAAAGTGCTGGGGCTGACCTTGAAAGCCCTAAATGGCCTTGGTCCAGTATATCTGAAGGAGCGTCTCCACCCCCATTGTTCTACCCGGACAGCGATGTCAAGCTCCGAGGGCCTTCTGGTGGTTCCCTCACTGCAAGAATTGAGGTCACCGCTGGGGCATGCCTAAGGCCCTCACCTCCCTAGGTTTCCTTTATCTGACTACCCTTCAATATGTGGGGTGAGTGATGGCGCTACCTCCCCTCTTCCATCTACAGAACTATACCAATGCCTAACCGCCAATACCCAGAAAGTTGTGATGATTTGCCATGAGTAAGGCAAAAACCAAGTGGCTGGTGCCAATTTGCCAAGGGGAAAAAATTCCGACCTGGCCCCTTAATGGCGACCAACCGAGGTCCATAGCAAGGTCAAGGGTGGGAGGGTGGGAAACAGGAGCAGCTGGAGGCGGCGAAAGAGGGAGATCCCCAGCTGTGCCTCCGTTAAATAGGGCAGGCCCTGCCCCCAGAGCAAGCCGGGTGGAAGTGGCTTTTTTATTCCACAGCCCATAACAGAAACACTACTGGAAGAACTATGGGGTTTGTGGGTTTGTGACGCGAGAGACGGACAGCCCCTGAGACAGCAGCATCTGAACCGCAACCTCATAAACGTGGGGGTGGGGGGGTGGGGAGAGGCTCCTTTAAACAATGCTCCTTTTGCATCAATGTACTCAAACCAATCAATCAAGAAATGTGGATTTCCTGATTGCAGAACGCATTTAAACCCCCAAACGAGAACATTGCGAGCGTCTACCTTGCTCAGCCCAAATTAGCGGTCTATTTTTATGTAAATGGAGTTTCCGCATGGATTTCTGTCAATCAGGGACTCCATCTCTTGTTTGGCATCTTTCCGACACTTTGGCGCTTGATGAGTGTTCATCATCTCCCTGTCACAGTTGCCCTGAAAAAATAAAGGGGGGGGGGATGCTCAAATTGGAATATCTTTGCAAGACTATAATTTATAGATTTGGATTTGTAGTTTTGTAGTATGAAGACGGGGAGTATGATAGCCAGATGGATGATGCTGTGCTTCTTCCAAAAGACTGAAGCTTCTTACGGAAAGCTCCATACAATCTTAGTTGGAAGGGACCTAAAGGGTCATCTAGTCCAACCCTCTGCAATGCAGGAATCTCAGCTCAAGCATCCCTAACAGGTAGCCAGCCAACCGCTGCTTAAAAACCTCCAAGGAAGGAGATGTTAGGAGTTCAGCCTACACTCGAGTAGGATCCTGGCAGAGACACATGCCCAGCTGGCATGTTCTCTGCCTCCTGGTTGATTGTTCGGGAGCTTCAAAAGCTTTCTTCTGCCTGAACATCACAGCGACCGATGCCAACCGACACCGGCACACTTAGGCATCCGCAGAGTATGCGCAGTTGCGTAACAGACCTCAGCAACTCAGCAGTTTGGCTAATCTACTTTATTTACATATAAACACACCCGGAGCACTGCAACATGGCTCCCTCTCTCTCTAGCATCAGACAGCAAAGAGAAAGAACAAAGGATAATAGTCCCACTTCACGGAACACAGTAACACAAACATCCTGTCTCAGTCACTTCCCATTCTGTGGAGTCAAAATATACAACGCCATGTGAAAGACAAAAATCCCGTGACTGCAATCATTGAGCGGGAATTCTAACAGGAGAGTCAACCTCCTGAGGGAGACAGTTGCACCCCCCTTGAGTCTGCCCATAAAAAGAGAGAGACTCATTGTGAGACTTTTGTGGGTGAGATGAGAGTTTATTTGGACGGAGAGGGATGGTGTTCCAGAAGGAAAAATGAATTGATGTTGTTGTTGGTTGGGTTTGGAGGAGACAATCGTTCAGTTGCATGCGATGATTCATGTCAGTCTGGGCACTTTAGGACCTTGTTGTCGTTTAGTCATGTCCGCCTCTTTGTGACCCCATGGACCAGAGCACTCCAGGCCCTCCTGTCTTCCACTGCCTCCCGCAGTTTAGTCAGACTCAAGCTGGTAGCTTTGAGAACACTGTCCAACCATCTCATCCTCTGTCGTCCCCTTCTCCTTGTGCCCTCCATCTTTCCCAACATCAGGGTCATATATCTATTAGTAACTTGGTCTTAATTTTATAGGCAACTCTGTATTCTTGCAATATTTTGTTTAAGTTGTCTGCTGTTGCTTCAGTTTTTTTTGCCCACCACTTAGAGATATTTTTAATCTATTAAGTGGTAAAGAAAGTAAATAATCAAATTAAAGGCTGTTGCTGGAATCAGAGTGTCTGTCATTTGACACAGGGAAGTCAAAAGTGCGAAGGGGCAGCAACCCCCCCACACAAACCATCGTATTCAGAGGCCGCGGACTTCTGAGGGTCTGGAGATATTCAAGTCCCAGATGCAAGTCCCGTCCTTCATGCTGTGCTCTCTGCTGGCAGATGGGGCACCCCAAGGCATCTAGAGGTGCCATGGTTTCCCCACTCCTGCTTATGCTGTTGGCCAAATGAATCGAGGACCCGCATGACACACCCAGCAGGAAACAAACACAGCCAGGAGACTAATGACATTGTTTATCGGAGTGCAAACCTTCACGGCCGAGAGGCCATCAGGACCGCCTTGGGCAGCAAATGCCATGAGTTTAATTATGCATTGCATAAAGCACTTTCTTTCACCTGTCCTGGATCTACTGCAAATCAACATTATCGGAGGGGCCCAAATTAGGAGTAGAAAGCGGTGATTTCTCTCTAGCCTCTGTCTCTGCACCATATTTTACAAAGCTCCTCTCAGGTGGACCTCTTCAGCTTCCTTCCTTTCTTCCCTCCTTCCCTCCCTCCTTCCTTCCTTCCTTCCTTCCTTCCTTCCTTCCTTCCTTCCTTCCTTCCTTCCTTCTTTCCTTCTGAATCAACAGATCTGAAATTATTTACTCAGTACTTCCCAAACCCTTTTGGGTCACCACCTCCTGAGTTCCACAAACTAACCGACTATATCCGGCTTCAGCCCGTCCGCTAGAAGTCCGGGAAGGGTTAGCCACCAGTAGAGGGAGTCCTGCTGATGCACATCAACTAGGGACTCCCCCGGGGTCACCGCTAGGGGGTGTGCCTTAGGCCCTCACCTCTCCAGGCTTTGGACAGGGCCACGCCCCCCCGGAATCCTTTACCGGATGACCCTTCAATATGGGGGGCAGGTGATGGTGCTTCCTCCCCTCTTCCATCTACAGAACTATACCAATGCCTAACCGCCAATACCAAGAAAGTTGTGTCGATTTGCTATGAGGTAGGTGAAAACCAAGTGGCAGGTGCCAATTTGCCAAGTGGAAAAATTCCTACCAGGCCCCTCATCGGCGACCAACCGAGGTCCATAGCAAGGTCAAGGAACAAAAACCTTAAAGGGCGGGAGGGTGAGAAAAACAGGAACAGCTGATGAGCGGCAAAGAGGGAGATCCCCGCCACCCCCAGAGCCAGCCAATTGGCTGGCCAGGGGATGATGCAGCCGGGTATTTCCCCAATCGCACGCGTGGTGAGGCTGTGACGCCCGCAACTCCACCTCCTCTGCAAGGTGAGAGTGGCATTCTGGGAACCAGTTTCCGGAAACCGCAGGAGGAGAGAGTTGGGGTGGGGTAGGATTGGGTCAAAGGGCTGCCATTTGCTGCTCCCTCTTGGGCAGCCTTGGGGCAGACCCCTTTGCACCAGCTGAGAATAACATTGCACGACTCTGAAGAAGCGCTTTCTGCCAGGTCCATCAAAGCCTGTGCCACAGGGAAGTTGTTACCCCTGTGGATTTCATTCCATGAGACGGCAGCTCCTCCTAGTGGGGCACAAAGCAAGTGGAGACAGCAGCCCCGTTCTCCAGATGGAGCTGCCGGAACGTCTTCCACTGGTGGGGAACAGCATCGCTGCCATTTATTTCAAAGAGCCGTGTGCTGGAGCTGAAGGCTTCAGTTTCTGTGAAAACACCCTAATTTGTTGCGCACAGAAGACTGCAAATTCCAGGCGGATTCCTGGCACGTTGCAAGTTTGGAAACCTTCCAAGCACAGCCCACCCACCCGTCCCTTAAAGAGGGGGCAAGATCTCAGCGGCTTTGCAGGCATCTGAGCTGACCCCAGTTTCAGTTCTTGGTCTAAGAAATGACTAAGAAGAGGTGTGGGAAAAGGAGACATGAGGGCAGATAGATAGTCCAAGCTGGGGGGAAATATGGGAGAAACGTACGTTGAAAATGTTGTCTATAAGAATGAAAGAAAATTATTATAAATTAGTTTGGAGATGGTATTGGACACCAGTCAGATTAAATCAAATAAACAAGAATATTTGGTGTTATGTTGAAGGGGATGCCAGGAAACAGGGAATCACGTTCACATGTGATGGGGGTGTAAATCCGTACAATTTGGGGGGGCAAAGAGTGTTTAAGGAGATAACAGAAATCACTAGGTTAAAGCTGACCGAAAGTATAGAGGTAGCATCATTATCAATTGACGATGGCGTGGAAGGTTCGCAGGCTACGAAGGACTTGCTCATAAATTTATTGACAGCTGCATGCGTTATTATAGCTAGGAAGGGGCAAGCGGAATATAAAATGGAAGACTGGTATAAAGAGGTGTGGGATATAGCTATTAATGGTAAATTAACAAGTGCCGTTAAGGTAAGACGGGGAATATGCAGGAGGAATGATTCTGAGGAGATAGGGAGGGTGTTTGTAGAATTTGTATTGTTAAAATGGGAAGGGGTCAAACCACCCCAAGAGGGGATGGTTGAAATTTTGGGAGGTTGGATAGTTCCAATGGAATGGTCTCGGTGGTGGGGGCACATTTTTATTCTTAATTCTTTATGATTATTACTTTGCCAAAATAATAAAATAAAATAAAATAAAATAAAATAAAATAAAATAAAATAAAATAAAATAAAATAAAATAAAATAAAAAAATAAAATAAAATATGTCTTAGAACATAAGAACTTAATAAAAATCTGCCAGATTCAGAAGCATTGACTGCCTCCAAGCATAGAGACAGAGCAGAGCTAATTTTGAAGGAGCATCCCTGTTTTTCATTTGCATCTTCTTCCTTTTTGGAAAGCATGAATTGCACAGGTTCACCTTTCAAATGCAACCTGATCCAAATTCCTCCCTACCAGGCACCATCAGGAGTTTGCAAATGCACCGTCCTGGATCCTTGGGACTTCTCTGTGCTCCCAGGGCAGGACTGGGCTGCTGGCTCTGAGCTTTGCAGTCATCCGATATCCAGGCAGTAAAACTCGAGGAGATTTTACACACCAGCTCAGGGCTCAGGAGTCACTGCTAAAGCCCATTTATGGACTCGCCTGCTCCCCGAGCAAATCCTCTCGTCGTTAAACCTTTCTGGGGAGAGCCATCAGGTTTCACCGCCTTGTGTCACAAATGGCAAACGGGCCGAGAAAATGCCATTCTGGGACTGCAAACCAGGAGGCGGAGGAGGCCTCTGAAACGACCTGAAGCAGAATGAGGCTGATGGGAGGAAGTCGGACATCTGGTTATTCGTATATTTTTAGGTCCTCGGGGGCAGGGAAAGCAAATTGATGGAAAAGGAAACTTGACTTTCTGAGCCCATGAAAAATAGAATCTTAGAACTGGGGTGCGAGTTGGGTATGGAGAAGAGAAGATATAATAATAATAATAATAATAATAATAATAATAATAATAATAATAATTTATAATTTATAATTTAAACCCCACCCATCTGGTTGGGCTTCCCTAGCCTCTCTGAGTGGCTTTCAAAAAAATATTAAAATACAGTAATGCATCAAACATTAAAAGCAGGGATTTGAACACTGGCCTCTCGTGGGCCCTAGTTCACGCCTCTGACCACTACACCACACCAGTTTGCTATTCCTGTGCGGCAGGCTGGAATAGGGCCCAGTCCCAGTGATGGGGTGAAACCTGTCCTATTTATTGGAGAGATGGAGACGAGAGTTTTCCTCTCCGTTTTAGTCTCCCAGCCTGCGAATCTGTGGTTTTTGGGCTCACTCACTCCCTGATCCATTTATAGAATGCAAAAACGCAGAGAAGACACCTAATGGCTTCATCTGTTTCCAGCGCATTCCGGAAGCTTCCTTGACATGTCACCAGGAATATTTCACAGCTTCCTAATGAGGACCGGTGTTTGCCACGCCGAGCCAGCTTGGTTCTCTTGGCAGAGAAGGAGCTGCTGTTTGCCTCCTAATGAATTTACGATGATAACTGAATTACTATAAAGAGATTCACTTGCGTCTAATTGTAATTGAGAGGGGACATCCCTAACAACCTCTCGGTCTCATTAGGAGCTGTCTGTTCTCTCCCTGGTGTTCTGGTGGGGTTTCTTTCCTCCCAAGCCAAGGTTTATTCTAAGCAAATTAACTTCTTTAGCAGAGGAGCGACTTGGCAAACACCTCTTGGAGAAGATGCTGAACCTTTCAGGGTCTCCACATCCGCTGGCGTTGTGCCACCAGGTAGGTACCAGTTTCTGGGAACAAACCATGAGAGTGTGGTGTCTCCTTCATGCTCTGTCCGTGGCTCATGGGCCAAGGCTAGATTGAGAAGCATCAAAGAAGCTGTTATGTATTGAAGTCCTCACCCTGGCCACCAGGGGTATCATGTATATAGTTTTCACTCAGGTCCACGTGAGTTAATTTAGGCAGGAAACCCTGGGGTGTTGTTGTTACAATGTTGACAGCCAGCTGCCTATAAAAGCAGGCCGGCTGAGCTGTTTGCTCTTCAGTTCAGTTCCAGCTTACTTATAAAGAACTACTTGGAGAAATCTCTGTGTCATCTGCTATGTCCACCCACTATTTAATACTGGCGACGAGGATGGGATCGGATGGACATCAGAGCACAGCCAGATTTAGACACTCACTGAGCTGAAACACTGAGCAACACTGAGCGAAATCACTGAACAGAACCAATTCAGAGCTGACTGTTCTGGCTAGAGCACGGTGTTCCATCCATCGCCTCCACGTCGGCATCAGAACTATGGCTTCACTCGTGCCTCTACTGCCATTTGCCCCAGCCTCTGAATCATGGGACTCCTACCTCGCTCGGTTCACTTGCTACCTCCAAGCAAATGAGCTGACGGAAGGGTCAGAGGAGCATAAGCGGGGCCTATTCCCCAATCTCTGCAGGCCCGAGGTGTTTGAGACGGCCCAGGTTTTGGTCGCGCCACTAGCAGTCCAGGCAGCGCCATGGGACGTGCCAAAAGAGAAGCTAAATAACCACTATGCTCCGAAGCCGTCCAAAATTGCTGTCCGCCATGCATTCCACCACAGAGGGCTGAGCTGTTTGCTGTCCGGTTCAGTACCAGCTTACTTGTAAATAACTACTTGGAGTTCTTTACCTGGAGAAATCTGTGTTGTCTGCTATGTCCACCCACTATTTAATAGAAGCGTTTCAGTTAAACGCGCTGTAAATTTAAACAGGGAAAACAGGTGGAGAAAAATGAGACTTCACGGTGCCACCTGGCGGCACAATGTTATATTGCATATACAACACATATACTGTATTTTTCCATGTATAACATACACCCATGTATAAGACACCCCCTATTTGGGGAGACTTAAGATTAAGAAAATGGGGGGAGATTGCCCCTGTGTATAAGACTACCCCCCCTTTTAACATTATTTTTTAGAGTCTCAAGTGAACCTTCGGGATAACAACAACAATTGCTACAGCTGTGAATGGAGGAGCCCGGGTGGGACCTAAGAAGAAGAAGGAGGAGGAGGAGGAGGAGGAGGAGGAGGAGGAGGAGGAGGAGGAGGAGGAGGAGAAGAAGAAGAAGAAGAAGAAGAAGAAGAAGAAGAAGAAGAAGAAGAAGAAGAAGAAGAAGAAGAAGAAGTTTATTACTTATTCCCCGCCCATCTTGCTGGGTTTCCCTAGCCACTCTGGGCGGCTTCCAACAAAATATTAAAAATACATTAAGACATCAGTCATTAAAAGCTTCCTAAACAGGGCTGCCTTCATATGTCTTCTAAAAGTCAGTTAGTTGTTTATTTCCTTGACATCTGATGGGAGGGCGTTCCACAGGGAGGAAGGAGTCAGAATCCCATGCCCCTGCCAATATCTCTTGGGGTACCAGAGTCATCAGAACATTGGAAGAACCTTTTGGATCAGGCTAATGGCCCATCAAACCCACCATCCTGCTGGCACAATGATCAGATGCCGGTGGGCAACTCTACAGTTCTATGATTTTGGCCACCTTTGGCCACCTGCCATGTGTGACTTAGTTGAGATTCCTGCATTGCATGGAGTTGGACTAGGTCAGGCACCCCCAACCTTTGGCCCTCCAGCTGGAGCTTGTTTAGCTTATACATAAATCCAGCACTAAGCTGGACCAAGCTGAGAAACAGCACCCAGTCCTGGCATAAAATGAAAAAAAACCAATAGACTTTATTTCTGAAAAATTCTGTCCCCCCCCCCTTTGTCTAGCTGGACCCCCTTTCAGCTCTGGCAAATACTTTCTCAAAACTCACCCCACATTTGAGTTCAAGACTATTACTCTGGTGAAAGATACCCTGTTTCTCAAACCCCCCTGTGATATCATTATTCTTCGGGGCTTTCTCGATGATCCATTACTCTTGTGTGGTTTTTTTTTTTTGTCTTTCATTTTACAATGTAAAATCTTTTGTGTCAACAGAATCATGTACAAGGGACTAATAGGATTTATAGGCTTTTATAAATTAGAGTTATGGAATATTACCTGCTTCTCTTCATTCTTAACCAGCAATTCCTGGAGATAGATGGCCTTTAATGACACGTCGTGGCATTACACATTTATTTATTTTAAACTCGCCTGCCATGCAAAGCTGAACATGGTGAAAAATGACATTTCAAAGGGGACCTGGGAGATTTTAGGAGGAGATGGAGAGGAACGGAGATCCATTCTAATCCAGCCGACTGCCAGGCATGCGTTTTGCACAGCAATTAGCTGAACAACACATTAGCTCCAGGAAACGGGGTTTTGCTTTTTGAAGTCTGCAACTTTTTAGCACTTCTGAGCTTTCTCCTTTGTGGGAAGGAAAGGTTTCTGGGGCTCAGCCCTGTGGAATCCCTTCTTCACCTGCCATATGTAGGAGAAGGGGAGGGTGATCAAAATCCCATCAAGTTAAAAGTCCAGCAGCTGTTCTGCAAACTTCTCTGAAAGTGAATTCAAGTTTCAAGAAAGGAAAGTCATGCCTTTCTCTTCTCCTTATCCTCTCGCACAGCCAGAAAAGGAGGATTTCGGAAGATTCCGCTTCCCCTTTCCTTTAAACTTGCCATGTCCAATCCCAGTTTCACCATAGCAAGGGCTCATTTCAGCAAGGCAGCTTCATGAAACCATGGTTTGCATTTGGCATCTTTTGAAACAGACCATAGTTGAGCCATGATGCCTCATTCAGATGCAAGCTTGCAACAGCTTCTGGCACTGTCCTGGCTATGCAGGAGGCTGAGGGTCATGGGACAGGTGATCCAGCTCGATAATGCTGCGCTAAACCGTGGTTTGAGGGTAACGTGCAAACACAGCCCAAGTACACGGGACAAGGTCCTCTCTCTGCTCCTTTCGGCACACCTGACTTCCTTCCCCACACCGCAAACTGGATGCGCGAACTGTTGTTGTTGTTTAGTCATTTAGCTGTGTCCAACCCTTCGCGACCCCCTGGACCATTTTCTGCCAGGACTGTGTGCTGTTTCTCAGCTTGGTCACCAGTGTCGGATTTACGTATAAGCTAAACAAGCTCTAGCTTAGGGCCCCATTCTCTTGGGGCCCCCCCAAAAAAAATTTAAAGGAGGAAAAAATTGGATGTACATTTCCAAAATATAAGATAAAAAACAAATGAAATAAAACCTACACCCAGCAACAGTGTTTTGTGTTGTGTAGGCTCCTATGATGTAAGTCATGGGCCCCACCTGCTCCCTAAAATACCACTGGTTTGCTCCTTTCTATATATAGGGTGCCTACATTTTGCATGGACTGGTTGCATGGCAACATGGGCAAATGGCTTGAGATACCTATGAGGTCCATAAATTACCATATAGCATATATTCAACACAAAAAGCAACGACAATTTGTTGTTGGCAAAGGACAGCTGGACATAGAAAGGGCCCCATTACCTTCAGTAGCCAAGGGCCTCATCAGACCTAAATCCGGCCCTGGACTTGACCAGGGGTGGGCAGAAGTGAGCATGTTGCACAAAGGCCCCCATGCTCAAATTCCAGAAATCCATCTGCCAAGGGATCTGGTTGGGGAAGGGGGTGATGACCAATAGACTGTGGCTCAGGGGTAGAGAACCTGCTTTGCATTCAGAAGTTCACGGGTTCAATCCCTGGCAACTCCAGGTAGGACTCATGCCTCAAAACTGTTAAGATTCTTCTCCCGTGTTGCAGTCATGGGATTGTTTTTATCGCATGACGGTGTATGTTTTCATTCCATCTTGTGGGAAGTGACAGAGACAGGATGTTTTATTACTGTGTTTCTGTGATGTAGGACATTTGTCCTTTTGCTCTTTCTCTCTTTGCTGTCTGATGCTAAAGAGGAAGGAGCTGAGTTGCGATGCTCCAAGTGTTTATATGTGACTAAACATAGTTTAGCCAAAAAGCTGTGCTACTGAGTCTGAACGCTGACTGCCTATACTCCGCTGATCCTGAAGTGTGCTGATGCCTCTAAGGTATATGTTGCTGTGAGGTTCAGGCTGGAGAAAGATTTTTAATCTCCCAAACAACCGACCAGGATGGAGAGAACATGACAGCCAGGCATGCCAGTTAAGTCAGAATCTCCTTTCTCTCCCCCCCCTTCCTTCCTTCCTTCCTTCCTTCCTTTCTTTCTTTCTTTCTTTCTTTCTTTCTTTCTTTCTTTCTTTCTTTCTTTCTTTCTTTTTTGGTAACCAATCCAAAGCTTTATTTTGAGTACAACAATCTTCTTCCTCTCCAGAGGGGAAGAGAGGAGATGGGCATTTGGTTGAGCAGTGAGTGGCATTAGCAAGGGATTATACAGTTCACTGGAGGAGACTCTTGAGAGTCCCATGGACTGCAAGAAGATCAAACGTATCCATTCTTAGGGAAATCGGCCCTGGGTGCTCCCTGGAGGGACAGATCCTGAAGCTGAGGCTCCAAGACTTTGGCCACCTCATGAGAAGAGAAGACTCCCTGGAAAAGACCCTGATGCTGGGAAAGATGGAGGGCACAAGGAGAAGGGGACAACAGAAGATGAGATGGTGGGACAGTGTTCTCAAAACGACCAGCATGAGTTTGACGAAATTCCATGAGGCAGTGGAAGACAGGAGTGCCTGGCGTGCTCTGGTCCATGGGGTCACGAAGAGGCAGATACGACTAAACGACTAAACAACAACAACAAATCTCGCCCTGGGGCCACCTGCATCCTGTGTCAGACTGGTGCTATTAGACAAAGAAATGGGAGTTTCAGTTCAGCTCGATTTGGTCGTGCTCATTAGGTGCAAAGCATGGGCCAGAGGGTCCCCGATGTGCCTGATCCTTTCTGTCAGGCCGCTCCCCACTCTATTCCCCTACCATATGGTGGGCTCAGTGCAAACATCAACACAGGGATGGTTGAAGCTGACACTGTGAATACCTGCTTCTCCCCAGAGCATCCTGAGCCCCGCAGCATGGCCCCCGAAGGCCCCCGGAGCCGCTTCTCATAGCAGACGCGTCATCCGAGCTACATTTGGGAGAACATAATTTCTGCTGCCCTTCAATTGCATGTCAAACACTTCTGGTCTCGCCACGATATTACATCCCACAGCCATTAAACATGTATTATCTTTGGAAGGAAAAGCAGAGATTAATGACCCAAACCAGAATGATGAATTTACTGTGGAAGGAGAAGGTAGACTTACGAGGGAAGCCGGCAGGATGGAAGAGCAAAAAATGTTATTATGGGCAGATAAGTAATGGAAGGAGAAGGTTAAAGAAGGAGAAATGAGCAAGTTGTTATTGTAAATGATTTTCTCGCCGGGGAAAGGAGAGAAAGGGGAAAAAAAGACTGATTATTTGGATGACTTTGTCCCCTCTGCCTTTTTAGACACACTCACTTCCCAGCTCCAAAGTAATAGATTGATAGATTTCCATACAAGACCGGATCATTATGATCTGCTCTCATCTCTTGTCTAATTTAGGCCAGAGCAGCTCAGTCAACAGTCTCAGAGCTGCAGCCAGGATTTCTCATGCAGGAATATCACAGCTTTGAAAGTCCAGATGGGCAACCTGTTGCTGTCCCAAGTGTTGTTGGGATTACAACTCTCATCAACCTCGACAACGGGACTGTTGGAAAATCCAGGAAAGACAAGAGAAAGAATTTACTCCTGCAGCACTTAGTTAAACTGTTTTAAACTTAGTTTAAAACTTATTTAACTGTTTTTAAACTAAGTTTAGTTTTAAACTTAGTTTAACTGTTGTTAAACTTAGTTAAACTGTTTGGATCCATTGCTCCGTGTCCGCTTCTCTGGAGCAGCAGAAAACAACCTTTCTCCCTCCTCTATGTGACATCCTTTTATATATTTGAACATGGCTATCATATCACCCCTTAACCTCCTGTTCTCCAGGCTAAACATGCCCAGCTCCCTTAGCCGTTCCTCATAAGGCATCGTTTCCAGGCCTTTGACCATTTTGGTTGCCCTCCTCTGGACACGTTCCAGTTTGTCAGTGTCCTTCTTGAACTGTGGTGCCCAGAACTGGACACAGTACTCCAGGTGAGGTCTGACCAGAGCAGAATACAGTGGCACTATAACTTCCCTTGATCTAGATGCTATACTCCTATTGATGCAGCTCAGAATTGCATTGGCTTTTTTAGCTGCCGCGTTACACTGTTGGCTCATGTCAAGTTTGTGGTCAACCAAGACTCCTAGATCCTTTTCACATGTACTGCTCTCAAGCCAGGTGTCACCCATCTTGTACTTGTGCCTCTCATTTTTTTTTGCCCAAGTGCAATACTTTACATTTCTCCCTGTTAAAATTCATCTTGTTTGTTTTGGCCCAGTTCTCTAATCTGTCAAGGTCGTTTTGAAGTTTGATCCTGTCCTCTGGGGTGTTAGCCACCCCTCCCAGTTTGGTGTCATCTGCAAATTTGATCAGGATGCCATTGAGTCCAGTACTTCTGTCTTGCCAGGATTCAGCCTCAATCTGAGTTTCCCATAGGCATCTGTTTGGCCACTGGCAACAGTATCCTGGACTAGCTGCTGCCCTGGAAACTTGCCCATTGACTCCCTTCTCTGCCTTTCATTGGAAATTGCCATTGATCCATGTCCCTGGTCTCTGGCTTCCCACATGGAAAGCCACAATCCTGTTATCTCTTTGGATGCCTTTGGGAGACAAGCAAGAAGGATTTGAACACAAGAGCCTTGTCCACACCTGCAGTTTCCAGCAACTGGTATTCAGAACCATTTCTGCCTCTGACTGTGAAACCATCATAGTTAGTAGCCTTTGATGGCTTTTCCCTCCATGAAGTTGCCCAGTCCTCTTTGAAAGCCATCTAGGTTGGCTCACCGTTGCTTGGCACAGGTGCAGCTTTCCAGCTGAGTCCACCTTCTCCTCCATAGTCGTTCCTCTTCTTCAGCCACAACACACCTGTTCTGCTGCTGCATCCAGAGACTCTAAGGTAAAGGTAAAGGGACCCCTGACCATTAAGTCCAGTCGTGGCCAACTCTGGGGTTGCGGCGCTCATCTCACTTTATTGGCCGAGAGAGCCGGTGTACAGCTTCCGGGTCATGTGGCCAGCATGACTAAGCCACTTCTGGCGAACTAGCGCAATGCATGGAAACGCCGTTTACCTTCCCGCCGGAGTGGTACCTATTTATCTACTTGCACTTTGACGTGCTTTTGAACTGCTAGGTTGGCAGGAGCTGGGACCGAGCAACGGGAGCTCACCCCGTCACGGGGATACGAACCGCCGACCTTCTGATCAGCAAGTCCTAGGCTCTGTGGTTTAACCCACAGTGCCACCCACATCCCAGAGACTCTAGATCTCCCTTAATTCCTGGGGGCCATTCGCCTTGCCCGTCAGAAATGCCACACCTGATTTCGGCGTATCTCGGCTTTGTATCACTCAATACAAAGCATTTGGCGGAGACATAAATACTATTATCATTTTGCAGTAACTGACACCCACCGGCTCCCAAAGTGAAGGCTTAAATGGACAAAGGAGGCCTGGCTACCCCCTGCCCCCCCTGCCGGACGACAGCTAAGGAGCAATTATTACTTTGGAAAGGTCAGGCTGCCTGTTGTGCATCTTTGCTGCCAATAAAGCTCAGCCTCCAGCTATTTCTTGCCTCCACTGATCCACTCGGCTATTGTAAATCCAATCTGGTTTATGATTTATTACAGGATGAAATCCATGTATTATTTCCCCCCTCCGTAATAGGATCTGATGATTTCTGGCTTAGCGAGAAAGAAAGTCAATAGTACAAATCTACCCAGTCCAGTACTCAGCGACCACCTTGGGAGCCCTGGCTTATCCTACCAGAGAAGGCTGCCTTTCTGGCAAAGTCCCTCTCTCAACAGAAAGCCCTGGAGCTCTTGGGGGGGGGAGAGGGGGAATCGTAAGTGGAGGCCATGGTCCTCAGGGCCGTCTTTACCTGGAGGTGCAAGGGGCGCAGGCACCGATTTCTGGGGGGCGCCCAGCACCCGCCTCTGAAGCCACCTAAGCTCTCAACTATCTAGCTGTTATGAAATAATAAATAATTTGATCAAGCTAGAAAACCAAAATACATGTATACCTAGGTATTACCGAAATGTCTTCCTTTCGGGGAAACAGAGTCAGTGGCGTAGCGTGGGGGGTGCAGGGGGGGCTGGCCGCACCGGGCGCAACATCTGGGGGTTAGGGTTAGGGGGCGAAAATCCACGGGTTAGGGGGCGAAAATCCACGAGTTAGGGGGCGCAAATTACTTGCCTTGCCCCGGGTGCTGACAACCCACGCTACGCCACTGAACAGAGTAATAAACACATTTCCCATGTAATTTTGCCTAGGGACAGTTTTTGAAAAGCAATTTGCCCCAATAGAATGCAATTTTGCATGCAGTTTTCATTCTTAGGTCCTAGTAAGATACATTTTTGTACACTGCAATGCAAAGCTCAGAGAAGCACTGGAAGGTTGTGCAGGGATGCAGCTCGCCCCGAGGGCCATCCCGGGGGGTTGACATCGCCGCACCCTCCATGCTCACTGCGCCTCCAGACATTTGCCACGCAGTCGGCTAGCGGCACCCTGCCCTGACGCTCGTCACATGTGCAGTGGGAGGCTAGTGGCGCCTCCATGCTTGCTGCACAGCTAGCAGAAGACTGGTGGCGCCCCTCCCCTGAAGGCGGTGGGAGGCTAGCAGGGCCACCCAATGCTCACTGCATGGGTGGCAGGTGACTAGCCCCGCCCCCGTGCCACTCCAGGTGCAGAGCAGGTAGCTCCGCCTCTTCAGAGAAGGGAGGTTTTCAAAGGACTGCTGTGTTTCAGTTCACATAGTGTTTGCTGCTGATGTTGCATTGATTTCCCACCTTCTTCTCCGAGCTGCTCAAGGGGGGGGGGGCGACATGGCCCTCGCCCTCCTCATTTTAATCCCCACAACAACCCTGTGAGGTAGCTTAGGCTGAGAGGCAGTGACCAGCCCCCCAAGGTCACCCTTGTCCGAGTGGGGATTTGAGCCCTCGCCTCCCAAGTCCTGGTCCGACACTCTAACCACCAGGCCATGCTGCAAATTGGGTAAAGGTAAAGGTAAAGGGACCCCTGACCATTATGTCCAGTCGTGACCGACTCTGGGGTTGCGGCGCTCATCTCGCTTTATTGGCCAAGGGAGCTGGCGTACAGCTTCCGGGTCATGTAGCCAGCAGGACTAAGCTGCCTCTGGCGAACCAGAGCAGCGCACGGAAATGCCATTTACCTTCCCGCCAAAGCGGTACCCATTTATCTACTTGCACTTTGACATGCTTTCAAGCTGCTAGGTTGGCAGGAGCAGGGGCCAAGCAATGGGAGCTCACCCCATCACGGGGATTCGAACTGCCAACCTTCTGATCAGCAAGCCCTAGGCTCTGTGGTTTAACTCACAGCATCACCTGCGTCCCTCGCAAATTGGGTAGGCCCACATTTAAATGCGAAGAGAATCATTTTTCTTCCCCATTGCCTGCGTGATGTGGTTCTCACAAGAGTTCCCTGTGCCCCCTTGCTCTGCTTGAAAAACCCCCTCCAACTCTTGAAAATCCAGGAGAAACCTTTCGCACGCAGGTCTGATTCATCCTGGAGCCCTGGCTGACTTGGCGACGGGCTGTTTTCTCTTCCCTCGGCAGGAGCCAAACTCCACCTGCTTCGCTGAATGCATCATTGCCGTGAATTCGCTTTTTTAAAATAGTGGGGTATTTCTCGCTGTTGAAACATCGAGTAGCAAGGCATAAAAGAACTGACAAGTGCTTTGGAACAAAATGCAGGCAGCCAAAGAATGGGAAATGGCTCTCTGTTCCACACACAACCTGCCCCCTCTTTTCCTCCCATTCAGCTCCCTCCAATCATGCCACTTCCATTGTGAACTATTATCCCTTGCTATGCAAAGCAATAGAAAGAGACTAATGGATTCCTTGAGGGAAAATGTGCATGTAAGGTCAGCTTTCCCGCTTCTTGAATATATATATATATATATATATATATGTATATATAGAGAGAGAGGAGGGGTGAGAAAAAAGCGAGTAATTACCCCTGCTTTTATTTAAGATTGCCTTGGCTAAATATATCATATTTTTGCAGCATGAAAGACTACCTATTTGAGCTCCTACCTAATGGCTCACCATTAGCATTTGCTTAAAATAGAGTCATTGATTCACCAGGCAGCCAATACTTTGCAGGAAGAAGAAAGCAGGCTCTCGCCTTGATCTGGGGATCCCTGTTTGGGTCTGTGGCTTATGGCAGGACACAGGGCCATGCTTGCAGTAATCTTGTGCGTGTTGCAGAGGAGGGCAACCAAGATGATCAAAGGTCTGGAGGAACGGTTGAAGGATCTGGAATGGTTGAAGGTATGTTGGCCATCTTCCAATACCTGAAGGGCTGTTTACAAGTAGGTAGCTGTGTTGGTCTGCCGTAGCACCTTAGAGACCAACTAAGTTGGTTCTTGGTGTGAGCTTTCGTGTGCATGCACACTTCTTCAGAAGAGCTGTCTCATGAAAGATGGAGCAAGCGTGTTTTCTGTTGGACAGTGGAATGGTCTTCATCAGAAGATGGAGAACTTTCCTTCCTTGGAGGCTTAAGCAGAGGCTGGATGGCCATCTGTCAGGGATTCTTTAACACAGACATTTCCGGTCGATCGCGATCTACTGGTCAACAGTGTCAAAAGCAGCCTTAATATCTAGGAAGGCCACATAGAGATGTTCTTTGAATAAAGTGGATTTCCCTGGCCTAAACCCTGCCTGCTCTGGACCTATGATGTTATTTTCATCAAGTCAAATACAGTGGTACCTGAGGTTACATACGCTTCAGGTTACATACTGTCAGGGGTTCAGGAGCAGAGTCACTGGAGAGGGAAGAAACAGAGAGCGAGGGGGAGGAGTCGGAAGGAAATGTCAGCGGCGACAGTAGTCCAAGATCTCTGAGTCTCTCCAGTGACTCGGAGGATTCACAGAAAGGGGCCCCCATGGTCAGGGCAAGGGGAGTGCCCAGGGGGACACCTCGGGAAGAAGGGGACTCAGAGAGTAGCAGCTGGAAATCCGGACCAGCGTCCCCCCCAGAGTGCAGTAGGGGGGAGGAGTCTAAGGCATCGGGATCAGGGAGCGCGCAGGCAGAGGGAGAACGTGAGGCAGGAGTGGCCACACCCTCGTCAGGGAGCGAGGAAATGGTCATCCGGAAAGTAAAACGCGCGCGCGCGCCAAGTTCAAATGTACAGGAGGGCGGCAGGGTGGGCAGCCCGGGTAAGGAGCCAGGTCCTAAAGCCCGCCGAAGAGAGGGGGAGGAGTCAGAGGGGTCTAGCTCCGCGTCGGAAGAGTCCAGGAGGAATGAGACCCCGGGGGGTAGTAAGACCCAGAGGAAGAGAGAAAGAAGGAAGAGGTGGAGTAAGATTAGAGTCTTGAACTGGTGCACGGGGGGTGGAGATCCAGACAGAGCTTCGCCGGTCTAGAGTCCAGACGTAGGGCTGGGACGCTGAGACTTGTAAATGGAGACTATTCTTCAATAAAGACTTTGATACTGTACTATCGGCTAGCGTTGGTCCTTGGTGAGCTGGGACCCGGAGCCAGCCCTGACAGTAAGCTCTGTCTCAAATTTTAAAGTTTTGGCACCAAGAACCTCGCCACGTGAGTCGGCGCAGCGAGGACAGAGGAGGGGTGCTTACAGAGCTCACAAAACTCAGGCAAGATGACGACGGAAGAGAAGATAAAAGCCCTGCAAGAAGCGGTGACACAACTCAGCACTGAGGTAATTGCATCCAGGAAGAGAGAGGAGGAGATGGTTACCTCCTGCCGGGATCTCCAGGCCAGGTTGGACGTGCTTTCCAAAGAGGGGCAAACGGGAGCCAAGGCAGAAGGCATAGGTTTGGGGAGAAGGGGAGGAAGCCTTGTATCGCATTTCGACGGGAGTTTGCAGCAGTACCCCAACTTCAGAGCAGACCTGCTGTTTGCGCTGGATTTACTTGACAAAGACTTTAGAGATGAGAGAGAGAGAGTGGGGTTTATCTTGTCCCATTTGCATGGGGAAGCCAAAACGTGGCTGCGGAATCTATGGAGGGACAATGATCCAGCGCTCCAAGATGCGAAGGCTTTTATTAAAGCAATGGACTCATGCTTTTTATCAAAGGTAGACGTCGATATTGCCAGGAGGGACATACATGGACTTAAACAAGGCAAAGCCAGCGTGCGGCAGTACCATACTCGATTTTTCGGACTGGTTCATGCCCTGGGGTGGGAAAAAGATTCTGCGCCAGTCAGAGACCTCTTTTGGGAGGGGTTGAATGCAGATGTAAAAGCGGAGATTGGAAGAGGGGAGAGACCAAGGAGCACCCAGCAGGTAGTCCAGAGGGCTCTGGAGATCGGGGTGCATCTGGAAGAACGTCCTTGCAACAGGGAGGAAGGGCGTTGGGGAAGGGCACCAGCCAGAGCACCTCCCTTCTTTCCCAGAGAAGCAGCGCGTGCGCACTCCACACCCTCGCAGGGAGGGGGAGAAGAGCCGATGGAGATAGGAGGTGCCAGGGCTCAGTCAGCTAACAGAGCCCTAACACCGGGAGCAGCCAAAACGAAGCCTCCTAGAGGGAACAGGAAGTGCTACATCTGCGACAGTGCTCAACACATGGCGAAAGAGTGTCCCCAGAGGCTCCACAAGCACACTGCAGCCTCCGCAACAGTCGCTGAAGCAGCTCAATTGAAAACGCAGCAACAGTTAAACGACAGAGTCTGGCTGGAGGAAGAGGCACTGGGGTCCAGTCAGACAAGTCAATGAAACAATCCCCAGCACTTTTGCAACCCACAGACCCCCTCCCACCCAAACCAGTGGTGCAGCTTACAGCGTCTCTCCAACTGCCCAATGGACGCACTCTGGAGGTGCCGATCACCATTGACTCCGGCAGCAACGCTGACTTTATGGGACAGGAATTCATTCAGCAGCACAATATACCACTGCTACCAGCCACGCTGCCCCTGAACGTTGTCACGGTGGATGGCAGAGACTTGTTAGGGGGGCAGGTGGTGCAACAAACGCAACCAATGGTGATGCGGATTGGAAATCACCGAGAAGTCATCAGCTTTAATGTCACACACCTGTCGGACACGCCGGTAGTCCTCGGCATGAGTTGGCTGCACAGGCACAGCCCAGCATTGGCGTGGTACCAACGCCAACTGACCTTCGGCTCCTCCTATTGCGCGGAACATTGCATCCTTCCTAGCCCGGAAGAAGGAGGGGACGACCCGCAGCTACAATTAGGCACGCTGCAAGCAGTGCCTCGCAAGTATGCAGCGTTTTTGGAGGTTTTCTGCGAGAAGGAAGCGGACAAGCTGCCCCCCCACAGGCCCTATGACTGCAAGATTGACCTCCTGCCAGGAGCGACGCTGCCAGCCGGGAAACTGTATTCCATGTCTGAGGATGAGCTGCAGGAGCTCAAGGAGTTCATAGACCTCAACTTGAAGCGCGGTTTCATCCGGGAGTCGAAGGCAGCGGGGGGCAGTCCTGTATTCTTTGTGAAGAAGAGGGACACGCCCCAAAAAAGACTTGTGGTAGACTTCAGAATTTTAAATTCCAGAACCAAGCCCGCGGCCTTTCCCATGCCCAAGATAGATGACCTGCTGGCGACGGCGAGGAAAGGACGCGTTTTTACAAAGTTGGATCTGCGAGGGGCGTACAACCTGATTCGCATACGGGAAGGAGACGAGTGGAAGACTGCCATGTTCACGCCCCTGGGCACATATGAATACAGAGTTATGCCCTTCGGTTTACAAAATGGCGCCCACTGTTTTCAAGCTTTCATGCATCACGTCCTGGCGGGTCTCCTCTACAAGACATGCGTCTGCTTCTTGGACGACATCCTGATATTCTCAGAATCGGAGGAGGCCCACGAAGGTGACGTCAAGGCAGTTCTGCAGAGACTGCAGGAGCATCGGCTGTATGCCAAGCTGGAGAAGTGCCAGTTCGACAGGACGGAGGTGGATTTCCTAGGCTACAAGCTGTCGGACAAGGGGCTTGCCATGGACAGCGCCAAGGTTCGCACAGTGTTGGACTGGAAGAGCCCGCGCAATCGGAAGGAGGTCCAGCGGTTTGTGGGGTTCGCCAACTTTTACCGCAAGTTCATCAAGGGGTTCGCGATGCAGACGGCGGCCATTACTGACACGCTCAGCTCTAAGAAGAAGAAGTTCATCTGGACGGAGCAAGCGGAGCAGTCCTTTCAGAACCTTAAGCGTCTCTTCTCGTCCGAAGGGCAGCTACTGCATGTGAATCCCAGCAAACCGATGAGGGTTGAAACAGACGCCTCAGACAGAGCCGTGGGCGCCGTACTGTTGCAGGAGGACCCGCATGGGGACTGGAGACCGTGTGCCTTCTACTCTAGGAAGCTCAGCAAGTCGGAGCAAAACTACACCATCTGGGACAGGGAGTTGCTGGCCATTCATGCAGCATTCAAGGCGTGGCGACACTTCCTCGTCGGGGCCAAGCACACCGTGCAGGTCCGCACGGATCATAAGAACCTGGAGTACTGGCGCACGGCAAGATTCCTAAACCAGCGGCACATCAGATGGGCGGAATTTTTCGCGGATTTCGACTTCAGGATAGAATACATCCCAGGCGACAACAACATCATGGCGGATGCACTGTCCAGGAAGCCGCAATACCTCGAAGAGGAGGCACCAGCAGCGGCCAAGCACATTTTCGCTCCGAAAGCGTGGGCGTGCGCTGCAGCAACCGTGGACTTGGAGGCGGTCCGTCGAGCACTGCAGAGGGACCCCTTTGCACAAGCCAAGATGGAGGAGGTGCACAAGGGCACGGTGAAGGACGACGAGTTCCAAGTACGAGACGGATTGCTCATCCGCAGAGGGGCCCTCTACGTACCGGGAGACGACCTCCGGGCGAAAGTACTGCAGCAGTTACACGACGCACCCACCGCCGGGCACTTTGGCAAGGAGAAGACGGCAGAACTCGTTGCCAGAGATTTTTGGTGGCCCAAGATGCGGGGGGAAGTCGCGGAGTACGTCTCGAGGTGCGACACCTGCCAAAGGGCCAAGTCAGTCCACAAACCTCCGGCGGGACTGCTCGAACCGCTGCAGACTCCGAGCGAACCGTGGGAGAGGGTGGCCCTGGACTTTGTCACGGATTTACCCAGCTCAAGGGGTAAAACGGCAGTGCTAGTGGTGGTGGACATGTTCACTAAAATGGCCCACTTCATTCCGTGCGCGAAGGTCGCCACGGCAGAACAGACCGCCAAACTGTTCATAGACCACGTCTTCAGAGTGCATGGACTGCCACGGTCTATCTTGTCCGACAGGGGGCGCCAGTTCATTTCGAGCTTCTGGCAGAGGCTGATGGGTTTCCTGAACGTCAAGATCAACCTAGCGTCGGCGAGACACCCGCAGACCAATGGACAAGCGGAACGCGTCAACGCCGTCATGCAGCAGTACCTGAGATGCTACGCAAATCAACAGCCGACGACATGGGTGGACTACCTGCCGCTCGCTGAGTTCGCTTACAACAACACGAAGCACGTGTCCACAGGGGTGACGCCGTTCTTCGCCAACAACGGGAGGCATCCCAGAACCTTCCCGGGATTAGAGAGACTGGGGGAGGGGGAGCCACAGGCAGCGGAAGTCTTGGCGGCGGAATTGCAGGAAGTCCACGAGCAGCTTAGGAGGCAGTTAGAGCTGGCAAAGCACGCATACAAACTGCAGGCTGACAAGCACAGGAGGGTTGGTGAAGACATACAGGTGGGAGACTGGGTGTGGTTAGCGGCCCACGCAGTGCCGACCAGATCCTTAGCTAAGAAGAAACTCGGACATAAGCAGCTAGGACCTTACCTAGTTGAGGCACAGATCAATCCGGTGGCCTTCCGGTTGACACTTCCGGAAGGATCCAGAATGCACCCAGTATTCCATAGGTCGGTGCTCACGCCCTACAAAGCACCTCACCGATTTCAGGCGCAGGGCACGGCACAAGACCGGTATGAGGAGATCCCCCCAAGGAGGGAGTCGCCAAGAAGGGAACCCATCAACCAGGTCACAGAGATTTTGGACTCGAGATGGGGGGAAGAGGGAGTAGAATATTTTCTCGCAAGGGAAGGTACCCCGGCCAGCGCCAACAGTTGGGTGCCGGACTATGCCCTGGACGAGCCTCTCCTCAAAGAGGAGTTTCATGCCTTGTTCCCACACAGGCCCATGCCAGCCGAGTATTTCGACGACTGGCTTTTCACACCCACGCTTTCTACCAGCACGTTCCAGGGATTTACCTCGGACGAAGAACCACCATTAGACACACGTTCACCGGAGGGCTCGCCCTCGGGGTTTGCCTCAGACCGCTCGTTTTGGTGGGACAATCGAGGAGAGGAGAGGTGGCTGAGGGGCCCTTGGCAGGCAACGGACCCAGAGGGGAACGAGGGTGAGAGGGACATGGACGTGATGGGGGAGGACGTTGGGTTCGAGCATGGCGGCACGGAGATGGAAGCAGAGGAGAACGAGGTCGGCGAAGACATGGAGGACGAGCCGGATTTCTCTAACTGGATGCACGCCACGGGGGACGAACTGTATCCACCATTCACCCCCACAACGACGGAGCACCCAGCACCCCCGCCGGAGGAAGGGGAGGGGGGAAGGGGGGGCTTCGAGGGGGGGATGGATGTCAGGGGTTCAGGAGCAGAGTCACTGGAGAGGGAAGAAACAGAGAGCGAGGGGGAGGAGTCGGAAGGAAATGTCAGCGGCGACAGTAGTCCAAGATCTCTGAGTCTCTCCAGTGACTCGGAGGATTCACAGAAAGGGGCCCCCATGGTCAGGGCAAGGGGAGTGCCCAGGGGGACACCTCGGGAAGAAGGGGACTCAGAGAGTAGCAGCTGGAAATCCGGACCAGCGTCCCCCCCAGAGTGCAGTAGGGGGGAGGAGTCTAAGGCATCGGGATCAGGGAGCGCGCAGGCAGAGGGAGAACGTGAGGCAGGAGTGGCCACACCCTCGTCAGGGAGCGAGGAAATGGTCATCCGGAAAGTAAAACGCGCGCGCGCGCCAAGTTCAAATGTACAGGAGGGCGGCAGGGTGGGCAGCCCGGGTAAGGAGCCAGGTCCTAAAGCCCGCCGAAGAGAGGGGGAGGAGTCAGAGGGGTCTAGCTCCGCGTCGGAAGAGTCCAGGAGGAATGAGACCCCGGGGGGTAGTAAGACCCAGAGGAAGAGAGAAAGAAGGAAGAGGTGGAGTAAGATTAGAGTCTTGAACTGGTGCACGGGGGGTGGAGATCCAGACAGAGCTTCGCCGGTCTAGAGTCCAGACGTAGGGCTGGGACGCTGAGACTTGTAAATGGAGACTATTCTTCAATAAAGACTTTGATACTGTACTATCGGCTAGCGTTGGTCCTTGGTGAGCTGGGACCCGGAGCCAGCCCTGACACATACGCTTCAGGTTACAGACTCTGCTAACCTAGAAATAGTGCTTCAGGTTAAGAACTTTGCTTCAGATTGAGAACGGACCTCCGGAGCGAATGAAGTGCTTAACCCGAGGTTCCACTGTAGTTAGTTTATTTAACAGATGTTGAGCATACAATTTCCTGATGTTTGACAATTGGCCGATAGCTGGACGGCAGCTTTTTATCACCCTCACACATCTGGTTCTCAGTTGTAAATTATATGCTGATCTCCGTCAGTAATTTCTAGATCAACTCTGTATCCCCAAATGGAAACCAGAGTCGGAGGTCATACATTTTCTATGACTGGGGAATGATCAAGAGCTCACCAAGTTAGTGGCTAAATATCTCTATTTGGTTTTGTGTTGTCGAAATACACTGCAGGCGTCTGATCTCCCTTGGAAGCCAAGAGATGTGACGATAGACTGCTCTGCCTCCTTTCTTTTAGCAAATGTTTTGTGCCACTGGGGAAGTGGTAATTCTGTATTGATTTGTTTTGGATGTTGGTATGTGATGCCAATAAAAGGTTTGATAGTGATGATCTACTGGTCAATCGCGGGGCGTCTCTGCTCGATCCTGGTCGATCTTGCGATCTCAAAAAGCTCAACAACTTTGGTCAATCCAATGGATAGTTCACTGTCAGGTTTTTTTTTATATTGGGAGTAGATAGCAATCTCTTGAGAGAAGAAGAGAAGAGTTTGGATTTGATATCACTTTTTGATTTGATATCCCAGTTTATCACTACCCGAAGGAGTCTCAAAGCGGCTAACATTCTCCTTTCCCTTCCTCCCCCACAACAAACACTCTGTGAGGTGAGTGGGGCTGAGAGACTTCAGAGAAATGTGACTGGCCCAAGGTCACCCAGCAGCTGCATGTGGAGGAGCAGGGAAGCGAACCCGGTTCACCAGATTACGAGTCCACCACTCTTCAACACTACACCACACATGCCTGCTTCAACAGAAAGCCCTGGTCCTCTGGATGGAAAAAGGAGACTCCTGCCATGGGAGCACCATAAGTGGAGGACATTGTCCTCATGGCTGAAATGTGGAGAGCAACAACCAAAGTGGCACATTGCTTCCCAAAGGGATCAATACATCCTGCTGTCTCCCCTGCTTGCTGGTTTCCCACAGGCATCTGGTTGGCCACCGTGAGAACAGGATCCTGGACTAGATGGGACTTTGGCCTCATCCAACCAGCTTGCCTTAGGTTCTTAAAGGTCCCGCCCAGAAGCCTTTCCCAGCAGGTGACAAGGAGACCTCACAAGCCATTGAACAAAGATGACTCAATTTCATCGGCAGCCACAATGCACGGGGGCAGAGATCCTCCTTGTCTCCAACGGTTAGGCGAGCAGCGACGGGCTGCAGCCCTAATTTAATAAATAGCATTTAATTAGATATATCAAATTAGTGCCGCGCAAATATTTGCAGAGCTACTGTTTGTGCTGGCGCTAATTAATGAAACGCTGGGGCCCTTTCAGGCGGTCTCCCGTTCTTTTTTTTCTTTTCCACGGGTTTTCTTCTGCCACGTCTTTTGTGCCAAAGGAAACTAGGAGGAATTAATTACCCTTCCAGTATTGTGTGTGGTGAGGATTTTTTTTAAAAAAAGAAAAAAGAAAAAAAGGGGGAGGAGGAGGGGATCTGATCTTGGACGTTTGGTTAATAGCTTTTCTTTTCCTGCTGAATATGTATTATTGACGTGCATCAAGGAACAGCGCGGAAGACAAAAGGAGCTGGCCTTGAGCCTGGCGACTCTGGAAGCAGCCAGGGCCACGTAACTGATTATCTCTTTCATTTGGAACAGTTTTATATGCTAATTCGGAGGGCCGAGCATGCAGATACGGGCAAATCAAAATTCCTGGCACACGTGGAAAAACGGAAGCTGGCCGGGCGGCCTCCTCCCCTCCCCGAATTGCCTTTTTGTTTGTTTTGTTTCAATATGTTAGAAGGCAGGAGAAATAATTCCACTCATTTGTCTTCCCTGGCACTGTGCAAAGGGCGCTCAGGATGGGCAGTTTGACATCCAGGGCATTCCCTCGATTCCTGGACTTCAAAGCTCTTGTTACTCGGTGCCAGGTGAGCCAATATTCTGTCCCCGACCGCAGAAGGAGGGATTCTGCAACCAGAATGAAGCAAATCAGTGCATTTGGGAAGATCCTCTCTTTTCGCCATGAGAAGGGTGGCCATATTTGGAGCATTAATAATAATAAAAAATTATTTATACCCCGCCCTCCCCGGCCAGAGCCGGGCTCAGGGCAGCTAACACCAGTAAAATGACAATACAAACATAATAGGAAAAAAACCAATTTAAAATACAGATTAAAATGCAATTTAAAATGCAGCCTCATTTTAAAAGTAGCCCATAAATCAAAACCGTAAGGGGAGGGAAACATAAGGGTCAGACTGAGTCCAGACCTAAAGGCCAGACGGAACAGCTCTGTCTTGCAGGCCCTGCGGAAAGATGTCAAGGGCCCTAGTCTCTTGGGACAGAGCGTTCCACCAAGTCGGGGCCAGTACTGAAAAGGCCCTGGCCCTACCTGAGACCAATCTAACCACCTAGCGACTTGGGACCTCCAAGGTGTTGTCATTTTGTGGACCTTAAGGTCCACCGCGGGGCATACCAGGAAAGGCGGTCCTGTAGGTACGTGGGTCCTAGGCCGCATTGCGTATGGTTCTGGTCACCTGGCCTCGAAAAGGATATTGTTGAATTGGAAAAGGTTCAGAAAAGGGCTGCCAAAATGATCGAGGGAATGGAGCAACTGCCCTATGGAGAATGGTTGCAGCCTTTGGGGCTTTTTAAGTTTAGAGCAAAGACAGAGATGGCTGGATGTTGTTGTTGTTTAGTCGTTTAGTCGTGCCCGACTTTTCGTGACCCCCTGGACCAGAGCACGCCAGGCACTCCTGTCTCCCACTGCCTCCCGCAGTTTGGTCAAACTCATATTTGTAGCTTCGAGAACACTGTCCCACCATCTCGTCCTCCGTCGTCCCCTTCTCCTTGCGCCCTCCATCTTTCCCAACATCAGGGTCTTTTCCAGGGAGTCTTCTCTTCTCCTGAGGTGGCCAAAGTCTTGGAGCCTCAGCTTCAGGATCTGTCCTTCCAGTGCGCACTCAGGGCTGATTTCCTTCAGAATGGATAGGTCTGATCTTCTTGCAGTCCATGGGACTCTCAAGAGTCTCCTCCAGCACCATAATTCAAAAGCATCAATGCTTCGGCGCTCAGCCTTCTTGATGGTCCAGCTCTCACTTCCATACATCACTACTGGGAAAACCATAACTATTACTATACGGACCTTTGTTGACAAGGTGATGTCTCTACTTTTTAAGCTGGATAGATGTTTATAAAACCATGCCTGGCATGGAGAAATCAGAGAGAGGAAAGCTTTTCTCCCTCTCCCAACACCAGAACCCGCAGCATCCATGGAAGTTAAATGTTGGAAGGTTCAGGGCAGATAAAAGGAAGGACTTGTTCACACCACATATAGATGAACTGTGGATTAGGCAAATCCGTGGAGGAAGTGAAGGCTCTGAACAGCTCCTTGCCAGAATGGCTATGCTCTGCCATCATAACCGGAAGCAGCAATGCTTCTGAATACCAGTTTTGGGGAAATGCAGGAGGTGAGAGAGAGGTCTTGGGTTCGAATCCTGCTTTCAGGCTTCCTCCAGGTATCTAGCTGGACACTGTTTGAACAGGAAGTCAGACTAGGCTGGCCGCTGGTCTGATCTAGCAGACTCTCCTTATGTTCTGTCCCAAATCTAGTAACCCAGAAGAAATTGCCATAGCAACAAGCGGAATTTTCCTTAGAGGATGTGAGAGAAGAAGTTGACAATAAGGAAGAATTAATTGAAGCCGCTTAATGAATAGAAACATTAAATGCTAATGAATCATAGATGTCCCACTAAACCCTCTTATGAATTAGTCTGAAAGCCAAAAAGAAGCACTCCAGTTGAGTGAAATCAAGGGCGAAAGAATAAGCATTTTCGCACTCACTGTCCTTGCAATGGATTAGAAAGCAAACAAATCTGGAATTTCTGAAGAACTCCAGAAGTTGTACAGCTAGAGAAACAGATTGGAAGCCCCTGGATTCTGAAATGCCTCCAAACGAACCACAGAGTTGGGTCGTGGGAGATGAGGAACGAGGAACGGACAAACAGCATTGGTAGCAGCAGGAGAAGAGTTTTAAAAACCAGGAGGTTTTGGGGTTTTTTTAGAGAAAGAAAATAAATCATTTGCAGCTCACTTAAAATGTCTGTGGTAGTGTAGAGAACTGAATGGAAGACTGGGAAAATCAGGCTGGAAGGAAATGAATAAACGGAGTTCTGAAGAAGAAGAAGAAGAAGAAGAAGAAGAAGAAGAAGAAGAAGAAGAAGAAGAAGAAGAAGAATTTACTATTTATACCCCGCCCATCTGGCTGGGCTTCCCCAGCCACTCTGGGCGGCTTTCAAAAAAATATTAAAATACTGTAATACATCAAACATTAAAAGCTTCCCTAAACAGGGCTGCCTTCAGATGTCTTCTAAAAGTCTGGTAGTTGTTCTTCTTTTTGGACATCTGGTGGGAGGGCGTTCCACTGGGAGGGCGCCACTACTGAGAAGGCCCTCTGCCTGGTTCCCTGTAACCTCATTTCTTGCTGTGAGGGAACCGCCAGAAGGCCCTCAGAGCTGGACCTCAGTGTCTGGGCAGAACGATGGTGGTAGAGACACTCCTTCAGATATACTGGACCAAGGCCGTTTAGGGCTTTAAAGGTCAACACCAACACTTTTAATTGTGCTTGGAAATGTACTGGGAGCCAATGTAGGTCTTTCAAGACTGGTGTTATATGGTCTTGGCGGCCGCTCCTAGTCACCAGTCTAGCTGCTGCATTCTGGATTAGTTGTAGTTTCCGGGTCACCTTCAAAGATAGCCCCACGCAGAGCGCATTGCAGTAGTCCAAGCGAGAGAAAACCAGAGCATACACCACTCTGGCGAGACAGTCCGCGGGCAGGGAGGGTTTCAGTCTGCGCACCAGATGGAGCTGGTAGACAGCTGCCCTGGACACAGAATTGGCCTGCGCCTCCATGGACAGCTGTGAGTCCAAAATGACTCCCAGGCTGCGCACCTGGTCCTTCAGGGGCACAGTTACCCCATTCCGGACCAGGGAATCCTCCACACCTGCCCGCCTCCTGTCCCCCCAAAACAGTACTTTTGTCTTGTCAGGATTAAATCTCAATCTGTCAGCCGCCATCCATCCTCCAACCACAATCCCTTCTTCTTGGAATTCCGAGTAGAAATTGGTAGGATTGTGATGTAAGCAGGGAAATAAATGAAGGTAAATCATGCAGCAAACCAGATTGGCAAGGAGTCCAAAAAACCAAGGCGTACGGTTTCGCGCAACCTTTGGAGCTCCTGCAAGATCTGGTGGCAGCTTTGAGCCCTGTGGGTTGATAGGAAATTTGCAAGAGCTCCGTGCAACCTGGGCTCTCCTCCCGTCTGGAAGGGATGGTCTTCAGGGAGCACATTATGAACTCTTCATCATCCGCAGGAAACCAGGATTGCCGTGGAAGCAAGTCAGAGGCTGGAATCAATACTTGGCATTATTTTAATTAACAACTGGAGGGCACTTGATCCTGTCTCCAGTCAATTAAAAAGACATTATGTAGTGATGAAGTGGGAGGTAATGATATCCGCGGTTCGTTCCCACCTATTTGCCTTGAATGAAACGGGCCTTTAAAGAAAGGTGGAAGCAGCAGAGGCCAGATCACTTCCACCCTCCTAGACACTCGCGAGTCCCCAAGCAGCTGCCATTTGGGTGGGGGTACCAAAAACAAGCCCATTCGGGTGGGGGGGTCAGAAGGAGTGTTACGTACTGAGTTGATTAGGATCCAAAAGGCAGCAGTCTGATTGGTCCTAGAACAACAGGATCCAGAATGCAGCAGTCTGATTGGTCCTAGAACAAACGGATCCAGAATGCAGCAGTCTGATTGGTCCTAGAACAATTGGATCCAGAATGCAGCAGTCTGATTGGTCCTAGAACAATTGGATCCAGAATGCAGCAGTCTGATTGGTCCTAGAACAATAGGATTCAGAATGCAGCAGTCTGATTGGTCCTAGAACAATAGGATCCAAAATGCAGCAGTCTGATTGGTCCTAGAACAATAGGATCCAGAATGCAGCAGTCTGATTGGTCCTAGAACAATAGGATTCAGAATGCAGCAGTCTTATTGGTCCACAGGAGCCACCCTATCCAGCTCCAGGTGGAAGGGAATCCACAACCTGATTGGCCTACAGGAGAATCCCGGAATTAGCCAATCACGTGGGGCCCATTGTGTCAATAATGTCTATAAAGCAGACATTCTGGGGGAACTTCCATTCCTCCTCACCACTATGAGCTGAATAAAGAGCATGAAATCCACTCTCGACTCCGAGTGTATTTCAAGGAGGCTTCCTGTTCTGAAGGGATCCACTCCAGGGGGCATTAGAGGGAAGGAAGCGGAGCTCAGTGGGTGGATTGAAGCACAGGAGCGAGATCTCCTCTCTTATCAAAGGCCAGCCATTGTGATCCATAAACCATAGGATTTGTATGGCACGTTAGAATGACCTAAGTCATCATTCTCACAGTGCCCCCGAAGTTAGGATGTTGTTTATTGTTTTAATGTTGTTATTTCTTTAAAGATTTCATTGAAGTAGATGAAACAAATCAATACAATGAAAATAAAAGGAGTGCAAAGAAGCAACACAGTATATCGGGAAGAGAATATTAGGTTGTTAAACGACTTAAGTGGGTGTGTGGGTTGTTGGGGAAGAGGTGGTACCTCTGGTGGGGGACATATGGCGCTCCTTCTGGGGCAGTTTGCCCACCTGCACTCAGCTCCCACCTGTAGCTCCGAGATGCTATCAGCATCGAGGGAAATGGCTTCATCTGGCCAGCTAAACCAGGTGAGCGTAGTCGATAGGTCTAAAAGACTCGGTGAGTGATGGATTTCCCCTGCATTCAAAGACAGGCTCCTGTGGATTGAGTGGACAAGACCAAGAGATGGTCCAGAAGGTGGTTTCCGGAGGCGGCGCGAAACCGTGATGGCGGACCTCTTCGAGCTCTGAAGAGGGGCACCGCAGAAAAGGGTTGTTTCGCTACGGCGCAGCGGCAACCCATCAAGAAAAACCACGGACAGAGAGAGTCCGTGGCCGTGGGACTCGGCGGGCACCTGGAGCGACCCCAAATTCGCGGAAGGGACCCCGTAAGGGGCCCCGGAGTGAAGGAGGGGGAGCGGTGCTGTGAGTTCATCGCTCTTTCTGCGGAGGCGAAGCCGCGCGGCTGTCACGGATGAGCGCTGACCTTTCTTCCAAAAATACTATTCTGAAACAGCAAACCCGTGAGTAAGGACTTAAGATTTGTTATAATAACTTGAAGAAATTTGGCTGAAACCGGGAGACGAGAAAGAGGAAGTCCGTCTTCCGGCACTGCTTATAAGATCAAAGCAGACTGTTTAAAGAGCGGAAAGCGCTGTGAACAGGGAAGCTTTAAGGCTTTAAAGTGGGACTTTCGTGCACACTTGAAATTCTATTCTTAAAGGAAGAAAAAATACAGTTTAAATCGGACTTGGAGCGGTCCCCCATGGGGCGAGGGAAGACTCTAACCCCAAATCTTCGGGTGGCCGGGTGAAGTTGCTTGACTGCGGAACTGTTACAAACTTCCAGATACTTTTGTAACTGAAGTGCAACTTTTGGGCTTACTTAGTTTGAGTGGATACAATTGCAGGCACCTTGTTGGAACATTGTTAAACGTTTTAAAGTGCTCTGCAGGACTTTTTTCTTAATGTTTTGGAACTAACTTGCTTTTAAAATTGTTTTTGAAAACGGAAACTTTAATGGCGGAAAAGTTACCTTCTTCTTACTAACTTTTGGTGGCACTCCCCCTAGAGGACATTGGATAACAAAGGCCTGGGAAAAGTTTTTTTGCTTACTTTCTTTCTCCAGACTGTTTATAAATTTGGACTTGTCTTTCCCATGGGATTATAACATCTGACCTTGAACATTGACTGATGAGTGGTACAGGAAAGACAAGAGCAGCCAAAGCTAAGGAAGCTAAGGAAAATGAAAAAGCAAAAAAGCAGGCACAGCTTTTGCAAACAACTTTAACTCAGGGACGTAGACTATCAGTGCCTGCTGTGCTTGCAACACAAAAAGTAGAAAGTGAAAAGCCTGAAAAATCTGAAGAGGAAGATATGGCATCAGGAGGAGCAGAGGCAGCACTGAAACAAGTTTTGGAACAATTGTCAACATTAAATCAAAAAATTGATAACCAATCAACAAAAATTGACCAAGCTACATCCTTGATCCAGAAATTGACAGATCAGGTTTCCCAACACACCCAAGCAATTGAAAAATTGCAAGGAGCAACGGAAGAGAACCGTAAATTGGCAGGGGAAGCCGTTGAAATTGCAACATCAGCTAAAAAAGAGGTTGAGGAAGTTAAAGCAGAAGTCAAGCCTCTGCATAAACAGATAGGGGACCAACAAACCTATCTCTCTTTGGTGGAACTGAAAAACCGGGAGACTAACCTTAGGCTTAGGGCGGTCCCAGAAATCGAACAAGAAGATTTGATTGGATTTTTGACAACAGAATTTTCAAAGTTCTGGGGCTTAAAAGAAGAAAGTGATTTTAAAATAGTATCGGCTTTTCGATTGGGAAGATTGGTAAGAAAAGACAGATCTAGAGATTGTCTAATAGCTTTGAGATCAAGAGAGGAGAGAGACAAAATACTAGGCCTACACTTCAAAAACTCAATCGAGATACAAGAGAAAAGGGTGGAAATCTACCGAGATATTCCTAAACAGCTATTGGATCTGAGAGCCACCTATTCAGAATTGGCTAAGTTGTTGAGACTCAACTCAATTCCTTATAGGTGGGAGTTCCCACAAGGACTATCATTTACTTACAAACAGAAGAAGGTTAAAATAAGATTACCAGAGGATCTACAAAAGTTCCAGCACGACCACGGAGAAGATCTCCAAAAAGAAGCAGCAGCCCTTTGGCCTATACTTAAACCAGGACCCACTCTGCCAGCAGGCGGAGGGACGCCTAAACCCTCGGAATTAGAGGAAAAAGAAGATACACCGCTCTAGGTGTAACAGAATAGTTCAGGATGTCTCTGCAGCTACTCAGTTGGAATATAAATGGTGGAAACTCCCCGGAGAAAAGAAGGAAACTGTTTCATATATTGAAGAAAGAACAATTGGACATTATTTGTTTACAAGAAACCCATGTGACCAGGCTCCACAGGAAAGTTTTGGTTAACAAAAGACTAGGCCAAGAGTTTATTTCCTCAGACAAGGTAAAGAAAAGAGGAGTGGTGATTTATGCTAAGGAGAGCCTGATACCTAAATTTTTATTCAAAGATGAATATGGAAGAATTCTGGCAATTGAAATCCAGATCCAAGGAGAAAAAATATTGATACTAGGAATTTATGCTCCAAACGACGGGAAATCAGAATTTTTCAAGAAGCTGCATGAGACGCTGCTGGACTATCTGGACTATGCTAACATCATAATGATGGGAGACATGAATGGAGTGGTGTCTACACATATGGATAAGTCTTATAACCAAAATCTAACATCAGACGGCAGACTGCCTAAAACTTTTTTTGAAATGACTGACAACCTGGATTTGATTGATATATGGAGGACAAAGAACCCCCTAGGTAAAGAAGGAACTTTCTTCTCTGAGGCCCACCTGTCCTGGTCAAGGATCGACCAAATCTGGACCTCCAGGGGGCTGGCACCCAAGACTAAAAAGGTGGAAATCTGCCCAAAAACATGCTCCGACCACAACGCTCTGAAATTAGATCTCAGACTTACTCAAACCGGATCCTTCAGATGGAGAATGAATGACACTCTTTTAAGAGATCAAGAGATTGTGAAAAAGGCCCAAAAAACATTAAAGGACTATTTTGAGATAAATTTGAATACTACAGTAGAAAAAAGAACGATCTGGGACGCAAGCAAAGCTGTCATGAGGGGGTTTCTGATACAACAGAATACAATTAAGAAGAAGCTCTGGAATGGAAAGAAAGATAAAATATTGGAGAAAATACATCAAGGAGAGAAAAAATTGAGAACTAAACCAAAGTCAAAGGATCTGTTGAGAGAAATTAAATTCCATCAAGCAGAATATTCAAAATTGATTAATCAGGAGATTGAATGGAAAATAAAACAGATGAAGCAAAGATCCTTTGAATCAGCAAATAAATGTGGAAAGCTGCTAGCTTGGCAGCTGAAAAAAAGACAAAAGTTGAATACAGTTACAAATCTAGAGATTGAAGGAAGAACGGTGCAGAAACCAGAGGAAATTAGGAAGTGCTTCCACAGATATTTTAAAGAACTTTATGCACAGGGGCCTCAGAAAGAATCAGAGATAGATCATTTTTTAAAGACAAATGGACTATCAAAAATAACTCAAGATAAAAGATCAATCTTGAACTCTACAATAACCACCCAGGAAATTGAAAGTGCCATTCAGAACATGCAACTAGGCAAATCTCCAGGCCCGGATGGGCTTACCTCCAAATACTACAAGACTTTGAAAGACTATTTAACACAACCCTTGTTGGAGGTATGCAACCAGATCATGGATGGGAAGAGGGCACCAGAAACGTGGAAAGAAGCGTTCATCACATTGATACCTAAGATAGAAACTGAAAAGACTCAACTCAAGAACTACCGCCCCATCTCACTTCTGAATGTGGATTACAAAATATTTGCAGACATTTTGGCAAGTAGACTTAAAAAAGTTTTAATTGAAGTAATTCACAAAGACCAAGCAGGCTTTCTCCCTGGTAGACATTTATATGAGAATACCAGAAACATCATCGATATCTTGGAACTTTTACAAACTAATAGGAACACAAGGGCGGTGTTAATTTTTGTTGATGCGGAGAAAGCATTTGACAATATATCTTGGATGTTCATGAAGAAAAACTTGGAAGGGATGGGAGTGGGGCGGGGGTTTGAAAATGGGTTACGAGCAATTTATTCAGAGCAAAAGGCCAAATTAATAGTGAACAATGTGGTGACGGAGGAGTTCAAAATTGAAAAAGGGACACGACAAGGGTGCCCTCTATCCCCTCTTTTATTCATTTCAGTCCTGGAGGTGCTATTGAACATGATAAGGGAGGACCGGCTGGTACAAGGGATAGAGGTCGGAGTGAAACAATATAAACTTAAAGCTTTTGCAGATGACCTAGTTTTGACATTGCAGGAGCCAGAATCCAGTACAAAAAGAGTTCTTGAACTTATATCTGAGTTTGGTCGGGTGGCGGGGTTTAAGTTGAACAAACAAAAAACCAAGGTTTTGACCAAGAATTTGACACTTACAGAAACAGAGGGGTTTCAGAGAGAAACAGAATTAAATGTGGTAAAGAAAGTGAAATACCTAGGGATCTATTAGTCTTCCAAAAATTTGAATTTATTTAAGGACAATTATGAAAAATGCTGGTTGGAAGTAAAGAAGGATTTAGAAATTTGGTCAAGATTGAAACTTTCCTTGTTGGGAAGGATTGCAGCAATTAAAATGAATGTATTGCCGAAAATGTTATTCTTGTTTCAAACCCTACAGATCGTGGACAGAGAGGAATGTTTTGGAAAATGGCAGAAGGATATATCTAAGTTTGTCTGGCAGGGCAAAAAGCCCCGAATAAAGTATAAAATATTAACTGACTCAAAAGAAAGAGGGGGATTTGCCCTGCCGGATCTGAGGTTGTACTATGAAGCTGCAGCCTTCTGCTGGCTGAAAGATTGGTTTTTGCTAGAAAACACCGATGTCCTAGATCTGGAAGGTTTTGATAATGCATTTGGTTGGCATGCATATTTATGGTATGACAAGGTTAAAGTTCACAAATTGTTTAAAAGCCATATTGTCAGAAAAGCGATTTTTGCAGTCTGGATGAAATATAAAGACTTATTAGAGAGTAAAACACCGAGGTGGCTATC
Source organism: Podarcis tiliguerta (assembly GCF_965153285.1). Lineage (NCBI taxonomy): Eukaryota > Metazoa > Chordata > Lepidosauria > Squamata > Lacertidae > Podarcis > Podarcis tiliguerta. The sequence goes on along the minus strand of NC_139534.1, from coordinate 133,160,972 downwards.
ACCGGTGGAGGCCAAAGCTCGAAAAAGAACCAATATGGAGGCCTATTGGCCGAAATATTGGGAATTAATTGAAAAAATTGGAGACGGTTGGAAGTTGCAGAGCCAGGACAAATTAAAAAACAAGGTGCGAGATTGGTTACATTATGCTCAAATTCAAGAGGTTTTTAAAATGGATAAAAAGGTTGGTTTCCAGGAGGGGAAATCGAAACTAGAGACAGAATTGTTAGAACCAAAGACCAAGATTTTATCTAGAATGTATAACTTGCTGCTTATGTGGAACACACAGGATGAGACAGTTAAATCTGCTATGATAAAATGGGCACAGGATGTTGGACATAATATTATGTTTGAAGACTGGGAAAGGTTATGGAACACCGGAATGAAATTCACGGCATCTACTGCCTTGAAGGAAAACATTATGAAAATGATATACCGGTGGTACATGACCCCAGTCAGGCTAGCCAAGATGCATCACCTGTCTGACAACAAATGTTGGAAGTGTAAGGAAGCAGAGGGGACTTTCTTCCATCTCTGGTGGACCTGCCCAAAAGTGAAGGCCTTTTGGGAAATGATTTATAATGAATTGAAAAAGGTATTTAGGTATACCTTTCCTAAGAAACCTGAGGCCTTCCTGTTGGGCATGGTGGACCAGAAAATGTCAAAGAAAGATAGAACTTTGTTTATGTACGCTAGCACAGCAGCAAGAATACTCATTGCAAAGAGTTGGAAGACACAAGATTTGCCCACGCTGGAGGACTGGCAGACGCAGTTGATGGACTACATGGAGATAGCTGAACTGACCGGCAGAATCCGAGATTTGGATAAAGAAACAATTGAGGAGGACTGGGGAAAATTTAAAGATTATCTGAAAAAATATTATAAGCTGTATGAATCCTAAGAAAGTGCATGATTAGGAAACGTTAAGCTTCTGCGAATATGATTAAGTAAATGGTAAAATTAGTGACAAAAGAGAAAAGGAGACAATTTAAATTGAATATGTTATGTTTATTTTAAAGGTATTGAAATTGAGATATAATATATTGTATTTGGATACATAACATTCGAAAGTTACAACAAGGTATGAAATAAGGTAACAAAATGCTGACATTGTTAATGCAAAGAACGCAGAATCGGAAGGGGTGGGGAAGTCCAAGTTGTTTTTTTTGTTTTTGTTGTTAAAAAAAAGAGAAAATTTGTTTCTTGTAACTACTTTATTTGTTTATAAACCTATAAAATTGTGGAAAGAAACGCAATAAAAAAATTTATAAAAAAAAAAAACAGAAGGTGGTTTCTGCACTTGCTGTAGAGGAAATTGAGGGGCAGTTGATGCTCCTCCACCTGGGAAGGTAGCCCACCTAGAAGGAAAACTCTGGTCCTAAGCCTCCGCTGCCTTTCGGGACATCTTTGGGAGAAGAAAAGGATAAGAGGTAAACCCCAGTGGTGTAGCCAGGGGGCGGTGGAAGGAGCAGATTGCCCTGGGCGGCACTGGGTCTTCAGGGTGCCTGAGCCACCTGGTCCCTCCCAGGCCCCTCCAGCTGGAGGGGAATAATAATAATAATTTATAATAAATTAAATTAAATTTTAATAATAAATTAAAGCAATGACAAACCTAGATAGCATCTTAAAAAGCAGAGACATCACCTTGCCAACAAAGGTCCGTATAGTTAAAGCCATGGTTTTCCCAGTAGTGATGTATGGAAGTGAGAGCTGGACCATAAAGAAGGCTGATCGCTGAAGAATTGATGCTTTTGAATTCTGGTGCTGGAGGAGACGCTTGAGAGTCCCATGGACTGCAAGAAGATCAAACCGATCCATTCTGAAGGAAATCAGCCCTGAGTGCTCACTGGAAGGACAGATCCTGAAGCTGAGGCTCCAAGACTTTGGCCACCTCATGAGAAGAGAAGACTCCCTGGAAAAGACCCTGATGTTGGGAAAGATGGAGGACACAAGGGGACGACAGAGGACGAGATGGTGGGACAGTGTTCTCGAAGCTACCAGCATGAGTTTGACCAAACTGCGGGAGGCAGTGGAAGACAGAAGTGCCTGGCGTGCTCTGGTCCATGGGGTTACGAAGAGGCGGACACGACTAAACGACTAAACAACAATAATTATCATTTATACCCTGCCCATCTTGCTGGGTTTCCCCAGCCACTCTGGGTGACTCCCAACAGAATATTAAAAACACGATAAAACATCAAACATTAAAAACTTCCCTATGCAGGGCTGCCTTCAGATGTCTTCTAAAAGGCAGATAGTTGTTTATTTCCTTGACATCTGATGGGAGGGCATTCCACAGGATGGAAGGATAATAATAATAATAATAATAATAATAATAATAATAATAATAATAATAAAAAAAAAATGTGCTCCACATCACAGCTGAGATGTGCTGCACTGCGAAGTGAATGTTTTGCTGGTTGCCTATTGCCTCTCAATCGCTGGATGGTCACCTTGTTGTGGTGAGTGGGCTTGCATGTTCTTATGGCACTTGTGAGCGAAGCCGTCGGGAGTCTCGTACTCCCAGCTGGGTCAACCAAGGCGGTAAGGTCAAAGGGAAGGAGCTAGACAAAGAATTATCCAAGAAGTCCTCAATAGCAGAAGAGGCGGAATATGACAAGGGGCATGTTACAACGGCTGTGAAGGCAGGTGAAGGCTGCAGGAGATAAGAATCTACTGGTCGTCATGATTACTCATGCCATCGGAAAACCACTTCTGCCCTGTGAGTGGCGGTTAGGCATTGGTATTATTTTGTAGATGGAAGAGGGGAGGAAGCGCCATCACCTGCCCCCCATATTGAAGGGTAGTCCAATAAAGGATTCCGGGGGGCGTGGCTGTGTCTGAAACCTGGGGAGGTGAGGGCCTAAGGCATGCCCTCTATTGGTGACCCCAGGGGAGTTCCTAGTTGATGTGCATCAGCAGGACTCCCCCTACTGGTGGCTAACCCTTCCCGGACTTCAAGCAGATAGGCTGAAGCCAGATAGTCTGTTAGGACTAATGCCTAAGCCAATACCGCTCATCACCTGTAACCAATAAAGTCGTGGCCATATTTAGCCCATTAATCTTAAATAATTGTGTCATGTGTCTTTATTTCCACCGGGGGGGGGGGGGGCAACTCGCCACGCAACAGAGCCTTACTGCGAAGACTGTGTGTTGGTCAGCGTGCACTGATCTACACACATAAAACACATCCACGCACAGGTGTCTTCCAAAAACACATCCCAAACCCAAACTCCCAAAGTACCATGGTTAACTGCAAATGGTAACGGGGGCAGGATCGTGAAATCTGGAAGCCCCTAGTCATGGACCGGCACATGGGCGCTGGATACAGATTCAGTCGCTCTGACTCAAGGAACGAGGCAGTTGAGCAGCTCAGCAGCCGTATCCAGGACTGAGCAGCCCTTTTTAGGATCCACTCTGCTCGCCCTGAAAAGGGGGAGGGGCTGGGAAAGGTGCCCTAAACATAGTCTGCCTCCCTTTTCCCTGACTGGATTACTGCACCCAGTGGGGACACCACCTAACGGTCGTAAAAGATCAACGCCCGCCCAGAAACCCATGTCCCCACTGTAGAAGGACGTGTGAATCCAGAATTGGCCTCCACAGTCACTTACGGGCTCATTGTTAAAACTGTGTTTATGGAAGACAATCTTACTCGGATACAGGGGATCACCAAAGAAGAAGGAGGAGGAGAAGAAGAAGAAGGAGAAGAAGGAGAAGATGATGATGATGATGAAGAAGAAGAAGAAGAAGAAGAAGAAGACTATTGCCTAGAATGCAATTTCTATTTGAGTTTAAATCCTGAGCCTCTTACACCTGCCTTTGAACAGCCTCTGGACAGGCTGATGGTTTCTGAGAGCTCTGTCCCCCCTTGCCGGGTGGGATGCAAATTCAGAAGCAGAGGACCGTCCAGCCGGACCCTCCCTTCACATTGCCCTGAAAGTTCTTGATTGTCTTGCTGGCCTCGTTCCCCCTCAAGTGGCCACTCTCTGCTGATGTGAGCCGTGGATTAGCATTCATGCCCAGCGGGGGAAAGAGCATTGCAGCGAAGACCCCCCCACAGAGCCCGTAGTGGCACCACTAATGAAAATTAGAGAGGGTTTAAAGGTCATTCCAAACTCATTCAGCCTCTCTTAATGGCTGTCCGTAGGATGTGATTACCATTTGTTAACAACAGAGATGATTTATTAGCAGGTTGCAGAGAGGCTGGTCTTGTAAAACAGAGAGGAAGGGAAAAGGTTCACACTCCTGCGAGCAAAGAAAAAAACCTCAAACCACTTGGGATCACACAATCTCTTGGTCTTGCCCTGGTAGCAGGGCAGGAATTTCCTTGGAAAACTCACAATCCTCATTTATTGGGGCAGGAGACCTGGCATCCTTAGGGTGGCATGTATGCTGATTTCTGCACATCTGAGCCGCTCTTCTGAAATCCACATCCATACAAGCTAGTTGCCTGTGTCTTGAAACATCTGGTGGGGGCTTGGGGCATCCGTCTGCTCCACTATAAAATTGCTTGATGCATAATTTGGGTCAAAACTTGTGTGGAAAGGTTTCCCTTTCCACACAAATAACATTGCATGGTGAGGGAGTACGGCTGTGGGCATTAACGCTCTCTCACCACTGCATTCCCTGCCAGCCTGACTCCATCAAGACTGACCCTTACACACTCAGGGCCTTGCAGAGCCAGGCAGAGGCACAGGCCAGGTAGATAATGTGCCCCCCTCTTTTTTTACCCTGGGGATAACTGAAGTCTTATCTTTAACGTACGTGTGGTTTTAATTCTTGGCAAACAAGATTTCAAACAAAAACTCACCAACTTTTAACAGCATTGAAAAAATGGTCCACCATCACGTTTGTGGCGCCCTGGCTGCTGGAGCCTTGGTTGCCTCCACCCACCTGGCGCCCGTTCCGCACTCCTCTGCGGAGCCGATCGCAGGCCCCACCCCGGACGCTGGGGAAGCTATTCTCTCTCGCTGCCAGCCATGGCCCCAGGGAATCCGCCACCACCGCCACCGCCATTGCGCCTCCACGTTCGCCCCAGTGCATCCCCTGCGATTGTGAATATGTTGACCGAGGCCCCCTTTGGAATCGGAGGCCGGGGCCAAGTGGCCCATATGCCCCCCCTCCAATGTCTGGGCCTGCACACACTGTCCCCGGTCACAAAGGGGTGCAGATCACAGTCACAGCCTTGCATGCGTTGTGTTGGGTGTAGTGAAGGGTTAACCTTCTGTGCCTCGAGGCTGAGGGGAAGGGCTTGCGAGGGAAGTGAGCCAGGAGGATGTGACGTGAGCTGTCTGAGTTCAGTGGAAATCGAAAGTGCAGTCTGCTAACTGCGTAGCTCCGAAGAGGGAGGCAGAAACATGCAGTTGCATTCAGATGGAGTTTGATCTGTAAATACTTGTTTTTTGGAACAATAAAGTGACTTTAGAAACAGAAGCAAAGTCTTGGGGGATCCTCTTTTCATCATACGCTGCTGTGCTATTCTGCTGATTGTTTTACAACCTGCAGAGGCTCACAAGAGGGAGCGTGCTGGACGCCAGCAATAAAGCCATAAATCTATCGAAAGAGATTTATCGGAGCCAGGTCAATCCAAGACGTTGGAAATGAAGGAATGGGTTTCTGTGCAGTCAGTTTGAAACTGACCCAAAATCCCCATTTTTCCTCCTCCAAGGGAGCATTTCTAAAATGCTCTAACTTGAGCTCTTGAGCCAAAACCCAGCTGTATAAACAAGTGCTCAAAGCTCTCTCCCTTATCAGTCCGTGACGGCAATGAGTGGCCTTGCCAGTTCCAGTAGAGCAGGGTCTTACCTTACATCCTGACCACAAAGACCACAAAGATGCACAGACCTTGTCAAGTCTGACAAGAGACCAGGGAACGGCGCCAGGAGTTGGTGGCCTCCTGCCCCAAGATCAGGAACAACCTTTTATGGTCAAGAGTACAGGAAGAGGAAAACCCTTTTATGGTTAAGAGTACCGGAGCAGGAACATATGTGATGTCAACCTGCGTGTATAGGCTGATGTAGCTGGATTCCTGGGGAAGGAGGGAGAGGGTGCCTGGAGGATATATATACTGCATGAAATTTCTCGTTTCTTTGGACTTGCTGTGGACTGACCACGCAAGTGCCTTCTGCTATCCGGAGAGCAGAATAAACTCTTTCTCTGAATCAACCTTGGTGTCATTTGACTTCCTCCCTCCCTCCCGGGAGCAACGCAGACACCACCAGTCAGTAAAGTCTAATAAGGCTACAGAATCAGCCACAGAGTAAGCCGATCGGGCACCTGGGGTGGTGCACGTGCCCTGCGCCCAGGGGTGGTGCCAACCAGGGCAGGACACTCAGCAGGGCCTCCAAGGAGTCTGCCTGCCTCCTCTTACTCAGCCACCCTGTAGCTGAGAGGGAGGCTGCAGGTGGATCATTTGGGAGAGTGTGGATTCTGCGGGCGCCCAAGCCACCGTATCACACCCAGGAGAGACCCGTGGCTCAGGCGCCGCTGCAGGCCCTGCGGTGAGTGCCGCCCGGGATTTTGTCACCCCCTCAGTGGTGGCACCCGGGGCGGACTGCCCCCACCACACTCCCTCCCCCCGCCCCTGGGTGGAATCCCTGTTAGATCCATTATTACCGAGTCCAGGGTCACATACACAAGAGGGCAACCGAAGCACAAGACTGGCGAGAGCTGGTTGAAGAGGAACTTAACAGCGGAATGTTAAAGAGAAAAACAGCTTCAGATAAAGTACAAGGAGGGTTCTGATACGTGCAGGAAAAAATAAGTTGCCTTTCAAGGGCTGTGGTTGGATGAGACGGTGAAACAGCCAAGTTGACACACACTTTTTCTATATAGTGTTTTCTAATGGAAGGCTCTCACAGAGAGGGTTGGGGATAAAGGAATGAAATAATAATAATAACCAGATTTCCCCCCTAATGCAATAGACCCAAAATGGTCTATAGTAACAATGATTAAGTTAGCGTATTAAAAAATAATACATATAAATCATCCTAACAGATTTCTGGAAAAATAGGTATTTTCCATAATGTTTTGGAGTACATAATGAAAATGTTCAACCTCAGGCCTTTGCCCTGTTGTAATACCATGAGGACCTGCTTATGGATTATTATTGTTATTTGTTTAGTTTATTGAATTTAAATATAAAACAATACAAAACTAATAATAATAATAATAATAATAATAATAATAATAATAATAATACCATTGTGATTTCTGTGCTAGGCAGCAAAACGACCTAAGCAAACCATTTGAAAATATGAAATAGCCAGGTTTAAAGTATTATTATTATTTTGCAATAAAGGATCAATCCACCTCTTTGCCCATCTAAAGTGTGGCTTCTCCCTGCGGAAAGGAAATCCTGCGCTGACATCATGGAGATGAGCCAGCTCATGTCCACACTCAGGAAAAAGAAAGGGAGTTCTTTGGCGGTTAGCAGGAGTCTCATTTCTGCCTGGGGCCATAATGAATAGATGCCTTTTATTCAGCCGGGCGAGAAATGCCTCTCCCTAGTCACCTAATGGATGCCACCAGAGAGAATCTATTTGCGAGGAGTTATTGTGCCCATGAAACAAAAGGGAGCAGCTCTGGGCAAGCTTGGCTGCCCTTCAGTAAAGGAGCACAGCATGCAAAAGGGATCACAAAAAATAATTAGCCAGGGACCATTGGATTTCTCTTCTCTGGGGATCCACGGGCTCCTGTGCCAGCCTCTGGTGTAGATCCATCTCATGCCCGCAGAGCCAATTTAATGTGGCTGGGCTAAGTCAGGGCAGGGGTGAAGGAAGCTAACAGCACCCGGTGTAGGGTGCTGGGGGTGGGGCAAATCGCTCAGCGGCGCATGCACCGTACGTACAATTCATGCTCGCCGCTGCTACGTACAGTGCACACGCATGCAACGTACATAGCGCTGCCGCGTATGCGCCACCGGGCGGTTTGCCAACAGCGCCGCTCGAGCGCCGTACAGATGGTGGCAGGATTCTCTGCTTGCGGTGGCAGGATCCTCCACATGCAGCTGCAGCAGCGCGATGGCGGTGGCTCATGACGCTGCGTCTGGGGGCAGCAGGGCAAGTCTCCCACAGGGTGCCTTCTTGTCACCCCCTTATAGATGGCAGCCAAGGTGGACCACCCCCTTGCACCCTTCTATGTGGGGCTACCTTTGAAGGTGACCCGGAAACTACATCTAATCCAGAATGCGGCAGCCAGACTGGTGACTGGGAGCGGCTGCCGAGACCACATAACACCGGTCTTGAAAGTGCTGGCTTCCAGTATGTTTCCGAGCACAATTCAAAGTGTTGGTGCTGACCTTGAAAGCCCAAAACGGCCTCGATCCAGTATACCTGAAGGAGCATCTCCACCCCCATCGTTCTGACCGGACACTGAGGTCCAGCTCTGAGGGCCTTCTGGCGGTCCCCTCACTGTGAGAAGCGAAGTTACAGGGAACCAGGCAGAGGGCCTTCTCGGTGGTGGCACCCGTCCTGTGGAACGCCCTCCCACCAGAGGTTAAAGAGATAAACAACTACCAGACTTTTAGAAGACATCTGAAGGCAGTCCTGTTTAGGGAAGCTTTAAACATCTGAAGGACTATTGTATTTTAATATTGTGTTGGAAGCCGCCCAGAGTGGCTAGGGAAACCCAGCCAGATGGGTGGGGTATAAATAATAATAATTTATTATTATTATTATTATTATTCCTCCGCCACTGAGTCAGTGCTCCAGACAGACAGCGATGGTCCTTAGGAAGCCTCTCTCAGAGATAACCGACTTCCTTTCTCTCTCTTACAGTATGAACATGTATTGCCCAACACAAACTTTCATCTCACATTACAAATTAATCCATCAAATGGAGGGTTCTAGGAATCACAAGCCTTTTTTCTCCCCCAAGCTCCAGCCCATCTAGGAGAAAGGAAAACTCTGGTCCTCAACCTTGGCTGCCTTGTGGACATGAGTGAGAAAGGCTTCAGGAGTAAACCCCAAGGAACAAGCCATAGCCACCACCATGTAGGACATCTTCAGGAGAAGAAAAGGATAAGGAGTAAACCCTACACAAATCCAGAGGAGTCCCCAAGACCATTGGATCATGCCTTGTATGCCTCCTTCTGGCAACTCCTACAGCCGAGCTGGTGACAAATGTCTTGCTCCGATTTCTTTTGTATCACCTCAGTGAGACCGAGAGTGGGGTCTTGTCCAGACCTCCAGACACACTGTCCAGGTTTGCACCTAAGGGCGGTCACTACATAGAATTCATGGAATTACAGAGTTGGAAGAGACCCCAAGAGTCATGTAGTCCAGCCCCCCTGCAATGCAGGAATCTCAACTAAAGCATCCATGACAGATGGCCATCCATCCTCCACATAAAAACTTCCAAGGAGCAAGAGTTCACCATCTCCCAAGGGAGTCCATTCCATTCTCACTACCTGAATGTTCTTCCTGATGTTTAGTTAGAATCTCCTTTCTTACAACTTGAAGCCATGGGTTCGAGTCCTCCCCTCTGGAGCAGGAGAAAACAAGCTTCCTCCCTCTTCCACGGGACAGCCCTTGAGATATTTCAAGATGGCTCTCGTATCTCCTCTCAGTCTCCTCTTTTCCAGGCTAAACATGCCCAACTCCCTCAACACCACATAAGGAGAAGGCCAGGGGGAGGAGAGGACTTGGGGGAGGACTAGAATGATCTTACCCAACACTCTCCAATCACAGCAAATGGGGGCGGAGCTAGACTTTGCCTAATGAGGGATGCAAGATTAGCCTAGAATGCTATGACCTCACTCAATGCTCTCCAATCACAGCAACTGGGGGCGGAGCTAGACTTTGCCTAATGAGGGATGCAAGATTAGCTTAGAATGCTATGACCTCACTCAACACTCAATACTGTGATTGGAATCATAGCAAATGGGGGCGGAGCTAGACTTTGCCTAAGGAGGGATGCAAGATTAGCCTAGAATGCTATGACCTCACTCAACGCTCTCCAATCACAGCAAATGGGGGCGGAGCTAGACTTTGCTAATGAGGGATGCAAGATTAGCCTAGAATGCTATGACCTCACTCAACGCTCTCCAATCACAGCAAATGGGGGCGGAGCTAGACTTTGCTAATGAGGGATGCAAGATTAGCCTAGAATGCTATGACCTCACTCAACACTCAACACTGTGATTGGAATCACAGCAAATGGGGGCGGAGCTAGACTTTGCCTAATGAGGGATGCAAGATTAGCCTAGAATGCTATGACCTCATTCAACACTCAACACTGTGATTGGAATCACAGCAAATGGGGGCGGAGCTAGACTTTGCTAATGAGGGATGCAAGATTAGCCTAGAATGCTATGACCTCACTCAACACTCAATACTGTGATTGGAATCACAGCAAATGGGGGCGGAGCTAGACTTTGCTAATGAGGGATGCAAGATTAGCCTAGAATGCTATGACCTCACTCAACACTCAATACTGTGATTGGAATCACAGCAAATGGGGGCGGAGCTAGACTTTGCCTAATGAGGGATGCAAGATTAGCCTAGAATGCTATGACCTCACTCAACGCTCTCCAATCACAGCAAATGGGGGCGGAGCTAGACTTTACTTGATGTTCTGTTTCAGAAAACGTTTAGTGGAATTGGCTGGCAATTGCTCCGCTTATGTTTCTTTTGAATCCTGTCCCCATATATGCCATTCATTCCCATTCTTTTCTTTTTAGTTTGCTGTCTTGGTCTCAGCCTCTCCACCACCAGTTTTGCTTCTAGTTCCTAGGTAAGGTTTACTTACAACTGAGTTTAGTTTCCTGCATCTTACTATCAGTTCCCTTATTAGAACTGTGTTGTGTTGTGTGCGTGCATGTGTTGTGAGTACATTGCACACAGTCCAGTACTTTATTATAACAACAGCCAGCCACATCATTATAGTGTTTTTCTGATAATTGTTATAATTCCAGTTGCTAGGCAGCCACCAAGCAAGCAAGACAACAGCCTAGTTTTGTGGCACACAATGTTATTCTCATCATCATCACCACCATCATCATCATCGTCTAGCCACCCACACTTTGTGGAAACATTGGCCAGCATTATTATTATTATTATTATTATTATTATTATTATTCCTGAAACTGGGGACCTCTGGGTGGCTGGAGTGTTCAACAAACATAATCAACACTTACCAATACCTTACCTGGAAATAAGCTTTATTGAACATAGTTGTAAAATTATCTCTTTCAGTTCAATGACTGAATCATCGGCACAAACGTTTTTCTACAGATTGTTTTTTTAAAATATAAAATCAAGCCTCCTCATTGTTTACCTGTGTCTCTTTGTGCTTTTTTTTTGGAAATATTACTGTTTTCAAAGATTGAACTTTTATTTTCTTCCTTTTAATATCCGAATTATTTGCATACACGGTTCCCCCCTCCCCTTTCCATCCCCCGGGTTCTGAAAGAATGGAGAATATTCGTAATAATTATAATAACTCTTGCTTAGGCAAAACTCTTTTTCTTTTTAATGAAGTCAAAAGCTGAGATAATTTAAGGAAAAAGGTCTTCAATTTTTTTTCCCATTACCGACTTGTATAGAAGGGGAAATTTACAGTGTATTGGAAAAATTGGCTGATTATAGGTATGGGATGGAGCCAGGTAACTGGAAATAATTTGTACAGGTTTTATTTTTTTCTTTTATTATTATTTTTTTTGTAAAAGTGATTTGCTGTCGTTGGTTTTTTTTCTGTATTTTTTTCTTAAAATTTTGCTAAAATAATAAAATAATATTTCACAATTTTGCACAAGAGTCTGATGAAAGGGCAGAGGACTTCTCTTCTCCGTGTTTTTGACATGAAACCAGGTCGGCTGGCTTGCATTTTGCCGCAAAGAGTCTTGTTTGCTTCCCCTCGCCCCGCTGACCTCCCCCTAAAAGTAAGGACCAATCTGGTTTTGCACAGAGGTTAGAGTAAGAAAAACTCCGTGCTTTTGTCTCTCTGTGTGTGTTTGTGTGTGTGTGAACCACCTTCTTTTACAACTCCTCCAGCCAACCTCACATGGTACTCTGAAAAGCAAAGGCTGGCCCCGTTTCCCCCAGGATCAAACGGGCACCAATTTCTCACGGGCGCTACGTAGAAAGGCCATGGCTGTCGGGAAGGTCTCTGCCCGCAAGGGGCTTCCAAGTCAATCCATCTCCTGAAGCAGCTCACTGCTTCTGCTCTTTACCATTCCTCTTCAGCGTTTACGATTGACTTTTTATTGATTGATATTTTTTTTTGCTCTTTAGGGAAAAAAAGAGAAGTGTTTTTTGTTTTTGCAAACGTCCCCCGAACCTGCAAGCTTCTCTCCTCCGTGATTCCGTTTCCCCACCCACCCCACGTTTTTCTTCTACTTCTCAGGCTTGTTATTGTTGAAGGCACTTGGTTTCCATGGCGTTTTAGAAAAAAAGATGGTAGTTTGGTTTCGTCACTTGGTTCAAACGGATGACTCCGGCCGGACTTGGGAGGGGAGGGGGCGGAGCGAGGAGGAGGAGGAGCAGGAGGAGGAAAGGGGTCTCAGAGGGTGCGAGGGCCTGGGGGCAGGGGAAGATGGCGTCCAGGCATGGCGTCCGAGTGGCCGCAAGCCAACTTTGGACAGACCCGTGTCACCACCGAACGTCCGAACGTTCCCGGAGTTACGTCGATGCATGCAAAGCGAGGAGGCCGCATACCGTGGATCTAGCCTTGCCATGGGGAACTGAAACGAGAATGTCTTCAAGAAGAGCTGGGGTGCCGCTGAGTCCTCCTTCCCAAGGGCAGCGGCGAGGAAAGGGGGCCTGAAAGGGCGGCGTGGGACTCGATGCGGGAGAAAAACCTCGTGTGGAAGGGGGAAGAACAGAAATGCAGGCTCATCTTCTACCCTGTTTCGCAGTGAGGTGTAGGGAGTGGGCTCTCTCCTCCGTTCCCCCTTCTTTCACGCTCTCTCTTTCACGAAATCTCTCCGTTGGCAAGTCATTAGGGCCTCCATGGCAACAAGCGAGCTATTCATTTGAAACAAAACAAGCCATGACTTTGTGCTTTGAACAAGGAATTCTATAGCTCTTTGACAGAGTTCTTCCAATGAATGCTGTGTGTATGTGTGTATGTGTGTGTGTCTCTCTCTTTCTCTCTCTCTGGTTTCGTTTGTTCGTCTCTAATTAACCACAAAAGCACCTGAAGGTCTCTCTCCTTCACTTCCACGTGGAAAACTGTGGCGTCCGCAGCCCCTTTGTCGCTCCATCTCTTTTGTCTTTTATAAACTCCCAAGGCTCCCTTTTTTTATATATATTTATATTTTTTTTTAATGTTTGATTCTTCTTCTTCATCGTCTTCTTCATTTTTTATTTTTTAAAAAATCGTTTTTGAGTCAGTCAGTGGAGGAATCTTTGGTAGTTTTTGTTTCTTTTTAAAAATGTTCTCGTTTCCTCATGCCCACCTCGTCTGCTGTAGCCTCTGCCGGAATAAGGTCACCTCTGATGACTTAAGACAGACATGAGAAGGAAAACGGGGAAAATCCGTATATGTGGCAGAGTCCTGACTGTGCCCGAAGGTATATCTGAAGAGAGAAGGGGAAAGAGAGTTAGCAAACATTGGAGTTAGGCAGGCCTCTGAGGATTCAGTGGACGGACAGAGTTCTCCCTTTCCTGTTTCCAGTTTGATGCAGTTTTATGCCCTCCCAAAAATCTCACCAGATTTCAGGCGCATTCCTCCTAGAAAGCACATTTTCCTATCAAACTGTCCTTCCATCACTGCTAGAAGTATAGTCTTTCAGTGCAGAATTTGCTCGATAAATTCATTATCCTCCTCCCCTTTCAATGGTATGAGCTGGAGGTTCAGTTGCTAACAGGGGCTCAGGGCCGACTTACTCATAGGCACTAGGGGTGCGGGGCACCCAGGCGCTGGACTCTCTGGGGCGCCAGGCTGAGAGTCCGGGGACAAGATTTGGAGTCCAGGGATCGAAGAGCCAGGCCAGCCGCTGCCGAGTGGACCAGAGCCTGTCAGAGCACCACAGGTGTTTCTGCTGCGGGCACTGAGGCAGCTGGCCGCCTCTGCCCTTCTGAGTGCCTGGGATAGGCGGGCCGTAGAGAGGCCCACCCAGCGCATGCATGCTGCTCACACAAGGCGCGCAGCTTCCCTCCCAAGCCTCTGGGAGGTTGCTCTCCTCTTGCAGCAGCATGGGAGAGAGTTGTGTGACCCCCCAAAAGTTCAACAACTCTCATAGAATCATAGAGTTGGAAGAGACCACAAGGGCCATCGAGTCCAACCCCCTGCCAAGCAGGAAACACCATCAGAGCACTCCTGACATATGGTTGTCAAGCCTCTGCTTAAAGACCTCCAAAGAAGGAGACTCCACCGCACTCCTTGGCAGCAAATTCCACTGTCGAACAGCTCTTACTGTCAGGAAGTTCTTCCTAATGTTTAGGTGGAATCTTCTTTCTTGTAGTTTGGATCCATTGCTCCGTGTCCGCTTCTCTGGAGAAGCAGAAAACAACCTTTCTCCCTCCTCTATGTGACATCCTTTTATATATTTGAACATGGCTATCATATCACCCCTTAACTCTGAGCTGCCCCCCCCCCAAATTGGGGGTGCTGGGCAGTTTTTTGCACCCCGGTGCCGCATATGCTAAAGACAGCCCTGCAGGGGCTTGGACTACATGACCCTCGCAGGCCCTTCCAGCAATTCTATTTTTCCAGTTGTGCATCTTGTTCCGTAATGCCATTAACCAGAACGGTATTTTTCTCCTCCTTTCTGGCTAGTTCACCCTCATGAGCAACCCACAGCTTCAATTCAGTGTTGGCCTGAATGTCGCGTGGGGTTAATGACAAACGAGCAGCGTCCTCGGCTAAAGGGACAGAGCGGTTAGCCACTTAAATTGTGATTAAGGGGCTGCTTCCCCGTTTGCAAGTCTTCTGTTCCAAAGGAAGCAGTCAGGAGACATTAAGCCTCTTACACATTTCATGCCGTAATACGAGGAGATGTGCATGGGAGAGCGAACCGGAGAAATGGGAGCAATCTGCCGTAGCGTTTTAATGTTCTAATGCTCTGCTGAATTATAGCGCTTTAACCTGCTCAGAGATCTTAGGGTGAAGGGCAGGAAACAAACAAACAAACAAACAAATATTGATCTTCTGCAAACTAAGGCTGTTGGTACTAAAGGGTTAAGAGGTAACAAGTCGCTCTAATCACTGAGCAGCTGGAAGTCATTAAGCATCCAGGAATGTGAGTTAGTTTGTATAAATAGTCAGTTCACCTGTGTGTTTCTCCCCTCTCCGCCTTCTTTTTGACCTGACTCGCAGACTCAGTTTGTGGCCATGGGCGTGTTTGCTGATATGAATTAAGTTTAGAGTAAAGTTTTCTTTATGCCGGAGATAAAAGCATGTGTGCTTTATCGCCAGGGTTTTTCTTTTGTAAATAAAGTTTTTTTTCTGAGTTCCAAAGTGCATGCTCCAGGATTCTTCATTGAAAGGTACTGACTCTCCTGCCTTCTTCAACCGCTGCACAAAATTCTCTGCTGAGATAAGATTTATGGCGTTGGAAGCGCACTGGACGTTTACTTAACATTAAACTAATTAAAGTTTAATGGACAAAGGCGTAACCCATGGGTTGGCAAACTAAGGCCCAGGGGCCGGATCTGGCCCAATTGCTTTCTGGATCCAGCCCACGGACGGTCTGGGAATCGCCACATGGATCAGTGTGGGGATTCTGTTCGTTTGGGCTGCACCATTTCTCTCCCTCACACGCATCACGGTGCCGCCTCCTCCCTCCCTCCTCCTGGCTTCTCCTTGCCCTGCCTAGAGGAGGAAGGGGGCCGGGCAAAGCTGGCTGAGCACCATTTTGAGCAGCCCCTCTCCAGAGCCAGCCCTTTTGCACCGCTCATCATCCCTCCGCTGCCACCACAACCAGCCCCTGCCACTCGCAAGGTCCAGGTAAGCAGCCACTGGGGCTCGTCCGGTGATGTGGAGAAGGGAGGGGAGAGTCGTGGGCGTGATTTTTTCTCCAAAATATAGTCTGGCCCCCCACAAGGTCTGAGGGACAGTGGACCGGCCCTCTGCGGAAAAAGTTTGCCGAACCCTGTAACCCATTGCAATTTACTCAGGGGCAGAGCACATCTAAATAGGGCCTGGATCGGGTGCAAGGGGCAAGTCCCCAAAGGGGGCACGACACGGAGGGAGTCCGCTACAGCACCGGCACAGGGGCGCCCTCACACACCCCAGTCCAGGAGAGTGGGTGGCACAGCCTCTCTCTGTCCTTGGGTCTTGATTCACCCTGGGAAGGGGGGGGGGATGCGGCTGGGCGTGCCAGGTGGGGGCAGGACACACAGAGGGGGATCTTCATCCTTCAAGCTCTCCAGCTCCCACTGCCAACAGGGCGCAAGGGGTGCCTCTGCGGGGGTTGCCTAGTTTGTGCCCCCCCAGATTGTACGCCCTGGGCTACGGCCCCCATGCCTCCCAAGCTACACCACTGAATTTGCCTGTTCCTTAGTAGTAGCTTATATTTAGAATATGCAACAAGCCCTCCTGTTGATCATGGCTTATTTATTGTGCCTTCCTCTAAGCCCGTTTTTTCTTCCCATCCCAGATAAAAGCATTTATTAATTGCATTTATTATAGCTCATATATTTTCCCCTTTTTTTTTTTTTTTTGCAAAACATCAAATTTTTGCCACGTTTATTTTCAGGATAGTCGCTCTTATTGTTTTACAATATTTTCCAGATCCTCCTGTTCATTTCCATTGATGCAGTCTAGAAAGAGGCTCCTGTAGTTATGACCCTGAGATCATCTCCTGAGGCCCTCCTTCGTTTGCCTCCTCCTAGAGAGGTCCGGAGGGTGGCAACATGAGAACGGGGCCTTCTCTGCAGTGGCTCCCCATCTGTGGAATGCTCTCCCCAGGGAAGTTCGCCTGGCACCTTCATTATACAGCTTTAGGCGCCAGGCAAAAACGTTCCTTTTTAAGCAGGCCTTTGGTTGATCTTATTGACATCCAACACCCTTTTAGAATGTGGCACTTTTTTTGGAAGGGTGTTTATTGGGTTATTGCTTTTGGTTTGATTTTATATGCTGTTGTCTTGTTGTGAACCACCCTGAGACCTCCAAGTATAGGGCGGAGTATAAGTTGAATAAAAGAAAGAGAGTAAGAGAAGAACTTGGATCATTACATTTACACTGGGGCCTGGGAGCAGATTGTGGCTGGGACGCTGCTGCGAGGACGAGGGTGGATCAAAGAGACACTTACGATTGTTCACATAGTCCTCTTTTGTGCATTCGCCTTCCACAATCGAGATGTCGTCGATGGCGATGTCGCCTTCGATACCCTTGCCACGGATCCCTTCAAAAACAACCTGCAATGAGATCACATGAGATGCACCTGAAAAAGATGATCAGTGCAGCAGGAGCAACAGAAATAGGGGATCGTGCAGGCAGAGTTGCTTCCAACAGATACAGGGCCAGTTGAATCTCCTATGGCTACCATATCTCTCCTTTCTGAATGTTCGGTAATCTGTTTTAAGAAGGCATCATCCACAGTTCCTTCCATTTCTTTACTATGTACCATATGCGGTGGAAATGCAAAAAGATAAAGGAATTTTGGGACATGAACTAAATTATTTTAGTTAACCTTCGCCAAAAATCCAGAAGCCTTTCTCCTAGGTATTATAGGCGTAGATATACCGAAAGATTTGAGGATGTTATTTACGTAGGCAACCACAGCCGTGAGAATACTATTAGCCCAATGTTGGAAAGGAGAGAATATACAGACAAAAATGGAATGGCAGGCAAAACTGATTGAGTACGCTGAGATGGCAAGCCTAACAGGGAAAGTTAGGAATGGCTGGGGAAGCCCAGCCAGATGGGCGGGGTATAATTATTATTATTATTATTATTATTATTATTATTATTATTATTATCATGACGACCAAACATTGTAAACATCTGAAATCTTTGGCAGGCTTTGAATGACTCCTGCAAGGTGACATAACCTATTGGATAAATATAAACTAGACGTTATTCAATATGCAGTTAACATAGAAATGTAGAGGACCCACGTGGAGGGAAGCCTTAATACATTACTATATACCGTATTTTCCCGTCTATAAGATCCCCCCATGTATACGATGTCCCCTATTTTGGGGGACTCAGATTTAAGAAAATGGGGGGAGATAGATCTGTGTATAAGACGCCCCTAATTTTTGACATTATTTTAAAGGGAAAAAACCTAGCCTTATATACGGAAAAATATGGTAATTTTATTTCATTTTCAACATTTAAGTATTTTTTTAACGTTTAAGTATTTTTTCCCCTTTTTATGTATATCTCTGATGGAGAATGATAATTGTGATGTATACTAAAAAATCAATAAAGATTAAATGCAAAAAAAAGAAGAAGAAGAAAAGGCGGCATCATCCAAGTCTTCAGACTGGCTTGGAGATCCATCACAAACCCCCACAGTAAGAGAACAGTTGTTTCCCTCACCTACAGTTTTTACCCATATACTCCCAATCTGCCTTCCATGCTCCAGGTCACGGATTTCTTCATAAGTGTACACATCCTTTACATGCAATGCTACTCCTCCTCCCTTCCTGTTTGGTCTGTTCCTTTTGAACAGGTTATACCCCTCAGTTTCTTACATTTCAGTCATGAGTTTTATCCCACCAGGTTTCAGTAATGCCTACCAGGTCATATTTGCCATCCTGAATTAAAAGCTCAAATTCATCTTGCTTGTTTCCCATACTCTGTGCATTAGTATAGAGACAACTGTAACCAGGAGGCAACTGCTGTCTCTGCTCCTCTGGCTCCGAATCAGTGTCTGAGATAAGGGCAAGGAATCAATTTTGCAGCTCCAGGGACACAGCATGGGTCCTGACAGTCCTGCTTCTGTGTGTCATATTCCTCCATCACCTGGATGGGTGGTCTTCCTTCTCCCTATGAACACCTCTCATGTCATCTGGCCCAATAGCTTGAATTGTGGATAGATGGGGTTCAATGAGAGCCATCTTCAAATATCTCAAGGGCTGTTACGTTAAAGGTGGAGAAACCTTATTTTCTCATGCTCCAGAGGGGAGGACCTGAATCGATGCATTCAAATGATTAGAAAAGGAGACTCACACTAAACATTAGGGAAAACTTTCTGATGGCAAGAGCTGCTTGCCATGGGATGGAGCACCTGGCAAAGTGGTAGACTCTCTTTTCTTGGAGGTTTTTACGTAGAGGTTGGGTGGCTATCTGTCAGAGATTCTTTAGCTGTGATTCCTGCAGTGTGGTGGTTGTACTAGATGCCCCTCAGGGGTTCATTCCAACTCTACAATTCTATATTCTTTGTGGTTAATGCATATCTTATGGTGGTTCAGAAAAGGGCTATATCAGACTGTCAGACTGCGAGACTGCAGTGAGATCTCAGAAGGTCCTTTGGGCAAGGACTGGCACTCTCTTCATCTATACAAAACAGCACTCCAGTAATGTTAAATTCTAGTTTATACTAGGAAATGCTCTTGCTATAATTTATCCCTGCCTTAGCTGGTCATTTAGAATCAGGGATTGCTGCAAAGCATTCATAATCCCCTCTTCAGATGAGAAATGCTTCGCCGATGATATGTGGGCCCGGAAAGCATAAAATAAATCTTGGATGCACTTCAGTGTGCGAATTAACCTATAAAAAGCTTTAATTTCTGTGCTGGAGCAACAGCATTTACTGCAGACAGAGATTCACTCTGATTCACTCTACTTAAAATTAACTGGGAGGTTTACATCCCTTCCCATTTAGGCTCTGAAATGCAAAATAAAGTTTGGTTGGCCCAGGAGCTGCAAAAAAAGAAAGAAAGTAATTTAAAGTTCCAGCTGTGCTGACATTTATTCGGCTTTATTTGTTCAGCGTTTTCACGGCCTTAAATTTGTTTTATGCTGTAAAATAAGAAAAGGAGGGGCAGGGGAACCAGGGAGGCAGGGAGGCAGGAAACTCCAGGAGCGAATGGACAAAAATCGAATGATTCCACTGAAACAGACTCTCGCTAGTCCTGTTCATGGGGAAAGTAAGAAGGACAGGGCATTGGAGTTAGCACTGAGTTGTGCAAAAGCTATTTACATCACAGATGCATCTGGGGTTGGGGGTTTTTCAGTGTGGGGGGGTTATCTTGGGAATGGCAAAGTTCTTGGGGTACACTGCATAGACTAGAACCCCATGGGACTCACATTCACTATCTCCCTGCCCCCTCTATACTTGTAAGCAGTTTCCCTCTTGGTCTGAATGTTCCCCTATCAGTATTCATTGTGGTTTTCATTCTGCAAATGACACACAATTGATTATTGCCTCTCCCCTCTGCAATTTGCATTGTGTTTCCTTTGCATTGAAATGAATGGGGTGGACCAGCCTAATAGTCGCACAACTGATGGCGTAATTAATCATGGGGAATAAGGCGACAGGCGAGAGAGCAAGGTGGAAAAGAGCAGGTTTTGTCAGAAGCCGAATCGCAGCAGAGCGGAAACAGAGCGCCACGCAGCAAATATGTCTCAGAATGGAAATCAGTGCTGTATTACTGTATATCCCTAGTTGCAATTCAGTTCTAAGCATGGCTACTGAGATGCAAGCCCCACTGAGTTTGAGGTATCTATGAAAAGGCAACATGTTTGTGAGTGCGCCACAGGGACAACTTGAATTTCATGGGATGCCCCTCAAATCTTCATTTCCTCTGCAACGTGTGAAATCCAGCCTCGTAGCTCTGGCAGGTGCATTAACACAAAAGGATCAATTTTGTTCATCAGCCAAGAGCAAGAAACCAGAACGGATCTATTCAGCCACCTGACCCATTTCAGGAAGCATCTGCCAATCATCTGCAGATGCTCCAGACCTTCAGACCTTTTCAGATGCATATGCAAGAGGGGAGAGAATGCTTTGCCTGGCAATATAAAGTCCAATATTGATGCTTAATCAGCAATGTCATCATATGCAAAAAAAATTTAAAATGCTTTGATCAGCAACCCAAACGAAGAGATGAGTAACACATTATAATAATGGAACTACTGGACGACTGTGAATGTTGGACCTCAATCACCATCTGCCAGTTCAGAAGACTCTGAATTTCATCCATCTTTGGACGTTATATCTAAGACCAGGAGCCTGAGTCTCCTGTGCCCATGACTGTCCCAAAGGAAGACGTGTCATTCCAAATTTGAGCTTCAGCACCCAGGAATGTCCTCCTGACTTGGGTGACTATTTAGACAGAGACAGTGCAACCCCATTACTCAGAAGGAAGCCCGTCCAATGGTGAAGCAACTAACTCAGGAGAATATAAGGAGGGTCCTGAAGAAGGATTGGGCCAAAGGGAGCCCATCTAGTCTGCAGCCTGCTCTCACAGGGACCAAGCAGGTGTCCATGGGAAGCCTGCCAGAAGGACCTGAGATCACTCCTCCATGCTTTATTCCCAGCAATCTGTATTCAGAGCTCCCTGGCAAGTGGGTAGGCTTGTAGCAGATGGCTATGGGGATTTACTAATATGATGGCCATCTGTCAGGGTTGCTTTAGCTGAGATTCCTGCATTGCAGGGGGTTGGACTAGATGACCCTGGGGGCCCTTCCAACTCCTCAGTCCTATGATTCTACAGAACCTTTAGTCCAAGGTTCTCAGGGCGGATTACATTCAAGTCAATAATCTCACTGGTTGCTTTTGGCGATAATCAGATTGGAGCTTCAGTTTGTTAAGTTGGAGGAAAGAACTGAAACACTTGCAGAATCTCAGTGGGATCCCGTGTCTCTAGCACAGGGGTCCCCAAACTAAGGTCCACGGGCCGGATAAGGCCCGAGGGACTCATTTATCCAGCCCGCGGTGACCCCCGCCACCCGCTGTCCGCTCTTACCGGCACTGCGCTGCGCGGCTGCCCACTTCCGGGTCGGAGGAGCACCGGAAATAGCTTGTGCGCATGTGCAAGCATTGTACGCATGTGCAAGCATTGTTTCCGGTCACATCTGGGTCCGAGGAGGCCTGTGCACATGCGTACAAGCGATTTCCGGTCCTCCTCCGACCCGGAAGTGCACCAGAAACAGCGTGTGCGCATGCGTATACGCATGCGCTCCCCCGCCCTCCGGTCCACCGCATGATCAGCGCTGGAGACACCGGCCCGAGGCACGGTGAGTTTGCTGACCCCTGGACTAGCACTTGCATTATGAGACACCCAAAGCTCAGTGCAGTTATGAGTGACAATTCCTGCCTGGAGATTTTTCTCTTTTGTTCCACCCTGTTTTGGATCCTGCCCCCAACACCCCCAAAAACTTCAAAACACCGAAAGCAATTTATAAGCTTTTTGCTGGCAGTGTGCTTGCTCCCATGAGTGCGCATTCATGCATAACAGATTTAAAAAATAAAATAAAATAGAGGGACCTCATTGCTGCTATGAACTGCTGCTATGTTTCTCTTTGCAGTATAATTGTGATGGTTTTTATTGCATTTCGTATAATTTTTGTTGGGATTGAGTGGAATTGTGCAAACCTTAGGCCATAGCTGTCAACTTACAGATTTGAAAATAAGGGACCAGCAGCCTCGAAAATAAGGGATCAGCAGCCAAAATAAGGGATTTTCCAAGCACAGGTATGTTCGACTTCTGAGCCCCTCCGAGCCAAAGGCAGAAAGCCCAGCCAGCAGCCAAACGAAGACTCAAGCGGTGGTTCCCACAGTGCAGCAACCCGGCAAAGGGGTGCAGCAAGGGAAACCACTGTCACCTCTCCGCTGGGAAGCGCTGAGCAAAGGCAATTCCCCAGGCAATGCGGCCGATTTAATCGGCACAAGGCATGCAAGCTCCACCCCCCAGTCGTTCTCAGACTCCTTATTGGGTGAGCAACGCAGCCAAGCAACACAGCTGAAGCCTCCCTCCTCCCTGGCCGGCAGGGAGGGAGAGGAGCTGCTTCCTTTGAAACCCGTGAAATTTATGGGATATCAACAATCCGGGACAGCAGCGGGAAATGGCACTGGGATAAGGGACTTTCCCGCCAAATAAGGGACTGTTGACAGCTATGCCTTAGGCAGGTTGCTTGTGCTTTGTGCATGACAGGTCGGTTTTTAGAAAGGAGGAAACCAATAAAACGGGGGTTGTCCTCCTCTAAGACAACCATCTTACCTGAAACGAAGTGTTTGGGTGTATATTCACTCGGGCCTGAGACCAATGCTGCCCTTTGTTGCCGCTCGATGACCAGAAGGGGTTTTCTATGGAAGCCTGGTTCTTTAACCGCAGGTAGACATTCAACGTTCCTTTGGGGGGGGGGGGGAGCAAACACACACAGCAGAAGGCAAAGGTTAGGAGGTTGTGAGATGTTGGGTGATGGGATGCCGCAAAAGAAACCTGAAATGGGCCACTGAGCCAGAGCTCTTGAATCACAGACTTGCAGAATCACAGAAGGGACCCCCAGAGGCATCTAGTCCAACCCTATGCAATGCAGGAATCTCATCACACAGTTCTCCTCATCCAATCTGAAACCACACCTGACCCTGCTTAGCTTCACAAATGCATCAGCAGTGATTTGAAGATACCCGTTGCTCGGTCCCAGCTCCTTCCAACCTAGCAGTTCGAAAGCACATCAAAGTGCAAGTAGATAAATAGGTACCGCTCCGGCGGGAAGGTAAACGGCATTTCCGTGCGCTGCTCTGGTTTGCCAGAAGTGGCTTAGTCATGCTGGCCACATGACCCAGAAAAACTGTCTGCGGACAAACATCGGCTCCCTTGGCCAGTAAAGCGAGATGAGCACTGCAACCCCAGAGTTGGCCACGACTGGACATAATGGTCAGGGGTCACTTTGTGTTTACCTTTAAGAAGAATCTGCTGGATCAGACCAAAGGGGGCCCATCTAGTCCAGCATTTTGTTCTCACAGTGGCCAACCAGTAAAGGTAAAGGTAAAGGGTAATATTTCTGGATTAGCGGAGTCTGTAACCTGAAGCATATGTAACCTGAAGCGTATGTAACCCGAGGTACCACTGTATTATAATTCTGCTCATCACATTTTATATTTTAATGGAGCATTTTCACTGTGTTAGTTTAATGGAGTACTACTACTACTAGTTGTTGTTGTTATCATTATTAAAATTATTATTAGTAGTATTACTATTATTAAAATGCATGTTTACACACCCTGAACTTTAGGGAGATGGTGAGATTAGAAACTGAAATATATATTTATGTGTACGTGAGTATTAAATATGAACAGATATATATTATAATGATATATTATTTTTCTTTTCCAACGGAATGTGTCCTTGCAAAGGCCCAGAGTGGCACCTGCCCTATTCGGACCTCAAACCTCCGAGGGCACTTGGCGAAGGCCTCAGAAACTCGCTCCAACGGACTTGGTGACTTTGCGGAAGAGTAACCCCAGAGAAGTTTGAAAGCAGCTTATCCCCCAAACTCGTGTCTGCCCGGCGAGGCCTTTCATTCCCGCTTCTAATAAGGAGCAGAGCTTTCATGCATATGGATGTTGCCAGCCAGACTCGTTTGATCTCCGCAAAGAGCTTAAGAAGGTTTTAAGACGCTCGGACAAATGGCGCTCAAGATGCTCAGGCTCCCAGCCCTTTTCCCCAGACTCAGGGGGGGACCTTTTGTACAGCAGATGTCAATTCATCTCGGCAGACTCCCTGGCCTCTTCCAGATCCATTACCCTAATTTAACAGTCTCCCAAATCCCTTGGAACAGATTCCGGCTGGAAGATTTCCGACGGCGAATAATCCCAGGCAGTGATGAAAGACGGAGGCAGTCAGCCGGCCAAGACTTGCGATGTGGCCACTGGCGGAAGGAATCCACGGCCAGACCTGCGGCTTCATGTCCCAGAAAGAGGCGCAGGGAGTGCTTTTCAGTCCTGAGGGCCATATTCGTATCTGGGTGACCTTCTGAAGGCTACCTGCTACTTGTGCCCAGCAGGGCCAGAGGCTGGGTCTGGTTTGGAGACTCCAGCTGGTGCAGAATGTTGATGGGTTGCTGATGAACACAGCACACCGTGGTTAAAACAGCTGCACCAGTTGCACATCCAGTACAGGCCTGGGTTCGAAGTCCTTGGATTAATTCCCAAAGCCCGGAACAATTTATGTCTGGGGTCTCTCAGGGATCGACTGAACCCTTCAGTCCCAACTCGATCTCTGAGATCATCTGCACGAGTTTTGTTGGTCATTCCCTGAGCTGGAGAGGCTCACTTGGTAGCAATAAGAAACTAGTCCAGTCCTGTGGAACTCCCTGCCACTGTGCCTTCTGTGCCAGCTTTTAAATGCCTGCTGAAAACCTTTCTATTTTGCCAGGTAGTTATGAATACAACCTTCACTAAGTAGTTGATTGATGCCAGATTTTAACTCTTTATATGGTTTTTATTGTACTTTTGTTGTAAACAGCTTTGATATATACACATCTATTTAATGATACAGCAGTGCAGATATTTTTATATAAATAAAATAACATTAAATAAATCTGCACAACTCCCTTTCAACTCTACGCTACTGTGATCCTATGATCTAACGGCTGAGATGTAATGGGATGTCTGGGAACATTAAGAAGAAAGGCTGGCCGTGGTGAGAGACAATGGACCTCCCTGGGGCATTTGGCTAAGCCAGAGCTCTCTTCCACCAACTTCTCCACGTCTGAATTCTCTCTGGAGGTCAAGCAAGAGATGTTGAAAAGGGCAAGGCCAGTAGCAATGTTTGCTAAGCAGTCTCAGCTCATCCCCAAAGACCAGGCGCTGGAGATGAAGGACAGAATAAAGGTCAAAGGTAGGGGAGGAGAGGAGAGTAGGAGAGGAATCTTCTCTGCCCAGAGAACATTCAACATCAATCGGAAGATCTGGGCAAACGTATCTTGTGACAGCAGTGAAATTAACACCAGTGGCGGAATCAGCTCACCTATGTGTTATTTAACTTATATGCAGAATTCATCATGCGAAAGGCTGGACTGGATGAATCCCAAGCCGGAATTAAGATTGCCGGAAGAAATATCAACAACCTCAGATATGCAGATGACACAATTTTGATGGCAGAAAGTGAGGAGGAATTAAAGAACCTTTTAATGAAGGGGAAAGAGGAGAGCACAAAATATGGTCTGAAGCTCAACATCAAAAAAACGAAGATCATGGCCACTGGCCCCATCACCTCCTGGCAAATAGAAGGGGAAGAAATGGAGGCAGTGAGAGATTTTACTTTCTTGGGCTCCATGATCACTGCAGATGGTGACAGCAGTCACGAAATTAAAAGACGCCTGCTCCTTGGGAGAAAGGCGATGGCAAACCTAGACAGCATCTTAAAAAGACATCACCTTGCCAACAAAGGTCGGTATAGTTAAAGCCATGGTTTTCCCAGTAGTGATATATGGAAGTGGGAGCTGGAAATAATTGATGCTTTTGAATTACGGTGCAGGAGGAGACTCTTGAGAGTCCCATGGACTGCAAGAAGATCAAAGCTCTCCATTCTGAAGGAAATCAGCCCTGAGTGCTCACGGGAAGGACAGATCCTGAAGCTGAGGCTCCAAGACTTTGGCCACCTCATGAGAAGAGAAGACTCCCTGGAAAAGACCCTGATGTTGGGAAAGATGGAGGGCGCAAGGAGAAGGGGACGACAGAGGACGAGATGGTTAGACAGTGTTCTCGAAGCTACCAGCACGAATTTGACCAAACTGCGGGAGGCAGTGGAAGACAGAAGTGCCTGGCGTGCTCTGGTCCAGGGGGTCACAAAGAGGCAGACACGACTAAATGACTAAACAACAACACTATCTTGTGACAGCGGTGAAATTAACACGAGTGGCAGAATCAGCTCACCTATGTGTTGTCCGTACATGTTGTAATAGAAGCTGAAGCAGTAGGCCGTGTTGGTGGCTCCGTAGGGGTTTTTTGGGGGGATGCTGAACAGAGGGCTGGTCAGTCTGGCCCGGTCTCCTTCCTTCCTGGGACTGGAGGCTTCAATGTACATGAAGAACCCTGCAAAGAGGAAACAGCAAGGTCAAGAGGCGGGATGACAGCAGCCAACCGAACCCAGGAAAGGAGCTTCTCCTTCTGCCCAGGCTGTAGACAATAATAATAATAATAATAATAATAATAATAATAATAATAATAATTTATCTATACCCCGCCCTCCCCAGCCAAGACGGGGCTCAGGGCAGCTAACAACCAATAATAAAAACAAGTTGATTAAAATACAATTTTAAAAGATTAAAATACAACATTAAAACATTAGGATGCAGCCTCTTCACAGGAGGAGAAAGGAAAAAGAAAGAGGGGGAGGGAATCAAACTGATTCCAAGCCAAAGGCCAGGTGGAACAGCTCTGTCTTACAGGCCCTGCGGAAATAAATCAGATCCCGCAGGGCCCTGGTCTCATGAGGCAGAGCATTCCACCAGGCCGGGGCCAGTGTTGAAAAGGCCCTGCCTCTGGTTCAGGCTAATCTGACTTCCTTAGGGCCCAGGACCTCTAGGGTGTTGCTATTTGTGGACCTTAAGGTCCTCCGTGGGGCATACCAAGAGAGGCGGTCCCGTAGGTATGAGGGTCCTAGGCCGTGAAGGGCTTTAAAGGTCAAAACCATCACCTTAAATCCGACCCTGTACTCCACCGGGAGCCTGTGCAGCTGGAAAAGCACTGGGTGAATATGCTCCCATGGCAGAGACCCCATGAGGAGCCTCGCTGCAGCATTCTGCACCAGCTAGAGTTTCTGGGCAGCCCCGCGTAGAGCAAAATACAGTAGTCAAGCCTGGAGGTGACCGTCGCGTGGATCATAAGCAGGTAAATCAGCGGTTCCCCAACTTTTTGGGGGGTCACCGGCCTCTTGTTTCCATAAAATCACCCCAGTGCCCCCCTTCCCTATAAAAAACATTATTCAGAATAGCTCTTTGCATGACCCACTAAGGAAGCTGGCAATGCAATGGAATTCAAAACGGTAGCAATTAACTGCGCATACGTTCAAATCCAGTTGAAACTATTCAGTTTAATTCAGGCTTTCCCAAACTTGGGTCTCAAGCTGCTTTTGGACTACAATTCCCGTCATCCCTGACCACTGGTCCTGTTAGCTAGGCATGATGGGAGTTGTGGTCCAAAAACAGCTGGAGACCCATGTTTGGGAAACTCCATCAGGCAAGGCCTCCATCCCCAACCTCCAGTCTCTGCTTCTCAATTTGTATTGTATTATTTTATGCACTGTGGCTGGCCGTTGTTTTATTGATTGTACTTTCGAAATTATTTATTGTAATTTATTTATTTATTTATTGTAATTTATTTATTTATTTATAGTGGGTTTCTCTTTAATTTTTATATGCTGATATTATTATTCTACACTATTCTAATGATTGTTGAATGTGGCTTTATTTGATGTAGATTGCGTATTTTAAAGCTATGCTTTATTATCACATTTTTGTAGTACATTAGATTGTTATAAGGTGTACATTCCTTGTTTCTTCAGCTTGTAAACCGCCTTGAATATTGTAAGATAGAAAGGCGGTATACAAATTAAAAGTGATGATGATGATGATGATTTAGCAAGGCTCTTAGAGGCCACATTTAACAACTATGTCAATTTTCGGTAAATTCTTAATGTGATGGGTGAGCATGAAATGACTGCAGATTCCCAATGTCTAGTTTAGAGTCACTTAGCAGGAGTTTTAAATTGCCACTTCCAGGGTCCCCCTGTCACCCCCTCACCTCTCAGGTCCCAAAGGCCAATTGCAACTTCCTATGAATGTGCAACCAGGACATATTGCGTGACGAGTCCCCCCCCCCCCCGCCTCAGGGAAATAAAGACACATTACACAATTATTAAGATTAATGGGCTAAAAAAGGCCACAACTTTATTGGTTACAGGTGATGAGCAGTATTGGCTTAGGCATTGGTCCTAACTGACTACCGTATTTTTTGCTCCATTGGACACACCGGACCATAGGACGCACCGGACCATAGGAGGGGGAGAACAGGGAAAAAATTTTTTTTCTTGCTTTCCCCCTCTAAAACAAGGTGCGTTCAAGGTACATTCACCAGAGCTTGTGAGGCTGGCGGTGGGGGGAATCGCTGCATTCCCCCACCGCCAGCCTCAAAGATCCCTGAAGCCTTTGGAGCGCAGCGCCCCGCTGCCCTGCAGAGGCTTTGCGCACAGTCATCCCCAAACTAGAACAGCAAGACGGAGCCCTCCGTCTCGCTGTTCTGGCTTGGGAACAGCCTTGCTAGCCTCTGTAGAACAGCGGGGTGAAGGCACCCCGCTGCCCTGGAGAGGCTTTGCGCGCAGCCGTCCCCAAGCTAGAGCAGCGAGAGGGAGCGCTACGCAGTGCTCCGTCTTCCTGTTCTGGGTTTGGGCATAGCGGTGCAGCCTGCATTCACTCTATAGGACGCACACACATTTCCCCTTAATTTTTGGAGGGGAAAATGTGCGTCCTATAGAACGAAAAATATGGTATATCCGACTTCAGCCTGTCCGCTTGAAGTCCGGGAAGGGTTAGCCACCAGTAGGGGGAGTCCTGCTGATGCACATCAACTAGGAACTCCCCCGGGGTCACCGATAGGGGGCGTGCCTTAGGCCCTCACCTCCCTAGGCTTTGAACAGGGCCACGTCCCCCAGAATCCTTTACCGGACTACCCTTCAACATGTGGGGCAGGGGATGGCGCTTCCTCCCCTCTTCCATCTACAGAGCAATACCAATGCCTAACCGCCAATACCCAGAAAGTTGTGACGATTTGCTATGAGGTAGGCGAAAGCCAAGTGGCTGGTGCCAATTTGCCAAGTGGAAAAATTCCTACCAGGCCCCTCAATGGCGACCAACCAAGGTCCATAGCAAGGTCAAGCAATGAAAACCTTATAGGGTGGGAGGGTGGGAAAAGCAGGAACAGCTGGCAGGCGGGAAAAGAGGGAGATCCCTGGCTGGGCCTGTGTTAAATAGCTCAGGCCAAGGACCCCGAGCCAGCTGATTGGCTGTCCAGAGGATGACGCGGCCAGGGATTCCCTCAGTTGCACAGAGGCTGAGAGTCAGCCACCGCACACATGGTCCAACTTAAAAGTTCCTGGCTCAAATGGTAGCATCCTTCCCAGAGATGTCTGAGATTGGAGGTCCTGAATCATGTCCCCAGCACATAAGATAACCTCAAGGTTAGATTGCTGCAATGCGTTCTACGTAGGGCTGCCTCTGAAGGCAGTTCGGAAACTGGTGCAGAATTCAATGGCCAGGTTGCTCACTGGAGCAAGACTGTTTGAGCATATTACACCAATCCTGGTCGACCTGCACTGGCTACTGATTAATTTCTGGGCCTAATTCAAAGTGCTGGTTTTGACCTATAAAGCCTTAAGCGGCTCAGGACTGCAATTCCTCAAGGATCGCCTCTTCCCATACGAACCTACCTGGACCCTGAGATCATCTTCTGAGGCTTCCTTCACGTGCCTCTTCCTCGAGAGGTCCAGAGGGTGGCAACATGAGAACGGGGTCTTCTCTGCAGTGGCTCCCCATCTGTGCAATGCTCTCCCCAGGGAAGTTTGCCTGGCGCCTTCATTATACACCTTTAGGCACCAGGCAAAAACGTTCCTTTTTAACCAGGCCTTTGCCTGACCTGGTCAACATCCTATGCCTTTTTAAAAAATGCTGGCTCTGTTTAGGGGGGTTCTATTGGGTTGTCGTTGTATTTTGATTTTATGTATGTGATCCTTTATGTGAACAGCTCTGAGACCTTCTGGTATAGGGCGGTGTAGAAGTAAAATAAAATAAATAAAATAAAATAAAGATGCTCAAGGGACACATTCCCTTAGTGTCTCTCCCAACAGAGTTCATGACCCAGGGTACCCAAGACATTACAAATGGAAGTGTGAAGGAGCTCTTGTGCTTGGTCAAAAGCCAATCTGAGCTTTAGGCTGAGATATGAACTTTACCTTCCTTGGATCCTGACCGGTCAGCGCTGGGCCCTGTGTTTGGGGTGTACTTGGTGTCCCGGAGGATAATGTTTTGCCTCGTCCAGTCAAAGTTGTCCTTCTCGTCTTGGGTGAACAAACAAATGTTGCCGTCTTCAAAGCCGCAGTGGAATTCTCCTGCCAACAGACGGACACCGCATTCGCATGAAAAAAAGAGGATTTCAACAACCGTGAAGCGTTTGGGGCTCATCTTCTCAAGCAGGCTGAATGCAGACAACCCTGAGACAAGGCTCCACTTTGGACCATAGCCCTGGCAACCTCTAGGAGTAGACAGCCTGGGAAGTCAAGCAAAGCCTTTGCCTGCATGCAGGAACACAGAGAACAGGCATGCCCAACTCCCAAGAGACTGCGATCTACTCCCACTATAAAAAAAATGACAGCGGTCTATCCATTAGATTGACCAAAGTTGTTGAGCTTTTTTGGGGGGAGCCTTCACCAAAGTTGTTGAGCTTTCCAACAATTGATTGTTGTTGGGAAATCAATCTGGGATGCCAGGGATGCCCAGGGATCAACCAACTGGTAGATCGCAATCGACCGGTTGGACATGCCTGATGTAGAAGATTTCTTGGTGGGGGCAGGGAGGAGCAGCAGTGGAAGGAATTGGGGCGTGGGGTGGAGGTTGTAAAGCAGAGCAGAACATCCCTAGGTAGGTTTAGCTGAAAATTTGTCCGAATTCAATGGGACTTCTGAGAAAACCTGCCTGGGAATGGGCTGCCAAACCCATCGAATGCAGGAGGACTGTATAGGTTGCACCGAACTCTATAGTAGTGCTTTTAAAAGCTGGGAGCAAAACAAGAAATTAAGAGACTGCACCTAGGATCCTAGGGAGTAGGCTGGCTCTGCTTCTCTTCCCTTGCCATCAAAATACCCCCAGGGCAGAAGGAGGAGAGCGAGATTGTTCCATGAGGCAAGCAGAAATCTTTGCATTTATGGAGGGATCTCCTTAGTGCTATGTCATATTCCTTCTTGCATCAATTAATAGCAGGCTCATAGCCAGCATTGTTTGGGAATAATAATAATAATAATAATAATAATAATAATAATAATAATAATATTTATACCCCACCCATCTGGCTGGGTTTCCCCGAATATCTGGGCGGCTCCCAACAGAATATTAAAATACAATAGTTTAGAGAGGTTCCGTTCAGCATATAACTGTATCCCAACATAGTAGAAAACCTGTTCCCAAGATCTCAGGAAGCATCATGCAAAATTTGGTTAAAATCAGTGCTGCTTTGAAAAGTTGGGTCTGCCATCTTGATTCAAAATGGCACCCAACCACATCCCAACATAGGCAAAAAGCTGCTCCCTTGATCTAAGGAAGCACCATGCAAAATTGGGTCATGACAGCTGAAGAGGTGTCCAAATTGCTGAGCAAACAGAGAGGCAAGCAACTTCCCTAAGCATACCATAGACTATTTTTATTGACATTTCATTCTAATTAATGCAGAAACCAGGTATTGCAAATACTTACGTAGGTGAGGATTCATCGGGGCTAGAAGGGAAGGAGAGAGAAGATCCTAAAATTAATTAATTTCTGCACATGCTGATGAGAAGTTTGCGGCTGATTCTCTGCCCCCTCTAATTATCTTTCCAAATCCACTTAAATTGCATTCTCAGTTCGTTTTATTTAAGGCATTTACATTTATTTATTCAAGGCCTCAATTTTTCATACTTCTAAATGGTGTGCATACAAAACCACCTACAGAAAACGGGATTTCTGATGTTGCATTTTTTATGTTTTGCCAAGTTTTTTATATTAACTTTGCACTGGCCTTATTTCTTTAGAGCGAAAGGCATTACATAAATACTCTTATGACATAAATGCATTACAATGAACATTTCGCCTCCGGTTCAAGTGGGTTTACTTTGTGAGCGTATATTCATGTTTCAGTAAAACAACTTCTGAGGTGGAGGGAATGGGGAAGAAGATCCTGGCACTCTGCCCGACACTTGCTGATACGTCGGAGGAGATTTAATAAATTCCTGCAAAGGCGTAGAAATTTTAGAAATAAAATATAATAAAATAACTACAAAGATAAATGATGTCATGTGACTCCAAGGCTACAGAGGAAGGGAAGATCTCGGATCTGAATATCCAGAACCCATTTGTTCTTCTGTGTCCTACTTCAGGTATAGGGGAATGTTTGCTCCCACTCAATGTTGTTAAATGCCAACTCACATTAGGCCCAGGAACCATAGCCAATGGTCTAGCAGGGTGGGGGCTGTAATCCAAAAACATCTGGAAGGCCACAGATTCCCCATCCCTGTTGTGTTTCATGGAAATAGGTTTGAAAAGCATTGTGTATATAAGAGGGTCAGCATCTTAAAAAGCAAAGCAGAGCCATCACCTTGCCAAAGCCACTCCCGAGTTCAGGAGGGGGGGGTTGCGGGCTTACGACCCCATCCACACCCTCGCGGGGCTGGCCCTAGCCCCGTGGGACTCCCCATGATTCCCATTCCCATTATTATTCATTTGCAGCAGCGTCGGCCAATCGGCTGGCGCTGGGGGGCGGGCCAACCTGAGGGCACTTAAGGTCAGGTCAGCCCCAGGCTCGCCCCTTTCCTCTCTCGGAAGCAGCAGCACTCCTGTCTTCCACTGCCTCCCGCAGTTTGGTCAAACTCATGCTGGTAGCTTCGAGAACACTGTCCCACCATCTCGTCCTCTGTCGTCCCCTTCTCCTTGTGCCCTCCATCTTTCCCAACATCAGGGTCTTTTCCAGGGAGTCTTCTCTTCTCATGAGGTGGCCGGACTCTCAAGAGTCTCCTCCAGCACCAGAATTCAAAAGCATCCAGTCTTCAGCGATCAGCCTTCTTTATGGTCCAGCTCTCACTTCCATACATCACTACAGGGAAAACCATAGCTTTAACTATACGGACATTAGCTTTAACCTTAGCTTTGCCGCTTACCTCATAGCAAATCATCACAACTTCCATGGTTTGGCGGTGAGACATTGGTCGGGGTATTGTTATGTAGATGAATGGGGGGGGGAGCGCCATCACCTCCCCCGGTTGTGAAGGGTAGTCCGGTAAAGGACTCCAGGGGCATGGCCCCATCCGAAGCCTAGGGAGGCCAGGGCCCAAGGCACGCCCCTGAGCGGTGACCCCAGGGGAGTGCCTAGTTGATGTGGATCAGCAGGGCTCCCCCTGCTGGTGTTAGCCCTTCCCGGCCTCTCAGGCATACAGCCTGAAGCCGGATAGTTGATTAGGACCAATGCCTAGGCCAATACCGCTCATTTCCTGCAAGCAATAAAGTTGTGGCCAATTACACCCATTAACCTTAACTGTGGTGTCTTGTGTCTTTATTTCTTCTGGTGGGAGGTGGGAACTCGCCACGCAACTGAGCCCATTCAAGGCAAGCAGAACTTGAGTGCTACCCTGGTCCGAAATTTGACTCAGCAAAAACCCTTTTGAAAGAACACTTTGATTCAGCTGCACTGCCTTTATATTTGATTCCCCCACCCCATTCCTTTCTCTAAGAAGAATAATCAGCCATTTGCTTCCTGTGTAATTTTCCACGGGAAAAACGTAGTCAATTATTCAAGATCACCCTCTCCGTGTTTGCTAACACAATTACTTCGCATTTGCTGAGGAACGCACTTTCTCTCTCCTTTTTTTGGCATTCTCCTGACTCCAAATGAACCCAAATTGTGGGGGGGACAGCGCTGAGCGACACTCGCTTTGTCGCCAAACTTTGTGGCTTTCAGGGAAGCTGTAATTAATGGCGGACCTTGAATGGCGCAATATTCATATTGTTCTCAGCGTGGCGGCCAGGGCGGAACGGGTGGGCTGGCAAACAAGGCTCACCTCCCCTGTGAGTGACAGGAGCATAGAAACAAATCCAACATGCTGGTTAGTTATTTGAATGTCAGGGAACGGCAGCGAAAAGAGAATCTGGAAATGTAGGTGGGGGGCGTTGCAGCTCACGGTGATTCTTCCACTGTCCCTTCTGAAAGTTCTGGCGCCGAATGGGTGGGAGAGAGGGTGGCGAACCAGTGCAGGGTGGTGGATAGAGCACTGGGCTACGGCCCGAGAGAGAGCAGGGTTCGAATCCCAGCTCGGCCTTGCAGCTCACCGCAGGACCTTAAGCCAGTTACCGCCTCTGAGACCAGCTTCCTCCGCAGGTTTGTCGAGAGGAGAAAAAGCAAAGCAATTTCCCCTAACAGACACTTCTCAGTTTGGCAGTTTCACCAATATGTGCATTTCTATGCAAATATATGCATTTCTATGCAAATATATGCATTTCTGTGCACATTACTAGGCTGGGGAAATGCAGTGCAAAATTCAGAGAGGAGAAAATTTGGAACTTTGCCTCTGTTTCACCTGGCACATCATCTCAGAAAGTGTGAATTACGTAGATATGCCTTTCAGTGTGAAATGGATCAATTATCTCTCCCATCCCTAAAGTGGTGGAGCTGCAAGGGCAACTACCTCTTCCTAGAACAGGGACATCCAACTCCCAATAGACTGCGATCTACTCACAGTATAAAAAAACTGGCAGTGATCTACCCATTGCCGTTGGATGGATCAAAGTTGTTGAGCTTTTTTTTAGCAAGCTAATGAATGAATGGAACTGAATCTATGAATGAATGGAATTGAATGAGGATTGCAATATACACAGAACATAATAAAAAGTCAATTATGTAAAACACAGCTTGTTGTTTAGTCGTGTCCGCCTCTTCATGACCCCCTGGACCAGAGTACGTCAGGCACTCCTGTCTTCCACTGCCTCCCCCAGTTTGGTCAAACTCATGCTGGTAGCTTCGAGAACACTGTCTCGCCGTCTTGTCCTCTGTCGTCCCCTTCTTCTCCTTCTGCCCTCCATCTTTCCCAAAATCAGGGTCTTTTCCAGGGAGTCTTCTCTTCTCATGAGGTGGCCAAAGTATTGGAGCCTCAGCTTCACAATCTGTCCTTCCAGTGAGCACTCAGGGCTGATTTCCTTCAGAATGGATA
The DNA here is from genome assembly GCF_965153285.1 of Podarcis tiliguerta. Taxonomy (NCBI): domain Eukaryota; kingdom Metazoa; phylum Chordata; class Lepidosauria; order Squamata; family Lacertidae; genus Podarcis; species Podarcis tiliguerta. Next base: position 133,125,189 of record NC_139534.1, on the reverse strand, counting down.
GGTTTGATCTTCTTGCAGTCCATGGGACTCTCAAGAGTCTCCTCCAGCACCAGAATTCAAAAGCATCCATTCTTCGGCGATTAGCCTTCTTGATGGTCCAGCTCTCGCTTCCATACATCACTACTGGGAAAACCATAGCTTCATGGATCACTGCCTTGTTGTGGCGAAGGGGCTTGAATAACTCAGAGCAGGAGGCAACAAGCTTGCTCCATCTTCCACCTGACAGACCTTGAGATATTTGAAGACTGCTCCTATCTGTAATCAGTCTCCCCTGCAAACCATTGTCCTAACCATAAACCAGCTTTGGCAAAACGGTGGCATGCAGATAAATAATAATTAGAATCTGGATGAAGTAATCCACTTCTTCCTGCATATTTCCGGAGCAGATCTGATTGCGTCCACATGAGTGTTTGGCGTTGTCATGGAGATAGCCTCAGACAATACCTGGATAACAGGCTCATTTGCAGCCGCGAGTCAAGAGGCAGGCAGGAGATATCGTAAACATTTACCGTGCAGGGCTTCAAACGTTAAAACAGGACGAATGCAGGAGTTAAGGAAGAATTTACAACCCGGTTGGTAGCATGACTAATCTTTCGCTCTCCCCCAACTCCTCTCAATCTAGCCTGCAGCCAAAGAGCCATGAATCAGACTATTAATATTCTCAATAAAGTTCTAATTGCATGTGTGGCTCTTTGCACAAGCCAAAATGACTCATTCTTTGAAAAAGATGTACCGTATTTTTCGCTCTATAAGACGCACTTTTCCCCCTCCAAAAATGAAGGGGAAATGTGTGTGCATCTTATGGGGCGAATGCAGGCTCCTTGGCGTCAGCGATAGCAACGCGAAGCCTCCGAAGCCTGCGCTCCGGAGGCTTTGCGTTGCTTCCACTGAAGCCAGGAGAGTCTGCTCTTTGAGGCTGGCGGTGGGGGAAAGCAGAGCTATCCCCATCGCCCGCCCCAGAGGATGGGGCGCAACAGGAAGGCGCGTGACGCCTTCCCGCTACTCTCCAACCCGGCTTTGAGGATGGCGGTGGGGAAAGCAGCGCTTCCCCCGTCGCCAGCCGCAGAGGATGGGGGGCAGCGGGAAGGCGCTCGACGCCATCCCGCTACTCTCCAACCCTCCTGTGGGCTTTTGCGGGAGATGGGGGAATTCCCCCACCTCCCACAAAAGCAGGCAAAAGCCGCACGCTCTTTAAAGGGGCTCCGCGGCTTCTGCTGGCTTTTCTAGGAGGTGGGGGAATTCCCCCACCTCGTAGAAAAGCCCGCAGGAGCCGCGCACCCTTTGAAGAGCGCGCCCCTCTTGGGGGCTCTTCCCCGAGGAGGGAGAAGGGACTGACTGGCCATTTCAGTCCCTTTTCTCTCCTGGTCAAAAAGCCCGTAGGAGTCGCGCACAGCTCCTGTGGGCTTTTGCGGGAGGTGGGGGAATTCCGCCACCTCCCGTAAAAGCAGGGAGAAGGTCTTGGAGTAGCGCACTGGCTGCGTGCAGCCTGTCCGCTGCTCCCAGAGCTGCGGGGGGGGGGGGGGGAATCATATTTTTTTCCTTGATTTCCCCCCCTGAAAACTAGGTGTGTCCTATGGGCCGGTGCGTCCAATAGGGTGAAAAATACGGTAGCCCTCCTTTTTTCGCGCAGGAGGGCCAGCCAAGTATATACATACATGTGCGTGTGCCTGCAACAGAGATAATATTCAGGATGGATTTGTTTTTTAAAGGACCTCTTCACCCAGGGTGTAGGTAAACTATTGAAGTCCCTCCCAGAGGAGGCAGTGATAGCCACCAAACCTGGGTGGCTTAAAAACAACTTTGGACAAATTCCTGGAGGAGAGGACAATTGATGGCTCCTGGCCAGGATGGCTGGCCTCTGCAGCCGGGTTTGGACCTTTCGCCACAAGGCTTGGTTTCCAGACCCTGGATCATCTTGGTTGCCCTCCTCTGTACACTTCCAGCTTATCAGCTTGCCAGTATCCTTAGATTGTGGTGCCCAAAACTGGACACAGGACTCCAGGTGGGGGCTGACTAGGGCCATCTTTAACTGGGGGTGCAAGGGGTGCAGGGCACCAGGTGCTGAATTCTGGGGGGTGCCCAGAGCCCACCTCTGAAACCGCCTAAGCTCTTACCTATCTACCTGTTAAAGGTAAAGGTAAAGGTACCCCTGCCCATACAGGCCAGTCTTGACAGACTCTAGGGTTGTGCGCTCATCTATCTCTATAGGCTGGGAGCCAGCGCTGTCCGCAGACACTTCCGGGTCACGTGGCCAGCGTGACAAGCTGCATCTGGCGAGCCAGCGCAGCACACGGAACGCCGTTTACCTTCCCGCTGGTAAGCGGTCCCTATTTATCTACTTGCACCCGAAGGTGCTTTCGAACTGCTAGGTTGGCAGGCACTGGGACCGAGTGACAGGAGCGCACCCTGCCACGGGGATTTGAACCACCGACCTTTCGATCGGCAAGTCCTAGGCGCTGAGGCTTTAACCCACAGTGCCACCTGCGTCCCTATCTACCTGTTACGAAATAATAAATAATTTTGATCAAGCTAGAAAAACAAAATACATATACAGTGGACGCTCAGGTTGCGAATGTGATCCATGCGGGATGCATGTTCGCAACCTGCAGCAGTGCGTGGGTTGCAATTCAGCACTTCTGCGCATGCGCAAAGCGTGATTTAGTGTTTCTGCGCATGCGTGAGCCCCCAAACCCGGAAGTAACCCGTTCCGGTACTTCCGGGTTTCAGCGGGTCCGTAACCCGAAAAAATGCAACCTGAAGTGTCTGTAACCCAAGGTATGACTGTATACCCAGGTGTTACCAAAATGTATACCTAATGTTTCACTAAAGGACTTTCGACTTTGTGCGCTCATTTACCAAAGATGCGCCAGCGCTTGTCATTCACAATGGCGGCACTTGTCAGACTTGGGGTTGCTGGATGGATTCTTTGCACCCTGGCGGCGCATACACTAAAGACACCTCTAGGTCTGACCAAGTCATCATCATCATCATCATCATCATCATCATCATTTATTTATTCCCCGCCCATCTGGCTGGGTTTTCCAGAAGAGAGCAGGTATCTCTGTGACTAGACAGCAGGCTTCGCGGCATCTCGCTTCCTCTGCTGCCGGCTCCCTGCAGCACCTCCTGCTGTTGGGACCTGATCCTGCCAGCACCCAAGTTCTGCAAGCATGATGGATCTGCTTGGCAGGCTGAGCCAAGGTCCTAGCAAGGGGTTTTGGCTTCCTCTCGTGCTATAAAAGGCAGCCTTAAAAAGCAGCCTTTTTTTATGATGATGTACTTACAATGTGGAAAATTCCCCCTTTAAAAACGAGGTAGAGGGAGATTGTAAACATTCAATTAACTGCCTTTGGTTACCGGCTGATAACGGTTTCGTTCCTGGCATTTGGAGGAGGACGTTTCAGCCGACAAAAGGTTTATGCTCTATTAATACGATTAATTGGCTTTAAAAGTGCTACAGGAATCTAATGTTCCATTACTGCGAGGAGAGACACCCTCCTGTCCTATTGCTGCAAAAGAAAAAAAAAAGCCATTTCTTGAGGGAGGGATATTGTCTAAAGCTTTGAAGAGCCACATTTCCCAAGATCCTCAAATTAGGGACCCCATAGGATCACCCAGTCCTCCCTTCCTACGATGCAGTGCTTGCAAAGAAACCCTCTGCAATTTGCCATGCGTAGTTCCAGGGCTGTCTGCAAGTTTTAATCTGGGTTTTTGTTTGTTTGTTTATTTGTCACTGATTTTATCTTTGGAATATTTTAATTATTTCATTCCCCGATGGCTTCATTGTCTTGCCTTTTCTGAAAACTGCTTTGAGGCTTTGAGGGGTGATTGTTTACAATCTACAATTCTACAAAATTACTACGACGAAGCAAATATTCTTACCGCTGTATTTGATCACGCGTATGGTCGAGTCTCCGTCTCCGAATATGGTGACCGGGGTCAGGCGGACTTCGTAAGCCTCAGGCTTGATCAGCTCTGTCAGGTTGTAGGTGATCAATTCTCCCTTCTGGATCTTCAGGTTCACGGCAATTTCCTGCTCCCACCAGCGCTGCTGTCCGGCCTAGAAGCAAGAGGCGAGAAGGTTGCTGAGCTCCAGATGAGCAAAACACGCAAATCAGCAGCGCAAAACCCGGCAAAACTTGAGAAAACCAAAAAGATGTTTATTTATTAAATATATTAGTTCAGGTATAGGAAAACTTGGCCCTCCAGATGTTTTGGGACTACAATTCCCATCATCCCTGACCACTAGTCCTGTTAGCTAGGGATGACGGGAGTTGTAGTCGCAAAACATCTGGAGGGCCGAGTTTGCCTATATTAGTTGCCTACTTTTTTGCCCAGAAACTGAAAACGAAGTACAGAACAACTTGGGGAAGAAAACTACTGTATTTTTTGCTCTATAAGACACACTTTTCCCCTCCTAAAAAGTAAGGGGAAATGTGTGTGTGTTATGGAGCGAATGCAGGCTGTGCAGCTATTGCTGAAGCCAGAACAGCAAGAGGAATGGTTGCACAGCAAAAGCAGCGATCCCTCTTGCTGTTCTGACTTCGCTTCGCTGAAGAGGCGCTGCGCAGAGAGGGAAAGCTGCGCAGAGCTCCTTCAGCGAAGCGGGAGGAGAAACGGAGCCCCTTCCATTTCTCCTCCTGCTTTGCTGGAGAGGCTCTGCGCGGATTCAGAATATTTTTTTTCTTGTTTTCCTCCTCTGAAACTAGGTGCGTCTTATGGTTGGGTGCGTCTTATAGAGCGAAAAATACGGTACATAAAACCAGGAAAACAGATATACTGTATGTTGAAACAGGCCACCCACTCCAAAAGACCACAGAAAGTTAAAATTGAAAGGCCTGGTTTAAAAGGAATGTTTTTTGCACTTGAAGGATGGTGCCAGGCAAGCATTCTAGGGAAAGCCTCATTACGCAAATGAGGAGCCACCACTGAAAAGGCCCTGTTCTGATGTAGTCACCCTCCAGACCTCCCATGGAGGGAAGCACATGTCAAAGGGACTAGGGTGATAGTCCTAGGGTCTGGGTCAGTTCATATGGGGAATATCCCATGAATGGCTGCCCCCCCCCTTGACCTCAGTGGGTCACAGCCATGGCAGGAGAATTAGGGAATCACATGCGGACCTTCGTTCATTTGCTCAAATCTCAATTCCAATGGTGTTCCTTTGCTCTCGGCACCTGTTCCAAGACATGCTTGGAGTGGTGAAGGGTCGTGGTCTGCGTGTCAATTGCCCCAGCCTCTGTCCCCTGGCATCTCCCGGCATGGCTGGGAAAGAAAGGAATCCACTGTCTGAAGTTCTGGAGATCCACTGTCCACATCCACACCAAGCATGGAAAGCACTACGATGCCTCATTTTGTCATATGTGGTGGGATTGTAAGGTAATTAATTTTTTGGGAAATGATATACAACGAATTGAAGAAAATGTTCCATTTAACATTTGTTTAAAAACCCCGAGGCATTTTTGTTGGGGATTGTAGGGAAAGACCTGCCAAAAAAGTTGAAAAACATCTTCATGTATGCGACAACGGCCGTGAGAGTTCTGGTAGCACAAGGATGGAAGACTGAAGAACCCCCACCTAAAGAATCATGGCAAGAAATATTGATGGACTATGCAGAACTGGCAAAACTGACATATAAGCTACGGGACAAATGTGTTAGGAAAAATGGGGGGTAAACAAGGATGATATGTTTTTGGATAATATGTCATGTTATAATTTTGAATAATAATAAAAAAAGAAAGCACTACGATGCCACATTAAAGAGTTGCATCGCAGGGGGTTGGACTAGATTACGCTTGTGGCCCCTTGCAGCGCTCCGATTCTACGATTTCTATGTATGTAGAGAGAAAACCCTATTAATCAGTTCAGAACGAAGTCTGGCTGGTGGAGGCAATTGCCTTGTCTTCATAAACAGAGTCTTTTAACAAACCTTTGCCCAACCACAGTGCGTAGGCTTGATTTCCTTTGACATCCTGCGCTAGCCTGGTTGATGGGAAGAAACCGCTCAAGGTGCAAGGAAAGCAGAGCAGAGATGCCTCTTTAAACATCCCTGGGAAATTGCATCGGGAGACGGTTCGCTTGCAGAGAGAGTTTCCATTTGACCCGAGAGGGAGATGGATGGGCCACGCTCCATTATTCATTAGGATGTAAGTGAGCAAATTTGTTTGCTTGTTTTGAGATCTTACGGCCGATTTTCAAGGCCGTTCTCTCACAGAGCTGCTTCCGACATGTAAAACGGCAATAGAGCCCTGAAGAACGGATCAAAAAAAGCAATAAAAGCCCACTCTCTATGCTTTCTGGAAGTGATTGAAGCCAATCCCCCCCCCCCCCCCACGTAACAAGCTTTCCCAGCTAGATGAGAAGGTCTTTGCACCAGGAGTTCATTTGTTTTGAATTGCCCTGTGATATTCGGGTGAAATGCGGTATACAAATTTAATAATAAACAAACAAATCAATAAATTTGGGATTGTTTTAAAAATGATTTTCAGGTACGTTTCTGCACCCTCCACCCACTGTTTTAAAAACAACTTTAGTCGCTTCATGATATGTCTGTAAAAAAAAAGTCTTGTGGCAAATATGCAAAAGGACATTCCTAAAGTAATCAGTTTAATCATAAAAAAAAACACAATTAAAAAGACAGAGCTTGACAACAACGTCAAGGGAGACCTCCTGGATGAGGCCAGCGGGCAATCATGTCCAGCTTGGCCGCCGGTATTTAAATATATCTTCCAGAAGAAACCAGAGGCCTTTCTCCTGGGCATGGTTGGCCAATTGGTGTTAAAGAAAGACAGAACTTTCTTTATGTATGCTACAACAGCATCAAGAATACTTATTGCGAAGTATTGGAAGACACAAGAACTACCCACTCTGGAAGAATGGCAGATGAAGGTGATGGACTATATGGAATTAGCAGAAATGACCGGCAGAATCCGAGACCAGGGAGAAGAGCTGGTGGAAGAAGATTGGAAGAAATTTAAAGATTATCTACAGAAATATTGCAAAATTAATGAATGTTAGAATGATGTTGGATTGAGGTTAAGGGTTTTTTAGCAATAATGTTGAAAGAATATGCAAAAATGGAATGTTAACAGGTGGAAAGTTAAAGCTATAATATATTAAGATCAAGATTAAGATAAAGGTAAAGAGGGAAAGGATTTGCTGAATAAATAAATTGAACTGGAATACAAAGAGGGGAGGTGTGGGGAGGTCCGAGAAACAAGAAAATGCAAGATATGTTATGAAAGATTGAACTGTTTTTAATTGTTTTTTATTTTTGTATTTTTCTTTTTTCTTTTTGTGAAAATCTTAATAAAATATCATTATATATATATAAAAAAATCATGTCCAGCTTCCTGTTCTCATAGAGCCTATGATAAGAATTTTAAGGTCTAAGATATATAATAAATGTTCATAAGTGTACCAACCAAGCACGTACATAGATCAGCACAGGAAGACCGACCTGAAACCATTTTTGATTCCCAAATGTTTTCTCTGCAAGGTCAAAGGAAAATGGAAAAGCCTCCCCATTGTCTTTTCCTTCACAAATCCTGTCTTAAGGGCACATTTAAGATATGAATAGGGTGTGAGCCTGTGACCTGGCTCAGGAACTAAGTATTTATCATTACAAAAGTCTGGTCAGGCTTCCCAGGCAATCCAATCAAGTGACCATTAAACAGGTAACCTGGCAGACGAGATAAACAAGGCACTCAGATTTCTGCTATAGACCGCCTTTTCTGTGATGTATGTATGATGTATGGAGGGGTGCTCTGGAGCTCCAGGGCAGGGAATTTAAAATTTCTATATAAGGGCAGGCACACCTTTGTTCTGGGTTCCTCCTTTCCTGCACGTGAGGGGAGCACTCTGTTGCAATAGATCAATAAAGATCAGGCTTTGTTATGTACTGAGTTGAATAGGATCCAAACTGCAGAAGTCTGATTGGTCCTAGAACAATAGGATTCAGAATGCAGCAGTCTGATTGGTCCTAGAACAATGTAGGAGCCACCCAATCCAGCTCCAGATAGAAGTGAATCCACAACCTGATTGGCCTACAGGAGAATTCTGGAATTAGCCAATCACATGCAGCCCATTGTGTAAATAATGTATATAAAGCAGATACTTTGAGGGGACTTTCATTCATTCCTCCTCTCCACTATGAGCTGAATAAAGAGCATGAAATCCACTCTCGACTGAGTATATTTCAGGCTTACTAGCTGCTTTGCTTCTCAATATTCTCTGGTTGGCCTCTGTTATTTTCTCCTAACAATAGGAAACCTACGTAAGGACTCTGTATGGGCTCTTGGATACCCCATAAGGGAAAAAGGGCAGATTTTTGTTTACAACCAGGCCAAGCAAATAATTGGGGCAAACTCGCAAGTAGATTTGAGAACAGCAGCCATTCTCCCTTCCTGCGGTTTCAAACTGCACAGTCAGAGCCAAGCTATACTGGCCAGCAGCCTTCAATAGCCCTCTCCCTCCAAGAATCTTATGCGCCCTTGAGGACTAACACCTTTGCTATGGCATAAACTGTAGTCCACGAAAGGCAAGGAGCACGTTAGTTTTTAAGATACCGAAAGGCTCTTTGTTGTCTCCATTTCATTAAGTGTGTCAGCGGAATCAATAAGTTTGGTTCGGGATGGAGAATTAAAGAGGCCGACCTCAGCCCCAGTTGAAATGGGAAGGAGAGCAACCTGGAACAAAAGGTGGCATGGCATTTAATCATTTTGCTTAGCTGCAAAAGAGCAGAGTTGCGTCCTGACACATGTATCCGCAGACCGCCTGGGACAGGAGAATAATTGGGCTAAATGCAAGATGGATTTAAAGGGGAGACAGCAATTTCAGAAAAGCTGAAAGTTTGCTTTGAACTTCCCATTGCTGGTATTATTTAAATTTGTGGACAAGACCATTATATAAAAATGAAATAGAAAAGAAAATAATAAAAAGAAATGGGGGGGGGGGGGGGGAGATCGCATAGCAAGCAAACAAACAAACACCCTCTAAAGTATGGTGAGTAAATTGAAAGGAAAAAATATCATCATTTACATTGGAATTCCAGAAATGTAAAAACAGGGCCCCACCTCTCCAATAATTTGTTTTTGTGATTGTGTTTCTCTCATAATTTTTTATCATTAAGGCACTTTGCCAAATTTTTCTTAACCAATTAGACACGGTAGGGGGGAATCTTTATTTTTCCATTTCCCCGCTAGACAGTTTTGCTGCTGTTAGCAGTGTGGTAATAACCTGTAAATCAGTATTAATGGCTTCATTTTATATTTTGAAGGGCAACCAAAATGATGAGGGGGGTGGAGGCAATGATGGCGTCCGATGCCTACTGGCCAAGCTGGCTACGCCTGTGCCTCCCCAGGAGGAAATTGCTGGAAATTGCTGGAGGTGATAGGATCCTGCTTGGATCTTGCTCCCCTTTTTCTCTTTAAAAAAATATATATATTAAATTTTCCAACATACATTTATAGTATCCAGTCTAAATTTATCACCTATTTTCTCTTTTAGACTTCCTTCAACCTCTATGACAATCATCCATTATTCAAATTGTTAAATACGCATTTCCTAATTTTATATTGCATTTTATAAACCTTCACACACTTAGTTTTCATCAATACAATAGTCCTCTATCTTTTACAGAACTTCTTGAAATCCCACTAGCGTCATTTGCTCATCACATACACATTTCAGATAGTCTGAAAATTTTCCCCAGTCTTCAATGAACTTTTGATCTTGTATATATCTGATCTTTCCTGTTAGTTTGTCCAGTTCAGCATACTCCATCAGTTTCATTCTCCATTCTTCGAGCGTCGGCAGTTGTTCCTGTTTCCATCTTTGGGCCAATAATATTCTCGCTGCTGTTACTGCATATTGGAAAAGTTTACAGTCCATTCTATTTATTTCATTTCCTACTATTCCTAGAAGAAAAGCCTCTGGTTTCTTAACAAATATATATTTCAACATCTTTTTCATCTCATTATATATCATTTCCCAGAAGCCCTTCACCTTCTTACAATCCCACCACATATGATAAAATGTTCCTTCTTTTTCTTTACATTTCCAACACTTATTACATGTTTTATACATTTTTGCCAGTTTCACAGGTGTGATGTACCATCTATAAATCATTTTCATCTCTCTAATGGAGATAGCCAGTGGGGAGTTCTTGATTCTAATAAACTTCTATATGTCTCCCATATTTCTATGAGAGATCTTCTAAAGATGTGGTTTTCGAAACCTTTATGAATCTTTCTTTTCCCTGTTTCTCATAGGCAACTGTTCAGCCCCTGTGAGAACAGCCAGCAGGTTCTTTTTAAGTTCTTAGTCCTTGTTCTTCGTGTGACAAAACACATATAAACATAGCTGTCAACTTACAGATTTGAAAATAAGGGACCAGCAGCCTCAAAAATAAGGGGTCAGCAGCCAAAATAAGGGATTTTCCAAGCACAGGTATGTTCAACTTCTGAGCCCCTCCAAGCCAAAGGCAGAAAGCCCAGCCAGCAGCCAAACGAAGCCTCAAGCCTCAAGGAAAACCACCGTCACCTCTCCGCTGGGAAGCGCTGAGCAAAGGCGAGTCCCCAGGCAACGCAGCCGATTTGATTGGCACGAGGCATGCAAGCTCCACCCCCCAGTCATTCTTAGACTCCTTATTGGGTGAGCAACGCAGCCAAGCAACACAGTTGGAGCCTCCCTCCTCCCTGGCCGGCAGGGAGGGAGGGAGAGGAGCTGCTTCCTTTGAAACACGGGAAATTTAAGGGACATCATCAGTAAGGGACAGCAGCGGGACACAGCACTGGGATAAGGGACTTTCCCGCCAAATAAGGGACGGTTGACAGCTATGCATATAAATATTCCTTACATTCTGCACACAGCTCAGAGGACTTGGCGCTAATCCAGGCTTGTGTGTTGAGCAAGCTGCTTTATGGAAGTGGGTTGTGGGTCGTGGGCAACTTATAACCATCAGGAGCGATGCCTCAACACCTTCCATGTGCATTGCATCAATAATAATAATAATAATAATAATAATAATAATAATAATAATTTATTTATATCCTGCCCTCCCCAGCCAAAGCCAGGCTTAGAGCAGCTAACAACAGTAAAAATAGCACAATTTACATAAAACCACAGTCAATTAATTGAAATACATTCTAAAATCAGTTCAGAATCAAATTAATGGCAACCATTGGGCTAGAGTTCTATGAGGATTACAGAAGGAGAGAGGGGGGTCAGACTGTGCCTTGGCCAAAGGCCTGGTGGAACAGCTCTGTCTTGCAGGCCCAGCGGAAAGATGTCAAATCCCTCAGGGCCCTAGTCTCTCGTGACAGAGCGTTCCACTAGATTGGGGCCATGGATGAAAAGGCCCTGGCTCTGGTTGAGGCCAGCCTAACCTCCCTGTGGCCCAGGACCTCCAAGATGTTTTTGTTTGAAAACCGTAAGGTCCTCCGTGGGACATAGCAGGAGAGGCAGTCCTGTAGGTACGAGGGTCCTAGGCTGCGTAGGGCTTTAAAGGTTAAAACCAGCACCTTAGACCTGATCCTGTACTCCACCAGGAGCCAGAGTTGGGCACCACATGGCAGGAGAGAATCCCAAACAAAGATGTGCTCTCCCAAACCCACATTCCCGGCATGTTCACACTCTTGTCTCTGCAAGGTCTACGCTGGTTTGGTCACGTCCACACAATGGAGGATGGCAAGACCCCCAAGGACACGCTCCATGTGGAACGAGCTTCAGGCACCAGGTCTGTTGGCAGAACAACTCTGTGCTACAAAGATGCTTATAAATGTGATATGAAGTCTGGCGAAGTCATCAACTGTGTGGGAATCCCTTGCAGACGACCGCAGTGCCAGCAAACAGCCAGCGGTGACCAGAGGAGGAATGACCGCTGGGAGGAGCGTGGAGAAGAAACGCCCTAGTGCATCTGCAGCAGCACAACCGGACTCCTTCCTCTGCCCCAGCTCCAAGAAAACATGTCTCTCCCATATTGGTTTCTACAGCCACAGCAGGCGCTGTAACTCCTCAACAGTCTGACTTCATCCACAAAGGTGCACTGTTCCATTCAGGTCCGTCTTTAGCATATGTAGCGCCGGGGTGCAAAAAACTTCCCAGTGCCCCTATTTTTTGGGGGGGGGGGCAGGCCAAAGTTGTGCAGCTTTTTTTTGGGGGGGGGGGGGGGTGCAACTCTCTCCCATGCCACTGTGAGAGGAGAGCAAACCCCACAGAGGGTGAAGGCCAGCTGCCTCAGCGCCTGCAGCAACAAAGCCTGCGGTGCTCCAAAGGGGTCTGCTCCGCTCAGCAGTGGCTGTCGGCTGGTCTGGCTTTCTTCAATCCCCAGATGCCAAATCTCAGCCCTGGACTCTTGGCCTAATGCCCCTGAGAGCCCAGCGCCCAGGTGCCCCACACCCCTAGCGCCTATGGGTAAGGCAGCCCTGGTTCCATGGTCTCCTGAGACAGACAGATGCCTTATGAGGAACGGCTAAGGGAGCTGGGCATGTTTAGCCTGGAGAAGAGGAGGTTAAGGGGTGATATGATAGCCAAGTTCAAATATATAAAAGGATGTCACATAGAGGAGGGAGAAAGGTTGTTTTCTGCTGCTCCAGAGAAGCGGACACGGAGCAATGGATCCAAACTACAAGAAAGAAGATTCCACCTAAACATTAGGAAGAACTTCCTGACAGTAAGAGCTGTTTGACAGTGGAATTTGCTGCCAAGGAGTGTGGTGGAGTCTCCTTCTTTGGAGGTCTTTAAGCAGAGGCTTGGCAACCATATGTCAGGAGTGCTCTGATGGTGGTTCCTGCTTGGCAGGGGGTTGGACTCGATGGCCCTTGTGGTCTCTTCCAACTCTATGATTCCATGATTCTATGATGCCAAAGCAACATGCAGGTGCCTGAATAAAAAGAGAGCTTTAAGGTGAATCTGTACATTGCTTGCTTTTCCTCAAACAGCATTGATTGAGGCCTTTCCTTTTGCCAGCTTGTGATGGTCACCCATACGTAAGAGAGAGAGGGGGGGGGAGCAGACAATGACAGGCCCTGTTCCCTTTCACTGGATTCGTCTCCTCCTGCTGAGCTTGAGTGACAGCTCAATTTTTTCAGCTCCAAGGGATCTTGGTGATCGACGCCGTTGCAGCCCGAGGGGGGGTGGGTGCGGGAGGGAGGGCAGCTCACTCTGGAAACTTAAAGGTTTTCAACTTTCACAAGATTGTTACCCGTCAAAACCCTCCTGACATGTGTTTAGCACTCGCTCTGTCAGGGAACAGCGGCAGAATGACAAGAGGTGCTGTTTAAGGAATTCTGCCACAGAGCTGGGCGATTGATCTCCGGTGGAATCTGGGTCGTTTCTCACTCAGATCCAGACAGACTTTTGTCTCGCTGGGAAATAATAATAATAATAATAATAAGCATCTGCCTTCACGAGAGGGCAGGGATGGTTTGCCACTTCCAAGACTGCCTGAGCTGTGTCTGAGCACCGCAGCCCATCTCCCACATGGGTGGAGGCAACTCAGAGAAGTCTCTTTCGAAGTTGCCCCATGCAGTGAGACTTCATCGCTCCCGTCAGTTTCCTCTCTTGCCATTTATTCCTTGTTATTCAACAAGAAGCCTTGGAAGAAGGATGAAGGGAAGAAAGGGAGGCAGGCGGGTGGTGAATCATCCATCCATCTGCGCAGGGAAGGACTGTTCTTGCTCCATCTGGCAAGTGACTGACACCCTTATCTGGCCTTTCAGGATCCTGGAAGTTGCCGATATCGCCTCCTGTGTCCTCCCATCAATCAAGCCGTGATTGACGTGGCTTTGAATAGGCTCCTCCACTTGCCATTTCTGGAGTCTGCTCGGAACCACTTCCGAGAAGGCTGGCAAAACTCTCTAGAAAACAGGAGGGCAAAAGAGCATGGGTGCTGGATCAGGCCAGTGGACCATCTGCGGCTGGAACCATCAACGCTTCTCAAGGCCACTGGCTGGGAACTACAGGAGGGGAGCAAGTGCTCTTGTACTCACATCCCGCTTGCTGGTTTCTCCTCGGGGCATCTGGTTGTGAGAATAGGATGCGGGAGTGGATGGACCGCTTGCATGGTTCTGCAGGATATTTGTATGTCCTTAAGCTAGCCCAGCATCCTGTTCCCAGGATGCCCCATTGGGAATGATAATGATGGTGGTGGTGATGATGATAATATTAATAATAATAAATTTATTATTTACACGCCACCCATCTGGCTGGGTTTCCCCAGCTGCTCTGGCGAGCTCCTAACAAAATAGTAAAAGATCAAACATCAAAAACTTCCCTAAACAGGACTGCCTTCAGATGTCTTCTAAAAGTCAGATAGTTGTTTATTTCCTTGACGTCTGAAGGGAGGGTGTTCCATAGGGCAGGCGCCACCACCAAGAAGGCCCTTTGCCTGTAACCTCACTTCTCGCAAGGAGGGAACCGCCAGAAGGCCCTCGGCGCTGGACCTCAGTGTCTGGGCTGAATGATGGGGGTGGAGACGCTCCTTCAGGTATACTGGGCCGAGGCTGTTTAGCACCAACACTTTGCATTGTGCCTGGAAACGTACTGGGTTCCAATGTAGGTCTTTCAGGACTGGTGTTATCTGGTCTTGGCAGCCACTCCCAGTCACCAGTCGAGCTGCCGCATTCTGGATTAGTTGGAAGCCCATAAGCAGGACCTGAATGCATTTTGTCTCTCTGCTCTTACCATACATATTGTATGTTTCTCTGGCCTCAAGAGATCTGCACTGCAGGGGTCATCCCTAGATTAAAGTGGGTTGGTCTAGATGACCCTCTGGGTTCCTTCCTAACCGACAATTCTATGATTCCAGCCAAGATTTTGCACATGGAGAAATGAAGCGCTCAGGTTTGTTATTTTTATTTATTTTTGCTAAAGCACAGGCATAGAGGATATTTTGTTTTTGTTTAGCGAAAAGCTTCATTTAAGTTTTGAAAAACCCCACGTTGCTCCGCTCTAACAACACAAAACACCCCGAGCTCCTCAGAACTCCAAGGGGCAGCCTTTTTGACAGCCTCACTTTGTAATGCCTATCGGAAAGCCTCTAAGGCCCAGACTGGCGTGGAGCTGCAAAGGCTTTTAAAATGCGGGAAATGAAGAGCTTTGTTTAAGCACAGATTGAAACGGAGGGAGCACAGAGTGACTTGGAAAAAGATCAGAATTTTGTTTAGCCTGGAGAACAGAAGATCGAGAGGAGATAGGATTTGTTGTTGTTTCATCGTTTAGTTGTGTCCGCCTCTTCGTGACCCCATGGACCAGAGCACGCCAGGCCCTCCTGTCTTCCACTGCCTCCCCCAGTTTGGTCAAACTCATGCTGGTAGCTTCGAGAACACTGTCCCACCATCTCGTCCTCTGTCATCCCCTTCTCCTTGTGCCCTCCATCTTTCCCAACACCAGGGTCTTTTCCAGGGAGTCTTCTCTTCTCATGAGGTGGCCAAAGTCCTGGAGCCTCAGCTTCAGGATCTGTCCTTCCAGTGAGCACTCAGGGCTGATTTCCTTCAGAATGGAGAGGTTGGATCTTCTTGCAGTCCACGGGATTCTCAAGAGATAGGATAGCTATGTTCAAATATCTGAAGGGCTGCCCGGTGAAAGATTTCTTGATTTCTCCTGCTCCAGATTGCAACAACCCCAGAGTTGTCCGTGACTAGACCTGACTGTCAGGAGTACCTTTACCTTTAACCCATTCTGGTGTATCAGGTGCCAAGCCTAAGGGACGTCATGATCTACACAGTCCCTTTTATGTCCTTGGGAGTTCTTCCAAAATCATTACCATGGAAGGTAATAATTTTAGTGTTGGCCACCCATAAACCTCTTGCAAACAAGATCCGAAGAGCTCTGTGGGTTTCGCTGCTTTAGAAGAGAGCTCTTCTCCCGGTTAACTTGGCCCTGGATGGCGTCTGGAATAAAACCCAAGTGTCAGATTGTGGATTAAGCACCCGCACTCCAACAGGGTGGTTAATTTAAGAAATCAAGGCAAGGCAATCTAAACCTCTCAGTTGGAGCACTCGACACCCGCTCTCCAAAATCAACTCTTTGCCAAAGATGGAAATGAGATGATGTTTTCTCCAACAAAAGTGTGTGGAAATTTTGACACACAAAAAAAGGTCTCAGCCGTTTTTATTTCGCATAGGTTGAGAGCTCCTTTAGCACAGCAGCTGTGAGATGAAAAATCCTCCATTTATCGCTTTGTTTTTATTCTGTTTTTCAGAGTGAGAAACCCTCCCGAGGCAGCTCGCGGCGATTTTAAAACTTAAAATGACAAAAAATGGTTGATACGCAATTAAAGATGATCAAAACCAGCCAGACAACAGGAACTCACTGCCAGCATGTATGACAAAATCAACCAAACAGGAAGCAAAACAAAAAAGTTTTTTTTTTTTAAAAAAATATTTATTACTTTTTCAACAATTTAAACACTACAAAAAAAAACAAAAAACAATACAATATAATACAAAGACACTACATAACACTAACACATTAAACTAACAAAACCAAACAAAAACAGCTTAAAACACTCAAACACTTTCAATATCTTGTCTTTCATTCACTTATTTCACCGACCTCCTCACACCTCCCTCTTTTTATTCCACTTCTGTCAATTGTTTCAGTAATTCCTTTCCATCTTCCTCTGTTTTCTGTCCTATAATTATCTTAACACATTCTAACCTTATTTTTCCTTTAATATTCTATTAAACTATTCATACTTAAATCCTTATAACATTTCTACTAAAGCCATATAACTTCATTCCGACATTCTTTTAACATTCATTAATTTTGCAGTATTTCTGTAAATAGTCTTTAAACTTTTTCCAATCTTCTTCCACCGACTCTTCTCCCTGGTCTCGGATTCTGCCAGTCATTTCCGCCAGTTCCATATAGTCCATCAACTTCATCTGCCATTCTTCCCGGGTGGGTAAATGTTGTGTCTTCCAATACTTCGCGATAAGTATTCTTGCTGCTATTGTTGCATACATAAAAAAAGTTCTATCCTTCTTTAGCACCAATTGGCCGACCATGCCCAGGAGAAAGGCCTCTGGTTTCTTCAGGAAGGTATATTTGAATACCTTTTTCATTTCATTATAAATCATCTTCCAGAATGTCTTAATCCTTGGGCATGTCCACCAAAGGTGAAATAATGTACCTTCAGTCTCTTTACATTTCCAACATTTATTGTCGGGCAGATGATAAATTTTTTCAAGCTTGACTGGTGTCATGTACCATCTGTAAATCATTTTCATTAAATTTTCTCTTAGGGCATTACATGCCGTAAATTTCATACCTGTGGTCCATAACTGTTCCCAGTCAGCCATCATTATGTTATGTCCAACATCTTGTGCCCATTTAATCATAACTGATTTCACCATTTCATCCTGAGTGTTCCATTTCAACAGCAAGTTATACATTCTTGACAAATTCTTAATCTTTGGATCTAACAATTCTGTTTCCAATTTTGATTTTTCCACCTGGAAACCAACTTTTTTGTCCAAATTGTATGCCTCCATTATTTGGTAATAATGGAGCCAATCTCGCACTTTGTTTTTCAATTTTTCAAAGCTCTGCAATTTTATTCTGTCTCCATCCTGTTCCAGAATTTCCCAGTATTTCGGCCATTTGGCCTCCATATTGAGTTTTTTCTGTGCCTTCGCTTCCATTGGTGACAACCATCTTGGGGTTTTCTTTTCTGACAAATCCTTATATCTTATCCAAACATTAAACAATGCTTTTCTAACAATATGATTTTTAAACGCTTTATGTGCTTTTACCTTATCGTACCACAAATATGCATGCCAGCCAAATGCATTGTTGAAGCCTTCTAGATCCAACACTTCAGTGTTTTCAAGAAAGTTTTCAAAAAAGTTTTGAAGGGCTGCTTAAAGGCAGCTACTGTTAAGGGCATTCCACAGATGTGGAGCCAACACCAAGAAAACCCTGACTCTGGCAACTGCCAGTCAGAAGGTGGAGCGGAAAGTAAGTCTGATTTCAGGGGCTGAGCATCTTCCAGCATTGAAGGGGATTGGTCTAGATGAACCTCAGGGCCTCATCCAGCTCTACAGTTCTAGGATTCTAAGATTCTATATGGGTTCTTCAAGCAGTTCCTCAAATAGCTTGGTTCCAGTATGACCTAAATTGACAGATTCCTCATCATTCCTCATCATGGCCTAGGACGCTCATACCTACAGGACCACCTCTCCCGGTATGCCCCATGGAGCACCTTAAGGTCCATAAATAGCAACACCCTAGAGGTCCCAGGCCCTAAGGAAGTCAGATTAGCCGCAACCAGAGCCAGGGCCTTTTCAACACTGGCCTCAGCCTGGTGGAACGCTCTGCCTCATGAGACCAGGGCCCTGCGGGATCTGATTTCTTTCCACAGGGCCTGTAAGACAGAGTTGTTCTGCCTGGCCTTTGGCTTGGAATCAGTTTGATTCCCTCCCCCTCTTTTTTTTCCGTTTTCCTTTCTCTTCCTGCGATGAGGCTACATTTTAATATTTTAATGTTTCAATATTTTAATTGTTGCATTTTAATCTTGTTTTTAAGTTGCATTCATTCAACTTGTTTTTATTATTGCTCGTTAGCCACCCTGAGCCCGGCCTTGGCTGGGGAGGGCGGGGTATAAATATATTATTATTATTATTATTATTATTATTATTATTATTATCTTTAGCAGGGCTTAAACATCAGACAAAAAAGTGTGGTGGACACTTTGGAAATCCCTGCTTATTGATATTAGGGAGGCACTTCCACTGTATTCTTTTCAGCACCTGCGGAAGCACATTCTTTTTTAGACCAGCCTACCCAGATGTTTAGGAAGTTTGAGTTTTACCGAGTTTTACCGAGTTCTAGTCCACTCTATTGTGGCTTTAACTGTGTGTATGTTTAAAATGATGGTTGTAAAAGTTTTAGTGATGATTTGAATTTTTTTTTTTTTTATCTTCGAGTTTTTTCCTCTATGGCATATAGATTTTATGAAATGAATGGAAAATAAATAAAAACGAACCCTAGCCTGCTCCATAAAGGCAAGAGTCGCCTAAATATATACAATTTGTCTGCCGCTGGAAGTCATCCAAATATTCCAATCCCTGGATAGCTGGATAGCTCAGCTGGTCAGAGCCTGGTCCTGATAATGCCACGGTTTGGCCGCAGGGCTGGTTCCCCTCCCTGACTTTAGGACACTGCCATAAAAAAATTGACTTTTTGACAGTGCAGAAAAGGTTTCTAAAAGACAGAAAATGGATTCATGGAATTGTAGAATTGTAGAGTTGGAAGGAACCCGGGGGTCATCTAGTCCAACCCCCTGCAATGCAGGGATCTTAGCTAGAGCACCCATGGCAGGTAGTCATCCAAGCTCTGTTGAACAGCTCTTCCTGTCAGAAAGTTCTTCCTGATCTTTAGTTAGAATCTCCTTTCCTGTCATTTGAATCCATTGGTTCGGGTCCCGCCCTCTGGAGCAGCAGAAAACAAGCTTGTTCCATCTTCCGCTTGGTAGCCCTTCAGATATTGGAAGGTGGCCATCATCCCCACTGTCAGTCTTCTTCTCTTCTCCAGGCTAAACACACAGAATTCCTGCAGCCATTTCTCATCAGGCTTGGTTTCCAAACCCATCACCTTCTTCGTCAACCTCCCCTGGACACCTTCAGCTCCAACCTCTATCCCTAACCAGCTTGTGTATGTCACAGCAGAAAACTGGATTTGCAAAAGCAGAGGGTAAGGAATTCACTTTTGAAGAACAGAGGAAAAACAGAAATGGTGGAGGGTGTTCTCGGTTTAGATCCAGTTGCAAGTCAGACCAAAGTTGGTGTCGGAAAAGATCCACGCAGCTCGGTAAAGGATGTGACTGTTAGAATTCCTGCTCCATGATTGCAGTCATGAGATTGTTGTCTTTCACATGACGGAGTATGTTTTGACTCCACAGAGTGGGAAGTGACAGAGACAGGATGTTTGTGTTATTGTGTTCTGTGAAGTGGGACTGTTGTCCTTTGCTCTTTTTCTCTTTGCTGTCTGATGCTAGAGAGAGAGAGAGGGAGCCATGTTGCAGTGCTCAGTGTGTGTTCATATGTAAATAAAGTAGATTAGCCAAAATGCTGAGTTGCTGAGGTCTGTTACACATGATGCGCAAACTCTGCAGATCCCTAAGTGTGCCGGTGTCGGTTGGCATCGGTCGCTGTGATGTTCGGGCTGAAGAAAGCTTTTGAAGCTCCCGAACTATTGACCAGGAGGGAGAGAACATGCCAGTTGGGCATGCGTCTCTGCCAGGGTCCTACTTGAGTGTAGGACGAGCTCCTGACAGTGACTGTGCCTTTAAGCCACACAGAGATGCACACTCAACCACACAAGGATTTCACTAAGGATGAACTGATGTTCCCTGCTCTGCTTTCCAACAATGGAAACATGGCAGATGGTGAGCCACAATCCACAACAGTTAATGTGGAGCCTCAACCTCCTTGGACAAATCTGGATAGCAAGAATTGTATAAGATTCTTACCACACCTGAAATCAACAGCACAATCCTCACCACGCCTTCTCAGAAGGAATTCTCACGGCTTTCAGTGAGAACGTAAGCTTTCCTTTATCTGCAATCCCAGGTAAAGATGAGTAAGACTGTAGCCCTAAGTATGTGGCACGTAACACAACTGCATTTCCCACGGGCAAAAGGGGTCACAGGACCATGGATGATTTTTTTAAGTGTTACGGTTGCAGATGAGGAAAGTCCCTTGAGCTGATTTTTCTTTTTTCTTTTTAACATGTGGGTGAGAATTTGATCTGCCTTCAAGCCACCCCAGGAAGACTGGTGTGCCTAAAGATCAAACTGTATTATTTAACACTCATTCCCACTCCTTATCAGGTTCCACAACTGAGTCAAAGAGGGATATTCACTTCTGCAAATGTGTTTGCATTGAGAGATTTCTTGAACGTTATCGCTGGGCAGACTAACTCTTAAGCAAATTCGCAGCAGGTGTTAACAGGGAAGAAGGCGTCTAATTATCACCCTGGCTCCAGGAGATATCACGGCATAATGAAGGAAGAGAGCGGAGTCTCTTTCTCTCTTCCTCAAACAAACACACACGTGAAAATCCCCATTTGCAGTTGAGTCACATAACCCAGTCAAGAGCAGCTCCAAGCGAAGGCTCCCTGATGGGCACTCCAGGACATTTAAAAGATTGCGGCTGTTTATTTGAAAGATGTCCTACTCACCCTTCACCATAAGGTTCCAAGGTGGGTGAGAACAATACACTGATAGAACTGTAGAGTTGTGATCCCCAAAGGTTATCTAGTCCAACCCTCTGCAAGGCAGGAATCTCAACGAAAGCATCCATGGCAGGTGGCCAGCCAAGCTCTGCTCAGAAACCTCCAGTGGTGAGCCCACCATTTTCCAAGGCAGACTGCTCTACTGTTGAACGGTTCTTGCCTAATATTTAGCTGGAATCTGTAGGAATGTTCAGGGATGCAGGAGAGGATATATTGTTTGATTATAGCCTTTCCAACTTGTGTTAACAAGTTCACAATTTAGCAGAGTAACATTCCCTTTTTTAAACTCACAGCGGATGCGTTTGCTCAGGCTCGCTAAAGCCTCTAGAATAACTGTTCTGGTATTTCCCCCTTATTCCCTCATAAAAGATAAGACACGACACAGTCTTCTATAAAAGTATAAAAAGAATTTACTCACATTCTGTTCACAATCGGATCCCAGAAGGCAGACTTAGCTTAGAAAAGTAACATACACCTGGAGACTATCCCATAAGGAGACAATCCCTTTGTCCTCTCTTGGCTGGAGGCCAAGAGAGCATCTTTGGCTAAGCAGATGTTGCTTCTTCGATGCACGTAGTCAAAGAGAGAGAGATGGCTGCCCTGCCCTGTGCTTTTGTCGTTACCTGAACAGGTGAGGCCACGCCCACCTCTAGTCACATGCAGAGGAAGTCTGTCCCAGCCCAGAAGGAAACAGGAAGTTTACCTGCTGGCTGGACAAACATTCCTCCCCATGTGTAAACATGTTCACTCTAGGAATGTTGTACTTGACTGCTCTTGTGTTTCACATCCCACAGAATCTCCTCCCTTCCAGAGCAATAGAAGAAAAGCTTGCTCCATCTTCCATGTGACAGCCTTTTGGATCTTTGAAGACAGCAATCATCTCACCCCATAGTCCTCTCTTCTCCAGGCTAAGCAGTCACAACTTCCTAAACCAGGGAGTGGCACCATCACTGAGGTTTTGCAGTGTGCACATTTATGGATTTGCACTTGATGAATGAATGAACCAATTAACCAAATGAACGCAAATGAATGAAAATGGATGTTCTTTGCACCCTCTTCCTGGCCCAGTCACCATAACTTTAGGGGACGGTCCATAGATGAAGGAGAAGAAGAGTTTGGATTTGATATCCCTCTTTATTACTACCCGAAGGAGTCTCAAAGCGGCTAACATTCTCCTTTCCCTTCCTCCCCCACAACAAACACTCTGTCAGGTGAGTGGGGCTGAGAGACTTCAAAGAAGCGTGACTGGCCCAAGGTCACCCAGCAGCTGCATGTGGAGGAGCAGGGAAGCGAACCCGGTTCACCAGATTACGAGTCCACCTCTCTTAACCACTACACCACACTGATTTGAGCCTCTTCTGAAAGGGGCCATTTGTGACCATTCACTTCCTCACACGGTTCAGAGGTAGACTGTGGAACTCCCTCCCACAGGAGGCAGAGATGACCACCGATTTGGATGGCTGTAAAAGAGGTAGAGACATCAACTTGCCAACAAAGGTCCGTATAGTAAAAGCTATGGTTTTCCCAGTAGTGATGTATGGACCAAGTGCAAGCTGGCAGAACTGCCTCCAACGTGCTTCCCCTCTTGGCACAGCCCCACCTAGCAAGAAAGCAAATAGCACGAGGCCCAAGCAGAGCTGTTCCAGAACGCTTTGAGCTTCCCCACCGAACGGCAAGCAGCTCACATCCCGTTGCTCTGCCTGAAACGTGCTCTTGCCGCGAGAGCTGAGGTGAGCCAACTCCCCGTCGCAGACATGTCAGCCCTTTCAAAAGCTGCTTATCTCCACGAGTGCTCTTTGATAATGCCTTGTAAGCTTTGCCTGGGGGCCCTGCGTCTCGAGCAGCCGATCCGGGGAGCGCCGAACATGTCCCGCCATCTTGCCTTTCTGAAGACAAACCCGCCTCGCAGGTGTCACTTGTGAGGATGTAAGGAATATCAAAGTGCTCATGTAACTCCTCAGATAAAGGAGGATGTAATTATTGTTCCTGACCAAAGCTGGCAGGCAGATACAAAAGCCAGCCTTCGCTTTGCATCATCTCATCCACAGGGAAAGCTGGGAACTAGTCAATGATGTCCAAAGAATTGGTCCTGCTCATCAGGAGGTTGTCCTCGACCAAGGCCAAAGGCTGCCCATAATCTTCTCACTTCGCCGTTGGTTTATCCTGCAAAGTCTAGGTCGGCCTTTGCTGATCCGGTGCCCTCCTGATGTCTGAGACCAAGAGCAATAACAGTTGTGTAGCAGCAAAGTTTGTTGCCAACCAAGGTCCGTATAGTAAAAGCTATGGTTTTCCCAGTAGTGATGTATGGAAGTGAGAGCTGGACCATCAAGAAGGCTGATCACCAAAGAATGGATGCTTCTGAATTCTGGTGCTGGAGGAGACTCTTGAGAGAGTTCCACAGTCTAGCTCTGTGCTGTGCAAAGAAGGACTTTTTCTTACCTGCTCTCAATCACCACTCAAGCTTTGCAAGACTTTCTGGGAGTGGCCTTACACACCAGTGACCAGCAGTAAGTTGGCAGTCCAATTTAGGAAAATAATCTTGCGGTAATGCACCCAGTTTCTTTGCAGAAGAAGCCAGCCTTCTTATGCATGTGCTATTAAAGGCTGGCTTCTTTCTACGTCACTTTCAGATTATTTTTTAAAGTCTTCGTGAAAATGCATTAGCATTTTAGCACTGATTTCTCCTTCTACACAGTTTTGTTTCTGTGGTTTCCCCAAACCTACCTCATTCTGAGAACAAGTTTATCCCTAAAATGATGGGTTTGCTATTTTCACTGAAATGGATATTTGTATGGACGCTTTCCTCTAATAAATGTATGCATGGCGTTTGGTCAGAAAGCTACACCACAAGATTCAGGCACAACCAACTTTCCATCTTTGTACACAAAAGAGTTCCCTTTGAAATATGTTGGGCTCCATAGACAGAGTTCTGTGCCCCGTCTGCCTTTCCCTCAACAACCAGGGAAAAAAACACAACGTGAAGCTCATGCAGCAGATGTGATGACACCGCAGGTGTCCGTTTCTGCTGCAAAACATCTCTCCTTTTTTTTTTTTTTGCTGAGATTCCTGCAGCCCTCCAGCTTCAACCGGGACCACGTCTATCATCTTCCTGTTCAGCTCTGCATCCCAGAGAGCTGCAAATTCATTTTGCACATCGAAAACCCTCTTTTGTACATCGCACGTCGCCCCCCCCCAAAAAAAATCCTTCTAATTGACAGAGACAAAAAGCGAGTTGAAACAGGAGATGAGATTGGAGTTGGGCAAAAGGCACCTCGCCCTGCTTCGGAAGAAGCGCCTGAGACTCTCACCTGCCGGATGCCCAGGTGGTACGTGAGGATGCGGTCCACAGCGTCCGGGTTCATCTGAGTCCACTCGAGGCTGTAGGCGTAGACGCGGGCCCGATTCTGCCACAGCGGGTTGTACGTATCGTAGTAGAACTCTGGTGCATAGGCTTTGCCTGTGGGCAAGAGAGGAACGAGGGTCAGGCGAGAGGTAAAAGGTAAAGGTAAAGGTAAAGGTACCCCTGCCCATACGGGCCAGTCTTGACAGACTCTAGGGTTGTGCACCCATCTCACTCAAAGAGGCCGGGGGCCAGCGCTGTCCGGAGACACTTCCAGGTCACGTGGCCAGCGTGACAAGCTGCATCTGGCGAGCCAGAGCCGCACACGGAAACGCTGTTTACCTTCCTGCTAGTAAGCGGTCCCTATTTATCTACTTGCACCCGAGAGTGCTTTCGAACTGCTAGGTTGGCAGGCGCTGGGACCGAGCAACGGGAGCGCACCCCGCTGTGGGGATTCGAACCGCCGACCTTTCGATCAGCAAGCCCTAGGCGCTGAGGCTTTAACCCACAGCGCCACCCGCGTCCCTTAGGCGATGCCAAAGCAGCAAGAAAACAAACAGTGTGGGCACATCATGTTTCTAGATCATGGGTAGGCAACCTAAGGCCCAGGGGACCGGATCCAGCCCAATCACCTTCTCAATCCGGCCCACGGATGGTCCGGGAATCAGCGTGTTTTTACATGAGCAGAATGTGTCCTTTTATTTAAAATGCGTCTCTGGGTTATTTGTGGAGCATAGGAATTTGTTCATTATTTTTTTCAAAATATAGTCCGGCCCACCACATGGTCTGAGGGACAGTGGACCAGCCTAGGGCTGAAAAAGGTTGCTGACCCCTGTTTCAGAATCTCATGGGCAGCCAAACTAAGGCCCGGGGGCTGGATCCGGCCCAGTCGTCTTCTAAATCCAGCCGGCGGACGGACCAGGAATCAGCGTGTTTTTACATCAGTAGAATGCGTGCTTTAATTGAAAATGCATCTCTGGGTTATTTGTGGGGCATAGGAATTCATTCATTCCCCCCCCCCCAAAAAAAAAATATAGTCTGGCCCCCACAATGTCTGAGGGACAGTGGACCGGCCCCCTGCCCCCCCCAAGCCACATTCTAAAAGGGTGTTGGATGTCAATCAAATCAACCAAAGGCCTGGTTAAAAAGGAACATTTTTGCCTGGCGCCTAAAGGTGTATAATGAAGGTGCCAGGCAAACTTCCCTGGGGAGAGCATTCCACAGACGGGGAGCCACTGCAGAGAAGGCCCCGTTCTCGCGTTGCCACCCTCCGAACCTCTCGAGGAAGAGGCACGTGAAGGAGGGTGTCAGAAGATGATTTCAGGGTCCGGGTAGGTTCATATGGGAAGAGGTATTGTGGCCCTGGGCCAATTAAGGCTATATACCAGCGCTTTGAATTGGTCCCGGAAACTAATCGGTAGTCATTGCCATGAGTTTTTCTAACAGATGAGGTTCAAACTATAAACATTCATAAATAAAATACATAGTAAAGCAATTCCATTAAAAAACACACCACAGTAATTAAAAACAAGAGGCTCAGGTTGAACAATGGAAGGTGTGCTGGTGTATGGTGTAAATAATAATAATAATAATAATAATAATAATAATAATAATAATAAATCCCAACTGAGTGTTAAAAACAATACAGCATTAAATATTAAAAGCTTTCCTGAACAGGGCTGCCTTCAGATGTCTCCTAAAAGTCTGGTAGTTGTTTTCTCTGGGAGGGCTTTCCACAGGCGTTCTGCGGGTGCCACCACCAAGAAGGCCCTCTGTCTGGCTTGCTGTAACCTCGCTTCTCGCAGCAAGGGAACCGCCAGAAGGCCCTCGGAGCTGGACCTCAGTGTCTGGGCTGAACGATGGGGCTGGAGACGCTCCTTCAAGTATACTGGACCGAGGCAGTTTAGGGCTTTAAAGGTCAGCCCCAACACTTTGAATTGTGCTTGGAAACGTACTGGGAGCCAATGTAGGTCTTTCAAGACTGGTGTTATGTGGTCTTGGCGGCTGATCCCAGTCACCAGTCTAGCTGCCGCATTCTGGATTAGTTGTAGTTTCCAGGTCACCTTCAAAGATAGCCCCACGTAGAGCGCATTGCAGTAGTCCAAGCAGGAGATAACCAGAGCATGCACCACACTGGCCAGACAGTGCTTGGGCAGGGAGGGTCTCAGCCTGCGTACCAGATGCATCTTCCAGAGCCAGCAGAATGCCAGCATAGATGGGGACTCTTGCATTTCATTACGGAGTACATGCCACATTTTATTTATCTATTCAGTTTTTATACTGCCCTTCATCCAAACACCACAGGGCGAATCACAGCATAGCAATGCAAAATAACAACACAAAAGACATAATAAAGAAAGGCTGCATTGCGGGGGTTGGACCAGATAAGCCTCAGGGTCCCTTCCAACTCTACAATTCTGACTCTAAAATGGAGTGGGTTTTATTTGCTGATCTTAATGCTTGGTGCCTCAGCTCGCTTGTTTTCCTCTTCCCTCCCCATCCCTGTTTCCTTTTGTGCCGTGTCATTTTAGACGGAGGGCAAGGACCGTGTTGCATTCCTTGACACATAAGCTGCTCCAGGAGCCCTTCTGAGCAAAGAGAGGGAGATAAGCGGCCTTTGAATAAATCAATGAACAATAAACGTCTGAACGAGCTCTTTATATATATTTGAGCAAAGAGCAACACTGCCCTGCATTGTGAAATGTATGAATATTAGTGGAGTGTAGGATATTTTCTCCCACAGGAAATGGAACTCGCGGTCTCTTTTAGGTTGTGATCCCCGACAGAGCTGGCCTCTGCCTTGAAAGGAGATGCTCTGGGGCGCCTGTCAGCCCAGCCAGGAGAATTTCAGTTAAAATTCCGCTCGCAAAGCGCCTTCCATCTCCACGGCATTTGTTATCGACTGCAAGCTCGGTGCTTCCTAAGAACAGGGGAGGAAAGTGCAGGATCTCTTGAGTTCAAAGAGGTTTCTCCTGCCCCGTGAGCAGGAGGATCAATACGGAACAGAGATTGCGGTGCTGAACTCAAAGCAACACATGTGTGTGTGTGGGAGGGAGGGAGGCAGTGAGAGAGAGCTGGAAATCGTGGACTTCCAATGAATCATTGCTGCAACAATTCTTCCACATCAACTTCGTTCGCCTGGTCATGTTCTGTGGATGCCTGATGATCCTCTTCCAAAGCAACTACTCTATTCCGAACTTTAAAATGGAAAGCATGATGCTGGTGGTCAACAAAAGAGGTTTAAAGACTCTCTCAAGGCAAATCTTAAAAAATGTAGTATAAACACTGACAACTGGGAAACACTGGCCTGCGAGCGCTCCAGTTGGAGAACAGCCTTGACCAAAGGTGTCATGGGCTTTGAAGACATTCGAACTCAGGATGCAAGGGAGATTCCATCAATGGTGTCTCCAAATTTTTTTACACATCATTTGGGAAGACAGGCAAACTAATGCTAGTGTACTGGAAGAAGCAAAGATCGCCCGTGGTGGAGCAATGATTCTTCAACATCAACTTCGTTGGACTGGTCATGTCGTGTGGATGCCTGATGATCATCTATTCCGAACTTTAAAATGGAAAGCGTAATGCTGGTGGTCAACAAAAGAGGTTTAAAGACTCTCTCAAGGCAAATCTTTAAAAAATGTAGTATTAACACCAACAATTGGGAAACACTGGCCTGCGAGCGCTCCAGTTGGAGAACAGCCTTGACCAAAGGTGTCATGGGCTTTGAAGACACTCAACTCAGGACGCGAGGGAGAAAGTGCAAAGAGGAAGACACGCTTGGCAAATCCAAGCGTCTCAACCGGCTTATTGCAACACAGCTCCCTGTTTTGGTCCTGGAGGAAGAACTGTGAGGGGAGAGACTTCGTCAGGCATGGCCTCCTTCCATCTGCCTTGCTCCACCCTCTAGTCTCTGCTTCTCAATTTGTATTGTATTATTTTATTTACCACGGCTTGCTGTTGTTTTATTGATTATAGTTTAGAAATTATTTATTGTAACTGTTGAGTGGATTTCTGTTTAACTTTTATATGTTGATATTGTTATTTTATACTATTCTAATGATTGTTGAATGTTACTTTTTTATGTAGGTTGCTTATTTTAAAGCTATGTTTTATTACCACATTTTTGTATTGCATTAGTGTGTTATAAGGTGTACATTTTTTCTTTCTTCAGCTTGTAAGCCGCCTTGAGTATTGTAAGATAGAAAGATGGTACAGTGCTACCTTGGGTTACAGACACTTCAGGTTACAGATTCCACTAACCCAGAAATAGTACCTCGGGTTAAGAACTTTGCTTCAGGATGAGAACAGAAATCGTGCAGCGGTGGCGCGGCGGCAGCAGGAGGCCCCATTAGCTAAAGTGGTGCTTCAGGTTAAGAACAGTTTCAGGTTAAGAACGGACCTCCGGAACAAATAAAGTACTTATCCCAAGGTACCACTGTATACAAATATGATGATGATGATGATGACGACGAAGCATGAAATGTAAGCCTCTTGGGGACATGGGAAAGTACCTTATAATGAGCCAGACCATTGGTCCATTTTGCTCAGTATATCCTTCACTGACTTGCAGCATCCCTCCAGGGGGTTGGGGCCGGAGATGCTCTTAGCCCTACCAGGAAATGCCGCTAGGACCACCTGCGTTCAAAGCAGATGTTCTGTCACGGAGCTATAGCCTTCCAGGGATTCCAGAAACCCAGGCCACATCCCAAAGGCCTTAATGGATATGTTGTGTGTTCGTTTAGCGCTCTCTGCGTTTTCCATAAATACACAGAGAGAGAGAGAGACAGGGAGACACAGCGATTAGTCTGTCAGGGTGCGGTGGAGGAAATGAACTGGGGAACGGCGCTCCGGCAGATGGCGGGGAAGCATTTCCTCTCCCCCGGAAAGATCAGGCGCATCAAGTCTCAAAGCCTCGTTCTCATAATTACCAATTTGGCAAAGAATTCGAGGCAGGGAAAGCAGACACAACTGTTTACACTTCCCTTTCTTAAATGGCTCAGGGAAGAAAGAGCATTTTTGCATTCATCCACATTCTCGGAGGAAGAGATCGCAGCGTCATATCGTAGAACTGGGTGGCAGTAATTGGGGATGGTTTGTTTTTTAAACAACAACAACAAAGTTTGTAAAGAAAATAAAAAGGGCTGAAGAGTTGGGAGGGGGTCCCAAAGTTCAACTCCCCCCCCCTCCCTCTGCAATGAAGCAATTGTTAAGCGTAATTGTTTAATATTCGCTGAAATGGGAATGCCAGTGGGTGGTAGGGGTGAAAGGGTTTAACTCTAAGGGACTCTGAGCTTTAACTGAGTGGATAATTAATGATTGTTTTCTGCTAGCCAACGCATGAGTGTTTAACCTTAGATCACATGAGAGGTATTGAATTGCAAATCTGCCATCCTGGAAAGGGGGTGGCTGGAGTCTTTGTTCTCAGACTCCATGGAAGAAAGGCAGCTCTCCAGGAAAACAGCCTCAGGCTGGAGTGCAGATTATGGGGAGAGACAAGCCTCTGCTTCTAGGACTGTTGGAATTAGTTCATTTGTTGTAAGATGCTGAGTTTATGCCTCAGACTGGCATATGTCCTGTGGGTGCATCATTTGATGTTTCTGTATCATTTTGAAGAAAGGTCTGCAAGTGAAGTTTTGAATAATACCTAATGGGTCTGGAGAATGTTTCATTTCCAAAAAGAGTTTTTATGTCACATCAAACTGCAGTAGGAATCACCGATGATCACAGATGGCAGTCTGTGGGGAGGACAGTTTTGCTCAAGAATTTGCTCCTTTTGGGATCACCACTAAGAGCACAAGATTGCAAGAGGAGTGTGCTGGATCAGACCAGTGGGCCATTGAGTCCAGTATCCTGTTCTCTATGTCGGAAACTCACATAGTTCTGAGAGCCAGTGTGGTGTAGTGGTTAAGAGCGGTAGACTTGTAATCTGGGGAACCGGGTTCGCGTCTCCGCTCCTCCACATGCAGCTGCTGGGTGACCTTGGGCCAGTCACACTTCTTGAAGTCTCTCAGCCCCACTCACCTCACAGAGTGTTTGTTGTGGGGGAGGAAGGGAAAGGGGATTGTTAGCCGCTTTGAGACTCCTTCGGGTAGTGATAAAGCGGGATATCAAATCCAAACTCCTCCTCCTCCTCCTCCTCCTCCTCCTCCTCCTCCTCCTCCACCTCCTCCTCCTCTTCTTCTTCTTCTTCTTCTTCTTCTTCTTCTTCTTCTTCGCTTCTGAATACCAGTTACTGGTGACCACAGGAGGGTGGGGAGCGCTCTTGTGCCCATGTTCTGCTTGCAGGTTTCACATTGGGGGCATCTGGCTGACCCCTGGGAGAAAAGTCTTGGATTAGATGAGCCATTGGCCTCATCCTGCAGGATCTTCTTAATTTCTTATGTAGGTCTAGCCTCAAGCTTCATTACACAACTGTTTCAGGTGTTTGGTTTCCAGTGCATCACCTGCCCCAGGTGCACAGCCCTTTACAGCAGCAGGGAGCCTGTCAGGGATGCTTTACCTGTGATTCACGCACTGCAGGGGGCTGGTCTGGATGACCTCTGGGGTTCCCTTCCAACTCCACGACTCCACAAGCCTCCTGGACGCTCCTTGTGGGGTTTAGGGCCCTGGCTGTTCCCCAAACTGCAATTCTGAAGATGGGTGGGGGGCGAATTCGCTGACCCCCTCGCAAGTTTTGGTTCCTCTCCTTACGAGGCCTGTGGTTTATAAATCCTAAACAAAGCAGAATATTTACCCTGCGAGTTACGGCCGGCTGCAGCCAGCCTGAAAGATGCTCTGTATTACCCGCTTGGCCTTTATTATGCAATATATATTTTATGAAGAGCTGGTAATAAATGCAGATGCAAATTCCGCTCCTCTGTCTGTGCAGTGGGGAAGGCATGCCGTCCTTTGAATTAGATACGCAAAGGGTGATTTTCACATCTTCAAGCAGCCGGGGTCTGTTGGAGGAGACCATTCTTCACATCGCAAGTCACTCTCCACCTTCCGGCACCAACTGATCCTCTCTCCCTTTTTGCTGCTTCCACTAATTACACAATTATGGAACTTAAGATGGGCACAGCGGCATCTCTGGAGCTGGCGCAATCCTAAGAAGTGGAGCGAGTTTCTTCAATGTTCCTCTCTTTCCTTTTCCCAGATAACAGAAAGTCCACAGAACCTTCCGTGCCAAAACTAAGCAAACGTGACCCCTGCTGGATGAAGAGGGAAAGAGCAGGGACTCATCTGCCTTCCCTGCAGCACAGAATCAAAGAACTGAAGATGACCTCCAGGGGTCATCTAGTCCAACCCCAGCAATCTTGTTTCCCCGACTCCAGCTTCATCCTCCTAGTGCAAAAAAAAGGTGTGTCACTAGCTTATCCTAGAGACCAGGGACAGATCTGTTAATTTCAGATTCTCTCAATCTTCCCATTCCAACCCTAACAACAACAACAACAACAACAACAACAACAACAACAATTTTTATTTATACCCCGCCCTCCCTGGCCAGAGCAACCCAGGTCAAAATGCAATTTAAAATGCAGCTTCATTTTAAAAGTAGCTGTCAGGGAACTACCATTGGCTAAGAGGAGGTTAAGGGGTGATATGATAGCCATGTTCAAATATATAAAAGGATGTCACATGGAGGAGGGAGAAAGGTTGTTTTCTGCTGCTCCAGAGAAGCGGACACGGAGCAATGGATCCAAACTACAAGAAAGAAGATTCCACCTAAACATTAGGAAGAACTTCCTGACAGTAAGAGCTGTTCGACAGTGGAATTTGCTGCCAAGGAGTGTGGTGGAGTCTCCTTCTTTGGAGGTCTTTAAGCAGAGGCTTGACAACCATATGTCAGGAGTGCTCTGATGGTGTTTCCTGCTTGGCAGGGGGTTGGACTCGATGACCCTTGTGGTCTCTTCCAACTCTATGATTCTATGATTCTAAGGGAGGAGAGGGGAAAAGCCGGATGGATTACAGAGAGCCCCCAAAGATCGTGGGAAGCAGCTCCTCCTCAGTGGAGGAGAGTAACCACGCCTCCAGCAGAGAGGAGCTTCAGAGCTCGGGGGAGGTGAGGCGGTGCCAGGACACCTTGCCTGAGCAAAGCAGGAGGGGGGGGGGAGAGAGGTCCTCCATTACCCACGCCCTCCCTGCGCAGTAGGCTTCCGCGCAGAGAGGGAAGGCACAGATTGGACGTCAAGAAACTACTCTGCTGGGAAAGGTTTAAGGACTGCCCACTCTCAGATTCTGCCAGTGAATGAGGGAGCCACGGAAGAGTGGCGCTCTGCATGGTGAAGGGTTTTTGGCACCAATAACAAGGCTTTACGGCCAACCAGGGAGGAATTTGCCTGATTGCTCTCAAGCAACCCCCTGATACCCTTACAGCAGCCCATGGATCAAAACCATAAGGGGAGGGAAACATAAGGGTCCAAACCAAAGGCCAGGCGGAACTGCTCTGTCTTGCAGGCCCTCAGGAAAGATGTCAAGTCCCGCAGGGCCCTGGTCTCTTGTGACAGAGCGTTCCACCAAGTCGGGGCCAGTGCTGAAAAGGCCCTGGCCCTAGTTGAAACCAATCTAACCACCTTGCGACTTGGGACCTCCAAAATGTTGTCATTTGTGGACCTTAAGGTCCTCCGCGGGGCAGACCAGAAGAGGCGGTCCCGCATTCCTGCAGCAACTTGGCAATTACTATTTCTATAAATCCTCATGAAAATTCATCAGCATTACAATGAGAATTTCTGCTGATAAATGCATTTTCTAGGCAGCTTTGGTTAATAGATCCATTTTTTTTTATTTTTTTCTGCAAAGCAATTTACCCCAATAGAACATATTTCTATATACACAGAGAGAAACATTTACTCTAGGATATCCATTTCCATACCCATTCCTTGGCTGGAGAACTGCACCGTGCAATTCAGAGAAGTGTGAATATCAAAGGGTGAATATCGCCTTGCATGGCATTGGGTTGGACTACATGACCGTTTTGGTTCCTTCCAACTCCACAGTTCTATGACGCTCTGTACATTTCCTGCAACAAGCCAACTGGTCATGTTATGCAGATGCCTGATGATCGTCTTCCAAAGCAACTACTCTATTCCGAACTTTAAAATGGAAAGCGCAATGCTGGTGGTCAACAATAGAGGTTTAAAGACTCTCTCAAAGCAGATCTAAAAAAATGTAGTATCAACACCAACAACTGGGAAACACTGGCCTGTGAGTGCTCCAGTTGGAGAACAGCCTTGACCAAAGGTGTCCTGGGCTTTGAAGACACCCAAACTCAGGACGCAAGGGAGAAATGAACTAAGAGGAAGACACCGGGATCAACTCCTGCCTGGAAACTAATGTCCCCACTGTGGAAGGACGTGTGGATCCAGAAATGGCCTCCACAGTCACTTACGGACTCACTGTTAAAAGCGTGTTCATGGGAGACAATCTTACTCGGCTACAAGTGATCGCCAAAGAAGAAAAAGCCCTCTGACCTTGGAGAAGATGGAGAGGTGACAACATAGCCATCTATCCAAATATCTTAAAAGCTGTCACATGGAAGAGGAAGCAACCTTGTTCTCTCCTGCTCTGGACGGTAGGACTCGAACCCATGGCTTCAAATTACAAGAAAGGAGTTTTTGACTAAACATCAGGAAGAACTTTCTGACAGCAAGAGCTGTTCCACCGTGGAACAGTCTCCCTCAGATGGTGATGGACTCTCGTTCCTTGGAGGTTTGATGGCCACCAGTTGGGGATTCTTCACTTGCAACTCCTGCATTGAGGGGGGTTGGACTAGATGACCCTGGGGTCCCTTCCAGCCCTGCAGTTCAATGATTCTATCTCCCAGGCATCCAACCACCTTATCTCAAGAGATGGATGGAGCTCCACAGCTGAACAATGTTCCTGCGAGGCTCAGAGGCCATGTGGAGCACCTTTACAGTTTATGAGCCACTGGGATTTGGAGCCCAGTCCATTCAAACCACGCAAAAATTAATTACCGCCCTGAGCCTCCTGTGACGGAGAGGCAGCCTGCCAGGCTCATGTTCCCGATTTACCTTGCGCAGACACAAAGCCCTATAATCAGCGTATCGGCTGCGTCGAATAGACGTGACAAAGCGTCTTTGAAAAGACCCACAGCGCTAATTTACTGGAAGCTTTGAACACTTAAAACAGAGTTTTGGCTGCGGGAGGAAATGTACAGGGTGGGCTTAATCCTGCCCTGACATTTGGCAGCGGCGGCGGCGAGGTCAGTGTGATGATGGAAGTGAAAGGAGAGATACAGGTGTGTTTCTGTTTAAACTGGATCTCGTGGGTGTGTGGGGGTCATTGACGGATCAAGTGCTTTAATAACTGAAAAATAAAGGAACTGGCAGTATTAAATAGTCTGTGGTTTAATGAACAGCCTTTAGTTATTCCTGCAGACTGTAGTTTGGTCAGGCTGTGTCTGTTGCAAAATAATTAGACAACTCCTTGCTCCCATATTGTGCTTTCCTGAACCCACAAAAGATCCCTTTCGAGTTTGGCTCCTCGTGGGTTTGGTTTGATATGTCTATAGACCCTCTCCTTATCTATTCTGGGATGCCCTCTGAAGTCAGAATTGTGGCGTGGCGGCTCAGGATTAAATATAAAACCCTGGCACATGTCTGCCCATTTCCTAAACTAGACATGGTAGGTTGGGATTGAGGTGGAAGGTTGCGATCCAGCAGCATAAAAATAAATAATCCCATTGCAGGTTGCATCAATTGAAGTGTCACGTCCAGATCAAGTGCAGCAGGGATGGCGTTGCCCCACTGGCACAGACACTTTCACCTGGGTTGTGTGGTAGTACTCGTGAAGCAGTAGTTGGTTCCTGTGACATTTGGTGAGATTTTGGTGAGGTCTCACCAGAAACCGGCACCACTTCAGGCAGGCTCTGCTTCTCCATAACTGGTGGTGGTAGCAGGGCAGGCAGGGCACTCAAATGGGTGCCACCCTATGGTATTCTGCTGCCCGAGGCAGCGGTTGCCTCAGCCTGCCTCATGCGTGGTCCGGCTCTGAAGGGAAGTCATAGTACCACTCTGTTCAACCTTGGTCAGACCACACCTGGAATACCGTGTCCAGTTCTGGGCACCACAATTTAAGAAGGATGTGGACAAGGTGGAAGGTGTGCAGAGGAGGAGGACCAAGAGGGTCAAGGATCTGGAAACTAAGCCATAAGAGGAATGGTTGAAAGAGCCTGGAAAAGAGGAGACTGAGAGGAGATA
This sequence comes from Podarcis tiliguerta, assembly GCF_965153285.1. Classification (NCBI taxonomy): domain Eukaryota; kingdom Metazoa; phylum Chordata; class Lepidosauria; order Squamata; family Lacertidae; genus Podarcis; species Podarcis tiliguerta. The sequence goes on along the minus strand of NC_139534.1, from coordinate 133,089,414 downwards.
TGAGAGCTATCTTCAAATATATTAAGGGCTGTCAGATGGAGGAGGGAGCATGCTTGTTTTCTCCTGCTCTGGAGGGGAGTGTTAGATTTCTGTTATGCCACTGTGCAGTTTTTGGAGTCACAAGACTCTATTGACATTCCAGACATTCGAGACTGCTGGAAGTCTCACGGGAGACGGATGTTGATGTTACTGGTTTCCTGTTTCTTTGTGCCTTTTCTCTCTCACACACAGAGAGAGCCGTCGCATATTCTTTTCTGTCCTGCATAGTTAGGAATAAACGTAGCAATGTAGCACACATTTCCCGGCTCCTTCTGCTATTTGGATACTCTGCGTAATGGGGGAGTGTGCCTAAGCCTCATCAAAGGCTTAGGTCATTAATCATCATCAGAGGAGAGCCTAGATGGATTCCTGAAGACACGACCGGAGGAGGAGAGGCGTTTCGGTCGTACGGAACCCCCGACACGGAGGACCTGAACCAATGGCTCAAAGTTGCAAGAAAGGAGATTCCGACTAAACATTTGGAAACACTTTCTGACAGTAAGAGCTGTTCAGCAGTGGAACGGACTCCCAGGAGGGATGGTGGACTCTCCTTCCTTGGAGGTTTTTAAGCAGAGGTTGGATGAACCACCTGTCAGGGATGCTTTAGCCGAGATTTCTGCATTGCAGGGGGGTTGGACTAGAGCAGAGGTCCCCAAACTAAGGCTCGTGGGCTGGATAAGGCCCGAGGGACTCGTTTATCTAGCCCGCGGCAATCCCCGCCACCTGCTGCTGCCACCCGCTCTTACCGGTGCTGCGCGGCACGGCTGCCCACTTCCGGGTCGGAGGAGCACCAGAAATAGCTTGTGCGCATGTGCAAGAGTTATTTGCGCATGCACAAGTATTATTTGCAGTGCACATCCGGGTCGGAGGAGGCCTGTACACATGCTCCTGAGCTATTTCTGGTGCTCCTCCGACCCGGAACTGTGCCAGAAATAGTGTGTGCGCACGTGTATGGGCACACGCTCCCCCACCCTCCTGCCCGCCATGGAAGCGGTGCTGGAGACACTGGCCCAAGGCATGGTAAGTTTGCTGACCCCTGGACTAGAGGGCCCTTCCAACTCATTATCTTCTACCATGTCCCCATTTACCGTCGTTTCTCATAAACTCAAAAGCCAGGCAAACTCCGAGAAGAACATTGATCTCTTTGAATAGGCTGGTTCTCCGAACTGCCGACTGAACGAGGAGGCAGCACATGAAGGTCCCAACATGGTGCCCAAGACATCACAGAACATTTGCCGGGTGACTCAGCCGGACCCAAAAGGTCACGTCGTGAGAGCTCTGATGTGTTAAACTGGCTGTGTGAATTGAACCAGAGCCTCAGAGCATCAAAGGTGAGGGATGGCTTGGTTTGAACTTTGCCTGTTGGAGGGTCAGAGCTTCAAAGAGGAACCAGATACATGGCCTGCAGGACTCTGAAACGGCCACCCTGAATGGCGCAGCTAGGAAAAAAGAGACTTCTGTTCTCCCTGTCCTTGCGGGAGGTTTAAACATCGCAGGAACCGTCCTTAAGGCTCCTATGGAAACTTATAATTTACTCTGCTGGTTTATAGCCTCCAACTTTCATTTGGACTTAAAAGCGGAAGCTAATAACTAAGAGTCAGTCTGATAATCAAATCTCCCTTTGCAGGAAGACCAGGGCAGGCAGGAGAGAATTACAGGGGATTTGTTCTCATGGCCCCACAAGGAAACACATTCAATTCAGTGCCATCATTTACAGTGGATGTCTCTGAGGTATTCAGTGGACTTGAGGGTACCAACTGCCCAGGGGGTTCCAGAAAGAGAATGTTGCAAGCCCCGGCATGGAACCTGAAACCTTCTTCATGCAAATTAGGTGCTTTATAGTTTAACGGTCTGTGGCCCTTCCCCTTATCTAATGCTGTCTTGTTGGATTGCAAATGCAACAATTTGCACTGAAAATAAACACTTTCCCACTGAACTTTGGTCCTTCTGCAAAAATAAATACAGTGGTATCTCAATTCGTTCCGGAGGTCCGTACTTAACCTGAAACTGTTCTTAACCTGAAGCACCACTTTAGCTAATGGGGCCTCCAGCTGCCGCCATGCCGCTGGAGCACGATTTCTGTTCTCATCCTGAAGCAAAGTTCTTAACCTGAAGCACTATTGCTGGGTTAGCGTCTGTAACCTGAAGCGTATGTAACCTGAGGTACCACTGTACAGCAAGGGGCCTCAGAAGAAAAGAAAGATACCCAAAGAAAAAAGCAGATGAACCCAAAGTTGGCAACTTGTTTAAGGATAGATCAAAAGCCTTCTGAATGTGGTTTTTCCAAGGAGAAACAAGCCCAGGGAAGAGGCACTTTATAAAAATCATGCACTGAGTGGAGAAAGTGGATACAGAAAGGGTTTTCTCTGTTGTAATAAGAGAACTCATGGGAATCCATTGAAGCCGATTGCTGTAAGGCTCCGGACGGATAAAAGAAAGCACTTCTTCACACAGCGCCTGGCAGCACTTGCCCCCCCAGGAGGCAGCAATGGCCACCCACTTAGATGGCTTTGAAAGAGAAGGAGGCAAATTGGTGGAGGAGGAAAAGACTATTGGCTGCTACCGCCGGGATGGCTCTGCTCTGACTCCACAGTTGGAGGCAGGAATGCTTTTGAATGCCGGTTGCTGGAAACCCCAGGAGGGGAGACCACATAACACCAGTCTTGCAAGACCTACATTGGCTCCCAGTATGTTTCCAAGCACAATTAAGAGTGTTGGTGCTGACCTTGAAAGCCCTAAGCAGCCCAGTATACCTGAAGGAGCATCTCCACCCCCATCGTCCAGCCCGGACACCTGGGTCCACCTCCCGAGGGCCATCTGGCGGTTCCCTCCCTGCAAGAAGTGAGGTTGCAGGGAGCCAGGCACAGGGCCTTCTTGGTTGTGGTGCCCACCCTGTGGAATGCCCTCCCATCAGATGTCAAAGAGATAAAGAACTACCTGACTTTTAGACGACATCTGAAGGCAGCCCTGTTCAGGGAAGCTTTTAATATTTGATGAATTATAGTCATATTTCATGTTACGTCCGCTTCATGTTATGTTCTTTCAGGATACGTCCAGTGGTGACCCGGAAGTACTGGAAAGGGTTATTTCCGGGTTTCACCGTTCGCGTATGCACAGATGCACAAAACGACGTCACGCGCAAGCGGCAAATTTCATCCCGCCCATGCGCCGCTGTGCCGCTGCGGGTTGCGCTCTTTTCATGTTGCAAACGAGCTTCCGGAACGGATCCTGTTTGCAACCAGAGGTACCACTGTATTGTATTTTAATATTTTGCTGGAAGCTGCCCAGATGGGTGGGGTATGAATAATATATTATTATTATTATTATTATTATTATTATTATTATTATTATTATCTCGTGTTCAAATCCCACTTGCAGGTTTCCCCATGCATTTGGTCGTCCCCAGTGAGGACAGGGTAGGTGACTCAAGGGGCCATTGGGCTAATGCAGCAGGATCTCACATTCTGAAGCCTCTCAGCCCTCCCACAGACAGGAAATGGCCCTTATGGTTTAAAAACAAAACACTCAACGAGAACACAAGACTGTTTGCAACCTCCAGAGCCCACTCTGTAAACAGTTCTCTGCCAGAGGGCACAATCGTGATGTTTTAAAGACCTTGTTCTACAAGTTATCTCATAAGAGCCACGATTCCGCACAATGGTTTGCAATATCCTTTTTCTTTTTTCTTTTGCAATGCAATAAAAAACCAAGTGAGGTGTTCAGCCTAGGATCCAGGATTGTGACATGAAGACAGGAATCAATCCCAGACAGAAGACAAAGAGGGACCCAAGGATTTTGCATGCCCTTGTGTACTTTTCTCTGCCTGTCTATAAGTCATGTTGATGAGAGGTCCCATACTGCCTTGGATGCAGTGGGTGCCAACAGGCAGAATGAGGCTTCGGCAGGTAATGGGCCCCGATCCTGCACCTCTCTTTGTAGGGAAGAGCTGAGAGACAGGGAGTGGGTACCTGATTCAACCCTGCCAGCGCTGTGCAGATGGGAAAATATGTCAAGCTCAGTTTATCATTTCCCCCCCAATCTTAAATTTGGTTCTGTGCATTTTCAGATCGGCTTGTGATTCTTATTTTTTAAAGTCCTCATGATAAATGTTGTGCAAGCATCCCTAATGCCATCCATTTTAACCAATATATCTATTTTTAAAATGCACCTTTCAATCCATTCTTGTAGACATTAGTCTGGACAACAAGACTGCAACTTTTGGATGAAAACGAATTTCCAGAGGCATTTGTGCATCAGTCTGTATGTTGTGTCAGGAAGCGCAAGTTAAGTTTCATTTTCCATGGAAATGGAACTGAATTCTTCCTCCATCCCTGTTGTTTAGTCGTTTAGTCTCGTCCGCCTCTTCGTGACCCCCTGGACCAGAGCATGCCAGGCCCTCCTGTCTTCCACTGCCTCCCGCAGTTGGTCAAACTCATAATGGTAGCTTCGAGAACACTGTCCCACTATCTCGTCCTCTGTCGTCCCCTTCTCCTTGTGCCCTCCATCTTTCCCAACATCAGGGTCTTTTCCAGGGAGTCTTCTCTTCTCCTGAGGTGGCCAAAGTCTTGGAGCCTCAGCTTCAGGATCTGTCCTTCCAGTGAGCACTCAGGGCTGATTTCCTTCAGAATGGAGAGGTTGGATCTTCTTGCAGTCCATGGGACTCTCAAGAGTCTCCTCCAGTGCCAGAATTCAAAAGCATCAATTCTTTGGCGATCAGCCTTCTTTATGGTCCAGCTCTTACTTCCATACATCACTACTGGGAAAACCATGGCTTTAACTATACAGACCTTTGTTGGCAAGGTGATGTCTCTGCTTTTTAAGATGCTGTCTAGGTTTGTCATCCTCCATCCCTACATTAGAGAAATGTGGGGACTAGGCTAGAAGAAGACTCATCCAAAGCTGAATTGGGTGGCATTAATATCCCTGGAGTTGACAGTTGCATCCTTCCTTTGGGGCATAAGAGCCTTTTGGATCTGACCAGTCACCCATCTAGTCCAGCATCCGGTCCTCACAATTGCCAAGAAGATGCCCTAATGGGAAGCCCATCAGATGGACCAGAAATCAGCACCCTTCTCCCTTCCTGTGGTTTCTAGCAACTGGTACCCAGGAGCATTGCTGCCTCCAGAACTCATCTCTCTCCATTTTGGTTTTCCACAAAATGTTTCGGGCCACAACTCCAAATCTCCATTCTGGTTGATGGGAGTAGTAGCACACAACATCTGCGAGACACAACATCAGGTTGCAGCGGCTGCCCATTGCGGTTGAATAATCTGCTCTGAAAGAATGAGACCCTCCCTGCCCACAGTCTGTCTTGTCAGAGTGGTGCATGCTCTAGTTATCTCTCGCTTGGACTACTGCAATGCGCTCTATGTGGGGCTACCTTTGAAGGTGACCCAGAAACTACAACTAATCCAGAATGTGGCAGCTAGACTGATGACGCGGAGCGGCCACTGAGCCCACATAACACCGGTTTTGAAAGACCTGCATTGGCTCCCAGTACGTTTCCGAGCATAATTCAAAGTGTTGGTGCTGACCTTGAAAGCCCAAAACGGCCTCGGTCCAGTATACCTGAAGGAGCGTCTCCACCCCCATTGCTCTGCCTGGACACTGAGGTCCAGCTCAGAGGGCCTTCTGGCAGTTCCCTCCCTGCAAGAAGTGAGGTTACGGGGAACCAGGCAGAGGGCCTTCTCAGTGGTGGCACCTGCCCTATGGAAAGCTCTCCCACCAGATGTCAAAGAGTAAAATGACTACCAGACTTTTAGAAGACATCTGAAGGCAGCCCTGTTTAGGGAAGCTTTTAATGTTTAATAGATTATTGTATTTTAATATTCTGTTGTAAGCCGCCCAGAGTGGCTGGGGAAACCCAGCCAGATGGGCGGGGTATAAATAATAAATTATTATTATTATTATTATTATTATTATTATTATTATTATTATTATGAACAGCCTGAGCAACAAGCAGCTGGTCGGCCTTGTGGAGCCCCAGAGCATCTCACCGTTGCATCAGGCTCCTGAAATGCCTCTCCGTCCTTCCCGCCTGTCTTCAGTCCGAGGCAGACCGGAGAGAACAGGAAAGAAAGATGATCAAGTGCCTAATGCACACCTCAGGGGAGAGCGATGGAGCTGCGCTTGCTCCGGTGGCAAATCGTTGGGCAATGAGTGCCAGAACTATTAAACAGGGACTCGCCAGCGAGCAGGAAGGACATTAATGGTCCCCGAGGCTCCTCTCTGCACCGGCAATTTGCGCTTCCGACAACGCAGTAGAGCTGAGAACAAAAGCAACCGTGTCAAAGGGATTCCTTTCAGATCACTGAAAGGAGCACAAGGCAAGCAATCCAGAGATGATGCAAAGATGCCTGCTTCCTCCTGCACATTCCTTCTCCTCGCCCCAAGGCATATCAGAAGAGCCTGGTGGATCAGGCCCTTGGCCCATCTAGCTCAGCATCCTGCTCTCACAGGGGTAAACCACGTGCCAGCGGGGAACCAGCAAGGAGGATGCAAACACAAAAGGAACCTCCCCTCCTGGGGTCTCCAGCAACTCCCATTCAGAAGAAATGTTGCCTCCAACATTGCTGCCTCATGAAAGGTAATAATAATAATAATAATAATAATAATAATAATAATAATAATAATAATTTATTATTTGTACCCCGCCCATCTGGCTGGGCCTCCCCAGCCACTCTGGGCGGCTTCCAACAAAGATGAAAAATACATCAAAATGTCACACAGGGCTGCCTTCAGATGTCTTCTAAATGTCAGGTAGTTGTTCTTCTTTTTGACATCTGGTGGGAGGAGAAGGCCCTCTGCCTGGTTCCCCGTAACTTGGCTTCTCACAGTGAGGGAACCGCCAGAAGGCCCTCAGAGCTGGAACTCAGTGTCTGGGCTGAACGATGGGGGTTGAGATGCTCCTTCAGATATACTGGACCAAGGCCGTTTAGGGCTTTCAAGGTCAGCACCAACACTTTGAATTGTGCTCAGAAACGCACTGGGAGCCAGTGCAGATCTCTCAGGACCAGTGTTATGTGGTCCTGGTGGCCGCTCCCAGTCACCAGTCTAGCTGCCACATTCTGGATTAGTTGTAGTTTCTGGGTCATCTTCAAAGGGAGCCCCACATAGAGCGCAATGCAGTTGTCCAAGTGGGAGATAACCAGAGAATGCGGGCAGGGAGGGTCTCAGCCTGCGTACCAGATGGAGCTGGTAGACAGCTGCCCTGGACACAGAATTGACCTGCGCCTCCATGGACAGCTGAGAGTCCAAAATGACTCCCAGGTTGTGCACCAGGTCCTTCAGGGGCACAGTTACCTCATTCAGGACCAGGGAGTCCTCCACACCAGCCCGCCCCCTGTCCCCCAAGAACGGTACTTCTGTCTTGTCAGGATTCAACCTCAATGGTAGTAATCAATACCCTTTTACTCAAGGGATGCGGGTGGTGCTGTGGTCTAAACCACTGAGCCTCTTGGGCTTGCCAATCAGAAGGTTGGTGGTTCGAATCCCCACAACGGAGTGAGCTCCCATTGCTCTGTCCCAGCTCCTGCCAACCTAGCAGTTTGAAAGCACACCAGCACAAGTAGATAAATAGGGACCACTGCGGCGGGAAGGGAAACGGCGTTTCCATGCACTCTGGTTTCCGTCACAGTGTCCCGTTGCGCTAGTAGCGGTTTAGTCCTGCTGGCCACATGACCTAGAAAGCTGTCTGTGGACAAACGCTGGCTCTCTCGGTCTGAAAGGGAGATGAGCGCCGCAACCCCAGAATCGCCTTTGACTGGACTTAACCAACCAGGGGTCCTTTACCTTTTTTTCTTTTATTTACCCTTCCCACCCACAAATTTGTCTAAATTGCATCCTAAATGTGCAAGTCCTTTCTATACACACATGCAGTATGCCTTCCAACATTTCTCCAGTGAAAATAGGGATGTCCTAAAGAACGGCTCAGGACTGCAATACCTCAAGGACCACCCTTTTCTATATGAACCTACCTGGACCCTGAGATCATCATCTGTGCCCTCTCCTCAAGAGGCCCGGAGGGTCGCAACACGAAAACGGGGCCTACTCTGCAGTGGCTCCCTGTCTATGGAATGCTGCCCCAGAGAAGTTCGCTTAGCGCCTTCATTATGCACCTTTAGGCGCCAGGCAAAAACATTCCTTTTTAACCAGGCCTTTGCCTGACCTGATGGACATCCTATACCCTTTTAAAATGTGGCTCTTTGGGAGGGGAGGGGTATTATTGGCTTATTGTTTTTATTTTGATTTTATATATTGTGATCTTTTCTGTGAACCACCCTGAGACCTCCAGGTAAAAAGGTGGTATACAAATTCTAATAGTAATAATAAAATAATAATAATAATAATCAGATCATTCTAGGATCAAATCAGAAACCGGGACAGCTCCTGTAAATCCGGGACTGTTCCTGGAAAATAGGAACATTTGGAGTCTCTCTTTCTCTTTCTCTATCTCTATCTCTTTCTCTATCACACACACACACACCTCTACACACAATTATGACAACATGCTCTCAATGCGCACACACACTGCTTTTCCTCCATCACAAAGTCACCACTGCCTGTCCACATTGATCAGCGATGGAGGGAGGTGGCTCATCATTTGCACCCAAGAGAGAAGGCACCTGTTCTGCATTTTCATGCGCTGGAGTGCGCACTGCAGCCTTGGCATCATGGCAACCCTGGAGGTGGGGTTGTGGGGGCAAAGCCTTTGTCCCCTGCCCCACCCTGGCCTGCCAGCCCTAGACGGAGCAGTACGGGGGGGGGAAGCCTACCTGTCACCAGAAAGGTGCACCTCCCGGCCCCCGCCTCGTTGATGATGTTGCAGTTGTAAATCCCATAGCTGTCTCTGGAAAGGCTCCGGATCGTGTACTCGGTGGAGTCCTGGGCGTCAAACTGCCCCGTCCGAAGGAGTTTGTTGCCCAGCCGCCACTCGAAGGTCAAGACGCGGGTGGGGTAAGCCCTCAGGACACGGCAGGTCATGGTGACGCTTCGGCCTTGGCCCTGACGGATCTCCAGGAAGGTCGGCTCCACGGCTGGAGGATCTGCAAGAAGAAGGAGAGGAGAGGGGATTGCAATTGGTTTCCTTCAGTGAACCACACCGGCGGTGATGCTGGAGACCGTTTTGCTAGGTCAGAACCCGCAAAAAGCAGAGTCGCCAGGCCTGTAAACTAGTTGGTAATATCCAAGGCAACACGATGACCAAATTCAGTGATATGATATCAATACAGTGGTACCCCGCAAGACGAATGCCTCGGAAGGCGAAAAACTCGCAAGACAAAAGAGTTTTTCGTTTTCTGAGGTGCTTCGCAAGACGGATTTTCCTAAGGGCTTGCTTCGCTAGATGAAATGGCCCTGCCTCTCGTGTCATGGCGACGGTCACTGCACGCACGCTCGCTCGCTTCCCCGCTCCTCCGGCTCCCTCCCACCTTCCGGCTGATGGTTAGTGCCTTGCGCCGCTGCCCACCGCCCTCGCGCGCTCCCCTCAGAGAGCCGTTGCCGCCAGTGCCTCTCTCCCTGGAGTCGCGCTCCTGAGCCCCGCCGCCCTCCAGCAGCCGCGTCGCACGGTGGCCACAACGCACGGGTGAGTCTGAGGTACCGGCTGCGGCAGCTGCCCTGCTTCTCCCCACCCCTCCCTGCCGTTGTCAGTGTTTAAATGCAGTGGTGCTTCGCAAGACGAAAAAACTCGCACAATGAAAAAACCACTGTATTTACTCTTTATATAATATGAAATATATGAAATCACATAAACAGAAAACTTAGGAATCTCTGAAAGTCACAAAATAAGCTCTCTTAATGGATTCTCTTGAAAACATAAAACCAAATAAACATAAGTCTTATAAGTCTCGAAAAGTCTTTGAAGACTATGCAAGTCTCTGAAAGAAGCAATGTATCAGATTCTTATCTGGCAAAAAACAGGCTGTAAAGCTTTGTTTATGGCATCCGGCGATGCCGAAGTAGTTCGCAAACAGACGTTGTGAACAGTGATTCTGGATATACCCACTGTTTCGTGGAATTCTTCTTCAGCACAGCAGAAGGATACAGAAATGCTTCACAACCCATCTATATGGTGAATGAAAATGTATAAGGGTAAAGGTAAAGGTACCCCTGCCCATACGGGCCAGTCTTGACAGACTCTAGGGTTGTGCGCCCATCTCACTCAAGAGGCCGGGGGCCAGCGCTGTCTGAAGACACTTCCGGGTCACGTGGCCAGCGTGACATCGCTGCTCTGGCGAGCCAGAGCCGCACACGGAAACCCCGTTTACCTTCCCGCTAGTAAGCGGTCCCTATTTATCTACTTGCACCCGAGAGTGCTTTCGAACTGCCAGGTTGGCAGGCGCTGGGACCGAACAACAGGAGCGCACCCCGCCGCAGGGATTCGAACCGCCGACCTTTCGATCGGCAAGCCCTAGGCACTGAGGCTTTAACCCACAGCGCCACCCGCGTCCCTAATGAAAATGTATAAGTACTATATAATATGCCTTGGATATTACTGACTATTGTTTGCAACACAGGGGTTAAATTGTTAGGCCCCTCAACTGCACAGAGGCCTTCCCTCACCTTAGCTTTACACACAAGTAGACATTAAGTCACATAGCAAGCGGAGCTGCAACCGGGTAACTAAGCAACAGCCTTATCAGACAGAGCAATCCCAGGCGCAGAGGAAGCATCAAGGCTGTAAACTCATCAGCAAATTTCTTCAATCATCAGAAGATCTCCTGGCTCTGTTTTTACAACATTCCCCCCACCCAACAAGGATTTAACAGTTTCTTTTCACTACTAACTATTGCTAAGCACTGGACAGCAGTCATGAAATTAAAAGATGCCTGCTTCTTGGGAGAAAAGCAATGACAAACCTAGGCAGCATCTTAAAAAGCAGAGACCTCACCTTGCCAACAAAGGTCCGTATAGTTAAAGGTATGGTTTTCTCAGTAGTGATGTATGGAAGTGAGAGCTGGACCATAGAGAAGGCTGATCGCCGAAGAATTGATGCTTTTGAATTCTGGTGCTGGAGGAGACTCTTGAGAGTCCCATGGACTGCAAGAGACCAAACCGATCCATTCTGAAGGAAATCAGCCCTGAGTGCTCACACTGCCACACTGCTACTCGTCCTGTGCCTAGAAAGTACTGGTTCTGAGCCGTTTTCATCTTGCCCCTCTCCTTTCCCAGGGAAAACCCACTCTTTAGTGCTAATTCAGAGCAAATGTCCATCTGGTGAAAACTTGCATTGCTGTTTGCTCCGATTGAGTACTAAAGAGCAGTTTTCCCTGGGGGGAAGCAGCAGGACAAGTGGGAATGTGGATAAGGCCTAAGACTCTGAGATGCTTTTCCTGTGTACTCCTGTCAAGCTAGGTGTGTCCTCCATCCTACCTGTGTGCATCTGGTTGCTTGTGCCTAAGTGCTGAACAACAAATAAATGACAGAAGAGACATTCCCAATTTGGCACATCCCCCAGCAACGACCCAAACATCCTTTATGACCATCGTCCTTAGCCTATGGTTACCAGACGTCTCCGTTTCTCGGGGACAGTCCCCGGATTTACAAATCTGTCCCTGGACAAAATCCGTCCCCAGAATGTCCCCGGACTTCATTTAATGTCCCCGGATTTATATTTTAAGTGTTGTAGATTTATTAATAGGGAATGAATGTTGTGTGATTGGTTCAACGGCACAAGACACAACATATAGGGACTTCCGGAGCGGCAAAATGGCGGGTGCTATGGCAGCGAGCAGCTCCTGATGCCAGCCAGAGCCAACTGCGCTACCAGGCTGGCTCCGGGCTGCTGAGACTGCGGCTGCCAAGGGGGAACCGGGGACACGCAGCGTGTCAACTGCGAAAACTGCTGACAACCCCCCTCCCCATGACTCAAATTGACCCGGGAGCGAGAGCGTCTGGCCACCCGGCCGACTGCCCAGCGGCGCTCCAAGGCTAGTAAAATCCCCAGAGCCAAAACAGGGAGAAGCAGGAAAGGGGAAGGAGAAGGAAGAGAGAGAAGGAGGAAGGAGAAAAAAGAGGGGAGCCCCAACCTTGCCACGCCGCTGCAGCTGCCACCACTGAGGAGGAGAGGTAGGAGAGCGCTGGGAGGGCAAGGACACATGGCTGAGCCCCGGCCCGGCCCGAGCCTATTCCAAGGCAGATAGCGCTCCAGGAGATCAGGCTAGAGCCCAGAGGAAAGCCGTGCGACAGAGGAGACCCAGAAGAGAAGACATTGCTTCGTAATTTATTTAAAAAATGATTTTTAAAAAGTAACTTTTTTTTCTCTTTTCAAAAAAGAAAAGTGTCCCTGGATTCTTTGGGGGCGGGGAATCTGGTACCCTTCCATTAGCTGTCCTGGCTCTGCTGGGCTCCCACAGAGAAGCTGCCCTCCTCGGTCATCTGACACTGACAAACTGGAACGTGTCCAGAGGAGGGCAACCAAAATGGTCAAAGGCCTGGAAACGATGCCTTATGAGGAACGGCTAAGGGAGCTGGGCATGTTTAGCCTGGAGAAGAGGAGGTTAAGGGCTGATATGCTAGCCATGTTCAAATATATAAAAGGATGTCACATAGAGGAGGGAGAAAGGTTGTTTTCTGCTGCTCCAGAGAAGCGGACACGGAGCAATGGATCCAAACTACAAGAAAGAAGATTCCACCTCAACATTAGGAAGAACTTCCTGACAGTAAGAGCTGTTCGACAGTGGAATTTGCTGCCAAGGAGTGTGGTGGAGTCTCCTTCTTTGGAGGTCTTTAAGCAGAGGCTTGACAACCATATGTCAGGAGTGCTCTGATGGTGTTTCCTGCTTGGCAGGGGGTTGGACTCGATGGCCCTTGTGGTCTCTTCCAACTCTATGATTCTATGATTCCTCCAGCCTTCAGGCTATTAATGGGCCACAACCTTCCAGCCTGTGGAGCAGCAAAGACCTTTGCGGCTCCAGGCACCTGTTTGATTGACAGGCAGGAGATTAGATGGTTTTAGACAGCGCTGAGAGTTACAGGTCATTCTGAGTCCTCGGGAGGGCAATTAAAGTTCTTTCTCTTTTCCTCAACTCTCTGCCCCTAAACTCCCCTAAAATCACAGATCCTCTAGGCAGATGTCCCCCCTTCTGATGAATTTCGGTGTTCGGTCCAGGTGTGGGAGGGAGCTGGAGGCATACCTGGACTGGGGTTCTCATGTGGGTCTGGCTTGGGAAGCTCCCTAGTTCAGTGGCAGAGCAGTGTGGACAGTCCTGAGCCACGTAGGCGGATCAGTGTTTCCATAGAATCACAGAACTGTGAAGTTGGAAGGGACCAGGGTGGATCTGATTTAAATCAAATTGATTTAAATCACAATTTAAATCACAATTTAAATCATGATTTAAATCACTAGTCAGCAAGACTTCATTTAAATCATTTCTTTTTACAGAAAGACTCCTTCTTGCTGGTATAATCTTAATATTTACAACCAGAGGAAGGTTTCATTTTGGAATAATAAATTTTCAGAGTAGTTTTTACAGTTATATAAAAAAAAATTCTGATTTGGTTATACTATTAGAAATACATAGACAGATAATTATGAAATTATGGTGAGGTTTAATAAGTGAACTGTTTATATTTGGACAACTTTTCTTCTGGACTTTATTGGAAGGAGAAAAATAATCATTTCCTTAACAACTATTTAAACAATTTATTGAACTAAAACAATAACATTATAGCACATGTATCCATGTTTGTTAACTGATGTGGTTAAACATTCCCTCCCCCCCAAAAAAAACCTTCGACTGAGTTTTACCACACATGAAAACTTAAAACAAATCCTTATTTCCTTATTAGCCTTTGGACTATAATGTAACTTAGTATTTAAGTGCGAATTTAATGAAATTTTCCATTGGAACGCAGGACATAAGAAGCATAACATTTGAAAAAATGAGCAACCTGGTATTTTTTTCTTGTGATCTCCCATGAAGCCTTGTGATGAAGGACGGCCTATAAATCTAATAAAGAAAATAGTAAGGGCACAAAAAGAGCTTTGGGCTGGATCCTTCTCCACTGTCAAGAGCTCGGGATTTGGGTTTGCTTTCAGGGAAGAAAAATTACCAAGATATCTTTAGCCTTGAAAAAAAGACTGCAATCCTGAATACCAGTTTCTGAGAAGCACAACTTGGATGTTTGTGCGTTGTGGCACCTGGGTGGCCAAAGGGAGAACAAGATGTTACACAAGATGGGCTCCATTTGTCCTGATCCACCTACAGGGCTTATCTTCTCCTCTTAACAAGAAAGTTTGCTCCGTAGATTTGTTGCCAAAGATGAGGCAAGAATGTTTGGAGGAGCCAAACAGAGACATGAAGGAAGACAGATGCTTGCTAAATATCTTCGCAGAAGCTTACGAAAAGCTCGGCCTATCATTCAAAATCCAAAACACCAAAGTGCTGCACCAACAAGCACAAAACAACCCCTCTGCAGCGCCACAAATCCAACTCAATGGTGTAACGTTGGAAAGTTTCAATCACTTTTCCTACCTGGACAGCTATCTTTCCACAAGGGTTGACAATGATGCCAAAATCCAGCATCGCCGGAGCTCTGCAAGTGCGGCTTTCTCCCGATTGAACTGCAGAGTTTTTGAAGACCAGGACATTCTCAGGGAAACCAAAATGCTTGTTTACAAAGCTATTGTACTACCAACCTTACTGTACGCTTGTGAAACATGGACCACTTATAAACCCCATCTTCAACTCTTCGAAAGATTCCATCAATTGTGTCTCTGAAAATTTTTACACATCACTTGGGAAGACAGGCAAACTAATGCCAGTATACTGGAAGAAGCAAAGATCACCAGTGTTGAAGCAATAATTCTTCCACATCAACTTCGTTGGACTGGTCATGTTGTGTGGATGCCTGATTATCGTCTTCCAAAGCAGCTACTCTATTCCAAACTTAAAATGGAAAGCGTAATGCTGGTGGTCAACAAAAGAGGTTTAAAGACTGTCTCAAGGGAAATCTTTAAAAAATGTAGTATAAATACTGACAACTGGGAAACACTGGCCTGCGAGTGCTTCAGTTGGAGAACAGCCTTTACCAAAGGTGTCATGGGCTTTGAAGACACTCAAGCTCAGGATGCAAGGGAGAAATGCGCTAAGAGGAAGTCACACTTGGCAAATCCACACCGTGATCAACTCCTGCCCAGAAACCAATGTCCCCACTGTGGAAGGACGTGTGGATCCAGAACTGGCCTCCAGTCACTTGCGGACTCACTGTTAAAACCGTGTTCATGGAAGACAATCTGACTCGGCTATGAGGGATCGCAGAAGAAAAAATCCTATTGCTCCCAATCTGACGCTGAGCGAGGTGATGCCATAGATCCCAGCTTCTGGTTTCCTTGCACTTGAAAGATAATAGCAGGTGAGGGGGGACCTTCCTACTGCCCCCTCCTGCAAGGAGATTGCCATGGTTTTGGCTTCTCGGCTGCCGATTCCTCAGGCAGCAGAACAATTTGCAAGCTGCTTCAATCAAGGATTGCAAACAGCAGCCCCTGAAATCAGCGCCGGCTTTAGGAAGGCTGTCAAAGGGCTGTTTCACAGCAGATCTGCCGGGCGGGCTCCTGGCAGACAGGTTGCTGGGAACAATCAGAAGCTCACCTACAATTAATGTTGAGGCTTCTTGACGTGAGTCTGCTTCTCTTCTCTGTGCCTCTGCTTCCCAGTGGTGCAATGTGAATCCTGGCAACAGACCTGCCTCCCAACGAAGATGGCCATAGAGTGCCAAAAACCAAGCTTCAATTAAGCCTAAATATAAGGGAGGAAGAACCCTGCTGGGTCAGGATAGTGTCCCATCTAGTCATAGAATCGTGGGGTGGGAAGGGACCCTGAGGGTCATCTAGTCCAACCCCCTGCAATGCAGGAATCCCAGCTAAAGTCTTGCATCCTGTTCTCACAGTGTCCCAGCAGATGAGTCTTTTGGCAAGCCCCCTGACAGGAGCTGAGCACAAGAACCTTCTCCCTTCCTGATGCTTTATTAATTGTTATTTTATTTATTAGTTTCATATACTGCTGAGGGTCACAGGGCGGTTTCCAAAATAACGGTGTTCAGAAGCATTGCTGTGGAGGCAGAGCACAGCCCTGGCGGCTAGGAGATATCAATGGCCATCAGCAGCCCCCTCCTCCTCCAGGAATTGAAATTGATTGAAATTGAAATAGTTTATTGTCACTTGTACAACTTGTATACAGTGAGGTTACACGAGCGGTATAAGTAATTTATTATTATTATTATTATTATTATTATTATTATTATTATTATTATATCATCCCCTCCAACATTTCGCTGATGAAAATCAAAAGGAAAAGCAGAACAGTCTGGGATCAATTCAGAAGCAGGGACTGCTTCAGTAATTCCAGGACAGTCCCCAGGAAATCGTGACACTTTGGAGGGTCTGGTATACCCATTGCTGGAACCGCCAGGAGAGGGAGATCCTGCTTCCCAAGAGAGCCATCTGGTTGGCCACTGTGAGAACAGGATGCTGGACAAGATGGTCCACTGGTCTGATCCAGCACATGCTCTTCTTATGCCACAGGAAGGCCCCCACCCCGTGAAGTGGTTTTGGGCTGCCTGTCATCGCAAAGACCGTGTGTGTGTGTCTGAATCAATCCACTCCAGATCCCCTCCTTCGCTGCAGGGCTCTCTTCTCAGCAGCGTCTCTCTCCTGCTCCCTCCCTCCCTCCCTTAGAAGCCACCAGTCACCAGAGTGTTCTCCAAGAGACAAATATATCTCAAGCCTGTTTGTAGTGAATTTGAAACTTTTATTTGCTGAAATAGTCACAAATCACAAGGAGGGGGCCTTACGCGGCCGCCTCTCGAGGGATTCTGATTTGCCACAGTGACAGACTTCTTTAAAGTTCCATGAAGCCTGCATAATTTACGGCTCTTCAGAATAACCTACTCTGCGGCCGATGTTTTATGCATTATCGCTCCATACTTCATATTTTGGATGAGGTGGTTTGCATAGCAGAGACGGACTGCGCAAAAAGAGCGATGCATCATTGGAAGCGGGTGGAAATGGCTTGGATTAGCAGGCTCTGCTGGGGGTGGGTGGCAGCAAATAGGCGGCTGGGGGGGGGGATTTTGTTCAATCCATAGGATGAATCCCCAGTGCAGCTAAGCCACAGGAGATGGACTGGAGCCAACATTGGTCCCTGTCTGTGCAGGTGAGATGAAGGGACAAGCAAGGTTGGAGAAGTTGGGGATCCCAGGAAAAGAGATGCTATGCTCACTTGCACCTGCAGCATGCCATTAAAGCCATGTGATACCACTCTAAACAGTCCGTATAGTTAAAGCTCTGGTTTTCCCAGTAGTGATGTATGGAAGTGAGAGCTGGACCATCAAGAAGGCTGATCGCCGAAGAATGGATGCTTTTGAATTCTGGGTGCTGGAGGAGACTCTGGAGAGTCCCATGGACTGCAAGAAGATCAAACCTCTCCATTCTTAAGGAAGTCAGCCCTGAGTGCTCACTGGAAGGACAGATCCTGAAGCTGAGGCTCCAAGACTTTGGCCACCTCATGAGAAGAGACGACTCCCTGGAAAAGACCCTGATGTTGGGGAAGATGGAGGGCACAAGGAGAAGGGGACGACAGAGGACGAGATGGTTGGACAGTGTTCTCGAAGCTA
This sequence comes from Podarcis tiliguerta, assembly GCF_965153285.1. Taxonomy (NCBI): domain Eukaryota; kingdom Metazoa; phylum Chordata; class Lepidosauria; order Squamata; family Lacertidae; genus Podarcis; species Podarcis tiliguerta. The sequence goes on along the minus strand of NC_139534.1, from coordinate 133,071,762 downwards.
CAAATATGAGTTTGACCAAACTGCGGGAGGCAGTGGAAGGCAGGAGTGCCTGGCGTGCTCTGGTCCAGGGGGTCACAAAGAGTCGGACATGGCTAAAAGACTAAACAACAACAACAAAACCACTCTAAACATACCGTATTTTTCCGTCTATAAGATGCCCCCATGCATAAGACGCCCCTGATTTTTGGGGACTAAATTTAAAGAAAATGAGGGGAGAAGGCCCAAAATTGTTGAGCTTTTTAAAGGGGGAATTACACGCACGCCATCACCCCAGCAGGGCCGTTGCTGGGGGCTGGCAAAGTTTCCAACTGTGGGTGGGAAACACTCCCTAGAGCATGCACCACTGGCATCGGCATGGAGGGTTGCGTGCCTGCCAACCAGCTGGCGGATGGCGCGCAGCTTACCCCCATGCCACTATCCATGTATAGGACAACCCCAGTTTCTTGACATGATTTTTGAGTCAAAAAACCTCATCTGAGCCCAGCTTCAGCTGCGGAGGGCGGGATATAAATAAAATTTTATTATTTACTATTATTTTATTATCTAATTCAGTGGTGCCTCTGGATGTGAACGGGATCCGTTCCGGAGCCCTGTTTGCAGTAGAATGCAACCCATGATTGCCTGTGCGCAGGTCGCGATCTGCTGCTTCTGCGCATGTGTGTGACGTCATTTTGAGCGTCTGCGCATGCGTGAGCGGCGAAAGCTGGAAGTAACACATTGCGTTACTTCTGGGTTGCCGCGGAGCGTAACCTGAAAAGGCTCAACCTGAAGCATATTTAACCCGAGGTATGACTGTACATGGAAAAATACAGTATATGGCTTCCTCCTAAGAACCCTGGGGGGTGAAGTTTCTTAAGGGTGCTGAGAGTTGTCAGCTGACCCCCCTTCTCCTCTCAAAACTATCAATCCCTTTTCCCAGGGAACTAGAATGTAAGAAGGGCATTTGCTGGATCAGGCCAATGGCCCATCCTGTCCAGCATCCTGTTCTCACAGGAGCCGACCTGCAAACAAAAAGTCAGTCTGGCTCCCCACCCAACACAACTCTGCATTCTTTCTTCATTGAGCCTGGGAGGAAAGGTGTTTTTCTTCTCTTCAGCATTCAAAATCCAGCCTGCATTTCCTAGGCACCTGCTGTTTATTGAATGGGAGATCCCAGGGCTGAATTAGTATGTTGTTGTTGTTATTATTATTTGTTAGCAGAATACGTTTCCCTCAAATAAACTTCCAGCCACGGTCTGTGGCAACCCAGCTTCATGGAGGTTCCTCTTCATTCATTAGAGGCAAAACCTTCCCTTTGTTCAAGGTCAAGCAACCCCCTTTCCCCATTTTTGCACGGTAATAAAACATTTAATTTTTATTATAGTTATTGTCCTTCCTTCTCCCTCAAAGGGGCACAGAAGCTGCTGCAGAGATCTCTGTTCACAGACCCCGGAGGCCTGGCAACCCTTCTGATCTCAAGGCACACACTCCGTTTAATTGAAAATAGTAATTTATCCCCTTGCAATCTTGCCTGGTTACCATACAACAGAATCTTTCCCATTGTTTCCTGGCCCTGTTTATGTGATTTTGTTTTTGGGGGTATTGTATTCCTCTGTTGATTTTTATTGCTTCGCTCCCCCCCCCCCTCCGCTCTGGGATTGAAAACATTCGACGAAGAGCAGGCTATGAATACTGCAGAAAATAAATAACACAAGACTTTTGCAGGCCCTGCGATGGACGTCCTGAGCACTTTCTAGCCACAGTTAGGAAGGGCCTGGCAGTAGGAAATAAAACACGACGAAAGCGACTGGAGTGGGCACGACTTGGCAGGCTCTTAATACCCATAACAATATTGCCAGCATGGCTTCCCTGACCATATCCAGAGCAGCAGTCTCTTTTGCCAACAATATACCTCATCTTGGAGGTATTTGAGGGGCTCCTAAAAGGAACCACAAACTCACAACAGTGGGGGCTATTGCTCAGGCACTGGATGCTTGGGCCTGTCGCTCAACATCCAAAAAAAAAACAAAGTGCTGCACCAACAACCCTCTGCAGCGCCACAAATCCAACTCAATGGTGTAACATTGGAAAGTGTCAATCACTTCTCCTACCCAGGCAGTTATCTTTCCACAAGGGTAGACATTGATGCCGAAATCCAGCGTCGCCTGAGCTCTGCGAGTGCAGCTTTCTCCAGATTGAAGTACAAAGTGTTTGAGGACCAGGACATTCGCAAGGAAACCAAAATGCTTGTTTACAAAGCTGTTGTACTATCAACCTTACTGTATGCTTGCGAAACATGGACCACTTATAAACACCATCTCCAACTCCTCAAAAGATTCTATCAACAGTGTCTCCGAAAATTTTGACACATCACTTGGGAAGACAAGCGAACTAATACCAGTGTACTGGAAGAAGTAAAGCTCACCAGTGTTGAAGCAATGATTCTTCAACATCAACTTCGTTGGACTGGTCATGTTGTGCAGATGCCTGATGATCATCTTGCAAAGCAACTACTCTATTTCTGGCTATGAGTGATCGCCATAGAAGAAAGATGAAGAGGAAAGCACAAAAGCACAATTGCACTTTGCAGGGTAAGAACAGACCCTCCAAATTTCCCTATTTTCCAGGGACATTGCCTGATTTAGTGAAGCCGTCCTGGTTTCTGATTTGATCCCAGAATGTCCCACTTTTCCTTAAAGGTAAAGGGTAAAGGGACCCCTGACCGTTAAGTCCAGTTGCGGATGACTCTGGGGTTGCGGCACTCATCTCGCTCTATAGGCCGAAGGAGCTGGTGTACAGCTTCTGGGTCATGTGACCAGCATGACTAAGCCGCTTCTGGCGAACCAGAGCAGCACACAGAAACACCGTTTACCTTCCCGCTAGAGCGGTACCTATTTATCTACTTGCACTGGCTGCTTTTGAACTGCTAGGTTGGCAGGAGCAGGGACCGAGCAACGGGAGCTCACCCCGTAACAGGGATTTGAACTGCCGACTTTCTGATCAGCAAACCCCCGGCTCTGTGGTTTAGACTACAGTGCCACCCATGTCCCACTCACTTTTCCTTAGGATGTCCCTATTTTCATTCGAAAAATCTTGGAGGGTATGGAGTTATCCCACCCCTGAGCTGTCTGAAGTCAATCCTGTATAGGAAAGGTTTTTTCAAAAAAATGTTTAACATTTTATTATGTTTTTATATATGTTGGAAGCTGCCCAGAGTGGCTGGGGCAACCCAGTCAGATGTGTGGAGTATAGTAAGTAAAATGATGGAATGGGACGTCCCTATTTTCATCGGAGAAATGTTGGAGGGTATGCGAGGAGGCGTGGCTGCATGTTTCAGCTGACCAGCTGCACATACAGAAGTTGAGTGTGTTGTGCTCAGGACAGGCAGCGGGGGGCAAATGGGTCCATTTCAATTCCTCCCTGTTTCTCATTTTTCCAATCTTCAGCGCAGGCCCCCTAGCTCAGGGGTAGAGCACCTGCTCTGAGTGTAGAAGGTCTCCATGGCATCTCCACCTGGGGGGGAGAAGACTTCCTGAGAGAGTGTATGGCTTGATTCAGGAGAAGGTCTTCCTATAAACTGACAGGCTTCTCCACACTTCATGGAGTTCCATGTAGAAACTATTCAGCTCACAAGAAAATCAAGGTTGTTGTTGTTGTTTAGTCGTTTAGTCGTGTCTTCGGCGATCAGCTTTCTTTATGGTGCAGCTTTCACTTCCATATATCACTACTGGGAAAACCATAGCTTTAACTATACAGACCTTTGTTGGCAAGGTGATGTCTCTGCTTTTTAAAATCAAGGTTAGCAAATCCATATTTAAATTATGAACAAATCCAGGTGTTTGTGTGTGTGTGTGTGTGTGTGTGTGTGTGTTTAAACGAAATAACACCAGGTTCTCTGATTCTTGCAGCTTTAAATATCTTGACTTTCTGGCTCCCTTCCAAAAATTATTTTCCGGGTAGCGTGTGGCCTGACCTTTTCAAAAGCAAACAAACATCAGCGGCAACATATCTAACCCACCTTATCTAGGTCACGCCACTGTGCATGGAGATCTTTCCTGGGCACTCACTTGTTAAAGTAACCCCCCAAATTCCACTTTCGTATATCTGCTAAAGAACCTTGGGGAATGTCGCCTCCTGCTTCAACGTGGATCTCAAGGCACAATGCAGTAGTTCGAAAAAGCGCCGTTCCTCCAGCTCATGCAAATGACACCTCCAGAGTTTTCATTGAAGATTGAAAATGTTTTATGGGCCCAAGACCTGGGTCATAACATAATGTTTGCTGACTGGGAACGGTTATGGACCACCGGTATGAAATTTACGGCATCTAATGCTTTAAGAGAGAATATTATGAAAATGATATACAGGTGGTACATGACACCAGTCAATCTTGCAAAAATCTATCACTTGCCCGATAATAAATGTTGGAAATGTAATGAGGTTGAAGGTACATTCTTTCACCTTTGGTGGATGTGCCCAAAGATCAAGGCATTCTGGGAGATGATTTATAATGAGCTGAAAAAAGTGTTTAAATACACATTCCCGAAGAAACCAGAAGCCTTTCTCCTGGGTATGGTTAGCCAACAGGTGCACAAGAAGGATAGGACATTTTTTATGTATGCTACAGCAGCAGCAAGAATACTCATCGCACAGTATTGGAAGACACAACAGCTACCCACGCTGGAAGAATGGCAGATGAAAGTTACCGACTACATGGAATTGGAAGAAATGACCGGCAGAATCAGAGACCAGGGAGAAGAGACGGTGAAGGAAGATTGGAGGAAATTTAAAGACTATTTACAGAAACATTATAAGATAATGAACGTTTGATGACATCGGATTGATGGTGAATGGTTATTAGTTAAAAAGTGAATAGAGAAAGATCCAACATTTTCTTAGATTTAAGGAAATGCAACTATCTATTAGACTTTAAGATTATTAGAAAATCAAAATATGATAGAGGGAAATAATTTGCAGACAGAATATTTGATTTGGAATACAGAGAAGGAAGGTCTGGGGAAGTCGGAGAAATAAGTTAATGCAAAGAATACAAGGAGATAAAAATTGTTTTTAATATGTTTATTTTCTTTTTTGTATTTTGCTGTTTTGCGTTTGTGTGTTGTAGTGCCCTTTTTTCTTTTTGTTCCTCTGTTGTGATGTTGTTTGTTTATTGTTGTTTTATGTCTATTGTAAAACCCAATAAAATATTATAAAAAAGAAGAAGATTGAAAATGTTTTAAATAATAATAATAATTAATAATAATAGCTGATTCGGCAATATCTTTTGAACAAGGGGTGTTCCTCCAGACGTTTATTTTATGCTTTTTATTTTGTAAAGTTTACATACTGCTTGGTTGTTTAGAAAACTCCTCAAGGCAGTGGACAAAAAGATAAAACAATAAAACTATCAATAAGAAAATAATCAACGACAATAATGCAAGAGTTTTGAAAAGTTAAAACCATAGAATTATATCGTTGGAAGGGACACCATGAGTCTTCTAGTCCAACCCTTGCAATGCAGGAATCTCAGCCCGTACGGGCCAGTCTTGACAGACTCTAGGGTTGTGCGCTCATCTCACTCTAGAGGCCGGGGGCCAGCGCTGTCCGAAGACACTTCCGGGTCACGTGGCCAGCGTGACAAGCTGCATCTGGCGAGCTGGCACCAGCGGAGCACACGGAAACGCTGTTTACCTTCCCGCTGGTAAGCGGTCCCTATTTATCTACTTGCACCCGAGAGTGCTTTCGAACTGCTAGGTTGGCAGGCGCTGGGACCGAACAACGGGAGCGCACCCCGCCGCGGGGATTCGAACCGCCGACCTTTCGATTGGCAAGCCCTAGGCGCTGAGGCTTTAACCCACAGCGCCACCCGCGTCCCTACGATCAGGATCATGCCAGAGAGTAAATCCAATTGAACTCAGTGGGACTTAGTTCTAAGGATTGCAGTGTAAGGCCGTCCAGTCTTTACTCAGTTGCCTGGGAGTAAGCTCCATTGAATACGGTGGGACTTACAGCTGAGTAGACATGTGAAGGCTTGCAGGGTAAGGCTCCATTTACGATAAAGGAATAAACGCCTCTCTCGCTTCCTAAGAAATGGCTGACTGCTGAATCATCGCAATTAAAGAATTTTAAGTGGATTGGTGACATTTCCCTTAGAAATTATAGGAAGGGCTTTATATGCTTCTACATTTCCTTCATTGGGTGCAGGTACATTATTTTCAGTTTAAACAGGGCTCCATTTTTGCACCTACACACACATCTTCTTCTTCTTCTTCTTCTTCTTCTTCTTAAATTTTTATACTGCCCTATACTCGCAGGGAGGGAGAAACTTGGGCATTCTGGGATCAAATCAGAAACCAGGATAGCTTCTGTAATTCTGGGACTGAACCTGGAAAATCGGGACACCTGGAGGGTATGCAGAAGAAGGTGACCCCTCTGGGGTCGAGGCTCATTGAGGCTGTCATCCTGCTTCTCATAGCAGATGACCAGTCTGTAGACTTCCTAATAATAATAATAAATAATAAATAAATAATAACAATAACATATTATTTATACCCCGCCCACCCAGATGGGCCTCCCCAGCCACTCTGGGCGGCTTCCAACCGAATATTAAGAACAATACAGCATCAAACATTCAAAACTTCCCTAAACAGGGCTGCCTTCAGTTGTCTTTTAAAAGTAAAATAGTTGCTTATTGCCTTGACATCTGCTGGGAGGGTGTTCTACAGGGCAGGCGCCACTACTGAGAAGGTATTTAGCTGCTCCATCTAATACAGTGGTGCCTCGCAAGACGAAATTAATTTGTTCTGTGAGTTTTTTCGTCTTGTGAATTTTTTCGTCTTGCAAAGCACCACTGTGTATTGACGGTTTCCCATAGGAATGCATTGGTGGTTTTTTTTTAAAAGGCGCAAGACGTTTTCGTCTTGCAAAGCAAGCCCATAGGGAAATCCGTCTTGCGAAGCAACTCAGAAAACGAAAAACTCTTTCGTCTTGCGGGTTTTTCATCTTCCGAGGCATTCGTCTTGCGAGGTACCACTGTATTTTGCCATACATGCAGCTGGAAAGGTTTTTGTCATTCAGCAGCCCGCAAGCCTTTTAAAATAAAATAAACAATGCAGAAAAGCAGGCAGAGGGCTTTCCCCCTACATTCAGACAAAACCCGAAATGGAAAAGGGAAGTCATCAACAGACACGGTTCCTTGAAGCGGAGCCAATTTGCATCCGCCGCAAAACTCACGAGTCGGGTCCCAAACGCTGCCGCCCTTTCGCGCAACAGCACAAAACATAAGCCCAGGCGGCGCTTTTTGCGGCCACATGTCCTCCGTAATGAAAGCTAACAGACCAATTTGCTAGTAATTTAGATAATGTACAAGCGAGAGACAGCCACTTACGCGTAATTTCGAACAAATTAGAATCGGCCAGGGTTTGTAAATTTTACCTGGAAATGATTCTTCCTAATGTGGCACATGCACACAAGGTTTCCTACGATTCAGCGGCCACTTGTAAGTTCATCATCGCCGTTGACTGGCAATCAGATCTCTCCGGCGGGGCTGGCCCTGTTGCACTTCCGACAACAAGCGCTTTGCAATTTGCGGAGAAAAGCGAGCAGGATTGTGTAAGATGTGTCAGGAGAACGGAAGCACAAAAGAGCAGCCCAGAGGAGGAGAGGGCGACCCTTCCAGGGCCCCTATCCTGCGGGTGAGTTTTGCCTTTGACAAAGGCCCTCATCACCAACAGAGACACAGTTTACAGTGGTACCTCAGGATGCGAACGGGATCTGTTCCGGAGCCCCGTTCTCATCCTGAACAAAACGTAAGATGCGTCTGCGCGTGTGCGGGTCACGTTTCGCCCCTTCTGCGCATGCGCATGACATCATTTTGACTGCCCGCACATGCGGCAAAACCCAGAAGTAACACGCTCCATTACTTCCAGGTCACAACCCGGGAGCGCAACCCGAAAATACTTATCCTGAAGCGTATTTATCCCAAGGTATGACTGTACTGACAAAGGAAAGAGGAAAGCAGAAGACTGTGAGGAATTTGCATGGAGATATGGATGTGAGGAAGGAAACTGCAGTTGGGTCACCCAGCTTAGTAATACACTGATTCCAGTATTTCTCAGACTCGGGTCCCCAGTTGTTGTTGGACTACAACTCCCATCATCCCTGACCACTGGTTCTGCTAGCAAGGAGCTGGGACAGAGCAACGGGAGCTCACTCCATCGTGGGGATTCAAACCACTGACCTTCTGATCGGCAAGCCCAAGAGGCTCAGTGGTTTAGACCACAGCACCACCCACTAGCAGTTCAAAAGCACACTAGTGCAAGTAGATAAATAGGTACCACTGAGGTGGGGAGGTAAACAGTGTTTCCGTGCGCTCTGGCACTCGTCACGGTGTCCTGTTGCGCCAGAAGCAGTTCAGTCTTGCTGGCCGCATGACCTGGAAAGCTGTCTGTGGACAAACACGCCAGCTCCCTTGGCCTGAAAGAGAGATGAGCGCTGCAACCCCATAGTCGCCTAACAGGTTGATTGCGGGTGTGTCCCAGGTCGATCATCGTATGAAGTAAATTTTTTTATATATACATATAATATTTTATTAAGACTTTCACATAAAAAAAAGAAAAAGAAAAATACAAAAAGAAAAAGAAAAACAAATAAAAACAATTCCATTTTCATAATATTACTTACATTCGCTTATTTCCCAGACTTCCCCACACCTCCCCTCTCTGTATTCCAATTCAAATATTTAATCAGCAAATCCATTCCCTCTGTCTTATCTTTATCTTTATCTTTATCTTAATGTATTACACCTTTAATTCTTCATCTTTTAAACCTTTAAATTTTCTGTACTCCTTCACCACATTATTACTAATAACCCTTTAACCTCCATCCAACATCATTCTAACATTCATTAATTTTATAATATTTCTGTAAATAGTCTTTAAATTTCTTCCAATCTTCCTCCACCGTCTCTTCTCCCTGGTCTCTGATACTGCCAGTCATTTTTGCCAGTTCCATGTAGTCCATCACCTTCATCTGCCATTCTTCCAGAGTGGGTAATTCTTGTGTCTTCCATCGTATGAAGTAAATTGATCTCCTTTACAACTTTGGTCAATCCTCCACAATGGGTAGATCATAGACAGTTTTTTTTTTTTTTTATAATGGGAGTAGATCGCAGTCTCTTGGAAGTGCCTGGACTAGACTGAACCATCCAGGGATCCTTTTACCTGCTAGCAAGGGATGATGGGAGTTGTATTCCAACCACAGCTGGGGACCCAAGTCTGAGAAACAGTGGGACTCTACACTGCTTGGGCGTGGCTCTCCAGGGAAAGATCCCTGATTAGAGAATCTGCTTTGCATACAGATGGGCCTACATTTGATCCTTGGCATCTCCAGCTGGGGTTGGGAGAGATCCCTGCCTGAAGCCCAGGACTTCACATTTGACCATCTCAGGCTCTTCCCCATCTCCAAGATGACCATTACATTCAGGGTCTGGAACAGGGGTGGGGGAGTCGGGTCCAGGATCCAAATGTGATCCTCCAAGACCTCTCTCCTTGGCTCTCAGGACTTCCCCTGGGCCATCATCCTCCGAGTAGGAATGAAAGGATATGTCCATTTTGCTTCTCATTTCAACAAACTCAGAGGCTTTTCCTAGCTCTTCTCTGTTTCTTCTCTGCTGGATGTGGAGTCTGGGCAAATGTTCATGGGCAAAGGATGCTGGACCAGGTAGGTGACTGGCTGGACCCAGCAGGCTCTTCGGATGCTCTTATGTAATTCTTGCACCAGTGCAAAAGCTGAGCTGAATCCCACCTTCTGCTCTGCAACCCCACAGCTTCTGCTGGGCTTTGGGTCTCACCCGCACCCCATGCCCAGAGGGAGCCTGATCCAGACATAGCTCCTTGCAGCTTCTGTGAAGTCCACCAGGCAATCTTCTTCCTTTAGCAGGCTCCTTTAGGCAGGAATAAGATATTATTTTTTATACAGTGCATCCCTGCATCTGATCATCGCCCTCCTATTTCAGGATTTCATGAAATCTAATGCTTCTCCTTTGCAAGTCTGCTTTCTTCCTCTGTGCCGTATAATTGTCTGCTTTTTTATTATTATTGAAAAAAGAGACCCACACAAAAGCATCTCACCTGCACCGACCCCGTCCCTTCCGGGCTTTCTCATTCCCTTTCTTCTGCGGTTCTTTGCTGCCCCCTCCAAGCTCCTCGCTCATTTTTATCAAGCCCCCTTTTTATCTCTCAAATTGAATTTCAAGGTTACTGGAGAGAGGTATTTCCCCCTCCTCCTTTTCTCTGTTCCTTTCTGAATACTGTCACACCTTATTCTGCAAATGCACTTTCTCTCCCCCCCCCCCTTTGCAACCCTGCAGTGCTTTCCAGGGCTGCCTCCCCCCCAAAAGAAAAGCCTTGCATGCTTCCCTTGCAGGGATACAGACCCTGTGCGGACCCTGTGCGAGTCTCCCTCCCCAAGAGCCACAAGATGAACGCAAAGTCCTCTCTTCCCCCTGCAGCTATGCCACAAAGACACACCTTTCGCCTCCAGGCTGTCAACTGGGCCATAAAGCACATTTATGTTATCCTCCGGGGAAGCAACACCCTTGTTTGTCAGGTGGGGAAGAAGGCATCGCATTTGGGAGCTCTCGGAGCTGAAAGCCTCCGATCCGGTGACAGGTTTGCTTACCTGGCATTGCAGCTGATTACCCTTCCCTTGAGCGCCCGCGAAAGGTTACTGTTGAAGGACAGACCCCGGGCGCAACTGTCAGTTTTTGAAGAGCCTTTACCAGATCTGAAGGGTTGTGCTTTCTGGAGGGATGTCACAAGGCCTTTTCCTCCCTGAGTTGAGAAGGGAGATGCTGCACACACACACACACACACACACACACACACACACACACCCTTAGCTTAGGCTCATGCAAACATAGAATTGTGGGGTTGGGAGGGATCCCCAAAGGTCATCTAGCCCAGCCCCTCCTGCAATGCAGGAATCACAGCTTCGGAATCCCTGACCGATGGCCATCCAGCCTCTGCTTAGAAACCTCCAAGGAAGGAGAGTCCATCGCCTTCCGAGGTTGCCTGTTCTAGGGTTGAGAAACACCCTCAGAAAATAATAATAATAATAATAATAATAATAATAATAATAATAATAATAGCAATAGTAATTTGTTTATACCCCACCCATCTGGCTGGGCTTCCCCAGCCACTCTGGGCGGCTTCCAACAAAATATTAAAATACAATAGTCCATCAAACATTAAAAACTTCCCTGAACAGGGCTGCCTTCAGATGTCTTCTAAAAATCTGGTAGTTGTTCTTCTCTTTGACATCTGGTGGGAGGGTGTTCCACAGGGAGGGCGTTCCACAGGGCGGAAGGCCCTCTGCTTGGTTCCCTGTAACTTGGCTTCTTGCAGGGAGGGAACTGCCAGAAGGCCCTCAGAGCTGGACCTCAGTGTCCGGGCTGAATGATGGGGGTGGAGACGCTCCTTCAGGTATACTGGACCGAGGCCGTTTAGAGCTTTAAACACTTTGAATTTTGCTCAGAAACGTACTGGGAGCCAACGTAGGTCTTTCAAGACTGGTGTTATGTGGTCTTGGTGGCCACTCCCAGTCACCAGTCTAGCTGCCGCATTCTGGATTAGTTGTAGTTTCCAAGTCACCTTCAAAGGTAGCCCCACGTAGAGCGCATTGCAGCAGTCCAAGCGGGAGATATCCAGAGCATGCACCACTCTGGCGAGACAGTTCTTCCCAATGGTTAGCTGGAATCTCCCTGCATAGCGTATGTGCACTTATAACTTTTTGCACTTTATATGGTGTGGAACTCTTTTCCCCAGTGACTTATGTGCCATCATTTTGTTTTATTTTGGAGAAGGAAAGTTCTTCATAACTCTTAGCAGGTTGAGAGTTACTGGGGGATTTTTAGATGTACATTTGATCCAGTTATTCAGTAGGTATTCTATTTAAAGAGGGTTAGCAGAAACATTGGAATAAGCCCCAAATCTCTCTCTCTCTCTCTCTCTCTCTCTCTCTCTCTCTCTCTCTCTCATCTATCTTCCTCCTCATATGTTGTTGTTGAGTCGTTTAGTCGTGTCCGCCTCTTCGTGACCCCCTGGACCAGAGCACGCCAGGCACTCCTGTCTTCCACTGCCTCCTGCAGTTTGGTCAAACTCATGCTGGTAGCTTCAAGAACACTATCCAACCATCTCGTCCTCTGTCCTCCCCTTCTCCTTGTGCCCTCCATCTTTCCCAACATCAGGGTCTTTCCCAGGGAGTCTTCTCTTCTCATGAGGTGGCCAAAGTCTTGGAGCCTCAGCTTCAGGATCTGTCCTTCCAGTGAGCACTCAGGGCTGATTTCCTTCAGAATGGAGAGGTTGGATCTTCTTGCAGTCCATGGGACTCTCCAGAGTCTCCTCCAGCACCAGAATTCAAAAGCATCCATTCTTGGATGATCAGCCTTCTTGATGGTCCAGCTCTCACTTCCATGCATCACTACTGGGAAAACCATAGCTTGAACTATACAGACCTTTGTTGGCAAGGTGATGGATTTTCCTTCCTCTTAACCTATCCTCCTCATATACATACACACAGACCCAAAAGCAAAACAATGCCAAACATTTTCTGAGCCTCTGCTAAGAGCACATTTCCCTGAGTAATTAAAACATTTTGGGGTCCCTTTTTCTCTCTCTTTCCTCCATTTTTGCAGCTGCAACTGCTCCCTGCCCTCCACCCGCCCCCACAACCTAACCACGTTTCTACATTTCTGCTCTTTTCCTCATGTATTATCGATGGTCTGGGATTTTCCTTCCTCTTAACATATCCCAGTAAGAATTCTGAGCACGAGTCAATACATTTCAAAACCCACATTTTTTATATATGTATATAAAAAAGCGATCTGGCTAAATCGACAAGCCATCATATCCCATGTTGTACACCTGTGTGAATAACAGAACATGCTCACGGAGGCAGATTAGACATAATCTAACGCAGTGTAGCAGGAAATACGGATTCACTCGCCCGTAATGCTTTTACACGCATTCTGGAACTAGACACATATACATGCAAATGCAGCTTCGCTGATAAACAGAACTCTGTCCTCTGTGCCAGGGCTAGACAAATGCACGCAAGGGCTATCAGCAGCTACCAGGTACAATGGATATGTTCTCCCTTCACTGCTGTAGACACCAGGAGAAGAGGATGCTGGTTTAGACAGCCCATAATAACAACAACAACAACAACAACAACAACAACAACAACAACAACAACAACAACATTTTATTTATACCCCACCCTTCCCAGTTCAGAAAACCAGGCTCAGGGTGGCTAACAACAAATTTAAAACACTTAATTAATGCAACAAAAAACAACATAAAATACAGTATAAAACGTGAATAATAAATTCAGAATTCAAAAATCAATTTAGGGGGGAAATCCATCCAATAAACATTAAATGATCACCAGGGCTAGCTGCATAATTAGTCCTACTTGGGCCAGCGAGGAGACCAGGGGAGAATTAGCTGCGGGGTCTCAGAGCAGGTAAACTTCATAAAGGGGGGGGGGGGGAGGGAAGGAAGGGGAATAAAAGATCAGGCTAAGTTCAGATTGAAAGCAAGGCGGAATAGCTCTGTCTTACAGGCCTTGCGAAAGGAAGTTAAATCCTGCAGGGCCCTGGTCCCATGGGACAGAGCATTCCACCAGGTCGGAGCCACCACCGAGAAGGCCCTGGCCCTGGTGGAGGATAATATGACTTCCTTAGGGCCCAGGACCTCTAAACTATGATTATTCATGGACCTTAAGGTCCTCTGCGGGGCAGACCAGGAGAGGCGGTCCCGTAAATATGAGGGCCCTAAGCGCTTTGGCCCTGATCCGGCAGCCAGGATCTTCTTACCTCCTTATGGGTTCAGACCAGGGTGATTGGCCAGGAAAACAATAATATTTTTATTATTTATATGCCACCCATCTGACTGGGTGGCCGCAGCCGCTCTGGCTGGCTCCCAACAAAATATTAAAAACACAGTAAAACATCAGCCATTAAAAACTTCCCTGAACAAAGGCACATTTTATCATATGTGGTGGAATTGTAAGGTAGTAAAAGGATTTTGGGAAATGATATATAATGAGTTGAAAAAAAATGTTTAAAACAGCTATTTTTAAAAAAGCCTGAAGCCTCCCTTTTAGGAATTCTAGGTGCTGAAAATAACAGAAAAGACTATTTATGTCTGCAACCATGGCTGCACGGATGTTACTGGTCCAGAGATGGAAAGAAGGTAAAGTCCCTACTAGAGAAGAATGGAATATGAAGCTAATGGACTATGCTGAAATGGCTAAAAGGACTGGAAGATTCAGAAAGACTAACATTTTAATAAGGAATGGGGGAAAATTATAAGGTATCTTAAAGACCATTGTGAACAGCTAAAATTGTTAGTAGGATTGGAATATCACTTGTAGTTCAAGTTGAATTCTGGACATAATGGAAGAGGTAAAGGACTTGGAGTATCATAAAAGATCATAGCTGTCAACTTTTCCCTTTTCTTGCAAGGAATCCTATTTGGAATAAGGGAATTTCCCTTAAAACGGGAAACGTTGACAGTTATGTAAAAGATGCAGGAGGAAATGATTCATAAAGGACCCACAAAGAGGAGGATGGAAGTCCAGGAGATTCTTTGGAATCCTGTTTTTTATGTTTTATGTTTGATATAGCTCTGTAAAATTTTAATTTGAAAAACCAAATCAATAAATTGTTTTTTTTAAAAAAAAAACTTCAGACGTCTTCTAAAAGTCAGATAGTTGCTTATTTCCTTGGCATCTGATGGGAGGGCGTTCTGCAGGGTGGGCGCCACCACCGAGAAGGCCCTCTGCCTGGTTCCCTGTAAGGGAAGGCCTTCGGAGCTGGACCTCAGTGTCTGGGAGAACAATGGTGGTGGAGACACTCCTTCAGGTCTACTGGGCCCCTAAACTGTGAGAAGCGAGGTTACAGGGAACAAGGCAGAGGGCCTTCTCGGTGGTGGCACCCGCCCTGTGGAACGCCCTCCCATCAGATGTCAAAGAAATAAACAACTATCTGACTTTTA
This sequence comes from Podarcis tiliguerta, assembly GCF_965153285.1. Lineage (NCBI taxonomy): Eukaryota > Metazoa > Chordata > Lepidosauria > Squamata > Lacertidae > Podarcis > Podarcis tiliguerta. The sequence continues at coordinate 133,056,727 of NC_139534.1, read as the reverse complement.
GAAGACATCTGAAGGCAGCCCTGTTTGGGGAAGTTTTTAATATTTGATGAATTATTGTACAGTGGTACCTCGGGTTAAGAACCTAATTCGTTCTGGAGGTCTGTTCTTAACCTGAAACTGTTCTTAACCTGAAGCACCACTTTAGCTAATGGGGCCTCCCACTGCCGCTGCGCCACCGCTGCATGATTTCTGTTCTCATCCTAAAGCAAAGTTCTTAACCCGAGGTACTATTTCTGGGTTAGCGGATTCTGTAACCTGAAGCGTATGTAACCCGAGGTACCACTGTATTTTAATATTTTGTTGGAAGCCGCCCAGAGTGGCTGGGGAAACCTAGCCAGATGGGCGGGGTATAAATATTATTATTATTATTATTATTATTATTATTATTATTATTAAGCTGTGGTGGGATTGTGCCCTGGCGGCTCCTGCAGCCTTGCTGCTTCGAGGTGTGGTCAGGACTGAAATCGAGGCTCAGCACAATGTAGCTCAGGGAGTGTTGCGCCTAAACCCTGCTTTCTGCAGCTTTGGCACAGTGCACTCTGTGGAGGCGAGGGGTCGATGTAAGTTTGCAGAGTCCAATCTGGGCTCCCCCCCCCCCCCGCTGGAAAACTTTGCCATCGTTTTAGAGTAGAAAGGCCGTCTCCCTTTGCCCACCCCACCCCTGCCAAATTCAAACGTGGCCGGATCATTTAGAGGAATCAATGTGCACTTGATACGAAAGTTCGGGCTCCTGCTAACGAGATGCATATTTTGACCCAGAAGCAAAAAGCAAAGCCATCAGCCTTGGACTGGGGACTGATTAGCTGCTCAGGAAAGGGGAAGAGTGTTCTTTTGAACGAGTGTGCTTGATTGAAAAAGAAAATCAAGATGGCCCTTTGGAGTAGCCGTAAGCCGCTAATTACCTCCTCTAATGAAACCAAACTATCCGGGGGTGCTCTGGAGGAAGAGGCATGAAGGACTTGCTTCCACTTCGACACAGTCCCCCGAGACAGAAACTTATGAGATCGGCTCTGCAATCAACCTGCATAATGTGGCTAAGACGGCATAAGCTGCTAATTAGCAATTTTCCAAAACAAAGCTGTTTGAGCTTGTATGAAAGGGCATGGAGGAGGGATTAGCGGGCTGGAGCCTGGAAATTGGAGATTTGTTTGGAGTGCTGTTGGGCGCAGCTGCGGGGAAGGGTGCGCAACTGGGGGGAGCTATGGGACCGAGATGTCTGGGCCCCAGAGCTTGGCTGGATTTGTCCAGAATCGCGAGAAAACGGCTACTTTTTGCAGTGCTCGTGATGTGGCAGTTCAAGAGAGGCGCTTGAGCAGCTCAGGGGAGAACATGTGCCTTGCATGCAGAAGGGCCCAATTTCAACCCCCCTGGCATCTGCGGGTGGGGCTGGCAGCGAAACCGGGGATGAAATCCTGGAGGGGCTTTGCTGCCAGTCAGTCCAAACAGTACTGAACAATACAAACCCGTGGTCTCACTCAGGGTAAGGGCTTATCCACATAACAACAGCAACTTGATTACAGTGGTACCTCGGGTTAAGAACTTAATTCGTTCCGGAGGTCTGTTCTTAACCCGAAACTGTTCTTAACCTGAAGCACCACTTTAGTTAATGGGGCCTCCTGCTGCTGCCGCGCCACCTCTGCATGATTTCTGTTCTCATCCTGAAATATACTCAGAGTCACAAAGTGATTTCATGCTCTTTATTCAGCTCAGAGTGGTGAGGAGGAATGAATGAATGTCCCCTCAAAGTATCTGCTTTATATACATTATTTACACAATGGGCTGCACATGATTGGCTAATTCTGGAATTCTACTGTAAGCCAATCAGGTTGTGGATTCACTTATATCTGGAGCATGATTGGGTGGTTCCTGCCAACCAATCATACTGCTGCATTGTTCTAGGACCAATCAGACTGCTGCAATTTGGATCCTATTGTTCTAGGACCAATCAGACTGCTGCAGTTTGGATCCTATTCAACTCAGTACATAACACATCCTGAAGCAAAGTTCTTAACCTGAAGCACTATTTCTGGGTTAGCGGAGTCTGTAACCTGAAGTGTATGTAACCTGAGGTACCACTGTATTTATACCCCACCCGTCTGACTGGGTTTCCCCAGCCACTCTGGGTGGCTCCCAACAGAATACAGTGGTACCTCTGGTTGCGAACGGGATCCGTTCCAGAGGCCCGTTCGCAACACAAAAAGAGCGCAACCTGCAGCAGCGTGTCTGCGCATGCGTGGGTTGTGATTCGCCGCTTCTGCGCATGCATGTGATGTCATTTTGCGTGTCTGTACATGCGCGAGCGGCGAAACCCGGAAGTAACCCTTATCGCAACCTGAGGTTCCACTGTATATAGAAATGAGCAAACCAGTGATATTTCAGAGAGCAGGCGGAGCCCATGGCTTACATCATAGGAGCCCACACATCACAAAACACTGTTGCTGTATGTAGGTTTTCTTTATCTTATATTTTGGAAATGTACATCCAGGTTTTCTTTTCCTTTAAATTTTTTTGGAGCCCCCCAATAGAGTGGGGCCCTAAGCTAGAGCTTGTTCAGCTTATATGTAAATCCAGCACTGGTTCTGCTTCTTAAACCAAAGTCATATTTTAGTCCTCCGTTGGAGTTCTCATCTCTACTCTGAATTCTTTGCAGGTTGTCAACACTGGATGCTGTTGACACATCCTCCTTGAGAGAGAACCGTGATGCTGATGGTGCCAGACAACTGCTTCAGGGACTGAGGATTCCCTGCCTTCAATATTTGCAACACCGACAAGTGGGGGGTGGGGGCCACCGCCTGCCTTGTTTGAAGGCTTCTGTTTGCTTGTTTTCTTATCCAACAGGTCTCATCTGTTCTACCAGATTCTTCTTTATTTATTTCGGGGCTCTCACCGCCTCAATTTCTTCCCCTTCTATTTGCCAGGAGGTGACGGGACCAGTGGCCATGATCTTAGTTTTTTTTTATGTTGAGCTTCAGACCACATTTTGCGCTCTCCTCTTTAAAAGGTTAAAAATCAATAAATAGATTTAATTTGATTTTGGAATCAGTGTGCAATGAATTGTTGCTGTTTGGTGTTATTATCTTCCTTAGTGGGTTGTGGAAACCACTATTCTGGGGGGGGGGGGATCTTTTTAATAGGGTAGGGGCCATTGGGGGCGAAGTTTACGGTGCCGAGGGGGAAGTAATCTCCAAAAGTTTGGGAACCACTGCTTTCGATATGTAAAGAAATAGATTCAACCTCTAATAGCTGGACTCTGCATTCTCTACTGATGTGTCAGCCAGGAAGGGACAAACTACACAACACTCCTTGGGTCGCCTTTTTAAAATAAATCAATAAAATAAAATACACCAGCTAGGAGTAAGAGCCCTTTCCACCAGCCACAACCTTGCTAAACTTATCCTCGGCATTTGCAAGTTTCTTTTTCTGTTAATACTTGCAAATTCCTCACCTTTGCACAGGTCGTTGGGCACAGATAGCCTTCAACCACCGTAAATGTCAGGGTGTCCTGACTGCTCGCTTTAGTAAACAGCGTCATGGTGTTGACAGCTGCTTAATTTTTCTTGCTTTGTTGCTTTCCGGAGCCAGTGGGGAGTTTTCCCAAGCCACCCCCCCCCCAGTCAGTTTGCTGTCATTTTCAGGAGTGGCACCTAGCCTCCCCACACGCTGCCATCCCATAGCTGAAGATCAGCTCCAGCACCACAATGAAGAACGGTTGCAGCGTTGGAAATGTGTTAGTTTAGAGAAAAGGCAGGGAAGCAGCGGCATGATAGAAGATTATAAGATCACGCACGGCTTGGAGAAAATGGAAAGATAAAAAGTTTATCTCTGTCTCTCAAAACACTAGAACTTCTGGGCTTCCCAAAAGCTGAGTGTTGGAAAATTTAGGACAGGTAAAACAAAGGCTTTCTTTATGCAGCACGTTAATGCACTCTGGAACTCACTGCCACATGAGGCAGTGCTGGCCACCAAAGGCAACAGCCAACTTGGAGGAGAGGGCTATTGATGGCAACCAGTCACAATGGCTCTGCTTTGATTATCGTCTTCTGAAGCAACTACTGCTCTGGTTTCGCCAGAAGCGGCTTAGTCATGCTGGCCACATGACCTGGAAAAACTGTCTGTGGAAAAACGCCAGCTCCCTTGGCCAATAAAGCGAGATGAGCGTCACAACCCCAGAGTCGTCCCCGACTGGACCTAACAGTCAGGGGTACCTTTACCTTTTGCAGCTTGGCTCAGACTCCACTTTTCGATCCAAAGTTTCCAAACCAAAGGACTCTCTTCGTTACCGATTCAAATCCCAACAGACATATAGGACAGAAGAATTTAACAAGTGTGTGCATGTGAGCGAGAGAGAGAATTCAAATGAAAGTCTCTCTTTTGACGGAACTGCTGCTTTCTTTATCAAAAGGTCCACGGCAGGAGGCTCTGTGCAGAAACACGCTGTGAGAGTTGCTACAGGTCTGAAGGTCAGTGCCGATGGATGAATAAGGGTCCAGCTTAATAACTCAAAGCAGGGCAGAGATGATCAAAAGGGAGGTGAGATAAAGAGCGATCCTGGGAACGTGAAAAGTGCAGGAGAAGCAAGAGCAACAGGAACATAGTTAAGAGAGATCTCCTGCTGGGGGAGAAGAAAGGAAGAGCGATACACCAAAGGAGCAGAAATCAAGCAATGACATTATTAGGACATCACCCCAGGAGAAGAAGAAGAGGGCCTCTGTATTTCCTTACAGAGTGACACAGTAAGAGACCTCTTGAGCAGAGTCCTGCAGCCAACATGCTCCCAGCTCCTTTAATACAATCATGGATCCTTCAACATCAACTTCGTTGGACTGGTCATGTTGTGTGGATGCCTGATTATCATCTTCCAAAGCAACTACAGTGGTACCTCGGGTTACAGATGCTTCAGGTTACAGACCCTTCAGGTTACAGACTCCGCTAACCCAGAAATATTGCCTCGGGTTAAGAACTTTGTTTCAGGATGAGAACAGAAATTGTGCAGTGGCAGCAGGAGGCCCCATTAGCTAGAGTGGTACCTCAGGTTAAGAACAGTTTGAGGTTAAGAACGGACCTCCAGAACGAATTAAGTTCTTAACCCGAGGTACCACTGTACTCTATTCCGAACTTAAAAATGGAAAGCGTAATGCTGGTGGTCAACAAAAGAGGTTTAAAGACTCTCTGAATGCAAATCTTTAAAAATGTAGTATAAACACCGACAACTGGAAAACACTGGCCTGCGAGCACTCCAGTTGGAGAACAGCCTTTACCAAAGTTGTCCTGGGCTTTGAAGACACTCGAACTCAGGACGCAAGGGAGAAATGTGCTAAGAGGAAGGCACGCTTGGCAAATCCACACCATGATCAACTCCCACCCGGAAACCAATGTCCCCACTGTGGAAGGACATGTGGATCCAGAATTGGCCTCCACAGTCACTTACAGACTCATTGTTAAGGCCGTGTTTATGAAAGACCATCTCAGTTATGAAGGATCGTCAAAGAAGAAGAAGGAAGCATAGAGTTGGAAGGCACCCCGAGAGTCATCTAGTCCAACCCTCTGCAATGCAGGAATCTCAACTGCTTAAAAACCACAAATGAAGAACAGTCCACTGGCTCCTGAGGGAGACCATTCCACCATTGAAAAGCTCTTGCTGTCAGAAAGCTCTTCCTGATGCTTAATTGGAATCTCCATTCTTTTAACTTGAAGCCATGGGTTCAGGTCCTCCCCTCCAGATCAGGAGAAAACAAGCTTGCTCCATCCTCCTTGTGACACTCCTTCAGACAGCTGAAGCACCTCTTACCTCCTCTCAGTTTCCTCTCCTTATAGATATGCAGACAGTTAAGAGTACATTGAGGGATGCGGGTGGCGCTGTGAGTTAAACCACAGAACCTAGGACTTGCTGATCAGAAGGTCGGCGCTTCGAATCCCCACGACGGGGTGAGCTCCCGTTGCTCGGTTCCTGCTCCTGCCAACCTAGCAGTTCAAAAGCACATCAAGTGCAAGTAGATAAATAGGTACTGCTCTGGCGGGAAGGTAAACAGCGTTTTCGTGTGCTGCTCTGCTTTTGCCAGAAGTAGCTTAGTCATGCTGGCCACATGACCCGGAAAAACTGTCTGAGGACAAATGCCGGCTCCCTCGGTCAGTAAGCAAGATGAGCGCCGCAACCCCAGAGTTGTCCGCGACTGGACTTAACAGTCAGGAGTCCTTTTACCTTTAAGAGTACATCACCCACAATACTCAACCAATGTTTGCTTTTGTTTCTTATTTGCTTTTGACATATTTTTAACTTTTTATTATTTCACCACCCTGTTTTATGTTTTCCTCTTGTTGTAAACCACTGTGGTACATTTTATGACACTTGTTTAGTTATTTAGTCGTGTCCATGACCCCATGGACCAGAGCACGCCAGGCACTCCTGTCTTCCACTGCCTCCCTCAGTTTGGTCAAACTCATGCTGGTAGCTTCGAGAACACTGTCCCACCATCTCGTCCTCTGTCATCCCCTTCTCCTTGTGCCCTCCATCTTTCCCAACATCAGGGTCTTTTCCAGGGAGTCTTCTCTTCTCATGAGGTGGCCGAGGTCTTGGAGCCTCAGCTTCAGGATCTGTCCTTCTAGTGAGCACTCAGGGCTGATTTCCTTCAGAATCGAGAGGTTTGATCTTCTTGCAGTCTCTTTAATAGCAAGCTGCTGCCTGATTCTTGGTTTTGCTTTGTTGAATTTTGATTACTTAAAGTTGAAGAGGGGAGAAATAAGGGTGCTGGAGTGAGTTGTCGCAGATGGAAGCTATTATGACTCCGGAGTCCAAGAAAAAAATGAAATCCAGAATGAAGATTTCTCTTCTCCAAGCAAAGAGGTTCCTACAGACCTTCTCAGCTGTGAAGCTCCAAGCTTCTCCAATCAATTTGGAAGTCATAACCTGTGTCGGCACAATTAATTAAATTGTTATACATCACTTCGCAAATACCTCCGGGAAGGTGGGCTTCCTCGCTCCTGTACACAGAGCCAGGCTTCTCCTTCCAAGGTGCTGGTGTTAATCAATAGTTGCTCTGATCCCAATATTGGCTTTAGATGAGAGCTCCTTCCGTGGTGGCCCCCTAGGGGAGCTGCTCTCCGCGATCCTGATTACCGTTAACAAAACAAGGCCGTTTGCTCATCAAGTCGCGGCACCCCAAGAGCGAGAGAAGGTGAGCGGCGCTCAATACATCTATACTGCCGTCTTCCGTCGGTTGGATACAGCTATGCCATCGTGTGAGAGGAGCGATTTCTCCTAGTGCAACAGAACTTTGCATCTGCCGTGGATGCTTGAGCTGAGATTCCTGCATTGCAAGGGATTGGACTAGATGGCCCCTGGGGGTCCCTGTCAACTCCGCAGCTCTATGATTCCACGATTCCCCTCCCTCTCTTCCCCTCGCCCCACCCCCAACTTTAAGGCGATGGTGGGTGCACAAAGGTGCGGGTGGAGGAGAGGGAAGGAAGGTCCGTTGCTCGAAAGGAAGCTGTTCCACTTCTGCAGTGGACCAGAAGAGCATGAGAAGAGCACCTGCAGGATCAGACCAATGGCCCACCTGGCCCAGAATACTATCCTCTCAGTGGCTTGTGGGAAGCTCGAAAGCTGCTGTTTGTGTGGAGCATGCAAATCAGATAGGTTCACACTAAAATGCAAAATGGGTGGCTTTCCTTCCTCATCTTAGCAACAAAATTCCTCCTAACCCCCCCTCCCAACACAGCACATGCCATACTGCAGATTTCCTTAGCCATTCCTAACACACAGGGGCGTATCGTGGGTTGCCAGGTCCCGGGGCAGGGCAAGTGTTGCACCCCCTGGTGGCCGGGAGCAGTCAGTCTGTTCGCCGGCCAGTATCTAATCAAGGGAGCCTCTGCTTGCAAAACCAGCTCTAGCCTGGGAGCAGAGATAAGGCAGAGAAACGGGATGCTGGGATTGCTGCTGTGTCGCCTTCCCCTCCTGTCCTTGCAGTGGGGCAGAACACACGGGGCTCTGGCAGTGCTTTCCCCCCTTCCACTTCCTCCCTCCTCCCTCCCTCTCGGCTGGCTCAGGGACAGGGCATGTGCGGGCATCCCAAGGTGGCTTGCCTCCCCGTGGCTTCGGCCTCAATGGGGGAGCCTGTCATGGGGGCGCCTGGTTGCATCCCCCACTTCAGAAATTTGCACCTGGTGCCACGGTCCCCTGCTCCCCATGCTACACCACTGCCAATACAGTACCAGGACGTCTTCCCTCCCACTGCTCCAGGCTCCCTTGAACTCCTCTGGGCTTCTGGAGGCAACCCCTTACCACTTGTTGCTGCCCCATAAAAAGTTCCACAATGGGAAAATCCACCGCAAGTATTTCTTTGGGTGGGGGGAGAATGCTGTGTCACATTCTAAACAGATGTCCCTCTTGCACTCTCCAAAATGAACAGTGGAACAGTGACTGTGATAAAAACTATAATCACTTCCGAAGCGGCTGTTTTTGGCAGTCCTGATGGCCTTTGGATGGACAATGAATCTTCCCAACTTTGTTGAATGCTCATTGGACAAGCTAGCACCATCCCTGGCATTGCCCTAATACTCCAAAAGTCTCTTCCGTCGGGCTGTTCTCTGTTGGGAAAGCACATAGCCTCAAAGCAGGCTGGGTTTTCTCAGAAGGCCTCATAAGTGTTCCAAGGCAAATCCTTTCCCCAAGCCGCGGATGCTATAAACAATATTTTCTATGCAGCGCCAACGAGAAATGATTGCATATAAACTCTGGACGGAAACCCCGGCAATAACTTACCTCTTGTCCTTTTGGATATTGTGGCTTGATAAGGTACATGATGTAAACATCTGATTATATTGTGCCTGGTGGCATTTTTATGCGCTAGGTGTCGTCCCCGAGGATGGTAAAAGCGGATGGCTGAAATTGCTTTTGGACACGGCTCCATGCTGCCGTGATGGTTTTGCGCTCATCAGCATGGATGCGAGGAGTGGGAACAGAGGGCTCAGGCACACTTCTCTTTTGCCCCCCTCTTTCCAAGCACAGGTCCAAATTTAAAGGTCCGAGCCCTCCTTCTCCCCCGTGAAAACCAGCTCTCTAAAGCTGAAGTGCAACAAATGGCAGTTTGGGTTTTCTGTGGGTTGCTGCTTGCTCCAATTTAGCTATAAAGATCACATTATCGTGGGGAAAGCTCTGTGACAAAAAGGGCACTTGGTCATGGAAAGGTTAGTGTGGCTATGCCCAGAGACAGGCTGAAACTCCAGACCAGGGGCACCACAAGGGGTGGGGGTGCCCTGGGTGTCATGCCTGGGGGGGTGACAAAATCTCCCCGAGCATATCAGTATGCCATCACTCCCCCCCCCCCCCGGGCAGATGGATTTTCGCAATTGGCGTGATCGGCGTTGCGAAAATCCGCCCACTGATCGCGCAAATATGCCAGCCGTATTTGTGTGATCGGCAGGCTATGCTGGCACCCCCGGGAGGAGCAGCGTGCCCCCAGGTGCACGTCATGTTTGCCGCTCCAGGTGCCCGCGCAGTTTCCTCCATCACTGCTCCAGAGGTCTTCACTGTTGCATCTCACGCTTTGCTCTCTTTGGGTTTGTTTGTGTTTAAGCCTATCCAGGACAATGGGCACAACCCACTGGAAAGATCTCCTGCCCAGACCACAAGAATGAATGGAATCTGTGCAACAGCCTTACCCCGGTTTTGCCCAGGCCCCATTAATTTCAGTGGTTCTTGGGCAGGAGAACAATCCCAGGAGATTTTGTTCAGCGTGTTTAAGGAGGAAGCTTCCTGCGTAAGAACACAATAAGAGCCTTTCTGGGTCAAGCCAAGGGCCCGTCTACTCCAGCATCCTGTTCTCATAGTGGCCAACAGATAATCCCAAAGGGAAACCAGCAAGCAGGATTCAAGCACAAGAGCTCTCCCACGCTTTCCAGCAAGCGTCACTCAGAAGCATTGGCGCCTCCAACTCTGGAGAGTCCCCATGGCTAGCAGCCATTGTTAGTCCTCTATGGAAGTGAGAGTTGGACCATAAAGAAGGCTGATCGCTGAAGAATGGATGCTTTTGAATTATGGTGCTGGAGGAGACTTGAGAGTCCCATGGACTGCAAGAAGATCCAACCTCTCCATTCTGAAGGAAATCAGCCCTGAATGCTCACTGGAAGGACAGATCCTGAAGCTGAGGCTCCAAGACTTTGACCACCTCATGAGAAGAGAAGACTCCCTGGAAAAGACCCTGATGTTGGGAAAGATGGAGGGCACAAGGAGAAGGGGACGACAGAGGACGAGATGGTGGGACAGTGTTATAGAAGCGACCAACATGAGTTTGACCAAACTGCGGGAGGCAGTGGAAGACAGAAGTGCCTGGCGTGCTCTGGTCCATAGGGTCATGAAAAGTCGGACACGACTAAACAACTAAACAACAAACAACAACTTTTGAAGCCATCCAAGTTAGTTGTCATCGCCGCCTTCTATGGCAGGGAGTTCCACAGTATAACCATGTTGCATGGCGCACAAGTGTGACCCCAGACCAGGAATGCATAGGCTGTGTGAATTCAGCATCCTTTGAAAAGCAGCAAGATCATTACTGCAGCACAAGCTTTTGCGAACAACACTATTATTACTGTTACCTTTGGCGTGGTCCCTTCACATCTCCCAAGAAAGAAGGAAATAAAGGGTTGATGATCTGCTTAGTGAGGATGGTGAGAATTTAGGGCCATTATTCTCTGTGGGGTTGTTTTTTGAGACATGTCAGCAGAGGATGCCCATGTTGTGATTCTTGCACTGTGGGAGGTTGGACCAGATAGCACTTCCAGCTCTGCAGTTCTATGATTTTTCCAATCTTGAAAAAGGTGGTATCAGGGAAAAGCAAGTCCACTCTTGTCTATGAAAGCTCCTGCTGCTCCAGTGAATTTGTCAGTCATTAATGTCTCTAATTTTCAGACATTTTCTTTACTGCTACTCTTTCTAGATCGTGTGTGTGTGTGTGTGTGTGTGTGTGTATCAGGGCACTTGCTTCTGTAAAAGCTCCAATTTTCAGCCATTAAACAAGATCACTTTGCAGAGGATAGAGGGTGATGATGAAGTAAATTGCACAATTTGTGCGCACGCACACACACACACACACACACACGAATCCATCCTTCCAGCCACGTGTAAAGTGGCTATTTAATAGCATCAACTGGAACAAATAACATTAATGGCTACACCTCCAACAGGAATGTACTATTTTTGCCCATTTCATGAGAGTCTTAGGGCCAAGCTACATATTACACCGGAATGCATCACTTAAGCTCAAAAGAGACATTGTAGAGTCGAAAAAAGCTTAGAAAAGGGCCACCCAAGTGGTTAACTGGATGGAGTGCCTCTTCTGCAAAGAAGGGTTGCAGCACTGGGGATTTTTAGTTTAGAGAAATGGCTAGTAAGGGGGCACATGATTGTTGTTGTTTATTCGTTTAGTCGTGTCCGACTCTTCGTGACCCCCTGGACCAGAGCACACCAGGCCCTCTTCCACTGACTCCCGCAGTTTGGTCAGACTCATTGGTCAAACTTATGCTGGTAGCTTCGAGAACACTGTCCCACCATCTCATCCTCTGCCGTCCCCTTCTCCTTGGGCCCTCCATCTTTCCCAACATCAGGGTCTTTTCCAGGGAGTCTTCTCTTCTCATGATGTGGCCAAAGTATTGGAGCCTCAGCTTCAGGATCTGTCCTTCCTGTGAGCACTCAGGGCTGATTTCCTTCAGAATGGATCGGTTGGATCTTCTTGCAGTCCATGGGACTCTCCAGAGTCTCCTCCAGCACCATAATTCAAAAGCATCCATTCTTCGGCGATCAGCCTTCTTTAGGGTCCAGCTCTCGCTTCCATGCATCACTACTGGGAAAACCAGAGCTTTAACTATATGGACCTGATATGATAGACGTTTCTCAAATTATGCATGGCCTGGAAAAAGTGGGGAGACAAAAGTTCTCCTCTCTCCAATGCAGCTGAATATTGGGAGATTCAGGACAGGTAAAAGGAAGGACTTCACCATGCAGTGCGTGGTTTATCTGTGGAACTCCCTCCCACAGGAAGGAGCAATGGCCACCAAACTAGATGGCTTTAAAGAGCCAGGGCCTTTTCAGTCTGGTGAAACGCTCTCCCACAAGAGACCAGGGCCCTGCGGGACTTGACATCTTTCTGCAGTGCCTGCAAGATGGAGCTGTTCTGCCAGGCCTTTGGCCGGGGGGCAGTCTGACCTATTTTCCTTTGCATAAGAACAACCATGAAGGAAGCCTCCCAGCCTGTTCACAGGTCCTTATATGATCAGTGAAAACAGTTGGTCCTGGCAAGTAGTAACCGCTCTCAATCTTCGCCTGATAACTGCCATTTGTCCAGATTTTAATTAGTCTGAATCAATTTTAAGATGGATTTTAATTACGGTATTTTTTGCTCTATAAGACTCACTTTTTCCCTCCTAAAAAGTAAGGGGAAATGTTTGTGCGTCTTATGGAGCGAATGCAGGCTGTGCAGCTATCCCAGGAGCCAGAACAGCAAGAGGGATTGCTGCTTTCACTGCGCAGCGACCCCTCTTGCTGTTCTGGCTTCTGAGATTCAGAATATTTTTTTTCTTGTTTTCCTCCTCCAAAAACTAGGTGCGTCTTGTGGTCTGGTGTATCTTATAGAGTGAAAAATACGGTAATTGATGTCTGTTTTTATGCATATGGTGTTGTTTTTATGATGTTTAGCTGTTCTGAGCCTGGCCTTGGCCGGAGAGGGTGGGATACAATTAAAAATATATTATTATTATTATTATTATTATTATTATTATTATTATTATTAGACAATTACATGGGAGAGGAGAGGATTGTCGATGGCTCCTAGCCAGGATGGCCAAGCTCTGCCTCCACAGTCCAGGCAGAAGCACTTCTGTATATGAGATGCTGTGAGCCAGAGGAGACAACTGCTCTTGGGCTTGGATCCTGCTCGCTGATCCCCCCCCCCCCCCAGCCATCTGGTTGGCCACTGAGAGAACAGGCTGCTGGACTAGATGGTCCAGTGGCCTGATTCTGCAGGCTCTTCTTACTTAGATGTTCTTATTTGGTTTAACTGCGATAATTTCTAAAATTCAAAATTAAAATTTGGAATTTTAATGTGTGCAACTTGCCATCATTTTCAGGCTGAACCTGCGGTGCCGCAATCCTTGCCTCTTAACAGGTTTCCGACAGCCACTTGAACACATGGGAAACGGTGAAAATGCAACTCTCCCCAAATGTATCTAGGTGAGACTGCAAAAACCACAGCACTGTGGGTTTTTTGTGCTGTGATCTCCGGGCACAATGTAGCTGCTGCACAACGGTGACTTGCAAAAATAAAAATTAATAAGAAAGTTGCAAATGTAAAACTTCAGAAATACGTGCACAGAAGTATTGGCAAAGCCAGAGACTGCAACTTCTGTCTTTGCATTTGGGGTGGGGGTGGGGAGAAGCACCCTCTCATCTTATATACACTCACACATTTTACAAGAAACCAATTATGGCATTCTAAGATAAGATACCGCATTCTATTTATAGCCCACCACAGAGTCATCTCAGACGGAATCTTACATAATTGCTTCCCAAAAAAGAATTGGAGTGCCTTAATAAGGTGTTCTGCAGGATCCTCATTTGCCTTCAGAAATAACCCTGAACTCAGTCATGCAAACACACCTCCTCACTGAGCCAAAAACCCTCCCCAGGTAACACCTCCACATTCTTTCACATAATAGCAGCCAGATTTCATAATCTTTACTTTGATGCTTTTTTTCTGATTGCCACGCTAAAAGCAGGGGACTGGGATTCTAGAGAAAGCCATTTCCCTCACCCTGAGAAAAGAAAGTGCGGCGCCAGACCAAGAACCTAAACATATTACCCCCAAAATGCAATATTAAAAAATGGGGTCAGTGTGGCACCTTCCAAAGGCCTTTAAGGAGCCATTGAAACTTCCAATTCCTTCCGTTTAGACATGAAGAGTGATCAGCAGTCAAAGACCAGAGCCAGACTCTGTAGAGACCATCACCCAAACCCCTGCAAGCAGCAGATATCCTCCCTAAATAATATTTCTTGGAGGCAAATAGCTCAGTTGGTTAGAGCATGGTGCTGACGATGTCAAGGTTGCAAGTTTGATCCCCGTTAGGGGCAGCTGCATAATCCAGCATTGAAGGGGGTTGGACTAGACGATTCTCTGGGTAACTTCCAATTCAATGATTCTATGAGCTAAAGCTTCTGGAAAAGAAGAAAAAACACACCTCAATTTATCCTGCCTTATGGAACAAACCCATCATAAGCTAAACAAAACAGGATCCGATCCACAAAAGTTGTCGCTATAAAGCTGTGAAAGGCACAACTGATTAAGAAGGTGACATCTCTAGAATTTTATTACACTAAACTGGATCACAAAACCACAAAACTGTAGAGTTGGAAGAGACCCAAACGGTCATCTAGAGCAATCTCCTGCAATGCAATGTATCCAATGTATCATTTAAACAACAACAACACACTGTGAAATGGGAGAGGTGTATATTTTGAACTCAATATTTCATTACTGAAGAGCTTTCCCCAATCTTACAAGGGTTAAGAACACCCACCGCATTGTCAAAGGTGACCATCACCTTCTGTTTCCAAGATACCCAAAGCCACCTCTTTTGACTTGTCTTGGGCCAACTACACAATACAGTTGTGAGTTTGTGGGGCCAGTTTGAAGGATGCCGCAACTTACTTCCAATTCTTGGGGTCCTCTACCCAGTGAGGGTTAGAATCTAAATAAAGGGTTCAACTCCTACCAAATTACCAGACATGTTTCTTTGCAAAACGACGACCTTAGCTGGCCACTCAAGTGTCTTCATCAGCATCCCAAAAGGATGGCTCAGGTTGCAAGAGCTATAACTGACGATGCCTTCCAGGCTAATGGGAGGGGGGCTTTCCTCCACCTGCCTCACCTGTCTGCTAGGTAGGAGAACAAGAGCCAGAGAGGTGTGTGTATGAACTGAACCAGAAGAAGGCTGGAAGCTGGGGACACAGACTTGCTTGCTCTGTGCTGGATCCAAAACTGTGACTAATGGCGAAGCTCAGGTTGTGTTTATGTGTTTATGTGTAAATACAACCACACATCCCAAAGACATTGCAGTCGCTGGTGATCTCCACTCCAAGGAAACAGAGCCCAGGTAACTGCCTGGAACCCCCAGAGTCCCTCCCCACTGGGAGATTGGGGTACATGCAACAATACTGATTTACCCCGCACCCAAGACATCGTTGTTTTGTAAAGCTGAACCCCTGACAACAAAGGAGAAGCCACAAAACTCTCACACAAAACTGTATCATGAAGCAGGTTCCCAAACCTACCCGCAAGACTCTGTGGAGCTTAGGAAAACCTCGGGCGCTTAGCACCAACAGCGGATGGTTCCAGAGACAAGACCTGGCCCGGAAACGCAATCCAGACTCATTTTTACAAAACCAGGGGGCAGGGGAAGGTGTGGACTTACACTGCACTATGAGCTGCACCAGGGCTTCCCTTGGCTTGACGTTAAATCCATTGTACTGGCTGGTCTGACACCTGTAAGTCCCCGTCATCTCCCTCGAGACGTTGACGATCCTCAGGATCCCATCGTAGCTCTCCATCTGCATAGTTCCATCGGGCATGGGGACCTCCTTGTCCGCCCTGGACCAGAGGATGATCGGCTTGGGCTTCCCGGTCACCTGGCACTGCAGCTCAACCGTGTCTCCTTCCCTGGTCACCAAGGGCGACTTTTCTTGCGGGACAGTCAGGTTGGGTGGAACTTCAAATGGGGGCAAAGGGGTGGGAGAGAGAAAAGGGAGGAAAGAGAGAGGGGGGCAAAAAAGGGATGATTAGTACTTAGAAGTTCTCTGCATATGATGCAAGCATAGGAATCATAGAATCATAGAAGAGTTGGAAGAGACCACAAGGGCCATCGAGTCCAACCCCCTGCCAAGCAGGAAACACAATCAGAGCACTCCTGACATATGGTTGTCAAGCCTCTGCTTAAAGACCTCCAAAGAAGGAGACTCCACCACACTCCTTGGCAGCAAATTCCACTGTCAAACAGCTCTTACTGTCAGGAAGTTCTTCCTAATGTTTAGGTGGAATCTTCTTTCTTGTAGTTTGGATCCATTGCTCCATGTCCGCTTCTCTGGAGCAGCAGAAAACAACCTTTCTCCCTCCTCTATGTGACATCCTTTTATATATTTGAACATGGCTATCATATCACCCCTTAACCTCCTCTTCTCCAGGCTAAACATGCCCAGCTCCCTTAGCCGTTCCTCATAAGGCATCGTTTCCAGGCCTTTGACCATTTTGGTTGCCCTCCTCTGGACACCTTCCAGTTTGTCAGTGTTCTTCTTGAACTGTGGTGACAGTGGCACTATTACTTCCCTTGATCTAGATGCTATACTCCTATTGATGCAGCCCAGAATTGCATTGGCTTTTTTAGCTGCCGCGTCACACTGTTGGCTCATGTCAAGTTTGTGGTCAACCAAGACTCCTAGATCCTTTTCACATGTACTGCTCTCAAGCCAGGTGTCACCCATCTTGTATTTGTGCCTCTCATTTTTTTTGCCCAAGTGCAAGGATTGCTCTGTCTGTCAGGATTTACAGCATATATATATATATATATATATGCTTTCGTAGATTTTCACGGGTACAGGAATGCAGGTTTTGGTGTCCTCGGGTGTCTTCCCGTGTAAAAGTTGGGGTGTCTAGGCGACGTTTCGACGAGGTCTCACTCGTCATCTTCAGGCTGGTGCTTTCGGCTTCTTGTTACTGGAACAGAGCAGGATCTCAGTGTTTGAGTTCCTATAAATACTGTTGAGGAGGTGTGGTGTATAGCCTCCAATGTTCTGGGCAGAGAGGAGGTTCCCAGGCTAGTGTGCCTTTTCTTCTTTTGTTCCTTAATTACTTGAGGGATATCTTGGGTGATTTCTTGAGTGATTTCCTGAATCCCACTTAGGTGGGTCATTAGGTGTGGATTAGTTGCTAAAGCCTTCGTGTCTTGAACTCTTGAACTTTGTGAAGAGTTTTTCTGAGAAGATGGCTGTACTGCACTTGGTTGTGCTCTGGCTTGGCTTCGTGTATAGGGGCGAGCTGTGGTTTTGTGGCCTGTGCCAGCCAGATCTGTGTAGGGATTGCAGGGGGGTGCAGCATCCGGAGGTGCCACCCTGGTTTGGCTACTGGATGGTGTCTGTAATTTATCTGTGGAGAGGGTCTGGGTTTGGGTCTGGTGTGGTTGATTGGTGATGGCGTTCTGTGTGCCTCTGGATCTGGTGTCAGATTTTGTGGGGAGGGCTAATTTCCAGATGTCTGGCAAGCGGGATGTGTCGTCACGCTTGTTCATGTTGTGAGGGTGTTTCTCTATCTCGATGGCTTCCATGATTATTCTCTTGTGGTGATGTTCCATGTTAAAGAGCAATTTGGAATCTGCAAAATTAATTTCGTGTCCTGTTTCTTTCATGTGTTGGAAAAGGGAGGAAGTTTTTTCTTCTTTTTTGACGGCATTCTTGTGTTCTGCGATCCGTGCATTTATTCGTCTGTTTGTTTGTCCAATGTACGTGGCTGGGCAGACTTTGCAGGGTATTTCCATTATATATATATAATGGTTGAAACTGTGAAACTGTGCAAATTAAATGCGGGGGGGGGGGACTCTTTTGCACCGGGTGACCCAAGTGGAGCCCATGCAAAAAGATTTTAATCTCTCTGCCTTGCTTGCTAGGCTAGGGATGGTCTTGTGGATAGTTGGATGGCCCTGTGAGATCCCGTGAGAGCATCACAGAGTCTTGCCCAATAAACAACTTTTAGTTGGGGGGGGGGTATAGGCTGGTTGGCGCACCAGCTCCAGAAGGCATGAATGCATATATGGGGGCAGTTCCAAGGAGGCCGTTTGAATATATGCATTTTTGCATATCCGCACCATCCCCAGAACATAACACCCAAGAAAGATGCCATTGTACAGAAATTGTCTGGGCTTTTGAGAATTTCACATGAAGCAGGACAAAGAGGGGAGAACTCGCCCTTGCAGTAGACCAACCACTGTGCAGTCCATCTTCCTCAATGTCTGCTGCTCACAGCACCAGAAGTGTGGGAAATTAGCAGCCAAATCTAACAATGCATATTCTTGCTAGTTAGCATAAGAAGGGGTTAAGGCCACAGAGCTGTATTGCTGATGGGCAGAGACTCAGACCATAGAAATGTAATTGGTAGAGAGGGCTCTGCGTGATGTCATTTCCCCTCCTCTCTTGAGCAGGAAGAATCAAAGAAGTATTTCCTGTTCCTTTCCTCTCTCTTTCTCTTTGACCAGCGATGGGAGCAGGCATGGATCCTACTGTTCCATCGCAACCACACGCCTCAGGTCTGTTTATGCGGTAAAGATTTTCCCTTCATTTATTTCCCTGCTGTTGCTGCTGAGAACAAATGCAGGACTATGAGTAAATAAATCATATTTTAAACTACTTCTCAGCCTGTTGTCTGCATCTTTGTTAAGGAGGGGAAGAAAAGGGGGAGGCAGCTTGCTTCTCAGCTGGACTTAATTCGCAACCTGTTCCTATATGCTTTCCATTTTTCCGCTAAGGATCAGACTTTAAACTCTTCTCAGTATATGTTCAACCCACACACGTTGGCACCTGGAGGGATAAATTGCCATTAATATATCCTCTCCTACGTATTAAAACATATCCCACAAGAAGTAGATAAAAAGAAGTGAAAAAAATAACTTATTTTTCCATTAAAACAGGTATTTGTTTTGCAGGCACAATAATATTGAAAGGTGTTTAATTTTTTTTAGAAATGATTGGAGGATGGATGGACGGTTGGAGGTTGGATGGCGGCTAACAGATTGAGGTTGAATCCTGACAAGACAGAAGTACTGTTTTTGGGGGACAGGGGGCAGGCGGGTGTGGGGGACTCCCTGGTCCTGAATGGGGTAACTGTGCCCCTGAAGGACCAGGTGCGCAGCCTGGGAGTCATTCTTGAATCACAGCTGTCCATGGAGGCGCAGGTCAATTCTGTGTCCAGGGCAGCTGTCTATCAGCTCCACCTGCTATGCAGGATGAGACCCTTCCTGCCCGCAGATTGTCTCATCAGAGTGGTGCATGCTCTGGTTATCTCTTGCTTGGACTACTGCAATGCGCTCTATGTGGGACTACCTTTGAAGGTGACCCGGAAACTACAACTAATCCAGAATGTGGCAGCTAGACTGGTGACTGGGAGCAGCCACTGAGACCATATAACACCAGTCCTGAAAGACCTACACTGGCTCCCAGGACGTTTCCGAGCACAATTCAAAGTGTTGGGGCTGACCTTGAAAGCCCTAAACAGCCTCGGTCCTGTATACCTGAAGGAGCGTCTCCACCCCCATCGTTCTGCCTGGACACTGAGGTCCAGCTCCGAGGGCCTTCTGGCGGTTCCCTCATTGCGAGAAGCCAGGTTACAGGGAACCAGGCAGAGGGCCTTCTCGGTGGTGGCACCCGCCCTGTGGAACGCCCTCCCATCAGATGTCAAAGAGAAAAATAGCTACCAAACTTTTAGAAGACATCTGAAGGCAGCCCTGTTTAGGGGAGCTTTTAAAGTTTAATAGGTTATTGTATTTTACTGCTTTTTGTTGGAAGCTGCCTAGAGTGGCTGGGGGGATCCAGCCAGATGGGTGGGGTATAAATAATAAATTATTATTATTATTATTATTATTATTATTATTATTATTACTCTGAGTAAGGCTTGCCGTTTTTAAGAAGTCTCGGCCGAGCCATTAATTACAGTGTAGGAATTTACTCTTGCCATGATTGCAACGGGCACATTTATTTAAAGGTAACAAAATACTCCAGCGGTTGCTTTCGGAATGAAGAGATGGTTGTTTCTCTCCTTCCCCGCCAGGCTCATCCGGGGAAGGGAGCAAAAGCACCGGGAAGAACAGGCTCCCTTTGGTCTCTTGAGAGTGTGACATTCAATTAGTGAGTGCATTTTGCAGATAAAAAGGTCAGTCAAAAGGAGGAGAGGCCACCCTGACCCGCCACTTCCTTGCTCAAAGAGCTGAACACAGATTCCAACTGTGACTCACGCTGTACGATAAAAAGGGGGGGGGGGGGGCAGAGAAAGAAACAACTTCTCCAGAAATGACTCAGAACAGGAATCCTGATGGATGTTCTGTAGCAACCAGCCTGTGCCCTAACTTTTGGCGAGGTTACCCTAGTTGAAGGTAAAGGTAAAGGACCCCTGGGCGGTTAAGGCGACTATGGGGTTGTGGAATTCATCTCGCTTTCAGGCCGAGGGAGCCGGCGTTTTCCACAGACAGCTTTCCGCGTCAAGTGGCCAGCAGGATTAAACCACTACTGGCGCACGGAGGACCGTGACGAGTGCCAGAGCGCACGGAAACGCCGTTTACCTCCCCGCCGCAGCGGTACCTATTTATCTACTTGCACTTTGACGTGCTTTCGAACTGCTAGGTTGGCAGGAGTAGGGACCGAGCAATGGGAGCTCACCCCGTAGCGGGGATTTGAACCACCAACCTTGCGATCGGCAAACCCAAGGGGCTCAGTGGTTTAGACCACAGCGCCACCCAAGTTCCCTTCTTTTACCTTTGCCTAGTTGAAGAGGAGGAGAGGATGGGAGAAGCTGTTTGAAAGTCAGATGATAATGATGATGATATCATCATCATCATCATCATCATCACCACCACTTGTTTATTTAATTCACAAAATTTATATACCGCTTGATTGTAAACAAAAGCGGTTTACAAAAAGATAAAAGAAGAAAATCTGGGCAGGCTTGTCTAAAAAGGAATGCACTGGAAAAAGCACAGTGAAGGTGCCTGCTTGATCTCAATAGGCAGGGAGTTCCACAGAGTACATGCTGTCTCACGAAACGATCAGCTTCTCGCTAATGCGGAACTGGTACCACGTGGCAGCTGCCCATTCTGCCAATTGAAGCGATCGAGTGGGCACATGTGGAGTAGGGAGATCTTGTAGGGTTTTGCCAAGTCAACTCCAAGAAGCTTACAAAACAACTTTCAGAAAACAAACAGCCATACAGTATATTAAAAACCTTAAAACACCCAGAAGTCAGGAGAGGGCTGCTGTCCCATCACATCATCATAGAATTGTAGAGGAACAGGAGTTTGGAAGAAGAAGAGACTGAGAGACAATGGGAAAGCCTTCTTCATATACCTGAAGGGCTGCCCCATGGAAGATGGAGCAGGCTTGCTTTCTGCTGCTCTGGAGAGTAGAACCTGAACCAATGGATTCAGATGACAAGGAAGGAGAGTCCAACTAAACATTAGGAAGAACTTTCTGACAGTAAGAGCCGTTCGGCAGTGGAAAGGAGCCACCGGAAGGTGGTGGACTCTCCTGCATTGGAGGTCTTCAAAAAGGTTGCCTCCTGTCAGGGAATCTTGAGCTGAGATTCCTGCATTTCAGGGGGTTGGACTGGATGGCTCTTGGGGTCCCTCCCAACTCAACAATTCTATGATTTTAAATCCACCTGGGGAGTCACAGAGGAATGTGCAGAACAGATCTGGGGGCATGTGGGGAGAGGTGGAAGTCCCGCTGCGGAAGCAGAAGTCATTCCACTCATGTAGTGACTTAGCACTACTTGGGATTTGATATATATACGGTATATGTGTGTGTGAATTGTTGGACATTATGGAAATGTTTCGAAATATCTCTTTGCTATCCCTGCAAGTCCAAACAGTGATGAGTAACTCTCAATGACCTTCACATGCACTTGGAGTTGGCTGTGCGATTGTGATCAAGTTCTGCCCTCTAGACAGTGTTGATGACTAAGAGGACACCCAAGGAGATTGGTTCTACCTCAAGGCTTTCTTCCTCTCAGCCCTTTCTCCATCCATCATCGCCCATCCATCACTGCCCGAGGAAGTTATGGAGAGCTTTCAGGTCCGACCTTCTGATGGATGCTTCTGATATCTCCAATCCCTCTTCCAAATGAATCCATCACAACTAACAATAATGCATCGGTTACTTTCTGCTGGAGAAGAAATACGCCACTGTGTGGAACGGCCCGGCGGCAACCTGGCGAGACGGTCACAACACAGCCGTGTCCGTCGCCCATCCATCATGCCATGGACATCCAATAAGACCTGTATTCACACTGCACTTCAACATTTGGGTCTTGCTGTGAGTTATGAGCAGCTGTGTTGTGCTAAAGGAAAGAAGGATGTTGGCAACCCTGAGCAAAGTTACTTTAGGATCCATGAACATTGCTCACATTCTGTCTTCTATTGATTTAAAATCCTAGAGGAGGGGTGGGGATTCTCTCGCCCGCAGGCCCACCAGAACTGATAGGCTGGCCAGCGAGGATGTTGGGGGCAAATGCCCACCTTTCCAGGGCCTGACATATTGTGTGCGTGCCTGTAATGAGCTTGAGGGCCGGGGTCAGCCTGGATGATGCCCTGAGTTCCTTTCAATTCTCAGAGGACTGTACCCTGCTGTCAGCTGGTTTAGATGCAGGTCAGCACTCAAGATGTAGACAAGCAGAATGAATGGTTAGCTCTTCCTTCAAGAAAACAGCGTGCCAGGCAGCAATGCCTATAAAAAAGGACTGGTCCCCATGAAACAGTTGCCAGGACTGAAGCTCTCTGCCTTCTACTTCCCACTAAGTCTCCTCCCCAGCTGGATGTCTCCCAAGCAGCCTTAAACTAAGTTGGGGTGGGGCCACCATGCCTACCGTTCTGCTACATACAAGGCTCTCTGTGACCTTGGAGACAAGCAGCCCCTCCTTCTCTGCTTCATGTCCTGAGTCTGCATTGCTTTCTGCTCTAGCTCTTCTCTCTCACTCAAGCCAGTCGCTTCTTCAGCCTCCAACCCTCCTGTCCCCCACCTTCATTCTCCGGCCTATCCTCAGTGTCCCACCACCACTGCCCAGGCTCTGAGTCTTCCTCCCCTGAGTCTTCTTCCTTGGCTGGTGCCTCCCACCCCTCCTGACATCTCCAGCCAGCACCTGACATCTCGCTTGCTCTGTGCTGGGTCCAAAACTGCAGCTAATGAAGAAGCCCATTGACACCCATTGGAGTGTCAATGCTGTGAGCTCCTCCATCCTATGCTCAGGATGTATCTATGTGCCAACAAATCCAAATATTCTAAAGACACCACAGTCTCCACTGACCTTCATTCCAAGGAAACTAACTCCTGGGTAAGCGCAGGAGGTCTCTCACCGCCTAGAGATTGGGCTGGCATGTCACACTCTCCCTTCTTGTGGTTTCCAGCAACTGATGTTCAGAATCAATTCTGCCTCCAAGTGTGGAGGTGCAAAATAGCCAGGATGCCTAGTAGTTATCAATAGCATTGTCCTCCATGAATCTGTCCACTCCTCTGTTCAGCCCATCCAAGTTGGTATAGAATCATAGAATCATAGAGTTGGAAGAGACCACAAGGGCCATCGAGTCCAACCCCCTGCCAAGCAGGAAACACCATCAGAGCACTCCTGACATACGGTTGTCAAGCCTCTGCTTAAAGACCTCCAAAGAAGGAGACTTCACCACACTCCTTGGCAGCAAATTCCACTGTCAAACAGCTCTTACTGTCAGGAAGTTCTTCCTAATGTTTAGGTGGAATCTTCTTTCTTGTAGTTTGGATCCATTGCTCCGTGTCCGCTTCTCTGGAGCAGCAGAAAACAACCTTTCTCCCTCCTCTATGTGACATCCTTTTATATATTTGAACATTGCTATCATATCACCCCTTAACCTCCTCTTCTCCAGGCTAAACATGCCCAGCTCCCTTAGCCGTTCCTCATAAGGCCTCGTTTCCAGGCCTTTGACCATTTTGGTTGCCCTCCTCTGGACACGTTCCAGTTTGTCAGTGTCCTTCTTGAACGGAGGTGCCCAGAACTGGACACAGTACTCCAGGGTAGCCATCACTGCCTCCCGTAGGATGCCAGTTCTGTTGTCTAACGATCAGCATCATGAATTGTCGAGTTGGAAGGGACCCCCAAGGTCAATCTAGCCCAACCCCTGGTAATAAGAACCCAGGAAGATCCCTGCAGGATCAGGCCAGTGGCCCGTCTACACCAACATCCTGTTCTCACAGATGCCTGTGGGAAACCTGCAAGCAGGATCCAAGCACAAGGGCAACTCCTCCCTCCTGTGACTGGCATTGCTGCCTCCGACTGCGACTGAATCTCTGCCCCCTTCATTGTCCAACCCCTCCTTCTCCTTCTGGTGAGTCAGCAGCCTGCCTTCCTCGAAGTTGTCCCAGGAGGCGTGTTACTCATACCACAAAGGACCAGGAGACTGTGGAGAGACACTCATTCCCAGGACACAACGTCTGCTTTACAGGTCAGGGTGTTTGGCTTTACAAAAGCATCAGACAATGGGAGCGCCTCTTGCCTTTCAGTCCTCAGCTGAAAACTCACCTACTCTTCTTCCCTGACAACCTCCTTGGTCACCCTCCCAAAATGTTCATCTTTCTTAGAAATCAAATCTAAAGCTTCGTGAGCTCTTCCTTCCTCCCCTCTGGTGCTCTGAGCATTAAGTAATAGACAGACTAAATTAGGCTGAATTGGGGCCTACGCCGAGGTGCTTAATTTGCAGAATGCATTCTATTCACAGGATCGGGATCCCTATCAATACAGTAGGTGGCCTTACATACCCTTCAACATTCCTCCAGTGAAAATAGGGACATCCTATTCCACCCCATCTGACTTTTCTCCAATGAATACAGGGGCATCCTATTCCACCCTCTCCACCATTTCTCCAGTGAGGGAAAAGTGGGACATTCCAGGATCCAATCAGAAACTGGGAAGGCTTCTGTGATTCCAGGCATGGGAAATTGGGATACTTGGAGGGTCTGGCCTCATACGGAACCAGACCCACTGGTCCACCTAGCTCATAACTAGCTAGGGTTATATATATTTTTTGTAATTGTGCAAATCTGTTCATGTTGCAAGTCACCTTGGGCATGGTTTTAACAATGAAGAGGTGAGGCAATGATGAATCCCAGCCCAAATTAGCTCCTTTGATATTTGCCCCTGTTGAAATGAGTGGTGAGGAGACGGCTGCCCATCACTCCTGGAAACCTAACGGAGTCTCAAGGCTCCGTGACAACCGTGCAGCTGGTCTCCATCCACTGCCCACCCAACTGAATCTCCACAGTGGTGGAGGGGTTGGAGCAATGTTTCTCAAACTTGGGTCCTCAGTTGCTGTTGTTGGACTACAACTCCCATCATCCCTGACCACTGCTAGCTAGAGGAGACGGGAGTTGTAGTCCATAACCAGCTGGGGACCCCAGCTTGAGAAACACCAGTAGAGTGTTGGTCTAGGAGCTGGGAGCTCACTGGGTGACCTTGGGCCAGTCCCTGCTTCTCTCAGCCTAAACTAACTCCCAGGGTTGTGGTTGTTGTGGGGATTCAATGAGGAGCAGCTGGAGGAGAACTATGGACCCCACCTTGGAGGAAAAGTTGGGCCATAAATGCCATTAATAAATAAACATTATGTCAGGGAGCTGCCGTCGGCCCAGAGGCGAGAAATAGAAGGGCAGTTGTGTTACAGGGAGCCTCCAAAAATCTTGCAAAGCAGTTCCTCTTCCATTGAGGAGGAAAGCCCCACCTCCAGTGGAGAAGAGGTGGAAGGACCAGAGGATGCTGGTTAGAGCCTTAACACTGCTCCTGGGCAGGCCGGACAGGAGGGAAACACGCCCTTGCCATCGCCCATCCTGCGCATATAATAATAATAATAATAATAATAATAATAATAATAATAATAATAATTTATTATTTATACCCCGCCCATCTGGCTAAGTTTCTCCAGCCACTCTGGGCGGCTCCCAATCAAGTGTTCAAAACAGCACAACATTAAATATTAAAAACTGCCTTCAGATGTCTTTTAAAGATAGGATAGCTGCTTATTTCCTTCACATCTGAAGGGAGGGTGTTCCACAGGTGGGTGCCACTACCGAGAAGGCCCTCTGTCTGGTTCCCTGTAACCTCACTTCTCACAACGAGGGACCCGCCAGAAGGCCCTCGGCGCTGGATCTCAGTGTCCGGGCTGAACGATGGGGGTGGAGACGCTCCTTCAGGTATACAGGACCGAGGCCGTTTAGGGCTTTAAATGTCAGCACCAACACTTTGAATTGTGCTCAGAAAGATACTGGGAGCCAATGCAGATCTCTCAAGACCAGTGTTATGTGGTCCCGGCGAACACTCCCAGTCACCAGTCTAGCTGCCGCATTCTGGATTAATTGCAGTTTCCGGGTCACCTACAAAGGTAGCCCCACGTAGAGTGCATTGCAGTGGTCCAAGCAGGAGATAACCAGAGCATGCACCACTCTGGTGAGACAGTCCGCAGGCAGGTAGGGTCTCATCCTGTGTACCAGATGGAGCTGGTAGACAGCTGCCCTGGACACAGAATTAACCTGCGCCTCCATGGACAGCTGTGAGTCCAAAATGACTCGCAGTAGTTTGAGGCACAGAGAGGGGAGGAGATGTTTGGGCGTAACAAAAATCTTATGTTTGGGGAGGCCCCAAAAGAGACCAGTCTCGGATTCTGCTAGCGATTGAGCCAGACATGAGCTTTGGGGCTCTTCACTGTAAATAGTTTGCATCAAAATAAAGCCTGAAAATGACAGGTCGGCGGGCCAAAGTGGAAAATCTAAAGTTAGATAGTGCTAAGATAAATTATAGAACAAAAAATTGAGAAAGATGGAAAGGATTTGCTGAAATAGCTAATTGAACTAGAATACAAAAAAGGGAGGTGTGAGGAGGTCAATGAAACAAGTAAATGAAAGGTAAAGATATGGAAATTGGATGCGTTTAAATGTTTTTGTTTTTCTTGTTGTTTTGATGTATTTTTTTTTGTTTTCTTTTTATATCTTTGATGTATTGTTTGTTAAATTCTTTGTTGTTTTTTTGCTTTCTTTCTTTCTGTAACTATTAACCTTCTAATAAATATTATTTAAAAAAAATAAAATAAAAATGAAAATGACAGGTCGGAGTCCTGCCTGGTTACTCTCGAGCAACCGCAACAGCCACCTGACACATGATCTCTTGCCTCCCATTCTGGCTGCCAAATCAGACTCCAAGAGTGACGGAAATGCCCTCACCTGTGCTGCTGGAAATGTTGACATCGATGCTGATGTCCGAAATCCCCCCGCCCTTCAGGGATGCAACACAGGTGTATGTCCCAAAGTCCGTGAACTTCAGGTCAATGATATCCAGGTTGGTGGTCCCCGGGGAGACGTCGGGGTCCGTCTGCGTGATGACCATCCTCTCCGAGCTGCGCAGCGGCCGGCCGTTTTTGAACCAGCTGAAGATGAGCTCCTCGGAAGGGACCGCCTCCACCTGGCAGGAGATCTTGACCTCCCGGCCGATCTGGATGTTGTCGTCTTTGTGATACGGGTCAGGCGTGATCCAGAACCGCCCTTTCTTCAAGGCTAAAGGGAAGAGAAGCGCAAGGTGAGTTGCGGGCAAGGACCCCTTTTGATTCACCCCACAGGTGAGACCAGGGATACAGGAACCTGCCAATTTCTACACTTCTCTTTTTTATTTTAATAATTTTTATTAATTTACAACAAAAACAAAACAAAACATACATTGTTTTCACATTCAAATTTTTCCAAATCTTTCTTTTTGAACTTCCTTCAGCTTTTCCGTAAATCTTTCGTAGTCATTATTAATTTACGCATTTCCTTTGTTTATATTGTCATTGCTTGAATCTTTTTCCTCTATTCCCTTTTAACAATACCTCTCACATTTTCACAGTGCTCTTTTGAAACCCTCTAGCGTTATTTGACCCTCACTTATACTCTCCAGATATTCAACAAATTTTCCCCAGTCCTCTGTAAGCTTTTGGTCTCTTAAATATCTAAACTTCCCAGTCATCTTATCCAATTCAGCATAGTCCAACAACTTCAATCTCCAGTCTTCTATTGTCAGTATTTCCTGTTGTTTCCATTTCAATTTCTACACTTCTCACAGCTTTTCCAACTGGGTTGTCCACATTTTTTCAGCAACTTGCAACACAAGTATAATGTTTCAAAAGCTGCATGAAACTTTGCTGGCAATTTAGTGCAAATTTCTCTTAATGTACACATTTTTTGTATGCACTTTTGACTAATGTGCATAATTCTGCAAGCTGCTTCCTTTCATATAATGCGTTCATGATGCTTTCCCCACTAATACACACATTCTTATGCACCCTTTAATACACATTATTTGGTTGGAGAAGCGTTTTGCAAAATTCAAAGAAGTGCAGATTGCAGAGGATAACTGTGTGTTGGGTTCATGCAATGGTTTGAAATGCTAGAATAAGGTCGTTTCTCATTAAAACAACGCAGATATAACCCAAATACCTAAAAAACCACCTCCTTCCTTACAGACTCTCTTGGGTGCTGGGATAGGCAGAGGGGGCCCTTTTGGTCATTCCTCCACCCACTGAGGCTCAAGGGGTGGCAGCACAGGGCCTTCTCTGTAGTGGCCCCTGAGCTGGGAAACCCCTTCCCCACAGAAGTGTGCCTGACACCTTCATTGTGCAGCTTCTGGCAAATGACGAATGGCTTTTGACAACCTGGGATGTATATTTTCAGCTCCTACATTATTTCTGTGATTGTAAGTTTCTTTAAACTGATTTTAATATTGTGTTTTCACTGTTGCAACCAAACCCTGGGGCCTTAGGTGGAAGGGCAGAGAAATAACAAGAAACAAAGTAAGATTCCCCCCCCCCCTTCCTTGAGTGAGACACAACACTATGGCAAACCGTCAAAAAGGGAGAGCATCTCTGTTGGGCCAGCAGTTCTGTAAGTAACAGCTAATCCCCCCCCCCAAAAAAATTCTACATTTTCCTTTGGACTGAATGTGCTTTGCTGTGTTATGCTGTAGCCATGAGGCCAAGGAGAAGCAACCACTGTGCCTCTCTGCCTGGCCTGCTGCTCTCACTTAGCCTCTGGGCGTGCTGAAGTTTGATGCTCCCCAAGCCACCTTAAAAGATAAGCCACTTTTTAAGTGCCACCCATACGATTCCTGCTCCTATAAGTGTCTCTGTTTTGCTTCGTGCTGGAAAAGTGCCATGAAGACAAAGACACGGGCCGAACGTTTTAGCAAGCAAACATTCAGGCTGAATGCAAACTGTGCAAGACAAATAGCAAAATGCAAATTTCAGCAGCAGCAGCACGGACTCCGCAGCCTAGGAGAACTTCCACGCCCCCTTATTTCTCTGGCTGCTGATTCCACACCCCCTTACTTCCCAGGAGGATGAGGTGTGGGTGAAATTAGGACACCGCTGACAGTCTGTTGCCCTGGACTGATGCAATGGTGGACTGACCAAGGGGGACATTATCGCAACAAAAGGCAGAAGGCTCTAGACGAGCTCATCGTCCCTCTGTGTCACGACACGGTTCTTACGTCATTTGGCAATTTCGTGGCCGGATGTGCAGCAATGCATGCTGGGAAAGGTCTTACGAGGGCATCCATAGTTCACATCAGGACAGCTCCCTCCCCCCTAGTCGTATGCATGGCAAATACAGAAATCTCTCATCCACACTCAATTGCTTTGACTCTTTTGACCAAGGCTTTGGAAACCAAGCCTCCTGAGGAATGCTTGAGGGAGTTGGCTGGTCTAGCTTGGAGAAGAGAAGACTGAGAGGAGATATTCTGCTCTGGTCAGACCTCACCTGGAGTACTGTGTCCAGTTCTGGGCACCACAGTTCAAGAAGGACACTGACAAACTGGAACGTGTCCAGAGGAGGGCAACCAAAATGGTCAAAGGCCTGGAAATGATGCCTTATGAGGAACGGCTAAGGGAGCTGGGCATGTTTAGCCTGGAGAAGAGGAGGTTAAGGGGTGATATGATAGCCATGTTGTTTTCTGCTGCTCCAGAGAAGCGGACACGGAGCAATGGATCCAAACTACAAGAAAGAAGATTCCACCTAAACATTAGGAAGAACTTCCTGACAGTAAGAGCTGTTTGACAGTGGAATTTGCTGCCAAGGAGTGTGGTGGAGTCTCCTTCTTTGGAGGTCTTTAAGCAGAGGCTTGACAACCATATGTCAGGAGTGCTCTGATGGTGTTTCCTGCTTGGCAGGGGGTTGGACTCGATGGCCCTTGTGGTCTCTTCCGACTCTATGATTCTATGATTCTATGATATTGCAGGGGGGGGGGCGGGTAGACTATATTATCCTTAGGGTACCTTGGGGTTCCTTCCAACTCTATGTTTTTGTGATTCTATGAGATGAGAGCCATCTTCAAACATCTTATTCCAGAAACTACAACTGATCCAGAATGTGGCTGACAGGCTGGTGACTGGGAGCACCGGTTCTAAAGGATTACGAGCTGTTTGACAGTGGAACCGTCTCCCTCAAGAGTTTGTGGACTCTCCTTCTTTGGAGGTTTTTTTTAGCAGAGGTTAGATGGTCACCTGTCATGGATGCTTTAGCTGAGATTCCTGCGTTGCAGGGGGTTGGACTTCCAACTCCACATGGGATGCAGGTGGCACTGTGGTTTGCACAACAGAGCTTCTTGGGCTTGCCGATCAGAAGGTTGGCAGTTCGAATCCCCGCGACAGCGTGAGCTCCCGTTGCTCGGTCCCTGCTCCTGCCAACCTAGCAGTTCAAAAGCACGTCAAAGTGCAAGTAGATAAATAGGTACCGCTCCAGCGGGAAGGTAAACAGCATTTCTGTGCGCTGCTCTGGTTCACCAGAAGCGGCTCAGTCATGCTGGCCACATGACCTGGAAAAACTGTCTGCGGACAAATGCCAGCTCCCTCGGCCTATAGAGCGAGATGAGTGCACAACCCCAGAGTCGTCCGCGACTGGACTTAACTGCCAGGGGTCCTTTACCTTTCCCTTTTTTACCTCCAACTCCACAATTCTCTGATTCTATATGGAGTGCTGCTGAGTTGTAGCTTTCTGCTTTACTTTAAATGTTCCTTTCATCTTTCCTCCCTGATCATTTTAAGCTGTTTTGGACGGGCGTTTGCCTTAAAGGATTTGATACTTTTATAAAAAAGGGAGGCCATTTTAGCAGTTGACTGCTTCACACTCAGGAAACGCCACACCTGCAAGACTCACCTACTCAAGAACACCTTCTTAAGCAATTCCAAAACATGTCCTAAGCCCTCCCTGTGGCCAAAACCAGCCCCTCCTGTCCCCTGCCTCAACCAACTGCATTGCTAATGCACAAATTAAGTTGCAACCGCCTTGGCGACAACTTCTCCGCGTCCTCTCGAGGTGTAGCTGTGCTGGCCTTCCTCCACCCCAAGCATTCCTCTAATCTGCCCAAACATCCCTATCTTGCAAATGCACATTTAGCAGGACATGAATGGCATCAAAGGGAGGCTTTCAGCTCCCTTCTGTCAACAGGCTTTGCTGGAATACTTATGGCAAAGTCAGCCGCCTCTGAAGCACCCACCAGGGACCCAGGGCTGCTCACGTCGGCCTCTGCAGAGGGTGTTTACGGGTTTGACCATGCAAAGCCCGTGGCGTCGGCTGTAGTAAGGAGCCGGCCTGCGAGACGAAGCAAATTGGGCTAGAGCTGAGCCAACAATTCTCAGAAGACTGTTTCTTTCCCCCCGAGGAAATTCTGCTGAGTCTTTTTTCTCTTTCTCGCCCCCACTTCACGATCAAAGCCACATTCACACCGTGCATTTAAAGGACTACAGTGCCGCTTTGAAGCACACATGGCTTTCCCAAGAATCCTGGGAACTATAGTTTCTTGAGGGTGCTGGTGGCTGTTAGGAGACTCTCATTTTCCCCCTGCCAAAGCTACAATTGCAGGAGCTCCCTGGGAAAAGGGATTGGTGGTTCTGGGAGGGGAATAAAGGTAAAGGTAAAGGTACCCCTGCCCGTACGGGCCAGTCTTGACAGACTCTAGGGTTGTGCGCCCATCTCACCCAAAGAGGCCGAGGGCCAGCGCTGTCCGGAGACACTTCCGGGTCACATGGCCAGCGTGACATCGCTGCTCTGGCGAGCCAGCTCAGCACACGGAAACGCCGTTTACCTTCCCGCCAGTAAGCGGTCCCTATTTATCTACTTGCACCCGAGAGTGCTTTCGAACTGCTAGGTTGGCAGGCGCTGGGACTGAACAGCGGGAGCGCACCCCGTCGTGGGGATTCGAACCGCCGACCTTTCGATCGGCAAGCCCTAGGTGCTGAGGCTTTTACCCACAGCGCCACCCGTGTCCCCCGGGATGGGAATAGGGGGGTCTTATAACAACCTGCAGTGCCCTTAACAAACTGCAGCTGCCCCAGATGCTACCCCATCTAAATCAGACTGGCAAAACAAATTAAGAGAATCTGTGGAACTAGCAAGACTGTCAGGGGACTGCCATCGGAAAAGGGAAGGGAGGCACGGGGCCGTTGGGACACAGGGAGGCTCCGGAAATCTTGGAACAGTCCTAACTGCAATAGAGACCCCCGTCTGAATCCCCAGAGAGTTGCAGCTGCCAGTCCATGTGGGCGATACTGAACTGGAAGGAGCCACAGTCCGGCTCCGCAAACAGCGTCTCCCCGCGCTCCTCTCCTTCCAGACGCCAGCAGCGCCTTCCTCTGCTCCTGGTGGGGCTCCTCCTCCGCTCCTTAGCATTTAACAAATCCCCAACTTCCAAAAAGTGTCGGTGCAATTAAGCAGCAAGGCATTATCCTACCAGGGCATCTCAAAACTTTTTAATATCAAGTAATTACTTGGCACTTATGAGACCAGATGCATTCACATTTTCAATTTAAATGCAAATACTGCTGAAGGATTTACACAGGTTGGTACCTCTAATTTTTATAAATGCCTCTTTCTTAAAAGGGGGGGGGGAGGAGAGGAGAGGGGAGAGGGGGAGAACGGCAAGAGAACTTGATCTTTTGCAAGTGTAGCTCTACAGATGTCTCCATCCGCCTGGGATCAAGTTAATTAGGTACTGTTTGTCTGGCAGGATTCCAGGGGTGGGGGGTGGGGGCCATAGGTGGATTCTCTGCAGGAGTGAGGCACTCAGCAGCTGAAGTGCACCTGAGCACAGTTCTGGCACCTCTCAGGTGCGGACCATTGCGGGCTCGTGCTCCCCCCAACCGCTTCTCGCCTTTAGCTAAAAAAAGGTAAATGACCCCTGGATGGCTAAGTCCAGTCAAAGGCGACTGTGGGGTTGTGGCGCTCATCTTGCTTTCAGGCCAAGGGAGCTGGGGTTTGTCCACAGACAGCATTTCAGGTCATGAGGCCAACATGATTAAACTTCTCCTGGTGCAATGTGTGCTGGGCCTGGGGGTAACCTGAGTGACTCGGTCCAGGTCCGGTCCTGAATCCAAGGGTTCCGCGAGGAGTCAGTCCGACAGGGCCGAGGCAGGAAACCAAGCCAGGTGAGGCACAGGATCACAGGCAGGATCTGGCAAACAGCAATGTTGCTCCTGCAACCTGGGGTGGGGTCCGACAGCCTTTTATCTCTGTCGGGGTAACGGCCGGTCCTGATCCCCTGGCGACTCACCTCCCTGTTTCACCCAAAGACAAGCACTCCTCCTGCAAGTACTCAGGTGTCTCCTTCTCTCAGACCTTAGTCTCTGCAGCTTGGGAGACGACGGTGGGTTACTAGACCCAGAGGCCACCTCAGCCTCCCCTGACCCAACCAGTAGTGGAGCAGCTGTAAGTGATGGCCCAGCTGGAGGCAACGAGATCATCTCTACATCTGGAGCCAGGGCAGGCTCAGGCCCCTGACTCGGCCCAGCTGGTGTTTCTTGCAGGGAAACCTGTGCAGACTGGGACTCTTCAGGATCAGGCCCCAGACTTGGTTCAGATGATGCCTGAGGCAAAGGATCCGGTGCAGCCTGAGACTCCTCTGGTTCCGAGTCTGAGCCCGAGTCCCAGGCCATTACATAATGGAACACCATGACAGAAACCAGAGCACATGGAAATGACGTTTACCTTCCTGCTGCAGCTGTCCCTATGTATCTACTTGCACTTTGTGCTTTCAAACTGCTATGTTGGCAGGAGCAGGGACCGAGCAAAGGGAGCTCACCCCGTCACAGGGATTCGAACTGTCGACCTTCTGATCGACAAGCCCTAGGCTCTGTGGTTTAACCCACAGCGCCACCTGCTACCCTGGGTAGCTTCCAGCAAAGTATTCAAATACAAAACCCTCAGATGTTGAAAACCTCCCTGTACCTCTTGAAGCAGCATAATCCTTGCACATAAAAAAGGTAAAGGACCCTTGGACGGTTAACTCCTGTCAAAGGCGACTATGGGGTTGCTGCGCTCATCTTGCTTTCAGGCCGAGGGAGCCAGCGTTTGTCCACAGACAGCTTTCCGGGTCATGTGGCCAGCAGGACTAAACTGTTTCTGGCACAATGCAACACCATGACAGAAAACAAAGCGCATGGAAATGACGTTTACCTTCCCACCAGAGCAGTACCTATTCATCTACTTACACTGGCATGCTTTCGAACTGCTAGGTTGGCAAAGCTGGGACAGAGCAACAGGAACTCACCCTCTCATGGGGATTTGAACCGCTGACCTTCTGATCGGCAAGCCCAAGAGGCTCAGTGGTTTAGACCACAGCGCCACCCATGTCCCTTCTTGCCTTTACGTACTTCTGAAAAGAGCAAAGCAGAAGCTGGCCAGCATGTGCAAGTCTACACTCTTTTTTAGACCTATGATTCCAGCTAGCTTACTAGCTGCTCTTGGACAAGCTACGGGGCAAGTCCGTTTGCATTTCCTTTCCTTCAACCCCTCTCCTGTGTAGCAGCTCTGGGCTTTGAGCTTTCGAGCCCACTACTCTACTGTTGCACATGTGTGTGTTTGCACAAGGGCTCGTCCACACTGTCCTAGCCACCTGCTTGTATCTAAGACAGGGGTGCCCAAACTTCTTTCAAAGAGGGCCAGGTTTGATGAAGTGAACATGCATGAGGCTGATCAAAGTTGTTGAACTTCTTTTAGGATTTTGCCCCAGGACATATATTACCACAGGGCCAGATTCAATCAAACGGTGGGCCAAATTAGGCCCCCAAAATGGACCTGATCTAAGAGAACGAGGAGGAGCACATTTATTTGACCGGCACCAGAGCTGATCCCCGAACCAGCTAGAGAGACAGCTTGCCGTAGTTTTCAGCACCTCCATGGGTGCCGAACGCAGCTTTTGTCAAACTGGCATTGGTTCAAGGCTGTAACAACTTCATGATGAGTTCTGGCACCTATTTTTCTTGTTGGGAAAGCAACGGTTCTCCCTTTTCGTTTGCTGGATGGTATTCTACAAATGATTTAGCGCGTCTATGAAACATGAAGAGCAGCCCTCTTCATGAGGTCAATGGGCCATCTAGCCCAGCAGATTGACAGAGGTCAGATGGCCATCTGTCATGGATGCTTTAGCTGGAATTCCTGCATTGCAGGGGGTTGGACTAGATGACCCTCAGCGTCCCTTCCCTGCAATTCTACGATTCTATATTTCCAGTAAATGGGCTGTTCGTTTGAGGTGCTTACACTATATAGAGAAAAGCAGAGAGGCGTTCCTCCCCCTTTCTTGGATCTGACAAGCACCCATCTCCTTGTCACCACCTGGAGACAGAAGTTCTGGGGGTGGAAACAGGTAGGGAATGAATCAGGAAAAGAGGGGGATTTTGGCACCTGGCTGCTAGCCCCATCAATGAAAGGGCCGTACAACACATATTCACAATTTGCAAAAGAAAACAATAACAGGTATCATATTGTACTGCACCATCGCAGAAGCTCAGGGGTATTTTAATCACATTCACAATATTAATGAGCAAACAAAGCTCTTCTAGCTAGACTGTTCCCCTACCGGACGTTACACTGCGGTTCAGGGAAATCTCCACCCGAGGTGATACTTGGGCCTGGATAGCTCAGTTGGTTAGAGCATGGTATTGGTAACACCAAGGTTGCAGGTTTGATCCCTGTAAGGGACAGCTGTCTGTTCCTTCACTGCACTTCCAACTCTACAATTCTATGATCTGACTTAGCAGAAGACAGCTTCCAATATTCCTCAGGCCCTGGAGATCCACCGCTGTTTGCAGCCTTCCTTCAGAGCTTGATTGCACCCTCTTCCCCCCAACACTTCAGAGGAGCTCTCGTGGCACGGAAAGCTTTTAACCTATTATTTAGGAATAATCATTGCTGCATCCGGCTGCAACAACCATGATCAATAGGCTATCTACATCTTAATGTGGAGCTGCCTATAAAATCGACCCAGGAAATGCCTCGGCTGCTGGCAAAGGAGAGAGTCCCAGCCTCAGTTCCCGGCTGTAAAATGCACAAGGCGATTAAACTGAGTGGCCATTGCCCTTCTGTGTTTTTATCCATGGGCTTGTAAAGTTTCATGGGGAGAGGGATGCTCAGCACGGCAAGAGTGGAAACTTTAAACCACTTGGAAACCGCTAAAGAATGTAGGAAGAGCCTGCTGGCTGGGGCCAATGCTCCATCTCGTTCAGAATCCTGTTCTCACAGTGGCCAACCAAACGTCTGTGGGGAACCAGCAAGCAGCATTTGGGCACAAGACCCTTCTCCCCTCCTGTAGCTTCCAGCAACTGATGTTCAGAAGCATTGCTGCTTCCAACTGTGGAGGCAGAACAGAGCCATCACGGCTAGGAGCCATCAACGGCCCACTACTCCATCAGTTGGCCTAATCCTCTTTTAAAGGCTTCTAGGTTAGCGGCCATCCAGTTTAACTATGTACAGCATGCAGAAGTACAATTCTGCTGCTTTGGATTCCACTGAAGAACCTTGGCTCGAGGGGGTTTATTGAGATGACCTTATTGCAGTCAGATCAACAATTCATGCTTTGCCTGATAGGCACATCAAAGGATTGAGGCTCACAGAGTCCCCCCCCCCCCCGAAACAAAATAAAAAAATTCCTTCCAGTATCACCTTAGAGACCAACTAAGTTTGTTCTTGTTATGAGCTTTCGTGTGCATGCACACTTCTTCAGATACAGTGGTACCTCTGGATGTGAACGGGATCCGTTCCGGAGCCCCGTTCGCATCCTGAAGCGAACGTAAGATGCATCTGCACATGCACGGGTCGTGTTTCGCCGCTTCCGCACATGTGTGTGATGTCATTTTGAGTGTCTGCGCATGTGCGAGTGGCGAAACCTGGAAGTAACACACTCCGTTACTTCTGGGACACCGCAGAGCGCGACCGAAAATATTTAAGCTGAAGTGTATTCATCCCGAGATATGACTCTACACTGAAACAGAAGTCAACAGACCTTTATATATCATGAGAGGGAGGGGTATTACTCCGAAGGGTGGTGGGAATGGGTGATTGGCTGATAGGTGTGGTCAACCTGTGGACGAGCTTTCTTGTAAAATTTGCTAGAGAGAATTCTGTGAGATTACTTCCTTTGTCTGCCTTGGCAGGAAGCTGCAAGACTACAGACTTCCTTTCTGAGCAGCCTCCTCTTTCTTCATCGTGATTCCAAGCTGACCACATATACATGTCTGAGCTCTGCACCTCAGATGCCATTTTTTGAACTTAAGTTTTGAGCTTTTGTAACTTAGATAATAGTTATAAGCTTGCCTTCATTTTGCTACTGCAATTGTTGCTTCAAGACCTAGATTATGTAAGTAAGTCCTACTTTTACTTCTTCACAAAACTGTGATTTTTGCTTTTAAGGGGGAGAAAAAGTGTTAATCCCAGGAAAATCCACTGCACCTTAAAGCATCTTGCATAATTGTTTCTAAAAGTTTAAAACAACCTTGTCTTAGCTTCTGAGTTTAAGCTGCAAAGAACTGTACTCTGCTGATCTCACTCACATGAATTAGGAAGGATCATAGCTATGCAATATATCTTCTGCTAGTGTCTAAATCCAGACCTGCACATTGAGGGGACTCCTTTACAGTTGTGGGGTGCATGCACTTTGAAGGTGCCAAAAGTTGGGGTAGGATATTGAATCCTCTGCAACTGGGAAACATGAATGGACTTGTTTGAGCACCACATCAACAAGCAGAAGGAGAATGAACCCAAACACATATTACAGGCATCTAGCTGTCTGCAGAAGGAGATTGTCCCTCCTGGTGGGGCATGGCTTGATTTAGCTCCAGATGACTCAAGCAGTATGCTGAAATGGCAAATAAATTCTTGTCCCTGAATCCCTCTTCGCTCGCATTTCTCCCCAGCCCTGGAACAGGTGCTAACAACTGCGCTGGGCTTCTGAGACTTCTGTTTTGGAGACGTGCAACTCACACTGACAGGCCCTGAAAAGGCACACACACCCCTCTTAAAATAAACTCTCCGAAACCAAAAATATGGAGAAGAGTTTCACCACAGAGGAACAAGGCACCAAGATACCTTGGCAGCAGTAGGATGGAGCTTCATTAAATTTACAAATTTCTCCAGGAAACCAAACACCCGTTTCAATGGTTTCTACGAACTTCTGGATCACTAAATAAGAATGTGTTTTACAGATGTATGTACAGTTGTACCTCTGAAGTTGAATGGAATCTGTTCTAGAAGTCCGTTCGACTTCCGAAACGTTCAACTTCCAAAGCGCGGCTTCTGATTGGCTGCAGAAAGCTCCTGCAGCCAATTAGAAGCCGCGGAAGCCCCATCGTACGTTCGGCTTCCCAAAGAACGTTTGGAAACTGGAGCAGTCACTTCTGGTTTTCCATCATTCGGGAGCTGAAACGTACAAGTTCCAGGGTGTTCAAGAACCGAGGTACGAATGTACTGTGATTTGTTGTGGTGTACGTACAGGGATATAGGTATTTTGGGGGGTCTGCAGGGAAATAAGAAGGAAAGAAAAAAGAATTGCAACTCACGGGAACAAAATCTTAAAAGCCCCCTTAAAAATCTCTCTGAAACCCAAAATACGGAGAATAGTTTTCCTACAGAGAACTTGGTACCCTGGAGCATATAAAACAGAACAAAGTAATCTTGTAATAATACAGGAAAGGTCCCCACTGCTTGAGCACGGAAGATTAAAAAGCTGGCACCAAAATGCCCGCTCTGCCAATGCTGTGGCTCCCTGCTGGCCTTCCCTGCCTAAGTGCAAACATGGGGCTGCTACATGAATGACTTGCTCCTTCCAAATGAGCCACAGAGGCTTTGGAGCACTGGGCTGCATTTCCACAGATGCGGCACAGCTCCCATGCCCTCCCTCCCAACCTTTTCATTCCCCTGTCCAAACGAGAGCTTGGCACAAAGGAGACACAAATCAAGGGCCTGCTTCCTCTTAAGGATGGAGCAGCCAGGGGTAGAGGAAGGAGGGCGGTAGGGACGGTCTGCCCCAGGTGTCATCGCCGAGGGGGGTGACATTTGGCATGTCACCCGCCCGTGACTCCCAAGCCTACACTGAGCCGTCGTGGGAAGGGGGAGGAGCTGCGCCAGCTTGACCAAACTGCGGGAGGCAGTGGAAGACAGGAGTGCCTAGTGTGCTCTGGTCCATGGGGTCACGAAGAGGCGGACACGACTAAACAACAACAACAATAATTAAAATTATTGTTATTTCTGCTCCGCTGAATGAAGCCCGGCTGACTGGGAATCTTTACCCTCTTAACTTGAACCCTCAAAGGGAATTTTCTGGGTTCGCTGCGGAGATGTTTCAATGCCACGTCCGAAGCGAAGCTGACCACATCTCAGCCACTTGGTGTGTCCACCATGCGGGGACACGTTGCAGAAATCAAATAGCTGCTTCGGTCCACATCCTCTGTGTGCATCTTTGCAAAATTCAATGGGAACTGGAGGGAGGAAAGGAGAGCCATTTTGTAGGCATTCTCCTTATTTCCTACGCTTTCCCTGTTTTGAAAATGTGCTTGGAAGGAAGCTCACAGTTTGAGCTGTAAATTTGTTTATTTCATAAGGAAGCTCACAGTTCCGAGTGGCCAATCTGCTTGTTTCAAACACTGATGGGCTCCCTGAGCTTCTGGAGCAGGGCTGGTTCAGGCAATAGAGAGGGAGGCAGGCCATCACAAGTATTTTCTCTCGCCGACGTTGGAGGCTTTGGGGATGAAGCTGAGTTTACTCGCGCTCCCTGACATTTCCATTTCCTTCTCCCAGCTTCTGATCGTTTGAGGAATTCATTAGGCTGTGCAGGAGTGTGGTTTTTGTTGTTTTTTTAATTTCAAAAAAAAAAAATCAAGATAGAATTTTAATTATATTTTGTTCAGTCTCATGAGGCTCCCAGGCTTGAGTTGCTATGAATAAATATGCAGAAGGTTTGGTTTATTATGCCATGACTCATGAAATCTGTATCCAAGGGGAGTCAGGGTTTATATTCTTTGCTATCTCTGAGAGAATCTTGGATGCTAACCTCTTTCCTTGCCTGCTCTGAAATGCTAAAACACACACACACACAGACACGCATACCAACCCACTCCAACGAAACACACCAACATATCAAGTCAGTTTCTTCTCAGTTTACATTTCCAGTTAGGGATATGTGAGACCCCCCCCCCCCCAAGGAGAAATTGCACCTCTAGATTGAGAGCTGGACCATAAAGAAGGCTGATCGCCGAAGAATCGACGCTTTTGAATTCTGGTGCTGGAGGAGACTCTTGAGAGTCCCATGGACTGCAAGAAGATCAAACCTCTCCATTCGGAAGGAAATCAGCCCTGAGTGCTCACTGGAAGGACAGATCCTGAAGCTGAGGCTCCAAGACTTTGGCCACCTCATGAGAAGAGAAGACTCACTGGAAAAGACCCTGATGTTGGGAAAGATGGAGGGCACAAGGAGAAGGGGACAACAGAGGACGAGATGGTTGGACAGTGTTCTTGAAGCTACCAGCATGGGTTTGACCAAACTGCGGGAGGCAGTTGAAGACAGGAGGGCCTGGCGTGCTCTGGTCCACGGGGTCACAAAGAGGCAGACACGACTAAACGACTAAACAACAAAGATTGATTTTCCCAGTGCAAAGTTATGCATTTCCATGGAAAACATTACAAAGATCTACTCCACTGGTCTTGGCTATTCCTGCCTACAGTGCAACAATTCTCAGTTTCAACATCTTTTCTCTTGTGCATTCTCCCTTCACCCTTACACTGCATCATGGGCCTTGCAGTATTACACGATGCTGCAAGAAATGTTGAAGGAGATGCTCGGTTGTGTGTCATTTTGAGGTGCGCTGGGCAAGAAAAAGCGACCCATAAATTTAACAAACAAACATCAAAACTTTAAATGAATTTCACACTGCATTATGGGTTTTGTTGCTTTTGATGGCATCCACAAGCCCCCTGCAGCCCGGCTCCCGGCAGATGTCCTGAACTGCTGACTGGGGCTCATGGGAGTTTTAGTCCAGATTGCCTGGATAGCATCAGGTTGGGGAAACGGTTAATATTGCTAATAATAATATTCACAATTATTTTGAAATAAGACTATAAACACATGATGCAGTGTGACTGCAAGCTGCCTATGAATGAAGGAGCACATGCAGCACTTGTCTGTAACAGTCGTTCCACTGCAGCTGAGCAGATGGTAGCAATGAACATATCGACAGTCTGCCAATGAATCTTGAATGAAAGTTCCCATTTTGGGATTTCCATTTTAGGCAAAAATCTGGCTCTTTTCAGAGAGGGGAGAGTGGTTTTAAGCCATAGCTCACTTGCTAGGAAGGACCAGCCATCTCCCACAGATTTAATTTAACAGTGTCTCCGCCATCGCATGAACAATATTTATGGTACAGTGGTATCTTGGTTCTCAAACGCCTTGGTTCCCAAACGCCAAAAACCCCGAAGTAATTATTCCAGTTTTCAAACACTTTTCGGAAGTCGAACGTCTGATGCGGCTGTCGGCTATTGTTTCCACGGTGCCTGCACCAATCAGAAGCTGCGCCTTGGTTTTTGAACATTTCGGAAGTCAAACGGACTTCCGGAACAGATTAAGTTTGGCGCTTTTGTTATTTATTTTGTGTTTTTCTTTTTGAGGCTGTTTCGGTTCATTTGCTTTTGTGACTGTGTGGAACGCAGTTCAGCTACTGATTGATTGATTGATTGTGTGACTGTGGAAATGGATAAAAGCCCCCCATCCAAACAATGACTATCATCAGTGCAGGTAAACCAAAAAAGTTGTTTTAATTTTTATCATCTACAATACTGTCTTATTTGTTTTATATTACAGTACATTGATTATTGCTTTCATTTTATGGATCAGTGGTCTCATTAGATAGGAAAATTCACGTGAAATTGCTGTTTTAGGGGTTGCTTTTAAAAGTCTGGAATGGATTAATCCATTTTACATTCCTTTCCATGGGAAAGCGCACCTTGGTTTTGGAACGCTTTGGTTTTGGAACGGATTAAGTTTGAGAACCAAGGTACCACTGTATTTATAGGGGGAACCTCCTGCAAACAGAGGACTGAGCATGCTCAGTGAGCCCAGAATTTCGATTGGCTGATGGGGAGTTAGGGTAACTAGGATTATGGGATGGAATAGCCCAGAAGGAGGTCATAGCAGGTGAACACTGAACAGGAACTTTCCACTCTGCACCATTTTACTGCAGATCCAAATTGCTCAATCTAAAAATTCACCAACTGTCTACCTTGTGACACCTCTACCCTCCCCACTGCCGCCGTGAGCCACACACTATAAAACTTGTCATCCTGAGGACTCCATAGTTTTCTGGGTAATAAAGTGCAAACAGAGGTTATGACCCTCATGAAATAATCACAGCGGGATTTCTCTGACACCGCAAAAGCCCTCCGAGGCTATTATTATTAATCTCTGGTTCTTATTAAAAGCCCCCTTTGCGAACGAGGCTGTGTTCTAGTGTTATTGCCCTATTGGATTACAGAAAGAAAGAGAGAAAGCAAGGTTTATATGAACTACTCGGTTTGGGCAGATTAATGTGCCACATTGGCGCTAAGCAGCCAACACAAAGCAACCGGCTCGCCACAAGAGTTATCAGTATTGTTTTTAGTTGCAAATTGGGAAGCCTCACCTTTAAACTCTACGTGGGGCTACCTTTGAAGGTGACCCGGAAACTGCAACTAATTCAGAATGTGGCAGCTAGACTGGTGACTGGGAGTGGCCGCCGAGACCACATAACACCGGTCCTGAGAGATCTGCATTGGCTCCCAGTTCATTTCTGGGCACAATTCAAAGTGTTGGTGCTGACCTTGAAAGCCCTAAACGGCCTCGGCCCAGTATACCTGAAGGAGCGTCTTCACTCCCATCATTCTGCCCGGACACTAAGGTCCAGCTCCGAGGGCCTTCTGGCGGTTCCCTCACTGCGAGAAGCCAAGTTACAGGGAACCAGACAGAGGGTCTTCTCGGTAGTGGCACCCACCCTGTGGAACGCCCTCCCATCAGATGTCAAGGAAATAAGCAACTACCCTATTTTTAAAAGACATCTGAAGGCAGCCCTGTTTAGGGAAGTTTTTAATATTTAATGCTGTATTGTTTTTAACATGTGATTGGGAGCCGCCCAGGGTGGCTGGGGAAAATCAGCCAGATGGGCGGGTTATAAATAATAAATTATTATTATTATTATTATTATTATTATTATTATTATTATTATTATTATTATTATCGCAAATGGAATCAAATTTCCCTCCCACCCCTACTTTTGAGAAAACTTATTCTGATGGAAGAATGGAGGTGTCCTAATCACACACTGAGAGAGACACACCCTGAGCTGTTTGACAGTGCAACAGATTCCGCCAGGATAGAGTCTCCTTCATTGGAGGTTTTTAAACAGAGGCTAGATTCCTGCCCCCAGTCCTTCGTGCATTGTACTAGATGAGCCCTGGGATCTCTACAATTCTATGATTCTAAAAACAACAACTTATCAGTCACCTTTTTATTAATTTGCAAAAGTACAGTGGTACCTTGGTTCTCAGACTTAATCCATTCTGGAAGTCCGTTCCAAAACCAAAGCATTCCAAAACCAAGGCGCGCTTTCCCATAGAAAGTAATGCAAAACGGATTAATTCATTCCAGA
The DNA here is from genome assembly GCF_965153285.1 of Podarcis tiliguerta. Lineage (NCBI taxonomy): Eukaryota > Metazoa > Chordata > Lepidosauria > Squamata > Lacertidae > Podarcis > Podarcis tiliguerta. Next base: position 133,012,963 of record NC_139534.1, on the reverse strand, counting down.
CTTTTAAAAACAACCCCTAAAACAGCAATTGAACATGGAGTTTACTATTTATGGATCCATAAAATGAAAGCAATAATGTACTGCAGTCACATAATCCATCAATCAGTAGCTGAACTTGGTTCTACACAGTCACAAAAACAAAACAAAAAAGAGATACAAAAACGCAAAATAAATAGCAAAAACAGACAGACCTCAGCGTAACACTCAAAACGGAGCACGTTTGTCTTCTGAAAAACATTCGCAAACCAGGAACACTTACTTCGGGGTTTGCAGTGTTTGGGTTCCAAGTTGTTTGAGTACCAAGGTACCACTGAAATTCAAAGCAGCTTACAGCAATAAATATGGAACACGTGCATTAAAAGCAGTATTAAAAAAACCTAAAACACATTCATGTTTTTAAAAGGCAGGTTGAAAGCATCCCACCCAGAGGAGGAGGGCCCAGGTAATTAAAAACCAAAGGCCTGGCAGTAAATAAATGCTTCAGCCATGTCCCCACCAATCTTTACTGCATTCCCACCCATCAAATGTGATTTGCCATTTCTTTTGACGTTCAAACACCAGTTTTTCTGTGGGATTGAGGCCACCCACTCCCTTGCCATTGTGTGTCCCTTCCTTCCCTGATCGGCCACCTCTCCACCCATTAACTTTTTGGGTCCTGTCCTTTATTCGAGGCCTCCGGAGTGCTGTGATGGCTCCCTTGTCATGTTATCCTCATGAATAAGGTGGGAAAGGGGAATATGAGCTCAGGGCTTCCATGGTTGAATAAGTCTAACACCCTCTTTCTTTATCTGAACCACCTAACAGAAATACAACATGGAGTCAGGAAAGCAGTATCATAAAAACAGAGGTGCATTTTTTTTCTTTTTAAAAAAGTATGATAAAAATAGGAATTCGGTGATAAAAGGCGCCGATCTTATGGGCCAGGGAACACCTGGAAATAAAGATATGTCTTTAAAAAACACCTGAAGCAAAGTGATGGATGGTGCATCACATACCCACAAAATCCATTATATCACAGAGGCTGATACCACCGCTCTCCATCTCTCTGCTTGCCAGCAAGATCTATTACCAATCTGGACCTCTGCAATTATGGTGGGAGAACACAAGGGGGGGTGGGAATCCAGCATACACAAAGGACCCTGAGTGAGATGTACCCATCACTCAAAATTCAGGAAGTCCCTGTGTGGTTTCTCACTTGGCAATAGTCTTCAGAACATAGGAACTCAAGATGTGCGTGCTGGATCAGGCCAATGGTCCACCTGGCCCAGCATCCGGTTCTCACAGTGGCCAACCAGATGCCCCAATAGGAAACCAGCAAGCAGGATCCAAGCTCAAGAGCCCTCTCCCCTCCCATGGTCTCCAGCGACTGGTGTTGAGAAGCATTGCTGCCTCTGACTGTGGAGTCAGTCATGGCTAGTAGCCTCTGATGGTCCATGAATGTGTTTGATCTTCTTTCAAAACCATCTAGGGTGGTGGTCTTCACTGCCTCCTGTGGGAGCGACTTCCAAAGTTCAACAAGGCACTGCACAAAGCCACTCCCGACCTCAAGAGGAGGTGTTGTTGCGGGCTTCCAGCCGCCGCGCGATTAGGGGAATCCTCGGCCTGCGTCATCCCCTGGCCAGCCAATCGGCTGGCCCAGGGGGTGTGGCCTGCTCCATTTAAGGCAGGTGCGGCCAGGGATCTCCCTCTTTGGCCGCATTGGTATGAGTGTTGCTATGTAGATGGATGGGGGGGGGGGGAGGAAGCGCCATACCTCCCCCGCATATTGAAGGGTAGTCCGATAAAGGATTCCGGGGGGCGTGGCCCTGTCTGAAGCCTATGGAGGTGAGAGCCTAAAGCAAGCCCCCAATCGGTGACCCCGGGGGAGTTCCTAGTTGATGTGCATCAGCAGGACTCCCCCTGCTGGTGTTAACCCTTCCCGGTCTTCAAGCTAACAGGCTGAAGCCGGATAGTCAGTTAGGACCAATGCCTAAGCCAATCCCACTCATCACCTGTAACCAATAAAGTTGTGGCCAATTTTTGCCCATTAACCTAAAATAATGGTGTCACGTGTCTTTATTCCTACTGGGGGGAGGCAGGAACTCGCCACACAAAGCACCCTGACTCTGGAATGGGGCGCTGTGAAGGGAACAAAACACCAAGGCAGAAAATGACCAGAGCCAAGAACTAAGAGACAGAGCAACAACAGAAGACAGATCTGGACGCCAGATGGAGAAGACCAAGCAGCAGAGGAGCACAGGAGCATAGGAAGATTCCTTATTCTGATCCAGACCAAAGGTCTCTCTAGCTCAGCATTGTCCACACTGACTTGCAGAGGCTCTCCAGGTGTTCAGACCAGGGTCCTTCCTGGTCCTACCTGGAGATACCATCAGAGGTGGAATCTGGCACCTTCTGCATACAAGGTAGATGTTCTGCTAAGGAGCTATGGACTTCTCTCATGCATGTCCAGACTGCAAGGGGATTCTCAGGATGAACCCCCCTTTAGCAGTTGTGCCCCTGTGCAGACTGTGACCCACCAAGCCCAACCACAGCTTTCGAGCCATGCATGATAGCCAGCTCGCTGGATCACCACCTGGTCATGGCAAGTGAGCTTGCACGTTCCTATGACCCTTGTGAGCGAAGCCTTTGGGAGACTTGTTCTCCCAGCTGGGTCAACCAAGGCGGTAAGGTCAAAGGAAAGGAGCTAGACAATGAATGATCCAAAAAGTCCTCAATGGCAGAACAAGAGGAAGATGACAAGAGGCATGTTACAACGGCTGTGAAGGCGGATGAAGGCTGCAGCAGATAAGAATCTCCTGATCATCATGACTACTTCATGCCATCGGAACAGAGCCATACTGCAAAGACTGTGCATTGGTCAGCATGCCCTGATCTACACACATAAAACAAATCCACGCACAGGCTTCTTCCAAAAACCCATCCCAAACCCAAACCCCAAAAGTCCCATGGTGTTTGGCAAATGGTAACTGGGGCAGGATAATGAAATCTAGAAGCCCCTAGAAGAAGAAGAGTTTGGATTTGATATCCCGCCTTTCACTTAAGGAGTCTCAAAGCAGCTCACAATCTCCTTTCCCTTCCTCCCCCACAACAAACACTCTGTGAGGTGAGTGGGGCTGAGAGACTTCAAGGAAGTGTGACTGGCCCAAGGTCACCCAGCAGCTGCATGTGGAGGAGCGGGGAAGCGAACCCAGTTCATCAGATTACGAGTCCACCGCTCTTAACCACTACACCACACTGGCTCTCCCTAGTCATGAATTGGAACATGGCTGGTGGATACAGATTCCGTCGCTCTGACTCAAGGAACGAAGCAGTTGAGCAGCTCAGCAGCTGTATCCATGACTGAACCGCCCTTTTTAGCATCCACTCTGCTCGCCCCCAAAAGGGGGAGGGGCTGGGAAAAGCGCCCTAAACATAGTCTGCCTCCCTTTTCCCTGACTGGATTACTGCGCTCAGTGGGGTCACCACCCAGTGGTCATAAAAGAAGGACGTGTAGATCTAGAATTGGCCTCTGCAGTCACTTACAGACTCACTGTTAAAACTGTGTTTATGGAAGACAATTTTACTCGGCTATGAGGGATTGCAGAAAAAGAAGAAGAAGAAGGAGGAGGAGGAGGAGGAGGGGGGGAGGAGGAGGAGGAGGGGGAGGAGGAGCAAGCTAGTTTAGCACACCTCCTCCAATGGTATGACATTACCCCTGATGGCAGACTCTTCCACTGTCTCTTGAGACAGACGGATGCCAACAATGGGTTTGGCATGGTGGGTCACACATGGGAAGAAGCCTGGTCTGCAGTGATTAACCAAGAGTTCGAATAAGGACCAAATCCTCCAGATGATTAGGGTTGCCATATATTGAAAAGCAAAAATGAGGACACTTTGCCGGCACCTGGGGCAGAAAGGGGAGGTGGTGCAGAAGTGGGCATATTCTACAATGTCCCTACAAAATGTACAAAAACGAGACCCTGATCCTTTCCTGCATCATGCAAAACCCACACAGTCTGTATATGTTTTGCACTTGGTTGCCTAGTACTGAGTAGGCCACATAAAAGGTAGCCCAACTCCCGGACCCCTGGACATTTTGGCAAATTCAAAAAATCTGCCTGGACAGATATTTTACCCCTGAAAAAGAGGACACGTCCTGGAAAAAGAGGAGGAATGGCAACCCTAGATGAAATGCCAAGTGTGAAGCTTGGTTGGAGAGGCAGCAGTTGTCTTAAAGGACCATCCTGGGCGCTAGCAGAACTCTGGGGCGATGGCCTGTCTCCTCCGTCAACAGGCAGGAGCTGACATCTGTCCCCAATGTAAAGACAGCTTTAAAAATAGCACAACTATTTCTTCCTGAATTACCTTCTACATGTGTGCCATGCTAAAAATAGTTGTTGTTTCGAAAGAGCGGCACTAAAAATAACTGAAGTTAGGTCAGGAAACAGTAGAAAATGAACTCCTCAGACAGAGACCTTTTCATCCCAATGAGAAAGCTTGTTTGAAGCAAAAAAAATGTCTTCAGCTGTTTCCGGAAAGCACTTGTGATATCCGGATGCTGCGATGCGGCGCCACAGAACAGGGACAGCCACGTTCAAAGCCCTGCTCTGTGGAGAAGGCCTCGGGTATTTGGGGGGACCCCCAAGGAGAAGTTAAAAAACATGAAATTAGAAGACACCTGCTTCTTGGGAGAAAAGCAATGGCAAACCTAGACAGCATCTTAAAAAGCAGAGACAACACCTTGCCAACAAAGGTCTGTATAGTTAAAGCTATGGTTTTCCCACTAGTGATGTATGGAAGTGAGAGCTGGACCATCAAGAAGGCTGATTGCCGAAGAATGGAAGCTTTTGAATTCTGGTGCTAGAGGAGACTCTTGAGAGTCCCATGGACTGCAAGAAGATCAAACCTCTCCATTCTGAAGGAAATCAGCCCTGAGTACTCAGTGGAAGGACAGATCCTGAAGCTGAGGCTCCAAGACTTTGGCCACCTCATGAGAAAAGAAGACTCCCTGGAAAAGACCCTGATGTTGGGAAGTATGGAGGGCACAAGAAGAAGGGGACGACAGAGGACGAGGTGGTGGGACAGTGTTCTCGAAGCGACCAGCATGAGTTTGACCAAACTGCAGGAGGCAGTGGAAAACAGGAGTGCCTGGCGTGCTCTGGTCCAGGGGGTCATGAAGAGTTGGACATGACTAAACGACTAAACAACAACAAGGAGAAGAAGAAATCAATCAGCTTGTTTCTCCAGTTACCTGGTCCTGAGATAGGACAGATATAAACACACAAAATGGAATCGTAGAATGGTAGAGTTGGAAGGGACCCCAAGATTGAGTCCAATTCCCTGAAATGCAAGAATCTTTTCCCCATGTATATACACATTCTATCAGACTGTCTTGGTGGGATAGATAGGAAGGAGAAGGTTCATTTCATCAGCTTTGCTGGAAGCCCTGCTCCACCAGCCACCTCCTGCCCCAAATTGTCCCAGCTGGTCAGAATAAGAACTGTTTAGAAATTGATGCCTGAGAAACCCCTACGAAGGAGCAGCGGCAAGAAAAATTGATGGACTTTGCAGAACTGGCAAAACTGACGCACAAACTACGGGACAAGGACAACTGTGACTTTAAAGAAGAATGGGAACCCTTTACAAAGTACTTAAAGAAACAACAAAATGAATTGGACGCCTTGGCAGGTTTCGAATAAACAGACACAAACTTATTGGTTGTTAACATAATGGACAGATGATTTAAGGATCTTGACAATTTGATAATATGCAGGGAATAATATGTGTTGAAAAATCAGAGAGAGGAACTGAGGGAAGTCTCGGGGGGTGGGTGGGTGGGAGGGTTTCTTTTTGGGGAGGGGGGAATGGGGGGAATGAAAAGAGGATGATAATTGTTTTGATAATTTGTTATGCTGAAATTTTCAATAAAAACTATTTTAAAAGAAGAAAAAAGAAATTGATGCCTGAGTTCCGATTTTTATTTTCCTCCTCTCTCCCTGTCCCTATTCCCTTGTGTGTCATGCCTTCAGCTTACCACCACCACCAAAGTGCTATTTTTCTAGAAAAAGAGGAGCTGGAACTCTTCATGAACGCCTCCCTTGTTCTCTGTGGTGTAGTGTGGTGTAGTGGTTAAGAGCGGTAGTCTCGTAATCTGGGTAACCGGGTTCGCGTCTCCGCTCCTCCACATGCAGCTGCTGGGTGACCTTGGGCCAGTCACAGTCTCTCAGCCCCACTCACCTCACAGAGTGTTTGTTGTGGGGGAGGAAGGGAAAGGAGAATGTTAGCCGCTTTGAGACTCCTTAAAGGGAGTGAAAGGCGGGATATCAAATCCAAACTCTTCTTCTTCTTCTTATAACGGCAATGGTGCCCACCTGAGAGGGGCTGGAACTGAGTCCCAGAGAGTTCCAGCTGAAGAAAAGTCCTGATTATGATCATTGTAAGCCTGCAGGTATCCCTGAAGGATTGTCTCCACCCCCATCGTTCTGCCCGGACACTGAGGTCCAGTGCCGAGGGCCTTCTGGTGGTTCCCTCCCTGCGAAAAGCCAAGTTACTAAGAACCAGGCAGAGGGCCTTCTCGGTGGTGGCACCCGCCCTGTGGAACGCCCTTCCAGCAGATGTCAAAGAGATAAACAACTACCTGACATTTAGAAGACATCTGAAGGAGGCCTGTTTAGGGAAGCTTTTAATGTTTAATAGACTATTGTATTGTAGTGTTCTGTTGGAAGCTGCCCAGAGTGGCTGGGGAAACCCAGCCAGATGGGTGGGGTATAAATAATAAATTATTATTATTATTATTATTATTATTATTATTATTATTATTATTATTGCGTTATTTTGCCTGTTTGTAAGTCACTCTGCGAGTCCTTATAGTTGAACAGTGGGGCACAAATGCTCTAAAAAACCCTCCCCAGAACAAATAAATAAACATAAGGCCTTCTACGTATGTAACTACCCAAACGTTGAAGCCCAGCAACAGAGGGGCAGCCAGTGCTAACAACAACAACAACAACAACAATAATAATTTTGTTATTTATACCCCACCCATCTGGATGGGTTTTCCCAGCCACTCTGGGCTGCTCCCAACAGCCTACAAAGCATAGCTGTCAATGTTTCCCCTTTTTAAGGGAAATTCTCTTATTCCAAATAGGATTCCTTGCAAGAAAAGGGAAAACTTGACATCTATGCTACAAAGGTGCCATATCCTGTGGCATTTTGCCCCCAGAGGCCATCGAGCCTCCACGTTCTGCACTAGCTGGACCCACCTCAAAAATAGCCCCACACAGATGCACTCTGCATTAATCTGCACCTTCCAGCCAGTAAGCCCAGTTCCAACGCCATTCCATGGGTCTTCCACCGAATGTTTCAACCCTAAAGAGTCGCGCGGTTTGCCGGGATTTGAACCGTCTCCATCAGAGGCATGGAGACCCAGATCTCACGCCAATTCAAAACTGCTCAGGCAAAGAAGACCCAGTCTCATTGGCACAGAAGGTGGCCGGCGGCTCTTACCTCGGACGATGATGTTGGTGGACTTCTTTGCTGGGTTCCCCACGTTGTTGTTGGCGATGCAGCTGTAGGTGCCGTCGTCGTCGGAGGTGATGGCTGGGATGGTCAGCGTCCCCCCCTTCAGGACCGTCTTCTCAGGCAGGGCCCCCACCGACCGGACCCAGGTGAGGGTGGGGAGGGGCTCCCCGCCTGTTGTGACGCACACCAAGGTGATGGCCTCCCCAGGATTGACCACGATGGGGTCGTCCACCAAGAGCTTGATCGAGGGAGATGCTGTGGAAAGAGGACCAAGGGGCAAGTCGGTCAGGGTTCAAGGTCACCGCCAAGAAGGATGATAAAGGAAGAAGTTAAAAAATGTTGGGGGGGGGGAATTATTACACCCTTCGAAGAATTAGTGAAAGGATATAGGACAAATGGGATGTGGGTGGCGCTGTGGGTTAAACCACAGAGCCTAGGACTTGCTGATCAGAAGGTCGGAGGTTCGAATCCCCGCGACGGGTGAGCTCCTGTTGCTCGGTCCCTGCTCCTGCCAACCTAGCAGTTCGAAAGCACATCAAAGTGCAAGTAGATAAATAGGTACCGCTCTGGCGGGAAGGTAAATGGCGTTTCTGTGCGCTGCTCTGGTTCGCCAGAAGCGGCTTAGTCATGCTGGCCACATGACCCGAAAGCTGTATGCCAGCTCCCTCAGCCAATAAAGCGAGATGAGCGCCGCAACTCCAGAATCGGCCACAACTGGACCTAATGGTCAGGGGTCCCTTTACCTATAGGACAGATAGGTCCAAAATAGTTTCAAAACTGTATAAGGTGTTATTAGACAAAGGGAAATCACCAAAGGAAAGTTTGAAATAATATTGGAAGCTAGATATTCAGGAGCAGATTTTAGATGAAGATTGGGAAAGAACCACCCTTTGTTGCAACCTCTAGGATAATCCAGGAACAAGGGTTGGTATTGGTACAAAAATGGTATTATACACCTGTAAGGTGATATCATATTACAAAATGTGGAAGTGAGAATTGCTGGAGGAAATGTGGAGCGATGGGAACATACAGTCATATGTGGTGGGGTTGTCCGTTAGTTAATGAATTTTGGAAACAGATTGGTATAGAAATATCGGGAATTATGGGTAGGTGAAAATATCTAAATTAATGGTTCTTATTAGCCTGAGTAGCACCTAGTTAAAAACAAAAGAGGAATGTAAATGGGTAAAATTGATGGTAATTGCAGCCAGACAGGTTATAGCGAGTAATTGAAAAAATGCAGAAGAGCTAGGGGTGAACCAATGGAGGGAAAAACTGAAAAATATTATAATTTTAGAATACCTAAATGTGAAGATACACAAAATGAAAGGGTTTAAGGTCAATGAGAAAACCTGCTTGGTCCTTATATATTAAATCATTCATAACTTTTCAAAAAAAAAAAAAAAACAACCCAAAATAAAAGAAAGAGGAGGATTGGTTTGAGAAGATATTGAATTATTTGGGTAGGTTTGAACAACTTGGGGCAATTAAAATGTTAAAAGTTTAATAAACCTTGTGGAGGGAGGAGTTTAATGTATATAGAACTGTACATATGGTTGATTTGAATATGTTATTATTGATTATGTATACGCAATGTATCATCCACCTGGGGGGTTTCACTGTTTGCGTTTTGGTTGTTAGTTAAAAAAAAAAAAAGAATATCAGAAGAATTTTGGGAATTATAGGGACAGAACAAGCTGAATTGCATAGAAATTGATTTATATATGCGACTACAGAAGCAAGAATGCTACTCAGCCCAAAATGGAAAGAAGCAGAAGTCCCAGCAAAGGAAGACTGGATACAAAAACTTATGGAACATGCAGAAATGGCAAAACTTACCGGAAGAATAAGAAATCAAGATAACAAACTTTTTATAAAGGAATGGAAATGGTTTATTGGATATTTGCTGATAAATTGCAAACAGATATTAAAAAAATTGGCAGGATTATGGTAATAACCTGCAGTTTCGTCAGAGTTTATATTTCAAGTAGATAATTAAATGAATTTGGATATGCAGAAGATATTGGAAAATAAATTTAAGGAACTACAGAAAGAGGAGGAAGGAAGTCAAACTTTGAAATGTCAAAATGATTGTAAAATGAATGAAATGGATAAATTTGAAAAGTATAAATACATCTAGAAGGCAGTGATGGCCACACCTGGCAGCATCAGGGGCGGGCTGGGCACCCAAGAAATGTTGACTGCGAGTGCCTGGCCTTCTTCCGCTGCTGCCACCCGCTGTCTTACCTGCCAGACCCCCCTACCCCAAGGCCGCAATGGGCCCCGTCAGGCTCTCCTATAGCCAGGCAGGCTCCGTCGGGCATCCCTGTGGCCATGGCGGCTCCCACGGCACCTTCCTTTGTCGTGTGATCTCATGCACATGCTCCGGACACCCACAAAATGGAGGCAGAACCTGGCACGTCTGATGGCCACCAGCTTCGATGGCTTTAGAAGAGGATTAGACAAATTAATGGAGGATGAGAGGTCTCTAGCCTTGAAAACCACAGGAAGGGAGAGTTGCCATGGGAATGGGATACTGGAATAAATAGGCTATGGACCTGATCTGTCGTTCCAGAAATGGGCTGTGCCCACTGTCCGCTTCCAGACACTGCCAACTATCCCTCTTTCCCTTATCGCAGGGATAGGCAACCTAAGGCCCGGGAGCTGGATGCGGCCCAATCGCCTTCTCAATCCAGCCTGTGGATGGTTTGGGAATCAGCTTGTTTTTACATGAGCAGAATGTGTCCTTTTATTTAAAATGCATCTCTGGGTTATTTGTGGGGCCTGCCCGGTGTTTTTGCATGAGTAGAATGTGTGCTTTTATTTAAAATGCATCTCTGGGTTGTTTGTGGTGCATAGGAATTCGTTCATTTCCCCCCAAAAATATAGTCCGGCCCCCCACATGCTCTGAGGGATGGTGGACCAACCCACGGCTGAAAAAGGTTGCTGACCCCTGCCTTATTGCTTGTGGGCCATGGGTAATTTGCTATTTCAAGCCTCCGCCGTGAAGCCACCCCATTTTATCACTCCGTTCTGCTTATTAAAGGGGCTGTTTTCCTTATCGGGGGATTACAGGCATCCTCGGAGCGAGGCAAGTTGTTGTTCTGCCTACTAAAGGAATAATTTATATATTGTAACGCGCACACAGAGACATGCATACACTCCTCAACCCAGATAATTCCTTAATATGTTGACATTGAAAAGAATTTCTCTCCCCCCCACTCTCTCACTCTCTCTCTAAAAAAAGCATTAGACAAAACAGCCCGACACTTAATGGCGAGATTAAGAGTCGAGGCAACCTTTTTAGCTTGGACCTTAGGAGAGAAGATAAAAGGGCAGCTTATGACATGATTTCATTACACAGCGCCACACCGCTAAGGCAGGCAGATTGCAGGGGATCATCCTTCCTTAAGCAACCCATCAGCATCTAACATCCGCATTGTGCTCCTCGCCACGAGGGCCGCTGAAATCTTAGTCGAGAGGTGGGCTTAATCCACCCGCCATGCCTTTGCAAAATGAGCATGAAGTCATCGCTGGAGCAGCAGATCATCGGAAGCCCTGCTGCCTCCGACCAAGGAGGAAGAGCATAGCCCATGGGTAGGCAAACTAAGGCCCAGGGGCCGGATCCGGCCCAATCGCCTTCTCAATCCGGCCCACAGACGGTCCGGGAATCAGTGTGGTTTTAAATGAGTAGAATGTGTCCGTTTATTTAAAATGCATTTCAGGGTTATCTGTGGGGCATAGGAATTCGTTCATTTCTTTTGGCAAAATATAGTCCAACCCCACACAAGGTCTGAGGGACAGAGGACTGGCCCCCTGCTGAAAAGGTTTGCTGACCCTTGGCATAGCCTATGTAGCATAGTAGTCAAAGCATTGGACTAGAACAGGGGTCAGCAACCTAAGGCCCGTGGGCCACAAGCAGCCTACGGGGGTCGTTTAACCGGCCCACAAGCTGCCCCCGAACCGAGCCGCCCTCTCAGCGAGTCCCCACATGTGGTGCTAAACCGGCGCAGCATGGTGCGGGGACTCGCTTCCGCGGTGCTGGAAATCACGTCTACGCAGATGCATACACCAGAAAAGAAGTCTGTGCAGACGCTGGAAATAGTGGGCACGCACGCTCTCGCACGCTCACGCACGTGCACAATCCGGCCCTCAGCTGGATCTCCGCTGGAGTGAACCGGCCCAGGCGAGGTAAACCTTGCCGCCCCCTGGACTAAAACCTGGGGGAACAGGATTCAAATCCCCACTCAGTGGGTGACCTTGGGCCAGTCCCTGCCTCTCAGCCTAGCCTACCTCACAGGGTTGTTGTGGTGATGAAATGAGGAGTGCAAGGACCGTGTTCACCACCTCACGTTCCTTGGAGAAAAGGATAGGATAGAAATGTTATCATTATTATTTTATTATTCTGATGGTGGTGGTGACGATGATGACGACGATACATAGAGAGTAAAGAGAGGTGTACTACCCCTGGTAGTGGACACGTCATGCTCCTCTGGGGGTAGTTTGTCCACCTTTGGTTCCCACGTTGCACTCAGCTCTCACCTGTGGCTCCTAGAAGCTGTTCACATGCAACAGCAGCCATAATCCTGTGAAGCAGCTTTGACTGGCTGGCTGAACCAGGTGAGGGGAGTCGATGGGTCTCAAACCCTCAGCGAGTTAGGGACTTCCCCTGCATGCGAAGACAGGCTGCGGCGGACTGAGTGGATGAGGCCCAAAGTGGGTCCAACTGTCAAGAAAGATTTCTGCACCTGCTGTACAGGGAATCTGTCAGGAACTTGTCCTACACTCGAGTAGGACCCTGGTAGAGACACATGCCCGACTGGCATGTTGCCTCCCCCCTGGTCTTTTGTTCAGGTGCTTCAAAAGCTTTCTTCAGCCTGAACATCACAGCGACCGATGCCAACAGACACCGGCACACTTAGGGATCCGCGAGTTTGCGCAGCTTGCGTGACAGACCTCAGCAACTCAGCATTTTGGCTATTCTACTTTATTTACATATAAACATACACGGAGCTCTGCAACATGGCTCCCTCTCTCTCTAGCATCAGACAGCAAAGAGAAAAAGAACAAAGGACAATAGTCCCACCTCACGGAACACAGGAACACAAACATCCTGTCTCCGTCACTTCCCACACGGTGGAATGAAAACATACACCGTCATGTGTACAATCCCATGACTGCAATCATGGAGCAGGAATTCTAACATCAACCTGAGAAGGTAGCCCATCTAGAAGAAGGAAAACTCCATCCTAAACCTCTGCTGCCTTGTGAGATATCTTCAGGAGAAGAAAAGGCTCAGGACTGAACCCCACACAAATTCAGAGTGGAGTCCCTAAGACTGTTGTGTGGCACCTTGCATGCCTCCTTATGGCAACTCTTGCACCTAGACTGGTGCCAAACGTCTTGCTCTCCATTCCTGTGGACTACGTCAGCAAGGCTGGGTCTTGTCATCTGGGCAGCCCAGGACCTCCTGGCACACTGCCAAGGTTTGCACCTCAGGGAGGTCATGTCACATGTCACATGTTCACGGGTGATCAAAGTCCCGGCAGGGGACATCAGGACCGGGGGCAAGATGGCAGGGTGGGAGCAGGAACAGGGGTCCAGAAGCCAGGAGTCAAGAAGCCAAGAGTCCGAGGGTCAGAGAGCCGGGAGTCAAGAAGTCAGGGGTCCAAGGATCAAGAAGCAAGGAGTCATGAAGTCAAGAGTCACGAAGTCAAGGGTCAAGAAGCCGAGGTTCAAGGATGAGGAAGCAAGAAGCCAAACGCAGCAAGGCATGAGGCGTGTTGCTGTGGCAAAGAGCCGAAGGGAAATGCTGACCTTATATCTCTTCCCGGCTCTTGCCACCAGGTGCTGTGAGCTACCAATCGGCCTCACCTGTGTGGCCGCGCCTTGCCTCTCCAGAACAAACTTAGGAAGGCCACAGTCCTGCAAAGTCCTTTTGGTCACAGGGCCTGGCTCCTGCACGCACACCTGACAGGTCACTCCAGCTCTGCTCACGCAGCTGTTTGACTTCACCCCCAGAGGTGAGCTCCATTGCTTCCCAAGACAGATGTAGGCCAACAACAATGATGTTATTTATTGTGGCTCCTCAGGAGGTCTGTGGAGCTGTTCTGCACACTAGAGGAACTGGGCCTTTGGTGCCATGGCACCCTCCCTTAGAACAGCCATCAGAGTGGCCCAACCATATGCCTGTGGGAAACCAGCACACAGGATCCCTCTCCCCTTCTATGGTTTCCAGCAACTGGTATTCAGAAACATCACCGGCTCCAGCTGTGGAGGCAGGGTGGAGCCATCCTGGCTAAGAGCCATCGATAGCCCTCTCCTCCTCCATGAATTTGTCTAATCCTCTTTTAATGCCATCTCGGTTGGTGGCCATGACGGCCTCCTGTGGCAGGGAGTTCCACTGCTTAACTATGCATTGAGTGAAGAACTGCTTTCTTTAATCCGTCCTGAATTTTCCAATGTTCAGCTTCACTAGCTGTCCACGAGTCTCGGTGGTGCTTGAGAGAGAAGGGAGTCTGCCTCTGAGAGCATCCGAGGACAAGCACGATGACTCAGGTGATGTACAGTCAAGCCCCACAGATAAAATCAAGCGGCCGGTGAATTAGGTGGGTTTAAGTGCACCCAATTACATTTCTGGGCAATGCTGTAAACCTCCATTGCGTCTGATGCCTTCCTGATGAACACATGTGGAGCTGAGGCATCGGCTTAATTGTTTGCTTCTGATTAAGGCAGACGACCCGTCGATTAGGAACCCGGCCAGCTGATGGCCAGGTTGCACTGGGAAAATTGGCTTTCAGGAGACGCAAAGAAGCAGGGGAAAAGGAAGGGTCGCCGGCACCTGGTGCGGGGTGTCAAGGGGCGGGGCAAATTGCCCAGAGGGGCGGGGCAAACCGCCCAGTGGCACATAGAATCATAGAATCATAGAGTTGGAAGAGACCACAAGGGTCATCGAGTCCAACCCCCTGCCAAGCAGGAAACACCATCAGAGCACTCCTGACATATGGTTGTCAAGCCTCTGCTTAAAGACCTCCAAAGAAGGAGACTCCACCACACTCCTTGGCAGCAAATTCCACTGTCAAACAGCTCTTACTGTCAGGAAGTTCTTCCTAATGTTAAGGTGGAATCTTCTTTCTTGTAGTTTGGATCCATTGCTCCGTGTCCGCTTCTCTGGAGCAGCAGAAAACAACCTTTCTCCCTCCTCTATGTGACATCCTTTTATATATTTGAACATGGTTATCATATCACCCCTTAACCTCCTCTTCTCCAGGCTAAACATGCCCAGCTCCCTTAGCCGTTCCTCATAAGGCATCGTTTCCAGGCCTTTGACCATTTGGGTTGCCCTCCTCTGGACACGTTCCAGTTTGTCAGTGTCCTTCTTGAACTGTGGTGCCCAGAACTGGACACAGTACTCCAGGTGAGGTCTGACCAGAGCACAATACAGTGGCACTATTACTTCCCTTGATCTAGATGCTATACTCCTATTGATGCAGCCCAGCACCGCTTCATACAGCGCATGCGCTGTGCCACTACATACAGTGCAGGCATGGCGCCACTACGTATGGCACTGCCGCGCATGCGCCGTACGGATGGCGGCAGGATCCTCTGCTCGTGGCTGCAGTGGGGCAGGGAAAACCACCTGGCAGCGCATGCGCAGCACCGCTATGTACCTTCTTGTCACCCCCTCAGAGATGGCACCCGGGTCAGACCAGCCCCTGGCCCCTTCCTCCACCACTGCAAAGAAGATGCCCATTGGCCTGATCCTGCAAGCTTTCCTTGTATTCTGGTCATTGGGCTAAGGACCTCTAAGTTCCGCTCCCCTCTCACAATTTCCAATTTTCAAATACTGGTGACAAGTGGTTTTTTCCCCATAGATAAAATGTCCAAAAGACAATCCCAGTTTTACGAATTCCATAAAGCATGGATTATCAGCAGGAAATGGATGCTGGAATAAAATTAATTCCACCACCATCCCCAGTGAATGGTGTGGATTTTACATTATTTGACCATCAGCTGCTTTCTGGGAGGCCGTTGTCATGATCGCTTTGTGATATGAAACGGACACTGGAGACAGAGTTTTTTCAGAGCTGACTCCCCAGTGCAAGCATAAATCTCTGAGCCTGAGAATAGTGTTGGCTCCAGGCCCACAAACAGAGTCATCTCACCTTTGTCAACAGGCTGAGCAAAGCATTCAGACACTCCTTCCTTACCGAATGTTTTCCCCACCGAAGCTGCATATATTCTCTTGGCAATAATGACAAAAGTCTATTCTGTCACACAGCTCAAATATCTCAGGCGTGGTGAGGATTTAAGAGTTCCTGAATCTGCCAGGTCCAGTTTCTCATTTTTCTGGTCTAAACTCCAAATTGCTTTGCAATTTAAAAAAGAAGAAGTTCCCCTGAAAATTCATCAGGCTTTTAGTGTGCACTTCCCTTCACGAACACATTAGTATGCAAGTTTGCCTAATGCACACAGCCTTGCAAAGCAATTTCCCCTAATACAGTGCATTCTTGTATGTTATTTTCAGTAATATGGGCATTTAGATGCACAATTTACCCCAATATCGGCATTTTTATACACATTACTTGGCTGGAGAACTACAGGGATGTACACTGAGGGGAAGAGAAGAAAGTCTTTCTTCACACGGTGCATATTTAAAACTATGGAACTTGCTCCCTAGGAGGCAGCAATGGCCGCCAACTTGGGTGGCTTTAAAAGAGGATTGGGGCCATTTTTGAAAATGCTGGCGGGTGAGCAGGTGTCTGCACCCGCTTTTGTTCCTGTTCCATTCCTTGTTTCTGCCACCTGCTGCACCCCACCTGTTGAAAAATGGTAAGATTAATTTCAATCCTCCTTTTCTCCCCCTTAGTGGCTTCCACTGCGCAAGAGTGAGCATGGGTACGGCAGCTTTAATCAGGAGCGTACAATGCACTCATGTGCTTCGGCCACTTCTAAGGGGGAAGCGGAGAGACCCAAATGGAAAGTTGCGACAAACTGTGAATGCCCAGAAGACCTCCGAACAAATCATGCAGATCAGGAGCAGATTGTTCAGGCAACAGGGCTGTTCCCACCCGATTTGATCACTGGGAACCAGGATGCTCAGGGACAAATTCTAACAGGGAGGAAAATGATTGGCAGATCTGGTTTTCCCTACAGGAGGGAATAGAAGCAAAAGCTTGATTCAGGTTTGGTAGAATGCCAAGAGGCAGGTGGAAGTGCCATCAACTGCATAGTTCTTTCTTAGAAAAAGAAGAAGCTTTCTTTGAGTAACCATTTGCCATGAACATAGGACTTAGCCGCCGTCAGTACAGAACATACCATCATAGTTACAAATCTGTAGGTTTTCCAGCAACCATGAAACGAACAAGCCACATAAAACAAAACCAGCCGTAAAGAACAAAATTGCAGTGTTGCAGTAAGCTGCCCAGGTTACAGGTGAGTTGGAATTAAATTCTTATCTTTTGTGCATTTAGGATAAAGAGAGCACAATAAGTAAGTTTCTGTGAGCCTGCCTGCCTGCCTTGGTCTCCATGATGCTATGATTTATGAAGCCTCCTGCATCATGGTGTCTGGTCATTGCTGAGACCATATCCAACAGTCTCACCAGTCCCTGGGATGCATCCCTGACCTAAATTTGTGCAACCAGTTTGACTTTCTCCCCCCAGTAAGATTTCTGAGTTTGAGTCCCCACTCACCAAGAGGTGGGGTGTTAAGGGGCTTCTCTGAAGCCCACTCCTTCTAAGAACATCAGAAAAGCCTGATGGATATCAGACCATGGGTAGGCAAACTAAGGCTCAGGGGCCGGATCTGGCCCAATCACCTTCTAAATCTGGCCCACGGACGGTCCGGGAATCAGCGTGTTTTTACATGAGTAGAATGTGTCCTTTTATTTAAAATGCATCTCTGGGTTATTTGTGGGGCATAGGAAATCGTTCATTATTTATTTATTTATTTCAAAATATAGTCCGGCCCCCCACAAGGCCTGAGGGACAGTGGACCAGCCCCATGCTGAAAAGGTTTGCTGATCCCTGGATCAGACCCATGGCCTATCTTGTCCAACATCCTGTTCTCCCAGTGGCTGACCACTGTTCCCCCAACGCATTCTTGGGACACTCAACTTTCTACACCCCCCCCATTCAGAGAACCATCGATTAATTCCTACCCTTTGCTTCCCAATTCCTCATTCACAAGAGGACCTCTGCTTTGACTGCTAAGCTTACTCGGGAGTCTTTGGTGAGGTACTTTGTCGAAAGCTTCTTCAAAGTGAGAGTATGTGATGTCCACTGGATCATCTCTATCAATATGCTTGTTGAGACTCTCAAAGGACTCTGCTAGGTTTGCGAGGCACGAAATGCCCTTGCAGAAGCCATGCTGACTCTGCCTCAGCAGGGCTTGTTCTTCTATATGCATAATGGAAACCCTTGACTATTCGCTCCCAGGCAGTACAGTGCTACCTCCGGTTGCGGACGGGATCCGTTCCAGAGGTCTGGTCGGATCCCGAGGTTTCCGCAACCTGAGGAGTGCTTCTGCGCATGCGCACAGCACGGTAGAGCACTTCTGCACATGGGCGTGTGGCGAAACCCGGAAAAATACTTCTGGGTTTGCTGGGTTTGCATCCTGAAGTTTACCAGAGGGTTACGTAAGGCAAGGTACTACTGTACATTGTCCAAGAGTTTCCTTAATATTTAAATCTTAGAATAACTTTGGAAGTGGATATAGGCTGTAGGGTTAGAAGTAGAAGATAGTGTATTTTAAAATAGTATTATTTGTAAGTGATGTGAAGATTTTTATGGTTAAAGTAAGCGTGATAAAAACATGTTTAGAAATTATGCTAAAGATGAGGTAAAATGAAAATCAGATAAGGGGGACTTGGGGAAGCCCACCTAACAATGTTTAGAAAAAATAAGGATAAGACAAGAATTTGTTTGTATTGTTTGTTTTTCTGTTTGTGTTGTTTATTTGTGTTATAAAATGAATAAAAAAAAAATTGGGGGGGGGGGAGTTTCCTTTTCTCCATGCAAAAATAAAGGAAGGAACCCAGCGAGATCCAAGAAGCCAGATGCAAAGGGGCCCCAATTCTCATCCCAGACACAAAGCAGGAATCTCATTAAGGCTGCTGCTGGCAGCTCCCTTATTTAGGAGTGCTCTGTGCCTCGGCAACATTGATATTATTCATCCTGGAGTCTGCTGTCCTCCAAAATGTTTTGACATTTCCTGCAAAATCGCATCCCACCAAACATCAGCTCAAAATTAGTAGCTCCTCTTTACTTGGAATCTGAAGAACGGTTAACAACAGGAGGGAAGAGGATGCAATGAGCACAGAAACCAAAGCATAAAGGTGAAGGGACCCCTGACCATTAGGTCCAGTCGTGGATGGCTCTGGGGTTGCATGCTCATCTTGCTTTATTGGCCGAGGGAGCCGGCGTACAGCTTCCGGGTCATGTGGCCAGCATGACTAAGCCGCTTCTGGAGAACCAGAGCAGCGCATGGAAAAGCATTATTTCCACATTTTTAAAAAATCCAGCCCTACCTGGATTTGGGAGTCCGTTCGACTTCCAAAACGTTTGGAAACCAAGGCGCAGCTTCCGACTGGCTGCAGGAAGCTCCTGTAAGCCAATTGGAAGCCGTGTCAGACATTTAGTTCCAAAGAACATTCACAAACCAGAGCACTCACTTCCCGGTTTGCGGCATCCGGGAGCCAAAACGTTTGACTCGCAAGACGTTCTGGAAGCAAGGTACGACTGTAAATCTGTATGGGAGCAACTCTGCACAGTATGGAAACATGGTGGGTGGAAATGCGTCAGTAGCACTAACCACTGAGCTCCCCGCCACCCAAAAGTGAGCAGGCTTGATGAGAGGTCTCCTACTGACCGACAACAGAAATGAGAACTGGGGATGGAGAAATACCTGTTTTGTTGGAAAGCCGGAAGGACACCATTTTGTCGGAGATGTTGCAGACGTTCCGGACCGAAGCGATGCAGCTGTAGTTGGCATAATCCTGCGGCCGGAGGTTCTTGAGCTTCAGGATCTTGGTTTCACCCTGTTGGCAGCAGGAGAAACAATTGTGAGTGTGCAAGGAGGGAGGGATCATGACTCCCGTTTGCAAAGAGGTATCCAGGATAAGTTCATCCTTGTGAAAGAGTCTAGATAAGGGCAACCAAAATGCTCAAGGGCATGAAATGACTCGCCTAGGAACTTGCAGAGTTTGGGACTCTTTGGCTTGCAGAAAAGGCGAGGAAGAACCAACATGATAGGAGTGTATGAAATGATCCCTGGCATGGAGGAAGTGGATAGAGGAATGTTTTGATAAGAGTCTTCTGGATCAGGCCAATGGCCCATCTAGTCCAGCATCCTGCTCTCACAGTGGCCAACCAGATGTCCCCCAGAGGAACCAGCAAACAGGATTCAAGCCCAAAAGCACTCTCCCCTCCTGTGGTTTACAGAAACTTGGATTCATTTTTTTTATTACTTTTTTTTATTACTTTTTTATTGATTTTCAAAAACAAAACAAATTTAAATTAAACTTAAACTTAAACATTCAACCTTTTTTCTCTTCTTATTTACCCTGCGCAATTTCGTGCCCGAACTTCCCTCCTTCTCTGCTTCGGTTTTCCCAATTTACATCCATTACTGCAGATTCTTAATTACATTCTATATACATCACAAGATTTATGTTAGCCCTGCCACAGTTTTTAAACTTCTACAGTTATTTCGTATATACACAACAAATTTACTCCACTCCTCCTCAAACTTTGTCATTTTTTGGTCTCGAATTTTATAACTCATTTTTGCCAATTCAGTATACTTGAATAATTTCGTTTGCCACTCCATTAGGGCTGGTAACTCTTGGGATTTCCACTTTTGGGCCGCAAGAATCCTGGGTCTAGTCACCCACCGACGTCTCCCAAGCTGCAGAGACTGAGGACTGAGAGAAGGAGAGACCTGAGTACTCAGCAGGAGGAGTGCTGGCCTTCGGGCGAAACAGGGAGGTGAGTCGCCAGGGGATCAGGACCAGCCATTACCCCGTCAGAGATAAAAGGCTTTCGGACCCCGCCCCAGGTTGCGGGAGCAACATTGCTGTGTGCCAGATCCTGCCTGAGATCCTGTACCTGTCCTTGCCTGTTTTCCTGCCTTGCGTCCTGCCTTGGCCCTGTTGGACTGACTCCCAGCAGAACCTTTGGATTCAGTACCGGACCTGGACCGCATTTCTCAGGTTACCCCCGGGGCCAGCACGCAGAAGCATATGGCGGCAAGGCATAGCCATCCTGGCTTGTAACCATTGACAGTCTTCTCCTTCTCCATGAATTTGTCTAATCCTCTTTAGAAGACATCCAAGTTGTTGGCCAACTTCTCTGTCCAGAACCTTCCAACTTTCAGTTTCATTGGATGCCTATGAGTTCCAGTTTTACGGGGCGTGGGCGGGACGAATAAAAAGGAAGCACTTCTTCATTTCAGCAAATGAAGAACTTTGGGACTCCATCTCACAGGAGGCAGAGATGACCATCAACCTCTTAGGGCTTTCATAGAGAATTAGACAAATTCGTGGAGGAGAGAGCCATGGGTGGCTCCTGGCCAGGATGACTATGTCCTGCCACCAGCAGGGGGCAGAAATACTTCAGAGTCCTGGTTGCTGGAGGCCACAGGTGCAGAGAGTGCTTTCATTGCCCTCATGTCCCAAAAGATGAACCACTGGCCTGATCTAGCTGAGGTTCTTCTTATGTTCTTTGTAGGACGAATATGTGTTGCGGAATAAAAGAAGGGAAAGTCACCAACACCACCCATGATCATTTTATTGATTCCCACTCCCCTCTCTCCTTTGATAATTTTCAAATACAATTTCTTTCCTCATTCACTAATGGAGAACAGTTTTGCAGGGAATCACCGGAGTTATTTCATACAGCAATATTGTGAGCTGGCCAATGTTTGGCTTGGAACGTAACTACTGGGTTTTGTGATTCTTGGAATACCATAGCAAAAATAGGAGAAAGAAACAAGTTGAAAGTCTCTTAGGAATTGCTGAGATAAAATATGCCCAGAAATGCATATATATTTTTGGAGAAAACCTGTTCCAAAATCCATATGACGTTGTAAAGTTTAATGCAGATTTTCAGGGACTGATTCAGTAACAAGATGGGAGCAGAGTTATGAGACTGAAAACAGACCACTTTCCCCACCTCTACAAATAAAGTATTTTGCATATTAAGTTTATGAAGATATTGAGCAGAGGGGGCAAAACACCCCCCACCCCCCAAAACAGGTTCTACCTCCCAATCAGAGTGGGATCCATGCCATGAAAATTTCAAACATTTGTCAAAAGAATTTTTCTCAGCCAATTTGTGTAATTAGACTTATTATGCCTAATGACTTAATTAGCGTAAACACAGCAAATGTAATCTCATAATTGGGCTCTGCAATTACAATATGTAATGATGATGAAAATTGCTTTTTTGGGGGGTGGGGGTGAGGTCCCCCCTCCTGCCTGCAAACATGTCTGGCCACCCCTCCTCGTAAGGAGAAGTTACGTTCAGTTCAAACCCAATTCATTTGTTTAAGGCATCAGCCTCTTCTAAGTGCATCTATGATTCAAATTGCATATAGCGAATGATACCAATGTTTTGCAACTGGTGGTGGAGTACGGCTTTGGAAACAATTTCACCTAGATTGAAAACCCTGAACTTATTCTTCAAAAATTTAATCATTGCAGACAGCCAGTGATATGAGGAACAAAGATGCACATGGAGTTAGTTGGAAGTCGATTTCTTGGAAGGTGGTGGACTCTCCTTCCCTGGAGGTTTTTAGGCAGAGATTGAATGGTCATCCGTCAGGCCATCAGTCTTTAGCTGTGATTCTTCGTATTGTAGGCGATTGGACTAGATGATCCTTGGGGTAAGTTCTAACTCTACAGTTCTCTGATTCTATGAAGTTGAGCCTGGGAAATGCTGTCTTTGGGTACCTCCCAACTTTACAGTGCTATGATTCTATAATAATTATAATAATAATAATTTATTATTTGTACCCCGCCCAACTGGCTGGGTCTCCCCAGCC
The DNA here is from genome assembly GCF_965153285.1 of Podarcis tiliguerta. NCBI lineage: Eukaryota > Metazoa > Chordata > Lepidosauria > Squamata > Lacertidae > Podarcis > Podarcis tiliguerta. The sequence continues at coordinate 132,990,418 of NC_139534.1, read as the reverse complement.
ACTCTGGGCGGCTTCCAACAAAGATGAAAAATACACTAAAATGTCACATATTAAAAACTTCCCTGAACAGGGCTGCCTTCAGATGTCTTCTGAATGTCAGGCAGTTGTTTATCGCTTTGACACCTGATGGGAGGGCGTTCCACAGGGCAGGCACCACTACCGAGAAGGCCCTCTGCCTGGTTCCCTGTAACTTGGCCTCTCGCCGTGAGGGAACCGCCAGAAGGCCCTCGGAGCTGGACCTCAGTATCCAGGCAGAACGATGGGGGTGGAGATGCTCCTTCAGATATACTGGACTGAGGCCATTTAGGGCTTTCAAGGTCAGCACCAACACTTTGAATTGTGCTCGGAAACGTACTGGGAGCCAATGTAGGTTTTTCAAGACCGGTGTTATGTGGTCTCGGCGGCCGCTCCCAGTCACCAGTCTAGCTGCCACATTCTGGATTAGTTGTAGTTTCCAGGTCACCTTCAAAGGTAGCCCCACGTAGAGCGCATTGCAGTAGTCCAAGCAGGAGATAACTAGAGCATGCACCACTCTGGCAAGACTGTCTGCAGGCAGATAGAGTCTCAGCCTACGTACCAGATGGAGCTGGTAAACAGCTGCCCTGGATACAGATTTGACCTGTGCCTCCATGGACAGCTGTGAGTCCAAAATGACTCCCAGGCTGTGCACCTGGTCCTTCCGGGGCACAGTTACCCCATTCAGGACCAGGGAATCCTCCACACCTGCCCGCCTCATGTCCCCCCAGAACAGTACTTCTGTCTTGTCAGGATTCAACCTCAATCTGTTAGCTGCCATCCAACCTCCAACCACCTCCAGGCACTCACACAGGACCTTCACTGCCTTCACTGCTTCTGATTTAAAAGAGAGGTAGAGCTGGGTATCATCTGCATACTGATTCTAGGACAAGTAGGAAAAGGACAAGGGAAGCAATGGTACTCCTCTATTCCATGAAGTGCTCTTTGGGGAGCTGGCTTCAGATAGCAGGTCCGTTGGCAGACCCAAATGAATCCCTTGCACACGACTGCAGTGCCTGGAGACAGACAGTCAGGTTAACCTCTGGGAGGAACAAAGAGAAGAAACGCCCTGGTATGCCTGTATCAGCACAACCGTACGCCTTCCTCTGCCCCAGCTGCAACAAAACATGTCTCTCCCATATCGGTCTCTACTGCCACAGCAGGCGCTGTGACCTTCCAACAGTTTCGCTTCACCCTCAGCGGTGCACTCCTCCATTGTCTCATGAGACAGACGGATGCCAAACAATTCCATCTTCATATTTTAATGCCTGAGTGATTGCTTTCAATGCTGGTGAACCACTTAGTGTCCTATTTTGGAATTAAGTGATTGATAATGCTAATAATAGGATGCGGGTGGCAGTGTAGTCTAAACCACAGAGCCCAGGGCTCGCCGATCAGAAGGTCAGCGGTTCGAATCCCTGCGACGGGGTGAGCTCCCATTGTTCTGTCCCAGCTCCTGCACACCTAGCAGTTCGAAAGCATGTCAAAGTGCAAGTAGATAAATAGGTGCTGCTCCGGCGGGAAGGTAAACAGTGTTTCTGTGCGCTGCTCTGGTTTCACCAGAAGCGGCTTAGTCATGCTGGCCACATGATCTGGAAAAATTGTCTGTGGACAAATGCCAGCTCCCTCGGCCTGTAAAGTGAGATGAGCGCTGCAACCCCAGAGTCGTTTGCAACTGGACTAAACAGTTAGGGTTTCCTTTATCTTTATCTTTAATGCTAATAATAATTATAATAAATAATAACAACAATAATACATAAGTAAAAGGTAAAGGTAAAGGAACCCTGGATGGTTAAATCCAGTCAAAGGCGACTATGGGGTTGCAGCACTCATCTGGCTTTCAGGCTAAGGGAGCCAGTGTTTGTCCACAGGCAGGTTTCTAGGCCATGTGGCCAGTAGGACTGAACTGCTTCTGGTGCACTGGGACACCGTGACGGAAACCAGAGCGCACAGAAAAGCCTTTTACCTTCCTGCTGCAGTGGTACCTATTTATCTACTTGCACTGGTGTGCTTTCGGACTGCTAGGTTGGCAGGAGCTGGGTCAGAGCAACGGGAGCTCGCCCCGTCACGGGGATTCGAACCACCGACTTTCTGATCAGCAAGCCCAAGAGGCTCAGTGGTTTAGACCACAGTGCCACCTGCGTTAATTAATACATAATACATTAAAACATAAGTATCAGCACTGCTGATAGGGCTGACAGCATTCCAGTTCATTCCAGCAGGATCTGGGACCTTTGCAAAGGGTGAACCGATAGGTCTACTCTCTCTAGTCCAATATTGCCTACACTGGCTTGCAGCAGCCCTGGAAAGTCAGCATCCAGGCAGCCTTTTCAATGATCCTCTTTAAAAAGAACAACGATAACTGGAGCCTTGCATGTTGTACATGGAAATCATGCATTAAGCTTCAGACCACCCCAACCCCCGGCATCAAGGCAGATTTGTGGGGAGCATTGGCGATTCTTAAACTTTTAATTACATTTTGTCCTTTTTATAAACATCTTTCCAATCTCACCCTCACCCAGGGAGAGATACACTAATTCAAGCTGACCTCTGATAAATATAGAAAAGGTTAGCGATAAGCCTTCAGTTATCAAGGCGGCAACTTGATTTGTTCATTAAATTCAAAGCAGAGAACGAATCCCAGGCAGGAGCCTAAAAAGCTCAGCGCTATTCCAAAATGGAATCTAATTTAATGTGACATATCATATAACCCGGTAAGAACTTATCTAATAAAGGAGATAATAATAAACATTTCCGTATCGCGGCATTATTAGGTGAGGAATCCCAGCTCGCAAGGAGCCCTTCACTTTTAATTAAATGCTCAAAAGAGCAGCCAGTCAGCCTGTTTGTGTCCGTCCCTCCAATAATAATTAATAAATTAATAAATTGTGAATCACCCACGCGGCATGAAGATGAAATCCAGCGGCTGAGATCGCTTTTGACAGGGCAATCTCCCCACCGGATTACGGGGCCTTGTCAATTTCTTGGGGGGTGGGGGGAGAACGCTTCCTATCAACGCACCTTGACATTTGGGCAGCTAATGCTTTGACGTTATGGATTACTGCCTTGCATTTATGTCCCAACCTTTTCCTCCAAGGAGGCGAACGCAGTTCTTCCAGTCTCATTTAATGACACAACAACCCTGCAAGGTGGGTTAGGCTGAGAAAGGCAGTGAGCGATCCCTAAGGGGAGTTTCTTAATGTTTAATGCTGTGTTGAGTTTTTAATATTCGGTTGGAAGCTGCCCAGAGTGGCTGGGTTTCCCCAGCCAGATGGGCAGGATATAAATAATAAATTATTATTATTATTATTATTATTATTATTATTATTAGGTCCCACCCGGGCTCCTCCATTCGCATCTGTAGCGGAATCAGATGGATACCACCACCATCCGTACGCTGCTGGCAAACCACTATGTACAGCGCATGAGCGTTGTTGTTACGTACAGTGCATGTGTGCGACGCTGTACATAGCAGTTTGCTGCCAGCGACGGAGGATCCTCCACATGCGGCTGTGGCGGCGCAATGGCTGCTTACGCCACCGCAAGCCCCCACACGGTGCCTTCTTGTCACCCCCCCCCAGACATGGCACCCGCACTGCCCCTGCACTGCCCCCCCTTGCGACGCCACTGCCTCAGAGGATGATCTCAAGGTCTGAGTAGGTTCATATGGGGAGAAGCTGTCCTTGAGGGATTGCGCTCCTCAATGGCACATTTTCTCACCACACCAAAAAATCTGTCCGTCTTTTGCACCTTGCTCTGGTTGGTAGAACTTGGGGTTCTACTACTAAAATTAAAAATAAATATCTGACTAGCCTCGAGGTCTCTCCATTCTGGGTGTAAAGTACAGTCATACCTCAGGTTACAGACGCTTCAGGTTGCGTTTTTTTGGGTTACGGACATGCCGAAACCTGGAAGTACCGGAACAAGTTACTTCTGGGTTTCGGCGGTCGCACATGCGCAGAAGCGCTAGGTCACGCTTTGCACATGCGCAGAAGGTCCGAATCGCAACCTGTGTGTGTGCAGACGCGCCACTGCGGGTTGCGAATGTGCCTCCCACACGGATCACATTTGCATCCCGAGTGTCCACCGTATCTCGTGTGCTTGTTCTGTTGAAAATTATTGGTGCTACTGTTGCTCTTAGTTTTATTTTGCACAATTACAGTGGTACCTTGGGTTACGAACTTAATTCATTCTGGAGGTCCGTTCTTAACCCAAAACCATTCTTAACCTGAAGTGCGCTTTCGCTAATGAGGCCTCCTGCTGCTGCCACGCTCCCACCATGTGATTTCTGTTCTTATCCTGGGGCAAAGTTCTCAACCCAAAGTATTTGTAACCTTAAACATTTGTAACCCGAGGTACCACTGTATTTTAAAATGCATTTTAAAATGTCGGTGCGGTCTAGTGGTTAGAGTTTTGGACCAGGACCTGGGGGTGCTGTGTTCAAATCTCCGCTTGGCCATGAAGCTCACTGCGTGTGGCCTCTCAAGGATTAAATAAGGAAAAGCAGAGATATAAATAGAATAAACAAAAAATTGTCCACAGCAGAAGACTATCCACATTTCAGTTCCAGCAAGGAGCCTCTCCTGAGCAGGGGCCCTATCCTGCAGAGCATTGCGGGTGATCCCAACCCGGGAAGAAGGCTGCAACTTCCTAAAATGTCCCTAAGGAAGGGAGTCCAATCCCACGGTGTTGAACCTGGCCCAATCCCTCCTCCTTCTTGAGGTCCCATCGCTGCCTCATCCTCAGCAAGGCTTTGCCAGCGATTCTGAGCAATATAAAGCTGTCAGGTGCAATAAAGGATGAAAGCGATGGGCCTTTCCGAGCCATTAGTTGAGAATTATCTATGAAAGTTGAAAGTTGTTCTGCGCCGGGTTGCTGATTGTACACTCAGCATCTCATTTGTTGCCTCTCGTCGGTTCTCGCGCCTCGATCCCAGGAGCTGCGGCTCCGCCAAGCGGGGAAGGGTCTGGAGCCGAACGGGATGCTCACATTGGGAAGGCAGCTCATGCGCCGGAGGATCTGGCCCAAGAGAGAATCACGGAAACGTAGAATTGTAAGTGGTCCCCAAGGGGCATCTAGTCCAATCGGCTCCAATGCAGGAATCACAGGTGCAGATGTTGTATCTGCAGCTGTCGCCAGATGATAGAAAGATAGAATCAAAGAAGCATAGAACTGTAGCGTTGGAAGGGGCCCCCCAAGGTGTCAGGAACTCGTCCTACACTCGAGTAGGACCCTGGCAGAGACACGTGCCCGACTGGCATGTTCCCTCCCTCCTGGTTGATCATTTGGGAGCTTCAAAAGCTTTCTTCTGCCTGAATATCACAGTGACCGATGCCAACTGACACCAGTACACTCAGGGATCCGCAGAGATTGCGCAGCTTGCGTGACAGACCTCAGCAACTCAGCGTTTTGGCTAATCTACTTTATTTACATATAAACACACACGGAGCACTGCAACATGGCTCCCTCTCTCTCTAGCATCAGACAGCAAAGAGAAAAAGAACAAAGGACAACAGTCCCACTTCACGGAACACAGGAACACAAACATCCTGTCTCCGTCACTTCCCACACAGTAGAGTCAGATAGTTGAAGACGGCTCTTATGTTAAGGTTACCAGACATCCCCGTTTCCCGAGGACAGTCCCCAGATTTACAGTTTTCCCAGCATCCACATGTACATAGAGAACAATAAGTGTCCCCGGATTCATTGAAAAAATCTGGTAGCCTTATCTTATGTGTCCTCTCCTCTACATATGCAACTCCCTCATCCCTTCCTCCTCAGGCTTGCTTTGCAGACTCCTGATCATATGGACCTTGGGTGGTGGTTTCCTGAGCTCTGTTTTGGATCATGGAGACAAACTGATTCTCCACATTGAACCTTGCATCTTGAGACTAGGCCGCACCTCGAACCCCAGCCTTTTGCATACGTTTTTGGGTGAAAGGTTTTACAACCTCGGACCGAGACCCTTGTCCCTGAGGGCACCCCATGGAGCATGACAGGGTGTTACAGAGGGAAAGAGAACAGGTGACACCCCACCTTACGGGGTCCTCACTGTGAGATCACATTCAGCCGGTGCTATACCAGCTGCACTGGCTCCCCCTGGGGTACAGGATCAGGTTTAAGGTGCTGATTTTAACCTATACAGCCTAGGACCCTCGTACCTATGGGACCGCCTCTCCCGGTATGCCCCACAGAGAACCTTAGGGTATTCAAAGAAAAACTTATTGGAGGTCCCGGGCCATGGAGAGGTTAGGCTGGCCTCAACCAGAGCCAGGGCCTTTTCAGAACTGGCCCCGATCTGGTGGAACGCTCTGTCACAAGAGACTAGGGCCCTGCGGGACTTGACATCTTTCCGCAGGGCCTGCAAGACGGAGCTGTTCTGCCTGGCCTTTGGTTTGGACTCAGTCTGACTCCCTCTCCCCTTTCATAAGAACTTACATGAAAGTGGCCTCCCAATTTTTCTCACAGGCCCATATAAGTTCAGCACAAACCGTTGGGCCTGGTGAGCATTCAAGGTCCCCAACCCTAATCTGCGGGTTGCCATCTGATTGGATTTTATTCTGATCCTGATCTGATTTGAGGATGTATTTTAATTGATTGTCTGATTTTATGTTAATGTATTATACATTTGATCTTATCCGCTCTGAGCCCGGCTTCGGCTGGGGAGGGCGGGATATAAATAAATTTTATTATTATTATTATTATTAACCCACTTTTGTCAGAATTGCGCAGCCCCCAAGCACTTTCACAGTATAGGATGCACCACTCTGACCCCCAAAGCTTGTCCACCCTGGCCCTAGAGGACAAACCCAGAAGCAGGGCATCCCTGGCAGATCTTACCTGGCCAGGTACTCTCTAGGAAGGGAGCAGCAAGGTTTACCTTGCCTGGGCCGGTTCACTGTAGCGGAGATCCCTCCATGGGCCAAAATGTGTGCGGCTGTGATTTCTGGCGTCTGTGTCACAGAAGCAAGTCCCTGCGCCGCGCTGCGCTGCACCCATTTAGCGCAGCACACGGTGACTTGCCCGAGCAGGCGGCTCAGTTCAGGGGTGGCTCGTGGGCCAGTTAAACGACCCCCAAGGGCTGCTTGTGGCCCATAGGCCTTAGGTTGCCGACCCCTGCTCTAAGATGAGCCTTTACAAGATTTAAACCTGGCATTCAGTGGAACCCAGAAACATACCGGCCACTAGTGCAGCTCTTTTGTCACCGGTCTGCCTTGCTTTCGCCTCAACCCACATGCCCATTTGAAAGGCGTTTCTGCAGAAATTGAAATGACATTGATAAGAGTAGTAAGTAAGAAAAAGTATGACTGTACCTTGATTCCTACCTGGGTAAAGAAGGGCTCGTAAATTTCAACCCCCTTGTCGGATCCTTGGAGCAGCACCTCCTGCCCTCGCCGCCAGCTGTACCGGACAGGTGGGTTGGAATTGGCCACACACCTGAGGAACACCGTCCGCTCATAGTAAAACTGCTCCTTGGCTTCCCCTATGCTCTGGTGGACGGTCACAATTGGGTCGTCCAGATCTGGAAAGGGAAGGAGGAGGAAGCAGGAGGTTAGCAGAGGCATAGGGCTCCCTTGTTTCAATAATAATAATAATAATAATAATAATAATAATAATAATAATAGTTTATTACTTATACCCTGCCCATCTGACTGGGTTTCCCCAGCCACTCTGGGCTGCTTCCAATAAGAGATTAAAAATGCATTAAGACACCAGTCATTAAAAACTTCCCTAAACCGGGCTGCCTTCAGATGTCTCCTAAACGTCAGAGAGATGTCTATTTCCTTGACATCTGATGGGAGGGCGTTCCACAGGGCAGTCACCACCACCGAGAAGGCCCTCTGCCTGTTTCCCTGTAAATTTGCTTCTTGCAGGGAGGTAACCGCCAGAAGGTCCTCTGTGCTGGACCTCAGTAGCTGAGCAATGGGGTGGAGACGTTACTTCAGGTATATTGGACCGAGGCCATTTAGGGCTTTAAAGGTCAGCACCAACACTTTGAATTGTGCTCGGAAACGTACTGGGATCCAATGTAGGTCTTTCAAGACCGGTGTTATGTAGTGTCTGCAGCCGCTCCCATTCCCCAGTCTAGCTGCAGCGTTCTGGATTAGTTATAGTTTCCGGGTCACCTTCAAAGGTCGCCCCACGTAGAGCGCATTGCAGTAGTCCAAGCGGGAGATAACCAGAGCATGCACCACTCTGTCGAGACAGTCTGTGGGCAGGGATGGTCTCATCCTGTGCACCAGATGGAGCTGACAGACAGCTGCCTTGGACACAGAATTGACCTGTGCCTCCATGGACAGCTGTGAGTCCAAAATGACTTCTAAACAGGGTTATAGCATGTGTTCTTTATAGATGATTCAGGTTGCATCTTAAGGTGAATCTACCACATTAAGCCTTTCCAAACAATGGGGGGAACACAACACAACCGTCTTTCGAATTTTGCACTTTTGCAATGTCGTTCTTGAACCAAGCAATGCTACCAAAATGCATTTATCACAGGAAATAAAAATGAATATGATTGTGAAAGCAACATATGAAAATGCATTTTCCCCCCAAATGCTGATAAATTTCTGTGTTGATTCCTGCAGAAGTCTGGAGAACTAAATTTAAGATTGGGGGGGAAATGAGAAACCTTATTTTTCACTTATTTATTCACTTTGTTTGCCGAGCTTCATCTGAAGTCCTGAGGGCAGTTCACAACAGAAAAATGCAAAAGGGGAATATAAAACACATAACAAATTGTAGTTTGAAGAAGCTCCTGAGAATTCCATAGGAGAAACGCTTGCAGGATTTCAGCTCCGGGGCTTCCTTGGGCGAGAAAATGTCTGCTCAGCAAACTCAAAGCTGTGTCTCTCTGCCCAGACCCCGAGGTGCAAGACTTACTCCTAAGTAATCATATATAGGATCGAGCTGCAAACCTGAGCATAGTGATGCCCAGGGCAATGAGCTTCACGACCTTTTCCTGCCTCACGGCCTTTGGATTCTGTACCTTTTGCCGGGAGTGTAATCTAAAGCCTTGCTTCCAGCAAATGTCCCTACAGAGGGTTGTAACTTCTCTCCCGGCTGCAGCAATTAAGATCCAATTCGGGGACCGAAAATATAGTTCAGCTGCCTCATTAATTTCCGTGCTACCTTCGGAGTCGAGTTTCCTCTGGCCTCTCTGCAGACAGGCCAGCCTTCTTATTGCAATGCCACTTTCAATATCCATCCAAGGTAGATACCCAAATCGTATCGCCATCGAAAGAAGATTTGGCGAAATATTATTATGCCCCCCCTTGTGTTTAATTCAGCATAGGAGGCAGGATTGGACCCAGGGCTGGATTGAGGTTTGATGAGGCCCTAAGCTCCTGAAGGTAACAGGGCCCTTGATATGTCCAGCTGTCCTTTTTCAACAACAAGTTGTTGCTGTTTTGTGTGTGGAATATATGCTATATGGTCATTGATGGACCTCATAGGTGTCTAAAGCCATTTGCACATAACAAAATATGTATTTTATCAAAGTTATTGTTGAATTACATCCAGTTTTTCCTCCTTTAAACTTTTTTGGGGACTTCACAAGAGAGTGGGACCCTAAGATTTTCTTGTTTAAAGGTAAAGGTACTCCATAACCGTTAGGTCCAGTCACGGGCAACTCTGGGGTTGCGGCGCTCATCACGTTCCATAGGCCGAAGGAGCCGGCGTTTGTCTGCAGACAGTTTTTCCGGGTCATGTGGCCAGCATGACTAAGCCACTTCTGGCGAAACCAGAGCAATGCACAGAAACGCCATTTACCTTCCCGCCGGAGTGGTACCTATTTATCTACTTGCACTTGACGTGCTTTCAAACTGGTAGGTGGGCAGGGGCATATAGCTTATACGTAAATCCTGCACTGGTCGGACCACTGTTGGGAATAGGGGATCTTATTTTTAAAAATGGCTGCCTCTTGTGTGTCCTTGACACACTAAGGACATGAGGACATGAAAAGAGCCTGCTGGATCAGGCCACTGACCTCTCTAGTCCAGCATCTTGTTCTCACAGCAACCAGCCACATTCCCATGGGAAATCCACAAACAGAATTTGAGGCATCTGATCAAAGATCTGTATTTTAAATTGGGCTTAAAAATATATTTTCAGATGCTTGCTCCAGGCTAGGCAGTAAAAGTTGCTGAGTGCCTTGGCAGTTGTTTATTTTTCTGAACAGGGCCCCTCATTGATTTGTTGCAGTACCTCAAAGTTGTAAAAAGGAGCAAAAGCTGGGAACAAAGGTCATACAAATTACAGAATACAATCCAAGCTGCAAAAACATTAATTAGAGTTGGTAATTACTCAGACTCAGCCATATCTTCCCAAGGTTTAAGGTATCCTGAGAAGGTTAAAGGGGCAAAGAGCTAATAGCAACAACAGCTGCAGCCTGGTGAGGAAGAGAGACTGCTCTGAGGTTGCTTTTAGGTCACTTTGGAAACTGTTTTTTACTAATCGTTTCTTCTAAAAATCTATCTGTGTTATATATATGAAATGTATTGACTTTAGTGTAATTATGCAAAATCTAGAAAGTAAGAAATGTTAGATTCTTATGTTAGATTCTTATTTCATTGATGGGGTGTGAGAAGGTGAACCCAAGACCTCTGTTTATATGACAAAATTTGAAACCATGAGCCATCTGTTTTAGCCATTTGCCCCTGTTGCCAAGGGCAGAAGAGCAAAGAGCAGAAGAGCAAAGGGCATAGGGTGATCTGATAATTAAGATGCCTTGTCAAGGCAAATGTAAGATATATGATAGAAGGAAATATAGCTCTTTGTCTCCCATAAAAGGTAATAGGAAATGGGTGTATCTTTTATGATTGGTTCTAGCAAACAGCCAATAGGAATTTCAACCAGGCTGATTGGACAGAGGCAGCCAAAGGAGGAGTAAGGAGGCTGGGCTGAGGGAATATAAGTGCTGGTCACCAGGGCTGGGGTGTGCAGAGCTTTTGGTAAATATACCACTGTGCCAATCATTTATTTGTCTGACAAATAAATTATTATTTTAATTTCTCTATTGCTGCGTTGAATATTTCATTCCAGCTAAGTGTTAACCACAAGCAGGGTGCTACAAATTCAAGCGCAAGAGCAACTCTCCCCTCCTGCTGTTTCCATCAGCTGTGATTCAGAAGCATGGCAATGGATGCACAGCCCAGCCGTTGTGGCTGGTAGCCAGCGCAGTCTTTAGCATATGCGCCGCCGGGGTGCAGAGATCCGCCCAGCGCCCCCAAATTTAGTTTAGCCCCCAAATTAACTGAGAATGACAAGCACTGTTGTTGACTCATCTGACAAGTGCCACCATTGTGAACGACAAGCGTCACCACTGGCGTGGCGCGTCTTTGATAAACGAGCGCACAAAGTCGAAAGCCCTTTAGTGAAACAGCAGGTATACATTTCGGTAATACCCAGGTATATATGTATTTTGTTTTTCTAGCTTGATCAAAATTATTTATTATTTCATAACAGATAGATAGTTAAGAGCTTAGGCGGCTTCAGCGCCTGGCGCCCCCCAGAATTTGGCGCCCACGTGCCCTGCAACCCTTGCACCCCCGGGTAAAGACAGCCCTGCTGATACCCACTGGTAGTCATCTCCTCCGTGAATTTATCCTCTTATAAAGGTAAAGGTAAAGGTACCCCTGCCCGTACGGGCCAGTCTTGACAGACTCTAGGGTTGTGCGCCCATCTCACTCAAGAGGCCGGGGGCCAGCGCTGTCCGGAGACACTTCCGGGTCACGTGGCCAGCATGACATCGCTGCTCTGGCGAGCCAGAGCCGCACACGGAAACGCCGTTTACCTTCCCGCTAGTAAGCGGTCCCTATTTATCTACTTGCACCTGGGAGTGCTTTCGAACTGCTAGGTTGGCAGGCGCTGGGACCGAACAATGGGAGCGCACCCCGCCACAGGGATTCAAACCACCGACCTTTCGATCGGCAAGCCCTAGGTGCTGAGGCTTTTACCCACAGCGCCACCCGCGTCCCATCTCCTCCGTGAATTTATCCTCTTATAACGCCATCTAAATTGGTGGCCATCACTTCCTCCTGTGGCAGGAAGTTCCACAGCTTAACTCCGAAGAAGAACTTTATTTTAGCTCTCCTGAACCTTCCGACATTCGGCACTCCTTGGATGCCCATGAGTTCGCGTGGGGAGGAAAACTTTTCTCTACGCGCTTTCATAGAATCACAAAATGGTACAGTTGGAAGGGACCCCGAGATTCATCTAGTCCAGCCCCCTTGCAAGGCAGGAATCTCAGCATCCGGGACAGATAGCCATCCACCCTCTGCTTAAAAACCTGCAAGGAAGGTTTGTAAACTTTATTTTAGTGTAAAACTGGGGCAATTCTCCCTCGTTTCAAAGTGGGGAATCCTTCTTCCACGGTAACTCGTTCTGAACTTGGAGCCTCCTTGCAGTGAGAGATCATTAGCAGAGGCTGAAGGACAAGAAGTGATTGGCAGGTGTTTGGGGTTTGGTTTTTTTTTTGCTGTTAATGAGCCTTTGCCTTGCCTCATATAACCAATGGCAGGCCAGCCCCGGGGGACTTTAAATCACGAAGGCCTGCTACAATGGGTATCTTTGCAATGTTCATTTAATTAAAGTGTGGTTAATTTTTTAACAGAGCTACATCCATTATTAGTCACGCATGTTAGCAGTAAGATTTTTCTTTCTGGAAACACATCCCTGAGACCTATTTTTTCCCCTCCCACAAAGGCTGGTGGCACCGCAATTAGCTCAATAAAACATATTAATTAGTTCTTTTCCAAATGGAGACAAAATGCAAATGAGCTCTCCAGCCCATTAATTTGTAACTAAAAAAAACAAAAACCCAACTACTGTGAGCTTGTTCTGGTGCAGTTTGTGCAGTTTGCTTCCGCTGGACTTCAAGCAAGCTGAATCTCTGGTCCGATATAGGCTCCATCTGTAGCTTTGTGCAATTGGTGATCTGAAATATCAACCTCCCATTTCTAAATCAGAGATGATAAAAAGATAATAATGGATTCTCATTAAAAAAAACAAACCAGTCAGTAGCTTGTAATTCTCATTTGTTTACAGGTGATGTGTTCCTTTTTTAAATAAAAAAAAAAATCAGGTACACTTTCCTCATGTTAGCTCAGCATTGTGCAGAGCTATATCATAGAATTGCAGAGTTATGAGAGACCCATAGGGTCATCCAGACCAACCCTTTGCCATCAGTTTGGGTGTTCAGAGAGAGCGTGTTCTCCCTGAAAAGAGAGCACGTGTTGCGGACGGGTCCGCTGAGTCACCCCTCTGTTGCCAGGCAGGGTGGTTAAACTGACCCCTGGCAATTGATTGGTGGGGCTGGATTGCTGGGGGAAATTGTTTGTTGCAATTTGGTGGGAGGGATCGGAGCTTTTGAATTCAGGACATGCAGCTTGCCATTTAGTTTTTGCCCATTGCGTAGCAAATCGTCACAATCTGTAAGGTTGCGGTTAGGCATTGGTTATCAATTGGTTGGAGGAGGGGTAAGGATTGGCTGGGCCTGCCCCTCCAATGCTGCTGCGGAAGGGAATTCCGTTAAAGGAATCCAAGGGCTTGCCACGATTTCGTCCGAATCCCTGAAATGGGACCAGGGCCAGCAAGCCCCAGGAAGCATGCGGGTGAGTGCTGAGGGTCTGTGACTCAGCTCCTTCGCTCCCCAATACAGTGGTGCCCCGCAAGACGAATGCCTCGCAAGACGGAAAACCCGCAAGACGAAAGGGTTTTCCGTCTGCAGAGGCACTTCGCAAGACGAATTTCCCTATGGGCTTGCTTCGCAAGACGAAAAATGACGGAAAAAAATTGATTTTTTCCCCCGCTCCAAAACCCCTTATTCTGAATCGCTAAGCTGCTAAAAGCATTTTAGCAGCAAAACCGCTAATCTCCCAAGCGTTAAAAAGCCGTTTTTAGTCCTTAAAATGTCAATAGCGCTAATAGCGCTACTCCGTCAATGGGCTTGCTTCACAAGACGAAAAACCCGCAAGACGAAAAGACCCGCGGAACGGATTCTTTTCGTCTTGCGAGGCACCACTGTATGCATTATTATTTTTTAATCCCCTTAAAAATGCACCAGCATTAGAGTGCGAATTTGTCCTAAAATGCACTTCTTCTTTTTTTGCTAAGCATTTCCCCAATTTAAGGCATTTTGGTACATTTGCTTCACTGACACCTGCATTTATTTTTTATTTTTTGCAGACATTGCACTGCACAGTTCGGAGAAGTGAATGTTGCGAAGGATGCACCTAGGCTGGCAAGCCGTTGCAAGAAGAGGGCTGGTTGCTGGAGAAATGCTAAACCAGGCATTTCCCTTCAGAGACTGGGCTCGGTTTGCAATCAGCAGTTCCTGCTACCTCCCTCGCTGCAAGGGAGCACAAATCTCAGGCGTTGCACTCCCCAGGATGTGGGTGGGGGAACATATAAGATAATAATATTGGCATTTCAGGAAAATGCCTTTCTGTGCTTGGGGGATGAACAAGGGGGAGGGAGAGAGAGAGGGGGAGAGAGAGAATCCATCTCTGTATTACAACCCTTTCTTTATTTGTTATGGTGGTAATTGGTTCTCTGAGGAGCAAGAGGCTGGGAGCCAGAGATGTTGCGGATCGTTGTGAATCAAGATGCCAGCAGCTGCTCTCCTTTCCTGCCTCTGCTCTGCCTCCAACATCGTGCAGGACCCTCAGAGACCCTGGAGAGGAAGAGAGTTCCTTTGTAGTCCCAGATCTAGACTCTGTACTGTGCTTAAGAGCTTTAAAGGTAAAGGTACCCCTGACCATTAGGTCCAGTCGTGGCCGACTCTGGGGTTGTGCGCTCATCTCACGCTATAGGCTGAGGAAGCCAGCGTACAGCTTCCGGGTCATGTGGCCAGCATGGCTAAGCCACTTCTGGCAAACCAGAGCAGCGCATGGAAACACCATTTACCTTCCCGCCAGAGTGGTACCTATTTATCTACTTGCACTTTGACATGCTTTTGAACTGCTAGGTTGGCAGGAGCAGGGACCAAGCAACGGGAGCTCACCCCGTCGCGGGGATTCGAACTGCCGACCTTCTGATCGGCAAGCCCTAGGCTCTTTGGTTTAGACCACAGCGCCACCCGCATCCCTCTTAAGAACTTTACTTATTTATTTACAGTGTGTTACAGATGTTATGGGGGGGGCACATGTTTAAAGTTGTTAAATGTTACAAATATTATGCATAGAGGTATCATTTTGACTTGACAGCTCAGGGAAGTTACCTAGCTTTAAAAATCATATAAAATCAACTCTTTTGCCAGTTTCCTTCAAACCACCGCCAATTTGCTTCATTGGCCAGGGACTTGGAAACCACTCGGCCCCCACCATAATCCCTCAAGCGAGAGGTCACATACTCACAGGAAGGTACTCGTAGGTGTCAATTGCTGGGCAAAGGCACTTGCCCAGGTGGCAGACTATGCAAACCAAAGTTCTGTTGTCCTTTTGCAGTAGGTGCTTCGAATGTACTTCCCAATACATATCCTGTATCTGCCTGTTGCCCCAACACATTCCTCCTATGTTAATCATGTATAAAGATAAAGGTAAAGGGAATCCTGACCATTAGGTCCAGTCCTGACCGACTGGGGTTGCGGCGCTCATATTGCTTTATTGGCCGAGGGAGCCGGTGTACAGCTTCCGGGTTATGTGGCCAGCATGACCAAGCCGCTTCTGGCAAACCAGAGCAGTGCATGGAAACACTGTTTACCTTCCCACCGGAGTGGTGCCTATTTATCTACTTTCACTACTTGCACCTTGATGTGCTTTCGAACTGCTACGTTGGCAGGAGCAGGGACCGAGCAATGGGAGCTCATCCCGTCGCAGGGATTCGAACCGCCAACCTTCTGATCGGCAGGTCCTAGGCTCTGTGGTTTAACCCACAGCGCCACCCGCGTCATGTATAACCCTCCCCTTTTCTGATGTAGAAATTATGTAGTGATGATGCTTAATGAACTGTATGCTGGGATAAGACAGAAGCTTCTAAAAGTCCTTGTCACCCCATCCTCGGGGTTCAAAATTCCTCTTTGAACCTGTTGCGCAATAAACTTTGGTCTACAGCTCTTTGCTCCCGTTGGTGGCTGGACTCCTTCCTTTATTCCGTAGGGACCCGTGGGCTCTGCCTGACCAGCTGGGTGACTGAGCAGCCTCGTGCCTAGATTTTCCATAACAAGCGTCATAGTGTAGGGCAGGGGTCAGCAAACTTTTTCAGCAGGAGGTCAGTTCACTGTCCCTCAGACCTTTGGGGGGGGGGGAAACTATGTGCCAAAACCATCCTCTGCTACCACTTCTTGGGATTTATGACACTCTGGGGTTGCCCAGAGGCCCCCTCAGTCTCCCTGACCTTTCTGAGCGTCCTCCCAGTAAGCACAATTCTGGAACGGCTCATCCCTTCATTCCAGTGTGCTCTTCAGCAACATCTCCCAGATGAAAGATGCAAGCTAATCTTCTGGCATAGCATAGCAAGAAGAATGGGCCATCCGTACGTATTCATTTACACTATATACAGACAGAGAATCATGGCGCTCTCTCTCAGTCAGGTCCAAGAGAGAACAGGCACAGACAAAAATGAAAGAACAATACAAAGCATATACAGATAGGACAGTATCCTGTTCTCACGCTTCTTCTCAGATAGTGAATTACACCAGTCACAAAACACAGCCTCGGAGGAGTGATTTGCTAACATTGCCATGATTATGACCCGCATTTTGGGCAAAAACCTTTATTGGGACCAACCCCAAAGTTGCCCAAATGTGATTTTTTGGGGGGAGGGGGGTGTTCCCTAATACATCCATGCTGCTTCCTTTGCGTTTTACGTGTTGACGGTTCTTATTTCTCTCGTAAGGTGGGGTGGCGGGCTGAGGTAAGCGCGCCATTTCTGTCAGCCCTGGAGAGCATGTGCGCCTGCGTGAGTGAAGGGAAAAGCCATTGGCCACGCTAAGTCAGGCCGGTGCTGCTCAAGTAAAAACGTTCTTTTCCCCGCATGAGGGAAGAAGAAGAGTTTGGATTTCATATCCTGCTTTATCACTACCCGAAGGAGTTTCAAAGCGGCTAACATTCTCCTTTCCCTTCCTCCCCCACAACAAACACTCTGTGGGGTGAGTGAGGCTAAGAGACTTCAGAGAAGTGTGACTGGCCCAAGGTCACCCAGCAGCTGCATGTGGAGGAGTGGGGAAGCGAACCCAGTTCACCAGATTACGAGTCTACCAGTCTTAACCACTACACCACGCTGGCTCTCTGGAAGATGAGGTGGCAGTGGCTATTTACCTTTCCATGGCTGGCACCGTGTAGCTAACGAGAAGCTTCCCCAGGACAGTACAGAACTGCTTAGGAGTGCAGCCACCCAAGCGCTCACCGCTTCCTCTGGATTCCCAGACCATCCGCGGGCCGGATCTGGAAGGCAATTGGGCCTGATCCGGCCCGCGGACCTTAGTTTGCCAATCCATGGTGTAGGGGGCTGCAGGGGAGGTTGCAAAGTTGTTAGAGGCACGAAATTTCAACGCTTGGTGCTGCCTCAACAACTTCTGTTGCTGCATCCTATTATTCTTAGAAATAAGAATTTGGAGAACTGTTATACAGGTGATATAATGAAATTAGTTAGAGGGGATTCAAGGAAGTCAGTTATCAATGTAAAGAGATTTAGGTATTTGAAGTAATAATTTTCCTTTGTGTTTAGTTTAGTTTATTGTAGTGTAATGTGTTTTTCTTTGTTGTGTGTTTCGTTTTGTCTTTTTTGTGATAAATGTGGAAAATCAATAAATGCACGTTGAATGCATGTCCATTTTGGAAAATGCATCTTTTTTTGTGATGTTGGATTAATTGGATAAAGGCAGATGGTCATTCAGCTAAAAATACATATTTAATTGCTTGAGAGTCCTAATGAATTTATTTTTATAGGGGTACTTGACTGCTTTCAAATCTTTGAAGCAGTGCAGAATTATTTTTAAAGTGTTTTCAAAAGACATATTAAAAGTTAAAGTGAAGCAGACAGTGGTGGCGGCTGCTAATAGTTGGAGTCCTGGACTAGGACCTGAGAGACCAGGGGTCAAACCCCATTCAGCCATGCATCTTAAGAAGCAGAGACATCACCTTGGCAACAAAGGTGGAATTGGCACTTTTACAGCTGCCACGTAATACCTTCATTGCATTTGTAAGAACGTAATGGTGACAGCAGTCACGAAATTAAAAGATGCCTGCTTCTTGGGAGAAAAGCAATGACAAACCTAGACAGCATCCTAAAAAGCAGAGATATCACCTTGCCAACAAAGGTCCGTATAGTTAAAGCTCTGGTTTTCCCAGTAGTGATGTATGGAAGTGAGAGCTGGACCATCAAGAAGGCTGATCGCTGAAGAATGGATGCTTTTGAATTATGGTGCTGGAGGAGACTCTTGAGAGTCCCATGGACTGCAAGAAGATCCAACCTCTCCATTCTGAAGGAAATCAGCCCTGAGTGCTCACTGGAAGGACAGATCCTGAAGCTGAGGCTCCAAGACTTTGGCCACCTCAGGAGAAGAGAAGACTCCCTGGAAAAGACCCTGATGTTGGGAAAGATGGAGGGCACAAGGAGAAGGGGACGACAGAGGATGAGATGGTGGGACAGTGTTCTCGAAGCGACCAGCATTAGTTTGACCAAACTGCAGGAGGCAGTGGAAGACAGGAGTGCCTGGCATGCTCTGGTCCATGGGGTCACGAAGAGTCGGACACGACAAAACGACTAAGCAACAGGGATGGAGGAAGAATTCAGTTCCATTTCCATGGAAAATCAAACTTACTTAGCGGTTCTTGACACAACATACAACAACAGGAGAACAATGTGCAGGACCTCAAGCTCTTTAGAGAAAAATGTGGCATATAAATGTTAATCATCATCATCATCATCAGGGCAAAAGGAATATGTACTGTTGGGAGGGTCCCTGTTGCTATAGAAGCAGTATATAATTTTATTTCTAACTTTTAGAAGACATCTGATGGCAGCCCTGTTTAGGGAAGTTTTTGTTTGAATGTTTGAAGTTTTATTCTGTTTCTAGTGTTCTGTTGGGAGCCGCCCAGAGTGGCTGGGGAAACCCAGCCAGGTGGGCGAGGTATAAATAATAAAATTATTATTATTATTATTATTAAGTTTAAAAACAAAAACGAAAGCATGTGCATCCCCCACTCCTGGCTGGCATGCAAGTCCTGCAATTTTAGTCACTTTGTAGGAATATTTGGCCGAGAGTTGCCCTTTCCTCCCGGAGGTCTTGTTATCATTCTTGCTGTGTTCAATTTTTGCTTCGTTTTTTTTACGCCGGGGTCTGTGGAAGGAGAGAACTGTCAAAGGCAGGCTAGGTGTGGAGGTGCAGGAGATGCCAATCAAGTTGTCAATCGGAATGGAGGGAGACTGGCTTGCCCTTTGGATGAAAGGGTCAGCCGTGTGCTCTGCATGAAGATCGCTTGACGCCTCGCTCCCTCCCTGCCCTGGGAAAGAATCGGGAGCCGCAAAGAGTTGTCCTGGCCTGGGGTGAAGGCTTGTAAACATCCTGCGTCCTCATCTTGCAAGCTGTTGGGATGCAAATGCGATTCACTCCTTGCAAGCCTGATGTTGGAAGCAGGCATTTCACGGGGGCCGTCGTGCAAGTCAGAAATGAACAAAACTTCTCCCTGTCATCGTAGTTACAGGTGGGGTGATGGGAGATAAGGATGCCTGCAAAATCCCCCCTATCCACACTTCTCCCCATATCAGTTGTTATAGGAATTCCAAGGTCTTATATATAAAAATAAATGTTCATAAATGTACAAGGCAAACACATACATAAGTATATAAACCACGTGTCTGAAATAGTACAGGAGAATAATCCTGAAGCCATTTTGACTCTCCCAAATGGACCTCAAATATTTCTCTGCAAGGAGGAAGGAAATGGGAAAAGCTTTCCAATTGTCTTTGGACTGTAGAGGCTTATACCTCCCTGCAAAGACAGTCTGGCAAGTATGGGTTAAGCTGAGCACACTCTCAATATGCCTAAGAGATTCAGGAACTAAGTATTTACCATCTCCAAGGAATGGCTACTCAGAGAAGGCAATCAGATAAGGCATGATCAGGTATCAGATAAGGCATGATCAGGTATCCCGGCAGACAGGAGAGAAACAACACACTCCAATTTCTGCTGGGGACCACCTCTTTCTGTGATGTATGTATGGTGTTTTGGGGGTGGTCTTGGGCTACAGGGTGGCAATTTCAAAAGTCTATATAAGGCCTTGCACACCAATGTTCTGGGTTCCTCTCCTCCCTCCTGCGTGTGGTGAGTGAGGACCCTGTTGCAACAGTTTAATAAAGATTATGCTTACTAGCTGTTTTGCTTCTCAGTATTCTCTGGTTGGTCTCTGTTATCTTCTCCTACCGATAAAGAACCTACTTAAGAACTCTATATGGGCTCTTAGATAAAGGAAAAAGGAGAAGTTTTTTTCTTACAACACAGAGAAAAGTTTTCCTCTGTCTCTCTACTAAGCCTAGAACTTGAAGCTGAACATTGGAAGATTCAGGACACATAAAAGGAAGTCCTTCTTCACACAGTACAGAGTTGGACTATGGAACTTGATGTAAACAAAATCTGCCCTTTCTCCCCCTTATGGGGTATCCAAGAGCCCATATAGAGTCCTTAAGTAGGTTCCTTATTGGTAGGAGAAAATAACAGAGACCAACCAGAGAATATTGGGAAGCAAAGCAGCTAGTAAGCCTGATCTTTATTAAACTGTAGCAACAGGGTCCTCACTCAGCACACACAGGAGGGAGGAGGAACCCAGAACAATGGTGTGCAAGGCCTTATATGTTGTTGTTGTTTAGTCGTCTTAGTCATGTCCGACTCTCCGTGACCCCATGAACCAGAGCTTGCCTTGGAAATTTCTTCTCAAAGCTTCTCCTTCTTAATGTCCATGGAGTTTTCATGCCAAAAATACTGGAGTGGTTTGCCAGATCCTTCTCCAGGTGGATCACATTTAGTCTAAACTCTTGGCTATGACTTGTCCGTCTTGGGTGGCCCTGCATGGCATAGCTCATAGCTTCTTGGAGTTATTCAAGCCCCTTCACCACGACAAGGCAGTGATCCATGAAGGGGAAGGCCTTATATAGACATTTTTAATTCCCTGGCCTGGAGCTCGACCACCCCTCCATATATCATACATACATCACAGAAGGGGTGTAACCTAAGACCACCCCCCAGATACCTACATCACAGAAAATGTGGTCTAAAACATAAATCTGAACGTTGTTTTTCCTGTTTGCCAGGTAATCTGATCATGCCTATTCTGATTGCCTTTCCTTATAGTCTGTCACCCATTAAAATTCCTGAGACAATGGGAAGGTTTCCTGACCCCCTCCCTCCTTGCAGGGAGAACATTTGGTCAGTTTGGGAATCAAAATGGTTTCAGGTCGGTCTTCCTGTGCTGATCTATGTACGTGCTTGTTTGGTGCACTTGGGTGGGCAGCGCTGTGGGTTAAACTACAGAGCCTAGGGCTTGCTGATCAGAAGGTTGGCGGTTCGAATCCCTGCGATGGGGTGAGCTCCCGTTGTTCGGTCCCAGCTCCTGCCAACCTAGCAGTTCGAAAGCATGTCAAAGTGCAAGTAGGTAAATAGGCACAGCTCTGGTGGGGAGGTAAACGGTGATTCCGTGCGCTGCTCTGGTTTGCCAGAAGTGGCTTAGTCATGCTGGCCACATGACCCAGAAGCTGTACACGGCTCCCTCGGCCAATAAAACGAGATGAGGGGTGCAACCCCAGAGTCGGCCACGACTGGACCTAATGGTCAGGGGTCCATTTACCTTTAAGACCTCAACATTCCTATCACAACTCCCTCCCACAGGAGGCAGCGATGGCCACCAAACTAGATGGCTTTAACAGGGGATTGGACAACTACATGGAGGAGAGAGGGGGCCAGTGATGGCTGCTAAGTATGGTAGCTCTGCTCTGTCTCCACCACCGAAGGCAGCCATGTTTCTGAATACTAGTTGCTGGAAACCACAGGAGAGGAGTGTTGCTCTTGTCCTCAGATCCTGTTGGCAGGTTTTTGAGAACCATATGCTGGACTAGATGGGCCCCCTCTGGTCTGATCCAGCAAAGCTGAAAAAATGTTTTCAGCAAAAAAATATATTTATTTATTGTGCACATCTTCATCTTCATCCATGCACACACCCTTTGTGGTACATTTCAGCCCCCCGTTCTTTGCACCTCTGTATTTTTTAAAAAGACGATCTGGTTTCTGATGCACGCCATGCCAAACAAGGAATCTCGGAGGGTGTAATGTTATGCGTGATCACACGCTTCATCCATCTGCCCTGACACTCGCCAGGAGCCTCGGCTATTATTCAGCATCCGAGCGCATCGGCAAAGCAGGCCAGGAAAGGGACGCAAATTAATCGAAGGGGCTGAACTTTTGCTGCAAACTGCCCATGCACTAATTCTGGGATAAATTTGAGAAACGATCTATGTTCCGACTGGCAGGAAGCTGGAACATAAGTCACAGGTCAGTAATGGACAAAACGCAGGGGAGGTGGTCATAACTCCTGGGAAAATAAAACCATAGAATTGCTTGACATTCTATAAATAGGAATTCAGTAAATAGAAATTTACCTGCTTGTGACTGGTGGGATAGATCAGCCAGTAGAGCATGAGTTTTTAATGCCTAATGCTAAGTTTTAGTTTTAATGTTTAATGTCTAAGTTTTTAATGTCTAATGCTGTATTGTTTTTAATACTCAGTTGGAAGCTGCCCAGAGTGGCTGGGGAAACCCAGCCAGATGGGCGGGGTATAAATAATAAATTATTATATATTATTCTTATATGAGACTCTCAAAATCAGGGTTGTGAGTTTGAGCCCCATATTGGGCAAAGGAGTCCTGCATTGCAGGGGGTTGGACTAGATGACCCTCGTGGTCCCTTCCAACTCTACAATTCAATTCTATGAATTCTTGGATTAGGAAGCACCAGATCAGTATACAGAAGATTTCAGGAAGGGCTTCCTTCTTCACAATGTACGAACTACCCTCTGCAAGACATCCTGGGAGCCAATGCAGATCTCTCAGGACCGGTGTTATGTGGTCTCCCAGTCACCAGTCTAGCTGCCGCATTCTGGATTAGTTGTAGCTTTTGGGTCACCTTCAAAGGCAGCCCCACATAGAGCGCATTGCAGTAGTCCAAGCGGGAGATAACCAGAGCATGGACCACTCTGGCAAGACAGTCTGCGGGCAGGTAGGGTCTCAGCCTACGTACCAGATGGAACTGGTAGACACCTGCCCTGGACACAGAATTGACTTGCGCCTCCATGGACAGCTGCGAGTCCAAAATGACTCCCAGGCTGCTCACCTGGTCCTTCATCGCACCTGTCCCACCACCAGGATCCGGGATCTATGCCATGGAGGCATGTTCTGTTTGCACTGAGGAGCCTTCAGTCTGGCAAGCCACCACCTGCAGCCTAAAGCGGTACAGTCCAGGATGGCTCTCTCCACGAGAACTCAGCCCTGATGACCTCGCTCGTAACCATTGCCCCATGCCAAGCGATTCCTGACCTTGGGTGTTTGCCAGGATCAGCCACGTAAGAAGATTAAGAAAACACACTCGCCATGCATCTGTTAAGACTCCTTTTGTTCGAAAGCTAGTCAACTTCTTTTCTGAGCGGAGAACAGAACCATGACTAGAATTCTTTCTTTTAAAAGATAAGACGACCATTTTTCCCCCCCATAAGCTGATTTTGCTTTATACAATGTAGATAATTCATCCTCCACTGGGTCAAATTTCCTTTCCAGGGAAAGTATAAAACGTTCCCCATCAGCACCCTCGGGTAGAGAGAGAGAAGAGATACCGGCAAATGCTTTGCGCATGCTGAGATCTTATATATCTGCCTTATACTGAATGTCTTTCCTATGACTTTCCTCATGCTGTGTGTGACTTAAAGCTGCAGAAGATCATAGCATCAGAACTGTAGAGTTGCAAATAATCCAAAGAGTAATTTTGTGCAGCCCTGTGCAATGCAGGCCAAAAGGGTGGAATGCATTTTCTTCCAGGATAGCTAGTTCCCCATATCTGAGATTCCTGCATTGTAGAGGGTTGGACTAGATGACCCTCGGGGTTCCTTTTAGCTCGACAGTTCTATGATTCTATGTGTCTATGAACTGTGATATGAAAAGGCACTCAATACACAAACGGTGTATATAACCATTATTGTTTGGTGAAATGACTAAAAGTGTATCAGCAGTGTGTTGACAAAATAGTAAGGCCATTGGCTCACTTATCCACATGTGGTGGCCATGCCCCAAAGTATTTCTGTTTGGGGAAAAGGGTCTTTCATGAAGCAGGCCTTATCACAAAACAAGACATCCCTTTGTTTCCTAAAATAGCACTTCTGTCATATTACAGTGGTACCTCGGGTTAAGCACTTAATTCGTTCTGGAGGTCTGTTCTTAACCTAAAACTGTTGTTAACCTGAAGCACCACTTTAGCTAATGGGGCCTCCTGCTGCTGCTGCGCCACAGGAGCACAATTTCTGTTCTCATCCTGAAGCAAAGTTCTTAACCTGAAGCACTATTTCTGGGGTAGCGGAGTCTGTAACTGAAGCGTATGTAACCTGAAGCGTATGTAACCCGAGGTGCCACTGTATTCAGAAACTGCTGAACAACTTTCCCACAAGGATCTCATTATTCACCAAATGGCTACAGCACAGTATACTATTGCAAGGGATTGGGATTCCCTAAATGCAGACCTGTTTGAGATCTGGACCTCACAACTCTGAAATGCAACATTACTAGACAAGCCTACAGACCATGTCCGAGAGAGTGGCATAAACGAGAAAACCACTACTTTTCAATCTACCTGCCACAGTTTTATTACATGTGCAACATTGGCAGAACGTGCTTATTGGTGCTCACCAACACATGACAACTTATGGAACAAGACCTTTGTCTAGAACCAGTTAAATGCAATAAAATAAACATTTAGTGCTTTTGTTGGGCGTGGGATTGTTGAATATTGGTTGTTGCTTCTCGCATAAATAAGTGGAAACAATAAAATATTTGGACAACATAAATTGTTGCTTTCAAACGCTAGCAAACTCTGCCGGCCACCTGCCTGGCACCCTGCCTGGTCAACCCCTCTCTTCCCTCCAGGATGCCAGCCATGGCACTTTGACGCTCAACCGCAACAGAGAAAAGGGCTTTCAGAAGCAGGTACTTACAGTACACGTCGACCCTGATCGATTTGATGGCTGGCGAGCCCAAACCATTCTCTGCCTTGCAGTAATAGCGGCCCCCTTGATGTCGCTGGATGTTGGCGATCCTCAACGTCTCGTTGAAGACACTGGAGTCTTGAAACCGGTCAGAGGCACTTCCTGCTGTTTTGGTCCACCTGATCTGAGCAAGCATCAAAACAGATTGTTACTTTAGCATGCCCATTTGTGTTGTGGAGCGAGGGCTGCTTTCTGAAGACACAGAAAAAGAGAGACTCTGCCCTTAACAACTTGGGGCCAGTTTACCTTGAGAACACCTTGCTCTGTATAAGGCAACCCTGTTTAGGGAAGCTTTTAATGTTTGATGCATTACTGTATTTTAATATTTTGTTGGAAGCTGCCCAGAGTGGCTGGGGAAGCCCAGCCAGATGGGCAGGGTATAGATAATAAATTATTATTATTATTATTAGTCCACTTGACTGCTTTGATCTGAGGAACAGGCACTGTCATAAGTGTCACAAAACACCCATTTACATTTGTAAGAAATTCATCTCTTAGTGTTGCAGGACCTAGACTTGGGAACTCCCTGCCTATAGATATCGGGGTGGCAACTTCACTGTACTGTTTTCGGCACCTGCTAGAAATGTTTTTGCTTCGACAAACCTACCTAGACATGCAGACATGTTGCTATATGTTTAAATCTGTTTCTAGCTTACTGCTGTATAGCCTGTGGCTATGGGAGAAGGAGGACCTTTTGAGGGCTTTGATGTTGTCACCAGGACTGGACAATGTCTCGATACATCATCCAATCCCATGATAATGGTTTCGCAATACTCAACAAGGCGATACATCATGATGTGTGCACATGCTGTGTAGAAACGTGTGATGCGGGGAAAACTGTGAAGCCGTAAATCACTTCTCTCATGATTCGCACCACCTCTAGTGCCCTGGAATATTAAATGACGGTTGCAAAAATATGTGAACACAAATCAGTTTTAGACCCCTAAGTAGTAGCAGTTGCCAAGACATTACCCCATTAGGTCCATCCTTATTTCAGACATTGTGATATATTGATATATTGTGCTGTTTAGTCGATGATATATCACAATGTTGAAAACCAGGCATTGCCCAGCCCTAGTTGTGTCCCCTCCAGGTTCTATATAGGTGTAAATAAACCAAATATATTGTGAAGACCCCACGATCTCGCTGTGACTTATTCCCAAAAGGAAACACAAACTCTGGCTGAGCCCCTCGAACTCCTGGAATCTCGCACTGCTCAGAGATTGGGGTGGCATGCAACCATAGGAAGAAGCTGCTGGCAGACCCTCCAAGTGTCCCTATTTTCCAGGGATTGTTCCGGGTTTACAGAAGCCGTCCTGGTTTCTGATTTGACCCGAGAATGTCCTGCTTTTCCTTAGGATGTCCCTATTTTCACCATAAAGAAGACTGATCATCAAAGATTGATGCTTTTGAATTCTGGTGCTGGAGGAGACTGTTGAGAGTCCCATGGACTGCAAGAAGATCCAACCTGTCCATTCTGAAGGAAATCAGCCCTGAGTGCTCACGGGAAGGACAGATCCTGAAGCTGAGGCTCCAATACTTTGGCCACCTCATGAGAAGAGAAGACTCCCTGGAAAAGACCTTGATGTTGGGAAAGATAGAGGGCACAAGGAGAAGGGGACGAAAGAGGATGAGATGGTGGAACAGTGTTCTCGAAGCGACCAGCATGAGTTTGACCAAACTGCGGGAGGCAGTGGAAGACAGGAGTGCCTGGCGTGCTCTGGTCCAGGGGGTCACGAAGAGGCGGGCACGACTAAATGACTAAACAACAGCAATTTTCATTGGAGAAATGTTGGAAGGTATTAAGTTATCTGACTTCTGAGCTGTCTGAAGGCAATCCTGTAGAGGAAAGGTTTTTTAATGTGTTGGAAGCTGCCCAGAGTGTCTTGGGCAACCCAGTGAGATGGGCAGGGGAAATGTTGGAGGATATGCCTGCCGGATCTAGTCCAGCATCCTGTTCTCGCAATGGCCAACCAGATGCCCCTGGGAAACCTGCAAGCAGGATTAGAGCACAAGAGCAACTCTCTTCTCCTGTGGTTTCCAGCAACTGATGTTCAGAAGCCTGCTGCCTCCAACCCTGGAGGCAAACTATAGCCATTGTGGACTGAGTTGAGTCCAGCCCTTATATTCTACCTACCCTACTTTTCGCTCCGTAAGACACACTTTTTTCCTCCTAAAAAGTAAGGGGAAATGTTTGTGCGTCTTATGGAGCGAATGCGTGGTCCTGTCTTACTCTATCTGAATAGAAAGACTAGACTTTATTTGCATAGCCAACAGGCCATAGCATCAAAGGACAAACACCAACAGAAATACATTACAAATATAATTAAAATCTTGTGACCTATTAAAACCCTAGGTAAATTAATAATCTCAGTACTTAAAACTTGGCAGAAGTAATAAAATAATAATAATAAAACATAATGATAATAATCATAAAAACCTAGGCGAGGAATCCGAGTGACCACACTGATATCATTCAGATACCAGCTCTCAGTCTCATTGCTCTCTCGATAAATTTGGCAACCTTCTCTGTTGTCGAGCTGTTCTGGTCGGCTAGAAGTGAGCACAATTTGGCTTCGCAAGAGCGGCCGGGGATGGCAGATAGGAGCGGCGTAATGGTCTCGTCCCTGAGATCTTTATATAGGGAGCAAGACAAGAGAACGTGTGACGCCGTCTCTACATAGCCAGCTCCACAGGGGCAGAGCCGGTTCTCAAATGGAATTTTTTGATATCTACCTTCAAGAACAGCTGACGGTAACATATTTAGTCTGGCCAGTGTAAAGGCCCGCCTAAGTTTTGGAATGGTTAAGGTAGACAAATAAGGTGCCCGAAAATCAAAATGGGAGGGGGGCAGATAAGCGTACCAAGCACTAAATTTCTTAATATAGGCCAGATTATTCTGCTGCTCAATATCCTTCAAGCGCTGATTGATAATGGTTTTTGCCTTGGGGAGACCCATTTTCAGGAGATGCTGTGCTTGTAGGCCACATGTAAGTAGTTTTTGATGCACTACTTTGGACCACCGACTTCTATGAGCATCTCGTGCTACTAGAGGTAATAGTCCAGATGGGTTTAAATTTAAACGAAGCCAATAGTTGAATGTTCTTATCCAGGTCCGGGTCTCGACGGAGAGGAGGCCGGTCTCCAGCCGTAGGGCCGCATTTGGTACGCATGATGGAACGGCTAGAATCTGTCTTAAGAATTTAGACTGGACCGTTTCAAGTGTGCGGCAATGATTTCCCGTCCAGATTTGGGCCCCGTAGAGTAGTTGTGCCAAGGGTTTTGCTTGAAAGACCTCCAAAGCTGCTGGGATATGTCTGCCCCCCTTCGTAAAGTAAAAGCGAGACAGTATTTTGACGCTTTGGGATGCTTTTTCCCTAGCATATTTATGGTGGGCCTCCCAGGCCCCTGTTGACTGGAAAAGTACTCCGAGGTATTTGAAAATTTTGACCTGTTCTATTGGCTGATTGTCCATCTCCCATCTGTGATGTCTGTGTCTCCTAGCGAAGACCATGACTTTAGTTTTTTGGTGATTAACCACCAATTGATCTCTCCTGCAGTGAGCTGAGAATTCTCTTAGTAGCCTGGTGGTCCCTGGAGCCGAATTGCCCAGGGGCAAAAAGCAGATCGTGCTTTTTTTTTTTTAGAAAGAGGGAAGGGGGTGTTGAAACAAAGCCGCTGAGCAGCTGATCGGCAAGTGATCGGGAGGGAGATAAGGGATGCTAGCAATAAAGGAGGCTGCCTGGGAGCGGGGAGGTAAAGACAACAAACTTGCACAGAGAGGAGACAGGAATACTAAAACAAGCAATGAGAGAAATTAGAAGAAGAGGAGGAGCAAAAAACTGCTCCAGCTAAGGAAAAGACGCTAAGGCAAACAAGAGGGAAGTGGGTGTTTAAACGAAGTTGCTGAGCAGGTGGTCGGCAAGCGACCAGGAGGGAGATAAGGGATGCTAGCGATAAAGAGGCTGCCTGGGAGGGGGAAGGTAAAAGCCCATGGATCCTCAGGATTTTTGCATTGGGTCACCCCAAATTCACCATCAGATCACATAGCATGTCCATGGCTACAGCCTGCACCCAAAAAATCACACATCCACTGTTTCGTGGGGCTGCAATGGCGCAAAAACGTAGTTACAAAGCACGGATCCACACGGATCCTGAGGATTTTTGCATTGGGCTACCCCAAACTCACTGTCAAATCACATATCATGTCCATGGCTACAGCATGAACCACAAAAATCATACATCCACTGTTTCATTCAGAATATTTTTTTTTCTTGTTTTCCTCCTCTAAAAACTAGGTGCGTCTTATGGTCAGGTTCGTCTTATGGAGAGAAAAATACAGTATATCCTCAGGAAGTCAAGATGGTGAACAAGTCACAATGCAAATATCAATGAACCTATATAATTCAATTTTCAAACCCCATCATAAAAAGCAATAAAGTAAGAAGCACAGCAATAATGATATTCAAACTAGTATACGTTGCTAGCCATAGATGTTCAAACATTTCTGCTAAACCTCTCATCTGCATCTAATTGTCTGCTTTCTGGAGATGTTGAAGAACACTGTCTGCAAATCACCACATATTTAAGCACACACAATAATCTTAGGGAAAAGGTTTCGGAAACTGTAAAAAAACCAAAAACCCACCCATTTATTTTCCAACAGAGATGAAAGCCATTTTCACAGCATCCAAGTAGAATCTGTACACTTCAGCCAATATCCTGCCTATTTTTAATATCTCAGCTAGACAAGGGAAGGAAAAGAACAGAAGGAGATGGCAGGCAGGGGCAGGCATGAGGTTTCTTGTTTATTTCATGAAATTATACGCTGATGAATTCTGGAGGGGAAACTTCAATTCAGTTTACAAAAAAGACAAAATAAAATAATATTATCAGTAAAAAATTTAGAGCCACAATTCAAAACTTACAAATAATAAAAACGTGATAGAACAGACTAAAAGAAATTAAAACACATAGAAATTTTCTAAGCATCTGGATTAGGTTTGTCCGCCAAAAAGAATAAAGAATATCATGAGGCAGGGAGTTCCAAAGTTCCAGTGCTGCCACACTAAATATTGTTGTTGTTGTTGTTTAGTCGTTTAGTCGTGTCCAACTCTTCATGACCCCCTCGACCAGAGCATGCCAGGCACTCCTGTCTTCTACTGCCTCCCTCAGTTTGGTCAAACTCATGCTGGTAGCTTCGAGAACATTGTCCAACCATCTTGTCCTCTGTTGTCCCCTTCTCCTTGTGCCCTCCATCTTTCCCAACATCAGGGTCTTTTCCAGGGAGTCTTCTCTTCTCATGAGGGGGCCAAAGTCTTGGAGCCTCAGCTTCAGGATCTGTCCTTCCAGTGAGCACTTAGGGCTGACTTCCTTCAGAATGGATCGGTTGGATCTTCTTGCAGTCCATGGGACTCTCAAGAGTCTCCTCCAGCACCATAATTCAAAGCATCAATTCTTCGGCGATCAGCCTTCTTTATGGTCCAGCTCTCACTTCCATACATCACTACTGGGAAAACCAGAGCTTTAACTATACGGACCTTTGTTGGGAAGGTGATGTCTCTGCTTTTTAAGATGCTGTCTAGGTTTGTCATTGCTTTTCTCCCAAGAAGCAGGTGTCTTTTAATTTCGTGACTGCTGTCACCATTACGTTCTTACAAATGCAATGAAGGTATTACGTGGCAGCTGTAAAAGTGCCAATTCCGCTGACTGAAGCAGCTTAGAGGGCACATGTCGGGTAAGGAGATCTTTCAGGTAAACTGGTCCCAAGTTCTTAAGGGCTTGGTATACTAATAGTAACGCCTTGAACTCAGCCCAGTAGCAAATCAGCAACCATAGTAGATCTCTGAGCACGGGTGTTACAAGAATAATAATAATAATAATAATAATAATAATAATAATAATAATTTATTATTTATACCCCGCCCATCTGGCTGGGTTTCCCCAGCCACTCTGGGCAGCTTCCAAAAGAATATTAAAATACTGTGATACATCAAACATTAAAAGCTTCCCTAAACAGGGCTGCCTTCAGATGTCTTCTAAAAGTCTGGTAGTTGTTGTTCTCTTTGACATCTGGTGGGAGGGCATTCCACAGGGAGGGCGCCACTACCGAGAAGGCCCTCTGCCTGGTTCCCTGTAACTTGGCTTCTCGCAGTGAGGGAACCGCCAGAAGGCTCTTGGTGCTGGACCTCAGTGTCCGGGTAGAGCGATGGGGGTGGAGACGCTCCTTCAGGTATACTGGACCGAGGCCATTTAGGGCTTTAAAGGTCAGCACCAACACTTTGAATTGTGCTCGGAAACGTACTGGGAGCCAAGACCCGTCAGCAATTGTTTATTTTTATTTACTGTATTTTAAAATGATTCTTTATTACAAAACCATTTACACAGAACGTAAACAAAACAAAAAACAACATAGACACTGACTAACAACACCTCATTTGACATTACATACCCTTTAACTTCCGATTCACCTCATTGTGCTTTTTATACCTTATACTAGTTTATGCGCACTTCATTTTTATGATTCTTTTCAGTTAATTATCAGGAAAAATGTTACTTTATGATTTCCTTGAACTTCAATCCAAATCTGTCAGGATTTATTACAGTACTTTTTAAGATATTAAGATGTTTGAAGATGGCTGTCCTGTCACCTATTCATAAGAGTAGGCAGTCTGCCCTTTCACAATCCCAAACATCTTGAAAAACCAACGAGCCCAAGAAGATCATGTCTACGTGCAACGATAGCTCCGCCATCTTGGAAACCAGCAGCACGCTCTTGACTTAGAAAGTGGTGCATTTTGCTGCAGGGTTTGTGGTCCATGTCTGCTTCAAAATGCCCTTCCAAATGCAAAGGGAGGCACTGCCAATGTCTTCCCAGAGCTGTCAGATCTCTCAGAGCTTGGAGTGGCAGCTGCCCCCATCCGTGCCACACTCGACAATACAAGCACCATCTGTCAGTCCGTCTAAAACCGAACAGATGTGTTCTGTCAAGAAAACTCGACGTACACGCGAGACAGCCAACCTTAGCACAGATATATTCCCCCCCCCCCATCTCAGACTGTCAGCATTTCTCTATTATTAAACTCCTGGCAATGAGGAGCTTTAAATCATTTGTACAAGGAATGTGCCACTGGATAAACGCATGATCGGAGGTCAAATTGATTGTTTTCTCCCTTCCCCTTCCTGCTTTCACATTAGAAAAGGCATCCTTCATTGCATTAATTCACGGGAGCCAGAATTTGGAATCATCATTGCGCCTTTTGAGATTAGCAAGCAAAGAAGGATGGAGCGAATCATATGGCATTTGATTTACCGTATATTTCTTTTTTAGAAAAATGTCCAAATGGAAGAAATGGGAAATGCATTCCAACCGCATGTTGGAGCTCACTTAAAATGTATAAAAAAAGAAGAGAGGAAGAGCACAAGTCATGATGGGCACTGGTGTAACGGAAGCTATGGGGGGCCGTGGCCCCGGGTGCAAAATTCTGAGGGGGTGCAACCAGGTGCCCCCACGCAGGTGCCAGCTTCTGTGGGAATCCCCACCTGGCAGAGCAGCCTAGGTCCACAGTGAGTGGGTGTGGATGGAGACAGACAAGGGGCAACCCCAGCACAGAAGAGCCCAGTGCTCCTCTCTGTGGGCATCAGGGGGATTTGCCCCCCAAGGGCCGTGTTGGCCAGCCAGGCTCCCCACTGTATGGGCAAGCAAGCAGTGCAACATGGCCTCGCTTGGCTCCAGTGGGGAGGAGCACAGGCAGCATCCGTGGCTTGCCTGCCCCGGGCACTGGCAACCCACAATACGCCACTGACAATGGGAAGATCAGGAGTTGCCTTGAATCAAACCACTGTTCCATCGAGCCCAGTGTTGTCCACTCTATCATGACCTGCAGTGGCTCTCCAAAGTTTTGCACAGACATCCCTTCCCTTTCCCAGAGATGCCATGGACTGAACCTGTGGCCTCTGCATGAAAAGTAGCCGCTCTACCACTGAGCCTTTGGATAGTCCCATGTCCTGGTCCACATGCCACACGAGCCACTGAAGAGCTCCAGATGATTGTTGAGGTCCCACCAGAAAAAGCTCCCCTTGTGCAACACACATGGTCTCCTTTGCAGAACACAGAAGTTTGAACTCCGCGATGAACCCCTGCAGCTACTTCTGATTCATTCCTACAGTTTGCCAGGCACTCTTCCCCATTAAATGCAAAGATGTAGCTTCTGCCGTGAGCCTTGTAAAGGAGGAGAATGATGAAATATCACTGTCTCCTATTGAACTTTTGCAAATTGCCACGTCTGCGCTCCACTTCCGCAGCCTGAAACAGCAGGCTGCTTAGCTTGCGAGGCACCAAAGACTCCCATTTAGCATATTTTGCTTGGGAAGGAGAGGATTGTTTGCTAATGCTGATAGGCTGACACCCGCAGCTGGCTTCATAACAGAGAAGAACCTCTAGGAAGGGAGGAGGCCCCGGCGCACCTTGCCCGTGTGGCAAATTACAGGTTTTACTGTAGACCCATTTGTAAATACTTGCAGGAGGTGGATTTAAATTTTTATTGTGCGGCAGGAAGTAACTTACTGGCCACCCACAGAGTCTGGAAAAATGTATAGGATGCAGATCTTCATTTGAAAGAAGGCAGCAGAGTAATGAATATGCAAGGGCAAGATGGAAACCTGCCTTCGTACCTTATTTCATATGCTAATAGCTGTGAGATGCAGAGAAAAGCAGCCTTGGTCATCTACAGCTTAGAACAAAAAATGGGAATATCAAACAGTTTGCAAGATAATCACCCGAGAGCAAGTCCCACAGTCGATAATAATGATAGTTTAAAGTAAAAGCCGGCATGATAGAAGTTTGCATGGAGAAGGGGGAGAGGGAAAAGTTTTTCTCCCTCTACCATAACAACAGAATTTGTGGACATGCAATGAAGCTGAAGGCTGGAGGATGCAGCACTTCAAGCAGTGGGAGAACTACCGTATTATACCTCCATAAGACGCACCTTTTTCCTCCTAAAAAGTAAGGGGAAATGTCTGTGCGTCTTATGGAGCGAATGCGTGGTCCCTGGAGCCGAATTGCCCAGGGGCAAAAAGCAGATCATGCTCTCTTTTTTGAAAGAGGGAAGTGGGTGTTGAAACAAAGCCGCTGATGGGCAAGCGGTCGGGAGCAAGATAAGGGATGCTAGCAATAAAGGAGGCTGCCTGGGAGCGGAGAGGTAAAGACAGCAAACTTGCAAGGAGAGGAGACAGAAAGACTAATGCAATGAGGAGAGAAATTAGAAGAAAAGGAGGAGCAAAAAACTGCTCCAGCTAAGGAAAAGACACTGAGGCAAACAAGAGGGAAGGGAGTGTTGAAAAGAAGCAGCTGATCGGTAAGGGATCGGGAGGGAGATAAGGGACGCTAGCGATAAAGGAGGCTGCCTGGGAGGGGGGAGGTAAAAGCTCATGGATCCTCAGGATTTTTGCATTGGGTCACCCCAGATTCACCATCAGATCACATAGCATGTCCATGGCTACAGCCTGCACCAAAAAAATCATGCACCCACTGTTCCATGGGGCCGCAATGGCGCAAAAACGTGGTTACAAACCACAAATCCACATGGATCTTCAGGGTGTTTGCATTGGGTCACCCCTAACTCACCGTCAAATCACATGTCTGTGGCCACAGCATGAAACACAAAAATCATGCACCCGCTGTTTCATACAGAATATTTTTTTTCTTGTTTTCCTCTAAAAACTAGGTGCGTCTTATGGTCAGGTGCGTCTTATGGAGCGAAAAATACGGTGACTCCAACAGTCGGCAGGGATGACTGCAAACCTGGTTGGCTTTGAAAGAGAATTAGGCAAATTTGTGGAGGAGAGGACTATTGGTGGCTCCCGGCCAACATGGCTCTGCTCTCCCTCCACAGTCAGAGGCAGCAAAGCTCCTGAAGACCAGTTGCTGGAAACCACAAGAGAGGGCTCTTGCGATGTTGTGCTTGTGAGCTTCACACTGGCATCTGTTTGGCCCTTGTGAGAAGAGGATGCTGGCCAGGGCCATAATAAATACCCACCCTGGACCCTCTCTCCTGAGACCCTCCGTCAAACTCTCCCATGGATCATAGAATCATAGAATCATAGAGACCACAAGGGCCATCGAGTCCAACCCCCTGCCAGCAGGAAACACCACCAGAGCACTCCTGACATATGGTTGTCAAGCCTCTGCTTAAAGACCTCCAAAAAAGGAGACTCCACCACACTCCTTGGCAGCAAATTCCACTGTCGAACAGCTCTTACTGTCAGGAAGTTCTTCCTAATGTTTAGGTGGAATCTTCTTTCTTGTAGTTTGGATCCATTGCTCCATGTCCGCTTCTCTGGAGCAGCAGAAAGCAACCTTTCTCCCTCCTCTATGTGACGTCCTTTTATATATTTGAACATGGCTATCATATCACCCCTCAACCTCCTCTTCTCCAGGCTAAACATGCCCAGCTCCCTTAGCCGTTCCTCATAAGGCATCGTTTCCAGGCCTTTGACCATTTTGGTTGCCCTCCTCTGGACACGTTCCAGTTTGTCAATGTCCTTCTTGAACTGTGGTGCCCAGAACTGGACACAGTACTCCAGGTGAGGTCTGACCAGAGCAGAATACAGTGGCACTATTACTTCCCTTGATCTAGATGCTATACTCCTATTGATGCAGCCCAGCATTGCATTGGCTTTTTTAGCTGCCGCGTCAGTGAGGGGGAAAGCAAGGAACCTTTTCTTCATAGATATATGGAAACACAACCCAGGGACTTCTTCCTCTGAGGGTCTGCAGAAGGAGATTCCCTGTGACCTTCTTCCCTGCAAGAGATGAAACATCTCTCTTTCCTGTCTAGCTCCACATTCTCCAGGCCTTATCATCCAAAGGTTTGGCACTTAATACCGAGACGTTTCCTTCTGCTGTGCCTTAGGGCTCAGCTCTCCTTATAGCTTAACACACCGAGGAAGTGTTTGGCTACCTGAAGGCCTTCAAAGCAATTGTGCACAGCAATAACCCTCTGCTGCCCTGAGGTGAATGGAGCTTCAACTGCTCAGAACAAGGCAACTGAAGCTGAACAGGATCCTGCCACCTGATGAGCTTTCAGTGTCCATTTGCACACAGGGGGTGGATATTTGAGCTCCTTCAGACCTCCTGATCTGCCCCTTGTTCTAGGCAATGTGAATCCAGGAATGAGTCAATCAACATCCTGTCTTCCTAAAAAGACTTTGCAAATCTTTTTAAGAACAGAAGAGGAGCTCGCTGGATCAGGCCTGTTATGGAACCTTCATTAGAGGCTTTTTAGCAGAGGTTTGGGTGGCCATCTGTCAAGGATGCTTCAGCTGTGTGATGGACTTGGGCTCGGACTCAGAACCAGAGGAGTCTCAGTCCTTTGCCTCAGACGGCATCTGAACCAAGTCTGGGGCCTGATCCTGAAGAGCCCCAGTCTGCACAGGTTCCCCTGCAACAAACACCAGCTGGGCTGAGTCAGGGGCCTGATCCTGCCCTGGCTCCAGATGCGGGGATGACCTCGTTGCCTGCAGCTGGGCCATCACTTACAGCTGCTCCACTACCGGTTGGGTCAGGGGAGGCTGAGGCGGCCCCTGGGACTAGTAACCCACCGACGTCTCCCGAGCTGCAGAGACTGAGGTCTGAGAGAAGGAGAGACCTGAGGACTCACAGGAGGAGTGCTCACCTTCGGGCGAGACAGGGAGGTGAGTCGCCGGGGGATCAGGACCGGCCGTTACCTTGACAGAGATAAAAGGCTGTCGGACCCCGACCCAGGTTGCGGGAGCAACATTGCTGTATGCTAGATCCTGCCTGAGATCTGCACCTGTCCTTGCCTGGTTTCCTGCCTCGTGTCCTGCCTTGTCCCCGTTGCACTGTCTCCTCGTGGAACCCTTGGATTCGAGAGCGGGCCTGGACCGCATTGCTCGGGTTACCCCCAGGCCCAGAACAAGCTGTGATTCCTCCACAGCAGGGGGTTGGACTAGATGACCCTTGGGACCCCTTCCAGCTCTGCAATTCTATGACTCTATGACAAAAGCCCTCTCCCCTCCTTTGTCTTCCAGCAACTGGGATTCATAAGCATTGTTGCCTCCTACTTTGGAGCCAGAGCAGGGCCACCCTGCTTCGCCACCACTGAGACCTCTCTCCTCCATGAATTTTCCCAATCCTATTTTAAAGCCACCCAGTGGCCACCACTGCCTCAAGTGGGAGGGAGTTCCACAGTTTAACTATGTGCCACATCAAGGAGGACTTTCTGGGAGTCTGTCCCGAATCTTCCGACATTCAGTTTGGTTGGATCTCGAGTTGTAGTGTTAAAGCCCAGTACTTCCAGACATGATTAACTTTCTCTGATAGCTGAAGTATCTGTGGCTAAGCAGCTTAATTTAATTAGATCATCTGCTCCAGATCATCTGCTTGACAGTATGGTGCAAACCATTGACGCGCCAGCCCTCTTGGGAGAGAGACTACAGGCTCTCCTTCATTATACGCCGTCGCCTAATGATCCAGACAAGGTGCAGAGACTAAACAGGCTGGACTTCTGAGCTCAGGTCAGATGTTGGGATGCGACCATGTGCCAAAGTATGTCTGACATCTCCCTGCAGGCTGCATCTCTCAAAGTGATGGATAACTTGGTGTGGCTCCTTTAGCCTCTGCAGATGTTCCCCTTTGATTCTCACAGATTTCCTTTGTCCAACCTCCTTTCCCAGCAGTTAAGTAGCAAATCGGGAAGAACAAGACTCACGGGAGGAGAACCACAAATTCATTTATTACTGATTGCACCAAATATCAAAAACATTGATTTCGTTGGCTTCCTGCTCGCTTCCTTTCGTGGAGTTCAATGCCAATCTCTTTAAAGGAGGATGAGACAACTTATTGGAGGAGAGTTATCAGGTGGCACAATGGGTCTGGCTCTTAATCAAAAGGTCGGTAGTTCAAGCCTTCCCAGGGATGGCTGTGGACAGGATTCCTGCATTGCAGGGGGTTGGACTAGATAATCGTTAGGTTCCCTTTCAACTCTACAGTTCTATGATTGGGCTATGAGTGGCTGCTGACCATGATGGCTATGTTCTAACAACCTACGCTGATCCTTTCAAACTTCCTGCTCAACCACTATGATGGCGGCTAACAGATTGAGGCTGAATCCTGACAAGACAGAAGTACAGTTTTGGGAGGACAGAGGGTGGGTGGTTGTGGAGGACTCCTTAGTCCTGAATGGGGTAACTGTGCCCCTGAAGGACCAGGTGCGCAGCCTGGGAGTCATTTTGGACTCACAGTTGTCCATGGAGGAGCAGGTCAATTCTGTGTCCAGGGCGGCTGTCTCCCAGCTCCACCTGGTACGCAGGATGAGACCCTCCTGCCCACAGACTGTCTGGCCAGAGTGGTCCATGCTCTAGTTATCTTTCACTTGGACTACTGCAATGCGCTCTAAGTGGGGCTACCTTTGAAGGTGACCTGGAAACTACAACTAATCCAGAATGCGGCAGCTAGACTGGTGACTGGGAGCAGTCGCGGAGACCACATAACACCGATCCTGAAAGACCTATATTGGCTCCCAGTATGTTTCTGAGCACAGTTCAAAGTGTTGGTGCTGACCTTGAAAGCCCTAAACGGCCTCAGCCCATTATTATTATTATTATTATTATTACTACTATTACCCATGAGGTCCCTTTCAACATGGCAATTGTATGATCCCCCCAATATTGGAGGTTAAAAAGGGGACAGAGTACCTCTATTTTGCATTGTGCTGGTCACCTAATCTGAATTCCTGTGTCCAGTTATGGGCGCCACAATTTAAGAAGGATGTTGAGAAACTGGAACATGTGCAGAGGAGGGCAGCCAAGATGATCAAGGGTCTTGAAACCAAGCCTGATGAGGAATGGTTGAGGGAGTTGGGCATGTTTAGCCTGCAAAAGAGGAGGCTGGGACGAGATATGAGAGCCATCTTCAAGTATCTCAAGGGCTGTCGCATGGAAGATGGAGGAAGATTGTTTTCCCCTGTTCTGGAGGATTCTTACAAGAAAGGAGTTCTAGCTCTACAATTCTATGATTCCAAATTATAGAAATGCCTGTGGATTTTGTTTCCTTTTCCTTTTAAAAGGAATGGGGAGCAAAGGTTTTGTGGATGTTTGTGTGTCTGGAATTGCTTTTTTGAAAAAGTTGAACCCTCGGCAGTTCTTTGGCACAAATAAAGGGGTAGCGAAGTGCTTGCATTCAAAATGAGAGGCTTAAAAAGCCCCCGAGCAAGCTAATGGCTGCATTATGCAGAAAAGAAGGTATGCTGTTAAAAGTAAAATTGCTGGAGCCGTCTTATGAGAAGACCATTCTGGAAATCGCCATCATAACAGATCCGAGTAAATGTGTCATTATCACGAAGGCAAGGAAGACGGGATGCTGTAAAGGCATCTCTTTTGGGGGCTCACCCAGCAAGTGATCAAAGGCAGCCATTAATCCCCGTAATTCCTCTGGGATGTGAAGAGGTTTTTATCGCTTCCCATTTAGCACTTTTCATATGAAATAATCAATACTAATTCTATGATTAAATAATTCTTTTGAATGGCTGTTTTATTGGTTTTGTATTTTTGTCAATGCAGGCAGGGAAAACAACCTTTTCCCTTCTTGCTTTCAAAATACAGCAGATAGATTATTTCTCCTTATTGGATCAGGATCTCCCAGGACAACTTCCAAATATATTTTTATTAACCTGACTAGTGAATGTTTGCTTATTTGCTTACCTACTTATTTATTACCTGCCCTTCTCACCAAATCTCCCAGTGTGGGTCACAACATTAAAACACAATATTATATCAACTACAAGCAACTTCAAGAGAACTACAAAACATCCTACAAGATGGCTTTGCCCTACATGTGCCCACGCAACCAGCTGCCAAATAATCCATATTCCACATCTGTAAGATCTTGACCGCTTAGTGTGGCCTTCGCCTGAACATTGGAACTTTCTGCTGCAGATATTCATATTGTGCAGCTTGAAGTGACTGGATGCATAAGAACCGACTCCCTTTGGAAATAAAACATTGTCAAGGCCCATCCGTCTAATTAAAGCTTTACTTGCACAACTTTCTTCAAAACAGAAAAAGGCAGTAGATGATACACCCAAATAGTTCCAGACAATACTTAGCACCTTAGAAGTAAAAGAAAATTCAAACGGTCTCTCTCCTTCCAGCTTCCATTTTGCCTGCAGCTTTTTTCCTGGGTATCCATTTATACATCCTTCCTTCGACAGAGCCTGGGAACAAAAACTAAAGGCAACTCCCTTTCAAAATGGAGATTTGCAACCAAATACCTTTGTCACCTGATCTAAGGTTAAACACTCATGTGTTAGCTAGCAGAAAACAACAATAGTTAATTAACAACCAGTCAAAGAGCTCAGAGACCATTTAGTATACTTCAGTTGAATTTTCCAATGTTAAACCTTTCAGCAACACACACAGGCATTTTTCCATTCCAGTGCTAATTAAACAATTACGCTTAGCACCTCCTGCCTATTGATATCAAGTAGGTGCCGAATTCTGGTGCTGGAGGAGACTCTTGAGAGTCCCATGGACTGCAAGAAGATCCAACCTCTCCATTCTGAAGGAAATAAGCCCTGAGTGCTCACTGGAAGGACAGATCCTGAAGCTGAGGCTCCAAGACTTTGGCCACCTCATGAGAAGAGAAGACTTCCTGGAAAAGACCATTGTTGTGACCATTTTAGCCTATTAGCCTAAATAATTGTGTCACGTGTCGTTATTTCCACCAGGGGGAGGCGGGAACTTGCCACACAACTGCTGGTGGAAATCAGCATGTAGTTTACATTTAAAGACCATATGAGTAAGAGTTTCCAGCAGGTGTTCTTGACATGGGCAAATTCTTTCTCCTTCCACCATTCCCGAGAACCTACCCCAAAGGAGGTTTGATGGGTTTGAATTAAACCTGGCCAACGAAAATGCCCTTCTTTCTTGGGAGAAGAAGCAGAAATTAAAGATAATTATAATTAGTTTCATGTGCCCAAGAAAGTTGAAAGTAAAGAGGGGAGGTACAAATAAAGGGAGGACTTTGCAGGCTGCAATTTCCGCAAGAGGAAAGCACACACACACACACACACACGCTGTCAGCACGCACGCTGACAACAAGGTTGGAAGTAAGACAACGTGTGCTGCTTGATACTGTGAGTTTTGCTGTGTCAGGATTGTTGATTACTGGACTGAGATTATACCGTGCTGGAGAGATAAAGAAGGAATGTGAATAGTTTCCTATATAATAGTAACAGAAATGCTTGTGCAACCAGTCAAGCAATAAAGATGCTCTTGACTGTGAATCTGAGTATGACTCCTGATCTTGTCCTCTGCCTCCGGGGAAAACTCTGCTACAAACCGTAAGAAGTGGTTTTACCGAGGTGCCACCACACAAGCAGAAAAGCACAGCGGATGTGTGTGAGCGGTAACCTCTAATATCTTATACACCACAGAAAAGGGCATTCATTGCGTTCTGCTTGCCTGGCGACCCCAAGTTACATGCTGACAAGTCCACATCTAGGGAAAGTCACTGGTGGGAGGTGCAGGGATGAATATTGAGGAGGAGGAGGAGGAGTTTGGATTTGATATCCTGCCTTTCACTCCCCTTAAGGAGTCTCAAAGCGGCTAACATTCTCCTTTCCCTTCCTTCCCCACAACAAACACTCGGTGAGGTGAGTGAGGCTGAGAGACTTCAGAGAAGTGTGACTGGCCCAAGGTCACCCAGCAGCTGCATGTGGAGGAGCGGAGATGCGAACCCGGTTCCCCAGATTGCGAGTCCACCGCTCTTAACCACTACACCACACTGGCTCCCGCGATGCTGGTTTTGTTGAGGGGCAATGGCTCTCCCTAGTCATGAATTGGAACATGGCCGGTGGATACAGATTCAGTCGCTCTGACTCAACGAATGAGGCAGTTGAGCAGCGAACCCAGTTCCCCAGATTATGAGTCCACTGCTCTTAACCACTACACCACACTGGCTCCCGTGATGCTGGTTTTGTTTAGGGGCAATGGCTCACTTTTGCAAATTGCGACCCAGAGGAAGACGTTTTCCCACCCCACTGCTGAGAGGCTTGCAATCAGCTCTCCATCCTCAGGGCTCCAGGGAGCATTTCTGTGCTGGTCCCGGGGGCTAACCGAGAGGCAAGGTCCGAGTCCAGTCCGAGGTCGAGGGTGCAGTATGGAGGCTGTCCGTCAAAGCTAAAGATGGGTCCAAGGCAAGGAGTCGGGTGAGGTCAGGAACTCTGGCAGAAGAGCAGGACAGGGTGCAGGAAGGAACAGGCTACCAACAATGTTGCTCCCGCAACTTGGGACTGGGGCTGGCCGGCTTTTATCTGCCCCGAGGCACAGGGCGGCCCCGATCCTCAGGTGACTCGCCTCTCCTGGCCTGGAGGCGAGCACTCCTCCTGCGGGAACTTACTTCCCTCCGCCTCTCTGCCCTGAGCCTCTGCAGCTCAGGAGAGGCTGGAGGGCTATCAGACCCAGAGGCATGGGTCTGATGGGGCTGAGAGTGGAGCACCTGCAGGCAATGGGTCCTCCATCACCTCAGGAGCCAGAGCAGACTCAGCTGGTGCCTGCACCTGAGGATCCAGCACAGGTGAGGACCCTTCAAGCTCAAGCCCCAGCCCCGGCTCAGCTGGATCTTGAGGCGGGGACTCCTGTGCAGGCTGGGATTCGTCAGGTTCAGCCTCCGAGTCCGATTCCCAGGCCATCACAGTTTCTCTACATCCTGGCCCTGCAAGTAGGAAGCTCCTTGAGCCTCTGAAAGCCTTTCTTCCCAAGCGAAATCATCCGGGAGGTATTGAAGCAGGATCATGCATTGAGCTGTATGCCAGGGTTGAACCACTGACCTGCCTGACAGCTCCGTAACTCGAACTCATATCCTTGGAGACAAGAGAGTGTCAGAGACTACACCGCTAGGCTGGTGCTGAGCTATCCCAGCCATTCTCCCTACAGCAGCCTTGGCACTGTTTTTGGCCCCTTCGCCGCCTCCCCCCACCTTCAAATTAAATCCAGTTAACTGAGCATCCAGGAACACGCTCTTTGAATGTTTTCTTTCCTCCCACTATATTGTCCTTTGTGCGCAGACACTATTGATTTCTTGCAATACAATAGCGTTTACTTAAACTAGCTCCCATGACGA
The DNA here is from genome assembly GCF_965153285.1 of Podarcis tiliguerta. NCBI lineage: Eukaryota > Metazoa > Chordata > Lepidosauria > Squamata > Lacertidae > Podarcis > Podarcis tiliguerta. The sequence continues at coordinate 132,947,025 of NC_139534.1, read as the reverse complement.
AAACCCCACAGCATTAGTTAAACGAGAAGCGGGGTAGATTCCAGCATAACGTTTTATGTGCACTGGGCCATGGCGGCAATTTTTCTCCATGGCTAAATACACAAAATGTTCAGTAAAAAAGAAAAAAAAGCAGGTTATCCCTCTCTCAGATTACTAGGGAGGGACGGAGCTGGATGTTGGAAGATTCAGGCCAGATAAAGGGAAGTCCTTTGTGCAGCACACAGTCAACTTAAGTTCAGTTAACTATGGAACTCCCTGCCACAGGAATCCACCAACCTGGATGGCCTTCAAAGAGGATTAAACAAATTCATGAAGGAAGTTAAGGCTATAGATCAGGGGTCAGCAACTTTTTCCACGGGGGCCGGTCCATTGTCCCTCAGACCTTGGGGGTGGCTGGACTATATGGGGGGGGGTGAACAAATTCCTATGCCCCACAAATAACCCAGAGATACATTTTAAATAAAAAGACACATTCTACTCATGTAAAAACATGTTGATTCCCGGACCGTCCGTGGGCCGGATTGAGAAGGCGACTCGGCCAGATCCGGCCCCCGGGCCTTAGTTTGCCTGCCCATGCTATAGATGACTACTGTCTTGCCAGAGTGGTGCATGCTCTAGTTATCTCCTGCTTGGACTACTGCAACGCGCTTTACCTGGGGCTACCTTTGAAGGTGACCCGGAAACTACAACTAATCCAGAATGCGGCAGCTAGACTAGTGCCTGGGGGCGGCTGCCGAGACCACATAACATCAGTCTTGAAAGACCTACGTTGGCTCCCAGTACATTTCCGAGCACAATTCAAAGTGTTGGTGTTGACCTTTCAAGCCCTAAACAACCTCGGTCCAGGACACCCGAAGGAGCGTCTCCACCCCCATCGTTCTACCCGGACACTGAGGTCCAGCTCCAAGGGCCTTCTGGTGGTTCCCTCATTGCAAGAAGCAAAGCTACAGGGAACCAGGCAGAGGGCCTTCTCGGTAGTGGCTCCCGCCCTGTGGAACACCCTTCCAGCAGATGTCAAAGAGATAAACAACTACCTGACATTTAGAAGACATCTGAAGGCAGCCCTGTTCAAGGAAGATTTTAATGTTTGAAGCTGTTTTTAATATTCTGTTGGGAGCCACCTAGAGTGGCTGGGGAAACCCAGCCAGATGGGCGGGGTATAAATAAATAAATTATTATTATTGTTATTATTATTATTATTATTATTATTATTATACTAGCCACAGTGGCTATGCTCTACCATACCCTCCAACATTTTTGTCCACAAAATTGGGAAGTCAGGAGAGGCACACCTTCCAATTCAGAGTTCTTGCACAAGTCAGCAGGGTCTGAAAGCCGCTTTAGCTCTCATCAGCAGGTGTGCCAGAGCTCTGGCGCGACCCTGCTGACTCACGCCGGATCAAAAAACAGGAGATGCAAACAGAAGCTGGGATTGGGTTCAGTGATTCTGGGATGTCGCACATATAACGGGACCGTTGTGGGATATGTGCTCTGCTTCCCTGGAAACCGCAGGAGGGCAGATTGGTGCTCCTGTGATCGAATCCTGATTGCAGATTTCCTATAACGGGTAGCTGATTAGCCCCTGTGAGAACAAGAAGCTGAGCTAGATGGGTCATTGGCCGGATCCAGCAGCGCTGTCCTTCTGCAACAGAACATGGGACTTGGTGGGGGATTGGACTCGATGGCCCTTGTGGTCTCTTCCAACTCTATGATTCTATGACTTCCTGCATCTGAACTACGTGTTGGAAATGCTCAAAGATGTGTCAGTCTAGAATCCCTGCTCAGGTCTCTCTCTCTCCCCCCTGTGAATAACATTTGCACTTTGATGATCTCCTCAGGGGTTCAACTTACTCTTTTGGGGTGGTTCCTGCCAATTTCCTTGATTTTTTTTTTTTAGGTGGGAAAAAAGCTTTTTCTGGTAATTGGGTATTTACCTCATCAGCATAATGATCCTCAATTATGCAATTAGTTTTCATATGTGTAATCATTTGAACATGTCATTATGCCTAATTGCGCCTTTAAAAAAATGGTATAAGACAAAATCTCCATCCTTTGATTGACAATTGCGTGGATGCAGTAAGGGAGGCCCAGCGAAGAGAAGGAGGCCTTCTGTCTTTCAAGATATTTTTTTTACATTTTCTTACAAAAACAACATCCTACTAAGATGAAGAAGTTTTTCGTGTCCTCTCCTGGTTTTTGTTTGCCTTTGCCTTGAAATCATTGTGGGTATTTTGGATGCGTCTCCACCCCCATCGTTCTGCCCGGACACTGAGGTCCAGCGCCGAGGGCCTTCTGGCGGTTCCCTCACTGCAAGAGGCCAAGTTACAGGGAACCAGGCAGAGGGCCTTCTCGGTGGTGGCGCCCGCCCTGTGGAACGCCCTCCCACCAGATTTCAAAGCGATAAACAACTACCTGACATTCAGAAGACATCTGAAGGCAGCCCTGTTCAGGGAAGTTTTTAATATGTGACATTTTAGTGTATTTTTCATCTTTGTTGGAAGCCGCCCAGAGTGGCTGGGGAAACCCAGCCAGATGGGCGGGGTACAAATAATAAATTGTTGTTGTTGTTGTTGTTGTTGTTGTTGTTGTTGTTGTTGTTGTTGTTGTATTTTCAGTCTGGAAGATGCTCTGAGTCTCCTCCAATTCTTTGGCTCCTGTGCCCAGTGAGGATTGGAGGAGTTTGCTACGGTGGTCTGACAAGGTTTTTTTTTGTAAGACAGTGGTCTTAGCTGGCCACACAAGTGTCTTCATCAGCATCCCAAAAGGATGAGCCAGGTTGCAAGAGCTACAACTACCGTATTGGCCTGAATATAAGCCTCACTCTTCTTTTCCCCCAAATTCTGACCGTGGAAATTTAAAGTGCGGCTTATATTTGCAACCTTACAGTATGCAGCCTGGAGCGTGGGGCAAACAGCGCCAGGAGCGCGGCAGAGCGCCGCCCACCCTGCATGCGATCCCTTGTCCCCTGCCCCAAGGTTGGGAAGGGAGAGAGCACAGCTCCCCCCCCCCATATGCAGCCAGGAGCAGCCGGGAATGGAGCGGCTTATATTGGGGTATTTTTTTCTTCCCTCCAGTTTTAAAGGTGTGGCTTATATCCGGGTGCAGCTTATATTCATGCCAATACGGTAAGCGGTGGGGCCCTTCAGGATAATGGGTGGGCCTTTCGTCAACCCCATCGTCTAGCTGTGAGGTAGAAGAACAGGCTGGAAGCTGGAGACACCGAGACCTGCTTGCTCTGTGCTGGATCCAAAACTGCAACTAATGGGGAAGCAAGTTCTGTTGGGGTGTTGATGCTGTGAGCCCCGACATCCTATGCTCAGGTTGTATATACAGTGGTACCTCTGGTTATGTACTTAATTTGTTCCGGAGGTCCATTCTTAACCTGAAACTGTTCTTAACCTGAAGCACCACTTTACCTAATGGGGCCTCCCGCTGCCGCCGCGCGATTTCTGTTCTCACCCTGAAGCAAAGTTCTTAACCCGAGGCAATATTTCTGGATTAGCGGAGTCTGTAACTTGAAGCGTATGTAACCTGAAGCGTATGTAACTCGAGGTACCACTGTATGCTTATATAAAAGCATATACAGTCATACCTCGTGTTGCATTCGCTTCAGGTTGAGCGTTTTCAGGTTGTGTCCCGCGGCGACTCGGAAGTACCGGAAAGGGTTACTTCCGGGTTTTGCTGCTCACGCATGCACAGACACTCAAAATGACGTCATGCGCATGTGCAGAAGCAGAAAATTGTGACCTGTGCAGGCTCAGACACGGGTTGCGTTCTGCTCAGGTTGTGAACGGGGCTCCGGAACGGATCCTGTTCGCAACCGGAGGTACCACTGTATCTTAAAGGCACCACATTCTCCACTGGACTTCATTCCAAGGAAACAGAACTCCGGGCAAGGGCCTGGCTGGCACCCCCAGAGACTTTTGCCGCTTGGAGTTTGGGGTGGCATGCGACTTTGTGCTTGGGTTCCTTGTGGGGTGGCTGTGGCGATGAGGCCATGGCGCAGCTCTGCAGTCCTGTGAGCCTCAGCCAGCATTCTGGAATGGTAAAGACGAGATGCAGGTTTGCTGCCTCGTTGAGAAAAGAGGCCACAGACGCAGCTATTTTTGATTTTGTGCAATCTGCTGCTGCCCTCATCACAGCAAGGATTGCTAAAGTGGGCATTGTTATTTTGCAAGCCAAATTTGCAACAACAAAAAGAAAAGAAAAGGACCTCTTTAAAATTATATTTACAGCTTCCTTTGATCACAATTAAGTGAAACATAAAAGGCTCCTTTCATGTCTAAGCAGAGACAGGAAGTGCAGTTTTAATTGACAGAAATGCTGATAATTACACTTCATTATTGCCTGCAAGGGGGATATTGCTTACTCAGAGCACTCCTGTCCTGATTTGATGCTCCAGGCCTAGATTACGAAAATTCATACTTTGCAAGGCAGCTCTTGGAGACAAATTTCCAAAGCTTTAGGTAGAACGTGGAGGTAGAAATAATAGTTTTGCGGGATCTTAAGGATGAAAAAAATGATTATGGTAGAGGCTTTTGCAGCCTGAAGTCCACTTCATCAAAAATACAGTGTGTTGTCTTGAATTGCAGGTTCAATGAGTGTTCAGTCTGCCCGGGTGCAGATCTCTATGGTTGTGTAGTCATTCACATGTGACATTCAATGCGTCTGTCTACCTGCGTATGTAATAGCTGCGCTGCCCAAATCAACCAATGTAACTCTTTCACAAAAACACTTGTACATGTGTAGAGGCAGCTTGTGCCTGGGTTCAAGGTAACATGTGGAAATGTAAAGAAAAGGAAGGGACTTTTTACCATATGGGGTGGGAATGCAGAGAAATTTTAAAATTTTGTGAAACGATATATAATGAGTTGAAGAAAATGTTTAAAATAACATTTATTTTTTTAAAAACAGAAGCATTTTTGTTAGGGATTGTAGGACAAGACCTGCCAAGGAAAATAAAGAATTTATTTATGTATGCTACAACAGTGGCAAGAGTCTTGATTGCGCAAGGATGGAAGAATGAGGAAACCCCGACAAAAGAACAGTGGCAAGAGAAATTGATGAACTATGCAGAACTGGCGAAATTGGCATGCAAATTGCGAGACAAAGACAAATGTGACTTTAAAGAAGAATGGGAAGCTTTTACAAATTATTTAAAAAGGCAACAAAATGAACTGGACTCCTTGGCAGGTTTTGAATAAACATAGACAAATTTGTTGAGGGTTAACATAGTAGATAGATTATAGAAGGATGTATACAATTTTATAATATGCAGAAGTTAACATGGGTTGAGAAATCAGAGAGAGGAGCTGGGGGGGAGGGAGGGAGGGAGGGTTTGCTGGGGAGGTGGGGAAATGGGGGGGGGGAAATAATGAAGATGATTTGTTTTGATAATTTGTTATGTTGAAATTGGTAAAAAAAAAAATTAAGGTAACATATAACAGTAGTAACAGCTGTTTAACAGTGGAACAGTCTACCATGAGAGGTGGTGGACTCTCCTGCCTTGGAGGTTTCTAAGCAGAGGTTGGATGGCCATCTGTCATGGATGCTTTAGCTGACATTCCTGCATTGCAGGGGGTTGGACTAGATGACCCTCAAGGCCCCTTCCCTTCTTCAGTCCTATGAGTCTAGGATAAGACCATATGATGAGCTTCCTGGATCAGGCCAGTGGCGGTGGAGGAGGAACAGCCCAGCTGTTGCATCAGACCAAAGCCCATCCAGTCTAGCATCCAGTGCTCAGACGCCTGTGGGAAACCGACAAGCAAGATTTGAGCATAAGAGCCCTCTCTGGTGGTTTCCAGCAACTGGAATTCAGAATTCAGGAATTGCCTCTCACCACGGAGGCAGATGCCAGGGACTGAACCAGAGACATTTGGCATGCAAGACAGATGCTCTACCAGTGAGCTATGGTAGGGTGACCAGACGTCCCTGTTGCCCGGGGACAGTCCCCAGATTTGCGAATAAGTCCCTGGACAAATTCCAGCCCCGGAATGTCCCCAGATTTCATCTAATGTCCCTGGGAAATGCAGCGGCGGCAGTCTCAGCAGCCCGGAGTAGTTGGCTCTGGCTGGCTTCAGGAGCTGCTGGGAAGTCCCCATATGATGTGGTGCAGGGGCTCCAAGATGCAGCTTCCAGGCTGCCTCCACCTTCCCTGACCCCAGCAACTCAGCTGTGAAGGGAGGCTTCATGCTGCCTATTGGAGCAGCCTCCCAACTCCTACTTGTGTGCAAGCAGGAGTGGAGCAGGGATCTCTCAGCTGTGAAGGGAGGCTTCACGCTGATTATCAGAGCTTGCGTGCAAGCAGGAGGGGGCAGGGATCTCTCAGTTAGGCAGTATGAAGCCTCCCTTCGCAGCTGAGGGATCCCCGCCCCCTCCTGCTTGCACACAAGTAGGAATGGGATTGGGGCTGCTCCAATATGAAGGGAGACATCACACTGCCTGAGAGATCCCTGCCCCCTCCTGCTTGCACACTAGGAGTTGGGGTGGGGCTGCTCTGAATGGCAGTGTCACGCAAGTAGGAGTGGGATTGGGGCTGCTCCGATGGGAAGGGAGGCATTGCGCTGCCCGAGCCTCGCCACCACCTCCGCTCTCGGCCCTCCTTCTCCGCCTTCCACCGCGCACCGCTTCCCCACCACCACCACCAAGAACCAACAACTCAGGGGCTGCCCAGGCTCATGGAGAAGGAGATAGAAGCCTCAGAGGAAGGGGAAACATGGCGCTTGAGGTCAAGGCGGCGGCAGCCCCTCTGCCACCGCCATCGCTGCAGCATCAACGTCCTGAACGTGTAGTAATTAATTAATTTACTGTCCCCGTATTCATTGAAAATAATCTGGTAACCTCAATTATGGGACCCTTCCCCATGTCCTAGGAGACAAGGATTTGCTCAACCTGCATTCTGAACAGGAATTCTCCAGCAGAGGTAGGGCAAGATGCTCCCAGAGAAGGGAGCGCAAGATGCACCAAGCTTATTTCGCATGGTCCTGCAGGTAAAGTAAAGGACCCCTGGACGGTTAGGTCCAGTCAACGGTGACTCTGGAGTTGCGGTGCTCATCTCACTTTCAGGCCGAGGGAGCCGGCGTTTGTCCACAGACAGCTTTCCAGGTCATGTGGCCAGCAGGACTAAACCCCTTCTGGCGCAACAGGACACCGTGACAAGTGCCAGAGCGCACAGAAACACTATTTACCTTCCCGCCTCAGCGGTCCCTATTTATCTACTTGCACTGGCGTGCTTTCGAACTGCTAGGTTGGCAGGAGCTGGGACAAAGCAACAGGAGCTCATTCCATTGCAGGGATTCACACCGCCGACCTTCCGATCGGCAAGCTGAAGAGGCTCAGTGGTTTAGATCACAGCGCCACCCGCATGAGCCTGCATCCCGGGCCCCATTTCCTGCTGCTGTGGATGAGCTTTGCCCATCTGCTGTTTGTGCTTCTAGGAGACGGGGTGGAAGAAGGAGACTTCAGCTGGCTGCCCCGAGGCCCAGCACCGGCTCCCACCCCACACTGGCCAGCGAGCCGCCCCCCCCCCCAGCCCTTCCTTGCGCAGCCGACGCCATCCATGCAGCAAGAGCCTTTGGGCAATGTTAGTGTACACCAGCTTCGCTCCTCGCTGGCTTGCTGCTTGTTGCTAACCAGCCCTGCAAAGCTCAAGGATCGGCTGTGCTAAATATAGCCCTCCTCTCTAGGCCACTGCTGGGATACAAAGGAAGATGCTCCAGCAATTCCTTCCTAACCACATCAGCATCTTCACCGAGAGCAGGCCTCTCGCTCGGAAGAAGCGGCAGGGATGCGGGCGATGCGGAGCCCTCCTTCAGAACAGGAGGATCATGGAATCGTAGAGTTGGAAGGGAGCCAGGGGGTCATTTAGTCCAACCACCTGCAATGCACAAACGGCAGCTCAAGCACAGGTTGATAGGTAAGACTGGGACCTAACCCAATGATCTCTCTCAGATTCAGCTGGTCACAGCTCCTGCCAGTCCAGCCAGCACAGCCCATAATCAGGGTGGCTTCCTAGAGACATCTGGTTGGCTGCTGAGAGAACAGGATTCTGCACTAGATGTTCTGCTGTGTGATGGCCTGGGACTCAGGCTTGGACTCAGAACCAGAGGAGTCTCAGTCTGCACCGGATCCTTTGCCTCAGGCCGCATCTGAACCAGGTCTGGGGCCTGATCCTGAAGTGTTCCAGTCTGCACAGGTTCCCCTGCAACAAGCACCAGCTGGACCGAGTCAGGGGCCTGAGCCTGCCCTGGCTACAGATGCGGGGATGACCTCGTTGCCTCCAGCTGGGCCATCACTTACAGCTGCTCCACTACCGGTTGGGTCAGGGGAGGCTGAGGCGGCCTCTGGGTCTAGTAACCCACCGACGTCTCCTGAGCTGCAGAGACTGAGGTCTGAGAGAAGGAGAGACCTGAGGACTCACAGGAGGAGTGCTCGCCTTTGGGCGAGACAGGGAGGTGAGTCGCCGGGGGATCAGGACCGGCCACTACCCCGACAAAGATAAAAGGCTGTCGGATCCTGCCCCAGGTTGCGGGAGCAACACTGCTGCTTGCTGGAACCTGCCTGAGATCTTGTGCCTGACCTAGCCTGGTTTCCTGTCTTGGCCCGGTTGGACTGACTCCTCGCAGAATCCTTGGATTCGGGACTGGACCTGGACCGTATTGCTTGGGTTACCCCCGGGCCCAGCACACGCTGGCCTGATTCAGCAGGTTCCCCTTGTGTCCTTACCAGGGCCGGATTTAGGTTCAATGCGGCCCTAAGCTCCTGAATATAATGGGGCCCTTTCTATGTCCAGCTGTCCTTTGCCAACAACAAATGGTCACTGTTTTTTCTGTTGAATATATGCTATATGGTAATTTATGGACCTGATAGGTATCTCAAGCCATTTGCACATGTGTCATGCAACCAGTTCATGCAAAATGTAGGCACCCTATATATAGAAAGGAGCAAACCAGTGGTATTTTGGGGAGGAGGCTAGCAGGCGGGGCCCATGACTTACATCATAGGAGCCTACACAACACAAAACACGGTTGCTGGATGTAGGTTTTATTTTATTGGTTTCTATCTTATATTTTGGAAATGTACATCTGGATTTCCCCCCTTTTTGGGGGGGGCAAGAGTGTGGGGTCCTAAACTATAGCTTGTTTATCTTATAAGTAAATCCAGCACTGGTCCTTATGCCCTCCCAGCCAAGCCCGCTGCAGATATTGACAATGTATTTCGGTTCGGCGTTTGCATCCTTCCATACGTAGTTAATTACAGCTGACTCCTTCCTTAGCGCCTCGGACTGCGCTAACAAGGTTTGCGCGCCATTATTCTCGGAGCGCCATTAGGGAGGCTGTCTTTTATAGATTTCACTTTTATTACATGCACCGCTAATGAAGGCATAATGCGATTATGATGGACTGAGTCCCAGGGAAAATTGTTGCCAATTGGGTTTGGCACAAAATAATAAATTGCCTTTGGATCGAGTGGTAAGTTTGGGGAATAAAAAGAGGGACCCTTATAGGCATCAAAATAAGGCCGGTTATAAGTTGAACAAGGAAATTAGATTTAACAGGAGCAAATCAATTTGCGGCATAAACTAACACAGTAGCTATATACAAGCTGGGACTCCATTTTTTGGGGGGGGGGGAGGGGAGGATGTGCAGTGACTTTATTCTGATTTTATTTTTTGCAGAGGAAATTTGTTAGATGTATTAGTTGTTTGTCCCTCCTCCCGCCTGAGTGTTTTCCCCAATTAAATTTTCTTATAGATTCTTAAAGCGAACAAGCATTTTTGCTAATGGCTGTTCCTCTAAGGAAAGTTGAATTGGATCGCTAAGTAGGAAAGTCATAAAGAATTGTCTCTAAACACCAGAGGTGCCTGTTCAGCAGCAGAAAACTGCCAGGTCTGAAAAAAATTATAAGGATTCTCAAGCCTAGCAAGGACTCCAGAAAAATGGGGTGGTAGTCATAGAACCATAGAATCACAGGAAAATTGGGGTCTCCGGGGCTTTTCTCGTCCCATCCCCTGCAATGCAGGAATCACAGCTAAAGAAGCTCTAAGATATCTCCTCTCAGTCCACTCTTTGCCACAGTAAACATACCCAACTCCTTCAACCATTCCTCATCAGGCTTGGTTTCCAGGCCCTTGATCATCTTGGTCGCCCTCCTCTGCCCACCTTCCAGCTTGTCCACATCCTTCTTAAATTGTGGCACCTAGAACTGGACACAGTATTCCAAGTGTGGTCTGACCAATGCAGAATAGAGCGGGACTATAACTTCCCTCTATGGGACGGGGGTGGCGCTGTGGGTTAAACCACAGAGCCTAGGGCTTGCTGATCAGAAGGTCGGTGGTTCGAATCCCCACGGCGGGGTGAGCTCCCATTGCTCGGTCCCTGCTCCTGCCAACCTAGCAGTTCAAAGCACGTCAAAGTGCAAGTAGATAAATAGGTACCGCTCCGGCGGGAAGATAAACGGTGTTTGAATGCACTGCTCTGGTTCGCCAGAAATGGCTTAGTCATGCTGGCCACATGACCCGGAAGCTGTACACCGGCTCCCTCAGCCAATAAAGTGAGATAAGCGCTGCGGGGATTCGAACCGCCGACCTTCTGATAGGCAAGCACTAGGCTCTGTGGTTTAACCCACAGCACCACCCGTGTTGTAATCAATGTACTGTACTATAAAGTAAACAAGACAGTATTGTAGATGATAAAAATTCAAATTAAATGATAAAAGTCTGTTCCAAAACCAAAGCGTTCCAAAACCAAGGCGTGTTTCCCTGTAAAAAGTAATGCAGAATGGATTAATCCATTCCAGACTTTTAAAAACAACCCCTAAAACAGCAATTTAACATGAATTTTACTATCTAACAAGATAGTAATGAAAGCAATAATCAATGTACTGTACTATAAAATAAATAAATAAGACAGTATTGTAGATGATAAAAATTCAAATTAAATGATAGTCACTCTTTGGATGGGGGGCTTCTATCTATTTTTGCAGTCACAGAATCAGTTGGTAGCTGAACTGGGTTCCACGCAGTCACAAAAGCAAATGAACAGAAGAAGCCTCAAAAACAAAAATGCAAAATATATGGGGGGGGGGGAGCACCAAACTGAATCCGTTCCGGAAGTCCGTTTGACTTCCAAAATATTCGAAAACCAAGGCGCAGCTTCTGATTGGTGCAGGCGCCCTGAAAACAATAGCCGACATCCGCATTGGACGTTCGGCTTCCGAAAAAGGTTCAAAAACCGGAACATTTCCTTCCGGGTTTTTGGCGTTTGGGAACCAAGGCGTTTGAGAACCAAGGTATCTCCATCAGGGATGCAGCAAGCAGATAGCTCAGCTGATGCATCATCTATATTAGGGGCTGCATAAAAATGGTTTTTTAGCAGGGAGAACCGAGCACCAAAACTGCCTCCCTTGCAGTGCTGAGGCGCTCCAAACCGTCTGTTTTCGGGAGACGAGGCCAAGAATGGGAGAGAAATGTGCAAGCGCATTTCAGCATTTTTCTCTCTGCCCCCCCCCCCCTGCTCCAGGGCCCACAGCCTCTCCGACTCTTTATGGAATTTCACTTTCCCTGCTAATGCTGATGACTCTCGCTTTCCCCACTGTGGCAGTAATAGCTGCTAATCAACTTGTAATGCAGTAATCACAACTGCGGGCTACGGCCATGCAAAGCAGGGGGGAAGAAATAAAGAAATAAATCAGAGGGGGGGGAAGAGGGGGAAAGAGAGAGAGGAAGGAAGGAAGGAAGGAAGGAGAGAGGAGAGAAAGAGGGAGAGGAATGAGGTGGAGAGAAAGAGGGCTAAGGCAGGCACCACAGAAATTAGAAAAAAGGAGAATTTTTTTGTCGGATATAAATAATGTGGAAGTATACAATCATAAACATTATTTTCCGTCTCATTGTAGGTTTTGTTCCATTTCGAAAAATGTAATTTCTTTTTGCTGTTTATCAGTGCTTTTTTTCCTGGGGGGGACGCAGGGGTACGCATACCCCTAAACCTTTTGTGAACCTTTGTACTTTTGTCCATTTACTGTACAGTATTTATTTCCCCCGATTTGAACTATAAAGTGGTGATTTTCGTGAGACAAAATGAGAGTACCCCTCGACATTTATTTATTTTTAGGGGGGAAAAGCACTGCTGTTTATTATAGTTCATATTTTGAATTAGATGTATACGGGGCACCGAAATCTCTTAAGTGCTTAAGGCCTCAAAAGGTCTTGATTTGGTCCTGGAAAGAAGGGAGAGGGTTGAGGTGGGTGGGCTGAGAGAGATACAAACACCAGTTTGGCTGCAGAAGTTGCTGGAAGGAGACGTACAAGACGACATCCGAACATCTTGGGGACTCATCTCCATATTTTTGTGGGGTTTACTCCCTTTTCACTCCCAAAGATGTCCTACACGTCACTGGAGGTTTGGGGTCAGAGTCTTCCTTCTCCTAGATGCAGCGCCAGATTTACGTATAAGCTAAACAAGCTCTAGCTTAGGGCCCACTCTCTTGGGGGCCTCCAAAAAGTTGAAGGGGAAAAAACAACTGGATATACATTTCCAAAATATAAGATAAAAATAAAATAAAATAAAACCTACCTACAGCAACAGTGTTTTGTGTTGTGTAGGCTCCTGTGATGTATGGTAAGTCATGGGCTCTGCCTGCTAGCCTGCTTCCTCAAATATCGCTGGTTTGTTCCTTTCTGTATATAGGGTGCCTACATTCTGCATGGACTGGTTGTAACAATTACTTTAATAAAATACATATTTATGTGCAAATGGCTTGAGATATCTATTAGGTCCATAAATAAACATATAGCATATATTCAATAATAATAATAAAATTAATAATAATAATTAATACTTTTATTTATACCCCACCCTCCCCAGCCAAAACCGGTCTCAGGGCGGCTAACACCTGATATAAAAACAATTGATTGGAATAAAACTTAAAAAACAAGATTAAAATACAACATTAAAACATTAAAATGCAGCCCCATTTCAGTGGAAACTCAAATCAAAAACTTTTTTAGGGGATGAAAACGTCAAGTCTTCACCAAGGCTAACTATCCAGACTGGTCCTACGTGGGCCAGAAAAAAGCCAGGGAAGTCCCCAAATAAGAGTTCCATCACAGAAGGAGAAAGGAAAGAGGAGGAGGAGGGGATCAAGTTGATTCCAAGCCAAAGGCCAGGTGGAACAACTCTGTCTTACAGGCCCTGCGGAAAGAAATCAGATCCTGCAGAGCCCTGGTCTCATGAGGCAGAGCGTTCCACCAGGCTGGAGCCAGAGTTGAAAAGGCCCTGGCTCTGGTTGAGGCTAATCTGACTTCCTTAGGGCCCGGGACCACTAGGGTGTTGCTGTTTAAGGTCCTCCATGGGGCATACCAGGAGAGGCGGTCCCATAGGTACGAGGGTCCTAGGCTGTGCATATATTCAACACAAAAAACAGCAACCATTTATTGTTGACAAAGGGCAGCTGGACATAGAAAGGGCCCCATTACCTTCAGTAGCTTAGGGCCACATCAAACCTAAATCCGGCCCTGCCTACATGGGCTCCCTTCCCAGGTGGACAAGCCCCATCTGTCCCTCACTTCCCTCTATAGCACATGCAGAATCCGTCTTCTTCACCATTGCACCCCCTCTTGGTCTTATCCACTCCATCCCTGTTTTAACACACAGGGGAAGTCCCTAACATAGGCATCCCCAAACTCGTCCCTCCAGATGTTTTGAGACTACAACTCCCATCATCCCTCGCTAACAGGACCAGTGGTCAGGGCTGATGGGAGTTGTAGTCCCAAAACATCTGGAGGGACGAGTTTGGGGATGCCTGCCCTGACGTATCAAGGGTTAGAGACCCATCGGCTACCTTTCCTGGTTTAGCCAGCCCGTTGAAGCCGTTCCCCAGGTGTGGCCGCTGTCACCTGCTGACAGCTACTAGGAGCCACAGGTGAGAGCTGAGTGCAGGGTGGGAACCAAACTACCCCAGAAGAAGCACAACATACCCCCTAACACTCCACACACCCCAGAAGCAGGGTGACCTGGTGCAAAAGACCAAACTGACCGCTGAGCTGCAAAAGAACAAATGAGCGCAGTGTTCTTTCACATGTAACCACAAGCTGCCTGGAACAAGGAAGCAGCTGCTGTGCAAACTCACGTCAACAGCTTTCATTCAAAATCTGCTTGTACCTTCCATTTTATTTTAAGGAGTGAACCTTGCACCTTGCGGGACAAGCTGTGCAGAAATATTTCTTCCGTTCTGCATGTTCCCAGAGGATTCACTGACTCTCCTGGGGTTACTGATCACGCTCTCAGGTGCCTAAACAAAAGGTACTGACCTAGCCACTGTGATCCACGCGATGGTCACCTCCAGGCTTGATTATTGCAACTCGCTCTACGTGGGGCTGCCCTTGAGACTGACCCACAAACTCCAGCGGGTGCAGAATGCCACGGCGAGACTCCTTATGGGGTCCTTGCTGCGGGATCACATTCAGCCAGTGCTATACCAGCTGCACTGGCTCCTGGTGGAGTACAGGGTCAGGTTTAAGGTGCTGGTTTTAACCTTTAAAGTTCTATATGGCCTAGGACCCACGTACCTACGGGACCGCCTCTGTTGGTATGTCCCACGGAGGACCTTACGGTCTTCAAACAAAAACATCTTGCAGGTCCCAGGCCACAGGGAGGTTAGGCTGGTCTCAACCAGGGGACATGCTTGTTTTGTGTTTTCCAATTTATCTGAAGAAAAGGACCTCTGCATGGATCCTGTTTGGTTGTCGAACACTGCAGTCCTGCTCTCAGAAATAACTCCCACCGATTTCTGCGTGGCTGGTTCCCAGGCAAGTGTTATAACACGACGGCTGTTTTAGACATACTTCAGAGTAGACATGCTTACGATTGTCTGTACACAACCCCCCTCTCCAAAACAAAGCACTCCTGGATGCTTTTTAGCCATTATCTGTGCTGAAATATCAAACACTTTGGCAAATTACTTAATTTTCTATTTTGCATCATTCTGGTGCAGGAAGCCAGGAAGAATGTGAATAATTTCATCCATTAAGTGGGACATTAGTTGCCATGGAAGCAATGCCCCCATATAAACGCATATCGTAGTCTCTCTGTCCACTGTGGGGGCTGCAGAAGGGCCTTAACAACCTAGGAGAGTGCAGGATCAGGCCAAGTGCCTGCCTAGTCCAGCAACCTGCTCTTGCAGCGGCCAGTCATATATTCTCAGTGCTCACAACAGCCCTGTTAGGTAGGACAATATAGTTGCAGTTGGTAGAGTAGGAGACTCTTAATCTCAGGGTTGTCGATTCAAGACCCACTTTGGGCAAAGGATTCCTGCATTTCAGGGGGTTGGACTAGATGACCCTCATGGTCCCTTCCAACTCTACGATTCTCTGATTCTATAGAGGGAGGCATGTCTGAGGCCACCCTGGGAGTTCATGGGAGAGGCATGTGGCGATCACACAGGGCCCCCGGACGTTTGACGGTCTATTGACCCTGTGCCACCACTGTAATTGCTTTCTTCGCTGCCACCAACCCGTTCCTCACGGGTATACACAGAGTCCAGTCAGTTGTTAACATTAACAAATAATCAAGTTTATCTTATAGGCATAAACAAGCTTATGGTTTCAGTTCATTTTTCTTGTCAGCTTTTTAATCTTAGTTCCTTAAGTGTCCTACTCGTTCCTAACCACTTCCATCTGATTATCCCAACTATCTGACTCCACCTAACAGTTCCTCTCACTCTCTCACCACACAACTCGACCAACTCACAGACTATTCCTCCCTCTTCCTTCTCCAGCTCCCAACTCTCAACTGACTTCCACACAGCAGGACTCTAACCCTAACTCCTACCAGTTTCCACTGGCCAATCACATCACACTCATTTTAACCCTTTCCTTATGACCCACCTAGGAGGCAAATGCCACAAGGCAAGATTCAAGCCAACCAAAATGATCTGGGTGTTTCTTCATCCTCTTAAAGGTTGCAGAGAATGCATGGCAAGGAGAAAGCAGATAGAGAAAGCCTCCTCTTCTCATAAAGCAATATCCAATGGGCCCCTGGCCTGATCCTGCGGGCTCTTCTTATGTTCTTAAGCCACGGACTTCCTGATTCCAAGCTCATCCCCCTTGGCAGAACACAATCATGGTTTGCTTTCTTCATCAGGGACTTCAAGCAATTCATTGTCAGAAGGGACGGCTTCTCCCACCCCTCTCTTTGCTGAGAGTTGCAATGAGAGAGAGAGAGAGAGAGAGCGCAGGACAGAGGATGGGAGACAGGCGGAGATGATCAGCGTGCGAGCAGGAGGGAGAGACAAATCCATAAACTGGTAAAATGAAGTGAAATCAATTTTCCTTCCAGGGCCTGAGATGAGAAAATAGAGATTTGAGGGGAGAAAACACACTGATCTGTGCAACATGCTGGAACCACGATAGGCTTGTTTTGCCAGAGTTTTGCTGATCTGGGGCATCAGAGTCTCTTTGCCTGCTTAAGGAAGCCATTTTCCAGGCACTATAAAAAGCTGGCAGCCACACTGAGCCATTCAGCGCATCTGAAGCTCTCAGGTAGCAATGACTAGGAGTCCTCCAGGGACACGGGTGGTGCTGTGGGTTAAACCACAGAGCCTAGGACTTGCTGATCAGAAGGTTGGTGGTTTGAGCTCCTGTTGCTCGGTCCCTGCTCCTGACAACCTAGCAGTTCGAAAGCACGTCACAGTGCAAGTAGATAAATAGGTACCGTTCCGGCGGGAAGGTAAACGGCGTTTCCGTGCGCTGATCTGGTTCGCCAGAAGCGGCTTAGTCCTGCTGGCCACATGACCCGGAAGCTGTACGCCGGCTCCCTCGGCCAATAAAGCGAGATGAGCGCCGCAACCCCAGAGTCGGTCACGACTGGACCTAATGGGGTCCCTTTACCTCCAGGAGTCTGATACAGTTCTGTGTCATCCCCAAGTGGTGAGAAATTATAACCAGAGCATGTACCACTCTGATGAAACAGTGCGCAGACAGGTAGGGAATCAGCCTACCTGTAGATAGCTGCCCTGAACCCACAAATAACCTGCACTTCCATGGACAGCCGTGAGTCCAAAATGACTGCACACCTGCAAGTTCACTGCACGTACGGTGTTAAAGGACAACATTATGAAAATGATGTATAGCTGGTACTTAACCCCTGTAAAACTAGCAAAGATATATCATAATAGTGATAATCTATGCTGGAAATGTAAAGAAAAAGAGGGTACCTTTTATCATATGTGGTGGACCTGCCCCAAGGTGAAAGACCTCTGGGAGAAGATTTACAATGAATTGAAAAAAAATGTTGAAATATACATTTCTTATAAAATCAGAGGCCTTTCTTCTTGGAATAACAGGTTTGGAATTGCCCAAAAAAGATGTTAGATTTTTTTTGTATGCCACAACTAAAGCTAGAATTTTATTAGCCACGAATTGGAAAACACAAGAAGTACCAACAGTAGAGGAATGGCAGATGAAGGTGATGGACTTTTCGGAGCTAGCTGACCTGACCGGAAGACTCCGCGACCAGAAGGAGGAGGAACACCACAAAGAATGGAATAAATTTAATGATTATTTAGTTAAATATGCTAAGATAACTTAAATAGAAATACTTGCAAATAATAGACTTAGGATTTCAATAGAATAGAATAATAGAATAATAGAATTATAGAATAATATGTTTAAAGTAAAGATGAAAAGAAAGAAAGATGTTAACTGATTAAGTAAATTTTATGAGAAATTTGTTTTGGAAAACTGTTACAATGATATATATTGATATTCAGTCAGGGGAATTTGAGGAAGTCACTTAACAATGTCACTAAGATTGGATTAAGTACAGTTAAGATGTTTGTTTGTTTAATTTTTTTGGAAAATCAATAAAAAAACTTGAAAAACAAAACAAAAAACAAAAGGACTGCAGACCTGGTCCTTTAGGGGCACAGTTACCTGATTCAGGACCAGGGAGTCCCGTCCCCCCGCCGGCCCCCCTGTCAATATCCATTAAGTGGGACATTAGTTGCCATGGAAGCAATGTCCCCATATAAATATATATTGTAGTCTCTCTGTCCACTGTGGGGGCTGCAGAAGGGCCTTAACAGCCTAGAAGAGTTGCAGGATCATGCCCAAGTGCCTATCCAGTCCAGCAACCTGCTCTTGCGGCGGCCAGTCATATATTCTCAGGGCTCACAACAGCCCTGTAAGGTCATTTAATTACGTAGGTTTGGTGCATTCCATATCCTGATTCAAAGGTGTCTCTAAGCAGCCTATGACGTCATACAAAAATGTCGCAACTAAAGGCAAGAAAAACCGCCCTCCCCCAATTTTGGAGATGCAAATCCAGCTGTGGACCTCGCGCCTCACAAGAAGAGCTCACCTGCGGCCGAGGGTGCCCTGTGACCAAGCAGGTCAGCTCCAGCGTCTCCCCTTCCCGGATCGTGTACACTCTCTCTGAGTATCGCTCCTCCTCAATGTTGCAGGCCAGACCTGAGTGGATGATCCTCACTGTGGGTGGGGCTGCAAAGACAACCGGAAGGAGATCTCTGTTATCATTTTGAAAATAGGATACATGACAAAACCAAACCGTGAACTTGCGGCTTGTCGATGCACAGAAAAAAAGAACGGAAGCAATAATGCTAGATGAGATGCAGAAATAGCAATTGAGGATGCCAAAGGAAGCAATTTGCACATCCCCCTTGTATGCGTGACCTCTTAGTATGCCACAACCCTAACTGAATGCCAAACATTTATCCTTTGGGCAATGCTCCCATCATAGCTGTCAACCTTCCCTTTTTATGCAGGAGATTCCCTTATTCCAGCGCCGTTTCCCGCTGCTTCCCGCTGCTATCCCAGATTGTTAGATATCCCGTAGACTGTCTCTGGGACAGCTGAGGCTGCTGTTCCCTTATTTTCAAATCTGAAAGTTGACAGCTATGGCTCCCACTGTTTCATTTGAGATTGTACTCTCCTTGGAGGCAGGGACCGTTCTCTTTTTTAACCAATGAATTCATGTACAGTCATTCATTCATTCATTTGTCAGACACCTGCTATAACCCCACTGAAGAGGATGCGAGTGGCGCTGTGGTCTACACCACTAAGCCTCTTGGACTTGCCAATCAGAAGGTTGGCAGTTCGAATCCCCACAATGGGGTGAGCTCCCATTGCTCTGTCCCTGCTCCTGCCAACCTAGCAGTTCAAAAGCACACCAGTGCAAGAAGATAAATAGGTACCACTGTGGCGGGAAGGTAAACGGCATTTCCATGCGCTCTGGTTTCTGTCATGGTGTCCCGTTGCACCAGAAGCGGTTTAGTCTGCTGGCCACATGACCCGGAAAGCTGTCTGTGAACAAACGCCAGCTCCCTCAGCCTGAAAGCGAGATGAACGCTGCAACCCCATAGTCGCTTTTGACTGGACTTAACTGTCCAGGGATCCTTTACCTTTACCTTTTACCTATAACCCCACTGAACTGTAGGTCATCGGACCAGGTAACCATTAGGGTCCCTTCCAACTTTCCAACTTATGATTCTGTGACTACTACATTAATTCTGTATAGTAATACAGTGGTACCTCGGGTTACAGATGCTTCAGGTTACAGACACTTCAGGTTACAGACACCGCTAACCCAGAAAGAGTACCTCGGGTTAAGAACTTTGCTTCAGGATGAGAACAGAAATCGTGCAGCAGTGGCGAGGCAGCAGTGGGAGGCCCCATTAGCTAAAGTGGTGCTTCAGGTTAAGAATGGACCTCTGGAACAAATTAAGTACTGTATTTTTTGCTCTATAAGACTCACTTCTTCTCTCCTAAAAAATAAGGGGAAATGTGTGTGCATCTTACGGAGCGAATGCAGGCTGCGCAGCTATCCCAGGAGCCAGAACAGCAAGAGGGATTGCTGCTTTCACTGCGCAGCGATCCCTCTTGCTGTTCTGGCTTCTGAGATTCACAATATTTTTTTTCCTGTTTTCCTCCTCCAAAAACTAGGTGCGTCTTGTGGTCTGGTGCGTCTTATAGAGCAAAAAATACGGTACTTAACCCGACTTATCACTTTAGTGAACTATTTCTCCATGTGCTAGCTCTAGCCAAAAGAGCATTACCCTCACAAAAGAGGGGGGGGGGGTATCAGCAGAACTTTAAAAGTGCCAAAATATCTGTGGAGAGGACCCGACCCCTAAGTGGAGGAAGAAAACCAGCATGGAAAACTGGCAGAAAGAAAACCCATTGGAGACATGATCCCAGAAAAGGTTCCTTGTCATCCTGAACAAGGCATTGCGACATCTTGTTACAGGTTCCCCTTGTACTAGCTCATAGAATGGTAGAGTTGTTAGGGACCACGAAGGCCATCTAGTCCAGCCCCCTGCAATGCAGGAATATTTTGTCTGAGGCGGGTCTCGAACCCACAACCCTGAGATTAAAAATATCATGTTCTGCCAACTGAGCTATGCCAGCTGAAATGTCTCCACAGTAATCACTTGGTACTATGAGATGGAAAATGGACATGAATTAACATCAGGATTCGATCTCAGGTCCACCAGCACTAGGAACCAGATAATTACCAGCTTAGCTTAAGCTAATGGAACCATCCACGGTTCCCCAACAGTTGAAGGCATGCTTAACAACACTCTTCCGACCCAGAACTTCATAAAGGTTCACATGGCTGCATCGAAGTCCTATTGAAAGGAGATTCCTGTCCCCCATTTTTCATTTCACTGGCATGTACAGAATTTTCCCCTCCGCTGAATCTGCAGGTGGGGAAAACTCCATCTCTTCATCCCACCGCAATGGTGAGAAATTAGCAGACAAGCCTCCATCCATCATCGTTTTATTAATCTCCAAGAACCCCCCAAAGGAAACTTTGCATTTTTAATTTTTTTTAAAAAAAAAAACTCTGGTTATTTTGGGTTTAATTTTCAAAAATTAGCTTTTCATTATTGTTCCTTCATTATTGTATGTACTGCTTGAAGTGCATTATCTCGCTCGTTACGCAAGCGAAGCACTTTAATGAGGACAATAAAACTAAGCAGTTGGCACAATGGGACCCCCTCCCCAGCCTCCCTCTCTTTTGCACAACTCATCTCCTGTAACAGCCCCTTCCTCTCCATGGGAGGCGCCCCCTGCTGGCTTATTGGGGACACTCAGGCTTCCGACTCAATCATCGTAAAATAAAATAAGAGGCCTCCCCACGCCTCTCCTTTTCTAGGTAGCTCGATTTCCAATCCTTGGGTGGGAATTGACAGTCAAACATTAACTAACACTCTGCAGAATTTAAACTTAATTGCAAGCGACGGTTCAGCCCAGATGAGTGTCCTGTGTCCTGTAGAAGTGATGTCTATGGAGGTGGGAATTCCATTGGCCCATTAAAATAACAGAACAGAATCAAACACACTGAGAGAGAGAGAAAGAGCCATCCCCTGGTTTTTAAAAAATGAGCTCCTTTATTTCATGGCATGGAGAAAGCAGTTTTCCCTCCCTCTCTCCTAATATTTGAATTTGTGGATATCCGATGAAGCTGAATGTTGGAAGATTCAGCGCAGATAAGAAAAAGTCCTTCTCATGGTGCAGAGTTAAACTTCGGAACTCACTTCTGCAGGAGACAGCGATGGTCACCAACTTCAATGGCTTTGAAAGAGGATTGGATAAATTCATGGAGGAGGAGGAGAGGATGAATGCTATGCTTTGCCTTCACAGCTGGAGGCAGTGATGCTTGTGGGGTTTTCCATGGACATCTGTTTGGCCACTGTGAGAACAGGATGCCGGACTAGAGTGGCTGGGGAAACCCAGCCAGAAGGGTGGGGTAGAAATAATAAAAAATCATTATTCATATTATTATTACTAGAAGGGCCATTGGCCTGATCCAGCAAGCTCTTCTTATGTTCTTCAAGGTAGACAGTTACCGCTCAGAGATGCACTTTGCAAATATGCCAGCGGTGATGATTATGCCACCTGTTGCTAGACTGAGCTCCATTGCAGAGAAACAAGACCCTGGCAACAACGTTTAGAATCTGTTGGTGTAGGCAGTGGTCATAGAATCATAGAATCATAGAGTTGGAAGAGACCACAAGGGCCATCGAGTCCAACCCCCTGCCAAGCAGGAAACACCATCAAAGCACTCCTGACAGATGGTTGTCAAGCCTCTGCTTAAAGACCTCCAAAGAAGGAGACTCCACCACACTCATTGGCAGCAAGTTCCACTGTCAAACAGCTCTTACTGTCAGGAAGTTCTTCCTAATGTTTAGGTGGAATCTTCTTTCTTGTAGTTTGGATCCATTGCTCCATGTCCGCTTCTCTGGAGCAGCAGAAAACAACCTTTCTCCCTCCTCTATGTGACATCCTTTTATATATTTGAACATGGCTATCATATCACCCCTTAACCTCCTCTTCTCCAGGCTAAACATGCCCAGCTCCCTTAGCCGTTCCTCATAAGGCATCGTTTCCAGGCCTTTGACCATTTTGGTTGCCCTCCTCTGGACACGTTTGTCAGTGTCCTTCTTGAACTGTGGTGCCCAGAACTGGACACAGTACTCCAGGTGAGGTCTGACCTCTGGTGAAGCTTCTGGTGAAGCTGCATGCTCCACTACCGGGGGCGGAGAGCAGGCAGGGGCATGGCTGGTGCCCACTGGGGGGGTGATGCATGCCCGGGGGCATGGTGCACATCCTGGGGCATGATACGCCACCCGCGAGGGCATGGCGCACTGCCCACAGGGGCGTGACGCGTGTTCTGGGGGCGTGGCGTGCCACCTATGGGGTGTGGCACCCAGCACGTGGGGGGGGGGTGTTGAGGGGGCATGATGGCACCCTGCCAGAATAGTGGTGCCGGAGGCGGTCTGCTTCCTCTGCACTCCCGTTCCTCCGCCAGTGGGTGTAGGCTCTGCACAGAAGTTCAGTTCAATGCATGGAGTTCAAGAGTAGAGCTTGTGGCTACATCCTGGCTCCACAGTCAGTGTCCACTTGCTATTATTCCCAGATTTATACCAAGAAGAAAGCACACCAAGAACTCCGGTCAATGTAAGTTTCAATAGTGGGAGTGGTCCCTGCTCACAAATCAATAGTCAATAGTAACAAAAGCTAATCCATTTGAGTTTGTAATCTCTGTTTGAGTTTGTAATCCTTGTCAGAATACATACTTTTGAATGGATTAGTTTTTGTTACTATTGACTATTGATTTGTGAACAGGGACCACTCCCACTATTGAAACATACATTGACCTGAGTTCTTGGTGTGCTTTTTTCTTGGCATATTATTCCCAGATTGGCATAATGAACAGGTTAAGGGCTTAAACACAGGATCAATTAGATTTTGAGGAGGAATTTGAAGGCAGAGAGAGAGAGAGAACGAACAAACAAACGAACAAATAAACACACGCACCATTTCTACCAACTGGCTAAGAATGCATGAGCAAGATGCCCAACTTTTAAATTAGCAAGACTGCTTCAAAAACAGGCTTCTT
The DNA here is from genome assembly GCF_965153285.1 of Podarcis tiliguerta. Classification (NCBI taxonomy): domain Eukaryota; kingdom Metazoa; phylum Chordata; class Lepidosauria; order Squamata; family Lacertidae; genus Podarcis; species Podarcis tiliguerta. The sequence goes on along the minus strand of NC_139534.1, from coordinate 132,923,605 downwards.
CTGGGCTTTCTTTTGCCATAGGGTTGTCACCAGAAATTGTTCCCTGCTCCTCCCATGGTTGCATGCAGGGTGCAATCCCACCCTCACTGCGTTCCTGGTCCTTGGGGATGAGAAGCTACAACAACCCCAGACCTGTCCCGTCTACCCTCTGCAAAGGGTTGTACCCCAGCAGACCTCCTTCTAAATGACATTGCCCAGGCCAGACTCATGTCAGCAGGCATTCTTGGGAATGACTTTTATGAAGTCTTCGGACTGCAAAGCCCATCCATGCATTTGCGATCGCAAGGGAACTGTCCAGTCACACAAGCATCCTTGGCCTTCATTTAACACAAGCTGTTTATCCAACTAAAGCAGGGGTAGGCAACCTAAGGCCCAGGGGCTGGATGTGGCCCAATCACCTTCTCAATCCGGCCCACGGAGGGTTCAGGAATCAACGTGTTTTTAAATGAGTAGAATGTGTCCTTTCATTTAAAATGCACCTCTGGGTTATTTATGGGGCCTGACTGGTGTTTTTACATGAGCAGAATGTGTGCTTTTATTTAAAATGCATCTCTGGGTTATTCATGGGGCATAAGAATTCATTCATTTCCCCCCTTCAAAATATAGTCCAGCCCACCACATGATCGTGGACTGGCCCACGGCTGAAAAAGGTTGCTGACCCCTGAACTAAAGGAACCGGCCTGCAATCAGAAAGTCCTGAAAGTCCATGTCGCAGATTGATCTTCCCTTGAAATTTGCTGCTCCACCCCGAAAGATGAACTTCAACATGGAGTTCCTCCAGGTGGTTGGGTTTCCCATACCCAGTTGCAAATACCATTCATCCATTAATATACCCAGTGCCAGATTTGCGTATAAGCTAATCAAGCTATAGCTTAGGGCCCTACTTGCCCCCCCCCCAAATCACTATTAATATACTTCTTCTTAATTTCAGTTCAACAATTCCTTTGATAAAATACATATTTTGTTATGTGCAAATGGCTATAGATACCTCTTAGGTCCATCAATTACCATATATTCAACACAAAAAAACAGCGACCATTTGTTGTTGACAAAGGACAGCTGGACATATAAAGGGCCCCGTTACCTTCAGTAGCTGAGGGCCTCATCAAACCTAAATACGTCCCTGAATATACCTAACAGAAATTGCAAGGACCATTTGTGAGGTATTCTGTAGCTATGAACCCTTTTGGACCCCTTCTAATTCTATGATTCTACCATGAAGATGTCACAGAAACAATGATTCTGGCTTCCATCCCCTTCTACTCCTTGCAGTTTCAGTGGAGATAAATTCTCCCTGACATTTCACCTAAATCCCACTTCCTGCCATTTAAGATGATGCAGAACAATCGGGAGAGACAAATGGTTGAGTCAGAAGACAGTAAAGATCAAACTCATACGCCGTGATCAAGAGTATCGCGTTTTGTTGCTGCTGCTGCCGCTTGCTGCTGCTGTTTCGACTCCTGGCTTTTTTATGGTTCAGGAGATCTCGCATATTTACCAAATGTCACTTCCTTCCCACCCCTGGAAATAATCGCCACCGTGGCTCCTCCCGAGAGAAGGTCAGCCAGGATTAAATGCCAGGCGAGACACGGCGGTAATATACTATGTGGCATTTATGTTGGGGAGAGACTTTCTTTTTTCCCTCGTAGAAGAATTCATCTTTTTATTATACCCAATAAAAATTGTACGAAAGAAACCATTAGGATCCTATCCTCAGGAGTAAATAAACCGAATGCAAGAAGGCAGAGGTAACGAGGAACTGACAAGGTACAGCCAAAGTTCTGACTGATTGGTCTAAATTAATTAGTCTAAAGACTCTCTTTCCAGATTTTGACAAATACCTCTGAAGGCTGCGAATCAGGTGAACTCATATCCTGCTTCCAGGCTTCCCTTGGGGGCATCTGGTTGGTGACTGCATTTTTAAAGGTAAAGGTAAAGGTAAAGGTACCCCTGCCCGTTCGGGCCAGTCTTGCCAGACTCTAGGGTTGTGCGCTCATCTCACTCTATAGGCCGGGAGCCAGCGCTGTCCGCAGACACTTCTGGGTCACGTGGCCAGCGTGACAAGCTGCATCTGGCGAGCCAGCGCAGCACACGGAACGCCGTTTACCTTCCCGCTGGTAAGCCGTTCCTATTTATCTACTTGCACCCGGAGGTGCTTTCGAACTGCTAGGTTGGCAGGCACTGGGACCGAACGACGGGAGCGCACCCTGCCGTGAGGATTTGAACCGCTGACCATGCAATCAGCAAGTCCTAGGTGCTGAGGTTTTACCCACAGCGCCACCCACGTCCCACATTTTTACCCCACGCTTTTCTCCAAGAAGCTCAAGGTGGCTTCCATGGTTCTTCCTCTCCTCATTTAATCCCAAAACAATCCCGTGGGGTGGATTGGGCAGAGAGGAAGTGACTGGCCCCAAATCACCTGTTGAGATTCATGGCTGAGTGGGGGTTTGAACCCTGGTCCAGTACTCTAGGGCTTGCCGATCAGAAGGTCGGTGGTTCGAATCCCTGTGACGGGGTGAGCTCCCATTGCTCAGTCCCTGCTCCTGCCAACCTAGCAGTTTGAAAGCACACCGGTGCAAGCAGATAAATAGGTACCGCTCTGGCGGGAAGGTAAACAGCGTTTCCGTGTGCTGCTCTGGTTCGCCAGAAGCGGCTTAGTCATGCTGGCCACATGACCTGGAAGCTGTACGCCGGCTCCCTCAGCCAGTAAAGCCAGATGAGTTCTGCAACCCCAGAGTCGGTCATGATTGGACCTAATGGTCAGGGGTCCCCTTACCAGTACTCTCTAACCACTGCACCACACTGACTAGATGGGCCCTTGGGCCTGATTAAAGAGGCTATTCTTACAAGCATGTTCTGTTATTATATACATCAAGTCCTGAGAATGGAAAGCTGGACTAGATGGGTCATTGGCCTGATTCAGCCCTGCAGGACTCTTCTGCTCTTCTTGGGTTGAGCTCCTTCCAAAACTCCCCTAGTCTCCAGGGTCTGGAAGCCAACGCCAATGATTTAAGCGAGTTGGGTAGATGTAGCCTGGAGACGAGGAGACCAAGAGGTGATACAACAGCCACCTTCATACGTTATTCAGCTAAGAAGATAACAAAATATTCTCATCAGCTTAGAACATATCTGCTGCTATCTACAGGAATGTCACATGGAAGATGGATCAAGTTTGCTTTTTTGCTTCTCCAGAGCAGAGGACACAAACTGGTGGATTCCCATGAAAGAAGAGGCCAACTCAACATTGGGAAGAACTTTCTGATGGCGAGAGCTGTTTGACACGGAAATGGATTCTGTCAGAAGTTGGTGGATTCTCATATAGGACATAATATAATCTGTGGGAAGAACGTTGGAAGAGTGATCTGAAGTTCACAGAAGTTCCTTGAAGGAGAACTACCTGAAAATGATTTACACGTGGTGTTTAACTCTGAGTAGACTTGCTAAGATATAAAAGATTGAATCAGAAAAGTGCTGCAGATGCAATGAGGCTGAGGGTACGTTCAGTCATATGTGGTGGACTTGTAAAAGGGTAAAAGAGGACTGGGAAATAATTTATAATGAATTGAAAGAAAATGTTTAGAAATATTTTCCAGCAAAAACAAAAACAAAAAACCCAGAGAGTCCTTTTTGTTGGGGAAAATTCAGACGGAAATTCTTAGGTGTCAAAAAATGTTATTTATGTATGCTGCCAGTGAAGCCTGTTAGCCCAAAAATGGAAAACGAGTGAAGTCCCAACTAAAGAAAAATGGCAACTTAAACTGATAGAATATGCACAGCTTCTAGACTTAACGTATAGAATAAGAGAAGAAAAAGAACACACGTTGAAAGAACATTGGAAAATATTTATTGAATATATTGGGGGGGGTTGTCTACACTTGAAAATGTTGGCAGCATTAAGATAAATTCAAAAGTATAAATATGTTTTGATGGAATACTGAATGGTTTGGTTTATATAAAATATGCAGGGATATCTGTTATGCAAAATGAACCATGGAAACAGAAGAAGGGAAATCGTTGATATTTTAAGGTTGTATAAATGAATATTCTAAATTGTGAAACAGAAAATTTAGTAAAAATTATGGAGGGGGAGGGAGAAGTTGGTGGATTCTCCTTCATTTGAGGTTTTTAAGCAGATTTGGAGAGCTTATTCAGCTGTGATTCCTGCACAAGAGGGGTTGGGCTCGATGCAAAATTCTACGATTCTACTCTAGGATGGCCGCTTAGAAGGTGCGTAGCTATTCCCCGGAGCCACTGCAAATGAGCCTGGCAGCAAGATGCCCCCTCCCTGGGGAGGCAGACTGCAGGGGTCCCCTTCGCCTTGCACCCTCTGATTTCCACCCTGCATTTCCCCCAAAAGCATCTTCAATTGGCTTAGAGAAATAAAACTCAGCCGAGGCCTTTTGTTGAGGTGGCACAAGTGCAAAACAAGCCCGTGCATCTTCGGCAGCCTGTCTGGGGAGCCCTAGGAATGCCGTTGAACTAAGAGATGGAGACAGGCGACCAGATGCATTTCATAGGAAGAGGACAAATGCGGAATGCGATCACCACGGCAGCGTGTGAAGGAGCCAGAGCATGGCCTCAACATCTTATTTCACAGTGGGGAGAAGAGGCTGGCTGTTAATACAATGCATATCACAGCAAGGCTGGCTGCACAGACACGAGGCAGGGGGGATGAAGGGTCAGGGCAGATTGACTTGCTTGCCCTTGTCCCAAAGCGCTTCCATACAGAAGAACATCAGAAAAACCTTGTGGATCAGGCTAGTGGACCATTCTCACAGCAGCCAGCCAGATGACCCTGTGGGAAAACCCTCCAGCACAATTTGAGCGACTCTCCCCTCCTGTGGTTTCCAGTATTCAGAAGCATGTCTGCCTTTGACCCTGGAAGGACAGCACAGCCATAGTGGCTAGGAGCCATCAATAGGCCTCTTCATGTATTTGTCTAATCTTCTTTCAAAGCCATCCAAGTTTGCTACCCAAAGGACAAAGGAGCCTTCCTAGGTTGATCCAGCCTCCTCCAGCCAACGTTTCACCACAAACTGCCTCTGCAGGCCAGTGGTGCCTTGGTTCTCAAACTTAATCCATTCCGGAAGTCCGTTCCAAAACCAAAGCGTTCCAAAACCAAGGCGCGCTTTCCCATAGAAAGAAATGCAAAATGGATTCATCCATTCCAGACTTTTATAAACAACTCCTAAAACAGCAATTTAACATGAATTTTACTATCTAACGAGACCACTGATCCATAAAATGAAAGCAATAAACAATGTACGGCAGTCACACAATCAGTAGCTGAACTGAGTTCCACACAGTCACAAAAATAAAACAAAAAGAGCTGCAAAAACAAAAACGCAAAAGAAAAAGCAAAAACAGACAGACCTCAGCAGAACACTCGAATAGGAAGCATAACACTCAAAAGCTTTCTTTGGCTTCCAATAAAAGTTCGCAACCGGAACATTCACTTCCGGGGTTGCAGTGTTTTGGTTCCAAGTTGATTACAGTATTTTTTTCCCTCACTTTTTCCCTCCTAAAAATTAAGGGGAAATGTGTGTGCGTCTTATGGAGCGAATGCAGGCTGCGCAGCTATCACAGAAGCCAGAACAGCAAGAGGGATCGCTGCTTTCGCTGCGCAGCGATCCCTCTTGCTGTTCTGGCTTCTGAGATTCAGAATATTTTTTTTCTTGTTTTCCTCCTCCAAAAACTAGGTGCGTCTTGTGGTCTGGTGCGTCTTATAGAGCGAAAAATAGGGTAAGCACCAAGGCATTTGAGAACCAAGGGACCACTGTACTTGCATGTTCTGACTTGTACATTTGTTTTACTCTCTTCCCTCTCTCTCTCTCTCTCTCTCTCTCTTTCACTCTCTCTCTTTCTCTCTCTCTTAAAAAGATATTTATATATACCACCTTTCAGGATAAGATCTCACAAGATGGTTCACAAGATGGAAACGCAAGATAAACCACAGATAAACAGTCCAAACAGAGGCAACAGAGCAGTAACCGCCCCCCCAGCCCATCAACAAATGGCTGTAGAATATTAATCAGAAGTCATCAGATGAACCTCCCTGCTGACAGCATTCCACAAACAGTTTCCAGGTAAGCTACAGAACCCAGGATTATTATTATTATTATTTTGGGGGGATGTGATACGCTTTAAATTTGTTTTAAATGTATGGTATGGACACAACCACAGACCCACAGAGAAAGATTTGCCTTTCTGGCCAGCGGCTTCCATTTGCTGAACATTTGTCTGTTTCTGTCCGACCCCCAAACCACACTGCCCAATTTGTGCCAGTGTCCCTAATTAATAGCAAAAGCATAAGAAAACACGCCGCTAATTAGATCCCAGCCCTGCCTCTCTGGCCCTCCTGTAGCCGGCTGATCTAATTTTGACACTGCAAGGCTGATCAGCAAGCTATCTATTAAGTTAGAGTAGGGGGAAAGACTCTGGTTCTTGGAAGCGCCAAGATCTCCCCCTTATAGCACATTTGCAGGGCTGTTTTGTGCTCCTCCAGCTGGGCGAGCATTAAAAACTTATGGCCTGTGACATACGGCGCATGTTCATATTTACTTGCAGAGAAGGAGGCTGTAGCAGTTCGAGGGGAGAGGTGGGAAGCCAGGCCTTTTATCATGCATTTTAAAAGGCCATTGTGTTTTCAGTTCTCTGCTGATGGATCCGAGCTTGTCAGTTCCTTTGAATTGATCAGCATCCTGTATGGCAGGGCAGCATCTTCAGGCCAATTTGCAGGACTGCCGGGTGTGCGAGGGCTGGGTGAGAAAGCACTTGCAAATCCTGCCCATGCTGTTTTACAAAATGAGCGCAAGCCATGCAGAAGGATTGAGGATCATCTAGCTCACCAAGGCAAGAATGAATCCTGCAAGTGGCAAGGGCTATACACAGTAAATAATAATAATAATAATAATAATAATAATAATAATAATAATAATAATTTTTATTTATATCCCGCCCTCCCCAGCCAAGGCCGTGCTCAGGGCAGCTAACAAGCAATAAAAAAAAAACAAGTAGAATGAATACAACTTAAAAACAAAATTAAAATACAACATTAAAATATTGAAACATTAAAATATTAAAATGTAGCCTCATCGCAGGAGGAGAAGGAAAAGAAAAACAAAAGAGGGGGAGGGAATCAAATAGGCTCCAAGCCAAAGGCCAAGCGGAACAACTCTGTCTTACAGGCCCTGCGGAAAGAAATCAGATCCCGCAGGGGTCTTATGAGGCAGAGCGTTCCACCAGGCCAGAGCCAGTGTTGAAAAGGCCCTGCCTCTGGTTGAGGCTAATCTGACTTCCTTAGGGCCTGGGACCACCAGGGTGTTGCTGTTCATGGACCTTGAGGCTCTCCGTGGGGCATACCGGATCTCAAAAGAAAAGGATATCAAAATTCCCCATTTTGTCTCAGGCTCTTCTTATGTTCTTATCACTGGCATCAATTGTTGGGACTGTCTTTTGGAAAACGCAGATCCTGCTACAAACAGGGGAGGAAAACAAGGGATGCTTCCTGCAAGCAACAATGCCAGGTTTCTGAGAGCAGGGAGCTGTCCACAGAGGACCATCAGTGGGCAGTGCTGAAAGCTGCAATTGAGATGTTGAGGAAGGGTTGCTTGTGGAGAGGAAAAGAGGGGGGTTGACATGGATTTTTAGTGGGGAGGGGGCTGCTATAAGTCAGAAAGACCCTGGCAATTGGCCCTGCGTGAGGCTCAACAAGGTGGCCAGAATCTGTCCTCCTTTATTATTCCCGTGGAGGCCTTTACAAGATATCATATATGAGAGGTGGTATGAGAGCCATCTTCAAATGTCACAGCTGTCTCCTGAAACACATGCTTTCCTGAATGCTGAGATGTAATTTTCCAAATGAAAATGAACGAAACGTCTATATTGGGCAATAACGCATATAAAAATGTGTCTACTAAGGCAAAGTGCATACTAAAATGTTAATCATGTTTGTGAGAATCTTTTTTTAAAAATAAATAAATGCAAGCCGATGCAACAATGTGAGGAACGGAACCTAAGATTGAGGAAATGTGAAACTGGGGGAAAGCAAAGGTGATAATGTGACTTCCATCACACACACACACAACACACACACACACACACAAAGCACAGGCCTGTGTGTGACTCAAGAGACTCTAGGCAGCTTCAGCAGGAAGAAATGGATTCTTAGTATTCAAGAGATGCCCCCCCCCCTCCCTCTTGGCCTTGGGAGAATTTGCATTTCTGTAAACACCAGCTCACGCTGCTGAGTGATCACATTCACAGCCACTGAGAGGCAGCATCAAATTCCTTCTTCTGCTCAGCCACCAGTACTGAAAGGTATCTGCTTTGATATGCAGGAACAAGAGGCTTTTGCAAATGAAAGGAAGCTGCTCCTCAAAGGGTCTTAGGAGGCTTGAGAGCTGCCACTCCAGAAAACAAATTGAGAGGGGGCATTGCTGATAGACAGAGCTAAAGGAGGAAGGAGAGATAAAGAAACTCTACCCAGGTTGCTCTTGGCGGGTCACAGTGACCCTTTCAGATGCTTCCTGGAAGCCTTTATAGACACCCATCTTAACGGCCCTGTGGATTTCATGATTCATGGCAAGCACTTAAGAACATAAGAAGCGTCTGCAGGAAACAAGCTTGCTCAATCTTCCACGCAGCAACAGCCCTTTAGATATTTGAAGACAGCTCTCAGACCACCTCTCAGCCATCTTCTCCTGATTAAAGACCCCCGACTCCCTCAACCATTCCTCTTAAGGCTTGGTTTCCATCATCAGCACCATCAGACATCTGAAAGTGAGGTGGTTGAACCACCTTCGGCCTTCTCCTTAAGAGTCGGAAGTCATTGATTTCCACTCTGAGGGGGCCGGGACCCCTGAAACTTTTAAACGGCAAAGGAAAATGCAACACCATGGTCTCGTTCTTCAGAGGAACCATACTAATTATCCCCCCCCCCCATAAAGGTAAAGGTAAAGGGACCCCTGACCATTAGGTCCAGTTGCGGATGACTCTGGGGTTACGGCGCTCATCTCGCTTTATTGGCCGAAGGAGCCGGCATACAGCTTCCGGGTCATGTGGCCAGCAGGACTGAGCCACTTCTGGGGAACCAGAGCAGCGCACGGAAACGCCATTTACCTTCCCACCGGAGCAGTACCTATTGATCTACTTGCACTTGACATGTTTTCGAACTGCTAGGTTGGCAGGAGCAGGGACAGAGCAATAGGAGCTCACCCTGTTGTGGGGATTCGAACCGCCGACCTTCTGATTGGCAAGTCCTAGGCTCTGTGGTTTAACCCACAGTGCCACCCACGTCCCTATCTCCCCGCTGTCTTGAAGCAATATTAAATGATCAACTGAGAATGTGGATTCTGCTCCCTAATCCCCCTCTACAGCTCTGGGATGGTGGGGCATGACTTCCACGTAAGAAGATATTATTGCTATTTTATCTGGGGGCTGTCATGAGCCTAAACGGCCTCAAAGGCCCAGTAGACCTGAAGGAGCATCTCCAGCCCCATCATCCAGCACGGACACTGAGGTCCATCTCCAAGGGCCTTCTGGTGGTTCCCTTGCTGCGAGAAGCCAAGTTACAGGGAACCAGGCAAAGGGCCTTCTCGGTAGTGGCACCTGCCCTGTGGAACGGCCTCCCACCAGATGTCAAAGAGAACAACAATTACCAGACTTTTAGAAGACATCTGAAGGCAGCCCTCTTTAGGGAAGCTTTTAATGTTTAATAGGTTATTGTATTTTAGTGTTCTGTTGGAGTGGCTGGGGAAACCCAGCCAGATGGGCAGGGTATAAATAATAAATAATGATTATTATATTATTAGATCTCATTACTCAGATCTTGCTAGATGCCATCATTTTATCACCTTGTGTTGTTTTTAAATGTTTGTTACTTATTTATTTCATTTATATCCCCCCTTTTTGCTTCCATGAACTTGAGGTGCTATACACAGTTCCCCTTGCTCGTTTAATCTACACAACAACCCTGTGAAGTAGGTTAGACTGAGAGGCAGAGACTAGCTCAAGGTCACCCAGTGAGCTTTGTGGACTCAAATCCTGGTCTCCCAAGTCTTTGAACAACCCCTACTTTTTAACCACCTTGTCTCTCCATAGTCTGAGCCACTTCAAATGTAAGAGGAGAAACCACAACATCCCAAGGTATTGGGTGGGATCCAGAACACAGCTATGGAATCCAGTTAGCCAGCCCACTTTCTGGATGTTTGGCCAAACTTCCTCTGCGGAGGTCAGGAAATCGGTTTGCCAATGAAGCTGGACTAGAGGTGGAACCTCCTTGCTACATTATATTTTGTCAGGGTGCTGAGGAAACCACAGACATCCCTGCTTACTTCCTTATTAAATGAAAGGAAAGCCTTTTGGTACCTCTCTCCTGATCTCAGCATCAGGCCATTAACAGAAACTCTTTGCATTACCCGCTAATTGGGAGAACTTTGCAGGAAAAGTCCAAGCACAATCGCAAATGTCAGCAGGCTCTGGAACAAAGACCATTCTTTCTCCTCTTTTGAAGAAATCAATGTTCTCTTGTAGAATTTGGCACTTGAATAATGCAGAGCTAAGGGGAAGGGAATTAATTTGATATATTCCCCTTTTCTAAACAAAGTGATGAAGTAAGCAGAAGGGGTGGTTGAAGCCAGATATTTCAGAACAAGCCCTTTCTATAATTATAATGATAATCATGTCAACAGGTTTGGCATGTGTGAGCCAGTGTGGTGTAGTGGTTAAGAGCGGTAGTCTCATAATCTGGGGAACAGGGTTCGCTTCCCCGCTCCTCCACCTGCAGCTGCTGGGTGACCTTGGGCCAGTCACACTTTTTTGAAGTCTCTCAGCCCCACTCACCTCACAGAGTGTTTGTTGTGGGGGAGGAAGGGAAAGGAGAATGTTAGCCGCTTTGAGACTCCTTAAAGGGAGTGAAAGGCGGGATATCAAATCCAAACTCTTCTTCTTCTTCTTCTGAATGGTGAGTCTAACATGTGTTTACCTTAAACGGGCCTTTGATTAATTTTTAAATTTAATTTAATTGAGCTTTGGTGTAAAATAAATCCTTGTTCAGGGGTCTTCAACACACTCAGAATGCATATTGTTTGGAGTGGGACGCATCTATAGCTCTCATATACATCCTTTTTGCTACCTGAAAGAACTCAACACCAACATTAGCTTCATTCATGGACAGCTAATGAAGTTGAACGTTGGACTACACAGGACAGATAAAATAAAGTCCTTCTTCACACAGTGCATAGTTAAGCTTTGGAACTCACTCCCATAGCTGACCACCATGCTGGATGGCTTTGAAAGAGGATTAGGAAAATTCATGGAGGAGGAGAAGACTATTGATGGCTACTAGCCAGGAAGGTTATGTTCTGCCTCAACAGTCGGGGTAATTGCCAGCAGGCAGACCGGGCAACTAGGCAAACGACATTATACAGGCTAACCTGTTCCTCTCATCTGCGTCCTGTTTCCGGGATCCATCAAACTTATTCCCCGATGAGATTCTGTGACTCATGTCCAGAGACACTGAGCACACATTAGCAGAGAAACAACATCAGCAGAAACCAGGCTCTGGGGTGTGAAGACTAAGCTACTTTATTGATATACAAAATCAGGACAAAGGAAAACATGGCTCCTCTCCTTCTTGCTCACGGAGCGAAGGGAAAACACAAAAGCAATACAGAACAGAACTTCCATTCACAAGACTCCAACAATCAGTGCTGGAATGCAAAACACAGACATGTGATTAAAACAGTTCCACCCGTCTGCACAACGAAGGAATGGAATACCAACAAGAGGCAGCAATGCTTCTGAATGCCAGTTTCTGGAAACCACAGGAGGAGAAAGTGCTGGTGTGCTCGGATCCTGCTTGCAGTCTTCTCATTGAGGCATCTGGTTGGCCTCTGTGAGAACAGGATGCTGGACTAGATGGGCCATTGGCCTCATCCATCTCTTCTGTTCTTAGCTATTCTATCTTTGAACTATTCTTAAGAATATAAGAAGTGCCTTGATGGATCAGGGCAAAGCCCACCAAGTTCAGCATTGATGGGGCACCAGGAACTGATTCAGTCCTGAAACACAAGGTTCCCCTTTCCCCATTGCTGCAGAATACTACCCAGCGCAGACTTTGCCAAGCTGTGGCCCTCCAGCTGTCTTGGGCTGAAGGTCCCTTCCTCCCTCACCATTGGGCATGCTGGCTGGAGCTGATGCGAGTTGCAGTCTGAGATATCTGGAGGGCATCAGGTTGGCCATGGCAACCTCAGGGGCACAAAATTAAATGCAAAGCCTTCCCTACAGCAATTAAGCTCAGAGCCTTTTCTTTCCGTGCCAGCAGCACCATGGCTGAAATAAAAATCCATATCAAATAGGGATCATGCAAATTTTACTGCCCCAATATCCCCAGAGTTTGTATAATTATTAGCACTTCCTTGGGCTTTTTTATTCTTCCATAAGATCAACAAATCAATAAAAAAATTAATGACGAAGATTCTCGTTTCCCTGTTCCAGTTTCCAGAGCACATAAAGATGATGGATTAAGGCTTATACAATATCTGGTCCCCCTTCAAGCTGTTGTATGACATTTTCAGTTTAATTAACACAATACAATTAGCCATTAACTTTCATTATGGAAGCGCTCGTTCTGTTGAGAACTGGAGAGAGCCAGTTAAGTGTGCAATGGGAGAGGAAATGGGAAATTGGTTTGGAGCAGAGATGGACAGCATTTCCCAGGCTTGAATTCATAGAATCAGAGAAGTGTAGAGTTAGATGGGACCCCAAGGATCATCTAGTCCAACCCCTGCAATGCAGGAATCACAGCTAAGGAATCTCTGACAGACGGCCACCCAACCTCTGCTTAAAAACCTCCAAGGAAGGAAAGTTCACCACCTCCCGAGGGAGCCTATTTCACTGTTGAATGGCTCTTGCCATCACAAAGTTCTTCCTAATATTCAGTTGGAATTGCCTTCATTGTCATTGGAATCCATTGCTTTGGGTCCTACCTTTTGGAGCAGCAGAAATCAAGCTTGCTCCATCTTCCATACAACAGCCCACCAGATATTTGAAGAGGGCTATCCTATCTCCTCTCTGTCTCCTATTCTCCAGGCTCTAGCACCCCCGTTTCATGATCTAAGTTTGTCTAGAGACAATGGATAAAACAAACACCATTAGCTGTACAGTGGATGCTCAGGTTGCGAACATGATCCGTGCGGGAGGCACGTTTGCAACCCGCAGCGTTCGCAACCTGCAGCGGCACATCTGCACACGCTCGGGTTGCGATTTGGCGCTTCTGCACATGCGTGACCACCAAAACCCGTAAGAAACCCGTTCTGGTACTTCCAGGTTTCTGTGTGTGCATAACCCAAAAAAACGCAACCTGAGGCAGCTGTAACCAAAGGTATGACTGTACTGCTGGATAAGTGTTTAATGGTTATTGCATTTGTTTAAAAACCAATTAAAATTGTTTTTAAAAAGAGATTTGGAATGGCCTTGCTTCTAAGGAGCAGATTTGGGATCATTTCAGATATGAGGCTCCTTTTCACCTCAAGTTCCGGATTTCGTAATGATCCTGGTTATGTCACTGGATATATACCAAGAACCTAGTCTCCTGAGAAGTTTAGAGAATGGAAAAGAACATTTGGAGTACTATGTCCAGTTCTGGTTGCCCCACCTCAAAAGGCATATATTAGAAATGGAAAATGTGAATGCCATCATTTAGTGTTGCTACTTTCTTGGGCTCCATGATCACTGCAGATGGTGACAGCAGTCACGAAATTAAAAGACGCCTGCTTCTTGGGAGAAAAGCAATGACAAACCTAGACAGCATCTTAAAAAGCAGAGACATCACCTTGCTGAAAAAGGTCTGTATAGTTGAAGCTATGGTTTTCCCAGTAGTGATGTATGGAAGTGAAAGCTGGACCATAAAGAAGGTTGATCACCGAAGAATTGATGCTTTTGAATTCTGGTGCTGGAGGAGACTCTTGAGAGTCCCATGGACTGCAAGAAGATCAAACCTCTCCATTCTTAAGGAAGTCAGCCCTGAGTGCTCACTGGAAGGACAGATCCTGAAGCTGAGGCTCCAAGACTTTGGCCAGCTCATGAGAAGAGAAGACACCCTGGAAAAGACCCTGATGCTGGGAAAGATGGAGGGCACAAGGAGAAGGGGACGACAGAGGACGAGATGGCTGGACAGTGTTCTCGAAGCTACCAGCATGAGTGTGACCAAACTGTGGGAGGCAGTGGAAGACAGGAGTGCCTGGCGTGCTCTGGTCCAGGGGGTCACGAAGAGTCGGACACGACTAAACGTCTAAACAACAACAACAACAACCTTTAGTGTTAGCAAATTCCATCATTTTCACATAGAACAGCTTCTTTTTGTCTATCCTCAACTTTCCTTTTGCCCTTTTCTGAGTCTTTTCTGGCTCCACAATATCCTTTTTGGTTGGCTATTGGCTGACCAAGCAGGTTCTTCTTATGTTCTTAAGAGTATTCCAAATATGCATGCAACTGAGAGCTCTGGGATCGGGATGAATAATCCTGAGATGAAACACAAGGCAGAGATCTGGACGCAGCCTTAGGCTGCAACCCAACACCCTCTAACCTGCGAGTAAGCCTCACTGAATGCATTGAAGCTTCCACAGAGCTGTCACCGTTTAACACGGGCTCCTAAAACTTGGATCACGGCACCTACATATTTGAAATTAATTTTAAAGCCCATTTCTGCAGAACTGCATGAAAAAGAAATCCGGAAGGTGTGACTGGGCCCAAAGAAATCTATCCCTAAAACCTTACAGGCAAGTTTCTCAGTTTCTTGCTCTCCCGGCAAACTAATATAGATAGCATCCCCTCCTCTAGACTTTGTTTCTCAAATGAAAATAGTCCCCTTCCATCGTTTCCATACGCTGCTTTGGTGTGGAACCATCTAACCACAGGGAATTCCACTGAAGCATGTTCAGAAGGTTATTCGGCAGGCTTTTAATCTTGTTTTTACTTGCTGTGAGGCGAGGCAAGTTTAAACCATTCAAATGCAAAGTTTTATTGAAGCCACAGACTAAAATGGAAGGCAGTCTTTGTGCGGCAGGTGGTCTTCCCCAACAGGGAAGCATGTTAGCTCAGTGGTAGAGGATTTGCTTTTCAGGCAGAAGGTCCTGTGGGTCAATACTCATGCCGTTCGACAGAGGAACAGACTCCCTGGGAGGTGAGGGACTCTCCTTTCTTGGAGGCCATTAAGCAGCGGTTGGATGACCACCTCTCATGGATACTCCTGCATTGCAAGGGAGTGGACTAGATGATCATGGTGGTCCCTTCCAACTCTACAATTCTTTGAGACACTCCCTCCATTAAACCCTGGAGAGCTACTACCAGTCTCTGTGTGTGTGTTTTTAAAAAGTCCCATATGCCCAGAGACATTGCTCCTGCCCATTGGGGGATATAGGAAGATCCGAACACATTTTTTTTTAGACGTCACTTTTGTGATGAGATGGGACACGGGTGGCGCTGTGGGTTAAACCACAGAGCCTAGGACTTGCCGATCAGAAGGTCTGCCGTTCAAATCCCCGCAACAGGGTGAGCTCCCGTTGCTCGGTCCCTGCTCCTGCCAACCTAGCAGTTCGAAAGCACGTCAAAGTGGAAGTAGATAAATAGGTACCGCTCCAGCGGGAAGGTAAACGGTGTTTCCGTGCGCTGCTCTGGTTCACCAGAAGTGGCTTAGTCATGTTGGCCAAATGACCCGGAAGCTGTACGCCGGCTCCCTCGGCCAATAAAGCGAGATGAGCACCCCAAACCCAGAGTCGGCCACGACTGGACCTAATGGTCAGGGGTCCCTTAACATTTACCTTTACTCATGCCTGCTTCTGCATGGAACGATAGGGGTCTCCCCCACATTTATAAGGCTTTTGGGTCCCGCCAGAGCGGTACCTATTTATCTACTTGCACTTGACGTGCTTTCAAATTGCTAGGTTGGCAGGAGCAGGGACTGAGCAACAGAATCTCACCCCGTTGCGGGGATTCGAACCGCCAACCTTCTGATCGGCAAGTCCTAGGCTCTGTGGTTTAACCCACAGCACCACCCAAGTCCCCAGGGCTGAGTAGTCAACCCCTTTTCTGTGCTTGGTGCTGTAATTCCCACCACTGCCACCAGGAGGCAGGCTGCTGTGCTTTGTTTGTCCCCGGCTGCCACCTCCAATTCCCGCGGACCCAGCCAGAGAATCCCCGAAGTTTCTTTCCGTGACAGCTGTCAAGCCTGAATAACCATGTACAATATTTGAAGGCCTCTAATCTTGTGTTTCAGCCCAAATATTTACTAGACTCAAGTCTGTGCTGAGCAGCTGCTCTATTCATAAAAACTTCATTTATTTATTAATTTATCTCTCAAAAGGGAGAGAGTTGCGGAATGCGTCTCGTTTGCAAATCGGGACATGTGTGATGGACGAAAGCATATCGGTGGGCTTTTTCGGCATCTTACCATCGGATAATCCAACTCCCAAACTGGGCACGCTTGTCTGTTATGCGCACACATCAAGTGCAGTTAGCACAGCTTGCCAGGCGATTGAGTATGCAACACAGCCATTGAATCCCGGCATTATTACTGCCGATCAAAGGTATCCTTTATAATTAAAGTGTTCCCCGCAGCTGTTTGCGAAGAAATGTTCAAGAAACACAACACATTAAAGGGATAGTCAGGCACGTTTGCAGGGAACAAATCTCCTCTGTTTGGGACCATCTCAAAACCCCAGGTTCCATTCCATGTGTGGATATCCAATTAAGGAAAATGTGATCTGGCAAAACGTGCCGGGGTTGTGCACATCAGAATGTAAGAAGAGCCCTGAAGCATCAGGCGCAAAGGTGGTCCATCTATTCTAGCATCTGGTTCTCACGGTGGCCAACCAAATGACCACAAGAAGCCCACATAAGAATGTAAGCGGATAAGAACGGCTAAGGGAGCTGGGCATGTTTAGTCTGGAGAAGAGGAGGTTAAGGGGTGATATGATAGTCATGTTCAAATATATAAAAGGATGCCACATAGAGGAGGGAGAAAGGTTGTTTTCTGATGCTCCAGAGAAGCGGACACGGAGCAATGGATCCAAACGACAAGAAAGAAGATTCCACCTAAACATTAGGAAGAACTTCCTGACAGTAAGAGCTGTTTGACAGTGGAATTTGCTGCCAAGGAGTGTGGTGGAGTCTCCTTCTTTGGAGGTCTTTAAGCAGAGGCTTGACAACCATATGTCAGGAGTGCTCTGATGGTGTTTCCTGCTTGGCAGGGGGTTGGACTCGATGGCCCTTGTGGTCTCTTCCAACTCTATGATTCTATGATTCTATGAAGTTCTAGTTGCTCGTCTAGTCCAATATCCTGTTCTCATAGTGGCCAACCAGTGGCAAATTGGTAAGTAGGACAAGAGCATCAGAGCCCTCTGCTCCTCCATGAATTTGTCTAATCCTCTTTTTAAAGGATTAAAAGGACCCCTCGTCACAGGGTCTCTGCCATGGGAGCATATTCACCCAGTGCTTTTCCAGCTGCATTGGCTCCTGGTGGAGTACAGGGTCAGATTTAAGGTGCTGGTTTTGACTTTTAAAGCCCTTCACGGCCTAGGACCCTTGTACCTATGGGTCCGCCTCTCCCAGCATGCCCCACGGAGGACCTTAAGGTCCATATATAGCAACAC
Source organism: Podarcis tiliguerta (assembly GCF_965153285.1). Classification (NCBI taxonomy): domain Eukaryota; kingdom Metazoa; phylum Chordata; class Lepidosauria; order Squamata; family Lacertidae; genus Podarcis; species Podarcis tiliguerta. The sequence goes on along the minus strand of NC_139534.1, from coordinate 132,905,954 downwards.
CCTAGAGGTCCCTGGCCCTAAGGAAGTCAGATTAGCCTCAACCAGAGCCAGGGCCTTTTCAACACTGGCTCCACCTGGTGGAACGCTCTGTCTCTTGAGACCAAGGCCCTGCGGGATCTGATCTCTTTCCGCAGGGCCTGTAAGACAGAGTTGTTCCACCTGGCCTTTGGCTCAGAATCAGTTTGATTCCCTCCCCCTTTTTCTTTTTCCTTTCTCCTCCTATGATGAGATTGCTCCCTAATTGTTTTAATGTTGTATCTTAATCTTTTAAATTGTACTTTAATCAACTTGTTTTTATTATTGGGTTGTTAGCCGCCCTGAGCCCGGTCTTGGCTGGGGAGGGCGGGGTATAAATAAAAAATTATTATTATTATTATTATTATTATTATTATTATTATTATTATTATTCCCAACCAGGTTGATGGGCATCACAGCCTAATGTGGGAGAGAGTTCCATAGTTTAAGTATGTGATGCATGAAGATGGACTTTATTTTATCTCCCCTGCATCTTCCAGCAAGCACAGCTGGAATGCAATAGTATGTTTCCCCCAGTAGCCAACATTCAGAGGTTTACTGCCTCCAACTGTAGAAGGAGGACACATGAATCTATGATCTTGACATATACTGAGTCAGACAGACCTTACAGAGGCCCAGTAATGGGGTAATGAACATTTCCCTTCTCATTTCTCTAACTCACAGGTGTCATCCAGATGTTTGGGACTGCAATTCCCATGAGCCCTGACAAACCAGGAGGCCACCTGGTTTGGGAAGGCTGAGTTAAAAGTATGTGTTGGCATTTTCCCAGTACAGTGGTACTTTGGGTTACAGACGCTTCAGGTTACAGACTCCGCTAACCCAAAAATAGTACCTCGGGTTAATAACTTTGCTTCAGGATGAGAACAAAGGTGGTGGCGTGGCGGGAGCGGGAGGCCCCATTAGCTAAAGTGGTGCTTCAGGTTAAGAACGGTTTCAGGTTAAGAATGGACCTCCGGAACAAATTAAGTACGTAACCAGAGGTATCACTGTAATGTTATTAAATGTCGAAAGTAAGCCTCATGACAGAACCATTTCTGACAGGAGATCTTAACATCCAATGGCCAAATCCCATCCTACTTTCCTGGTAAAAAAATTCAGGCAAGTATCAAAGTCTGGTGGCTTGTCAGTAAAGGGAAAGGTAAAGGGACCCCTGACCGTTAGGTCCAGTTGCGGATGACTCTGGGGTTGCGGCGCTCATCTCGCTTTATTGTCTGAGGCAGCCGGCGTGCAGCTTCCAGGTCATGTGGCCAGCATGACTAAGCCACTTCTGGCGAACCAGAGCAGCGCACGGAAACGCTGTTTACCTTCCCGCCAGAGCGGTACCTATTTATCTACTTGCACTTTGTTGTGCTTTCGAACTCCTAGGTTGGCAGGAGCAGGGACTGAGCAACGGAAGCTCACCCCGTCGCGGTGATTCGAACCGCCGACCTTCTGATTGGCAAGTCCTAGGCTCTGTGGTTTAGCCCACAGCGCATTGTCAGACATAGGCATAAAACAGATCTCTGTGTCTCCCTGGGTGCTGTCCGTGGTCCTGAAAACTGGTCAGTTCGGTCACAGAACACAGAGAGGTGCCTTATTATACTAATTCAGACCATTGTTCCATCTAGCTCTTTATTTATTGCCTTCACACTCACTGACAGTGGCTTCCCATAGTTGCCATTTGGGACTGAACCTGCAAACTTTTTGCATGTAACATCTTCCTCTGATATATGATTCATCCAAGTTATTTTACAGCTCACTGATTTTTCCCGAAACCATAAGAGTTTTACACAGTGCATGTTTTTCCCCCCAGCTAGAGCTCACCAGAGCTCAGCTCCAGCACCTCTCAGGTGGGTGCCATTGCTATTCTAAGATAACAAGGAAGAAGTTCATGGTGAGCTCTGGCACCTTTTTTTCCTAGAAAAAAACATCACTGGTTTTACCTGCATTCATTCCTAAGCCTGCTCCATCTAGTTTCCACATTTATCAGCACACACATATATCCGTACAAAAATGTGCATTTAATATGTGCATCTCTGAAAAAACTATTTTAGTCCAATAGATGAGGTTTTTGATGCATCTCAGCCCTTTTTGAGCTGAGAGTTGTGTCACAAAATTCAGATGGCTGCAATTCAGACTGGATTTACACCGGGCTTGGAAAGATGAAGACCCAAATTGAAACTCTAAGTTGTCTGCTTGCTGGCCACTCCCAAGTGCTTTGGTCTGCCCATTTATAGCTAACGCTTCCTTTTCTCATTAGGGACATGTTTGTTTCTAAATAAAAACATGCCAATTCTGTCTCCCTTTAATTGGGCCTGACCCATTTTCTTTCTTTCTTTCTTTTGCAAGGCAGTGAACCAAGTGGCAATTAACGAAATGCCCCATCAGGATAATGTTCTACTGGGTCCCTGCAGGTGCCTGTTCAGGGAGAGGGGAAAAAAAGGAAAGGGCAAGGACCTGAAAGGAAGGGGCATTGGTCACAAAACATTTGAGGGCTTGCTGATCAGAAGGTCGGCGGTTCGATTCCCCGCTCGGTCCCTGCACCTACCAACCTAGAAGTTCAAAAGCATGTCAAAAGTGCAAGTAGATAAATAGGTACCACTCCGGCGGGAAGGTAAACGGTGTTTTCGTGCACTGCTCTTGTTCTCCAGAAGCAGCTTAGTCATGCTGGCCACATGACCCAGAAGCTGTATGCCGGCTCCCTCGGCCAATAAAGCAAGATGAGCACCGCAACCCCATAGTCGGCCACGACTGGACCTAATGGTCAGGGGTCCCTTTACCTTTATCCCATGGTTCTTCTCCTTCTTTAATCCCCAAAACAACACTGCTATGAGGGAAGTTTGGCTGAGAGGCAGTGATTGAGTCATCCAGTGAACCAGAGCAGCGCACGGAAACGCCGTTTACCTTCCCGCTGGAGCGGTACCTATTAATCTACTTGCACTTTGACGTGCTTTCAAACTGCTAGGTTGGCAGGAGCAGGGACCGAGCAATGGGAGCTCACCCCGTCGTGGGGATTCGAACCACCGACCTTCTGATTGGCAAGCCCTAGGCTCTGTGGTTTAACCCACAGTGCCACCCGCGTCCCTACAATATCTCTAGAGAGGGTAGCAAATATTGCTTTTAAAAAGGTAAACTTGGGGCAGGTTTTTCATGAGCATTTGGGTCCTTCTCAAATGAAAATGTTCACCCCGTCCCAAAGTTTCTGTAACACTGATGATGCACCAGCTCATTGCCGGCCATGTCTCTGGCTGGATCGCCTGTGGGCAGATGGCACGTACCATGCCAGAGGAGGAAGCCAAAGGATGGCTGAGGCTTTTGTCCCCCACCCCCCCTCTGGCAATGAATGGATTCTCTCTGGGAGCTTCTGAAGACCAGCATTGATGTCCCCGTCAGAGACAGCTGCTCACCCATCTTTGCAGAGTGGAAAATTGGTCGCAGCCAAAGCCAGGAAAACATGCATCTGTCAGAGGAACTGGCTGTAACTTTGAGCCGCTGGTAGAAATAATGAGGAAAGCGAGGAGGCAATAAGCAAAGAAGAAGAAGAGAAGAGTTTGGATTTGATATCCCGCCTTTCACTCCCTTTTAAGGAGTCTCAAAGCGGCTAACATTCTCCTTTCCCTTCCTCCCCCACAAGTGGTGAGTGGGGCTGAGAGACTTCAAAGAAGTGTGACTGGCCCAAGGTCACCCAGCAGCTGCAGGTGGAGGAGCGGAGACGCAAACCCGGTTCCCCAGATTACGAGTCCACCGCTCTTAACCACTACACCACACTGGCTCTCAGAAGAAGTCCTTTGGGGGAAATGGAGTCTGGCAGCAATGCTCCTGAATCCCAGTTGCTGAGGCCACAGAAGTGGAGACAGCTCTTCTGCTCAGTTCCTGCTTGTGGGTTTCTCGTGTGCATCTTGTTGGCCAATGCAATCCAACAGGCTCCTCTTAGCAGTTTATTTTTTCCGTTTTGCTGCGTCAACTTCTTTTCAGAATGAAACACACAGGAGGGTTTAAAAGACGTCTCTTGGCATTTTACAAGCTGTTTGCACAACCGCAGTGCGAGCCGACCCCCTCACTTAACCCCCTCGGTCTGCTGGGATCTCCAGTCCTTGTATTTATGATGGGGAAGAGGGCAAAGCCTTTGCATTCTTCATCAGATGACAACCACCAGCAAAAACACCAACGCTAATATTTGTCCCTGAGGCACACACCCCCTTAACCCTTCAACATGGCTTTTCACACTCCTAATAGTAATTAACTGGGCGGACATTTGCCTTCTCACCCAGCAAATCCTGTATTTCCAGATAGTTGTCTCCTTACATGACTTCGCCACTCTTCATTCACACGGCACCATCTCTCTTTGAGATCTGCTGTGATTGTGTTTGCTCATTTCAGTAAATCAAGCCCAGCTCTCTGAAACTGAACATAAGATCAGGCCAAAGGGAGCCCATTGGGTCCCACATCTGTAGGAATGATCGCTGGGTTGGGGGGCACACTCCCTGGCCGCGGGCAGCCTCAGCTGTCTGCATGCGTGACGTTGGGGTGCTTTGGTCAAACCCCACCTGGAGCACACTCCCCCTCACAGATAAAGCCACAGCTGTCTGAACATCTTGCCCTCTGTCTAACCTTTTGCGGCCTTAGTAGTCTGCCCTGTCCTGTCTGTGACCTTTGTCTCTGAGACCTTTGTCTCCTTCGTCATACACTGTGAAAGGGGAAAATGATGCGGTGGAAACAGGCGCCAAAATAACTTTGTACCACCCCATGATCTCGGGACTGGAAGATGTGTAAAGGCCACAGCCCAAAATGTATCTGCCAGGGATTGCATATTATGTCAATAAAAGGAGCCTCCACAAAGCTGGCCGGCATCTTGCCTGCAGCTCACCTGTGCGCAGCTCACCTGCATTATCAACTCCTGCCTCATGGCCTTCACTTCAACATCCTGTTCTCACAGTGGCCAACCAGATGCCTCAATGGGGAACCAGGAAGCAGGATTCGAACACAAAAGCAGCCCTCTCACCTCCAGCAACCGGAATTAAATTGGCCTGGACCTGTCTTTGCTTCTCAGCTAATAAATGGTTTGCATTTCTATCTCAACACTTTCTTTTAATGAACACAACAACAACTGTCCAAAATTTGGTAAGTGTAAAATAGTTGAACCTTTGGGAAGGAAGCATGGGATATAAATTCTAATAATAAGGGCAGGGCTAACAGATAGGGAGAAATATACTATTTCTGGTTTTCCACTAACTCTTCAAGCTCCATCTCTACTCCCCTCTCTCCTGCCTGAAGAAACCGTGAGAAACTAGCTCCCACCATGGAATAAATATGAAGAAACTGTAAGTAAAGACTCTTTACTCTTTTAAGCACTGCTAATGAGACAGGTGGGTGGTGGAAGGACTGGGTGAATCCACCTCCCTTCCTTTTAACTCTGCAATATATAAGCCAAGTTATATATTTCAAAACCCAATTTTTAATGGCATCAGACTTGGTTGTCTCCAAGTCTTTCCTGCAATGCATCTCTCCCAATGGTTTTTTGGGGGGCCACCACCCCCTTGGTTCAATAAACTCATCCCTGGTGTTTCCATCCTATAAAAAGCATTATTCAGAATAGTCATTTGCATGATAATAACACAAAAAAAATTCAAAATGGTAGCAATTAATTGCACATTCAAATTTAAAACTATTCCGTTTGATCCGTTCAATAAGACTGATGAACCTGATCCAGTGATAACAGGTTTTTGAAGTCTGAGAATCCAGCACCCCCCCTCGTTCCCCTTGCCTTTTAACACCCCCCAACTAACCGCCCGCCCCCCGGAGGTGGTCCTGTCCACTTTGGGAGCCACTGCTCTAACCAATGGACAACATGTACCCCCTCTCTCTCTTTTTGGGCTTTGCCTTGTTTTCCTTCCCTGGATATTTCAGCCACTCCATTCTTCTGGATCTCTCAAGCATGGGGGGGGGGGGGGCATCAGCCCCAGCAGACAAGAGAGATTTGGAATCTAAATACCTGCAGCAACGCAGAATAAGCAGCGCTGGGTGAAGTGGGCTAGGTATAATCCAGGGATTAAATTATCAGCAAAAGGAAACGTTTCTTTGTTCCCTTCCCTGCTTTCAAGTAAAGGAAGCGTGTTTGTGTGTAGGTGGTAATCAGCTGTAGCGAAGAAACCTGGTGAACAATATGAGCATTTCAACCATTAAAACCTCTCTCAGGTGATTAGTCACTGTAGTAATGAACTATTTACGGATGCTCTGCTAAGTGTAGGATGAAGTAACACACAAATTTACACCCCGATATATCCTGAGTCCCAAAATACTCACAGTGTAGAACTAAACAAACCCTTTGCCTTGTGAGCTTTGTAAAACTGCTCACCTATTCATCTACAGTACCCTTAATAATAATAATAATAAAATTATTATTACTACTACTACTATTATTATTATATTTTTTATGATAGCTTTTCTATCCCACTTTTTCTCAAAGGTGCTCAAAGGGCATGCGTGGCTCTGCCCCATCCCCATTCAATCTCCACAACAACCCTGAGAGGTAAGTTAGACAGAGAGGCAGGGAGGTCATGCAAAAGGAGCTTCCTGACCAAGTAAGGATTTGAACCCAGGTCTCAGTCCATCGTGCTAAACACTGCACTATTGTCCTTGTCTCTAATTCCTGCGCCCGCCTCCCCCATTTTGACAGAACTCTAGATCAATAGGGGAAACTGTATTTTATTGCGTAGATGGGGGGGGGGTCCTGGGGGAAGAACACAAGGAGATCCTCTTGGGTCAGATTTATGTCCCATCAACCTGTTCTCACAGTGGCCAACCAATGCCTGCTGGAAACCAGAAAGCAGGATTCAAGCGCAAGAACTACTCTCCAGCAACTGGGATTCGGAAGTACCGTATTTTCCTGTATATAAGACTAGGTTTTTCCTCCCCTAAAAATAATGTCAAAAATTAGGGAGTGTCTTATACATGGGGCCATCTCCCCCCATTATCTTAAATCTGAGTCCCCCAAATAGGGGGTGTCTTATACATGGGGGCTGCTGCTGGAGGAGACTCTTGAGAGCCCCATGGACTGCAAGAAGATCCAACCTCTTCATTCTGAAGGAAATCAGCCCTGAGTGCTCACTGGAAGGACAGATCCTGAAGCTGAGGCTCCAAGACTTTGGCCACCTCAGGAGAAGAGAAGACTCCCTGGAAAAGACCCTGATGTTGGGAAAGATGGAGGGCACAAGGAGAAGGGGACGACAGAGGATGAGATGGTGGGACAGTGTTCTCGAAGCTACAAACATGAGTTTGACCAAACTGCGGGAGGCAGTGGAAGACAGGAGTGCCTGGCGTGCTCTGGTCCAGGGGGGCACGAAGAGTCTGATACGACTAAACGACTAAACAACATACATGGGGGCGTCTTATAGATGGAAAAATACAGTATTTACTGCCTCCATCTGTGATGGCAGAGCATGGCTAGTAGTCGGAGAGGAAGGAGGGAGAGAGAACTGTCTCTGCTGCTACGAGAAGTCATAGCCTATTTCCGACATTCTTCTCCCATTAAAGTAATGAAAGGCAACACGCAGCCTTGCCCCCCCCTCCTATTTTTAGCTCCGCTCCGTAGGTACAATAAGAGCCTCCCAGAAGACTTATGCGTTGTGACACAGCCGAGGGCCCGCCGGGCGCTTATCTCGCAACTTGTTTCATTTCATGTGTCTTGAACTATAAGGAATACATATTAAAAATAGCCCATGTTTCCTCTGTGGCAACAAGTTCAGCAGACAAGACAGAGAAGGCAAATTTAAGGTCACCGCCCCCTTCTGAAAGGATGCACTGCTGTGGACTGGGTCTTCTCCCCCCATTATTATTATTATTATTATTATTATTATTATTATTAATGCCCTGCCTTTTTCCCTGATGGGGCTCAAGGCAGCTTACAGATAAAATAAAAACAGCTAAAAACATAGGGGGGGGGGAACAATTTGAGAACAAACATATATATATAAAACATACAGAGGATTACAAGAGAAACAGCATGGCACCAGCCCTTTCCTCAAAAACAGTCCAAAGGCCACTGGAAGAAGATGGTCTTCAACTGCCAGCAGAAGGACAGCAAGGAGGGAGCCAGTCTGGCTTCTCTAGGGAGGGAGCCCCAAAGTCTTGCAGCAGCCCCACCGAGACGGCCAATATTGAAATAAACAGGAGTATTTGAAGTGCTTCAACATTTTAATGCTTGCTCTTGGGAATTTGAGTACAGTGGGCGTTCAGGTTGCGAACATGATCCTTGCGGGATGCACATTCACAACCCGCAGTGTTCGCAACCCGCAGCAGCGCATCTGCGGACGTGCAGGTTGCGATTCGGCGCTTCTGCGCATGCGCGGCCGCCAAAACCCGGAAGTAACCCGTTCCGGTACTTCTGGGTTTTGGCAGTCCATAACCCAAAAAAACGCAACCTGAAGCGTCTGAAACCCAAGGTATGGCTGTATTGTTTCCAGTCTCAAAGGAGAGGAGGACACAATGTTGTGGGGTTAAGGAGGAGAACAGCAACAAAAGCAGAAGGCAAATGAGCCAATGGCACACAGCAGTGACTGCTCCTGCAACTTTCCTGGGTTACAAACTCTATTACAGTTATTTAGCCATGCTTTGTGCATCCTAATTGCACTACAGTGAAATTCAGGTCGATGGAGGGGGAGGGGCGGGACACACATACATATGTAAGTATGCAAATCTCTGTGCAAATGTGATGCAACCCTTGGGGCTTTGGTAAAATGCCAAAAAATTGGTTTCGGACATGGTAATGAATTTATATTCCTGAATGAAGGATGTTTCTTGGGTCCAGAGAGAAATAGCTCGACATGAAAACGGCCTAGAAAAAGTCTTCACTTCATTTGCATCTGAAGTCCAGAAGGGATGCTAAATCTTCCAGGGCATCTTACCCATGATCCCCAAGGGTTTAAAGGGATTCCATCCCCGGTACCTGACCTGGCCTGGGCTTTGGTAAAGGTAAAGGACCCTGGACAGTTAAGTGCAGTCAAAGGCGACTATGGGGTTGCAGCGCTCATCTCGCTTTCAGGCCAAGGGAGCCGGCGTTTGTCCACGGACAGCTTTCCGGGTCATGTGGCCAGCAGGACTAAACCACTTCTGGCACAACAGAACACTGTGATGGAAACCAGAGTGCACGGAAACGCCCCTTACCTTCCCACTGGAGTGGTACCTACTTATCTACTTGCACTGGTGTGCTTTCGAACTGCTAGGTTGGCAGGAGCTGGGACAGAGCAACCGGAGGTCATCCCATCATGGGGATTCGAACCGCCGACCTTCTGATCAGCAAGCCCAAGAGGCTCAGTGGTTTAGACCACTGCGTCAGCCGCTGTTTCTGAAGGATACACTGCACTGAAGAGAACTCTTTGACCACATCCTTGTCACCCTACATAAGACTATAAATCCAACATTCATATATAAACTGACTGGGTCTAAAGTGACAGGGACTTAACCAGGGAGCAGATCTCGGTCTCCTGATGGAGAGGTCAATGACAAGGTCAATCCAGTGTGTGTTGCAGCTGTGAAAAATTCCACACTGGTGATTATTTGGAAAGGGATTGAATATTGAACAGCTGGTATCATCATGTCATAGCCAGAGTTGTGCTGCAGCCATATGTGAAATGCTTTGGGGTAGTTCCATAGTGACCAACATAACATTTGCATGCATCCTTCCATATTTTTTTGTGTGTGTTTTAGCTAATATTATTTAACTGCCATTAACATCAAACTACTTGTTTACTGCTTTTTCTTCCCTACAAAAATAAAAGCTGTGGCCCACGTTTTAAAAGCTGCGACCCATGTAACAGTTTTGCAACCTGAAGAATTTATCTGTGACTTGGACAAGAGTTTTCTCTAAAAGTATGAATCATACCCCCTGCCCAAATATGACAATATATATAAAGATCTAATGTTTCATGGGCAAGTGTCAAACTTATGGTCATGTTTACTGTAAACAGTGGAGGAAAGCTTTTCTGGCAGATGACATGACATGTGACCAATGAAATGTGACCAATGTAGCATGTGAAAATTCATTGATAAAGGCTTCCAATGCAAGACTCTGTGTATGTGCTGGGTTCCTCACTGTGAGAAGTGAGGTTACAGGGAACCAGAGAGAGGGCCTTCTTGGTGGTGGCGCCCGCCCTCTGAAACGCCCTCCCACCAGATGTCAAGGAAATAAACAACTACCTGACTTTTAGGAGACATCTGAAGGCAGCCCTGTTTAGGGAAGTTTTAATCCTTTGGGAGCCGCCCAGAGTGGCTGGGGAAACCCAGCTGGATGGGCAGGGTATAAATAAATAAATAAATAAATAATAATACCCCACCCAAATCACTAGTAATGATTTGTGTTTTTTTAACCCCTGTATTTATCATGTCACAGAAGTCCTTATTCTTTTTAAAGGGGGGGGGGAATATATTTCATACTAATGAATACATCACATTAAATCACCAAGCTAAGAAATTTTCTTTTCAAATTCCCACTCTCAAACCCAACGATAACAAATCTACATTTCCCATGGGCGCATAATTCCCTGTGTTTGTGGTGCTTATTTCAGATGATGTCAAAATTCTTTTGCATTTTCTGTTCAAGACAGCCTTCAACCTTTTACAGGGTTATCCCTTTACCAGAAGCAAGGGTGAATGTTCATATCCCTAGATCAGGGGTGGGGGCCCTTCGTCTGGTGGGCCAACCTTGGCCTGCCAGGATCTCCATTTTGGCCTTTGAGACCCCTTTGGGCAAGCCATGCCCATCCAAACTACACCTGATGTCATCTATAGGTAAGGGTGGGGCTTGACCGAATTGCCCAGCACACCTGACAAACAGCTGGTTGTAGGACCCTTGGTGTAAAGGTAAAGGTAAAGGTAAAGGGACACCTGACCATTAGGTCCAGTTGCCTATGACTCTGGGGTTGCGGCGTACATCTCGCTTTATTGGCCGAGGGAGCCGGCGTACAGCTTCCGGGTCATGTGGCCAGCATGACTAAGCCACTTCTGGCGAACCAGAGCAGTGCACGGAAACGCCGTTTACCTTCCTGCCGGAGTGGTACCTATTTATCTACTTGCACTTTGATGTGCTTTCAAACTGCTAGGTTGGCAGGAGCAGAGACTGAGCAATGCGGGGATTCGAACCGCTGACCTTCTGATCGGCGAGTCCTAGGTTCTGTGGTTCTATCCACAGCGCCACCCGCGTCCCAACTCGGACCCTTGGTGAGTGTTGCGCAAATGTACACACAATCTCTTAAGGAAGTCCCAGGAATTGCAGAGTATTCAGGTGTTTTTTTCTACAGCTGCACATTTCTTCCCCCCTTTGAAGAGGCCATGCGTTTCCACTCCACAGAACCTGCGCATGCTTGGGGAGTGAATGGATGGGGACAATGGGAATACTATAGAGCTTTCCCGTGCCTCAGAGAAACAAACAAAGATCCTCTCAATTATGAGCAAAACCCTCTTGGCTACAAGCCCTCTTGCACACGGAATAATGCGCAGGAGTGGCCTCAGCTTCCGATATTCATTCCTAAGTAGGGAGAAGAAATGTGGATTGATCCTAATTGGATTCTTTCGACACAATGCAATAAGGAAAAGCATCAAATTAATGGCCCGGTGGCTGCCCTTCTTGAATCTTTCCCTTAACAGCCTCCTTGTTGCTTTCACTCTAAATTGCTTGGAAGGGAAGAAGGGTGGAGAGGGAAGAGGCTTGCTTGCAATAAACGGAGAGAGTAGAGAGGGAGCCCCGTGATCCTTAGGCACTAAATTAAATTAATCTCTGGATTGAAATGCCATGGGGTGATGGAACAGTGGGCACCAGACCCTGGGAAGAGGAAGAGGAAGAGGAAGAGGAGGAGGGCCACTGGGTGATGGTGTAGAGGTTAGAGTGCTGGGCTAGAATCTGCCAGAGACCAGGGTTCAAATCCACACTCAGTCACGAAACTCACTGGGTGACTTTGCGCCATCCCTCCTCGTAAGGAGAACTTAGGTTCAGTTCAAACCAAATTCATTTGTTTAAGACATCAGCCTCTTCTAAGTGCATCTGTGATTCAAATTGCATATAGCAAACGATAGCAATGTTTTGCAACTGCTGGCTTTGGAAACAATTTCACCTAGATTGAAAACCCCGAACTTATCTGTGTGAGAGCCAGTGGGGTGTAGTGTTTAAGAGTGTCTGACTAAGACCTGGGAGACGGGGTTTCAAATCTCTATCCCTCCCTGGAGCTCATTTGGGCCAATCCCTGCCCCTCAGCCTAACCTACCTCACAGGGTTGTTGTGGGGACTAACTGAGGAGGGGTGGACCATATAGACCACCTTGAGCTCCTTGGGGAGAAAGGCGGGATAGAAACAAAACAAAATAATTAAAAACCGTGCAGCCCTGACCTTGGTGCTGCCCTGCCCTGCCCCAGCCCATCAAACAGCTCTCCACCACTGACACTCCTAAGGAAATAAAGGTAAAGGTAAAGGGACCCCTGACAGTTAAGTCCAGTCGCAGACGACTCTGGGGTTGCGGCACTCATCTCGCTTTATTGGCCGAGAGAGCCAGCGTTTGTCTCCTCCACAGACAGTTTTTTCTGGGTCATGTGGCCAGCATGACTAAGCTGCTTCTGGTGAAACCAGAGCAGTGCATGGAAATGCTGTTTACCTTCCTGCCGGAGTGGTAACTATTTATCTACTTGCACTTTCTGGCATGCTTTTGAACTGCTAGGTTGGCAGGAGCTGGGACCAAGCAACAGGAGCTCACCCCGTTGCGGGGGTTCGAACCGCCAGACTTTTGATCTGCAAGCCCAAGGCTCAGTGGTTTAGTCCACAGCGCCACCCATGTCATTTCCTAAGGAAATAGCAGCATAGAAATCCTGAAAATAAAGAAAGAAGGCAAGATACTGGCTTTAAGCCTTCGAGTCCCAAATAACCCTTGTTAGCTGAAGGAGCACCATTTTGCAGCAAGCATATCACAAAGGTGAATATCCCCTACTTCTTGCATTTCTGCCAGCCCAAGCAGGCATCTCGCACAGGGCTGTTGTGGGCATTAAGGAAATGTTTATTGTGAAGGATGGTGTACACGATGGAAATCTATGGCGTAATGGAAATAATGAACTGCTTCTCGCATCTGGAATATCCATCCTGGGATTAGGACAGAGGGTGTGCCTTGACCATACCCAGTGTCCTGTAGAATCATAGAATAGAATCATAGAATCATAGAGTTGGAAGAGACCACAAGGGCCATCGAGTCCAACCGCCTGCCAAGCAGGAAACACCATCAGAGCACTCCTGACATATGGTTGTCAAGCCTCTGCTTAAAGACCTCCAAAGAAGGAGACTCCACCACACTCCTTGGCAGCAAATTCCACTGTCGAACAGCTCTTACTGTCAGGAAGTTCTTCCTCCTGTTTAGGTGGAATCTTCTTTCTTGTAGTTTGGATCCATTGCTCCGTGTCCGCTTCTCTGGAGCAGCAGAAAACAACCTTTCTCCCTCCTCTAGGTGACATCCTTTTATATATTTGAACATGGCTATCATATCCCCCCTTAACCTCCTCTTCTCCAGGCTAAACATGCCCAGCTCCCTTAGCCGTTCCTCATAAGGCATCATTTCCAGGCCTTTGACCATTTTGGTTGCCCTCCTCTGGACACGTTCCATTTCTGGGGACCTCAGATGAAGAAGGCTATTGACATCCTGGAAGGTGTGCAGAACAGGGTGACCGAGGTGATCAAGGGTCTGGAAACCAAGCCTTAGAAGAAATAGTTGAGGCAGTTTGGTCTGTTTAGCTTAGAGAAGGTGGTATTGCCTTATTATCTGAAGATGCCTTTGGGGACGAAGTCAAACCATTGGTGAATTGCAATGCCTGCTGTGGTGGCAGAGACCAACACAGGAGAGAGATGATTTCTTGCAGCTGGGGAAGGTGATATTATAGCTATCTGCACACATCAATCTATCACATGGAGAATGGAGAAGGATTATTTTCTGCTGCTCTGGAGGGAAGGATCCAAACCAATGGATTCTCATGACAAGAAAGAAGAGTCTGACTAAACATCAGGAAGGACTTTCTGGTGATGAGAGCCGTTCGACACGGAAATGGGCTCCTTCGGTAGGTGGTGGACTCTCCTCTTAGATAGAAGTTAGATGGCCAGATGTCAAGGATTATTTAGCTGTGACCCTTGCATGACCCTTGGAGTCCCTTCAACTCTGGTTGGCATCCGTCTGTCTCAGGAGACAATGGAAAGGTATGACTTCAGGGCTGAAGCCAAAGCTTTGGAGAATTACAGTTCTGCGGTTCCATTATGCATGTGAATTTCTGCGTTTGCAGGCATTCCAATCTGCTTCCCACGTTTCCGATGGAACGCCAAGGGGGTCGATGGGTCTGGGCTTGTGAAAAGAAGAGCTTTCCGGGGGTTTAATTAAGTCTGAAATGATGCTCAATAGGATTGATTTCGGTAGAGGGTTTCCTTCAAAAGCCTGATTGCCTATTTGTAATAAAGGCAATGGCTTATCAATTGCATAAACAAATGGATCGGCAGACAGCTCAGCGGATCAATCCACGCTGGGCGCGGCACACCTCCCAGATATTTAGCCGCTTCTCTTCTGTTTCTCTAGTGCAACTTCCAGCTTTTGGATACGTCTGCAGCCAAGAAGCTGGTGCTGCAGCCGTGGCTGGAGAAGGGGAGGCCCACAGAGTCAGTGCCATGTTCTGGTGAAGGCTTGCAAACAAGAGGAAGGTTTAAAGTATAGGGCCATAGGAAGGGGCCTTATACCGAGTCAGAATATTGGGGCCCATCTTAGTCCTGTGGGATGTGAAACACAAGTCAAGTACAACATTCCTAGAGTGAACATGTTTACACATGGGGAGGAATGTTTGTCCAGCCAGCAGGTAAACTTCCTGTTTCCTTCTGGACTGGGACAGACTTCCTCTGCATGTGACTAGAGGTGGGCGTGGTCTCACCTGTGCAGGTAACGACAAAAGCACAGGGCGGGCTAGCCATCTCTCTCTCTTTGACTACATGCATCAAAGAAGCAACATCTGCTTAGCCAAAGATGCTCTCTTGGGCCCCAGCCAAGAGAAGACAAAGGGATTGTCTCCTTATGAGATAGTTCCCAGGTGTATGTTACTTTTCTAAGCTAAGTCTGCCTTCTGGGATCCAATTGTGAACAGAATGTGAGTAAACTCTTTTTCATACTTTTATAGAAGACTGTGTCGTGTCTTATCTTTTATGAGGGAATAAGGGAGAAATACCAGAACAGTTATTATAGAGGCTTTAGCGAGCTTGAGCAAACGCATCCGCTGTGAGTTTAAAAAGGGAATGTTACTCTGCTAAATTGTGAACTTGTTAACACAAGTTGGAAAGGCTATAATCCAACAATATATCCTCTCCTGCATCCCTGAACATTCCCACAAGTTCCATCTGCACTGACTGGAAGCAAGGGCTCTCTGAGAGTCAGTCAGGGAGTCTCTCTCAACCCTGCCTGGAGTGGCTGCCAGGGGTTTTCTCCAGGTAAATTTGTAAATTCTGGGTTAGATCAGTCATTGCTTTGTTCCAGCAAGGCTCTTTGTATCACCTTCTAGTTATTTGAATTTGCAATGACCATGGCTATCAGGACCTTACATACAGCGGACGCTCGGGTTGCGAGCGTGATCCGTGCGGGATGCATGTTCGCAACCCGCAGCATTCACAACCCGCAGCGGTGCGTCTGCACATGAGCAGATTGTGATTTGGTGCTTCTGCGCATGCGCAAAGCGCAATTAAGCGCTTCTGCACATGTGCGACCCCTGAAACCCGGAAGTAACCCGTTCCAGTACTTCCGGGTTTCGGCAGGTCCGTAACCCGAAAAAATGCAACCTGAAGCGTCTGTAACCCAAGGTATGACTGTACCATGATCCAAGATGGATGGCCATCTGTCATGTATGATCTAGTTTTCTGCATTGCAGGGGGTTCGACTGAACGACCCTCGGGATCCCTCCCAAGTCTACAGTTCTATGGTTCTATGCTTCTATATTCTGTCTGCTAGCTGTTTCGACTTATCCCTAACGCCAGGCACACCTCGCACTCCAACTGGAGCAATACATCTTTTCGAAACCTTTGAAGAAGTTGTTGTTTCTTCCTGCCCACAGAGAACATTCATTATTTAATTGGCATCCCAAAAGGTCATTCCTTCCATTGCTCACCAGGTGAAAATAGACATGTTAAAAGCTCCTCGGTGTGACAGTGCAGCAATCCATTTGGCAAGATCTGACAGCAGAAAGGCCCCTAAGGAATGGATTTTGCAAATCTGGATGTTGCCATTCAGATCCAGCACTGAGTCACATGTGATTTAGATGAAATGCACTTTTTGTGCATTATTCTGCACTGAATTGTGGCCAATGATTCTATGAATTTGAATACTCACTAGCTATATATACTGTAGGATGTGCAGAACCATAGAACTTAAGGAAAGCTAGTTAATTCTAGTTTTATGCATGGATTTGCCTTCTGGGAGCTACTGGTGTCCAGCTCTCATTTATATTGTTACAGATTGGAGGGGTGGCCTCCCTAAACCCTAGAATTTAATAAATGGTAGAGTTTTGATTATGTGGGGTGTGAAGGAAGAAGACAGGCTGCAAAGGAATTCCTGGGCTAGCCTATGCAAAACGACCTAGCCAAGCTGGGGCCGTTAAGGAACAGTAAAGGGCCATTGAAGGGCAATTCAACGCAAGAGAACTGTCCTGTCCCCTCTTGTCCTGAAGTGTCAACAGAGACGGGGGTTTGGGAAGCTTGACAGAGTAACTGGGTGTGAGGTGACAGGAAAAGAGAGTCCTGAGCAAGGGTTGCTGGGAAGAAGGAGGAGGAAGAAGGAGGGGGTCCATCTTGGGCAGGTTGGCTGCAGGCTGGCTGGGAGAGACCCTTCAGGGATGCATGGCAGTGGGGGACAAGACCCTCTTGAAATGACCATGCTGTGAGATCTAGACTCCTTCCATGATGATATTTGGCTGAATGACATATTTGCTGGGATTAGGGATTTGTTACAGGTTGGAGGGTACTGGCGGCAAGCTTCGCTTGAGTGGCGGTTAGGCATTGGTAGGGGTATTGTTATTTAGATGTGTTGGGGGGAGGAGCACCATCACCTCCCCCAAATATTGAAGGGTAGTCCAGTAAACGGATTCCGGGGGGCATGGCCTCGTCCGAAGCCTATAGAGGCCAAGGCCTAAAGCGCGCCCCTGAGCGGTGACCCCGGGGGAGTGCCTAGTTGATGTGCAGCAGCAGGGCTCCCCTGCTGGTGTTAAACCTTCCCGGTCTTCAAGCAAACAGGCTGAAGCCGGATATACGGATAGGAGCAATGCCTAAGGCAATACCGCTCTTTACCTGTAACCAATAAAGTTGTGGCCAATTTTAGCCCATTAACCTTAATCAATGGTGTCTTGTGTCTTTAATTCTACTGGGGGAGGTGGGAACTCGCCACGCAACAGTCTCTGCTGTGACTCAATTCTCCAAATGACCACAGACCCTGGGTGAGTGTCAGGAACTCCCTGGGATCTTGCTACTGCTCGGCAGAGAGTGAGGGGTGGCTCTCAACTAATGATGATGATGATGATGATAAATTATTTATACCCCACCCATCTGGCTGGGTTTCCCCAGCCACTCTAGGTGGCTCCCAACAGATTAAAAACAGAATAAAACATCAAGCATTAAAAACTTCCCTAAACGCCCTCCCACCAGAGGTCAAAGAGAAAAACAACTACCAGACACCTGAAGGCAGCCCTGTTTTGGGGAAGTTTTTAATGTTTGATGCTGTGTTGTGTTTTTAATATTCGGTTAGAAGCTGCCCAGAGTGGCTGGGGAAATCCGGCCAGATGGATATAAATAATAAATTATTATGATCATCATCATCTCCACATTGGCCTACATGGCCCCTTCCAGTTCCACAATTCTATGATTCTATGAATCTACGGATCCTGTTCTCACAGTGGCCAATGCTTCCTGCTACTGAAATGAAGTCTGCCCCCCTCCCGTTGTACCCTTACCCCCAAATTGGTTTCGGGGTTTAAAACACACACCCCTAAACACTGTGCAAGGGAAGGAGAGAGGGGGTAATTTCATTTAACAAGCAGAAAATGTGATTAATACTTTACTGTGCTGGTTTTACTGTATTTTTTTCCTAGGGTGAGGGTAAATTCTTTCTAGAGTCAAAGGTGATCTATATATATATATATATATATATATTGCACATCACGTGAAGTCCACTGCCCAACACTTTCACTGTCCCAATGTTAGGAGAGAGGAGCAGCTCATTTGGGAGCGCATGAGACTCTGAGTCTCAGGGACGTGGGTTCAAGTCTCACACTGGGCAAAAGATTCCTGCATTGCAGGGGGTTCGACTAGATGACCCTCGTGGTCTCTTCCAACTCTACCATTCTATTATTCTAACCTGGCACAGCCCAGGACCTAAAGTTTGGGTTCGCACCCTCAAACCCACCCCAGCTCTATAGAAAGTGGCTGTCAGTGTTCTGGTTTGCAATCCACTGCAGAACTTCATTATCCAGGCTTCGCCCGTCCCTGGAGATCGAGCAGAGAGCTCCAGAGACAGCTCTATCTCTTGCAAAAGTGCCTTCCTGGATTCATAATCACCAAGCAAGAATCTCTCTGTGACTGGATTGCACAAGTTCATTCCGACATGCTCACTCTGCTTCTGGGAATTACAATGAAGCTTTCTGTCAAATTTCACACCAGGAGTCCACAGTCTACATATGCTGCTTAGGACTGGCATAAGTCTGGTGCTCAAAAGCAGAGGATCCATTTCACACACAAAAGGTCCTGGGTTCAGTTCCCAATGGTGAGACTGAGAGAGACTCCAGTTTCTGAAACCCTGGAGAGCTACTACAAGTCAGTGCAGGAAATACTGCGCTAGATGGACCAACAGTCTGACTCACTAGGAGGCACCTTCCTACAATCCTATGATTCCACCCCATCATTGATGTCAGACAGTAAATTGAGTTTAGAATTGAGGCTTAACATGTTGAACTCTCAAACCTAGACAGCATCTTAAAAAGCAGAGACATCACCTTGCCAACAAAGGTCTGTATAGTTAAAGCCATGGTTTTCCCAGTAGTGATGTGTGGAAGTGAGAGCTGGACCATAAAGAAGGCTGATCGCCAAAGAATGGATGCTTTTGAATTCTGGTGCTGGAGGAGACTCTTGAGAGTCCCATGGACTGCAAGAAGATCCAACCTCTCCATTCTGAAGGAAATCAGCCCTGAGTGCTCACTGGAAGGACAGATCCTGAAGCTGAGGCTCCAAGACTTTGGCCGCCTCATGAGAAGAGAAGACTCCCTGGAAAAGACCCTGATGTTGGGAAAGATGGAGGGCACAAGGAGAAGGGGACGACAGAGGACGAGATGGTGGGACAGTGTTCTCGAAGCTACCAGCATGAGTTTGACCAAACTGCGGGAGGCAGTGGAAGACAGGAGTGCCTGGCGTGCTCTGGTCCAGGGGGTCACGAAGAGTCGGACACAACTAAACGACTAAACAACAACATGTTGAACTCTGCCCTAGTTGAAATGGGAAGCAGAGTGTTGCAGGGTGGGAACCAAAGGTGGACAAACTACAAACCTGGGCAGTGTGTCCAGAGATCCTGGGCTGCCCAGTTGACAAGACCTGCCTCTCCCTTGCTGGTCCAAAGGAAAGCAGAACAAGATGTTTGGCACCAGCTTCGTTTCAGGAGTTGCCGGAAGGAGGTGTACAAGGTGCCATTCAATTGTCTTGGAGACTCCATTCTGGATTTGTGACTCAAGCCTCAGACACCTTTAGAGACTCTGAGCACGCAAACCAGCAGAGATAAGAACTCTTTATAGCAGAAGAGGAGGGCAGAGACATGTGTAAGCAGTATATTACAGGCGTTTTATTCACCAGCAGGAACAAAGGAAAAACATGTCTGCTCCCCTTCGTCTCCAGCAAAACAGCAGAAACACAAAAGCTATATACAAACGGAAGTTCCCAGCAAGTGCTGGAAGTAAACAGGCATGTGACACACAACAGTCATGCCTGTACCCTTTTAAGGTGGAACGGAACTATATCCTAACAAAGTTTACTCCTGAGTCTTTTCTTCTGCTGAATATATCTCACAAGGGAATGGAGGTTTAGGATCAGAGATTTCCTTCTCCTAGATGGGCTACCTTCCCAGATGGATGACCCCATCTGCCCCTCTTTTCCCTCTGCAGCTTGTCCAGAAACCCTCTTCTTGACCATTGGACCCACTTCTGGTCTCTTCTGCTCAATGCACCAGAACCTGTCTTCACAAGCAGGGGAAGTCCCTGATGGTTTCAGACCCATTGGCTCCCCTCACCTGGTTTAGCCAGCGAGTCGAAGCCAAACCCTGGGGTAAATAATTAGTAATATTAATTTCTTATTTGTACCCCGCCCATCTGGCTGGGCTTCCCTAGCCACTCTTGGCGGCTTCCCAAAAAATATAAAAAATACGTTAAAATGTCACACATTAAAAACTTCCCTGAACAGGGCTGCCTTCAGATGTCTTCTAAATGTCAGGTAGTTGTTTATCTCTTTGACATCTGGTGGGAGGGCGTTCCACAGGGCAGGTGCCACCACCAAGAAGGCCCTCTGCCTGGTTCCCTGTAGCTTAGCTTCTTGCAGTGAGGGAACCGCCAGAAGGCCCTCAGAGCTGGACCTCAGTGTCCAGGCAGAACGATGGGAGTGGGGACACTCCTTCAGGTATACAGTGGTACCTTGGGATGCGAATGGGATCCATTCCAGAGCCCCGTTCGCATCCTGACGTCATTTTGAGCATCTGTGCATGCACGAGCGGCGAAACCTGGAAGCGCTCAACCTGAAGCACATTCAACCCGAGGTATGACTGTACTGGTGTGGCCACTGTCAGAATCTAGGAACCACAGGTGAGAGCTGAGTGCAGGGTGGGAACCAAACTACCCCAGCAGAAGCACAACATACCCCCTAACACTCCACACACCCCAGAAGCAGGGTGACCTGGCACAAAAGGCCAAACTGACCGCTGAGCTGCAAAAGAACAAATGAGTGCAGTGTTCTTTCACATGTAACCACAAGCTGCCTGGAACAAGGAAGCAACTGCTGTGCAAACTCATGTCAACAGCTTTCATTTGAAAAATGTTGGAAATCTGCTTGTACCTTCCATTTTATTTTAAGGCAGTGAACCTTGCACTTTGCGGGACAAACTGTGCATAAATATTTCTTTCATTCTGCATGTCCCCAGAAGATTCACTGACTCTCGTGGGGTTACAGATCACGCTCTCAGGTGCCTAAACGAAAGGTACTGACCTAGCCACTGTGATCCACGCGACGGTCACCTCCAGGCTTGATTATTGCAACTCGCTCTACGTGGGGCTGCCCTTGAGACTGACCCACAAACTCCAGCGGGTGCAGAATGCCGTGGTGAGACTCCTTATGGGGTCCTCGCCATGGGATCACATTCACCTGGTGCTATACCAGCTGCACTGGCTCCCGGTGGAGTATAGGATCAGGTTTAAGGTGCTGGTTTTAACCTTTAAAGCCCTATACGGCCTAGGACCCTCATATCTATGGGACCGCCTCTTCTGGTATGCCCCATGGAGGACCTAACGTCTTCAAATAAAAACATCTTGGAGATCCCGGGCCACAGGGAGGTTAGGCTGGCCTCAACCAGAGCCAGGCTTTTTCGGCTGTGGCCCCGATCCGGTGGAACGCTCTGTCACAAGAGACTAGGGCCCTGCGGGACTTGAGATCTTTCCGCAGGGCCTGCAAGACGGAGCTGTTCTGCCTGGCCTTTGGCCAAGGCACAGTCTGACCCCCTCCTTTGGTAATTTCTTCACAGAACTCTAGCCCAATGGTTGCCATTAATTTGATTCTGAACTGATTTTAGAATGTATTTCAATTAATTGATTGTGATTTTATGTAAAATGTGTTATTTTTACTGTTGTTAGCCACTCTGAGCCCGGCTTTGGCTGGGGAGGGCAGGATATAAATAAATAAATAAATAAATAAATAAATAAATAAATAAATAAATAATTATTATTATTACTACTACTACTACTACTACTACTACTAAAGAAACCCTGGACAGTTAAGTCCAGTCAAAGGCGACTGTGGGGTTGAGGCGCTCATCTCGCTTCAGGCCGAGGGAGCCGGCGTTTGTCCACAGTCAGCTTTCCGGGTCATTTGGCCAGCAGGACTAAACTGCTACTGATGCACAGAGGGCAATGATGAGTGCCAGAGTGTCCGGAAACGCCATTTACCTTCCCGCTGCAGCGATCCCTATTTATCTACTTGCACTTTTTGGCATGCTAGGTTGGCAGGAGCTGGGACAGAGCAATGGGAGCTCATCCCATTGTGGGGATTCGAATCGCCGACCTTCCGATCGGCAAGCCCAAGAGGCTCAGTGGTTTAGACCACAGCGCCACCCGCATACTCTCTCTGTGTGTGTGTTTTATTTCCACAACATTAACCTGAAACTGCCACCCGAGTGCCAAGGAGACATTTGACTCTTTGCCCTGAGCTGCAACTCAGTTCTCCAAACCAGTCAATAATTACACACACACACACACACTGCTCCGACACCGCATCTGATCATCATCCTTGGCATCAGGAAGGAGCTTTTGGCCAGTTTCCATGTGGTGTGTTTATGAGGTTTTTCCTTTCAGATATTTAGAGATACAGGCAGCTGCTGTCTCCTGAGTCAGATAACAGGTCCATCTAGCTCATCATTCTCTGCACAGACTCACAGAAGCTCTCCAGGGTTTCCGATTTAGGAAACTTTTCCTGAATGCAAAAAGGGGGGCTCCACCCTGTGCTGGCTGAGGCTGATGGGAATTGTTGTCCTAAACATCTGGAGAGCACCAGATTCGCAAAGGCAGCTGTATGGTCTTGCTGGATGAGACCATGACACTGATGGTCTTCTCTTGCAGCAGGACTTCTCATCAGAGAGCCTCTGCGTCTTCCGTCCAGCTCTCCAAAACCTTGCAGCGGATCATGTCCCAAGTGGGCGAGGCTGACATCACGCTCTACCACCCCCACAAATCTTTTTTTAAGAACGTTTCTCCCCCTTCCCCCACCCTAACATTTCCCCCCAAAATTCCTCCCCCGACTAACGTTCACGTTGAGTCGCCTTGATGAACACGTTGACTCACCGCTGAACTTCAACTATGCATTAGACACTGTTAGGGAATTAAAGTCTTTTGTTTCACTCTGGGGGGCTGTCATCTTCCTCTCTCCCCTCTCCCCTCTGGATCAATAATGAACAGGGGAAGTTACAGGAAAAGAAGGGCTTTGTGGAACTTTACGAAGATCCAGCGCGAGAGTGATTAAAAAACCAGAACGTTCCAAACCTATCAAAACATCAAGGTGAAATATCTGTACTTTGCTGTTCTCACTTTCCTTTTTTGGGGAAAATAAAATAAATAAATAAATAAATAAATAAATAAATAAATCCTTCCAGTAGCACCCTAGAGACCAACTAAGTTAGTTTCCTTTTTTTTTTTTTGTCTGATTGAAACAAATTCAAGAGTCTTAGGGTTTACAATCCCCTTAAGTGGGTGTGCTGATCAATTGCAAAAGACCAGACACAACCAAATATTTTTTTTCATTAAATTTGTATACTGCCCTTCATCCAAAGATCATAGGACAGTTCATAACATGGAAGTTCAAAGTTGTGACTATTTGCACCTAGCAGGACTGAACATTCCTGCGCTCAGTTGTGTGTGAGTATGATAAATGTGTTGCAGTCAATGACCACTTCTGCAAATACCGTATTTTTCCATGTATAAGACTAGGGTTTTTTCCTAATAAATGCTGTCAAAAATTAGGGGGCATCTTATACACAGATAGTGCCGGGGCCATTTTCTTAAATCTGAGTCCCCCAAAATAGGGGCGTCTTATACATAGGGGCGTCATATAGAAGGAAAAATATGGCACTTCCTTGATCAAATGCCTTGCTGGCTCAAAACCCTTTCGACAATGATTGGACTACAATGTTCATTATGAAGACTTCCCAATGCATTTGAAGACTGCTCGTTTTGCTTTCTTCAAAGGCAGAACCATGCCACCAATAACAACAAACCATGCAGATGACTTAAAAACATAAAATAAATTCAAGGACGTTTTTCAGCCGCGATAGTTAAAAATAGAGTTCTATCAATAGTTGCCATGAGGAGCAGCCGCAACAACCAAAAAAAAAGAAATCTGTTGGATGGCTCCTCTTTAAGACTTCTTCGTGCCACTATCGGGACTGTCCTCTCTGCTTTCTACAGCTTCTTAGAATTTGGAAGGGTCGCAAAGGGTCATCTAGTCCAACTCCCTGGAACACAACGCAGTTATTGACGTGGTCTTTTTTGTCATGCGTGACCCTGTATTTGAAAAAGGGGTTGGTTGCAAATAAAGGCAGATGAAAGAATGTAAGAAAAGCCCTGGTTGTATCAAGCCAATGGCCCATCTTGACTGCCACTCGTTTCCAATGGTGGTTGGCAGTGGTGGAGAAAACCGCTTAGGTACCTGGAACGGCAAAAATGATGTGCACCTGGGGGCAGAGCGATCCACCCACAGAGGTGGTACGATCTGCCCACGGGGGCACGCTGATCCTCCCAGGGGTGCCAGTGGTGCTTGCTCATTGCACAAATACGCCCAGCGTGCAGCGCTGGCTGCCGGGGATGCAATCAGTGAGCAAATTTTCACGGCGGCAATTGCACCAATTGCAAAAATCCACCCGCCGGGGGTGTGATCTGGCCGGGGGGGGGGGTGGGTTGTCACCCCCCTAAGCATTATACCCGCACCCCCACACTCCCCTTGCGATGTCCCTGGTGGTCAGATGCTTCCAGAAATCCTCTCTGCCCGTCCCCCTCTAGCAACAGGAGATCATGGAAGACTGCCTCTGAACCTCTATTCAGTGCCACGGACCACCCAACTGACTGTATTCACAGCCGCACTTAGGAGATCAGTTCAAAGGTTTCTCCTTTTTCAGTGAAATATCCTTCACCTCTCCTCCCTTACATTCCTCATATCTGCTCCAGGGGTTCCCCCAGTCTTCTGCAGCATATGGGGAAACAGCATGGGACATGTCCAGAGGAGGGCAACCAGAATGGTCAAAGGCCTGGAAACGATGCCTTATGAGGAACGGCTAAGGGAGCTGGGCATGTTTAGCCTGGAGAAGAGGAGGTGAAGGGGTGATATGATAGCCATGTTCAAATATATAAAAGGATGTCACATAGAGGAGGGAGAAAGGTTGTTTTCTGCTGCTCCAGAGAAGCGGACACGGAGCAATGGATCCAAACTACAAGAAAGAAGATTCCACCTAAACATTAGGAAGAGCTTCCTGACAGCAAGAGCTGTTCGACAGTGGAATTTGCTGCCAAGGAGTGTGGTGGAGTCTCCTTCTTTGGAGATCTTTAAGCAGAGGCTTGACAACCATATGTCAGGAGTGCTCTGATGGTGTTTCCTGCTTGGCAGGGGGTTGGACTCAATGGCCCTTGTTGTCTCTTCCAACTCTATGATTCTATGATTCTATTCTATGATTCTATGAATGGGGCTCAATAACGGATCTCATTCGCATCCCAAGGTACCACTGTATTCTGTGATTCCGTGACCAGAAACTGATTGCTATGTCATCACTGGCAAAGGGAGAAGATCCTCAAAATCGCCTGAAGGCAGCAGGCTAAGGAAAACATTGTGCCTTAAGAACATCAGAGGAGCCTCCTGGATCAGGCTCATCTAATTCTAGAACCCCAGAGTCGGGATTTGAATACAAGAGCACCCTTCTCTACACTGCTTTCCAGCAACTGGTATTCACAAGCATGGCAGAGCATAGACATCATGGCTTGGAGCCACTGAAAGCCCTCCCGTACAGGAATTTGTCTCATCTTCTTTTACACCCATCTACTTGGCCATTACTGCCTCCTGTGGCAGTGAGTTCCATAGTTTAACTCTACTTCGGTCCAGTATACCTGAAGAAGTGTCTCCACCCCCATTGTTCTGCCCGGACACTGAGGTCCAGCACCGAGGGCCTTCTGGCGGTTCCCTCACTGCGAGAAGCCAAGTTACAGGGAACCAGGCAGAGGGCCTTCTCGGTGCTGGCTCCCACCCTGTGGAACGCCCTCCCACCAGATGTCAAAGAGAAAAACAACTACCAGACTTTTAGAAGACATCTGAAGGCATCCCTGTTTAGGGAAGCTTTTAATATTTAACAGACCACCGTATTTTAATACTTTGTTGGAAGCCGCCCAGAGTGGCTGGGGAAACCCAGCCAGATGGGTGAGGTATAAATAATAAACTATGATGATGATGATTCTGTCCTGAACCTTACAGCATTCAACTTCATTGGTTGTGCATAGGTTCTCCCCGCTACCACCCCCCCCCCAATATCTGCCGTCTGAGGCAGCTGCCCCACTTTGCCCCATAACAGGGCTGTCCCTGGACCACCCCCGTCCCACATGGATGCTCGATCCCTTCTCTCCGCAATCTTCCGAGGAGCTACAAAGCGAGAAACGGGAGAGCCTTTCCGTCTCCAATCTGGCGGTGCTCTGGCCCCGAAAGAACAAATAAAAACCTCCTGCATTTGTCATTTGATTTGGTGCTGCTTATAAACCTCCCTAATTAACATGCTCGCTTGAGCTTGCCTGGAGATACGGCTCGCTCCTGCACTGTAATAACACCGCGGAGATAGAAAGTGGTGATACTGGAAAGCACGCACGGACAAGGAATACCCGCCCACACCTGCAAGCCGCAGCCGAAGGTTCGTGTCGGTGGTCAGGACAATGACAAACACAACTAGGAACAGCAAAGAAATGACTCAGGAAATGGAATTCAATTTCTCGACGCCGCTCCTGGAGAGGTACATGACAAATAGAACAGAAAAGGGAACACAATGAAACAGAATATAATGTATTTTGCCGCGCTCCTCCAGGGTTGTAAAAATGCATTTTTCTGCTATCCTTCTTTCTGCCGCGCTGACAAGTCTGTCGCCGTCATTCCCCGCCTGAATCGTTTAGCTATTCTTCTAGCACGGAGCTTCGTAAAAAAAAAAGTCCCAGACCGCACAATGCCCCTTTGGACAAGACGGGAAAATTAATGAGTTAAGAAGCCAGAAGGTGTGATAGAGCTCCTCTGGAAGTCAGGAGGGGACGTGAGAGGACTTTACGAAATTGTGGACGGCACGGAGAAAGGGGATAGAGAAAACTTATACCTCGCACTAGAACTGTGTCCAGTTCTGGGCACCACAGTTCAAGAAGGACACTGACAAAATGGAACATGTCCAGAGGAGGGCAACCAAAATGGTCAAAGGCCTGGAAACGATGCCTTATGAGGAACAGCTAAGGGAGCTGGGCATGTTTAGCCTGGAGAAGAGGAGGTTAAGGGGTGATATGATAGCCATGTTCAAATATATAAAAGGATGATGTCACATTGAGGAGGGAGAAAGGTTGTTTTCTGCTGCTCCAGAGAAGTGGACACGGAGCAATGGATCCAAACTACAAGAGAGAAGATTCCAGCTAAACATTAGGAAGAACTTCCTGACAGTAAGAGCTATTCGACAGTGGAATTTGCTGCCAAGGAGTGTGGTGGAGTCTTCCAACTCTATGATTCTATGATTCTATGAACTCGTGGATATTCGTGGATATTGGAATATTCAGAGCAGAGCTCACTCCAACAGGGAAGAGTGCTGGCCACCAACCTGGGTGGCTTTGGAGAGGATTGGACAATTTTTTCCAGGAGGAGAGGGTTCTGTAAGTCCTAGCCAGGATGGCTGAGATCTTGGAGGCAGCACTGCTTCTCATGACCAGTTGCTGGAAACCACAAAAGGGGAGTTGGCTGTTGTGCGCAAATCTTGTTTGGGGATTGCCCATTGGGGCATCTGGTTGGCCACTGTAGGAACAGGATTCTGGACCAGTTGAATTGCATCAATAGCTGGTTGATCCGCTCCACTTCCCAGTGGGGAGGAGTTGCGGTGGACCTAATATGTCCTTGCGTGTGTTATTTCTCAACAAGGGGGTGGCTTCAGGGTCTTGACACAAAGAAAGCTTTCTGTTGGCTTATCTCCACCTGTTCAACACACACACACACACACAATGCCTATATACAAAGTATATTTAGCATCTCCCCTGAAGGGATATTCACATTTAAGTTTTGCCGGCTTACTGGTGAACAGCTGGTCTCTGAAATAACACCCCAAGAAATGCTATTTTCTCACAATGAAAATGTAACGGCAACGTTGGGGAGCACCCCCCCCCAAACACCTGCAACAAAATATATGCTGGCCAAGAAACAAACATTTTCCTCTGTTTCACATACAGTCTGGCAGCCTCAGACTCCTGCGTTTTGGCTCAGAGTTGGAACTCAGGTGAGTCTTTGCCTAAGTCCCAAATCCGAAAGAGCCAAGATCAGTGCCCCACACGCTTAGCTCAGAGATGGAGACTGAGTAAGATTCTCAAAGACTTGCATTTTGCAAATCCCTCTATGAAATGTCATGATCCACATCCCAGCTGGGATGACGAAGGCACCACTTCACCCTGTTGTTGTCTGGAAAACAGTTTCCCTCTCGGTTTTTTTCTTTTATTTAGATCACAAAGGGAGTTATTTAAAGACCCAGCAGAGCTCTGCTTTGCTGTCAGTCTCCTCAATTAAGATTTTTGTCAGATGCAGCTGTCGCTGACAAGGACGGACACCAGCCGGGGAAACGCCACTCTGAGCTCTTTGGAGGAAGGTTGGGAAACAAACAGGAGAAGTCAGAGTGGCCCCAAGGTAGTGTTCTTTGCTGGTTGGTTTTAATGAAGAAAATCAAGCTACGTTCAGAGGTGTAGCTAGGGGTGCAGGGGCACTGGATGCCACACTGGGGGGGGGGTGGCACTTACCACAGGGCCTGCAGCGCACCTGAGCCATGCGTCTCTCCTGGGAGTGACATGGTGATCTGGGCACCAGCAGGCTCCACGCTGACTGAAATGCCAGCATGGGAAGAAGAAGATGAAGAAGAAGAAGAAGAAGAAGAAGAAGAAGAAGAAGAAGAGGAGGAGGAGGAGGAGGAGGAGGAGGAGGAGGAGGAGGAGGAGGAGTTTGGATTTGATATCCCTCTTTATCACTACCCTAAGGAGTCTCAATCAGCTCACTGGAAGGACAGATCCTGAAGCTGAGGCTCCAAGACTTTGGCCACCTCATGAGAAGAGAAGACTCCCTGGAAAAGACCCTGATGTTGGGAAAGATGGAGGGCACAAGGAGAAGGGGACGACAGAGGAGGGGATGGTGGGACAGTGTTCTCAAAGCTACCACCAAACTGCGGGAGGCAGTGGAAGACAGGAGTGCCTGGCGTGTTCTGGTCCAGGGGGTCATGAAGAGGCGGACACGACTAAACGACTAAACAACAACAAAGGAGTCTCAAAGTGGCCAACAATCTCCTTTCCCTTCCTCCCCCACAACAAACACTCTGTGAGGTGAGTGAGGCTGAGAGACTTCTGAGAAGTGTGACTAGCCCAAGGTCACCCAGCAGCTGCAGGTGGAGGAGCGGGGAAGCGAACCCGGTTCACCAGATTACGAGTCCACCGCTCTTAACCACCACACCACACTGGCTCTCAGTGTGGGACTAGCGTCTACCTGCTACCTCCCCTTCAGCCAGTGAGGCTCCACGCAGTGCACTCTGCCCCAACTCACCTTGCCCCCATAGGCAGCTAACCCCCGTCCCTGGGCACAGGGCACAGGAACCACTCCAGGCACCCGAGTGGCTAGCTACACCACTGCTACGATGGTAAAATTCTCCATCAGCCCACCCTCTTTCAAGTCTGGCTCCAATTACTGGTGTAGAGGGAGGTGGCCAGGTGGTAGAGTCAGGGATGGTCTGCTTTAGAAATCCAAGAAGCCTTCTTTTCATCTGACTAATCTGAAAGAGGTTGAGGGCCCATCATTTCTCTCAGAGCAGCCTTCTCCTATCAGATGTTCTCCAGATGTCTTGACTTCAACTCCCTCCTTCCCTTGGCCATGCTGGCTGGGCCTGATGGGAGCTGGAGTCCATCAACCTTTGAAGGAGGCAAGATCAGAGAAGTCTGTCTCAGATAGCAAGAACTGGAAAGGAGGAAGTGGGGATGAATGGGCCCATTCATATGGATTTCTATGCCCATTCATATGGATTTCTATCCATTCATATGGATTTCTATGCCCATTCATATGGATTTCTATGCCCATTCATATGGATTTCTATCCATTCATATGGATTTCTATGCCCATTCATATGGATTTCTATGTCCATTCATATGGATTTCCACCCCACCTCCAGCTGCCCCATAATTTCATGAAAATTAGCCAAAGCATTCATGGGAAAGGTGAGGGTTTGGGCTGAGATTTGAAGACAGCACCACAAATGTATTCTGGGATGGAAGGCACCTTGGAGCAAGGTAAAGCAAAGCAAGCTCAAGCTGATAGGGGAATAGGTGTGCCAACTTGAGCAAAATATTGTGGGGGCCCAGTTAAGCCCCACCCTGCATAACCGATCACATGATACAGTGCACACACACCATTTGAATGGGAATGACCACCAACTTTGTGGGGGACCAGCACCTTCAAATATTTTGTTGTGGGGGTCTGAGCCCCCATGCCCCTAGGAGTTGGCACCTATATATAATAATAACAATAATAATAATAATAATAATAATAATAATAATAATTTATTTATACCCCACCCATCTGGCGGGGTTTCCCCAGCCACTCTGGGCGGCTTCCAATTGAATATTAAAAACAATACAGCATCAGACATTAAAAACTTCCCTAAACAGGGCCACCTTCAGTTGTCTTTTAAAAGTAAAATAGTTGTTTATTGCCTTGACATCTGCCGGGAGGGCCTTCCACAGGGCAGACACCACTACCGAGAAGGCCCTCTGCCTGGTTCCCTGTAACCTCACTTCTTGCAGGGAGGGAACCGCCAGAAGGCCCTCGGAGCTGGTCCTCAGTGTCTGGGCAGAATGGTGGGGGTGGAGACGTTCCTTCAGGTATACTGGGCTGAGGCCGTTTAGGGCTTTAAACCTTTGGCCCTCCAGGTGTCACTGAACCACAACTCCCATCATCCCTGGCCATTGGCCATGCTTATTGGGACTGATGGGAGTTGGAGTCCCACAACATCTGGAGGGCCAAAGATTCCCCGCCTCTGAAATAGAGAAAAGCTGGGATGTGTCTGTATGGGTCTATGTATCATGAAAAGAAAAGAGATTCCAACTTAACAGCAGGAATAACTTTCTGACGGCAAGAGCTGTTCAGCAGTGGAATGGACTCCCTCAGAAGGATAGTCACCCTGTTATGGATGCTTTTAGTTGAGATTCCTGCATTGCAGGCGTTAGACTATATGACCCCGGAGTCCCTTTCAATTCTACCGTTCTATGATTCTATGAAAACGCTGCTTAGCAGCACTGCAGACAAGCAGGCTCTGGGTCCTAGAACTCTCTTGATCCTTGTGTTGTGCCCAATACAAAATTGCAACTTATGCAAATAAGTGAATGACTAAGCAGAGGCTGTGTTTAATTAAACATTCATAGGATATTGGAAGAAATTTGAGATTTCTGCCTTTATAGACTTAAGACCCCAACGCTCCGTAGAATTCATCTTGAAGATAACACCTACTTTGTATCCAGATTTTTCTGCTAATTTGTTGTTTGCCGCATTTCCTTAGATTCCCCCCCCCCCCATCCTTAGTGTTATTAAAACTGTCACCTTGGCTCCCAGCATTGATTTAAAATCCCAGGTGTAATACTTAGGAAGGCAAGAAACAAAAATATTTAACTAAAGAGGTTTGTGGGTTTTTAAAAAATATTTACACACACTGCATGTTCCACGTATAAACGTCAAGGGTGCAATCCTAGGCCTTTGTGACAAAGTCCCTCACCAAAGACCCCTGAGCAAGCTTAGTAAAAGGTAAAGGTACCCCTGACCGTTAGGTCCAGGCGCAGACTACTCTGGGGTTGCGGCGCTCATCTCGCTTTATTGGTCGAGGGAGCCGGCGTACAGCTTCCGGGTCATGTGGCCAGCATAACTAAGCCACTTCTGGCGAACCAGAGCAGTGCATGGAAACGCCGTTTACCTTCCCGCCGGAGCGGTACCTATTTATCTACTTGCACTTTGACGTGCTTTGGAACTGCTAGGTTGGCAGGAGCAGGGACCGAGCAATGGGAGCTCACCCCCTCGCGGGGATTTGAACCTCCAACCTTCTGATCGGCAAGCCCTAGTCTCTGTGGTTTAACCCACAGCGCCACCCGTGTCCCTCAGCAAGCTTAGTAGTCAGGGAAGAAGAAGAAGAGAGGTCCTCTTGCAGTTCAGGAGCTGGTTAAGTAACAAGATGCAGAGAACAGGAGCAAATGGACAGTTAAGAACCTAAGAAGAGCCTGGAGGTTCAGGTGAGTGGTCCATTTAGTTTAGCATCCTGCTCTCACGGTGGCCAACCAGATGCCTCTTCTGGGAAGACCATAAGCAGGACCTGAGCACAAGAACGGTATCTCCTCCTGCATTTCCCAGCACCTGCTATTCAGAAGTATTGCTTCCTCCAACTGTGGAGGCAGAGGATAGCCAGAGGCAGAGGAAGGGGGTATGGGGGCGCCGCACCCCAGGTGTCATTACGGAGGGGGTGACATCCGGCGTGCCACCCACCCACGACTCCCAAGCCTACCCCGAGCCGTCGGGGGAAGGGGCAAAGCTGTGTCGCCTTGCTGGCGGCCTTCCCCCCTTCCCCCTTCATTTTGACAGCTTGGGGGAGGCTTGGGAGTAGCAGGCGGGTGGCACGCCATTGCCCCCCACTCCCGGGCTGTTTCCTGGGCAGGGGAGCCTGCCCGAGCTGTCAAAAGGAAGAGGGAAGGGAGGAAGGCTGCTGGCAAAGTGGCATGGCTCTCTCCACCACCACCCTGCCCAGGAAGCAGTCCGCCATGGGTGGCTTGCTCTGGCCCGATCTCACCCACTGGGACATTGGTGTCTCACACCCCATGGCCCTGCCCCTGGGTGCACAGCATATGCACCACTCTGGGTGCTGGAACAGCTAGCTCCATCATGGCTGGTAGCCTCCAATAGCCTTCTCCTCCTCCATGAATTTGTCTTGTCTTCTTCCAAGCCATTCAAGTTGGTGGCCATAAAAGAGAAGGAGAGAAACTTTACTATCCATGTTCTCCATGCCATGCATAATTTTAGAGACTTCTATCACGTCACATCTGACTTGCCGTTTCTCTGAAATAAAAATTCCCAAACGCTGCCAGGTTCCTCCATGTGAGTCTGACCAAAGCAGAACAGAACAGAACTATTCCTTCCCTCGATGATCTCATGGTGTTGGCTGCATGTGCATGCATGTTTCTTTGTACATGCCCAATAGCCCTGCAATATGCAGGCTTCCCCCCAATATGCAGGGAGAAGGAAGAGAGGGATGCAATAAAGTAAGCCAAAAGCCAACGTCTAAGATGACAAAAAGGGACGCGGGTGGCGTTGTGGTCTAAACCACAGAGCCTAGGGCTTGCCAATCAGAAGGTCGGGGGTTCGAATCCCCGCGACAGGGTGAGCTCACGTTGCTCGGTCCTTGCTCCTGCCAACCTAGCAGTTTGAAAGCACGTCAAAGTGCAAGTAGATAAATAGGTACCACTCCAGCGAGAAGGTAAACGGCATTTCCGTGCGCCAGAAGCGGCTTAGTCATGCTGGCCACATGACCTGGAAGCTGTCTGCGGACAAATGCCAGCTCCCTCAGCCTGTAAAGCGAGATGAGCGCCGCAACCCCAGAGTCGGTCACGACTGGACCTAATGGTCAGGGGTCCCTTTACCTTTACCTTTAGCTAGTTAGAGCATCTGCTTGGAATGCAGAAGATCTCAGGTTGAGCCCCCATTATCCTCTCAAGGTGGGACTGAGAGTGTCCCTCTGCTCCAACCCTGCAGTGTCGACCAGCCTTTCTTAACCTTGGATCTCTGTATGCCATTGGACTACAACTCCCATCATCCCTGACCACTGGTCCTGCTGGCTAGGCATGATGGGAGTTGTAGTCCAACAGCATCTGGGGAGACAGGGTTGAGAAAGTCTGCCGTAGACAATACTGAGCAAGATGGATCAATGATCCATCATTGCAAGGCATGTTCCCTTTACCTTTTGAAGATGACAAATGGATATGAAGGCTGAGAGTTGAATGTAGCAAGTGGCAAATTATTCTGCCTTGATCAGCAGTTGCAGATTTCCCTACTGTATAGTTCTGTGGAGTCCCAGAAAGTAATCTTGAGCGCCCACCCATGCATTTGAACACTGAGTGGGGGGCTGGTTCTGTGGAAGGCACTTTGTCCGACTCAGCCGGAGAGACTCTCCAAGCATAACTCATATGAGCTACGACTGACTGGTGGACCATAACTCTTTGCTTGCCTGATGTTGGTACATGTAAATCTGAAGCATAATGTAGCATTACATTTCCAGTGATTTCCAGTTATTTGTTTGGGCAAGGATGAATGCCGCACCTCAGCTAGCAAGTAACCAGAAGGCTGTATAAAACAATAAAAAAATAAGCAATATGGATGAGGAATGGAGGAATGAAGCCAGGAAGCATCACGGATATTACGGATAAATAAATTGTGGCGTTATGATCCCAGAAGTCTCTGTTCTTAATGCATAATGCATCGTTTCGCTTCGTTTAAATGAACTTGGTTAACTCTTGCTGCCTCAGCAGCCTTCAACAGAAAGGGAGCCTGCTGGATCAGGCCTGTGGCCCACCAAGCCCAGCGTCCCTGTGGGAAACTTGCAAGCAGGATTGGAGCGCAAGAGCATCTTCCCCCTCCATTTTCAAGTTACAAGAAAGGAGATTACGACTCAACATCAGGAAGAACTTTCTGAGGCTAATGGCCATTCAGCAGTGGAATGGACTCTCCTACCTTGGAGGTTTTTACGCAGAGGTTGGATGGCCATCTGTCATGGATGCTTTGGTTAAGATTTCTGCATTACAGAGGGTTGGACTAGATGAACTTCAGGGTCCCTTCCAACTCTAGGATCCTATGATTCCTGTGGCTTCCATCAACTGGTATTCAGAAGCATTGCTGCCTCCAGTTGTGGAGGGTAGAGAATAGCCATCCTGGCTAGTAGCCATCAACAGCCCTCTCCTCCGTGAATTTGTCTAATTCTCTTTTAAAGCCTTCCAAGCTGGTAGTCATCACTTCATCCTATGGCAGGGAGTTCTATAGTTTAACTACGGCCTAGGACCCTCTTCCTACGGGACCGCCTCTCCCGATCTGCCCCACAGAGGACGTTAAGGTCCACAAATAACAACACCCTGGAGGTCCCGGGCCCTAAGGAAGTCAGATTAGCCTCAACCAGAGTCAGGGCCTTTTCAACACTGGCCCCGGCCTGGTGGAACGCTCTCTCTCATGAGACCAGGGCCCTGCGGGATCTGATTTCTTTCCGCAGGGCCTTTGGACAGGGCCTGTAAGACAGAGTTGTTCCGCCTGGCCTTTGGCTTGGAATCAACTTGATCCCCTCCCCCTCTTTCCTTTTTCCTTTCCCCTTCTGTGATGGAACTCCTATTTGGGGACTTCCCTGGCTTTTTTCTGGCCCACGTAGGACCAGTCTGGATAGTGGGCCTTGGTGAAGACTTGACATTTTCATCCCCCAAAAAGTTTATTTTTATTATTATTAACTATGCATGGCATGAAGAATTACTTTCTTGTGTTTGCCCTGAATCTTCCAACATTCAGCTTCGTAGGATGTCCATGATTTTAAATTTTATAAAAATCTCTCTTGCCTTTTCTCTAAATGCTGCAACCTTTCTTCATTTGCGAGTCACTACACCCCCTTCATCATTTGGGTTGCCGTTTTCTGTACCTTTCCCAACTCTACAGGTGGAGGTGATACAAAGATGCTTGCATCCCCTTCATTCTGCAGCTGGCCATCTCACACTCTGAATCTGCAGGCTCAGCCGCTGAAGAAAGGAGAACTTGACCCCCATGCCTGTCTCTTTATTTGGCAATCGTTTCCCCTCTCCATCCTTCCTCTGTTGCTCACATGCTGCTCTGTCTCTCCAGCTCAAACCCCCTCTCCAGCTTTAACAAAATAATTGCCAGTTCCATCTGAAAACTGTTAGAATTCCTGCTCCGTGATTGCAGTCATGGGATTTTTGTCTATCACACAACGGTGTATGTTTTGACTCCACAGAATGGGAAGTGACAGAGACAGGATGTTTGTCTTACTGTGTTCTGTGAAGTGGGACTATTGTTCTTTGTTCTTTTTCTCTTTGCTGTCTGACGCTAGAGAGAGAGGGAGCCATGTTGCAGTGCTCTGTGTGTGTTTGTATGTAAATAAAGTAGATTAGCCAAAATGCTGAGTTGCTGAGGTCTGTCACGTAAACTGCGAACACTGTGGATCCCTAAGTGTGCCGGTGTCTGTTGGCATCGGTCGCTGTGATGTTTGGGCAGAAGAAAGCTTTTGAAGCTCCTGAACGAAAGACCAGGAGGGAGAGAACATGCCAGTCGGGCATGTGTCTCTGCCAGGGTCCTTCTCGAGTGTAGGCTGAACTCCTGACAAAAACTAGCTATGTACTAATTTTGCCTAATTTTTGTGATGAACTATCTCATTGCAAATTTCTTGGATCTTGGAAGATTTGGGGCAGATAAAAGAAAGCACTTGCTGACACAGTGCATTGTTAACTATGGAACCTGCTCTCCAAGAAGGCCTTCAACTTTGATAGGCTTTAAAAGAGGATTGGACAAATTCATGGAGGAGAGGGTTATCGATGGGTACCAGCTATGGTGACTATGGTCTGCCTTCACAGTTGGAGGCAACAAGACTTCCAAATACTAGTTGTTGGAGGCCACTGGTAGTGAGAACGCTCTCGTACTCCTGGAAAACTCTAAACTGTATTCAACACAGCACTTAAGACAAACATTGTATCAGTGCAAAGACCTCTCCTTGTACAATGAAATGTCCCCCCTCCCCTCCCATCAGGCACTCCCAGATCCATTTTTAAGGGTTCTCCCAACCCCTTGGAGCAGGCATGGGTAAAGACCAGCAAGGAGGAAGACCAAAGTCCCATTGCACTGGCTGTCATCCTTGTGTCCTCACAGCTGTTTTGTTGAATGCCACCCCCAGTTTTTAACCGACATCCTATGACTCTAACATACCTTTCAACATCATAGTCAGACACTGGAGAGACCTGTCAGGAGTAAGTATGGACCAATGGTACCAAATAGTATGGGAAACAGCCCTACTAGAAAAATTAACTAATAAACTGAAACTGACACGGGGACAAACAGAAGAAGACGCCATCACCCCGGTATGGCTCCCCTTTATCACATACACAGCCCAACAGGACAATGACAATAATCCACCAACAGCATACAACTCAATATGGCTAACCTGATCCAAAACACCCACCCACCTCACTCACACACGAAAACAAAGATCACCACAGCCAATCACAAGCAAACAATCACACCCTAGGCCAACCCCAACCTCTCTCACCACCAAAGGAACACAAGTGAACAACACAAACAACGCTGACCCCAAACTCTACATACATTAAACATAATAGAAACACCGCCACCCGACCCCACCCCCTTCCATCTTCCCTCTCTCCACCCCCCCTTTTCTTTTTTCTTTTCTTCTCCCCCTAATGCCTCAACAAATGAAAAGGATTTGTAAAAATGTTACATGG
The DNA here is from genome assembly GCF_965153285.1 of Podarcis tiliguerta. NCBI lineage: Eukaryota > Metazoa > Chordata > Lepidosauria > Squamata > Lacertidae > Podarcis > Podarcis tiliguerta. The sequence continues at coordinate 132,868,352 of NC_139534.1, read as the reverse complement.
AAAAAACAACAACAAGGCATTACACTCACTTCTGTAAAACAAGAAAACCCTTAATAAAATATATATTAAAAAAAAACATTTCTCTGATGAAAATAGGGATGTCCCGTTCCATAATGGTAATTTTACTATTAATACCCCCCCACACACACACACATCTTACTGCGTTGTCCCAGCCACTCTGGGCAGCTTCCAACATATATAAAAGCATAATAAAACATTAAACATTAAAATAAAAACCTTCCCTATACAGGATTGCCTTCATACAACTCGGGTATCAGACAACTCCAGACCCTCCAATGTTATTCCAATGAAAACAGGGACATCCAGCTAAAGAGTATATGAAAACACATTGTTTTGGAGTAAGCATATCGGTATGTAATGAATGATGCTTTGCAGGGTTAAAGAAAGAGAAAAATGGTGTAAAAAGTATAAAGATAGAAGTTATCTACATTAGACACAACAACTTAATTTCAAGGTCTTAGAACAAAGGAAGGAAGTCAATATTTTCATATGTATGTAATGACTAGATTAGAATGATGATATGGTTTTATTTGTAGATGTGTCTTTTTGTGTTCTTTTTTTCTTTTGTGTTCTTTTTTTCTTGTTTGTACCGTTTTATTTTGGACTCAATGTTTGTAATTTTTGCTGTAATTTTGTATTGAAAATAAAAAGTTCTAAAAAAAGAAAAAAGAAAATAGGGACATTCTAAGGAAAAGTGGGACATTCCGGGATCTAATCAGAAACTGGGGCGGCTTCTCTAAATCAGGGGCATCCCTAGAAAATAGGGACACTTGGAGGGTCTGCTCTAAGGTTCCAGCACAAGTTAGTTGCATGTGAGGCAAGGAAGAAGGCCTACCTCTATGCTATTCATATAATCAGTTATCAGTAATCAATATATTCATATATGCTCACACATAATCAGGGTTTACAGTATTTTATAATCCATTTTGAATCAAAGGGAAGCTGTGCCTTAGCTAACTGGAAACTGCTTGAAACAGCAAAATTAGGAGCCGACCTTTCCCCTACAAACATCCGTGTACCTTGGACAAGGGGAAGACGTGAATCAGAGATTCGGGTACAAAATCCCCTCAGATACAGGCTAAATTAATCCACAGAACAGGAAGAGCTAAACCACAAAATCTCCAAACTCCCTGTCCTGTCATAATTAGGGGAGAGGTTAGACAGAGCGTCACTGCAAGCAACGGAAAGCAAAACTAGAACTCTGTGCTTGACCAGTGCTTGACCAGGAGCTGGAAGCATGGCAAGGAGCTTGCTAATTGGCTAATTTCGCTGGCGATATTGTGACTGCCTCATGGTTGTCTCATGATCTATGATTTGCTGTGATCTGCTCAGGTATAAAGACCTCTGGATTTTTGTCAATCGGGGTCCCAGTTCCTTTTGGAAGAGATTCCAAACTGGGTCCTTATTGCCTGGCAATAAACTTCACCTTCTAATTCTCCATTTGCTGAGTCTGCTTGATCCTTCTTGACGCCAAGAGAGTACCTGCTTATATTCCCGTGCTTCACATAGACATGTGGAATCACATGTAGCGTATTTTTCGCCCTATAGGGCACACTTTTTCCCCTCCAAAAATGAAGGGGAAATGTGTGTGCATCCTATGGGGCAAATGCAGGCTTTCGCTGAAGCGTGGAGAGCAAGAGGCGTCGGTGCGCACTGACCCCTCTCGCTCTCCAGGCTTCAGGAAGCTATCTGCAAGCCTTGCGCGCCCGGCGGGAGTTCCCCCGGGCACGCAAGGCTTGCGGGCGGCAGCCTGCAGCGCGGAGCATGGGGCGCCCTCCGGAGGACGCCCCGTGCTTTGCGCAGGTGTCCGCAAGCCTTGCACGCCCGGCGGGAGTTGCCGCCGGGCTCGCAAGGCTTGTGGATAGCAGCCTGTTCTGGGGGCTGGGGTGGGAAATAAAAAATTTTTATTCATTCCCCCCTCCAAAAAAAATGAGATGCGTCCTATGGGCCAGTGCGCCCTATAGGGCGAAAAATACGGTAGATAAGGATCGGGGAGTCCAGCTCAGTCCCAGAGTAGTAATACTGCTTTCAGTGGGCAGATAATTTGGCCTGTTACAAAACAACTTCCAAAGGCAGTCAATGAAAGCAGTGAAGCAGAGATTCCTTGAAAGGTCAGGTGATAAAACCATGAAAAATGTTTTGAAGTGCATAAAAAAGGGGCAAAAACATTTACATTTACAAAAATGCAGAAGCCCAAAGAATCTACGGCGAAAAAATGATAAGATTACAGCATGGAACTGCAGTTAGCAGAATAATGATAACATCAGCATGGAGGAGCTAAGGGAGAAGTATTTTTATAGTTCTACCGTTAACACTCCTTTTGGTTTTTAGTCTTATTTCTCTGATTCTTTGTTCATGCATCATATGCCCCTCTCTCGTCAACACATAATATTATTAGAGTGCATGCAGTAGAATGCTGGAAAACACTGCAGCTTCAGCGAGGAAAGGGAAAGGTCAAATGGAAAGACTCTGAGCTTTTGGCAGGAAGGAACCGGCCACACAAGAGAGACCTAGAAACTGGAGGTGTGTGTGCATGACACCAGCTGTGCGCTGATTTTTATAACGTAATTCTGATTATTAAGAGATATGAGAGTGAGTAAGAAATAGAGCTGTGGGTTTCTGGGGGTCAGTTTGGATGGTGTCTCCCAGTACGTTTCCAAGAACAATTCACAGTGTTGGTGCTGACCTTGAAACCCCTAAACAGCCTCAGTCCAGTATACCTGAAGGAGCGTCTCCACCCCCATCGTTCTGCCCGGACACTGAGATCCAGCGCCGAGGGCCTTCTGGTGGTTCCCTCACTGTGAGAAACCAAGTTACAGGGAACCAGGCGGAGGGCCTTCTTGGTAGTGGCACCCGCCCTGTGGAATGCCCTCCCTCCAGATGTCAAAGAGAACCACAACTACCAAACTATTAGAAGACATCTGAAGGCAGCCCTGTTTAGGGAAGTTTTAATGTTTGATGCATTACTGTATTTTCATATTTTGTTGGAATCCGCCAAGAGTGGCTGGTGAAGCCCAGCCAGATGGGCGGGGTATAAATATATTATTATTATTATTATTATTATTATTATTATTATTATTATTATTATCATTATCATTATCATCATCATCATCATCATTATTAAATTATTGGGGTCTTGGGGTCCTCCAGTGAGAAGGATGTTGTTGAACTAGTCAAAGAAGTTTCTTTAGGAGACAATGACTTTAGTTGGCCATTTGAGTGTCCTCATTAGCACCCCAAAAGAACGAGCCAGATTGCAAGAGCTACAACTAAGTGATGGGGCCCTCTAGGGTAATGGGTGGGCCTTTACTTCCCGCCCCCCCTCACCTAGCTGCTAGGTAGGAGAGCAAGAGACAGAGTGGCTTGTGAGAGCTGAGCTGAGCTGAGCTAGAAAGAGGCTGGAAGCTGGAGTCTCTGAAACCTGCTTGCTCTGTGCTGGATACAGAGTTGTGACTTATGGAGAAGCAATATATGCTGGGGTGCTGATGCTGTGAGCTCCGCACAACTTCCGCTCAGTTGCATATTTGTGTACATAAGGTCATACATTCTAAAGCAGGGCTTTCCTAACTTGGCTCTCCAGTTGTTTGGGGAGCTATAGTTCCCATCATCCCCCACCACTGGTCCTACTAGCTAGGGATGATGGGAGTTGTAGCCGGAGACTCAAGTTTGGGAAACCGTGTGAAGACATCACAGTTTATAATAATAATTTATTACTTATACCCTGCCCATCTGGCTGGGCTTCCCCTGCCACTCTGGGCGGCTTCCCAAAAAAATATTAAAATACTGTAATACATCAAACATTAAAAGCTTCCCTAAACAGGGCTGCCTTCAGATGTCTTCTAAAAGTCTGGTAGTTGTTCTTCTCTTTGACATCTGGTGGGAGTGCGTTCCACAGGGAGGGCGCCACCACCGAGAAGGCCCTCTGCCTGGTTCCCTGTATTTTTTTTTTTATATAATATTTTATTTTCCGCATTCAATAAACAAAAAAAAAGAACAAATCGACAAACACATCAAAAGGAAAAAAGCAAAGGAAAAACAATACATACATTATACAAAAACATAAAGAAAAATAAAAACGGTAAGAATAAAAGAGTTAAAAACAAATATTGTATCATTATATTCTTCAGCATTAACTTAGGTCTGCGACTTCCCCATACCTTCCCACTCTGTATTCTAGGTCTTATATTCTGGTAGTAAACTCTTTCCCTCTGGCGTATCTTTGGTTCAGATTAGTATTATTGTCTTATTTATCCTTACATTTCCCTATGTCTTATTAAATATACTTTCTTTAACATTGTCATTTTTATAATAACATTCTTTTACATTCAATCTGATAACCTCAAACGTTCGTAATTTTATAATGCTTCTGTAAATAGTCTTTAAATTTCCTCCAGTCTTCCTTCACCATCTCTTCTCCCTGGTCTCTGATTCTGCCGGTCATTTCTGCAAGTTCCATATAGTCGATGAGCTTCATTTGCCATTCTTCCAGCGTGGGTAGATCTTGCGTCTTCCAATATTGCGCGATGAGTATTCTTGCTGCTGTTGTAGCGTACATAAAAAAAGTTCTATCCTTCACTTGAACCTGTTGGTTTACCATACCCAGGAGAAAGGCTTCTGGGGTCTTTCTAAATGTGTATTTAAATATTTTTTTCAATTCATTATAAATCATTTCCCAGAAAACCTGCCTGGTTCCCTGTAACTTGGCTTCTCGCAGGGAGGGAACTGCCAGAAGGCCCTCGGAGCTGGACCTCAGTGTCCGGGCAGAAAGATGGGGGTGGAGACGCTCCTTTAGAGATACTGGACCGAGGCCGTTTAGGGCTTTAAAGGTCAGCACGAACACTTTGAATTGTGCTCGGAAACATACTGGGAGCCAATGTAGGTCTTTCAAGACCGAAGTTATATGGTCTCGGCGGCTGCTCCCAGTCACCAGTCTAGCTGCCGCATTCTGGATTAGTTGTAGTTTCCGGGTCACCTTCAAAGGTAGACTTCCTTCCTAGGAAATCAAACCTGAGTGAGTACCTGGAGCATCTCTCATCGCTCAGGGATTGGAGTGGTGTGTAACAGGATAAACAGATTGACTTACGGTCTTTTGTTTTTCCTTCAGTGTGGTGGCCAAGCCCAGGAAGATGACAGCAATTATTTGTCCCCAAGGCTTTTAATCAGAGATGAGTGGGTGACTTTTCTTCTTCTTCTTGTTCCCCCACCCTCCTCCCAAGGCCTTTCCTGGATAAGATTTATGGGGAGTGTGTGGCCAGCTCTGATCTTGATGAAGGATGGCAGTTGATACCAAAATTAATCCAATCCTAAATGATACTTAATAAATCAGCTACGAGCCACAAGCTCCAGTCTGAAGCCAGGCTCTGCTGAGGACTTTCCGCTCCTGACCTCTTTAATTAAATTGCCCAAGGACAGGTTGCTCCTTCGCTGGCGGCTGGTTCAAGGGATGCAGAGCAGCAGCCCAGAGCCAATCAAGGAAGGGCATCTGGGGTCACCAGGCAGCGGTGAGGCTGGCTTCGCACTTCATCTCACCCATTAGCGACGTAACATGACGGCTGTTCAAAAAAATGTGCATTTTGCTTCTGCTGAGGTGGAAATAAGATGGGAAGAACAAATGAGAAGCATTGCTCTGTAAGACCAGAGGAAGTGCAAAGAGGTGGATGGAGACTTTTATCACATGTGGTGGACTTGTGATAAAGTTAAGAACTTTTGGGAGTTAATTTATAATGAACTTAAGAAAATATTTAAGTACACATTTCCTTTGAATTCTGGTGCTGGAGGAGACTCTTGAGAGTCCCATGGACTGCAAGAAGATCAAACCTCTCCATTCTGAAGGAAATCAGCCCTGAGTGCTCACTGGAAGGACAGATCGTGAAGCTGAGGCTCCAAGACTTTGGCCACCTCATGAGAAGAGAATACTCCCTGGAAAAGACCCTGATGTGGGGAAAGATGGAGGGCACCAGGAGAAGGGGACGACAGAGGACGAGATGGTGGGACAGTGTTTTCGAAGCTACCAGCATGAGTTTGACCAAACTGCAGGAGGCAGTGGAATACAGGAGGGCCTGGCGTGCTCTGGTCCATGGGGTCAAGAAGAGTTGGACACGACTAAATGACTAAACAACAACAAACACCTTTCCCCAAAAAACAGAAGCCTTTTGGTTGAGTTTGATGGGGAAGGAAATTAAGAAAGTGGACCTGCAGCAAGAAATATTCTTGCCCCAAACTGGAAAGTGCAAGAAGTCCCTACCATTGCAGAGTGGCAGACGAAAATGATGAGTTATGCAGAACTAGCCAAACTGACGGGAAGAATTCAGGACCAGGACGACCAGAGGTTTCAAGAAAGTTGGAGTAAATTTATTGTGTATATAAAAGACAATTGTAAAAGCTTAAAAACACTGGCAGGATTGAAATAGCTCTTACGATGTACGGCAGATATAAGATTAAATAAATAGAATATGCAATATAAGAAAATAAGGGAGACTCGCTGAAGGAGGGAGGGAAGTTGTGAGCACAGCAGAGCTAAAGTACCTATGGGATTTACTGTACAGTGGTACCTCGGGTTAAGTACTTAATTCGTTCTGGAGGTCTGTTCTTAACCTGAAACTGTTCTTAACCTGAAGCACCACTTTAGCTAATGGGGCCTCCTGCTGCCGCTGCGCCGCCGGAGCACGATTTCTGTACTCATCCTGAAGCAAAGTTCTTAACCTGAAGCACTATTTCTGGGTTAGTGGAGTCTGTAACCTGAAGCGTATGTACCCCAAGGTACCACTGTACTGCCTTGTAAAAGTATGAATAAGGGGGGGGATTGGCTGTTGTGTAAGACCAGAGGCATGCCCAATGTAGCACCCGGTCTCTGACAGGAGGAAGTCCTTCTGGGGAGCCCACAAGCATAAGAACATAAGAAGAGCCTGCTGGATCAGGCCAATGGCCCATCAAGTCCAGCATCCTGTGGCCAACCAAATGCCTCTTCTGGGAAACCCATAAGCAGGATTCGAACACAGGAGACCTCTCCTCCTGTGGTTTCTGGAAAAGCGTGTTCTCCTTCAGGGAGAGCACGTGTTGCGGTGGGGTCTACTGAGCCACCCCTCTGTTACCAGGCAGGGTCTCTAAAGATGGCCTGGGGCAGTGATTGGTTCGATGGGTTGCTGGGGTAAAAGTTATGTTGCAATTTTGGTGGGAGGGGTAAAAGGTTTAAATACTCTGCACGCAGCCTTGTACTTTCTCTTTTGCTGCGTGCAACGGATCACCTGCCCACCCGCCCTAGAGTAAGGGGTTGTTGCGTTGACCTTGCTATGCCTGTCATGGGGTCGTCTGCCTTTGAGCGGGGGCCTGGTAGGGATTTTTCCACCTGGCAAATTGGCTGGCTGGGTGGTTTTTGCCTACTGCGTAGCAAATCGTCACAACTTGTAAGGTTGTGGTTAGGCATTGGTTATAAATTGGTGGAGGAGGGGTTAGGATAGGCTGTGCCTGCCCCTCCATGGTTGCTGCGGAAAGGGAATTCCGTTAAAGGAATCCTGGGGCTTGCCATCTTTTCGCCCAATCCCTGGAATGGGACTAGGGCCGGCAAGCCTTCGGGGAGCAGGCGGATGAGAATTGAGGGTCTGTGACTCAGGTCCATTTCTCCCCGACTTGCCCGGAAGTCAGTTCTGTCCCCAGGCCGGAGGACAGATAGTCTTAACCAATGCCTAAACAACCACTCACGGTTTGTATTTGAATAAAGTTGTGGCCAAAATCATGCCAAAAATCTTAAACAAAAATTACGTGTCTGTTGTGAGTTATTTGGGGGGTGGATTGGGGACCTCGACACGCAACTGGTATTCATAAGCACTGCTGCGTCCGACCCTGGAGGCAGGGCATAGCCATGACGACTAACAGCCATTGACAGCTCTCCCCTCTATGAATTTATCCAGTCCTCTTTTAAAGCCATCTAAATTAGAGGCCATCACTGTCTCCTGCGGGAGGAGTTCCATAGTTTAACTCTGCGCTGTGCGAAGAAGCACAGTGTGAATTTCACCCCTTACCCACCAAAATGCCCCATTGTGAGCACACCAACTATAAAATAGGAATTCCAGGATAATGGGCATGCAATAGGGTTGCCATTGACGCCATGAAGGCTGTGGGGTCAATGGAGTGCGCCATTTACTGCCCGCAACTACTTTCCACCTACCTACGGGATCACCTCTCCTGGTATGTCCCACGGAGGACCTTACGGTCTTCAAATAAAAACATCCTGAAGGTCCCAGGTCCCATGCTGTAGGCTGGCCTCAACCAGAGCCGGGGCTTTTTCGGCCGTGGCCCCGACCTGGTGGAACGCTCTGTCACAAGAGACTAGGACCCTGCGGGACTTGACATCTTTCCGCAGGGCCTGCAAGACGGAGCAGTTCCACCAAGCCTTTGGCCAAGGCACAGTCTGACCCCCTTTGGTAATCCTCACATAACTCTAGCCGAATGGTTGCCATTAATATGATTCTGAATTGATTTTAGAATGAACTGATTTTAGAATGTATTTCAATTAATTGATTGTGATTTTATGCAAACTGTGTTGCTTTTACTGTTGTTAGCTGCTCTGAGCCTGGCTTTGGGTGGAGAGGGTGGGATATAATTAAATTATTATTATTATTATTGTTATTATTATTATTATTATTCACAGTGGAATTGATTCCCACAGACAGTAGTGGGCTCTCCACTGGAGGCTTTTAACAGAGGTTGGGTGGCCATCTGTCAGGGATTCTTTCGCTGGGATACCTGCATTGCAGGGGGTTCATCTAGATGACCCTCAAGGCCCCTTCCAACAATTTTATGATTCCATGACGTGAACCAGGGACCACCCTTGGGTGAACTTGCCACAGGGCACCACTTCCCTTTCTTTCCATTCTCAAATCCCCCTTGTGTATGTGTGTTGGGGGAGGGAGGGCATTATCGTTCCCAAGAGAGCTGGCCTGGTCAGCTTCCATTCATGACTTAAGAGCATCCATTGGGCCTCATATTCTCCTTCCCATTGAGCTGCCCCCATCTGCCTCCAGCAGTGGCTGGCATGTCAGTTTCCAAGAAGAAGAGGGAGGATTGTGGGGTTTTTTAAAAAAAAGGGGGGGGAGAGGAAATATAGGGAGATAAAGTAGAAAGCCAAGAATATAGTTGTAAAAAAATAAATTATGATGCGCATCTCTAGAAAGGATTTTGAAATCTACACAGCTCCATGGTGACATGACATATTTATACAGGGCCAGATACTTCCATCACGAGGAAGATGCTATGCCGTTTAATTGAAGGATGCTGGAACGTGGCTGTTGCTTAGGAAACAAAGCTTTTGAGGAAGAATGCTGGACCGCAGTGATGAATTGAGGGCTTTTTCAAAAGGTTGTTTGGCCCCAGAAGAAAAGCCATTTCTGCGGAAATAACAGGTTCCGTGCTTCTCAGCGAGAGCAATTGAACGCCGAGTCAGCTGCTTCGCTCCACGACTAAATCGCATTTTCATATATTGGACTCCACAGATCCCCCAGTAGGATTTCCAAATGCAATTAATATTTATTCAGACTTATCAAAGATTGACTGCTTGGTTATTAATGTTTGTTATTGACTATTAACTAGGGAGCGCCAACTTCCTTCACCCATAACTTCCAGATCCTTTTCATTTCGTAATTGCATTAAAAACAGAAATTGTGTCAACCAAGGCTTAATTTTAAAAAGTCCCTGATGGGCTAAAAATAATGAACTCATCTCCATTAACTGCAAGGGCTGGATTTTAGACTATTATTAAGTGCTGCTGCTTCTCTCCGACATAATAAAGTTTTATTTTTGCCAGTGCCTTAAAGCATGATGAAGTTGCAGACCGACTGAAAGAGGGCAAAAAAAAAAAAAGTCCTTAATAACACAGCACATATTTAAACTACGGAACTCCTGCCCCCAGCATGGATAGCTTTAACAGAGAATTAGACAAATTCAGGGAAGAGGAGAGGGCTTTCTATGGCTCCTAACCACAATGGCTATGCTCTGCTCAGCCTCTACGGTCAAAGGCAGCAGCGCTTCTGACTAATAGTTTCCAGAAACCACAGGAAGGGAGAGTGCTGCTTCGGTGCTTGAATCCTGCTTCTGGGATTGCCAGAAGAGGCATCTGGTTGGCCACTGTGAGAATAGGATGCTGGACTAGATGGGTGTTTGGCCTGATCCAGAAGCCTCTTCTTATGTTCTCAACACTAAGAGCAGAACGACATATTTTTCTTGGTGCTGGGATGCTATCAAAAAGAGTATGTCTGCATTGAGTTCTCAGTTCTTATCATGCACATAAATATTAATAAAACACCACTACTACTACTTCTACAAATGATGATGATGATGAAGAAGAAGAAGAAGAAGAAGAGGAGTTTGGATTTGATATCCCGCTTTATCACTACCCAAAGGAGTCTCAAAGCGGCTCACATTCTCCTTTCCCTTCCTCCCCCACAACAAACACTCTGTGAGGTGAGTGAGGCTGAGAGACTTCAGAGAAGTGTGACTGGCCCAAGGTCACCCAGCAGCTGCATGTGGAGGAGCGGAGACGCGAACCCGGTTCCCCAGATTACGAGACTACCGCTCTTAACCACTACACCACTACATAATAATAATAATAATAATAATAATAATAATAATAATAATAATAATAATAAATTATTTATACCCCACCCTCCCCAGCCAAGACTGGGCTAACACCAAATATAAAAACAATTGATTGAAATACAGCTTAAAAAACAAGCTTAAAATACAACTTTAAAACATTAAAATGCAGCCTCATTTCAGTGGAAACTCAATCAAAAACTTTTTAGGGGATAAAAACATCAAGTCTTCACCAAGGCTTATGTCTTATCATGATTAGGCAAAAAACACCTTTCCTCCTCCCTTAGCAGGTGTCTGCAGGATCTACTATCCTTCCAAATTAACCATCTGGATTCCACATATCACTACCATCACAATCAGCAACAGGGACATGATAATTCTCATTGTTAATATATTTCAATCAGCGTTTGTGGCATTTTGCAGAGGGAGAGAGAGAGAGGCCTCTGCCCCAAACCGCTTGCCATTTAAGATTCACAAGCTGGAGTTGACTCTGTATTAGCAAAACAGGATCTACACCGGTGTGTCAGGCCTCATGAGCACAGCAACTCAGGTCTTGCCCCCATGAGCAGCTGCTGAGACTAAAGGTCCCTGAATCCCCACAGCCAGCTGTCTCCTCCTCTCCAGGGTTCCCCCCACCCCAAGCAATCAGAGACTGCGCCAGCATGACTGTCTTTGCTCCGCTCTCTTCATACCTCTCCTGGTTCTGGGAGACCAGGGCGAAGGGGAGCTGGAGACAGCAGGAGGGAGAGACACCCATGCCTCTTCATGGACTCCTCTCTGCCCCAGACTCTCTCTGGTCACTAAGCCTTGTTAGATCTTCAGCTTCTGAAACCTCCTCCTCTCCATCTCGAAGATTCATTGCATTCACAAAGCTAGCATGTCAGGAAAAGGAGGTCTTGTCTCACCTCCTGTGCTAGCTTTCTTCATGCATGGAGGGTTTCTGTTTTTTATGTGGGGTTAAGATTCCCCAGTGTGATCCCTGCGTGCATAGATATACCTTCCTCTGATCTGCACCTATTTCCCCGATGTGGGAACAGCTCAAGGTGGAGATTCTCCTTCCCGGCCCACGCTGGCCTGGAATTAATAAAGCACAAAAACATCCATCATGTCAAAAGCCCTGGCAGTACACCTAAACCGCCACCACGAGAAGGCAATTTAGAAAGCTGATGGGTTTTTGTAAAGGACTAATGACATTAGTCTAATCACTAAAAATCAGACACAGTGAGAGAGGGAAGGGAGCTTTTTACATCACAGCAGGGATAAAATTAATGCAGTGCCCCATTCTTTTAGGTCGTTTCCTCGACAAAAGAGGATGATTCAAAGGTGTCAGGTAGGGGTGCTCAGCTCCTAGACCTGCCTTCACTTGGACCCAACACAAGAGCCCAATCCTGCTCTGTAGTCTATGAGGAGCCAGGCAAGCTTCTATCTTGCCTCCATCCACGTAGGGCTCTGTCCCAGGTCCTGAAGGCTGGTCGCAGAATAATTGCTTTTGAATTCTGGTGCTGGAGGAGACTCTTGAGAGTCCCATGGACTGCAAGAAGATCAAACCTATCCATTCTGAAGGAAATCAGCCCTGAGCGCTCACTGGAAGGACAGATCATGAAGCTGAGGCTCCAAGACTTTGGCCACCTCATGAGAAGAGAAGACTCCCTGGAAAAGACCCTGATGTTGGAAAAGATGGAGGGCACAAGGAGAAGGGGACGACAGAGGACGAGATGGTGGGACAGTGTTCTCAAAGCTACCAGCATACGTTTGACCAAATTGAGGGAGGCAGTGGAAGAGAGGAGTGCCTGGCATGCTCTGGTCCATGGGGTCACGGAGAGTCGGACACGACTAAACGACTAAACAACAACAACAACCCAGATGTGTGTTTCTTTTTATAATTTTTGTATTTGATTTTAAAAGGTGGGAAAATATATATAAACATACAACAAAAAAACAGTTCCAAATCCAAATATCGAGATTTCCCTGAATCTCCTGACCCCACCCCCCGTTCCTTCAATGGGTTATAATATTATTATTTACAACTGCATATCAATACTTATCCAAATTTTAATCGCTCTATATTATCCATCCTTTCTATAACCCCTTTGAGGTTGTTGTTGTTTTTCCACAATCAAGTGGCATATACATTTTATGTTTAAAATGTATACATTTAAATGTATACATTTAAAATTAGCCACTTGAGCATCCTTTTCTTCATGCCCCAGGGATGCGGTCATTTCCCCCGGGGCTAAAGGGGACGGAAAAAAGAAATTTGGGGAAAATAATGATAGATAATACAGAAGAAGAAAAATCGATGCTGTAGGTTTTCTCCCTTGGGAAACCTTAAGGAAAATGAAAGATGACAAGTTGCTGGAGGCCTTTGCTGTGTTTTTGTTCTGGAGAGAAGCATGTGATCCACACAAATGGAGATGTTTTCCTAAGTGTTGCTGAGGATGGGGATCCTGGCAGAGGAACAGGTTGCAGGTTCTCCAACTCCCATGCTACAGTTTTGTGAGCAAAAGGCCTGGGCTTGCAGTTTCAGGTTAAGAACGGACCTCCGGAACGAATTAAGTAGGTAACAAGAGGTACCACTTTATAAGCTTTCATGTGCATGCACACTTCTTCAGGTATCTGAAGAAGTGTGCATGCACATGAAAGCTTATACCCAGAACAAACTTAATTGATCTGGACTCTTGAGAGTCCCATGGACTGCAAGAAGATCAAACCTCTCCATTCTGAAGGAAATCAGCCCTGAGTGCTCACTGGAAGGACAGATCCTGAAGCTGAGGCTCCAATACTTTGGCCACCTCATGAGAAGAGAAGACTCCCTGGAAAAGACCCTAATGCTGGGAAAGATGGAGGACGCAAGGAGAAGGGGATGACAGAGGACGAGATGGTTGGATAGTGTTCTTGAAGCTACCAGCATGAGTTTGACCAAACTGCGGGAGGCAGTGGATGACAGGAGTGCCTGGTGTGCTCTGGTCCAGGGGGTCATGAAGAGTCGGACACGACTAAATGACTAAACAACAACAATAGTCAAGAGAATGTTTGAACCTCAAATGTCCATTATGCAGGTTTGGCAGGACTTTCTCCATCTAAGATGACAGCCAAACGAATCCAGAACTTTCCTTTGTTTTGTTTGTTTTGGTTTTTTACAAGCAAGTCCCTCCACATGCAGAGAGAGAGACAGAGGCACCACCAGCCCACAAAGGGAGGCTGAAGTCACCAGCAACATAAATTAAAGCAGATATGTTCTTAACGGATATGATCTCTTCTTTTCAAGTGCCCAGGATTGGGATGACTTATGAGGAGCAGGCCTGCAGGGTGAAGTTAATAAATCTATCCATGCCTGAATCAAGGCCAAGGCCTGGTAATAGCTCAGGTGCAAAATGCAAATGCAAGTCTCCAGCTGAAAGAGAGGCTTGTAGGAAGCTGAGCACGTTTTGCATGGTTTTTGGTGCACCGCCTCGCAGATGCAACCCATTCCTTCTAAGTGCCCCAAGCGAGGCACTTGAGAGTGGCTCAGAATTCACCTCTGCCACAGAATTGCAGCCTTGAGGAAGACTCTGAGCAATGGTTCTCTTGCCTGTGAAGTAAGGATAAATTGTAAGTGGACTTACAACTCGCAGGACCAATGTGCAGGTGAACAGGGTTAGCTTGGACTTCTAAAGAGCCACTCACCTGGTTGACTATAGGGAGCAGAAATTGCCTACAGGTTATTATGCATGAAAATGCTTGGAAAAGAAAAGAGAAATGTTTGGTTGGGAGGGGAATGCTCTGGAAATCGTTACTTTTGGAGCTCTCTAGCCGAAATTAAGAGCACTGGAAGAAATATCAACAACCTCAGATATGCAGATGACACAACCTTGATGGCAGAAAGTGAGGAGGAATTAAAGAACCTTTTATTGAGGGTGAAAGAGGAGAGCGCAAAATATGGTCTGAAGCTCAACATCAAAAAAAAGAAGATCATGGCCACTGGGTCCTTTGCCTCCTGGGAAATAGAAGGGGAAGAAATGGAGGCAGTGAGAGATTTTACTTTCTTGGGCTCCATGATCACTGCAGATGGTGACAGCAGCCACGAAATTAAAAGACGCCTGCTTCTTGGAAGAAAAGCAATGACAAACCTAGACAGCATCTTAAAAAGCAGAGACATCACCTTGTCAACAAAGATCAGTATAGTTAAAGCTATGGTTTTCCCAGTAGTGATGTATGGAAGTGAGAGCTGGACCATAAAGAAGGCTGATTGCCAAAGAATGGATGCTTTTGAATTATGGTGCTGGAGAAGACTCTTGAGACTCCCATGGACTGCAAGAAGATCAAACCTCTCCATTCTTAAGGAAATCAGCCCTGAGTGCTCACTGGAAGGACAGATCCTGAAGCTGAGGCTCCAATACTTCGGCCACCTCATGAGAAGAGAAGACTCCCTGGAAAAGACCCTGATGTTGGGAAAGATGGAGGGCACGAGGAGAAGGGGACGACAGAGGACAAGATGGTGGGACAGTGTTCTCGAAGCTACCAGCATGAGTTTGGCCAAACTGTGGGAGACAGTGGAAGACAGGAGTGCCTGGCGTGCTCTGGTTCAGGGGGTCACGAAGAGGCGGACACGACTAAAGGACTAAACAACAACAACAGCCTATTGCATATGCTATATTCAGCAGCCTGGAACTGTTGTGAAGTGGCTGCCTCCATAGCAGTGAAAGGAACAGTTTCTACTGGGTCGTGTCTAAAGGCTTACTCACACTATGCATATAAATTGCATTGAAAGTGTTTTCCCCAAAGAATTCTGGGAACTGTAGTTTGTTCAGGCTGCCTTCACAAAGCGCACCCTTAAAAAGACGATAGTTCCAGTATTTTTTTTTGGGGGGGGGATAAAGGGATTGAAATGCATAAATTGAATAAGCCCGTAATCAACAGGCTGCATGGCCAAGACAGACCATGTTTGACCTTGGCTTCAAGGTCAAGCCATCAATCTTCCGCACCGCTTTAAAAAATAACAGTTTCTGTATATATTTTTATGGAAGGATTGATCCTATCACAATAGAATGAAGATGCTAGGAACATGCTGGAACCACAAATAAACTACAAATGAAATACAAACAAAAGTCATGGGTCTTTGTCACTGCTGAGGAATCTTGAGATCAAAGAAGGTTAACCCACCCAGTTCTATTGTCGTTTGGTGGAAGGAGTGAAATGGGTGGTGTCTGGTGAAATCATGCCAAGCGACTTTAAAAGAGGGTTTTTAAAATTCATGGAGGAAAGCTGTTGATGGCTACTAGCCACAATGGCCTTGCTCTAATTCAGGCACCTCCAGACTCAGCACCCTCCAAATGTTTTGGGACTACAGTTCTCAGCATCCCTGACCACTGGTCCTGTTAGCTAGGGATGATGAGAGTTGTAGTCCCAAAACATCCGGAGGGCCAAGTGTGGGGATGCCTGCTCTAATTGTCTCAATGGGAAATAAATGTCCAAATGAACATATTAAATGAAAATCTACTAGGCAAATGTATGGAAGAGGAGGCTATTGATGATTACTAGCTGCAATGGCTACTGTCTATCTCCTCTGTCAGAGGCAGCAAGGCTTCTGAATCCCAGTTACTAGAGACCACAGGAGAGGCGAGTTGCTCTTGTGCTTGCTGGTTTCTCACATGCATCTGGTTGGCCCTTGTGAGAACAGAATGCTGGACTAGATGGGCCTCTTTTGGCTTCATCCAGCTGCAGGGTTCTTCAGATCTTGGTGCCCAGTGCACCCTGGTGTTTATGCCAAGCCTCCAGAATCTCTTTCCCTCTCTCCCTCTCCCTCTCACGCACTTGCACACTCACAGGTTGGCATGCACAGGGTGCCCCCGAGGCCGGATCCTGCACAGTCACAGATGCCGCTTGCCTGGGAACTGACAAGGGGTGCAAGGAGAATTCAAAATTGCCCAAGCCCAGCACACAGACACACCCCAAAACTTCTGGAGGGCCGAGTTTGCCTATGCCTGCTCTAGCTCCACAGTTGGAGGCTGTGATGCTTCTGAACATCAGTTCCTGGAAGGCAGAACAGCACCTTGGACAGCTCCAAGGCCTGGAAATGATGCCTTATGAGGAACAGCTAAGGGAGCTGGGCATGTTTAGCCTGGAGAAGAGGAGGTTAAGGGGTGATATGATAGCCATGTTCAAATATATAAAAGGATCTCACATAGAGGAGGGAGAAAGGTTGTTTTCTGCTGCTCCAGAGAAGCGGACACGGAGCAATGGATCCAAACTACAAGAAAAAAGATTCCACCTAAACATTAGGAAGAACTTCCTGACAGTAAGAGCTGTTCGACAGTGGAATATGCTGCCAAGGAGTGTGGTGGAGTCTCCTTCTTTGGAGGTCTTTAAGCAGAGGCTTGACAACCATATGTCAGGAGTGCTCTGATGGTGTTTCCTGCTTGGCAGGGGGTTGGACTCGATGGCCCTTGTGGTCTCTTCCAACTCTATGATTCTATGATTCCAAATGAGTTGGGCTTGCTGGCTCAAGTGTTCTCCTAAGGAAGTGGTTGTGCTGCTGAGAGCAAGAGCAAAGGGACCTGGTCCATAAACTGAGGAGACCTGGAGTGGGATCTGACTGCATCCAAAAGGGAAGCACCTGCTTTGCGAGCAGAAGGTCTCAGGTTAAGTCCCCAGCATCTCCATTCAGGAATGGGAGCTAGATGATCCAACGGCAACTTCCTAACATAAGAGCATCAGAAGAGTCTGCTGGATTAGGCCAAAGCTGCTTTAGTCCAGCTTCCTGTTCTCAAAGTGGCTGACCAGATGCCTGTGGGGAGGGGCATAGGAAGCGGGTGGTGGGGGTGGACCGCCCCGGGTGACCTCACCGAGGGGGTTACATTCAGCGTGTCGCCCACCCACAACTCCCAAGCCTAGCCTGAGCCATCGGGGTAAGGGGGGGAGCTGTGCTGCTTTGCTGGTGACATTCCCCCCTTCTCCCTTGATTTTGACAGCTTGGGGGGGGAGGCTTGGGAGTCGCGGGCGGGGAGCGCGCCAAATGTCCACTATGGGTGGCTCACTCTGCCCCCGGCTGCAGGGCACTCTGGGCACTCCACTCTGGGCACCCGTGCAGATATCCCATGCCTGGGAGGGCACCCTCTGTGCCGCACCCCACTCGGGAGTGCGTTTGCCCTGGACAGCGCGGGCATATGCTCCACCGCTGCCTGTGGAAAACCTGCAAACAGCATTCAATCACAAGAGCACTCTCCTCCTTTGGTTTCTAGCAGCTAATGATGATGATGATAATAATAATAATAATAATAATAATAATAATAATAATAATAATAATTTATTATTTATACCCTGTCCATCTGGCTGGGTTTCCCCAGCCACCCTGGACAACTTCCAACAAAGTATTAAAATACAGTGGCTGCCTTCAGATGTCTTCTAAAAGTCTGGTACTTGTTGTTCTCTTTGACATCTGATGGGAGGGTGTTCCACAGGGAGGGCGCCACTACTGAGAAGGCCCTTTGCCTGGTTCCCTGTAACTTGGCTTCTCACAGGGAGGGAACCGCCTGAAGGCCCTTGGCGCTGGACCTCAGTGTCCAGACTGAACAATGGGGGTGGAGACTCATCGTCAGAAGCATTGCTGCCCCAACAGTAGCAGAACATAGCCATCATGGCTAATATACATCACTAGCCCTCTCCTTCTCTTTTAAAGCCCCCCTTGTTGGCGGCCATCCCTGCTTTCTTCTCACTGCTTGGAGAATTACTTCCTAAGTAGGGCTATTGACCACCAGAGCCCAGAAGGATATCCTTAGATCATTGTTGCCATCTTTTTCAACAGGGATCTCTTGGGTAGAGCCAATGACCTTGGGTGGCTGGGAGATAAGGTTTCCTCTTCCCAAAGTTCTGGGGAAATGGTTCCAGAGATAAATTCATTCAAAGATACCCACAACCGCAAACTGATCACCACCAGCCCTCCAATGAACTGAGGTTATTGTAAGAGTGACAGTGAAGGAAAACAGCTGAGCTGGCTTGTGGGGTGGGGTGGTAGCCAGCTGCCAGCTCAGAGCAGGGGGGAAGGAGCCTCCGAGAGGAAAGCTGACATTTTATTAACAGCTTTGTTAAAATTAATGGGACCACATCCAAGCAAACAATCAGGAATCAATAAAAGAGCTGCTTTAAATTAAGAACTGTGTCATCCTGTGGGAGGCTGAGAAGACAAGACCCAGCCAACACAGCGGTGAATATTGGCAACTTCATATTCTTGGATGGCGGTACATTGTTTTGAGGAGAATCAAGAATTCCCGCCCGTCAAGGCTTTGCAAGACTGGCAGTGGCTGGAGAGAATCCCGAGAGCCGAGTGCCAAATTATCTGGGCGGGAACTTCCGAATGAGGCAGCTGCATCTTGAGCCAAGGAGGCTCCAGGTATACCTTAACTTAGGTGCGTTGAGAGCATTGATTGCTCTCCCCCAATGGGCTGCTGTCCAATTGACACTGGGTGGCCCATTAGTCCTTTGTGGTTGTCTGAACATCCAGCTGGATGTTGCAGGGGGCTCACTTGCAAACAATGATTCTTCAACATCAACATCACTCATGTTGCGCAGATGTCTGACTTGTCTTCCAAAGCAACTACTCTATTCCGAACTTAAAAATAGAAAGCATAATGCTGGTGGTCAACAAAAGAGGTTTAAAGACTCTCTCAAGGCAAATCTTTAAAAATGTAGTATAAACACTGACGACTGGGAAACTGGCCTGCGAGTGTTCCAGTTGGAGAACAGCCTTTACCAAAGGTGTCATGGGCTTTGAAGACACTCGAATTCAGGACGCAAGGGAGAAACGTGCTAAGAGGAAGGCACGCTTGGCAAATCCACATGTGATCAACTCCCACCCAGAAACCAATGTCCCCACTGTGGAAGGATGTGTGGATCCAGAATTGGCCTCCACAGTCACTTACGGACTCATTGTTAAAACCGTGTTTATGAAGGCAATCTTACTCCGCTACGAGGGATCGCAGAAGAAGAAGAAGAAGAAGAAGAAAGAAGAAGAAGAAGAAGAAGAAGAAGAAGAAGAAGAAGAAGAAGAAGAAGAAGAAGAAGAAGCATGAGGCAAGATGTTGGGCAAGATCGTTCCTTGGTCTGATCTGGCTCTTCCCAAACTTCCACTAGATTTCCACAAGTGGTGTTTACATCATGAGAAAGGTTATGCAACATGCGGGAAACATCAGGGAAGGAAATGGCATGGAAATGGCACGAAGCGCTGTCTGATTGCAGCCTGTCTCCTGCATAGCAGGACTAAGCTGCCCCATGTGGACACAGACACAGCCCAGAGCCTCACAGAGCAGCAATGAAGGTTTCAATTATTCACACTTGTCGCCTGCCCCTTGCCAAATGTTCTCTGGCTTTGGCTTTGCCTTTACAAAAATGTCACAGTTACAAAAAGCACAAGTGCTATTAAGACGATATGATGAAACCCACCCAGCTAACCACCAAAAAGAGCAGCACAGGAGAGAACATAAGCGGAGAAACTCTGAGCAGGAATCAAGCACACAAGAGACTCTCTCTTCCTGTGGTTTCCAGCAACTGGTATTCAGAAGGATGGCTGCCTCTGACCATGTGGGTAGTAGCCAGCAATAGCCTTGTCCTCTGTGAGTTTGTCTAATCTCCTTGTAATTATCACACTAGTTCCAATGTCACAATTTCAAGCAAGTCGTGGCCCCGAGTGTAGCAAACAGTTTTAACCCAACTGTGGTTATTTTCTGCTGGTATGAATAAAAATAATAATATAATAATTTATTATTTGTACCCTGCCCATCTGGCTGGGTTTCCCCAGCCACTCTGGGCGGCTTCCAACAGAACACTAAAATACAATAACCTATTAAACATTCAAAGCTTCCCTAAAGAGGGCTGCCTTCAGATGTCTTCTAAAAGTTTGGTAGTTGTTTTTCTCTTTGACATCTGGTGGGAGGATGTTCCACAGGGCGGGTGCCACCACCGAGAAGGCCCTCTGCCTGGTTCCCTGTAACTGTAATGAAGAGGGGGAAACTTGATCGGCATAATGTTTCTAGCATGTTCCATATGGCTTGGAGAAGCAGCCTAATGGAGGTCTTTAACCGAAGAGACAAGTTCATTCCACACATCTCTAGGAACTTACATGGCTCAGGACCTCAACACCTTAAGGATCGCCTGTCCCCGTATGAACCGACCCAGACCCGGTCTGCACTTGTCATCCGAGACCCTTCTCTATGCCCCCCCCCCCCCGAGAGGTTCAGAGGGTGGCAACAAGAGAATGGGGCCTTTTCTGTGGTGGCTCCCCAATTGTGGAATGCTCTCCCCAGAGTGGCTGACCAGGTGCCATCATTACATGTCTTTAGGCGTCAGACAAAACATTCCTCTTTACCAGACCTATGACTATTAAATGATCTGTGGTCTTTGAAAGTGTGGGCCCTCATGATGACTATTGTATTATTTGGCTGTTGGTCAGTATGGTTTTTATTATGCCTTTATCATCTATGTTTTGTAATGTGTTTTCGATGTCGTACAGTGGTACCTCGGGTTACATATGCTTCAGGTTACACACTCCGCTAACCCAGAAATAGTGCTTCAGGTTAAGAACTTTGCTTCAGGATAAGAACAGAAATTGGGCTCTGGCGACGTGGTGGCAGCAGGAGGCCCCATTAGCTAAAGTGGTGTTTCAGGTTAAGAACAGTTTCAGGTTAAAAACGGACCTCCGGAATGAATTAAGTACTTAACCCGAGGTACACTGCACACTGTACTGGGATTTTCTGATAAAGGCTGGTCTATAAATTGAATTAACAACAACAACAATTGCCTCTGTTTTCTCCTTTCCATGGGCTTCAAACATGAGAACATAAGGAGGACCTGCTGCATCAGGCGAATGATCCATCTAGGGTAGCATCCTGTTCTCTCAGTGGCTGACCAGATGCCCCAATGGGAAACCTGCAAGCAGGATTTGAGCGCAAGACCAACTCTCTTACACTGTGGCTTCCAGCTACAGATATTCAGAAGCATTTCTGCCTCCAAATGTGGAGGCAGACCATAGCATCACAGCTGTCAACGTTTCCCTTCCCTTATTCCGAATGGGATTCCTCGCAAGAAAAGGGAAAAGTTGACAGCTATGCATCACATTCATCCTGGTTAGTAGCCATCGATAGCCCTCTCCTCCATGAATTTGCCCAATCCTTGTCTAAACAGAAAGTCGAATGGAAGACATGGAGCGTTGGCATAAATAGCATTGGCCGGCTGAGGAGTGTATGACAATATATCCATTTCGCTCATCAGCTGCGAGTGCTGAATCAGCAGGTTGCTAAAAGGATATAATCAAAGGGATGTCAGGCGCCCGTTACATACCCACCGGCAACGGCCACTCACAGAAAGAGCCTGTCAGGGATGGCTCCTGACATGAGACTTCCTGCACAAGGCCATTCATCATGGATTTGACACCGTCTTGTCCAGTCTCATTTCCGGAACAGAGCCAAGGTGTTAGCTAATCAACCTGTCACATCATTTCAGATTCCAGGACTATTGCCAGTCCTCTGGGCATGCCCCATTTTGAATTAATGTTAGAGCTGCATTTTTGGAAAGTTTCTCAAACTGGAAGGCAGGTGTTGTAGACTTTGCAAATGATCATGAAACAGAGATTGGGAAGATTATATCTCTGCTCCTGAGCTTTGCAGAAACTGGCATTCGAAAGCATTGCTGCCTCCAAAGTGGAGGCAGGACAGAATCATCCTGACTTGTAGCCATCCATAGCCCTCTCCTCCTCCATGAATTTGTCCCATCCTCTTTAAAAGACATCTGGGTTCAACCACAGAGCCTAGGGCTTGCCGATCAGAAGGTCGGCGGTTCGAATCCCTGCAATGGGGTGAGCTCCCGTTGCTCGGTCCCTGCTCCTGCCAACCTAGTAGTTCGAAAGCACGCCAAAGTGCAAGTAGATAAATAGGTACCGCTCCGGTGGGAAGGTAAACGGTGTTTCCGTGTGCTGCTCTGGTCCACCAGAAGCAGCTTAGTCATGCTGGCCACATGACCCGGAAGCTGTACGCCGGCTCCCTCGGCCAATAAAGCAAGATGAGCGCAGCAACCCCAGAGTCAGTCACGACTGGACCTAATGGTCAGGGGTCCCTTTACCTTTTTAGGTTGGTAGCCACTGCTGCCTCCTATGGCAAGGTTACCAGATTTTTTTAAAAGAGTCCAGAGGCACTTTTTAAAAGAGAGAGAGAGAAAAAAAATATTATTATTATTTAAATTAAGAATATCTCTTCTGTGGTTTCCTCTGTCACGCAGCCTTCCTCTGGCCCCTGGGTCTGCTCTCTTGGAGTGCTAGCTGCCATGGAGTAGGCCTGGGTCAGGCCTGGGCTCAGCCATGTGCCCTTGCCCTCCCGGTGCTTCCCTACCTCTCCTTCTCAGCGTCGGTAGCAGTGCGGCAAGGTTGGGGCTCCCCTCTTTTTTCTCCTTCCTCTTTCTCTCTCTCCCTCCTCCTCCTCCTCACTGTATCAGCTGAGGGGTTTTTACTGGCCCTGGAGCGTCGCCAGGCCATTGGCTGGGTGGCCAGGCACTCTTGCCCCCGGCTCGATTTGGGTTGCAGGAGGGGGGTCAGCAGTTCCCCCAGTTGACGCACCGGGCGTCCCCGGTTCCCTCTCGGCAGTGGCAGCGGCAGCACAGTTGGCTCTGGCTGGCTTCAGGAGCTGCTCGCTGCCATGGCGCCCACCATTTTGCCTCGCCAGAAGTCCCCATATGATGCGTCTTGTGCCATTGAACCAATCACGCAACATTCATTTCCTGCTAATAAATCTACAACACTTAAAATTTAAATCCAGGGACATTAATCTGGGGACATTCCGGGGACAGATTTGTAAATCCGGGGACTGGCCCCAGGAAACGGGGACGTCTGGTAACCATATGGGAGAGAGTTCCACAGTTTATGCGCAGATGTGATTTACAATGATTTATAGCTGCTGCTACTACAATGATGACAAAACTACAACAAAAATATTCTGACAGTAAGAGCTGATCAACAGTGGACCCTCCTTCCTGGGAGGTTTTTAAGCAGAGGTTGGGTGGCCATCTGTCATGGATGCTTTGCAGGGGGTTGGTCTTGATGACCCCTCGGGGTCCCTCCTAACTCTACAATTCTACGACTCTATGATAAAAAGCAAAAGCAGACAGGAGTTGTAAAACTGGGTGTCTTCCCCAGGACAGCCTCAGGTTGGATTTTGAGGAGCATTTATTCAAAAAGTCACAAGGCCAGCATCTTCCCTGCACAGCTATCCATCAAATAAAAGTACACGGCTTCAGTTTGGAACCCAAGCAAAACTGTCTCCTATTTCTTCCATTAGCAGCTTGCAAGCTGAAGAGTGTAGCAAATGGGATCATAAAGCTGAGCTGAAGCATTTATTTTCCCCTGAAAACTATCTTCACAGAGTGGAACTGACAACCTTTTCCAGTAACGCTCGAGGACAAATCAAGGGCAGGCAGGGAGGGGGGAATTAAAGAGGCCTCAAGTTCCCTGGGAGCATCTTAATTTCCCCCCTCCCTACCACCCCTTTCGGTGGGGGGTTGCGTGTAGCAGCCTTTTCAAATGTAAAATATCTACACAGTTGTCACTTTGGTGTACAAAACATATTTGCGGAGAAACAGGCGATTATCATTTCAAACCAGAGGAAGGCAGCCCTCTAAGCCTGGGTTATTAAAAAAGCGTGATCAAAGCCTGATAGGAAACTTTTAAAACACACACGCCACACAGAAAAGAGACAGGAAGATAAAATCTTAACTCAGGAGAGCAAGAAGTGTGTGTGGGGGGGGGGAATATAGTTCATTATGCTTTTCCTATGTGCAACATATTGAAAGAGGTGAAATATTAAAAATGCAAATTGAGGGGGCGAGAATATTAAACGTCATCGAACTTCAGGAAACCAGGAAGACGGTAAAGGAGACCATCGAAATTCAGCTCCAAAGTGTTCCTGGCATATGGAAGGGGGGGGGAAGCTTAGAAAAATGGGGTGCTTGATATGTTCAGCTGCGTATCACAGCTGCAGATTAGAGACTTGACTATTGCCCCAAAAGTTCCCAGTTTGGATCTTCCATCTGCAATGAATGTGAACGGTGGTTCTCCATCCCTCCCTTTGCCCCAGTCTCCTTGCCCCATCTGACCATAAAAAACATAAGAATGGCCTGTAGGATGAGGCCAATGCCCCATCTAGGCCAGTCTCCTGTTCTCACAGTGGCCAACCAGATGGGAAACCTGCAAGCAGGATACAGTGGTACCTCGGGTTACAGATGCTTCAGGTTACATACACTTCAGGTTACAGACTCCGCTAACCCAGAAATAGTACCTTGGGTTAAGAACCTTGCTTCAGGATGAGAACAGAAATTGTGCTCCAGCAGCATGGCGGCAGCAGGAGGCCCCATTAGCTAAAGTGATGCTTCAGGTTAAGAACAGCTTCAGGTTAAGAACGGACTTCCAGAACGAAATAAGTAATTAACCCGAGGTACCACTGTATATTGTAAGTCGCTTTGTGTTACTTTGGTAAACAAAGAGAGCAACCAATACATTTAACAAACAATACGAGTACAGTGGTACCTCGGTTCCCGAACGCCTCCGCTGTCGTATGTTTTGGTTCTCAAATGCTGAAAACCTGGAAGTAAATGCCTTTTTCGGAACCCAAATGGGCGATGCAGCATCCGCTGAGCGCAAGAAGCTCCTGCAGCCAATGGGAAGCTGTGCCTCAGTTTTTGAGCATTTTGGAAGCTGAACAGGCTTCCAGAACTGATTCCGTTCAAGAACTGAGGTAAAAAGGTAAAGGTACCCCTGCCCATATGGGCCAGTCTTGCCAGACTCTAGGGTTGTGCGCTCATCTCACTCTAGAGGCCGGGAGCCAGCGCTGTCCGAAGACACTTCTGGGTCACGTGGCCAGCGTGACAAAGCTGCTCTGGCGAGCCAGCACCAGCGCAGCACACGGAAACGCTGTTTACCTTCCCGCTGGTAAGTGGTCCCTATTTATATACTTGCACCCGAGGGTGCTTTCGAACTGCTAGGTTGGCAAGGGCTGGGACTGAACGACGGGAGATCACCCCGCCATGGGGATTCGAACCGCCGACCATGCGATTGGCAAGTCCTAGGCGCTGAGGTTTTACCCACTGAGGTACTACTGTATATAATTATTCTATCTATTGCATTTTATGTGACCTGCCTTTGGACCCCAGTTGCTTGAGACCTCAGGATGGCAGAGGGTTCGTTTGCTCAAATTCTGCTTTTCAGGCTTCCTTTTGGAGCGTGCGAGAGGCTGCGGTGGGAACAGGACGCTGAGCCAGACGGGGTCTTAATCAAACATCCAGAAAACACAATAAGTTAGTTCCTCCATCAGATAATAAAGTGTTTTCTGCCTCTTGGGCTCCAGAACCAACGTCCTACTCCCAGCTACCTACAAATTGTATTTTCCTTCATCTGATTGGATAGCCCCCAGCTCCGCTCCCCACTCAAATCTGCCATATGTCCCATTTGACCTCGTTCTTGAACTGCCTAGCATGTCAAAACTCGCACCGCATATGTGGCAGGAAGAAGGGGGTCTTTGCAGAATGCTTTGGATGCCGGCGGCACGACAGGCAAACAAGAACTGCTGCAAAGCAAAATCGCACCACCAACTGGCCCTTGGAGAAGGAAGGCCACATCTCTAAATGCGCTAAACATTCAAAGCAGTTTCATAACACATTAAACCGCCTGGGCTTCTCTCAAAACATCCTAGAATCATAGAATCATAGAGTTGGAAGAGACCCCAAGGGCCATCGAGTCCAACCCCCTGCCAAGCAGGAAACACCATCAGAGCACTCCTGACATATGGTTGTCAAGCCTCTGCTTAAAGACCTCCAAAGAAGGAGACTCCACCACACTCCTTGGCAGCAAATTCCACTGTCGAACAGCTCTTACTGTCAGGAAGTTCTTCCTAATGTTTAGGTGGAAACTTCTTTCTTGTAGTTTGGATCCATTGCTCTGTGTCCGCTTCTCTGGAGCAGCAGAAAACAACCTTTCTCCCTCCTCTATGTGACATCCTTTTATATATTTGAACATGGCTATCATATCACCCCTTAACCTCCTCTTCTCCAGGCTAAACATGCCCAGCTCCCTTAGCCGTTCCTCATAAGGCATCGTTTCCAGGCCTTTGACCATTTTGGTTGCCCTCCTCTGGACACGTTCCAGTTTGTCAATGTCCTTCTTGAACTGTGGTGCCCAGAACTGGACACAGTACTCCAGGTGAGCTCTGACCAGAGCAGAATACAGTGGCACTATAACTTCCCTTGATCTAGATGCTATACTCCTATTGATGCAGCCCAGAATTGCATTGGCTTTTTTAGCTGCCACATCACACTGTTGGCTCATGTCAAGTTTGTGGTCAACCAAGACTCCTAGATCCTTTTCACATGTACTGCTCTCACATGTACTGCTCTCAATCCTGGGAGCTGCAGTTTCTTCGGGGTGCTGAGAGTTGCTGGGGGACTCTCTCATTCCCCTTACAGAGCTACAATTCCCAGAATGCCTTGGTTAAAGGGATTGATACTACCAAGTAATAGTCCTTTCAGGGACGCGGGTGGCGCTGTGGGTAAAAGCCTCAGCGCCTAGGGCTTGCCGATCGAAAGGTCGGCGGTTCGAATCCCTGCAGCGGGGTGCGCTCCCGTTGCTCAGTCCTAGCGCCTGCCAACCTAGCAGTTCGAAAGCACCCCCGGGTGCAAGTAGATAAATAGGGACCGCTTACTGGCGGGAAGGTAAATGGCGTTTCCGTGTGCTGCTCTGGCTCGCCAGAGCAGCGATGTCACGCTGGCCACGTGACCCGGAAGTGTCTCCGGACAGCGCTGGCCCCCGGCCTCTTTGAGTGAGATGGGCGCACAACCCTAGAGTCTGTCAAGACTGGCCCGTACGGGCAGGGGTACCTTTACCTTTAATAGTCCTTTCAACCACCTTATTGGGTAAGGGGAGGAACCACTTTTGAAAGGGTAGGATAAAAAAGCACAATTTCACAAGTTGCCAGAGCTTCCCTTTTGCCCGTACATTTCAAAGAAGCAAGATGAAAGCAGCAGCCAAGAAATGGGAAGGGATCCTTGCTCAGTGGTTACAGCACAACGCTCTGCATCTAGCAGGTCCCAGGTGAGATCTCCAGCATTCCCCAGTTAAAAAGGACTGGTGGTAAGTGATGGGGAAGTCTCCTTGCTTCCGTCTCTGGAGACCCCCCCTGCCAGTTGGAGTAGACACCACCAGTGTGAGATGGATAATAATAATAATAATAATAATAATAATAATAATAATACCCTGCCCATCTGGCTGGGTTTCCCCAGCCACTCTGGGCGGCTTCCAGCAGAATACTAAAATACAATAACCTATTAAACATTAAAAGCTTCCCTAAACAGGGCTGCCTTCAGATGTCTTCTAAAAGTAGTTGTTTTTCTCTTTGACATCTGGCGGGAGGGCGTTCCACAGGGCAGGTGCCACCACCAAGGAGGCCCTCTGCCTGGTTCCCTGTAACTTGGCTTCTCGCAGCGAGAGAACTGCTTTTAGAAGACATCTGAAGGCAGCCCTGTTCAGGGAAGCTTTGAATGTTTGATGCATTACTGTATTTTAATATTATGTTGGAAGCCGCCCAGAGTGGCTGGGGAAGCCCAGCCAGATGGGCGGGGTATTAATAATAATAATAATAATAATAATAATAATAATAATAATAATAAATTTTATTTATACCCCGCCCTCCTCAGCCAAAGCTGGGCTCAGGGCGGCTAACAACAGTCAAAATAATCCAACATTCTAAAAACCTTTCATTATAAAAATTAATTAAAATCAAATTGATGGCAACCAGCAAGCAAGACCCTGTGCAGATTGCCAGAGGAGGGGGTCAGGCTGCGCCCTGACCAAAGGCCTGGTGGAACAGCTCTGTCTTACAGGCCCCGCGGAAAGATGTCAAGTCCCGCAGGGCCCTAGTCTCTTGTGACAGAGCGTTCCACCAGATTGGAGCCACAGCCAAAAAAGCCCTAGCTCTGGTTGAGGCCAGTCTAACCTCTCTGAGGGCTGGGACCTTCAGGATGTTTTTATTTATGGACCGTAGGTTTCTCTGTGGGACATACCAGGAGAGGCGGTCCCGTAGGTATGAGGGTCCTAGGCCGTATAGGGCTTTAAAGGTTTAAACCAGCACCTTAAACCTGATCCTATACTCCACCAGGAGCCAGTGCAGCTGGTATAGTACTGGATGAATAAAAGGAAACCAGCATTTTGCACCTTGATTACCTGGACAGGTTGGACAGCACAGGTTGCATTTTTCTAGCATAACGGGAAACCAGCAAGCAGGATACCGCCTGGTATTCATAAGCATTGCTGCCTCTGACTGTGGAGCCAAAGCAGAGCCATCATGGCCTGTAAGTAGCCATTGCTAGCCCTCTCCTACACAAAATTGCCTTTTCTTTTTAACAAAAAGAGACACTTGGGGTGGCGGCCATCACTGTCTCCTGTGGGACGAGAAAGGCTTCCACCAGGTCTGCTGGAGCAACTTCTCTCTCTGCTTGTCCTAGAGGATAAATGGAAAACCTATTTATCGCAGGTCATCTGCGCACAGAGATCAGAGGACCCCTGTCAGAATCAGTTAGCCGCTCCCCCATCAGCAAACTCGCGGTATATATTTATGGAGGAATTAAGAGGTCAATTGATTTCCGAGCGCAGTTTGAGCGCTGCCAGGATCTCTGCCGGCAGCTCTTCTTAGCAGGAGCGGCCCACAACATTCCACATGGGAGCTGGCCTTAGGAACCACCGGTTGACTCCGTGAAAAATTGCCCACCCCCCAAAAAAGGGGGCGATTTCCCCATCAGACTCTCTGGCATCAAGCAAATCACGTATTCTAGGACTGCGCCGCCAACTTGCCAGCCCCAGAGCCACTCCAGCCTTATTAATCTGAAGTATGAAAGTCAGGGACGCGGGTGGCGCTGTGGGTTAAACCACAGAGGCTAGGATTTGCCGATCAGAAGGTTGGCGGTTCGAATCCCCGCGACGGGGTGAGCTCCCGTTGCTCGGTCCCTGCTCCTGCCAACCTAGCAGTTCGAAATCACATCAAAGTGCAAGTAGATAAATAGGTACCGCTCTGGCGAGAAGGTAAACGGCGTTTCCGTGCGCTGCTCTGGTTCGCCAGAAGCGGCTTAGTCATGCTGGCCACATGACACGGAAGCTGTATGCCGGCTCCCTCAGCCAGTAAAGCGAGATGAGCACCGCAGCCCCAGAGTCGGTCACGACTGGACCTAATGGTCAGGGTCCCTTTATCTTTACCTAATGAAAGTGACACCGTCGGCTGGAGGGCATATGGAATGCTAAGAGGATCAATGGCGCAGGGCAATGGGAAGAGGTCAGAGGATGTGCAGAAATAGTGAGAAGCGAGGAAAGTGAACAACTTGTGTCGGGGGAATAGCAACACAACACGCATTTCGCTCGGTGCTGGCCCTCGGCTATTTGCAGGCTCCAGCCTTTGCCAATGTGGTGCCATTTTGAACTACAATTCCCATCAGCCCCGGGAATCGCATGGCAGGTGGAGGGCACCAAGTTGGCAAAGGCGATCATATCGCATCCATCTGTGTTCCACACCGACAGCCGCAGGGAGCAAGTTGCTCTGGGATGAAAGGAACAACATGCCGCTCCGGACCAGCCGTAACAAGACAGGTTCGAGGTTGTTGTATTAATTAAAAAGTCCAGGGTACCTCAGGGACCATCCCAACTCGATCACTGAAATCACCTGCAAAAGCATCGCTGGTCATTCCCTGAGTTTGTGAAGCACACTTATAACAGTGAGAAACCAAGCCCTTAGTGTCATCAACCTAGTCCTGCGGAACTCTCTGCCACCAAAGATTCAGCAGCGCCTTCTGTGCCAACTTTTAAGGACCTGCTTAAAACCTCTCCATTCTGCCAGGCCTCTGCAGGCAATTGAAAGTACATCTTTCCACAATGCTAATCAAAGTCTGTTTTCCACTATTTTAACTTTTATGGTCTTTACGGTACTGTTGTAATGTTTTATTGCTGTAAACAGCTTTTTTTTTTTAATGACCTCTTCATCCTGGAGAAGAGTGACTAGTGGGGTGCCACAGGGTTCTGTCTTGGGCCCGGTCTTATTCAACATCTTTATCAACGACTTGGAGGATGGACTCAAGGGCATCCTGATCAAATTTGCAGATGACACCAAACTGGGAGGGGTGGCTAACACCCCAGAGGACAGGATCACACTTCAAAACGACCTTGACAGATTAGATAACTGGGCCAAAACAAACAAGATGAATTTTAACAGGGAGAAATGTAAAGTATTGCACTTGGGCAAAAAAAATGAGAGGCACAAATACAAGATGGGTGACACCTGGCTTGAGAGCAGTACATGTGAAAAGGATCTAGGAGTCTTGGTTGACCACAAACTTGACATGAGCCAACAGTGTGACGCGGCAGCTAAAAAAGCCAATGCAATTCTGGGCTGCATCAATAGGAGTATAGCATCTAGATCAAGGGAAGTTATAGTGCCACTGTATTCTGCTCTGGTCAGACCTCACCTGGAGTACTGTGTCCAGTTCTGGGCACCACAGTTCAAGAAGGACATTGACAAACTGGAACGTGTCCAGAGGAGGGCAACCAAAATGGTCAAAGGCCTGGAAACGATGCCTTATGAGGAACGGCTAAGGGAGCTGGGCATGTTTAGCCTGGAGAAGAGGAGGTTAAGGGGTGATATGATAGCCATGTTCAAATATATAAAAGGATGTCACATAGAGGAGGGAGAAAGGTTGTTTTCTGCTGCTCCAGAGAAGCGGACACGGAGCAATGGATCCAAACTACAAGAAAGAAGATTCCACCTAAACATTAGGAAGAACTTCCTGACAGTAAGAGCTGTTCGACAGTGGAATTTGCTGCCAAGGAGTGTGGTGGAGTCTCCTTCTTTGGAGGTCTTTAAGCAGAGGCTTGACAACCATATGTCAGGAGTGCTCTGATGGTGTTTCCTGCTTGGCAGGGGGTTGGACTCGATGGCCCTTGTGGTCTCTTCCAACTCTATGATTCTATGATTCTATGATTCTAATTCTATGATTCTATGATTCTACCTAGCAGTATATAAATATTTTTTAAATAAATAAATGAATAAATCCTCATGGGCATTAGTCAGCATTTCACAGTTTTTCTCCTAATACACCCATTTTCGAAAGGCAATTTTGCCTATCGTGCATCTTTTTACAGTGCATTTGAGTATGCTGTTAGCACTAACTTATGCATTTATTCAAACTTTCCCTTGGCATATATATGTTTGCATACGCTGGGCAGAGAACTACATTGGAAAGGTTGGAGAAGGGTGATCTCCAAAAGACAGCTGTGTGAATTACATATCTTCCAACATTTATCCGATAAAAATAGGGACATCTTTAATAATAATAATATTAATAGTAATAATAATACCCCACCCATCTGACTGGGTTGCTCAAGCCCCTCTGATCAGCTTCAACAATATATAAAAACATAATAAAACATTAAAAAGTTTCCCTGTACAGGGCTGCCTTCAGATGTCTTCTAAAGCTTGTACAGTGGTACCTCGGGTTAAGTACTTAATTCGTTCTGGAGTTCTGTTCTTAACCTGAAACTGTTCTTAACCTGAAGCATCACTTTGGCTAATGGGGCCTCCTGCTACCGCCGCGCCGCTGCTGCGCGATTTCTGTTCTCATCCTGAAGCAAAGTTCTTAACCCAAGGTAATATTTCTGGGTTAGCGGAGTCTGTAACCTGAAGCGTCTGTAACCTGAAGCATCTGTAACCTGAGGTACCATTATATAACTTAGCTCCTTTGCTTGGGGGTCGGATAACTCTACACCCTCCAACATCTTTCCGAGGAAAATAGGGAAGTCCTAAGGAAAAGAGGGAGATTCTGGGATCAAACCAGAAACCAGGACAGCCTCTGTAAATCTAGGACTGCCTCTGGAAAATAGGGACACTGGGAGGGTCTGGAATCAGGGATATTGGCTTTTAAATGCCAGCTGAATCTTCTCCCATCGTTACCCCCCAACTTTATTCATAGTGGTAGAACTTCCTAAAAAAACTCTTTCCAGGCGCCCATCTTGGCAGTCCCACTGAGCCCCACACCCCATCAGCTGGCAATTGTGCCTCCAAGGAGGGAGCGGAAGTGTGCCACAATGTCTAACACACACACACAAGTGCACACACAGATGGCTGATCTGACTAAACCAGATTTAGTTGACCCTGGAGCTAGTCCATGGAGCCAGCCCCAACATGCGACAGCTCCGCTCTGAACTTTGCCACCCCAGCCGAGGCGAGGGTGGGCTCGGCTCCAGAGGCCTAATCCCCGCCTGCTCCAACAAGGGATTACGAGGGCGCGTGTGAAAACGAGGAGGGCAAGGACCCGGCAACAACGCAGGCGGGAGGGTGAAGCGGAGCCAGCCCAGGCTGGCAGAGGCACCAGGGAAGGCAAACGGCGCAGGAGAATGCAGGGAGAAAACCAACCGCGGGGCCAGATTCTGCAATGTTTCGCAAGGTTTTTGCAATCAAAATCGTAAGAACAGAGGCTGCTGGATCAGACCAATGATAATAATAATAATAATAATAATAATAATAATAATAATAATAATCGCCGAAGAATGGATGCTTTTGAATTATGGTGCTGGAGGAGACTCTTGAGAGTCCCCTGGACTGCAAGAAGATCCAACCTCTCCATTCTGAAGGAAATCAGCCCTGAATGCTCACTGGAAGGACAGATCCTGAAGCTGAGGCTCCAAGACTTTGGCCACCTCAGGAGAAGAGAAGACTCCCTGGAAAAGACCCTGATGTTGGGAAAGATGGAGGGCACAAGAAGAAGGGGACAATAGAGGATGAGATGGTTGGACAGTGTTCTCGAGGCTACCAGCATGAGTTTGACCAAACTGCGGGAGGCAGTGGAAGACAGGAGTGCCTGGCATGCTCTGGTCCAGGGGGTCACGAAGAGTAGGACACGGCTAAACGACTAAACAACAACAAAGTCTGCTCCTGGCTTAATCCTCTTTCAAAGCAATGGTCACCAGAACAAACCATAAAACTCGGCCGGAAAGGGGGTCACGAAGAGTCGGACACGACTGAACAACTAAACACCACCACCACCACCACCAACAACAACAACAACAACAATAATAATAATAATAATAATATATTATTATTTGTACCCCGCCCACTCTGGGCAGCTTCCAACAAAGATGAAAAATACACTAAAATGTCACATATTCCAGCATCCTTTTCACACAGTGAACAAATGCCTGTGGGAAACCAGCAAGCAGGATCTGACCACAGGAGCAATTATTCCCTTGTATGGTTTCCAGCAATTGGTATTCAGCAGCCTTGCTGCCTCCAAATGTAGGAGGAAATGGAGGAGGAAGGCATAGCGTCATCGAAGTGTAGAGCCATGGGGTAACCCAGGGGTCATCTAGCAGACCCTCCAAGTATCCCTATTTTCCAGGGACAGTCCCAGATTTACATAGGTCAGTGCAAATGTGAGGTGATGGTAAACCTCCGACCTCAGAGCATGGGAAGTCAAAGAAAGATGGATGATTTGGCTTAATATTTGGACTGTTGGCTTATTTGATAACATTAGCTAAAGTGGTGCTTCAGGTTAAGTACAGTTTCAGGTTAAGTATGGACCTCCAGAACCAAATAAGTACTTAACCCGAGGTACCACTGTACTTTATTTATATATAAACACACACGGAGTGGCGCTGTGGGTTAAACCACAGAGCCTAGGACTTGCCGATCAGAAGGTTGGCGGTTCGAATCCCCACGACGGGGTGAGCTCCCGTTGTTCGGTCCCTGATCCTGCCCACCTAGCAGTTTGAAAGCACGTCAAAGTGCAAGTAGATAAATAGGTACCGCTCCAGCGGGAAGGTAAACTTAAGCCAGAAGCGGCTTAGTCATGCAGGCCACATGACCCGAAAGCTGTGCGCTGGCTCCCTCGGCCAATAAAGCGAGATGAGTGCCACAACCCCAGAGTCAGTCACGACTGGACCCAATGATCAGGGGTCCCTTTACCTTTACCTTTACCCACACAGCACTGCAACATGGCTCCCTCTCTCTCTAGTATCAGACAGCGAAGAGAGAAAGGACAAAGGACAATAGTCCCACTTCACGGAACACAGTAACACAAACATCCTGTCTCCGTCACTTCCCACTCTGTGGAGTCAAAACATACACTGTCATGTGATAGACAAAAACCCCACGACTGCAATCACGGAGCAGGAATTCTAACAAAAACAAGCTTGCTCCCTCATCCATGGGACAGCCCTTCAAATATCTGAAGACAGATATCACAGTGAGGCTGCAGTGACATCACAGAATCCCAGCCAATCATAGAACAAAGGACTCCCAAGCGGGGGAACGGGGACGGACGCAACCGGCCGGCATCACCGCCTCGTCTGGAAAGTCACAGGTTGTTGGCTTCCTAACAAACAACGCCTGCTTCCCCCAAGGCACGAATCCTGCGCTTTGCCAAGCAGCCCCTGCATCTCAGAGGCCCCAAAGAAGCACGGACCGCGCTCCGGTTAATGATGCCCTTGTTGCGCACACAGCATCATTTTCATGTCAAGCCGCGACAACCCCTGGCTATTACGAGTCCCCAGATTAATCATTCTCCTCCGCTATTTCAATAATACATGTAATTTCCAATCCCGCACACCCCCCCCCCCAGCTCCCGATGCACCCTCTATTTACGACTGAAGCGCGGCCTCGCCAGCGCACCCCGGGCCTTATTAATAACCTGCCGGCCTGCGAGCCTAATTGGTATTCCGGCACATGTGGAAACGTGGAGGTTGATTACACCTGATCCACTGGAGGCTGCTTTGGACGGCCGCCAAGGCCTGGCCCTTTGCCAGAGAGGCAATTCTGTGCCATCCTCGACTAGAATGCCAACTCAGGATTAGGCCCCGGAGGAAGAGCCCCAAACGGAGGGCGAGGCCAAAGGTCTCCCGTCAACTCTCAGCAGTCAGCCGTCTCCGAGACAGGCAGTTAAGGATCCTCTGCCTAACATTTCAATCTTAGGGAACGGGCAAATCTGTAACCAACCAACCAGCAATTATTATATTAGGTCCAACAGATCAGTAGAGTAAGAATAACAGAAGTACCGATGCAAAAAGGAAAGAGCTGTGTTGTATGGTTCCTGCATTTCAGGGGTGGTATGGATGACCCTCCTGACGCTACAATCCTGCCTTTCCATATCTGGAAGAGACGGATCCAGCAAACAGATAATTAGGAAAGCCACATTTTGTGTTGTGCCAGGCCTGTATTTGCTGCATATTTGCCAAGTTTCAACAACAGCCGACTCTGAGACTGGAGTTGTGGAGGATTCTTAACTGCCTGTCTCCGCGTTGATATGTTAATCGTAGGAATGGGAAAATATGTCAATTTTGATAAATATTTTTTTAAAGATTGAAGCAAAGCAAACAAACCAATACAATAAAAACAGATGACGTAAGCTCCCCTTACTTTTTCACGTGGTGCATCTAAGACAGTTGAGGGATGCGGGTGGCGCTGTGGGTAAAAGCCTCAGCGCCTAGGGCTTGCCGATCGAAAGGTTGGCGGTTCGAATCCCCGCGGCGGGGGCGTTCCCATCGTTCGGTCCCAGCGCCTGCCAACCTAGCAGTTCGAAAGCACCCCTGGGTGCAAGTAGATAAGTAGGGACCGCTTACCAGCGGGAAGGTAAACGGCGTTTCCGTGTGCTGCACTGGCTCGCTGGCCACATGACCCGGAAGTGTCTGCGGACAGCGCTGGCCCCCGGCCTCTTGAGTGAGATGGGCGCACAACCCTAGAGTCTGTCAGGACTGGCCCGTACGGGCAGGGGTACCTTTACCTTTACCTTATCTAAGACAGCAAGAAAAAGGTAACAATAATGACTTCCAGACATTCTTATTGCGCTACTTTATTTTTCCAACTAGCTTAAACGCATTTCATTATTTCTCTAATCTCTTCTTTTATCTTAACTTTACTCTCCTTTCACTCCAATCATTTTCTAGATTCACTCAGTATCTGTCAGAAATTCTACTTTTTCCACATAAATTTTGATGCATTCCTTAAAGATAGCCATCTCCTTATTCACTTTTTGCACCATATCTCCTCTTATCCTCCCTGTTAGTTCGTCAAGTTTTTAGTATTTAGTGCTGTATGGTTTTTAACACTCGATTGGGAGCAGCCCAGAGTGGCTGGGGAAACTCAGCCAGAAGGGCGGCGTATTATTATTATTATTATTATTATTATTAAACCCAGTTCCCCAGATTACGAGTCCACTGCTCTTAATCACTACACCACGCTGGCTCCTCAGAGCAATGCAGCCTCTGACTGGGGAGACAGGGCATAGCCATTGTGGTTGATGTGCCAACAGGAAAGAGTGCTGCTGCTTTGGCAAAATGCCTGATAGAAACTGATATTGTTGTCGTCCCCCCCACCCTCCTAATCACACCCAATTTATATATCCGAGTCCCACAAAGTCCCCTTTTTTCACACACACACACACACACACACACACACACACACACCATTTACAGATCAAAGCCCCCCATCTGGAAAGCCGAGCTACCATTAAACACTGATAGTTGGGCTTTAGAATATTTTTAGCACTAGTGTTTAATGACATGGAGGCAGTTTTAACTACAAGCCGGGAAATCCAGCGAAATGCACTTTCGTTTAAAGAGGAAATCCCAACTTTGGAGCTGCGTGGTCCAATTACGGGGTTTTAGTCCATCCCGTATGCGGCAGAAAGATTAAAGCGGCTTAGGGGAGGGAGGAAGACGTGGGAAGAGAGGAGGAGATGGAAGGAGAAGAAGACCCTTTTTTCAGAAGCACACCCCCCCACCCAACCCCAACTGCAATGAACCAGGTGTGCATCTCGGCACAAGAATGGCTTGTTATTTTAAAGCGATGTTTCCTTCCATTGGCTGTAGGGCGTTCTGGCTTGAACCAAGACTTCATGGTGGGATATGGCTGTAGCTCAGAACAGGGATGGAAGTAGGGGGGCGGTAGGGGGGGTCCGCGCCGGGTGTCACCACTGGAGGGTGTAACAAAATGCCAGTTAGCACTCACTGCGGGGCCTCCAGTGCGCCTGAGCTACGCATCTCTCCTGGAAGAGAGCGTCTCCACCCCCATCGTTCCACTGAGGTCCAGCTCCAAGGGCCTTCTGGCGGTTCCCTCACTGCGAGAAGCCAAGTTACAGGGAACCAGGCAGAGGGCCTTCTCGGTGGTGGCGCCCGCCCTGTGGAACGCCCTTCCACCAGATGTCAAAGGGAACAACAAATACCAGACTTTTAGAAGACATCTGAAGGCAGCCCTCTTTAGGGAAGCTTTTAATGTTTGATGTATTACAGTATTTTCATATTTTTTTTGGAAGCCACCCAGAGTGCCTGGGAAGCCCAGCCAGATGGGTGGGGTATAAATAATAAATTATTATTATTATTATTATTATTAACTAGGGCTGGATTTAGGTTGGGTGAGGCCCTCAGCTCCTGAAGGTAATGGGGCCCTTTACATGTCCAGCTGTCCTTTGTCAACAACAAATGGTTGCTGTTTTCTGTGTGGAATATATGCTATATGGTCAATGATGGACCTAAGAGGTATTTAAAGCCATTTGCACATAAAATACGTATTTTATCAAAGGAATTGATATAGAAATGAGCAAACCAGTGATGTTTTAGGGAGCAGGCTAGCAGGCGGGGCCCATGACTTACATCATAGGAGCCTACACAACACAAAATACTGTTGCTGTATGTAGGTTTTATAAATAAATACAAATAATCTTTATTGAGGTTTTATTTTATTTGTTTTTTATCTTATATTTTGGAAATGTACATCCAGTTTGTTTTCCCTTTTAATTTTTGGGTGGCCCCCAAGAGAGTGGGGCCCTAAGCTATAGCTTGTTTAGCTTATATGTAAATCTGGCACTGGATGCAACATCTTCTAATTTCCCTGCAAGCAGGTCTGAACGAAGGCTCAAGACACAGGTTGTCTGCAGGTGACCCTGAGGAGGGGATCATGCCCTCAGGGTTTTGTAAAGTGGATTATTTGAAATACTGCAAGAATGTCTA
Organism: Podarcis tiliguerta; assembly: GCF_965153285.1. Lineage (NCBI taxonomy): Eukaryota > Metazoa > Chordata > Lepidosauria > Squamata > Lacertidae > Podarcis > Podarcis tiliguerta. The sequence continues at coordinate 132,829,708 of NC_139534.1, read as the reverse complement.
TGAATAGAATTATTAGTTAAGGACAATTAAATGTAATATAGAAATTAAGAAATGCAGAATAAGTGATAAAGAACGAAAAATCATCAGAGGTTTTGACGGAAGTCTAAAATATTGTATAAGATGAGAAGATACGTTGTATGACTGTTGGAACTGATGTTAAAAAATCAATAAAAATGTGTGTGTGTGTTGTTACAATAAGCGACACACTTTCAACATTTGTGGGGAAAAGGTCTGATATCGTGTAACCCATGGGTACGCAAACTAAGGCCCGGGGGCCGGATCCAGCCCAACTGCCTTCTAAATCCAGCCCGCAGACGGTCCGGGAATCAGCGTGTTTTTGCATGAGTAGAATGTGTACTTTTATTTGCAATGGATCTCTGGGTTATTTGTGGGACATAGGAATTCGTTCATTCCCCCCCCCCCAATATAGTCCGGCCCCCCACAAGTTCTGAGGTACAGTGGACTGGCCCCGTGCTGAAAAAGTTTGCTGACCCCTGGTGTAACCCCAGAAAAAAGCACCAGTTTCCATCAATTTTGGGTTGAAAAAGAAGATGATGAAAAAGCTCTATTGACTGAAAGTGTTTTAATCAATTGGTAATTGAACGGGTTCATTAAATAATTAATAATTGTTGCAGCTCTGTAGTCCATGTTGTTCTTCCATCGTCAACATCAACATCATCACGGTTTTCAGAGTTTTGACTCCCTGAACCATACGTTGTCTCTGGAGAGCATCTGACAGCTTCCATGTGTGCACCAGAGATGGGTTGTCTGGTCACATTAAATCTCTGATCAAAGAAAGCATTTAAGCGAAAGAACAGGTGGTGGTTCTAACAGAGAGGCCATCGCTACATCTTGCAGTAGGGAGTTCTGAACCTTCTGATAACCCCACCAGTCAGCTGGCCAAAGTGGTTGATCCTAGAGCTTTCCCATCATTTCAGGGGTTACATGAATCTACTCTCTGTTTCTTATTAAAAGGAAAGTAGAATGGTTATTATGAGGAATGGTTGAAGGAGTTGGGTACGTTTGGCCTGGAAAAGAGGAGACTGAGAAAAGATATGAGAGCCATCTTCAAATATCTCCATGGAAGATGGAGCAAGCTTGTTTCTCCTGCTCTGGACATTAGGGTCCCCAAACCAATGGCTTAGAGTTACAAGAAAGGAGATTCTGGCTAAACACCAGGGAGAACTTTCTAGGAGGTTTTTGAGCAGATGTTGGATGACCATCTGTCAGGGATGTTTTAGCTGAGATTCCTATATTGCAGGGAGTTGGAACAGATGATCTTTCCAACTCTACATTTCTATGATTCTGTGATTCTATGAATTTTTATGGTCTACTAAGACCCATGGATTCTTTTCACGTATCCTACTGTTGAGCCAGGTGCCCCCCACCCAACTTTTACTGGTTCAGATGGTTATTCCTGCCTATGTGTAGGCGCCCGCCCTGTGGAACGCCCTCCCGCCAGATGTCAAAAAGAAGAACAACTGCCAGACTTTTAGAAGACATCTGAAGGCAGCCTCATGTCAGCAGGCATTCTTGAGAACGAATTTTATGAAGGCTTCGGACTGCAAAGCCCATCCAAGCACTTGCGATTGCAAGGGAACTGTCCAGTCACACAAGCATCCTTGGCCTTCACTTAACACAAGCTGTTTGTCCAACTAAAGCAGGGGTAGGCAACCTAAGGCCCAATCGCCTTCTCAATCCGGGAATCAGCGTGTTTTTACATGAGTAGAATGTGTCCTTTTATTTAAAATGCATCTCTGGGTTATTTGTGGGGCACAGGAATTCGTTCATTTATTTTTTTCCCAAAATATAGTCCGGCCTGCCACAAGGTCTGAGGGACTGTGGACCGGACCCCTGCTGAAAAAGTTTGCTGACCCCTGTGTCAGGGAACTGCCATCGGAGGTGGAGGCGGAGACAAGGCTCCAGAGGGATGCCGGAGAGGGTCCCAGTAGGGAGAGAGGCAGCCCATCCTCTGGGGAAGGAAATCAGCGTAACACCAGTGGAGAAGGGGGGCAGATGGGGGAATCGGAGAGGTGGCTCCAGGACTCCTCGCCGGAGACCAGCGGAGAGGGCACGGGTACTCCGCTGCCCACACCCTCTTTGCGCAGAAGACTTCCACGCAGGGAGAGTAGGAGAAGACTGGGCGTCAAACAGCTTTTATGCTGGAAAAGGTTCAAGAAACGCCCACTGACGGATTCTGCCAGCGACTGAGGCACTCACGAAACTTGAGGCTGTCCAGACAGAAAGGGTTCAACCAGGTAACCTAGCCAGGAGTGGCGGCAACTTACGCACGAGCAACCCCTAGAACCATTACACCCTGTTTTAGGGAGGTGGGAGATTATTTACTTTAGGGTCACAGAACAGCTCCCAATTCTGCTCCTTGCTCACACTTTTTCACTAATGCTTAAGAAGATTGAAAGAGGGGGAAAGGAGAAGAGAGAGAAATAAGACAGTACCAGATGCCTGTGCATTTTTGATGAGTGCCAGTGCACAGCAAGTTCGCAATGATTTGGCAGAGTATTAACTTCTATTCCTTTTCCTGGCTCTGCAGGACTAAAGGGGGGGAGGCATCCAGCAAGGGCTGGAAGATGCCTCTTCCCTGCAGTTGGAACCAAGAAGCTGCGAAGGACAGATGACCATCTTGAAAATTTGGCAGCGATCAGGTTACCATTCTGCCACTCACACTTCTCATCCCGATAGGCCCACAATTGCAAGCTCATTGCATCGGAGAGAATATGGGGATGAGCTTATATAGCCCAACTTCCCGAATTTAGCCAACCATTACCTATGAATGGGACGCGGGTGGCACTGTGGGTTAAGCCACAGAGCCTAGGACTTGCCGATCAGAAGGTCGGCGGTTCGAATCCCCGCGATGGGGTGAGCTCCCGTTGCTCGGTCCCTGCTCCTGCCAACCTAGCAGTTCGAAAGCACACCAGTGCAAGTAGATAAATAGGTACCGCTCCAGCGGGAAGGTAAATGACGTTTCCGTGCGCTGCTCTGGTTCGTCAGAAGTGGCTTAGTCATGCTGGCCACATGACCCAGAAGCTGTATGCTGGCTCCCTCGGCCAGTAAAGCAAGATGAGCGCTGCAACCCCAGAGTCAGCCACGACTGGACCTAATTGTCAGGGGTCCCTTTACCTTTACCTAGGAATTCCTCTTGGAAGGAGGCAAAGGGTTGTCCCCTTTGCAGCATAGCCCAGAGCAAAGGAGGGAAGAGGCAAAGGAGAGAATGGTGAACTCCAAAAATATGTCATAAGAACAGCCTACTCTTGCATGGGATGTGCCCTTTTAAAATGCATGTGTGAGTTATTTGTGGAGCCTGCCTGGTATGCATAGGAATTCGGTCATTATTATTATTTCAAAATATAGTCCGGCCCGCCAAAAGGTCTGAGGGACAGTGGACCGGCCCCCTGCTGAAAAAAATTGCCAACCCCTGCTCCACCAGTTTCAAAGCAGAGTTCATTGACTCTGTGAACATGTGATTTCTATTCTTATACCTCACATTTTGGCCAGAAGATCTTCCAAGCAGAGCTGATCTATATGTGTGCCGACAGACTGAGGTGGGCGTCGTTGTTGGTTTTGGCAGTGTTGAAATGCAGCCGCCGCCCCTTTAGTCAAATCTGAGGAAATTTCTTCTGAGCACTTTCAGAGAATTCTCCTAATAATCAAACTTTGCCATCCCTCCGAATCGATTTCTGCGGCCGGTCTCAGTGATGTTGGCAGATGGCCAGATCCGATTGCCTCCAGAGCATCTTTCTGTCATCCCATTCACGGTGCCAATGGCAATTTTTTGAAAATGCTCCTGTGACTCATCCCGGCTGACGATTTGCACAATTAAAGGCTTATGGGGAAATGTGGTTTTTTTCCCCTCCTGCAAAAGCACTGGTTTTTATCCAGTGATTCAAAACAGAGGAACTTGTTCTAATGTCCACGGTTCTGACATTAGGATTTCTCTATCCTACTCCTGAGGAAATAGCTCAGTGACAGAGCATCTTCTTCGCATGCAAAAGATCTCAGGTTCAACATGCAACATCTCCAGGTAGAAAAGTCCCCTGCCAGAAAGCCTAGCTAGTAGCTGCCTGTAGGAGTTGACAGAACTGAGCTAGATGGATCAGTGGCCTAACGTGCTATAAGGCAGCACCGACCGTTAGGTCCAGTCACAGCCGACTCTGGGATTGCGGCACTCATCTCGCTTTATTGGCCAAGGGAGCCGGCGTATAGCTTCCGGGTCATGTGGCCAGCAGGACTAAGCCGCTTCTGGCGAACCAGAGCAGCACATGGAAACACCATTTACCTTCCCGCCAGAGCGGTACCTATTTATCTACTTACACTTTAACGTGCTTTTCAACTGCTAGGTTGGCAGGAGCAGGGACCGAGCAAAGGGAGCTCACCCCGTCGTGGGGATTCGAACCGCCAACCTTCTGATCGGCAAGCCCTAGGCTCTGTGGTTTAACCCACAGCACCACCCGTGTCCCACTATTATGAAAGCATGTATCTATTTATTCCCTGCCTTTTTCCTTGATGGGACTCAAGGGGGCCTACAGATAAAAATAAGAACAGGGGGGAAACGGGGGGGGGGGTCACTAAAAAAACAATTAAACAGTCGTGGATGCTTTAGCTGAGATTCCTGCATTACAGGGGGTTGGACCAGATGTCCCACAATTCTATGATTGGCAAAATTAAAACTATATACTTATAGAAAGTATATTAACACCTTACCAGTGATTGCAATAAAAACAGCACAGCACCAGGCCCTTCATTAAAAGCAGTAAGTTCCCCAAAGGCTGATGGAACAAGAAAGATTTCACCTGCCAGCAGAAGAACAGCAAAGATGGAACCAGTGTGGCTTCTCTAGGCAGGGAGTTCCAAGGTTGCCTGGGAGGAGCCACCACCAAGAAGACCCTCTCCTGCATCCTCCCTGTGAGGGCAGCAGGACCAGGAAAAGAGCCTATCCAAGGATAGGGTGTTAGATGTATGGAGCTGCCTTTTTCAAATTTTATAGCCCACCTTTCCATCAAGGGACACACAACGTGAGGGGTCTCCCTCTGTCATGACAGTTGAGTTCATGGACATCCAGCGAAGCTGAATGTTGAAAGATTCAGGGCAGATAAAAGGGAGCCCTTCTTCACGCAGCACAAACCGGGGAACTCTCTTCCAAAGTAGGCAATAATGACTGCCAACTTGTTGCAGATATTAATATTGCCCAGTTTGAAGTGACTGGAAGCATAAGTACTGTCTCCTTTTTGGAATAAATCATTGCTCAGACCCATAAAAATATTTTTCAATCTTTTACTGCCAGAACTCTTTAAAATAAAACAGAATGCATCAAATGATTCCTCCAAAATATCCATACAATGTATTGTGTTGTCCAGCACAGGCTCAGCATCTTGGAAAATATTAAATAATCCAAACAGAACTAAAAGCAAAGGTCTTTCCAAGACCTGCATTCCAGTCTCTGGGCTGTTTAATCTGCCTTCAGGAGAGCTTCATTTTACATCTTCAATCCATTGAGTTTGGGAGAAAAACTCAAAGGCAACTCCTTTCAAAATGGAGATGTGCAACCCAATACCTCTCACATGATCTAAGGTTACAACACTCACATGTTAGCTACCAGAGAACAATCAGTTAGTTAATCATTAACTTAGCAAGAGCTCAAAATGCTCTCCTCAGCTTTAATATAGCCCCATGGGGGGGCATGTTAAACCTTTTCACCAATACATATTTAGTCATTCACCTTTTAAACCTTAATACACATGCAATTTTTCATTTCTGGGTGCATTAAACCATTATACTTAACACAACATAAATGGCTTTAAAAGAGGATTGGATGAATTCATGGAGGAGGAGAGGGCTATCAGGGGCTACTAGCTATGCTCTGCCTCCACAATCAGAGGCAGCAATGCTGAGGACCACAGAATGGGAGAATGCTCTGAGGCTCAGCTCCTGCTTATGGGCTTCCCAGAAGAGGCAACTGGTTGGCCATTGTGAGAACAAGATGCTGGACAAGTTGAGCCACTGGCTTGATCCAGCAGGCTCGACGCGGGGGGCGCTGTGGTCCAAACCACTGAGCCTCTTGGGCTTGCTGATCGGAAGGTCGGCAGGTCAAATCCCCACGACAGGGTGAGCTCCTGTTGCTCTGTCCCAGGTCCTGCCAACCTAGCAGTTTGAAAGCATGCCAGCGCAAGTAGATAAATAGGTCCCGCTCTGGCGGGAAGGTAAACAGCGTTTCCATGCACTCTCCATGCACCAGTAGCGGTTTAGTCCTGACGGTCACATGACCCGGAAAACTGTCTGTGGATAAACACCAGCTCCTTCGGACTGAAAGCGAGATGAGTGTCGCAACCCCATAGTTGCCTTTGACTGGACCTAACTGTCTAGGGGTCCTTTACCTTTACCTTTTACATTTTAATGTACAAGGAAAGAATTATCCATCCAGTTAGATGTTTCCTATGCTCTTCCCTCTGGCATGGAGCTTCCTTGGCTGTCTTGCTTGGACAAGTGAGAAGTGGTTGCTGTTCAGTCTGCCTTTCATTACACACACACACACACACACAGGCTCCCTGACTGCAGCACATGGCAGCCCGGAACTACAGAGGCCAATCCGTGGGCAGATTGACATTTGGTCCTTTCCAACCCCTGTGCAAATGCTGTGCTTCTTAAATTTGACTTTGCCATCTGTGACACTAAACCCAGAATCGAGCAAAATGAATTCGAAAAATAGCGCACTAGGCAGGTAAAAATAGCTCCCAGAGTTCCTTATCAGCCCCCTGGCTCCTTCCGAAAAGTTGTGCTTGTATTATTCATCCGGCTTTTAAAAAGATTGAGTGAATTGGAAGGAAACAAAAGGAAGGAAACCTGCGGTAAACAGGGGAATGGATGCTTATGCTACCGCCAGGAGTCCATAGCCTTTTCTTCTCCCATTCAGAAGCAAAATCTATGAATGTTTGGTTGGAACTCTAACCATTTCCCTCAATGCAGAAGTGGATTCGCTGTACCTGAGATGCCACCCCCAGGTGTTCATACCAGGTGGAATGCACCAAAACAAAGACATCCACATTCAAGCTGGGAGGGGAGGGAAGCTTTGACAATCTCTTGCTTACTAAAATGCCAAAACCACGCTCACAGAGTCGGGGAAGAGAGACCTTAACTCAGTATAGAAATGGGTTGCATTTTGCATGAATCCACACGTGCCAAATTAATGATAGCATATGAACGCCTTTCTCCTCAAGGCTGGGCTGATGAAAATATTAGAAGACCAAGCACTTTTCTCTCCTAACGAAAGACGCCAAAGGGTTTGGTCTCACTTCCACAGTGTGCCACAAACAAATCACGTGCGTCCCTCCTGTATCTGAAGGGTTGGCATGTGGAAGATGGAGCAGAGGGTTGGGCCTGAACCAATGGATACGAATGTCAAGGGTGGAGAGTCCAACTCAACGTTAGGAGGAACCTTCTGACAGTAAGAACTGTTTAGCTGTGGGATGGACTATTTCAGAAAGCAGAATCATAGAACTGTAGTCATCTGGTCCAACCTCCTGCAATGCAGGAACCACTTAAAGAGGAAAGGGTGCAGATTTTAAGAGAGACTCTCCTCCATTGGAGGTTTTTAAGAAGGGGTTGAACGATGGCCATCTTTCAGGGATTCTTCAGGTGTGATTCCTGCATCACTGGGGCTTGGGCTAGATTTGTCAGCTGCGTTCCTTCACTGACAGGGAATGAGAACGCAGGCATAGAGAGAAAACAGATAAGAGTGGAATGCAGAGGGGAGGGAGAAGCAGCTGGGAGCAGCCATAACTTGATCTCTGGACACAGGGAAAACAAAAGAATGCAACTTGTTGGCTCGGACAGTTGGTGCCCTCTCCAAAATCACGTAGGGTCACGAGACTGGCTGGAAGCACGAAAAGGAAAGGGAGAGAAGGTGGGGGTTTTCATGTTGGGGGGAAAGGGGGCAGAGCTTTTAATGTTTGATGCATTACTGTATTTTAATATTTTGTTGGAAGCCACCCAGAGTGGCTGGGGAAGCCCAGCCAGATGGGCGGGGTATAAATAATAAATTGTTGTTGTTGTTGTTGTTGTTGTTGTTGTTGTTGTTGTTGTTATTATTATTATTAGAGTTTGCATTTGATATCCCGCCTTTCACTCCCTTTAAGGAGTCTCAAAGCGGCTAACATTCTCCTTTCCCTTCCTCCCCCTGCTTGGCAGGAGGTTGGACTCGATGGCCCTTGTGGTATCTTCCAACTCTATGATTCTACGATTCTATGATTCTATGAAACACTCTGTGAGGTGAGTGGGGCTGAGAGACTTCAGAGAAGTGTGACTGGCCCAAGGTCACCCAGCAGCTGCATGGGGAGGAGCGGAGACGCGAACCCGGTTCCCCAGATTACGAGACTACCGCTCTTAACCACTACACCACATTATATCTGTGCAATTTGAGGATGATGGAGATTAGCTGAGCTCCGACCGGGGCTTTTTAATGTGACTAATAAATCTGAAATAATTAACTGCCGGAGTCATCTCTCGTGTGTGGGAGAGACCCAAGCCATTCCAAGATTACTCTTTGGGCCCTTAGAACCCTATGATTCTATAAGCCACCCTGGGAAGGAACACAGGACAACATTCCTAAAGGCCAGACAGCAAGGCTTCATTTGGCCTCTGGGCTGAGTTTTCCCATCCCTTCCTAGGCTATGTGGCAGGAAAGAGGAAAACTCCACAGTCAACAGGGGCTACCCAGCTCTTTTCATAGAATCACAGTCAAAGAACTGTACAGCTGCAGGAGACCCCAAAGGTCATCTTCTCCAACTCCCCTGCAATGCAGAATAATGATGACCCAAAACACCATCTGGAAAGTCTCTGTGTTAGGCAGACAACTGCATCCTCCTCGCAATCTCTCCCAGTGCCGTATTGAATAGCAAGACTGCTGAAACATTGCAGCAACATCAAAGGTGAAGGCACCCCTTTTTAAGGGAAGATTGGCTTTGTTTTTTCCTGCAGTGCCGAACATAAGCCCTGACACCGATCGTTGAGTGTAATAATTAGATTGGTTTCGTGTTGCAATTTTCGCATTCAATCACAATTAGTCAGAATGGATCCATGCTAAACTAATGCAACCCTATTATCTTTCCTCAGAAGCAAAGCTTTCTTGAGACAGGGTGGGAAACACACAAGAGGGACAGCAGCACCTTCAGTGCCTGCAGGATGGAGATAATGTCCTCTTGAATATCAGTTCAGCCGAGCAGCCTGAAGCGCAGAACGGAAGTCTGATTTGGGGTGTTCCTTCCGTGCGCTGGGAGTAGATTGGCAAGGAATGCAGAGCTAAGTAAATCAATTAGTTATACCTGGATGGTTGGCTAAGGAAGAATCCGTCACCACAAACGGCAGCATTCAGAATATGAATACCATCCTGTATATCGGGGGGCCAATGCGGTGACCTTCACTGACAAACTGGAACGTGTCCAGAGGAGGGCAACCAAAATGTTCAAAGGCCTGGAAACGATGCCTTATGAGGAACAGCTAAGGGAGCTGGGCATGCTTAGCCTGGAGAAGAGGAGGTTAAGGGGTGATATGATAGCCATGTTCAAATATATAAATGGATGTCACATAGAGGAGGGAGAAAGGTTGTTTTCTGCTGCTCCAGAGAAGCAGACAAGGAGCAATGGATCCAAACTACAAGAAAGAAGATTCCACCTAAACATTAGGAAGAACTTCCTGACAGTAAGAGCTGTTTGACAGTGGAATTTGCTGCCAAGGAGTGTGGTGGAGTCTCCTTCTTTGGAGGTCTTTAAGCAGAGGCTTAAAGCAGAGGTCTTTAAGCAGAGGCTGATGGTGTTTCCTGCTTGGCAGGGGGTTGGACTCGATGGCCCTTGTGGTCTCTTCCAACTCTATGATTCTATGATTCAGAGGCTTTTAGATCACAATTTAGAACCACTGAATTGTATAGGAGGGACCCAACTATACACTCCCCCTGCAATGCAGGAATCACAGTTACAGCTTCACTGACAGATGGCCAGCCAAGCTTTGACTGGAAACCGCCAGTGATGGAGAGTCCACCACCTTCCAATAATAATAATTTATTATTTATACCCCGCCCATCTGGCTGGGCTTCCCCAGCCACTCTGGACGGCTTCCAAAAGAATATTAAAATACTGTGATACATCAAACATTAAAAGCTTCCCTAAACAGGGCTGCCTTCAGGTGTCTTCTAAAAGTCAGGTAGTTGTGGTTCTCTTTGACATCTGGTGGGAGGGCGTTCCACAGGGAGGGCGCCACTACCGAGAAGGCCCTCTGCCTGGTTCCCTGTAACTTGGCTTCTCGCAGTGAGGGAACCACCAGAAGGCCATCGGTGCTGGACCTCAGTGTCCGGGCAGAATGATGGGGGTGGAGACGCTCCTTCAGGTATATTCGACCGAGGCGTTTAGGGCTTTAAAGGTCAGCACCAACACTTTGAATCCTCTTTGGCCATTGGCTCTGCTGGTTGGGGCTGATGGGAGTTGGGGGTCTAGCATAGGAGGGCACCATGTTGACTACCACTGCCCCACATCCCTTTCCAACCCAGGTGGACTACCGATAACGTACAAGTCACCAAGCAGCCAAAGAATGACAAAAGGGCTTGGATCCAACTGATCAACATCACCAAAATTAACAAACCTAAGTCAGTCACATCTATTCATTGCGTTAAGTCTACTCTGTATAGGGCAAATGTTGGAGGCAGGCTAGGATCTCTGCTAGAGCCAAGCCAAACAGATCTTCAAAAACGAATGTCAAGGAAAACCCCACTGTGACAAGACAGCAGGCAAAAGGCAGCTAATGAACAGCACCTACCGGCTGCTGTACTGCTGCAAGGCATTGATTTCCACACCATAGTCCTGGGAGAACCCAGAGGTTGCTTAGATGCATTTCAGGGGTTATGTAAGAATGGTGACTAGGAGCAGCCGCCAAGACCACATAACACCGGTCTTGAAAGACCTACATTGGCTCCCAGTACGTTTCTGAGCAGAATTCAGAGTGTTGGTGCTAAATGGCCTCAGTCCAGTGTACCTGAAGGAGCGTCTCCACCCCCATCACCCAGCCCAGACACCAAGGTCCAGTGCCAAGGGCCTTCTGGCGGTTCCCTCGCTGCGAGAAGTGAGGTTACAGGGAACCAGGCAGAGGGCCTTCTCAGTAGTGGTGCCCGGCCAGTGAAACGCCCTCCCATCAGATGTCAAGGAAATAAACAACTACCTGACGTTTAGAAGACATCTGAAGGCAGCCCTGTTTAGGGAAGTTTTATTGTGTTTTTAATCTTTGTTGGAAGCCACCCAGAGTGGGGAAACCCAGCCAGATGGGTGGGGTGCAAATAATAATAATAATAATAATAATAAGTATTATTATTATTATTATTATTATTATTAGTGCATTGCTGGATCAGGCCAGTGGCCCATCTAGTCTAGCATCCTCTACTCACAATGGCCAACCAGATGCCCGTGGGAAGCCCGCAGGATCTGAGCCCAAGAGCCCCCTCTCCTCCCATAATCTCCAGCAGCGGGCATTCAGAAGCATTTCTGCCCCTGACCATGAGGGCAGAGCGCAGCCATCCTGGCTCCTAGCCATCAATAAACTTCTCCTCCCTGAATTCATCCAATCCTTCTCTCAAAAGAATGCTGCACCATTAAAACATAAATGGAAGACATGGAGCGTTGGCATAAATAGCATTGGCCGGCTGAGGAATGTATGACAATATATCCATTTCGCTCATCAGCTGCGAGTGCTGAATCAGCAGGTTGCTAAAAGGAAATAATCAAAGGGATGTCAGGCGCCCGTTACATACCCATTGGCAATGGCCACTCACAGAAAGAGCCTGTCAGGGATGGCTCCTGACATGAGACTTCCTGCACAAGGCCATTCATCATGGATTTGACACCGTCTTGTCCCACCCTTCCCCCAGCAGGCCAGGATCCAAGAGCAAGAGGGCTTCCCAGCGGCTGACAATCAAAAGCATTGCTGCCTTTCTCAGTGGAGGCAGAGCCGAGCCATCGTGGCTAACAGCCATCAATAGTCCCCTCTATCATGGATTTCCCTAATCAGAGGCGGGTTTAGGACAGCGTGCCTGGTTCTGCAGCACTGGGCACTGAGCCTAGGGGGCGCTGCAGGGCACTGCAACTATGACACAGTGAAATGGGGAGAACAGAAGGGGAGAGGGGTTGCGGGGGGGTGAATTTTGGCCTCGCATGGAGAGCTGCTGAAATTTGAAAGACTAAAGTCTGCCATGGCAAACCTAGACAGCATCTTAAAAAGCAGAGACATCACCTTGCCAACAAAGGTCCGTATAGCTAAAGCTATGGTTTTCCCAGTAGTGAGGTATGGAAGTGAGAGCTGGACCATAAAGAAGGCTGATCACCAAAGAATGGATGCTTTTGAATTCTGGTGCTGGAGGAGACTCTTGAGAGTCCCATGGACTGCAAGAAGATCCAACCTCTCCATTCTGAAGGAAATCAGCCCTGAATGCTCACTGGAAGGACAGATCCTGAAGCTGAGGTTCCAAGACTGGCCACCTCATGAGAAGAGAAGACTCCCTGGAAAAGACCCTGGTGCTGGGAAAGATGGAGGACACAAGGAGAAGGGGACGACAGAGGACGAGATGGTGGGACAGTGTTCTCAAGGCTACCAGCATGAGTTTGACCAAACTGCAGGAGGCTGTGGAAGACAGGAGGGCCTGGCGTGCTCTGGTCCAGGGGGTCACGAAGAGTCGGACACGGCTAAACGACTAAACAACAACAAAGTCTGCTCCTGGCTTAATCCTCTTTCAAAGCAATGGTCACCAGAACAAACCATAAAACTCGGCCGGAAAGGGGGGAAATGAATGAAAAAGTAATTTTGCAAAATGAAAAATAAAAGAGCAATGAAATAAGCACACCATAAGACTTCCGTTCCATCACACGCCTCTTAAGGCTGGTCCAGCCACTGGACTACTTGCTTTCTGAATTTCGCTCCTCCACCAAAGTTATTCCCCTGCAACTCCTTGTTTGCAATCTTTATTTAGAACTTGCGTAAGAAGAGCCTTATTTTAAACATTAAAACCTCCAGCGTTTCAATACGAGATCCCAGTGCGCTGGGTAGGAGAGAACAGTGTTCCTTAAAATAATCCCAATTTGATGCTCTCTGTTCTAATGTTATGGAGATTAGTGAGAAAATGACATCTCAAAACTGATTTCCCTTGAAAATATGTACAGTTAAAAGCACTTCAGCTCGCTGAGGCTCTGCAGAGCAATTTTGTTCACAATGTGCTATAAAAAGCTTAGACGTTGCCACTATTTCAATGTTCGTTAGCAATGATCGTTTAAAGAGCTTGAAGCGATGGGGCATGGAGGGTTCCCCCCCTCTTTTCCTTAATTAAAGTGCCACAGGTAAGGCTTCTATGCAAAATAGGTGTAATCACAATGCTAATAATAATAATAATAATAATAATAATATTTTAATGTGTTTCCTTTCAAAACAAATATTCTACTCCAGGTTTTGGATTTCCTTTTCTTGCAAAGCTTAGCCACGTGAACACCAGCAGCTAGAGCAAGCATAGGCAAACTTGGCCCTCCAGATGTATGGGGACTACAATTCCCATCATCCCTAGCTAACCAGGACCAGTGGTCAGAGATGATGGGAGCTGTAGTCCCAAAACAGCTGGAGGGCCGAGTTTGCCTATGCCTGAGCTAGAGATAACAGAAGGATCTAGAAAGCCACTCAGCCAACACTTTGTAGGATCATAGAATAATAGAATTGTAGAGTTGAAAATTGGAAGACAACCCGAGGGTCATCTAGTCCCCTGCAATGCAGTAATCTCAACCCTGAAAGTCTGATAATACAGTGCGGCTTGTGATGTTCCCATGCATTTGGAATATTTCACCACCAGTGAAAGGGGTTGGGGGTGGGAGATATCTGAGCCACCTTCTATGAACAAGAGAAACAGCATAAGTGGACCAAAGCTGACAAAATAAATTTCAGCGGAGACAACTATAAAGTTCTACACATAGGCAGGAATAACCATCTGAACCAGTAAAAGTTGGGTGGGGGGCACCTGGCTCAACAGTAGGATACGTGAAAAGAATCCATGGGTCTTAGTAGACCATAAAAATTCATAGAATCACAGAATCATAGAAATGTAGAGTTGGAAAGATCATCTGTTCCAACTCCCTGCAATATAGGAATCTCAGCTAAAATATCCCTGACAGATGGTCATCCAACATCTGCTTAAAAAGCTCCTAGAAAGTTCTCCCAGATGTTTAGCCAGAATCTCCTTTCTTGTAACTCTAAGCCAATGGTTTGGGGACCCTAACCTCCAGAGCAGGAGAAACAAGCTTGCTCCATCTTCCATGGAGATATTTGAAGATGGCTCTCATATATTTTCTCAGTCTCCTCTTTTCCAGGCCAAATGTACCCAACTCCTTCAACCATTCCTCATAATAACCATTCTACTTTCCTTTTAATAAGAAACTGAGAATAGATTCATGTAACCCCTGAAATGATGGGAAAGCTCTAGGATCAACCACTTTGGCCAGCTGACTGGTGGGGTTATCAGAGGGTTCAGAACTCCCTACCACAAGATGTAGCGATGGCCTCTCTGTTAGAACCACCACCTGTTCTTTCGCTTAAATGCTTTCTTTGATCAGAGATTTAATGTGACCAGACAACCCATCTCTGGTGCCCACATGGAAGCTGTCAGATGCTCTCCAGAGACAACGTATGGTTCAGGGAGTCAAAACTCTGAAAACCGTGATGATGTTGATGTTGACGATGGAAGAACAACATGGACTACAGAGCTGCAACAATTATTTAATGAACCCGTTCAATTACCAATTGATTAAAACACTTTCAGTCAATAGAGCTTTTTCATCATCTTCTTTTTCAGCCCAAAATTGATGGAAACTGGTGCTTTTTTTCTGGGGTTACACCGGGGTCAGCAAACTATATGGGGGGGGCTATATGGGGGGGGGGGGAATGGATGAATTCCTATGCCCCGCAAATAACCCAGAGATCCATTGTAAATAAAAGTACACATTCTACTCATGTAAAAACACGCTGATTCCCGGACCGTCTGCGGGCTGGATTTAGAAGGCAATTGGGCTGGATCCGGCCCCCAGGCCTTAGTTTGCGTACCCATGGGTTACACGATACCAGACCTTTCCCCCGCAAATGTTGAAAGTGTGTCGTTTATTGTAACAACACACACACACACACACACAGACATTTTTATTGATTTTTTAACATCAGTTCCAACAGTCATACAACATATCTTCTCATCTTATACAATATTTTAGACTTCCGTCAACACCTCTGATGATTTTCCGTTCTTTATCACTTATTCTGCATTTCTTAATTTCTATATTACATTTAATTGTCCTTAACTAATAATTCTATTCATAGTCTTTCTTGCAGTATTTCAAATAATCCACTTTACAAAACTTCTTGCAGTCCTACTAGCATAATCAAATATTTACTCCAGTCTTCTAAGAATCTCTGATCCCGCAGGTTTCGAATCCAGCTTATTGTAACAACTTCCTGGTGAGTACGGGCACCTTTTTTTCTTATTGGTTTTTTTTAAAAGTCCTGATGGACACCATCTAAGAGCAGGATTTGTGGAATCACAGAATTGCAGAGTTGGAAGGGACCCCGAGGGTCATCTAGTCCAACCCCCTGCAATGCAGGAATCACAGCTGTTCCTTCTTCACCTCCGTACTTTCCACAGCTAATGAACTAAGGTTTCAAAATGGATAGGATCTAGGGAATTATCCCCTCCTCAGGGTCACCTGCAGACAACCTGCGTCTTGAGGCTTCATTCAGACCTGCTTACAGGGAAATTAGAAGATGTTGCATCCAGTGCCAGATTTACGTATAAGCTAAGCAAGCTATAGCTTAGGGCTCCACTCTCTTGAGGGCCGCCCAAAAATTAAAAGGGAAAACAAACTGGATGTACATTTCCAAAATATAAGATAAAAAACAAATAAAATAAAACTTCAATAAAGATTATTTATATTTATTTATAAAACCTACATACAGCAACAGTATTTTGTGTTGTGTAGGCTCCTATGATGTAAGTCATGGGCCCTGCCTGCTAGCCTGCGCTCTGAAATATCACTGGTTTGCTCATTTCTATATCAATTCCTTTGATAAAATACGTATTTTATGTGCAAATGGCTTTAAATACCTCTTAGGTCCATCATTTACCATATAGCATATATTCCACACACAAAACAGCAACCATTTGTTGTTGACAAAGGACAGCTGGACATATAAAGGGCCCCATTACCTTCAGGAGCTGAGGGCCTCATCAAACCTAAATCCGGCCCTAGTTAATAATAATAATAATAATAATAATAATAATAATAATAATAATTTATTATTTATACCCCATCCATCTGGCTGGGCTTCCCAGCCGCTCTGGGTGGCTTCCCCCAAAAATATGAAAATACTGTAATACATCAAACATTAAAAGCTTCCCTAAACAGGGCTGCCTTCAGATGTCTTCTAAAAGTCTGGTAGTTGTTGTTCCCTTTGACATCTGGAGGAAGGGCGTTCCACAGGGCGGGTGCCACCACCGAGAAGGCCCTCTGCCTGGTTCCCTGTAACTTGGCTTCTCGCAGTGAGGGAACCGCCAGAAGGCCCTCAGAGCTGGACCTCAGTGTCTGGGCAGAACGATGGGGGTGGAGATGCTCCTTCAGATATACTGGACCGAGGCCGTTTAGGGCTTGAAAGGTCAGCACCAACACTTTGAATTGTGCTCAGAAACGTACTGGGAGCCAATGCAGATCTCTCAGGACCGGTGTTATATGGTCTCGGCGGCCACTCCCAGTCACCAGTCTGGCTGCCGCATTCTGGATTAGTTGTAGTTTCCGGCTCACCTTCAAAGGTAGCCCCACATAGAGCGCATTGCAGTGGTCCAAGCAGGAGATAACCAGAGCATGCACCACTCTGGCAAGACAGTCTGCAGGCAGGGAGGGTCTCATCCTGAGTACCAGATGGAGCTGGTAGACAGCTGCCCTGGACACAGAATTGACCTGCGCCTCCATGGACAACATGCATCGCAGCATGCGCTGCTGGTGCTTAGGGAGCCCAGGTTTGTTTGTTGCGAAAGACATTAGAGCACTCTGAACACCTCGTTCATTTCATAGCGTTGCAAAAACAAAAAACAAAAAGATATTGCAAACCATTGTGAGAATCCGGCGTGTTATGAGATAACTGAACAAGAGATAGAATGCAGAACAAGGTCTTTTAAAACATCACGATTGTGCCCTCTGGCAGACAACTGTTTACAGAATGGGCTCCGGAGGTTGCACACGTCTTGTGTTCTCGCTGAGTATTTTGTTTTTCAACCTTGAGGGCCATTTCATATCTGTGTGAGGATTGAGAGGCTTCAGAACATAAGAAGATCTTGCTGAATCGGGCCATGGGCCCATCTAGTCCTGCATCCTGATCCTGATGCCTGTGGGGAACCAGGAAGCAGGATCTGGTCACAAAAGAAGCCCATTCCACTACAATGGCTTCCGCCAACTGGCATTAAGAATCATGGCCGCCTCCAGTCGTGCAGGCAGAGCAGAGCATTGCCTCCCAGTTAGCTATAAATTGCACTGGCTCCCGGTGGAGTATAGGGTCAGCTTTAAGGTGCTGGTTTTGACCTTTAAAGCCCTTTGTGGCTTAGGGCCCCCACATTTATGGGACCGCCTCTCCTGGTCTACCCCACAGAGGACCTTAAGGTCCATGAATAATCATAGTTTAGAGGTCCCTCGTACAGTGGTACCTCGGGTTAAGTACTTAATTCGTTCCGGAGGTCCGTTCTTAACCTGAAACTATTCTTAACCTGAAGCCTCATGCTGCTGCCGTGCCGCTGGAACAGGATTTCTGTTCTCATCCTGAAGCAAAGTTCTTAACCAGAGGTACTATTTCTGGGTTAGCGGAGTCTGTAACCTGAAGCATCTGTAACCTGAAGTGTATGAAACCCAAGGTACCACTGTATTTATGGGACCACCTCTCTTGGTCTGCCCCATAGAGGACCTTAAGGTCCATGAATAACCATAGAGGTCCAGGGCCCTAAGGAAGTCAGATTATCCTCACCAGGGCCAGGGTCTTCTCAGTGATGGCTCCGACCTGGTGGAATGCTCTGCCCCAGGAGACCAGGGCCCTGCAGGATTGAACTTCCTTCCGCAGGGCCTGTAAGACAGAGCTATTCCACCTGGCTTTCAATTTGAACTTAGCCTGATATTTTATTCCCTCCCCCTCCCCTTTTTATGAAGATTCCCCGCTCTGGGATCCCACAGCTAATTCTTCTCTGGTCTCCTTGCTGGCCCAAATAGGACTAATTTAGCCAGCTAGCCCTAGTGATCATCTAATGTTTATTGGATAGATTTCCCCCCTAAATTGATTTTCGAATTTATTGTTATTCACATTTTATACTATATTTTATGCTGTTTTTTGTTGCATCAATTAAGTGTTTTAAATTTGTTGCTAGCCGCCCTGAGCCCAGTATTCTGAACCAGGAGGGGTGGGGTATAAATAAAAATTTATTATTATTATTATTAATTGTGCAACATGAATTTATGCATCTGCAGGTGAATCCCATCCCCAAATAGTTTTTAGGTGTTTCCAGGTAACTTTCTGCATCTCCTTTCAAAGTTCCTGGATGCTCTGTGCCAGCAAGTGAACAATGGGCTGTGCTCACTCCCCTTGGATACGGGAGAGAGGAGAAGCCTGCGACGTTTTCTTATTCAGACTCACTCCATGGTTGTACCACCTTAAATCAGCCACCGTAATGTTCGCATAATGCCTTTGTGTGTTTAATTAATCCCATCTCCCGGGACTTGCCTGGGGCAGCGAAAATGGCAGCCGCCGAAGAGTTTCTTGCAATGATTTGTTGCACCGCTGCATGGCCAGGGCTCCTGCAAGCCATGGTGATATAGATGCAAATTCCTCCTGCTAAACAGGACGAAAAGGTGACTCCATTCCAGCTTAGGAAATCCCAGTCCAGGATTCCATCTACAGTATTTTTCGCTCTATAAGACGCACCAGACCACAAGACGCACCTAGTTTTTGGAGGAGGAAAACAAGAAAAAAAATATTCTGAATCTCAGAATCCAGAACAGCAAGAGGGATCGCTGTGCAGTGAAAGCACCAATCTCTCTTGCTGTTCTGGCTTCTGGGATAGCTGCGCAGCCTGCATTCACTCCATAAGACGCACACACATTTCCCCTTACTTTTTAGGAGGGAAAAAGTGAGTCTTATAGAGCAAAAAATACGGTAATTATAAGATGAAGGCCTATCCGTGGAGCGGCTCTCTCCAGCGGCCTATCTGTTCCAGCATCCTAAATACCCTCCAAAATTCCTTAGATGAAAATAAGGACATTTCCCCCTCCCTCCCAACTAACCCCCTCGACTCCCCATTTTTGCCCCTCCCCCAAGCATTTCCTATCAGAAGAGAGTGCCACCAATGGGGCACAGCGCAGACGCCATCCATCTTCCTGAGAAAACGCCTTCATCCCAAATTTATATTTTACAATCATCTTCATTGTCATTGTCCCATACAGAACAACAAAATTGAAAAAATCTATATCAGACGTTCAAAAACCAACAAGCCAGCTATTCCAGATATCCCAGCCTGGTTAGCCCCCTAAAAACTCTGATACCCCATAATTAAATACAATATACTCCCATAGAGACTCCTTACACTGCATTTAAAACCAAAATCGCATTTGGATAGAAGCTGTTTCTCAGGTGGCTAGTCCTAGTCTTTATAACCCTGGACCTTCTCCCAGAAGGCAGAAGCTGAAAGAGATAATTTCCGGGGTGTGTATTATCCTGCACTATCTCTGCAGCTTTCTTATGGCACCTGGAAGCATAGATTTGATCCAAGGTGGGAAGAGTGCACCCAATTATTCTCTCCGCAGTCTTTACAACCCTGGACAGAATTGTTTTTCCCCTGACCGTGCAGCTCCCAAACCACACACACAGAACATAAGTGAATACACTCTCAACAGTACAGTGAAATATACTCAGAGTCAAGTGTGGCTTTCATGCTCTTTCTTTAGCTCATAGTAGTGAGGAATGAATGTTCCCCCACAAAATCTGTTTTATATACATTATTTACACATATTTGAACATGGCTATCATATCACCCCTTAACCTCCTCTTCTCCAGGCTAAACATGCCCAGCTCCCTTAGCTGTTCCTCATAAGGCATCGTTTCCAGGCCTTTGACCATTTTGGTTGCCCTCCTCTGGACACGTTCCAGTTTGTCAGTGTCCTTCTTGAACTGTGGTGCCCAGAGCTGGACACGGTACTCCAGGTGAGGTCTGACCAGAGCAGAATACAGTGGCACTATTACTTCCCTTGATCTAGATGCTATACTCCTATTGATGCAGCCCAGATAATCTTTTAAAGCCACGTAGATTTGGGGCCATCACTGCCCCACTGGAGAAGGAAGTTCCATAGTTGAGACTAGGGCCCACAGCCCAGCTCACTGTCTCGCCAGGTGCAGTTCAGTAGCTCTGGGAGGAGATCTGTGATTCCTCAGCTGAAGCAAGCTCAGAACAGGTGAGGGTCACATTCCTCATCAAGTCCAGATGTTGCAATCAGCATGCAAAGTATAAAAGGGCAGCAGAACTGCAGGGTTGGGTCTGCTCAACTTCCCATGTTGGTTGAGCCATGGCTTAGATGTTCCAGGGAGCTCTTCAGGACTGATGAACAAATGTCACATAGAGGAGGAAGAAAGGTTGTTTTCTGCTGCTCCAGAGAAGCGGACACAGAGCAATGGATCCAAACTACAAGAAAGAAGATTCCACCTAAACATTAGGAAGAACTTCCTGACAGTAAGAGCTGTTCGACAGTGGAATTTGCTGCCAAGGAGTGTGGTGGAGTCTCCTTCTTTGGAGGTCTTTAAGCAGAGGCTTGACAACCATATGTCAGGAGTGCTCTGATGGTGTTTCCTGCTTGGCAGGGGGTTGGACTCGATGGCCCTTGTGGTCTCTTCCAACTCTATGATTCTATTCTATGATTCTATGTCTTGACCCCTGGATTGGCTGCAGATGTGGGGACCTGGCCTGACTGCACTCTCTACCTGTTGGGCTGCTGACTGCATGCTAGAATCTGCTGTGGGGTGATGCACTCCAGATGTCCAGATGTTGCAATCAGCATGCAGAGTACAAAAGGGCAGCAAAGCTGAAGAAAAGATTTTGGAAGATAAAAGGGGGGGAAATATTTACTTTCATTATTATCATTTTGTGTGCAGGTGTGGGTGTCTGCACATATGTGTGTTTTTGTATGCAATGTTTGGGGGGAAATAAGACGGCAAATAACAAACTAAATATTGATGTATGTAATTTTTATTTCTTAATTATATTTAGTGGTAGTATGGCTGTATTGTTTTTTGTAACATAAAATCATTCAATGAAAATTATTTAAAAAACAAATAAATAAACACAAAAGGCCAGCAGAACTGAGAGGTTGGCTCTGCTCAATTTCCCATGTTGGTTGGACCATGGCTTAGATCAGGGATCAGCAACCTTTTTCAGCCATGGGCCGGTCCACCGTCCCTCAGACCATGTGGTGGGCTGGACTGTATTTTATTTATTTTTTTGAGGGAGGGGAATGAACGAATTCCTATGCCCCACAAATAACCCAGAGATGCATTTTAAATAAAAGGACACATTCTACTCATTTAAAAATACACTGATTCCTGGACCATCCACGGGCCGGATTGAGAAGGCGAATGGGCCGCATCCGGTCCCTGGACCGTAGGTTGCCCACCCCTGTCTTAGGTGTTCCAGGGAGCTCTTCAGGACTGACCGTCAAATGTCTTGCCCCCTGGATTGGCTGCAGGTGTGGGAAGCTGGCCTGGCTGCACTTTGGACCTGTTGGCCGGCCAAACTGCTGGACTGCATGCCCAGATTTGGGGCCATCACGGCCTCTGGTGGGAGGGAGTTCCATAGCCAAATCTTCCAACATTCAGCTTCGTTGGGTGTCTGCGAGTTCTAGTGTTTGAAGAGAGGGAGGAAAGCTTTTCTCCCTCCATTTTCCCCCATGCCAGGCATCCTTTTGTAACCTCCTCTCCCGTCACCTCCCCCTCACCTTTTCTCTAAACTAAAAATTGAAGATGCTGCAACCTTCATGAGAAGCTGCTCCCTGTGCTTGATCATTTCCAGTGTTATGAAAGGCCTCTGATCTCAGCTGGTGTGGGAAGAAATGCCTCTCTTTTCTCTCTTGAAAGTTCCCCTTTCCAAGTCTCACCCATCAGAAAACTCATCTCTTCCACGAAGATGCTGGCTTATTTACGATTTCGGAAGATTGATGTCCCACCCTTCAGTTATCGGTAGTTTGGGGGCTGGGGCGGTGGTGGTGGAGAGAGGGACTATCAGTCACACACAAAAGCAATAAACTCATAAAAAGGCAATGCATTAATAAATCAGACAAATAAAGTCATCTCTCAACTAAAAGCACCAGGGCGGTGAAGGGGGAGGGGGGAGTCCTGGCGGCAGGAGGGTAATGTGGGGAAATCAGCCACAGATTAAAAGGCCTGAGAAAACATCAAAACAATATCCGTCCTTCTTCCCAAAGGAGCCCAGGACGGCAATCACGGAAAAGATAAAACAATTTTAACATCTTAAAAATCTGTTCAGGACAATATTTCTGACACGTTAGGGTATCGTATACCCTTAGATCCTGAAATATTTCTGCTTGGTGAGCTGAAGGAAAATGTTCGAGAAATAGTGTTCCAGTCCTGTAACTGCTGCTAAGATTATGATAGCCTAAACTGCAGGGAAAGTGCATCCGCTATTGTATGTGAAATAATAATAATAATAATAATAATAATAATAATAATAATAATAATAAAGGTCTTTGGAAATAATGACTAAAATAAAAAGAATACACATGGGAAAACATCTTTCATAATGTTTTGGAACAATGTTCAATGATAATGTTCAATCTTATGTTGCCTTCAGCCTATTGTAATATTATGAATCCCTCTTTATGGATATTTTTCTGTTTACTTTATGTAAATTAAATATATATATAAAGAGAGAGAGAGAGAACAATTTCAGTGCAGACTGGAAGATATCTCTTCTTAAAAGGCTTGTTGGAAGAGGAAGGTCTTCAGTAGGCCCTCAAAGACAACAGAGATGTTGCCTGTCTAAGGGGAGGTGCCACCACGCAAAAAGCCCCGATTCCTACACTGTGCGGAAGGGACCTCCAGGATAAGATGCAGCTGCAGGAGGTCCTCACCTGCAGAGCCCAGTGATCTCTTAGGGTGTGTAAGGGGCGAGGTGATGTTTCAAGCATCCTGGTTGTATAGGGCTTTAAGCACCAAAGTCAGCACCTTGAATATTGTTGCTGTTGTTTAGTCGTTTAGTCGTGTCCGCCTCTTTGTGACCCCCTGGACCAGAGCACGCCAGGCACTCCTGTCTTCCACTGCCTCCCACAGTTCAGTCAGACTCATGCTGGTAGCTTCGAGAACACTGTCCCACCATCTCGTCCTCTGTCATCCCCTTCTCCTTGTGCCCTCCATCTTTCCCAACATCAGGGTCTTCTCCAGGGAGTCTTCTCTTCTCATGAGGTGGCCAAAGTCTTGGAGCCTCAGCTTCAGGATCTGTCCTTCCAGTGAGCACTCAGGGCTGCTTTCCTTCTGAATGGAGAGGTTTGATCTTCTTGCAGTCCATGGGACTCTCCAGAGTCTCCTCCAGCACCAGAATTCAAAGTAAATACAATGTTGGGGGTCCTGTGCATCTCCAGACGTTGTAGGACTCCAACTCCCACCAGCCATATTCAACCTGGCCAATGGCAAGGGATGATGGGAGTTTTAGTCCAGAAGAATCTGGAGAGTCGGAAGGAGCACCCATCCCTCATCTGTCTCTTGCTTCTCTGCTTGGATGAGGTGCCTGAATGCCTTGTGTCTGTGGGGAGGAGGGTGCCTTACTCTGAGCACAAGTAAGCATTCAGCTAATGAGCCTCTTCCAAGGGACCATCAGCCCACCGAGTCTTGCAAGAGCAAAGTTAATGAGGTCTGGGTGGGTAATGCATTCTCCATTATAAATGGAGCACTGCAACTTTTAAAACTTAAACGCGGAGAACAGAAACCAGCGCAAGTGTTCTGCTCGTTCCTCGCAACATCACTTTCCATTCTTCTCTACCAGAACTTTTCAAAATAATCAGAATTTTTGCATGCAACTCAAATGGAAACATCAGAGCTGGGGGGTGGCAGGAGGAATCCTAGGTCTTTCCTGAGAGCAATATATTTTGTCATGAATAGTTATGCAATTTTCAGCTTTATTATCCTCATCATAGTTTGAGGTTCACATGTGCTGTTAGTGGGAAGGTAGTCTTCCTCCTCCTTTGCTGTCCCCACCCTGAAAAATTTGCAGTGTGAATCCAAAGCATCTGTTTGCAAAAACTGCAAATAAATGACAGCCTAACTTAAGAATATAAGAAGAGCCTGCTGGATCAGGCCAGAAGGGGTCCATCCATTTAATTTCTATCATGTCACCTTCTAGAGGGGATGGCTAAACCCAAAGTTCAGGGGATCAGAGAGAGAAAGGAAAGTGAATAACAAAGCAAGAAACTATCCTCCTGCCCAACTTATGCAAGGAAGGACAATTAAGGGATGGTGCCATGTTTTATGAGACAACGTTATCTGCCAAACCCCAGTGGTGTGCTCCACCATTTCACACCTTAATGGATTTATCTTCTCGTAAGAGTAAGTGCACCTGAAACTCTCTGCTCGGTCCAAGAGTCAGATGAGTTATTTCACTTCTCCTTGCTTTCGTCCCACCCGGTGACCTTCCAGAGTAACCAGGAAGCTCTGTTCATATATCAGCATAATCTGTGCATGCTTGGCTGTGATGGGGAAGATGAAGGTTACCTGCTATTGGAAGAAACCCATCCAAGATAAAGGTTGGCTCGCTAAGCTAATTTACAAGAAGGAAGGGACCCCGGAGTGCCGCACCTAACAGAAGACAGAAAGGTCATGGAGGGAGGAAAGGTACTTATGGGGAATGGGGAGCAATTATCAGAGAGACCCAATAAATACGCAATGGACCTTCAATAGCCTTTCTTGACTCAGACTTCCTGAGGCACATACTTTGCCCTTTCACATACCAACAGATTTATACCTGAAAGTCTTCATATGATGAGGTGCCATATATCCAAGGAGGCCAGTCTAGCCCCAAGCTGGCCAGTTTCCCAAACCCAGAACTGAGGTCTTCTCCATCCAACTGTCCAATACTATCAAGGGAAGTAATAGTACTTTTCTATTCTGTCTTGGTCAGACCCCATCCTGTGTCCAGTTCTAGACACCACAGTTTAAGAAGGCTATCGTCAAGCTGGAAGGTGTGCAGAGGAGAGCAACCAAGATGACTGAGGGTCTGGAGACCAAGCCTGATGAGGAACGGTTGAGGGAGTTGGGTATGTTTAGCCTGGAGAAGAGGACTGAAAGGAGTCTTCAAATATCTGAAGAAAAGATGGAGGAAACTTGTTTTCTGCTGCTTCAGAAGATAGGACCAATGGATTCAAATGACAAGAAAGGAGATTCTGACTCAACATTAGGAAGAACTTTCTGATGGCAAGAGCTGTTTGACAGGCTCCCTCAGAAGGTGGTGGACTCTCTTTTATTGGAGGTTTCTAAGCTGAGGTTGGATGGCCATCGGTCAGAGATTTTTTAGCTGTAACTCTAGCATTGTAGGGGTTGGACTGCATGGCCTTAGGGTGTCCTTTCCAACCCTGTGGTTTTATGGTGATTTTTTCATCTGAAGATAATTTTATCTGAAAGTTCAGCCTCTCTATTCACTATTCCTACTATTATTATTTCAGGCTTGCAACATGCCACACATGATAAATGTAGGTACACATCGGAAGGAAAACGCTTGCCTTTTCTGTTTGCAAGGGGGATTTATCACCACATATGCTATCTAATGTGAAGTCAGCTCGAACCTGGCAGGTGGAAGACATAAGCCATTCTGTTTCCCCCAACTGTTCACCTGGAAAGAACCCTCTGCTCGCCATAGGCGAATGTCTCCATAGATACCTGGCATATCATTCTTAGCCCTTCAGATATGCTAACATGATTTCTTTCCCCCCAGTGCCTGCCTTGGCTGTAAACTGCTGCCCACTGTAGCAGATGGGCTTCAGTCTGTTTCAGAAGGGGCTATTTATGGTGTCGCCATTTACACGAGAACAGGAAACGCAGCACATTTCCATACAGAAGCGTGTGGCAACCTACCATCTTTGCTGCGTTCCGATTCAAGCACGTTTCGTGCTGAGGAAGCCTCGTCTTAATGAGAAAGTCTACATAATTAACCCAGATTAATTTAGGGTGTGCATTTAATACACAGAACTTAATCCGTGCTAAGCCCTTCTAAACCTCCAGACGGGCACCCATTGTAGATTAGCAGGCCCTCCTCTGAGCCAAGATTAATGCTGTTTTAAACTGAATTAAGGGTAGCTGAAGGAAAGGGGGCAGCCACTTCTAATCTATTCCTCGTGCTCTGCAGGTGTCAGACTTCACCATGGGCAGTGTCGAAATCCTGCTCCTCTTGTCTGTTCTAAGCCAAGACATTCCAAGAAACAACTTAACCATTTCCATGTTTGCAAACATTTCTCTAGGAGCCCAATTTGAGCAGAAAGCTCTAACATCTGCACAGTGGAGAGGTAAAGGTAAAGGTAAAGGGACCCCTAACCATTAGGTCCAGTCGTAACCGCCTCTGGGGTTGCGGCGCTCATCTTGCTTTAGTGGCCGAGGGAGCCGGCGTACAACTTCCGGGTCATGTGGCCAGCAGGACTAAGCTGCTTCTGGAGAACCAGAGCAGCACACGGAAATGCCATCTACCTTCCTTATATAAAGGTAAAGGGACCCCTGACCATTAGGTCCAGTCGTGGCCAACTCTGGGGTTGCGGCGCTCAGCTTGCTTTATTGGCTGAGGGGGCCGGCATACAGCTTCTGGGTCATGTGGCCAGCATAATAAATAATAATAATAATAAATTTTATTTATACCCCGCCCTCGCCAGCCAAAGCTGGGCTCAGGGCGGCTAACAACAATCAAAACAATCCAACATTCTAAAAACTTTTCACCATAAAATCAATCAAAAACAAATTGATGGCAACCAGCAAGCAAGACCCTGTGCAGATTGCCAGAGGAGGGGGTCAGGCTGCGCCCTGACCAAAGGCCTGGTGGAACAGCTCTGTCTTGCAGGCCTTGCGGAAAAATGTCAAGTCCCGCAGGGCCCTAGTCTCTTGTGACAGAGCGTTCCACCAGATTGGTGCCACAGCTGAGAAAGCTCTGGCTCTAGCTGAGGCCAGCCTAACCTCTCTGAGGCCTGGGACCTTCAGGATGTTTTTATTTGCAGACCGTAGGTTTCTCTGTGGGGCATACCAGGAGAGGCGGTCCCGTAGGTACGAGGGTCCTAGGCCGTATAGGGCTTTAAAGGTTAAAACCAGCACCTTAAACCTGATCCTGTACTCCACCGGGAACCAGTGCAGCTGGTATAGTACCGGATGAATGTGATCTCGCAGCGACGACCCCATAAGGAGTCTCGCTGTGGCATTCT
This sequence comes from Podarcis tiliguerta, assembly GCF_965153285.1. Classification (NCBI taxonomy): domain Eukaryota; kingdom Metazoa; phylum Chordata; class Lepidosauria; order Squamata; family Lacertidae; genus Podarcis; species Podarcis tiliguerta. The sequence continues at coordinate 132,802,166 of NC_139534.1, read as the reverse complement.
GCACCCGCTGGAGTTTCTGGATCAGTCTCAAGGGCAGCCCCACGTAGAGCGAGTTACAATAATCCAGTCTGGAGGTGACCGTCGCATGGATCACAGTGGCTAGGTCAGGGCGAGAGAGATAAGGAGCCAACTGCTTAGCTTGGCGGAGATGAAAAAATGCCGCCTTTGTTATAGCTGTAATCTGCGCCTCCATAGAGAGGGAGGTATCGAAGATTACACCCAAACTCTTAACGGACGATGCTGGCACTAGTTGCACCCCCGCAAGAGATGGGAGTTGCCCCCTCAATCCCATATCACCCCGTCCCAGCCAGAGGACCTTTGTCTTCGAAGGATTTAACTTCAACCGGCTCCCACGAAACCATCCAGCCACAGCTTCCAAACATCTGATCAGTGTGTCTGGGGCTGAGTCAGGATAGCCATCCACCAACAGATAGAGTTGGGTGTCATCGGCATACTGATGGCAACCCAGCCCAAAACTCCAGACAAGCTGGGTGAGGGGGCGCATAAAGATGTTAAAAAGCATCGGAGAGAGAATCGCACCCTGAGGCACTCCACACACCAGGGAGTGTGACTAAGCCGCTTCTGGCAAACCAGAGCAGTGCACGGAAACACCGTTTACCTTCCTGCTGGAGCGGTACCTATTTATCTACTTGCACTTGACGTGCTTTCAAATTGCTAGGTTGGCAGGAACAGGGACAGAGCGACGGGAGCTCACCCCATCGCAGGGATTCGAACCGCCGACCTTCTGATCGGCAAGTCCTAGGCTCTGTGGTTTAACCCACAGCGCCACCCGTGTCCCGCACAGTGGGGAGGGAGAGGGGCAACTACTGTTTCCTGCACCAAGATTTTTTAAAATCCCATTGGCCACCTGCAACATGGCGATCTTCCAGGATCCAGCTCTCTACTCAACCAGGTGTTGGAAGGCTGAGAAAGAACAGGACTCATCTCCTCTTCAGCCCTACAGCTGCGCACTGAACGGCCAGCACAATCTCCCTTCATATTTTTCTTTTTGACAGCCAGGGCTTCTGTCGGTGAGGTCCACATAGCGATCTTTGGTTCTAATACTCCTTTATATTTTACCCAGACCTTATACAGCAATTTTCTTATAATGTGATTCAAAAATCCCTTGTGTACCCTCACCTTTTCATAAATTAGATAAAGCATGTCAACCATAGCAGTTATCAAAACCCTCTAGGTCTAGCACACCTGTATCTCTTAAGGTAATCCAATCTTTAATCCTTTTTAATTATTATTTTTCAAGTGCAGCACACCAATAAAAAGTTCATTGAAACTGGTATTACAATAAAAAGCAGTATCGATGTCATCCAAAAAACAAACCTAGTCTGTTCACCCAAGTCAATGAACAGACGCAATCCTTTTTAAAAAATAATTATAATAATAATCAGTCTTCATTGTCATTTGTACTTATGGATATCATTAGTTATTTTGGATACCACTGTATCATTCCTCAGTTATCAAAGAACCAAAGAATTGTTGAGATGGAAGGGATCTCAAGTCCAACTCCCTGCAATGGTTTATCATTTGCTTTGACACCTTACTCCATTTCCAGTGCATATTTTATTCTGGATTCTGTGTTTACACCGGCCAATAAACATGCCTGAGTGTTTTCTACACACAGCTAACACTGCATGGGAGATGAGCAGGGCTGCCTTGACCTCTCATGCTCCCTGTAAATATGTGAGATGCAAGCTGCAATGGAGGAGAGACAGAGTTTGGATTTTTGGAATCTTTTATTTCAAAAAAGATGCTGAGCCTGTGTTAGAGAACACAAGACATTGTACGGACATTTTGGTTGCATCTTTGATGCTTATGTTCAGTTTTTGAAGCGTTCTGCCAGTAAAACTTTGAATAATATTGTTATGGAACTGGACATAACAATGAACTGGCTTGAGAGCAGTACATGTGAAAAGGATCTAGGAGTCTTGGTTGACCACAAACTTGACATGAGCCAACAGTGTGACGCGGCAGCTAAAAAAGCCAATGCAATTCTGGGCTGCATCAATAGGAGTATAGCATCTGGATCAAGGGAAGTAATAGTGCCACTGTATTCTGCTCTGGTCAGACCTCACCTGGAGTACTGTGTCCAGTTCTGGGCACCACAGTTCAAGAAGGACACTGACAAACTGGAACGTGTCCAGAGGAGGGCAACCAAAATGGTCAAAGGCCTGGAAACGATGCCTTATGAGGAACGGCTAAGGGAGCTGGGCATGTTTAGCCTGGAGAAGAGGAGGTTAAGGGGTGATATGATAGCCATGTTCAAATATATAAAAGGATGTCACCTAGAGGAGGGAGAAAGGTTGTTTTCTGCTGCTCCAGAGAAGCGGACACGGAGCAATGGATCCAAACTACAAGAAAGAAGATTCCACCTAAACATTAGGAAGAACTTCCTGACAGTAAGAGCTGTTTGACAGTGGAATTTGCTGCCAAGGAGTGTGGTGGAGTCTCCTTCTTTGGAGGTCTTTAAGCAGAGGCTTGACAACCATATGTCAGGAGTGCTCTGATGGTGTTTCCTGCTTGGCAGGGGGTTGGACTCGATGGCCCTTGTGGTCTCTTCCAACTCTATGATTCTATGATTCTATGATTCTATGACAGTGATTTTTTGCAAAGGAGTCAGTTCTTATGCTTCCAGTCTCTTCGAACGGTGCAATAATAATATCTTCAATACATGTTAAGATCCGAATGCAAACCTGCTCTTGCAGATGTGACCTTTGGGCTTCAAACTTCCAACCATTCATAGCATTTTCACTTCCTTTGTTAAAGTCAGAGCTAAATCAGCGTCACTGGCTATCAGGGCAATTTTCCATCACAGGGCTTACAATAAAAAGGTGCTCGGTTTTAAAGATAAGTAGACGATTTGCCAATAAAAGTACATGGTGGTTATCATAATGATAGCTAAGTCCTTCATCCTACCAGCCCATCTTCCCAAAATAGCAACACACTTTGAATTAACATATAATGATCCTTTTTATTCGAGTCATCTGTGTCTGTAAAAGAGGAAGTAATTGGTGGGGAAATGGGAGGAGGAAGGCGGCAGCAGCAGAAAACACAATTTGTGCTTCTCCTGCTGGGGACCAAGTCAGGACTCCAAAAAGAAACACAACATCCTGCCTTCTGGATGTCGCCTGTCTACAAACACCCCACTTTGTTTGCTCTGCTGGCTGAGGCTGATGGGATCTGGCATCCCCAAAGGCAGGAGCTTCCACTGCATTGGCTACAACTGAGTGATGCCAACTAGGTATACCTGAAGGAGCGTCTCCACCCCCATCGTTCTGCCCGGACACTGAGGTCCAGCTCCGACGGCCTTCTGGCGGTTCCCTCCCTGCAAGAAGTGAGGTTGCAGGGAACCAGGTAGAGGGCCTTCTCGGTGGTGGCGCCCGCCCTGTGGAACGCCCTCCCATCAGATGTCAAGGAAATAAAGAACTATCTGACTTTTAGAAGACATCTGAAGGCAGCCCTGTTTAGGGAAGCTTTTAATGTTTAATAGGTTATTGTATTTTAGTGTTTAGATGGAAGCCGCCCCGAGTGTGGGGTATAAATAATAAATTATTATTATTATTATTATTATTATTATTATTATTATTATTATTATTATTATTGTATTATTATTATTATTATTATTATTATTATTATTAGTTTCCCCATATGTACTGGGGATGCCCAGAGGTAAAGTAATTCTGGAATAAAATCCTAAAGTTTATTAATGAAATTTTTAAAGTGGAGCTTTCAATAGACTTTGATTTCATGGCAATGGGCACACTTGGAATCACGGCTATAGAGAAAGGGGACCAGCTTATTTTCAAAGCTATTATATTAGCGGGAAAGGCAATGATAGCTTTAGGTTGGAAAGATAGAGAAAAATGGACAGTAGAGGCATGGAATAGTTATTTGTTTGAACTTATTCAGTCGGACATTGTTGCAGTAACGTCACAGGAAACAAGGTGGAAGGTCAAGTCCACCGCAATAAGGAACAGACGGAACCCCTATCTTCAATGGATAAAAACTACTGGAACAAAAGACATTTGGTGGAAACGAAAGACGCTATGGCTGTGGCTGAGGATAATTGTTTGAACCCTTCCAATGGATATGGGGGGGGGGGGGAAGGGACGGGAAGGAAAAACTGTACGGAAAATTTAAAAATTGGAAGGAGATAATATAATGTATGTAAAAATCCCAAAATAAATTAATTAAAAGAAGAAGACAAGAAATCACCCAGCTGATAGATGCCATCAGTCCTCCTGCTTCTAAGAAGAGACTCTGGGTTTGAACCCAACATTGGGTGAAAGATTCCAACTCTACAATTCTCTGATTCTTACGATTCTATCGCTTGCCAGATCCAAGTTACAGAAAGGATGGTTGTTTTTATTATTACTTAAAAAATCAATAGAAAAAGTTTGGAAATTCTCCAAGTGCAAAGACCCCCCCCCCCCAAGGTAATCTCATTCCAAGGAAACGTGTGATAGAAATGTGAAATGAAGAACCTGGGTATCTGTCAATATTCACAGGAGCTATTTTTAGGCAGGCAAGAGAGAGAGAGAGTAAGAAAGAAGACAAGTATTAAAATGTTAATACAAACTTGTCGGCGTATGATTGCCTTTAGGGAGCCACTCGCAGCTTCGTTAGCCAGCGGCAGCTCCCAACCTGTGCCGCCTTCAGGGATCACGGATCCCGAAGTCTGGACTGGAAGCAGAGTTCGCCAGGAAACTGTAGCTCTGCCAACCTCTTTAAAGCCCAAACCCTTCGCTCTCCACTGCAACTAGAGCCTGCTCTTTCCTGTCTCCCCAAATCTGCAGTTCCCAAAGTGGGCAGGGGCTCTCTCTGGGGGCAGGGGGATTATCCAGAGGGGTGCTAAGAGACAAAGGGCTAGCAGAGGGGCAATGGAAGTGACCATTTAGTACTCCTGCTAAGGGACTTTAAACCAAACACTGGGAGTCAAATCGGTTATGATCAAATGGGCACAAGATATAGGACATAATATACAATTTGAGGACTGGGGGAAATTGTGGAAAGTAAATATGTGGTCCAGCTCTCACTTCCATACATCACTATGGTTTTCCCAGTAGTGATGTATGGAAATGAGAGCTGGACCATAAAGAAGGCTGATCGCCGAAGAATTGACGCTTTTGAATTCTGATGCTGGAGGAGACTCTTGAGAGTCCCATGGACTGCAAGAATATCAAACCTCTCCATTCTGAAGGAAATCAGCCGTGAGTGCTCACTGGAAGGACGGATCCTGAGGCTGAGGCTCCAAGACTTTGGCCACCTCATGAGAAGAGAAGACTCCCTGGAAAAGACCCTGATGTTGGGAAAGATGGAGGGCACAAGGAGAAGGGGACGACAGAGGACGAGATGGTTAGACAGTGTTCTCGAAGCTACAAACATGAATCTGATCAAACTGCGGGTGGCAGTGGAAGACAGGAGTGCCTGGCATGCTCTGGTCCAGGGGGTCACGAAGAGTCAGACACGACTAAATGACTAAACAACAACAACAAAAATATGAAATTTACAGATTGTTCTCTTTTGAAAGAAAATTACATAAAAATGATGTATAGATGGTATATTACACCAGTACAGATAGCAAAAATGTACAAAACTGGGTCAAACACATGTTGGAAATGTAAAGAAAAAGAAGGGACTTTTTATCATATGTGGTGGGAATGTAGAGGAGTGGAAAAAAATTGGGAAATGATATACAATTAATTGAAAAAAAATGTTTAAAATGGCATTTGTAAAAAAAACAGAAGCATTTCTGTTAGGGATTGTAGGACAAGACCTGCCAAGAAAAACAGAGAACTTATTTATGCTACAACAGCGGCAAGAGTCTTGATAGCACAAGGATGGAAGAACGAGGAAATCCCAATGAAAGAACAGTGGCAAGAAAAATTGATGAGCTATGAAGAACTGACTAAATTGGTATATAAATTGTGGGACAACGACAACTCTGACTTTAAGGAAGAATGGGAGCTTTTTACAAATTATCTAAAAAGACAACAAAATGAACTGGACTCCTTGGCAGGTTTTGAGTAAACATACACAAATTTATTGGTCGATAACAGGGTAGATAGATAATGTAAGGATATGTATAATTTTATAACATGCAGAGAACAATAAGTGCTGAGAAATCAGAGAGAGGAGCTGAGGGAAGGGGAGGGGGGAGGGTTTGAAGGGGGCTGGAAAAAAAGGGGGAATAATGAATATGATATGCTTTGATAGCTTGTATGTCGAAATTGTTAATAAAAATATTTTTTTAAAACAACAACAACAACAACCAAACATTGGGAAACTGGTATCAACACAATAAGAGCTTACTGAGCAGTGAAGCTGTTGCTAAAAGTGGAATCGAAGACTCTTGCTAAATGACCATCAGACCTTGAAAGGCTGGTGGCAGAAGGACAGGAAAAAGAGGCGTCCCCATCTTAGGTGGGATCACATTCCCATGGAAGGTTTGGATTCACTGCCTGGAGGCATTCCAGGACCTTGCTTAGGGATGCCCCGTTGTAGCGGTGAATGTTGAGGCTGCTCCTCCACAATGCATGACTTTGGATGCACATAGCAATGTGGTGGACCACCATCCCATTGGCCTCAACAATGAGGAACAGCTACTTCTCTCCCACCCCACAAAGGAAGCCACAACAGCCAGGAGAAACCAAATACAGAAGCTCACAACTTGGGTGGTTTAAGAAGATTGAGCAAATTCATGGAGGAGAAGGCTACTGATAGCCACTAGTCATGGTGGCTGTGATGATAATGATGATGATGATGATGATGATGATGATGATAATAATAATAATAATTATTATTATTATTTATTATTTGTACCCTGCCCATCTGGGTGGCTTCCACAAAGACAAAAAAATACACTAAGATGTCACACATTAAAAACTTCCCTTCAGATGTCTTCTGAATGTCAGGTAGTTGTTTATCTCTTTGACATCTGATGGGAGGGCATTCCACAGGGCGGGTGCCACCACTGAGAAGGGCCTCTGCCTGGTTCCCTGTAGCTTTGCTTCTCGCAATGAGGGAACCGCCAGAAGGCCCTCGGCGCTGGACCTCAGCATCCAGGCAGAACAATGGGGGTGGAGACGCTTCTTCAGGTATACTGGGCCGTTTAGGGCTTTAAAGGTCAACACCAACACTGTTCTGCCCTCCACGTTGCAGAAGATGGAGCAATGCTTATGAATAGCAGTTGTTGGATTCTACAGGAGGGGAGAGGGCTCTTCTGCTTGAATCCTGCTTACAGGTTTCCCAGAGGCATCTGTTGGCTGCTGAGAGAAAGGGATGCTAGACTAGATGGGCCTTGTTTGGTCTGAAATATCTCAAGGGCTTTCTCATGGAAGAGCAAACAGGCTTGTTTTCTCCTGCTCTGGAGGGGAGGACTCAATCCAATGAATCCAAATTACAAGAAAGGAGATTCCGACTAAGCATCAGGAAGAACTTTCTGACAGTCAGAGCTGCTGGACAGTGGAATGGTCTCCCTCGGGAGGTGGTGGACTCTCCTTCCTTGGAGGTTTTTAAGCAGAAGTTGGATGGTCATCCATCATGGATGCTTGAGCTGAGATTCCTGCATTGCAGAGCAGGTTTGGGCAATGATGAGACACCCCCCCCACACACACACACACACCAAACAAAACCCTCCTGGCTTTATCAAGATGAACTTTCTGGAGAATGGTTTGCTTTGATTTTGTAGGGGCTTTATTCTTGCAGCGTTTTAAATATCCAGCACTAACCCTGCATCACTAGAATGTTTTTGGATTATTTTATGCAGGACTGCAAGCCGACTACCTGCTGGATATAAGGAAGTGCCGGCGTTTATAAATAATCCAGAGGCATACAGCTCAAGATAAAACCCCAGCAAAATCAACTTGCCAGAAGCCAGGAATAGCTCTTTGTTTGCAAAAGCACCAGATGCCTCTACACACCCCTTCTGCAAAACAAGCCTCTTTCCTCTCCAGTGTCTAGCAGTGGAGGGCATGTCTGAACTCAGAAGCTGCTCCACGCCACAGTCTTCTTTGTTCCTGGAAACTTCTGAGGGATGAATCAAATCTCCCAGGCTTTATTCCCAGGAGAATTTGAAAGAGGTGGCACCCAACTCTATATTCACCTGGCTGGGAACATCCACATATCCAGACCAGGGTACATGCCTGCATTTTGAAGAAAGGACTGCTTTCCTCAGTGGCCCTCCCTCATCTAGGCCTGGTGGTAGGTATCCTGGGGGATGTTATTTCCCAATGGCATCCAAAGTAGGGTTGCCATCTGTCCATTCCCCCCGCCGCCCCCGGACACATCCTCTTCTTCAGAGTTAAAATTTCTGTACGGGCAGATTTATAAAATTTGGGGGGAAAGTCTGGAGTTTTTTTGTTTGGTACGAATACCATTCTATTCACAGAATCATAGAATCATAGAAGAGTTGGAAGAGACCACAAGGCCCATTGAGTCCAACCCCCTGCCAAGCAGGAAACACCATCAGAGCACTCCTGACATATGGTTGTCAAGCCTCTGCTTAAAGACCTCCAAAGAAGGAGACTCCACCACACTCCTTCGTATTCGTACTGAGCTGGAAGTTCCTTCAGCAACCAAGGGCAGAGGAAAAGCAACCGACAGCTTCACTCAATCAATCAATCAATCAATGACTGGGCTTAACCGAATTCATTTCTGGACATCTATGGCTTGGTAATAATAATAATAATAATAATAATAATAATAATAATAATAATACACTGGTACAGTGGTGCCCCGCAAGACGAATGCCTCGCAAGACGGAAAACCCGCAAGACGAAAGGGTTTTCTGTTTGCAGAGGTGCTTCGCAAGACGAATTTCCCTATGGGCTTGCTTCGCAAGACGAAAATTGACGAAAATTTCCCACTAATCCCTTAAGCCTTAAAAAGCCGTTTTTAGCCCTTAAACTGCCAATAGCGCTAATAGCGCTAATCCGCTAATAGGGTTGCTTCGCAAGACGAAAAAACCGCAAGACGAAAAGACTCGCGGAACGGATTCTTTTCGTCTTGCGAGGCACCACTGTACCTCTGGTTGTGAACAGGATCCGTTCTGGAGGCCTGTTCGCAACATGAAAGGAACGCAACCCACAGCGGCGCACCTGCGCACACGTGGGTTGCAATTCGCCGCTTCTGCGCATTCATGTCACGTCATTTTGCACTTCTGCACATGTGTGAGTGGCGTAACCCGGAAGTAACGCTTTCCGGTACTTCCAGGTCACCACAGGACATAACCTGAAAGAACGTAACATGAAGCAGACGTAACATGAGGTATGACTGTAATAATAATAATTTATTATTTATACCCCGCCCATCTGGCTGGGTTTCTCCAGCCACTCTGGGCAGCTTCCAACAAAGTATTAAAATACAGTGGTCTGTTAAACATTAAAAGCTTCCCTTCCTTTCAAACCCCCAAAACACAGAACTTGGAAGTATCTGCTCCACCATCAGCGAAGGCACAAGATCCATCGTCTCTGCAGTAGCCACGAACGCAGAGATTAACATTTGAAATGGTTCATTCCTTTTCTACACAACCACCCAACTTTTAAAACCTTTTCAAACTTCTTGTTTGATGAATATTTGAGGATGAGAGCTTTAAATACTGGGCTTGAGAGCATTTTCTTGTCTCTTAAAAGGATTGCCAGAAGAATATGAGGCCAACATGCAGCAAGGCCCATTTATTAGAAGCCCCTGGAAATAATTGGCATTATTTTAAAGACCGTGATATTTGTACAGGCTCTGACAATGCACAACTCTGTGCCTCTTCTTGTCATGAACTAAGTCTTTGCACGATGTAAACGGAAGACTCTTCGCATTTTACTGTGGGCCTAATTCATATGACTGGGATCCTCCCTCTTCCAGTCTTGACACATCTCAGCACCCTTGCAAATGTCTACCATCTCCAAACCCACATTCAGTTTAGTGGACACTACAGGAAAGGGGTCTGTGCCCCTGATTTCAGGCATCCCAGAGGTACCCCAGGGATGATGGGAATTGTAGTCCCAAAACACCTGGAGGGCTGCCTTTGCCTATGCCTGGACTAGGGCTGGGAGACAAGGGTTCGACTCCTCACTGGGTTACCTTGGAGGCCAGTCACTGCCTCTCAGACAAACCTACATCACAGGCTTGTTGTTGGGATTAAATGAGGAGAGAGAGAAGGAACCATACATGCCACCTTGAGCTCCTTGGAGAACAGGGACTCAGCTACATTAGTAAAAAACCAACACCCAATGTTTTAAATGCATTATAAACATGCAACACCAGATGGCGCTGTAGAGCACAAAACTTTTCTATGTGATTTCACATAGTGGTTTCCCCCCCCCCCCATTTGTTAAAATGATTTCATTTGTGACTTATTTATAGCATTTCCTTTCCTGTGTGCAGATCTAGCCCAGGTAGGATATAAATGCAATAAATAAATAAGTGGAGGAGGAAAGTGGAGATAGGGAGGGAGAGGCTTCATACACGGCTCAAGTGCTGGTGTTGTGCGGATACGAAAAGGGAGGAGGAAGGTGCAATTGCTACACAAACTCTCATCGGCCAATTCCTTGGCTGCGAGTCTTGGCTTGACGTATAAACACAGCGATTAACCGCCACTCTCAGCCTGCCCCACTTGAACTAACAAGGCTAGCATCAGCCAGAAAGAGAAAGGATAAAAAGATGGTGCTATAAAGATATCCGATTCATTTGGCCTTGCCATCAGGGCTTCCCATCAGGCAGGGCCAACCTTGGAGCATGCTGCTTTCTTCAGCTCCCACCTGATGAGAAGACCCAGTTTGCATAGCATCCAGGCCAGGCATAGGCAAACTCGGCCCTCCAGATGTTTTGGGGACTACAACTCCCATCATCCCTGACCACCGGTCCTGTGAGCAAGGGATGATGGGAGTCGTAGTCCCAAAACATCTGGAGGGCTGAGTTTGCCTATGCCTGATGCAGGGACCCAAGGTAGCTTCTAGCAAAGAGCTCGGTTTGGAGAGAGGGAAGCAATCAAGGGGGAAGGAAACACAGCCTTCCAGGACTGCAAAGGCGCTCTGCAGCAGCACTGCAGCCTCAACTTCTCTGCAGGAAAAACAGCACTTGCTCCATCAAGAGGACATCGGGTGTGATGCGCACGGCGGAAATGTAGGCAGATGCCTGATACTAAATCAGTGCATCTAGCACGGATTGGCAGTGGCTCCCCAGAATTTCAGACAGTGGATCTTTCCCAGCCCTGTCCAGAGATGGAAGCTGAGATCTTCGGTGTCCAAAGCATGTGCTCTACCCACTGAGCTACAAGGCAATCCAAGTGTGATGGCCTGGGAATTGAATTCAGAGGCTGAACCTGAGGGATCCCAGCCTGCACAGGAGCCCCTGCCTCTAGGACCAGCTGAGCCGGGGCTGGGGCCTGAGCCTGAAGGGTCCTCACCTGTGCTGGATCCTCAGGTGCAGGCACCAGCTGAGCCTGCTCTGGCTCCTGAGGTGATGGAGGACCCATTGCCTGCAGGTGCTCCACTCTCAGCCCTGTCAGGGGAAGGTGAGGTTGCCTCTGGGTCCAGTAACCCTCCAGCCTCTCCTGAGCTTCAGAGGCTCAGGGCAGAGAGGCGGAGGGAACTAAGTTCCCGCAGGAGGAGTGCTCACCTCCAGCCCAGGAGAGGCGAGTCACCAGAGGATCGGGGCCGCCCTGTGCCTTGGGGCAGATAAAAGCCAGCCAGGCCCAGTCCCAGGTTGCAGGAGCAACATTGTTGGTAGCCTGTTCCTGCCTGCACCCTGTCCTGCTCTTCTGCCAGAGTTCCTGACCTCACCCGACTCCTTGCCTTGGACCCCGCTTCACCCTTGACGGAGAGCCTCCATACCACACCCTCGGACTGGACTCGGACCACGCCGCACGGTAACCCCCCGGGACCAGCACACCGAGTCTGTTTTCCTGCCCCTCCGCTTTGCTGCTCTCGTCCTGCAAAGACCCTGTAAAGGGACCAGAAAACTGCCGCACATTAAAGATGCCATAAATACCCAGGATCTCAAGTCTCCAAAGTGATAACTATGTATCGATTCCTCTCTCGTTTGGGATAAGGGTCCCAAGGAGTCAGAGGGAATCTGAGAATTATCACTGTTGCAAGATAAAAACACAGCCAAACACACACACACACACACACACACACACACACAAAAACACCACACACACAAAAGTGACTCGTTACTTCTCTTGCAAATTGTGTGGTGATTCATGCTACTCAATCTGGTTTTTGAATGGGAGACATAAAAACATGAGAACATAAGAAACACTTGCTGGATATTTATTTATTTATTAATCTATCTTTTAAAAAAATGTTTAGGGGTGATCTCATTTTCCTTAAAGGTAAAGGGACCCCTGACCATTAGGTCCAGTCGTGGCCAACTCTGGGGTTGCAGTGCTCATCTTGCTTTATTGGCCGAGGGAGCCGGCGTACAGCTTCCAGGTCATGTGGCCAGCATGACTAAGCCGCTTCTGGCGAATCAGAATAGCGCACAGAAACGCCGTTTACCTTCCCGCTGGAGCGGTACCTATTTATCTACTTGCACTTTGACATGCTTTCGAAATGCTAGGTTGGCAGGAGCAGGGACAGAGCAACCAGAGCTCACCCCATTGCAGGGATTCGAACCTCCGACCTTCTGATCGGCAAGCCCTAGGCTCTGTGGCTTAACCCACAGCACCACCCGCATCCCCTACTCATTTTCTTACTCATATTGAAATACTACCCCCTCAGTGAATCCAAACTTAGATTCACAAAATGTTTAGGGGCATGCGCACCCCCAGAAAAAAGCACTGTATCTTATTAGATTCAGGGGTGCCAACTTGAATAGAAAATGGGGGCAGGTAAGCCCCCCCCTGCATAATCAATCACATGGCTTAGTGCACGCACACCATTTGAATGGCAATGCCCATCACCTTTGGGGGGGCAGACTGACCCCTTCAAATGTTTTATTGGAGGGGACAAAGACCGCTTGGCCCCTAAGACTTGGCTCCTATGATTAGATTTGTATAGGATTAGGCCCCGTACCCCATCTTGAGCTTCTGGGAGGAAAAGGTGGGGTAGAATCAATCAATCAATGGAAAGTCTTGCTTTTTTAAGAAAGCTATTGTCAGGGAACTGCCATCGGAACAGGGGAGGGAGGCGGGGGGGGGCATTGGGATACAGAGAGCCCCCGAAACTCCTGAGGAGCAGCTCCTCTTCCAGCGGTGGGAACATTGCTGTCAACTTACAGATTTGAAAATAAGGGACCAGCAGCCAAAATACAGGATCAACAATTACTTTGATTAAATACATATTTTGTTGCTTGCAAATGGCTTTAGATACCTATTAGGTCCATAAATTACCATATAGCATATATTCAACACACACAAAAAAACAATGACAATTTGTTGTTGATAAAGGACTGCTGGACATAGAAAGGGCCCCATTACCTTCAGTAGCTTATTTAAGGGACATCATCAATAAGGGACAGCAGCGGGACATGGGGCTGTCCCGCCAAATAAGGGACGCTTGACAGCTATGGGCGGGGAAAGCCACACCTCCAGTGGAGAAGAGAGGGAAGGGGCCAGCCAAGCGAGGAAAGGGCTTGAGGATGCTGCTGAGAGCCCCAGCACCTCACCTAGCCGGGCTGGCCAGGAGGGACGCACGCCACTTCCGTCGCCCACCTTGCGCAGAGGGGTGAAACGCAAGGAGGGGAGGAGGAGGCTTGGGGTGTCGAAGTTCTTATGTTGGGGGAGAAGCTGGAAGGGGCCACTCCCGGTTCTGCAAGTGACTGAGACAGACATGAACTTGGTAGATCTGCACTGTAAATAGTTTTCACAATAAAAACCTGTAAAAGACAGGTCAGAGTCCTGCCTGGTTACTTGCGAGCAACCCCCACCACCATCTGACAGCTATCAAGTTTGATAGCAAATTAGGGGAGCTGGGTATGTTTAGCCTGCAGGAAAGGACACAGAGATGGCATGAGAGCCATCTTCCAAATATCTGAAGGGCTGTCACATGGAAGAGGGAACAAGCTTGTTTTCTGCTGCTGCTGCAGAGAAGAGGACCTGAACCAATGGATCCAAGCTACAAGAAAGGAGATTCCGACTCAACATTAGGAAGAACTTTCCAATGGCAAGAGTTGGAAAGGACATCCTCAGAAAGTCATCATCATCACTGGAGGTTTTTAATCAGGGCAATCTGTCCGGGATTCTTCAGTGGTGATCCTGCAATGTAGAGGGTTGGAATGGATGACCCCTGAGGGTCCCTTCCAATTCTACAATCCTGTGATTCTATGATCCACTAGAAACCAGATCAATCAGCCTTCTGTAGTCAGCTGTGCATCTCTGCAGAAGATCTTTGGATCAGCCGTACAAATCTCTCTGCCCCCACACCCACCCAAAGCAGGCCGACGTAAGAGTTAAAACCCGATGAAAGATTGGTTGTTTCTCTAAATTTTTGCCGGAGTCCCTTGGCTGCGCTGGGAGAGAGCGCAGCATGCTATTTAGAAATGCATGGCACTGCAGCCCCAGCATAATGAGGTCCCTGTTCTCTGCTGAAACCGCTTTGGTTCCTATCGCACAATATCCAGAATTGTACAGGGTTAAACCCATATGATACAATAACCGCATTCAAAACAGCGCTCCCAAACAGCCACGGACCACCACCAGCAGCAGCCCCCCCCCCCCCAAAAAAAAAGACAGGCTCACGAGGACAATCATCACCAGCTTGGGGGGAAATAACAAGGAATAATGAACTACGCCCCCTGTTTTTATTGGGCTTTCTAATGAGGAAGGTGCATTTCAAAAGCTGTGTTTTGGGAGGGAGAGGTTTCGCCAGACCTCCTTTTCCGATGTTCTCCTTCCCACCCACAGCAAATCCCACCCTCCCTTTCACTCTCCTTAAAGCATCAGACCAAACACGAAGCGTTAGGCAAACCTGAGCCAGCTCCGATGACATCCATCCATCAAGAACCACCGAGCCAGCCCCCATTCATCCCCCCTCCCGCCCCGCTTGGCGGTAAAACGTGAGAAATGAAAGGAGAGACTTGGCCAGCAAAAGCCGACTTTGACTACAGCCTGCTCAAGAAACAGACCCTTCCTAGATGAAGAAGCTCCAACCATTATTATTTTTTTAAAAAGCAAATTGAACAGATACATTTCCATTGGCACAGAATTTCTCCCACTAGCTGTGGCAATAGAGGGGAACTACAACGCCCATCATCCCCGATGACTGGTCATGCTGTTTGGTGCTAAAGGGAGACAGAAGGGCTGGGGCCTTCCTGCTAGCAGAGAGGAAACCAGTCCCCACCAGGGGCACAAAAATCACCTATCACTCTATGGATTGTGTGGCATTTGTCGTCGCAAGATCAAAAGGGGCAGAAAGTCCCCGTCCTTCTTGCACCACAGCATAAAAGTGTGCGGTAAACTGATTTTTTCCCCAGGGGGTGGGCAAGGGCTGATGTAGCTCATTGCTGGGGATGCCAATACAGCTTTTTGCCAAGGGCACAAGGAATGCCTCTGTGTATAAGAGCTCGTAGTTTGCATGCCAAAGGTCCCAGTTTTTTATTCCCAGGATCTCCAAGTTGGATGGCAAAGGCTTCCACCAGAGTCCTCGGAGAGCCACTATTAGTCTGGGTGGACCAAAGGTCCCCAACATGGTGACTTTAAAAGTGCCATGCTCTCCAATGCCTCGGTGGCAAAATCTGGGGCACAATCTTGCCAGTTGCCATCTTCCCATTTCCCCCCGCAAGAGAATGGTGCCCATTTTGGGAACTGTGCCCTCGTGTGAATTTGCACCGCACTTCAAAATCGCCCAAGAGAGCGCTGTCCTAGAAGGGCCACCATTCTCTCGCAAAAAATACACACAGGATGTCCCGGTTTTCCCACGACACTTTCAGGGTATGCAGTGTGCCCACCAGTACTGATGCCCATTAAATACCCCACTAAAAATCTTATTCAACATTCAAGCTGCTGTTTGTTCTTTCTCTTTGCACTGGATTAGGTGCATGCCTGAATTTCATTGGATGCCAGGATTGGACACCCGCCCTCCCTTCTGTGAAGAACAGGAGAGCGGTGTGGCGGCCATTTTGTGCCACACACAACACAGCGGCCATTTTGCGGTTGGCTCCCACGGTATTTTCTCAAAATGTGCCCTTCAGTCTGGTGCAGAAAGCATTAAGCCAGAAACATCTAGAGTCCGGCTCAGCATAAGACCAAGTCCAATAATTTATGGATGACCAGAGGTTCCTCAACTTATCTCCAGGAGTTTACACCGTGACTCGTCTCTCTACCACCTCCCTCAGAAATGGCAAGCCTGGGTGCCAAAGTCTTTCTACTTCTGACCAAGTGCACTGAGCTTTATTTGAACTGATTTGCAGAGCAGTTCAGCTCTTGCAGTCGGCTCTGTTGGAACATAGGAGCTTGGGTCATGCAAAGTTTCTTTCCGCTTGCCAGTGGTTGGCCAATACACTAGGATTTCCAGTGCATTTGGAATTCTAAGGTCTCATATATATAAAGCGTATGTTCATAAATTTACAAGGCAAACACATATGTAAGTATATAAGCCACATGTCTGAAATAGTGGGAGAACAATCCTGAAGCCATTTTGACTCTTCCAAATGGACCTGTTTAGGGGTGCCCTGTTTAGGGGAGCTTTTAATGTTTGATGTATCACAGTATTTTAATATTCTTTTGGAAGCCGCCCAGAGTGGCTGGGGAAACCCAGCCAGATGGGCGGGGTATAAATAATAAATTATTATTATTATTATTACCTCAAATATTTCTCTGCAAGGAGGAAGGAAATGGGAAAAGCTTTCCAATTGTCTTTGGACTGTAGGGGCTTACACCTCCCTGCAAAGACAGTCTGGCAAGTCTGGGTTAAGCTGAGCACACTCTCAATATGCGTAAGAGATTCAGGAACTAAGTATTTACCATCTCCAAGGAATGGCTACCCAGATAAGGCAATCAGATAAGGCATGATCAGGTATCCCGGCAGACAGGAGAGAAGCAACACGCTCAAATTTCTGCTGGGGACCACCTCTTTCTGTGATGTATGTATGGTGTTTTGGGGGGTGGTCTTGGGCTACCGGGTGGGCAACTTCAAAAGTCTATATAAGAGCTTGCACACAAATGTTCTGGGTTCCTCCTCCCTCCTGTGTGTGGTGAGTGAGGACCCTGTTGCAACAGTTTAATAAAGATCAGGCTTACTAGCTGCTTTGCTTCTCAATATTCTCTGGTTGGCCTCTGTTATTTTCTCCTACCAATAGAGAACCCATTTAAGGACTCTATACAGGCTCTTGGATACCCCAAGCAGCAGGCTCAGCTTTTGACTTCTAAGAAACTTTCACAGAAAACCTCAGAAAGGACCTGGTAGGGATGAAGCTGTTACCTGGGAGACCAGGGTGCAAACCCTACTCAGCTATGAAGCCCACTACTGCCTCTCCTTAAGAAAAGTCACTGTCTCTCAACATAACTGACCTCACAGAATTGTTGTGGGGATAAAATATAAAGCAGCAGAGAAGTGTGTGCATCAGCCTTGAGCCCTTTGGAGAAAAGGTGGAATTGAATGCAACCATTTTAAAAAGAGAGAAGTGTGTGTGTGTGTGTGTGTGTGTGTGTGTGTGTTTTCATTCTTGCTTTCCTTCTCTCATGGCTGACCAAGATGGGTGACATGCCTGGCACTCACACAAAAATCCAAATGTGTCCAAAGGCCTAAAAAAAAGTTAATGTCCCCTAGCAACATTTTTAAGGGATGTGGGTGGCGCTGTGGGTTAAACCACAGAGCCTAGGACTTGCCGATCAGAAGGTCGGCGGTTCAAATCCCCACGACGGGGTGAGCTCCCGTTGCTCGGTCCCTGCTCCTGCCAACCTAGCAGTTTGAAAGCACATCAAAGTGCAAGTAGATAAATAGGTACCACTCTGGCAGGCAGGTAAATGGCATTTCCGTGCGCTGCTCTGGTTCGCGAGAAGCGGCTTAGTCCTGCTGGCCACATGACCCGGAAGCTGTACGCCGGCTCCCTCGGCTAATAAAGCGAGATGAGTTTCGCAACCCCAGAGTTGGCCACGACTGGACCTAATGGTCAGGGGCCCCTTTACCTTTACCTTTAGCAACATTTTTATTTTAAAAAGAAACCAGAGAGTGCCTTCTCTGCAAAGCCATGGGTGGAGTAAGGCAAGATCCCCTTTTCCGTATTGATCGATTGATTGTTAATTTGTTTACCCCGAAGACAAAACCTTTTTCAGACATTGTGGTGAGGAGGGAGAAGTATAAGCAATGCGGTGAGGATCCGTTTGCTTCCCTGATTTTATTGGCTATTTTATGTAGGCTTTAGTGTACCATCAGCACTCTAGTTTTCTGGAATTACACGAGCTATAAATACAGAGCTCAGCCTCTGTGGCACATGGGACAAGAGCGGCGGAGGAATTTTTTTCTGCCTGGGACCAATTTATTATGCTGCTCCTGAACTTCCGTGATTTGATTTAATATTTGTATTCTGCTTTTCCAGCAACAAATGCTGAGCTAAAAGTGGACCAGAATAATCACAACCACATTAATAAACAACAAACGTGCCATTACTATGATATCAAACACAGCAGTATGTTAATAAAGAGAACGACAACAGTTTGGGAGGCAGCGCCCAGCCAGATTGCTCAACTCCCAGATTTTATGATGCGGTTTGGAAGGAAACAATCCATTGAAAAGAACCAGGGGATGTTTTCCTGAACTTGTCATCTGGGAGAAGTATATATAGTTATGAAAATTCTGAAGTCTCAAATATATAGAATAATATATATTAAGTCTCAAATATATAGAATAATATATATTCTATAATATATAGAATATATAGGGCCTAGGACCCTCGTACCTACGGGACCGCCTCTCCTGATATGTCCCACAGAGGAACCTACGGTCTTCAAATAAAAACATCCTGAAGGTCCCAGGCCACAGAGAGGTTAGGCTGGCCTCAACTAGAGCCAAGGCTTTTTCAGCTGCGGCTCCAACCTGGTGGAATGCTCTGTCACAAGAGACAAGGGCCCTGCAAGACTTGACATCTTTCCACAGGGCCTGCAAGACAGAGCTGTTCCACCAGGCCTTTGGTCAGGGCGCAGCCTGACCCCCTCCGCTGGCAATCTTTACAAAACTTTAGTTTATGGTTGCCATCAATTTTGATTTTAATTAATTTTTATAATGTTTTTATAATGTTGCACTATTTTAGTGTTGTTAGCCGCCCTGACCCCGGCTTCGGCTGGGGAGGGCGGGATATAAATAAAATTTATTATTATTATTATTATTATTATTAGCATAATTCTTGCTTTTGAAACGTGTTGGTCATGTGGGCCTCTTTGCATTGTAGGAGTCCTTCATAATTCCCCTTGCCTGAGAGCACATAGACCAGGGGTCAGCAATCTAAGGCCCATGGGCCGGAAGCAGCCCACAGAGGTCGTTTGACCAGCCCACGAGCCGAATCGAACCGCCCGCTCACGCACTGCGCTAAACCGGCGTGGCGCAGTGTGGGGACTCGCTTCCGTGGCACCAGATTCAATGTGGCAATTCCCAGACCATCCACAGGCCAGATTTAGAAGGCATTTGGGCCTGATCCGGCCCGTGGACCTTAGTTTGCCGACCCATGGCCCAGATGCTCAGCACTGAGGGATCACCAGGTCTGGTTGGGCTTTCTGACTGTCATATCAATGATCCTCCTCTTCCTCTTCCCAGTGTTGATGCTTTGTGTAAACTCTGTTAATCCTCAGGAATATCACACCTTGACCTGCCTGAGCCACTGTGACCCCACCTTATGCTTGAAGTATTTCTGCTTTGCAAAGGGGATGTCTGTCTTCTCCATGCCAAAAATGGTAACCTTCAAAAAGAGGTGTCTCTCTTTGTTCTGGGTCTCTCACCTGTTTACAAGGAGGAGTGGGGGACACTGTGGCAACAGAAAAATAAAGATCAGCCTTGCTTCCACTGGACCCTGCCTCCATCCTTTCTTCTCTGACCAATCATGGACTTAGGGGACTCTTGGGGAGTTGGGCAGCCAAAGCCAAACAAGAATTTCCCCAATAACAATATTATGGGAAGAGGCAGCGTTGTGCAGTGGTTAGAGAGTGTTGAACGAAGACCTGAGATGCCAGGACTCAAATTCCTCACTCATCTATAAAGCTCACTGGGTGACCTTTGGGCCCAGTCTCTGCTTCTCAGCCGCACCTACCCAGCCTAAATATACTCAGATCCTTCGACTGTTCCTCATAAGGCTTGGTTTCAGGACCCTTGATCATATTGGTCACCCTCCTCTGCACACCTTCTAGCTTGTCCGTATCCTCCTTAAGTTTTGGTGTCCAGAACTGGACATAGGACTCCAGGTGGAGTCAGATCAAGACAATACTGAACAATACTATGGCTTCCCTTGATCTGGACACTAGACTTCTGTAATTCAGTAGACTCCAGCAGAGCTAGAATTTGACTCCTGGATCTTCTGAGAATCTCAGGAAACTCTTGCCAGCTTTCCGGAACTTGACTTGAAGAGCAAACTTTTACTATTCTTCCTCCTCCTCCGAGAAAAAAGGGAGAATTGTCCTTTTGAAAGCTCAATCTCCTTGATATTTCTTATGTTAATGATCTCACATTTTTTATCCTCCTTGCTGTAACAATGGCTCCTTGCAGCCATGCTGTGCTCTTCCCTTTCGTTTTACTTAAATGATTGCCCCATGACACCCCTCTTGAATAAAAGCATGGAAAGGGAAAAGCTGAGCTTCTCTTATTATTAAGCAACATTAGACTCGTGTTTGTTCTCCATTTAATTTGCATATGGAGAGTTAAAAACCACTCCTGTCGGGATTGACAAAGAGGTAATTCTAAGGTTGGGTTCTCTCCCCCCAAGAAAATAAAGTCAGTATGCTAAACAAAGAGGCTAACAGGACCTTTTGTTCGACCTTTCCAGGAGCTTTGAAAAATGCTTTCAGCTTCCCACAATCACCAGAAATACATGGTATCACACAGAGATGTGCCCGCTTCCAGCAGATCAAGGAAATGAGATTGGGATTGTGTTGAAACTGACTCTGAGCCCACAGAAGGGGGAACAAGGAGAGTGAGAAATCTAAGATCACCATAAAGTGGGCAAGGAAATCAGCCCTGAGTGCTCACTGGAAGGACAGATCGTGAAGCTGAGGCTCCAATACTTTGGCCACCTCATGAGAAGAGAAGACTCACTGGAAAAGACCCTGATGTTGGGAAAGATGGAGGGCACAAGGAGAAGGGGACAACAGAGGATGAGATGGTTAGACAGTGTTCTCGAAGCTACAAACATGAACCTGACCAAACTGCAGGTGGCAGTGGAAGACAGGAGTGCCTGGCGTGCTCTGGTCCATGGGGTCACGAAGAGTCGGACACGACTGAACGACTAAACAACAACAACAAAGTGGGCAAGGAACCATCATTGATTTGGCTACTGACGGCGGCCGACAGACTCTACTACAAACTGGCTGTGGTTTAACATATTTCATAAGAGCATAAGACAATAATATGAGGCTGCTGGATCAAGCCAGTGACCCATTTGGTCCAGCAACCTGTTCTCACAGTGGACAACCAGATGTCTGTGGAAAACCCGCAAGAAGTACCCTAGCAACCTTGCACAACTCCAAGACAACGTTGTCTTCCCAATTGACTTCAACGAGCAAAGAGATGCTGAGATGAAATAGAGCGTGCTGAGCAGTTGGTTGTAAACAGCACAGCTGCCCCACCATTCATAGCAACACTGCAAGGCAGTAGGAGAAGCTCATTGGATGCAGACCTCTGCTACTCCTACAGCGCTTGCAAGGGGCTAACCCTGCTTCATATGTCCTAAGCGTCAGGCATGCCCTCTAGATCAGACCAGAGTGGGTCAATCGGGGTCGCAACCCTGTTTCACGTAGCAGCCAGCCAACGCAGGCACAAACAGAGTCACAAGACAACCCCCGTCTCCCACAACTAGTATTCCATGTTAGGCTACCCCTGAGGCTGGAGGCTCCATTGTTCATTGCTGTCTCAACAGCACATTGCACACCGCCCTGTGACCATGATGGATAAATGACAGTCTAGGTGTATAGCAAACTAATGTAGCCGTCATGACTAACAGGCAGCAAGACATTGACTCATGCATTAAGTAATGAAGTAAGATTCCATCCTGAATCTATTGTCAATCAGTTTATGAAAGCAGACTCTTGAGAGACAGGTAGGAAAAATTATCTTGGATCTTCCAACACCATATATCATCTGTGATCTGTGATTACTAAGACCTAACACGGGTTTCTCAAAAATAAGTCATGTCAAACAAACCTCATTTCTTTTTTCGATGGAATTAAGTTTGATGGAACTTGGTGGATCAGGGGAATGTTGTGGACATAGCGTATCTTGATTTCAGTAAGGCTTTTGACAAAGTCCCTAATGATATTCTTGCATTGAAGGTGGTAAAATATGGGTTGAACGAGGTAACTGTTAGGTGGATTAGTAGCTGACTGGCAGGCTGAAACCAAAGATGACTCATTAATGGTTCCTGTCACCCTGGAAAAAAGTGCCAAGTGGGGTGCTGCAAGGTTCTGTCCTGGGCCTGTTGTTGTTCAACGACTTTATGAATGACTTGTATGAAGGAACTGAGGGAGCGTTCATCCAATTTGCAGATGACACCAAACTGGGAGGAGTAGCTAATGCTGCAGAAGACAGAATCAGAATTCAAAGTAATAATAATAATTTATTATTTATACTCCACCCATCTGGCTGGGTTTCCCCAGCCACTCTGGACGGCTTCCAACAAAGTATTAAAATGTTAAACATTAAAAGCCTCCCTAAACAGGGCTGCCTTCAGATGTCTTCTAAAAGTCTGGTAGTTGTTCTCCTCTTTGACATCTGTTGGGAGGGCGTTCCACAGGGGGGTGCCACCACCGAGAAGGCCCTCTGCCTGGTTCCCTGTAACTTGGCTTCTTGCAGTGAGGGAACCGCCAGAAGCCCCTTGGTGCTGGACCTCAGCGTCTGGGCAGAACAATGGGGGTAAAAATGCTCCTTCAGATATACTGGACCAAGGTCAGATTGGACCTTATCAGATTGGAGAACAGGCCACAAGCCAACAAAATGAATTTCAATAGGGACAACTGTCAGGTTCAGCTCTTAGGCTTTGCACCCTAAGGTCCTATGGCAGGTTACAACAATTAAAATCAAGTATATCTAAGGTCCTATGGCAGGTTACAACAATTAAAATCAAGTATATCTCCACCCCCATCGTTCAGCCCACAAGCTGAGGTCCAGCACCGAGGGCCTTCTGGCATTTCCCTCGCTGAGAAAAGCCAAGATACAGGGAACCAGGCAGAGGGCGTTCTCGGTAGTGGCACCCACCCTGTGGAATGACCTCCCACCAGATGTCGATGAGAACAACAACTATCAGATTTTTAGAAGATATCTGAAGGCAGCCCTGTTTAGGGAGGCTTTTAATGTTTGATGTATTACAGTATTTTAATATTTTGTTGGAAGCCGCCCAGAGTGGCTAGGGAAGCCCAGCCAGATGGGTGGGGTATAAATAAATTATTATTATTATTATTATTATTATTATTATTATTATTATTATTATTATTGTTATTATACACAATGTCAATAATAGTTTGAAACAACTTACAGTCATAGAAATGTGGTGGGTCCTACAGTGTGTCTAGAGGGGAAACTCTCCAGGGAGGAGTCCAGCTCTGACCCTGGAAGTGGCACCTCCCTTGGATGAGGAGTCTCAACCATCTCCCCAACCAAGTCTGTCTGCCCGTACCAGTTCTGCAGAATGTCAAATAAGCCTTCAGCGCCTGTTGGGAGAGGCCACACCACAAGGACTCTCCAAGGTCCTGAAGAACCCAAGGCTACGCGTCTCTTTCCCAACCATCTTGCCCTGCAGATGCTGCAGAGTGCAATTCCCACCAGCCCCAGCATGATGCAACCATGTAGCTTGGGATGGTTGTGAGATGCAGTCCCAAACCTCTGGAGGATATCAGGTCGCAGAAGGCTGGTTCAGGGAGAGTTCTGCCATCCTTTCTTCTGTAGCTAAATTTTAAAAAAAGAAAAAATTCCTGGAACAGCCTGCACATGAGTGGAACATAAGAGGATCCTGCTGGATCAGGCCATCTAGTCCAGCATTCTGGTCTCACAGGGACCAACCAGATGATTGTGGGAAACCAGCAAGCAGGACTCAAGCACAAGAACATTCTCCTTTCCTGTGGTTTCCAGCAACAGGTGTTCAGAAGCATTGCTGCCTCTGACCATAGAGGCAGAGTATAGCCATCATGGCTAGTAACCATCAATGGATTTTTCCTCCATGAATTTGGCCATCTAGGTTGGTGGAGGGGAGTTTCATAGTCTAACTCTGCTCTGAATAGAGACGTATTTCCATTTATGCGTCCAGGATCTTCCAATATTCAACTTCACTTGATGTCCACAACTTCTAGTGTTGTGACAGTGGGAGGAAAACTTTCCTCTCTCTACTCTCTCCATGCCATGAATAATTTTTACAAACTTCTATAGTGTTACCTCTTACTCAGTCATCAAAGATAAGCAGGACTTGGTCTGGGTAATGGTGGAACGGGAGACCACCCTGGGAACTCTCTGCATGATATTTTGAGTTCCACAAGAGGGGGAACATAATGTTTTGAAGGTCCAGGTGAATCCTTGTAAAACTGGACAATTGCACTGGGTCTCTGTGAACTCTGTCCAGGGCTGCAGGAGATTGATTATATATTTTAAAAATTGCCGCTAGCTTCTGAACCCACTGAACTGAAGCATCTCCGAGACGGAAATTAATTACCTTTCTCCTACCTATTTGCAGAGCAAAATCCTTGATTGAGCCTTCTTAGCCCTGGCAAAATATTAATCATCATATTCATACTTGTGTCAAGATTTTAGATTATTACCGGTAACTGTTATTTTTTTAATAATAATAATAAATCCATCAGACACGTTTTGCTGAGATTTAAAGGCTCTCTGGCAATGCAGATAAGCAATGAAAACTTGGAGATCAGCCGTCCCCAAGTAGTTCCTCTCCAAAGGATTTCGACTGCAACTTCCATCAGGCTCAAGCTGATGCTTCAAAGCAACTGGAGAGCAACATGCTGGAAAAGCTGCTTTTCCAGAGGAAACAAGGGAAGGGCACTCTCAAAGCTGCTGAATGCCCCCTGTTTGAGCTGTTGACCCTTGTTTCCAAAGGCCATAAGAGTGTGCCCATAAGAACATAAGGAGACCCTGATATATCAAGCCATTGGCTCCTGCAACCCAGCATCCTGTTCTCACAGTGACCAATGAGATGGTTGTGGGATACCTGCAAACAGGACCTGCTGAATATACTCTCTGTGCACAGGCAAACTTTCCAACGTACATCATAGACTAGACTACACTAGAATAGAATAGAATAGAATAGAATAGACTAGAATAGAATAGAATAGAATAGAATAGAATAGAATAGAATAGAATAGAATCATAGAGTTGGAAGAGACCACAAGGGCCATCGAGTCCAACCCCCTGCCAAGCAGGAAACACCATCAGAGCACTCCTGACATATGGTTGTCAAGCCTCTGCTTAAAGACCTCCAAAGAAGGAGACTCCACCACACTCCTTGGCAGCAAATTCCACTGTCGAACAGCTCTTACTGTCAGGAAGTTCTTCCTAATGTTTAGGTGGAATCTTCTTTCTTGTAGTTTGGATCCATTGCTCCGTGTCCACTTCTCTGGAGCAGCAGAAAACAACCTTTCTCCCTCCTCTATGTGACATCCTTTTATATATTTGAACATGGCTATCATATCACCCCTTAACCTCCTCTTCTCCACGCTGCTGTTGGTTAGTGGCAGATGACACCAGCCTAGTCATAGCAATGGGAATAATAATAATAATTTATTATTTATACAGGGACGCGGGTGGCGCTGTGGGTAAAAGCCTCAGCGCCTAGGGCTTGCCGATCGAAAGGTCGGCGGTTCGAATCCCCGCAGCGGGGTGCGCTCCCGTTGTTCAGTCCCAGCGCCTGCCAACCTAGCAGTTCGAAAGCACCCTCGGGTGCAAGTAGATAAATAGGGACCGCTTACTAGCGGGAAGGTAAACGGCGTTTCCGTGTGCGGCTCTGGCTCGCCAGAGCAGCGATGTCACGCTGGCCACGTGACCCGGAAGTGTCTCCGGACAGCGCTGGCCCCTGGCCTATAGAGTGAGATGGGCGCACAACCCTAGAGTCTGTCAAGACTGGCCCGAACGGGCAGGGGTACCTTTATTATTTATACCCCACCCATCTGACTGAGTTTCCCCAGCCACTCTGGGTGGCCCCCAATCAAGTGTTAAAAACAGTACAGCATTAAATTTTAAAAACTCCCCTAAACAGGGCTGCCTTCAGTTGTCTTTTAAAAGTAAAATAGTTATTTATTGCCTTGACATCTGCTGGGAGGGCATTCCACAGGGCAGTCGCCACCACCGAGAAGGCCCTCTGTCTGGTTCCCTGTAACCTCACTTCTCGCAATGAGGGAACCGCCAGAAGGCCCTCAGCACTGGACCTCAGTGTCTGGGTAGAACGATGGGGGTGGAGATGCTCCTTCAGGTATACTGGACCGAGGCCATTTAGGGCTTTCAAGGTCAGCACCAACCCTTTGAATTGTGCTCAGAAACGTACTGGGAGCCAATGCAGCTCTCTCAGGACCAGAGTTATGTGGTCTCAGCGGCCACTCCCAGTCACTAGTCTGGCTGCCACATTCTGGATTAGTTGCAGTTTCCGGGTCACCTTCAAAGGTAGCCCCACGTAGAACGCATTGCAGTAGTCCAAGCGAGAGATAACTAGAGCATGCACCACCCTGGCAAGACAGTCCGCAGGCAGGTAGGGTCTTAGCCTGCATACCAGGTGGAGCTGGTAGACAGCTTCCCTGGACACAGAATTGACCTGCGCCTCCATGGACAGCTGTGAGTCCAAAATGATTCCCAGGCTGCTCACCTGGTCCTTCAGGGGCACAGTTACCCCATTCAGGACCAAGGAGTCCCCCACACCCGCCCGCCCCCTGTCCCCCCAAAATAGTACTTCTGTCTTGTCAGGATTCAACCTCAATCCGTTAGCTGCCATCCATCCTCCAACCGCCTCCAGGCACTCACACAGGACCTTCACCGCCTTCACTGGTTCTGATTTAAAAGAGAAGACACCCCAAAGCAAATCTTGCTGCCTTACTGAGCTCTCAGAATAACACCACAGCAGAAACTCTGCAATCCCCAATGTGTACAGGGTGTATACCTGAGATTTTGTGTGTGTCAGCTAGTTTACACATGTGCTTTTGACATTGTAAATAAATATACATACATTACAATTCCCGAGTAAGGAGATGGCCTTTCCCCAAGGTGTTTGCTTAGCCTTAGCCAATAGCTAAAAGGGACACCTTAAAGCAGTGGTTCTCGAGGGGTGTGGAGCATCACACCAGTGTGGCAGGCGAGGAAGGCGAGTGTGGCAGGAAGATTCAAGGACAATCAAAGAAGCACCTAAACCTTTCGGTGTAGTAGCGTATTGTATAGTTTTGTTTTAGTTTTTTGCAGAACAGAGATAGATACCTTCAGTGCTTTTTTCTGGGGGTACACAGGGATGCACATACCCCTAAACATTTTGTGAATCTAAGTTTGGCCTCATTGAGGGGCAGTATTTCAATATGAGTTGGAAAATGAGAGTACCCCTAAGCATTTTTATTTTTATTTTTTAGAAAAAAGCACTGGATATCTTTGCAAAATGAGAACAAGTGATTATGCAAGCTCACCCCTCTCATTGAGGCCCATACGCAAGAGGCTCATTTATAGTTATATTTTGGAAATGATTCCTGTTCTTATGTAGCTGCATTATTTTATACTTTCCAGGGATGTCCCATGATCATATTATAAAGTAGCTGTGTTCTGTGCTATAAATCAAACCCCGCTAGGGAATTGTTCCTTTTGGTTTTCCAATGTATAAGAAGTACACCCAATAATCAATATCTATCAGTATCAATAAAAGCAACAATATTCATACCAATATCAATTTAAAAAATCAGTATGAGCCCAGAGAAAATAGTTTGAGAACTGCTGCCAATGGCTAGAAGATGCTTGCTTAGATGAGCGTTGCTGGCCCTTGATTGCTGGTGGCTACTAGCTGTAGAACAAGTTCTGCTTATTTTGGTGAGGTTTAATAGGAAGCTGTTTACAGGTTAGGAATCCAGAGATACCAAACAGGAGATGCCTGGGAATGTTGTCATCCCCACCCCCCTACCCCACCCCACACAATTCAAGAAGGAGCTTTGACTGTGGAAACTCTAAGGTTTGGGGGAACAACTGTCATTACTTAAAAAGCCAGCTCTTGCCTTCCCTCTCCAGCTTGGCATGCATTTTTCCTTAAGCAAACAGGTACAGCAAAAGAAAGTGTTCTCTCTCCAGGACAGTCTCATCATTAGGAAACTGACCCTGTGAAAGACTGCCCCCTAGAGGCTCCTGCTGCTCAAGGAGAAGGTGGTGAGCACAAAGCATTGAAATAATTCAACTAGAGTTGCTTTTGCTGAACTAGGCATTTTGGACAATAGTACATGGACGGCCCCATCTTCCACAGAAGGCGCACCTTAAAATCAGGAATGTTCTGGATCTGAGCACCCTGCTAAGCCACCCAACAGCCTACCTGGGTATCCACAGCACTGCGGGGTTCGCAAAGGCTCCATTTCCCAGCCCCCACTGGGGCAGGTGATTCCAGGTGGCCAATGGAAGATGTTCAAAAATCCAACCGGTTGATGCAGGACCAACACAAATACCAAAGCAAAGGTAAACCCACAAGAAAGAATCCTTAGGGCAGTCTGCACACACCAAACACAAAAAAACCAAACAGATTCCAGCTGTGTGCAATAGCCAAAAAAAGAAAACAGGAGATAAAGGAACCTCAAAAGCATGGAGGGCAAGACAATTCTTTATCTGCATTTTTTATATAAAAGAATCCTTTTCAACAGGAATTGACGGAAAGGTTGGGGTATTGACGACCAAGTCCTACCAACAGTCTCTAGATGCAGACTCGCACCCAAAACCTGCAGACGAAATTCCTCAACCAACCACCGTGTTTTGAATGGGGAGTGTGAGCAGAATCACACACCATTTGCCAGGGAGAGGCTGTGTGTCGCCTGCCACATCCATGCGCTCTCATCACCAGCACAGCAAAACGGCAGCGGGGAAGGGTTATGCCAATCACGCTCATCGCTCTGTGCTCGACTCCAGGAATCCCACACCTCAGAGCCACCAAGACTGACGGCCTGTTTCTTCCTGCCCACATATAACATGCTGTCTTTGTGAGAAAAGAAACACGCACACACACTAGATTGAATGAACATCCTGTCCTCCGAGGAGAACCTTTTGTAATGCACACTCACACAAAGAAGGTTGTTTTTTTCATATATATATATATATATATATATATATGCAACCATGGTGCCAAATAACACCACTTGCCATCAAAACTCAGATCTGCAGGAGTCACAAAATCGGGCAGGGACATCAACAGATGGTTGGGGGATCATTATAAATTGAATATAACCAAACACAAGTCCAAGTGCCGTTAGAGTGCTCTGTTCAGGGGTGAAAAATCTCATGCATTTGCCCCCAAAAGGAAATATTATGAAACTAGCACAGAACTTCAGCAACATACATTCTCTGCGTGCAATATTTTTTTCGGGTGTTCGGCTAGGAAGGAAATTGGTGGAAGTGTATGGGGGATACTATCGAGCACACCAGAGGAGAGGAATTCGTTTGGGGGTTTTTTC
Organism: Podarcis tiliguerta; assembly: GCF_965153285.1. NCBI lineage: Eukaryota > Metazoa > Chordata > Lepidosauria > Squamata > Lacertidae > Podarcis > Podarcis tiliguerta. The sequence continues at coordinate 132,772,414 of NC_139534.1, read as the reverse complement.
TTCCCAGGAACAGGCCTCCTCAAACAGCTAGAACCTGGTTTGATCACGGGAAAGCCACACAAGAGGCAAAATTCCCAGGGCCCAAGAGAAACCACTCGTCATTACCAAATGGCCTTCCAGGCACCAAGAGAAGCCAAGGGACCTGGCTCCCTGGTCCAGAGCCAGCCCTGCCCAGCCTAGCCCCCTTTCCAGAGAGGATGCTCTTCAAAGAGGCATGAAATCCATCTCTTCCCTCTGTGTGTGTGTGTGTGTCATCACTAGCTGGAGAGAAGAGACGCGGGGAAGGTTTGGCCTCTCTCTGGGTTCGGCATTCCCGACATCAGAAGGCTGTTGCCAGGGAAATGGAATGAATGAGAGAAATTCAGAAGGAAAATGCAAAACTACCCCCACCCCTACCAAAGCAAAAAAAAAGGGGGGGAGCAGTTACTTCCAGGGGGAAGAAAGGGGTTCGATACAGAGGTACCGAGCCTTGTCTCTTTTCTGTGCTGCAGGAAATGCTGATTCTGGGGAGGAGCAGGGGGTTTTTTTACACACACATACACACACAATTGCCGCAGAGAAGGAGAAGCAAGCTGCCTGCCTGCCTGCCTGCCTGCCTGGGGAGTGAATGAATCTTCCCTCCCCCGCCGCCCCCTCGCTCTGCCAACGTCAGCCGGAGATTTGCATGGCACAAGCGGCGCCCACCGCCGTCTCCTCCTCCTCCTCCTCCAAAGCGGGCACCGCGGCCATTGGAGCCGGGCAGCGCTGTGTGTGCGTAAATGTGCCACGCTGAAGATGCCGCCCGCTCTCGGCTGCTTCCAGAGGGTTAAACTCCATCTCCCCCTGGCTGCCAACCCGAGTTAATTTCCACCTCCACAACACCGGGGGTTGGGGAGATTTAATAGAGGGTTATTTTTAGCATCCTTCCAACACGCGCGCACACGCGGGCGCACACACACACGCACCAAAAACCTTCTACAGGGAAGCTTCCCCCCGCAAAAAAAGAGAGACATCTGAAAGGCCACCCCAGAAATAGATGCGGGAAAGTTTGCAGCCTGTCAAAACCTCTCCTAACCTCCGCTCACCGGGAAGCAGGGCTGAGAGGAGTTCAGGAAACGGGGGGGGGGGGGGGAGAGAGAGAGAGAAGAGAGAGAGAGAGAGAGAGAGAGAGAGAGAGAGAGAGAGAAGTCTTTTTCAGCCTCCAAGACTCTCTCTGGGCTCTGCTGACATCTCCGCACACGCCTGCCTGTCTCTGCAGCCTCGGATTGCACCCACCAGCCTCTCCGGGCGCCCATCACCAGGGCCTCCTGCCCCCCAATGCAAGACCCCCTGGAGGCTCCCAAAACGAGCCCAGAGGTGGAAAGATTCCCCCTCCCATGTGCAAGCAGACCGTGGCTGGCATCGCATCTTTCGGGGGGAGGTGGAGAGGGATGAGGCAAACGAGCCTCCTTCTCTTTCCCGAGGTCTTTGCAGCTGGTATTTAGACAGCTGCGTGGAGAAGGGGAGCGGGGGCCAGCGAGAGAACAGAGGGGGCCATTTACGCGCCCAGGAGAGCCCGGCCAACCTCGGCAACACGGAGCTCCAGAAAGCCCGGAGCTGGGAGGATGGAGCGGTGGACGGAGCGAGTCAGAGACGGACCGAGTCCTCCCGGTCATTGCCCGGTGCCCAGATGTGCCTCCGGCTGCATTTGCAGCTGGAGGAAGAGGAGGGGGGAGCCTGGGGCTTCCTCTCCTTCCTTCCTTTGCCCACCACCCTCCGCCAAATCTCCCGTTCCTCCCTCCCCACCCCAAAGTCAGCTCCCTCCAAACGGTCCCTCTCCCTGGGATGCCACCCCCTCCACCGTTCCTCGGTGGCGCAGAGCAGGTCCCCCTCCCCTCTCCCTCGTTTCCTGGACCGGCGGGGAGGTGGGGGCAGCAATCCGGTCGCCTGAGCCAAGACCCGAGTTCGAGCCTCGTTCGGTTGAGATTTGGGGGTGGGGGGGTGCGAAAGAGCTGCTTTTTGAGCTCCGGAAGGTCGGGGGTGCGAAGAGAAGGCTCTCCATGCTTGCAAGGTCACCACGACGCGGGAGGTGGGCTGTTTTTTCCCCTCCGGTGGGGAGAGAGAGAGAGAGAGAGAGAGAGAGAGAGAGCAGTAGCGAGCCGGTGGCCGGCACTCACCGTAGACGCCTTGCCCGGAGATGCCCTCCAGCAGCACGGCGAGCAGCCACACGGCCCCGTAGGCTAAATCCATCTTGGCGGCGGCGGGAGCAGCGGCAGCCACATATCCGGGCGGAGGGGACCGGGAGCAGGAGGAGGCGCGCCCCGCTCGCTCGCTCGCTCGCTCTGCCACGGCCCGCTCGCGGCTCCCGAGGATGGAGGAGGGCGAGGACAAGGATGGAGAGGGAGGCAGCGGCAGGAGGAAGAGGCGGAGAAGAGGCGCCCCCCGGGCAGGAGGCGACGCGCGGCGGCGGAGGCTCCGAGCCCCGGCTAGATCGCGGCGTCCTTGCGCGGCGCACTCTGCTGCGGCGGGGCCGGCGGCAGCGGCTCGGCGGCGGCGGAGGAACAGGGCGCAGCCATGGCGGGAGCGCCCCCGGCGCACTCCCGGGCCTGCGGGCGGCGGGGCTGCTGGCTCTCTCCTCCTCCTCCTGCAGCGGCGGGCCCGGGCTGGGAAAGGCAGGATGCGCGCCTGGCAGCAGCTGCGGGGCTTGCGCGCCGCGGTCACGTTGGGCGCTACGTGCTCCGAGCCGCCAGCCGACAAGGCAGCCCCGAGCCGGCCGCGTCAACCGCGCGCCGCCGCCGCTACCGCCGCCACAGCCGCTGGGACCGCTCGTGCCGCCGCCTCTCGCTTCTCCTCCTCGCGAGCGCCGCGGAATGGGAGGCGCCGCGCCTGCCTGCCTCCTGCTTGCCCAGCCTCCGCGCACCTCCTCCTTCCTTCCCTCCTCCTGGCCTGTGGGAAGCTCGCCGGCTTGCGGGCAGCACCGCACGCTTCGTCGGCAAGCGGTTGGGTGCAGGGATCTAGCTCACGTCTGCTTGGACATCTTTGGCTAGGGCGCGCTGACCCGTCTCCTGGGGAGAGTCGAGAGGGATGGAAAGAGGTTCTTCTTCACGCAGCACATAGCTAAAGCGTGGAAATCCCCCCTCCTCTGGCGGGCAGCGGCGGCCACCGACTTGGAGGCTTTAAAAGAGGCAAACAGAAATTGGCGGAGGAGACGGCCCTCGATGGCTACCAGCCAGAATGGCTCTGCTGTGTCTCCACAGTTGGAGGCAGCGATGCTTCTGAATGCCCGTTGCTGGAGGCTGCAGGAAGAGAGAGATGCTCTTGCGCTCAAGACTTGCTTATGGGCATCATCTGGTTGGCCATCGTGAGAACCCGATTGCTGGGCTAGACGGGCCACTGGCCTGATCCAGCAGGCTCAATTTATGTTCTTAATGGACACGGCTAACTACACATCAGGAACACATCATTCTGACACCAAGAGCTGTTAGACAGCGGAACGCTCTCCCTCGGGAGCAGGTGGACTCTCCTTCCTTGGAGATTTTGAAGCAGAGGTTGGATGGCCATTTGTCCTGGATTCTTTAGCTGAGATTCCTGCATTATAACGGGTTGGACTAGATGACCCTAGGGGTCCCTTCCAACTCTACAATTCTAGGATTCTAGGCCCATTAATATAAGCCATAAATCAAGAAGGAGAGGGCTACCAATGGCTACTAGATACGATGGCTATGCTCTTCTCCACTGCTGGAGGCAATAATGCTTCTGAATCCCAATTGTTGGAATCCACAGGAGGGGGGGGGGTTCTTGTGTTGAGGTCCTGCTCCTGTGTTTCCCACCATGAGCATCTGTTTGGCCACTCTGAGAACAGGGTGCTGGATTAGACGGTCCATTGGACCATCACCCTGGGACCTTAGGGTGACGGGAGGGGAATAAATAAGTGAAGAATAGTTATGTTCTTAAATATGTGACTCCTGGCCCCAGTCCTGGAAGCCAAAGCAAAGCCAGCCATAACCGCTGCCCCCAATCTGGATGATATGGTGTGCAAGGGGACTCTAGCAACATTTCCCCCCAAGCTGGGGAACTCTGCACCACACTTTTGGGCATCAGCTCTTTTCACCGACTTGATTTTGGGTGGGCTCAGAAGCCAGTTGACACCCACAAGACATACCCCTCCCAGGAGCTTCTCCAAAGCGAAAACATGCATATATACAAAAAGTTCCCAAAGTCAACCTGGGAGGGGGAATAAGAGGGTGACCTGCATTATTCTCAAGGCCCCCTCTCCCTTCTGGGATTAACATCAACAGCTGCTTTGTGTTGAATCAGCCCACTGGCTAGTACCGGTTCTCCAAGATCTGAAGCCATCACTGAAATTATGGAGATGGTCTGGAGGCAATGTGTGTCTTCTTCCACCCCAAGCATAGCTCTTCCCACAGATGACTTAATTTTCATTTCCTCAAATATGGGCTAATCTGGGATTTGAGCGTGGGACATGGCCCCCAAAGTGAGAATTGGGACCCTCGGCCAGGGATGATTAGCCTGTAGCCCTCTAGATGGGGCTGGACTCCAGATCCCATCTGCCCTGGGGAGCTTAGCCAACCACCATCCAACAACATGGACAATTCATAAATTTTGGGGTGAATGAATATATGCTATCAAGAGAAAGAATTGAGGAGGCTGATCTAGCAGGTCTCTCCTTATGTTCTTAAATTCATTGAGTACAAGGCTATCACTAGACAATGCAGGATCATTCATGGAGCAGAGTGAGGTGTGGACTCCAATACAGACAACTTCCAGTTTACATCGGGGTTATGTTCCAATGTGCCATGCTTTTAAGTGAAATCAAGTATATTTGAAACACCACTGAAAAAGCCTGCAAACTTTTCTGTGCCCCTTTCTGTGACATTTCTGTGACATTTTCGGGTCACTTCCACGTTCAGTGCAATGCTCAAATGCACGGTCATGCACCTACAATGCGCCTACAATGGTCGCTGCCTGTACTAATCCGCCACTAATGCACTATTATTGTGTCAATTATATGTTGCAGAAGACACCTGCAAAAAGCCCCCCCAATTGACAGGGGCTTCATTTCCCACTGGCTGGCTTCCCATGGGCATTTGATTGGCCAACGCTGGAACGGGATGCTGTGTTATGATGGGCCATTGGCCTGTTCCAGCAGGACCCCTGAGCACTCTTTCCAGCATTTGAGAATGTTTCTGAATACAAGTTGCTGGCAATCACAAACGGGGAGAGGTGCTGTAGTGTAGTGAGAGCCAGTGTGGTGTAGTGGTTAAGAGCGGTAGTCACGTAATCTGGGGAACCAGGTTCGCGTCTCCGCTCCTCCACGTGCAGCTGCTGGGTGACCTTGGGCCAGTCACGCTTCTATGAAGTCTCTCAGCCCCACTCACCTCACAGAGTGTTTGTTGTGGGGGAGGAAGGGAAAGGAGAATGTTAGCCGCTTTGAGACTCCTGAAGGGGAGTGAAAGGCGGGATATCAAATCCAAACTCTTCTTCTTCTTCTTCTTCTTCTATCCCGCTTGCATGGTTCCTATTGGAACATCTGGTTGGCCACTGTGAGAACAGGAACTTGGGTCTGATCCAGCACAGGCTCCCTTTCTGAGACAATAAAAGCAAGACAACAACAACAAAATAGCATTTAATAAGCACCACCTAGATGGCTTGGGCAAATAAAAGGTCTTTGCTGCAGGGACATTTCAAGCAGCAGAAGGCAGGTCTTCCTGGAGAGAATTCTAGAGACAGGGTGCCAACACAGAGAAGGCCCTCCCAAGAGGACCTCACTAGCTAGTCAGAGTACTTGTGTGAGAGAAGGGATCCTTGATAGTGAGGTCCATGAGGACCTGCCTTCCACTGGATCAGATTATTTTGTACTGGTATTCTCCACTCAGTCACACAGTGACACTATGTGGTCTCAGACAGCGAATGGTCCTGCCCATAGCCTGTTATATTTTCTCCAGGATCAGAGACAGACAGCCTCTCAAAAAGCCAGTTGCTGGGTTCCATGAACGGGAGAGTGGTCTTGTGCTTCTGGGCTTCCCAAAGATACCTGGTTCATCACCATGGAAAGCACTAAGCTGGGCTGGAGAGGCCTTTGTCCTGATCCGGCCAGGCTCTTCTTAGCAGGGCCAGCCCTACCATTAGGCTGAGGGAAGTGCCTGCCTCGGGTGGCAGTTGCTGAGGGGAGGGGACACAGCTGTGTGAGCTGTTTGACTTCCCCTGAGCCTCTGAAGGAAGTCAGACGTGGAGGAGCTGTCCCATTGCCAGTGCTGAATTGCGATGCAACTCCCAGCATGGTTGGCTTTTGCACACGGGTTGGAGTTCAGGGTCCCACATGGTTCTTCATTCCAGGCGGCAAAGTGTTGTTGGCCAACCTTGCTCCTTACTAGAGTTCAAGGGCTCGTTCCATCCAGCCAAGAATGCTTGGGGTGGAAAGGGGGTGGTCAGTGAGTGGTGTGACCAGAGGAGAGGGCAAGTAGCTGGGGTAAAAGCCCCAAAGGCCAGAGAAGGTGCCACATCCTGGTTCATCAGTGACAAAGGGCTGTTGTTGTTGTTGTTTAGTCGTTCAGTCGTGTCCGCCTCTTCGTGACCCCCTGGACCAGAGCACGCCAGGCACTCCTGTCTTCCACTGCCTCCCGCAGTTTGGTCAAACTCATGCTGGTCGCTTTGAGAACACTGTCCCACCATCTCGTCCTCTGTCGTCCCCTTCTCCTTGTGCCCTCCATCTTTCCCAACATCAGGGTCTTTTCCAGCGAGTCTTCTCTTCTCATGAGGTGGCCAAAGTCTTGGAGCCTCAGCTTCATGATCTGTCCTTCCAGTGAGCACTCAGGGCTGATTAAGAATGGATGCGTTTGATCTTCTTGCAGTCCATGGGACTCTCAAGAGTCTCCTCCAGCACCATAATTTAAAAGCGTCAATTCTTCGGCGATCAGCCTTCTTTAAAGTCCAGCTCTCACTTCCATACATCACTACTGGGAAAACCATAGCTTTTACTATACGGACCTTTGTTGGCGAGGTGATGTCTCTACTTTTTAAGATGCTGTCTAGGTTGGTCATTGCAAAGGGCTAGAAGGTGCAAAAGCAGCCTGAGGACCAAACCATCCATTCATTTCCCCTCCTGCCTGCTTGGCTGACACTCTTGAAGCCAACGCTCCAGATCATTTTGCCGTCTCGGCTTGAGATTTGAGCACATGAGTCTGTGCAAGGGCTTTCACACATGGGGGGGGGGGCAGCCAGGGCCTTCCAAATCCAATTTTAGGTTGGTGAGTCAGCCTCCATGGTTTGATATGGCATGCTAATGGCATTTCCTCCCAGCAAAAAAGGGGGGGGTTGTTCTTTACGCAGAACCAACACCCCCGGCCCAAGGGAACGTGTCCTGTCCTCCACCCCAGCCCTGTCTTTGGCAAACATGGGAAATTGTCAAAACTCTCAAAACTTGGCATCGTAGGAAAGCAAAACTGCCTTCCCCTCCCCATCCCAAAATGTTGTGAATACATTTCAAATTGACATATAAAAATAAGGAGCAGACATATGCTAAACCATACTGGGAGATCCCAGCAATGTAGACATTGCTTAAACATGACATATCTGAGCTAATCTCTAATTGGGGTCCCTCCATACATTACATTTTAGGTGTACATCTAATGTTTTCCCCCGCAAAGGTACACCTAGAAATTTGTCCAGAATTTCCAGCAGAAAACTCAATGCCTATTTCTTTTCATTAACTGTTATTTATAACATTCATTGATTTAACAAAATGCATATATCACACATGTATATTAGAACCTCACATGGAATATTTAAAATTATCAATTAAAACATGTAAAAGCAACTAAAAACATTTAAAGATAATTAACATTAACAGTAAAAAAAGACACATCATTAACAGTAAAAAAAGACACATCAATATCTACGAGTCTAGATGGGCTTACCTAAACAACAAAACAAAACAACAACAACAACAACAATTACCGTATTTTTTGCTCTATAAGACTCACTTTTTCCCTCCTAAAAAGTAAGGGAAATGTGTGTGTGTCTTATGGAGTGAATGCAGGCTGTGCAGCTATCCCAGAAGCCAGAGCTATCCCAGAAGCCAGAATAGCAAGAGGGATTGCTGCTTTCACTGTGCAGCGATCCCTCTTGCTGTTCTGGCTTCTGGGATTCAGAATTTCCCCCCCCCTTGTTTTCCTCCTCCAAAAACTAGGTGCATCTTATGGTCTGGTGCATCTTATAGAGCGAAAAATATGGTAACCAGCCACTGAAAAGAGCACAGCGAATGTGCCTGTCTGGTGTCAATTGGCAGGGAGTTCCAAAGTTTAGGCGCTGTGCTAAAATATTGATTTCTTACAAGTGCAGTATAAGTGTTATTTGGAATCTGTGACAGCACCAGTTCTGCACATTGAAGTGGTTGAGCATAAGTGGTTGAGGTAAGGTGACCCAACAAGTAAACTGGTTCCAAGTCATTAAGAGTTTTATATACCACTCTGAACTGGGCCCAGTAAGAAGTTGGCAGCCAGTTCAGATCTCTGAGCAGAGGTGCAATATGCTTCTCAGGAGGCACTGATGGCCACCCACTTGGGGGGCTTTGTCTATGAATTAGACCAGGGGTGGGCAACTCCCAAAAGACTGATCTACTCACAGAGTTAAAAACTGGCAGTGATCTACCCCCTTTTGGGGGGTTCAGGTCAAAGTTGTTGTTGAGCTTTTTTTAGGAAGGAGGAAGGCCCATTTTTGGGGGGTTCAGGTCAAAGTTGTTGAATTTTTTCAGGGAGGAGGTAAAATGTTGAGCTTTTTTTAGGGGAGCCACAGTTGTTCAGCTTCTTTGGGGGGAGCCAATGATCTACCAGTGATCTACTGGTAGATCACGATCTACCTGTTGGACATGCCTGAATTAGACAAATTCATAGAATAGAACACTCTCGATAGCTGCTAGCCAGGGTGGCTTTGCTCTGCCTCCACTTTTGAAGCTACAGTGCTTCTGAATACCAGTTGCTGAAAACTGCAAGAAGGGAGACTGTTCTTGCTCTTGAAATCTGTTTGCAGGTTTCCCATTGGGGTATTTGGTTGGCCACTGTGAGAACAGGAGGCTGGGCTAGAGGGATCTAGCAGGATCCTCTTATGTTCTTGCTGCGAGGGAAAAAACAAACAGAAGCCTCCCTTTCCTTTTCCTCCCTCTTGTCAGTGCAATATCCGTGCCCAAAATGAATGACAGATGATGCAGGCTGCAAAGAGCTGACCTGCTTGTCAAAATGTCCGTCCAGAAGGGGCAGATGGTGGTAGGCCAGAGCCTTAACTAGATTGGGAGGCATCAAGCCAAGATACCTGATGCTATCTTGGCTGTCGACGGGACTGTGGCTCCGCTGCAAAGCCAAGTCGGTGTTGCATGAGGGTTGAGTTCTCATTGAAGGGGAAAATCAAGGACTGTGTTGTATTGTAAGTTGGGGGCTCACAGGATTGGATGTCCCTCTGGCCTTCTCCAAATGTGCTCAGTTCTTTCACCCTTTCTTTAGAGGACTTGAGTCTCCAAGCACCTACTACCTTTGTCACCCTCATCTGGACACACTTCAGTTTGTCAACATCTTTCTTAAACTGTGGAATCCATACCTGGAGACAGACCCCAGCCTACCCTCCAAGGTTTCTCCAATGAAAATAGGAGATGTCCTATTCTACATCAGGAAGTTTTGCCTGAGTTTGATCTCTCCACAGACATAAACATCATATACTCATATACAGGGACGCAGGTGGTGCTGTGGTATAAAGCACTGAGCCTCTTGGGCTTGCTGATCAGAAGGTTGGCAGTTTGAATCCATGCGAGGGACTGAGCCCCCATTGCTCTGCCCCAGCTCCTGCCAACCTAGCAGTTCGAAAGCACACCAGTGCAAGTAGATAAACAGGTACCGTTGTGGCGGGAAGGTAAATGGCGTTTCCATGCGCTCTGGTTTCTGTCACGGTATCCCGTTGTGCCAGAAGCGGTTTAGTCCTGCTGGCCACATAACCTGGAAAACTTTCTGCGGACAATCGCCGGCTCCCTCTGTCTGAAAGCGAGATGAGCGCCACAACCCCATAGTCGCCTTTATCTGGACTTAAGCATCCAGGGGTCCTTTACTCTTTTGTATGTTGTTGTTGCTTAGTCGTTTAGTCGTGTCCGACTCTTCGTGACCCCATGGACCAGAGCACGCCAGGCACTCCTGTCTTCACTCTTTTGTGTACTCATATACATTGATCACCTTGAGTCAATTGCAACCTCTCAGCCTCACCTGCCTCACAGGTTTGTTGTGAAGAAAAAAGGTGCGAAGGAAGGGATAATGTGTAACACCTTCAATAGATAAATGGAATGAAATAAAATTGGACTAGATGACTCCCAACTCTGCAATTTTATGATTCGATGTTATGCTGCAGTTTGTCTTCCACCGAAAGCTACATCATTCGCCTCGCCGTCCACCATGGCAAAACGCTGCAACTTAACTTAATTTACAGAATTAATTATGTAAATTGTGTTGCCATTATGTTCTCCCACCCCATTCATTTCAATGCAAAGGAAACCCAATGCAAATCGGGGGAGGATCAATTACTTGCCATTTGCAGACAGAAAACAACACTAGCAGCAAATGCTGATCATATTTGCAAGATTGATTTCCATTCCAGACATGGGGACGACAAATAAGCAAGCATTGGCAATTTCCACTCCAGTTTCTGTCAGAATTCTGTGACACCCCTGCAAGACAGACACATCTGCCGGGCAGCTGCACCAAGTGGTATGTCACTGCTGTTAGACAGACCGCGATCCCTCATGCAGTCATGCTGGCCAACTTTCTCCCTCTCTGAGGTCTCCTGTGCCCTTAACATCTGTTTCACAACTGTAAACAGGTGGTGATATCCATATCACTGTATGGGTATGCTGGAAAAGCTTCACCTATAGAACTTTTCATTATCCATTACTTTTGTATCCCATCCTTGCCCCAAGGAGGAAAGGGGCCGTGGGCACTGCCCCCAACCTTCCATTCATTGCCATAACAGAAATAGGGGTTAGCTTGGCACGGAGCCAGTGGATCAAGGTCAACCAGTGGCTCAACTCCATGGCAGCCTGGAGATTTCACAGAACCATAGAAATGGAGAGTTGGAAGGGACCCAAAGCATCCTCTAGGCCAACTCTCCGCAATGTAGGAATCACATCTGAAGAATCCACCTGTGGCTTAAAAACTTCCAGTGAAGGCGAGTCCATTGCCTTTCCAGGCAGGGCTTTTTTCCCAGCCAGAGCTCAGCTCCAGAACCTTCCAGCTGGGTGCCATTGGCATAAGGGAACAAGGGAGAAGTTTGTGGTGAGCTCCAGCTCCTCTGTTTCTAGAAAAATAGCATTGTTTTCAGGTAACAGTTCTTACCACCAAAAACTCTTCCTAAAGTTTAGCCAGACTCTCTTTTCTTGCCATTGGTTGAGGTCCTAACTTCTTGCAGCAGAAAAGAAGCTTGCTGCAAACTTCCATGCGACAGCAATTCTATGGCTATCCAATTGTGGGAATGTTGTAGATACAGTGGTACCTCGGGTTAAGTACTTAATTCATTCCGGAGGTCTGTTTTTAACTTGAAACTGTTCTTAACCTGAAGCACCACTTTGGCTAATGGGGTCTCCTGCTGCCGCCACGCCGCCGGAGCACGATTTCTGTTCTCATCCTGAAGCAAAGTTCTTAACCCGAGGTAATGTTTCTGGGTTAGCGGAGTCTGTAACCTGAAGCGTATGTAACCTGAAGCGTATGTAACCTGAGGTACCACTGTACTAGGAGAGGACATATTGATTTAATAGTATCCTTCCTAACCCATACTTGTAAGTCAGCAGCAGAGAGACATTCCCCAATATATAGCAGGAAGCTAGTTGGTAGACTTCTCTGAATCTCTTTACTTAACCAATCCAACCTGGCTTCGTTCAGATTGGAGTGTATTCCTGGCAAGACCCCTTTTAAAGGTAAAGGTAAAGGTACGCCTGACCATTAGGTCCAGTCACGCACGACTCTGGGGTTGCGGTGCTCATCTTGCTTTATTGGCCAAGGGAACCGGCATACAGCTTCTGGGTCATGTGGCCAGCAGGACTAAGCTGCTTCTGGCGAACCAGAGCAGCGCACGGAAATGCCATTTACCTTCCCGCCAGAGTGGTACCTATTTATCTACTTGCACTTTGACATGCTTTCGAACTGCTAGGTTGGCAGGAGCTGGGACCGAGCAACAGGAGCTCACCCTGTTGTGGGGATTCGAACCTTCAACCTTCCATTCGGCAAGCCCTAGGCTCAGTGGTTTAACCCACAGTGCCACCCGCGTCCCAAGACCCCTTTTATCCCTCCTAAAAAGGATAAAGACACAAGAAGCTTCTTTTAAAAGTATAACAAGAAGTTTATGCAAATCCAGTTCACAGCTGGATCCCTGAAGTCAGGCTTTAGCTTGTAGCTACAGATACAGTGTGGCTTACATCTTTTTGTAAGGATGGGTCCAGAGAGCCAGCAGTGCAGTCCAAGAGAAGAAAAGGCATCAAAGGAGAAGAAGGTGGCTGTGTGACTGGACCTTTTCTGGGGTCTGCCAGGGTCACGCCCACCTACCTGGCCACATGCAGGAGGAGGATGCTCCAGACCAGGTGGAACAGGAAGTTCCCCTGTCCGTGTCCACTCTAGGCAAACAAGGAATGTTGTATTTGACTGCTCCAATGGATACATCCCACACCTATCACCTCTCAGTCTTCTCTTCTGTCAGCTTGAATATCTCCAACTCCCTCAACCATTCCTCATAAAGTTTGGTTTCCAGACCTTTGATCACATAATCCTGCCTTGTCGATATGCTACTTAAATTGTGGCACCCACAACTGGACACACTTCTCCTGGTGGGGTTTGACCAAAGCACAATGGCTTCCCTTGGTTGGGACACTCCATTTCTGTTGATTAGACCTCAGGCCTGTCTGCCATTTGAAAGAACAATGTCCCAGCGAGCAGTAAATCCCACTGTTTGGCAAAGTTCCTGCCATCTAACACGGCTGCTATTGTGAGAAGGGGAGAGCTCATTGCCTCATGGGATTTTGCCTGCAATTAATATTCAATGCACACCTAGAATCCCATAAGTAAATAGCTGTAAATGGTGTGGTCCATCATATTTCTCTTTAAATGTGCCAAACTAATTCAATTTCATTCCAATTCGAAATGGGCTTGATAATGTTGACCTTCTCACTTCTCACACATTACATCAATCAGAACACCGCCAACCTGGATGGCTTTAAAAGTGGATTAGATAAGTTCCTGGAGGAGAGGGCTATCGATGGCTCCTAGCCACAATGGCGAGGTTCTACCTCCACAATTGAAGACAGCAATACTTCCAATTTGCAACATTCTTCTGGTTGGCCACTGTGAGAAAGGATGCTAGACTAGACTGGGAGATTCACCAAGGCACTTGCTGACCTGGGCTGCCCAGTTGTCCACCTGCCTGCCCCCATCTCCCTTCTCCAAAGCCTCCAGCACAGCTGTGATGGACCAGCAGCTCTGAGAGCCCATTTTGTCAGAAGCTGTAGTTCAGAGCACCACCTGTTGGCAGCTATGTGAACTGCAGTGTGACAACATCCTTAGAAAATATCGGGTTTACATAAAGCACACACAAATCTCTATCCCTATCTCCAATGTGGATTTTCTTTTTTTTTTAAAAAAAAAAATAATATTTATTAGAAGTTTAATAGTTACAGTGGGGGGAAAAAGGTAAAAATAAAATAAAAAATTAACAAACAATACATCGAAAATAAAAGGAAAAACAAAAAACAATACATCAAAACAACAAGAAAAACAAAAACATTTAAAAACAAATCCAATATTTCCATATCTTTACCTTTCATTTACTTGTTTCATCTACCTCCTCACACCTCCCTTTTTTGTATTCTAGTTCAATTAGCTATTTCAACAAATCCTTTCCATCTTTCTCAATTTTTTGTTCTATAATTTATCTTAACACAATCTAACTTTAAATTTTCCACTTTGGCCCATTAACAATCAATTTTTGCTTAATTCTTTATAACATTTCTGCTAAAACCATATAACTTCATTCCAGCATTCTTCTAACATTCATTAATCCAATGTGGATTTTTAGCTGTGAAGAGACCGGAAGAGTCTTGTGGATTAGATATGGTCCTCAACCAGGGGGCCAATTTTGCTAGGGAATTTTTTAATTTTATGAGCTATGTGACTTTGCTGTAGTTTGAACTTTTTACACAGCCTTTTCATGCATTGTGATATTTTATGTGTTGTGACTTTGTTGTCATTGATTATAGTCCAGTAATGATTTGCCGTAACTGTTGAGAGTGGATTTCTGTTTATTCTTTGCTGACATTTTGAGAGTTAATTTTATTGCGTAATATATTCTAAACGGATTATTGAACATTACTTGATACAAGTTGCTTATTTTAAGGTCATGTTCTTTATTGTGACACATCTGCATTGGGTCGGATTGTTACAGGATGTGTGAGCCTTGTTTTATATTTTGTTGTTTCTGCAGCTTACAGAAACTGCCTTGTGTAGAGCAATAGAGAAAAATGGTATACACATTAAAAGGGAAAAGAAGAAATGAAATCTGTGTCACTTAATGGAGTGCATAGCAGAAGCTACTTTATGCAGAAGAAGGTGGGCAGGAGGGGACAGGTGGTTGCCAGCTGGGGGGGGGGGGAGGCAATCTGTCCAGCTCCTTTAAGAAGTTCCATATGCAGAAATCACCAAGTCAACCTCTGCTAGCTCCTTCCATTTGTTACAACGAATGAGAGGGATCCATTTCCAGCCAGGATGCTGCCCTCCCAGTTCCCATGCATTGCAACAGATTAGAAGACCTGCAATTGCTGGCGACCGAGACCCTGTTATAAGAACATCTCCGGGGCTCAGTTCCAATGCTGGGAAGAACGCCGATTTGTCAAGGGTTAAATCCTATGTAACCATTTCACGGTTGCCTTTTAGCATTTTGATTGCGTGTCCCACTGAGCCAGTTTTCCAAGAAGGCAGGTGATGCATTTTAATGTAAAGAAAGTCATTGGCCGATATGGGTTTTTGTAGCCCCCATGGAAAGGTCTCCCCTCCAAAAGAGACCCTTGGGACAGTCTGCAACAGGCAGCCCCCTCCTGCCCCCAAGCCATATCTCTGAAGGTTTCCATCTGTAAGCAGCTCCCTGAACACAGCAAACTAGCAAAGGGCTCTTGTGCTCTAGCCTTGCTCAGTAGATTCCTGCTGGGACCTCTGATTGACGAACTGTGGGACCAGGATGCTGAACTAGATGGGCCTCTTCTGACATCTTTGAATTAGGCCAAGCATTTGGGGTTTGGAAAAAAAGAAACGATGAATGGGAAGGGGCACAGCTCACAGCCAGACACTTGGCCTGGGCCATCCCCAGCCAAGCCTGCAGGTTCTCGCCAGCGTATGAGGCTGGTCAGATCACCCCCCATGCTGTTTCAAAGCCCTCGTCTATACTGCCTTCGGTGCCCATGTATCCTGTAGACCCTTTTGCAATCATGTGACATTAAAAGGCAAAAGAAAAGGAAAAAGATCATGTGTAGAAAACTTCCTGATTTGTCTTGTCTGTCCCCAGCCTGTATTTATGGGTGTTGAAGTCTGGCTGCGTCGCTGGCTGTGCTGTGTTTTTGTTTTTAATTGCTCCAAGGCTTATTATCCAGAGTAAAAGCATTATTTGTAAAACAGCAGAACTTAAAAAAATATATATAGGAATAAAAAAAATCAATTTTCTAAAAAAAAGAGAGAGATATGATAGGTTTTTATTTTATTTATTTTTTAAAAAAATAAATGATGTGAAGGGAGAGAGCATTTCCCACAACACTTTCTCCTAATACTTGAGTCGCTCAAGGAACTTCATATTCAGCAGATTCACCACAGGCACTGTGTTTTTCGCTCTATAAGATGCACCAGACCATAAGGCGCTCCTAGTTTTGGGAAGAGGAAAACAAGAAAAAATATATTCTGAATCCCAGAAGCCAGGACAGCCAGCGGGATCGCAGCACAGCGACCCTGCTGGGTGTCCTGGCTTATGGGATATCCAAGCACAGCCTGCGCACGGCTAAAACTCCCCCAAGAGCCGCGCTCCCTCCATGCGGCTCTTTAAAGGGAGTGCTGAGCAGAGCCTCCCGCCTGCATTCGCTCCATAAGACGCACACACGTTTTAGGAGGGGGAAGTGCGTCTTCTAGAGAGGAAAATACAGTATGTTTCTAAGCACAATTCAAAGTGTTGCTGTTGACCTGTAAAGCCCTAACAGACTCGGCCATGTATACTTAAAGGAACGTCTCCACCCCCAATGTTCAGCCCGGCACACTGAGGTCCTCCTCCGGGGGTCTTCTGCTGGTTCCCTCACTGTGAGGTTATAGGGAACATGGCAGAGGGCCTTCTCGGTTGTGGCACCCGCCCTGTGGAACGCCCTTCCATCAGATGTCAAGGAGATGAGTAATTATCCAACCTTTAGAAGACATCTGAAGGTAGCTCTGTATAGGGAAGCTTTTTAAGATTCAACATTTTATTATGTTTTTATATCTGTTGGGAGCTGCTCTGAGAGCCTGGGGCAACCCAGTCACATGGGTGGGATACAATTATTATTTATTATTATTATTACTATTATTATTATTATTATTATTATTATTATTATTATTATTATTATTATTATTATTCTCCTAGAAGATAAGGTGCCGGTACTCACCATGAAGTTTCAGTAAGTGCCACATTTTAACCAATTGTCGTCGTCGTCTTCTTCTTCTTCTTCTGATTCTTGCATTGCAGGGATTTGGGCTACATGACCATTGAGTCCCTCTGAACTCTCCAATTCTATGATTCTATTAAAGGGTTGTTTTCTTTTCACAATACAGTGGTACCTCGGGTTACATACTCTTCAGGTTACAGACGCCACTCACCCAGAAATATTACCTCGGATTAAGAACTTTGCTTCAGGATGAGAACAGAAATAGTGCTCCGGCAGCATGGCAGCAGGAGACCCCATTAGCTAAAGTGGTTGTGGCGTTTGCCTCCTAGGATGGGTCATAAGGAAAGGGTTAAAATAGGTGTGATGTGATTGGCCAGTGAGAATGCAAAGGGGGAATAAAAGTTAGAGTGGGAGGTTTTGAAAGTCAGTTGAGGTTTGGGAGTTGGGGTTTGGGAGTTGAAGAAGGAAGAGGGAGGTTTAGGTGTGGGTTGGTAGAGTTGTATTGCGAGAGAGTGAGAGGAATTGTTAGGTGGAGTCAGATAGATAGTTGGAATAATCAGTTTGAAGTTGTTAGGAACTAAGAATAAGAAATTGACAAGAGAAAAATTAACTGAAACCATAAGCTTGTTCCTGCATTTTAAAATAAACTTGATTATTTGTTTATGTTAACAACTGACTGGACTCTGTGTGTCCCCATGAGATACGGAGTGGTGGCAGCGGAAAAAGCAATTGCAGTGGCGGCACAGGGTCAGTAGACTGTAAAACGTCCGGGGGGCCTGGGTGTGATCACCACAGTGGTGCTTCAGGTTAAGAACAGTTTCAGGTTAAGAACGGACCTCCAGAACGAATTAAGTACTTAACCCGAGGCACCACTGTACATAATGAACTTACTGGATCCACTAACACAAAATGTGGAGATGACCATTAGCTTGCTTTAAATGGTGATGAAACAACTTCATGACAAAGGTGGAGGAGGAGGAGAGGTCTATTCACAGGAACTATGGATCTGTGAGCAACGAAACCTTTAATTTTAACAGACCTCTCTGACTGTGAACTTCTACTAGCTGCAAAGCAGAGAAGGGCATTTTATTCCTGGCCCTCCTGGATGCTCTGGGTTGGAGAAGAGGACACTGGCTTAGGCTGACCCAGCAGGGCTCCTCTTCTATTTTTACAACTGCCTTGGGACCCAGTCTCCCGATCAATGGGGGTCCAGCCATGAGGTCTGGGCTCCTGGCAAGTACGCAGAGATCCACGTGGCTGCCCATCTTCTCCCCAGAATGATCTTGCCTGAGAATTGGACACAGTCCTTGTGGAGAAGGCAGTTGTTCCCTCTGGTGGACTTGCCAGACAACTGCCAGAGGAAGGCAGGTGAAAGCTTGACATTCTCTGCTCTTCAGTGACAGACGCTGGAAAGAACAGAGGCTCTATCGGGTGACAAGTTTTCCAGACAATGTTTATCGATCCCTCTGTTCTATTGACAGGGAAAGCGTTCAATATTATCTTTCGAGTCTTGCAAAATAAGGAGAGGCCTTGAGGACACTAGCCCCACCCCACTCAATGTCTACCATGTGCAAAACACTACCTTAAAAACAAAAGGGGGGGAAAGGAGGATATAGGTGTATGCTAAGGGAATCCCAGTTCAGATCCAGCACTAAATAAATTTTGCAGCTTTCCTTCCCATGGTAGAGGGCTCTCTGCTGTTCTGGGTGCCTTACAATATTGTAGAGCTGGAAAAGGGCAACCGAAAAAGTCAAGAGCATGGGTAGGCAAACTAAGGCCCGGGGGTCAGATCCAGCCCAATCATCTTCTAAATCCGGCCCATGGACGGTCTGGGAATCAGCGTGTTTTTACATGAGTAGAATGTGTCCTTTTATGTAAAATGCATCTCTGGGTTACAGTGGTACCTCTGTATGCGAACGGGATCTGTTCCGGAGCCCCATTTGCATCCTGAAGCGAACGCAACCCACGTCTGCGCAGGTCATGATTCGCTGCTTCCATGCATGTGCATGACATTTTGAGCATCTGTGCATGCGCGAGTGGCGAAATCCAGAAGTAATGCGCTCCGTTACTTCCGGGTCGCTGCGGAGCACAACCCGAAAATGCTTAACCTGAAGCTACTTCAATCCGAGGTATGACTGTACTTGTGGGGCATAGGAATTCGTTCTTTTTTTCCCTTTTTCAAAATATAGTCTGGCCGCCAACAAGGTCTGAGGGACAGTGGACCAGCCCCCTGCTGATAAAGTTTGCTGACCCCTGGTCAAGAGGATGAAGGAAGTCCTCTATGAATAAAGGCTGTAGCATTTGGGACTTTTTAACTCTGGGAGAAAAGCACTGACAAACCTAGACAGGTCCGTATAGTTAAAGCTATGGTTTCCCCAATAGTGATGTAAGGAAGTGAGAGCTGGACCATAAAGAAGGCTGATCGCCGAAGAATTTATGCTTTTGAATTCTGGTGCTGGATGAGACTCTTGAGAGTCCCATGGACTGCAAGAAGAACAAACCTTTCCATACTTTAAACTGGTGAGAAGTAACATATCCCTCCCCCCATTCCCACTTTTCCTGATGGGAGCATGACCAGGTTCAAGGGGGGTTCTGGAAGTTGTTTCATAGAATCAAATAACTGCAGAGTTGGGAGGTCCCCAAGGGTCATCTAATCCAGCCCCCTGCAATGTAGGAATCACAGCTACAGAAGAATCCCTGACAGAGCCATCCAGCCTTTGTTCAAAAACCTCCAGGAAGGAGAATCCACCAGCTCCCAAATGAGTCCATTCCATGGTTACCATCAGAATGTTCTTCCTGATGTTTAGTCAGAATCTCATTTATGGAAATTTGAAGACATTGGTTCGTGTCCTACCCTCCGGAGCCGAAGAAAAGAAGCTTTCTCTACCTTCCATGGGACAGCCCTTCAGATATTTAAACATCGATAAAATATTGTTTTGCTCTTGCTTTCTCACGGTCTGGTCAATGGGCAATCGAAGTCCCAGATGAAGATGGCAGGACCAGGAGCAAGATGGCAGGGAGAGAGCAGGAACGAGAGTCCAGAAACCAGGGGTCCGAGGGTCAGGAAGCAGGGAGTCATGAAGTCAAGGGTCCGAGGGTTGAGAAGCAAGGCGTCAAAGGTCCAAGGATCAGGAAGCAAGAAGCCAAACACAGCAAGGCAGGAAACGTGTTGCTGTGGCAAAGAGCCGAAGGGAAATGCTGACCTTATATCCCTTCCAGCTCTAGCCACCAGGTGCATTGAGTTACCAAGCGGCCTCACCTGTGAGCCTTGTCTCTCCAGAACAAACTTAGGAAGGCCCCAGTCCTGCGAAGCCCTACTGGTCCCAGGGCCCAGCTCCTGCACGCACTCCTGACATGCTTTTGTTTTATTATGCATTTTCTTTTCTCATTTTCTTTTTTAATGATCTTCAGGTGAAGGGCACCATGCAATTTCGACATGTAAATAAATAAATAACACTTCAAAACGGCAGTATTATAAGGAAGGCTAAAGGACGCCATTGGCGTGGTGGCCATGGGGAGGACAAAGGAGGGAAGGTTGACGGATACCTCTTGCCCAATTGGCCCGCCCTGACTGAGAGAAGGGGGCTCACGGCTCCCCTGCAGCCCCCTTCAGTCCCGGGTAGACGTCTTCCTGGATGTTTATCACAGGATTGCAGGAGAATAACAATTAGGTTTTATCAGGATGTCACCGTTGATTAAAAAAGGCGGTGGATCCAGGAGGACTGTGAGATAATTACATTTTCCACGGTGCGGTACTGTAACATTTTATTTTTGGAATATAGCCTTTCACCGCCATAAACCCCAATCGCTTAATATTCATCTCAGACTCCCGCACACAATAGGCAGCGGCCCTGTGGAGATATAGTCGCTGCAGCCTCTGACGTCGTGCATCCTCTTTATATATATATAAAGAAATCTAAATTGCAGCTCTATTCCTGTAGAGGCTGAAAGAGCTGTCAGCAAACTTTACCACAGTGCCCTGATTTCCATCCCACACTGCCGACAGGCTGCCTGCCTGCCTGCCTGCCTCATTTGTGGAGCAGCGAGAGAACACTGGGGCAAAGCGGTGGGTGGGCCAATGTCAAGCAAAGCAAGACCCCAAATAGATTGCGGGAAGGTCAGTGCCTTTTCTCCAGCCTAAAAAATCCCTGACGCTGCAAAGTTTCCTCCTAGGGACGTCACTCCACCCCCTTGAGACTCTGGGTTGCCCTTTTCCGAACCATCTCCAACTCTACGGTAACCGTTTTGAGATCAGGCAGCCAGAATGAGAGAGGGTCATCCAAATGAAGTTGAACCAAAGATTTGTTTAAATTAAAATACACTTTGTTTAAAAAAAAAAACCCAGAAGCTTCCCTACTGGGTATTACAGGAGTGGACTTAGCAAGATCACAAAAGAATTTATTTATGTATGCAACCACTGCCAAATGGACACTGTTAGCACAACATTGGAAGCAAGAAGAAGTCCCAGCTAAAGAAGATTGGCAAGTCAAACTAATGGAATACGCTGAAAAGGCAAAAAAATGACAATGAAACAAAGAGGAAGAGATGACAATGAATTTAAGGAAGAATGGATGATGTTTATTGCATATATACAGAAGCACTGCACACAGATTAATACATTAGCAGGATTTTAGGATTAGCACGGGTGGCGCTGTGGGTTAAACCACAGAACCTAGGACTTGCTGATCGGAAGGTCGGTGGTTTGAATCCACACGACGGGGTGAGCTCCCTTTGCTCGGTCCCTGCTCCTGCCAACCTAGCACTTCGAAAGCATGTCAAGTGCAAGTAGATAAATAGGTACCGCTCCAGCGGGAAGGTAAACGGCTTTTCCGTGCGCTGCTCTGGTTCGCCAGAAGCGGCTTAGTCATGCTGGCCACATGACCCGGAAGCTGTACGCTGGATCCCTCGGCCAATAAAGCGAGATGAGCGCAGCAACCCCAGAGTTGGCCATGACTGGACCTAATGGCCAGGGGTCCCTTTACACTTTACCTTTAGGATTACTTGTAGTTTTGTTATGAATGGACAATAGGTAGCTTCAAAGTTAAGAATGGACATTGACAAATAATGGAACCAAGGAAGGGACTAGAGGGAAGTCCCATGTACTAGGTAATGGTAAAGGTACCCCTGCCCGTACGGGCCAATCTTGCCAGATCTAGGGTTGTGCGCTCATCTCACTCTATAGGCCAGGAGCCAGCGCTGTCCGCAGACACTTCCGGGTCACGTGGCCAGTGTGACAAGTTGCATCTGGCGAGCCAGCGCAGCACACGGAACGCCATTTACCTTCCTGCTGGTAAGCGGTCCCTATTTATCTACTTGCACTTAAGGATGCTTTCGAACTGCTAGGTTGGCAGGCGCTGGGACCGAACGACAGGAGCGCACCCCGCCGCGGGGATTCGAACCGCCGACCATGCGATCGGCAAGTCCTAGGCGCTGAGGTTTTACCCACAGCGCCACCCACGTCCCTTTCCCATGTACTAGGAAGAACTTAATAATGGCAAGAGCTGTTCAACAGTGGAAGCGATGGCCTCCAAGTGTATTGGCGTTTTCTTCATTGGAGGTTTTCCAACAGAGATTGGATGGCCATCTGCGAGGGGTGCTTTAGCTGGGGTTACTGAACTGCAGGGGGTTAGACTAGGGGATCCCTTGGAGCTCTACAATTCTTTGATTCTCTGAAAATCAGGACTTGGACTCCCAGAGGTTGGGGGCTCGTTTAATTGAGCAGCAGAAAATCCGAGAGTCAGGTAAGATGCCTCAGCATGTTAGTTGATGGATGGCCTGGGGTCTGAACACATGAGCTTGCTCTTCTACTCTGCCAATACCAGCGGCACTCAAAAAAATGCAACCTTGTTCCTCCCCTACTTTCTTCAGGTTATTTTGCAAGCGAAAGGCACACACAGATAATTCAGCGAAGGCTGACATTAAAAAGAGTAATGACGATCTTCTGAATTATCAGCAGGGGAGGGGGGAAGAGCAAGGGAGCCAGCCCTTGTTAAGTTCTACAGATAGATGAATGCACAGCGCACTTGCTTGGCAAAGTTCTCTCTTGTGTGCTATGGAAATGAGCTGCGGGAGCAATTTAATATCGCGTAACCTAGCTGAGCTGATACGCCTGCATGGAGGGAAACTCTTCTGGAACGTCTCTCTCCGGGCCTCCTCAGAATGCCCAGGGAAATGCTGGGCACTCCACCATCGCCCCTGGCTAACAGATACTCTGCATCAAACACAGGAGAGATATTACTAGCATGGGAAGGCCCAGCCCATCCCTAGTGAGAGGAGGATGCCAGAGAGTACAGTGGTACCTCTGGTTGCAAACGGGATCCGTTCCAGAGTTGCGTTCGCAACATGAGCAGAATGCAACCCGTGTCTGCGCGTACGCGAGTTGTGATTCGCTGCTTCTGTTCATGAGCATGATGTCATTTTGAGCATCTGCGCATGCGCGAGTGGCAAAACCCAGAAGTAACCATTTCCGGTACTTCTGGGTCGCCACAGGACACAACCTGAAAAGACGTAACCTGAACCGAATGTAACAAGAGGTATGACTGTAGATGGATCTGAGCACACTCTGCTGGCAAGGGGAGACAGGGAGCTTGGGTGGCTGTGAAACAGACATCAGAATAATAGAAGTTTGAAAAACAGGGTTGTGCATAATCTAGAATTATGCATGGCATGGAAGGAGTGGATAGAGAAAGGCTTTCCTCCCTCTCTCATAGCATTAGAACTTCTGAACATCCTATGAAGCTGAATGTTGGGAGATTCAGGAAAAATTGCAGAAAGGCAGTGCAGTTTCATGCAGTGAAAGGACTATGGAACTGCTCCTGCAGGATGTGAATGAATGTTCAGGGTGGCAGGAGAGGATATATTGTTTATTAATATCCTTCCTATCGTGCGCTAGCAAGTTCCTTTAAGTAGCAGAGTTACATTCCTCTTTTTACATGCACAGCAGATAGCTGGTTGCAGGCTCGTGTGAGCCTCTCACTATTGTACAATTCAATCTGTCTCAGATTGAATTGTACATTCCTGGTAAGTTACCTTGAATCCTTCTTAAAAGAATAAAGACGCCACCATCTTATTCAAAATCAATAGAAGACGTTTACTCACATCAGTTCACAGTTGAATTCCTGAAGGCAGGCTTAGTCACAAATATGTACATGTGGATCTACCCCATATGGGGGAATAATCCCAGTGCCTCTGCTAGCAGAGCAGTCCTAGCTAAAAGCTGGTCAAACGAAGAAGGAAGTGAAAAAGAGAGAGGTGTGCTGCGTGACTCGTCCTTTTGTTACCTGGACAGGTGAGGTCACACCCACCTTGTATCACATGCAAAAGGAAGGATGCACCAGCCAGGAGGAACAGGAAGTTTCAACTGTCTGGACCAAACATTCCAGTGTATGTCCACTAAACAAGGAATGTTGTACTAGGCTGCCTCTCATGGATCACACCCCGCACAGGAAGCAATGATGGCCACCAACCTGGATGGCTTTAAATGAGGTGTAGACAAGTTCATGGAGGAGGAGAGGGCTGCTGATGGCTACTAGCTGTGATGGCCTGGGACTCAGGCTCAGACTCGGAACCAGAGGAGTCTCAGTCTGCACCAGATCCTCTGCCTCAGGGGGCATCTGAACCAAGTTTGGGGCCTGATCCTGAAGAGCCCCAGTCTGCACAGGTTCCCCTGCAACAAGCACCAGCTGGGCCGAGTCAGGGGCCTGAGCCTGCCCTGGCTCCAGATGCAAGGATGACCTCGTTGCCTCCAGCTGGGCCATCACTTACAGCTGCTCCACTACCGGTTGGGTCAGGGGAGGCTGAGGCGGCCCCTGGGTCTAGTAACCCACCAACATCTCCCGAGCTGCAGAGACTAAGGTCTGAGAGAAGGAGAGACCTGAGTACTCGCAGGAGGAGTGCTCACCTTCAGCGAAACAGGGAGGTGAGTCATCGGGGGATCAGGACCGGCCGTTACCCCATCAGAGATAAAAGGCTGTCGGACCCCGCCCCAGGTTGCGGGAGCAACATTGCTGCTTGCTGGAACCTGCCTGTGACCCTGTGCCTGACCTAGCCTGGTTTCCTGCCTTGACCCTGTCGGACTGACTCTTTGTGCAACCCTAGCATTCGGGACCAGACCTGGACCGCGTTGCTGGGGTTTACCTCTGGGCCAAGCACACTAGCCAGGGTGGCTGGGCTCAGCCTCCACAGCCAGAGGCAACAAAGTTTCTGGAAGCCAGAGAAGGAGAAAAGGGGTCTTGTCCTTGGATCCTGCCTACAGCTTCCCCACAGGTATCTAGTTGGCCCCTATGCGAACAGGCATTGGCCTGATCCAGCAGGCTCTTAACAGGAGCTGTTTGCGATGTTTTGTTTGTCCAGCTTAGACCGTCCCCCGGGAGGAAAGAATCTGGCGAGCTTCAGCGCCCGCTCCACGAAGGATGATTTACCTGCATGGAGGTAATTGTGTAGGAAAACACTTCTAACACAGCAACATTCAGCATCCTAGCGGAGAGCTCCTCGCAGCAGGAGGTCGGTGATCCAGCTCCCTGCTGCTGCAGCCTCTGTCAGCTCCCTTGTGGATTTGTAGTCCATTGGGGGGGGCGGAGCTCTTGCCAGACTTTGGATATCACAGTTTGTAAAAGGTATGCGTGGTGCAGGCAGAGAGAGGGGTTTTTTTTTTTTTTCCTCCTCTCCCTTTCTTCATAGTACCAAAGCACAATCTCACCCAATTAAACTGATTGGCAGCAGATTGAGGACAGATGAAAGAAAGCCCTTCTTCACACACGGCACATAATTAATTCAATTAACAAAAAAACCTTTCGTTTTAAACGCTGCATTAAGGGCGGTTTCAATCTTCATTTCAGCTCCAAAATGCGGGAGTATTAGAGCTCTTAAGGGCTACAATATTAAGAGACGTGGCGTGATGGCCTGGGATTCGGACTCGGAGGCTGAACCTGAGGAATCCCAGCCTGCACAGGATTCCCCGCCTCCAGAACCAGCTGAGCCGGGGCTGGGGCCTGAGCCTGAAGGGTCCTCACCTGTGCTGGGTCCTCAGGTGCAGGCATCAGCTGAGCCTGCTCTGGCTCCTGAGGTGATGGAGGACCCATTGCCTGCAGGTGCTCCACTCTCAGCCCCGTCAGGGGAAGCTGAGGTTGCCTCTGGGTCCGGTAACCCTCCAGCCTCTCCTGAGCTGCAGAGGCTCAGGGCAGAGAGGCGGAGGGAACTAAGTTCCTGCAGGAGGAGTGCTCACCTCCAGGCCAGGAGAGGCAAGTCACCTGTGGACCGGGGCCGCCCTGTGCCTCCGGGCAGATAAAAGCCAGCCAGCCCAGTCCCAGGTTGCGGGAGCAACATTGTTGGTAACCTGTTCCTGTCGGCACCCTGTCCTGCTTTTCTGCCGGAGCTCCTGACCTCACCCTACGCCCTGCTTTGGACCCAGCTTTGATGGACAGCCTCCATACTGCACCCTTGACCTCGGACTGGACTCGGACCTCACCGCACGGTTACCATTGGGACCAGCACACGTGCCATTTAGACGAAATGGAGAGGGGGTGGGGTCCCACTCAGCTTCAAAGATGGTGATCTTAAGAAGAGCCCGCTGGATCCGGTCAATAGCCCATCTATTCCAGCATCCTGTTTTCACAGGGACCAGCCAGCTGCCTGATGGGAAAGGCCCCCTTCCTGTTTCTTGTCTGTCAAAGGCTGAGGGCTCAACCCCTCTTCTATCTGATCCATGACTTCTAGGCAAAGGTCTGAGAGGTGTTGCTTTGATCCTGCCCCTTTGCCCAGAAAAACCCGCTGTTTGCTGCTGAGTCAGAGCAAACACCAACATACCCTCCAAGTGTCCCTATTTTCCAGGAACATTCCTGGAATTTACATAAACCTTTTGCAAATTTGCCGCCAATATTGCATTCAAAATCTTTGCATCAACATTCATTAATTGCTCATAAAGTTCAACAAAAAAAGCAGAAGATACATAGCTGTCAACTTTGTCCTTTTCTTGTGAGGAATCCTATTCGGAATAAGGGAATTCCCCTTAAAAAAAGGAAAAAGTTGACAGCTATGCAGAAGAACGAGTGGATCAGTTCATTCTATATCCCGTTCATGCATAAGGTCCATGTATCTGGGGGCTGCTATTATTTTAGATCTAATAATAATAATAATAATAATTAATAATTTATTATTTATACCCTGCCCATCTGGCTGAGTTTGCCCAGCCACTCTTGATTACATTTATGTATGAGTTTACATGTATAATATCTGAGCATGGATTAAGTTTGCTTTACTTCTGTTGCGCCATATGGGTCACTTTAAGAAAGAAATTGTGTATCTGTGGATTGCCAACACCTGTTACTCAAACCAATATTGTGCTTGTCCACATAATCCTGCTTAGTAAAAGGTGTTGCTTACTGCAACCACCACTATGCTATAAGATCCACTATCCTGTAACATTACATATGGTATGTACAGTAGCTTAAAGTTTTTTTTAATATTATTTTTTGCAGAAAAATGTGTGAGATTACGATAGTGTATTTATTTGCATTGCTTAGAGCCTGTTCTACTGATGAAGCCTAGGATGGCGAAACAAGGCTAATATTCCGGAAATCCTTGTGTGAAAGGATTCTATGGAACTGTAACAACCCTTCATGTGGATTATTGGACACTATGAACGGACAGGAGATTCTTGAGAGTCCCATGGACTGCAAGAAGATCCAACCTATCCATGATTAAGGAAATCAGCCCTGAGTGCTCACTGGAAGGACAGATCCTGAAGCTGAGGCTCCAATACTTTGGCCACCTCATGAGAAGAGAAGACTCCCTGGAAAAGACCCTGATGTTGGGAAAGATGGAGGGCACAAGGAGAAGGGGACGACAGAGGACGAGATGGTGGGACAGTGTTCTCAAAGCTGCCAGCATGAGTTTGACCAAACTGCAGGAAGCAGTGGAAGACAGGAGTGCCTGGCGTGCTCTGGTCCAGGGGGTCACGAAGAGGCGGACATGACTAAACAACTCAACAACAACAACAATGAACAGACAGGTGGAATAGATACTTATACATGTATGGACCTTATGCATGAACGGGATATAGAATGAACTGATCCACTGGTTCTTCTGCTTTTTTCATTGAACTTTATGACACTTCCGTTGAAATCTACAATTTGATACAATGAATAGTATACCTTATTTATTCAAAAATACAGCCGGTTACGCCTTGTGTGTGTATTGGAGTGGGTTTTGGCAGCAGCTGCCTGGGGTGTGTTGCTTTCGGCCAAATACCCAAGTACGACTCTCCCAGCAGCCGCTCAGAAATGTTTGCTTGTGTCAAATGAGCTAACGCTGGTCGTTTGGCGGAGCTACATGCTCTGGTCCTTGATGGAATCGTTCCCGATAACGGCTTCACAAATTGGAAGAAAGTGATACGCATCAGCTGGGAACACGTAGAGGATTTTTCTCATTCAGCAAAGGAATCAGACCTTGATAGACTGAACCTGGAGGTTCCCATTGTGCAAATATTATACACCCGCCACCTCTCCTGCCCCTGCTTGGCTAAAAGCTGAATATGTGATCCCCTTGGCATTTTTTAATTTCCCCTTGTTTGGACAATGCTCACTGGTAACAGCCGATGTCTCAAATGTTCTCTCTGCTAAATCTGGCATTTCTGATCCTCAGGAATTCTGAAAATGACACCTACACTCGCTAGATTCAACAGGCTGCCATCTGCCTTATTGCAGGGCAGATTCGAGGGTAAACCATACATGAAACGAGTCTGCCCCTGCGGCTTGATGGAGGTAGAAACTGTCTCTCATGTCTTGTTACACCGCCATTTCTACGGGGATATACGCTCGGTATTTATTACCCCTGCTATGCAAAAATCTCCAAATGAATCCGGACTTCAATGTCTAAAATCGCTGGTAGAGGACAAGGATCCTGAGATCACGTTAAGGGTAGCCAAATTCTGTGAGTTTGCCATAAAACTTAGGGAACAAGCTGTGCTCTCATAATGATTAAGGCCTTCAATGATAATTTTAGGTTATATGTTAGTGACTAAGTTTTAATTTATATATTTTTCAACTGTTGCTATATCTGTATTGTCCCTGTTATACCTAATCGCAAATTCAAATGTATAACTATTGTGTTTTATGACTTCCTGGATATTGTATGTGGGCTGGAACTGGTCTGTGACAGAAATAATAAAATTCATTCACCTGCTCTG
The DNA here is from genome assembly GCF_965153285.1 of Podarcis tiliguerta. Taxonomy (NCBI): domain Eukaryota; kingdom Metazoa; phylum Chordata; class Lepidosauria; order Squamata; family Lacertidae; genus Podarcis; species Podarcis tiliguerta. The sequence continues at coordinate 132,743,570 of NC_139534.1, read as the reverse complement.
CTTCAAAAGGCCCATTCCTACCAGCTTTCTGTGGTGCTCTTGTCTGGTTTTGTATTTTTTAGTGTGGGCATTTTCTTTGTGGAACAGATGATAGCCATCAGAAGATGGGGTAAGCATGTTGGCTGCTGGTCCAGAAGGCAGGACCAGAACCCATGGATTCAAATGGCAAGAAAGGGGATCCTGATTAAACGTTAGCAAGAACTTTCTAATGATAGGAGCTGTTTGGCAATGGAATGGACTCCCTTGGAATGTGGTGGACACTCCTTTACTTTGTATCAATTCTTTTTCAAATTTTGATGTTTCTTTTGCAAGTCCTGCTTTTTTATCAATGGTTAATCTTTGATGTATTTGAAAATACTGCAGCCAGTCTATTAGGTGCCCTTTAATTTCTTCGTATTTTTTCAGTATAGGTTCATCCTGTTGTCCTTCTAATAATAATCGGTATGTGGCCCATTCCCCACCCGTATTCTTTTTCTTACCTGCCTGTGTTTCTGTAGGTGACGCCCACAGGGGGATCTTGGGTTCTGTTGTTGTTGTTGTTTAGTCGTTAGTCGTGTCTGACTCTTTATGACCCCCTGGACCAGAGCACTCCTGTCTTCCACTGCCTCCCGCAGTTTGGTCAAACTCATGCTGGTAACTTCGAGAACACTGTCCCACCATCTCGTCCTCTGCCGTCCCCTTCTCCTTGTGCCCTCCATCTTTCCCAACATCAGGGTCTTTTCCAGGGAGTCTTCTCTTCTCCTGAGGTGGCCAAAGCTTCAGGATCTGTCCTTCCAGTGAGCACACAGGACTGATTTTCTTCAGAATGGAGAGGTTTGATCTTCTTGCAATCCATGGGACTCTCAAGAGGCTCCTCCAGCACCATAATTCAAAAGCATCAATTCTTTGGCGATCAGCCTTCTTTATGGTCCAGCTCTATACGTGAGGCAGTGGGAGACAGGAGTGCCTGGCGTGCTCTGGTCCATGGGTTCTCGAAGAGTCGGACACGACTAAACAACAGCAACACCTCTCAGCACCCTTAACAAACTACAGCTCTCATATTTCTATGGGAGAAGCCATGACCAAGCATAAGAAGAGCCTTCTGGTTCAGGACAGTAGCCCATCCAGTCCAGCATCCTGTTCTCACAGTGGCTAACTGGATGCCCCAATGGGAAACCTGCAAGCAGGATCCAAGCACGAGAGAGCTCCCCATGCCATTGTGGTTTCTAGCAAGTGATTGCTGCCTCCAACTGTGGAAGCAGAGCATGGCCATCCTGGTGTGCTGGGACTGAGGGTAACCCAAGAAACGCAGCCCAGGTCCAGTCCAGAATCCAGAGGTTCCACTAGGAGTCAGTCTGACAGGGCTGAGGCAGAATACGAGGCAGGAAACCAGGCAAGGACAGGTACAGGATCTGGCATACAGCAATGTTGCTCCCGCAACCTGGGGTGGGGTCCGACAGCCTTTTATCTCTGATGGGGTAATGGCCGGTCCTGATCCCCTGGTGACTCACCTTCCTGTTTCGCCCAGAGGCAAGCACTCCTCCTGTGAGTACTCAGGTCTCTCCTTCTCTCAGACCTTAGTCTCTGCAGCTCAGGAGACGTCGGTGGGTTACTAGACCCAGAGGCCGCCTCAGCCTCCCCTGACCCAACTGGTAGTGGAGCAGCTGTAAGTGATGGCCCAGCTGGAGGCATCTGGAGCCAGGGCAGGCTCAGGTCCCTGACTTGGCCCAGCTGGCGTTTGTTGCAGGGGAACCTGTGCAGACTGGGACACTTCAGGATCAGGCCCCAGACTTGGTTCAGATGATGTCTAAAGCAAAGAATCCGGTGCAGACTGAGACTTCTCTGGTTCTGAGTCCGAGCCCAAGTCCCAGGCCATCACACCTGGCTTGTGGCCACTGATAGCCCTCTCCTTCTCCATGAATTTATCCAATCCTCTTTTAAAGCCATCTTAGTTGGTGGACACCACTGCCTCCTGGGTCAATGAGTTCCCTAGTTTAACTCTGCACTGTGGGAGGAAGATGTTTGTTTTATCTGCCCCAAATCTTCCACCTTTATGAAATGCCCACAAGTTCCAGTGTCAACCTCCCTGTTCCTTGAGATCTGTTTCCAAGGACTTTCTCCAGGTTCTCCTCCCCACCCCCAGCACCACCTTCAGAACTTAGAATCATAGAATCATAGAGTTGGAAGAGACCACAAGGGCCATCGAGTCCAACCCCCTGCCAAGCAGGAAACACCATCAGAGCACTCCTGACATATGGTTGTCAAGCCTCTGCTTAAAGACCTCCAAAGAAGGAGACTCCACCACACTCCTTGGCAGCAAATTCCACTGTCGAACAGCTCTTACTGTCAGGAAGTTCTTCCTAATGTTTAGGTGGAATCTTCTTTCTTGTAGTTTGGATCCATTGCTCCGTGTCCGCTTCTCTGGAGCAGCAGAAAACAACCTTTCTCCCTCCTCTATGCGACATCCTTTTATATATTTGAACATGGCTATCATATCACCCCTTAACCTCCTCTTCTCCAGGCTAAACATGCCCAGCTCCCTTAGCCGTTCCTCATAAGGCATCGTTTCCAGGCCTTTGACCATTTTGGTTGCCCTCCTCTGGACACGTTCCAGAGAAGAGGGCCTTTGCGGCAGCGGTGTCATGCCTCTGCAACAGCCCCCCAGGACGGATTTGCAAGGCGCCTGTATTATGATCATTTAGACACCAGCTGTTTCCCTTTTTCTTCCTCTTTATCCAGGCTTTTAATTGAATTGTTGCTGCTAGTTTTTATTGGCCCTGTGCTTTTATTGACTGCTGTTTATTGATTTTGTCTGCTGCTTGCTGCTTATTTTATTGCCAATGGTGTTTTTTACGGCTTGCTGTGTTGAACGTGTTGAATATTGTAAGTCGCTTTGGAGACCTCTTGCTAGGAAGCAATGAAAAGTGGGGGGAGCCTTGGAGGGGGGGTGCTCTTTCCATCCCTGATATAGTCCGTGTACATAAGAAAATATGATTCAGATAGGGAGCTGCGTTGGTCTGATGCAGTCAAAATAAATAAATAAATAAAATTGTCCAGTAGCACCTTAGATACGAACTAAGTTGGTTCTGGGTATAAGCTTTCGTGTGCATGCACATTTCTTCAGATACACTGAAACAGAACCTGTTGAGACTGTTAATGATTGCAATTAGTCCAACTGCAGTCGTTAACAGTCTTCAACAGGTTTACCATATCCACTGAGTCAATCTCCCATCTCCTCCTACCCTTCTGAGAAAAACCCCACCCTCCCACTATATATAAGGTGACTTCTGTTTCAGTGTATCTTAAGAGGTGTGCGTGCACACGAAAGCTCATGCCAATAACAAACTTAGTTGGTCTCTAAGGTACTACTGGACATTTTTTTTTTTTTAAGAGTTTGGATTTGATGTCCCGCTTTATCACTCCCCTTAGAATCATAGAGTTGGAATAGACCACAAGGGCCATCGAGTCCAACCCCCTGCCAAGCAGGAAACACCATCAGAGCACTCCTGACATATGGTTGTCAAGCCTCTGCTTAAAGAGTCTCAAAGCGGCTCACATTCTCCTTTCCCTTCCTCCCCCACAACAAACACTCTGTGAGGTGAGTGGGGCTGAGAGACTTCAGAGAAGCGTGACTGGCCCAAGGTCACCCAGCAGCTGCATGTGGAGGAGCGGAGACACGAACCCGGTTCCCCAGATTACGAATCTACCGCTCTTAACCACTAGACCACACTGGCTTTATAAGTAAACAAGAAGAGCCTGTCTGCTGGATGATGCCAATGGCCCATCTAGTCTAGCTACCTGCTCACACAGTGGCCAAGCAGTAGCCAACATGCTACAATTCCAATCTAGGGATTTCAAACATTTCCTAGAATTGAAGAATTGGATGGGGACCCTCAAGGACCATCTCTCTGCATTGAGGATCCTGCTGTCAGAGGAATCTAGCGAAAATAGGATTGGAAGCTGCCAGTGTTTTCTTACTAGTCCCGCGTTCAGAAAGGAAATCGATCCAGCAAACACTGAAGGTGTTTGCTGCCGCCTTTGTTGTTCTCACTCTTTAAACGATATGAAATTGATTATGTTCACCCCCCTACCCCCATCATTTGCACTGTGTTTCCTCTGCATTGCAAAGAATGGTGTGGAGTAATAAAATAATTACTGTATTTTTTGCTCTATAAGGACTCACTTTTTCCCTCCTAAAAAGCAAGGGGAAATGTGTGTGCGTCTTATGGAGCGAGTGCAGGCTGCGCAGCTATCCCAGAAGCCAGAACAGCAAGAGGGATTGCTGCTTTCACTGCGCAGCGATCCCTCTTGCTGTTCTGCTTCTGAGATTCAGAATATTTTTTTTCTTGTTTTCCTCCTCCAAAAACTAGGTGCGTCTTGTGGTCTGGTGCGTCTTATAGAGCGAAAAATACGGTACACAATGAATTGTGTAAAATGGATGTTGAGACAAATAACACAGTTTTTGCTAGAAGCCAAATTACAGCAAGACGGAAGCAGCCCTGCAGGTGACGAATGTGGGTTGGAACATAAATCAATGCCTTTTTATATCGCTATTCCCATACCCCCTGACTACGAGCCTTGTCGGTGGGGCTGATGAGAGTTGTCACTCCCAAAATCTAGAGGACACCCTGTTGTGTGCCTCTGGTCTGATTCTCACTTACAGATTTGCTGAGTCAGGTCTGTAGAGGACCACCACCCAAAGGTCAATGAATAGAGCCTGCAATCTCTCAGGAGCTTATTCTACCTTGGCCAGACGCCACTGGAGTCCTGTGTGCAGTTCTGGGGACCCCAGTTTAAGAAGGGCATTGACAAGGTGGAAGATCTGTGGTGGACGGCGACTGGAGTGACCAAGGGCCTGGAAACCAAGCCTTATGAGGAATGGTTGAGGGAGTTGGGTATGCTTAGCTTGGAGAAGAGAAGAACGAGAGGTGATATGATAGCTGTCCTCAACTATCTCAATGGCTGTCGCATGGAAGGTGGAGGGAGCCTACTGCTTCAGAGGGGAGGACCCAAGCCAATGGACTCAAGTGACAAAAGAGGAGATCCTGACTGAACATCAGGAAGAACTTTCTGATAGTAAGAGATGTTTGACAGTGGAACAGACTTCCTTGGAAGGTAGTGGACTCTCCTTCATGGGTGGCTTTCAAACAAAGGCTGGATGCCATCTGTCAGGAATTCTTCAGCTGCAGTTCCTACATTTCAGGGGGTTGGAGATCCTGGAGGTCCCTTCCAGCTCTATGGTTCTATATTTCATGCTTGTGAAACATGGAGCACTTATAAACCCCATCTCCAGCTCTTCAAAAGATTCCATCAATGGTGTCCCCAAAAATTTTTTAGACATCACTTGGGAAGACAGGTGAACTAATACCAGTGTACTGGAAGAAGCAAAGATCACCAGTGATGAAGCAATGATTCTTCAACATCAACTTCGCTGGACTGGTCATGTTGTGTGGATGCCTGATGATCGTGTTCCAAATCAACTACTCTATTCCGAACTTAAAAATGGAAAGCGTAGTGCTGGTGGTCAACAAAAGAGGTTTAAAGACTGTCTCAAGGCAAATCTTTTTTAAAATGTAGTATTTAACACCAACAATTGGGAAACACTAGCCTGCGAGCGCTCCAATTGGAGAACAGCCTTGACCAAAGGTGTCATGGGCTTTGAAGATGTTCAAACTCAGGACGAAAGGGAGAAATGTGCTAAGAGGAAGGCACGCTTGGCAAACTCTCACCGTGATCATCTCCCGCCCGGAAACCAATGTCCCCACTGTGGAAGGATGTGTGGCTCCAGAATTGGCCTCCACAGTCACTTACGGACTCATTGTTAAGAAGGCTGTGTTTATGGAAGACAATCTTACTCGGCTACAAGTGATCACCAAAGAAGAAGAAGGTTCTATGACCATTAGGTTTTCTGGCTGGAATTGATGAGAGTTGTAACCCACATCAACCAGAGGGCACTATGCTTTCCTCCTCTGGTGCAGGTTTGCCAAACCAGGTTTGGATGGCAAGAGTCCTAAGAGTCAGGCATGGGACTTAGCGCGTCTGTCTCTGCCTGTCCCAACTGCCATGCAGTAAGCTTATGCCCAAGTGAGTCCAACCGGTCGTGCTCTCTCTCTGTAGATGCAGCACCATGTGGGAGCATCACAATCCCACCGACTCCAGCGCAACCCATTTCCACGTAAGCATGCCTAAGATCATGGCCTCAATCAAGCACCCAAGTGACTGTCCCCTTTGAAATTACACAATAAATTAAAACATCAAATATTCATTGCGTAATCTCTGTTTGACATTTCATTCTCATCCATGAATTGCGGAGGGAATTCACGCCCGGCCGTATTATTAATTACCCATCCATTATTTATGCGCTGCTGTATTATTAATAGAAGAGCAATATATATATTTTATTATTTTTTTAAAAAAATGTATCCCTATTGACGCTTGCATTGGAAACCTACAAAATACAATGCGATGTGGAAAGAAGCTGGATGGTCCATAAATCATGGCTGGGCTAAACTGGTTGAGAAGTTCTACTCAGTTGAGCCTACTTTTCAAGCTTCTGGAGCAGAAGAATGTCAGAAGATCATAGCAGAATTGGACCCAAGTCCACATTGCAACAATGCCCGCCCAGATGTCAATGGAAGCTCACTGGGTGGGGATGACAGCCAAGTCACCATGGCTAATAGTTGATGCAGAATTTTTTGGAGCACCATCATCACAATCGTCCTTTATTTATAGGCCACTTTTCCATAGTTGGGCTCATGGGTGGTGCTGTGGTCTAAACCACTGAGCCTCTTGGGCTTGCCAATCTGAAGGTCAGCAGTTCGAATCCTCGCGACGGGGTGAGCTCCCGTTGCTTGGTCCCAGCTCCTGCCAACCTAGCAGTTCAAAAGCATGCCAAAAGTGCAAGTAGATAAATAGGTACCGCTCTGGCAGGAAGGTAAACGGCATTTCCATGCACTGATCTGGTTTCGCCAGAAGCAGCTTAGTCATGTTGGCCACATGACCTGGAAAAACTGTCTGCGGACAAACGCCAGCTCCCTTAGCCTGTAAAGCGAGATGAGCGCCGCAACCCCAGAGTCGTCTGCGACTGGACTTAACCATCAGGGGTCCTTTACTTTTACCTTTTTTCCCCATAGTTAAAACAGCACTCAAGGCACATGATCATAAAATTATTATGGAACAAATAAGCATTTCATAACTACTACAGCAACATAAAAGCACCCCCTAATAGGGAAGGTGCTGGAGGAGACTCTTGAGAGTCCCATGGTCTGCAGGAAGATCAAACCTCTCCATTCTTAAGGAAATCAGCCCTGAGTGCTCACTGGAAGGACAGATCGTGAAGCTGAGGCTCCAAGACTTTGGCCACCTCAGGAGAAGAGAAGACTCCCTGGAAAAGACCCTGATGTTGGGAAAGATAGAGGGCACAAGGAGAAGGGGACGACAGAGGACGAGATGGTGGGACAGTGTTCTCGAAGCGGCCAACATGAGTTTGACCAAACTGTGGGAGGCAGTGGAAGACAGGAGTGCCTGGCGTGCTCTGGTCCAGGGGGTCACGAAGAGTCGGACATGACTAAACGACTCAACAACAACAAGTGGCTTAAGGCAGCTTCCTCTGTTCCCATCAGGATGCTTGTGAAGGGCAAGGCACTGCCTCCGAAGTGGTTCTTCGTTGTAGGCACGGGTGCCAACTTGAATAAAATATTGGTAGGCCCAAGTAAGCCCTGTCCTGCATAATTGACCACATGGTGTGGTGCACAGACACCATTTGAATGGCAAGGCCCATCAACTTTAGGGGTGGTGCTCAGCCCCCTCAAATATTTTATTGGGGGGGGCAAAGACCCCTTGCCCCCTAGGAGTTGGCCTCTATGGTTGGAGGAAAAGTGAAACTCTCCACCTGATCTCCGTGAACTCCACAGAAGGACTCCCGATGGCTCAGGCATCTTTTCCACATGCCCTCTGAAAGCCTGCTTGCGGAGCCTTTTGTTTTCCGTAACTGAGAAGTAGTGGGAGTTTTTGCTGAGAGAGAAAGATGAAGGCATCGCAGAGAGAAAGGTCTCGTTCTCAGTCCTCTTCAAGCGACGACGCAGCACTGCAGATCGCTCGCCGCCTCTGCGGGGAGGGCTATTTTCTTTACAATACGTCTATGAATTATAAATAAAGAGAAATTGCAGGGTGCTCATTCCTGGAAATCCAAATTGGGCTGGTTCCCTTTTTAAAAAAGAAAAAGAATCCTGCTGAACTTGCTGAAAATTAAGGCAATGTGGCACAAACAGAGCATTTTGGCTCCGCAGCTGACGGCAGAATGGCAATTCCACTTTAATGATTATTAAATAGCTTGCATGACATTGTTAAAAGGACGCAGCAAAACTGTGGTCTGGAATCTCAAATGCAAGCAGCGGGGAAATGGCCTCTTCTTTTGAGCTGAGCCCAATGTCTGCTGCAGAGAGTGGGAGCGAAACGCCCGGGATTCCCCTGGGTGGATTCCTCTGGGGGAAGCTTGTGCAACGGAGGCCGCCTCAAACGGAGCACCTGCAGAACTAGCAGCCTCCAGGTTTTGTAAGCAAGGGGGCTGGCCTGGAATTTTAACATGGTTTATTTCTGTGCATCGTGGCATCAGCGCAGTGGAGGGTAAGCCTAATGTAAAATATACTGCTCATGAACTATCTGTGACCCTGGTTACAAGCGCCTATCTCAGACGTGACCTGGAAGGAATAATTACCATCCTGACCTCTAATAGCTGCAGAAAAGATCGGCATGCTAATCCTTGCATTTGCCAGAAGACTTAAATATCACCCCCTCCTGTAAGCAAGAAACAGATGTCATGCAGACGTTGGAAATCTCTTGCAAGCAAATTTATGATTCGGAAACTGTGAAAATCAACATGTGGTCTCCCTGAAATTAAGCTGGTGTCGCCTTCACTATAAACGTGGGATGGAGATTTGGAGAGGACCAGTTTTCCCTATGATGATTTCTTTGCACATAGAAAAACAGCCCATCAGGGAGGACCCTTTCTACTGAGCTGTTGGATTCCTTCCGACAGGGAAGGGAGGGATTTTATGTGACGTCGCTGGAACATGCAGAAGGTCTGGTCTATCCCAGAAGTCCCTAGACGCTCAGTTTCCCACTGCCATGTTGCAAGGATCCTGAGGAATTTTAATATTGTCATTATGACGTGGTATCTTGGTGGAGTGTGTAACTAAAGTGCCTTGGAGGAATTTGTATCCTGAAAGGCAGGATGGAAAGGAATCGGAGCATTGGAATATGATCCACTTAGATCTGGGGGTCATTGCGAATGTGGCTCACCAAAGATGTCGAGCCAGCATGCAGCAGCTGTGGAAAAAGCCGATTCCATGCTAGGGCTCATTAGGAAAGGGGCTGAAAACAAAACTGCCAATGTCGTAATGCCATTATACGTATAATGCCAATGGTGTGACTGTACTTGGAATGCTGTGCATCACTCTACATGTTGAAAAGGATATTGCAGACCTGGAAAAGATTCAGAAAATGGCAACTGAAATGATCAAGAGCCTGGCATCATTAAGAACATAAAAACAGGCCAGTGCCATTTCCATATGCTAATTTCAACAACAAATTATTTCTATCCACTTTGCCATTATATATACATTTTTGTACATCGTGTGCTTGGAGAAACACATTGTTAAACTTGGACCAATGGCAATTCCGTAGGACGACTGTGTTTCATAGAATCATAAAGTTGGAAGGGACCCCAAGAGGCATCTAGTCCAGCCCCTGTGATGCAGGAATCCAAGACAGAGGACTTTAACCTCTACTTAAAAACCTCCAAGGAAGGAGAGACCATTGGGTTTTTTGGGGGGGAAATCCCCACAAATTTCATTTGTTTGTTTGCTTGTTTGTTTATTGTGGGCCTAGTTGGCAGTGCCAACCACCCACCCCCTGGAAGAGGATAAATATAAGATGTGATTAATAAACTCAAGCAGACAATGATCTGGATTAGAAACGGCCACAACTTTAATGCTTACAGATATGGGTGGATTTTTGGCTCAGGCGTTGGGTGTATATCTGCTCCCCTCACCCAGCCAGAAAATTATTATTATTTAATTTTGAAAAGGCAAGGGGACTCAGCTCCCCCAAGTTCGTGCTCAGTAAAAGCCCTGAGAGAGTCCGTAACCGCTCTAGGGAGTCCGTCCCATTGTTTCGCCTCTCATGGAAAACGTGATTTCGAGCGGTTCGGCTTTCGATGCCCGCAGCCTTCGAATTCCACCCCCATCTCTAGAGACACGCGAGGAGCCTGCAGTTCAGAAACTCCCAGCTCCTCCTCCTCCTCCCCGCGACCCGCTTCCCTCTTTCTGCCTTCCACGCTCTTGTAGCTGCCGCCTCGCCCGCCCGTCTCCGTTTGTCCCGGCGCGCTCAGCCAGGGGCGCGCCGGCAGCCGAGCAGAAAATGATGCGAGGCCTTCCCTGACAGCTCCGTTCCTGGGAAGCGACATGCCTGCGAGGCTCCGCCATCCATAACCACCAGCGGCACCTGCATCTGAAGAGCTGTAAAGATCTGCGGCCGCCTTTCGCTCCCGGGGAGCGGGAGAGGAGAGACCCCGCTGTCAGGACGCGCGAGGCGACGCCACGGCGGGCGCATCCGAGGCGCGCCAGGGAGACATGGACCAGCCGGCTTCCTCAACCATCGCTTCATCACTTCTGCCCTCTCCTCTTTTTTGGCAGAGGCGCCGTCAGCAGCTGGAAATGAAGAGGAGAGGCAGTCCCCTCAAGTCCCAGCAGAGCCGTCCCCATCATCGGAGCCTTGGCCCTTTCATGTAATTCCAGCTCGCTTCCTGCAGCCTCACATTGTTTAACGCAGCCATTTGGGCACCGCCACTTACTCTCCCTGCCTGCCTCTGCTGCCGCCTCTTCCAGGGGACGGTCAGAGTGGAGGATTTGTGGCTTGAGGCAGCCTTATCTCGACAGTCCAGCAACGCTAGCGGGGCCGGCCGTGCGCTATCTGTGCTGCAGGCAATGGTTTGAGGCTGCGTGGACAGTGGCGGAAACGGCCTTCATGCTACCGAAGTGCAGGGCCGTCTGGAATAGGGACAAAGCAGTGGCGTAGCATGAGGACAAGGGGGGCTGTGGTCCCGGGCACAGAATTCTGAGTGGTGCCCCCACAACAGGCTCCCTCACTGAGGCTGCCTTCTGGAGCCATGGAGAGGTGAGACGCACTCAGACCTGGCCCTTGAGGCTGCAGCCGTGCCTCCTTCTCCTCATGGCCAGTGAAGGGACGCTTGCCCCGGGTATAACTCCTGCCAGTCAGAGCCCAGACTTTTCCTGGCCTGGTCCTTCTCTGTGGCCTCCCTCCTGGTCTCTGTCCTTGGGCGAGGGGCACCCCCAACCACAGGAGCACAGAGAGGAGAGTCACTCATTCACCCGGGACCTGCCACTGCTTGTACTTGACTGTGCAGCCAAGGAGATGCAGCCAAGGAAGGGCTGCAATTGGAACCTTGTCTTGCTCTCTGCTGCCCTCTGCCTATGTGCCGGGCCTGGGGGTAGCCCGAGCCACATGGTCCAGGTCCGGTCCCAAAATCCAAGGGTTCCACGAGGATTCAGGCCAACAGGGCCAAGGCAGGTCACGAGGCAGGAAATCAGGAAAGGACAGGCACAGGATCTCAGGCAGGTTCTGGCAAACAGCAGTGTTGCTCCTGCAACTTGGGGCAAGGTCTGACAACCTTTTATCTTTGTCGGGGTAGCTGCTGGTCCTGATCCCCTGGTGACTCACCTTCCTGTCTTGCCCGGAGGCGAGCACTCCTCCTGCGAGTACTCAGGTCTCTCCTTCTCTCAGACATGAGTCTCTGCAGCTCGGGAGACGTCGGTGGGTGACCAGACCCAGGGGCCACCTCAGCCTCCCCTGACCCAACCGGTAGTGGAGCAGCTGTAAGTGATGGCCCAGCTGGAGGCAAGGAGGTCATCCCCACATCTGGAGCCAGGGCAGGCTCAGGCCCCTGACTCCTCGGCCCAGCTGGTATTTCTTGCAGGGAAACCTGTGCAGACTGGGACTCTTCAGGATCAAGCCCCAGACTTGGTTCAGAAGATGCCTGAGGCAAAGGATCCGGTGCGGACTGAGACTCCTCTGGTTCAGAGTCCGAGCCCAAGTCCCAGGCCATCACAGCCTAGACTTGCAGCAGCTGTGGCTCCAGCACATCTGGGACACCACCAAGTTTACCAAGGAGTGCCAGCTGCTACTCCCGCTGGGAGCTCACAGAGCTGAGAGGGAAAACACAGCGACCAGCAGCCAACCTGCATGAGGAGCAACCACCAAAGGGGTGCAGCAAAATCCACCTGTTGCCTCCCATGCAATGCCCTCAAGGAGGTTTGGGGGTACAGCCCTTGCCTTGTCCCGGGCGCTTCCAATGCATGCTATGTGGGAATGTTCAGGGTGGCAGGAGAGGATATATTGTTTATTAATATCCTTCCTAATTTGTGCTAGCAGAGTTTACATTCCCCTTCTCACGTGCACAGCAGATAGCTGCTTGCAGGCTCGTGTGAGCCACTCACTATTATACATTTCAGTCTGACTCAGATTGAATTGTATACAGTGGTACCTCGGGTTACAGATGCTTCAGGTTACAGACTCTGCTAACCCAGAAATAGTACCTCTGGTTAAGAACTTTGCTTCAGGATGAGAACAGAAATTGTGTGGCGGCGGTGCGGCAGCAGAGGGAGGCCCCATTAGCTAAAGTGGTGCCTCAGGTTAAGAACAGTTTCAGGTTAAGAACGGACCTCCAGAACGAATTAAGTTCTTAACCCAAGGTACCACTGTAGTTCCTGGTAAATTCCTTTTAATCCCTCTTAAAAGAATGAAGACACGACAATCTTATTCAAAGTCAATAAAAGAAGTTTACTCACATCAGTTCACAGTTGGATTCCTGAAGGCAGGCTTAGTTACAAATATGTACATGTGAATCTACCCCATATGGGGGAATAATCCCAGTGCCTCTGCTCACTGAGAAGCTAGCAGAGCAGACCTAGCTAAAAGCTAGGTCTAAACAAAGAAGAAAGTCAAAAAGAGAGAGAGAGAGGTGTGCTGCGTGACTCATCCTTTTGTTACCTGGACAGGTAAGGTCACACCCATCTTCTATCACATGGAAAGGAAAGATGCTCCAGCCAGGAGGAACAGGAAGTTTCGACTGGCTGGACCAAACATTCCCTCGCATGTCTTCTCTAGCATTACAAGGAATGTTGTACTTGACTGCTCCCAGTGGATTACATCTCACACGCTACACCACTGGGGCAAAGGGATGAGCAGGCAGGGCTGCGCGCCTGGAGGAAAGCAAGGACTCCATGCAGCACCTAGTTCAACCATGGAACTCACTCCCACAGGGATGGGCACCAACTTGAATGGCTTCAAAGAGGGTTAGATAAATTCGTGGAAGACAAAGTTATGAGTGGCTACTACTCAGGTTGCTACCTCCATGGTTGAAACCATGCTTCTGAATCCTAGTTGCTGGAAACCACAGGAGGGGAGAGTTCCTCTTGTGCTTGAATCCTGCTTGCGGGTTTCCCATCATGGGCACCTAGTTGGCCACTGTGAGAGCAGGATGCTGGACTAGATAAACCAGTGGCCTGATCCGGCAAGGCTTTTATTACATTCTTAATGGGGGCAGCTGATTATGATGGAAGCTGTGCAAATCCCATCCTGGTTTGATTCTGATGTCTTTAGCAATATCGGATCATTGTCGTTCTGTCCTGGCCTTTTAGTGGCATTTGAAATGAATTTGATATTTTGAAAGGCTTAAATTGTCTGTATTCAGTAGGTTGTAAACTGCTTTTGGAAAGAGTCTGGAAAACTGTGCAATAATAGTAAATAATAAATTGCTGCTGCTTGCCTTCCTGAATACACAGACGGGAAGACTGCACGTTAATAGATAAATGAACAACAAAGGATAGGAGATGGCAGTGGGGGGAAATACAGTCCAGCAAATTCCATCTCTGAAGATGTTTCAGTGGCAAAGTAAGTTTTCCTTCTGCTGCAGCGGTGGAGAAGCTGGCGAGCAAATCTGACCAACGTCTGCGTATGATTTGGAGATGGGTCATTTCAGCCGGGCTTACAAAACAAACCAGACAGTTTCCATGCATTATTCCGGTCCAGGACAGGGGTCGGAACCCTCATTTGCATGTTCGGTGACCGAACAACATTGCTTACAAAAACACAGTTGATTAAGGGGAAAGTGCGTGGGGCAGAGGTTTCTCGAGAGTGCCAGGACCAAAGCACATGTCCAGGTTTAATCAACGCAGCATTTGCATAAAAAGCAGACATGGATTAATTTCAGATGCTCCCTTGTTTATTCCAAAAAAGAAAAAAAAGCACCCTCAAACTGGGGCACAATTTATTTATTTATTTAACAATGCACTTCAGAAATCTCTTAGCTTCCCCCCATCCCACCCCACCCTCTGCAATATGCAATTAAACTTTACTCCTCCTGCTCATTGCGCATTGGGTGAAGCTGAGGTCATGCAACAAAATTGTTTGGCAGTATATTTGGGATGGAGGCAGGGAGAAGATGAAGTCCTCATGCTTGTTGTTGTTTAGTCCTTTAGTTGTGTGACCCTTTGTGACCCCCTGGACCAGAGCACGCCAGGCACTCCTGTCTTCCACTGCCTCTCACAGTTTGGTCAAACTCATGCTGGTAGCTTCGAGAACACTGTCCCACCATCTCGTCCTCTGTCGTCCCCTTCTCCTTCCGCCCTCCATCTTTCCCAACAGGGAGTCTTCTCTTCTCATGAGGTGGCCAAAGTACTAGAGCCTCAGCTTCAGGATCTGTCCTTCCAGTGAGCACTCAGGGCTGATTTCCTTCAGAATGGATACGTTTGATCTTCTTGCAGTCCATGGGACTCTCAAGAGTCTCCTCCAACACCAGAATTCAAAAGGATCAATTATTTGGCGATCAGCCTTCTTTATGGTCCCGCTCTCACTTCCATACATCACTACTGGGAAAACCATAGCTTTAACTATATGGACCTTTGTTGGCAAGGTGATGTCTCTGCTTTTTAAGTCCTCGTGCTACATCTCATTAATTCACTGCTGTGGGATGGGTTGATGGCTACTAAGTTGGACGGCTTTTGACAAGACTTCAGCAAACCCAAAGAGAAAACTTTCTCAACCTTAATGGGTGGGATTAGGGCACCCTAAGGGTGGTCTCCCCACATAAGACTTTCATGCTTCCTTCACCAGGGACATACTCTATGGGAAGCTGGCTTCAAGCACCAGGTCCATGGGCAGACCAACTCAGAGGCATTTCCACCCCCTTCCATTCCCTGCCTTCCTCCTCATCCCGCCCACCAGCCTGAGGCTGGGCACATCTTTCCTCTGTGCTGCCTTTTGCTGGTTCATCAAGCCCTAATGCTGCTACTTAGAATGGGAATTTTATACCCACTGATGCGCACCAGGACTATACCATTAAAGAGCCTTAACCAGGAAGAGAAGAAAAAGATTATCCCTCGGTTAAATAGGTCATGCATACACTTAGCATATGTTGCATTAATTCTCTTCTGCTGAGCCAATCGTGCTGGCTAATTGAAGATCTAAGAAGAACAGGCGGAAGTTCTTTCCCAAGCAGGTTGAAACAAATCAGCCTTCGGAGGAGGGCAGGGTGAGCATAGAGCATAGGAGAGGGGACTTCAGCTAACGGGTGATAAAACTGGTCGATTTCTGGTCCATGTCTTCCTCTATTAACTCCATCTCACCCCTTTCCTGCACTGATCTATAGGCTTATGTTTTAAAGGAAATCTATACAAAACTTTCATAGAATCCTAGAACTATGGCGCTGGAAGGGACCCTGAGGGTCATCTAGTCCAACCCCCCTGAGATGCAGGAATCTTTTGCCCAACTTGAGTCTCCAACCCACAACCCTGAGACGAAGAGCCACGTGCTCTACTGAGCTATCGACTTTACATGTAAATACACTTTCAAACGTATTTTCAGACACATTTTTCTCTCTGAATACACGTTTCCTCTTGCTTCAAAATGCCTTTTCGTAAAGGATGGCTGGACCCGTCCATTTTTGTGAACTCTGTGCTGTGAACATAGCCTTACTCAGAGGAGACCCACTGAAATGGATTTAAGTTATCCAGGGATGACAGTGTCCGGTACAACTCTGAGTAATTTTTGCATTGTTAATTCCTAAATTTGTTCTGTCCCATTTCCACATCAACCTGTGGTTGATGTATTTCAAGTATGTTTCTGAGCACAATTCAAAGTGTTGGTGCTGACCTTTGAAGCCCTAAACAGCCTCAGTCCAGTATATCTGAAGGAGCATCTCCACCTCCATTGTTCTGCCCAGACACTGAGGTCCAGCACTGAGGGCCTTCTGGCAGATCCTTCGCTGCAAGAAGCCAAGCTACAGGGAACCAGGCAGAGGGCCTTCTCGGTGGTGGCACCCATCCTGTGGAACGCCCTCCCAGCAGATGTCAAAGAGAAGAACAACTACCAGACTTTTAGAAGACATCTGAAGGCAGCCCTGTTTAGGGAAGCTTTTAATGTTTAATAGGTTATTGTATTTTAATATTCTTTTGGAAGCTGCCCAGAGTGGCTGGGTAAACCCAGCCAGATGGGCGGGGTATAAATAAATAATAATAATAATAATAATTCACAAAACAGAATCCTAGAACTGCAGAGTAGAATGGGACCTTCAGGGGCCATATAACCTGACCCCTTGCAATGCAGGAAGCACAGCTGTTCCCAGCTTGCATCTCCTCCCCTCCGATGCCCATACAATAACTCATCTAAAACTTTGTTCCAAGGTGTTTTGTTTTTTTGCCCCAAGTCCACCACTCAAGATCTGAGTGAGGCTGGGAAAGGAAAATAAATAGGGGGCAGGCTGCAAATAAATTTGAATTTGCATCCCACATGCAAATGAAGGACTCACTTGTTTATCGCGCTGAAACTAAATAAATATTAAAAGCATTGGTATTAGTATTCATTAATTATTGAATGTAATAACCATTAGTTTGCTATTTGCTCTTCGTTAGTTTCGTGTTGTTGCATTTGCGGATGCTTATATTTTGGGATTTGCTCTGAAATTTGCACGGCGTGTTGTGGGCCGGCAGTTGCATCCCACCTAAAGGGAAGGACCATAATTCACTGGTAGAACACGTGCTTATCATGCAAAAGCTCCCAGAGTAAGCTTACCAGATTTTTTTTCAATGAATCTGGGGACACTTTTCAACTTCAGTAGGAATGATAGGACTGATTTGTAAATCTTGTTCCTCCTGGAACGAAAAGCGGGATGATATCTACAGTGGTGCCTCGGGTTACGTACTTAATTCGTTCCGGAGGTCCGTTCTTAACCTGAAACTGTTCTTAACCTGAAGCACCACTTTAGCTAATGGGGCCTCCTGCTGCTGCTGCACCACCAGAGCACAATTTCTGTTCTCATCCTGAAGCAAAGTTCTTAACCTGAAGCACTCTTTCTGGGTTAGCGGAGTGTGTAACCTGAAGCGTATGTAACCTGAAGTGTATGTAACCTGAGGTACCACTGTATTTTTAAAATATATATACCTATATCTCAAATGAATGAATGAATGAACAAGCAAAGAAATTCTTGCTCAAATTCTCACCCTCCACCCTTCCTCCAACAAAATCAGGGTGGCTTCTGGGTCCCCTTCCCCTCTGTTCCACAGCACAGATCAGGCCTGTCCATCCCCGTCCCCATTGTGTCCACGGCCGGCATTTACGCCTCTAGACAGCCCTGTAAAATTGAATTATTTGTCAGCCGGCAACAGCCTCCTGGTCCTTCTCTTATCCACCTTTCAGAAGCTGGCCTAGTTTGCTTTAAATAGCTGGATTGATAGCAATTCAGATCATTCCAGAGTGCACTAAAAGCAGTCGCAGAAACCCTCTGGAAGCCGGATGATAACAGAGTCTCTGATTCACAGCCGCGCGGAGAGGGCTTTTCCGTATCTGCTCAGCTGCGACAGAATGAGAGAGCCAGGAAGACACCGGGATCCTGCCTTCAGCCTTGAGCTCCCACTGGCTCCCTTGATCATTTCTCTGGCTCCTTTCAAAGAATTGTAGAGTCGTAAAGGAAACCAAGGATCAGTTAGTCCAACCCCCCTGCAATGAATTCTGCTGCTCCTTCTCATCTTGAGATATGCCCCGACTTATCCCAATTCCTTCTTGGAGCCTTCCATTTTCTATTATTGCACCTTGCCGACAGACGGAGCGACTCCCTATGATATGGTTACCAGACGTCCCCGTTTCCCGGGAACAGTCCCCGGATTTACAAATCTGTCCCCGGACAAAATCCGTCCCCAGAATGTCCCCGGATTTCAGTTAATCTCGTAGAATTGTAGAGTTAGGAGGGACCCCGAGGGGTCATCAAGACCAACCCCCTGCAAAGCATCCATGGCAGATGGCCACCCAACCTCTGCTTAGAAACCTCCCAGGAAGGAGGGTCCACTGTTGATCAGCTCTTACTGTCAGAATATTTTTGTTGTAGTTTTGTCATCATTGTAGTAGCAGCAGCTGTAAATCATTGTAAATCACATCTGCACATAAACTGTGGAACTCTCTCCCATATGGTTACCAGACGTCCCCGTTTCCTGGGGCCAGTCCCCAGATTTACAAATCTGTCCCCAGATTTCATTTAATGTCCCTGGATTTAAATTTTAAGTGTTGTAGATTTATTAGCAGGGAATGAATGTTGCGCGATTGGTTCAACGGCACAAGACGCATCATATGGGGACTTCTGGCAAGGCAAAATGGTGGGCACCATGGCAGTGAGCAGCTCCTGAAGCCAGCCAGAGCCAACTGTGCTGCTGCTGCCACTGCCGAGGGGGAACCGGGGACGCCCGGCACATCAACTGGGGGAACTGCTGACCCCCCTCCTGCAACCCAAATCGAGCTGGGGGCAAGAGCGCCTGGCCACCCAGCCAATGGCCCAGCGGTGCTCGGGGGCCAGTAAAAACCCCAGAGCTGACACAGTGAGGAGGAGGAGGAGGAGGAAGAGAGAGAAAGAGGAAGGAGAAAAAAGAGGGGAGCCGCTGCCGCCAAGGAGGAGTGGTAGGAGAGTGCTGGGAGGGCAAGGACACGTGGCTGAGCCCAGGTCCAACCGGAGCCTGTTCCATGGTGGCAAGTGCTCCAAGAGAGCAGGCTGAGACCCAGAGGAAGGCTGTGCAACAGAAGAGAAGATATTACTTCTTTATTTATTTATTAAAATATTTTTTTTAAAAAATAAAATAAAATTCCCTCTTTTCAAAAAAAAAAACAAAACTGTCCCCGGATTCTTTGGAAAAAATCTGGTAACTACTATCTGAATGATAATCTTGGTCATTTGATTGTCCTTTTTACCCCTTGTTGTCTTTTTAATTGTATATATTGCTTGTTTTATGTTGCTATGGCCGTTGGCTAATGCAAATGAAGTTTATCTATCTATCTATCTATCTATCTACAGTGGTACCTCAGGTTAAGTACTTAATTCGTTCTGGAGGTCTGTTCTTAACCGGAAACTGTTCTTAACCTGAAGCACCTTGGCCCAGTATACCTGAAAGAGCGTCTCCACCCCCATCGTTCTGCCCGGACGCTGAGGTCCAGCGCCGAGGGCCTTCTGGCAGTTCCCTCATTGCGAGAAGCAAAGCTACAGAGAACCAGGCAGAGGGCCTTCTCAGTAGTGGCACCTGCCCTGTGGAACACCCTCCCATCAGATGTCAAAGCGATAAACAACTACCTGACATTCAGAAGACATCTTAAGGCAGCCCTGTTCAGGGAAGTTTTTAATCTGTGATATTTTAGTGTATTTTTTGTTTCTATGGAAGCCACCCAGAGTGGCTGGGGAAACCCAGACAGATGGGTGGGGTACAAATAATAAATTAATATTATAGCTAATGGGGCCTCCTGCTGCTGCTGCGCCACCGGAGCACGATTTCTGTTCTCATCCTGAAGCAAAGTTCTTAACCCGAGTTAATATTTCTGGGTTAGCGGAGTCTGTAACCTGAAGCGTATGTAACCTGAAGTGTATGTAACCCGAGGTACCACTGTATCTGGTAAGCTTACCCTATAAGGAAAGGTTGCAGAGTTAGGGACTTTTTCGTTTAGAGGGAAGACAAGAGGCGACATGATATTTGGCAGGGAGAAAGCAGACGGAGAAAAGTTTTTTCTTCTCCTAACACTAGAACTCCTAGGCATCCAGGAAAACTGAGTGCAAGAAGATTCACGAGGGATAAAAGGAAGTCCTTTATACACCTGTAGCCCCATCTTCAGTGAATTTGTCTAATCCTCTTTTAAAGCCATGCAACTTGGCAGCCATCACTGCCTCCTTTTTCATAGTTTAATTATGTGCTGTGTTAAAGGCAAGGTTATAAGGCATCACTTTAGGAATCCTTCGCAGCTTCCAATATGCCTCCTAAGAGCTATGGAAGACGATCTCCGGTATTAGGCGGCTACAAATCTTCTAAACTGTAGACATGTGCAATTCTGAAAATACCTGCCTAGGATGCCTTCATCTTTTGAAGCAAAAAAAATATTAAAGATCTGCGCTTTGAAATATAAACGCACGAAGAAACAGAGAGAAGCTTGTTTCAGTCCATGCAAAGCACCAGTTCTCTGGGGTCTTGGGAGAGAAATATGAATTAGAAGCTGCTTATCTCTCAGAAACTGAAACTGATTAGCTGCCTTGAAATTGTAGTGTTTTCAAGGATATATTTATTGAAGGGATGGGGGGGGGGATCCAATTTTCATAAGAAACTATCCAATTTCCACTTTTCAAACCAAGACACAGGGCAAAACACAATTACCCTTTGAAATCTGTGCCTTTCCAACTTTTGCGATTCGGTTCTCCAGCCAACGCTTACGAAAAATGGATACACTAGGAAAAAGTCTGCATTGAACAGCTGGAACATTGATCCCTTAGACCTGCAAAGACATCCTATACTTTTTCACAATAACCTCTCCCCTCTTTCCTAAGTCAAGACGCTTACTCTTTTCCACACGTTTAGTTTACACTGCTGCCGTTCATTTACTGTACTGCTTTTGTGTACTACCTGCAAGGCATGCAATCTAATAAATACATTTAAAAAGAACACGTGCATTGGTGAAAATAACATGCAAAGATGTGTTGTGTCTCAAAACCAGGGTTGTGCTCGCACCCCGACAGCAATCCCACCCAGGTTGACATGGGGAACACTTGGATTTGTCCCTGAATCAACTTGGGGTGTGGGACTGGTCTTTAATTGTTGTTGTTTAGTCGTTTAGTCGTGTCCGACTCTTCGTGATCCCATGGACCAGAGCACGCCAGGCACTCCTGTCTTCCACTGCCTCCCACAGTTTTTAATTAGGGGGTCTTTAATTAAAGCACGTCAAAGTGCAAGTAGTTAAATAGGTACCGCTCTGGCGGGAAGGTAAACAGTGTTTCTGTGTGCTGCTCTGATTCGCCAGAAGCGGCTTAGTCATGCTGGCCACATGACCCAGAAGCTATACGCCGGCTCCCTCGGCCAATAAACCGAGATGAGCGCCGCAACCCCAGAGTCGGCCACGACTGGACCTAATGATCAGGGATCCCTTTACCTTTACCTAATTAGGGGTATTTTATCCCCTAATTTAATACAGTGGTACCTCAGATTACATACGCTTCAGGTTACAGACTCGGCTACCCCAGAAATAGTACTTCAGGTTAAGAACTTTGCTTCAGGATGAGAACAGAAATTGTGCTCTGGCGGCACGGCGGCAGCGGGAGGCCCCATTAGCTAAAGTAGTGCTTCAGGTTAAGAACAGTTTCAGGTTAAGAACGAATTAAGTACTTAACCCGAGGTACCACTGTATATAGTTGGGCCCTTTCTGGCTGCACTGCAGAGACCAGGAAGGTCACACCTGCTGGGAACTGTTTCACCTGCACTTCTCTGGGGGAGAATGCAGCAGACCCCTGCAGCCATCAGGATTGCATCCTCCGTTCCCCAGCTGAAGGTTTATTCCTGCTCAGTTTGACTCTGTGTGCATGTGTGTCCCCCCTGCTGGGAACAGCAACTAGCAAATTCCATCCATTGCAAATCCGGACATCTTCCACTGCCAGGTTCCTGCTTTCCCCATGCAAGCGAGGCTTCCTGGCAAATCTCTCGGAATAAATCTCCCAGGCCCTATAGATGGCGCCCTTATGTGCAGAAAAGAAAGGAAGGCTCCGGAAAAGAGGAGCCAGAGCAGGGAAGAGGAGAAGAAACAGGCCGAGGGTTGAGCTGGGTGGGCCTCTTTCCCCAGGTGCCTCTCAAAGGGGTACCCAAATTGCCCCTGGCCCAATGCAAGCATCCGCTTCTGCATCCACAAAACCAGCTACCAAGAATATTTCCCGACCTTCCGGGGAGCGTGGAATAGTAGTTAGAGCAGTGTTTCTCAAATGTGGGTCTCCAGCTGTCGTTGGACTACAACTCCCATCATCTGGTGCAGACGTCGTTCTCTCAAATGTCAGTGGCACCCTTAGCAAGGCTTCCCCTTCGTCTTCCATTCGGCCCCAATTCATGCACCCTAGTTGCAATGCCCCGCAGTGCCCCCTAGGCTTGGCAGCGGAACCAGCCATACTGCCCTAAATCTGCCTCTGCCATCACACTTATCCAGCAGGACCAGTGGTCATGGGTGATGGGAGTTGTAGTCCAACAGCAGCCTAGGAACCCACATTTGAGAAACACTGAGTTGGAATTACAGGTAGGTAGCCGTGCTGGTCTGCCATAGTCGAAACAAAATATTAAAAAATCCTTCCAGTAGCACCTTGTTGTTGTTGTTTAGTTGTTTAGTCGTGTCCGACTCTCTGTGACCCCCTGGACCAGAGCACGCCAGGCACTCCTGTCTTCCACTGCCTCCCGCAATTTGGTCAAACTCATGCTGGTAGCTTCAAGAACACCATCCATCCTTCTTGTTCTCTGTCGTCCCCTTCTCCTTGTGCCCTCCATCTTTCCCAACATCAGGGTCTTTTCCAGGGAGTCCTTCTCTTCTCATGAGGTGGCCAAAGTCTTGGAGCCTCAGCTTCAGGATCTGTCCTTCCAGTGAGCACTCAGGGCTGATTTCCTTCAGAATGGAGAGGTTTGATCTTCTTGCAGTCCATGGGACTCTCAAGAGTCTCCTCCAACACCATAATTCAAAAACATCAATTATTCTGCGACCAGCCTTCAGGACCTGGGACAGAGCCCTACGTGGATGGAGGCAAGATAGAAGACTACAGAGCAGGATTGGGCTCCTGTGTTGGGTCCAAGTGAAGGCAGGTCTAGGAGCTGAGCACCCCTACCTGAAACCTTTGAATCATCCTCTTTTGTCGAAGAAACGACCTAAAAGAATGGGGCACTGCATTAAAAGACCTAAAAGAATGGGGCACTGCCTCAGCTTCAGGATCTGTCCTTCCAAGTGAGCACTCAGGGCTGATTTCCTTCAGAATGGATAGGTTTGATCTTCTTGCAGTCCATGGGACTCTGAAGAGTCTCCTCCAGCACCATAATTCAAAAGCATCAATTCTTCGGTGATCAGCCTTCTTTATGGTCCAGCTCTCATTTCCATACTTCACTACTGGTGTAGTGGTGTAGCGCCTTAGGGACCAACTAAGTTTGTTATTGGCATGCACACTTTTTCAGATACTGAGTTGGAGTGTCGGACTAGGACCTGGGAGGCCGGGGTTTGCATCCTCACTTGGCCATGACACTCACTAAGAGGCCTTTGGCCTATAAGGGTGAGAATCTCACCGGGGAGCTTGCTGAACTAGTCAGACCAGACACGGACCTCTGATGGCCATTTTATATCCATCCATCAATCAATCATGGATGAAGAGTCAGCAGTAGATACCTCAGATGGTAGAGCATGAGATCTCAGGGTTATGGGTTTGGTCCCCACGCCGGGCAAAAGATCCCACCATTGGACTCGATGACCCTCACGGTCCCGTCCAACTCAACAGTTCCATGGTTCTGTGAATATGAGCTGCTGGAAACCACATGAGGGGAGGATGGTCTTGTGTTCGAGTCCTGCTTGTGGGTTTCCCTTGGGGGCATCTGGTTGGCTGCTCCATTGGACTCGATGGGTCATTGGCCTGATCCAGCAGGCTCTTCTCCTCTTCTCACAGATGGCCCCTTTTGCAATTCTTAATAATAATAATAATAATAATAATAATAATAATAATTTATTATTTGTACCCCGCCCATCTGGCTGGGTTTCCCCAACCACTCTGGGCGGCTTCCAACAAAGATGAAAAATACAGTAAAATGTCACATATTAAAAACTTCCCTGAACAGGGTTGCCTTCAGATGTCTTCTGAATGTCAGGTAGTTGTTTATCGCTTTGACATCTGATGGGAGGGCGTTCCACAGGGCAGGCGCCACTACCAAGAAGGCCCTCTGCCTGCTTCCCTGTAACTTGGCCTCTCGCAGTGAGGGAACCGCCAGAAGGCCCTTGGAGCTGGACCTCCGTGTCCTGGCAGAACGATGGGGGTGGAGATGCTCCTTCAGATATACTGGACCGAGGCCGTCTACCACTTGGCTCCTTCGTCCTCCCCCAATACCTGCAAACAGAGGCTAAGGTTTCATGCATCTGATTTGCAAGCAGGCAGAACATCAGCCGGCAAAGCTGAATA
Source organism: Podarcis tiliguerta (assembly GCF_965153285.1). Classification (NCBI taxonomy): domain Eukaryota; kingdom Metazoa; phylum Chordata; class Lepidosauria; order Squamata; family Lacertidae; genus Podarcis; species Podarcis tiliguerta. Next base: position 132,719,041 of record NC_139534.1, on the reverse strand, counting down.
TCACCGGCTTAAAAATAAAAAAAAAGGAAAGAAAAATGATCATCTCCCTCGGTTGTTTATATCTACATGCACACAGACAATGCAATATATAAACAAGTAATAAATTCATTACCCTTTTTCTTAAAACACTCAGCCAAATGAGAAATGGAGATGAATGAATCTCATTAATTTCCCTGCTTTTCATAGAGACTACCAAAGATTATTCCCCCTCCCTTTTCAGGACTAACGTCTACCTTCCACGCTAATCCAAGAAAAATGAGAAATGGGTGGGTGGGTGGGTGGGTGGAGGGAGTTTTTTCTTACTTGAAGGACCACAGCCTAGTGACAGAGAAGCTGTTTTGCATGCAGAAGGTCCCAGGCTGACAGAAGAACGTGAGAAGAGCCCGTTGGATGAGGCCAGACACCCCAATGGGAAACCAGCAAGCAGGATTTGAACACAAGAGCAACTCTCCCCTCTTGTGGCTTCCAGCAACTGCTATTCGGAAGCATTTACTGCCTCCAGTCTGTGAGATGTGAAACACAAGAGCTGTCAAGTACAACATTCCTAGAGTGAACATGTGATCCACGCGACGGTCACCTCCAGACTGGATTATTGTAACTCGCTCTACGTGGGGCTGCCCTTGAGACTGACCCAGAAACTCCAGCGGGTGCAGAATGCTGCAGCGAGACTCCTTACGGGGTCTTCGCTGCGAGATCACATTCACCCGGTGCTATTCCAGCTGCACTGGCTCCCGGTGGAGTACAGGATCAGGTTTAAGGTGCTGGTTTTAACCTTTAAAGCCCTATACGGCCTAGGACCCTCGTACCTACGGGACCGCCTCTCCTGGTATGCCCCACAGAGAAACTTACGGTCTTCAAATAAAAACATCTTGAAGGTCCCAGGCCACAGAGAAGTTAGGCTGGCCTCAACTAGAGCCAGGGCTTTTTCGGCCGTGGCTCCGATCTGGTGGAACACTCTGCCACAAGAGACCAGGGCCCTGCGGGACTTGACATCTTTCCGCAGGGCCTGCAACAGAGCTGTTCCACCAGGCCTTTGGCCAGGGCACAGCCTGACTCCCTCCCTCGGCAATCTTCGCAGAGCTCTGGCCCAATGGTTGCCAGTGGCTTGAATTAATTAATTTTATAATGAATGATTTTAAAGTGTTGTTTGTACTGTTTTATTGTTGTTAGCCGCCCTGAGCCTGGCTTCGGCTGGGGAGGGCGGGATATAAATAAAATTTATTATTATTATTATTATTATGTTTACACATGGGGAGGAATGTTTGTCCAGACAGTAGGTAAACTTCCTGTTTCCTTCTGGGCTGGGACAGACTTCCTCTGCATGTGACTAGAGGTGGGCGTGGCCTCACCTGTGCAGGTAATGGCAAAAGCACAGGGCAGGGCAGCCATGTCTCTCTCTTTGACTACGTGCATCGAAGAAGCAACATCTGCTCAGCCAAAGATGCTCTCTTGGCTAAGGGACTGTCTCCTTATGAGATAGTTTCCAAGTGTAAGTTACTTTTCCAAGCTAAGTCTGCCTTCTGGGATCCGACTGTAAACAGAATGTAAGTGAGTAAACTTTTTTTTATACTTTTATAGAAGACTGTGTCGTGTCTTATCTTTTATGAGGGAATAAGGGGGAAATACCAGAAGAGTTATTAGAGAGGCTTTAGTGAGCCTGAGCAAACGCATCCGCTGTGAGTTTAAAAAGGGGAATGTTACTCTGCTAAATTGTGAACTTGTTTACACAAGTTGGAAAAGTTATAACCAAACAATATATCCTCTCCTGCATCCCTGAACATTCCCACACAATCGTGGCCAGAACATAGCCACCATGACTAGCAGCCATCAATGAATTTGCCTCGTCCTCTTTGAAAGCCATCTCGGTCACTCCCCACCACGGCCTCCTGCAGGAGGGAGTTCCATAGTTCTCCACTACATGAAGAAGTGCTTCCTTTGGATCCTGAGATTGGAGGGCCACCTGTCATGGATGCTTTAGTTGACATTCCTGCATTGTGGGGGTTGGACTAGATGACTCTTGGGGTCCCTTATAGCTCTACGATTCAATGATTCTGTGATTCTAACTAATAATAATAATAATAATAATAATAATAATAATAATAATAATAAATTTTATTTATATCCCGCCCTCCCCAGCTGAAGCTGGGCTCAGGGCGGCTAACAACAATCAAAATAATCCAGCATTCTAAAAACATTCATTATAAAATTAATTAAAATCAAATTGATGGCAACCATTAAGCAAAATTCTGTGCAGATTGCCAGAGGAGGGGGTCAGGCTGTGCCTTGGCCAAAGGCCTGATGGAACAGCTCTGTCTTGCAGGCCCTGCAGAAAGATGACAGGTCCCGCAGGGCCCTAGTCTCTTGTGACAGAGCGTTCCACCAGATTGGAGCCGTGGCCGAGAAAGCCCTGGCTCTAGTTGAGGCCAGCCTAACCTCTCTGTGGCCTGAGATCTTCAGGATGTTTTTATTTGCAGACCGTAAATTTCTCTGTGGGACATACCAGGAGAGGCGGTCCCGTAGGTACGAGGGTCCTAGGCCATATAACTTCATTGGAAACCCACAAGTTCCAGCGGAGGGAACAGGGGCAGACCTTGGTAATTGTTAGAATTTTTTCTAACATTTTTTGTCTATCACATGACGGTGTATGTTTTGACTCCACAGAGTGGGAAGTGACGGAGACAGGATGTTTGTGTTCCTGTGTTCCGTGAAGTGGGACTATTGTCCTTTGTTCTTTCTCTTTGCTGTCTGATGCTAGAGAGAGAGGGAGCCATGTTGCAAAGAAGATGATGGGAGGAAGCCCTTCCTTCCATCTACCCTGATGCATTGAATAGAATGAAAATTTATGAGTCATGGCGGAGGGGAGAGCACGTGTGCAAATTCAACGGCGATTTACTTTTTTGTTTTGTTGCTATTTTGTTAATGTTGTTGATAGTGTTTTATAGATATGAATGCTGTCGTACTTTGTGAATCCTAGAATATGATTTTTGGTGTAACTGTTATGTTTGGCTTATTTTTTTTCAGTTTTTTTGTTAATAGTGTTAACTGATTTGGGATTGCTTTACTGATGGTTTGTTAAGAATTCTATATGATTTATGCTGTATTCGTGATGTTCCATTATGTTATTTTTATCTTTGTTTGTAAGCCGCTTTGAGATTTATTTGAATGAAAAGGGGCATAGAAATCGAATCAATTCTTCCAACCTTCAGGTTCGCTGGATGTCCAAGAGTTCTGGTGTAATGAGAGAGGGAGTGGCATAGCAAGCTCAGGTGGTACCCGGTGCAGAAATTTTCTTGTCACCCCCCTACACACATTTAAATTATTAAAAGAAGGAAAAATAAGATACTTACAGTCAGTGGCGTAGCTAAGGCTTTTGCTGCCCGGGGCGGTAACTGAATTTGCCGACCCTCACGCTGCTCCGCTTTGCCGGCAGCCAAAGGTAGCCTTGGGAAGTTGGGAGTCGCAGGTGGGCAGCGTGCCGAATGTCACCCCTCCTCAGGATGACACTCAGGGCGGCCCGCCCCTACCGCACCCCCTTCCTCTGCCACTGCCTCCATCCACTTTCTCCAGTGCCTCCTCTGCTCTGAAGAAATGGACAAGGAACACAGTTGAAGGAGTTAGAGAAGCTGATTGACACCTTGACCCCAGTAGCAGCCCTTGGCAGTGTCAGGAAGGACAGATGGCATATGATACAATAATCTTGATTGTCATTGTCCCATACAGAACAACGAAATTGAAAAAAATCTACATCAGACATTCAAAAACCAACATGCCTGCTATCCCAGCTATCCCAGCCTGGTTGTTGTTGTTGTTCAGTTGTTTAGTCGTGTCCGCCTCTACATGACCCCCTGGACCAGAGCACGCCAGGCACTCCTGTCTTCCACTGCCTCCCGCAGCTTGGTCAGACTCATGTTTGTAGCTTCAAGAACAGTGTCCAACCACCTCATCCTCTGTCATCCCCTTCTCCTTGTGCCCTCCATCTTTCCCAACATCAGGGTCTTTTCCAGGGAGTCTTCTCTTCTCATGAGGTGGCCAAAGTCTTGGAGCCTCGGCTTTAGGATCTGTCCTTCCAGTGAGCACTCAGGGCTGATTTCCTTCAGAATGGAGAGGTTGGATCTTCTTGCAGTCCATGGGACTCTCAAGAGTCTCCTCCAGCACCATAATTCAAAAGCATCCATTCTTTGGCGATCAGCCTTCTTTATGGTCCAGCTCTCACTTCCATACATCGCTACTGGGAAAACCATAACTTTAACTATACGGACCTTTGTTAGCCCCCTAAAATCTCTGATACCCCATAATATGCTCCCATAGAGACTACCTTACACTGTTTTTAAAACCAAAATTGCATTGGATAGAAACTGCTTCTCAGACGGCTAGTCCTAGTCTTTATAACCCTGTACCTTCTTCCAGAAGGCAGAAGCTGAAAGAGATCATTTCCGGGGTGCGCACTATCTAGGGATAAAGGGGACCTGAATCCGGCAGCATATATATATATCAGCCATCATTTCAAATGAGATGAAGGGAGGACAACATTTCTGGAAAACATCCTCAAAGCACCATTCGTATCCCCTCCAAATGCCCTGAGTACATCTTCCGTCTTCATAATTTAAAATGGACCATTCATATTTTATGGGGCAAGGAATTCCCTGTGAAGAAGCCGCTCTTGAAAATGGATTCTCCGCAAGGGGCTTTTTCAAGTCAGCGGAGCTCTCAAGGCTGAGAGGGGTTTATTTATTTATTTCAATTGACTTGACTTATTTATATCCCGCACTTCAAATAAAGGACTGCCCCCCCCTCCGGGGTGGCTTCCAAAGGACAGAAGATGAAACAATAAAACACGACTCTAAGAATCAAGGATTAATGATATTTAAAAAGTGACACACATGCTAGAACAATCAAGACTGAAAACCAGAGGATGGGAATAAAATAGGACCCATTGAAAAACCAGCTCTGCCAGCATCCTGGGAAGACCTGGGCAAAGACAAGGTCCTGCGAAGATGCTTAGTTTGTTCTCAGATGAGCCTCTGGGTGTGTTCCACACCTGAAAGGGTTTTTTACTTCCTTACTGATGCAGTTCAGTGCCTAGAACCTGAATTTAATGGTCTTATTAGGGGCGTCTTTTAAAAAAACCCAAGAAGTCTATTGCTTCAATTTAGAGTCACGCAATACAAATCCCTCTTCTCTCCCCCTCTCAAAGCCATTTCATGTTTTGCAACCGCTTCTTACATTCCTGATATAGAGCAAAAAGCAGAAACAAAGAAAGTTTGCAATCTTTGATTTCTAAAGGGCAACCATAATTAATCCCTGAGCACGTGCAGGTCTGCATTTGAAAACTCACTTAGTACATTGTAGCACCCCCATGACAAAAGGAATAAAATGTGCTTTGCTTCTGCTGCCCTGGTGCTCAGCTCAGTTACTTGGGAATGATAAACACCATAGCGTTGCAAAAAGGCAGCACTAATTGTGTCTGTGCCCACTGGGCCACCCTCTGGAGAACGAAGGCTTTTAAAAATGAAGAATCCTAAGATCACAGAGTTGGGAGGGACCCTGAGGGTCATCTAGTCCAACCCCCTTGCAATGCAGGAATCTCAACAAAAGCACCCATGGCAGATGGCCGCCCAACCTCTTCTTCTTAAAAACTGCCAATTAAAGAAGCATGCTGTAGCAAGAAGCATCCTGCTCATGCCAGGATAGGTGCGGAGGCCAGGCCTGTTTGGCATTGCTCCCATCATCTGTCCCCCTCTGGGTAGTGATTTGGGAGCCCTCTCAGCTGTGGGTCTCTGGAAATCAGCCCCAAGATCCAAGGTCTTAGAGAAAGGTCTTCCAAGATGGCAGCAATAAACCTCTAATAAACTCTGCGAGTGCAGCTTTCTCCCAACTGAAGTGCAGGGTGTTTGAGGACCGGGACATTTGCAGGGAAACCAAAACGCTTGTTTACAAAGCTGTTGTACTGCCAACCTTACTGTACGCTTGTGAAACATGGACCACTTATAAACACCATCTCCAACTCCACCAAAGATTCCATCAATGGCGTCTCTGAAAAACTTTACACATCACTTGGGAAGACAGGCGAACTAATGTCAGTGTACTGGAAGAAGCAAAGATGTCGAAGCAATGATTCTTCAACATCAACTTCGTTGGACTGGTCATGTTGTGCGGATGCCTGATGATCATCTTCCAAAGCAACTACTCTATTGCGAACTTAAAAATGGAAAGTGTAATGCTGGTGGTCAACAAAAGAGGTTTAAAGACTCTCAAGGCAAATCTAAAATAATGTAGTATAGACACCGACAACTGGGAAACACTGGCCTGCGAGCACTCCAGCTGGAGAACAGTCTTGACCAAAGGTGTCCTGGGCTTTGAAGACACTCGAACTCAGGATGAAAGGGAGAAATGTACTAGGAGGAAGGCATGCTTGGCAAACCCTCATCATGATCAACTCCCTCCCAGAAACCAATGTCCCCACTGTGGAAGGACTTGTGGATCCAGAATTGGCCTCCACAGTCACTTTTAAAACCGTGTTTATGGAAGACAATCTTACTCGGCTACAAGTGATCGCCAAAGAAGTATAAGTAGTAGTTTGCTTTTAATAGTGGCCAGGCTCATTAGAATGAGGAACTGGAAGACCTTATGAGGGTGCTTCTCTGACCAATTGGGACAACAATGCATGGGAAATAGCCTTTGTGGAAAAATTAAACAATAAACTTAAACTGGCACGAGGTCTGAAGCAGAAGACCCTCTTGCAACTGACTGGCACAGCTATATGCATGGCTAAAAATGCAAATAGAAGGCTCCCCTCAAAGCTTTTTGGCTCATTTTTATACCTTCTGTACAAAGAGCAGTCTGGGATAAGAACGTAACATGTTATCCAGATGTTGTTTTGCAGGCACTGCTTAACACCAGCTTCTGGCCTAGGGTGGGGTATTTCATCATTTACCTGACTGATGTTGTTACATAGTGAAATAATTTAATGAAATCTTTAAAAGCAAAGGTATTGTGAAGACATGGGAGAGATTAGTGGGGTTAACCCCCTTCCTCGTTTTCCACACATCCATTGGCAACCATTGCATAGATGTGCAGACATGTTCCGGTGTAGATGTGAGCATTGGGATGAGCGCAATCGCAGATGTATGCATGAGTTGACCGTGTGTCTCTCTTTGCGATCCAGCATTTGCATTGTGATGTTGAAGGTCGCACAACCTTCTTCAGAGGTCAAGCCCCACTCCTTGATGCTCGTGTTCTGTGCAGCTCATACAACGGTCCCCGGCCTGAAGTGCAGGGCAGGGCATGTGGCGATGAGAGCTACACAGTGCCATACACATTCTTTTCTTCGGGAAACCAGAACAATGTGTTCCTTCATTAGAGGAGGCTGCATCTCAACGAGTTTCCTCCGATTCCCAACGGGGCAGCTTGCAAGCAAATGTTATTCAGCAAATCCGAGAAACTTATAAACAGTCTCACCTTCGCAATGGCAGGAGATGCTTTCTGCTCTTCGGTAAGGACCTGGGCTTGTAGGCACGAGCCCCCAGGGCAAGCATTTCATAAGCACTTCCTGGAAAGTCGGGGTGAAATATGGGCTGAAATTAAAGATGCAGTTAGTTTTGTGTGCCATGTGCACACAAACACACACACACACACATACACACACACACACACACACACACACACACACACACAGAGAGAGAGAGAGTTTAGGTCCCACTGCTTTTTGCTTTCCGGAAAAGTTTTCACTTTGATAAACCTCCAGCACAGGTCATATGTTCCTACCCATTTTAAAGCAGCAAAATTTTTTGACTATCATTTTCAATTTTGCGTGCCCTGTTTTTTCCCTAAGGGCTCGTGGTGACTGTAACTTGCAGGAAGCTGCCTTCTTCAAGACAGTAGCAGCATGTCTGATGTGGCAGAGCTATGAAGCTGCTCTCCCGAGACCTGCACTGCCATTACCACTTACCTGGATGAGCTCTAGCAGGGGGGCGGTGAGATCAGCTCTATGTAGGGGTCCTGACTGGCAGCAGACGTCCCACCAGTGTCTTGCCCTTGGTGCTGTCTGCCACAGCAGTCCAGCTAAGCAGCGGCAACAATGCCAGTGTTGGGAGCGGGGCTCTGTGTCTTTGCCCCATACACTGATGTTTGTTCCAGATCAGAATATTTAATCAGCCCTGTATACCTGAAGGAGCGTCTCCACCCCCATCGTTCAGCCCGGACACTGAGGTCCAGTGCCGAGGGCCTTCTGGCAGTTCCCTCACTGCGAGAATCCAAGTTACAGGGAACCAGGCAGAGGGCCTTCTCGGTAGTGGTGCCTGCCCACCAGATGTCAAAGAGAACAACTACCAGACTTTTAGAAGACATCTGAGGGCAGCCCTGTTTAGGGAAGCTTTTAATGCTTAATAGACTATTGTATTTTAATATTTTGTTGGAAGCCATCCAGAGTGGTTGGGGAAACTCAGCCAGATGGGCAGGGTATAAATAAATTAATAATAATAATAATAATAATAATAATAATAATAATAATTTGCACATCTGACTGGTAGCAACATGCAGAAAGTGCCAGGCTCTATCTGTAGTTCTGTATCTCGTTGTGAACACCACAGTTTAAGAAGGACAGCGATAGAAGGTTTGCAGAGTAGGGCGACCAGTGTGGGCTGATAATGCCAAGGTTGCAGATTTGATGATCGTGCAGGAACGATTTCTAAAAAAAAAAAAAAAAAAAAGGGAACTCTGCATATTCCTGTATTGCTTGGGGTCAGGCTAGAATTAAACTATCCACTGAAAGATCCAAGGAGCCCTTTGTGGGAGGCTGAAAGGGTGCGAGGCAATTGCTTTTGTCCACCACTGTCAAAACGCACCTATTCCTGGTTGCAGCGCTCCATGCCTCCTGGTCACCAGTGACGGATTTGGGGCTCTCAAAATTCAGCGGATTTCTGTGCGATGCTAAAATTTGGCACACCACCACCACCATGTCTCACCTTCCATTCTACAACATTGTTGTGGTGCCCCCTGCAGCGCAGAGCCCGGTAGCGCCGCACCGGTTGTGCTACCCTCAAACCACCTCTGTTGTCTCCCAGAGGTTCCAGGAAGAGAGTAGCATGATGTGGCTTGAGAAAAGAGCCCTGCAGGATCAGATCAAAGGTGTGTTGTGGAAGGAGAGGAAGACACACACACACACACACACACACACACACACACACACACACCCTGGGAATGTTCTCCCCAGCAAGAGCAGCTTCTGCCATTCGGCAGGGACCGAATCGGAGGGAAGCTGTTGCCTTGCTGCGAAAACAAAGATAATTGTCTTGAGGACTCTTCAGTTCAAAGACTCTCAACAGCAACTCTTGTATTTGCATACTCCAGGCTCACGGAGCTGGCAGAGGCACTGCGGTGGTGGAAACAGAGAATGCCCCAGGGCCTTGCAAGTTCCTAATGCACTAATGGAGTTTTGGGCAGGAGAGAATTTCTCCCTGCAACTTCCGCTCAGAGGGAACCAAATGCATCCTCCTCCACAAAGCAGCAGCAGCAGCAGGCGAGACGGCTCCATTCCTGTGTGCAGGAAAGCCGCATTTCTGCTGCAGTTCCACTAATTTCGCTATGCCCCCCCTCCGCCAAGTTCTTTCTGACACCGACACCCTGCTCCCTTCATGTAGTAACAACAACAACATATTACTTGTACCCCACCCATCCGACATCCTACAGCTGAGATTCAGTTTACACAAGGGACAACCAGATAATAGAAAGGACTTTTCCATGCGGTTCATTGTTAAACTGCGGAACTCCCTCCCACAGGAATGGCCACCAACCTGGGTGGCTTTAGCAGAGGACTGGACAAATTCACAGAGGAGGAGAGGGTTGTTGAGAAGAGGAGGGGGAGGGGGAGGAGTTTGGACTTGATATCCCGCTTTATCACTACCCGAAGGAGTCTCCAAGCGGCTAACATTCTCCTTTCCCTTCCTCCCCGACAACAAACACCCTGTGAGGTGAGTGGGGCTGAGAGACTTCAGAGAAGTGTGACTGGCCCAAGATCACCCAGCAGCTGCAGGTGGAGGAGTGGGGAAGCGAACCCGGTTCACCAGATTACGAGTCTACTGCTCTTAACCACTACACCACACTGACCAGTGTTACACGGTCTTGGCAGCCACTCCCAGTCACCAGTCTAGCTGCCGCATTCTGGATTAGTTGCAGTTTCTGGGTCAACTTCAAAGGTAGCCCCACGTAGAACGCATTGCAGTAGTCCAAGCGGGAGATAACTAGAGCATGCACCACTCTGGCAAGATAGTCCGCGGGCAGGTAGGGTCTCATCCTGCATAGCAGGTGGAGCTGATAGACAGCTGCCCTGGACAGAGAATTGACCTGCGCCTCCATGGACAGCTGTGAGTCCAAAATGACTCCCAGGCTGCGCAGCTGGTCCTTCTGGGGCACAGTTACCCCATTCAGGATCAGGGAGTCCTCCACACCAGCCTGCCTCTTGTCCCCCAAAAACAGTACTTCTGTCTTGTCAGGATTCAACCTCAATCTGTTAGCTGCCATCCATCCTCCAACCGCCTCCAGGCACTCACGCAGGACCTTCACCGCCTTCACTGGTTCTGATTTAAAAGAGAGGTAGAGCTGGGTATCATCCGCATATTGATGAACACCCAACCCAAACCCCTAGCTGAAGCTAGAAAGCCACCTGTGGCAATGGGGTTAAATATACTGTCGTACCTTACAGGGCTGTTGCAAGGCTTTATTGAAAGCTGTACATTTATTAGCTTTCTCTCCCCACACTTTTGCCCAAAGGATCCATGGGCGGCGAAGGAGAGAGTAGGAAAAGCAATATAGTGGAATACTATTATTAAAAACATAGAATCATAGAATGGCAACATTGTAGGGATGGCGAGGGTCATCTAGCCCATCAATATAAAACATTTCATAACAATTGCTCTATGCAATACATGTTGAGCACTTTGGAAAAGTGCTATAAAAACATTCCTCCTCCTATTGCTGCAGGGATGCCAGAGGTTTCCTCAACGTGATATTTCTGAGAGATCTGGGAACCTGCTTCTGCCGTCAAGCCCTGCATTTTGCAGCGAATGGGTTTCTTTGCTCTCAAATTACTTTCAAATCTTCTGCAGAATAGATGAGAACATTGTGCGGCTGTTTGATTTCCCTGACCTGAACGGGGTTGATTGCGGTTTTGAATTCTCTGCCTTACATAAGGAGATGCCGGGAGCTTGCATCTCTCCCTCCCAGAAAGAAAAGAAAAGAAAATAAAAGAAAAGAAAAGAAAAGAAAAGAAAAGAAAAGAAAGAACACTCTGCTCCTCCAACTGATGGTCTCTCAAGGGTTGCAGAGCCGAAAGGAAGAAGCTGAGGCTGTCCCCATCCGTGAGACAGAGAAGGAACAGTTGCCCCAATGCTTCCTCTTCCTCTTCCTCTGCCCTCCCCATTCCTTTTTCCTTTTATGCCATGCCTATTGGATAGTGAACACGAAGTTAGGGTGCCTTTGGTCTTTCAACATTACAGGCGCTATGTCAGCATTAAATAATAGAGGTGTTCACACTGTTACAGTCAAGAAGGGCGCAAACTGTGAACCTCTTTACTCCGGAGCTGAGCTGTGTAAGCTGGCAAGCTTACGCACTTGGCCACAAAAACTTGTGCATGTGCAGAGAGCATTAGAGATGTCTTGCACCTGTGTTCAGCATTGTTGTTGTTGTTTAGTCGTTTAGTCGTGTCTGACTCTTCGTGACCCCATGGAGCAGAGCACGCCAGGCACTCCTTCCACGGCCTCCCACAGTTTGGTCAAACTCATGTTTGTAGCTTTGAGAACACTGTCCAACCATCTCGTCCTCTGTCGTCCTCTTCTCCTTGTGCCCTCCATCTTTCCCAACATCAGGATCTTTTCCAGGGAATCTTCTCTTCTCATGAGACGGCCAAAGTATTGGAGCCTCAGCTTCACGATCTGTCCTTCCAGTGAGTATTCAGGGCTAATTTCCTTAAGAATGGATGCGTTTGATCTTCTTGCATTCCATGGGACTCTCAAGAGTTTCCTCCAGCACCATAATTCAAAAGCATCCATTCTTCGGCGATCAGCCTTCTTGATGGTCCAGCTCTCACTTCCATACATCACTACTGGGAAAACCATAGCTTTAACTATACGGACCTTTGTTGGCAAGGTGATGTCTCTGATTTTTAAGATGCTGTCTAGGTTTGCTATTGCTTTTCTCCCAAGGAGCAGGCCTCTTTTAATTTTGTGACTGCTGTCACCATCTGCAGTGATCATGGAGCCCAAGAAAGTAAAATCCCTCACTGCCTCCATTTCTTCCCCATCTTTTTGCCAGGAGCTGATGGGCCCAGTGGCCATGATCTTCATTTACATGTAAACAAGTCTATGATTACGATGGCGATGCCTCAATCTAGAGTCTCAGGTAGAGTGTGATGTAGCTCCCTAACCTCACTTATGACATAGTCCTTCCTTAAGGTGCCAGGAGTCACATAGATGACAGTCACTGTCCCAATGTGAGCAATGTCTAGGCAACATGATGACCATATACATACCTTCAAACCAATCCTTCAAACCATAAAAACCAAACAATCCTTCAAACCATAAAAAGTTCAAAATGAAATCTTTAGTCTCAAAGTCTATGAAAATCTTTAAATGAAGCAAGGTACCAAACTTCGTACGATGAAAGACAAGCTGTGAAGCTTTGTGTATTCAGCAAATAGGATGTCCAACAGTGATTCCGGATATTGACTACTGTTTCGTAGAATTCTTCGTCAGCGTGGTGGGTGGATATAGAATGCTTCATAAACTGAAAATAATTTTTTACAGATGATGACCTGCGTGCCATATCACTTTACAAAAATTATAAACTATAATACAAACAGTAATGAAAAAAAGTACATACCCCATCTTATTTCGAATGAATGTATGTAAATGAAAATATCATGTAGTCAGTGCTACTAACAATATTTTTGAGAAACATATAAAGCCAACTCCAGGTGATGCTAATAACAAGGAGGTTGAGTTTAAAGGTACAGTGCAAAGTTGTTGTTGTTGCTGTTGTTGTTGTTTAGTCATGTCCAACTCTTCGTGACCCCATGGACCAGAGCACGCCAGGCCCTCCAGTCTTCCACTGCCTCCCGCAGTTTGGTCAAACTCATGCTGGTCGCTTCGAGAACACTGTCCCACCATCTCATCCTCTGTCGTCCCCTTCTCCTTGTGCCTTCCATCTTTCCCAGCATCAGGGTCTTTTCCAGGGAGTCTTCTCTTCTCATGAGATGGCCAAAGTATTGGAGTCTCAGCTTCAGGATCTGTCCTTCCAGTGAGCACTCAGGGCTGAATTCCTTCAGAATGGAGAGGTTGGATCTTCTTGCAGTCCATAGGACTCTCAAGAGTCTCCTCCAGCACCAGAATTCAAAAGCATCCATTCTTTGGCGATCAGCCTTCTTTATGGTCCAGTTCTCACTTCCATACATCACTACTGGGAAAACCATAAAGCTTTAACTATATGGACCTTCAGTGCAAAGTACCAATACAAATACAAGGAGATTGGGATTAAAGGAGCAGTGCAAGGATACTTACTGTCGCAATGTGAGCAGCTAGAGTCTTGGGTTTGAATTGGGGAGAGCTGGGTTCAAATCTCCAGAAAGCTTACCAGGTGGCCCTTTGCTCCTCACTGCTTCCCAGCCCGATCTCCCTGGCAGAGCTGTTTTCAAATTAAGCTGGGGAAGAACCTTGAGTGCCTTTTAAGAGAAATATAAGGAAATTGTAGGGAATAAATAAACACCAGCGAGGCGTTTCGTGCAATAGCCTATGAGGGTGGATAAAATCTAGCCCAGCCAGAAGCATTCAGAAGTGGGTTGAAGTGGTACAGTCACTCCCTCCCCCTCCTGTGGTGCAGTGATAAAACTGCTAGCTAAGCAGGATCCAGTCTGGCTTCAAATTGGACGGGTAACTGCATGTTGAGATTCTTGCATTCAAGGGGGTTGGACTAGATGACCTTTGGTTTTTCTTCCAACTCTGCTCTTAATGGAACAGATGCTGGGTTCATTCCTGGTGCCACAACACACATGTTCATGTCAGTCCAGCACTTCCTATTTCTCTGCTGGCCTGGGCACCACTCGTGGCTTCCTGGGTTTTTCAGCACCCACGGAAAATGACAATATGTTGTATTTAGGTTCTATCTCGAAAAACAAAACAAAAAAATCCTCCAAAAACTTTCCTCTAAAACACCGGCAAATTCCACCAAAAATCCACAAAAGTCCCCCTTTCTCAAACTCCAACTCTCCACAGTCCTCAAAGGTTGGTGAAAAGGCTCGTGGGATGACTTTAATTGAAAATGATTACCAAGTACTTACAAATATATTTATATTCTTTATTATTATTATTAAGTGAGGGGAGAGACTTCGTCAGGCAAGGCCTTCTTCCATCTACCTTGCTCCCCCCTCCAGTCTCTGCTTCTCAATTTGTATTGTATTATTTTATGTACTGTGGCTTGCCATTGTTTTGTTAATTATAGTTTAGAAATTATTTATTGTAACTGTTGAATGGATTTCTGTTTAACTTTTATATGTTGCTATTATTACTTTAAACTATTCTAATGATTGCTGAATGTCACTTTTTTTGATGTAGGTTGCTTATTTTAAAGTTTAGTTTTATTATCACATTTTTGTATTGCATTAGATTGTTATAAGTAGTACATTTTTTTGTTTCTTCAGCTTGTAAACCACCATTAGTATTGTAAGATAGAAAGATGGTACACAAATAAAAAATGATGATAAATTATTATTCTTAAGCATTACCTGACATTTTCAGAGGCAAAATTGAAATTCTTAGGTTTTCCAAAAGCAGATGATGTGGTTCTCCATTAAACAAAACCAATAGCAGATTTGAATTCCTCACAGCCAGAAATATGCAAACATTGAGTTTCACCCCGGAAATTGACGCCCCCCCCACTAGGGAAGATGGAGCCAGCTTGCTTTCTGCTGCTCTCGAGGGGGAGACCTAAACCAATTAGGAAGGATAATAATAATAATAATAATAATAATAATAATTATTATTATTATTATTATTATTATTTATATCCCACCCTCCCCAGCCACAGCCAGGCTCAGAGCGGCTAACATCAAATGTATAATACATTAACATAAAATCAGACAATCAATTAAAATACATCCTCAAATCAGATCAGGATCAGAATAAAATCCAATCGGATTGGGGACCTTAAATGCCCACCAGGCCCAACTGTTTGTGCTGAACTTATATGGGCCTGTGAGCAAAATTGGGAGGCCACTTTCATGCAAGGGAGTCAGACTGGACCCCGACCAAAGGCCTGGCAGAACAGCTCCTTTCTGATGGCAAGAGCTTTTTCGAGAGTGGACTCCCTCTGCAAGTGCTGGGCTCTCCTTCAGTGGAAGTTTCTAAGCAGAGGTTGATTGTTTCTCAGGGATTCTTTATCTAGGAATTCTGCATTGTAGGGGGTTAGACAAGATGACTCTTGGTGACCCCTTCCAATGTAGCACCCTGCTTGTGGTTAACGCTTAGCTGGAATGAAATATTCAACGCAGCAATAGAGAAATTAAAATAATAATTTATTTGTCAGACAAATAAATGATTGGCACAGTGGTATATTTACCAAAAGCTCTGCACACCCCAGCCCTGGTGGCCAGCACTTATATTCCCTCAGCCCAGCCTCCTTACTCCTCCTTTGGCTGCCTCTGTCCAATCAGCCTGCTTGAAATTCCTATTGGCTGTTTGCTAGAACCAATCATAAAAGATACACCCATTTCCTATTACCTTTTATGGGAGACAAAGAGCTATATTTCCTTCTATCATATATCTTACATTTGCCTTGACAAGGCATCTTAATTATCAGATCACCCTATGCCCTTTGCTCTTCTGCTCTTTGCTCTTCTGCCCTTGGCAACAGGGGCAGATGGCTAAAACAGATGGCTCATGGTTTTAAATTTTGTCATATAAACAGAGGTCTTGGGTTCACCTTCTCACACACCATCAATGAAATAAGAATCTAAAATAAGAATCTAACATTTCTTACTTTCTAGATTTTGCATAATTACACTAAAGTCAATACATTTCATATATCACACATAGATTTTTAGAAGAAAAAGAACTTAATAAAAAAACAGTTTCTAAAGCAACCCCTTCAATTTAGACCCCCCCCCCCGCCAGCTGTTGTTGCTATTAGCTCTTTGCCTTTTAACCTTCTCAGGATACCTTAAACCTTGGGAAGATGTTTGATGGGAGGCATTATTTACCAACTCTAATTAATGTTTTTGCAGCTTGGATTGTATTCTGTAATTTGTATGACCTTTGTTCCCAGCTTTTGCTCCTTTTTACAACTTTGAAGTACTGCAACAAATCAATGAGGGGCCCTGTTCAGAAAAATAAACATCTGCCAAGGCTAAACATCTGCCAAGGCACTCAGCAAGCATCTGAAGCAAGCATCTACAGATATATTTTTAAGCTTATTTAAAATACAGATCTTTGATCAGATGCCTCACCAACTCTACAATTCTACTATTCCTTTTCCTCTACCCTCCCCATTCCTATTTCCTTTTATACCGTTATGTTTATACTGTGTGTGCGTACAGTCATTCCTCTTGTTACGTTTGCTGCAGGTTAAATCTTTTCAGGTTGCATCCCGGGGTGACCCGGAAGTACTGGAAAGGGTTACTTCCGGGTTTCACCGCTCGCGCATGCACAGATGCTCAAAATGACATCACACGCATTCACAAAAGCGGCGAATCGCGTCCCGCGCACGCACAGATGCGCAGACGCACGTTGCGTTCTGCTCATGTTGCAAACGGGGCTCCAGAATGGATCCCATTCGCAACCAGAGGTACCACTCTGTGTGTGTGTATAACCTTTTATATCAGCAACAGGTAGACATCCTCATAAGATTATTGAAAATAGGTTTCCCAATGGCAATGTTTTGAAGCAAAGGCTGATTGCAGTCTCATGTATATTTTTAACAGATTTTATACGTGTAAGGTAAAGGTAAAGGACCCCTGGACGCTTAAGTCCAGTCAAAGGTGACTGTGGGGTTGCGATGCTCATCTCTCTTTCAGGCCAAGGGTTCCGCTGTTTGTCCCCAGACAGTTTTCCGGTTCATGTGGCTAGCAGGATTAAACCGCTTCTGGTGCAACGGAACACCGTGATGGAAACCAGAGCGCACAGAAACTCCATTTACCTTCCCGCCACAGTGATACCTATTTATCTACTTGCACTGGCGTGCTTTCGAACTGCTAGCTTGGTGGGAGCTGGGACAGACAACAGGAGTTCACCCTGTCATGGGGATTTGAACCGCCGACCTTCCGATCAGCAAGCCCAAGAGGCTCAGTGGTTTTAAAATCTATTCATATTTAACAGTTTCTAATGATCTTTTCTGTGTTTTTAGCAGTTCTTGTTTTGATCTGTAAGCTGTCCTATGGGGGGGGGAGGTAGGGTATAAATAAATAAAAACAACAACAATGCCTATTAGAGGGCAAGCCTGAGGGTTGGGACCATCTTATATAATAACAATAACAGTAACAGTAACTAATAATAATAATAATAATAATAATAATAATAATAATATTTATACCCCATCTGGCTGGGCTTCCCCTGCCACTCTGGGTGGCTTCCAACAAAATATTAAAATATAATAGTCCTTCAGATATTAAAAACTTCCCTAAACAGGGCTGCCTTCAGATGTCTTCTAAAAGTCAGATAGTTGTTTATTTCTTTGACATCTGATGGGAGGGCGTTCCACAGGGCGGGCACCACAAGGCCCTCTGCCTGCTTCCCTGTAATCTCACTACTTGCAATGAGCGAACCACCAGAAGGCCCTCGGAGCTGGACCTCAGAGTCAGGGCAGAAGGATGGGTGTGGAGACTCTCCTTCAGGTATACAGGACCAAGGCCACTTAGGGCTTTCAAGGTGAGCACCAACACTTTAAATTGTGCACAGAAACTTACAGGGAGCCAATGAAGATCTTTCAGGACCAGTGTTATGTGGTCTCGGCGGCCGCTCCCAGTCACCAGTCTAGCTGCTGCGTTCTGGATTAATTGCAGTTTCCAGGTCACCTTCAAAGGTAGCCCCACGTAGAGCGCATTGCAGTAGTCCAAGCAGGAGATAACCAGAGCACGCACCACCCTGGCGAGAAAAAACCCTGTTAAATGATGTTCGCAACGTTACATTAAAAGTGTGCAATCTGTTCCCCTCTGAAAATTGGAGGGGTCCAAAGAGAGGCGGACACCCCCAACAGATCTTGCTCCTCCACTAAACAGAGGTTATGTGGCCATCTGTTAGGGAATCTTTAGCTGTGGGCCCTGCGTTTCAGGGGGTTGGGCTAGATGACCCTCAGAGATCCCTTCCAACTCTAGCATATTAGGATTCTCTGGTATTTTTCGGCAGCTGCTGAACAAATACCTCGGGATGGCTTGCATGACCAAAAGCCTGGGCATCCTGCTGATGCATAATGCATTTCCCTCCGCCGCACCCGCTTGCCACGGCTGTCTGACAGTAATGGAATAGTCCCAGGTTTCGCTGGCGGATAATCACTTCGGTAGCGGCGTAATGAACATTTCTGGCCCTGCGCGCACG
This sequence comes from Podarcis tiliguerta, assembly GCF_965153285.1. Classification (NCBI taxonomy): domain Eukaryota; kingdom Metazoa; phylum Chordata; class Lepidosauria; order Squamata; family Lacertidae; genus Podarcis; species Podarcis tiliguerta. Next base: position 132,700,468 of record NC_139534.1, on the reverse strand, counting down.
CACGGACGCTCTGCTTAACACCCGGACGGCTTTGCTTTCGCTCCAGCCAACCGGCCTCTAAGCAGGGGCCGCAATAATCAATTTGCGGCAAACTTTTGTTCTGCCCAAGACTCTAATTTACGTTGCCAGGCTGAAGATTCCGAGCCATTAATCATCTGTTTTGTGCTCTGGGTGGCTTTCATATTTAACAGGCGAGGACGGAGACAGAGAGAGGCTGTTTACCTCGCGAGTCCATCTCACAGCCAGGATGGCAGGAGCATCGTGTGTTGTTGTTGTTTTTCCAGGAAACGTGGGTTGGGGAAATAAGAGAGGTGGGCGGCGCGCTGGATGTTCCTTAGGATGAGGAGTCCGGCTTATTTTGGCACGGAAAACACGGATTAAGTTTTCTTTCCCCTCTCATATCACTAGATCTCGTAGATTTCCAGTGAAACTGATTTTTGGAAGTCCTTCTTCGCAAGGCGCAGAGTTAAACTGTGGAACTCCTTCCCACTGGACACAGCGATGGCCACCACCCTGGATGGATTAAACAAATTCATGGAGGAGAGGGCTATGGGTGGCTACTAAGAGGCAATTCAAAACAAAAATTTATGGAAAAGTGGGATAGATATAAAACATATGTTCAAAAATGCAGTAAAGGTTAACTATCTATGCTAGCATTTGATTGACGTTGGAGTGAGACTGAGTTGAGAAATAAGACTAAGAGCACATATTGATATAGGAATATATTAGATAATATGTGAAGAAGTATACAAGGGACGCGGGTGGCGCTGTGGGTTAAACCACATAGCCTAGGGCTTGCCGATCAGAAGTTCGGCAGTTGAATTCCGGCGACTGAGTGAGCTCCCGTTGCTCGGTCCCTGCTCCTGCCAACCTAGCAGTTTGAAAGCACACCAAAGTGCAAATAGATAAATAGGTACCACTCCGGCGGGAAGGTAAACGGCGTTTCCATGTGCTGCTCTGGTTCGCCAGAATCGGCTTAGTCATGCTGGCCACATGACCCAGAAGCTGTATGCCGGCTCCCTTGGCCAATAAAGCGAGATGAGCGCCGCAACCCCAGAGTTGGCCATGACTGGACCTAATGGTCAGGGGTCCCTTTACCTTTACCTTTATACAATAATAAGAATACATTCATTTGTAAAAAAGGAATATACAACAGGAAAGACAGAAAGTCTAGTGTGCTGGTATGTATATGATTTTGGGGGGGGTATTGTTTTTGTTTTTGTTCTTTTGTTTGTTTGTTTGTTTCATTTACTTTCTAGGTACAGTGGTACCTCGGGTTAAGTACTTAATTCGTTCTGGAGGTCTGTTCTTAACCTGAAACTGTTCTTAACCTGAAGCACCACTTTAGCTAATGGGGCCTCCTGCTGCTGCCGCGCCGCCAGAGCACAATTTCTGTTCTCATCCTGAAGCAAAGTTCTTAACCCGAGGTAATATTTCTGGGTTAGCGGAGTCTGTAACCTGAAGCATATGTAACAAGATCAAAACAAGAACTGCTAAAAACACAGAAAATATCATTAGAAACAATTAAGTATTAATAGATTTTAAAACCACTGAGCTTCTTGGGCTTGCTGATCAGAAGGTCAGCGGTTCAAATCCCCACGACAGGGTGAGCTCCAATTGCTCTGTCCCAGCTCCTGCCAACCTAGCAGTTCGAAAGCATGCCAGTGCAAGTAGATAAATAGGTACCACTGCAGCAGGAAGGCAAATGGCTTTTCCGTGCGCTCTGGTTTCCGTCACGGTGTCCCATTGCACCAGAAGCTGTTTAGTCCTGCTGGCCACATGACCCAGAAAGCTGTCTGTGGACAAACGCCGGCTCCCTCGGCCTGCGAAGCAAGATGAGCACCACAACCCCAGAGTCGCCTTTGACTGGACTTAACCGTCCAGGGGTCCTTTCCCTTCCCTTCCCTTCCCTTTACCTTTACAGCAAAGGGTTTGCTCACTGTGGGAACTGGGAGCAGAGCTGTCCTGATGAGCCCCAAACTCTTGCAGGAGTAGAAAACCTCTTAAAAGCATGCACAGCTAAATTATTTGATTTTGGCCCTGCTTTCTCATGCAAATGCTCCTCATAGATGGCAAAACCAATAAAATAGAATACAGTGGTACCTCAGGTTAAGTACTTAATTCGTTCCAGAGGTCCGTTCTTAACCTGAAACTGTTCTTAACCTGAAGCACCACTTTACCTAATGGGGCCTCCCGCTGCCGCCACGCCCCCACCTTTGTTCTCATCCTGAAGCAAAGTTCTTAACCCGAGGTATTATTTCTGGGTTATCAGAGTCTGTAACCTGAAGCGTATGTAAACTGAAGCGTATGTAACCCGAGGTACCACTGTCTATAAAATTTGTATATAATTTTTGTATACATGTTGGAAATTATATTATCGTAAGTCCTGTAATGTAATATGACAATATTTACCGATGTAATATAAGAATGTTAACAAATAAAAAAATGCAAATTATTTTTAAAAAGGAAGCCACAGAGGAGGGGAGAGTGATTCTCTTGTGCTGGAATTCTGCTTGCAGGTGTCTCCCAAGCATCTGGCTGGCCGCTGTGAGAACAGGAGGCTGGACTAGGTGGGTCACTGGCCTGATTCAGCAGACTCTTCTTGTTTTCTTATGTCCTGCACAATCTTTAGAGATTCCTGGGCAGTCATTTCACTTCATTGATTGTGTATATCCTCCTTCATCAATGGATCTTAGGACGGTTCACCTTTGCCTTTACCTTTTATCGTTTCTCCCCTCAACATTCTCTGTTTAGTTTCCTTGTTAAACATGCCCAACTCCTTCAACCATTCCTCATAAGGCTTAGTTTCCAGACCCCTGAGTCGAGTTGCGGGCATTTCATGTTACAGACGGGCCTCTGGAATGGATCCTGTCCATAACACAAGGTACCACTGTAATAGATATCTAAAGCCATTAATACATAACAAAGTATGTATTTTATCAAAGTAATTGTTGAACTGAAATGCAATTAAGAAGTATATTAATACTGAAATACAGTTAAAAAGAAGTATATTAATAGTGAAATAATTATTAAGCTCTAACTGTATGTAGGTTTTATTTTATTTGTTTTTTACCTTATATTTTGGAAATGTACATCCATTTTTTCCCCTTTAAATTTTTTTGGGGCCCCCAAGTGAGTGGGGCCCTAAGCTAGAGCTTGTTTAGCTTATACGTAAATCCGGGACTGCTCAGAGGCCAGGAAGGGGCAGGTGGAATCAGAGCAGGGCAAAGCTGTCTTGCAAGTTTGAAAATTTTAATTAGACCTCATTATTTCTCCCCTATGGAAGCTCCTCCTGTGTCTTCGGAGACCCTGCCACCTCAGAAGGGTCGCTGGCTGGGGTCCTGGGATGCACACAGAGATCTCCCAGCCCTCCCAAAGGATGCTTTAATTATCAAACTTTTCACGAGGAGTGGCACCGGCGACCCAGGGCTGACCGCACATATTGTTCACAAATGCTTGGAACACCACACACACACACACACAAACACAAACACACCGCCTTCATAACACAGCACATTCTCTCGCCTTCCTGCCTGCTCTCAGAAATAACCCAGGACAGAATTCAGAGCAAAAACCAGAACTTGGAAGGAAACACTTAGCAGTTTGGGCTGATGTCCAGCCAGCCAAGCAGCCAAGCTTTTCACATGCTCAGTGGCACTATGATATATGTGAATAATTAGGAGACATTTGCACTAAAATGCTGACGAACTTCTAGCAGGACTTGGGGGGGGGGGCGCGACCAGTTTGCTGTAGGATTTTGGAGACAGCTCCCAAGTTGTTGTTGTTGTTGTTGTTGTTGTTATTATTATTATTTATTAATTATTATTATTTATACCCCGCCCATCTGGCTGAGTTTCCCCAGCCACTCTGGGCAGCTCCCAATCAAGTGTTAAAAACAATACAGCGTTACAAAATTTCAAATTTCAAAAATTTCAAAAAATGTTGAAATATACATTTATTAAGAAACCAAAAGCCTTTCTTCTTGGAATAATAATAATAGTCCAGGAAAGATGTTAGGTTGTTTTTGTATGCCACAACTGCAGCTAGAATTTTGTTAGCCAAGAATTGGAAAACACAAGAAGTCCCAACAGTAGAGGAATGGCAGATGAAGATGATGGACTTTTCGGAGGTAGCTGACCTGACCGGAAGAGTCCGCGACCAGAAGGAGGAGGAGTACCAGGAGGAATGGATGAAATTTAAAGACTATTTACTTAAATACGTTAAGATAACTTATTTGGAAAAACTTGCAAATATCAGACAGGCTTAGGATTTAAATATGTAATGTTAGAGAAATATGTTTAAAGTTAAAATAAAAAGAAAGAAAGATGTTAAGTGAATAAGTTAAAATTGTTTTTGGAAAACTGTTACAATGATATACATTGAAATTCAGCTAGGAGGATTTGAGGAAGTCACTTAACAATGTTGCTAAGATTGGATCAAGTTCAGTTATGATTTATGTTTGATTTGTTTGTTTAAAATTTTGGAAAATCAATTTTAAAAATTTGAAAAGAAATATATTTGAGAACCTGACTGAGACTAAGTGATTTACCGGGGAGGACCTGGTTGGTGGCAGCGGATTAGTGGTGTACGGGTCAATAGTCCGTGAGACGACCGGGGGCTCCGTACGAACGCCACACATGTTTATTTTTAAAGAAAAGTTTGTTGAATGTTTTCATTAGAAATCTTGGAAATATTCATACGGAATGAAGAAGAAGAAGAAGAAGAAGAAGAAGAAGAGTTTGGATTTGATATCCCGCTTTATCACTACCCGAAGGAGTCTCAAAGCGGCTCACAATCTCCTTTCCCTTCCTCCCCCACAACAAACACTCTGTGAGGTGAGTGGGGCTGAGAGACTTCAGAGAAGTGTGACTGGCCTAAGGTCACCCAGCAGCTGCATGTGGAGGAGCGGGGAATCGAACCCGGTTCCCCAGATTATGAGACTACCGCTCTTAACCACTACACCACACTGGCTCTCACACTGGAAAGGCAAGGGATGCGTCTCCAAAATAATTCACTAAACGCTGGCCATGTGGTTCCACACCTGAGGATCACCTGGAGAGCTCCAAGATCAGAAAGGAAGCCTCAGAGCCCCATTTTTCTTCTTGGAAATTCTTCCAGGGGAACATCTAGCCAGCTCGATGCATCAAGCAATCTTTTCCCTCCCTCCCTCTGGCTTTCTCTCTCGCTCTCCTTTTCAAATAACAATTCAATTATTTGGCAGAGACTTATCAAGGAAAAGAGCGCTTCTAATCCTGTTTAACCCTCTTTGGCTTTTGAATTTGCTCCCCAGGCTTTTAGCATAATGAAAACGCATCCCATTTGCGTTGGGAAACTTGGACACACAGGGATCCCTCTTGCCTCCCCTCCCCCACCCTGTTTCCTGGGCGCAGGATACCAACCCTGCGATGGAGGGGTGGATCTCTCAAGGTTAGGCTCTCTCTCTCTCTCTCTCTCTCTCTCTCTCTCTCTCTCTCTTGCATTTTCCCAAACGGGGGCTCAGTTCTGCACCTCAGGTTTGCAGTTCTCTGCAAATTCATCCTAATACAAAAAACATCTGCGAAATTTCAAGAGGTGTCCAAACCTGCTCAGATTTCTCAGGGAGATTCCACACACCTCTGCTCTGCATGCAATTTCAGGGAAATGTGGAAATGGTTGTGCTGTGGCAGACAGTGGCCTGCAAACAGGCTCCGTGGTAACTTGTGCGACAACTGGCCCCCGGCCAAAGCAGTCCCTATCCACTCGCTCTTCTTCCTCTCCCTATTCCGTAAAGCACTTTTCTTTCTAATCGCCGCCTCAACCTCCCGACCCCATAGGAAATTCAAATCCGATTTAAATCCAATTTTGCATTTGTTGAAGTGTCTTCTGTCAGCTCTCTGTTGAATAAATAAGGTAATTTGTCCCTGGGAGATATCCCCGCAGGCCTGATCGATACGTCTGATGTGACTCAGCCTCCTCCCTGCACTTATGCTAATATTTTTATTCCAAGGCATCACTGACTAATATTTCGTCTCAATTCTAGAGGTGGCCTTGCCGGGAGGGACAGGTAAGCATCTGCTTCAGGCGGTGGGTTCAGGGTGGCAGTGGGGTGGGCAGGCATTCCTGAACCTCAGGGCAGAACCCACCCAAGAAGGTCTCCGGGGTGGGAGATTAGCCACCAAACCTAAAAAGTGCATATTCTTGCTAGTTAGCATGGGAAGGGGTTAAGTCCATAGAGATGAATTGCTTAGATGCAGGTACTCAGACCATAGAAATACAATTGGTAGAGAGGGCTCTGTGTGATGTCATTTCCTCTTGAAGCATATAGTACTTCCTGTCCCCCCCTTTCTTTGACTAGCCATAAGGGCAGATGTGTGCTGCGCTAGCTCCAGTTTTCAGCAAATGTCTGAAGCTGATTATATTGTGAATGTAAGTATTTTGCATGCATAGATTTGCTGCTGTCTCTGCTGTGAACCAGTGCATGATTATAAAGTAAGTAAATCTTAATTTTAAATTTTACAAGTTGTTGCTTGATGCTTTCTTAAGAATCAAATGGCCACCGGCCATTTTGTCACCCCATCAGTGTGACACCCGGGGCAAACCGCACCCCCTCCGTATGCCCCTGACTGCACCCTTTCTTCATAGTGGAGTCGCCCCATCCCCTTGATCTTTTTATTTTCTGGGTCTTGCTCTTTTCTGGACCTTGTCCAGCTCTACAATATCCTCTTTGTGGCGAGGTAACCAGAACTGCACACAGCATTCCAACTGCAGCCGCACCATAGATTTATATAAAGGCATTAAGATATCGGCAGTGTTATTTTCAGCGCTCTGATCTTAATTGCACGGACTGCTTTAGCTCTTGTTGCTTTTGAAGTCTCCGATGAGTTTGATGGATGTCCTGGCTCTGCGTCCGACGGAGCAAGCAAGGGCCCTGACGCTTGGACAGGCGAGGGGGAAATTCTGGGCTTTCCAGACTGATGCTGGCAAAACTGTCTGGGCCGTTTTGCAAGGTGTTCCATCTTCATTTGCAAACCAGATGAGAGACGTTTTGGCTTCCCTTCAGGCGCTGACAGCAGCGAAGCACCTGGAGGCTGGGCTCCCCTTGGCAGCAGAACAGGCAGGATTTAGGAGAGGAAGGCAAGCAAATCGGGATGGCCTTTGCAACTTGCGACCCGCCAGCCACGGATCATGCCCTGCTGGGTGACTCCCTGTTTGCCCAGGTGGACAAAAAGGGACAATAACATCAGGAGCTTATTTCACTCCGGGGGGGGGGTCATTTGTATTTCTTAGGCTGTTTGGGGGTGGGTGGGTCAGAATTTGTGCAGGCCTGATGTATTTCTTTAATTTATTGTTCTGAGTTTGAAGGGTCACAGTCTGGAAGATGCCCCTTGAGTCCCTTCCATTTCTTCAGACCCTGTACCTGTCTGGGTAGACGATATGAGAGGACCCTCCAAGTGTCCCTATTTTCCAAGGACAGCCCCGGATTTACAGAAGCCTCCCAAGTTTCTGATTTGATCCCAGAACGTCTCTCTTTTCCTTAAAAGGTAAAGGTAAAGGGACCCCTGACCATTAGGTCCAGTTGTGGCCGACTCTGGGGTTGCGGCGCTCATCTCGCTTTATTGGCCGAGGGAGCCAGCGTACAGCTTCCAGGTCATGTGGCCAGCATGACTAAGCCGCTTCTGGCGAACCAGAGCAGCGCACGGAAATGCTGTTTACCTATTGATCTACTTGCACTTTGACATGCTTTCGAACTGCTAGGTTGGCAGGAGCAGGGACCGAGCAACGGGAGCTCACCCCGTCACAGGGATTTGAACTGCCAACCTTCCGATCAGCAAGCCCAAGAGGCTCAGTGGCTTAAACTACAGCGCCACCCGCGTCCCACCCTCTTTTCCTTAGGATGTCCCTAATTTCATCAGAGAAATCTTGGGGGGGAATGGAGTTATGTGATTCAGGTTGCATGCATATGTAAATAAAATAACATACCCCCCAAACCCCAGAGTCTCGGTTGACCTTCGTTCCAAGGAAACTGAACCCAAGTAAAAGTCTGGAAGCCCTGGAGTCTTTTGCCAAACAGAGATTCAGGTGGCACGAACATTGATGTTCATGAGCATTTGAACCCAACTCTTCTTCCAAAATAGCTCCCAGAGCAACTTGTGTGCATTCAGGGGTTTTTTCAGTTTGGTACCCAAACAACTTGGAACCCAAACACTGCAAACCCAGAAGTAAGTGCTCCGGTTTGTGAACCTTTTTCGGAAACCGAACGTGCTCCGTTTTGAGTGCTACACTTCCGCTCTGAGTGCCACACTTCCATTTTAACTGTTACGTTTCCGATTTGAGTGTTACGCTGAGGTCTGTCTGTTTTTGCTATTTGTTTTGCATTTTTGTTTTTGTGGCTCTTTTTTTTGTGACTGTGTGGAACCCAGTTCAGCTACTGATTGATTGATTGATTGATTGTGTGACTGCAGTACATTGTTTATTGCTTTCATTTTATGGATCAATGGTCTTGTTAGATAGTAAAATTCATGCTAAATTGCTATTTTAGGGATTGTTTTTAAAAGTCTGGAACGGATTGATCCGTTTTGCATTACTTTGTATGGGAAACTTTGTCTTGGTTTTGGAATGCTTTGGTTTTGGAACGGACTTCTGGAGACGGATTAAGTTTGAGAACCAAGGAACCACTGTATAAAAGATACAAGACGAAAGGAAAAGGGAACAGGGAGGGGAGAGGGGGGGAAGCAAACTCAAGCACCAAATCTTGAAATGAAATAGTAGTTCTTAGGATAACCAGTTGAAATGGAAAGAATTTGGGGTCAGGGGATGCAGACAGAAAGAGCCCTGCTTCCTCAAGGGGACCCCACAAAATCCTGCCATTCTCAAAGCCTTTGTAAAATCACACACACACAAACACACACCCCTTCCCATCTAGCCAGTAGGACCAGCTAGAGGCACAAGTGGTCTCTTTGCTTTTGGCATTTCCCAAACCTCTGTTGCTTAGCCTGAGTCTGGACCCATCACAATATGAACTGGTGTTGCCTTTGATCCTTGCCAATAATAATAACAAAATGCAGCCCGTCCAGTTTCCTTCTCCTGCCTATTCTTTCATCCGAGCAGTGAGCCTCTCCGCCTGGCACGTTCCAGTCGTCTGTGCCACCCTCTGGGCAGGAGCCAACTGCAAACAAGTTGTCAAGTTAATTCAGACGTTTTAACATCCACGTCTTATTAAGAGATGGAAATATGCAGCTGGGGCTCAGGGGGCAAGGAGGTGGGGCTTTATTTCAAGCTCCCCAAGAGCTTTGGAAGCTAAGCAAGGAAAATGCTCTGGTCTGATTTGCAGGATGCATCCTCTTACTCCTTTCAGGAAGCCTCAGATATTGTGCTATTATTGTGTAGCTTCATTCCAGAGGAGACTCCCTGTCCAATCTTTGCCAACCTGGTTCCCTCCTGATGTTCTGGACTACGGCTCCTATCAACCCCAACTGTGGGAGATAATTCCTCCCCCACCCCCCAGTAAGATTTTATTAAGAGCTTTCATAATGCAATACAATAAAAAACAAATTGATCTCAACAAGAAAGAGAGAGGAGGAGGAGGAGGAGGAGGAGGAGGAGGAGGAGGAGGAAGAAGAAGAAGAAGAAGAAGAAGAAGAAGAAGAAGAAGAAGAAGAAGAAGAAGATAGAGTCCTCTGAGACAGGAGACAATTCCCATGGGGAACTGGAGACTCAGACTCTCCCCCCCCCCCCCCAGTGATTCAAAAGAGTCTGTGAGAGCAAAGCCATTATGGATACACACTATACAGTATAGGGAAAATATGCAGTGTCCGGCTGTTTCATCCTCTACCTAACTACCCTCTGCCATCCCATCACCCCACCATCTCACATCCAACCATGGTCCTTGAAATACAATTTACTCAACCATTATTATTTTTACTATATATGCAGAGCACTCCTCGCACCTTAAATGGAGGCATTTTTCATGCTAACATTCAGTTAGGTTCCTCCACAACCAATTTGGAATTTAGCGTGTGTCTTCAAGGGGAAATTTCCCTCCCAGTTGGGACTAGATGACTCTTGGGGTCCCCAGCTGGAATTCTGTGATTCCTGCCCCACCTTGCCCCATACTTCATCAGCTTCTGTGGATTGACCACCAAAGTGCAGGGTTCTGTGGTGTTTCTAAATGGCTGTCACCTCTCCTAAGTTGTTGTGTGTGTTGTGGTTGGAGGTCTCTAGCCCTTTCCCTTTCCCTTTCCTTTCCTTTTTTTTCTTTTCTTTTCCTTGTCCTTGTCCTGTGTGAGTGCCTGGAGGTGGATGGATGGTGGCTAACGGATTGAGGTTGAATCCTGACAAAACAGAAGTCCTGTTCTTGGGGGACAGGGGGCGGGCAGATGTGGGGGACTCCCTGGTCCTGAATGGGGTAACTGTGCCCCTGAAGGACCAGGTGCGCAGCCTGGGAGTCATTCTGGACTCACAGCTGTCCATGGAGGCGCAGGTCCATTCTGTGTCCAGGGCGGTTGTCTACCAGCCCCATCTGGTAGAATCATAGAATCATAGAATCATAGAGTTGGAAGAGACCACAAGGGCCATCGAGTCCAACCCCCTGCCAAGCAGGTACGCAGGATGAGACCCTCCCTGCCCGCAGACTGTCTCGCCAGGGTGGTGCATGCTCTGGTTATCTCCCACTTGGACTACTGCAATGCACTCTACCAGGGCTACCTTTGAAGGTGACTCGGAAACTGCAATTAATCCAGAATGTGGCAGCTAGATTGGTGGTTGGGAACGGCTGCCGAGACCATATAACACTGGTCCTGAAAGATCTTCATTGGCTCCCAGGACGTTTCTGAGCACAATTCAAAGTGTTGGTGCTGATCGTGAAAGCCCTAAATGGCCTCGACCCAGTATACCTGAAGGAGCGTCTCCACCCCCATCGCTCAGCCCGATCACTGAGGTCCAGCGCCGAGGGCCTTCTGGCGGTTCCCTAACTGCGAGAAGTTACAGGGAACCAGACAGAGGGCCTTCTTGGTGGTGGCACCCGCCCTGTGGAATGCCCTCCCAGCAGATGTCAAGGCAATAAACAACTATTTTACTTTTAAAAGATAACTGAAGGCAGCCCTGTTTAGGGAAGTTTTTAATGTCTGATGCTGTATTGTTTTTAATATTCAGTTGGAAGCCGCCCAGAGCAACTGGGGAAACCCAGCCAGATGGGTGGGGTATAAATAATAAATTATTATTATTATTATTATTGATTATTATTATTATTTTATTTTGAACTAAAGTGCAGAGTCGCAATGGTGGCAATAATGACTCTGCCTCAGGAGCATCGTGGCAGCTGTGGGCCCCGGTTTGCCACTCCAGACAGCATTAAAGTGTGCTTGGGCACCCTGTGGACATGCCCATGCTTTCAGATTTCACATGCATATGGGCTTTGATTCCTGCATGGCAAGGGGATAGGCTAGATGACCCCTGGGGTGTCCCTCCCAACTCTGCAATTCTGTGCTTCTGTGAAATGCTTTGTGCAGGTGGGGAGTTGCTGGATCTCTCCTACAGACGCGTGTAAACACTAGTGAAATGTAAAGCCTCCTGTGTAGCGCAGTGCCTGCCAATTCATGTTTCAGCTGGTACAAGTCGCTGCAAACAGTTGATAACATATTAGTTTTTCCAGGGGATGTTCATCCATCCAAAGAGAGACTCTCGCTCCTTTTAAATCGTGGCAGGTCAGGTTCTGCTGCAAAGCCGACGAAGGCATCGTGTGGGGGAAAAGCCTTCAGCTATGTGTTGTAGCATCGCACAGGTGGAGGGGCTCAGGCAGTGATCCTTGATGTAAGATGAAGAGGGCTGCGGGGAGCTGAGGCTGCCCCTTGTTTTCCCTGTGAAATTATGGGCTGGCACGCAAAGGAACAGATCTGCCTGCAACCCATTGCTGATTCGGTAACAGCGCATTAATGGGGGGTTTATTGCGTGTCGAGGTCCCCAATCCACACCCCAAATAACTCACAACAGACACGTAATTTTTGTTTAAGATTTTTGGCAGGATTTTGGCCACAACTTTATTCAAATACAAACTGTGAGTGGTTGTTTAGGCATTGGTTAAGACTATCTGTCCCCCCGCCTGGGGACAGAACTGACTTCCAGGCACCACCGAAAGACAGTGCGGGGGAAAGCAAGTCGGGGAGGCATTGGAGCTGAGTCACAGACCCTCAACTCTCACCCGCCTGCTCCCCGAAGGCTTGCCGGCCCCAGTCCCATTCCAGGGATTGGACGAAAAGATGGCAAGCCCCAGGATTCCTTTAACGGAATTCCCTTTCCGCAGCAACCATGGAGGGGCAGGCCCAGCCTATCCTAACCCCTCCTCCACCAATTTATAACCAATGCCTAACCACAACCTTACAAGTTGTGACGATTTGCTACGCAGTAGGCAAAAACCACCCAGCCAGCCAATTTGCCAGGTGGAAAAATTCCTACCAGGCCCCTGCTCAAAGGCAGACGACCCCATGACAGGCATAGCAAGGTCAACGCAACAACCCCTTACTCTAGGGCGGGTGGGCGGGTGATCCGTTGCACGCAGCAAAAGAGAAAGTACAAGGCTGTGTGCAGAGTATTTAAACCTTTTACCCCTCCCACCAAAATTGTAACATAACTTTTACCCCAGCAACCCAGTGAACCAATCACTGCCCCAGGCCATCCTTAGAGACCCTGCCTGGTAACAGAGGGGTGGCTCAGCAGACCCCACCGCAACACATGCTCTCCCTGAAGGAGAACACGTTTTCTGGAGCCTCCACACAGGCTTCCGCTTTCTAGAGTCACTTGGCGATGCTTTTCTGCATTATTGCTGGCTGGAGGGAGAGTCTTGTCTTGCAGCGCAACAGAAGTGGGACAAATACAAGGTGTGAACAGAAAGTTCGGTGAATGGTCACAGAAAACAGACAGTGAGAAATATTCGAACATGCATGACTTATGAGGGATGTGGGTGGCGCTGTGGGTTAAACCACACAGCCTAGGACTTGCCAATCAGAAGGTCAGCGGTTCGAATCCCTGCGACGGAGTGAGCTCCCCTTGCGCAGTCCCTGTTCCTGCCCACCTAGCAGTTTGAAAGTACATCAAAGTGCAAGTAGATAAATAGGTATCGCTCCAGCGGGAAGGTAAACGATGTTTCCATGTGCTGCTCTGGTTCGCCAGAAGCGGCTTAGTCATGCTGGCCACATGACCCGGAAGCTGTACGCCGGCTCCCTCGGCCAATAAAGCAAGATGAGCGCCGCAATCCCAGAGTCAGCCACGACTGGACTGGGTCAGGGGTCCCTTTACCTTTACATGACTTACAGGCCTTCAGGTAGCCCCCCTCTGATACAATGTACCATTGATGACGTTTGTAGAACTTTTGGGAACTTCTGGAGAAGCCATCTTTTCGTACTGCTTTCGGTTCCCTCGTCACAGCAGCTTGGACGTGTGAAATGTTGGAAAATCTGTGCCCTTTCAGTGCAGATTTCAGTGCAGAAACAAAGAAAGCCGGTGGGGCCAGATCGGGAAATTATGGAGGGTGGGACAACTCAGTAACTTCAGTAATGATTTCACGTGGAATATGCAATTCTTCCGCCATCATTCAGACGGAAAATGGTCGATCCCGCATCAATAACTCACAAACTCTGTCGACATTTGCCGCCTTTCTGTTCGTCGATGGTCTGCCATACTGAGGGTCATTTTTGATGGTTTGCTGCCCTTCACGGAAATATTTAAACCACTCATACACCGTCTTTCAAGTTACTTTCTATGGCAAAGCATGCCTTGGTTTGGGAACACTTTGGTTTTGGAACGGACTTCCGGAACGGATTAAGTTTGAGAACCAAGGTACCACTGTACAGTGGTACCTCAGGTTACAAACACCTCGGGTTACAAATGCTTCAGGTTACAAACTCCGCTAACCTGGAAGCAGTCCCTCAGGTTACAAACTTTGCCCCAGGATGAGAACGGCAATCGCGCGCCGGCGGTGCAGCGGCAGCAAGAGGCCCCATTAGCGACAGTGCACCTCAGGTTAAGAATGATTTCAGGTTAAGAACGGACCTCCGGAACGAATTAAATTCGTAACCCGAGGTACCACTGTTTTCTAAAGGCAGCACAGTCTCCTCTCACCTTCATTCCTGGAACCCCAGGCTTCTCTCACCACTCGAATATTGGGCTGCATGCAACATTATGCTTTCTCAAAGGCCAAGCTGGCTAACACTGATGCTTACTGAACTGCTTCTTGATACTATAGGATTTTCTTTCGTCCCCACCTCCTCCTTGTTTCTAATGTGTTTTCCATTTGTACATCTTCAGGAAATTATTTCTGTGTCTTGCGTGGTGGCTTCATTTTCAGAAAGCCCTCTCTCCTCTCCCCGGACCCCTTTGGCAGAGTGGCCATGTCACGCGGGGTGTGAATTGAAATGGCTCTATTAATGTTTTGGAGGCTGCGAAGAGGAGCTTGCAGGTCACGGAGAGGCTGATGGAGGCTGTTCTGCCTTGACATTCCTAATATACGAAACCTTAACATTATCATGGACCGTTCTCTTACGGCGCAGATTATTCCGGCAGCTCGATATTTTGCTAACTCTTCTAAAACACTTGGTGGGGAAAGTAAACAGGATTTGTGGCATGTTTCGCATCCACAAGTGTCGCTCAAACTGCTCTTTATAGAACAGGCATCAGACCATATTTCACGCTCTCCTCTTTCACCCTCATTAAAAGGTTCTTTAATTCCTCCTCATCAGTTTTCAGGCTTATCAAAATCTGCTATAATTCTAGCGCAGGACTGGGTTGGAGTCTGGACCCACTTGAGGGCTAGTCTTGGGCCTGGCTATTATCCTGCGTACTGTTAATCACCCCACGGTCATAAGGCCTAGAAACTTGGGGTAGTCTTTAAATGGAATCCATTATTTTCTGGACCTCCGATGCCACCTGTGATACCAAATGATTTATGGGATGTTCCTGCGAGGGCAACTCTTGGTTAATTTCCTACGGATGATCAGATTGTGGTGCGTGTAGAGACCTCTTTCCAATCTGAGGTCGCCTGGGAGGTGAAGGGTCGCGTTTTTCATCTCCGCTAATCCCCCAGGCCTTCCTTCCTTCCCCCAAAAGTGTATTAATATATTATTGACCCCTACTGGCTTGTTGTGTTTTCATGCTTTCCTCCGGCAGATTAAAACCTCAGACAATAATCTTTGCCTGGGCTGGGCACTTCTACTCTCCCCTCCAACCAAGCCTTCGACTTTTATTTTCTCCTGCTGGATTATACATTTTTTAAAAATGATGCACCAGGGAGCTGTCAGGGGAGGCGGAGAACACGGCGGCTTTTTTCCGCCTAATCCCGCGGCACATCAGAGGATCAACTTCTAATTTGATTTGATTCCTCAGAAATGTCTGGGTTGTAGGAGCCATGCAAGGACTCCGATGTTTACAGCTCTGATCTGCTTTGCAACAAGACCAGAAACAGCTTCCTTCTACCGCTAAGTGCCCCCACCCTTCCCAAAAGCGCCCAAATGCCGCGACGTCTTTTTATGGTTTTATTTTTCAAAATCGTAATTAAATAGAAAAGGGCAGGAGAGAGAGGCTGTGCCAGAGCCATTTCCTTTTGTTATTTACTGATTCCATTTCCACCCCACCTTTCCTTCCAGGTGGCAGGCAGAGTTCTCCTCCTCCTCCCCCATTTAATTCCCACAACAACCCGGTGAGGTAGGTTGGGCCGAGAGAGGGAATGACTGGCACCCAAGGTCAACCAGTGAGAGTTTCAGGGCCAGGTGGGGATTCGAAACCCTCCTCTCCCAGATCCTAGTCCAAAACTCTAACCATTGAACCACACATGCCTTTATGACAGCCCCCCATTTCCTCCCCCATTCATAGCAGGTCCCTATATTCATTGACGAAATGCAAGCTGCAATCCCTGCATTGTGCGGGGTTGGACTAGATGACCCCTGGGGTCTTTTCCAACTCTATAGTTCTGTGTTGAATAGCCTTTGGCTCCTGCAGTCCCTTTGGAGAGCCTCACGCCTGTGCAGAGAGGGACTTCCTTCTCTGGGTCTCTCCTGTTCCTTTTTCTTTCTGCCCCATTCATCTATAGTCCACCAGCAGGGGGAGGTTAGGGGATCCCCACCAAAGGGATGGGACCACAGTACAATTGCATCTCTCTCGGTTTGTTGTTGTTTAGTTGTTTAGTCGTGTCGACTCTTCGTGACCCGCTGGACCAGAGCATGCCAGACACTCCTGTCTTCCACTGCCTCCCGCAGTTTGGTCAAACTCATGCTGGTAGCTTCAAGATCACTGTCCAACCATCTCGTCCTCTGTCGTCCCCTTCTCCTTGTGCCCTCCATCTTTCCCAACATCAGGGTCTTTTCCAGGGAGTCTTCTCTTCTCATGAGGTGGCCAAAGTACTGGAGCCTCATTTTCAGGATCTGTCCTTCCAGTGAGCACTCAGGGCTGATTTCCTTAAGAATGGATAGGTTGGATCTTCTTGCAGTCCATGGAACTCTCCAGAGTCTCCTCCAGCACCAGAATTCAAAAGCATCCATTCTTCGGCGATCAGCCTTCTTTATGGTCCAGCTCTCACTTCCATATATCACTACTGGGAAAACCATGGCTTTAACTATACGGACCTTTGTTGGCAAGGTGATGTCTCTGCTTTTTAAGATAATGTCTAGGATACTCTCGCTTTTAACTCACACAATTTCAACCATACGTGGTTGATGGCAGGCTGGTTGGAATTGTGCAAGTCAAATGCTGTGCAAGGTGGAGAGCTTTTTTTTCTCCTCTCCCAAAAAACCATGAGACACAAAACAAACAAAATGGTCAATTATCTTCCATTTATGACCCAACACAGTATCCAAAACATTGTCTTGGAGCACTGAGGTGCAAAGCTTTGAATCAAATGCAAAACATAAAAGAAAAAGAATGCGAACCTGTGATGTGGAAGCCTTTCCAAGCTCTGAGCTTTCCCAGAGCAGGTAAGTAGCAGCGGTTTTTCCGATCATAAAATGGTATTGGGGTTATATGACAATTGCTTTTCTTATTGCCTCGCGAGGAAGAAAGCTATGATACGTGAGAGGAGATAGGGTTCAATTGAGATTGTTGCTAAATTAGCCAGATAGTGCTAAAGGCAGGAGAAGTGGCTTAAAAGCATTTTTTCCGTGCTGAGTCTGCCTGGGGCTACTTGGCACATTGAAGAGCCCTTGAGCTCTCTGACTTCCTTGCTAGACAGCTCAGCGTGCCACCCCTGGGAGACTTTCACGAAATATGGGATCATCTTAATAGATGGTCCTGGTTGCGGGCAGGCTCTCAACCTGGTTCCCCCCACCCTGGTGTGGGTGGAGCTATCGCCCTCATGCCAGGGTGGCACCACAATCACCCAGGGCTATTGCCCAATCATGTCAAAGGGTGGTAGTGCGACGTGTGCCAGGCTCCTGCTGAACACTGCTGAACACCTGCCCACCTTCCCTTTAATTTAGAACCTTTGGCCTTGCTTTGGACCTTGGTTGGTTGTCAGGGGCCGGGTAGGAATTTTTTCCATTTGGCAAACTGGCAAAGGACCACTTGGTTTTTGCCTGGTAAAGGTAAAGGGACCCCTGACCATTAGGTCCAGTCGTGGCCGACTCTGGGGTTGCGGTGCTCATCTTGCTTTATTGGCCGAGGGAGCCGGCGTACAGCTTCCGGGTCATGTGGCCAGCAGGACTAAGTCGCTTCTGGCGAACCAGAGCAGCGCACGGAAACACTGTTTACCTTCCCGCCGGAGTGGTACCTATTTACCTACTTGCACTTTGACGTGCTTTCGAACTGCTAGGTTGGCAGGAGGAGGGACCGAGCAATGGGAGCTCACCCTGTCGCGGGGATTCAAACCGCCGACCTTCTGATCGGCAATTCCTAGGCTCTGTGGTTTAACTCACAGTGCCACCCGCTTCCCTGTAGGTTTTGCCTACCTCTTAGCAATTGTCACAATTTTGTACAGTTTGGCAGATAGGCAGTGGCTTATTGTGAATGGGTGAGGGGAGGTCGCCCATCGCCTGCCTCTCCAGTTTCAAGGAATCCGGGGCCTGGTTCCTGTCTGAAGTCTGCTTGAGGGGCTAGGGCCATCCCAGGCCTCTGGGAACACCAGGGGAGATGCAGGCAGGTTCCCCTGAAGCAATTTCCCTTTGGGTGGTTGACCCTTACAGACTTCCTGCAAAGGGGCCAGGAGTCAGATATAGTCTTGCCAATGCCTAAGCCAATACTGCTCTCATTCCTGTAATCAATAAAGTTGTGGCCAAATTTTTGCCCAAAAAACCTTATACAAAATATCCGTGTCTGTGTGAATTTATTTATCCTAATGGGGGGTGAGCCTGAGGGTCTTGCCACCCAACTCCTGGGGCCGTCCAAGTTCCTGCAAGATCTCACAGGTGCATTCTTAGATTCCAGAACTGGTGTGCTGAGCATTCCTCCCTCCCCAATCCAGCGAATGCACACATGGATCTTTCTGAAACACGTGATTCTGGCTCTTTCCCGATTCTAACACACAAGCTCTAATTAAATTTGAACGTTTATTTAGCACCCACAAACCTATAAAATTATGCTCCTGGTTCCAGAGGAATGGAGAACTAGAGCTATGGGCCATCTGTCAGGGATTCTGGAGTTGCGATTCCTGCATTGGGGGGGGGGGGTTTGGACTAGATGACCCCCAAGGTCTCTTCCAAGTCTACAGCTCTTTGTTTCCATGTGATAAGGGAAGTAATAGTGCCACTGTATTCTGCTCTGGTCAGACCTCACCTGGAGTACTGTGTCCAGTTCTGGGCACCACAGTTCAAGAAGGACACTGACAAACTGGAACGTGTCCAGAGGAGGGCAACCAAAATGGTCAAAGGCCTGGAAACGATGCCTTATGAGGAACGTCTAAGGGAGCTGGGCATGTTTAGCTTGGAGAAGAGGTGGTTAAGGGGTGATATGATAGCCATGTTCAAATATATAAAAGGATGTCACATAGAGGAGGGAGAAAGGTTGTTTTCTGCTGCTCCAGAGAAGCGGACACGGAGCAATGGATCCAAACTACAAGAAAGAAGATTCCACCTAAACATTAGGAAGAACTTCCTGACAGTAAGAGCTGTTCGACAGAGGAATTTGCTGCCAAGGAGTGTGGTGGAGTCTCCTTCTTTGGAGGTCTTTAAGCAGAGGCTTGACAACCATATGTCAGGAGTGCTCTGATGGTGGTTCCTGCTTGGCAGGGGGTTGGACTCAATGGCCCTTGTGGTCTCTTCCAACTCTATGATTCTATGATAAGGCTTTCTCTGTTTTGCCCCCACCTCAGTCTAAGCAACATCTTTCCCTGAGACATCCAGGTGGTCCCTCATTTGACTGTGGCTCATCAGGCTGAACAATAACACTGGGGTACAATTTTTTTGTTGCATCGACACCTGCAGTTCTAACCTAATTTTGACATGCTAATTTCATATGTGAAATTGGTTTTGTTCTGTAAGCTCTAGTTCGTTTGCAATTCATATTTTTCACTTTTCACCATAATCTTTGTTTTTCATAATGCAAGAATTCAATATTTTATTAAACACTGTAAAAATAAGGAAAAAGTAAGTTTGCAAAACAATAATTACCATGTGGCTAGGGTAGATCAACGTGTCCACTTATCCTCAGTGTAAATATGACATATCAGCAAAAGTCGGAAATCAAAGATAACTATAGCATGTACACGAAAATCGATTTCAGATTTAAAATCAGCATTGAAAGAACATATAATAACGATTGAAAAATCTCATGCAACAGAAAATAATAAAAAAATTATAATTCCCCAGTGTAAGCAAAATACTACATCTCAGGGACTTTCACCTGGAAATCTAATATGTAGTTTCTGCTCTCTGGTATGAGTTTGCTCATGCTTTGCTGCTCTGCTCGATTTCAGGAATTTGGCTGTTTTGTTGCATTTTTAAAAATCGGATTTCTGTTGTTTTATGGCTATGGCTGTTCGTCACCTTGCAGGTCCTTTGAACTAGAGAGAGTATATAGAATAGAGAAATAAATGTTTTTAACAGCGAACACAATGAAGAGGTTACCCTGTTTCCGCTTTGATTTCTGCAACATGCCACCCCGCCTTTAATTCTCCACATTTTGGCTGCAGGAAATGGTTTTTTTCTACTTTTGCAACGGTTTTTCATCCCGATGGGTGTTTGTTAAATGCAGAAATCAAGTGACGCCCGTCTCTCTCTCTCTGGAGATGAGGGAGGGAAACCATCTGACCCACCGAAAGAATGATTAAAAAGAAAGTCCTCATAAAAATAACGACGTTTCCACAAACAGGAAACAATTCCCTGCATCTCAAGCCCCATCATTTACTCTCCATTTTTATGACCCAAGGATTTATGGAAAGGCAGATGACAACGATTTATCCTGCCACAGATTGGGCACCATGCATTTAAAGGGGCAGATCCCCACTCAAACCCCAAGTTGTTAAAAACATGGAACTAGAAATCTCTCCCCCCCCCCCATGAAACCAATTGATAGAACTTTACCCTTAAGGGATAGCCAAGTAAGATTCTCTTCCATAAACACGGTTTTAACAATGAGTCCGTAGGTGACTATGGAGGCCAATTCTGGATCCACAGTGGGGACACTGGTTTCTGGGCGGGAGTTGATCACAGTGTGGATTTGCCAAGCGTGCCTTCCACTTAGCACGTTTCTCCCTTGCGTCCTGAGTTCGAGAGTCTTCAAAGTCCATACAAAATGTATAAATTCCTTCCAGTTCTTCCTCTTCTTCTTCTTCTTCTTCTTCTTCTTCTTCTTCTTCTTCTTCTTCTTCTTCTTCTTTTTCGGCGATCCCTCGTAGCCGAGTAAGATTGTCTTCCATGAACACGGTTTTAACAATGAGTCCGTAAGTGACTGCAGAGGCCAATTCTGGATCCACACGTCCTTCCACAGTGGGGACATTGGTTTCCTGGCGGGAGTTGATCACGGTGTGGGTTTGCCAAGCGTGCCTTCCTCTTAGCACATTTCTCCCTTGCGTCCTGAGTCCGAGTGTCTTCAAAGTCCAGGACACCTTTGGTCAAGGCTGTTCTCCAACTGGAGCGCTCGCAGGCCAGTGTTTCCCAGTTGTCAGTGCTTATACCACATTTTTTTAGAAGAAGTGTAGCGTCAGAAGGGACCTTTTTCCATAGGGAAGTCATTCCTTGCTGTTATAGGAATTCTAAGGTCCCAAATATAAAATTTCTGGCAATCTTTCTTCTTTGGCGATCCCTCATAGCCGAGTAAGATTGTCTTCCATAAACACGGTTTATGCCCAGTGTTTCCCAGTGGTCGTTGTTTAACCTACAATCAGAGGAGTGCCTGGCGTGCTCTGGTCCACCATGGGGTAACAAAGAGTCGGACATGACTAAACGACTCAACAACAACCACAACAACATCATACTACAAGGGACACTAAGGCTCATCTGGTCCAACCTTCTGCAATGCAGAAGATCGGGAGGGTATGGAAGTGCCTTCTGGATCAGGCCATTGGCCTGCCCAATCCATCACCCTGTTCTTACAGATGCTGGCAGGAGACCAGTAAGCAGGATCTGAGCGCAAGAGCCCTCTCTCTTCCTGCATTTTCCAGCAACTGGTATTCAGAAACATTGCATCCTCCGCTCCACCTGTGGCCTACAGGCTCCTTCCTGCCATAGAAGTGAACGGTTGCCAGCCAGCCCCCCAGCCCAGCAGGGCAGGCCGCTGCGAATCCCGTTCCTCTGAGTCAGTGCGTAAAGAAACAAGCCAAAGCACATCGAGAATGCCTGCGCAATGACTCCTCATAAAAACCTGCGCTATATATAGCCTTCCTTTTAATGGCTCTTTACGGCTCAGCGCAATATTTTACTTCAACGGCAATAAAACACGAGATGCGAGGTATTAATCTGGTGGCTTTGAAAGAGCTAAATCATAGCCAGCGTGTGCCCAGTGGGCTGGATTAAGCCGGGACAGAGACTACTCTGTGGACCATTGGCCCAGTGCGGCATTGAGCGATGTGACGGGGCCAGACTCTGGCCACAACCTCATTACTCTTTTGGATGGGTCACAGAGGGAGGCGGCAATGAGCACCTGTCAGGAGTGGCAAGAGATTTGCCATCCCACAGTCGCCGTAGCTACGAGGTAGGGATAATAGCAGGACTGCGGTTGCAAAGGTACGTATGAGAGAGACAGTGTTTTGCAAGGCTCTCTGCTTTTCTTTTCCCTGCCTCGTAGCTACAGCGACTGTGGGAAGGCAAACTAAACTGTTTTGAGGTGTGTATGTTTAAGAATCAAGTGGCGTATAAATTTTATGTTTTCTTGGAAGCACTGTGGACTCTGCGCCACTTCAGGTTGCAAAGGTACGTATGAGAGAGACAGCGTTTTGCAAGGCTCTCTGCTTTTATTTTATTTTAAGAAAACGTAAAATTTATACGCCACTTGATTCTTAAAAAAACACACACACCTCAAAACAGTTTACAGAAAAAGATAATAAAATCATCAATGAGAAGGACTAACAACAATTTAAGGCTTTCAAAAAGGTTGAGTAGACTAAAAACAGATTTAAAACATGCATCAGCTTTCTAAACATCTGGGATGGCTTGTCCAGAGCTTTTTTCTGGGGGGACGCAGGGGAACGCATACCTCTAAACATTTTGTGACTCTAAGCTTGGCCTCATTGAGGGGCAGTGAAATATACTCAGAGTCGCAAAGTGATTTCATGCTCTTTATTCAGCTCAGAGCGGTGAGGAGGAATGAATGAAAGTCCCCTCAAAGTATCTGCCTTATATACATTATTTACACAATGGGCTGCACATGATTGGCTAATTCCGGAATTCTACTGTAAGCCAATCAGGTTGTGGATTCACTTCTATTTGGAGCATGATTGGGTGGTTCCTGCCAACCAATCATATTGCTGCATTGTTCTAGGACCAATCAGACTGCTGCCTTTTGGATCCTCTTGTTCTAGGACCAATCAGACTGCTGCAGTTTGGATCCTATTCAACTCAGTACATAACAGGCAGTATTTCAATATGAGTAGGAAAATGAGAGTACCCCACATGGGTTTTTTGGAGGGGGAGCACTGGGCTTGTCTAAACAAAAAATGGTTTTTGCAGGCGGCAAAAAAAGTACAGGAAAGACCCATGCCTGATGTCAAGAGGCAGAGAGTTCCAACTGACTTGATCAGTTGTCAGGATGCATAGCAATTGACAGGGCAGGTCCCTGCCCCGATGAGCTTACA
This sequence comes from Podarcis tiliguerta, assembly GCF_965153285.1. Taxonomy (NCBI): domain Eukaryota; kingdom Metazoa; phylum Chordata; class Lepidosauria; order Squamata; family Lacertidae; genus Podarcis; species Podarcis tiliguerta. Next base: position 132,677,289 of record NC_139534.1, on the reverse strand, counting down.
ATCCAAAGTTCATTCCCTCTGCAGAAAACACATCAGCTTCTTAGAATCTGTTGGCTGTGGGTTGATAGATAGATAGATATCTGCTGCCTTTCGTCTCCTTAGCATCAAGATTTCACCTTCATCCTTTTTATTCACTTTCAAGTATAGTGCATTTAAATTGCATTATTTCTCAGCAGCTGAAGTAGCAGTTTTGCTCCGAAAACTGTTGAGTCTGCCTTAGAACGATTTATTCATTATTAACCCTGACTTGCCACTTTCTCTCTTTCATGCATCAGGAAAGTATTAATCAATTCATCAATTGATTCTTTTTATCTTGCATTTTTTTGCTCTGGACCCAGAATGCCCAAGGTAGCTGATACCATTTCTTTTAAAAAAAATAACACACACCAGTGCTATTTTTCTCGAAAAAGGAGTGCCAGAACTCACCATAAACACCTCCCTTGTTCTCCTATAATGGCAATGGCGCACACCTGAGAGGGGCCAGAACTGAATTCTGGCGAGTTCCAGCTGGAGAAAAGCCCTGACACACACACACACACAAACACATTTTATCTAAATGTCTTATCTAAATAATAATAATAATAATAATAATAATAATAATAATTTATTATTTGTACCCCGCCCATCTGGCTGGGTTTCCCCAGCCACTCTGGGCGGCTTCCAACAAAGATGAAAAATACACTAAAATGTCACATATTAAAAACTTCCCTGAACAGGGCTGCCTTCAGATGTCTTCTGAATGTCAGGTAGTTGTTTATCGCTTTGACATCTGATGGGAGGGCATTCCACAGGGCGGGCGCCACTACCGAGAAGGCCCTCTGCCTGGTTCCCTATAACTTAGCCTCTCGCAGTGAGGGAACTGCCAGAAGGCCCTCGGAGCTGGACCTCCGTGTCCGGGAAGAACGATGGAGGTGGAGACGCTCCTTCAGATATACTGGACCGAGGCCGTTTAGGGCTTTAAAGGTCAGCACCAACACTTTGAATTGTGCTCGGAAACGTACTGGGAGCCAATGTAGGTCTTTCAAGACCGGTGTTATATGGTCTCGGCCGCCGCTCCCAGTCACCAGTCTAGCTGCCGCGTTCTGGATTAGTTGTAGTTTCTGGGTCACCTTCAAAGGTAGCCCCACGTAGAGCGCATTGCAGTAGTCCAGTAGTCTGGCGATAACCAGAGCATGCACCTCTCAGGTGAGACAGTCCGCAGGCAGGAAGGGTCTCATCCTGAGTACCAGATGGAGCTGGTAGACAGCTGCCCTGGACACAGAATTGACCTGCACCTCCATGGACAGCTGTGAGTCCAAAATGACTCCCAGGCTGCGCACCTGGTCCTTCAGGGGCACAGTTACCCCATTCAGGACCAGGGAATGTTAGATAAATGTTTTATCTAAACACATTTTAATCTAAATTAAAATAAAATAAAACCATAAAACCAGCAGAGCATCAACAAACAAGAGGGGGGGGGGAATTCATCACTGGGATTTTTTTTAAGGCAATCGAAAGAGACACCAAATGCTAACTGGGTCTTCTTCAGCATATGGTGGAAGACCCCCCCCCCCAAAGAGGGAAAGGAGTGTTGTCAAATTGGATGGGGGAGAAATTTGATCTGGTTAACATTTAGAGGCAAACCCACACTTTCTGGGGGGGGGGGGGATATGCATCCTTCAAATTGCACTTCTCTGAATTTTGCATGTGATGTGTACAACAGTGCACATACTCAGGGAATTTTATTCAGCCAGAACTCACTGGAACTCAGTTCCAGCATCGGAAGAGTGACAGTACAAGGTCATGGAATATGCAGAAATAGCCAAATTAACGGGGGAAATTCAACAACAGGGCGATGAAACATTTCAAAAAGAATGGGAAAAATTTATGTTATACATAGGATAAGGTGAAATAGTGAAATTGGTAGAATGGAAATAAACCTCATAATGGGAAATTAAAAGAAACTTTATTGGATGTTAATGGCAATATGAATTAAAATGTAAAATACAATCAAGGTCACCAATGAATATAGACAAACAAGATGTGTATATACAGAAATATTTATTTGTATATAGACACTGTATGGATAAAGTTGAAAGAAGAACAACAATACAGTGGTACCTCGGGTTACAGACGCCTCGGGTTACATACGCTTCAGGTTACAGACTCCGCTAACCCAGAAATAGTACCTCAGGTTAAGAACTTTGCTTCAGGATGAGAACAGAAATCGTGGCGGAGCGGCAGCAGCAGGAGGCCCCATTAGCTAAAGTGGTAACTCAGGTTAAGAACAGTTTCAGGTTAAGAACGGACCTCAGGAATGAATTAAGTTCTTAACCAGAGGTACCACTGTATACAAAATCGATAAAGACAATGCAAAAAACTTAGAGACGACATAAAAAAAGCCAGAAGAAGGAAGGAGGGAAGTCAACTCTTAGGAGTAAATGTAAATGTAAAGTAATGTTTATATGTATAGTATGTAATCATAAAATCAATAAAGATTATCTTCAAAAAAAAAACTCAGTTCCAGCATCTCTCAGGTGGGCGTTAAAAGAGAACAAGGGAGGTGTTTGTGGTGAGTTCCGGTGTCTCTTTTTCTAAAAAAATAGCACTGCACATGGTTGGGTAAAGGTGTTCTGTGTGGCACTGCCCTTGAAGATGACTCAGAACATGAGAACATCCCCACTGGATCAGGCTGTAGCAGGAAACACCCCCCCCCCCCATCATTCAGTTTGTACAAACTTCACACACACTCACACACTACATACGCTACACTTCTGTCATAAATTCATAGAAAATCAACCATACATCGGATTTGCACTGTTCCACTTTTATTTTACTCCACGAAGGAAAGACTACAAAATGGGGAAGGTTTGATACAGGGCGCCATAATCCCTTCACCATCCCAGCACATCCACAGGAGCCCTGCCCAGTTGCTATGCCAACCCTGATGATCCCAGACAGAAGACAATCAAGATCACAAAGAAATTGCATATGGGAGTGGATTCAGCACAGACTGGAACAAAGGACAATGATCAGATCTTCCCTCAGGGGTCAGGAAACTGCGACTACCTTTTCTCTTCAGAAAATGACTCATGGGGAGGGGTAGAAGGGAACCAGCCAGGTGACAGGACACTCAGGTTACCACCACAACTCCTCTCTCAACCCCTCCTTTCTGTAATGTGTGCATGATGTTTCTGGGGGTGGGCTTGACCTAGAGGAGGGGAATTTCAAAAAGTTTTTATAAGGTCTTGCACACCATTTTCTGTGTCTTTCCTCTCTCCTGCAAGTGAGGGGAACACCCTGTTGCAACAGTTCAATAAAGGCCAAGCCTACAGGCTGCTGATTTGCTCCAATTTACTCTGGTTGGTAAAAGGGACGCGGGTGGCGCTGTGGGTTAAAGCCTCAGCGCCTAGGGCTTGCCGATCGAAAGGTCGGCGGTTCGAATCCCCGTGGCGGGGTGCACTCCCGTTGTTCGGTCCCAGCGCCTGCCAACCTAGCAGTTCGAAAGCACTCTTGGGTGCAAGTAGATAAATAGGGACCGCTTACTAGTGGGAAGGTAAACGGCATTTCCGTGTGCGGCTCTGGCTTGCCAGAGCAGCAATGTCACGCTGGCCACGTGACCCGGAAGTGTCTTCGGACAGCACTGGCCCCCGGGCTCTTGAGTGAGATGGGCGCACAACCCTTGAGTCTGTCAAGACTGGCCCGTACGGGCAGGGGTACCTTTACCTTTTTACTCTGGTTGGTGTCTTTACTTTTTGTCCAAGGGAGCCCTCGGATTTTTCCGGTAACAAGGCCAATGGCCCATCTAGTCCAGGGTCCTCCTCTCAAAGTGGCTGAAGTGGGAAACCAGCAAGCACAACTTGAGCACAAGAGCAAGAGTAACAGGGATTCAGAGAATTGTGGCTTCTGACTGTGGAGGCAGAGCAGAGCCATCCTGGCTGGTAACCATCAGTTGCCCTCTCCTCCTCCATGAAGTTGTCCCATCCTCTTTTAAAGCCATCCAGGTTAATGGCCATCATTGCTTCCAGTGGGAGGGAGTTCCATAGTTTAACTGTATGATGAAGGGCTTTCTTTTGTGTCTGTGCTGGGCCCAGGGGTAACCCAAGCAACGCAGTCCAGGTCCTGTCCCAAATCCAAGGATTCCGCGAGGAGTCAATCCGACAGGGTCAAGGCAGGAAACCAGGCTAGGTCAGGCACAGGGTCACAGGCAGGTCCTAGCAAACAGCAAATGTTGCTCCCGCAACCTGGGGCAGGGGCCGACAGCCTTTTATCTGTGTCGGGGTAACGGCTGGTCCTGATCCCCCGGCAACTCACCTCCCTGTCTCGCCCAAAGGCGAGCACTCCTCCTTAAATGACCAAAATTTAAAAAAAGGGGGTAGAACTCCCAAAACTTCTGAAGTATTATAATCCTAAATCGACCTAGGTAAAAGTACAGTTTCTAATACTGAATTTACAAAAAAGGAGTTTGGAAACCTCAATGGCAAGTTTTAGACAAAGCCCAACTTGAAGAAATCAAAGCAAAGAATTGCAGAGTTGGGTGGGACCCTGAGGGTCATCTACCCCAACCCGTCTGCAGTGCAGGAATCCCAAGCAGAGGGCCACCCAAGGTCCTGCTTGCGGGCTTCCAATTGGGGCATCTGCTTGGCCCCTGTGAGAACAGGGTGCTAGACTACAGATGGGCCATTGGCCTGGTCCAGCCAGCTTGGTCCTTCAGCAGATGATCTGCCAACCCCAGAAACAGCCTCCAGCAATGGCCAGGGCAAAGCTCTGCATCCGGATCCTGGAAGCTGCTCAGGGTTCCTCCATGCGGAGGGAGGGGGGGTTGGACCAGATGACCCCTGGGGTCCCTTCCAATTTTATGATTCTGTTGCGGAGCTGGGCCTAATTAACTGCCCACAAGGCTTTGTCTCCAGCTTCGCTCAGCCTTTCTTGGCTTTGCTGCTAATGATGACCGAAGCAGACATCCGAGTGCCTGGAAGCAAAGGCTGTCGAGAGATGCGCAGGCAAAGATTATCGAACACCTCGCAGACACCTCAGCAAAAAAACAGAGTCGGAGGAGAGAGCAGGGAATCCCCCAAGGCTCTCACAAGGTCTCTCTATTCAGCAGACCCAAAAAACATTTCCCACTGCCCATGTTATTCCTTGGCCGAGATCCAGCAAAAGCCTTGAACATCAGCCTTATTCAGCAAAGATCAGCCAATTAGGGACGGACAATTGCAAAAGCCTTTTAACCTCTCAGAGTGTTTTCTGCACCTCGTTCTCCGGCTGCTCAAAGCAATTTCAATGCAGCAGATTACCATGGCATTTTGAAGCTCCTCCGAATCTGGAGATGGCAATTAAATTCCCCTTCCCAACGCCCCATGCCCTGCGTGGGACCAAAACTTAATATGCTCCTTTCTGTCCCCCTTCCCCTTTCACCTCCCCTGGGTCTCATTAGAGATTGTAAGCGCCTTGGGAACAGGGAAATGTCCTCCTGTGCTTTGCAGTAGCAGCAGTTCAATAGTTGAACTGAGGAGGTGATGGACTCCCCTTTCTTGGAGGTTTTTTAGCAGAAGTTGGATTGCCGTCTGTCATGGATGCTTGAGCTGAGCTTCCTGCATGTCAGGAGGAGGAGAGACTGTGGCCACCGAGGTCCATCCTGGTGGGATAACCAGCTCTGAGGGGAAGGCAGAGAGCAGGACCACCCTGGCAGGGAGAAAGAGGGAGCGAAGCAGACCGGAAAGGGTCTTGATTTAAAAACAAAACAAAATGCTTTGTGCATCCGCATCTAACCTTGCCCCTTTCTAAAATCAATTTATTAGTGTGTGCTTGTTGTTGTTTAGTCATTTAGTCGTGTCCGACTCTTCGTGACCCCCTGGACCAGAGAACACCAGGCACTCCTGTCTTCCACTGCCTCCCACACTTTGGTCAAACCCATGCTGGTAGCTTCGAGAACACTGTCCCACCATCTCTGTCGTCCCCTTCTCCTTCTGCCCTCCATCTTTCCCAACATCAGGGTCTTTTCCAGGGAGACTTCTGTTCTCATGAGGTAGCCAAAGTCTTGGAGCCTCAGCTTCAGGATCTGTCCTTCCAGTGGGCACTCAGGGCTGATTTCCTTCCGAATAGACAGGTTTGATCTTCTTGCAGTCCATGGGACTGTCCAGAGTCTCCTCCAGCACCAGAATTCAAAAGCATCAATTCTTCGGTGATCAGCCTTCTTGATGGTCCAGCTCTCACTTCCATAGTGTGTGCTTTCCTTTTTGTAAATCTACCAAAGAATAAAATACAGCCGTACCTTGGTTTTCGAACAGCTTAGTTCTCGAATGTTTTGGCTCCCGAATGCCGCAAACCCAGAAGTGACTGTTCCAGTTTGCGAACAACTTTTTTGGAAGCCGAACGTCCGACGGGGCTTTCCATGTTTTTTTGTCTCTTTTGTAATGCAAGAAAATCTGTAATGAAACCTTTTTTTTCAAAGACTGCCTAATCTCCCTGCAAACAAAGGTCAGAATGAACGTTTCATCAACAGCTTGTCTGGAAGTGACCTAACAGCAGAATCTATTGCCTGCAAACAAGTCATTGGTCTCTCCTCTTATTCGTCCTCCTGGGAGGAAGCAGTGACCACAAACTTGGATGGCTTTGAAACAGGGTTGGACAAATTCATGGAGAATGCTATCTGTGGCTACTTAGCATGATGGCTCTTCTCTGCTACATCTGGAGGCAGAGATGCTCCCAGGACGTTTCTGAGCACAATTCAAAGTGTTGGTGCTCACCTTTAAATGGCCTTGGCCCAGTAGACTTGAAGGAGCGTCTCCACCCCCATTGTCCAGCCCGGTCACTGAGGTCCAGCTCCGAGGGCCTTCTGGCAGTTCCCTCACCGTGAGAAGTGAAGTTACAGGGAACCAGGCAGAGGGCCTTCTCGGTGGTGGCACCCGCCCTGTGGAATGCACCTCCCATCAGATGTCAAGGAAATAAACAACTACCTGACTTTTAGAAGACATCTGAAGGCAGCCCTGTTGAGGGAAGTTTTTATTGTTTGATGTTTTATTCTGTTTTTACTATTTTGTTGGGAGCCACTCAGATTGGCCGGGGAAACCCAAGCAGATGGGCAGGGTATAAATAATAATAATGCAGCAACTCCATTAAAAACCTCCAACGAAGGACAACCCACCATCTTCCGAGAGAGTCCATTGCACTGCTGAACAGCTTTTACACTCAGGAAGTTCTTCCTGGTCAGAATCAGCCTTCTTGTATTTTGAATCCGTTGGTTCAGGTCCTGGCCTCTGGAGCAGGATTCAAGCACAAGAGCAGCGCATGGTCCCCTCCTGTGGTTTCGAGCTACTGATATTCAGAAGCATTGCTGGCCCAAAAATGGAAGCAAGAAGAAATAACGACTAAAGAAGAATGGCAGGCGAAATTAATGGACTTCACAGAATTGGACAAAATGACAGGAAGGATTCGAAACCTGCGGGACCAGAGATTCACAGAAGATTGGAAGAAATATACGAATTATTTGGAGAGCAACTGTAATCAACAAATTACTCTAGTAGGACTATAAGAAGTTTTGTAAGGGGGAATATATGAAATATTGCAAAGAAGAGAGATATTAGTTATGATATTTAAATGTAATAGTGAAAGTAAGAAATGTAAATTAAGTGGAAAAGACTGGAAAATTTTCAGATGTGATTGATGGAAGTCAAAAAATTGTATAAGATATAAAAGTATGTTTAATAATTGTTGAAAATGATATGTTAAAAAATCAATAGATGATATAGATAGATATAGATATAGATATAGATATAGATATAGATATATAGATATTCAGAAGCATTGCTGCCTCCAGTTATACAGATAGAACAGAGCCAAGATGGCTAGCATCCCTCCATAGCCCTCCATGAATCTGTCTAATCTTCTTTTAAAACAATGTAGCTTAGGGACCATTACTGTCTCCTGTGGCAGTGAGTTCCATGGTTTAACTATGTGCCTACCTAACCTAGGCCAAGACTGGTGTTGGATTCCTTTACTGGGTTATGCTGTGCTTGGTCCCTCCCTTCGAGGGCTCTGGGTCTCAGTTGCTGCCCTGGTCCGATCAGGCAGATGCTTCCATTCCCCTCTTCCGCAGTTTGCAGACTTCAGCACCGCTTTCTGCAAACCTGGGCCTTTCTCTTCCTCCTCCTCCTCTTCCCAGCTTCCCACTCCAAATGCCAGCAGCTTTCCTCCCTGTCTGGTAAATTTTTTAACAAGACCACCCTCAGAGTGAGCAGACTTGCCAGCTTTTCATGGGTTTATTGCTGGTCTCAGGAGATTTATTGTATTATTAATGGCCTCCAAAAATCACAAGCCTTGCAATAAGAAAATCATGATAGCATCAGCTTTCATGGTTTGAAAGAGATGAAGCTGTTCTCTTTTTTCCCCTCCCCTGTTCTTTTTTTAAGCCCCCTCAGTTGAGAGGAAAAGCATGAAACTGCAGGAGGAACATAACCTTCAAGGTCGGGAAATGGGAGCAGGTTTGGCGGCAAAGTCACATTCAGAGGCGGACCTCACTCCTCGTGAAGGCGGTGGCCCACACACTGTGCCACTCGAGCTCAGCCCTTCCCCAGCCAGCTGCCCTCTTGACCAGTGCGGACAATGTTCAAAGATGATGGGAGAGCCTGCTGGACCAGGCCCAATGGCTCACATAGCCCAGCATCCTGTTCTCACGGTGACCAATCAGGATTCGAACACAAGAGCCCTCTCCCCTACTGTGGTTTCCAACATCTGGTATTCAAGAAGCATCACTGCCTCCAACTGGGGAGGCAGAACAGAGCCCTCTTGGCTAATACCCATTGATAGTCTCCTCCTCCTTGAATTTGGGATTGTGTTCCATGGTTTAGCTATGTGCTACATGTAAAAGCAAATCTATGTTTTTCCCCAGGGGTTTCCTACAGACCCCTGGTTGGCCACCGGTTGATGGTTGCTCATCATGTTGGGTACTCCAATTTCAGAGGCTGTATAGCAATGGCTGGGGAAGAATAGGGTGCAGATTCGGTTGAAGGAGATGGGTATGTTCAGCCTGGGAAAGAGGAGATATGATAGCCATCTTCACATATCTCAAGAGCTGTCACGTGGAAGAGGGAGCAAGCTTGTTTTCTCCTGCTCTGGAAGGGAGGACTCAAACCAACAGCTTCAAGTTACAAGAAAGGAGATGACTAGTAAACATTAGGAAGAACATTCTGACGGCAAGAGCTGTTCGATAGTGGAATAGACTCCTTTGGGAGGTGGCGGACTCTGCTTCTTGGAGGTTTTTAAGCAGAGGTTGGATGACCATGTGTCATGGATGTCTTAGTTGAGATTCCTAAATTGCAGAGCCCTTGGGGTCCTTTCTGCGAATGCTGTTTCTCTCAGGTCCTGCATATAGGCTTCCCAATATGAGCATCTGGTTGACCACTGTGAGAACAGGATGTTGGGTCAACTGGGTCTCCTTTGGCCTCATCCAGCAGCCAGGTTCTTCTTCCCATGGGGCCAACTGATCAGTTTATTGCATGCATGTTCTTACCTCGTTGAAAGATTAGGAAAATATCAATGGCTCCCAGAATCCTTTCTGGCTTCAAAGCCCATAATTTTACAGTCTCCCAGCTAGTTGTGGCGTACACTCCGCTCATCCTATCACCACCACCACTAATTGGCATTTGCAGGCAATATTTTACAATCCCAGATCTGCCTGGGAAAGGGCTTAATGTGCAGGTTGCAGAGCTATTAAGTGGAGACGGATGTTTCACCCATCCAAAGAGAGAGGAGGAAGACTTCCCCCGCCGTTGCCTTTCAGGGCTATAATTGAGCTCAAAGCACTTTCAGATCATTGAAAAATGGTTCTCAGTCTTTAAAAGAGGTGGTTTAAAAAACCCTTTATATTTGAATATTTTTGACAGCTGTTGGAACTATTGCACGAGGAGATCAGATAATTAACTGGGGAGGTTCTCGGGGAGTTCAGTGTTGTCATTTATCCTGGCAATTCCAGACAAGAACATTTCAGCTCAGATAGATACTCAGATGCCACTTATGATGGCCTGGGACTCGGGCTCGGACTCGGAACCAGAGGGGTCTCAGTCTGCACTGGATCCTTTGCCTCAGGCAACATCTGAACCAAGTCTGGGGCCTGATCCTGAAGAGTCCCAGTCTGCACAGGTTCCCCTGCAGCAAACACCAGTTGGCCGAGTCAGGGGCCTGAGCCTGCCATGGCTCCAGATGCAGGGATGACCTCGTGGCCTTCAGCTGGGCATCGCTTACAGCTGCTCCAGTTGGGTCAGGAGAGGCTGAGGTGGCCTCTGGGTCTAGTAACCCACCAACGTCTCCCGAGCTGCAAAGACTAAGGACTGAGAGAAGGAGAGACCTGAGTACTTGCAGGAGGAGTGCTCGCCTTCAGGCGAAACAGGGAGATGAGTTGTCGGGGGATCAGGACCGGCCGTTACCCCGACAAAGATAAAAGGCTGTTGGACCCTGCCCCAGGTTGTGGGAGCAACATTGCTATATGCTAGATACTGCCTGAGATCCTGTACCTGTCCTTGCCTGGTTTCCTGCCTCATGTCCTGCCTTGGCCCTGTTGGACTGACTCCTAGCAGAACCTATGGATTCTGGACCGGACCTGGACTGTGGTTCTCAGGTTACCCCCAGACCCAGCACACCACTCTATTCAGATGGGTCCACATTTACATCGCTGTTGGAAGAGGAGGCATCACGGTTTGGTATAGTTGTTGGGAAGATGGTTCCATTGGGGCCCATTCCCAGCAGCCCTGGGTGTTCATCTGAAAGGTTGGCCTTTGTGAGAACAGGACTAGATGGGCTACTGGCCTGATCCTGCAGGCTCTTCTTCGACTTGTACCTCCTGCTTTCTCACCTGTCCTCTCCCTCTGGCCCAGACCAGGTGAGCAAGAGAAGAAGGGCCATAGTGGTGGCAAGGAGAAGATCTATCCGCATCTGCCTTTTTAAAATGGTTGCATTCTATTTCACTTGGGGGCAAATTATGAGCTGAGCCCAAACTTCTCTGCAATTTGGGCTGAGGTCATAACTAGCTCAACCCCTGCCTCCAGCGTGAGCCCCCTCTGCTGCCTCAGCCCCCTCTTCCCTGCTGAAACATCAGCTTAAAAGGGTTATCTCCATGGTGTGGGACACTGGTGGGCTGCCTGGCCTTGTAAAATGGTCTGCAAGAGAGTAAGCGCCACCCCCAAGTGAGAAGACAGAGGAAGCTTTATAGAACTGAAGAGGCTTCCACTCTTCCCCCCTCCCTTTTTTCATGGCCCTCGATTGGTTAACGTTCGGTGGGCACACGGGCTACTCAAAAATAAAATAAAAAAGGCGGGCTTCTGCGGAGTCTGTCACTTCTTTGTAGCCAAAGATTCCATCTCAATTGGGGAAGCCGGCATATGTTCCAGTCGGCTGCAATCTGTCAGATGAGCCCGTCTCGTCCTCTGCGCTGTTTTCCTATCACTTACGATGATGGATTTATTTATTTATTTGTTTATCTCCCCCCCCCCCACTCCTCGCCAGCCCTCGCGAAACATTTGGCGAGCGTCTTTGTTGCCTGCCATCTGCGTGGGCAGGGAAAGTGGTCCAGGGATTTTGCAGGGATAATGTCGTCATTTGAAATCTGAAGGTTAGCTGAGATTTAATCAAACGGAACCTTTTTTTAAAAAAAAAAATCTTTTTGTCACTTCCTGATATTCTTCACTCAATTTATGAATGGGATTAGGAGGAGGGCCGTGGGCCGGTAAAACGGTCTTTGTGGGCCGTATCCTGCCCATGGGCCGCACGTTGCTGACCCCTGTTGTAAACCATTAGGCAGGAGGGAGGGAAGTCGTTAGGCTGTGTTGAGCCAAAGAGATTAAATAAGAGGGTACAATGTTACGCAATTTGATTATGTGTAAAACTAATAAAAATTATTATAAAAAAATTCTAATGATACTTGACACTAGTTTCAGGGTTTGTCCATTAGTCCTAAAGTCCATTAGTCCCATCAACCCCGATCATTGGCCATGCCAACTGATGCTGATGGCAGATGTGGTCCAGAATTTCTGGACCCCAAGGCATCTCTCCCAGCCAGCCTGCAGCCAGCCTGCCCAAGATGGACCCCCTTCCTTCTTCTTCCCAGCAACCCTTGCTCAGGACTCTCTTTTCCTGTCACCTCACACCCAGTTACTCTGGCAACCTTCCCAAACCCCAGTCTCTGTTGACACTTCAGGAGCAGAGGGGACAGGGCAGTTCTCTTGCGTTGCCAATGTCCCTCAATGACCCTCTATCATTTCTGAATGGCTTTAGCTTGGCCAGGTCTTTTTGCACAGGCTAACCCAGGAATTCATCCGTAGCTTGTATTCTCCCTTCACATCCCAAATGATCAAAATCCTACCATTTATAAATTTTGGGGTTGGGGGGGGGTCCCCTCCAAATTTATAACAGTATTTTGCTTTTTTTTTTAATTGTCATTTGTGAACCATTCTGAGATCTACATATAAAGTGCACTATACAAATTTAACAAAGAAACTAATAGTAATAGTAATAGTAATAATTGTTTTTTCCATATCAAAGTTTCTAGCAGAAGGAGCAGAAGAAAAGGGTGAGTGGTTAGATAAAGTCAGATGGGAGGCTCTTTTTTGTGGGTGGTGCTGTGGGTTAAACCACAGAGCCTAGGGCTTGCTGATCAGAAGGTTGGAGGTTCGAATCCCCGCGATGGGGTGAGCTCCCATTGCTCGGTCCCTGCTCCTGCCACCCTAGCAGTTCGAAAGCACGTCAAAGTGCAAGTAGATAAATAGGTACTGCTCCGGCGGGAAAGTAAATGGCATTTCCGTGCACTGCCCTGGTTCGCTTAGTCATGCTGGCCACATGACCCGGAAGCTGTACGCCGGCTCCCTCGGCCAGTAAAGTGAGATGAGCGCCGCAACCCCAGAGTCGGTCACGACTGGACCTAATGGTCAGGGGTCCCTTTACCTTTACCTTTACCTTTACCTTTACCTTTACCTTTACCTTTACCTTTACAAGGCAGCTTCTGATTCTCTTATGACTGTTGCAGGAATTTATGTATAGGTTGGGGTGGGGTTGCCCCTCCAGCAGATATCATGCACCTGCAGCCCACTACCAAAATCAGCACAATCACTTTTGTTACTTTTGTGATTTGTCCCCACAAAACACTTCATCACAGTTTCTTCCTATCTATTCAAAGGGCCTTTGCTGCACGATACCAAATGTAAGAATTCACTGATCAATGTATCTATGTACTGGCTCACTGGGAAATTGATATAGACATGTGAGCTCAGCTACTCAGCAGCCCCTCTGCCTGAGTGATCATCCCTGGCATCCTGATACCTGAGGGCCAGACAGGTAGCCATTCCAGAAATAACAAAACCAGATGAAGACAAAAGGGTTTGATTGACTTGGCTGGGAAACAGGGAAATGTAAATATCCCTTTTGTTACACTTGATGGGTGTTTGGTGGAGGGCAAGGAGAACCATGGGGCAGGGTCCAGGATGCTCAGATTACGGCCACCAGACCTCCCCTTTCATGATGTAACCATGATGTATTAGTGATGTAGTTTGGGGGGGGTGTAACATGGGGATTAAAAAGGTAAAGGTACCCCTGCCCGTACGGGCCAGTCTTGACAGACTCTGGGGTTGTGCGCCCATCTCGCTTAACAGGCCGGGGGCCAGCGCTGTCTGGAGACACTTCCGGGTCACGTGGCCAGCGTGACATCGCTGCTCTGACGAGCCAGCGCAGCACACGGAAATGCCATTTACCTTCCCGCTAGTAAGCGGTCCCTATTTATCTACTTGCACCCGGGGGTGCTTTCGAACTGCTAGGTTGGCAGGCGCTGGGACCGAGCAATGGGAGTGCACCCCGCTGCGGGGATTCGAACCGCCGACCTGACGATCGGCAAGTCCTAGGCGCTGAGGTTTAACCCACAGCGCCACCCGCGTCCCTAACATGGGGATTAGCAGCTAATAAAAGTTTGGGGGCTCTTTTGTTCGGGGCTTCCATCTTGTTCCACCTATAGCAGGTGGGAGTTATGTCGCGACAGTCTTCAATCAAGACCAAGCCTACTGGCTGCTGTTTTGCTCTGGTATTCCTGGCTGGTGTCCTTGTTTTTTTGTCCAAGGGAGCCCTCGGATTTCTCCGTTAACATGACACAACGGAAGTGAGATTTGGAGTAGGGAGTTCCAGTCTCAAATTGCTGAGTCGCTCTGCTGCTACTTTGCATGCCAGCATTCTTTTCTCTCTTCCTCTCAAGGTGGCCCAAACTCAACCTCCAGGATTCATTAAAAGATTGTAAAATGCAAAACGTCATTTGCAAACTTTAAAAAAATAATAATGGTTTGTTGCTGGGTTTTTTTAAGCGCTCATTTCTCCCAGCTCAGATTCATAGACCTGGGACATTACTGCTGCAAGACGGAGGGGGGGGGGGAGAGAGAAAGTCATTAAAAAAACAAGGCAGCTGACTTTTGCTTACAGCCATACGCTGCCTGGAAAATCAATAAGAATTAAGCTCGATGCATAAAAACATTATTAGAGTTTTATAGGGTTTCTTTATGGGCTGCCTTTTTAATTTACAATGTGAGATTGCCATGTCTATAAAAACGAGGAGAGAAGTTTAATAAAATAGGTATTACGAGGAAAGGACTGCGTCAGAAGGAGGAGGGGGGGTTGTTACCATACCAGGTTCTTTGGCCCCTGAGAACAAAATGACGCAAGGTTAATTGAGGACAAAAAATGAGGGAGCAGACAGGGAAGGGGACAGTGGGTAGTAAAGAGGCAGCCAAAGTCAGCTCCGGGCGTCCGGTGCCGGGAGACAGAGATGTCAGGAAGGAACAGGTTGCTTGCAATGCATCCATCCAGGGACCAAGGAAGAAGAAATGGAAAGGACCAAAAGTCACAGGGATGCTGTAGCCCAGAAGGAACAAAAGAACAACCTCCAGAAGTGTGGGAATGTTCAGGGTGGCAGGAGAGGATATATTGTTTATTAATATCCTTCCTAACTTGCGTTAGCAAGTTCCTTTACTTAGCAGAGTTACATTCCCCTTTTACATGCGCAGCAGATAGCTGATTGCAGGCTCGTGTGAGCCTCTCACTATTGTACAGTTCAATCTGTCTCAGATTGATATTTCTTCCAGCGCTCTTAATTCCGGCTTGGGATTCATCCAGCCCAGCCTTTGGCGTGATGAATTCTGCGTATAAGTTAAATAAACAGGGAGACAATATACAGCCTTGTCGTATTCCGTTCCCAGTTTTGAACCAATCAGTTGTTCCATATCCAGTTCTAACTGTAGCTTCTTGTCCCACATAGAGATGCAAATTCCCTGCCCTGCGTAATGGTCAAGAGACCACCTGCAGGAAGCCCATCACTTCGGATCTTTGCACCATCATCGCTCTGTGGTCCAGCTGCCTACTCAGCAATAAGAAAATAGCTGTGGGGCACCTCTGGAATGTGTGTCTCTCTCCCCCACCCCCCTTGCTGTTTCATTGTCGCTTATAATTGCACCCCCCTGCAAAACGTTTCCTTGCCCTAGAGGGAAGAAGTTATTACTAGTGTGTGTTCCCTTGAGTCAAGCAACCAAGCACAAGGCTTTTAATAAATGTATACCAGAATAATGTGCTCCCTATTGTAAATAAATTCTGACAGCATAAGTGGGGGGGGGGACACAATATGGGAAGAATTACACCACCACAACCCAAGAAACAAACTTCCCATGAAAAGACTTTGGCCAGCTGGGATTGCTCAAAAGCCCTAATCCTGCATCTCTTATCTCCAAGCCCATACAGCCATACATTAGCCCCATTTAGGAGACGATGGAAGGGGGGGAGGTGGTATCAAAATCCTGCAATTAATTGATTCCGCCAATTAACGCCTTATCCAAGCATTTGGATTCTGATTCGGCAGCTAATCAATTTGTTTGATAGCAGGCGCAGTACAGTTTCCAAATGAAAGGGCTTGCTGTTTCATTCCGGTTTGGGCTAATTAGCGAGTTTTTCTTCCCCCAGAAGAGAGAAAGGAATCTCTCTCCATGTTTTTAATTGCCTTTTGACCTTCTTCGTCAGCTTTGCTGCCTTCAAAGGTTCCTCATCATCACAAGGCAAATTAAAATCCTGTTGACACTCAAGGGAGAAGGAGACCGAGAAAAAACACACCACTTTGTTCGGCCCAGAGGAAACTTTTCTGCATAGCTGCAAATTGTTTGGAGGTCTCGCTCATGTGGTCTGCGCAGAGCGAAATCCAGTTAGCATGTTTTGGGGAAAGGCATCCCAGGTGACCTGCAAGTTATGCACAAGCTGCAAGCTGCAAACTCTGCCTATTAGGACTAGAGAGGCAGGGGTGTTGCAGAGAGAGGGAGACAGTGAAGGGCCATTAGAATATTGTTGTCTTGTTGTTGTTTAGTCGTTTACTTGTGTCCTCCTCTTCGTGACCCCCTGGACCAGAGCACGCCAGGCACTCCTGTCTTCCACTGCCTCCCGCAGTTTGGTCAAACTCATGCTGGTAGCTTCGAGAACACTGTCCAGCCATCTCGTCCTCTGTCATCCCCTTCTCCTTGTGCCTCCATCTTTCCCAACACCAGGGTCTTTCCCAGGGAGTCTTCTCTTCTCTTGTTGTCTATATGATCCCAAAAACTGTTTGAGGCATTTTCTCCTCTCTCATATGTTATGCCCAAATCCCTGTTATGCCAAATGCCCAAATCATATGTTATGCCCAAAGGGGGAAGGGAGGTTGTTACACCAGGATTTTTTTAGATGTTACAGTGAAAATGGGCCTCCCTCTCTGGAATGTCTGGCTTATGCGCATAGAGATAATAAGCAAGGTTGAATGGGTGTTATTGTAACCCCAGACAAGGGGAGGCTGAAAAGGAGGAGGCGAAGTGAAAAGGAGGAGGGTAACACAAGTGTAAATCACATGTTATGCATGTGAACACGTGTCTATGCATTCTAAGGAGTGTAAAAAGTGGGCGCACCCTGACTGAGGGGGTGCAGATTGCAAATTTATTGCTCTGTACCTTTGTCCTGCATATGCATTTCAAATAAATCCTGTTAAATCCTGCAAGGTTGGTTGCCACTTTGTGTGATTCTTTATATATATACACAGTGGTGCCCCGCAAGACATAATTAATTCGTTCTGCGAGTTTTTTCGTCTTGCGAAGCACCGCTGTGTATTGACGGTTTCCCATAGGAATGCATTGGCGGTTTAAAAAAAAAAGGCACAAGACGTTCGTCTTGCGAAGCAAGCCCATAGGGAAATCTGTCTTGCGAAGCAACTCAGAAAATGGAAAACTCTTTCGTCTTGCGAGTTTTTCGTCTTCCGATGCATTCATCTTGCGGGGCACCACTGTATATATATTGTTAAAATAGTTCATCATTAATCCACATATATTACAGATATACAAGCATACAAACATACATTTCATACAATCCTTAAAAGTGTTCAAACATACTTACACTCAATCCCACAAATAATTCCTTTTCCCATCACCATCCACCACCCCTCACCCCACCTTTGTGTTAGACTTCCAATCTACTCAATTGCAATTTCTTTCCACTTCTATTACTTTCTTTCACACACCTTTAGCCTTATTTCATACTTCTTTTTGTATTACACATTGTTATCCATCTTATTCAGTATTTCAGTGTTTGAAACGGAACTTGTTTATGCTAATAGGAATTCTGATTTTTCGATATGGTTTTGCAAGTATCTTTTAAACACCTTCCAGTCCCTATCTATCTTCACTTTTGAGATCCTTCCAATTTCTTCCATTGTTTTGGATATATTGTAGTACTCCACTTTGTGTGATTCTGTGCTCCAGGGACTCAATAGCAGATATGGAAAATGTCCAACAACAGCACTTTTGCTGCCCGAGGAGCATGGAGCAATTTCCCGATATCATACACTCCAAGTGCCCCTATCTTCCAGAGAAAGTCCCAGAGTTATGAAAGCTGTCCCAGCTTCTGATTTGATCCAGGAATGTTCCCATTTCCCCTGCCAGTGCTGCCGCTGCTGAGCTCAGACAGGAGGAGAAGCCAGTCTTGAGTGATGGCAGCGGCTGCGAGGGAGAATCCCGCTGCTTCTCCATGGCTGTTGCTTCCAGCCTCCTCTCTTGTGCAGCTCATATTAGCAGCCCCAGGCGATGCAACAGCTCTGAAGGGCACGCAGGGTCCAGGGCTGCCCTCAGTGCTGGATTCACGTATAAGCTAAACAAGCTGTAGCTTAGGGCCCGACTCTCTTGGGGGCCCCCAAAAAATTTTAAAGGGGAAAAAAACCTGGATGTACATTTCCAAAATATAAGATAAAAATCAAATAAATAAAAGCTATATCCAGCAACAGTGTTTTGTGGTGTGTAGGCTCCTATGATGTAAGTCATGGGCCCCGCCTGCTCGCCTGCTCCCTCAAATACCCCTGGTTTGCTCCTTGCTATATACAGGGTGCCTACATTCTGCATGGACTGGTCGCACAGCAACATATGCAAATGACTTGAGATACCTATTAGGTCCATCAATGACCATATAGCATATATTCAACACAAAGAACAACAAGAATTTGTTGTTGACAATGGACAGCTGGACATATAAAGGGCCCCCATTACCTTCAGTAGCTGAGGGCCTCATCAAACCTAAATCCAGCCCTGGAGGCAGAGCATAGTCATCCTAGCTAGGAGCCATTGTTAGCCAACAAATTTGTCCAATCCTTTCTTCAAGCCATCCAGTTTGGTGGCCATCCCTGTCTCCTGCTCAAGGGAGTTCCACAGTTTAGCTCTGCGCTTCATGAAGAAACACTTTCTTTTATCTGTCCTGAACCTGGCAACGTTCAGCTTCTCTGGATGTCCACAAGTTGTCAGGAGCTCTTCCTACACTCGAGTATGACCCTGGCAGAGACACATGCCCGACTGGCATGTTCCCTCCCTCCTGGTTGATCGTTCGGGACCTTCAAAAGTTTTCTTCAGCTTGAACATCACAGCTACCTATGCCAACAGACACCGGCACACTTAGGGATCCGCAGAGTTTGCGCAGCTTACGTGACAGACCTCAGCAACTCAGCATTTTGGCTAATCTACTTTATTTACATCTAAATACACACGGAGCACTGCAACATGGCTCCCTCTCTCTCTAGCATCAGACAGTAAAGAGAAAAAGAACAAAGGACAATAGTCCCACTTCACGGAACACAGTAACACAAACATCCTGTCTCCGTCACTTCCCACTCTGTGGAGTCAAAACATACCAAGTCATGTGAAAGACAACAATCCCATGACTGCAATCACAGAGCAGGAATTCTAACAGCCCACAAGTCCTAGTGTCACATAATCAGAGCATCGTAGAATTGTAGAGTTGGAAGAGACCCCTAGAGTCATCTACTCAACCCCCCTTCAATGAACATATGACCCAAATATGCATAGCAATGTAAAACAAAAATAAATAAAAGTATCCTAAAATAAACAGCAGCATTATAAAAGCTCTAGTCATGTCACAAACTCCCAAAAAGAAGGTTGTGAACTATCTGGGGCCAGTTCTTGGAGAGTTTTACTTTTCTGCAGCACAGGACCTGGTCACATTGGAATAAGAGAGGGAATGCTTGATTTAAAAAGAGGGGGATTTCCCCCCCCCAAACAACAAACATTTTTACCCCACCACCACAAAAACATAAGTAAAATTTGGAGTCATGGATTTGTGATTCTTTTTCCCCGAGCTGAAAGAACGCTGCAGCCTTCATTCAGTACAGCTTTCGCATGATCAAGAATTGGAGCGCAGTGCCCTTCCTAGAAGCCTTGGCTCCAAAGCTTCTGTCAATTTAAATATTTATTTATTAATACCTCCCCTCTCCCCTCGCCTCCCCCGCCTCAAATTCAGCACACGGGGGATTAATTATTCCAATTTAGTTTTGAGTGTGATTTCCCAACTATTTTTAATTAATGATTTGCCTGCCAGGAAGCTTGTACAAACTGGTGCAGGGGGCAAAGAGTGAGAATCGTGTTTCAATTCGAGGCCCCTGTCGGATTGCAACGTAGCACAGAGGGATGCAGAGATGCTACTCGGTCGACATTCCTGGGCTGTCGTCCTAATTAACAAGCTCTGGTTCCGACAGATTTCCCCTTCCCTCCAGAATTAAGGAGCACCGGCAGAGACCAGCTGATTTTTTTTATAAGCTACATTCCCTTATGGACATCCTTCCAGAGATCATGTTCCCAGGATGGGCAAAGACTGGGGATGGGTGAAGCATCTCATGTTTCTACATCACTTGGGAAGACAGGTGAACTAATATCAGTGTCCCGGAAGAAGCAAAGATCACCCGTGGTGAAGCAATGATTCTTCAACATCAACTTCGTTGGACTGGTCATGTTGTGCGGATGCCTGATGATCATCTTCCAAAGCAACTACTCTTAAACTTAAAAATGGAAAGCGTAATACTGGTGGTCAACAAAAGAGGTTCAAAGACTCTCTCAAGGCAAATCTTAAAAAATGTAGTATAAACACCAACAAATGGGAAACACTGGCCAGTGAGAGCTCCAGCTGGAGAACAGCTTTTACCAAAGGGGTCATGGGCTTTGAAGATACTCGAACACAGGACGCAAGGGAGAAACGTGCTAAGAGGAAGGCACGCTTGGCAAACCCTCACTGTGATCAACTCTTGCCCGGAAACGAATGTGTCCACTGTGGAAGGACGTGTGGATCCAGAATTGGCCTCCACAGTCACTTACATAAACTGTGTTTATGGAAGGCAATCTTACTCGGCTACGAGGGATTGTCAAAGAAGAAGAAGAAGTTTCTACACAGGTGACATTTCAGTGGCATAAAAATCAGAGGGTTCTGTGCCTGGGGACACAGTAAAATAACTTGAAGGGTCTACATAAGGACACTTATTTATTTTGCTACATTTCTTTTCTGCCTCTTCTCTTAGCATTCAAGGCGACAGACATAGTTTTCCTCCAGTGAACTTCATTGCTGAATGAGGGTTTGAATCCTGGTCTCTCCCAGGTCCTAGTCTGACACTGTAACCACTGCACCACACTGCCTCTTGCATATGAACACAATGGGAAGCTCTCAAGCGCTGAACGTTCCTTTGTAGTCACTGCGAGACCCCCAAAGGGATTTCTCTGGGTTTCTTTCAGGGCTGCTGTTGCGGATGTTCCCAAATCAGAGTGCAAAATCCAGACTCTCCCCCCTTTGCCTTGGGCCGCAGGGAGAATCCCAGCTTCACGTCCTTGTTATGCATCCTGAATTTTGCCCTAAAGCAAGACGGGCTCCCCAGGGCCGCCTCCATTCCCCCGCTTCCCCTCTGCATCGTCAGCAGCCTTCACCCTCAGAAGAAGAAAAAAAATCTCTCCCAGGTAGCTGCACAACTCTCTTCATTATTAAAAAAAGAGCATGCTAAATACAGCATGAAATATTTATGCTGTACGACTTGTATGATAAGAATATTAGATCGCTAGAGATTGCTCTAATTGAAATTGTCTTCAAGTGATGCAAGAGCTCGCATTTGCCTACCCTCGTTAAAAACTTAAAACAAATAACAGACGGGGAAGTTGCAGACCAGAATATTCTTTCCATCATCATCTTTTGGCTGTATGTGGTATGTCTGCAACATGAGGTCTGCAACATGGATCCAATATATCTTTGGCACAGACAGGATTTTGTGGTGGGTTCATTTTTTAAAAATCCCACGCACTATATAGTCATATATAGTAGTGATGTAGTGATGTATGGAAGTGTAGTATAGTATAGTAGTGGTGTATAGTATAGTAGTGATGTATGGAAGTGAGAGCCGGACCATAAAGAAGGCTGATCGCCGAAAAATTGATACTTTTGAATTCTGGTGCTGGAGGAGACTCTTGAGAGTCCCATGGACTGCAAGAAGATACAACCTCTCCATTCTGAAGGAAATCAGCCCTGAGTGCTCACTGGAAGGACAGATCCTGAAGCTGAGGCTCCAATACTTTGGCCTCCTCATGAGAAGAGAAGACTCCCTGGAAAAGACCCTGTTGGGAAAGATGGAGGGCACAAGGAGAAGGGGACGACAGAGGACGAGATGGTTGGATAGTGTTCTCGAAGCTACCAGCATGAGTTTGACCAAACTGCGGGAGGCAGTGGAAGACAGGAGTGCCTGGCATGCTCTGGTCCAGGGGGTCATGAAGAGTCGGACACGACTAAACGACAACAACATATAGTCATATAGTCCCATCCTACCCTTCCTCTGCTGAGCTTTGGGCAGCGTGCGTGGATGTTGGTTCTAGAATCTCTGTTAAAGAATCCTTGACAGAGGGGGGTCATCTCTTCTCCCAGTGGCAGTGAGTTCCATAGCTTAACTATGCACTGTGTGAAGAATACTTTCTTTTATAACTTTCATTGGATGTCCACAAGTTCCAGTGTTAAGACAGAGTGGGGAGGAAACTTCTCTCTATCCACTTTTCCCATGCCATGCACGATTCTATAACCTTCTATCATGTTGCCTCTTGCTTGCCTTTTCTCTAAATAAAGGAGTCCCAGATTTTGTAGCTTTTCCTCATAGTGGAGTGGCTCCATCTATGGAGTGGCTCCATCTTCCTGGTCACTGTCCATTCCTTCCCTAATAATCCCAATGGATTCAAGTTACAATAAGGGAGATTCCCTTGAGCTTTTTAAGGTTGGATGGGCATTTGTTATGTATGCTTTCCGTTGAGATTCCTACATTGCAGGGGGTTGGACTGTGTTATGTACTGACTTGAATAGGATCCAAAATGCAGCAGTCTGATTGGTCCTAGAACAATAGGATCCAAAATGCAACAGTCTGATTGGTCCTAGAACAATAGCATTCAGAATGCAGCAGTCTGATTGGTCCTAGAACAATGCAGCAGTATGATTGGTCTGCAGGAGCCACCCAATCCAGCTCCAGGTGAAAGTGAATCCGCAACCTGATTGGCCTACAGGAGAATTCCGGAATTAGCCAATCACGTGCGGCCCATTGTGTAAATGATGTATATAAAGCAGATACTTTGGGGGAACTTTCATTCCTCCTCACCACTATGAGCTGAATAAAGAGCATGAAATCCACTCTCGACTCCGAGTATATTTCAGACTGGACACCCTAAGGAAAAGCAGGACGTTCCAGGATCAAATCAGAAACTGGGATGCTTCTATAAATTCAGGACTGTCCCTGGAAATTAGGGACATGTGGAGGGTCTGCAAGAAGGCTCTCAGTCTGGTTCCCTGTAACTTGGCTTCTCGCAGCGAGGGAACCGCCAGAAGGCCCTCGGAGCTGGACCTCTGTGTCCGGGCAGAACAATGAGGGTGGAGATGCTCCTTCAGGTATACTGAGCTGAGACCATTTAGGGCTTTAATGGTCAGCACAACAACAACAATTTTTTATTTATACCACGGCCATCCGGCTGGGTTTCAGAGGAATTTCGGAGGAATGCTGCAAACCCACAATTTTATGAGGAGAGTGTAGGCAGCAAATTATTTAATACTTCTTAAGTGCCCCGATCAATAATGTAGGGGCTGCGCACAAATGTAATGGCAGTCCCTGCCCAGGATTTTAGCATCTGAAGAAAGAGAAGCAGAAGCGAATGGGAAGAGGGGCGAGAGAAAGGTCACTGGCTTCCCAACGGGATGCTGAAAGTCAGGTGACTTGCAAAGAGCAATAGGGGATGGATTCGATTCAGATTAAGGTGGTAATCCTTAATTCACACTTTCCAAGAGAATGTGAGAATCAAGACACAGCCATCCTTCAAAATTCGTGTTTTTTCCAATTTTTTTCAGCGCACTTGGGGGGGGGGGAGAGAGAGAGAGAAGGAATATGCATGTTAGGCAAAATTACATCCAAGTACAGTGGAACTTTGGTTGTTGAACATAATCCATTGTGGGACGCAGGTGGCGCTGTGGGTTAAACCAGTAACCCTCCAGCCTCTCCTGAGCTGCAGAGGCTCAGGGTAGAGAGGTGGAGGGAACTATGTTCTCTCAGGAAGAGTGCTCGCCTTAAGGCCAGGAGAGGCGAGTCACCTGTGGGCCGGGACCACCCCTGGCCTCAGAGGAGATAAAGGCCAGTCAGCCCAGGCCCAGGTTGCGGGAGCTGCATCACTGGAAACCTGTTCCTGCCAGCACCCTGACCTGCTCTTCCGGAGTTCCTGACCACGCCCGGCTCCTTGCCTTGGACCCCGCTTTGCCCTTGACAGACAGTCTCCAGACCCTCGACCCAGGACCGGACTCAGACCACGCCGCACAGTAACACACACACACACACACACCCCGGGACCAGCACATGAGGTCTGACTAAGGCAGGAAGAGAGCAGGACTACCCCTTCCCTTGGTCTGGAGGCTTGATGCAGCCTAGAATTGCATTAGAAGTTTTTGCTGCTGCATCACCTGGTTGGCTCATGCTAAGCTTGTGGTCTACAAAGCCCCTAATTGGATGAGGCCCCTTTGGCTTGATCCAGAAGGTTTTTCTTATCTGTGTCCTGGAGCACCTGATCCTGCTAGGAAGGGCTAAGAAGAGGGGTGTTCCTCCATTGCCTTCTTAAATGTACAAATTCATTTGAATCTGCCGATGGACTTAGTATGGATTTTCAATCAGGATGCAACAGTTAACTCAAAATTTACGGCCTGCTTCTTAAAACGGCTAAATCAAAGGATTCATAGCTCATTTTATCGGCACAAAGACTCTGCATCAAAAAGAGGAGGGGGGGGGTGATACAGAAAAACAATATTAGTGCAGCATAGCATTCATCTCCACTCCGTGTTTAAATATTTAGGTATTGTTTGCTCCCAGGCTTGCTGTAGGATATTGAATCATCTCTTCCACATTAACTTTTATGTAGCAAATATTCCCGAAACACAAAAAGGCGCCTTTCATCTGCCAAAATGAAAAGAGAGAGAGAGGATATCAATAACTAAGCTGCTTTTCATAAGACATATTAAATCAAGACATACGCTGATAGCATTAATGATTGTGCAGGTTTCCCATTAGAGAAGAATTATAGTAAATATGGCTCTTTGAACAGATGTAAGAATGTGTTTGTCTAGGGCAAAGAGAGAGAGAAAGATCCAGTTCTGTTATTTCAGATCTTTAGTCCTCTTTTATGCTAACCACCTTGGTGGTTTGTAGTAAATAACAGAGCATTGGCTCAAGTGTCAGTTGGGTCTGTTGGCAGGAAATCTGGCTTCCAATCCTCAAGCAGCCAGGGACTTTTACTGGCTGGATTTGGGCACGGCGAGGGGTTGGACTAGATGACCCTAGGTCCTGGAGTGACCTAGCCAGTCTCCAGACCTTAATCCCTTTGAAAATCTGTGGAGGGAGCTGAAGGTTCGAGTAGCTACACATCAGCCTCGAAATCTTACTGACTTGGAGAAGATCTGCAGAGTGGAGTGGGACAAAATACCTCCTGAGATGTGTGTAGACCTGGTGGCCACCTGCAAGAAACGTCCGACCTCTGTAATTGCCAACAAGGGTTTTGCCACCAAGTACTAAGTCATCTTTTGCAAAGGGATCAAATACTTATTTCACTCAGTATAATGCACATCAATCTCTGACTTTTGTCTTCTGGGTTCCTGGGGGAGGAAAACCAATGCTTAGCATCAGGCCCATTTGATTCGCTACCGAGGCACTAAGTCCCAAATCTGGGTAATGAGCAGACTTCTGGCCATCATCACATGCTCCTTCCTCTCCCGTTTCCCATGTTTCCCATGCATTGCAGGGGGTTGGACTAGATGGCCCCCAGGGTCCCTTCCAACTCAACAATCCCATGATTCTATGAGCTATTTTGGTCCTCTGGTCCTGAATGGGGTAACTGTGCCCCTGAAGGACCAGGTGCGCAGCCTGGGAGTCATTTTGGACTCACAGCTGTCCATGGAGGCGCAGGTCAGTTCTGTGTCCAGGGTGGCTGTCTACCAGCTCCATCTGGTGCACAGGATGAGACCCTACCTGCCTGTGGACTGTCTCGCCAGGGTGGTGCATGTTCTAGTTATCTCCCACTTGGACTACTGCAATGTGCTCTATGTCGGGCTACCTTTGAAGGTGACCCGGAAACTGTAATTAATCCAGAATGCGGCAGCTAGACTGGTGACGGCGAGCAGCTGCCGAGACCGCATAACACTGGTCCTGAGAGATCTGCATTGGCTCCCAGTACGTTTCTGAGCCCAATTCAAAGTGTTGGTGCTGACCTTGAAAGCCCTAAACGGCCTCGGTCCAGTATACCTGAAGGAGCGTCTCCACCCCCATCGTCGAGCCTGGACGCAAATCCAGTGCCAAGGGCCTTCTGGCAGTTCCCTCATTGAGAGAAGTGAGGTTACAGGGAACCAGGGCCTTCTCGGTGGTGGCACCTGCCCTGTGGAACGCCATCCCACCAGATGTGAAGGAAATAAGCAGCTATCTTATCTTTAAAAGACATCTGAAAGCAGCCCTGTTTTGGGAAGTTTTTAATATTTAATGCTGTATTGATTTTAACACTTGATTGGGAGCCACCCAGAGTGGCTGGGGAAACTCAGCCAGATGGGCGGGGTATAAATAATGAATTATTATTATTATTATTATTATTATTATTATTCCTCAGACAACCTTGTTTGGTCAAGCCATGCCTTCCAGAGACTCCTCCAAGGAAAGGACAGCCTTCTGTCCCTGGATTTTGGAAATGTTGTTAGCCGTGGGTTTCTAAGTCAGTTTCACTCAGGTTCTATATGTATAAAAAAATGACATTTTAAGACTTAAAGTAGGACATCCTTAATTGGCTGAAAAGCAGCATTAATCTGGCAAGTCTAATTCTGTAAATTTAAGGCCTCTATTTCCTCGTGGATCATATCTCGCGCAAACCCTGGTCTTCCTTTCTGAAGTTATCTCCTTCCTTCCAACGCCGGAGCCACGAGAAGCATCTTTATTAAACATTTTCATCTTACTTTTGCAAATTGACATCACGGCGTCGTTTCCAACGTTGAAAATAATGAAACAGAAATAACTCCAAGGACAAAATCCATCCGGCAAACATGGTTTGCCAATCAGAGCGTGGCCCAAATAGGAAGATTACTAAATGTAGATCAAAGAGGCAATTCTAGAGGAGAATTTGGTCCTTTTACAACGGCCGCACATAATCTTTAATGGCATGTGCATGGATGGGGGGGGGGGGCAACCGCACGTAATGTGATTTATTTTCCGGCAGGCAAACCTCCTGTCCATAGCTGCCAGCCCTAGAGCAATGGGACTGTATTATACCGTGGGCTGAAGAAGGAGGTGTATTGATACCCAGCAGAAAGTATTGATTCGATCTTGCTTAGAAGGCTTGAAGACAATTCTGTTCCACGATGAAAGGCAAAAGGATGCTTCTCTGTTGGGCATAAGCGAAAATATTTCTCAAATCGTTTGAGAATTGTTTGCAAAGCGATAAATGTCACGGGGGGGGGGGGAGGGGAGGAAATGGAATTAATACCCTGCAAACTTTTTTTGTGGAGAGAATTTTAATGGCGTTGGAGTCAACTCATTAGATATTCCAGGGCAGCTTGTAGCAAGAAGGCTCCCGTTTCGTACGGAGGAATTTCCAAGTTCCCTTTCGGCTTTTGATTTTGATTTATGGCCCATCCTATTCTCAGCGGGTTCAAGGTGAGCGGCGATCATGCTCAGTTCAGAACTTTCCAAGACCTAGCGTAGCGGGGGGTGGGAAGCAAAAATTAAAAATAATGATGCAAAGATTGGATCGGTCTGTGCAAGCATCTTGGTTGCTTGGCGACTGCAGGATCAAGTTGTGATTTACAAGGATCAAAAGACCATTGCACTTCAAACAGCCCAGGCAGAACCTCTGCTTTGCATCCAAGAGAAATGCTTTTCGTTTCTCTACATGCAGTTGTAGATCGCCGAGTGCTGAGCAAACTAAAACATCTGTCATGGATGCTTTGATTTTGATTCCTGTGTTGCAGGGGGTTGGATTAGAAATCAGGCATCCCCAAACTCGGCCCTCCAGCTGTTTTGGGACTACAAATCCCATCATCCCTGACCACCCGTCCTGTTAGCTAGGGATGATGGGAGTTGTAATCCCAAAACAGCTGGAAGGCCAAGTTTGCGTACAAGGCCAAAATTTAAGTTCGCGTACCAGGCCAAAATTTAAGGACTATTTACAGAAACATTATAAGATAATGAACGTTTGATGACATCGGATTGAGGGCGGATGGGTATTTGGGAAAAAGTGAACAGAGAAAGATTTAATATTTTGTCAGACTTAAGGAAATGCAACCATTTACTAGACTTTAAGAGCATTAGAAAATTAAAATATGATAGAGGAAAAGAATTTGCAGACAGAATATTTGATTTGGAATACAGAGAAGGAAGGTCTGGGGAAGTCGGAGAAAGAAGTTAATGTAAAGAATATAAGGAGACAAAAATTGTTTTTAATATGTTTATTCTCTTTGTTGTATTTTTGCTGTTTTGTGTTTGTGTGTTGTAGTATCTATTTTTCTGTTTTTTCTGTTTTTTCTTTTTCTTTTACTTTTAGGTGCTGTTGTGAGGTGGTTTGTTTATTGTTGTTTTAAGTTTTTGTCATAAAACTCAATAAAATATTATTTAAAAAAAAAAAAGGAAGGCCAAGTTTGGGAGTGCCTGGACTAGATGATCCTAAGGGTCCCTTCCGACTCTACAATCCCAGGATTCTTTGAAGAGGTGGCTCAATGGAAGTTTATGAAATTATGTGTGGCATGGAGAAAGCGGAGAACGTTTTCCTCCCTCTCTTGCAACACTGGAACACATGGATATCTTCTTCTTCTTCTTCTTCTTCTTCTTCTTCTTCTTCTTCTTCTTCTTCTTCTTCTCTAATTTCACATAACAAATTATTCCAACAAACCATCTTTATTGTATCCCCCCCCCATCTTTCCTCTCCCATCTCCCCCACATACCCTCCTCCCTCCTCCCTACGACTTCCCTCAGTTCCTTTCTGGGGGTTTTTAACACATATGTTCTCTGAATGTTATAAAAAATGTAAAACTCCCTAAATTATCCCTCTATTATATTAACAAATAAATTTCTGTATGTTTATTCAAAACCTGCCAAGGAGTCCAAATCATTTTGTTGTTTCTTTAAATACTTTGTAAAAGGTTCCCATTCTTCTTTGAAGTCACAGTTGTCCTTATCACGTAGTTTGTGCGTCATTTTGCCAGTTCCTTGTAATCCATCAGTTTCTCTTGCCACTGTTCTTTTGTCGGGGTTTCTTCATTCTTCCATCCTTGTGCTATTAAGACCCTTGCCGCCGTTGTCACGTACATAAATATGTTCTTCATTTCCCTTGGCAGGTCTTTTCCTACAATCCCTAACAAAAATGCTTCTGGCTTTTTTACAAATGTTAATGTAATTTTTCAACTCATTATATATCATTTCCCCAAAAAAATTAATTTCTCTGCAATCCCACCACATATGGTAAAAAGTCCCTTATTTTTCCTTGGAACTCATGAATATCTAATGAAGCTAAATTTTGGAAGACAGAAGAAAGCTTTTTTTCACAGACGTCCAAATGGAACTCCCTCCCACCGGAGGCTGTGACATCCTCCAAACTGGATGGCTTTAATAATAATAATAATAATAATAATAGTTTATTATTTATACCCCGCCTATCTGGCTGGGTTTCCCCAGCCACTCTGGGCAGCTTCCAATAAAACACTAAAATACAATAACCTATTAAACATTAAAAGCTTCCCTAAACAGGGCTGCCTAAACAGGGCGTTCCACAGAGCGGGCGCCACTACCGAGAAGGCCCTCTGCCTGGTTCCCTGTAACTTGGCTTCTCACAGTGAGGGAACCGCCAGAAGGCCCTCGATGCTGGATCTCAGTGTCCGGGCAGAACGATGGAGGTGGAGACACTCCTTCGGGTATACTGGACCTGAAGAGGAATAGACAAATTCAAGGAGCAGAGGGCTTTCAGTGGCTACTAGCCATGTTGGCTATGCTCTGCCTCCACAGAGACAGTGATGCTCCTGAATCCCAGTTGCTAGAAACTGCAAGAGGGGAGGATATTATTGTGCTGAGCTTCTGCACGCTGGTTTCTCACAGGCACCTGGTTGGCCATGGTGAGAACAAGGTGTTGGATGGGCTACCGACCTATCCAGCAGGACCTTTCCTATGAAATAGGTAGTTTCATATTTCATAGTTTCATAGTGATGTATGGAAGTGAGAGCTGGACCATAAAGAAGGCTGATCGCCAAAGAACTGATGCTTTTAAATTGTGGTGCTGGAGGAGACTCTTGAGAGTCCCATGGACTGCAAGAAGACCAAACCTATCTATTCTGAAGGAAATCAGCACGGAGCGTGATGGCCTGGGATTTGGACTCGGATGCTGAACCTGAGGGATCCCAGCCTGCACAGGATTCCCTGCCTCCAGAACCGGCGGAGCCGGGGCTGGGGCTTGAGCCTGAAGGGTCCTCACCTGTGCTGGATCCTCAGGTGCCGGCACCAGCTGAGTCTGCTCTGGCTGCTGAGGTGATGGAGGACCCATTGCCTGCAGGTGCTCCACTCTCAGCCCCGTCAGAGGAAGCTGAGGTTGCCTCTGGGTCCAGTAACCCTCCAGCCTCTCCTGAGCTGCAGAGGCTCAGGGCAGAGAGGCGGAGGGAACTAAGTTCCCGCAGGAGGATTGCTCGCCTCCAGGCCAGGAGAGGCGAGTCACCAGAGGATCGAGGCTGCCCTGTGCCTCTGGGCAGATAAAAGCCAGCCAGCCCCAGTCCCAAGCTGTGGGAGCAATATTGTTGGTTGCTAGTTCCTGTCTGAACCCTGTCCTGCTTTTCTGCCAGAGCTCTTGACCCGCCCTGGCTCCCTGCTTGCATGCCTGTTCCTGACTTCACCCGACTCCCTGCCCTGCACCCAGATCCAGCTACTACGGACTGCCTCCATGTTGCACCTTTGACCATGGATCGGACTTGGACCTCGCCTCTCGGGTAACCCATGGGACCAGTACACTGAGTGCTCACTGGAAGGACAGATCCTGAAGCTGAGGCTCCAATACTTGGGCCACCTCATGAGAAGAGAAGACTCCCTGGGAAAGACCCTGATGTTGGGAAAGATGGAGGGCACAAGGAGAAGGGGACGACAGAGGACGAGATGGTGGGACACTGCTCTCGAAGCTACCAGCATGAGTTTGACCAAACTGCGGGAGGCAGTGGAAGACAGGAGTGCCTGGCGTGCTCTGGTCCATGGGGTCACAAAGAGTCGGACATGACTAAACAACAACAAGTTTCATATTAAAATGCTGTAGGTAGGGGCCACTCTCCAGCCTCCCCCCCCCATCCCTATCTCAGGGACCCTTGGGGTGGCAATTCCAAGTCCTTAGTAATGTCACGGTTTCCGCAGCGTGTGAGATGTCGGAGGTTGTGCCGTTGATACGAATTTGAGCAGAAAGGAGGCTAATTGAGATCACATGAATTAAAAGCATTCAAAAAGCAATGCTAAATAATTTAAGAGGCAGGCTCGAGATGCAGAAAATACTGAAGCAGTAAAGCCGAAATGGCATAAAATGAGATTACAATGAGGTTGCAAAACAAAGTACAAAGTTGACATAAACTGTGTTGCGTTCCAGAGTTATGAGCAAAGCATTAAACGCAAAGTAAATGTGGAGAAGAGCAGTAAATGCAAAGTAAATGAATAAACTGAGCACAGCAGATAAATTGCAGCAAGAGGGTGCATTGGCGAATGGGAAGTCGCTGATTTCCCCCCACCTGGGGATCTTGAAATATCTGAAGAGCTGTCAGTCTCTGCCTCTCAGCTTGTCCTAAAATGGTTTGTCCGTTTGTCTAGTATTCATTCGGAGGCCTCTTGAGATAGAATCATAGACTCACAGAATTGTAGAGTTGGAAGGGACCCATAGGTCATCTAGTCCAACCCCCTGCAAAGCAGGAATCTCAGCTAAAGCATCCATGACGGATGGCCATCCAACTTCTGCTTAAAAACCTCCACGGAAGGAGAATCCACTCCCCCCCCCCCCAAGGGAGTCTGTTCCACTGTCAAATAGCTCTTACTTTCCAATGTTCAGTCAGAAACTCCTTTCTTGTAACTTGAAGCCACTGGTTCAAGTCCTCCCTCCAGATCAGGAGAAAACAGGCTTCCTCCCTCTTCCATGTGAAAGCCCTTGAGATATTTGAAGATGGCTATCATTCTTCTTTTCCTCCTCCTTCTTCTTTGGCAATCACTCGTAGCTGAGTAATAATAATAATAATAATAATAATATTTTTTATATCCCGCCCTCCCCTGCCGAAGCCGGGCTCAGGGCGGCTAACAACAATAAAATAGTACAACATTCTAAAATCATTCATTATAAAATTAATTCAAATCAAATTGATGGCAACCATTGGGCTAGAGATTCTTTGAAGATTGCCAAAGGAGGGAGTCAGGCTGTGCCCTGACCAAAGGCCTGGTGGAACAGCTCTGTCTTGCAGGCCCTGCGGAAAGATTGTCTTCCATAAACACGGTTTTAACAATGAGTCCATAAGTGACTGTGGAGGCCAATTCTGGATCCACACGTCCTTCCATAGTGGGGACACTGGTTTCTGGGCAGGAGTTGATGACAGTGAGGATTTGCCAAGCGTGCCTTCCTCTTAGCATGTTTCTCCTTTGCGTCCTGAGTTTGAGCATCTTCAAAACCCATGACACCTTTGGTAATGGCTGTTCTCCTCTGAGTCTCCTCTTTTTCAGGCTAAATGTACCCAGATCCTTCAATCGTTCCTCATAAGGTTTGGTTTCCAGACCCTTGACCATCTTGGTTGCCCTCCTCTGCACACCTGCCAGCTTGTCAACTTCTTTCCAAAATTGTGGTTCCAATATTGTCACCAAACTAAGCCCAAATCTTCCCGAGGTGTGGGTGACAGTCTTTGTCAATGTTTGTGTGCCAGATGTCATTTGATTCAAGATAGCAGACCTAAACATGACTTTGAATTGACTTCACTCAATTTTTGGCTTGATGGGTCCAAACAGGCAAACTGCACCATTTAAAATATGGAATTCAAAAGCAAAAACAAAACAAATCAGGGACCTTGCTTGGTAATCCTCACTACCTTATACTTGTCAATCCATATATTAGGGCTGAGCTGACATAATTTCTATTTTTTTTTTCTTTGTGCCAATCTGCACTTAATGGGCAGTCATGAGAAGCTCCTTGAACTCTGAGATTTAAAACACTTGTTGAGTGTATCTTGAAAAAAAACTTCCATCAAACGGCACTTCAACAAATTGCCTGAGGAGTTCAAACAAGCCACACATCCTTGCTGGCGGGACTGGAAAATCGCTGACTGAATTAACTTTGGCTCCTGAGAATTAGAACGCCTGCTCGGAAGGGGGTGGGAGAAGCTTTTAGGATATTTTTAGCCATCCCTTCCCTTGGGGAAGGTGGCTCGGAATCCGAGTATGATTGCCACTCCTTCAGCGGCTAAGAAAGATTTGGTTATAAGCCATGATGGTACATGGTTCAGTCACAGGTTTTCAGCGTGCAATTCTGTTGAAACTCATTGAAAGTGAACCTCAAGTTTCTATGTCTGTAGCAGAGGTGGAATCTTTGGTGAGGCTGAACATCCATCGAGAAAATTGCGTGAGCAATGGATTTGCACATCACCCGGTACTTGTGTTTCCCTCCTGTGAGACTTAGAGGCATGCATTGGGTTTGCATTCAATTTGTATTGTTTTTGATGGCATCCTTCTGTTTCAGGACAAAATGGAGGAGAGCGTCTTTGGGGGTGGAACCAAATTGTCGGAAGGTTATAGCACCTGCAGTGGCTGTCGAGATTGATATGGGAGAGACATGTTTTGTTGCAGCTGGGGCAGATGAAGGCTTCCAGTTGTGCTGCTGCAGGAGCACTGTTGCATTTCTTCTCTGAGTCCTCCTCCCAGCGGTCATTCCTCCTCTGGTCACTGCACAGCCCAACTGTCTCCAGGCACTGCAATGGACTCCCACACTACAAAGATAGCAAAAACAAACATTAAAAAGCAAACATTGATAGAATTGAAACTATCTATATCAAAGGGGACGTGGGTGGCGCTGTGGTCTAATCCACTGAGCTTCTTGGGCTTGCTGATCAGAAGGCCGACGGTTCAAATTCCCACAACAGAGTGAGCCCCCATTGCTCCGTCCCAACTCCTGCCAAACTTGTGGGAATGTTCAGGGTGGCAGGAGAGGATATATTGTTTATTAATATCCTTCCCAACTTGCGCTAGCAAGTCCCTTTTGTTTAGCAGAGTGCATTCCCTTTTTAACGCACAGCGGCTAGCTGGTTGCAGGCTTGTTTAAGCCTCTCACTATCATACAATTCAGTATTGAATTGTATGTTCCCGGTAAGTCCCCTTTTATCCCTCTCAAAAGAATAAACACACAACCATCTTATTTAAAGTCAGTAAAAGAAGTTTACTCACATCAGTTCATCAGTTCACAGTTGGATCTCTGAAGGCAGACTTAGTTACAAAATATATACAGAGCATCTCTAGCTAAAAAGCGGTTACTCCTATGATGGAGGAAGAGAGAGAGAGTGCTGCATGCCTTGTCCTTTTTGTTACTTGCACAGGTAAGGTCATGCCCACCTCTAGTCACAGGCAAAGGGAATATGTCCCAGCCCAGGAGGAAACAGGGAGTTTCAACTGGCTGGACCAAACATCCCCTTGCATGTCCACTCTAGGAAAACAATGTTGTATTTGACTTCTACTTATATATCACATCCCACAAACCTAGCAGTTTGAAAGCACGCCAGTGCAAGTAGATAAATAGATATTGCTCCGGTGGGAAGGTAAAAGGCATTTCCATGCGCTCTGACTTCTGTCACTGTGTTTTGTTGCACCAGACGCAAAAACAGCATCGCAGCAGCCCTTTCCTTAAAAACAATTGGTTCCGAAAAGCCTTCTGAATAAGCCAGTCTTCACCTGCCAGCAGAAGGACCAGTAGGGAGTCTCGCTTCTCTAAGAAGGGAGTTCCGGCGTCTGGGAGCAGCCCCTGAGAAGACTGCAATTGTAGCCCACAAAACCTGGGGTCAGTCCCATGCAGAGTGCGGGGCAGCCAGGTCCACATGCCCTGAGGAGAGGGGCTGCCACGGTTCTGCCCAACTTACACTGTCATGCCAAGAACAAGACTCCCAAACCAGGCCTCTCAGACCAGCTCTGCGCAGGTTGTTTATGGGCTCCACCATGTTGGCATGGATGGCCAACACCTTAAGCGCATGGAGGTGAAGGTCCGCTTTTGACCCTCCTGGATCTTCCCATGACTTTTCATTTCATCAGCCAAGGCGTCTGTCTAGACTGCTTCTCTAAAAGGCCTTGGTCCAGTATATCTGAAAGATTGTCTCCACCCCCATCATTCTACCCAGACACTGAGGTCCAGCACCGAGGGCCTTCTAGCGGTTCCCTTGCTGCGAGAAGCCAAGTTACAGGGAAGCAGGCAGAGGGCCTTCTTGGTAGAAGAAGAAGAAGATGAGTTTATTTGATATCCCGCCTTTCACTCCCTTTAAGGAGTCTCAAAGTGGTTAACATTCTCCTTTCCCTTCCTCCCCAACAACAAACACTCTGTGAGGTGAGTGGGGCTGAGAGACTTCAGGGAAGTGTGACTGGCCCAAGGTCACCCAGCAGCTGCATGTGGAGGAGCGGAGACGCAAACCCGGTTCCCCAGATTACGAGACTACCGCTCTTAACCACTACACCACACTGGCTCTGGCACCTGCCCTGTGGAACGCCCTCCCACCAGATGTCAAAGAGAAAAACAACTACCAGACTTTTAGAAGACATCTGAAGGCAGCCCTGTTTAGGGAAGCTTTTAATGTTTAATAGGTTATTGTATTTTAATATTTTGTTGGAAGCTGCCCAGATGGGCGGGATATAAATAATAAATTATTATTATTATTATTATTATTATTATTATTATTATTTTCTAGAGTGTGAATCATAGTAAAGTTGTTGCTGTGGCTATTATTACATCCCCTCTGCCATGGCCCTGGGGGTCACAGTTATATTGCGTACAATATTTTTTAATGTTTACATGAAAACACAAGAAGTCACATGGAAGCTCCGTTGGGCTGAGCTTGCATCAGTATGCAGATGACTCTCTGCCTTACCTCTCCTCTCCATCAACTAATCCTATGGAGGCCGTGGGAATCCTGAATCAATGTTTGGAGGCAGTTATTTAGCTGTGATTCCTGCACCTTAGGGGGTGGGCTAGATGACCTTGGGGTCCCTCCTGACTCTGCAATTCTGTGGTTCTATGCTTCTATGTATTTGAAGGTTTCAGCTGCAGGGCACCAGGAGCTCCAGGGCCCCTGTCTCTTCCCAAATATAAGGTGAAACTTTTCTATCAGGAACTTTCAGCTCCTGTTAGAAGCCTGAAAATGGGGAAAGAGTTTTGGAGATTAACCAAAGAGGACAGCGGAAGAATCGCAAGGTGAACTGGAGGGCATTCATTCTAGGGGAGAAAAACTGCCAATAGACTCTGGCAATTCTCCGGCTAAAAAAATAAAAAATGAAAACCCTACTTTGGGACCTGAGAAATCAAAGCTGGCATAAGCACTGCAGGTTACAGACACTGTAGGGGTTTTGTGTGTGTTGAGAAACAAATGGAAACTGCAAAGCAGAAGGGCTTTTTTCCCCTTCCGTTCTCCAGACCAGCACCGCAGACAAAAATAATCCAGTCCGATTGGTGTCTCATTGCCCCAGAGCTGATCAAAAGCCTCTTTAAAGTCAATAGCCTGATTGAGCAGATCACAAAGGTTAGCCCCATAGACAGCCTCTGCAGACTTTAAAGCAGAGATCATAAAGCAACGCGGCCTTGGGAAAGAGGTGAAGGAAAAGCTCCAGGGGCTGCTACTGCAAGGAGGACTCTTCGCTTTGAGGTCACTGCCTGCCTTCCACATCTGACAAGTCGCTGGCAAAACAAGGGGGGAGAAGGGAGCCCTGGGCCGGCAGATGATGGATGCAGAAGGACGCAGATGGGTTGCAGTTGCTTGGCGCCGCGCAGAGAAGCTGCCTGCAGTGTGGATCACTCATACATAATTGCGCTAATTAGCACCTCGATGGGCATCTGTAGCACAAGAGCATTGGCCAAGGACTTAAAGAAAGCGTAGGCAACGTGGTGCCCTTCAGACAGGCCACCAGTCTCCACACATTTGCCACTTCAATATACTCCGACATTTCTCTGATGAAAATGTTGTCGTTTAGTTGTGTCCGCTTCTTCGTGACCCCCACGACCAGAGCACGCCAGGCACTTCTGTCTTCCACTGCCTCCCACAGTTTGGTCAAACTCATGCTGGTAGCTTCGAGAACACTGTCCCACCATCTCGTCCTCTGTCGTCCCCTTCTCCTTGTGCCCTCCATCTTTCCCAACATCAGGGTCTTTCCCAGGGAGTCTTCTCTTCTCATGAGGTGGCCAAAGTCTTGGAGCCTCAGCTTCACAATCTGTCCTTCTAGAATGGAGAGGTTTGATCTTCTTGCAGTCCATGGGACTCTCAAGAGCCTCCTCCAGCACCATGATGAAAATAGGGACATCCTACTCTGTTATTAATGGGTGCTGTGGGTTAAACCACAGAGCCCATGGCTTGCCGATCAGAAGGTGGAGTAGGTGGACCACTGGCCTGATCCAGCAGACTTCTCTTACATTCTTATGGCAGTTGCCAACATCCTTGACCATTGTCCAGGATGTTTTGTGGGGATTGTTTTGTGGGAATGTTCAGGGAGGTAGGAGAGGATAGATTGTTCATTAATATCCTTCCTAACTTTACTTAGCAGAGTTTTATATTCCCCTTTTAAACGCACAGCAGGTAGGTGGTTGCAGGCTTCTTTAAACCTCTTACTTTTAGGTTCCTGGTAAGTCCCCTTATATCCCTCTTAAAAGAATAAACATGCCACAATCTTGTTTAAAGTATACAAGAGAAGTTTACTCACATCATCAGTTCACAGTTGGATCCCTGAAGGCAGACTTGGTTACAAAGTATATACATGTGGAGCTATCCCATATGGGAATAATCCCAGTGTCATCTGTTGGCTGGAAGCATCTCTAGCTAAAAGCTGCTCCAACGATGGAAGAAGTCAAAAAGAGAGAGTGCTGCATGCCTTGTCCTGTTTGTTACCTGGACAGGTAAGGTCACGTCCATCTCTAGTGACACACAAAGGAAGTATGTCCCAGCCAGGAGGAAACAGGAAGTTTTCAACTGGCTGGTCCAAACACCCCCTTGCATGTCCACTCTAGGAAAACAAGGAATGTTGTATTTGACTGCTACTTATGTATCACATCCCACATGTCTTCCAGAGGGCAGCCAGTTGGGGAAGGGCTCTACTCCAGTGCCATAGAATGTGGGCAATTTTTCAATGTTCAACTTTGTTTTTATATATGCTGGAATCCGTCCAGTGGCTGGGACAACCCAGTCAGAGGGATGGGGTAATAATAATAATGATGATGATGATGACGATGATGGAGTAAAGTAAAGGTAAAGGGACCCCTGACCATTAGGTCCAGTTGCGGATGACTCTGGGGTTGCGGCGCTCATCTCGCTTTACTGGCCGAGAGACTTGGCGTACAGCTTCCGGGTCATGTGGCCAGCATGACTAAGCCGCTTCTGGCGAACCAGAGCAGCGCACGGAAACGCTGTTTACCTTCCAGCAGGAGCGGTACCTATTTATCTACCTGCACTTTGATCTGCTTTCAAACTGCTAGGTTGGCAGGAGCTGGGACCGAGCAACAGGAGCTCACCCCGTCGCGGGGATTTGAACCGCCGACCTTCTCATCGGCAAGTCCTAGGCTCTGTGGTTTAACCCACAGCGCCACCCGCGTCCCTGTGTTTGTGGTTAAGTAATGATAAAACACAAAGGGTGTGTGTGTGTGTGAGAGAGAGAGAATTCTCCACAAATAGTTACTGTGCAGAGTTAAATTGCAGCCAGTCATAGTTTGTCGTTTTGCAGTTTAAATCACGCACATGGTATGGCTTTTAAAATGTGCATTGCAAATTATCTTACGATTCCAAACTGATGTGCTTTAACTTTATATATAACCGGAAAGACAATAGAGGCTTACTCTGGCATTCGTGAGCTATAAGTAGAATAAAGCACGCAGGGAAGAATCTGCAACTTCCAGCAGTTCTGGATTTGGGCAGGCAATGCATTCCAGATCTGGCCAGGCTCCAGTTGGGGAAGATGAAGGAATCTGAAAGAATTAACACAATTAATAGGCTCATAAAATCTCTCCTGCCTGGAGGCTGAGAGTTGACAGATCTCAGCAGCCTCTTGCAAAGCTTGACAGGCACCAGAGTTCCTGCATTATTTTAATCTCCCGAAACAGTAGTTTTGAAGTCCTGCAGACAAGGGACTGGAGCATTAAAGAAGCATAAAAGTCTTTTCACATCACATGTGGACATTTATAATACAGCATGGGCTATATTTACGCTGCCTGCTCAGTATTCATAGAATCACAGAATAGCTGAAGGAGACCCTCAAGGGTAATCTAGTCCCTGCAATGAAGGAATCACAGCTCAATCATCCCAGACAGATAGCCATCCAAACAACCTCTGCTTTAAAACTTCCAATGAAGGAGAGCCCACCACCTTCTGAGGAAGTCCATTCCATGGCCAGAAGGTTCTTCCAGATGGTCAGTTGTAATCTCCTTTCTTGTCAATGGAATCCATTGGTTTGGGTCCCAGCCTCTGGAGCAGGAGAAAACAGAGTTGCTCCATTTTCCGCGTGGCAGACCTTGAGGTATTTGAAGGCGGCTCTCATATCTCTTTTCAGTCTCCTCTTGTCCAAGATAAACTTTCCCAATGCCATCAACCGTTCCTCATCAGGTTTGGTTTCCAGATCCTTGATCATCTTGGTCGCCCTCCTCTGCATCTGTTCCAGCTTGCCAATGCACTTCTTAAGCACTGGTGCCTAGAACTGGACACAGGACTCCAGGTGTTTTTGTACTGGTATCCTTCAGGACATGGGAGAGCTGGTGCTTCTGCAACTAGTTTTGGAACATGAAGGTGATCAATGTTCTCATTCTTCTGTTCCTGTCTTCCCACCTTTTTGCAAACTGCTGTTCTTCATTCTTCGGAGGCTGCCCTCCTATTCCAAAATACACCACCTGCAAATATCTGTCTATGGATACACACACACACATACACACACACACACACACACACACACACACACACATATATATATATATATATATATATGGAAGAATGGATGCTTTTGAATTCTGGTTTTGGAGGAGACTCTTGAGAGTCCCATGGACTGCAAGAAGATCCAACCTCTCCATTCTGAAGGAAATCAGCCCTGAGTGCTCACTGGAAGGACAGATCCTGAAGCTGAGGCTCCAATACTTTGGCCACCTCATGAGAAGAGAAAACTCTCTGGAAAACACTCTGATGTTGGGAAAGATGGAGGGCGCAAGGAGAAGGGGACGACAGAGGACGAGATGGTGGGACAGTGTTCTCGAAGCTACCAGCATGAGTTTGGCCAAAGTGCGGGAGGCAATGGAAGACAGAAGTGCCTGGCGTGCTCTGGTCCAGGGGGTCACGAAGAGTCAGACACGACTAAACGACAACATTTTCATCAGAGAAATGTCGGAGTATATTGAAGTGGCTAATGTGTGGAGACTGGACGCCTGGTAGTCTTGTCACTTCTGAAGGGCACCACGTTGCCTACACTTTCTTTAAGTCCTTGGCCAATGCTCTTGTGCTACAGATGCCCATCGAGGTGCTAATTAGCACAATTATGTATGAGTGGTCCAGGGGGTCACGAAGAGTCGGACACGACTAAACGACTAAACAACAACATATATATATATGAATTGGGAAGAAATAATAATAAGACCACTCACTTTCTGTGACCCTCCCCCCTCCTGTTGGGTCTGAGAATGGAATATGCTGTAATGTTACGGCTGGATTGATGCTCGTGGGAGAATGATGCAAGCTAGGAAATGCATTTGGAGCACATTTCTGTAATGCCTTTATCCCGACATCTTACAGGAAACAGAAGAACAAACAGAGGCACGGGAAACCAAAGGAGAAAAAATTAAAGGCAAAGAGAAACACAAAACAACTCAGAATGGAGCTTTAACAATGAAACCTGCCAGAAAAAAATGTTCAGCCGCTCCTGTAATCTTGGAAAAAATATTAGAGGGAGAGCAAAGCCCAGCGGAAGGCGTGTGGCTTCGGAGCAGATTAAAGGAGCTGTCTCCCGCTTGATGGGCACAGTCGCCTGTACCCCAACCAGACATCATTCATTAAAGCAGAAAGTATGTGTTTATTGCATAGCACAGAGGTGTTTAGCAAAGATAACCTTGTTAGCAACAGAGTCCGTCTGGATTGCCAGCGTGACTAACCAAACTGGCAGCCAAATAGGGGGCGCCGGTGCCCTTCTGGGAATGGGGGAACGGGGGGGGAGGTTCAGGACATGCCCTTTTTGAAGCCCCGCGTTTGGTCGCTTTCCGAAACGGCTGTGTTAGCAAATTCACGATTTGCCATGCAGTCGTTCTGGGTGTGCGACAGCATCTGACAAGCAGATGTCCAAATCTGACAGCTGCCTGGCAGTAGGATTGCAGCAGCAGTCTAGAGCTTGGAAGTAGCTGCCTCACGCCGAGTCAGGCTATTTGTCCACCTGGCTTAGCCCTGTCTAAAGCAGCGATGGGGTAGCTGTCACCCTCCAGATGTTCTTGGGACTCATCAATCATCTTCCTCTGTCCAGACAAGTGTCTGGAAACCAAGCCTTAAGAGGAACGGTTGAAGGAGCTGGGTATGTTTAGCCAGGGGAAGAGGAGACTGAGAGGAGATATGAGAGCCATCTTCAAATATCCAAGGGGCTGTCACATGGAAGATGGAACAAGCTTGGAGGGGAGGACTCAGACAAATGGAGTCAAATGGCAAGAAAGGAGATTCTGACTCAACATTAGCAACAAATTTCTGACAGTCCTGAATGGGGTAACTGTGTGCCGGAAGGACCAGGTGCGCAGCCTGGGAATAATTTTGGACTCACAGCTGTCCATGGAGGCGCAGGTGAAATCTGTGTCCAGGGCAGCTGTCTACCAGCTCCATCTGGTACGCAGGATGAGACCCTTCCTGCCCGCAGACTGTCTCACCAGAGTGGTGCATGCTCTGGTTATCTCCTGCTTGGATTACTGCAATGCACTCTACGTGGGGCTAACTTTGAAGGTGACCAGGAAACTGCAGTTAATCCAGAATGAGGCACCTAGATTGGTGACTGGGAGTGGCCGCCGAGCCCATATAACACCAGTCCTGAAAGATCTTCATTGGCTCCCAGTACGTTTCTGAGCACAATTCAAAGTGTTGGTGCTGACCTTGAAAGCCCTAAATGGCCTCGGCCCAGTATACCTGAAGGAGTGTCTCCACCCCCAATCATCTAGCCCGGACACTGAGGTCCAGCGCCAAGAGCCTTCTGGCGGGTTCCTCGCTGCAAGAAGTGAGGTTACAGGGAACCAGGCAGAGGGCCTTCTCTGTGGTGGCGCCTACCCTGTGGAACGCCCTTCCAGCAGATGTCAAGGCAATAAACAACTATTTTACTTTTAAAAGACAACTAAAGGTGGCCCTGTTTAGGGAAGTTTTTAATGTCTGATGCTGTATTGTTTTTAGCATTTTGTTGGAAGCCACCTAGAGTGGCTGGGGAAACCCAGCCAGATGGGCGGGGTATAAATAATAAATTATTATTATTATTATTATTATTATTATTATTATTATTATTATTATTTGGTGATCACTCATAGACAAGTAAGATGGCCTTCCATAAACACGGTCATAACAGTGAGTCTGTAAGTGACTCACGTCCTTCCACAGCTGGGACATTGGTTTCCGGGTGAGAGTTGATCACGGTGAGGGTTTGCCAAGTTTGCCTTCCTCTTAGCATGTTTCTCCTGTTCATTCTGACAGTAAGAGCTGTTTGACAGCGGAGTGGACAATCTCAGAAGGCTGAGTTCCACCTGACCCTCCCTTCCCTCTGTAGAACGTGCAGAAACCTCCTTCTTGACTGTTGGTCCCAATCTTGGTCTCATCTGCTCAATCTGTCTTCCCTCACTCACCAAGGGTTTGAGACCCATTGGCTACCCTCCTCTGGCTTTGCCGGCCAGTTGAAGCCCTTTTCTGGTGTTTGGTATACAAATTTAATTTAACAACAACCACAATTTCATTTAATTGATTCAACAAAACTGAAGAGGATGGTCCAGTTTTTACCAATCTTTTTTCCCAGTTGATCTCAGCTTTTCAGAAGCTGACAGTCATTTATACCCCCAGTATCCCCTCCCACCCCCTTGCCTCTTTGTGCCCCCTCCACCACCTTCAGGGGGCAGAACTGCCCCCTTTGGAAACCACTGGTTGAGAATCTCCCTTAGCTATCAATCCCCCATTGTAAGCGAAGGGGCACTTTGCCAATTGACATGATGCAGGCCACGAGATCTGAATTTCTGCTCGAATTTGAGCCGCTCTGCAGAATTAGAGCTGAGCTAATGCCTCAGTGGATTAAAGTGCCTGTACAAAGATCTCCTTTGCAGAACT
This sequence comes from Podarcis tiliguerta, assembly GCF_965153285.1. Classification (NCBI taxonomy): domain Eukaryota; kingdom Metazoa; phylum Chordata; class Lepidosauria; order Squamata; family Lacertidae; genus Podarcis; species Podarcis tiliguerta. Next base: position 132,633,921 of record NC_139534.1, on the reverse strand, counting down.
TTCGCGGGGGGTTCAGGAGGTGAGCAGCAGAGCTCTGCAGATAGCTTTCTAATTGGAAGGAAAGCGGAGCTGCCAGTGTTGAACACGGAGGCTAAGTCCTAAACTGCTGCACGCTATCTAAACATGCCCCCGCTGTTCCCTTTTATGCTGAGCGGAGAGAGAAGATTCATTCATACGCCGCACATTGCACATTAAATATAAAAAAAAGAAAATGAGGAACAATTCATACGGTGAGTGACTGCGGTTCCTTGATTTGACGGAGGGAGTATAACAATCAAGAGAAGCATATTTAATTCACTCGTAGCATAGTCTCTCTTTTTTATTAAAAAAAAAAGTGTAATGTTCCTTCTGGCGTGTAATTTGCAGAGTGACTGTGATAGATTACGAATATCAAAGCACTGTTTGGAAATAGCTGGAGGTTGTTAGGAAAATTCCTAGGTTCCCTTCCTGGGAGCAGACTGCCAAAAGCCTCTAAGGACAGTGGAGTCAGGTACACAACAGGGAGGCTCAGCAGGGATTTATTAATCATTAAGGCAGCGCTGAATGGTCAGCCACCAGGCTATTGCCACAAGCATGGTCTGACAACAGTACATGCCCTTAGGCTCTTCTTATAATACCCTTCTTCTATTGGGTAAATACATGCAGTCCTCAGGCCCCTCTCATTTATGCAATATTATTGGCTAAAGCGGGACGCGGGTGGCGCTGTGGGTTAAAGCCTCAGCGCCTAGAACTTGCCGATCGAAAGGTCGGCGGTTCGAATCCCCGTGGCGGGGTGCGCTCCCGTCGTTCGGTCCCAGCGCCTGCCAACCTAGCAGTTCGAAAGCACCTTCGGGTGCAAGTAGATAAATAGGGACCGCTTACCAGCGGGAAGGTAAACGGCGTTCCGTGTGCTGTGCTGGCTTGCCAGAGCAGCGATGTCACGCTGGCCACGTGACCCGGAAGTGTTTCCGGACAGCGCTGGCCCCCGGCCTCTTGAGTGAGATGGGCGCACAACCCTAGAGTCTGGCAAGACTGGCCCGAACGGGCAGGGGTACCTTTACCTTTTATTGGCTAAAGCACTGCATGAGCAGCTTGTGGACTTCCAATTGGATGCTAGGGCTTGCCAATTAGAAGGTCGGCGGTTCAAATCCCCGTGACAGGGTGAGCTCCCGTTGCTCTGTCCCTGCTCCTGCCAACCTAGCAATTCGAAAGCACCTCAGAGTGCAAGTAGATAAATAGGTACTGCTCTGGCGGGAAGGTAAACGGCATTTCCATGTGCTGCTCTGGTTCGCCAGAAGTGGCTTAGTCCTGCTGGCCACATGAACCGGAAGCTGTACGCTGGCTCCCTCGGCCAATAAAGCGAGATGAGTGCCGCAACCCCAGAGTCATCCGCGACTGAGGTCCAGCTCTGAGGGCCTTCTGGCGGTTCTTTCATTGTGAGAAGCAAAGTTACAGGGAACCAGGCAGAGGCCCTTCTTGGTAGTGGCGCCCACCCTGTGGAACACCCTCCCATCAGATGTCAAGGAAATAAGCAACTACCCTACTTTTAAAAGACCTCTGAAGGCAGCCCTGTTTAGGGAAGTTTTTGATGTTTAATGCTGTATTGTGTTTTTAATATTTGGTTGGGAGCCACCCGGCATAGCTGGGGAGGCCCAGCCAGATGGGTGGGGTAGAGTAATATCATTATATTATATAACCCACTTTTAATCCCATCACTTCACTTTGTGGGAGCGAATTCCACCTAGTACATCGATTGGAAGAGGAGGGAGAAAGGTTGTTTTCTGCTGCTCCAGAGAAGCGGACACGGAGCAATGGATCCAAACTACAAGAAAGAAGATTCCACCTAAACATTAGGAAGAACTTCCTGACAGTAAGAGCTGTTCGACAGTGGAATTTGCTGCCAAGGAGTGGTGGAGTCTCCTTCTTTGGAGGTCTTTAAGCAGAGGCTTGACAACCATAAGTCAGGAGTGCTCTGATGGTGTTTCCTGCTTGGCAGGGGGTTGGACTCGATGGCCCTTGTGGTCTCTTCCAACTCTATGATTCTATGATTCTATGATTCTATGGAACTTGGGAGGCCTCCCCATTTCATAGCATCACAGAATCACAAAATTGGAACGGGTCCCTGAGGGTCATCTAGTCCAACCCCCTGCAATGCAGGAATCTCAGCTTGAGCATCCATGGCAGAGGGCCATCCAACCTCTGCTTCAAAACTTCCCAGGAAGGAGAGTCCATCACCTCCCCAGGAAGACCCTTACGGCGTGAACAGCTCTTACTGTCAAAAAGTTATTCCAGATGTTTAGTCAGAATCTCCTTTCTTGTAACTTGAAGCCATTGGATTGTGTCCTTCCTTCCAATGGCTTGCAGGCTTCCCTTCTCACAAGGTGTACATTTTCAATTGCTTTCTTCCATTTTTGGTCCTGAAATACTTCTTTTTTCTGCTCAGGATCTCCTGGAGAACTAGCTGCTAGATTGCATGTCCTTTTTTAAAAATTCCATTACTGCTTCTTCTTTCCAGTAGCCCTTGGTGGAACTGGAAGTCTCTTTAGCACCTAGCAAGAGGCTAATCTAATTAAATCTGCACAGCCCTTTCTACACTCCATCCTAAAACTGTTACAAATGGCAGACTTGGGGGCTTTTAACGTCACGCCCTATTTCCTCACCTGCTTTTGAAACGCAATAGCCAGCCTGAAGAAAAGTTCCAAAGGACTCGAAAAGTTTGCTCCGCACTTTCTGACATTTTGGTTGGCCCTAATAAAGACTTTGCTCTCCTGTTCTGTCCTCTCCCCCAACAGGTCAACAGCTTTTACGACCTTCCGTGGTGGATTTGCCGAACAATGCTTGCCTGATATTTCAAAAGAAACCTGCTAATATCATGAGGCCATTGTTCAAGTCTATGTTGCAACCCCATTTGTGCACAGTTGTGGTCGAATCAACTCAAAAAAGGCTATTGTGGAGGTGGGAAAGGTTCAGGAAAGAGCAACAAGAATGATCAAGGCGGATGAGTGACTCAATAGACATAATGCTCGAATTCTGGAGTGATCCAACGTAGCTGAATGTTGGAAGGCTCAGAACAAGCCAATGAAACTGCTTCTTCACACATCACATACCTAAGCTATGGAACAGGCTGCCACCTCGGCGATTTTAAAAGAGAGTTGGGCCAATTAGTCAAAAGGGGACAAGCCAATCAATGGCTACTAGGTGGCCATCCAAACTCTGCTTAAAAACCTCCAATGAAGGAGAGTCCAGCTTTTGGAAACCCCAGTAGGGGAGAAGCCCTGCTTGAATCCTGCTTGTGGCATCTGGTTGACCACAGTGAGAGCTGGAGGTTGGGTCAGATTGGCCTTTTTGACCTGATCCAGCAGGGACACAAATTCTCCTCTCGTGTCTCCTCTCATAGCAAGGAATATTGTTAGGAATTTTATCCACCCGCGCTGCTCCAGCAAGTACCACTATGTTGTTAATAGCATGTGAGTGCCTGAGAGCGTGAGACAGGAAGTCTCAGCACTGTTGGGAGTTTAGTTTCACTTCTCTGTGTGATGCTTTTCTGTACTGATGCTGATAGAGCACAGACATGTTGATGGGTTCTTTGTATATAGACTGTAAAATAAAGTAGTTTATAGCTATAGTCCCATGGACTGCAAGAAGATCCAACCTATCCATTCTGAAGGAAATCATCCCTGGGTGCTCACTGGAAGGACAGATCCTGAAGCTAAGGCTCCAAGACTTTGGCCACCTCCTGAGGAGAGAAGACTCCCTGGAAAAGACCCTGATGTTGGGAAAGATGGAGGGCACAAGGAGAAGGGTACGACAGAGGATGAGATGGTTGGACAGTGTTGTCGAAGCTACCAGCATGAGTTTGACCAAACTGCGGGAGGCAGAGGAAGACAGGAGGGCCTGGCGTTCTCTGGTCCAGGGGGTCACGAAGAGTCGGACACGACTAAACGACTAAACAACAACAACAACAAGCTACTGATTGTCTCTTTCTTCTGCAATGAGATGCCAGAAGACAAGTGTGCTCCTCTCAGGAGGGAGGGGTTGCATATCACCAGGTCTCTCTGGACTGAGGAAGATTTACAGCCAGAGAGTGACCACCGGAGAGACGCCCTGGTGTCTTAGGAAGGTGACAGCCTTCCCGGGCGTTTTTCCCAACAAATATCTGTCACCTGGAAGATGGAGCAAACTCAATTCCCACTGCTCCAGAGAGTCAGACCTGAACAAATGGATTCCAGTTCCAAGAAAGCAGATTCCGACCAAGCAGGAGAAAGAACTTTCAGTTGGACAGTGGAACAGACTCCCTCAGAAGGTGGTGGACTCTCCTTCCTTGGAGGTTTTTCAGCAGAGGTTGGAAGGCCATCTGTCATGGATGCTTTAGCTGAAATTCCCGCATTGCGGGGGGTTGGAGTAGATGACCCTCGGGGTCCCTTCCGACTCTTCAAGTCTACGATTCTACTAGCCATGATGGTTGTGGTCTTCCTCCACTGTCAGGCAGTAGGCCTTCATGTGCCAGTTGCTGGGGACCACAAGTAGGGAAAGTGGCTCTTGTGCTTGGGTCCTGTTTGCAGGCATCCCGCTGAGATGTTTGGTTGGCCACTATGAGAAAGGCTGCTGGAACTCGATGGTCCTTTGGTCTGTTCCAGTTGCGGGCATGCTCTCCTCTTCTTCTGTTCTGTTAAAGCCCTTTCCTGTGTTGGGAAGAATAGAAGTTTCACTCTACTAGACATCCTCAGTTTATTCTCTCAATGGGTGTTGACGTTTGGGTGTCCTTAGCATTTCCCAAGCTCCATAAAGGCTGCTTCTGACCATAGCGCTGTTTTGAACAGTTCCAGCTCCTTGCTAATAGTTTTCCTTCCATTCTTGCTCCCAATTAACCTTTCCTTCTCCCTTTAATCCAGTCCGTTGCACTCTCCAACATTCCTAGTTTTTATCAGACTAATTGCACTTTTTCATCTACCCCTTTTGATTTTCTCAAATCTAATTATACTGTTATCGTGGGTTCTGAGATGGTGTAACACCATTGGGTTATTGATAATTCCTGTTCATTAATATATTTTTTTTAAAGCAGCTTCTTATAATTTCTTGCTAATATTCAGATGGCAAAATCAACCCCTGGGATTGGCTGGCTGTACAGTTGTGAGTACTGATTTGTGTAGCATTAATGGCTGGCAGTTTGCAGGTAAATCCTTCCCCTTTGTCTTCATAGCCCCAGTAGATGGGGACCTCACCTTTCACCACTTTCCTCAGAGCACTTCTGGACCTGAGCTGGACCCAGAGGTGGAACATCAGTGGAATTAATCAATGAAAGCAGTGAAGCATTCTTCCTTCGCCAAGTGGTAGAAACAAAGATGAACAAGTTCATCTGATACTGTATGTCCAATGGAAAGTTTGAGAAGCTCCACCAGCTCCAGAGCACTGACCGTAGTCTATAGCAAATAAGGAAACAAATAAACCAGTGGTGCCTTGATTTCTCTGACTTGCTATCCAGTTGTAGAGTTGGAAATTACCTTAAGGGTTTAGTCCATCCCCCTGAAATGGAGACTTCTCTGACAGGTAGCCATCCAACCTCTGCTTAAAAACCTTCAGTGAAAGAAAGTCCACCACCTTCCAAGTTCTTCCTTACATTTGGTTGTAATCTCCAGTGCCAGTGTGGTGTAGTGGTTAAGAGAAGTGGACTCGTAATCTGGGGAACCGGGTTCGTGTCTCTGCTCCTCCACATGCAGCTGCTGGGTGACCTTGGGCCAATCACACTTCTCTGAAGTCTCTCAGCCTCACTCACCTCACAGAGTGTTTGTTGTGGGAGAGGAAGGGAAAGGAGATTGTTAGCCGCTTTGAGACTCCTTAGGGTAGTGATAAAGCGGGATATCAAATCCAAACTCTTCTTCTCCTTCCTTCCTTCCTTCCTTCCTTCCTTCCTTCCTTGTCATTTGAATCCATTGGTTTAGGTCCTAACCTCTGGAGCAGCAGAAAACAAGCTTGCTCCATCTTCCATGGGACAGCCCTTCAGAGATTTGAAGAGGGCTCTCATGTCACCTCTCAGTCTCCTCTTCTCTAGGCTGAACATCCCCAACTCCCTCAGCCATTCCTCAAAAGGCTTGGTATCCAGTTCTGTTTTGGACCGAGTCCAGGAAGTTCTTCAGTGAGTTTGTCATCTCCCACAAGAGCCTGAATAATGCAAAGTGCAAAGTGGTCCTTTGTGACTCTTTAAAGCAGCATAATTCATATGGCGCATATGAGATTTATGGGGGTCAGTGCAAAAAAGGATTGCAAATCTCTTCTTGACACTTCATTGAGGAATCGACGCAGGCGGGGGTGGGGGGGGACCTGCCTTGGTACTTCAAGGCAGGTAAGTTTGAACAAGGACAATGCTGCATATTATTCAGCAGTTGTTGGGAGAGACAAAAGCTTTCCCCTCCCCCACCTGACTTTCTGCAGATAGGGAGAGGGGAGCAGTCTGTTAAACAGAAACACCTCGGCCTTGCAGTGTAATGGAAGAAAGCAGAGCTTTCATTTCCGAGGGGGGCGGGGCATCTCAGCTCAAGGCTAACCAGGAGCTTGGCCAGTCCTTGAAACTTAGCTTTACGTGAAATATTTGTGGTTCCTCGGGGTGAAGTGTTGGCAATCTGCATGCAATTGGGCTAATAGCAGTTCCTTCCACTGTGTTCCCCTCCACCAGTTCAGCTTTATTTATTTTAAAATAATTAAGATGCAACGTCACAGTAAAATGGCCACGATCAACATGACTTCCCAGTAGTGATGTATGGAAGTGAGAGCTGGACCATCAAGAAGGCTGATCGCCGAAGAATTGATGCTTTTGAATTCTGGTGCTGGAGGAGACTCTGGAGAGTCCCATGGACTGCAAGGAGATCCAACCTCTCCATTCTGAAGGAAATCAGCCCTGAGTGCTCACTGGAAGGACAGATATTGAAGCTGAGGCTCCAAGACTTTGGCCACCTCAGGAGAAGAGAAGACTCCCTGGAAAAGACCCTGATGTTGGGAAAGATGGAGGGCACAAGGAGAAGGGGACGACAGAGGACGAGATGCTTGGACAGTGTTGTTGAAGCTACCAGCATGAGTTTGACCAAACTGCGGGAGGCAGTGGAAGACAGGAGTGCCTGGCGTGCTCTGGTCCAGGGGGTCAAGAAGAGTCAGACACGACTAAATGACTAAACAACAACATGACTTCAGGGTTTCTTGCCATCACACCATTGACCATAACATCCTTCTGGACCGTCTTGATGGACTGGGAGCACTGTCATACAGTGGTTCCGCTCCTTCCTCCTGGGCCGTGTTCAGAAAGTGGTGGTGGGGGATGAGTGTTCAGACCCCTGGGCTCTCACTTGTGGGGTGCCTCAGGGTTCTGTCCTCTCCCCCATGCTTTTCAACATCTACATGCAGCCGCTGGGAGAGATCATCAGGGGGTTTGGGCTGGGTGTTCATCAGTATGCGGATGATACCCAGCTCTACCTCTCTTTCAAATCAGAATCAGTGAAGGCAGTGACGGTCCTGTGTGAGTGTCTGGAGGCGGTTGGAGGATGGATGGCGGCTAACAGATTGAGATTGAATCCTGACAAGACAGAAGTACTGTTTTTGGGGGACAAGAGGTGGGCTGGTGTGGAGAATTCCCTGATCCTGAATGGGGTAACTGTGCCCCTGAAGGACCAGGTGTGCAGCCTGGGAGTCATTTTGGACTCACAGATGTCCATGGAGGCACAGGTTAAATCCGTGTCCAGGGCAGTTGTGTACCAGCTCCATCTGGTATGCAGGCTGAGACCCTATCTGCCTGCGGACTGCCTCGCCAGAGTGGTGCATGCTCTGGTTATCTCCTGCTTGGACTACTGCAATGTGCTCTATGTGGGGCTCCCTTTGAAGGTGACCCAGAAACTACAACTAATCCAGAACGCAGCAGCCAGACTGGTGACTGGGAGCAGCCGCCGAGACCATATAACACCAGTCTTGAAAGACCTACAAGCCTTCTCGGTGGTGGCACCCTCCCTGTGGAACGCCCTCCCACCAGACTTTTAGAAGACATCTGAAGGCAGCCCCGTTTAGGGAAGCTTTTAATGTTTGATGTATCACAGTATTTTAATATTCTTTTGGAAGCCACCCAGAATGGCTGGGGAAGCCCAGCCAGATGGGCGGGGTATAAATAAATTATTATTATTATTATTATTATTATTATTATTATCACACCGGTGGGAAGACTCAAGATGCACTGTGGGAGCAGGGAGAGTGCTAGAGTCCTGTCTAGTCAAGTTGTGTGGGATCAATTCCAATCTGTTACCCCCAAGGATGTGGACAGGCTGCTTGGACGAGTGAAACCAACCACCTGTCTCCTTGATCCCTGCCCATCCTGGCTGATAAAAGCTAGCCGGGAAGGGCTGGGTGATGGGCTTCGTGGGGTGGTGAATGCTTCCGTCTGTGAGGGAGCCTTCCCAGAACCACTGAAAGAGGCGGTTATTAAACTGCTTCTTAAAAAACCATCTTTAGATGTGGCCACTCTATGTCCAACTATTGCCCAGTCTCAAATCTTCCATTCTTGGGCAAGGTAATTGAGTGCGTGGTTGCTGAACAACTCCAGGCACGCTTGGAAGAAGCGGACCATTTGGATCCCTTCCAGTCGGGATTCAGGCCTCATCATGGGACTGAAACTGCCTTGGTCACACTGGTCGAATATTTAAAACACGATAAAAGATCAAACATTAAAAACTTCCCTAAACAGGGCTGCCTTCAGAAGTCTTCTAAAAGTCAGGTGGTTGTTTACAGTGGTGCCTTGGTTTAAGAACAGCTTAGTTTATGAACAACTTGGATTAAGAGCGCTGCAAACCCAGAAGTAGGTGTTTTCATTTGTGAACTTTGCCTTGGAATAAGAACATGTTTCGCTTCCTGTGGAGCATGTTTCATTTGTAAATTGATTCCCCCGCTGCTATGGGAAAGCATGCCTTGGTTTAAGAACAGACTTCCAGAATGGATGAAGTTCATAAACCAAGGTACTGCTGTATTTCCTTGACATCTGATGGGAGGGCGTTCCACAGCGCAGGTGCCACTACCGAGAAGGCTCTTTGCCTGGTTCCCTGTAGCTTGGCTTCTTGCAGTGAGGGAACTACCAGAAGGCCCTTGGCGCTGGACCTCAGTAGCTGAGCAACGGGGGTGGAGATGCTCCTTCAGGTATACTGGACCAAGGCCGTTTAGGGCTTCAAAGGTCAGCACCAACACTTTGAATTGTGCTTGGAAACGTACTGGGAGCCAATGCAGGTCTCTCAGGACCGGTGTTATATGGTCTTGGCGACCACTGCTACTCTTGGAAATTACAAGACCAGACGGCACGGATTGAGGAAGAGCTTTTTTTATTTTCTCACCAAAGGGAATACTCCAAGTGAACTTTGCCTTTTTAATGCCACATCAGACCATGCCTAGTAGATTTCCTCACTGAAGGGTACGGATTCTGCTTCCTAGTACCTCTGTCTTTCCCAGAAGCCTTGGGGTGCTGGCAGCTTCTCCTTCTCCGGGAATCATCCTTTCTTCCTGGTTTCATTCCATTGTTTCACGGGAGACGTTCCAAGAGGCGGTTTGCATCAGAATTCATGCAGAGCCAGCCAGCTCAGCCGAGCGTGTTATCTCTTCCACTTGATATTCCAGGCAGATGAGCGATTCCCCTTCCTTTGGCGTGGCATCCTGCCACAAAGAGAGTAAATCACACAGGAATTGTCGATGCTAACCAGGCATTACGTGCATGATGCGGCTTGGCAGATGCCATTCCTGATGAGGTGGCACTTTCAGAAGCCTTGCCAACCTTGCCATTATACGCCGCGGTTTCAGGCTCGCTCGCCGAGTCTCAAAATGGACGGCTCCAACGGACGTTGCGTTAACCAGCGGGAGGCAGTTGTCTTTGCACGCTGGGGCTGTGTACATTGAACCCTAGGGAAAAGGAGAAAGCTTCCTCCGCTGTGGAATATGTTCAGTCATGTGTACAACTCAACCCCACAGGAGGCAGTAATGGCCACCAACCTGGGTGGCTATGACACAAAAATTATTAAAAGAATGGAGATGTGCTAAAGAGTATATGAAAAAACATTGTTCTGGAGTAAGCATATCGGTATGTAATGAATGATGCTTTGCAGGGTTAAAGAAAGAGAAAAATGGTGTAAAAAGTGTAAAGATAGAGGTCATCTATATTAGATTACCTCTACATACATACTCGAAGCTACCAGCATGAGTTTGACCAAACTGTGGGAGGCAGTGGAAGACAGGAGTGCCTGGTGTGCTCTGGTCCAGGGGGTCACGAGGAGTTGGACATGACTAAACGACTAAACAACAACAACAATCTATATTAGACACAACAACTTAGAAAGAGTAAAAATTTCGAGGTCTTAGAACAAAGGAAGAAATGTGTATATGTGTATATGTATGTAATGACTAGATTAGAATGATGACATGGTTTTATTTGTAGATGTGTGTTTTTGTTTTTGTTTTGTTTTTTGTTCTTTTTTCTCTTGTGTTTTATTTTTTTCTTGTTTGTACTGTTTTATTTTGGATTCAGTGTTTGTAATTTTTGTTGTAATTTTGCATTGAATATTTTTTTTAAAAGGATTGGACAAATTCATGGAAGAGAGGGTTCTCACTGGCAACTGGCCATGATGAAGATTAAGATCTGCCCCCACGCTTGGAGGCAGTGATGCTTCTGAATACCAGTTCCTTGAAACCACAGAAGGGGAGAAGGCTCATGTGCTTTGGTCCATAGAATCATAGAACTGTAGAGTTGGAAGGGACCCAACATGTCATTTCATCCAACCCCCTGCAATATCAGAATGACAGCTGAAGTGTCCCCAACAGTTGGCTATCCAACCTCTCCCTAAAAACCTCCAGTGAAAGAGAGTCCACCACCTTCTGAATCCAGCTTGCCAGCTTCCCAGAAACATCTGGTTGGCCACTGTGAGAAATGGATGTTGGACTAGATGAGCCATTGGCCTCATCCAGCAGGCTCATCTTATGTTCTTACAGTGCATACAACACACACTAGATTAGGGAAGACAATCCCTACTTTTGCTACTCTCCTGTGCCTGGCTTCAGCAACATGGTAGAGGCTGAACAGTGTCAAGTGTGCATGCAGGAGCCGGGCCCCATGACCAGTAGGACTTTGCAGGACTGGGGCCTTCCTAAGTTTGTTCTGGAGAGGCAAGGTGTGGCCTCACAGGTGAGGCCAATTGGTAACTCACAGCACCTGGTGGCAAAAGCCAGGAAGGGATATAAGGTCAGCATTTCCCTCCAGCTCTTTGCCACAGCAACACGTTCCCTGCCTTGCTGCGTTTGGCTCCTTGCTTTTTGATCCTTGGAGCCCTGACCTCGTGACTCCTTGCTTCCTGACCCTCGGACCCTTAGCTTCTTGACTCCCAGCTCTCTGACCCTCAGACTCTTGGCTTTCTGACTCCTGGCTTCTGGACTCCTGTTCCTGTTCCCACCCTGCCATCTTGCCTCCGGTCCTGACGCCCCCAGCCGGGACTTCAATCGCCCGTGAACCAGACTGTGACATACAGTTGCCTTCTCCTACCAGGTGTGCCACAGATGCTTTGGAGTGCAACTCCCATCATTCCCATCAAGCACTGGCTAGGACTGATGGGATTTGTAGTCCAAACACCCTGAAGGCTTGAGGTTGGGGAAGGATGATGTGTGGAGGAGTAACGCAGCAAATTTTTGAGAAGAGTTTCTGTTTTGTTTTGTTTTCTGAAAAATGCAAATTCATGTGGAGATGTGGCAAACTAAATGTAAGACTGGGAAAATGCGAAACCAGGGCAGTATATAAACTCAATTCTATTCCAAACTTCCTCTATTCCGAACTTAAAAATGGAAAGCGTAATGCTGGTGGTCAACAAAAGAGCTTTAAAGACTGTCTCAAGGCAAATCTAAAAAATGTAGCATAAACACTGACAACTGGGAAACACTGGCCTGTGAGCGCTCCAGTTGGAGAACAGCCTTGACCAAAGATGTCATGGGCTTTGAAGACACTTGAACTCAGGATGCAAGGGAGAAACATGCTAAGAAGAAGGCACACTTGGCAAACCCTCACCGTGATCAACTCCTGTTCGGAAACCAATGTCCCCACTGTGGAAGGACGCGTGGATCCAGAATTGGCCTCCACAGTCACTTATGGACTCGTTAAAACCATGTTTATGGAAGACAATCTTACTCAACTACGAGTGATCGCCAAAGAAGACGAAGACGAAGAAGAAAAATTCAAATCATCATCAACATCAACATCAGATTTGCCCATTCCTAATCCAAGATCTCAGCCACTTAGGGCATTATATTTAGGTTAAAAATATAATCTTGACTGGTAACAAAGTACCGGTATTTCAGATGAGATGCAGCACAACTGCCTTGATTTATTTTTTAAGTGCCGTTGGCGCTTCTGGAGAACAATTCCCAAACCGGTGACTTTTTATCTTGTTTTGCTTGGATTTAGATTCCTGAAGGGAATTTTGTTCTGGGAAGATATAGCATCCACAGATACCCAAAATGTGTGGTCCTTTTTAGAATCTCCCTCTGTCAGACTTTCCCCACTGACGCCAGCTCAGTCTAAATTGTGGGGAGCAAAATGCAGTCTCCCTTCTTTGTGTGAAGGTGGCAGGAGCTCATTAGTGTCATTCAAATAAATTGGTGTGAAATGTGATCATCACGAGAAGCATATTTATTTACACTTGCAAATCGGAAATAATGCCGTTAGGGTCTAGGAAGCAACAATTAGGGAATACATCTGCAGGGATTCACAAAGGCATCATTCGCCTTTGGCTACGCGCAAAAGAATCTTTTATTGCTCTGGGTATAGGCTTAATTGAATTCCGAGGAGAAGCTGCGCTGCTTTTTCACCGGTGTGATAATGATGGTGAGGGTTCCTAAGGGCAGGCGCTGTCCTCCAAAGGGAGACCTGGGATAATAAGCAGGGGGATCTATCTTCTCAAAGTGCAAGCAGGATCAAAGTAGTCAGGCACATGGTTTGCGTGCAGAACATCTCTGTTTCACCACACTGGAGCATCAGCAGAAGTCTAGTGTCCAGATCAAGGGAAATAATAGCACCACTCTCTTCTGCCTTGGTCAGACCCCACCTGGAGTCCTGTGTCCAGATCTGGGCACCCCAGTTTACAAAGGAGATGGGCAAACTGGGTGGTGTGCAGAGGAGGGTGACCAAGAGGGGAGGTTCAAAAAGTATCAACATGGTTCTTAGAGAATAACTTGAACCTAAATATTACCAGGCGGGAAGCGGGTGGCGCTGTGGGTTAAACCACTGAGCCTCTTGGGCTTGCTGATCAGAAGGTTGGTGGTTCGAATCCCTGCGACGGGGTGAGCTCCCGTTGCTCGGTCCCAGCTCCTGCCAACCTAGCAGTTCGAAAGCATGTCAAAGTGCAAGTAGATCAATAGGTACCGCTCCAGCAGGAAGGCTGGACCTAATGGTCAGGGGTCCCTTTACCTTTAAATATTAGCAAGACAAAGGAGATGGTGTTGGACTTTTGGAGGAAGAGAGGGGAACTAGCCCTGTTGTATTTCAGGGGGGTTGTGTGGAGAGAGTCTCTTCCTTTGTTTTTCTTGGCAGGTCTTGTCCTACAATCCCTAACAAAAATGTTTCTGGTTTTTTTTACAAATGTCATTTTAAACATTTTTTTCGATTCATTATATATCATTTCCCCCCAAAAATTAACTTCTCTACATTCCCACCACATATGATAAAAAGTCCCTTCTTTTTCTTTACATTTCCAACAAATATTTGACCCGTTTTTGTACACTTTTGCTATCTGCACTGGTGTAATATAACATCTATACATCATTTTCATATAATTTTCTTTCAAAAGAGAACAATCTGTAAATTTCAAATTTACTTTCCACAATTTCCCCCAGTCCTCAAATTGTATATTATGTCCTATATCCTGTGCCCATTTGATTGTTACCGATTTGACCTCCTCATCTTTTGTTTCCCATTCTAGCAGAATACTATATGCTTTCTTCAACAGCTTCACTTCTTCTATGACTTCCTTTTGAAATCTAGAAATTGTATAACTAAACCCTTTCTTGCTGTCTTCCTTGTACATCTCAGTTTCTGTTGTTATTTCTATGCATGTTGTGATAGGAATTTTGAGGTCTTAGATATATGGTAATGTTCATAAAGCGTGTTCTCAATAAAGGAGAGCACGTGTTGCGGATGGGGACGGTCAAAACACTCTGTGGTAAGTAGGCAGGTTGGTATTAATGGGCCTGTATGGATCCTGTTGCTGGGGCAAAATAGATGTTGCCAATTTAGGGGTGGGATCAGAGGGTATTTAAGCAGGGTCCACAGCAAGCTACTTTCTCTTTCGCTGTGGACATCGGATCAGTACCGAGCTTCAGCTGGAGACTGGTTGTATACCGACCTTATTTTCACCCCCCCCCTTTCAGTTTTCCCTCTTTTTTAATCTCTTTCTTGGTTTTGGTTATTGCTTTCTAATTTTCTTTACCTTCCCGGCGCTCAGATTTACCTACCGCATTTGGCGAAGGGTTGGGGCCCCCGGGCCTAAGGGCTCGTTGGGGGGGGGGCGCTGGGGCGTTGAAGGACCAGTCCACCCTCGCCTGCTCCGAGGTTCTATTAAGGCCTGCTCCTGGCAGGCGGTGGTCTGGGGGCGGCGTGGGCGGCGCGGACGCCTGCGCGGCCCAGGGAGCGACGCGAGCGGCTCCCCCGCGGTGCTTCGTCGCCCGCTTAGCGGGCGCCTCGTGGTTGCGCTCCCCTCTTCCCCCCCCCTCCCCCACCCCCGTTCCGACGCCCGAACTCACCAGGGGGTCTGTAGGTCTAACCGTTGCGGCTGGCGGCTGGGGCGTAGGTTGTGCGCCACGTGGCGCTCACGGGAGGCGGTTTAATACTCCGCGCAGCATTCTTCGTGCCTTTTCGACGCGCTGAGGAGTGTGTTTGGGCCTACAAGCCTAGACCGTTTACGACGCCATTTTAGGGGCAATTTTGGCGGGAGCGCCATTTTGCCCATCCTCCAGGGCTCCGGCGGCCATTTTGTGTAAGGGCAGCTAGCTTGGAAGGGGAAGCGGTTCCCCCTAGTGGCTGGCTTGTGTTAAGCGCAGGTGAATTTGTTTACTATTTGGTGACGGTTTTCTTTGGCTGGTACTGATCTACGTTAATTTTCTGAATTTGGTGGCCATTGGGCAGCGTTCATTCTTATTTTACACTGATCGTTGATTTGACTACTGGTTGGTGGTACAGTAGGGTTGCCACTTCTGCTACTGACTTGCTCCTTGATTCTGCTTACTCAAGTGTTATTTTAATTTAATTTTTGCTTACTTAACTCTTCCTTTATTGTTTTGTTTACTCAAGCTTGTTATTTGGTAATTTGATTTATTCCTTTATTTTATTTATTACTATTATATTTTCTTTTCATCAGTAGTAGGAATGGCTCCCAAGAGGAAGGCGGCCGTAAGTTGGCCCGGGGCAGTGTCCTCAGCGAAGCGACCTATCAGAGGCCCATCCCAGGCCTTGCGTTCTCCGGAAACAAGTCCGTCTTTGAGGCGTCTTCAATCTATGGTCACCGATCTTGCTGATGACCCAGTGGCCTTGGCGCACGTGGAGGCTGAGATGGAAGGCCTGGTGCAACGCTGTTCAACTTCACCGACTCCTCCCGCGATGCCAGCTCATACTGCTGACGCATCGTCCCCGGCGTTGTTTTCTAGCGAAGATGAAGGAGCGAATCCTACTGATGAGGGTTTCCTACCTAACACCCAAGTGTCTCAGTCCCCGGTTTTACCGGTGACCCAGGTAGCCCCAACAAGGGCGCGGAGGGGCGCCAGAAGGGCGCCCAGGCGAAGAGCCTCTGCCCGGGCCAGGGCCGCAGGGGATCCCTCAACGCAGTCCTTAACGGCTTTGAGGTCTGTGCCGGGTCATTCACAAGTTGTCTCCTTTCAGTCGGTTTCAGGCTCTGCCCAGCAGGACGATGGTTCAGAGTCATCGGTTGAGGACAGCCTTCCCCCTCCGCCAAAAGCCTCTTCCGGTGGGCACCGGCGCCATAAAAGGAGTTCTAGAAGACGCACCAAGAGGAGGCGTAGGGACACCTCTTCTTCTTCCTCAGGTACTTCATCCCAGACCTCTAGTAGTGATGAGGAAGCCTCTCTTAAGCTTTATTGGGGCTTTGGAGAGGCTTCAGGGCTCCCAAAATGGGCATGGGAGCGTAGGGCAAATTCACACAGGGCAAAGTATGGGGCGGTGCAGGAATGCCGGGAAGGAGTCCTGGTGCCCGACGTTAAGGTCTCCACCAACTCAGCCAGAGACATTATTCCTGGCGCGCACTTGTCCGCCAAGTTGCGCTCCAGGATTTTGGATGGCCGTTATGTGGATATATTTAGCCTGGCCCCCTCGCTGGAGGGCCAGGACTCGCAGGAGAGGGCCACGCCCTCTTCTAGGAAGCGGGTGGTCGTGGCTAAGGCGGATAGGACATTCGAACGCTGGCTGGACAGCTTCCAGGTCTTCGCTGGAGTGGTGTCAGCAGCTTATCCTAGGAGGTCTCTGCACTTATGGGTGTACCAGACTATAGTCCGTTCGGCCTTTACGATGGCTGGACAATCCGCTGCGATATCCTATGATGAGAATTTCAGGCGCAGGGCTGCCAAGATCCCTACGGCCCGTTGGGACCGGAAGGATCTGGATGTCTGGACCACCTATGTGGCCCCATGTATTGATAAAAAGGCACCGGAACCGCAGAAACCCAAGGCTGGCCCAGCGCGGCCAGGTCGCAAGCTGTTTTGCTGGGATTTTAATAAGGGCACTTGCCAACGGCAATTTTGCAGATACTCCCACGTTTGTGAGAAGTGTTCAGGTAGCCACCCGGCGTCCGCTTGTGCTGGGGGACGGCGGCCTTTTCGTAAGGGCGGGGGCTCTCAGCAGCCCTCTAAGTCTGCTCCCCAAGCCCCAGTTGTTGGGGCAGGAAAGTAGCGTGCTCCTTACGTTGGCCGATACCCCGGTCCGGCTTCAGCCGTTGCTTAACTTGTTAAAATCCTACCCGGACCGGGAGGCAGCGGCCTATTTGAGTGATGGTTTTTTGTTCGGCTTTAGAATCCCGGTAGTTTCAGCCCCGGTGGCGAGGAATACGGCAAACCAGAAGTCTGTCAAAGATATGCCAGATGTGGCGCGTAAGAAGATTGGGAAGGAACTGGCCTTACGTCGTATGGCCGGCCCCTTCGTTGCTCCCCCATTTCCTAATTTGCATGTCTCCCCTTTGGGTATAGTTCCTAAGAAGGCTCCTGGGGAATTTCGCCTAATTCATAACCTTTCACACCCTAGGGGCACATCAGTAAATGATGTCATTCCCCCGGAGCTTTGCTCAGTGAAGTATGCTACTCTTGATCATGCGATCAAGATAATTCGGAAGTTTGGGCCTGGGGCCCTTTTGGCCAAATGCGACATTGAATCTGCATTTCGGCTACTCCCAATTCATCCGGATGACTTCTGGTTGCTGGGTTTTTATTTTGATGGGGGATATTATATCGACAAGGCCATGCCCATGGGCTGCTCGGTGGCCTGTGCCGCCTTTGAGTGCTTTAGTTCATTCCTGGATTGGGCATTGCGTAAAAGGACGGGGCTGGGTGGAGTCACCCATTATTTGGACGATTTCTTACTGGTCGCAGCAGGCGATACAGGTGACTGCGTGGTGTTATTACAAGCCTTTGCGGCTCTAACGGAAGAGCTGGGTGTGCCTTTGGCAGCTGGAAAGACGGAGGGTCCTTCTACGCAAATGACATATTTGGGCATCTGGCTGGATACCGTGGCCCAAACTTCCAGCTTGCCGGCAGATACGATATTCACCTTACGGGCGGTCATTGAGAAGATGCTTCCTTTGAGAAAGGTTACCTTGCGACAGCTGCAGTCGTTGCTGGGGCACCTGAACTTCGCCTGTAAGGTGGTCGCTCCTGGACGACCATTCTGCTCTCGCTTGGCCAGGCTCATGTCGGGCTTGAGAGCCCCGCAGCATAGGGTGCGCCTCTCTAGTCAGGTGCGGGCTGACCTACGCATTTGGCTGGAATTCCTGGCGGACTTCAATGGGGTGTCTCTGTGGCAGGACACTCTAAACTTACAGAATGATTTTCAGGTGCATTCGGACGCTGCGGGATCGCTGGGGTTTGGCCTGTTTTGGGACGGTAGGTGGTGCGCAGAGCACTGGCCGCCGGCCTGGCGTGGGGAAGCTATAACTCGGGACCTAACTTTTCTTGAGTTTTTTCCCATTGTAGTGGCAGTGCATCTGTGGGTCGAGCATTTCAGGAACCGTCGAGTTTGCTTTTGGTCTGATAACATGGCAGTGGTGAATGTGCTGGCTAAGCAGTCTTCACGATCTCCTAGGGTGTCTGCTTTGTTACGGGCTTTTGTTTTACATTGCCTGCGTTTCAATATCGTGTTCTCTGCCTGTTTTGTACCTGGTGTATCTAACGAGATTGCTGATGCTCTGTCCCGTTTTCAGATGGAGCGCTTCAGGTCCCTGGCGCCAGAGGCTCGAGACCGTCCGGAATTTTTCCCGGATCACCTCTGGAACCTTGGCAGCACTTAGTTTTACAGGGAGTAGCTGCATCCGTTGCGCCCTCCACCTTGCGGTCTTATAAGAAGGCCTGGACTGATTTTTTGCATTTTACGGGGCAGTCAGTTGCGGGGGTGGTTAGTACCCCCCATTCCACCTCTCAGGTACTCCGGTATTTGGCGCATCTGTATCAGATGCATCGCGCAGCTAGGACAATGAGAATCCATGTAGCAGCGATTTCCTTCTTCAGCAAAGCATTTTTTAATAAGGATCCCTGTCGGAAGTTTGTAGTGAGGAAAGCTCTGGAGGGCTGGGGACGCCTTCGTCCATCCAGGCCAACCTCCAGGCGGCCCATCACGTTTGATTTGCTGACAAGGATACGCAGCAAACTAAGGGGTATCTGCTGGACTAAATATGAGGCTCGGCTATTCTCCGCAGCATTTTCTCTGGCATTTTTTGGGGCCCTGAGAGTAGGGGAGGTGGTCCTTGAACCTAGGCGGGACGGAGGTTCGAGGGGTTTACTGTTGCAGGACGTGAGCGTGTCTCCGTCGGAGCTGCAGGTGAATGTCAGAAGCTCAAAAACGGATCAGCTGGGAAGGGGAGCGGTTATTCGGCTCCCGGCAACTGGGGAGGTGGGCCCATGCCCTGTTAAGGATCTCCAGAAATTCCTGGCGGTACGACCTCCAGGTGGGGGCCCCCTGTTGCTACACGAGAACGGGCAATCGTTGACAAGACAACAGTTCACTAAGGTATTACGCAAAGCTATTGCAGCATGCGACCTTACGGCTTCTGAGTTTGCTCCTCATTCCTTCCGGATTGGGGCAGCGACGACAGCCGCTCATTGGGGTCTAACGGCAGAAAGGATTAAGGATTTGGGCCGGTGGAAGTCGGATGCCTTTAGGGGTTATGTGCGGAAATGATGCGTTTTCGTGTGCTTACGTCTTTGTTTCCACCCTAGGCCCTGTTGCCATTCGCATCTGGATTGTGGGGCACAGTATTGTGCATTGGGCGGCTAGCAGAGCTCGACAGTCCGGATTGGGTGCCGGCCTGGGTCTTCCGCAGCACGTACGAGTGTCTTGGATCTCCAGACGGGGGATGCTGTGGAAAGAACTTTTGCCACTTATACAGAGGCGTGTTTCCTTGGAGGGCCCTCCTACGGCGATGGTGATACAGCTGGGAGAGAATGATATGGTCTCCTCCTCATGTTTTGTTTTACGTGCGGTTATGTTGCAAGATGTGAGGGAATTGGCAGCCTTGCTGCCCGACACTAAAATAGTTTGGTCACAGTTGCTTCAACGTCGCATTTGGCGGGGTAGTCCCTGCCCGGCTGCCACCGAACGAGTCAGGAAGCGGATTAACTCCGCAGTGAGCAAATTGGTGGTTGAATTGGGTGGGCTTGTGATTCCTCACCCTCTTCTTACATTTCAGGCTGTTGAATATTTTAGGATGGATGGGGTTCATCTTTCCTCAGTTGGGAATGACGTTTGGTTGAATTCGGTGGTGGCCAAGTTGAAGGAATGGTTGGGTTTGTGAGTGGTTGGCGGCGAGCGTAAGAGCTCGAGTGGCGGTTAGGCATTGGTTTAAATTGGTTGGAGGAGGGGTATGGATTGGCTGTGCCTGCCCCTCAAAAGCTGCTGCTGCACGGGAATTCCGTTAAAGGAATTCAGGGGCTTACCATCCTTTCGTCCAAACCCCTGGAATCGGGTTTGGGCCGTGTAAGCCCCTAGGAGCATGCGGGGAGAAGCTGAGGGTCTGTGCCGCAGCTCCAGTTATCCCTGATCTTGTTCCTCCACACTGGCTTCCGCTGGAATCCGGGAGTCAGTGCTGTCCCCAGGCGGGGGGGACAGATAGTCATAACCAATGCCTAAGCAACCACTCATAATTTGTATGATTAATAAAGTTGTGGCCAAAATTTATGCCAAAAACCTTAAACAAAAATCATGTGTGATGTGTGAGTTATTGGGGAAGGGTGTTTTGGGGGACCTCAGCACGCAAAGCGTGTTCTCAATAAAGGAGAGCACGTGTTGCGGATGGGGACGGTCAAAACACTCTGTGGTAAGTAGGCAGGTTGGTATTAATGGGCCTGTATGGATCCTGTTGCTGGGGCAAAATAGATGTTGCCAATTTAGGGGTGGGATCAGAGGGTATTTAAGCAGGGTCCACAGCAAG
This sequence comes from Podarcis tiliguerta, assembly GCF_965153285.1. Classification (NCBI taxonomy): domain Eukaryota; kingdom Metazoa; phylum Chordata; class Lepidosauria; order Squamata; family Lacertidae; genus Podarcis; species Podarcis tiliguerta. The sequence goes on along the minus strand of NC_139534.1, from coordinate 132,613,258 downwards.
CTACTTTCTCTTTCGCTGTGGACATCGGATCACCCGCCCGCCCTCCCTTGTTTGGGCTTGCGCTTTTAACCTTGCTATCGCCTGTCTAGGGGTCGTCCGCATTGGTGCGGGGGCATAGTAGGAATTTTCCTGATTGGCTGATTAGTGTGTGCCTTTCGGGTTTTGCCTACTACGTAGCAAATCGTCACAACTTGTAAGGTTGGCGGTTAGGCATTGGTTTAAATTGGTTGGAGGAGGGGTATGGATTGGCTGTGCCTGCCCCTCAAAAGCTGCTGCTGCACGGGAATTCCGTTAAAGGAATTCAGGGGCTTACCATCCTTTCGTCCAAACCCCTGGAATCGGGTTTGGGCCGTGTAAGCCCCTAGGAGCATGCGGGGAGAAGCTGAGGGTCTGTGCCGCAGCTCCAGTTATCCCTGATCTTGTTCCTCCACACTGGCTTCCGCTGGAATCCGGGAGTCAGTGCTGTCCCCAGGCGGGGGGGACAGATAGTCATAACCAATGCCTAAGCAACCACTCATAATTTGTATGATTAATAAAGTTGTGGCCAAAATTTATGCCAAAAACCTTAAACAAAAATCATGTGTGATGTGTGAGTTATTGGGGAAGGGTGTTTTGGGGGACCTCAGCACGCAACCACATGTACATAGATCAGCACAGGAAGACTGACTTGAAGCCATTTTGATTACTAAACTGAGCAAATGTTTTCTCTGCGAGGTCAAAGTGGAAAAGCCTCCCCATTGTCTTTTCCTTCACAAATCCTGTCTTAAGGGTATGTCTGTGTTTGAATAAGGGTGTGAGCCTGTGACCTGGTCCAGGAACTATTTATCACTACAAAAGACTGGCCAGGCTCCGCAGGCAATCCAATCAAGTAACCTGCCAGACAGGAAATAAACAAGGAGAAAAACAATATTGAAATTTCTGTTTTAAGACCACCATTTCTGTGATGTATCTGAGGGGTGGTTTTAGGTTACACCCCTTCTGTGATGTATGTATAATGTTTCTGGGGGTGGTCTTGATCTAGAGGATGGGAATTTCAAAAGTCTTTATAAGCCCTTGCACAGCATTTTTGTGGTTCCTCCTCCTCTCCTGCGTGTGAGGGGAGCACCCTGTTGCAACAGATCAATAAAGATCAGGCTTACTAGCTGCTTTGCTTCTCAATATTCTCTGGTTGGCCTCTGTTATTCTCTCCTACCAGTAGGGAACCTATGTAAGGACTCTATATGGGCTCTTGGGTACCCCATAAGGGAAAAGGGCAATTTGTGTTTACAACAATGTCAAAACAAGGAAATGCAGGAAGAAAATGCAACTGCGGAGCTGGAGCAAGGCACGCTGCCTTTTGCACTTTTCCCAGCGGCCTTTTGGGAACAGGCAATAGTCTCATATAGTCTCATATAGAGTCTCATATAGTCTCATATAGAGACATCACCTTGCCAACAAAGGTCCGTATAGTAAAAGCTATGGTTTTCCCAGTAGTGATGTATGGAAGTGAGAGCTGGACCATAAAGAAGGCTGATCGCTGAAGAATTGACGTTTTTGAATTATGGTGCTGGAGGAGACTCTTGAGAGTCCCATGGATTGCAAGAAGATCCAACCTCTCCATTCTGAAGGAAATCAGCCCTGAGTGCTCACTGGAAGGACAGATCGTGAAGCTGAGGCTCCAAGACTTTGGCCACCTCATGAGAAGAGAAAACTCTCTGGAAAAGACCCTGATGCTGGGAAAGATGGAGGGCACAAGGAGAAGGGGACGAGAGAGGACGAGATGGTGGGACAGTGTTCTCGAAGCTACAAACATGAATCTGACCAAACTGTGGGAGGCAGTGGAAGACAGGAGTGCCTGGCGTGCTCTGGTCCAGGGGGTCACAAAGAGTCGGACATGACTGAACGACTAAACAACAACAACAACAACAATAGTCTCATAACGGGAGGGGATTCCCAAGGATCAGAGTTCAGGGCTGCCCTTTTGAGTCTCCACAGGTCCTGCCTGCCAGGCCTTTGTGTCCATCTTTGTCGTACATGATGAGAAGCTGCATGGACAAAACAGGAGGAGTTTCCCAGGCGCAATCAAGTTCTGTAAGTTGGGGAACATCGCCCATTGTGCTCAAGCCGAAATGAAAAGGCTGCGGCTTATTTCACCCGGAGAAATTGTTGGCCTCTGCTGCTCGCTGCCCTTGTGAATTGCAAACAAGCAATCCACTTAGCCCTCTGAAAACATGCTCTTGAATTTTGACTCTCTCAGGCTTGCTCCAGCGAGCCAGAGGTAGCAATCAGGAAAGGGTCAGAGCTCCCCAAATAAAATGAAATAGATTGGAAATATTTGTTAAGATCAAAGCAAAGGAATGGCGAAAATATGCAAACTCGCCAATAAATGAAATGCACAAACTCAGCAATATCTGACACAGAAGGATAAAAAGAAAGGAGGGATGAAATATAGGAGCAATTTATAAATGGGAAAGAACAATGTTAAATTGGCAAATGAGAAGAATTAGCAAGTCACCAAGAAAGCATGGATAATACTAAATTGCATCCTTGTGAAACAGGAGACGGGACTCTTATAAACATAAGAAGAGGATCCCGGAACAGGCTAATGCTCCATCTAGTCCACAGTCTGCTCCTCGCAATAGCCAACCAGGCACATACAGAAAACCTGCAAGTAGGACCAGGGCACAAGAGCTCTCACCCTCTACTGTGGTCTCCAGCAACTCATATTCAGAATCTTCCACCGGTGGACCAATCCTGGATTACCAGGGGGTCCAGTTTGGCCTATGAGGCCATTTTCCACAAGCCACAGCCACCTGTCCATCAGCTGATATCATGTCAGCAGATGCGTGGGAGGACAGGATTTAATTCTGCATTAGATACACACCCTCTCCCCAGAAGGGAACAGACAAACGCAGCCAGGCGATTCCTGATCAACAACTGATGAGCAGGGGTCACAGCTCTGTGCAGAAGCGCTCTTTGAAGCAGCTTCTCCTTTAATCAGGCAGGCCGCGTGTCATGAGGCTGCCAGGGAATGCCCTGGAGCTGGGGGAGGGGGGGAGAACAGGAGCTTTTAGAAAAGACAGGAGAGGGAGAGGAGGAGAAGCAAGCGGAAGGAACTCAAGCGGCGAGGACGCTCCCAGATGCTGGAGAGCAGCAACACCACTCGACTAGTTCAGGGACAGAGGGAGATTCAGTGCCCATTCCTTCAGCACTGGACAGGAGGCAGTTAAAACATAGGGAACAAAGGAGGCTCTTGGAGCTTCCAAAACTCCTCTGCTGGAGGAAGAGCAGAAAGCTCCCACTTCCTGGATCTGCTACCGAGGATTCAGATGCATGAAGTTATGTTCTGTACCTTGTGAATATGTATGTAAATAAAGACTGTAAATATATCTCTGAGTGAGCAGAGATATTCCTTGCGAAAGGCTTCCAGACCCATCACACCGTGACTCCAGGGGAGGGAAGAATGACCCTTCTCTTACCACCCCATACCGTCTGAAAGGATGAGCAATGAGGCTGCTTCAGAAAGCACTTCTGAAGGCTTAGATAGGTGCATGGAAGCTGCCTTGCAGCCTTTTTGCAAAGAGCAAAAGGGCTCTGAAGCCAAGCATAAGGGATTTTGAAAGGTGGGTGGGACCGTCAACCACATGATATCATAACAATGTCATGTGATTGTCTGATGGGCAGCCCCTGCCTACCTTTGAAATTCACCCTACCTCCCTGAGGCTGATCCTGAAAAGGATCTGGCCTGTGGAGCCAAAAGCGTTCCCCACCCCATCCTAAAAGTTCCACCCGTTCAGTCAGGTCTCTCCCCCGACTTCCGGGGCCCAGCTGAGAGGTGCCAGAATGCAGTTCCGGTGAGTTCCGCCGGGAAAAAAAAGTCCCGTAAGGGGCAATGCAAACTTTCACCTGTAGCAGGAACCCCCCCCCCCCATCATTCAGTTTGTACAAACTCGACACACACACACACACACACACACACACACACACGACATACACTTTGCTTCTGTTATAAATTCATAGAAAATCAACCATACATCGGATCGGCACTGTTCCACTTTTATTTTACTCCATGAAGGAGGGACTACAAAATGGGAAGGTTTGATACAGGACGGCCATAATCCTTTGAGCATACCAACACATACACAGGAGCCCTGCCCAGACATGACAACCTTGATGGTCCCAGACAGAAGACCATCAAGGTCACAAAGGACTTGCATATGGGAGTGGATTCAACACGGACTGGAACAAAGGACAATGATCAGATCTTCCCTCTGGGGGCAAGAAACTGCCAACTCCCTTTTGTCCTCTGCAAGTGACTCATGGGGAGGGGGAGAGGAGGAACCAGCCAGGTGACAAGACACTCAGGTTACCTCCACAACTCCTCCCTCAACCCCTCCTTTTTGTGATGTGTCAATGATGTAGTCATGATGTAGCTGTGATGTAGTTCTAGGGGTGTAGTTTGAGGAATTAGTAACTAATAAAAGTTGGGGTCTTCTTTTCTTCTGTGCTTCCATTTTGTTTCACCTGGTGGCAGGTGGGAGTCCTGTCGCGACAGTCTTCAATAAAGACCAAGCCTACTGGCTGCTGTTTTGCTCTGGTATTCCTGGCTGGTGTCCCTGTTTTTTTGTCCAAGGGAGCCTTCGGATTTCTCCGTTAACACACCTATCCTGGTCGCAAGCAGTATAAGACCTTATACACCAAAAACAGCTCCTTGAACTTAGGCCAGTAGCCAGTTCAATTCTTCCAGGAACGGCGAGCAGCCGGGCTGCTGCATTTTGCACCTGCTGGAGCTCCGACTTGCATTTAACCAACCTATTTTGTTCTCAGTGCCGCTTGCAAAGGTTGGCGACACCACAGTTCAGCACTTAATGACTGTGGACAGGAGGAAATGTCAATATTGAAATGAGGCCAGAGGAAGTCACCAAAGGGCATCCAGGAAGCAAGGCAAACAACACACAGCAAATTTAAAAACATATTAGCAATTAAATGAAAACAGACACAAGGTCTGGGCGGAAAGCAAGCAGAGCAGAGCGCAGCCAGGCCTGTTTCCTCCCTTGCAAAGGTCCTCTGGTGGCATTCGGTGACAAACTGTCTCTGAACAGCTGCCCAGGAACTTGAGCGATGATACTGAACGAAGGTTGTGAACCAGGAATGCAGGTGGGGTAGGAGAGATGTGGCAGTCAAGTGTGAGTGAGCACCTTTTCGAAGTGCTGGATCCGAGCAAGCTGATCAGTATCAAAAGCCAAGGAACAGAGTTACGCACCTAATAGCCATTCTGCATCTGTTAGAAGCTGATTGTTTAGTGTGGCAGTAGCTACACTTTGGAATGTCCTGCCGATTGATATCAAGCCTTCGCTGTTCTCTTTTAAGTGCCTGCTAAAAAAAAAAAGTCTTGTTTAAACAAGCAAGGTAACGTATTTTTCGCCCTATAGGACGCACTTTTTCCCCTCCAAAAATGAAGGGGAAATGTGTGTGCGTCCTATGGGGCGAATACAGGCTTTCGCTGAAGCCTGGAGAGCCCCACTGCCAGCCCCACAAACTCGGGGGACAGTGAGAGGCACAGCGCGCCTTTCCCGCTGTCTGCCGACTTGGTTAGAAGGCTGGTGGGGGGGGGAGAAGCCTGTTCCTCCCCGTCGCCAGCCCCGCAAACTGCGCTGCGCCTCTCCCGCTGTCCTCCGACTTGGTTAGAAGTCTGGTGGAGGGCTTCCCCCTCCTCCAGCCCCACAAGCTCCCAGAGCGATGCCAAAGCTGCAGGCAGCTTCGGCATCGCTCTGGGTCCCGTTTCGGGGGCTGGGGGAGGGAGAATCTCGGGCTTCCCCCACCCCAGTCCCACGCCTGGGGGGGGGGGAATAAAATGTTTTTCCTTTATTTCCCCCCCAAAAAATCTAGGTGCGTCCTATGGGCCGGTGCGTCCTATAGGGCGAAAAATATGGTAATTTTAATCTGTTTTAGTATTTTTACTTTTTGTGTGTTTTTAAGTATGCATGTGGGACGCGGGTGGCGCTGTGGTCTAAACCACAGAGCCTAGGACTTGCCGATCAGAAGGTCGGCGGTTCAAATCCCCATGACGGGGTGAGTTCCCGTTGCTCGGTCCCTGCTCCTGCCAACCTAGCAGTTCGAAAGCATGAAAGTGCAGAAGAAGAAGAAGAAGAAGCGTTTGGATTTGATATCCCGCCTTTCACTCCCCTTCAGGAGTCTCAAAGCGGCCAACATTCTCCTTTCCCTTCCTCCCCCACAAGAAACACTCTGTGAGGTGAGTGGGGCTGAGAGACTTCAGAGAAGTGTGACTGGCCCAAAGTCAACCAGCAGCTGCATGTGAAGGAGCGGAGACGCGAACCCAGTTCCCCAGATTACAGCTAGATAAATAGGTACCGCTCTGGCGGAAAGGTAAATGGCGTTTCCGTGCACTGCTCTGGTTCGCCAGAAGCAGCTGAGTCATGCTGGCCAAATGACCTGGAAGCTGTACGCCGGCTCCCTCGGCCAATAAAGCGAGATGAGGGCCGCAACCCCAGAGTCGGTCATGACTGGACCTGATGGTCAGGGGTCCCTTTACCTTTGTAGATTTATTTTGTTTTGTTTTACTGTTTTACCTTTTGGTAAACTGCTTTGATGGATTTTTGTTATTGTTTACAACCAAGCAGTGTATAAGTTTTGTGAAATAGCCTTTGAACAGGTGAACGTTCAATGGAGCTGAATATCGGAAGATTCAGGACAGATAAAAGAACTTCATGCAGTGCCAAGTTAAACCTCACATCCACAGGAGGCAGGGATAGCCACCAATGTGAATGGCTTTAAGAAAGAACAGGACAAATTCATGGCTAAACTATCAGTGGAATGAAAATGAAAATGAAAATGAAAATGAAAATGAAAATGAAAATGAAAATGAAAAATTATTTATACCCCGCCCATCTGGCTAGGCTTCCCCAGCCACTCTGGGTGTCTTCCAACAAAATATTAAAATACAATAACCTATTAAACATTAAAAGCTTCCCTAAACAGGGCTGCCTTCAGTTGTCTTCTAAAGTCTGGTAGTTTTTCTTCTCTTTGACATCTGGTGGGAGGGCGTTCCACAGAGCGGGTGCCACTACTGAGAAGGCCCTCTGCCTGGTTCCCTGTAGCTTGGCTTTTTGCAGTGAGGGAACCACCAGAAGGCCATCGGTGCTGGACCTCAGTGTCCAGGCTGAACAGTGGGGGTGGAGATGCTCCTTCAGGTACACTGGGCCTTTGAGGCCGTTTAGGGCTTCAAAGGTCAGCACCAACACTTTGAATTGTGCTCGGAAACATACTGGGAGCCAATGTAGGTCTTCAATCTCGGTTAAAATAGTGCCTGAGTACTGGAGCTCAGACATGCAGATGTTTCCACATTCCTGTCTTGCTGATGAGATGAAGAGATAAAAGAAGGAAAGAGGCTTGCAGACAATGAAGTTGTCTGCAAGGACAGATTCCTCACTGGCCTTGCAGACAACTTCATTGTCCAGAAAGTGGGAGAAGCAACAAGAGGAACAGCCATTTTAGATCTGGTCCTAACCAATGTCGATGACCTGGTTAATGGGGTAGAAGTGGAAGGATCATTAGGCGCAAGTGATCATGCTCTTCTGAAGTTTACTATACAACGGAAAGGAGCAGCCAAGCATACTAGGACTCAATTTCTTGACTTTAAGAAAGCCGACTTCATAAAACTTAGGGAAGTGCTGGGTGAGATCCCATGGACAGTAATACTAAAAGGAAAGGGAGTTCATGATGGCTGGGAGTTTGTTAAGAGGGAGATAGTAAAAGCACAACTTCAGGCAATACCAATGAGACGGAAACATGGAAGGTGCCTAAAGAAGCCAGGGTGGCTATCTAAAGAACTTTTATCTGAGTTAAGATTAAAAAAGGATGTGTACAAAAAATGGAAAAGGGGGGAAACCACCAAAGAGGAATTCAAACAAATAGCCAGCACGTGTAGACACAAAGTCAGAAAAGCTAAAGCACAGAATGAACTCAGGCTTGCTAGAGAGGTTAAAAGCAACAAAAAAGGCTTCTATGGGTATGTTCGTAGCAAAAGGAAGAACAAAGAAACAGTGGGGTCACTCAGAGGAGAAGATGGTGAAATGCAAACAGGGGACACAGAAAGGGCTGAACTCCTCAATGCCTTCTTTGCCTCAGTCTTCTCCGATAAAGAAAACAATGCCCGACCTGAAGAATTTGGAGGAAATGATTCAGCAGAGGAAACACAGCCCAGAATAACTAAGGAGATAGTACAAGAATACTTGGCTAGTTTAGATGTATTCAAGTCTCCAGGGCCAGATGAACTGCATCCAAGAGTATTAAAAGAACTGGCAGATGTGATCTCAGAACCACTGGCAATCATCTTTGAGAATTCCTGGAGAACAGGCGAAGTCCCGGCAGACTGGAGGAGGGCAAATGTTGTCCCTATTTTCAAAAAGGGGAAAAGAGAGGACCCAAATAATTACCGCCCAGTCAGTCTAACATCAATACCAGGGAAGATTCTGGAGCAGATCATTAAGCAAACAATCTGTGAGCACCTAGAAAGGAATGCTGTGATCACCAATAGTCAGCATGGATTTCTGAAAAATAAGTCATGTCAGACTAACCTGATCTCATTTTTTGACAGAATTACAAGCCTGGTAGATGAAGGGAACGCAGTGGATGTAGTCTACCTTGATTTCAGCAAGGCATTTGACAAGGTGCCCCATGATATTCTTGTAAAGAAGCTGGTAAAATGCGGTCTTGACTATGCTACCACTCAGTGGATTTGTAACTGGCTGACTGACCGGACCCAAAGGGTGCTCATCAATGGTTCCTCTTCATCCTGGAGAAGAGTGACTAGTGGGGTGCCACAGGGTTCTGTATTGGGCCCGGTCTTATTCAACATCTTTATCAACGACTTGGATGATGGACTCAAGGGCATCCTGATCAAATTTGCAGATGACACCAAACTGGGAGGGGTGGCTAACACCCCAGAAGACAGGATCACACTTCAAAACGACCTTGACAGATTAGAGAACTGGGCCAAAACAAACAAGATGAATTTTAACAGGGAGAAATGTAAAGTATTGCACTTGGGCAAAAAAAATGAGAGGCACAAATACAAGATGGGTGCCACCTGGCTTGAGAGCAGTACATGTGAAAAGGATCTAGGAGTCTTGGTTGACCACAAACTTAACATGAGCCAACAGTGTGACGCGGCAGCTAAAAAAGCCAATGCAATTCTGGGCTGCATCAATAGGAGTATAGCATCTAGATCAAGGGAAGTTATAGTGCCACTGTATTCTGCTCTGGTCAGACCTCACCTGGAGTACTGTGTCCAGTTCTGGGCACCACAGTTCAAGAAGGACACTGACAAACTAGAACGTGTACAGAGGAGGGCAACCAAAATGGTCAAAGGCCTGGAAACGATGCCTTATGAGGATCGGCTAAGGGAGCTGGGCATGTTTAGCCTGGAGAAGAGGAGGTTAAGGGGTGATATGATAGCCATGTTCAAATATATTAAAGGATGTCACATAGAGGAGGGAGAAAGGTTGTTTTCTGCTGCTCCAGAGAAGCGGACACGGAGCAATGGATACAAACTACAAGAAAGAAGATTCCACCTAAACATTAGGAAGAACTTCCTGACAGTAAGAGCTGTCCGACAGTGGAATTTGCTGCCAAGGAGTGTGGTGGAGTCTCCTTCTTTGGAGGTCTTTAAGCAGAGGCTTGACAACCATATGTCAGGAGTGCTCTGATGGTGTTTCCTGCTTGGCAGGGGGTTGGACTCGATGGCCCTTGTGGTCTCTTCCAACTCTATGATTCTATGATTCTATGGCTGTACCCAGGCAGGTGAGGACAATATATATGGCTAGGCCTCCCCTTGCCAGGACACAGTGGGAGTGTCTCTCACGGAGTCCGCTCTAACAAAGTTACAAGGAAACTCTGTGAGCTTCAGCTCCTAAAGGTAAAAGGTAAAGGTAAAGGACCCCTGGATGGTAAAGTCCAGTCAAAGGCGACTATGGGGTTGCAGCGCTCATCTTGCTTTCAGGCCAAGGGAGCTGGCATCTGTCCACAGGCAGGTTTCTGGGTCATGTGGCCAGCAGGACTAAACCGCTTCTGGTGCAATGGGACACCGTGACGGAAACCAGAGCGCATGGAAATGCCATTAACCTTCCCGCCAGAGCGGTACCTATTTATCTACTTGCACTGACATGCTTTTGAACTGCCAGGTTGGCAGGAGTTGGGGCAGAGCCACAGGAGCTCACCCCGTCACGGGGATTCAAACTGCCTGCTTTCTTATCGGCAAGCCCAAGAGGCTCAGTGGTTTAGACCAGCATTTCCCAACCTTGGGCCTCCAGCTGTTTTTGGACTACAACTCCCATAATCCTCAGCTAGCAAGACCAGTGGTCAGGGATGATGGGAATTGTAGTTCGAAAACAGCTGGAGGCCCAAGGTTGGGAAACACTGGTTTAGACCACAGCGCCACCCACTACCATATGCCTCTCTAGCAAAACATGAATTGTTGGTTTGACTGCATTGTCAAGATCCACCTTTAGCATCCCTGTGCCCGTGTTGGCTGCCTACTCCCTGGGAGCCCTTTGGCCCACCTGGGTCAAGCAGTCCTTCAACTGGGACAGCGCCATTTACCCAGAGACAGAGCACAATTTGCTCTACGTCAAACATGCCATTATCCAGGTCACTGCCTTGACTGAAAAGGAAGCCTCGGCAGTCACTGGATTGTTGTTTTTATAAAGCTGTCCTGGAAAACACAGCAAAGAGCCTCTTGGAGGGGCGGCTGCTCTCCTTGCTCAAAGAGCATATGTGCTTGGGGTTTTTTGCATCTTTCAGAAAACTGCCAACTTGATTTCACGGGGGAGTGCAAAATGATCCCCCACAAGGTACACCTCTGCAGCCAACCTGACATGCTGCGAGTGGAGTTGCTTTGTGTGTGACCTTTATACACAAACCTTTCCGTCGGCGGGTGCACAGAGTTGCGTGCTTAGGAAACCGACGTTTGCCTTTTGATGGCATCTGACTTGGCAGCTGCCATCACAAAGCCAAGATTTCCCATAATGGTCCAAGGAGCAAGAGTATCGGCGGGGTGGGGGGTGGGGATAGCCATCCAGGGCGTTCAGGAGTGTTTCATGTGGAAATTGCATAGCCTCCACATGTCCCGATTTTCCGGGGACTGTCCTGGAATTACGGAAACCGTCCAGGTTTCTGATCTGATCCAGGAATGTCCCGGATTCCCTTTTTCTTCCCCTCCACTTCTCGGAGAACGATTAAAAGTGGTGGTGTGCATATAGATGTAAAAACAGAGTCATGTTTATTCTGAAAATAAAATACCTGCACCCGATGAAGGAAACTGTGATGCTGGCATACAAAGCCCTTCCTATACTTTTGAAAGAAAAGGTGAGCAGTCCGCTTTAAATTCTTTGACTGCAATGCTTCAGCAAGTCAGCAATTTTTTAGGAAACGTGGAATATTTATTCCTTTATTGTAAATTGAGCCTTGCACTGTCTACTCAGAAGTAAGTCCCAATATATTCAATGGAGCTGACTTCATTATTATTATTATTATTATTATTATTATTATTATTATTATTATTATTATTTCTTGCCACCTTTTCCCCTGATAGAGACCCAAGGCAGCTTTTAGCTAAAATTTTATTTCCTTCCGTTTATCTGTGGAAGGTCTTTGCAACAAACAATGTTGGAGGGCATGGAATTATGGAAGTAAGAGATTGTCAAAATCCCTTTCTTGGCATTTCTCGTTCTTTGAGGTGGTCATGATGGGCACAAAGGCTTTGGTCTTCTAATGGAGGATATCACTTTTACTGGAAGATGGAGTCCTATGTCCCATTCTGGCACCGCAGTTTAAGAAGGAGATGGGCAAACAGGAACATGTGCAGAGGAGAGCAACCAAGATGATCAAGGGTCTGGAAACTGAGCCATGAGGAATGGTTGGAGGAGCTGGGTATTTTTTTTAGTCTAGAGAAAAGAAGAGGTAATATGATAGCCATCTATATAGGGCTCTCACCTGGGAGATGGGGCAGGCTTGCTTTCTGCTGCTCTAGGTAGGAACTGAATCAGGGGATTCAAACGAAGAACTTTCTGACAGTGAGAGTTGTTCAACAGTAGAGTGGTCTCCCTTTGAAGGTGGTGGACTCTCCTTTCTTTTTCTTTCCTTCTTTTTTTGAATATTTTTTATTAGGAATTTCAACATAACAATTTACCAAAAATAAATCTTCCTTCTCCCCCCCCCCATTTCCCCCCTCCCCCCTTCCGCTCCCCAAAAAGGAAAATTGCCTCTTATATGGTTCCCTGTTGTCTTTGTCCATGGAGTTTTCTTGGCAGGGATACTGGAGTGCCTTGTCGGTTCCTGCTCCAGGTAGATCACCACCTAGACAGCATCTTAAAAAGCAGAGACATTACCTTGCCGACAAAGGTCCGTATAGTTAAAGCTCTGGTTTCCCCAGTACTGATGTATGGAAGTGAGAGCTGGACCATAAAGAAGGCTGATCGCCGAAGAATGGATGCTTTTGAATTCTGGTGCTGGAGGAGACGCTTGAGAGTCCCATGGACTGCAAGAAGATCAAACCTCCCCATTCTGAAGGAAATCAGCCCTGAGTGCTCACCCGAAGGACAGATCCTGAAGCTGAGACTCCAATACTTTGGCCACCTCATGAGAAGAGAAGACTCCCTGGAAAAGACCCTGATGTTGGGAAAGATGGAGGGCACAAGGAGAAGGGGACGACAGAGGACGAGATGGTGGGACAGTGTTCTCGAAGCTACCAGCATTAGTTTGACCAAACTGCGGGAGGCAGTGGAAGACAGGAGTACCTGGCGTGCTCTGGTCCAGGGGGTCACAAAGAGTCGGACATGACTAAAGGACAACACAGATCACAGCCAGTCTTTTTATACTGTGAGTAGATCGCGGTCTCTTGGGAGTCCAACTAGATTTCAAGGGGGGATGAGAAGAAATTGCCCACACCGGGTACCACCAGACCTTGCTAGGCCACTGGCATCTGGTTGTTCACTGTGGGAACAGGATGATGGAATAAGTGGACCCCCTTTGACGTGGTCCTGGAGGGCTCTTCTTGGCTTACTGACTTAGCTACTGCATCAGTTGTTCCTGACCATTCATAAACACATACAGCATTTTCAGAAGACTGTTTGGCTCATAACTGCTTCTTTTCCTCTGTTCCCTTGGCCAAGCTGAATCTCAGCTTACACTGTGGAAGAAAAAGGCCTCATTAGTCTGTTTTGCCTTCCTCCTTGACATTGAACAGACGGTAGCCTAATGAGATTCAGGTAAGGCCACCAGGCAACCAGAGGTCAAGAAGTTTCCACCCTGCCCCCTCCTTCCCCCTTCATTAGGACATAATTCGCACGCCAGCGGAAAGAAAGCCCTTCGTTTGCATTTTTACTTTTAATTACGAAAGCAAACTTTTGGCACTGAGAGGCTGCGAAAACGCAAACAGTTCCTAATTAAAGTGTAGCGCTGGGCCCAAAATAAGCATAATTAGTTATGGTATGCAGAAGTTAATAATGTATTTTGATATGTGCATACAAATCGGTGAGAACGGGGAGATTTTTTTTTTCAGAAAAAAAACACATTAAAGTGCTGCCCTATTAATAATAGGGCACAGTTGGAAAGGGAGGGTTTTTTTTAAAAAAAGTTTTTCTCTACTTCAAATGACCCCCCCTCGCTCCCAATAGTGCTGTGAAACAGGACAAAACTGTTCAGATCTTCAAGGAGTGTTGTCCTCACTCTGAATTGGCTGCCTTCACTTTTGGTGGCCTTAGCACATATAGCCACTTCCGCCCTTCGAAGGAGGTGGAGTTGCGGGCTTCACGGCCCCCAGCCCCCGCGCGATTGGGGAGATTCCCAGCCGCATCACCCCCTGGCCAGCCAATCAGCTGGTTCTGGGGGTGTGGCCTGCCTTATTTGAAACAGGACGCGGCCCTCTTTGCCGCTTACCAGCTGTTCCTGCTTTTCCCACCCTCCCGCCCTTTAAGGTTTTCGTTCCTTGACCTTGCTCCAAAGAAAGAGGCCCCCATCTTATTGTGTTTCATGTTCCATTTGGGCTTGTGAAAGTCTCCCATTCTGCTACAGATATGTTGACTTTTTCATGCCAACGGCTGTCAGGAAAGGACTTCATTGTATCTTAAAGGTCTCCCAGCCCAGAAATAATGCCAGCTGTTGCAACCTCCTTGACATTTTGAGCACGGCTGCCATTTGAGGATCAGAAATGTCCCTGCCCACCCTGGGCGCTTCATTCGAGAGCATTATTCCCTTTGTAAGGTGCCCAAGGAAACACCATTGATTTTGAGTTGACCCATTAGTGTTGCCATAGTGTTGCTCACTACAACAAAGGACTCTTCTGGGACCAAGAGATGGACATTGGCTGCTGACACCTTGGCCACTTTGGGGGACATCCAGACAAAAAGGGAAACAGAACAACAAAATCTTTCTGTTATGTCCATGGCCAAGCTTCCTAAAAGGAGATGACCTGATCATAAGCAATGAGCAAAAACATAGAGGGAAATTGAAGTATTTGCTTGTTTTGATTAGGTAACAACTGAATAACGCAATCAAAGAATTGTAGGGTTGGAAGGGACCAAAGGGTCATCTAATAGCAACAACAACAACAACAACAACAACAACATTTATACCCTGCCCATCTGGCTGAGTTTCTCCAGCCGCTCTGGGCGGCACCCAACAGAATATTAAAAACACGATAAAACATCAAACATTAAAAACTTCCCTAAACAGGGTTGCCTTCAAATGTCTTCTAAAAGTCAGATAGTTGTTTATTTCCTTGACATCTGATGGGAGAACATTCCACAGGGAGGGCGCCACCACCGAGAAGGTCCTCTGCCTGGTTCCCTGTAACTTCGCTTCTCGCAGTGCTGGAACCACCAGAAGGCCCTCGGAGCTGGACCTCAGTGTTTGGGCAGAACGATGGAGGTGGAGACGCTCTTTCAATCCAACCTCCTCTAATCCAGGAATCACAGCTAAAGAATGCTCGGCAGATGGCAAAAAGTTGAGGCTACCTGAGACCAAGAGTTCCTTTAAGTGAAGGATCCAGAGTGAAATATTAAGGACGTAATAGCATAAGAAGAGCCTGCTGGATCACGCCAATGGCCCATCCAGGCCTGTTCTCCCAGTGGGAAACCCTCTTCATCATCATCATCATCACTTTTAATTTGTATACCGCCTTTCTATCTTACAATACACAAGGCTGTTTACAAGCTGAAGAAACAAAAAATGTACACCTTATAACAATCTAATGCAATACAAAAACGTGATAATAAAACATAACTTTAAAATAAGCAATCTACATCAAAAAAGTAACATTCAACAATCATTATAATAGTATAAAATAATAATATCAGCATATAGAAATTAAACAGAAATTCGCCCTTAACTGTTACGATGAATAATTTCTAAACTACAATCAATAAAACAATGGCAAACACAGTGGTACCTCGGTTTACAGACGCTTCAGGTTACGGACTCCGCTAACCCAGAAATAGTGCCTTGGGTTAAGAACTTTGCTTCAGGATGAGAACAGAAATTGTGCTCCAGCAGTGCGGCGGCAGCGGGAGGTCCCATTAGCTAAAGTAGTACCTCAGGTTAAGAACAGTTTCAGGTTAAGAACGGACCTCCAGAACGAATTAAGTTCTTAACCCGAGGTACCACTGTACAATAGAAATTGAGCAGCAGAGACTGGAGGGTGGAGCAAGGCAGGTGGAAGAAGGCCTTGCCTTATGGAGTCTCTCCCCTCACAGTTCTTCCTCCAGGCACAGCTTTTTTATGAGGAGTCCCAGGGCCAAGGGGTGGGGCAAGGCAAGTGGAAAGAGGCCTTTGGAGGCAGAGCATAGCCATCCTGGTTAGCAGCCATCAATGGCCCCCATTGGGCCCCTCCTCCATGAAACTGTCCAATCCTCTTTTAAAGGCAGCCAGGTTGGTGCCCAGCATGGCTTTCTGTGGAAGTGAGTTCCATTGTTTAGCTATTCTAACAGTGCAGTCCAACACCAACTCCCATAGGTGCATGATCTCTGTCAGACAAGCAAGCCCCTGATAAGAAGTAATGACTCTCCGGCAGTTTTATGTACGTTTATTTACAAAAAGACACATTCAGAGCACGGCTGCTCGCCTGCTCGCATTGAAGATAGTTGGTCAGTCTGAATTTTCACCCCTCCTACAGCAGGAGGGACTCCAAACTCCCGCCTTTCCCCTCTTGCCCTTCCGGTGCCATATGATCTTATTCAGACGCCTAGCACAGGGACTGAGAGGCTGGCCTGTCCCCTCCCCACTGCTATTTGACACAGACTCAGACCTCTGCTTACCTGCTGATTGCCTAGCAATGCTCTGGCTACCTTCCAACTCTTCCTTTCCTTGAGAGATAACAGTCTTCCCAGGGAAGGGAAGTCGAACTGCCCTTTCTCGACTCTGTCAGACAGCTCAGAGAGTCGGCTTCTCATTCACTTAGTTCGATTTCCGAGTCTAACTCTTCCCCTGTGCTCTGGGGGGGCCACATTTCTGACACCGGCTCCCTGGGACCCTGCGTTCCTGAGCACCCACAAAATTCCCCATGAAGGGGCTGGGCACCCATAAATTTCACTGCCAGGGCCATGCACGTTGCATGGCACCCACGGCCTGGGTCACCCATGGTCACGGAGCCAAGCTGGCACTCCTGCCACCTCCAGGGTCAGGGATTGGGGCCAGCACCTCCAAATTGTTCCCTAAGCTGAGGTCAGTAACATCTTTCAACGAAGCTCATTCAGGAGCAGTGTTTGGGCAGTGTGTCTTCTGTGAAAAACGAATCCTTACCCTGTACTAGGCTAACCCCAATTCTGCACCAAGAATTCTGCAGTCGGAACAAATTGGCCCTGGAGACTCTTTAGACCTAGGCAGAATTTTGACATGGTAATGAGCTGAGTCTCTGGACCACGAGAGATGTCTAAGCCTTACTCTGTGTACTCAGATGATCTGGATAGCTTTTATTTTTGCCTCTCTCCTAGAGCTGAATATACGAGCTTGGTTTGCAGCTCAGGGAGCCTGCAAAGTTCAGTCACTCCATCGCTGCAGGACCGATGCAAACTTAGAACTCTGACAATTCCATTAGCACAAAAGGTGAAGGATTTGGTGTGTGGGATTGGGGGTGTATGCATTCTGAAGGTTTGGCCTTGCATTTTTATCAGCGAGAGCCGCGGAATTTGAATCTAAGTGGTGCAGAAATTATTTATGAAGCGTCCCGTATTCCCAGTCCCTCGACTTGGATGCTTTTCAAATGGCAATGCATTTACAAAGCCAGCGAGCGACACTCACGGACCACTTTGAGGCTGCCCAAACAGAGAGCCAGAATTGTTTCCCTGCTGGCTGAAGGCCACCTGGAAAACATGTAACTGTTTGGCTCCGGTGTTAAGTAGGACGCATGACATGTTCTGCAAGCCGGGGATTCAGTGCTTCCAAAAAGAGAAGAAAAACCTTTGCAAATTCTGTGCGCCAAAAACTCACCTACAACTGCATTGTGAATTGGATTGATTTGCTTATATTTACTTAGGTAAAGGTAAAGGGACCCCTGACCGTTAGGTCCAGTCGTGGCCGACTCTGGGGTTGCGGTGCTCATCTCGCTTTACTGGCCGAGGGAGCTGGCGTACAGCTTCCGGGTCATGTGACCAGCATGACTAAGCTGCTTCTGGAGAACCAGAGCAGTGCACAGAAACGCTGTTTACCTTCCCACTGGAGTGGTACCTATTTATCCGCTTGCACTTTTATGTGCTTTCGAACTGCTAGGTTGGCAGGAGCTGGAACCGAGCAACGGGAGCTCACCCCGTCATGGGGATTTGAACCGCAACCTTCTGATAGGCAAGCCCTAGGCTCTGTGGTCTAGACCACAGCACCATCCACGTCCCTTTATATTTACTTAGCAGGACATAATTCTGATTTAGCTAGTGTTTTTGGTCAAGCACTGCAGAAGGATTTGTAGTGAGTCTGAGTTCAATGGAAGACATTCTTGTTATAACATGCTTTCCCAGCTGGATGAATGGGTCTCTGCAACAAGTGGCTATTTTTTGTATCTCTCCATATAAATGGGAGGCTGCCATCATGTTGCAGTTTGCATGGCTGACAACTCCAGCATTGTGATGAAACAGCAGGCAGGGAAGCGAGTGAGCAGTTGGGGGGGGGGGGAGGCAGGGAACCCAGATGAGCAATTTCATAGAGACAGTGATGTTTAACAGGAGGAGGGGGGGAATTCTACTGTCTCCTCTTTCAGGTAAATAAAAGGAAGAGGGTTTGGGGAATGGAGAAGCATGTGGGGAAGTGGGGACAGAGTGTCTTTTTAAAACATTCTCTTCTTTAAGGAAGCATTCTGAAATCCCAAAAGTTGTTTCCAAGCCAGACTCGGCGGTGAGGTGTGTGGGTTTCCATGCATCTGTATTCAAGACTTACAAACCCATTTTAAAAGTGTCTCTATTAGCTCAACATCAAAAAACCGAAGATCATGGCCACTGGTCCCATCACCTCCTGGCAAATAGAAGGGGAAGAAATGGAGGCAGTGAGAGATTTTACTTTCTTGGGCTCCAGGATCACTGCAGATGGTGACAGCAGTCACAAAATTAAAAGACACCTGCTTCTTGGGAGAAAAGCAATGACCAACCTAGACAGCATCTTAAAAAGCAGAGACATCACCTTGCCAACAAAGGTCCGTATAGTAAAAGCTATGGTTTTCCCTGTAGTGATGTATGGAAGTGAGAGCTGGACCATCAAGAAGGCTGATCGCCGAAGAATGGATGCTTTTGAATTGTGGTGCTGGAGGAGACTCTTGAGAGTCCCATGGACTGCAAGAAGATCAATCCTACCCATTCTTAAGGAAATCAGCCCTGAGTGCTCACTGGAAGGACAGATCCTGAAGCTGAGGCTCTAAGACTTTGGCCACCTCATGAGAAGAGAAGACTGTTGGGAAAGATGGAGGGCACAAGGAGAAGGGGACGACGGAAGACAAGATGGTTGGACAGTGTTCTTGAAGCTACCAGCATGAGTTTGGCCAAACTGCGGGAGGCAGTGGAAGACAGGAGTGCCTGGTGTGCTCTGGTCCAGGGGGGTCATGGACAGTTGGACACAACTAAATGACTAAACAACAATAACATTAACTGTGGGCATTATCAAGGAGTTTCAGAAGGCCCGTGTTAAGAGTTATGGCAGTAGGGTTCTGCACCTTGGGACAGGAGAGAGAGAAAGAGAAGCAACTGGACAATGGTAGTGTGAGATATTCTGCATGTAACAGTCTAGGAAGAATCTCAACTGCAGTCCTCTGGAGGTGAACCAGAGACAGTTAAAAGATTTCTTCCACTGAAAAGTCAGCACCAAGGAAGCAGAGAGGGAGAAATAAAACCTACCGTTTGCCTGAAATGTCATCACCATGGAGTTGTTACTGCTTGGATGTTACTGTCATCTGGCTATCAGTCAGTCCTTGTTGAAAGCGGGGAGCTGGGAACGCCATGGAGAAGCCCCCCACCCCCATTTCCCAGCCTCAGCCATTCCTCAGGTTGGGAGAGAAATCCATTTGGTTCTAATTTATTGCAAACTCACCACCTACTTCTCGAGTTGTCTGTTTTGGCCACAGTGATTCATGCCTTAGTTTTACCCCGTCTGGATTGCTGTCATGTGCTATACGTGGGGCTACCTTTCAAAAGGGCTAAGCAACAACTTCTTCTTTTTTTCCAAAGGTATAAATAGCTTGTATTTTATTTTTGTATTTTATTTTCTGTTGTACATTTTAGAATATTCTTTCAAGCAACCTTAAAATATCAGTGACTTGCCTTCTTCTCTTTCCATGGTTCATTTTGCATAACATAAATCCTTGCATATTTTATATAAACTAAACCATTCTGTATTCCATTATTATATTCATCAAAACCTACGGTATTTACACGGTTGAATTTATCTTAATGCTACAGCATTTTCAAGTGTACAATTTCCCCCCATATATTCAATAAACATTTTCCAATCTTCTTTAAACATATGTTCTTCTTGTTCTATTATTCTGTATGTTAGGTCCACAAGCTGCGCATATTCCATCACTTTAAGTTGCCATTCTTCCTTAGTTGGGACTTCATTCCATTTCTATTTTGGGGCTAACAAGACATGAGCCACAGTAGTGGCATACATAAATAACCTTTTTTGATACCTGGGAATTTCCATCTGAATTATCCCTAAAGAGAAGGACTCTGGGTTGTTGTTTTTTGGTTGCAAGAACAAATGAGCCCTATATTCTAAACAAAATGCTTGATTAACCTGGAGATAGGCTGTATGAACTGTGTATTGATTTGTAATGATTTGTTGGGTCTCTGGACCATAATAAAGATTGTTGTTGTTGTTTTTTGGAAAAGTTATTTAAAACATTTTTTTTTCAATTCAATATGGATTATTTCCCAATACTCTTTTACCCTTTTACAGGTCCACCACATATGACAGAAGGTACCCTCAGTCTCATTGCATCTCCAACGTTTATCTGATTCAGTCTTGTACATCTTAGTAAGTCTACTCAGAGTTAAGGGTTCAGCAACTTCAATTGGCTCAAAGAGCTGCAGCCAGCATGTGGGAATGTTCAGGGTGGCAGGAGAGAGACTATGTTGTTTATTAATACCCTTCCTAACTTCTGCTAGCAAGTTTCTTTACTTAGCTACATTCCCCTTTTTACATGCACAGCAGATAGCTGGTTGCAGGCTCGTGTGAGCCTCTCACTATTATACAATTCAATCTGTTTCAGATTGAATTGTATAGTTCCTGGTAAATTCCCTTGAATTCCTCTTAAAAGAATAAAGACACCACCATCTTATTCAAAGACAATAAAAAAAGTTCACTTACATCAGTTCACAGTTGGATTCCTGAAGGCAGACATTGTCCCAAATGTGTACATACCCCATACGGGGGAATAATCCCAGTGCTTCTGCTAGCTGAGAGCTAGCAGAGCAGTCCTAGCAAAAAGCTGAACAAATGAAGAAGAAAGTCAGAAAGAGAGAGAGAGAGAGGTGTGTGCTGTGTGACTCGTCCTTTTGTTACCTGGACAGGTAAGGTCACACCCACATGCAAAAGGAAGGATGCTCCAGCCAGGAGGAACAGGAAGTTTTGACTGGCTGGACCAAACATTCCCTCGCATGTCTTCTCTAGCATTACAAGGAATGTTGGACTTGACTGCCTCTCATAGATCACATCCCACACAGAGGAGCACAGGTACCCACAGCCCTGTAGAGATGGCCTTCCACCGAGGCCTCCTATGGCCACAGACACTCTGAGAAGTGCATGCAGCATCCACAGTGGAAATTTTGTGGGTGCCAATGTACCCAGGTCCTCCTCCCAAAGATGGCGCCTATGGCACGAGGGAAGAGTGCCCTTATGCTTGGATCCTGCTTGCAAGCTTCCCACTGGGGCACCTGATCGGCCACTGTAGAACAGGAGGCTGGGTTAGATGAACCAATGGCCTGATCCAATGATGGCCAGCCACCTAGAGGGCTATTGATGGCTGCTAACCATGATGTCTCCAGACTAGATTGTCCCATGTCAATACGATACAATAATCTTTATTGTCATTATCCCATACAGAACAACAGAATTGAAAAAATCTACATCAGACATTCAAAAACCCACAAGCCTGCAATCCCAGCTATCCCAGCCTGGTTAGCCCCTAAAAACTCTGATACCCCATAATTAAATACAATATACTCCCACAGAGACTACCTTACACTGTGTTTAAAACCAAAATCGCATTTGGGTAGAAACTGTTTCTCAGGTGGCTAGTCCTGGTCTTTACAACCCTGTACCTTCTTTCAGAAGGCAGAAGCTGAAAGAGATCATTTCCGGGGTGCGCACTATCCTGCACTATCTCTGCAGCTTTCATATGGCACCCGGAAGCATAGATTTGATCCAAGGTGGGAAGAGTGCACCCAATTATTCTCTCCGCAGTCTTTACAACCCTGGATCCAATGTTCTCATGTTGGAACTTAGATGAGAACTGTGGCAGCTAACATCCATCCTTTGAGAAACATGACTTCAATGTCTCACAGAGCATCTCCCTGTGATTGCCAAAGCAGAGTAAATAATGCAATGAGCCAGCAATCTGTTTGTTTTGCATAATTTAAACAGGCCCGGGAGTTCAGCCTGGAAGCTCTGCTCCAAGGCCCTTTGCTTGCGCTGACTTTTACCCACTGGTCTCCTGGTCCTCAGCGAGGGTTCATCTCTTGCCCTCCCTTCCTCCCCAAGGGCCAGGTGGGAGCCTTGCCTTCTCCTAGCCCCCATTCTGATAGATGTTAATTGCAAGGGCTGCAGATCGGCTGTTGTAGAGGAAGGGAGCTGATAACAGGATAAAGGTTATCTCGACTCACATTCGTGGATCTAAATAGGGAAACAGAGCACGGAGCTGAGAGCATTTTTATCTCGAGGATGTCATTAGGGAGGGAGAAGGGGGGGGGATTCCACAAGTGCCGCTAAT
Organism: Podarcis tiliguerta; assembly: GCF_965153285.1. Taxonomy (NCBI): domain Eukaryota; kingdom Metazoa; phylum Chordata; class Lepidosauria; order Squamata; family Lacertidae; genus Podarcis; species Podarcis tiliguerta. The sequence goes on along the minus strand of NC_139534.1, from coordinate 132,590,802 downwards.
CTCTAAATGCTCCTCCTGCAGTCTGCACCATGATTTTATCTCTCTCCAGTGCTCTTTGGAGAGCAAAGTCTGCGGGTGCTTAGCAAGCGGAATAGTTCAGGCTAAGTTAGCGGCTGCCTCTCGCATTCCTGAATGCTAACCAAGAGCCACATCAGCTATGCACTGACTAAGCTAGGGTTTCCATATTTTCATAGTATGGGAAACAGCCCTACTAGAAAAATTAACTAATAAACTGAAACTGACACGGGGACAAACAGAAGAAGACGCCTTCACCCCGGTATGGCTCCCCTTTATCACATACACAGCACAACAGGACAATGACAATAATCCACCAACAGCATACAAATCAATATGGCTAACCTGATCCAAAACACCCACCCACCTCACTCACACACGTAAACAAAGATCACCACAGCCAATCACAAGTAAACAACCACACCCATGGCCAACCCCAACCTCTCTCACCACCAAAGGAACACAAGTGAACAACACAAACAACGCTGACCCCAAACTCTACATACATTAAACATAATAGAAACACCGCCACCCGACCCCACCCCCACCCATGTTCCCTCTCTCCACCCCCCTTTCTTTTTTCTTTTTTTCCCTTTTTTTTCTTCTCCCCCTAATGCCTCAACAAATGAAATGGATTTGTAAAAATGTTACATGGAAAAACAACAATGAGGCATTACACTTACTTCTGTAAAACAAGAAAATCCTTAATAAAAAAAAAAAGTAAAAACCAGGACACCCCTAAAGTGTGTCCACACAGGAGAATAAGTGCATAATGAGAACCTGCTTTCAGCGTTCAGCTTCATTGGGAGCCCAGATTTTCTACCACTGACCCACCCTCCTTGCAAAAAGATGTGCTTGTTTGAATAGGCTGTGTTTTAAGTGTACAGTGGTACCTCCGGTTACGTACTTAATTCGTTCTGGAGGTCCATTCTTAACCTGACACTTTTCTTAACCTAAAGCACCACTTTAGCTAATGGGGCCTCCCACTGCTGCCGCGCCACCAGAGCCCGATTTCTGTTCTCATCCTGAAGCAAAGTTCTTAACCCAAGGTATTATTTCTGGGTTAGCGGAGTCTGTAACCTGAAGCGTATGTAACCTGAAGTGTATGTAACCTGAGGTATCACTGTATGTGCTTTAAGGTAAAGGGTAAAGGACCCGTGGATGGTTGTTGTTGTTGTTGTTGTTGTTGTTGTTTAGTTGTTTAGTCGTGTCCGACTTTTCGTGACCCCATGGACCAGAGCACGCCAGGCACTCCTGTCTTCCACTGCCTCCCGCAGTTTAGTCAAACTCATGCTGGTAGCTTCGAGAACACTATCCAACCATCTCATCCTCTGTCATCCCCTTCTCCTTGTGCCCTCCATCTTTCCCAACATCAGGGTCTTTTCCAGGGAGTCCTCTCTTCTCATGAGGTAGCAAAAGTATTGGAGTCTTAAGTCCAGTCAAAGGAGACTATGGGGTTGCGGCACTCATCTCGCTTTCAGGCCGAGTGAGGACTGAACCACTTCTGGTGCAACGGGACACCGTGACGGAAACCAGAGTGCACAGAAATGCCATTTACCTTCCTTACCTTACCTTACCCATTTATCTACTTGCCCTGGCGTGCTTTCGAACTGCTAGGTTGGCAGGAGCTGGGACCGAGCAATGGGAGCTCACCCCGTCTAGGGGATTCGAACTGCCGACCTTCCGATCGGCAAGCCCAAGAGGCTCAGTGGTTTAGACCACAGTGCTACCTGCGTAAGAAGAGCCTGTTTTCAGCATTCAGCTTCATTGGGTGCCCAGATTTTATACCACTGACCCACCCTCCTTGCAAAAGATGTGTATGTTTGAATAAGCTGTGTTTTAAGTGTACGTGCTTTAGCCGCTCTGGTAACATATATTTTAAACGATAAAATTTATAATTTAAAAAGCCTCTCCTCTCCCGTGGCCTGTTCCCCTGAACCATTGAAAGACGAAAGAGCAGAAGAGGTAAGCTGCCTGGTTCAGTTCATTAAGTGCATTCTGACCCATAAAAGATACACTGAGATCATTAGATTTCATGGGGATGTTTTGTGCAAGAGCATTAACATTCAGCATGCCTCTCGCCCGCCCCTAACGCAACCCTAATTCGTCAAAAGGGACGGCCCTGGGGAACCCGATTCTGACAAGACGCATAGAACAGAGGCCAGCACCTCGCGGCTGAATTCCTGTGTAGGGAAAATCGGTGGAAGATGCAGAATCAGGGAAAGAAGGTCCCTCTTGTGACCAGAGAGGGAGAAGAGATGCTGAACAAGATTTTACCCGAAAGACACTCAGCAGAATAAAGCTGGGGGGGGGGGAGCTGCTTCCAGTCGAGAGGGATGTGCCATTGATTTTTCAAAAGTACTGTTGGGATGTGAATAAATGCTAGGAGAGGATATATTTGCTAGGTATTATCTTTCCTTCCTCACATTTGTGAGTTCATCAGCTTAAAAGGGAAGCTTGGGTAGGATAGTTTTAGCCTTTTAATGTAAGTAAACCAGGATGCTTTAAGGCAGAATGGATTTTCCTTTCTTACATCTGGAGTCTAGCTTAAGATGGAGTCTGAGCCCGGGAGCTCAGACCTGGCAGATGTAAGATGGGCGGGGTACAAATAATAAATTATTATTATTATTATTATTATTATTTGCAGGACTGGAGCCTTCCTAAGTTTGTTCTGAAGAGGCAAGGCGTGGCCACACAGGTGAGGCCGATTGGTAACTCACAGCACCTGGTGGCAAGAGCTGGGAAGGGATATAAGGTCAGTATTTTCCCTTCGGCTCTTTGCCACAGCAACACGTTCCCTGCCTTGCCTCTTGATCCTCGGACCCCTGACTTCGCGACTCTTTGCTTCTTGATCCTCGGACCCCTGACTTTGTGACTCCTTGCTTCCTGACCCTCGGACCCCTGACTTTGCGACTCTTTGCTTCTTGATCCTCGGACCCCTGACTTCGTGACTCCTTGCTTCCTGACCCTCGGACCCCTGACTTTGCGACTCCTTGCTTCTTGATCCTCGGACCCCTGACTTCATGACTCCTTGCTTCTTGATCCTCAGACAACTGACTTCATGACTCCTTGCTTCCTGATCCTCGGACCCCTGACTTCGTGACTCCTTGCTTCTTGATCCTCAGACCCCTGACTTCGTGACTCCTTGCTTCTTGACCCTCAGACCCCTGACTTCGTGACTCCTTGCTTCCTGACCCTCGGACCCCTGACTTCGCGACTCCTTGCTTCTTGATCCTCGGACCCCTGACTTTGCGACTCCTTGCTTTCTGACCCTCAGACTCCTGGCTTCTAGACCCCTGTTCGTGCTCCCACCCCGCCATCTTTCCCCCTGTCCTGATGTGCCCTGCTGGGACTTCGATTGCCCGTGAACCAGACTGTGACAGTGGGTCTCTCAGAGAGTCCTCTCTAGCAAACTTACAGGGGAACTCTGTGAGCTCCCTTAATATGCCTTTCTAGCAAAACACGAACTGTTGGTTTGATTGCATTTTAAATATCCCACAGGTATCACTCTCTGTCTGTAATAAACACACTTCAAGCAAGTACCGTTTTTTTTTGCTCTATAGGACTTACCAGACCATAGGAGGGGAAGAACAGTAATAAAAAAATTCTCCCCCTCTCTGCTCAGTGCCCCTTCAGCGAAGCAGCAGGAGAAATGGAGTCCCTTCCATTTCTCCTCCCGCTTCGCTGAAGGGGCGCTGTGCAGAGAGGGAAAACTGTGCAGCGCCTTTCCAGCAAAGCGAAGCCTGGAGAGTAAGAGGGATCGGTGTGCACTGACCCCTCTCGCTCTCCAGGCTTCAGGCGGCTATCCGCAAGCCTTCGGAGCACAGCAAGAACTCCTGCTGCGCTCAGAAGGCTTGCGGATAGCTACCTGAAGCCCCTTTGTGCAGCAGGAGTTCCCGCTGCGCTCTGGGGGCTTCAGGCGGCTTCAGCGAAAGCAATGCGAAGCCTCCGGAGCCCGGGGGGAGCTCTCCCTCTGCGCTTCGGAGGCTTCGCGCTGCTATTGCTGAAGCCGAGGAGCCTGCATTCGCTCCATACGACGCACACACATTTCCCCTTAATTTTTGAAGGGGAAAAGGTGCGTCTTATAGAGCGAAAAATACAGTACATCATTATACACCACCCCAATCTCTGAGAGATTCCAGGGGTTTCAGGCACTTGGTCAAGATTCTGTTTGAGAGCCAGTGTGGTGTAGTGGTTAAGAGCGGTAGATTCCTAATCTGGGGAACCGGGTTCGCGTCTCCGCTCCTCTACCTGCAGCTGCTGGGTGACCTTGGGCCAGTCACACTTCTCTGAAGTCTCTCAGCCCCACTCACCTCACAGAGTGTTTGTTGTGGGGGAGGAAGGGAAAGGAGAATGTTAGCCGCTTTGAGACTCCTTAAAGGGAGTGAAAGGCGGGATATCAAATCCAAACTCTTCTTCTTCTTCTTCCTTAGAATGAAGGTCATCAACAACTGTGGTGTCTTTAGAATGCATGGTTTTATGTACACATCTATACGACCTGAGCATCGGATGGAAGGGCTCACAGCATTAACACCCCAACAGATCTTGGACTCAGCTGTTGTTATTTGTTCTTTAGTCATTTAGTCGTGTCCGGCTCATCATGACTCCATGGGGCCAGAGCACACCAGGCACTCCTGTCTTCTATACAGCTGCAAATAAAAAGTTTTAAGTGTGTTGTAAAGTGCATTGTACAAATGTGACACTAGATGGTGATGGTGAGCTATGGCAAATTCAATATATTTTCAGAAGTTTTTTTTAAAGGCATTTTCACAGCGGTTTTTTTATGTTTGTAGATTCCACCCTTGTTTCTCCATTTGTCACAACTTTGGATCCAGCACAGAACAAGCAGCCTTCTGTATCTCCAGCTTCCAGTCCAACTCATGCACACTTTCACCAGCTATTGAGTGGGGTAGAGGAAAGGCCCACCATGGGAGGCCCCCCATCCCTAATTGTAGCACTTGTAACTTGACTCCTAAGACAGTTGGGTGGCGTCTTGTGTGCCTCTTCCTTGCAGCTCCTGCAGCCAAGCTGGTGCCAAATGTCTTGCTCTGCTTTCCTTTGGACCCCATCAGTGATGCTGAGATGGGACTCTTGTCGTCTGGCCAGCCCAGGACCTCCAACGCACTGCTCAGGCTTGTGCCCCGGGGTGGTCACCTCAGTGCAGCTATCACAGCAGGTGTGCTCCATTGCCTCTTGAGACAGATGGATTAAAAAAAAAACTGGGGAAAAATGGAAGCGAATGTCACTGATGCAGCTAGGAATGGATAGAATTGGAAGTTTTGTTTTTTTCCAGATAATGATGTGCCAAAAATATATCTATCATGTTTGTGTGTGTGTGTGTGCATGGGGATGGGAAGATTGTGATTCGCCGTCTATTTATGAGAAAAGCAATTCTAATTCATGGAGGAGAGGGCTATTGATGGCTACTAGCTAGGATGGCTATGTTCTGCCTCCACAGTTGGAGGCAGCAATTCTTCTGGACACCAGTTGCTGAAAACTGGGAATGTTCAGGGATGCAGGAGAGGATATATTGTTTAGTTATAGCCTTTCCAACTTGTGTTAACTAGTTCACAATTTAGCAGAGTAACATCCCCCCTTTTAAACTCACAGCGGATGCATTTGCTCAGGCTTGCTAAAGCCTCTGTAATAACTGTTCTGTATTTCCCCCTTATTCCCTCATAAATGATAAGACACTACAGTCTTCTATAAAAGTATAAAAAGAGTTTACTCACTCATATTCTGTTCACAATCGGATCCCAGAAGGCAGACTTATCTTAGAAAAGTAACATACACCTGGAAACTATCTCATAAGGAGACAGTCCCTTTGTCCTCTCTTGGCTGGAAGCCTAGAGAGCATCTTTGGCTAAGCAGATGTTGCTTCTTCGATGCATGTGGTGAAAGAGAGAGATATGGCTGCCCTGCCCTGTGCTTTTGCCATTACCTGCACAGGTGAGGCCACACCCACCTCTAGTCACATGTAGAGGAAGTCTGTCCCAGCCCAGAAGGAAACAGGAAGTTGACCTGCTATCTGGACAAACATTCCTCCCCATGTGTAAACATGTTCACTCTAGGAATGTTGTACTTGACTGCTCTTGTGTTTCACATCCCACAAAAACCACAGGAGGGGAGAGGGCTCTGTTGCTCATATCCTGCTTGTGGTTTCCCATGATGGACATCTGCTTGGCCACTGTGAGAAGAGGATGCTGGGCTCAAGGGGCAATTGGCCTGATCCATCAGGTTCTTTTTCTGTTCTTAACTACAGGATCTGGAACAGGAGTCAGCAAAAATTTATAGCTACTGACCAGTCCACTGTCCCTTGGACCTTGTGGTGGGCCAGAGAAGCAGCACTGTGGGGGGGGGAGCTGGAAGAAGAGGCGAGGGGTGCAAGTAGTCCCCCCCCCAGCCCCAGCTGCTGCGCTTACCTTCCCAAGTACTGCCTCTGCTACCACAACCACCACCACCCCTGCTGCTGCTTCTCGTGAGTAGACCAAGGGAGCTCGTCAGCTCTGCTCTCTGGCCCACAGGAGCACCAGGGCAGTGGTAGGGGAGGAGTAGGGAAGATGAGCAGCATGAAAGGGCTGGATCTGGAGAGGGACAGCTCAAAATGGTGCTCAGCCAGCTCAGCCCAGCCCCCTTCCTCCTCTAGGCAGGGCGGGGAGAAGCCAGAAGGAGGGAGGGAGGAGGCGGCAGCGCGATGCGTGTGAGGGAGAGAAATGGTGCAGCCCGAACGATCAGAATTCCTACGCCAATCCCCAGACAGTCTGCAGGCCAGATCCTGAAGGCAATTGGCCCTGATCCGGCCCCCAGGCCTTAGTTTGCCAACCCCAGATCTGGAAGATCACCAGCAGTCTGTGATGGCTGTCTGGGCATTGAGTCTAGGCATAAAGAGGAGTTGCTCTGGCCTGTGACTGGCTTATTGTTTTAAGGAAAACAGGATCCTCTCTTTTTACATGAAACTTCCTGTATTTGTGAGGGTGACCATCCAGCATGTAAGGATTAGCAAAGCTAAGCTCTTTGCTATTAATAACCTAGTTGATGGGGCAGTCAGAAGAGAAGGAATCACTCAGATTACTCACCCCACCCCTGTTCCGTGGGAATCAAATTCATAATTCCATTTCTCCTGAAACAAATGGTTTGTTTCCTTGCAAAAGGGAAAATACTTTGACTTCTCCTGAGCCACTTTGCATTTTATCATGTCTTAGAGAGCTCTCATATTACAGGAAAACCTCCCAGAGATAGAAGCGACAGATCGAACTTTGTGTTAGGAAATACACCAGGTGAGTTATTAACACTACAGATGGTTATTTATTGACTTTTTTCTTTCTTTTTTGGCCTGGGGATCCAAATATATTGCCTTTCTGTAGCCAACTGTCTTAAAACAAGCACCTAATGAGGACAGGAACAGAGAGTTACAGCAAACCAGAGGCAATAAAGCACATGATTTTTAATCAACAATGCCACAAGTGAGACAATGCATTTAAAACGGAAAAAAGAGTGGAGAGACCAAATCTAAAATCCTGCCTGGATTTTATTGAGTCCAGCGTAGCCAGAGAAGAAAAACCAGTGTAGCATTTTGTGTGTTTAATTTCATATGTGCTCTTCTTCTTCTTCTTCTTCTTCTTCTTCTTCTTCTTCTTCTTCTTGTATCCCTCGTAGCCGAGTAAGATTGTCTTCCATAAACAGTTTTAACAGTGAGTCCGTAAGTGACTGTGGAGGCCAGTTCTGGATCCACAAGTCCTTCCACGGGGGGGACATGGGTTTCCAGGCGGGAGTTGATCATGGTGTGGATTTGCCAAGCGTGCCTTCCTTTTAGCACGTTTCTCCCTTGCGTCCTGAGTTCAAACATCTTCAAAGTCCATGACACCATCGGTAAAGGCTGTTCTCCAACTGGAGCGCTCGCAGACCAGTGATTCCCAGCTGTCAGTGTTTATACCACATTTTTTTAGTTTTGCCTTGAGAGAGTCTTTGAACCTCTTTTGTTGACCACCAGCATTACGCTTTCCATTTTTAAGTTCAGAACAGAGTACAGTGGTACCTCAGCTCCCGAATGCCTTGGCAGTCAAACGTTCCAGCTCCCAAACAATCAAAACCCGGAAGTGAGTGTTCCAGTTTTCGAACGTTCTTTTGGGAGCCCAACATCCGAAGGGGCTTCTGTGGCTTCCAGTTGGCTGCAGGACCTTCCTGCAGCCAATCAGAAGCTGCACTTTGGTTTTCAAACATTTCCAGACTTCCAGAACGGATTCTGTTCAACTTCCGAGGTACCACTATAGTTGCTTTGGAAGACAATAATCAGGCATCCGAACAACATGACCAATTCACTTGGGGGCAACACGCAAAGAAACTTCTATGGACACAAGGAAGCTGTGTGATGTTGTGTTCATCTACCTCAGTGTCACCCACACTGGCTGGCAGCAGCTGTCCAGGGAGTTTTCCCCAGTCTGACCTGGAGACTCAGAGAATTGAACTCAGGGTCTTCTTCATGAAAAGCAGACACTATACCACTGTTTTCTTTTTCTTTGTCCATTGAGTTTTCTTGGAGTGCTTGCCGGTTCCTGCTCCAGGTGGATCACATTTGGTCAAAACTCTCCACTATGACCTGTCCATCTTGGGTGACCCTGCACGGCATAGCTCATAGCTTCTCTGAGTTATTCAAGCCCCTTCGCCACGGCAAGGCAGTGATCCATGAAGAATTGATGCTTTTGAATTATGGTGCTGAAGGAGACTCTTGAGAGTCCCATGGACTTCAAGAAGATCCAACCTATCCATTCTGAAGGAAATCAGCCCTGAGTGCTCACTGGAAGGACAGATCCTGAAGCTGAGGCTCCAAGACTTTGGCCACCTCATGAGAAGAGAAGACTCCCTGGAAAAGACCCTGATGTTGGGAAAGATGGAGGGCACAAGGAGAAGGGGACGACAGAGGACGAGATGGTTAGATAGTGTTCTCGAAGCTAAGACATGAGTTTGACCAAGCTGAGGGAGGCAGTGGAAGACAGGAGTGCCTGGCGTACTCTGGTCCATGGGGTCACGAAGAGTCAGACACGACTAAACAACAACAACAATACCACTGAGATGCATCTTTTCCACTTATGGGCCTGAAGATGTGTCTTCTGGAGGCGCTCACCACTGAGGGAACGCCTAGGATACCCTTTGCCCTGAAAAGCAATTAAATGTGTGGAGAACTCAAATCTATAGCAACCTGCAGTTGGGTGCCCACACTATGTGTGAACCTGGAGCTTAGGGAACTTGCAGGGCAGATGACTGCCAGATTTTGGGTACCATCCTGCCTCTTTCTTTGCTCTGAGTGTGGCTGCTCCATGTGGCAAGTCACTGAACTGCAGGCTGCAGCATCTGCCTAGATCAGGGGCTGCGAACATGGTTCCTGAGGACTCAGAGGAGCATGGTGGTGCATTATATCAGACCTGTTCTATGGGGACCTGTTTCATTAAAACAGAAAAGACTAGAACAGCAAACTGTATATTGCCACACTATGAAAATGCTTGTGAGACCAGTCACAATCCTGCATCCCGTTCATTCAATTCAGATTTCATCTAGGTAATGGAAGCATTCCACAAATCCAATAAAATCCGTCTATTCCTACCCCAATGTGCACAACTCGTTGTGTTTCTCCCTCGTTCCAGAAAAAGAAAAACATCTGGAGATCAAATTAGACTTGATTGAGGGGGTGCATTCCCCCCCCCAAAAAAAACACACTCTCTGGCCCCAGAAGTTTTCCCTCTCTTTGGCCACATTCCATAATTTCAAATGCCCATTATTATCTGCAGCTGGAATCAATTGGCAGGAAGAGGATGGTTTGCAATAGCATTACGTTGACCTCATTTATGGTAATCCTATTGTTTTAACCACCCTGATCAATTTGGTATCGTCAGCAAACTTGGCTACATCACTGCTCATCCTTTAAAGGTCATTTATGGACAAGGTCCACACACACACACACACCCCAGACACACCCAGTTCATTTGCTACTTATGTTCAGAATTCCACCCTGAGTTTCAACCCATGAATTGCTCTCACTGGGTCACGGCAAGAGGACCAGCCCAAGACATTTTGCCGTCTGCAATGCAGAACGTTGCCTTATAATGAGTCAGATTTTTAGTCTATCTAGTTAGATACTGTATACACCGAATGGCAGCTGCTCTCCAGGAATTCAGACGGGGCTCTCTGCCAGTCCCAGTTGGAGATGATAGAGACTGAAACACAGACTGTCTATGATAGTATATTTATAGCCAACCTTTTCCCCAGGCTGGGATTCAAGGCAGCCTACACAAATTAAAAACCACGCCGATAAAATACAAAAAGCTAAAGACATATTAAAGAGGACTATCGGAGGCTACTTGCCATGATGGCTCTGCTCTGCCTCCACAGTTGCTTCTTAATATCAGTTTCAGGAAAACACAGGAGAGGAGAGTGTTGCTTTTGTGTCTGAATCCTTCTTCTGAGTTTCCTTTTTTAAAAAATATTTTTTATTTGATTTTCCAAAATTTAAACATAAAGCAAAAACAATTCCCAATCTAATTATCGCCTGGCTTCCCCCATCCTATTGATTCTATTTTCAACTGCATATCGATGCTTGTCAATTTTTTTATCTTCCTAAATTATCTATAGCAGGGATGTCGAACAGGTCAATCGTGATCTACAGGTCGATCGTGGGGTGTTCCTGGTCAATCCTGGTTGATCGTGTGATCCTGATAGATCTTTACAAGATCCTGATAGCCTCCCCAGAAGAAGCTCAACAACTTTGGTCCGTCTAATGGGTAGATCACGGCCAGTGTTTTATAGTGGGAGTAGATCAGTCTCTTGGGAGTTGCACATCCCTGATCTCTACATTCTGTTACATTACAAGTGTGTTTAAAATCCTGCTAATGTTTTGGCCTGTTTACAATGATTCTGTCTTTGTCCATGGAGTTTTCTTGGCAGGGATACTGGAGTGGCTTGCCGATTCCTACTCCAGGTGGATCACGTTTGGTCAAAACTCTCCACTATGACCTGTTCATCTTGGGTGCCCTGCTCGGCATAGTTCATAGCTTCTGAGTTCTTCAAGCCCCTTCGCCACGGCAAGGCAGTGATCCATGAAGGGGAGGAGACTCTTGAGAGTCCCATGGACTGCAAGAAGATCAAACACATCCATTCTTAAGGAAATCAGCCCTGAGTGCTCACTGGAAGGACAGATCGTGAAGCTGAGGCTCCAATACTTTGGCCACCTCATGAGAAGAGAAGACTCACTGGAAAAGACCTTGATGTTGGGAAAGATGGAGGGCACAAGGAGAAGGGGACGACAGAGGACGAGATGGTTAGACAGTGTTCTCGAAGCTACAAACATGAATCTGACCAAACTGCGGGTGGCAGTGGAAGACAGAAGTGCCTGGCGTGCTCTGGTCCATGGGGTCACGAAGAGTCGGACACGACTGAACGACTAAACAACAACAACAACAACAATGATTCTGTACATACATTATAAACATTTCCCATTCTTTTTAAAATTTATTGTCTTCTTGATTCCCAGTTAGTTTTGCCATTTCGGCAGAGTCCATCAACTGGATTTGCCATTCTTCTCTGGTTGGTGGGTTTCCTATTAATTTATCTGGTTGGACACTGTGAGAACAGGATGCTGGCCTGATCCAGCAAGCCATTTTAAAGGTAAAGGTAAAGGGACTCCTGACCATTAGGTCCAGTCGTGGCCGACTCTGGGGTTGCGGCGCTCATCTCGCTTTATTGGCTGAGGGAGCCGGCGTGCAGCTTCCGGGTCATATGGCCAGCATGACTAAGCCGCTTCTGGCGAACCAGAGCAGTGCACGGAAATGCTGTTTACCTTCCCGCCGGAGTGGTACCTATTTATCTACTTTCGCTTTGAGGTGCTTTTGAACTCCTAGGTTGGCAGGAGCAGGGACCGGGCAACGGGAGCTCGCCCCGTCATTGCGGTGATTCGAACCACCGACCTTCTGATCGGCAAGTCCTAGGCTCTGTGGTTTAACCCACAGCACCACCCGCGTCCCTTACAAGCCATTCTTATGTTCTTATAAATCTTTTGCTTCTGGATTCATTCGATGTTCTCATCATGAGATACACTCAATCTCCGCCTTGTTCCATCCACACAGCAGCTCACATGCCTTCCCCCTGGTGCCTGCTTTCTGAGGGAAGGAGCTTTTCAGCATAAAGGGAGTAAGGTTTGCTAGATGAATGCAACTGGCCTTTGACAATCCTGCACTGATCTCCAGCTGCAGCAACAAGACCCCACTCGCTTAAAGCCAGGGCCACCTGCACCGCCGCAGCACACAAATCTGAAATCATTTCAGTCTTGTGTTGTTGCCTGAGATGGTAATTACATCTGGGAAATGCAAAAAAATGTCTTCCCCCTAATTGTTGTTATTGTTTAATAATTACAAAGCAGATGTAAAGCTGAAGAGGAACAGGATGAGACCCGGTGGCTCAGGTGTGCTCTCCAGCAAATAAATCTGGCATTAAAAGATGATTTGGTACCTGACGGAGGACAGATTGGAAACAGTCGGTTCCTGTTGCACACCTGTTTCTTTTTTCACACAAGGTGTAATTAACTTGTGGGGTTCATCCCGTGCCATTAAAGTGGATCTGATGATGGGAATAAAACATTGGGGATTCTGGGACCTGAACGAGGAATCACATGATGCCTAGCTAAGATCTAGGGGTCTAGTGACCTACCTACCTTGATTGGTGCTTGGACTCTACAGCCATCTTATTTGCTTAATAATTTGCTTGCTTGTTATTATATTTGCATTCCACCTTCCCTCAGAGGAGCTCTGGGTGGGATACATAGGTCCCCCCTCCCCAGTGTATCCTCATCACTGCCCTGTAAGGTAGGCTGGGCTGAGAGACAGACACCGGAACAAGACCATCCCAGGGAGTTTCATTGCCAAGTGGGAATTTGAACCCAAGTCTCCCACGTCCTAGTCCAACATTATTCTTCTTTCTTCCTCTTTGGCGATCACTCATAGCTGAGTAAGATTGTCTTCCATAAACATGGTTTTAACAGTGAGTCTGTAAGTGACTGTGGAGGCCAATTCTGGATCCACACGTCCTCCCATGGTGGGGACATTGGTGGGAGTTGATCATGGTGTGGATTTGCCAAGCGTGCCTTCCTCTTGGCACATTTCTCCCTTGTGTCCTGAGTTCGAGTGTCTTCAAAGCCCATGGCACCTTTGGTCAAGGCTGTTCACCAATTTGAGTGCTCACAGGCCAGTGTTTCCCAATTGTCGGTGTTTATACTACATTTTTTTAAAATTTGCCTTTACAAAAGAGTCTTTAAACCACCAGCATTACGCTTTCCGTTTTTAAGTTCGGAATACAGTAGTTTCTTTGGAAGACAATAATCAGGCATCCGCACAACATGACCAGTCCAACGAAGTTGATGTTGAAGAATCATTGCTTCGACACTGGCAATCTTTGCTTCTGGCATTAGTTCGCCTGTCTTCCCAGGTGATGTGTAACATTTTTCAGAGACACCGTTGATGGAATCTTTTGAGGGGTTGGAGATGGCATTTATGAGTGGCCCACGTTTCACAAGCATACAGTAAGGTTGGTAGTACAATAGCTTTGTAAACAAGCATTTTGGTTTCCCTGCGCATGTCCCAGTCCTCAAACACTCTGCACTTCAATCAGGAGCAAACTGCACTCGCAGAGCCATTCTACCCATTACATTACATTACATCACAAAACAGGGAGTATCTTTTTTTGTGGGGGGGGGGGGGGGGACCACAACCCAGCACATTTGACAAAGGTCTCACAATGCATTGTTACTGAAAGTCCCTTGCCATCATGCAGCGACCAGGACTTGCAGAAGGCAGCTTCCCAGGTGATGCAAGTCAAGTGCCTTGTCAAAAGCCCATCAGACTCTAAGTCCTCAGAGTGAGGCTTAAACAGGATTAGAGCTGTGTGGCTCATTGGGTTAGGTGCTTCACACGCTAACCTGGCAGATGATCCTTCTCCTGTGGGGGAAGTCGGCGCACTACTTTCTGCTAGGTGTGTGCTATGTGCCCTGTGATTAATCTTCTTGGCTTTTGTTCTGTTTGTTTTTAAAATGCAAAGCCAATGTGGAAATGTGGCAGACAATATCAGAGTGGAAAAATGGGACACTGAGAGAAACTGAAACAAACACATCCACCCACCCTGAGCCCAAAAGACATTTAATGTGCCCTTGAAGACAATGCAAGGCCTTTTCCCCTGCTAAGAGCAGTGCTAGAACAGCAATGGCGGAATACGTCGCTATGGTCTGGGTTTTGCTATTTTCCTGGTCTAGAGACCATTGCGTTTTCAGCATATGGATTTTTTATTTCATTTCTATTTCCAAAATAATTATACGCTGCTTGATTGGGGATTCGACATTAAAATCCATGGCGGAGCTTGTTGAACAGAGGAACTCATTGCGCATAAAGAAAAGAATCGACTGTGTTTTTCCAATTTCAGAGAAACCATGTGCATATCTGTGGGGGCAGGAGAGTAGAGCAAAATAGACTTTTTTATGGTGGTTGGGAAAAATCAGGATAGAGCTTTAAGGGAGCTATAAAATATTTAATTGCTTTTGATGCCCATGCCTGAGATAGTGGAGAGTTAGGTTCTGAAGTCCACCTGCCTGTTTTTTTTTCCAGTAATAAAATAATTGAAATGGCAGTAGAGGCAAGATCCAGAAGATGACTTAAGGAGGAATGCTTAGTTGACTCTCAGTAATTAATTTCCTTTCCCCTTGAGTGAATTAAACCATAGATCAGATTGTAGTGGGGGGGGGTGAAAGATCCTCAAGAATTAGGGTAGGGGGAGAAGGAGATTTTGTTGTTGTTTAGTCATTTAGTCATGTCTGCCTCTTCGTGACCCCATGGACCAGAGCACGCCAGGCACTCCTGTCTTCCACTGCCTCCCGCAGTTTGGTCAAACTTATGCTGGTAGCTTCGAGAACACTGTCCAACCATCTCGTCTTCTGTTGTCTCCTTCTCCTTGTGCCCTCCATCTTTCCCAACATCAGGGTCTTTTCCAGGGAGTCTTCTCTTCTCATGAGGTGGCCAAAGTATTGGAGCCTCAGCTTCACGACCTGTCCTTCCAGTGAGCACTCAGAGCTGATTTCCATCAGAATGGAGAGGTTGGATCTTCATGGGACTCTCAAGAGTCTCCTCCAGCACCATAATTCAAAAGCATCAATTCTTTGGCGATCTGCCTTCTTGATGGTCCAGCTTTCACTTCCATACATCACTACTGGGAAAACCATAGCTTTGACTATACGGACCTTTGTTGGCAAGGTGATGTCTCAGCTTTTTAAGATGCTGTCTAGGTTTAGAATCATAGAATCATAGAGTTGAAAGAGACCACAAGGGCCATCGAGTCCAACCCCCTGCCAAGCAGGAAACACCATCAGAGCACTCCTGACATATGGTTGTCAAGCCTCTGCTTAAAGACCTCCAAAGAAGGAGACTCCACCACACTCCTTGGCAGCAAATTCCACTGTTGAACAGCTCTTACTGTCAAGAAGTTCTTCCTAATGTTTAGGTGGAATCTTCTTTCTTGTAGTTTGGATCCATTGCTCCGTGTCCGCTTCTCTGGAGCAGCAGAAAACAACCTTTCTCCCTCCTCCATGTGACATCCCTTCATATATTTGAACATGGCTATCATATCACCCCTTAACCTCCTCTTCTCCAGGCTAAACATGCCCAGCTCCCTTAGCCATTCCTCATAAGGCATCGTTTCCAGGCCTTTGACCATTTTGGTTGCCCTCCTCTGGACACGTTCAGTTTGTCAGTGTCCTTCTTGAACTGTGGTGCCCAGAACTGGACACAGTACTCCAGGTGAGGTCTGACCAGAGCAGAATACAGTGGCACTATTACTTCCCTTGATCTAGATGCTATACTCCTATTGATGCAGCCCAGAATTGCATTGGCTTTTTTAGCTGCCGCGTCACACTGTTGGCTCATGTCAAGTTTGTGGTCAACCAAGACTCCTAGATCCTTTTCACATGTACTGCTCTCAAGCCAGGTGTCACCCATCTTGTATTTGTGCCTCCCATTTTTTTTGCCCAAGTGCAATACTTTACATTTCTCCCTGTTAAAATTCATCTTGTTTGTTTTGGCCCAGTTCTCTAATCTGTCAAGGTCGTTTTGAAGTATGATCCTGTCCTCTGGGGTGTTAGCCACCCCTCCCAGTTTGGTGTCATCTGCAAATTTGATCAGGATGCCCTTGAGTCCATCATCCAAGTAGTTGATAAACATGTTGACTAAGACCGGGCCCAAGACAGAACCCTGTGGCACCCCACTAGTCACTCTTCTCCAGGATGAAGAGGAACCATTGATGAGCACCCTTTGGGTCCGGTCAGTCAGCCAGTTACAAATCCACTGAGTGGTAGCATAGTCAAGACCGCATTTTACCAGCTTCTTTACAAGAATATCATGGGGCACCTTGTCAAATGCCTTGCTGAAATCAAGGTAGGCTACATCCACTGCGTTCCCTTCATCTACCAGGCTTGTAATTCTGTCATAAAACGAGATCAGGTTAGTCTGACATGACTTATTTTTCAGAAATCCATGCTGACTATTGGTGATCACAGCATTCCTTTCTAGGTGCTCACAGACTGTTTGCTTAATGATCTGCTCCAGAATCTTCCCTGGTATTGATGTCAGACTGACTGGGCGGTAATTATTTGGGTCCTCTCTTTTCCCCTTTTTGAAAATAGGGACAACATTTGCCCTCCTCCAGGCTGCCGGGACTTCGCCTGTTCTCCAGGAATTCTCAAAGATGATTGCCAGTGGTTCTGAGATCACATCTGCCAGTTCTTTTAATACTCTTGGATGCAGTTCATCTGGCCCTGGAGACTTGAATACATCTAAACTAGCCAAGTATTCTTGTACTATCTCCTTAGTTATTCTGGGCTGTGTTTTCTCTGCTGAATCATTTCCTCCAAATTCTTCAGGTCGGGCATTGTTTTCTTTATCGGAGAAGACTGAGGCAAAGAAGGCATTGAGGAGTTCAGCCCTTTCTGTGTCCCCTGTTTGCATTTCTCCATCTTCTCCTCTGAGTGACCCCACTGTTTCTTTGTTCTTCCTTTTGCTACGAACATACCCATAAAAGCCTTTTTTGTTGCTTTTAACCTCTCTAGCAAGCCTGAGTTCATTCTGTGCCTTAGCTTTTCTGACTTTGTGTCTACATGTGCTGGCTATTTGTTTGAATTCCTCTTTGGTGGTTTCCCCCCTTTTCCATTTTTTGTACACATCCTTTTTATATCTTAACTCAGTTAGAAGTTCTTTAGATAGCCACCCTGGCTTCTTTAGGCACCTTCCATGTTTCCGTCTCATTGGTTTGTCATTGCTTTTCTCCCAAGAAGCAGGCGTCTTTTAATTTCGTGGCTGCTGTCACCATCTGCAGTAATCATGGAGCCCAAGAAAGTAAAATCTCTCACTGCCTCCATTTCTTCCCCTTCTATTTGCCAGGAGGTGATGGGACCAGTGGCCACGACCTTCGTTTTTTTGATGTTGAGCTTCAGACCATATTTTGCACTCTCCTCTTTCACACTCAATAAAAGGTTCTTTAATTCCTCCTCACTTTCTGCCATCAAGGTTGTGTCATTTGCATATCTGAGGTTGTTGATATTTCTTCCAGCAATCTTAATTGAAGGAGATTAGAAAGGGGAAATTGATTAGAAAGGGGAAATGGCTACTTTTCAGAAAGCCAGGTGCTACTTGAGTTTACTACATGTTTGTAAAGTTCTTTACACCACCCTGAGTGCTTAGATAAGACTAACGGATTTATTGGGGCAAGGACCCAGCAGAACTGCTCTCAAGTGCCACATTTCTGAAAGAGCAACAAAAGCCTTGAAGATCAGCCCGAGGCTAAATAGAAAAGTTTACAATGCACTGTGAAAGTAGCCCTTTCCCCCAGAGGTTAATGCAGCTTTTGTGCGAGAAAGTGGTTTAATGCGAGCATAATGTTCCTCACATTTGCTAAAAGGCTGAGCTTCTCTCTCAGATGTCTAGGAAAAGAAATGAATGTCCACTCTTAGGCTTGAGTTATAAGCCTTATTAAGAGGCCGATATTGCCCTTAATGACTTTCCTTTGGCCTGTTGGGGGTGGGGGGGGGGAGGAATGCTCAGCTTTGAGTACTGAGGAGCCAGGGAGCAGCCCCAGGGAAGGGGGAGATATTGCAATAAGGATATTGCGGCCCATAAGTCTTTGCCTTTGTTATTACCATCTTGTTCCTTCGTTAATAAGGCCTTCTGGGGTTTTAAAGAACAGGGCCATCACAAGAGTTTAAAGCTGGCATAAAACGTGGAGCGAACAGGGTTCACTCTGAGGTGGACTTTCTGTTATTGGAGAGGCCAGCAAGAACACAACCTGACCGTAAGACTGGTAAGGACCAGTCAAGGAGGAGCCTAACGTTGGCCATTAACGTGAAAAACAACGTAAGTTAAGGTACAAGGAATGTTCCAACATGCGCAGTGAAAAATGGGTTGAGTGAGTTTCATTTCAGGGACTCTGGTTGGATGAGAGGTGGTGATGTGGCAGGAGGTGATTGGGTGGAGGCGGAGCAGCTAAGATGATGTATCTTTTGCCTATATAGGGTGTGCCCTAAGGGAAATGCTCTCTCAAATTCTTTGCCCGGTAAAAGATTACTGAAGAAAGTCTGACCAAAAGGGAAATTGGGAAAAATTAAACCCCACAAGGGGAATTTACCCTGCAACACCTGGGCTGTGGAGTGTAGGGGGGGCTGCCCCTTTTCCTGCCAAGTCAGCTACAGCTAAGACCTATCTGCAGGTCAAAATACATTCATACCTCGGGTTACAGACACTTCAGGTTGCACGTTTTTGGGTTGCGCAGTGCGCTGAACCAGGAAGTACCAGAACAGGTTGTTTCAAGGTTTTGGCAGTCATGCATGCACAGAAGTGTTAAATTGCGCTTTGCGCATGCACAGAAGTGCCGAATCGCAACCCGCATGTGTGCAGATGCAGCACTGCAGGTTGCGAACCCTGCAGGTTGCGAACGTGCCTCCCGCACAGATCACGTTCGCAACCTGAGCGTCCACTGTAGTTGAGTGGGTGCATAATCGGTAAGGGAATCCCACAAGTAAATTGGTCCCAAGCCATTAAAGGCTTTATGTGCCAAAAGTAAGCCCTCAAACTCAGCCCAGAAACATGTCAGTAACCAGTGCAGAACTCTGAGCAGAGGACGCAGACAGGATTTCACCCCTGCCAGCAGCTGCCCAGTAGCTTTCTGCCTTGGCTGCACTTTATGAATCATGTGAAACCCTACAAAAAGCACAATGCAGTAATCCAGTCCTCAAATCATCAGTGCCTGAACTCCTGTGGTCAAGCTTTCCCAGTCCAGTAATGGCCACAGTTACTGTGCCGGCAGGAGTTTATAGAAGGAACTTCTAACCACCGAGGCTGCCTGGGCCCCCGGCAACAAAACTGGGTCAAGAAGCACCCCAAAACTGGGGCAGGGAGAAATAGAGGGTGAGTTAGAGAAAGGGTGAAGAAGAGGTTCCATGATAGAAGTGATTCCCTAATTGCAGGGATTTGGGCTAGAGGAATCTTCCGAACTCTACAGGTATATTCTCAACTTAAAAATGGAAAGCGTAATGCTGGTGGTCAACAAAAGAGGTTTAAAGACACTCTCAAGGCAAATCTTTAAAAATGTAGTATAAACACCAACAACTGGGAAATACTGGCCTGTGAGCGCTCCAGTTGGAGAACAGCCTTGACCAAAGGTGTTGTGGGCTTTGAAGACACACAAACTCAGGACGCAAGGGAGAACCATGCTAAGAGGAAGGCATGCTTGGCAAACCCTCACCATGATCAACTCCCACCTGGTAACCAATGTCCCCACTGTGGAAGGATGTGTGGATCCAGAATTGGCCTTCACAGTCACTTACGGACTCATTGTTAAAACCGTGTTTATGAAAGACAGTCTTACTCGGCTACAAGTGATCGCCAAAGAAGAAGAAGACAGGTCTATGATTCTCAGTTTAAATAATTTTGCTTGGCGAGGAGAAAGCGGCTAGAGAAACACTAGAACTCACGTACATCTAATGAAACTGAATAATGGGATAGTCAAGATAGATGGAGGTCCTTCTTCCTGGAGCACAAAGTGTGGAACTTTCTGCCACAGGAGGCAGTGATGGCCTCCAACTTGGATGGCTTTAAAAGAGGGTCAGACAAACCCATGGAAGAGGAGAGGGCTGTGAATGGCTGCTAGCCAGGATTCTGACCACGCTTTGCCTCCCACGGTGGAAGGCAGCAATGCTTCTGAATACCAGTTGCTGGAAACCACAGGAAGGGAAAGGGCTCCTACTTTCAGGTTTCCCACAGACATCTTGTTGGCCACTGTGAGAGCAGGGTGCTGGAATAGATGGCCTTGTTGGCCTCATCCAGTGTGGTGTAGTGGTTAAGAGCTTGTAATCTGGGGAACCAGGTTCGCTTCCCTGCTCCTCCACATGCAGCTGCTGGGTGACCTTGGGCCAGTGACCCTTCTTGAAGTCTCTCAGCCCCACTCACCTCACAGAGTGTTGGTTGTGGGGGAGGAAGGGAAAGGAGAATGTGAGCCACTTTGAGACTCCTTCGGGTAGTGATAAAGTGGGATATCAAATCCAAACTACTACTACTACTACTACTACTACTACTACTACTACTACTCCTACTCTTCTTCTTCTTCTTCTTCTTCTTCTTCTTCTTCTTCTTCTTCTTCTTCTTCTTCTTCTTCTTCCAAAACACTCTTCTTAAGTTCTTCACTGACCTGACATGTGAGGGTCCCAAGATCTGGAGCCCACAATCTACTGCCAGAATGCTCCCATGGGGAGGATCAGAGAGACCCAAAGAACCAAAGCAGGTCTTGCCTCATTTCCTTCCCCTGGATCCACCATCTCTCCTGGCATAGGGCGGCATATAAATTCAATAAGTAATCATAATAATTATTCTGCTCACAGTGTAACTACAGAGATGCAAAAACAGCTGCGGCATGGTGTGCAAAACGGGGCCAAAAGGCAAAGAGAGAGGAGGGGTGGAAAAGGCAAGGCATTCACATGTTAATTTTAAAGAGGCCTTGTGGTGTACAATGAGCCATTTGCAGAGAAGGCAGGCTGTCAGAGAAGCTGCCTGGAATTTAGCCTGTCAATAGAGTGACATGCTGGAGACTCGGGACTCCTGCATATTGCATGAGCCGAGAACTTCGGAGCCCGGCCTGCTGCCATAAAAGATTCATGCTCAATGGTGCTTTTCGCTGCTGCGCCAGAAGGCGCTTGCTATATTTGGCATCCCAGAACTTTACCTGCAAGCGGTGAAAGGAATGATGGGCAGGAGCCAAGAGAAGCTGACTCAAGCCTACCTTCTCAAAGCTATCCAGCATTTTCTGTACACACACACACACCTGTGATGATGCTCTGGGGTGTCACTAGAGCTAGCCTAACAGCTGCACAAATTTAGGCTGCTATATTTAAGAGCTAAGCCAGTGTGGTCTAGAGCTTGGAGTGTTGGGCTAGGGCCTGTGACACCAGGGTTTGAATCCCCACTCAGCCAGGAAGCTCAATGGGTGACCTTGGGCTAGTCATTGCCTCTCAGCCTAACCTACCTCAAAGGGTTGTTGTTTGAGTAAAAAGGGGAGGGGAGAACCAGGTTCATCCCCTTCAACTTGTGGGAGAAAATACCCTTTGGAGGTTCAATAAGGAGGCTCACACCAAATTTCCAATTAGATTTTATTCAGAAATGCATTGCTGGAGCCCAAAAAGGTGTGTGAGAACATGTCCATTAACACATATTCTGTATGGGAAATAAATGTCATCTTAGCTGTCCCAGCTAAGAAGGGGAAGAAATGGAGGCAGTGAGAGATTTTACTTTCTTGGGCTCCATGATCGCTGCAGATAGTGACAGCAGCCACAAAATTAAAAGACGCCTGCTTCTTGGGAGAAAAGTGATGACAAACCTAGACAGCATCTTAAAAAGCAGAGACATCACCTTGCCAACAAAGGTCCGTATAGTAAAAGCTATGGTTTTCCCAGTAGTGATGTATGGAAGTGAAAACTGGACCATCAAGAAGGCAGATCGCCGAAGAATGGATGCTTTTGAATTCTGATGCTGGAGGAGACTCTTGAGAGGCCCATGGACTGCAAGAAGATCAGACCTCTCCATTCAGAAGGAAATCAGCCCTGAGTGCTCACTGGAAGGACAGATCCTGAAGCTGAGGCTCTAAGACTTTGGCCACCTCATGAGAAGAGAAGACTCCCTGGAAAAGACCCTGATGTTGGGAAAGATGGAGGGCACAAGGAGAAGGGGACAACAGAGGATGAGATGGATGGACAGTGTTCTTGAAGCTACCAGCATGAGTTTGACCAAACTGCGGGAGGCAGTGGAAGACAGGAGTGCCTGGTGTGCTCTGGTCCATGGGGTCACGAAGAGGCGGACATGACTCAATGACTAAACAACAACACAGTTGTTCTATCCTCCACCCGATCATTTTCTACCACCTTTTGCCACCCTAGCACCTTATCCTCTTTTCATTCAAACATGGTCCCTGAAAGGTAAAAGGTAAAGGACCCCTGGATGGTTAAGTCCACTCAAAGGTGACTATGGGGTTGCAGCACTCATCTCACTGCAGGCAAGGGAGCCGGTGTTTGTCTGCAGAAAGCTTTACAAGTCATGTGGCCAGCAAGACTGAACCGCTTCTGGCACAACGGAACACCGTGACGGAAACCAAAGTGCATGGAAACACTGTATACCTTCCCGCCACAGCGGTACCTAGTTATCTACTTGCACTGGTATGCTTTCAAACTGCTAGGTTGGCAGGCGCTGGGAGAGAGCAATGGGAGCTCACCCCATTGTGCAGATTTGAGCTGCCCACCTTCCGATAGGCAAGCTCAAGAGGCTCAGTGGTTTAGACCACAGTGCCATCCCCATCCCCTGAAAACACTCAAAACAAATATTTTCACTGTATGTGCAAAGACCTCCTCCTCCTTATTATTACTATTATTATTATACGTATACCATCCTTCATGCAAAGATCAGAGGAATGTTCACCCCTGGTGACAGCAAAGGTTCCAGAAGCACCCCAAAGCTATTTGCCCTCTCCTTCAGAGGAAGTGTAACCCCATCCAGAGCTTATAAGTGCCCTATTTGCATTTGTTTTTCACTCTTAGCAGCCAGACATTAGGTTCCACATATATGTGGCACTGATAATGCATTTTACAGCATTTCCACCTCACTAGTGCTGAGAATGATTATGAAACAATGTGGGTTATCTCTGCAACAGGTGAAGGAAATCACTGACAATGGGAAGTGGTTTTCAGTACTCATGAAAAACCAGCTTGAAACTAGCTCTAGCTCCCCGTGAATGAGAAGATGGCGTTGGTAACGACAAGAACAACAAAGTTTTCTAGGCCTTCAGATGAGAATGGTATTTAGGTACACATTTGGAAATATCACCCCCACCCCATTAAAAAAACCCACCCAATTGACCATTCTGTTGTGTAAGCACCTTTGCAGTCCAGCCTTTGCTTGCCAAGAATGCTCAAAAGCGCCAAGTTGTTCTGTTTCGAAAAGGGAATTACCTGATGAGCCATTTAGCACCTGGCGTAATTTCCAAATGCCAAGTCCAGAATTATGTTCTCTCTTGCAGCCTTGTTCTGGGGACAACAAACAAAGGATTGGTATGAGCGGAGTTTGCCTCCTCCTCCAGGTGGGAATATCGCCCCGGCCCTTTATTTGCGGATAACATCCTTTTTCTTTATGAACCGTCTGGACTGCTGTTCTTGCAAAACATTTACCCTCTCTCGGCCTCCTTCTGGTGTTGCAACCGTGCTCCGCAGGTTGTAAAAACAGAAGGTGTGGGGTACATTAGAATGTGCTGTGCTGGGGCTTATCTTACTGTTTGCGCTGTGCTTTCTCTGGCTAATCATGTCAATATTTGCAGAAGAACTGGCACAGAAAAGTATGATTCCTGCTAAACATGAATGGGCAGACCAATCTAAGTCCATTCTGTGTCGTACCTTTTGAAAGAATGCATGAAAAGCCAGCATGTTCATTGTACACATTTTTGGGTTGCATTCAAGGTAGCACTAAGCCAAATGTTCCATCAGCGCATGTGTTTCTTCTCGCGCAATGGGATGTTCCTCCAACCACCTCCTGCCCCCATGCACACCCTAAATCTGTTCTGGGGATTCCCCAACCATCCAAAATAGATTTGAGGATGGTACAGGGTTCACAGGGTGGGGACAAGAAAGGGACATCCTGTTGCGTTAGCAATAATATTTATATATTTTTTTATAATTAATTTTTATTCAATTTCCAATATACACTTTATCCAAATTTAACATTCGCATTATACACAAACATCTTTTGGACTTCCCTCAACCTATTTGACAATTTTCCGTATTATCACTACATCTGACATTTCTTAATTTTATGTTGCACTTTACCTCTCTTAATTTTAACCTGTTTTTCAAACAACATTTCAATCAGTCTTTTTCACAAAGCTTCTTGAAAGCCAACAAGCGTTAGTTGCTCCTCACATACATTTTTGATATATTCTGTAAATTTACTCCAGTCCTCGGAAAATCTCTGATCGCGTTGGTTCCTTATTTTCCCAGTCAATTTGTCCATCTCTGCATATTCCGTCAACTTCATTCTCCATTCTTCCTTGGTCGGCATTTCTTCCTGCTTCCATTTCTGGGCCATCAAGAGTCTTGCTGCTGTCACTGCATACCTAAACAGTTTCACATCATTCCTGCTAATATCATTCCCTACTATTCCTAATAGAAATGCTTCTGGTTTCTTAATGAAAGTATATTTCAACATTTTCTTCATCTCGTTATAAATCATTTCCCAGAAGCATTTCACTTTCTTACATTCCCACCACATATGGTAAAATGTGTGTTAGCAATAATATTTGGTCTAGTCACTAGTTCAACTATTCAGCTGAGTACCACACTTTGAACACACCCTTTACAAAAAAAAATACAATTTCCCCTCCAATGCTTTTCAATTCATTTCCCCCCAAATAAGCATTTTGTTAGGTGTGCAATTTCTGGAGACTTGAAACTGCCTTGCAAAATCTGGAGAAGCGCATAACCCAAGCAATAGCTGCATTCTTATCCACAAGCAAGTCTGGGAACACTGGATGCTGCAAAAAGACCAAATGATAACCTTCCTCCATCCTTCCTCTTAAACTTGGAAGTACCATAATCCATAGCCATCATGACTAGAAGTCATTTATACCCTCCCATGCTTCCATATACCAGTTGGTGGAGACCACAGGAGGGGAGAATGCTCTTGTGGTCGGATCCTGCTTGCGGGTTCCCCATTGGGGCATCTGGTTTGCCACTGTGAGAACAGGATGCTGGACTAGATGGGCCATTGGCCTGATCCAGCAGTGCTCATCTCATGTCCGTTTGTCTAACACCCCTTTGGAGCCCTGTGAGCTGGCGCCCATCATGGCATCTTGTGCTGGTAAATTCCATCGCTTAATTTTGTTTTGTGTGAAGAATGCATGTCTTCTCCCTGTTACAAAAAGTGCAGTGGACATACAAGACTGTATATCAGGAGGTCTGATAAAAACAAACCAAAGTACAATGTAGGAAAAGACTTGTTGGTTCAGACCAAACTTAGCCAAGGAGCAGGGCAGGTGGCCCCGTTCTCTGCCCATCTGCAGCGGCGGCCCACCAGAGAGCAGGTTAGCAGTGCCCTCTTCTGGCCAGCTTCCAAGGGATTAAAGCAACTGGGTCTGACTCATCCTCCGTGTCCCCTGCTTGAGATCTCTCGCCGGGGCCTTACATGCTGACACAATTGCAGACTGACAAGTCCTGATGTAAACCTTTTAAAGCTTATTGCAAAGCGAAGAGTGGAAAGGATGTTTTTGAGCATCTGCTCACTTTGGAGCTGACCTCCCGTTCACCCTATCCACTCGCTTGGCCCTCATCCACGAACCAAGCAATTGGCGTTTTAATTTCTGGGGGGGCGGAGGGGGAATTCACAGACACAATGGAAAAGAAGCCGGAGCTATTACTGGGAATGTCACATGAGCTGCTACATTCCAAAAGAAGAGGAGAGGGGGAGAAAGAGGGGGGAGAGGAGACCTAATGGGGGGGGGGGAAGGAATCATTCATTCAATAATTGGCAGCAGCTAGCATCCTTTTAAGTAATTGGAGAGTTGCTCAAATGTTGACCATTCTGAAAATGTGGTCCCAGGGCTGGAAAATGCCAGCTAAGGAAACCCATCCCTGGAGATGTTTCGAAGGAGATATGCAAGGTTATCATTTATTTATTTACATGTAAGCGATAACATTTCATGCATATAAACCATACATTTAATTCAATGTACAGATTTCGTATTTTCTTCCTCTCTGTGATGAGACAGGCTGTAGACTGCACCATAGGAACCTAAGAAGAGGTTGCTGGATCAGGCCAATGTCCCATCTAGTAAAGCATCCTGTTCTCACTGTGGCCAACCAGGTGCCTCAATGGGGAACTTACAAGCAGGATCCAAGCACAAGAGCCCTCTCCCCTCCTGCACCTGCTAGAGGCAGGTATTCAGTGTGGGAATGTTCAGGGATGCAGGAGAGGATATATTGTTTGGTTATATCCTTTCTAACTTGTGTTAACAAGTTCCACAATTTCAGCAGAGTAACATTCCCCCTTTTAAACTCACAGCGGATGCGTTTGCTCAGGCTCGCTAAAGCCTCTATAATAACTGTTCTGGTATTTTCCCCTTATTCCCTCATAAAAGATAAGACACGACACAGTCTTCTATAAAAGTATGAAAAATGTTTACTCACATTCTGTTCACAATCGGATCCCAGAAGGCAGACTTAGCTTGGAAAAGTAACATACACCTGGAAACTATCTCATAAGGAGACAGTCCCTTTGTCCTCTCTTGGCTGGAGGCCAAGAGAACATCTTTGGCTAAGCAGATGTTGCTTCTTCAATGCATGTGGTGAAAGAGAGAGAGATGGCTGCCCTGCCCTGTGCTTTTGTCGTTACCTGCACAGGTGAGGCCACGCCCACCTCTAGTCACATGCAGAGGAAGTCTGTCCCAGCCCAGAAGGAAACAGGAAGTTGACCTGCTGGCTGGACAAACATTCCTCCCCATGTGTAAACATGTTCACTCTAGGAATGTTGTACTTGACTGTTCTTGTGTTTCACATCCTACATTCAGAAGCATTGCTGCCTCTGACTGTGGATGCAGGGCAGAGCCATCATTGCTAGGAGCCAGCCATGGACACCCTTATTCTTCCTGAATTTGTCTAATCCTCCTTTAAAGCCAGCTAAGTTGGTGGCTAGGGGCGCGGGTGGCGCTGTGGGTAAAAGCCTCAGCGCCTAGGGCTTGCCGATCAAAGGTCGGCGGTTCAAATCCCCGCGGCGGGGTGCGCTCCCGTCGTTCGGTCCCAGCGCCTGCCAACCTAGCAGTTCGAAAGCACCCTCGGGTGCAAGTAGATAAATAGGGACCGCTTACTGGCGGGAAGGTAAACGGCATTTCCGTGTGCTGCACTGGCTCGCCAGATGCAGCTTTGTCACGCTGGCCACGTGATCCGGAAGTGTCTTCGGACAGCGCTGGCCCTCGGCCTCTTAAGTGAGATGGGCGCACAACCCTAGAGTCTGTCAAGACTGGCCCGTACGGGCAGGGGTACCTTTACCTTTACCTTTAAGTTGGTGGCTATCACTGCCTCTTGTAGGAACAAGTTCCATAGTTTAACTATAGGCTGCTTTGTAGGTGAGTGGAAAACGTCTGCCTGTTCCTTTTCAGCCACACCATTCAGAAGCTCCTTGCTTAATGCAACACAGGAGCATGAGGCTCCAGATTCAAGCCACAGCTGCAAAGGAATGTTTCGTTGGCACTGTTCAGAACTGCAGTTTTGCCTATCCCATGCCCAGTATCCTATGTCATCGGGTGATCATAGACTCAAAGAATTGTAGAGTTGGAAGGAACCTTGAGGGTCGTCTAGTCCAACCCCCTGCAATGCAGGAATCTCTGCTAAAGCATCCATGACAGATGGTCATCCGACCTCTGCTTTTAAACCTCCAAGGAAGTAGAGCCCACAACCTCCCAAAGGGAGACTGTTCCACTGTCAAACAGCTCTTTCCACCAGAAAGTTCTTCCTGATGTTTAGTTGGAATCTCTTGTAATTTTAAATCATTGGCTTGAATCCTATGCTCCAGAGCAGGAGAAAACAAGCTTATTTCCTCTTCCATGTGACTGCCCTTGAGATATTTGAAGATGGCTATCCTATCTCAGGGGACGCGGGTGGCGCTGTGGGTTAAACCACAGAGCCTAGGATTTGCCGATCAGAAGGTCAGTGGTTCGAATCCCCACGACGGGGTGAATTCCCGTTGCTCGGTCCCTGCTCCTGCCAACCTAGCAGTTTGAAGGCATGTCAAAGTGCAAGTAGATAAATAGGGACCACTCCGGCGGGAAGGTAAACGGCGTTTCCGTGTGCTGCTCTGGTTCACCAGAAATGGCTTAGTCATGCTGGCCACATGACCCGGAAGCTGTCTGCAGACAAACGCCGGCTCCCTTGGCCTATAGAGTGAGATGAGCACGCAACCCCATAGTCGGTCACAACTGAACCTAATGGTCAGGGGCCCCTTTACCTTTACCTTTATCCTATCTCAGACTCCTCTTTTTTCCAGGCTAAGCGTTCCCAGCTCTTTCAACCGTTCCTCATAAGGTTTGATGGACAATCCTTTGGAACTTTTCCAACTCCACAGTTCTATGCAACAGCCTTGGAGGCCAAACAGGGAGAACAGGGAGAGCTGAATAGACCTGCTGCAAGCAGGAGGTTCACCACCCCAGCTCTATACCTATTGTACATTGTTTTCCGAATGAAGCAAATGCTTCAGTTTGCATCATCCAACTTCTGGGTCCCCTTGCAACCTTCCACTGATCTTTTTCATCTGTGGTGATGCCTCTCTGTCTCTTACAGTGATTCAGTTATTTCTCTTCAGTTCTTCAAGTGGCTCTTCAATGCATCTTCATCTAGCACTCCTGGCTTATATATAATTGCATGTATGCAATGGGTGGAATTCAATGTCATGCTGATACAATTGTTCTGTCGATGCAAGCAATTCCGCTTTCCTCCCCCTGCCCCCAGTACACTTTTCAAGGGGTTCTCCTTATACTCCACACTGGATTTGGGGGATGTGTGGGGACGTGCAGCAGGGAGACAAGAGGAAGTTGCTAGCAGGACTCCTTTCACTACTGCACCAGGTTAGTTGAATCTTCCCCAATACGTTTACATTCTCTTCTAACCTCTAAGCCTATTAGAAGGAGAAAGAAATCCTGGTTGTGTTTCAATTTCTCCTTAATTGCCAGCTCCTAAGGCTGAACTTTTGACCCTCCTGTGTAGAACTTCCCCCAGTGAATTTTTGAACTCCTGTGCAGGAGAACATTTACAGCGAAAAATCAGCCGAAACCAACCCAAACTCAAACACTAGATGCCAGAAAGTCCTGTTTCTTCACACACACACACACACATTCGTAGGGCCTGATGCTAAAAACTAAACCCATGATGTACCGAAGATTTAATTTGCCCACTGCCCTCTTCAACTGTAGGAGGAAACAGGTGTCTTTGTGTCTGCAGTATCAGCCCCTGTGACGCAGTATGACATCACTGGACTGGACAGGAGGCCTGTTGCGAAAAGGGTGAGTCCAGAGTTAGGCAGGATTAAGAAAAGGATTGGAAATAATCTTGCCACTAGCACCATGCTTTTAACACAGATCTATAGCATGACCACACTTGGAATAGAGTGTATGACTTTGAATGGTCTATTAGGTGCTATGCAGCGCACAGCTGTGAGGTGACCCCAGTCTTTATGAGATGAATGTGACTTAGATAATAATGAGGCAGGAGAAAATACATTTAATAGCAAAGCTCTCCTGATCCACAGCTATCTCTGCCCCTGCCGTGAGAAGGCGGCCGTTCAAATGAAATGATGGAAGCAGCCTCAGGGCTTCCCGCGCCAGTTTTGTGCTGAGTGAGGTTAGGACCCTGGACAGAGCCCAGGTTGCTGGCTCAGAATTCAGAAGCAAGAGTTTCAGCACCATGGACAGCAGTTCTGGTGCTTAAAATGGAAAGGCTGCTTCATTGCTTGTCGCAATGGCCTTGAAAATCCAGACTGAAGCCCTGCCTCCTGATGCTGCAGCCTGCTTGTTAAAGGGCCAGTGCCATAGAATCATAGAATCAGAGTTGGAAGGGACCACGAGGGTCATCTAGTCCAACCCACTGAAATGCAGGAATCTTTCGCTCAATGTGAGGCTCTAACCCACTACCCTGATATTAGGATGAGTGCTGCCATTGAGTCCTTCTGGGTGATGGGTTCAGGAATTAGTTCCTAGTCAAAGGTTTACCCTCTGGATTGTGGGGTAGGATAAGTTAAATGCAGAATCTGGTGCTTGTGAATATATGTGAAATCATAGAATCATAGAGTTGGAAGAGACCACAAGGACCATCGAGTCCAACCCCCTGCCAAGCAGGAAACACCATCAGAGCACTCCTGACATATGGTTGTCAAGCCTCTGCTTAAAGACCTCCAAAGAAGGAGACTCCACCACACTCCTTGGCAGCAAATTCCACTGTCGAAATGGACAGGGAGTTAATCCATCTCCACCTTAGACTCTGTATGGTTACCAGATTTTTTTTCAATGAATCTGGGGACACTTTTTTTTTTTTTGGAAGCTGAGTAGCAACAGGGAATCAGTAGTGGGGATGGTGAGGCGAAAGACCCTGGGCCCAAGCACACACGGACATTGTATAGAGGTGCAAAGCCCTTCTTTCCCACCCTGTGAAGCATGAATGCGCAGAGATTTTTTAAAAACTGGGCAATGGCACACCACCCACCCATGACTCCAGAGCCTCCCCTGATCTCCTGCCCCCTTCCCCCTTTGTTTTGATAGATCAGGGGAGGCTCAGGAGTCACGGGTGGGTGGCCGTTGCCCAGGAGGGATGCAAGGGGCACGGTTTCTCTGCCAGACAAGGTGTAAAGCCCTTCTTAAGCCATATTTTAATTAACTGTTTGTTGGTTGGTTGGTTGGTTGGTTGGTTAGTTGGTTGATTTTTTCTGTTATGTTTTATTGTAATTCATATTTGGTTTTAGCCACCCTGAGCCCGACCCTGGCTGGGGAGGGCAGGGTACAAATAAATTTAAAATTATTATTATTATTATTATTATTATTATTATTATTATTATTATTACTACTACTACTATTACTATTATTTCACACCCTGTGAAACATAAATGCACAGAGTTTTTTTAAAAAAAACTGGGCAACACCTGCCTGCCCACAACTCCCAAGCCTCCCTCGATCAGTCAAAGCAAAGGGGGAAGGGGGCAGGAGATCTGTTCCGCCAGGTGTCCCCGGTTCCCCTTTGGCAGTGGGGGCACAAGACACATCATATGGGGACTTCCAGAGAGGGAAAATGGCAGGCGCCACGGCAGTGAGCAGCTCCTGAAGCCAGCCGGAGCCAACTGCGCTACCAGGCTGGCTCCGGGATGCTGAGGTTGCTGCTGCCATGTTTCCCAGGGACAGATTTGCAAATCTGGGGACATTCTGGGGGCAGAATTTGTCCTGGGATAGATTTGCAAATCTGGGGACTGTCCCCAGGAACTGGGGACATCTGGTAACCCTACCTTGGAGCAACTACTACTCAGGGAGTCTGGGTCCAAGGACTCTAAATGTTGGGCTAGACAGCGAATTCTGCCCCATTTCTGACTCACTAGCACTCAGTGATAGGTCATTTGCATCCATTTTGGCTCCTGTTCCATCACAATTGGACAATGCAGTTCAATACATCCACCTGTAGGATACACATTTTGTGAGTATCATTTACACAAAGTATGTATTTTTGTGCATGGAAAATGCATTGTCAGATCTGCCGAAGTGCATCATCCGACTGGGAGTTGCTTTCTGCTCTATGAGCAAGATTACAAGTATCAGATTAGGTCATCCCACTATGAAAATCAATTTACATTATTTCCTTTCCCAGTGCCATCTTGGCCAGTGGCAAAAGTAGGGGCAGGTAAGAGCAGCTGGGGTTATGCAGGTGAGGGTTTGCTTATAGGTCTCTGGTCTTCTTACTGCAGCCTCAACCAACTCTCTGGGGCTGATGGGAGTTGCAGTGCAAAACATCTAGACAGCTGTGAAGGCTGTTCTGCTGCACCGCGCAACTACAAACAAAGTTATATCTTGTGGGGAGGGGTTGCTTTTATTTATTTCTTTTTTTCTCCTTCCTGCCATTGTGGGCAGAGAACCCTTCTGAAAAACATAGCTAATCTTTTTGAAATTGCTTTTCCCTTTCCTGCGGTTCTCATCTCTGCTTCACTTTAGGTGAGATTTGGTGGGAATACAGGGCTTATTCCCCCATCACCAGACAACTGCAATATATAGCACCGAGCGCTCTGGAGGAGCCAGGCCCTGAAGCTGCGCTGCACAACGCACAACACACATGACATCACACGTGCAATGCACACCAGGCAACCTCAACATTGAAGGAGCCTGGCCCCCACCAAACAAATATGCAGGGGGGCAAAGGCACCTTGGCCCCCTGACGTTGTTGCACCTGTGTAGAGGTGGGCTGAGCTCCCATCCCTGAATCTTAGGACTTATCCACACCTTGGTTCACCCTACCACTTCCCCCCGCTCCCTGGAAACCCACCCTTTTCTTACTCGGAACAAACAGCAACTGGGTTTTCTGCAGATTGGCATTGGTTCCAATTGAGCAATGAGAGTGGGTTTTCCGGGGAGGAGGAGCATGGCAAAGGCAAGCAACTCAGACCCCTGCCTAGAAAGTGTGGGAGAAGAGGAAAACCACTCAGACCCATGCGTTCTAGGTATGGGAGAAGCAGAAATGCCAGCGTGGTGCATGCTCAGGTTATCTCCCGCTGGACTACTGCAATGCACGCTACGAGGGGCCGGAAGGTGACCTGGAAACTACAGTTAATCCAGAATGTGGCAGCTAGACTGGTGACTGGGAGCGGCCACTGAGACCATACAACACCTGAGAGATCTGCATTGGCTCCCAAGACATTTCCAAGCACAATTCAAAGTGTTGGTGTTGACCTTTAAAGCCCTAAACCAGGGGGTCAGCAAGCTTTTTCAGGAGGGGACAGGTCCACTGTCCCTCAGACCTTGTGGGGGGCCAGACCCACCCTCTCCCAAAAGCACCTCCTCCGCTGCCACTCACGCCACCGCCACTACCACCACCTTGTCTTTTGCAGCGTTGTCCTCATCCACTGCCTCAGCCAGGGGTCCACAGGGCGCAGAGCCCATGCCGCTGGCCTGGGTGGTGGAGGCAGCCTCCCCGCTGCTGCTCCCGCTTGGCTCTTGGCCATACCTGGCTGCCACAGTGGGAAAGAAGGGGTGTCGCCCAGATGTGTCCGAGGCTTTGGATTGGCTGCAGGAGTGTCCTGTGGCCAATCCGAAGCTGTACCAGCATCATGGAAGTCAGTCCCCACACGGCAAGGCCTCCACGCTGCACCGGTTTAGCGCAGGGACTGGCTGAACAGGCTGCAGGGTCTGCAAGGTTCATGGGCCAGATTAACGAGTCTGGTGGGCTGCATCCACCCCCCGGGCCTTAGTTTTCTGACCCCTGCCCTAAACAGCCTCGGCCCAGTAGACCTGAAGGAGTGTTTCCACCCCCATCGTTCAGCCCAGACACTGAGGTCCAGGACCGAGGGCCTTTTGTCGGCTCCCTCCCTGTGAGAAGCCAAGTTACAGGGAACCAGGCAGAGGGCCTTCTCAGTAGTGGTGCCCGCCGTGTGGAACGCCCTACCATCAAATGTCAAAGAAACAAACAACTACCTGACATTTAGAAGACATCTGAAGGCAGCCCTGTTTAGGGAAGTTTTTAATGTTTGAAGTTTGACTCTGTTTTTAGTGTTCTGTTGGGAGCCGCCCAGAGCGGCTGGGGAAACCCAACCAGATGGGTGGGGTATAAATAATAAAATGATGATGATGATGATGATGATGATGATGATGTACAAGCCCATGCTGGCCTTTCCTTGACCTTCTTGGAGAAACTGTAGGCTTCTAGACTCTGGTTGCATTTGCTCTTTCTTTCTAAGTTGATTTCACCAGAGCACATGCTAAAACCAACAGTCCAACCTTCAGAATTAAAGAAATCTTTAAAAAACAACAACCAGCTGAATAAATATTCCATCTTAACAAGCTCCAGCTCTTTGAAGTTGCTCGGCTGATGCAGCGGCTTCCCCTTAAATTGAGCCATGTCTAGCTGCTCCCAACCCTGCAGTCTCTCTTCCCTTTTCCTAAATTGGTTCCAAGTGCCTGCTTAAATTCCCAATATAAAGCAGAGTCATACGCGGCTGAGAGTTAGAGACGTACTGAGAAATGAAAGCCACGCAATGCTCTCCTCATAAACCTCTCTGTGTTCTGCTCCCCCTGCATTGCTGACTTCCGTAGAGGCTGAGCATGGACCCTTTTGTGAATGTTACCAATTAATTTCGAGCTCTACAGCGTTTCTGAAGGAGTCCTTTTAAAAAAGATCTGCTCAGAAATTCATTAACTTCACAATATCAGTGGACAGGCTCCAGGAGGCTTGTTGCACCACGAGAGTATTGCAAATAAATAGAGAGTAAAGGTAAAGGTAAAGGTACCCCTGCCCGTACGGGCCAGTCTTGACAGACTCTAGGGTTGTGCGCCCATCTCACTCAAAGAGGCCGGGGGCCAGCGCTGTCCGAAGACACTTCCGGGTCACGTGGCCAGCGTGACAAAGCTGCTCTGGCGAGCCAGAGCCGCACACGGAACGCCGTTTACCTTCCCGCTAGTAAGTGGTCCCTATTTATCTACTTGCACCCGGAGGTGCTTTCGAACTGCTAGGTTGGCAGGCGCTGGGACCGAACAGCGGGAGCGCACCCCGCCGCGGGGATTCGAACCGCCGGCCTTTCGATCGGCAAGCCCTAGGCACTGAGGCTTTAACCCACAGCGCCACCCGCGTCCCTTTAAATAGAGAGTAGCCCTCGATAATTGGAAAAGAAACACCCACACAAATCGGAAGACTCTGTGGCTTCAGAAAGGTGGAAACACCAAGGAGAGATCGCTAGGAGGACCAAGCGCAGACTGCCAGCTGGTGCAATGATTCTGATGAAGTGAGATGGTTCTTTTCATGGAGGTGAACATAAAAAGAGCTGGCTGGATGAGGCCAAGGGCCATCTAGTTCAGCATCCTGCTCTCCCCATGGCCAACCAAGATCCCTGCAGAAAGACTGCAAGGCAGACATGAGTGCAACAGCATTCGGACACCCTGCAATTCCCAGCAGAGGCATAATTCAGAGGTGGAAGAACAGCATTTTGACAGCTTGTAACATGTCCCCATTCTTATCCATTCTATGCATTCTGAAGGAAATCAGCCCTGAGTGCTCACTGGAAGGACAGATCCTGAAGCTGAGGCTCCAAGACTTTGGCCACCTCATGAGAAGAGAAGACTCCCTGGAAAAGACCCTGATGTTGGGAAAGATGGAGGGCACAAGGAGAAGGGGACGACAGAGGACGAGATGGTGGGACAGTCTTCTCGAAGCTACCAGCATGAATTTGCCCAAACTGTGGGAGGCAGTGGAAGACAGGAGTGCCTGGCGTGCTCTGGTCCATGGGGTCACGAAGAGTCGGACATGACTAAACAACAACAGCAACATGCTCCCGGGTTCATAGAATCATAAAATTGCAGAGTTGGAAGGAACCAAAGGGTTGTCTAGTCTAAACCTCTGCAATGTAGGAATCACAGCGAAGGTTCACTTCTGTTGTTGTGGAGTAACAACTACTGTTGGAGGCAACATGCCTCCGGATAACAGTTCTTGTTTTTAACTTTTATTTATGCTTTTCAGGTTTATACATTTCACTAATTTTACAATCATTTTGACATTTCAGAACTTGACTTCCTTCCCCCTCTTTCTGCGGTTCCTCAAATTTATTTTTAATATCTTCTACATATCCAGGTTGAGGGACGCGGGTGGCGCTGTGGGTAAAACCTCAGTGCCTAGAACTTGCCAATCGCATGGTCGGCGGTTCGAATCCCCACGGCGGGGTGAGCTCCCATCGTTCGGTCCCAGCTCCTGCCCACCTAGCAGTTCGAAAGCACCCTTAAGTGCAAGTGGTAAACGGTGTTTCCATGTGCTGCTCTGGTGCTGGTTCGCCAGAGCAGCTTCATCATGCTGGCCACGTGACCCGGAAGTGTCTGCGGACAGCGCTGGCTCCCGGCCTATAGAGTGAGATGAGCGCACAACCCTAGAGTCTGGCAAGACTGGCCCGAACGGGCAGGGGTACCTTTACCTTTACCTTTACATATCCAGATTAACTCAATTTGCTCATTTTTTCATCTACTTTAAATATATACTCTTACCAAACTGCAGGTTATTACAATATTCCTACCAATGTTCTTATCTGTTTACAATTTATCTGTAAATATTCAATAAGATATTTCCATTCTTTTATAAAAAGTTTGTTGCCGGATAACAGTTGTTGGTAGTCACAAGCAAGGAGAACAGCGTCACACTCGGGGACAAAGGGAGACTTGCAGCTGTTAGACCGAAGTCAGAAACTCTTTTTCACTCTATTGCACTGTTGCACTGTGATGTTCAGATAAAGACAGATGGTACATTTTAAGAAGACTCATGAATGAACCCAGATTCACAATGCATATTACGAATGGACACAAGCACGTGTCGAATGGTGGAAAGTAAATAGAACCTCACTCTTCAGTGGCAGTGTATCACTGAATGCTAGATACCAGGGATGGCACTCACCTTGATGCCCTGCACGTGAGCTTCCAAAACCGGGAAGCAATTTATTGGACCAGATCCTTCTCATTCCAGGTATCTTCTTCTTCTCCTTCTCCTTTGGCAATCCCTCATAGCCAAGTAAGATTGTCTTCCATAAACACGGTTTTAACAATGAGTCCATAAGTGACTGTGGAGGCCAATTCTGGATCCACACGTCCTTCCACAGTGGGGACATTGGTTTCCAGGTGGGAGTAGATCATGGTGAGGGTTTGCCAAGTGTGCCTTCCTCTTAGCACGTTTCTCCCTTGCGTCCTGAGTTCAAGCATCTTCAAAGTCCATGACACCTTTGGTCAAGGCTGTTCTCCAACTAGAGTGCTCACAGTCCTGTGTTTCCCACTTGTAAGTGTTTATACTATATTTTTTTTTATTTGCCTTGAGACAGTCTTTGAACCTGTTTTGTCGACCACCAGCATTACACTTTCCATTTTTAATTTCGGAATAGAGTAGTTGCTTTGGAAGACAATCATTAGGCATCCAAAAAACATGACCAGTCCAATGAAGTTAATGTTGAAGAATCATTGCTTTATCTGGGCAACCAATTTTCAGAAGGACAGTCCACAGGGCATTACAATTTACAGTGTTGAAAGCCCTCAGTATTTCTCTTCATCTTGTGCAGGGAGGCTGATAGCTTAATCTATATAGGGGTTCATACGTCACCTTAATTCAAAAAAGAATATGCAACATTTTAGCGTTGCAAAACCACTCATAAAATCTTGGAATTGGAGAGTTGGAAGGTACCCAAGGGTCATCTAGTCCAGCCCCCTGCAATGCACTCTTGAGAGTCTGTTGGGGTGGATGTTAGTGACTTCACAGTTGCTAGCCAATAGGTACAGCTCAGCTGTTCAAATTGAACCATAAGTAAAAACCTGCAGAATACTCCGTGTGTGTGTGTGTGTGTGTGTGTGTGTTTTCCCCCATTCAGGAAGGAAGCGGTTGATCTCAATCAGCTCCAAGAAATCAGCTCCAACCTCCAAGAAAGAGGTTGAGCTCAACCCTTTTAAAAATGTAACATCTGTATTTAGTGTTAGTGAGGCTCCTTGCCAACAAAAAATAAAAATGTCCTTGCTTTCAGCAGGAGGTCTTCCCAACAAGTGGTCTATCGCTGAAAATAAATTTGCAGAAATGTTTAAAATGATTGTTATCCTTTGCTCAGAGGACTCGCTGTGCACACAGAAAACCAATGATCCGTTTGCTCAGTGAAAAGCTGTCTCTTTCCAGCTGTAAATGAATGCCCTGTGCAATCCATCAGTCATTCTTTCAGCCTCTCCTGTCCACTGATTCCTTCATTCCCCACTGCAACAAGTCTGCAGTTCAGCTCAGCACCTTTGGGAGAGGCCTTTTGTGCATGACTTGTCACTGCCAGGATGGAAATCTAACAAGCAATCTTGCGCTGCAACAGGGAGCTGCCAGCCCTGCTACTGAGTGGGGCCTTTTATAGATGCTGCAAACACTCCGGCCTCGTGTCAGGAAGCCAATGTGTCAAAGCGGCCGAAATTTCCAAGCAGGGCCTGCGAATATGCCTTCTGGGAAGCAGAACAGAGAAACACAGGAAAGAAAGAGCCAGGAGCATAGTGCCGTTATACAAATCTATGGTGCAAGCACACCATGTGGTGTATGGTTCTGGTTGCCTCACCTAAAGAAGGCTGCTGTAGAGATGGAAAGGGTTTGGGAAAGGGCAACGAAAGTGATGAAGAGGATGGAGCAAGCCCTGTGTGGGGGAATGTTCAGGGAGGCAGGAGAGGATATATTGTTTATTAATATCATTCCTAACTTGCACTAACAGGTTATAGAACTTAGCAGTTTTAACATTCTCCTTTTTAACGCACAGCGGGTAGCTGGTTGCAGGCTTGTTTAAGCTTCTCAATATAGATTCCTGGTA
The DNA here is from genome assembly GCF_965153285.1 of Podarcis tiliguerta. Classification (NCBI taxonomy): domain Eukaryota; kingdom Metazoa; phylum Chordata; class Lepidosauria; order Squamata; family Lacertidae; genus Podarcis; species Podarcis tiliguerta. The sequence continues at coordinate 132,552,121 of NC_139534.1, read as the reverse complement.
AGATCCCTTTATTTCCCTCTTTATTTTTTATTTCCCTCTTTATTTCCCTCTTAAAAGAATAAACATGCCACAATCTTATTTAAGATATATAAAAGTAGTTTACTCACATCATCAGTTCACAGTTGGATCCCTGAAAGCAGACTTAGTTACAAATAAATATATATGTGAGTATATCCCATATGGAGATAGTCCCTTTGTCCCAACAGAGCATCTCTAGCTAAGGGAGATAGTCCCTTTGTCCTCTGTTGGCCCAACAGAGCATCTCTAGCTAAAAAGCTGCTCCAACGAAGAGAGGAAGTCAAAGAGAGAGATGGCTGTGTGCTTTGTGCTTTTGTTACCTGCACAGGTAAGGTCACGCCCACCTCTAGTATGTCCCAGCCCAGGAGGAAACAGGAAGTTTGCTGATTCTTCTAGATCTGTCAGCAGCTTTCGACATGGTCGATCACGAACTTCTGGACCACCGCCTTGCCGACGTGGGGATCCAGGGCACAGTCCTTCAATGGCTGCGCTCGTTTCTCTCTGGTCGGGGACAGAGGGTGGCGCTTGGGGGGGAATTGTCATCGCACCACTCCTTGGTGTGTGGAGTACCTCAGGGTGCGATACTCTCCCCGATGCTTTTCAATATCTTTATGCGCCCCCTCGCCCAGCTTGTCCGGAGTTTTGGGCTGGGTTGCCATCAGTATGCTGATGACACCCAACTCTATCTGTTGATGGATGGCCATCCTGACTCGGCCCCAGACACACTGATCAGATGCCTGGAAGCTGTGGCTGGATGGCTACGTGGGAGCAGGTTGAAGCTAAATCCTTCGAAGACAGAGGTCCTGTGGCTGGGACGGGACGATATGGGATTGGGGGGGCAACTCCCATCTCTTACGGGGGTGCAATTAGTGCCAGCACCGTCCGTTAAGAGTTTGGGTGTAATCTTCGACACCTCCCTTTCCATGGAGGCGCAGATTGCAGCTACAACAAAGGCGGCATTTTTCCATCTCCGCCAAGCTAAGCAGTTGGCTCCTTACCTCTCTCGCCCTGACCTAGCCACAGGGATCCACGCGACGGTCACCTCCAGACTGGATTATTGTAACTCGCTCTACGTGGGGCTGCCCTTGAGACTGACCCAGAAACTCCAGCGGGTGCAGAATGCTGCAGCGAGACTCCTTACGGGGTCTTCACTGCGAGATCACATTCACCCGGTGCTATACCAGCTGCACTGGCTCCCGGTGGAGTACAGGATCAGGTTTAAGGTGCTGGTTTTAACCTTTAAAGCCCTATACGGCCTAGGACCCTCGTACCTACGGGACCGCCTCTCCTGGTATGCCCCACAGAGAAACTTACGGTCTTCAAATAAAAACATCTTGAAGGTCCCAGGCCACAGAGAAGTTAGGCTGGCCTCAACTAGAGCCAGGGCTTTTTCGCCCGTGGCTCCGATCTGGAGGAACACTCTGTCACAAGAGACCAGGGCCCTGCGGGACTTGACATCTTTCCGCAGGGCCTGCAAGACAGAACTGTTCCACCAGGCCTTTGACCTGGGCACAGCCTGACTCCCTCCCTCGGTTATCTTCGCAGAGCTCTGGCCCAATGGTTGCCAGTGGCTTGAATTAATTAATTTTATAATGAATGATTTTAAAGTGTTGTTGTGCTGTACTTTTGTACTGTTTTATTGTTGTTAGCCGCCCTGAGCCTGGAGGGCGGGATATAAATAAAATTTATTATTATTATTATTATTATTAAGTTCCGACTGGCTGGACCAAACATCCCCTTGCATGTCCACTCTAGGAAAACAAGGAATGTTGTACTTGACTGCTACTTATGTATCACATCCCACACTCTGAAGAAAAGTTAGAGGAAAAGCAAGTAAAAGGCAGCATGATAGAAGTTTATAAAATTATGCCTGGCACAGAGAAAGTGGAAAGTTTCCCCCCTCTCTCATAACACTAGAACTCATGGATGTCCAACAACGGTGTTGGAAGATTCAGGACAAAGCAAAGAGAAATTAAAAATTTAAAAAGGAAGTATTTCTGCATGCAGCATATGATTAAGCTATAGAACAGCTTAATGGCATTGCAGATGGTATGCTGCTTGGAAAGCATCAAAAGTAATCCAGAATGTGCCAGCTAGACTGCTGATTGGGAGCAGCCGCCAAGGCCATATAACACTGGTCTTGAAAGACCTACATTGGCTCCCAGTACGTTTCCGAGCACAATTCAAAGTGTTGGTGCTGACCTTGAAAGCCCTAAATGGCCTCGGTCCAGTTTACCTGAAGGAGCGTCTCCACCCCCATCGTTCTGCCCGGACACTGAGGTCCAGCTCCGAGGGCCTTCTGGCAGTTCCCTCCCTGCAAGAGGTGAGTAGCAGCTGTCCATGGAGGTGCAGGTCATTTCTGTGTCCAGGACAGCTGTCTCCCAGCTCCATCTGGTACGCAGGATGAGACCCTCCCTGCCCGCAGACTGTTTGGCCAGAGTGGTGCATGCTCTAGTAATTTCTCGTTTGGACTACTGCAATGCACTCTAAGGGGGGCTACCTTTGAAGGTGACCCGGAAACTACAACTAATCCAGAATGAGGCAGACAGACTGGTGACTGGGAGTGGCCGCCGGGACCATATAAACGTACATTGGCTCCTAGTACGTTTCCAAGCACAATTCAAAGCGTTGGTGCTGACCTTTAAAGCCCTGAACGGCCTCGGTTCTGTATACCTGAAGAAGTGTCTCCACCCCCATCATTCTACCCGGACACTGAAGTCCAGTTCTGAGAGCCTTCTGGTGGTTCCCTTGCTGCGAGAAGCGAAGTTACAGGGAACCAGGCAAAAGGCCTTCTGGGTGGTGTCGCCCACCCTGTGAACCGCCCTCCCACCAGATGTAAAAGAGAACAACAACTACCAAACTTTTAGAAGACATCTGAAGGCAGTCCTGTTCAGGGAAGCTTTTAATGTTTGATGGATTACTGTATTTTAATATTCTGTTGGAAGCCACCCAGAGTGGCTGGGGAAACCCAGCCAAATGGGTGGGGTATAAATAATAAATTATTATTATTATTATTATTATTATTATTATTATTATTATTATTATTATAAAAGAGGATTAAACAAATTACTGGATGGCTACTAGCCATGTTCTTCCTCTACAGTTGGAGGCAGCACTGCTTCTGAATGCCAATTGCTGGAAAACACAGGAGGGGAGACTTGCTCTTGCGCTCAGATCCTGCTTGTGCGTTTCCCAGAGATGCATCTAGAACAGGGCGGTCCAATTTTTCATACCAAGTGGGCAGCAATAGTATTTTGATGCAGAACTAACTTGTTGCACAGAGGTGAGCAAGTCCAAAATCTGACACCCCCACCCCACCCAGTGCGGGGCTTTGGGAAGGAAGTCCAAGGCTTTGGCAGAGTCCTAGCGCCTTCTCAATGCAGTGGTACCTCGAGTTACATACGCTTCAGGTTACATACGCTTCAGGTTACATACTCCGCTAACCCAGAAATAGTGCTTCAGGTTAAGAACTTTGCTTCAGGATGAGAACAGAAATTGTGCAGCGACGGTGCAGCGGCAGCAGGAGGCCCTATTAGCTAAAGTGGTGCTTCAGGTTAAGAACAGTTTCAGGTTAAAAACGGACCTCCAGAACGAATTAAGTACTTAACCCGAGGTACCACTGTACCTTCCCAAAGCTGGGAAATTGCTAACTAAGCTTTGGGACGGAGCTGGGAGGGCTCTAGGACCCCACCAGAGCCCTCATGCCTCTTTCCCAAAGCCCAGCACCTCAACTGGCTTTGGGAAGGCAATATCTAGGGGGGGCTGCCCAGAAAGGCCTCAGGCTGCCCAGTGGATCCCTCTGATCTGTGTGTTTGTGCATAGACATCGGGTGGATATTAAGTATACATTGCCTTTTTTAAAATGCTTTCAAAAAATGATGAAATAGGTTGTTCCCTTCCTGGCATTGCTGTGTTTTGAGACTCTCATTTCCTTGTCTCTGGACAGGTGAAGTTTGGACCGGAGCAACGGAGGGATGGAGTAGAGGATGGAGTTCATTCAAGGCTAAAGCATTGGACAAGCTCTCCGGGCTCCTCTTGCTCGCCTGTTAACCCCAATAAGGGCCCAGGGATGTGTAGTAATTATGCCCAGCCTGCAGACACTCTGGATTGCTTTGGCTGGAGTCCATGCAGGCACTTCTCCAGACTGCATTTGTCAAAACAATGACAGCAGCAGAAATCAAAGAAGCGAGAGCATCATGGAGAAGTGAAGTGGAACATCCCTGGTGATGCTCCTGGAGGGGATGGGATCCAAGCCGTGGACTTCATGATGATTTGAAGGTCCAGGATTCCCGTGGGCACACAAATGGCTCCATAATGTGTGGCCCCACATAAGAACCTAAGAAGAGGTTGCTGGATCAGGCCAGTGACCCATCTAGTCAACAGACCGCGGTTTCCAGCAACTGGTATTCAGAAGTATCGCTGCCTCCAACTGCAGAGTCCTCTCCTCCCTGAATTTGTTTAATCCTGAAAGCAACTGAATTTATTATTTCGGTCACAGACCAGTTCCAGCCACATACAATATCAAGGAAGTCATAAAACACAATAGGGATACATTTGAATTTGCAATTAGGTATAACAGGGACACTACAGATATAGCAACAATTTAAAAATATATAAATTAAAACTTAGTCACTAACATATAACCTAAAATTATCATTTAAGGCCTTATTAGGATAGCAGAGCTTGTTCCCTAAGTTTTATGGCAAATGCACAGAATTTGGCTACCCTTAACGTGATCTCAGGATCCTTGTCCTCTACCAGGGATTTTAGACATTGAAGTTCAGATTCATTTGGAGATTTTTGCAAAGCAGGGGTAATAAATACTGAGCGTATATCCCCGTAGAAACGGCAGCATAACAAGACATGAGAGACAGTTTCTACCTCCATCAAGCCACAGGCGCAGACTCATTCAGCGTATGGTTTACCCTCGAATTTGCCCTGCAATAAGGCAGACGGCAGAACGTTGAATCTAGCGAGGGTAAAAGACCGTCTGTATTTGGGTATTTGTAATTTTGACCAATAATTTGCTGGGGGAAATCCTCTCCCATTATCTTTTATTGTTGGGTGTTTATTCATCTCGCTCACATGGCATTGCAGTTCCACATCCCAAATTCGTTGGCGGATTATTGCTCTAGTTTTCTCATAACCTACAGCTATCAGGGCCTGTGGGGAAAACCCCAAGCCTCTTAGCTTTTCATGCAGTGTAGCTTTCCATTTGGGTTGGTAGGAATCCAGTAGGGTTAAGGGTGCCTTTGTTTAATCCTCTTTTAAAGCCACCTAGATTGGTGGCCATCCCTGCCTCCAGTGGGAGAGAGTTCCATAGTTCATGAAATATACTCGGAGTCGAGAGTGGATTTCATTCTCTTTATTCAGCTCATAGTGGTGAGGAGGAATGGAAGTTCCCCCAGAATGTCTGCTTTATATACATTATTTACACAATGGGCCCCACGTGATTGGCTAATTCCGGGATTCTCCTGTAGGCCAATCAGGTTGTGGATTCACTTCCACCTGGAGCTGGATTGGGTGGCTCCTGTGGACCAATCAGAGTGCTGCATTCTGAATTCTATTGTTCTAGGACCAATCAGACTGCTGCATTTTTGATCCTATTCAACTCAGTACATAACGGTTTAACTCTGTGCTGTGTGAATAAGGACTTTGTTTTATGTGGCCTGAATCTTATGAGAAAAAGAGAGAAAACAATTTCTCTAGCCCAGGAGTGCCCAAACTTTTTTCAAAGAGGGCCAGATTTGATGAAGTGAACAAGCGTAATGGCCAACCAAAGTTGATGAGCTTTTTTGAGGATTGAACTTGTTGAGCTTTTTTGCAATTTTGTGGTGGCACCCATGGCACATTTATCAGTCTATGAATACCAACACCTTATTTTTTTAGTCTTTGAGGGGGGGGGGGAATACTGCTAATGCTAATTTTTAAAAATGGTGCTCATCTTCAAACTTCCACCCCACTTTGTCAACCCTCCCTTATTCTGCAAGTAAGATAAATTAAAGCATGGGGGTGGGGAGATATTTACACTGGCTAAGCTTTTTAGAAACTTCAAAGAAAACTGGAAATCTCTGGTCAGGAAAATGTTATTTATTGCTGTGATGGCGATATAATGAAGGAGAGTGCTGATGCTAAGAATTTGCCTCCTCCTTTAAACAATGGAAATCCAAAAGGCAGACAGATATACACAAACACGTTTTAATGCTTAATGGAGCTGCAGAGATACAGTTTCAGAAGTTTGTTTGATTTATTTGGTGCCAGGTTTCCATTTGCTGATGTGTGATCTCTGTTGCTGCAAAACCACCTGCAAAAAGCAACAGAATGGGAAACTAAGCAAAGACTAAGCAGCAGTACATGTGGAAAGGATCTAGGGGTCTTAGGCTTAACATGAAGCCACCGTGTGATGCAGCAGCAAAAGAAGCTAACACTATTCTAGGCTGCATCAAGGGAAGCCAAGTGTCCAGATCAGGGGAAGTAAAAGTACCATTCTCTTCTGCCTTGGTCAGGCCACACCAGGAATACTGTGTCCAATTCTGGGCACCACAATTTCAGAAGGATGTTGACAAGCTGGAAGGTGTGTGCAGAGGAGGGTGACCAATAGGATCTGGAAACCAAGCCTTATGAGGGAAGGTTCAGGGAGTTGGGTATGTTGAGTCTGAAAAAGAGGAGGCTGAGAAGGAGGTATGATGGTTATCTTCCAATATCTGAAGGGCTGCCCCATGGAAGACGAGGCAAGTCTATTTTCTCCCGCATGAACCAATGGATTCATCTTACAAGAAAAGAGATTGAACTACCATATTTTTCGCTCCATAGGATGCACTTTTCCCCTCCTAAAAAGTAAGGGCAAATATGTGTGCGTCTTATGGAGCGAATGCAGGCGGGAGGCTCTGCTCAGTGCTCCCTTTAAAGAGCCGTGCTCACACTCCGTGCACTCTTTAAAGGGAGTGTGGCTCTTGGGTGAGCCTTAGCTGTGCACAGCCTCTCCCAAGCAGGGGATTAAGGCTCCCCTTGCCCGGAAGAGGCTGCGCGCAGCTAGCCCATAAGCCAGGACAGCAAGCGGTATTGCTGCGCAGCGATCCCGTTTGCTGTCCTGGCTTCTGGGATTCAGAATTTTTTTTTCTTGTTTTCCTCTTCCAAAAACTAGGTGTGTCTTATGGTCTGGTGCGTCTTATGGAGCGAAACATACGGTAGATGTTAGGAAGCACTTTCTGAGAGTAAGAACTGTTTGACAGTGGAACAGATGACCTTGGAAGGTGGTGAACTCTCCTCCACTGGACGATTTTAAACTGATGTTGGCTGGCCATCTGTCAGGGTTCTTTAGCTGAGAGTCCTGTATCACAGGGGGCTGGACTAGATGACCCTTGGGGTCCCTCCCAACTTTACAGTTCTATAATTCTGTTCCATGATTTCACCTGCAGGCGCTGCATCACACAGAAGACAGGAAAGACCACAACACCGTACATTTAAAGCACTCTTATACCATTCCAGCAGTCATGGAGAATCCTGGGAACTGTAATTTAATAGTGCTGGGAACTGTAGTTGTGAGTCGAGGACCCGCCACCCACTTGAGGATAAGAAAGACACAAGGATGCAGCATATTAGGTTAATCGGCTAAAAAAGGCCACAACTTTATTGATTACAGCATGTGAGTGGTATTGGCTTAGGCACTGGATAAAACAACAGAGTGTGACTCCACCCCCTCAGGGAAGGGTGAGTCTATCAAGGGTTAACCACCAGTAGGAGGAGCTTGTAGATGCAAATACAACTGGAAGCTCCCCCTGATGTCACCGGGGGGTCATGACATGGCCCTAGCCACCAGCAAGGGCATCAGATAGGATCCACGACCACCGGATTCTTTTAACGGAATACCCAAAAGTGGAGGGGTAGGTGATGGCCACACCCTGTCCTCCAATACACAACCATATTCCAATGCCTAACCGCCAGTACCTAAAAGTTGTGACGATTTGCTAAGAACCTGATGTTGGGAAAGATGGAGGGCGCAAGGAGAAGGGGTTGACAGAGGACGAGATGGTGGGACAGTGTTCTCGAAGGTACCAGCATGAGTTTGACCAAACTGCGGGAGGCAGTGGAAGACAGGAGTGCCTGGCGTGCTCTGGTCCAGGGGGTCACGAAGAGGCGGACACGACTAAACGACTAAACAAGGCGAAAAACCAAGTGGCTGGTGCCAATTTGCCAGTTGGATAAAAATTCCTACCAGGCCGATTGGACAACCAAGGCGACCAACCACAGGTCCATAGCAAGGTCAAAAACATAGAAATGAACTATAGGGAAGGTGGGTGGGTGATCTGCCGAAACCCAGCAGCGCAATGAGAGGGCAATGCTGCCGCAGCAGCATTTGAGCGGCCAAACCCCATCCCCTCAGCTTTTGCCCGATTGGTTGGTTGCCAGGGGGCTCAGCGCAGCAGCCGGGACAGTAGATGCAGGGGGCAGAACGCCCCCTGCCGATTCAGGAAACGGCTCCCGCTCACAACTCCTCCCTTCTGGAAGGAGGAGAGGCTTTCTGTGACCTCAGCAGCCTTAACCAGTTCCAGTCACCAGAATTCTTTGGAAGGGAAGCTATGACAATTAACTTTAAACCTGAAATGTAGATATAACCTTGTTCTCCACTGCCCTCGAGGGCACAACAGGATCTAATAGGTTAATGTGGCAGGAGGTTAGTTTGGGGCTGAACATTAAGAGAAAAGTCTTAAGGGTAAGAGCAAGTGGATGATCAGAGAGGCAGGGAGTTTGGGCTTTCCATTTTTAGCAGAGACTTGACGGACATTTGCTGGAAATGCTAAAGCACTGGGTTTTCAAGCCACCAATTTTCTGGACGGGGTTCAATGCCTTTGAGCACTGCCTTGCAGGCAGAAATCCAACAGCTGAGGCTCCATGCCAAGGAAAGTTGCCCCTGTGGAACAGCTGCCTGGCCTAGACCTCTTCACAACGCAACGGGGGAAAGCTATTCCTCTAGTTTTCAGTAATGGCAATCCCAAATGACTAGGAAGAAACCTGGTTTTCAAATGTTGCATTTATGTATTCTGTTTTCCTTCCTTCCTGTGTTCTTACTCCCCTCCCAGGGCTGCACATTATCAAGGTTATCCAGGATTTTAATCTTCCAGGTTCATATTCCATTAGTTCCTCTGGTGTTCCACATAAGCCCAATTACAAACGGGTGAGTTCCTCCCCCTCCCCCCAAGTCATAGCCTCATCTTGCAAGGAAAATATTGTTTTACTAATTGGCAGACATTCCCCTTCACCTCCCTCTCTTGCAAGCTTGCAAGGTGGTCTTGCATTAAACATTTGAGGGCATGAAAGGAACTGGGGAGGGGGGTTGAGAAATTCAGAGGGAGGCATTCCTCTCACAGCACATCTGTTTAGATCCATCTTTGCCACAGGAAAACCTTTGATGGGCCGAGGAAAGGAAAACAAAACGCAATGGCTGGTTTTCTTCATCGGATAAAAAACGGGAACACAGGCAGGATGCGAAACAATGGCGCTGCTCTCTTCCTGCTTTGCATTCCTCCCTCCCCCTGGCTGCACATCAGAGAGCAAATGGTTTGCGAGTCCTGATGTGCTGAGTGCCGTAAGATGCCAGCTTCATTGGACAAAGGTGTTCAATTAGGACTAGATGTCAGGGCTGCATGTGTGGCTTGGAGCAAGAGAGATCAAAGTCCTGCAGGAACGAGAGTCGGGCTCAGAGCTGTGGAAAGGCAAGTCCAGCAACGACCGATATAAATTAGGAGCATGATCTTTCCCCAGAAGCTGCTCATCTGTGGTGGGTTCCGAAACTGCCCGGTTCTTCTCCTTTTATTTTACCCCCATCCCACTCTGAAGATAGGAGACACAGGAAACTGCCTTATACTAAATCAGGCAATTAACCTAACATCAGAAGAGCCTGCTGAATCAGGTCAGTGGCTCATCTAATCTAGCATCCTGTTCTCACAGTGGCCAACCCAATGCCCATGGGAAGGTCTGCCAGGATCAGGCCAGAGGCCCATCTAATGCAGCCCCCCGTTCCATACCCTCCAACATTTCTCCAATGAAAATAGGGATGGCCTTTTCAGTAATAATGATAATACCTGCCCATCTGACTAGGTTGTCCATCCACTCTGGGTGGCTTCCAGCATATATAAAAACATAATGAGACATTCAACATTTTTTAAAAAACACACCCCTTCCCTCTACAGGGCTGCCTTCAGATGTTTTCTAAAGGTTGCATAGTTGTATGGTGGTACTTCGGGTTAAGAACTTAATTCATTCTGGAGGTCCGTTCTTAACCTGAAACTGTTCTTAACCTGAGGTACCACTTTAGCTAATGGGGCCTCCTGCTGCCGCCACACAATTTCTGTTCTCATCCTGAAGCAAAGTTCTTAACCTGAGGAAATATTTCTAGGTTAGTGGAGTCTGTAACCTGAAGCGTCTGTAACCCGAGGTACCACTGTATAGGTAAAGGGACCCCTGACCTTAGGTCCAGTTGTAGACGACTCTGGGGTTGCGTGCTCATCTCGTTCTATAGGCCAAGGGAGCCGGCATTTGTCCGCAGACGGCTTCCGGGTCATGTGGCCAGCACGACTAAGCTGCTTCTGGCGAACCAGAGCAGTGCACGGAAACGCTGTTTACCTTCCCGCCGGAGTGGTACCTATTTATCTACTTGCACTTTGATGTGCTTTTGAACTGCTAGGTTGGCAGGAGCTGGGACCGAGCAATGGGAGCTCACCCCTTCGTGGTGGTTTAGACCACAGTGCCACCCACGTCCCTAATGCATAGCTGTATAGTCCTTGGCTAAGGGGTTGCATAACTCCACACCCTCCAACATTTATCCAATGAAAATAGGGGCATCTCATGGAAAAGTGGGACATTCTGAGATCAAATCAGAAACCAGGACGGCCTCTGTAAACCTAAGACTGTCTCTGGATGGTCTGCTATTCTCACTGCTTGCTGACCTGTGGAAAGCCCACAAGAAGAGCTGGCTGGATCAGGCCAGTGGCCCATCCAGTCCAGCCTCCTGTTCTCACAGCAGCCAACCAGATGCCGCAATGGGAAACCAGCAAGCCGGATTTGAGAACAGCGGCACTCTGGTTCCCAACTACTGGTTTTGAGAAGCATTGCTTTCTCCAATGGCAGAGGCCGAGCGCAGCTATCATGGATTGTGGCCATCGATAGCCCACTCCTTCATGAATCTCATCCTCTTTTAAAGCCATCCAAGTTTGTGACCATCACCGCCTCCTTTGAGAGCGAGTTCCATAGTTCAACTATACGATACGATACGATAATCTTTATTGTCATTGTCCCATACAGAACAATCAGAAACCAACAAGCTTGCAATCCCAGCTATCCCAACCTGGTTTGCCCCCTAAAAACTCCGATACCCCATAATTAAATACAAAGCCACTCCCGAACTCAGGAGGGGGGGTTTGCCGGCCCACGCCCCCATCCTCACTCTCGCGGGGCTGCGTCAGCCCCGGGACTTGGGGATTCCCATTAATATTCATCTCCCACAGTGCCAGCCAATTGGGTGGCGCTGGGGGCGGGCCCTCTTGAGGGCTTTTAAGGTCAGGGCAGCCCTGGCTCACCCCTTTTCCCTCGCTCCAGCTGCAGCGGTTTCCCACCCACCCGCCCTTTAGGTGTGCATTCGGACTTTGCTATGGGCTTCGGCTGGTCGCTGCAAGGGGCCTGGTAGGAGTTTTTCCATTTGGCTAATTGGCTGAGTTTTGGAAGCCACTTGGTTTTTTCACCTACCTCGCAGCAAAACGTCACAACTCCTTGGTTTTGGCGGTTAGGCATTGGCCGGGGTATTGTTATGCAAATGAGGTTGGGGGGGAGGAACGCCATCACCTCCCCCAATTCTTGAAGGGTAGTTTGTTAAAGGACTCCGGGGAGTGTCGCCTCGTCCGAAACCTAAGGAGGCTAGGGCCTAAAGCGCGCTCCCGAGCGGTAACCCCTTGGGGAGCGCCTAGGGATGTGCATCTTGGGGGCTCCCCTGTTGGTGCTTAACCCTTCACGCTTAGAATGGATAGTCTGTTAGGGCCAATGCTTAAGGCCAATACCGCTCTTACCTGTAATCAATAAAGTTGTGGCCATTTTCGCCCATTAATCTGAATTCTGGTGTCCAGTGTCTTTATTTATTCCATCTGTGGGAGGGGGCGGGTATTGCCACGCAATATACTCCCACACAGACTCCTTACAATGTGTTTAAAACCGAAATCGCATTTGGATAGAAACTGTTTCTCAGGCGGCTAGTCCTAGTCTTTATAACCCTGGACCTTCTTCCAGAAGGCAGAAGCTGAAAGAGATCATTTCCAGGGTGTGTATTATCCTGCGCTATCTCTGCAGCTTTCTTATGACACCTGGAAGCATAGATTTGATCCAAGATGGGAAGAGTGCACCCAATTATTCTCTCCGCAGACTTTACAACCCTGGACAGCATTGTTTTTTCCCTGACCGTGCAGCTCCCAAACCACACACACAGACCATAAGTGAATACACTCTCCACAGTACAATGGTAAAATGCCATCAACAGGGCCTATGCGCTCTGTGAAGGACTGTCTCTCACCTGTCTTGAATCCTGTAACAATCAGCCTCATTGGATGTCCATGACTTCTCATGTTAGGAGCATATGAGCCGACTCCAGGGGGTTGTGGGTGCTCGGGCACCCACAAAGTCAATGAAAAAAGCCAGCAGGCAGCAGCAGCCCCCAAGAGAGTCACAGCCAGCCAGCGAGGCATCCTGGGGACGGGGCTGGCTCAGATATGGATGCAGAGTCTCTCTGCCTCCTAATCTGAGCTGCTCCCGGTGGGAAAGGGTGCATTGCTGGCTGCAGAGAGGAGGAAGTAGAGGAGCTGCTTCTGGCCTGGCCACCACAACACAGACATGCAATGTCACACGCAGATGCCTGCACGTCGTGCATGTGACAGCACATGCATGCATGTGATGTCACACATCCGCATGGCAGCAGCGGGCACCCAGAATTCTGAGGGCAATATGGCACCCCTGGTTATGAGAGAGGGAATTGGCACATCTTGCTCCATGCAGCCTTTTGCACTGAGTGGCTGTGCCTCTCCAGGCTATCAGGCAGGGAACTCTCCCAGCCCTACCTTGAGACCCTGGAGCATGGGTAGGCAACCTAAGGCCCAGGGGCCATATCCGGCCCAGTTGCCTTCTAAATCCGGCCAGCGGGCAGTCCAGGAATCAGCATGTGTTTACATGAGTAGAATGTGTGCTTTTATTTAAAATGCATCTCAGGGTTATTTGTGGGGCATAGGTATTTGCTCATATTTTTTTTTCCAAAATATAGTCCAGCCCCCCACAAGGTCTGAGGGACAGTGGACCAACCCCCTGCTAGAAAAGTTTGCTGACCCCTGCCCTGGAGACAGAACCGTGAACCTTCTGCATGGAATGCTGTGATTCTTCTGGGAGATCTTATTCTCCTGCACAGGAGCCCATCTGAAGCTGGGTACTGAGCTAAGGACCTTGTTCATGCAGTGTTGCTGCTGGACAATTGAGCTACAACCGCCCCCCTAGTAAAGTTCCTCATACATTGAACACACTTGAGAAGGATGGTGAGATCCTGCAAACAGCTGATCTCAGATTCCTGGCATGCTCCGTTCTGACTCCAACTGCATCTACAAAACCACCGCTCTGCCCCTAGGCAGTGTGTGCTAGGACCAGAGGAATGCTTCTTGTGTGGACAGTGGGATATTCCAGAATCCAATTGCCTTCCTTTGAGCATAATGATTGCCAGTAATCAGGTAGGATTATATGTCAGTTCAAGGTGCTGAGTGAAATTCAGTGGAAGCTATAGCTATTTCAAGCAAGCAGGAAAACACAAGATCATTATTCACTTAAGCAGATCATCATTCACTCACTTTGCATTGCAGCCCTTATTGGATTTTAATAATAGTTTGGGTCAGAATCAATCTTCTCATCCAGGCGGAACGTCACCAGGTATCTCCTAATGACTGAAGTGGTCAAAGGCCAAGAGGAAAAGCAAAAGGCTTTAGGACTGAAGGAATGCGTGTTGTTGAGGAAAAGGAATTTGCAGGGCTTTTTTGTTACCGTTTTCCAGGTGTACTTTCAGTGACGGCATCAGGAAGGGACTGAGCTGTGTTGATATAGAGGGAATCATAGACTCTTAGAAAGGTGGAGAAGGGATCCTGAGGGTCACCCATCAGATGTGGAATTCCAAACCCATTCCCCCAACAGATGGGTGCATTCTAACCCATGGAATCATATAACTGTAGAGTTGAAAGGGACCCCAACTCTAGGGACAAGACAGAAGTACTGTTTGGGGGGACAGGAGGTGGGCGGGTGTGGAGGACTCCCTGGTCCTGAATGAGGTAACTGTGCCCCTGAAGGACCAGGTGCGCAGCCTGGGAGTCATTCTGGACTCACAGCTGTCCATGGAGGCGCAGGTCAATTCTGTGTCTACCAGCTCCATCTGCTACGCAGGCTGAGACCCTCCCTGCCCGCGGACTGTCTTTCCAGAGTGGTGCATGCTCTAGTTATCCCTCGCTTGGACTACTGCAATGGGGCTACCTTTGAAGGTGACCTGGAAATTGCAATTAATCCAGAATGCGGGAGCTAGACTAGCGACTGGGAGCGGCCACCGAGACCTGAAAGACCTACACTGGCTCCCATTACGTTTATGAGCACAATTCAAAGTGTTGGTGCTGACCTTGAAAGCCCTAAATGGCCTCAGTCCAGTATACCTGAAGGAGCCTCTCCACCCCCATCATTCTACCCAGACACTCAGGTCCAGTGCTGAGGGCCTTCTGGTGGTTCCCTCCCTGCGAGAAGCCAAGTTACAGGGAACCAGGCAGAGGGCCTTCTCGGTAGTGGCGCCCGCCCTGTGAAATGCCCTCCCGCCTGATGTCAAAGAGAACAACAACTACCAGACTTTTAGAAGACATCTGAAGGCAGCCCTGTTTAGGGAAGCTTTTAATGTTTAATAGGTTATTGTATTTTAATATTCTGTTGGAAGCCGCCCAGAGTGGCTGGCGAAACCCAGCCAGATGGGCGGGGTATAAATAATAAATTGTTGTTGTTGTTTTTGTTGTTGTTGTTATTTCCAACCCGTTGTAATACAAGAATCCCCACTAAAGAATCCCCACAGATGGCCACCCACCCATCCCATGCCCCCATTGGCTGCACCCTGACTGCATGACTCTTTCGCATTGCCAAATTATGACGCCATCTTTGAATGGCTGGCACTGTCAACTTGTTAACATGTGGAACCAGGGCTCCAGCGTGAGGACAGGGAGAATTGCCTTCTTCCTGATTGCTTTGTGATGATGACCTTATGGGGTGAAGCCAACTCAGAGGGAGGGTGAGGCTTCATGCCCTCACTCTTAAGCCTGGTGTTTGGAGGTGGGGATAACACTTGGCAGCTATCATGAGCCGGTGCGTCATGGCTGCCTGGGTGTGATGGCCTGGGACTTGGGCTCGGACTCAGAACCAGAGGAGTCTCAGTCTGCACTGGATCCTCTGCCTCAGGCATCATCTGAACCAAGTCTGGGGCCTGATCCTGAAGAGTCCCAGTCTGCACAGGTCCCCTGCAACAAGCACCAGCTGGGCTGAGTCAGGGGCGTGAGCCTGCCCTGGCTCCAGATGTGGGGATGACCTCATTGCCTTCAGCTGGGCCATCACTTACAGCTGCTCCACTACCGGTTGGGACAGGGGAGGCCGAGGCGGCCCCTGGATCTAGTAACCCACCGACATCTCCCGAGCTGCAGAGACTAAGGTCTGATAGAAGGAGAGACCTGAGTACTCGCAGGAGGAGTGCTCGCCTTCGGGCGAGACAGTGAGATGAGTCACCAGGGGATCAAGACTGGCCGCTACCCTGACAAAGATAAAAGGCTGTCGGACCCCGCCCCAGGTCGCGGGAGCAACATTGCTGTATGCCAGATCCTGCCTGAGATCCTGTACCTGTCCTTGTCTGGTTTCCTGCCTTGTGACCTGCCTTGGCCCTGTTGGACTGACTCCTCGTGGAATCCTTAGATTTGGGACCAGACCTGGACCGCGTTGCTCAGGTTAGCCCCCAGGCCCAGCACACTGGGCTACAGAGAAGCCATGGTGGTGAAAAGGCCCTGCAAAGTGGGAGGAGGGCCTGCAAGACCCCCCCCCCCCACCTCCCCAGCAAGAGCCCCTCGCTTTCAAATGAAAAGTTCTCTGGGTTCACCTCTCACTTTGGCAAACGTTCATAATGGAGCCATCATTTTTTGGGGTGTGGAAAAATCTCAGCTTGGTCCAAATGCAAAGCAAAGCCCTCCTCCATCATCCCTATACTATTTCTCTCCTTGGGGAAGAGGTGGGGGAAAGCAAATGATGGGATGATTCAGACATTGAATCATGAAATTGTAGGATTGGAAGGAACCCAAATCTGGTCCAACCCCAGGACCAATGCAGGAATCCCAGCTATCGCAGTCAGACCAACAAGACGGTGTTTGGGTTTCGTCATCTTTTTTTATTTTGTGTTTCCTTCCTTGTCCCTGGGAGGATTACTCTTTTGATCTTCAAGACTTCTTTCTCAACCTCCATGTTCTCCATCCCTAGAGTCTGCGCACCTCTGGTGCTCTCCATCTCTTGGAGGTGCCAGCAGCCCTTGCCCATCAAGGGTTGGTGGATCTATCAACTACCCACGACCCACGGGAGTTGGCTGTTCGTCTCTGCTGATGGGATCATCATCCATGCCTTCTGCTCCATATCCTTGTGTGTTATCGTGGCTTGGCTCTGGAAATCCCACAGGCCCTTCTCTTCCAAACCCTTGCGTGTTATGGTGGCTTGGCTCTGGAAATCCCACAGGGCCATCTCTTCCCAATCCTTGCATTTTATGGTGGCTTGTCTCTGGAAATCGCACTGGGCCTTCTCTTCCAAACCCTTGCATGTTATGGTGGCTTGGCTCTGGAAATCCCACAGGGCCTTCTCCAGGTGCTTGTTGCTGGCTAACACCTTCCGATGACAGTTCCACATCCTCTACAAGGACTTGATCAATGTGCTCCTCCTCTGTCTGCTGACTCTGAGATTCTAGCAGCTGGCCTGTTTTCAGGTTCACCCAGCTCCCTTTCTCCACAGAGACAGCGGTGTACAATGCAGTTTCGTCCCCCACGTCTGGAGACTCTACGCTCAAGAGCATGGCCTCACTAAGGCGACGGCTCAGGAGCTTCTCAACATCGTCTGCACACTGAGATTCGCCCCCTGTAGGCTTCACTATGATAAGGCTGGCATCTCGGTCGGAATCTTGCTGACTGCCACGGTGGCTTTCCTGACCTGACGGGGCTTCTTCTCTTTCCGATTCCTCCTGCTCACTCCTGGCTCCATCCGACCCACTTCCAGGAGCCCCAAAAGCTCTTCCTGAGTTGCCTCCCCTTCCCAGGAGAGATGTCCTGCTGATGGTTGGGACAGCTGTCTTACCTGTTTGCTGAAAGTGACTCACCACTAATTTCCCAGTTCTCCTGTTCATCCAGATTCCATCTTCTAGAGAAATGATGCTGTAGATCTGGTCATCTTCCTCTTCCATATAGTATGAGTATGGCATGCCGTTCTCCATATACGACTTGGGTTCAGAATCATCTGGCCACTGGAGAGAGCTTCTGACAAGCTTGCTGTTTGGGGGGTCCTTTACAGTGTGGAGCAGCAGTGGTCCCTTACCATCTTCATGAGAGCTTTGCCAGCTACCTTCCTTCACCACCTCTGTAGGGCCAGCTTCCTTCACCACATCTGCATGGCCACCATCCTTCACCACCTCTGCAGGGCCAGCTTCCTTCGCCACATCTGCACGGCTACCTTCCTTCACCATCTCTGCATGGCCACCTTCCTTCACCACCTCTGCAGGGCCAGCTTCCTTCACCACCTCTGCACAGCTACCTTCCTTCATCATCTCTGCATGGCCACCATCCTTCACCACCTCTGCAGGGCCAGCTTCCTTCACCACATCTGCACGGCTACCTTCCTTCACCATCTCTGCACGGCTACCTTCCTTCACCATCTCTGCATGGCTACCTTCCTTCACCACATCTTCACAGCCACCATCCTTCACCACATCTGCACGGCTACCTTCCTTCATCATCTCTGCATGGCCACCATCCTTCACCACCTCTGCAGGGCCAGCTTCCTTCACCACATCTGCACGGCTACCTTCCTTCACCACATCTTCACGGCCACCATCCTTCACCACCTCTGCATGGCTACCTTCCTCTGCACGGCCAACTTCCTTCATTACCTCTGCCCGGCTGCCTTCCCTCACCGCCTCTGCACGGTTACCTTCCTTCACCATTTCTGCACCACATGGCTCATTCTGCGGTGACAATGAATATGAACCATGGAGCAGGAAGCCTCTGGGATCTTCATTTCTGCGCATAGTGCTGGCGTCCCCAGTCCTGGGCTGTTCCTGCTGATCTCTGGCAGCAGGCATGGATTCCCTGCTCGCTTTCTTCATTTTCCTCTCTGCATAGCTCTGGAGGAAACTCTCGTCGGTCTGCTGGCTGGTGCACTTCTTGACCTTCTGCCTTTTGGCTGCACAGTACTGAAGCCAACTCTTGTCCGTCTGCTGGCTCCTGTTCTTCACAACTTTGCCTGTCCTTTTGCTGATCCAGGTGCCTTGCTCAAGAGGAGATTCTTGGGTGGCTTCAGTCGCCCTGCTTTGAAGACCAGCTGGCATATTAGACTCCTTCCCAAGGCCCTGGGGTGGCACTGGGTGACCCCTCTGGAAATCCACTGCTGTTGGTATGCTCGGCTGTGATTCTTCCCACACAAGCTCTTGATTGGCAGGCTGGGGTATTAGGGCATCTTCTCGCAAGCTGCTACGGTGAGAAACAACTTGGGCTCCAACCAAGGCATCCCTCTGTTGACTGCGGGGCAACAATTCTTCCTTTAGACTCTCACAGCTGTCTGTCTGTTGGGCCTGCTCAGACATAAAGGTGTCCATTTTAGCATTCCTGTACGGCGTTGGCTTTTGCTCCTCCAGTTTCTGGGTATCCTGCCAGGATTTTACGGCTTCTGGAACTAGGCTGCCTCGGCGAGATTCTTGACCCATGGGCGGCCTGCTCTCTGGTCGTTGGACAGTGCGCTGTGACCCTCGTCTGGCTCGCTGTTCAGCCTCGGTCTCAGAAGACAAATCGGTTGTATCCGTTTCTAAGGCATAGGGGAAAGATTCCTGGCTGGAAGTATGCAGGATTTCCGAGAGAGTTTTCAGTTCCCAAACAATGCTTGTCTGTTGAGCTTTGCATTTCATTTCCTTGCCAGTCTTTGGGCTGATCCAGGATATGTCCTCATCGAGGCAAATCCCCTTTGGGAGCAGTAGAGGTATCTCCATGGACCGCTGGCTGTTCCTGCGAGAGTCCCTCTTTAGGCTGTTGCGCTTAGAACCCTTCCCCTCCAGCTGCTGGCTGCTGTGGCACCCTTTGCTCCCCAAAGACTCTTGCAGTGAGGCTTCCTCCGAATACATCATCTCGGACTCGTCTACTGTATTCAGGGTTTCCATTGATCCCTCTCTGCTTCTGTCGGATTCGTCGCTGGAAGGACTGAGAATATCGGAAAAGCTCTTCTGCTCCCATATGAGGCTCGTTTGCTGGGTTCGACACTTCATCAGCTTCCCGGTCCTTTTGCTCACCCACGTGATGTCTTTCGCATCCGACTCACTGATGGACTGCGTTCGGGAAGGGTTCTGGCTCAGCGGGGACTGCACACCGACAGATTGCTGGCTGCTCCGGCGGGACTCCTGACCAGGAAGTCGTGGGATGCTGCGGCGGGATGGCTTCCGTAGACTCGACGCGCTGCTCTTGATGCTCCCGGACACATCTGGTGCCTGACTTTGGTCTTTCCTTCTGAAAATGCCCCCTTTGTTCTCTGTCTGCAGGGCTTGGTCTGGCACATCTTTGCCCAAAAGGGGTTTCTTGGTGGGTTCTTGATCCATGAAGGGGCCATTGTCCCCACCTTCCTGGTGGATGTTCACCTCGTCCTCAAGGGTGCATTTCTGCAACTCGGCGCAGCTGCCCAGGACCGCTTCGTCGAGACCGGGCTCTGGGTCGTCATCCATCCTGCTCCTCTGCTATGACACCTCAGTGGGGCAGCTTAAGGCACAGATCCTCTGTCGGTTGGGTAGGCCTGGACCACTGGCAAATGTCTCTCAGCCCTCTCGCTCGGTGCTTTTTGTGGGGGCTAAACTCACCGCTCTTGAAACAGATGGAAAGTCCCTTTTCCCCTCGCATAGGATTTCACTTCAAGGTCTCTCCTCCTCCTCCTTTTCCTTTTTCTCATCGGGACTGCAGGTGGCACGTAGGTTGTGTCATTGTCCAGAGGCGAAGATGTTGGGTGGTGGTTGCTGTTGTTTCCTTTCTACTGGCAGCCAGCTGGAATCATGGCCCTTGAGTCGTCACAGTAGCCCTCGGCACTCTGGACCTGCCCTTCCCCTGCGGTGGTCTCCTTGCTCTTCCTTCAACTGCCATGCATTCTAGAAGCTTCCAAAGACTGTGCGTCTGTGACATCACTGTGTATTCTGAAACACGGCGGGGAGGTTGAATTGGCAATGCCCCAGCTCTCCTGGGAAGAAGGTTCGCAATGGTTTTAGGGACCCAGAAAGATGCCTGAGACCAAGTCAGATCATTGGTCTCATCTGTTGTCTACACTGACTGACAGCAACTCTCCAGGGTTTCAAGCAGGGGGCAAGGAGTTGGAGAAGAGTCACGTGGGCTGCCAGACCAATCAGGAGGAGGAGGGATCTGTATAAACTGGCTCCACCCCAAGCACTCCATTCTTCCCTCTGCAATTCCCTCCCTCTGTACACAGCCTTGGCTTTGCTAGTTGCCTGCTTGGGAGCTGAGTAGGAATTTTTAGGGGCCTACCTGGTTTCCCCCTCCTCACCCAATCCCCACATAGGCAAGTGACTTTTCTTTTGAAAACGAGCAACGGTGTTGTGAGTTGTGGGGGGCAGTGTGGATGATGCCCTGAGTGCCCTCCAGTTCTTGGGGTTCTGTACCCAGTGAGGGTTAGAACAGGGCTGCCATACATCTGGAATTTCCTGCACAGAGCCAGAATGCAGCTGTCGGAAGCAGAATACGGCAGTCAGAAATCACCGGAAATCCAGACGTGTGGCAACCCAAGTCGGAAGTCTAGATTTTGGCAACTTTCGTTAAAAATGGCTCAAGAATTTTGGGCAAAGCTCAACGACTTTGTCCAGAGAGGAAGTTGCTGAGCAACTCAGACAAGTTTCTTTTTAAGACAATGACCTTAGCTGGCTCCTTAGGTTTCCTCATCTGCATCCCAGAAGATTGAGCTAGGCTGCAAGAGCTGCAACTAAGTGATGGTGGCCTCCAGGGGAATGGGTGGACCTTTTCTCCTCCAACATCCCCTCACCTAGCTGTGACTGAGAAGAAGAAGAAGAAGAAGAAGAAGAAGAAGAAGAAGAAGAAGAAGAAGAAGAGCAGCCAGAGTGGTGTGTGGTGTGTGTATGAGCTGGACTGGGAGAAGGCTGGAAGCTGGAGACACAGAGACCTGCTTGATCTGTTCTGGATCCAAAGCTGTGACTAATAGAGATCAGGAGACTCTTGAGAGTCCCATGGACTGCAAGAACATCAAACCTATCCATTCTGAAGGAAATCAGCCCTGAGTGCTCACTGGAAGGACAGATCCTGAAGCTGAGACTCCAATACTTTGGCCACCTCAGGAGAAGAGAAGACTCCCTGGAAAAGACCCTGATGTTGGGGAAGATGGAGGGCACAAGGAGAAGGGGACGACAGAGGACTAGATGGCTGGACAGTGTTCTCAAAGCTACCAGCATGAGTTTGACCACACTGCGGGAGGCAGTGGAAGACAGGAGGGCCTGGCGTGCTCTGGTCCAGGGGGTCACGAAGAGTCAGACACGACTAAATGACTAGACAACAACAACAACAATAGAGATCAAGGTCTGTTGGGGTGTTGATGCTGAGAGCTTCGTGTTATGATCAGTACAGGAAAGCTTTTTAATGTGCAATGTTTTATTATGTTTTTATCTGTGTTGGAAGCACCCCAGAGTGGCTGGGGCAACCCAGTCAGATGGGTGGAGTACTAATAATAAAATTGTTGTTGTTACATACCATATTTACGCGAATCTAATGCACATTCGAATCTAATGCGCACCTCAATTTTCAAAAGCTTGAAACCAAATTAGTATCTGCTGGCGCCATTAAATCCAATATGCACCCTAATTTTCATGACATAATTTGACCCCAAACGGTGCGTATTACACTTGAGTAAATACGGTATATGTGTAAATAAAACCATATATCCTGAAAACATTGCAGTTTCTGCGGACCTTCATTTCAAGGAAGCTGAGCTTGGGGTAAGTGCCTGGAACCCCCAGATTCTCTCTCCGCTGTGAGATTGGGGTGAATGCAACAATGATGAGTCACCCTGCACCCAAGACGGCATTGTTGGGTAAAGCTGAACCCCTGACAAATAGGAGCAACCACAAAACTAGCACTCCAAACAGCATCATGAAGCAAGTTCTCAAACCCACCCAAGACTCTGTGGAGCTCTGGAAGACCTCAGGCACTTAGCACAAACAGCAGGTAGCAGTTGGGTGGCATGTAACAATATTATTATGTTTCCAAATTCTGCAGGGGCACTAGAAGATATCCCTGTCTGTGGAGATGGGGTGTGATGGCCTTGAATTCAGAATCCCAGCCTGCACAGGATTCCCCGCCTCCAGAACCAGCTGAGCCGGGGTTGGGGCATGGGCCTGTAGGGTCCTCACCTGTGCTGGTTCCTCAGGTGCAGGAACCAGCTGAGTCTGCTCCGGCTCCTGAGGTGAGGGAGGACCCATTGCCTGCAGGTGCTCCACTCTCAGCCCCGTCAGGGGAAGAGGAGGTTGCCTCTGGGTCCGGGAATCCTCCAGCCTCTCCTGAGATGCAGAGGCTCAGGGCAGAGAGGCGGAGGGAACTAAGTTCCTTCAGGAGGAGTGCTCAGCTCCAGGCCAGGAGAGGGGAGTCACCAGAGAATCGGGGCCGCCCTATGCCTCGGGGCAGATAAAAGCCAGCCAGCCCCAGTCCCAAGTTGCGGGAGCAACATTGTTGGTAGCCTGTTCCTGCCTGCACCCTGTCCTGCCGGAACTCCTGACCTCACCCGACTCCCTGCCTTGGATTCAGCTAGAGCTTTGACGGACAGCCTCCATACCACACCCTCAACCTCGGACTGGACTCGGACCTCGCCACACGGTTAACGCTTGGGACCAGCACATGGGGTCTTGTCTGATGTGTTCCAAGAACTGCCTTTCCCGTCTGGCAAGGACTGCGCCCGCATACATTTCCCAACTAATGGAGTTTCTTTGTCTCTGTTGCAAAGAGTGCCAATCTCTGGAACGGTGCCTCCGGTTCCACCCCATTAGTCTCCTTTTGAACATGTTAGGGACAAAGAACGGAGCTTGTCCTCTCCCACTCGCTCAAAAGCCTCCCTGCTGAATTCCCTCCTCCCTTTCTCGCTTCAGCAGCTTCTTCTGCTTTGCCATCACCAGCGCACAGCCAGCCTCCAGCTCACTTTCTCCCATCTTGGGCCTTTGTAGCTATTTCTCGAGTGCTGAAATGCCTGCTGGGCATCTTTGCAGATGCTTGGAAAGGTAAGTCCCAAAGCAGCATTTTAGGTAAATATAGATGTCAGGAAGTCAGGAATGCCCCCGATTTCCTTCACACACACACATACACACCCAAATAAGTATCCCAAATAAGAAATAGATGGGGAATAATTTTTGCAAACCCTTAACAAATGTCCAACTTATCTAATATAAGCTTTGTCATTCCTAAATACCATAAACATCCATTTCTGTTTTAAGTGACATTTTAATTAACGGTTTCCAACTAAAGGCTCACTGAAATATACTCGGAACCGAGAGTGGATTTCATGCTCTTTATTCAGCTCATAGTGGTGAGGAGGAATGTAAGTTTCCCCAGAGTATCTGCTTTATATACATTATTTACACAATGGGCTGCACGTGATTGGCTCATTCCAGAATTCTCCTGTAGGCCAATCAGGTTGTGGATTCACTTTCATCTGGAGCTGGATTGGGTGGCTCCTGCAGACCAATCAGACTGCTGCATTCTGAATCCTATTGTTCTAGGACCAATCAGACTGCTGCATTTTAGATCCTATTGTTCTAGGACCAATCATACTGCTGTATTTTGGATCCTATTCATCTCAGTACATAACACTCACCCAGACTTCCTTTTGAACTGTGTTTGTAGACACAAGTCCACATTTTGAAGCTCCATTTCTGAGCACTTTTTGGCCCCTGTACTTTCCTCATGTTAACCTGTTTCTAGCATCCGTGGAAAACCCAAATTTCCATTTGTTCTGATTCAGCACTAAAGAGCCAGTTTTCCAGCGGGATGCGGGGGCGGGGCACTGAGTTTTAAAGGGTGAGAAAGGGTGCATCTGTTCTGAGTCTGAATGCAGTTGAATGTCACCCAGTGTCACAAATTCTTTATTTTTATTTTTGTTTGTAAGGAAATCTTACTCCAATTAATGCAAATCTTTCTTATTTAAAATGTTTCAGATCTACATGGTATTGCTGCTTTTTAACTGACAGGTGATCCTGTGACAACTGCAGATCAGAAGATGCCCTCCCAATTCTGATTTGCAAATACGTTAGAAACCACACCAAACTGGTATTTCAAAAAACCCAAATCCCATGCGCACAACCACACACACTCAGGGCTGGGTCTCATAACCAGCTGGGTCTGCTGCAGGTGGGGAGAAAAAGGGAGCAGCGTTGTGGTAGTCAGTCCTCCTTGCCTTACAGATACAGAAAACCTCTGTGCATTTCAACAGCCTTTCTGTACTGAGTTCTATGTGCAAGAAGCATCTGTTTGTATGCAGACATAGATTTCTGGATCTAAGTGTCTAACTGGCGCATCACCTAAGTGTGGAAAGCAGATAAAATCGTCTTTCTTCTTCTTTGGCGATCCCTCGTAGCTGAGTAAGATTGTCTTCCATAAACACGGTCTTAGCAGTGAGTCCATAAGTGACTGTGGAGGCCAATTCTGGATCCTTCCACAGTGGGGACATTGGTTTCTGGCTGGGAGTTGATCACAGTGTGGATTTGCCAAGCGTGCCTTCCTCTTAGTGAGTTTCTCCCTTGCGTCCTGAATTCAAGTGTCTTCAAAGCCCATGACACCTTTGGTAAAGGCTGTTCTCCAACTGGTGTTTCCCAATTGTAGGTCCAGTCACAGACGTCTCTGGGGTTGTGGCGCTCATCTCGCTTTATTGGCGGAGGGAGCCAGCATACAGCTTCTGGTTCATGTGGCCAGCATGACTGAGCCGCTTCTGGTGAACCAGAGCAGCGCATGGAAACGCCGTTTACCTTCCCGCCGGAGCGGTACCTATTTATCTACTTGCACTTTGACGTGCTTTCCAACTGCTCGGTTGGCAGGAGCAGGGACCGAGCAAGGGGAGCTCACCCCGTCATGGGGATTAGAACCACTGACCTTCTGATTGGCAAGTCCTAGGCTCTGTGGTTCAACCCACAACACTACCTGCGTCCCTCCATTAAAATTGAAGCCTGCTAATTCTAGGGGAGTTGGTGGAAATAGCTCCTTAACTAGCAAGTGCATTGACCTTTAAGTGCCCTGTGGCAACATTAAGAATCCCAAAGCCATTAGCCTTTCATTTAGCAAAGTGCTTGTTTCTCCGGGCTTTGCTAATCAAGGGAGCCACACACACCCCTGATCTGCTCCAATCTGCCAGCACAGAGGGCTCAGGCCTGGTGCAAAGTCTTCTGCATCCTCTTGGGCGTTTCCAGCAGCATTACTGCCTCCAGCCGTGAAGGTGGAACGCAGCCATCATGCCTAGTAGCCATTGATAGCCTTCGCTTTTAAAACCATCCAACTGGTGGCCGTCACTGCCTCCTGTGGCAGTGAGTTCCATAGTTTAACTATGAAGAAGGACTTGCTTGTATCTCTCTGGAATCTTCCAGCATCCAGCTTCATTGGATGTCTATGAGTTTAAGTATTACAAGAGAGAGAAACTGCCCTTTCTCCAATTTCTCCATGCTATGCATAATTTCATAAATGTCTATTACCGTATTGGCCTGAATATAAGCCGCACTTTTATCCCCCAAATTCCAACCATGAAAAGTTAAAATGTGCCTTAAATTTGTGACCTTACAAAAGTTAGCTTTTATGATATGTCCGCAGAGGGGCATCCGCCACCCCCCATCTCCCAGATTTGGGACGGAGGGATGCCACCCACGTCATGGGGATTATGGCCGCATCATGCTCCCGGCCGTCCAATCAGGCCGCCAGAGTCATGGCTGCAGGACTGTTTAAATTGCGGAATGGCCAGGGGGGTGGCCTCCTTTCGCCTCCTCGCCAGATCTTGGCCGGATCTCCTGCTGTTGCCTGACGTTCAATCATTCTTTTATTTCTCCCTGACTTTGTCACTTCGTCATTGCTCTTTTCCTGGAGATTGCTGAAGGAAAAATATGACTCCAATTTTAAGGGAGCAGCTTATATTTGGGTATTGTCCTTTTTTCTCCTCCCCCCCCCCTTGAATTTTAAAGGTGCAACTTATTTGCAGGTGCAGCTTATATGTGGGCCAATACGGTATGTTACCTCTTCTTCACTAAGCCAAGGAGTCCCCAAAGTTGCAACTGTTCTCCATAGGGCAGTTGCTCTAACCCCTTGGGTCATTTCGCTTGCACTTTTCCAAACCTGTTCTAACTCTGTTGTTGTTGTTTAGTCGTTTAGTCGTGTCCACCTCTTCGTGACCCCATGGACCAGAGCACGCCAGGCACTTCTGTCTTCCACTGCCTCCCGCAGTTTGGTCAAACTTATGCTGGTAGCTTCGAGAACACTGTCCAACCATCTCGTCCTCTGTCGTCCCCTTCTCTGTCGTGCCCTCCATCTTTCCTAGCATCAGGGTCTTTTCCAGTGAGTCTTCTCTTCTCATGAGGTGGCCAAAGTCTTGGAGCCTCAGCTTCACAATCTGTCCTTCCAGTGAGCACTCAGGGCTGATTTCCTTAAGAATGGATGCGTTTGATCTTCTTGCAGTCCATGGGACTCTCAAGAGTCTCCTCCAGCACCAGAATTCAAAAGCATCCATTCTTCGGCGATCAGCCTTCTTTATGGTCCAGCTCTCACTTCCATACATCACTACTGGGAAAACCATAGCTTTGACTATACAGACCTTTGTTGTCTCTGCTTTTTAAGATGCTGTCTAGGTTTGTCATTGCTTTTCTCCCAAGGAGCAGGCGTCTTTTAATTTCGTGACTGCTGTCACCATCTGCAATGATCATGGAGCCCAAGAAAGTAAAATCTCTCACTGCCTCCATTTCTTCCCCTTCTATTTGCCAGGAGGTGATGGGCCCAGTGGCCAGTATCTTCATTTTTTTGATGTTGAGCTTCAAACCATATTTTGCGCTCCAACTCTACAATGTCCCTTTTGATGGGAGGCAAGTAGAACCAGAAGCACACTTTGTTGCTGCTATTATTTATTAAATTTTTAAACCGCCCTTCATCCGGAGATCACAGAGCGGTTTGCAGCATAAAAACGCAAGAGCTGGGAAACAGGCAGAGATGTTTGGAAGAGGCCACAACTCAGGTCCTGCACAAAGGTGGTCCTCGTTCCGTTCCTGACTGCCACCTGCAGCTAAAAGGATCTGGGAGAGCAGAGAGGCGGAGATGTGGAAAAGCACAAAGGGCCCTGATGGATCCGATCAAAGGCCCATCTGGTCCAGCTTCCTGATTCCCACAGCAGACAACCAGAAGCTGAAGGAGATAAGGAGGTGGCTACTGGTGGCTACTGGCCACAAAGACTAGAGGGAGCCTCTGGACACCAGTCGCTGGGAACTGCTGTTGTGCTGAGGTCCTGCTTGCAGGCATTGGACTTGCCACTGTGAGAACAAGACATTGGACTAGAGAGGCAGTGTGGCATAGTGGTTAGAGTGCAGGACTAGGACCTGGGAGAAATTAGGGTTCAAATCCCCACTTGGCCCTGAAGCTCGTTGGGTGCCCTTGGGGGCCAGGAAGGAAGGAAGGAAGGAAGGAAGGAAGGTAGGTCTTTGGCCCAATCCAGCAGATAGATTTATTTATTTATTTATTTATTTATTTATTTATTTATTTATATCCCGCCCATCTAGCTAGGTTTCCCCAGCCACTCTAAGCAGCTTCCAACAAAAGATTAAAAATACATTAAAACATCAGTCATTAAAAACTTCCCTAAACAGGGCTGCCTTCAGCTGTCTTCTAAACGTCAGGTAGTTGTTTATTTCCTTGACATCTGAAAAAACCTAATCAGTTCCCAAAGGCCTGTTGGGGGGAAAATTCTTCACCTGCATAGCCTTCAACATTTCTCTTATGAACATAGGGACATCCTATTTAATATAATAATAATAATAATAATAATAATAATAATAATAGGAAACTGCCCATCTGACTGGATTGCCCTGGCCACTCTGGGCAGCTTCCAGGATATATAAAAACATAATAAAACATTATTGTCGTTATTATTATTATTATTATTATTAGCTAATTCTACAACTAGCACACACTAGTTGAGTTTCCGGTTCCAATCCTGTGGTTTGGGATCACAGTACAGTGGTACCTTGGTTGTCAAACGGCTTGGCTCCCGAACAAATTGGCTCCCAGACACTATGAACCCAGAAGTGAGTGTTCCGGTTTGTGAATGTTTTTCGGAAGCTGAACATCCGACGCTGCTTCCGTGAATTCGAGTTGAGCACAAGATGCTCATGCAGCCAATCCGAAGCCACACCTTTGTTTTTGAACCGTTCTGAGAGTTGAATGGACTAAGTTCGACAACCAACGTACCACTGTAATCCATCCATATAAATCCAGGGTCATCACCTAGAGGACGCTCAGCATAGGGTGGCAACTGTTCCTTGCACCCTTCAGCCACCCACCCACCCAATCATCTCTCAAAGCAAGCAGAAAACAGTCCATACCCTTTGATGTTCTCCTGATGGCTTGCAGTGATTTAATACCTTGTAATAGCTGGAGTGGTTTCATTAAAATCATTTGCTGATAGTTTCTTCTTATCGTGTGGCCAGGTTGCTAAGTACCAGGTACAAAATTTGAGAAGCAAAACAAGGAACAAATGTGACTCACTGGCGCCCAGCGCATTGGACCACTCTCCCTCAGAAACCCCTTTCTTTTTAATGGGGCTCTGAAGGAGAAATTCTAAAGGAGTCCAAATCTGCCCAAGAACACAGAACAACTCAAAGGGTTCTCTAACCAATCAGGCCCAATTAGGAAACCCTTTTACCTCCCCAAATACAGAAGAGGGGAAAAAATCTTAGGATATTTCAGTGGCATATGCTGATAAACGGCATTTGAAATCCACTCTGGCACTCTGAGCTCTGCCAAAGCCTCGAGACTCCATTTATTTGTAAGGCCATGCACACAATTTGCGATGAAATTGCATCAACAGAATGCCCCTGAGGTAGGAGGAAAATACAGTAAATTATCAGTTTATTCTGCAATTTGCCTGCAATCTCTCCACAGCAAGATGAAGGTTTGCAAAATGAGCTCTCTGTCTCTCCCCCCCACCACCACCCCCTTCTCCTGCCTATAGTGCTTTGGTCGCATTACCCAGAGTGATCTTAGTGTTTTCATCTCTGAGTACAAAAAGAGAGAGAGAGACTTCTCTCCGGCTCAAGATAAGGAACCTTCTGATGACACAGCCAAATGATCTCTCAGCATTCATCTTCTCATATCTGAGATCAATCGGAATGGCGTGATGCAGGGAGTTAAAAGGGAAATAGATCAGACAGAGGGACACAAAGTCTTCTCTTTCTGGAGTTCTTGGTTCTCCTGCTACTTTTGGTACTCCAGTCTAAGACCATAAGGACAGCCTGCTGGACCCTACACACACACACACAGAGAGAGAGAGAGAGAGAGAGAGAGAGAGAGAGAGAGAGAGAGAGAGAATTAAATTTTCTGTTTCACAATTTGGAATATTCATTTAAACAACTTCTTCCCTTCTTCTCTTTCCATGGTTCATTTTGCATAGCAAAAAGGTAAAGGTCAAGGGACCCCTGACCATTAGGTTCAGTCGTGACCAACTCTGGGGTTGCGGTGCTCATCTCACTTTATTGGCCGAGGGAGCCGGCGTACAGCTTCAGGGTCATGTGGCCAGCATGACTAAGCCGCTTCTGGTGAACCAGAGCAGCGCACGCAAACGCTGTTTACCTTCCTGCCAGAGCGGTACCTATTTATCTACTTGCACTTTGACGTGCTTTCCAACTGCTAGGTTGGCAGGAGCAGGGACCGAGCAACGGGAGCTCACCCCATTGCGGGGATTCGAACCGCCGACCTTCTGATCAGCAAGTCCTAGGCTCTGTGGTTTAACCCACAGCGCCACCCGCGTCCCTTGTTTTGCATTGCATAGCATAAATCCCTGCATATTTTATATAAACTAAAACATTCAGTATTCCATTATTGCACCCATCAAAACTGATTTACACTGACCTTGGCTCAGACATTGGGGGCTTATCCTTCCCAGTCCCCAGCTGGCGATCTGGGAGACTTCAGGGTTATCCAGAATGTGTGGGGACTGGGCTGACTCTGGAGAACATATGTTCAAGCAGAAAGCCCGCCCCCTGTTTCACCACCATTGCAGGGGAGAGCAATGACAATCTCTCAGTGCATGGCCAATGCCTCCCTTCAAGACCCCTTTAATGGGGAACCCTGGGATCACCGCCGCAAGGGGGGCGTGGGCCACCACTTCAGCCCCCGTTTAGGAAGATAGACTAAAGGATTCCGCCCAAGGCCTGAAACCACCAAAGTTGTGACGTTTTGCTAGGGGAAAGGCAAAACCTGCCAATGCAGGAGAATTCCTTTCCGGCTCTTCAACAGCGACCCTGACGTAGCAGCGCCTGCGTACCTGTGGGGAAGAGGTTAACCTGCAAAAGAAGACTTCACTGAGGGAGGGGAGGGTGGGAAAAGCTCTGGAGCCGAATGCTGCTTCACAGGTAAGATTCACCTTCTGTTGTGTGGGCAGGACAGTCCCTCCCCTTACCTGGCCAATCCCTTGGCAACGCCTCCCCAGGCGGGATTGGCGATTGGCTGAGGTAGGCGGAAAGCTCCAGGTATCCAGCCTGGGGAGTTGCACTGGGATCCAGGGGGCTGCGCATGACCATGCAAAAGGCACCCCCCATTTGATGTGGGAGCGGTCATTCTTAACAAAGACAAATCAAACAAAACCAATGAAGTTTTTACATGTCCCTAGTGTTATGTACTGAGTTGAATAGGATCCAAAATGCAGCAGTCTGATTGGTCCTAGAACAAGAGGATTCAGAATGCAGCAGTTTGATTGGTCCTAGAACAAGAGGATTCAGAATGAAGCATTCTGGTTGGTCTACAGGAGCCACCCAATCCAGCTCCAGGTGGAAGTGAATCTGCAACCTGATTGGCCTGCAGGAGAATCCTGGAATTAGCCAATCACGTGGGGGCCCATTGTGTAAATAATGTATATAAATCAGACATTCTGGGGGAACGTCTATTCCTCCTCACCGCTATGAGCTGAATAAAGAGCATGAAATCCACTCTTGACTCCGAGTATATTTCACCTAGATATCAGACCCATTCTTTTATCTTTTATCACCTGGCTCTGCTCATCTCCATGGATCACTTAACCATTGTTTCCTCGGTAGCTGCAACACCCTCCATGTTCATAATGCCCTTTCTCTGCCCGTCTCCAGCAAATGTCAGGCTTATATCTTTTCGTGGAACCAGAGTGAAATGCCACTGGGAGCTGGTCTTAAAACAAGGTGCATCTAAACTGGCTCTCGTGGTTCATTTTGACATACACATTTCCATTAATTTCCTGTATCGTTTTTCCTGCAGAGATTTCCCCATCGTTTTTATTTTTTTCAAAGGACAAGCTCTGACCCTGTACCGTTTCAGGGGACTAGAACCATCCTCTGTACGTGATTTTTATATAAGCTCGGCAGAAAGGAACTTTCTGTTTCATTACTGTATTTATTTCCCAAGACTTATCCAAATAATTATTCTCGGGCATGCCCATCAGTTTCTCATAAAACATATAATTATGCCTTAAGGAAGCCAGTTAGCAGCCGAAAAGCTTTTACAGAGACCATAAAAGGGATACAGAGAGGTGCTTTGCAAAGAGCAAACAAACCGTTAAAATAAGAGAACACGGCGGCTGGGATATTGAGCCCTCCGTGTATTTACCGAGTTAAAATAGTTCCTGCATTATGAACTCTGCTTTACAAAAGATGGAATTTGTTTCAATCAATGCTGCAAGCTCCCTGCTCCGCCCACGCAAGCGATTTCTAGCCGCGGTGAGTTTTGCACTCTGAAAAGCGTAGATAGGCAATTGTCTACAGTGGCTCTCTGCGGTTTCCGATGGGACTGGCTCCCAGCCCCACCTGAGCATGCTGTTGGGCCATCCTGAATGAGGGCAAACTTTTAGATATCTTGGCATTCTCTTGAGTGAATCCCTGACCTGGAAGTGGCACATTGGGGCGATGAAATCCAAGGCACAGAAGTTAATTTCAAGGAGGGCAGTCAGTTGTTTGCTCTTGTTGTTGTTGCTTAGTTGTTCAGTCGTGTCCTCCTCTTCGTGACCCCCTGGACCAGAGCACGCCAGGCACTCCTGTCTTCCACTGCCTCCCGCAGTTTGGTCAAACTCATGTCGTAGCTTCGAGGACACTGTCCCACCATCTCGTCCTCTGTCGTCCCCTTCTCCTTGCGCTCTCCATCTTTCCCAACATCAGGGTCTTTTCCAGGGAGTCTTCTCTTCTCCTGAGGTGGCCAAAGTCTTGGAGCCTCAGCTTCAGGATCTGTCCTTCCAGTGAGCACTCAGGGCTGACTTCCTTCAGAATGGAGAGGTTTGATCTTCTTGCAGTCCATGGGACTCTCAAGGGTCTCCTCCAGCACCATAATTCAAAAGCATCAATTCTTTGGCGATCAGCCTTCTTTATGGTCCAGCTCTCACTTCCATACATCACTACTGGGAAAACCACAGCTTTAACTATACAGACCTTTGCTGACAAGGTGATGTCTCTGCTTTTTAAGATGCTGTCTAGGTTTGTCATTGCTTTCCTCCCAAGAAGCAGGCGTCTTTTAATTTCGTGGTTGCTGTAAAATCTCTCACTGCCTCCATTTCTTCCCCTCCTATTTGCCAGGAGGTGATGGGACCAATGGCCATGATCTTCGTTTTTTTGATGTTGAGCTTCAGACCATATTTTGCGCTCTCCTCTTTCACCCTCATTAAAAGGTTCTTTAATTCCTCCTCACTATCTGCCATCAGTGTTGTGTCATCTGCATATCTGAGGTTGTTGATATTTCTTCTGGCAATCTTAATTCCAGCTTGGGATTCATCCAGCCCAGCCTTTCTAAGATTGAGCAAATTTGTGTTGGAAAAATGCCCTGGGGGGTGAGCATGCAAGCCCCTGGAACTCCGAGCATCCTGCAGTATGCGCAGCTCTGGAAAAGGCATTTCCCCATCAGACGATTTATGCACACTAATCTTCTGGCAAAACACAGCAAGAAGCTTGAGACATCGTAGAAACTAGTCTACAATTTATTTACACACTATGTACAGACAAAGGCATAATGGCGTTGGTTCTCTCCAGCTCCAAGAGAACAAACAAACAGAAATAAAAGTGAAAGTACATTGTAATAGCAGAAGAGATAAGGCAGTCTTCCTTTCCCAGACTCTTCCCAGACAGGCATGTGATTTACAACGATCTCATCTGCACCATTGGAGGAGTGAAATACTAACAATTTGTTGGTAGCAAAGTGACCCCCAAATGTTGTACAGAGGTGAAATTTGGGAAAGAGTTCTGAATCCATTTCTTTGGAGATTAATCACTCGACCATCCATGGCCCTTTTACAAAGCAGGTTGGACACAGCGTGTTCTCCCTGAAATGAGAGCACGTGTTGCGGTGGGGTCTGCCAAGCCAACCCTCTGTTGCCAGGCAGGGTAAATGTAAGCTGGCCTGGGGCAACGATTGGATGGCCGGGTTGCTGGGGCAAATTGCATGTTGCAATGTGGTGGGTGGGACCAAAGGCTTTAAATATTGGGGCACTCAGCTTTTGCTTTCTCTGAGTGCATGGGATCACCCGCCCGCCCCGCCCTGAGTTCTGGTTGACCTTGCTATGCCTGTCATGGGGTCGTCTGCCATTGGGGCAAGGGCCTGGTAGGAATTTTGTCCATTTGGCTGATTGGCTGGTGCCATTTGGTTTTTGCCTACTATATAGCAATTCGTCACAACTTGTAAGGTTGCGGTTAGGCATTGGTTATAACAATTGGTTGGAGGAGGGGTAAGGATAGGCTGGGCCTGCCCCTCCAAGGGTGGTGTGGAAGGGAATTTCCGTTAAACGAATCCAGGGGCTTGCCACGATTTCGTCCAATCCCTGAAATGGGACCAGGGCCGGCAAGCCCTGGGGAGAATGGGGGTGAGCGGTGAGGGCCTGTGACTCAGCTCCATTGCTCCCCAATATTGTTTTCCCTTCACTGGCTTCCAAGGGAGTTCGGACGTCAGTTCTGTCCCAGGCGGGGGGGACAGATAGTCTTAACCAATGCCTAAGCAGCCACTCACAGATTATGTATTTTAATAAAGTTGTGGCCAAAATTATGCCAAAAACCTTAAACAAAAATTATGTGTGAGTTGTGAGTTATTTTTAGGGGTGGCTTGGGGACCTCGGCACGCAACAGTCAAGGCAAGACTGTGCACAGTTTAATTACCTGGAAAGAATTACCGGTACATCCTTACCCAATGAGCGCCTGCCATCCATTTTCTTCATGGAACTGGGGGACACACATTGGGGAAAATTAAACATTCAACGTAGTCTTGATTATTATCATTTGCCAGAGCCGAATGAGGTTCTGAAGATGGATAAGCACCAGCTAAGGGATTGGCTCTAAATGATAGAATCCAGAAGGGACCTCCAAGCAACTAAATCATCTAAATGTTCCCCATATTTCCCTGTAGTGAAAACGGAGCATTGTAGACCTGGTTACTTATCTAAACTTCTGCCTGCACCATGAGATTGTTTGGCATCCATCTGTCTCAGGAGACCTTTGGGGGTGAAGACCGTTGCTGTGGCTGTAGAGACCAATATGGGAGGGATATGTTTGGTTGTAGCTGGGGCAGGTGAAGGCATCCAGTTTTGCTGTTACAGATTCTCTTTGTTCCTCCCAGCGGTCATTCCTTCTCTGGTCACTGCTGTAGATGCACAACTTAACTGTTTCCAGGCATTGCCATCGTCTGCAAGAGATTCCCACACAATGGGGTTAATGCTGCCAGCCTCCATATCATGTTTGCAGGCATCTACCATTAAGATCCACTTTTACAGAGTTGCTATTTCAAGAAATGCCCCCAGTTATTCCATATGCAGATAGCCAATGTATATGTGAGCAACTGCAGGTAGGGGATATTGTAGACAGGACGCCCTGAAAGTTGTTGAGCTTTTTTTAAGGAAACCACTGAAATTCTTAAGCTTATTTTAGGAAAGCCTAGAAGTTGCTGAGCTTTTTTAATTTTAAATTTTTATTTTTTTTTACAAAAAATAAGCCACAATTTCTCAATTTACTTGCCTAAACCCAGGACAAAGGCACTGCCTTTGGGAAATTCCACCCGGACGTCAATTCTGCCTTTGAAATCCCAGTAATGTCTGGGAAAATCTGGACATATGCCAGCCCAGATGTGCTGACCCAGGGAGTTGTTTTCAAAAGCCCTTGTTTGTTCAAGGAAGTTGTCTTCCCCCAACAGAGCAGGTTCAGTGGCTACTGAGTGACGGCAAACGTTAGTGACTCATATTGAGTGGCCATATTTGCGTTGGTGGCAAGGAAGATTAGGAAGAAGGGACTGGACTAAATAGCTGCGAACTGTAAGGGGGAGTCAGAGGTCTAAATCTGAAATACACTTTGTATTATGTGTAGCATTGCAGGCTCCCTGCTTATAGTCTTGCTAGAAATTGATGGTTCTGTTTGTTTTTGTGGACTTCTTGATTTATATTTTGCATCTGAAATTGCTTGTGCTTCTATGCTAAGTCATGGCCTTCAGCTAGCACAATAAACTTACTGAACTGAACCTGGTGATATTTTTGGAGTCTGAACCATGAAACCATCTGCATGCAAAGTGGCCTCAGCCCCAGCCGGGAAGGTCAATGTTCAGGGGTGATGGGAATTGTAGTCCAACAGTGACTTGATAGCCATCTTCTAATATCTAAAGGGCTATAACGTGGAAGGTGGAACAAGCGTGCTTTCTGAAGGACAGGACCCAAACCAATGGATTCGAAAGAAAGGAGTTTCTGATTAAACATTAAGAAGAACTTTCTGAGGGTAAGAGCTAACTGCCTTGGAAGGGAGTAGCCTCTCCATCATCGGAGGTTTGTTTGTAAACATAAGTTAGGTGGCCATCTCTCAGAGGATGTCCTTGTGGGATGGGATCCATGAAATGCACTCAAGTACAACATTCCTTGTAACGCTAGAGAAGACATGCGAGGGAATTTTTGGTCCAGCCAGTCAAAACTTCCTGTTCCTCCTGGCTGGAGCATCTTTCCTTATGCATGTGATAGAAGGTGTGCGTGACCTCACCTGTCCAGGTAACAAAAGGACGAGTCACGCAGCAACCTCTTTTTTTTAACTTCCTTCTTCGTTTGACCAGCTTTTAGCAAGGACTGCTCTGCTACCTCTCAGCTAGCAGAAGCACTGAGATTATTCCCCCATATGGAGTAGATCCACATGTACATATTTGTAACTAAGTCTGCCTTCAGGGATCCAACTGTGAACTGATGTGAGTAAACTTCTTTTATTCACTTTGAATAAGATGCTGGGGTCTTTATTCAAGGGAACTTACCAGGAACGTATAATTCAATCCGAGACAGATTTAATTGTATAATAGTGAGAGGCTCACACGAGCTTGCAACCAGCTGTCTGCTGTGCATGAAAAAGGAAATGTAACTCTGCTACATAAAGGAACTTGCTAGCGCAAGTTAGTAAGGATATTAATAAGCAATATATTCTCTCTTGCCACCCTGAACATTCCCACATTCTTTAGCTGTGATTCCTGCATTACAGGAGCTTGTGTGCTGGGCCCGGGGGTAACCCGTGAAACGCGATCCAGGACCGGTCCAGAATCCGAAGGTTCTGCTGGGAGTCAGTCCAACAGGGCCAAGGCAGGACAAGAGGCAGGAAACCAGGCAAGGACAGGTACAGGGTCTCAGGCAGAATCTAGCACACAGCAATGTTGCTCCCGCAACCTGGGGCGGGGTCTGACAGCCTTTTATCTTTGTCGGGGTAGTGGCCAGTCCTGATCCCCCGGCGACTCACCGCCCTGTCTCACCCGAAGGCGAGCACTCCTCCTGCGAGTCCTCAGGTCTCTCCTTCTCTCAGACCTCAGTCTCTGCAGCTCGGGAGACATCGGTGGGTTACTAGACCCAGAGGCCACCTCAGCCTCCCCTGACCCAACCGGTAGTGGAGCAGCTGTAAGTGATGGCCCAGCTGGAGGCCACAAGGTCATCCCCACATCTGGAGCCAGGGCAGGCTCAGGCCCCTGACTCGGCCCAGCTGGTGCTTGTTGCAGGGGAACCTGTGCAGACTGGGACTCTTCAGGATCAGGCCCCAGACTTGGTTCAGATGATGCCTGAGGCAAAGGATCCGGTGCAGACTGAGACTCCTCTGGTTCCGAGTCCGAGTCTGAGTCCCAGGCCATCACAGCTTGATAGAATCACAGATTTGTAGGTTTGGAAAGTACCTCAAGGCTTATGTAGTCCAACGCCCTGAGAGACAAGAATCACAGCTAAAGCTTCCAAGAAGTAGAGTCCT
The DNA here is from genome assembly GCF_965153285.1 of Podarcis tiliguerta. Lineage (NCBI taxonomy): Eukaryota > Metazoa > Chordata > Lepidosauria > Squamata > Lacertidae > Podarcis > Podarcis tiliguerta. The sequence continues at coordinate 132,514,324 of NC_139534.1, read as the reverse complement.
TCTTGTGCATTATCTCCTTTCTGTCTGTTGTCCCCGCGCTGAAGTATACGAAGTGCTCATATATGAGCTGCTGGGATTATTTGCGAAATAGAATTAAGACACCGGGAAGATTTATTTGCTAAATTAGCCCTCGGCCCTCTGAGAAAGGAGGCCGTGCACTTCATTAAAACAGATTAATGTAGAACAACTGCTGTCTATTAAGGGTGGGGGCCTGGGGGGGCTTACTGCAAGGTGTATCCAGTTTGTGGGGCAGCAGTGGGGGAGAGAAGCAAAGCGCCTTAAATGAACCAGCACTTTGCAGTCTGGAATGTGGCAGGGAACGAGTTCTCCTTCACCCCTTCGAAGTGGATCTTGTTTGGAACTGGCATCCTGCCAAGCAGCTGAATGAGTGATGCAGAGAAATGCAGGTACCGCTTCCCACGGAGACAAAGCACTGGGGAGGAACCATCCTGCAAAACCACGGAGAATCCATGCTCTGTTTTTAGCACAGGCAATGGGCACATCTGCTTGGAATCATAGGGAAGTTGCACGAGTTACTATTCCGGAACTTGACTTCCTTTCTTTTTTCTAAAAAATTATGCATACTCTTCAGGTTTATACATTTCATTAATTTTACAATCACTTTAACATTTCAAAGCTTAGCCTCCTTCCCTCTCTTTCTGCGGTTCCTTGAATTTCTTTTTTAACATCTTCTGCATATCCAAATTCATTTAATTTGCTCATTTATTTATCTACTTTAAATATACACTCTTATGAAACTGCAGGTTATTACCATAATCCTGCCAGTCCTTTCATCTGTTTGCAATTTATCTGCAAATATCCAATAAACCATTTCCATTCTTTTATAAAAAGTTTGTTAGCTTGATTTCTTATTCTTCTGTTAAGTTTTGCCATTTCTGCATATTCCATAAGCTTTTGTATCCAGTCTTCCTTTACTGGGACTTCTGCTTCTTTCCATTTTGGGCTGAGTAGCATTCTTGCTGCTGTAGTAGCATACATGAATACATTTTTATAGAGTTTAGTAGTTGACTTTCTAAATGGTTTGGCTGCCTGGGGAAATCTGGTTATTCCTTGAGAACCAACTGTCCATCTTTGGAGTTATCCAGATGGAAATGGTTTGGAACAGGAATCTGCCTCGCTTTTTGCAGGCAGACTGATGGCTACTTGATCTTGATGTCAATGTCATATCGCTCATGCAATAGGTAGGTAAAGGACCCCTGAATGGTTAAGTCCAATCAAAGGCGACTATGGGGTGCGGCGCTCATCTCACTTTCAGGCTGAGGGAGCTGGCGTTTGTCCACAGACATCTTTCCGGGTCATGCGACCAGCAGGACTAAACCGCTTCTGGTGCAGCAGAACACCATGATGGAAGCCAGAGCGCATGGAAATGCTGTTTACCTTCCCACCGGAGTGGTACCTATTTATCTACTTGCACTGGTGTGCTTTCGAACTGCTAGGTTGGCAGGAGCTGGGACAGAGCAACAGGAGCTCACCCTGTTGTGAGGATTCAAACCGCTGACCTTCTGATCAGCAAGCCCAAGAGGCTCAGTGGTTTAGACCACAGGGCCACCCATATCCCTTTATATTTACTTAGCAGGGCATAATTCTGATTTAGCATGTCTCCAAAAAAATTTACACATCACTTGGGAAGACAGGCAAAGTAATACCAGTGTACTGGAAGAAGCAAAGATCACCAGTGTCAAAACAATGATTCTTCAACATCAACTTCGTTGGACTGGTCATGTTATGTGGGTGCCTGATTATCGTCTTCCAAAAGAAGACAGAAGCTGTAGTTACATCATTTTGCAATTCAGTATCCCAGCTGCCACTGACAGCAGTCAGTCCATCAGGATTTCTGCATTGTTTTCGCCCCAGCTGCCATTAGAAGAACTGCCGCTTTAAGAACTGGTGGATTGCAAGCCTATAGGCAGAGGGTGCCTTACCGTTGATATTCAGAGACTGCTCTGAGAGCCTTTCCACCTACAGAGCTTGGAATCAATGAATTTAGAAGTGAATGAAATTCCTGTATGGGAAATGCCAGCCCAGAGTTCAACAGCAAGTGAGTCAGATGAATAAATGAATAAGGCAGCCAGCAGAGCCATTGATGAAAAAGAGAATTTCAGCCGGATCTGAAGATATCTGATAAAGTCCCATGGCGAAAGCTAAGGTAGGAATGTAGGGAGCTGTCAGGACCTCCGCCCCCCAGACTTGGGTTTCTCCCCTAGCCCAACCTGGAGATGCCAGGATTGAACCAGGAATTTCTGCATTTGATGGGCTTCAACTGGTTGCTGTGAGATCCCAAACAGTGCTGGAAGGAAATCCACCTGAGACTTGCAGGCTGGGATCTTCATCACAATTGTTGGCATCTCTCTCAAGAGACAATGAATGGAGTGTGCTTCCAAGGGTGAAGTCAATCTTCTGTGTTAGCAGCACCAAAGTGACCTCCCCAGGGCACAAGCCTGGCCAGTGTGTCTGGAGGTCCTGGGCTGCCCAGAGGACAAGACCCACCTCTCAGCCTGGCTGATGTGGTCCAAAGGAAAACAGAGCAAGATGTTTGCCACCAGGTTGGCTGCAGGTGTTGCCGGAAGAAGATATACAAGGCACCATCTGAAATATACTCAGAGTTGAGAGTGGATTTCATGCTCTTTATTCAGCTCATAGTGGTGAGAAGCAATAAATGTCCCCTCAAAGTATCTGCTTTATATACATTATTTACACAATGGGCTGTACATGATTGGCTAATTCCAGAATTCTCCTGCAGGCCAATCAGGTGGTGGATTCACTTCCATCTGAAGCTGGATTGGGTTGCTCCTGCAGACCAATCATACTGCTGCATTGTTCTAGGACCAATCAGACTGCTGCATTCTGAATACTGTTGTTCTAGGACCAATCAGACTGCTGCATTCTGAATACTGTTGTTCTAGGACCAATCAGGCTGCTGCATTTTGGATCCTATTCAACTCAGTACATAACACCATCCAACTGCCTTAGGGACTCCGCTCCAGATTTGTGAAAGGTTTACTCCTGAGACTTTTCTTCTCCTGAAGATATCCTGCAAGGCAGTGGAGGTTTAGGGTCAGAGTCTTCCTTCTTCTAGATGGGCAAGCTTCCCAGGTAGACGAGCCCCATCTGCCCCTCACTTCCCTCTACAGCATGGGCAGAAACCACTTCCTTGTCCAATGGACTCTTGGTCTTGTCTGCTCAATCTGCCAGAGCCTGTCTTTGCATGCAGGGGAAGTCCCTAACGCATCGAGGGTTTGAGACCCGTCAGCTACCCTCACCCGGTTTAGCCAGCTAGTGGAAGCCATTCCCTAGGTGTGGCTGCTGTCACCTGCTGACAGCTTCTAGGAGCCACAGGTGAGAGCTGAGTGCAGGGTGGGGACCAAAGGTGGACAAACTACCCCAGATGGAGCATGACGTGTCCCCCACCGCAGATACGACCCATCCCCATACACCCCATACAGCATAAATAATCAGTGGAGAATGAATGAATATGGAGAGGTGTGGGTATTGACTTAGCTGGCTAGCTATTTATTATTATTGTTTTCAAGGAGTTAAAGTCCCACCTCCATTGATTATTCACAACAGTCCTGTGAGGTAGGCCAGGCAGAGCAGGGGAATCAGTTGGTTAAAACTTGTTGGAGGACAGATTTCATAACTTGGGCACTCTTAACTTATTAATATGGGTGCACTTTGTATGGGGGGGAGTAGAGATTGTGATTATTTTTTCTGTTTTAATTACTGTTTGTCAGCTACCTTGAGTCTCTTTGGAGCAATAGGTGGTATACCGTTTTTTAATTTAAAAAAAAAAATGGTTGAGAGAAAAAGGGAAGCGAGTATGTCAGGCGAAAAGGAGAAGAAAAATGGATGTGACTTGTGTTGCCACCTAATTTTCCCTAAAGTGACAGCCTTGAGTAAATACTGAAGGTCCTAATCAGGCAAAGGATCTGTATAAATTCTGAGAGAACTACTCTGAAATGTCAGGAAGATTAGGGGAGATTTGCCTATCACTCAGAAGGTGCCTGAATCAGGCCATGTGGTGTAGCAGGTCTGGTTCAGCTCAAACAGCTGTGACATTTCTGGACAGGAATCCTTGTGGAGACTCTAGGGATGGAACCTGAGGTTTTCTGGATGCAAAGTGGGCAGGGCTGTCTTAAGCATATGTGGCACCAGGGTGCAAAGATCCGCCAGGTGCCCCCCACCCCCAGGTTGCCCAGAGTTTTGGCCCTTTTTTTAGGGGGAAACCCCAGAATTGTAGACCCTTTTTTAGGGAGCTGACACCATGCTTATCTCTGCTCAGGAAAAGAAAACAATAAACACAAGGAGCCCAGCACAACAAAGCAGCCTGAGGCGTCAGCATCGGCGACTGAGCGAAGCTGGGCATCTCATGGTCTAAACAGCGTGCGCTGGGCAGGCCTCTCCATGGCCCTACGCCAATCCCAGGCGCGCTGGAGGGCGGAGCCGGCCGGCCGCCTCAGCATCTCGCTGGCTCGCTCGCCCCCAAACTCGCAGCAGGCAGGCTCTTCCCTGGACTCCAACTCTCGGACCCTGGACTCTTGGCCTGGCGCCCCTGAGATCCCTGTGCCTGGGTGCCCCGCACCCCTGGCACCTATGGGTAAGACGAACCTGAAAGTGGGTACAACCCTTGCCCATCACGGTGTTACCTTATGGCAGTTGCACTGGCTGTATTGAAGAAACTACCGTATTTTTTGCTCTATAAGACTCACTTTTTCCCTCCTAAAAAGTAAGGGGAAATGTGTGTGCGTCTTATGGAGCGAATGCAGGCTGCGCAGCTATCCCAGAAGCCAGAAAAGCAAGAGGGATTGCTGCTTTCACTGCGCAGCGATCCCTCTTGCTGTTCTGGCTTCTGAGATTCAGAATATTTTTTTTCTTGTTTTCCTCCTCCAAAAACTAGGTGCGTCTTGTGGTCTGGTGCGTCTTGTAGAGCAAAAAATACGGTAATAATGTGCATCTGGAAGCTCCTTTTGGAAAGAAAACATTGTCAATGCCCATTAGTTTTACTCGCAGAAATTCCTTCAAAAACATCGAAGATACATCAAAATAATTCCGTACGCACAAGGAAAGAAAGATAACTATGTTTGTGTGGGGTGGGCTAGCTGGCTCTTGTGGTCCCTTCCAACTCTACAATTCTACGATCCGATGAACTGCTTCGCAACTTCCTTGATGCTCATTTGCTATTCTATAGCTCCCAGCATCCTTTGAGGGAAGAGCTCTGAAGGCACAGATGAGATATCAGTTCTCATGCAGGAGGCATCAGAACAGGGCACAGTTTATTCCTGATTATTCTGCCTCTTGCCTTACAGGAGCATTTTGACTTCAGGCTATAGAGACATGGAAGTTCTGCTATCTCTTCTTGTATGCATAATGACTCCTAGCAGTGAAATATTAATTGTGGTTTGGGGGCATTGACTAAACGAAGGTGCCATCTTGCCATAAGTGAGTGGAATCTTACGGTGCTGTCCCTCTGTACTGAGCAGTGTTATGCTAGAGGGGGGACTGGAGAAGGGAGCATGGCTCCAGCGGCAGTGATGACTGTGGGAATGTTCAGGGAGGCCGGAGAGGATAGATTGTTTATTAATATCCTTCCTAACATGCGCTGGCAAGTTTCTTTACTTAGCAGAGTTTCACATTCCCCTTTTAAAAGCACAGTGGATAGCTGGTTGCACGCTTGTGTAAGCCTCTCACTATTAGGTTCCTTGTTGTTGTTGTTTAGTTGTTTAGTCGTGTCCAACTCTTCATGACCCGCTGGACCAGAGCACGCCAGGCACTCCTGTCTTCCACTGCCTCCCACAGTTTGGTCAAACTCATGCTGGTAGCTTCGAGAACACTGTCCCACCATCTCGTCCTCTGTCGTCCCCTTCTCCTTGTGCCCTCCATCTTTCCCAACATCAGGGTCTTTTCCAGGGAGTCTTCTCTTCTCATGAGGTGGCCGAAGTCTTGGAGCCTCAGCTTCAGGATCTGTCCTTCCAGTGAGCACTCAGGGCTGATTTCCTTAAGAATGGATTGGTTTGATCTTCTTGCAGTCCATGGGACTCTCAAGAGTCTCCTCCAGAACCAGAATTCAAAAGCATCAATTCTTCGGTGATCAGCCTTCTTTATGGTCCAGCTCTCACTTCCATACATCACTACTGGGAAAACCAAAGCTTTCACTATATGGTAAGTTCCCTTATATCCCTTTAAAAAGAATAAACACACTACAATCTTGTGAAAAGTATATAAAAGTGGTTTACTCACATTCAGTTCACAGTTGGATCCCTGAAGGCAGACTTAGTTACAAAGTATATACATGTGGAGCTATCCCATATGGGGATAGCTCCACATGTATACACTCCACATATGGGAATCCCAGTGTCCTCTGTTGGCTGGAAGCATCTCTAGCTAAAAGCTGCTGCTCCAGCGATGGAGAAAGTCAAAGAGAGAGGGTGTGCTGCTTGCCTTGTCCTTTTGTTACCTGGGCAGGTAAGGTCACGCACACCTCTAGTCACATGCAAAGGAAGTATGTCAGAGCCAGGAGGAAACAGGAAGTTTTTGACTGGCTAGACCAAACATTCCCTCGCATGTCCACTCTAGGAAAACAAGGAATGTTGTACTTGACTGCTGCTTACGTATCACATCCCACAATGACGTCATCTGCCACAGCATCAAAGGAGCTGATGGACTCTCCTCCCTCTGGTAAGTGAATGAGGGGATGAGGAGGCTTTCAAGTTTGTTTGTAACAGATTAGCCACTGAAATGCTAGCACCATGAGGACCTCAGAAGAGCCTGCAGGATCAGGCCAATGGTCCTCCTAGTCCAGGCATCCCCAACCTGCGGCGCTCCAGATGTTTAGGTCTGCAACTCCCATGATCCCTAGCTAACAGGACCAGTGGTCAGGGATGATGGGAATTGCAGTCCAAAACATCTGGAAGGCCGAAGGTTGGGGAAGCCTGTTCTAGTCCATTATGTACAAAATTGTTTTCATTGTTTTTATACAAGTATGGTTACATATGGCTGCCTGCTATTGGTGCCTTTTGTTGTTAAACTGGTTTGAGATTGATGCTTTGGTTGAGATTCCTGCATTGCAGGGGGCTGGGCTAGATGACCCTCCAACTCTACAATTATATGGTTTTGTGAGATGCTTCATAGGAAGCAATCCATAAATGGCCATAACTAAGTAGTTTACAAGTTAGTAACCTCTGAAAACCACTCCAGGCTTTGCTCAAGATTAATAGCACATAACAAACCCTTCATGACTAGCCTAGCTGAAGAAGATTCTGATGACATCTAACCAGTTTTTAACAAATGTATTTCTTTATCAGACCAAATGCTGCTTAATCATCCAAACCTTTTAGCAGTTTACGTACAATATAAAATATACAATAAAATTATTGATCTAGTCAAATGTTCAAAACAAGCTAGTTTATTATTATTTTCCAGAATCAGCCATTCTAAAAATATATACGGCCTGGGACCCTCGTACCTACGGAACCGCCTCTCCTGGTATGCCCCACAGAAGAACTTACGCTCTTCAAATAAAAACATCTTGAAGGTCCCAGGCCACAGAGAGGTTAGGCTGGCCTCAACCGAGTCAGGGCTTTTTCGGCTGTGGCTCCAATCTGGTGGAACGCTCTGTCACAAGAGACCAGGGCCCTGCGGGACTTAACATCTTTCCGCAGAGCCTACAAGACGGAGCTGTTCTGCCAGGCCTTTGGCCAAGGCACAGCCTGACTCCCTCTCCCCTTTCATAACAACTTGCATGAAAGTGGCCTCCCAATTTTTCTCACAGGCCCATATAAGTCCAGCACAAACAGTTGGGCCTGGTGAGCATTTAAGGTCCCCAACCCTAATCTGCAGGTTGCCATCTGACTGGATTTTATTCTGATCCTGATCTGATTTGAGGATGTATTTTAATTGATTGTCTGATTTTATGTTAATGTTTTATACATTTGATGTCAGCCGCTCTGAGCCCGGCTTCGGCTGGGGAGGGCAGGATACAAATAAATTTATTATTATTATTATTATTATTATTATTATTATTATTATTATTATTATAAAATAAAATTGCATATTAGAGCACATGTCGAATGTGCAGGCCTAGATAAGGCTTGCTTGAACAAAAAAAGGTTTTAGCACCAATGGGCAGGGAGTTCCAACGTTAAGCTGCTGCCTTTTGGAAAAATCTATTCTTTGCGAGTGTGAAATGAACATTATGTGGCACCTGTGAAAGTCCAGCCATAAAGCACTGAAGTAGGGCTGTTCTTAGGAGCAAGTGGAGAATTACGTGAGCAGCTAAAGAAGAGCATGACTTGTCCTTTTGCCAAAAATTGCCGTCCTGCTCAGAGACTTTTAAGATAGCGCTTGGGGAAAGGGCAAATGATTTGTGCATTAAAATCTATTTCCTGACGACTGAATACCTGCACTTAGCAGTGACCCCATAAATCCATGAGAGGAGAGAGCTGGAGCATCAAGTAATGCCACCTCCATGATGAGATGTCACACGGCTGTCATTTTGCTTTATCCCTGGGGCTGAAAGATTAAGGATATTCATAAAGGGAGGAGATGCCTCCAGCTTCCCAGACAGCCTTCCTTCCCCTCTAAGGACCAACAGCCACTCCAGGAAGTGAGTGCATCATCTCCAGCATCCCATAACCCTCAAGTGTCCCAATTTAACGGGGACACACCAAATCGACAGAAGCCAACTTGGGACCCCAATCCCAAATGCCCCAACTTTGCTCCCATGTGCTGTCTGTGCCAGAGCAAGGGACACAACAACAGGTGTTTTTCAGTTATGCGCTGCGGCACAAATCTGTTGGCTCACACCATAGAATCATAGAATCATAGAGTTGGAAGAGACCACAAGGGCCATCGAGTCCAACCCCCTGCCAAGCAGGAAACACCATCAGAGCACTCCTGACATATGATTGTCAAGCCTCTGCTTAAAGACCTCCAAAGAAGGAGACTCCACCACACTCCTTGGCAGCAAATTCCACTGTTGAACAGCTCTTACTGTCAGGAAGTTCTTCCTAATGTTTAGGTGGAATCTTCTTTCTTGTAGTTTGGATCCATTGCTCCGTGTCCGCTTCTCTGGAGCAGCAGAAAACAACCTTTCTCCCTCCTCTATGTGACATCCTTTTATATATTTGAACATGGCTATCATATCACCCCTTAACCTCCTCTTCTCCAGGCTAAACATGCCCAGCTCCCTTAGACGTTCCTCATAAGGCATCATTTCCAGGCCTTTGACCATTTTGGTTGCCCTCCTCTGGACACGTTCCAGTTTGTCAGTGTCCTTCTTGAACTGTGGTGCCCAGAACTGGACACAGTACTCCAGGTGAGGTCTGACCAGAGCAGAATACAGTGGCACTATTACTTCCCTTGATCTAGATGCTATACTCCTATTGATGCAGCCCAGAATTGCATTGGCTTTTTTAGCTGCCGCATCACACTGTTGGCTCATGTCAAGTTTGTGGTCAACCAAGACTCCTAGATCCTTTTCACATGTACTGCTCTCAAGCCAGGTGTCACCCATCTTGTATTTGTGCCTCTCATTTTTTTTGCCCAAGTGCAATATTTTACATTTCTCCCTGTTAAAGTTCATCTTGTTTGTTTTGGCCCAGTTCTCTAATCTGTCAAGGTCGTTTTGAAGTGTGATCCTGTCCTCTGGGGTGTTAGCCACCCCTCCCAGTTTGGTGTCATTGCAAATTTGATCAGGATGCCCTTGAGTCCATCATCCAAGTCGTTGATAAAGATGTTGAATAAGACCGGGCCCAAGACAGAACCCTGTGGCACCCCACTAGTCACTCTTCTCCAGGATGAAGAGGAACCATTGATGAGCACCCTTTGGGTCCGGTCAGTCAACCAGTTACAAATCCACTGAGTGGTAGCATAGTCAAGACCGCATTTTACCAGCTTCTTTACAAGAATATCATGGGGCACCTTGTCAAATGCCTTGCTGAAATCAAGGTAGACTACATCCACTGCGTTCCCTTCATCTACCAGGCTTGTAATTCTGTCATAAAACGAGATCAGGTTAGTCTGACATGACTTATTTTTCAGAAATCCATGCTGACTATTGGTGATCACAGCATTCCTTTCTAGGTGCTCACAGATTGTTTGCTTAATGATCTGCTCCAGAATCTTCCCTGGTATTGATGTCAGACTGACTGGGCGGTAATTATTTGGGTCCTCTCTTTCCCCCTTTTTGAAAATAGGGACAACATTTGCCCTCCTCCAGTCTGCCAGGACTTCGCCTGTTCTCCAGGAATTCTCAAAGATGACTGCCAGTGGTTCTGAGATCACAGAGCGAGGGGCCAAAAAAACTGAAGGAAAACCTACCGTGTCCCTGCTCATCATCGCTTCTCTTCCTCCTTACCTAGGCCTAGAATCTGAAGCCGTCCTAATAATCTAGTGGAACCCAATTAAGAGGATTACAATATTGGTTTATGAGTTTGGTATGTTGCTTTAGCTACACATTTGCATCTTTCTCTCCATTTCCTTCCACTGAACATTAATGCGAGGTGACGTGAGCCTTGACAGTTCAATGCTTCACTCCACAACTTAATTAATGCAACCCAGCTAATTGGCAAGCTGTGTGTGCTGAGAGCAGTGATGTCCAGGATTTCTACTCATTACTGAAACGTTTGACAATTCTGTTTGCTAAAAGGCTTACACATAAGTCAGGTCCATTTCCATGTCCCTTTATCTTGACGGAAAGGATGGAAGTCTAAATCTGCAGCTGCTGAGATGTGCTTTGGGACGGGAATGCGTTTTCAAATGTATGGCTATCATCAAAGGACCAAGCCACTGAATGATGGTGCCTTCAAGTTAAACCCCTTGGGGACCTTCCCAGCTCTACAACTCTCTGATTCTATGATTTTGCCAGCTGGGCAGTCTGGGGCAGTCCAATATCTCACCTTCCCTGAGCCAGGAGAAAGGACCGCCAATCCTTTTCTATCCCTTTCTCTGAAGCATCATCTTGAGAAGGATGGCGGGCACACTTTTTTCCCTCCAAGCTCTCCCCACCTGCTCCCCACATGGCAAAACAATGTTCCCAATTATTTAAGAAGAAACCAAGAGAAATAGTTACTTGGGGGTTAATTTGACTGCCTCAGACTCTTGGGTGCAGGATTTATTAAAAAGTGATTTGGGTGATACAGTCATGACGGCAGCTTTGTAATCAAATGCCAGCCACCGTTCAGCCATGTAATAACCAGACGCCAAGACATCTGCCTTCCTGAGCATATTTATAAGGAGAGGGCGAATGGTGCTTAGCTACCTTGATTAGTTTCATTGCCTCTAATTGACTGAGCTGCTCGGCCCCGGATCCAGCCTGCGAATCGGAGATCTTTCGGAAATGAGAGGGTCGCACTCACCTCTGTTGCCGGGAAGAGTCGCAGCTCAGCAGCAGAAGGCACCCTTTGCGTGGAAGAGGTCCTCGCTTCAGTCTCTGGCATTGCCAAGTGGAGCTTGGAGAAACTTCTTCCTGAAAACCCTGGACAGCTGCTGGCAGTCATTGTAGACCAGATTTCAGGGCCAGAACCAGCTGCAAGTCCATACAGAAGATGCCAGGCTCTGTTGTCAGTAAAGTTAACTCTTCATTCAAGGCATTGGCATACAGCTCAGCAACCCTTTTGTCTCGCCAAATGGAAGGTGGTTCTTTTAACGAGATTCAGAAGCAATGCAAACACAAGTGAATGAGAATATTAAAGATTTTATTCTAAACAGCAAGCATTATATACATTAGCAAGCACACAGGTCATTCATTAGTCACCCTCTTCCCGATGCTCCCACATCAACGAAAGTCAGAAGGTGCCCAACATTAGCACTTCTTCCTTCCACCAGATTATACATTAAAGGCTGCTCTCAGCCATCAAAGAACTTCAACAAGAGATAGGGCAGGGAAGTAAACAGAGGCAGGAAGAGACGACCATGCTAGATCAACTAACCCCTCGAAATTACAATTATCTTCTGGAAAAGATTGCCCATACACCATCCCAGTAGGTCTTGCCCCTGGGCAGAAGTTGCCGGGACTGAAGGTACCTGCCGTCCACCTTTCTATTTTTTTTAATAAATAATATTTATTAGAAGTTTAGAAGTTACACAAAAAAGAAAAAAGAAGAAAGAAAAAAAAGAAAAAGGGAGAAGAATAAAAAATTACATAAAAAGAAAGCAAAAAAAGGCACAATACATCAAAACACAAAAAAACACAAAAACAATTAAAAACACCTCCAATATTTATCCTTATCTTTCATTAACATTTCCTCGACCTCCTCACACCTCCCATTTTTGTATTACAGTTATTAATTATATCAGCAAATCCTTTCCGTCTTTCACTGCTTTCTATCACTTAGTTATCTTAATTTATTTTAACCTTATCTTACCATCAAAACCTTAAAATTTATTTATACTTAACTCCTTATAATATTTCTACTAAAGTCATGTAATTTCATTCCAACATTTCCTAACATTCATTAATTATATAATATTTCTCTAAATAAATTTTTATATATTTTTTTCCCCAATCTTCTTCCACCGTCTCTTCTCCCTGGTCTCGGATTCTGTCAGTCCTTTCTATCAGTTCTATATGACCCATCAACCTGGTGATCTTCTATCCAAGGCTCTTAACTCTTCTCCATGTCCCTTCTGCAGGTCTTCTTCAAATTTATGCTTACACTTTCCTTTATCTTCTGCTGAGCTTGTTCTTAGTTTCCTTCCTTTGGTACCGAGGAGTAGGTCCCGAGGGGACTCCATCTTGACAGTTCCTTTATTCCTTCTCAACAGGTCAGCCCATACTCCATAGTCAGAACTAAAGTCCAAAAAAAGGTTTCAAGCCATGCTCCAAAGTCCCTTCAAGGCTGAAGGCCTCCTGCCATCCACCTTTCTAAGGCTCCCCCTCTCCCAGATGTTTCCCAAGCAGTCTCAAGCTGCATCTGTGCACCTCTGGCCTCTGTTCTGCTCTTCCCATTAATCTGTGAGTTCTTGGAGACCGAGGGAAGGGGAGCTTGTTGCAGCAGGAGAGGGAGACTCCCTGGATTCTCCACCAGCCTTTTGACCTCCTCCTCTGCTTCAGCCTCAGAGTCTGAACCATTCCCTGTCATTGGTTCCTCCTGCTCACTAATGTTGTAGTCTCACTGCTGAGTGTGATCACCAGTGAAGTGTGTGAGAGCTAAGCTGGAAGCAGGCTAGAAGCTGGAGACCCAGAGACCTGCTTGTTTGGTTCTGGTTCCCAATCTATGAATGATGGAAAAGCAAGATCTGTTGGGGCTTGGACGCTGTGAGCTCCTGCGTCTCATTCTCAGCGTGAATATATGTGTAAATCGGGCCATTTATCCCAAAGACACCACAGTCTCTGCTGACCTTCATTCCAAGGAAACTGAACCTGGGTCAGTGCCTAGAACCCTTAGAGTCTCTCTCTCCACTTAGAGGTTGGCAACAAACAATATGTATTTTCTGCAAATTCCATGCTGGCTGTAGCTGCCATCGTGCCTGTGCCCTTTTGTTCCAGAGCCACTGATGCAGATTTTTCTTTGAAGAAAAAAAATATTAAAGCATCAAGTGCACTTCACAGGTTCAATGAACATTAACTTCCAACTTAATGCTTCAGAGGCTCTAGTCATATTGTTCAGGAACTGGAGTAAATGAGATAAATTGAAGCTATCATTAGTAATGTTCTGCTTAGGCAAGTTAGGAGAGAACCAGGTGCTGCCGCACTTTGAATCTTTTCCCTAGAGCTTCCCTTGCAGAATGGCTAAGAGTTAGCAGTGCATTCTGGGTAACAACCCGCTCTTCATGCTCTTTGTGAGATGCGCTGGACTCAGGTCTGGCACCACAGTTCAAGAAGGACACTGACAAACTGGAACGTTTCCAGAGGAGGGCAACCAAAATGGTCAAAGGCCTGGAAACGATGCCTTATGAGGAACGGCTAAGGGAGCTGGGCATGTTTAGCCTGGAGAAGAGGAGGTTAAGGGGGGATATGATAGCCATGTTCAAATCTATAAAAGGATGTCACCTAGGGGAGGGAGAAAGGTTGTTTTCTGCTGCTCCAGAGAAGCGGACACGGAGCAATGGATCCAAACTACAAGAAAGAAGATTCCACCTAAACATTAGGAAGAACTTCCTGACAGTAAGAGCTGTTCAACAGTGGAATTTGCTGCCAAGGAGTGTGGTGGAGTCTCCTTCTCTGGAGGTCTTTAAGCAGAGGCTTGACAACCATATGTCAGGAGTGCTCTGATGGTGTTTCCTGCTTGGCAGGGGGTTGGACTCGATGGCCCTTGTGGTCTCTTCCAACTCTATGATTCTATGATTCAAAGGTGGCCGTGGATGAGGGTTTCTGCTGTTTCCCACTTTACCTTGTGACCCTAGTGGGACCTGGGGAAGTTGTATGGACATGAGAGAAAGCCACTTCTGAGCTAGGGAGGAGGTGGGGTTGCGGGCTTCACGCCCCTCCCCACACACGCAGGGGCTGGCTTTCAGCCCCCACAATAGCAGGGGAATCCTCGGACGCGTCATCCCCTGGGCCAGCCAATCGGCTGGCTCAGGAGGCATGGCCAGCTCTATTTAGGGCTGGCACGGACAGGGATTTCCCTCTTTCCCTCGCCTCAGCTGATCAGGTTTCCCCTCCCCTCCCACCCTTTAGCTAGACTTCCCAATTTTGCTGTGGGCTTCGGTTGGTCGCCGTCCGAGGGGCCTGGTAGGAATTTTTCCAATTGGCAGATTAGCACCGGCCATTTGGTTTCTGCCTACCTCGTAGCAAATCGTCACAACTCCTCCGGTATTGGCGGTTAGGCATTGGTAGGGGTATTGTTATGCAGATGAAGGGGGGAAGGAAGCGCCATCACCTGCCCCCAAAACAAAGGGTAGTCCAATAAAGGATTCCGGGGGGCGTGGCCTTGTCCTAAGCCTATGGAGGTGTGGGCCCACAGCATGCCCCTGAGTGAGCGATGACCCCGGGGGAGCTCCTAGTTGATGTGCATCAGCAGGACTCCCCCTATTGGTGGTTAGCCCTTACCGGTCTTCAAGCAAGCAGGCTGAAGCCGGTTAGTTGATAGGACCAATGCCTAAGCCAATACCGCTCAAATCCTGTAATCAATGAAGTTGTGGCCTAATTTGACCCATTAACTCAAATTCTTGTGTCTCGTGTCTTTATTTCTGAGGGGGGAGGCGGGAACTCGCCACGCAAATAGGGAGGTGGGGACAAGCATCTTAGATTTGTAGAATTGTAGAGTTGGAGGGGGTCCCCCAAGAGTCATCTAGTCCAACCCCCTGCAATGCAGGAATCACAGCCAAAGAATCCTGTAAAGCCTCTCCTGGTATGTCCCACGGAAGACCTTACGGTCTTCAAACAAAAACATCTTGGAGGTCCCGGGCCACAGGGAGGTTAGGCTGGCCTCAACCAGAGCCAGGGCCTTTTTGGCCGTGGCCCCAATCTGGTGGAACGCTCTGTCACAAGAGACCAGGGCCCTGCGGGACTTGACATCTTTCCACAGGGCCTGCAAGACAGAGCTGTACCACCTGGCCTTTGGCCAAGGCACAGTCTGATCCCCTCCTTTGGTAATTCTCACAGAACTCTAGCCCAATGGTTGCCATTAATTTGGTTTTGAATTGATTTTAAAATGAATTGATTTTAGAACGCTGTGTTACTTTTATTGTTGTTAGCTGCTCTGAACCCGGCTTCAACTGGGAAGGGTGGGATAGAAATAAACTATTAATAATAATAATAATAATAATAATAATAATAATAATAATATTACAGATGGCCACTCACTCTCTGCTTAAAGACTTCTGGTGAAGGGGAGTCCACAACCTCCTAAGGGAGACTGTTCTACTGCAAAACATCTCTTACTGTCAGAAAGTTCTTTCTGATGTTTAGTCGGAATCTCCTTTCTTGCAACTTGAAGCCAGTGGTTCAGTTTCTGGAGCAGAACAAAAAAGCTTCCTCCATCTTCCATGTTTCAGCCCTTAAGATATTTGAAGTTGGCTATTATATCTCATCTTGGTCTCCTCTTTTCCAGGCTAAACATACCCAGCTCCTTCAACCATTCCTCATAAGGCTTGATTTCCAGACCTTTGATCATCTTAGTCACCCTCCTCTCCACACGCCTTCCAGCTTGTCAACATCCTTCTGAAATTGTGGTGCCCAGAACTGGACACAGTATTCCAGGTGTGGCCTGACCAAGGCAGAAGAGAACAGTACTTTTACTTCCCTTGATCTGGACACCAGGCTTCCCTTGATGCAGCCTAGAAAAGCGTTAGCTTCTTTTGTTAATTCATCTCAAGCTTGTGTTTGCCTTTCACAACCTAAGAACAGAAAAACAGTGTTGCTGGATCAGGCCAATGGTCCATCTTGCCCAACATCCTATTCTCCCAGTGGCCAACCAGATGCCTCTTCTGGGAAACCCGCAAGCAGAATTTGAGCACCAGAGACCTTTCAGATGTTTGGAGCCATAAGAAGAAGAAGAAGAAGAAGAAGAAGAAGAAGAAGAAGAAGAAGAAGAAGAAGAAGAAGAAGAAGAAGAAGAAGAAGAAGTTGTTGTTGTTATTATTTATACCCCGCCCATCTGGCTTGGTTTCCCCAGCCACTCTGGGTGGCTTCCGACAAAATATTAAAAATACATTAAAACATCAGTCATTAAAAACTTCCTTCTACAAGGCTGCTTTCAGATGTCTTCTAAATGTCAGATACTTGTTTAATTCCTTGACATCTGATGGGAGGGTGTTCCACAGGGTGGGTGTCCCTACCGAGAAAGCCCTCTGCCTGGTTCCCTGTAACTTCACTTCTCGCAGTGAGGGAACCGCCAGAAAGCTCTCGGTGCTGGACCTCAGTGTCCGGGCAGAACGATGGGGGTGGAGACGCTCCTTCAGGTATACTGGACCGAGGCCGTTTAGGGCTTTCAAGGTCAGCACCAACAATTTGAATTGTGCTTGGAAACGTACTGGGAGCCAATGAATGTCTTTCAAGACTGGTGTTATGTGGTCTTGGCGGCCGCTCCCAGTCACCAGTCTGGCTGCCGCATTCTGGATTAGTTGCAGTTTCTGGGTCACCTTCAAAGGCAGCCCCACATAGAGCGCATTGCAGTAGTCCAAGCGGGAGATAACCAGAGCATGCATCACCCTGGTGTGACAGACATCAGGCATGGAGGGTCTCAGCCTGTGTTGGAGCTACAACCCCCAGCTGTGTGGAATTGCTTGAATACATTATCCTGCTGAATACCAGCTTCTTGGTGCTAGAAGACAGTTGTCCCTTTAGGGCATTTCCTCAAGGACAGGAAAGCAGAATGCAAAAGACTTGAAGAATATACTACAGTGGAATTAAAAAGGAGAGGGAACAAATGCACAACCCGTCGTGGTGTGGGCGAGTGTGCATTCTTTCCTACGTGACACTTTGCAGGAACAGCCAAGTGAAGTTAAAGGCTAATGTGGAACCGGAGGCATCTGGAGTACGTATTCATTGTCTGTAGTGGATCACATCCTTGGGAGATCTGAACGTGTTTTTCTCTCTGCTTTCCCTCGTGACTATGTCACTACAGCAAGCGAATAATGCAGCATTCTGGTGTGGGGCTGTCTCTGTTTTGGCTTCTTTTTTAAACAGGAGAGAGAAAGGCGCAGGGAGAAACAGTTCATGGCTATAGGAAATCGTGATGTGCCTGAACTGCCTCCCCCTACTGAGAGAGATGTTCTCTAGTTCTTCCCTGATTGCTTAGCAAAAGGAGGATGTGAGATACTCATGGTGGAGCAGGTAAAGGTAAAGGGACCCCTGACCATTAGGTCCAGTCATGACTGACTCTGGGGTTGCGGCGCTCATCTCGCTTTATTGGCCGAGGGAGCCGGCGTACAGCTTCCGGGTCATGTGGCCAGCATGACTAAGCCACTTCTGGTGAACCAGAGCTGCGCATGGAAACGCCGTTTACCTTCCCGCTGGAGTGGTACCTATTTATCTACTTGCACTTTTTGGTGTGCTTTCTAACTGCTAGGTTGGCAGGAGCAGGGACCGAACAACAGGAGCTCACCCCGTCGCGGGGATTCGAACCGCCGACCTTCTGATCGGCAAGTCCTAGGGTCTGTGGTTTAACCCACAGCGCCACCCGCGTCCCTCATAGGAAATCGTGATGTGCCTGAACTGCCTCCTGCTACTGAGAGAGATGTTCTCTAGTTCTTCCCTGATCGCTTAGCAAAAAGAGGATGCGAGATATTCATGGTGGAGCAGGAGGAGGAGGCTATTGACAGCTCCTAGCCAGGTTGGCTGCTCTCTGCTTCCACAGCTGGAGGAAGCGATGCTTCTGACCGATTTCAGAAACCCTTCTGGAATGGGATTTTGATAAGTCCTGCGAGATGCACCTCCTCCTTCCATGCACACAGACTCGGCTGTCTCTGTAAATAAGCGCAAGCCTCAAAGAGTTCTGGGTCTCTTTGCCTGCAGGTAGCGCAAATGAACTCAGGAGCAACCGGAAAGGATTTGGAGGCGACGGCTGGGTGGTTTGGTGCGTCGTTTTTTTCCATCATCGGGCTAAAGTGTTAGCAAAGTGGAAACGGGTGACCTGATTTAACCACCCCTCCAGCAAAGACACCCTGCAGCCTGTCTCCACTTTCTGAAAAACTTGTCAGCTCCGAGAGAGAGAGACCACAGCTACGCTGTCACTTAACACCCCTAATCTGTCATATTGACGTGTCCACAGAATGGCCTGCAGCCTCGTCTGTTTCACTGGCTGCCTTGACAGTTACGGGGATATCTTTTCCCTTGATAGTTTCTAGCTTTCTTGGGGGAGGTCCAGACCTTTCGAGAAAGCTTTAACACTGCTTGCAGTTCCATGTGGTGTTTTGTTTTGACCACCATGCTCTCCCCCCTCCTAAATGTCCCCAGGGAAGGCTCCCATTTCTGCCGCTCCACCCCCAGAATTGACACTGGGGTGAGTTCTGAGTGGCTGTAGATCTTTTAAGGGCACCACTGCTAAAACTGAAAGTTCTCACTGCTCCGAGTGCACACAGCACGCAGCTCACTGCTGGTGTGCAATACCACCATTTTCTGCTTTTTATTCACCCGCATACCCAGCTCTGCCAGTTCAGCTCAACAGCTAAATGTGCTTTGGGGACAAGGGAATGTCAGAAGATCCTGCAGGATGAGGCCAATGGCCCGTCTTGTCATCCTGTTCTCACAGGGATTAAGTAGAACATTTTCCACTCCTGTGTTTTCAAGTACAGGGGGCACATCTTTAAAGCTCTTTTAAAAGGTAAAGGGACCCCTGACCATTAGGTCCAGTCGTGACCGACTCTGGGGTTGCGGCCATCATCTCGCTTTACTGGCTGAGGGAGCCGGCGTACAGCTTCCGGGTCATGTGGCCAGCATGACTAAGCCACTTCTGGCGAACCAGAGCAGCGCACGGAAACTCTGTTTACCTTCCTGCCAGAATGGTACCTATTTATCTACCTGCCCTTGCAGCCAACGTAGCTCCATCCTTATCTCAGACACTGTGATACATTAGTATATTGCAATATACAGCTGGTGATATATCACGAAGTTCAAAACCAGATATCACCCAGCCCTAGCTGTCGCAAAGGCAGTTTGTTAAGCAGGGAGGAAAGCGTTGTGCCTAGACTGACTGGATTCTCCATCGCCTGCCCTGGCAAGCAGTGCAGGCACTGACAAAACAGGTTGGCAGGTAAAACGGCATCCAGGTGGCATCCCTCTCTGCAAGCTGCCAGGAAGCAGATTTGACCGCCAAGCCCCTCCTAGATTCACCAGGCAGCAAATGCTCCGCTTACCATTCATCAGAAGGACAGCCGTCATCTCTGAAGTTGTGCCGGGATGCTGGGAGGATGGAAATGTCTTTCAACGTACCTGCGCATCCCATTGATCTCCACCTCAAAGCGAAGTTTGCCGTGGTGTTGACAAAAGGGAGCGCATCGTGCCTTAATGGAGTACAGATAGGCACAAAGACTGCAGGTGACGAGAGATTTCTGGCTCCATGTTCTTGGGAAATAAAAGGCAGGCATTCAAGTCAAGAACTTTAAAAGCCAAAGCACATATATTACATACACAAATGTCCCTCACTGTTGGAATGTTTGCAGCCAAGAATAGCTCAGGTGCGGCACACAAACCTGAAGGCCGTGCAACATCTCTGCCTGTGAAAAAGCAGCAACAGAATCCACAGAGCAGCTCCTGCATGCAAAGGGAGTTCTAGAGCACAATGAGGGCACACTCTCAGTACACTTCGGCCACTTGCTCTTTTTAAAAAATATTTATTAAGTTTCCATTTTATCACATTTAAACAAATCCTTAATATACTCGTTACATATTTGCTTCGACTTCCCTCCCTCCCATCTCAGGGCTTCCATATTTCTTTCTTACTTCATAGCATTTATATATTTTCCCATTTACGTTTCACTCCTTCCATTAATCACCATTTTTAAAAATAAAGGGGACCCCTGACCATTAGGTTGAGTCGTGGCCGACTTTGGGGTTGGTTACGGTGCTCATCTTGCTTTATTGGCCAAGGGAGCGGGCGTACAGCTTCCGGGTCATGTGGCCAGCAGGACTAAGCTGCTTCTGGTGGACCAGAGCAGTGCACGGAAATGCCGTTTACCTTCCCACTGGAGCGGTACCTATTTATCTACTTGCACTTTGACATGCCTTCGAACTGCTAGGTTGGCAGGAGCAGGGACCGAGCAACAGGGGCTCAACCCGTCGCAGGGATTCAAACCGCCAACCTTCTGATCGGCAAGTCCTAGGCTCTGTGGTTTAACCCATAGCGCCACCCGCGTCCCTTGGGAAAATAAATATAAAAAGGTACAAATCCTTAGCATTGCAAGTTTTCTTACGACAACCCTGCTGGCCTTGTTAATTGTTTACAATTGTCCTTCAGATATTTTACAAATTACTCCAGTCTTTTTGGAAACTTTGATCACACTGGTTTTGGATTTTCCTGGTCAGCCTTGCCAATTCTGCATAGTCCATCATCTTCATCTGCCATTCTTCTAGCGATGGAATTAGTCCTGATGGCCACATGACCCGGAAGCTGTACGCCAGTTCCCTTGGCCAATAATGCGAGATGAGTGCCGCAACCCCAGAGTAGGCCATGACTGGACCTAATGGTCAGGGGTCCCTTTACCCTTTACCTTTAAGCTACCTTGAGTCCCAGTCTAGGGGAAAAAGTCGGGATGGTGGTGATGATGATGATGATGATGCTAATGATAATAATAATAATAATAATAATAATAATAATAATAGGCATGCCTGCCAAAGTGGTGATCTATTACACCAAATGTAACCCACCAACCTGGCAGTGCTTCCTACTTAGGACTGCAAAAACTAGGGTTTGTGGCATACCTGGGAGATCACACCTCGTAGATGGGGACGTCCAATTTTTACTTCCTTGGTCAGCTACCCTGCTGGCCTGGGAGTGCTCGGTTTGTGGACTTCCTATTTGGAAATCAGATGGTGAATTGGACCTTCATTTCGATCCAGCAGGGCTCTTTTCATGTCCCCTTTGTTGCGGTTTTGCTTTGCTTAAAGATAAACAAGCACTAATAGGGAGCCATTGGCCCAGGCTGAAATCCCCGCAGAAGACCTCGGCGGAGTTCTGTGGGTAGCTAATGGCTGCGAGTTTTATTATTAATGTGCCAAGCCTTACAATTTGCCTACATCTGTTAATGTAATTATGTGTTTTGTGTCAAGCACTCTCTGGTTGCACATTGCCAGCAAATTGTGTTTACAGGTCTGCCTGAACCCACAAACAACTCTTAAATCTCTCCTGTTGCTTAGGCAGCAGAGAAACTAAAGGGCTTCATTAGCTAAGAGGTACATATTACCCCAGAGTTTTCACCCTGGTGATTTTATTTATATATTTATTAAATCGGTACACCGCCCTTCGTGCGAAGATGTCAGGGAGGTCCACAACATTAAAATGCAAAAAGAAAACACAAGGCGCATAATAAAAACAAGAACAAACAAATAACCCCCCTCCCACAATCACATTTAATAGGCCATGGAAAGCACAACCAGCCAAAGGGCTGGTTATAGAGAAACATTTCCACCTGGCACCTAAAGACTTGTAATGAAGGTGCCAGGTGTGCCACTCTGGGGAGAGCATCATATAAGTGGGCATTCGCCGCAGGAAAGGCCCTTCCTCACGTTGCCACCCTCCGTCCTCTCGCAGAAGAGGTAGATGAAGAACGGCCTCAGATGATGCTCACAGGGTCCAGGTTGGTTCATATTGAGAGAGGGGATCCTTGCAGTATTACGGTCTCGAGCCCTTTAAGGCTTTGTAGGCTGGACCATAAGGCTGTAAGCCTGGACCATAAAGAAGGCTGGTCACCGAAGAATTGGTGCTTTTGAATTATGGTGCTGGAGGAGACCCTTGAGAGTCCCATGGAGTGCAAGAAGATGAAACCTCTCCATTCTGAAGGAAATCAGCCCTGAGTGCTCACTGGAAGGACAGATCCTGAAGCTGAGGCACCAAGACTTTGGCCACCTCATGAGAAGAGAAGACTCCCTGGAAAAGACCCTGATGTTGGGAAAGATGGAGGGCACAAGGAGAAGGGGACGACGGAGGAGGAGATGGCTGGACAGTGTTCTCGAAGCTACCAGCATTAGTTGGACCAAAGTGCGGGAGGCAGTGGAAGACAGGAGGGCCTGGCGTGCTCTGGTCCAAGGGGTCACGAAGAGTCGGACACGACTAAACAACAACAAGGTCAAAACCAGAACTTTGAGTTGGGCTGGGAAACTACAGTGGGCAACCTCCCAGTCAACAGTGGGAACCCCCACCACCACCACCACCAAGAGCATCTCAGTCTTTTCTGGACTGAGCTTCAGTTTATTGGCTCAGCAGGGGCGGAAGAAAGAGGGTGCGGTGGGTGTGGTTCACCCCAGGTGTCACCACTGAAGAGGGTGACAAAATGCCGAGCAGCAGGGCCTATAGCGCACCTGAGCCACACGTCTCTCCTGGGAGAGATGCAGTGGCTTGGGCACACACAGCCTCCACGCTGTTAGAATTCCTGCTCCATGATTGCAGTCATGGGATTGTTGTCTTTCACATGACGGTGTATGTTTTGACTCCACAGAGTGGGAAGTGATGGAGACAGGATGTTTGTGTTACTGTGTTCCGTGAAGTGGGACTATTGTCCTTTGTTCTTTTTCTTTTTGCTGTCTGATGCTAGAGAGAGAGAGGGAGCCATGTTGCAGTGCTCAGTGTGTGTTCATATGTAAATAAAGTAGATTAGCCAAAATGCAGAGTTGCTGAGGTCTGTCATGCAAGTTGCGCAAACTCTGCGGATCCCAAAGTGTCTGGTGTCGGTTGGCATCGGTCGCTGTTATGTTCTGGCTGAAGAAAGATTTTGAAGCTCCCGAACGACAGACCAGGAGGGAGAGAACATGCCAGTTGCGTATGTGTCTCTGCCAGGGTCCTACTCGAGTGTTGGCTGCACTCCTGACACGTGCTGCCCAAACAGTCTGCCCGCTGCCTCCCCCCCCCCCCCCCCCGCTGTAGGGCAGCTGAGTGGGAGAAGACAGGCAGACTCCTTGGAGGCACTGCGGTGCATCCCACCCCTATGGGCTGCTCGCCCTGCCCCTATGGGTGGCTCGCACCGCCCCAGGGCGCACCATCCCAGGAGCCCGAGTGGCTTCCTCCACCACTGTAGCCCAGGCAAGTATCCCACAGGCATCTGGTTGGCCACTGTAGGAATAGATGGTCTGTTGGCCTGATCCACCAGATGCTCTTCTCATGTTCTGACCTTTCTTCTTGTTCCATGCATGGATCACATATGTCTTAGGAACAAAGGAAGGCGCATTGTACTGAGTCAGGTACTTGTCCACCTAGCTCATTGTTTTCCAAGGTTGACCCTGGGACCTTCTGTGGTGCACGCAAAGCAGATCCTCCACCACTGAGCCACATTTCTCGGTCAACTCCTCAGAGCTTCCAGAAGGAATAAAGGTAAAGGACGCGGGTGGTGCTGTGGTCTAAACCACTGAGCCTCTTGAGCTTGCCAATCAGAAGGTCGGCAGTTCAAATCTGCACAACAGGGTGAGCTCCCGTTGCTCTGCCCCAGCTCCTGCCAACCTAGCAGTTCAAAAGCACACCAGTACAAGTAGATTAATAGGTACCGCAGCGGTGGGAAGGTAAACGGCATTTCTGTGCACTCTGCTTTCCGTCACGGTGTCCCATTGCACCAGAAGCAGTTTAGTCCTGCTGCCCACATGACCCAGAAAGCTGTCTGTGGACAAACCCCAGCTCTCTCGGCCTGAAAGCGAGATGAGCGCCGCAACCCCATAGTCACCTTTGACTGGGCTTAACCGTCCAGGGCTCCTTTACCTTTTTTACCTTTTACCAGAAGGAATAAGCAAAGATGATGAAGAATAAACACCTGAATACCAGCACCCCATGACAGTTGCTTTAGCACCTCTCTGCTCAGGGAGAAGAAATGTAAAAGCATTCAAGCAGTGTCTTAACTGCTTTCTGCCCTGCGTGGCAGACACATTTCACAAGCAGTGAAGCCTCCCGTTCTCCCTCCCTTTGGATGTCAGTCTTGCTTCGTGTACGACTCATGAAATGGCCCCGTCACACTTGGGTGTTCCATTTTGAACAGGATCCAGCAGGTGCCATTATTTTATTCTGTCAAGCCGGTGCAACACTCAGGAACCAGGAGCTGTCAGGAGCTGTCGCTGAAGACGCCGCTGCTGTGAGCTCAAAGAAACCCATGAAGCTTTCAAGGGAAGCCTTTGGGTTGCGCTAATGTGCTCAATCTGAGAACAATCCCGAGGTGAGTAAAAGGTTGACACAGAGTAATTGGGTTTGCGACGCTTTCGTGTGAAGGTGTCAGGAGTCCAGGTTCCCAGCTTGATAACATAGTAAGCGTAGGTAATTAAAAAGGAGGATTTATTGCAAAA
This sequence comes from Podarcis tiliguerta, assembly GCF_965153285.1. Lineage (NCBI taxonomy): Eukaryota > Metazoa > Chordata > Lepidosauria > Squamata > Lacertidae > Podarcis > Podarcis tiliguerta. The sequence continues at coordinate 132,489,450 of NC_139534.1, read as the reverse complement.
ACAAACGGATAGCTCCGGACGGCTCTGACAAAGCCTCCGGCATCATTACTCAAGATGACCCTTCTGAAGACTCCTTCCAGTGTCTACAGAATATACTGAACCTACGCTCCTTGTGTCTCTTGTTTTGCTTCCTGTCTAGCAGCCCTCCCATTTGTCGACTCCTCAGACTTATTGGATCAAGTCCAGCCTCTTCCTTTTCCAATAGACTATCTCTGAGTTTATTCGCTCCTATTTGTGCTTCCTACGAGCTTTGTCTGTGTTCTAGCCTCTCATCTACTGCCTTACCAGCCTGCCCGTCAGGGTCAGGAAGAGCCGAAGTCTGCAGCTGCCGACTCTCCTGCCTAACATCTAATCCTCTCTCTTCCTGGCTGCTTCCTGCAGTTGGCTGCAAACCTTCACTTGGAGCTGGCTCATTCCTGACAGAAGGTATAGAGTCAGAAGGCTGTTTGTTCTTGGGAGATTGGGAATGGGACCATAAGAACATAATAGTCTGCCGGATCAGGTCAATGGCCTATCTAGTCCAGCATTCTGTACTCACAGTGGCCAACCAGATGCCTCTAGAATGTCCTAATGTCTTAGCAATAGCTAAGAGCAACAGCACCCTTCCAGCCCTTGGTTCCTTGTTGCGTCTGGTATCTGGAGGCATAAGAACATAAGGAGAGCCTGTTGGATCAGGCCAGTGGACCATCTAGTCCAGCATCCTGCCCTCACAGTGGCCAACCAATGTAAAGCCCACAAGTAGGACTTGAGCACAACAGAAATTCTCCCTTCCTGTGGTCTCCAGCAACTGCTATTCAGAAAAACTCCTGCCTCTGACGGTCAATGATCATTGATAGCCTTCTCCTCCATGAGATGTGCTTGTGCTTCTGAAACAGTGCAATGGATTTCATCAGTCAGGGGTGCTGTTGTTGCAGATTTTCCTGCACTGGCAGGGGCTAGAGGACATCTGAGTACCTTCCAAGTCTGTGCTCCTCTTTCCCTAACCAATCCCTAGCCTCTTCTGTGCACAGATACCACAGACAGTGGTCCAGTGCTAAGAGCAGGCATAGGCAAACTTGGCCCTCCAGATGTTTTGAGACTACAATTCCCATCATCCATGACCACTGGTCCTGTTAGCTAGGGATGATGGGAGTTGTAGTTCAAAAACATCTGGAGGGCCGAGTTTGCCTGTGCCTGGCTAAGAGCCATCTCAGATTTTTGTTGCTGTTTAGTCGTTTAGTCGTGTCCGACTCTTTGTGACCCCCTGGACCAGAGCACGCCAGGCACTTCTGTCTTCCACTGCCTCCTGCAGTTTGGTCAGGCTCATGCTGGTAGCTTCGAGAACACTATCCATCCATCTCGTCCTCTGCCGTCCCCTTCTCCTTGTGCCCTCCATCTTTCCCAACATCAGGGTCTTTTCCAGGGAGTCTTCTCTTCTCATGAGGTGACCAAAGTATTGGAGCCTCAGCTTCAGGATCTGTCCTTCCAGTGAGCACTCAGGGCTGACTTCCTTCAGAATGGAGAGGTTGGATCTTCTTGCAGTCCATGGGACTCTCAAGAGTCTCCTCCAGCACCAGAATTCAAAAGCATCCATTCTTCGGTGATCAGCCTTCTTTATGGTCCAGCTCTCACTTCCATACATCACTACTGGGAAAAGCAAAGCTTGAACTATAAGGACCTTTGTTGGCAAGGGAGTCAGCAAAAGACGTCTATTTACTTGCACAGATATTTCTAACCTCCTGGATGCTGGGATCTTATTTTTAAGCAGATTTTTTTTTTGCAAACCGAGGCACTCTTTCTCCACCTTTCAAATGTAGATAATAATGCAAGAGGCCTGCTCTTGGGACCTTGAGCATCCGAAACAGCACAATGAATTTCCCTTATTTAGGCGGCCAATCAGGGATGCCAGTTTCCCACCATGAATGTGGGGGGGGGGGGGAGACGACTATTAAGGGGCCAACCTGTCAGATCCTCTGCAAGAACGAACGCAGACAATTGCTGTCAAGTCCTTCCGGAAATAATGGAAGTCCTCCTGGTGTGCGTCTCTCCCTCTTAGCTTTGTGCCATGTTTTCTTAATCAATGGAATCACCCACTTGTAATTAACTTGGCAACATCGGCCTTGTCAACTGACCTTTCTGTTTGATGGAACAATTATAATTACATTGTCACTTCAGATTGGTTTAACAAACAACCAGAAAATGTTCCTTAATAAGCTGCCAGCAGTGAGATGGCAGTTTACGGCGGTTTAAAAGAATGCTTAATCTGAGTTAATTAATACAGTCTAATCTACCAGAACTAATGAAAACTTTCAGCAATGCTGGTAGGTTGCAGCCACCAGACTCGGCAGAGATGCAAGTTGCAAATGTGTCAAAACATCAATGGCAAAGCGAAGAGGGGAAGCTATTACCATTGAAAGGGTTAAATGGTTGCTAAACAGATTCAAGAGAGCTGGGAGAAAAAAGCAAGCTTTTGAGGAAAGGCTGGAAGAAATACATGCATCCCATGGGCTAAAAAGAGACGTGGGTGGCGCTGTGGGTTAAACCACAGAGCCTAGGACTTGCTGATCAGAAGGTTGGCAGTTTGAATCCCCGCGATGGGGTGAGCTCCCGTTGCTCGGTCCCTGCTCTTGTCAACCTAGCAATTCAAAGGCACCTCAGAGTGCAAGTAGATAAATAGGTACCGCTCTGGCAGGAAGGTAAACGGCGTTTCCGTGCGCTGCTCTGGTTCGCCAGAAGTGGCTTAGTCATGCTGGCCACATGACCAGCATGACCAGCTGTACGCCGGCTCCCTCGGCCAATAAAGCGAGATGAGCGCCGCAATCCCAGAGTCAGCCACGACTGGACCTAATGGTCAGGGGTCCCTTTACCTTTACCTTTACCATTACCTTTACCTTTACATGGGCTAAAAAAAACCACAAATACATCAGCCCAGTGGGTTTTATATATATATATACTTGAAATGATACTATGCATTTATTTATTTAGAGCATTTCTACACTGTCCTTCGGTTCAAACGGCTCCCTGAGCAACCTGCAATAATCTGTTCTAAGATGGTCCCAATCTTCAGACTCCCACAATCCCACCATGCTCAGAAACTCAGCTTCTATGAGATCACAGAATCATAGGACTGCGTGGACTTGTGGTGGGGGGCAAGAGGGCTCCCCAAACCCTACAATTTCAACTCTGCAATACTATGATTCTATTATTCTACAACAGCCGGACACACAAGGTCCAGGACTGAGTTAAGGGCATCATTGAACTGTAGAGTCGGGGCATCTGCAATGCAGGAATCAGAGCCCAAGAATCCATGGCAGGAGACCATCCAACCTCTGCTTAAAATCCTCCAAGGAAGGGGAATCCACCTTCACCCAAGGGAGACCATTTTACAGCCCTTACTGTCGAACAGCCCTTACTGTCAGAAAGTTCTTCCTGATGTTTATTCAGAAATTTCTTTCTTGCAACTTGACTACTGCAATGCATTCTACGTGGGGCTACCTTTGAAGGTGACCCGGAAACTACAACTAATCCAGAATGTGGCAGCTAGACTGGTGACTGGGAGCAGCCACCGAGACCACATAACACCTGTCTTGAAAGACCTCCATTGGCTCCCAGTACATTTCCGGGCACAATTCAAAGTGTTGGGGCTGACCTTGAAAGCCCTAAATGGCCTTGGGCCAGTATACCTGAAGGAGCATCTCCATCCCCATCGTTCAGCCCAGACTCTGTGGTCCAGCCTCGAGGGCCTTCTGGTGGTTCCCTCACTGAGAGAAGTGAAGTTACAGGGAACCAGGCAGAGGGCCTTCTCGGTAGTGGCACCTGCCCTGTGGAACGCCCTCCCTTCAGATGTCAAGGAAATAACTACCTGACGTTTAGAAGACATCTGAAGGCAGCCCTGTTGAGGGAAGTTTTTAATGTTTGATATTTTATCGTATTTTTATTATTTTGTTGGAAGCTGCCCAGAGTGGCTGGGGAAACCCAGAGAGATGGGTGGGGTACAAATTTCTTCTTCTTCTTCTTCTTCATCATCATCTCCTACCCTCCAGAGCAGGAGAAAACAAGCTTGCTCTATCTTCCATGGGACAGTCCTTCAGATATTTAAAGGTGGCTATCCAATCACCTCTCAGTCTTCTCTTCTCCAGGCTGAAAATTCCAACTCCTTCCTCATAGGGCTTGGTTTCCAGACACTTAATCCTAGCCCTCCTAGATCATGTGGGGGGGACGGACGGCTACCTAGTCCAGCATCCTGTTTTCACAGTCAGGGGCAGAGCAAGGTAGGTGTGGTGGGTGTGGTCTGGCCCAGGTGTCACCTCCAAGGGGGGTGACAAAATGCTGTACGGCACTCAACGTCTGTGAGAGACGCTGTGGCTTTGGTGCACGCAGGCTTCCTGCTGCCGAAACAGCTCCCCCTCAGCTGTAGGGCGGCAGGCAGACTCCTCGTCAGAAGGCACGCGATGTCCAAAAAAAAAAGCTCAACAACTCTGGCATATTTTTGCAGGTGAAAAATATGTTGTTGTTTAGTTGTTGAGTCGTGTCCGCCTCTTCATGACTCCCTGGACCAGAGCACGCCAGGCACTCCTGTCTTCCATTGCCTCCCGCAGTTTGGTCAAACTCATGTTTGTAGCTTCAAGAACACTGTCCCACCATCTCGTCCTCTGTCATCCCCTTCTCCTTGTGCCCTCCATCTTTCCCATCAGGGTATCTTCCAGGGAGTCTTCTCTTCTCATGAGGTGGCCAAAGTACTGGAGCCTCAGCTTCAGGATCTGTCCTTCCAGTGAGCACTCAGGGCTGGTTTCCTTAAGAATGGATATGTTTGATCTTCTTGCAGTCCATGGGGCTCTCCAGAGTCTCCTCCAGCACCAGAATTCAAAAGCATAAATTCTTCGGCGATCAGCCTTCTTTATGGTCCAGCTCTCACTTCCATACATCACTACTGGGAAAACCATAGCTTTAACTATACGGACCTTTGTTGGCAAGGTGATGTCTCTGCTTTATAATAATAATTAGTGTGTGTGTGTGTGTGTGTGTGTGTGTGTGTGTGTGTAAACGTGGGGGGGTGACAAAAAAATTTCCGCACTGGGTACCCCCTGACCTTGCTACGCCACTGCTCACAGCAGCCAACCAGACGCCTCTGGGAAGCTTAAAAGCAGGACTTGGAGGCAACAAGAACACACTCCAGCAGAACCAATATTTGAAGGGTGTCGTAAAGCACAGAGTCACTGTTAAGCACAGCCTGATAGCTGTGAACTCAACTGGAGTGACCCATCGACCAGCGAAATTGGCTGTCTGTAGCCTGCATGGATGGGGGTGTTGTGTTCCATCTCTGATGTTTATGTCCATGGAGACTTTACAAGCCAAGCCAGACTTTAATTCATTACTCCTTTCTCTTCCTTTCCATTTCCTTTGCTCATTGTTCTTATTATGTCCTTATAAAGGGTATTTTTGAAATAATTTACAGGAATGTTATTTAAAAAAGGGAAAAAGAAAAGTTTAAAGTAAAAAAAAAAATCGTTTGTATTGAGTTGCTCACTGGGAAGAATCTTGCTCATTCTTCCTTGAAGGAAGTAGATTATAAAAACCACCACCCATAAACCAATTGAAAACTTGCCTTTTTCTGCTCTTTAAGCCCATCCTGGGGTTAATGTGATGGAATTCAGGACTTAATTTTTTAATAAATATGCATGGAAACTCAGCACACCTAAGCAAACAGGTGCATTTAGCGTGGGCCACCACTGAGTGAGAATGTCAAAGGAGTCACTCACCCTCAGCAGAGAGGACAAGAGGATTTAAGGAAACCCGTTGTCCGGGAAATGAAGCCTTGAAACTCAGATCACAGGACCTTGGTGGATCAGAGCTCTGATTTCTCTAATGTAAGGACGGAAACTGGATCCAGGTGGCGGGCTGGATCCAAAACTCTTGCACCCCCTGAGGACCACTTTGATGTCACCTGGTGGCAGGTGATTCAACTTCAAAGGAAGCCCCTTTCTTCATCTGCAGTCAAGCTTGTTCAAGGGAGGTTTTTTTTTTCCCCTTTGCAGATCAGCTTGGATTAAAGCTGCAACTCAGCATTTCAAGCCACAAGTACGTGAACTTCCTTTTCAGTTGCAATTTGGTGTTTCTTGAAACAGGCACCTTTTTCTGTCACCATATGGCAGAAGAAAATAAGAAGGGGCTGCTGGATCAGGCCACTTGCCCATCTAGGCCAGCATCCTGTTCTAACAGAGGCCATCCAGTTGCCCCAACAGGAAACCAGTGTGGGAATCTTCAGGGTGGCAGGAGAGGATATACTGTTTATTAATATCCTTCCTAACCTGTGCTAGCAAGTCCCTTTACTTAGCAGAGTTTACATCCCCCTTCTCATGCACAGCAGATAGCTGTTTGCAGGCTCGTGTGAGGCTCTCACTATTATACAATTCAATCTGTCTTCAGATTGAATTGTACATTCCTGGTAAGTTACCTTGAATCCCTCTTAAAAGAATAAAGACATGACAATCTTATTTAAAGCCAATAAAAGAAGTTTACTCACATCAGTTCACAGTTGGATTCCTGAAGGCAGACTTAGTTACAAATATGTTCATGTGGATCTACCCCATATGGGGGAATAATCCCAGTTGGTCAAACAACGAAGGAAGTGAAAAAGAGAGAAGTGTGTTGAGTGACTCATCCTTTTGTTACCTGGACAGGTTAGGTCACGCCACCTTCTATCACATGCAAAAGGAAGGATGCTCCAGCCAGGAGGAACAGGAAGTTTTGACTGGCTGGACCAAACATCCCCTTGCACGTCCACTCTAGGAAAACAAGGAATGTTGGACTTGACTGCTCTCAGTGGATTACATCCCACAACCTGTAAGCAGGATTTGAACACAAAAGTCCCCTCTCCTCATGTGGTTTCCAGGAACTGCCATTCAGAAGCATTGCTGCCTGTCACGGTCTGGTCTACAGGCAATCGAAGTCCTGGCTGAGGACGTTGGGACCGGGGGCAAGATGGGGGGGCAGGAACGAGAGTCCAGAAGCCAGGGGTCCCAGGGTCAGGGAGTCACAAAGTCAAGGGTCCTAGGGTCGAGAAGCAAGGAGTCAAGAAGCCGAGGTTCAAGGATCAGGAAGCAAGAAGCCAAACGCAGCAAGGCAGGAAGCGTGTTGCTGTGGCAAAGAGCCGAAGGGAAATGCTGGCTTTATATCCCTTCCCAGCTCTTGCCACCAGGTGCAGTGAGTTACCAAGCAGCCTCACCTGTGCGGCCGCGCCTTGCCTCTTCAGAACAAAATTAGGAAGGCCCCAATCCTGCGAAGCCCTATGATCACAGGGCCTGGCTCCTGCATGCACTCCTGACACTGCTTCCAACTGTGGACACAGAACAAAGCCATTCTGGCTAGTAGCCATCGATAGCCCTTTCCTCCGTGAATTTGTCTAATCCTTACTCTCTTTCTGTAGTAATTTTTATGAAGTTTCCAAGTATACATTTCTACATAAACATTTTACAAACTTTAGAATATCCAAAGACTTCCCTTCTTCTCTTTCCAGGGTTCATTTTACATATCATACGTTCCTGCATATTTTACTAAAGCCATTCAAATCTGATTTCCACTTTTACACCAATCAAATATTATTTACATTGTTGAATTTATCTTAATGCTGCCAGAGTTTTCAGTTGTGTACAGTCCCCCCCCCATATATATTTAATAAATGTTTTCCACTCTTCCTTAAATATATGTTCTTCTTGCTCTCTTATTCTATGTGTAAATCTGCAAGTTCTGCATATTCTGTCATCTTAAATTGGCAATCCTCTAGTTGCGACTTTGCTCATTTTCCATTTGGGGGATAACAAAACATGGGCTGCAGTTGTTGCATACATGAATAACCATCGGTGGATCATTTTCAAATAATTCTCTTTCAGTGTATAGTAAAGGTAAAGGTACCCCTGCCCGTACGGGCCAGTCGTGACCAACTCTAGGGTTGCACACTCATCTCGTTCAGGAGGCCGGGAGCCGGCACCGTCCGAAGACACTTCCGGGTCACGTGGCCAGCGTGACGAAGCTGCAATTGACGAGGCAGCCTCAGTGCCACACACGGAAACGCCGTTTACCTTCCCACTATAAAGTGGTCCCTATTTATCTACTTGCACTTAGGAGTGCTTTCGAACTGCTAGGTGGGCAGGAGCTGGGACCGAACGACGGGAGCTCACCCCACCGCGGGGATTCGAACTGCCGACCATACGACCAGCAAGTCCTAGGCACTGAGGTTTTACCCACAGCGCCACCCGTGTCCCTCACTTTCAGTGCATATTGTTGTTTAGTCGTTCAGTCGTGTCCGACTCTTCGTGACCCCATGGACCAGAGCACGCCAGGCACTCCTGTCTTCTTCAGTGCATAACATGCAGTAAATTTCAGGTCACTTTTCCAAAGTTTCTCCCAGGGGTTAAGATCTATATTGTGTCATATGTATATATATATATATTACCCTTTCATTGAAGCTTTCACAAGCTCGTCTTTCGTTTCCCATTCTAATCAAAAATTATGCATTTTACACAGAAGTTTATCCTTATTTTGTAAAAGTTCTTTTTCAAATTGTGGTCCTAATTTGTCTAAACCTCTTTTAAAGCCATCCAAGTTGGGGGGGGGGGTGTCCCTGACTCCTGTGGCAGGGAGTTCCACAGTTTAACGATGTGCTTTCTAAAGAGGGGCTTTCTTTCTTCAAGCCAGCTTACCGAAAGGCCCGGTCTTCCATCATGGCCAGACACAGGGAACTCCGGCGAGTTTGACAGGCATCCTGCCGATCGAACAAACCGGAACTGACTTTTGGAACTGCTTTGCGAGATGTTCTTGCAATGGCGTTCCATAGCCAATCAATATCCTAACTTTGGCTTCAAGCTTCCATTCACTCCTTAATAGAGCTGTCAGAGTTAACATGTTTGCTCAAGAAACTTCCACGGAAAGTTGTCTTCTGACAGAATTTTGATCAGGGCCATTTCTCTCTCGCTCGAGTCTCGCGGTCACCGAGGAGAGCAAAGCAAATTGATTTGTGCAAAGGGTTGATAAAGATTCTAATTCCCCGCTCTTCAAAGAAGCAGGCCTGGGCTTAACAAAAGGAGGAATTTATCGACATAAATTCAGATAGAGAGGAGCCAGGATGCAGGCTAGAGATATGGGGAGTGGCTGCAAATTACCGGCTGAATTAGCATCAGGCTGCTCCCCAGAGTCAAGGCTCCGCTGTCTTCCACCCGAAATACCCGGAATGCCCCGAACATAAGAAGAGACGGCTGGAGCAGGTCAATGGGTGATCTAGTCTAGCATCCTGTTCTCACAGGGGCCAACCATGCTGGATTTGTAGTTGGACAATAATAATAATAATATTTTATTATTTGTACCCCGCCCATCTGGCTGGGTTTCCCCAGCCACCCTGGGTGGCTTCCAACAAAGATTAAGAATACATTAAAATGTCACACATTAAAAACTTCCCTAAACAGGGCTGCCTTCAGATGTCTTCTAAATGTCAGGTAGTTGTTTATCTCTCTGACATCTGATGGGAGGGCGTTCCGCAGGGCGGGCGCCACCACCGAGAAGGCCCTCTGCCTGGTTCCCTGTAACTTGGCTACTCGCAGTGAGGGAACCGCCAGAAGGCCCTCGACGCTGGACCTCAGTGTCCAGGTAGAATGATGGGGGTGGAGACGCTCCTTCAGGTGTCCTGGACCGAGGCCGTTTAGGGCTTGAAAGGTCAGCACCAACACTTTGAATTGTGCTCGGAAACATACTGGGAGCCAATGTAGGTCTTTCAGGACCGGTGTTATGTGGTCTCGGCGGCCGCTTCCAGTCACCAGTCTAGCTGCTGCATTCTGGATTAGTTGTAGTTTCCGGGTCACCTTCAAAGTGACTGATTGAAACCCAAAAGTGCTCACTAATAGTTCCTCCTCATCTTGGGGAAAATTGACAAGCAGGGTTACCTGTCCTGGGCTGGTTGTTGTTCGACATTTTTCTAAATGACTTGGGGAAAGGAATTGAGGGGATGCTCATCAGATTTGCAGATGACACCAAACTGGGAGGGGTAGCTAACTGCGCAGAGGACAAAATCGGGATTCAAGATTACGTTCGCAGACTGGAGAACAGGGCGCAAGCTAACAAAATGAATTTCAATGGGGACAAATGTCAGGTTAGACACTCTGGGCGGCTACCAACAGAATATTAAAGAACAATAACCTATTAAACATTAAAAGCTACCCTAAACAGAGCTGCCTTCAGATGTCTTCTAAAAGTCTGGTAGTTGTTTATCTCTTTGACATCTGGTGGGAGGGTGTTCCACAGGGCGGGTGCCACTACCGAGGAGGCCCTCTGCCTGGTTCCCTGTAACCTCACTTCTCGCAATGAGGGAACTGCTAGAAGGCCCTTGGCGCTGGACCTCAGTGTCTGGGCACAACGATGGGAGTGGAGATGCTCCTTCAGGTCTACTGGGCCTTTGAGGCCGTTTAGGGCTTTAAAGGTCAACACCAACACTTTGAATTGTGCTCGGAAACATACTGGGAGCCCAAATATAGGATGGGGGGCACCTGGCTTGCTAGCCGTACATGTGGAAAGGATCTTGGTGGCCCCATGAGCTCCAGTGTATCAGTCTTCACTGCTCAGGGCAGTGGTTTGTGACCACAGGCTTTAAGAATCCGTTGAACTTTCAACACTTGGAGTCTTGTGTCCAGTTCTGTTCATCGCAATTTAACAAGGATCTGGAAACGGAGCCTTAAGAGGAATGGTGGGTGGGTGCAGTTTACCTTCCCGCCGGAGCGGTACCTATTTATCTACTTGCACTTTGAGATGCTTTCGAACTGCTAGGTTGGCAGGAGCAGGGACCGAGCAACAGGAGCTCACCCCGTCACGGGGATTCGAACTGCCGACCTTCTGATCGGCAAGTCCTAGGCTCTGTGGTTTAACCCACAGTGCCACCTGCGTCCCAATAACCTGCATTATTATTGGTAGTGGGTCCCAAAGCTAGCAGCTAAAGATCAATGTGCTAGAGTATAATGGCATTCTAGGAAACAAGTTTTGTCTGTTATCTATATCTGTTGATATAGATATCACATAGGGAATGGAGCAAGCTCGTTTTCTGCTGTTCCAGAGGGCACAGACCAAATGGATGGATTAATTAAAAAAGAAGGACTTTCTGGTGACAAGAGATGTTGGACAGTGGATTGGGTGACCTCGGAAGGTGGTGGAATCTCCTTCCTAGGAGATTTTTAAACAGAGGTCAGATAGCCATCTGTCAGGGATTCTTTTGTTTTGATTCCTGCATTGCAGGGGGTTGGACTAGATAATCCTCAGGCTCCCCCCAACTCTACATTTCTATGATTCTCTGACCCCCGTGTCCCTTCCAACCCTGCAATTCTATGACTAATTTCACAGCGTTTTCCGGAAATGCACAAATAATGTCTCCTCTTGATGTCAACTGGAAGCATTCTGCGATGGAAAAGAAATAATTTCATGCATGGCGATGCCAATTCAATCTTTTTGTTCAGATGGCCTGAAAGCTTCGGGGAAAACAAAACTAATTATAACTTGAATGAATCTCAGAAATAGCAGAAGGACCCACAAACCTCGAAACCGGAGCGAAGCGAAGCGCATTCCTCCCGTGTTATGAAAATCCATTTTTGTTTGTTTGTTTGTTTGTTTGTTTGGAAATATTTTTAGGGCACCTTTCCAGATGAGGCTTGATTCTCTTGGCCTTAAAGTCCACACAGGTCTACACAACTTATAGTCTACGCAACAGGTCTACGCAAACATGGTAGGCAACCAGTGAGGATCTGGGTTGCAACAGTGCCACTTCCCACTTGTGATTCCCAGAAACTGAGATAACCTGCTTATCATGTCATCGACCCAGTCCTGTGGAACTCTCTGCCACTGGAGATTCAGCAGACTCCTTCCACCAGGCCTACACAGGCAATTGAGAACAGATCCTTCCACACTGGTTAATCAACACTTCTTTTTTAACTTTTCATGGTTGTTATCGTAGGGTCATGTGTTTTTATTGCTGCAGACCACTTGGACAGATCGTTTTCATGAGACAAGCAGGTGCAAATAATTTCTAATAAATGAATGATTGCTGAATAAACTAGTATCCTGAGGCATTCTGCTTCTAATCCTCTTTTAAAGCCATTGTGGGAGGGAGTTCGATAGGTTAACTATGTGTTGTTTGAAAAAGTCCGATTTTTTCATCTGACCTGAATCTTCCAACATTCCACTGCATTATAGGGTTATGAGAGGGAGAGGAAAAACTTCTCTCTATCCAGTTTCTCCATGCATACACTTTTATTTTATCCTCTCTAACATGCATTTTCTCTAAACTAAAAACCAAAAAACAAGTGTTGTGAGGTTTCTTCATAGGAGAGTTTTTCCACCCCTTTGATGGGAACAGCCAATCTTCCATTCTAAAACATCTGGCCCAGGAGATCTCTCACTTTGGTCTTCTGACACATAACTATTCTTCCCTCCCAAAAAACCCACATTTTTTTAAAAAGCCAGCTACCCTGACAGCTATTTTGGGGCAACAGGCCCATAACTTGCACTAACTGAATGCATAATATGATCTGAATCAAAACAGGGAAGATGAAGCGATCTGTCCACACAGGAGTTCAAATGGGTCGCTGGAGGCAAATCCATGTCCCAGGGAGATCTGTGAGGTGTGGAAAGCAGAGCCAGGTGTTTGGGGTTTTTTAAGTGGGGAGCGTACCCCCACACTGAGCATTTCAAGTGATGGCAGGTGGAATCTGTACTGGAAGAGCTCCCACAACGAAGCTTTCAACTTCGGCCCATCGTCATGGCAACCGGCATCCAATTAGACCTGCTGGATGGCCATAAATATCAAAGCAAGCCGGGAAAACGAACACCACTCTTGGCTTAATTACCTGGCTGCCCCATTTCTCGGCTGATGCAAATTTGGATCCACGACTCGACACGGTTCCGAAACATTCACAGGACTGAAGTCCCTGATTCGAATCTCGCTGCCATCATACTGCATGCTGGGAGCTGCAGCCTCCTATCTGTCCTACGGGGCTGATATTTTTTTTTTTTAAAATAATATTTATTAGAAGTTTTATAATTACAGAAAAAAAAGATATAAGGGGGGGAAAGGCAATAAACAGTTAACAAACAATACATCGAGAATAGAAAAAAGGAAAAAAACCCAATACATCCAAACATCAAGAAAAAACAAAAACATTTAAAAACACGTCCAATTTCCATATCTTTATCTTTCATTTACTTATTTCCTCGACTTCCTCACACCTCCCTTTTTTGTATTCTAGTTCAAATTAGCTAATTCAGCAAATCCTTTCCCTCTTTCTCAATTTTTTGTTCTATAATTTATCTTAACACAATCTAACTTTAAATTTTCCACTTTAGCCCATTAACAATCAGTTTTTGCATAATTCTTAATAGCATTTCTGCTAAAACCATATGACTTCATTCCAGTATTCTTCTAACATTCATTAATTTTGCAATATTTCTGTAAATATACTTTAAATTTTTTCCAATCTTCTTCCATTGACTCTTCTCCCTGGTCTCGGATTCTGCCAGTCATTTCCGCCTCTAAGGGGCTGATAACACCCGCCTCGCCTAACAGACTTAGGACAAGATGTCATGGGCCAAGGCATTTAAAATAAGCAGAACGTGAGCACAGCAGCGCTCTGCCCACCCTGTGAGTCCCACCTCCAACATCAGAGGCGACTGTGGATCATGGCCCCCAAAAGCCGCCTTCTCCATTAAATTGTCTCATCTTCTTTTAAAGTTCTGGACTCTCCTTCCTTGGAGACTTTTAAGCAACGGTTGGATGGATGGCCATCTGTCAGGGAGGCTTAAGACCAGATAAACCTTGGGGTTCCTTCAGGGGGGCCAACTGGAATAAAATATGGGGGGGCAAGTAAGCCCTGCCCTGCATAATCGATCTCGTGCCATGGTGCACAGACAATGCCTGTCAACTGTGGAGGGACCCAAAAAATGGGGGGGGGCTGGGGACCTCTACTCCTGCTTCATTGACTATGCAAAAGCCTTTGTGTCGACCACAGCAAACTATGGCAAGTTCTTAAAGAAATGGGAGTGCCTGATCACCTCATCTGTCTCCTGAGAAATCTCTATGTGGGACAAAAAGCTACAGTTAGAACTGGATATGGAACAACTGATTGGTTCAAAATTGGGAAAGGAGTACGACAAGGCTGTATATTGTCTCCCTGCTTATTTAACTTATATGCAGAATTCATCATGCGAAAGGCTGGGCTGGATGAATCCCTAGCCGGAATTAAGATTGCTGGAAGAAATATCAACAACCTCAGATATGCAGATGACACAACCTTGATGGCAGAAAGTGAGGAGGAATTAAAGAACCTTTTATTGAGGGTGAAAGAGGAGAGCGCAAAATATGGTCTGAAGCTCAACATCAAAAAAACGAAGATCATGGCCACTGGTCCTATCACCTCCTGGCAAATAATAATAATAAATAATAATAATTTTTTATTTATACCCCACCCTCCCCAGCCAAGGCCGGGCTCAGAGCGGCTTACAAGCAATAATAAAAACAAGATGAATGATTACAACTTAAAAACAAAAGTAAAATACAACATTAAAATAATGGAACATTAAAATATTAAAATGTAGCCTCATCGCAGGAGGAGAAGGAAAAGAAAAAAGAAAGAGAGGGAGGGAGGGAGGGAGGGAGGGAATCAAATTGGCTCCAAGCCAAAGGCCAGGCGGAACAACTCTGTCTTACAGGCCCTGCGGAAAGAAATCAGATCCTGCAGGGCCCTGGTCTCATGAGGCAGAGCGTTCCACCAGGCCGGGGCCAGAGTTGAAAAGGCCCTGCCTCTGGTTGAAGCCAATCTAACTTCCTTAGGGCCTGGGACCACTAGGGTGTTGTTATTTATGGACCTTAAGGCTCTCCGTGGGGCATACTGGAAGAGGCGGTCCCGTAGGTACGAGGGTCCTAGGCCGCGAAGGGCTTTAAAGGTCAAAAGCAGCTCCTTTAGAAGGGGCAGTGAGAGATTTTACTTTCTTGGGCTCCATGATCACCTCAGATGGTGACAGCAGTCACGAAATTAAAAGACGCCTGCTTCTTGGGAGAAAAGCAATGACAAACCTAGACAGCATCTTAAAAGCAGAGACATCACCTTGCCGACAAAGGTCCGTATAGTTAAAGCCATGGTTTTCCCAGTAGTGATGTATGGAAGTGAGAGCTGGACCATAAAGAAGACTGATCGCCGAAGAATCGATGCTTTTGAATTCTGGTGCTGGAGGAGACTCTTGAGAGTCCCATGGACTGCAAGAAGATCCAACCTCTCCATTCTGAAGGAAATCAGCCCTGAGTGCTCACTGGAAGGACAGGTCCTGAAGCTGAGGCTCCAAGACTTTGGCCACCTCATGAGAAGAGAAGACTCCCTGGAAAAGACCCTGATGTTGGGAAAGATGGAGGGCACAAGGAGAAGAGGAGGACAGAGGACGAGATGGTTGGACAGTGTTCTCGAAGCTACAAACATGAGTTTGACCAAACTGCGGGAGGCAGTGGAAGACAGGAGTGCCTGGCGTGCTCTGGTCCAGGGGGTCACAAAGAGTCGGACACGACTAAACAACTAAACAACAACCTACTAACTTTTTCTCTCCCCCCTGTACAGACATTTTTAAAAGAACAGGCAAACGCCACAACACTGCTGTATTTATTATTATTATTATTTGTTTTTTATCTTTTATTTTGGAAATGTGCATCCAGGTTTTTTTCCCCTTTATATTTTTGGGGTCCCCAAGAGAGTGAGACCCTAAGCTATAGCTTATTTTGCTTATACATAAATCTGGCACTGGTGGGGATATAAGGAGAGGAGAAGGCTCTGTTTCAAAGCTTTCCTCCAGCCTCTCCTGAGACAGGGAAGAAATCTCCGGACGTAACTAGATGCTGTCAAGAACATTTGTGCCACCATTTTCTGGGAGAGAAAGGGTGCTGTTCTCAGAGTGACTTTCTCGGGGGGATCCCGACCAACGTTTTGAGCTGTCTGGAGCATTGCAGAGAAGACACTTCGCCATTTTCTGTCTGACTGGGAAGCCTTGGAGAATTTGGCAAGTCAGGCGGGCAGGTTAGCTGTCTCTGCTGGAAAGGAGGAAGGAGGCTCTTTTGCTGAGGGGAGCCCAGAGGCTGGGGGGGGGAGCATTTCTTTGTGATTTGAGACGGAGCGGGGCCCTGACGCTGAGATGCACAGCGGCTGGAAGGGAGGGACCACCTGACAGCTGGACTTGCTGCTCCCCCCTTGCGATGGCATCAAGCGCCGCTTTGCATCCTGCAGACAAACTCTCTGAAGTTTCAGAGCGATGGCATCTCATGACTGACAGGCTGGGCTGTGACAGCCTGTCCTCTCTCAAGGCTTCTTGTGTGTTTGACTCCCCCCCCCCCTCGCCCATTACTAATGCAAAAAAAGAAAAAGAAAAAAAAGAGGATAAAATGGAAGAATCAGCAGCCACGCTCAAAGTCTCCTGGAGCAATTTTATTGATGGCTGAGATAAGGAACATATGTTTGCAAAAAGATTGAGCTGTTAGGAGGAACAGAGCAAGCTTTTCCGTCAGTTCACAGGCCCTCCTCGCCTCCTCAATGTGGGATGTAATCCACTGGGAGCAGTCAAGTACAACATTCCTTGTTTTGCTAGAGTGGACATGCAAGGGAATGTTTGGTCCAGCCAGTCAAAACTTCCTGTTCCTCCTGGTGACATATACTCGGAGTCCTGTAGTGATTTCATGCTCTTTGTTATGTACTGAGTTGAATAGGATCCAAAATGCAGCAGTCTGATTGGTCCTAGAACAATAGGATTCAGAATGCAGCAGTCTGATTGGTCCTAGAACAATAGGATCCAGAATGCAGCAGTCTGATTGGTCCTAGAACAATAGGATTCAGAATGCAGCAGTCTGATTGGTCCTAGAACAATAGGATTCAGAATGCAGCAGGCTGATTGGTCCTAGAACAATAGGATCCAGAATGCAGCAGGCTGATTGGTCCTAGAACAATAGGATCCAGAATGCAGCAGTCTGATTAGTCCTAGAACAATAGGATCCAGAATGCAGCAGGCTGATTGGTCCTAGAACAATAGGATCCAGAATGCAGCAGGCTGATTGGTCCTAGAACAATAGGATCCAGAATGCAGCAGTCTGATTGGTCCGCAGGAGCCAGCCAATCCAGCTCCAGGTGGAAGTGAATCCACAACCTGATTGACCCACAGGAGAATCTCGGAATTAGCCAATCACATGGGGCCCATTGTGTAAATAATGTATATAAAGCAGACATTTTGGAGGAACTTCCATTCCTCGCTACTATGAGCTGAATAAAGAGCATGAAATCCACTCCGAGTATATTTCACTCTTTATTGCAGCTTGAATTGCCCCCCCCCCCCAAACCTCAGGCTTTTATCTACATTATTTGCACAATAAGTCCCATCTGATTGGCTGATTCTGCTTCCCTCCTGGAGCCTGATTGGTCTTTTCCTGCAGGCCAATCAGTTGTTGCATTCTAGGATCCTACTTGCTTATTGTTCTAGGATCCAAGCTTAGTACATAATACCTGGGCTGGCGCATCCTTCCTTGCGTGTGACTAGTGGGTGGGCGTGATCTTTCCAGACCTGGTAAAAGGCCAAGGCCTGCTGCCACTCTCCCTCTTTTCCATCTTCCTTTCGTCCTGCGAACTTCCCAGACTGCTAACTGCAGTCATTCGATCAACCCACATTTGGGGTAAACCTGTTTTTATACACTTGTAACTTTAAGCCTTAAGCCTGCCTTCAGGGATCACACTCTGCTCTCCCTGATCATGAGTAAACTCTCTTTTTATTGCTTATGAACAAGAATAGTGTCTTTATTCTTTTAGGAGGGATTCAAGGGGTCTTACCAGGAAAATATTAGAACACATTTCACTCGGGACAAGCCAGCTGGAACTGCGTATTGTCTTAGGAAACTCACACAAGTTTGCAACTAGTTTTCTGCTGCGTAAAGGGGAACGCACTCTGCTAAGTAAAGGAACTTGCTAGCGCAAGTTAGGAAGAATGTTAATAAACAATATATCCTCTCCTGCCACCCTGAATATTCCAACACTCGGTTACCTCTCCCCAGTTCCCCCATTTTCATGTAACTTTATTTATATATTTAATAAAACTTATACACCACTTGGTTGTAAGAAGAAAAGAAAAAGATCAACAGAATCCAAGCAGTTTAGAAAAAGATACGACGAGAAAACCCAGGATCTTCTTAATTTATTTGTTTGGTTTTTCTTTTTTTTAATAATATTTTTATTAAGGTTTTTACATAACAAGAAAAACAACAGAAGAAATACAAAAATACAAAAACACAAAACGACAAAAAGAACATTACAAAAAAAGAAGAAAAAGAAAAGCAGATAAAAACAATTCCATTTTCATAATATTCCTTGCATTTACTTATTTCCCAGACTTCCCCACACCTCCCTTCACTGTATTCCAGTTTATATATTTGATCAGCAAATCCCTTCCCTCTATCTTATCTTAATCTTCATATCTTAATATGTCTTAATCTCCTTAATATCTTAGCAAATTAAGCCTTTTGGTTTTACACCTTTTAACTTTTGAATTTTCTATACTCCTTCACCACTTTATTGCTAATAACCTTTTATGTTCAATCCGATGTCATTCTAACATTCATTAATCTTATAATATTTCTGTAGATAGTCTTTAAATTTATTCCAATCTTCTTCCACCGTCTCTTCTCCCTGGTCTCGGATTCTGCCGGTCATTTCTGCCAATTCCATGTAGTCCATCACCTTCATCTGCCATTCTTCCAGAGTGGGTAGTTCTTGTGTCTTCCAATACTGCGCGATAAGTATTCTTGCTGCTGTTGTGGCATACATAAAGAAAGTTCTTTCCTTCTTTCGCACCTGTTGGCCGACCATGCCCAGGAGAAAGGCCTCTGGTTTCTTCGGGAAGGTGTATTTGTTTGGTTTTTCAGATTACAATTTTACAACCACCTATCCAACATACAACATAAAAACAAGATTCCAAAAAATCTCCTGGACTCCCCTCGTCTCATATGTGGGTCCTATTATTAATCATCTCCTCCTGCATCTTTTATGCTAATCCAAATCTTTTACCTCTCCATTGTGTCCAAAATTCACTATTAAACTACAAGTGTTATTCCAATCCTACTAACGATTTTAACTGTTTACAATGGCTTTTAAGATAAATTATAAATTAACCCATTCTTTATTAAAATTTTGGTCTTCCTGATTTCTGATTCTGCCAGTCATTTTATTCCTTTTGGCATAATCCATCAACTTGATCTGCCATTCCTCTCTGGTGAGGACTTTATCTTCTTTCCATCTCTAGGCCAATAACATCCGCGCAGCCGTGGTCCCATACATAAATACTCTTTTCTGCTCCCTTGGGATTTCGGCACCTAGAATTCCTAAAAGAAAGGCTTTGGGGGTTTTAAGAAAAAGTTATTTTGATCATTTTTTTCAACTCATGATATATCATTTCCTGCCAATCCCGGATCTTCAACAGGCCATGCATGAGCTGCCTTCAGCTTGGTGATGCTCAAATTGCAGGGGTCCTACTCTTTGAGATTCCTCTCTCATGCGCCACAGCGCTCCCTCTCTGCCTTGGCTGAGGAGGGAAGCAGGATTTGGGGAAGTGTTGGGAGTGAGAACTCTCCCTTCTGTCATGGATGCTTCACTTGAGTTTCCAGCATTACAGGGGGTTGGACTAGATGACCATGGGGATCCCTTCCAATTCTATGATTCTCTGGCTCTTGTGCATGGGTCGGCAAACTAAGGTCCGCGGACCGGATCAGGCCCAATTGCCTTCTAGATCCGGCCCGCAGACGGTCCGGGAATCGCCAGTGCGTGATTCGCGAGCGCACATGTTCTTTCCCTCTCCCTCACAAGGCGGCTACCTACGGGACTGCCTCTCCCGGTCTGCCCCGCGGAGGACCTTAAGGTCCACAAATAGCAACACTCTAGAGGTCCCGGGCCCTAAGGAAGTTAGATTAGCCTCAACCAGAGGCAGGGCGTTTTCAACACTGGCCCCAGCCTGGTGGAACACTCTGTCTCAAAGATTCTCTTTGACATCTGATGGGAGGGTGTTGCACAGGACGGGCGCCACCACCGAGAAGGCCCTCTGCCTGGGTCCCTGTAACTTGGCTTCTCACAATGAGGGAACCGCCAGAAGGCCCTCGGTGCTGGACCTCAGTGTCCAGGCAGAACGATGGAGGTGGAGATGCTCCTTCAGGTCTACTGGGATGAGGCCGTTTAGGGCTTTCAAGGTCAGCACCAACCCTTTGAATTGTGCTCGGAAACGTACTGGGAGCCAATGTAGGTCTCTGGCCCCTCACAAGGTTTGAGGGACAGTGGACCGGCCCCTTGCTGAAAAAGTTTAAGGCATAAGTCCGAGACGGAGAGGGAGTCCGTGCTGCTTCCTTCCATCCCCTGAGCCTGGTGACCTTTTCTGCCTCCTGTTTGTAAGGACCCGCCAGCAGCCCACTTGGCAGAGTTCCTGTGCTTCTCCCGGGGGCGCAAGGAGAGGGCATTTCGCCTCCTGTTTTTATTTCATTCTGAGTCCTGGGCAGGGTGCCAGCCCACGAGGCACCATCAAGCTTGCCGTCTCGCGCTGCTGTTTTATATACAGTACATTTTAATCATTTGGCTGGAGGGCAACAGAAAGGCAATAAAGCCTTTTAAAAAATAAAAACAAAACCAAACAAACCCGGTGTTGTTTTTTTATTGCTTAGCTGCAATCTTTTACTCACTTTTCCAGGGAAACAGACGTTAATGAAAAGCTATTTTCTTTTCTGGTATCAGGAGAGTACAGCAGATAATTCATTGCTCCCTCTCTCAATGTGTGTCTGTGTGTATTCATCTCCATTCCTCTTCTGCTCTGTACATAACCCTAAATATAAGAACATAAGAGGATACTGCTGGATTGGACCAAGTGCCCACCTAGTCATAGAATCATAGTATCGGCATGGCAGTAATATGCCGGGTCGAAAGCCTTTAGGCGGCACAATTGCAACCGCACGCAATGCAGGAATCTTTTTGTCCAGGGTGGGACTCAAACCCAGAACCCCCGAAATCGAGAGCCACATTTTGTTCCCAGCGTGGCCGACCAGGATTCGAGTGAAAGATCCATGTTGCCTTCAGGTGAAGATCAGCCCAAGCTGCAGATTGTAAATTGGTAGTCAGGGACTGTATGTTGAATTAAGACTGTAGCCAAAGGGCCGCCAAGACTGACCCCTCCCACTGCCAGGAAAAGGTCCCTCCTCCCCATGGGAACAGCGGCACAGGCTTCTGCCAAGCCCAAGTCAACCAAGGCTTTCTGGATCATAGGAGTGTTTGAGGACCGGGACATTCGCAGGGAAACCAAAATGCTTGTTTGCAAAGCTGTTGTACTACCAACCTTACTGTATGCTTGTGAAACATGGACCACTTTTAAACGCCATCTCCAGCTCCTCAAAAGATTCCATCAATGGTGTCTCTAAACCTGGGAAGACAGGCGAACTAATGCCAGTGTACTGGAAGAAGCAAAGATCACCATTGTTGAAGCAATGATTCTTCAACATCAACTTTGTTGGCCTGGTCATGTTGTGTGGATGCCTGATTATTGTCTTCCAAAGCAACTATTCTGAACTTAAAAATGGAAAGCGTAAGGCTGGTGGTCAACAACAGAGGTTTGAAGATGCTCTCAAGGCAAATCTTTAAAAATGTAGTATAAACAACAACAATTGGGAAACACTGGCCTGCGAGTGCTCCAGTTGGAGAACAGCCTTGACCAAAGGTGTCCTGGGCTTTGAAGACGTTCGAACTCAGGACAAAAAGGAGAAATGTGCTAAGAGGAAGGCATGCTTGGCAAACCCTCACCGAGATCAACTCCCACCCGGACACCAATTTCCCCACTGTGGAAGGACATGAAGATCCAGAATTGGCCTCCACAGTCACTTATGGACTCATTGTTAAAACCGTGTTTATGGAAGACAATCTTACTCAGCTATGAGTGATCGCCAAAGAGGAAGAAAGAAGAAGAATGTTGGACTAGGACCTGGGAGACTTGCGTTCAGATTCCCACTTGGCCATGAAACTCCCTGAAGAGAATCATAGGGTTGGAAGGGACCCTGAGGGTCATCTAGTCCAACCCCCTGCAATGCAGGAATCTCAACTAAAGCATCCAAGGCAGATGTCCATGCAACCTCTGCTTACAAACCTCCAGGAAGGAGAGTCCACCACCTGTGTTGAAAGTCAGCTCCACTGTCGAATAGCTCTTACTTACTAATCTCTTTTATTGTAACTTGAAGCCATTGGATCAATTCCTACCCACCAAAGCAGAATAAAATGAGCTTTCTCCCTCTTCCATGTGACATCCCTTCAGACATTTGAAGGTGGTGTATTTGTTTTCTCCTGCTCCGGAGGGTAGGACTCGAACCCATGGCTTCAAGTTACAAGAAAGGAGGTTCTGACTAAACCTCAGGAAGAACTTTATGTTTTCACTGTTTTTCTATGGTTACATATAGATTTCTGCTGCTGAGGCTTTTTTATTGTTAAACTGCTTTGAGAGGGATGCTCTGGTTGAGGTTCCTGCATTGCAGGGGGTTGGACTAGATGACCCTCGGGGTCCCTTCCAACGCTACAATTCTATGGTTATATAATTCTATTACTGAAGCCGGAACCAGATGCCAAGTGGACGGAGCTCCTGAAAGCTGAACAGCTGAAGCTTTCCTGGCGTGATGTTCCACACAGAGACACTAACTGAATCATCTTTGGGTCAATAATTACAAGCTTGCTCTGTGAACAACTGGAATCCTGTCACTTTTTCCAGACAGCTCTTCTGCAGTGACTCATAATGTTTTGTGGCATTACGCCCCCCCACCTGTGCCACCTAGGAATGGTAGCAAGGCAGCCGCAGGGGGGAGGGGGGGACAGCAGCAAGCTTCAGTGAGTCACGAAAACAATTGTGTGACACTCTGGTTTGTTGCTTACCCACCTGGGAAGCACCCCAGTGAAAAAGGTAAGAGAAAGAGAAACGTAAGAGAAAACAAAGGGAAGTAGGAAATGGGATGCAAAGAGAAAATGAGACTTTTAAAAAAAATAAACCCAAGCTTCCAATGTTGGCATTTGCCGGGGTGGCGCTGTGGGTTAAACCACAGAGCCTAGGACTTGCCGATCAGAAGGTCGGCGGTTCGAATCCCCGTGACGGGGTGAGCTCCCGTTGCTCGGTCCCTGCTCCTGCCAACCTAGCAGTTCGAAAGCACGTCAAAGTGCAAGTAGATAAATAGGTACCGCTCTGGCGGGAAGGTAAACAGTATTTCCGTGCGCTGCTCTGGTTCGCCAGAAGCGGCTTAGTCATGCTGGCCACATGACCCAGAAGCTGTCTGTGGACAAATGCCGGCTCCCTCGGCCTATAGAGTGAGATGAGCGCACAACTCCAGAGTCGGTCATGACTGGACCTAATGGTCAGGGGTACCTTTACCTTTACCTTTACTTCACTGCCGTGCTTCTCAACAATGCTATAAAGGAGGGGGGGGCTTCTTGCTAGGTATAAACACATTCACACATTAGACTGGACACAGGTACAGTGGCACCTCTGGATGCGAATGGGATCCCTTCTGGAGCCCCGTTCGTATCCTGAGCAGAACGCAACCCACATCTGTGCGTGCGCGGGTCGCGATTCGCTGCTTCTGCGCATGTGCATGACGTCATTTTGAGCGTCAGCACATGCGCGAGTGGCGAAACCCAGAGGTAACCCATTCCTTTACTTCCTGGTCAACCGCGGAGCGCAACTCAAAAACGCTCAACCTGAAACATATTTAACCCGAGGTATGACTGTACTGTCAGACGTGGAGAGTTCTCCTCTCCCGTAACTTCACAGATGAAAATTAATGAGCAGTTGATATAGTAATAGTCCTTTTATTACAGCATCATATTGTGAGAACAAATACACAGCTCTCCGCAAGGAGGGCAGTTGACTACTGTAAATTCTCCTTCTGACTTCCGTAGCATTTTAGGCGTCAACGAGAAGTTCCTCCATCCCTCTGGCTCCTTTGCTCTCTGATACGTTTGGACCTCCGAGTCCATGGTGAGGGGGGCGGTCCCCCACACTCTCAAGGGACATCTCAACTAGCCGCACCCTCCCTTCTGCCTCCCTTGTCATTATCTCATAATTGGGTAACTCCTCCCTAAGCTCTTCAGCTTCTGTACGAGTACATATTTACAGTAGATAATTAAATGAGCAAGTTAAATGAATTTGGATATGCAAAGATTTGAAAAAAAATAAACTTAAGGAACCACAGAAGGAGGGAGAAGGAAGTCAAATTTCGAAATGTGAAATGGATTGTAAAATTAATGAAATGTATAAATTTGAAAAGTATAAATAAAAAACTGTTTAAAAAAAGGAAATTAATAAGCGTACATTAAAAGAAAACATGCATGCAAAATAAAGTGAGATTGTGCAAAAATACGTTGGGCCAGCTTAATTGAGACAGGCTGCAACTTCAGCTTTTTGCAGCTTGGAATTTAAATGGCCTGGGTGCTAAATTTCCATACTTCATACCAGTAACTTCACTTGGCCCCGTTCTCATTCAGTGAGAAGCCACCAATTTAGAAAAGATTAGTTTGGCGACACCTTTTATGAGACAACGCCTGGGCATGGCAAGTTGGTTTTTGCAAATAGGCCAAGGCATCTTCTCGGTGAGAGCCGACTTACACGCTCCGTTCTACCTGGAGGCGTCACATAAAAATCATCGAAAGAGCTCTGAAAGAATCAGGAGGAATTCTCATTAAACTGTCAGGGGTCTTTGTGCTGGAGTCAGACTTTCCATATTTCATGCTTCCAGTTCTTTCTTCCGTACACAACAGAAAGAGTAGGCATCACAAACCAGGGAAGAAAGGACAAGCTATAGATCTGTGCCACTCCCAGGATGGGGTCAGACAATGGCTTCTTCTTTTTAATGGCTTATCTCTGCAGAGCTCAGTTTGGGACTCCAGATTCACAGCAACCCTGTGAGGCAGACTAGGCTTGGTGACAGTCCCTCTCCCAAGTCCACCCACTGAACCACCAAGCTGAGAAGAGATTTGAACCATGCTTCGCCACATGCAAAGCCAATACCTGAGCCACTGCCCTTACACCTTGGCTGTGTAAAAATAAAAAAATCAGAGATCATCCACTCACAGTTAGAGAAAGATGTAACTGTCGGCATAAACCTGGGAGTGTAAAGTTTGCAGAAGGCATTTAAAGTTTAAAAGAGAAGTCACCTGTGGTTGTTGTTGAGTCGTTTAGTCGTGTCCGACTCCTCGTGACCCCCTGGACCAGAGCATGCCAGGCCCTCCTGTCTTCCACTGCCTCCCGCAGTTTGGTCAAACTCAGGCTGGTAGCTTCGAGAACACTGTCCAACCATCTCGTCCTCTGTCGTCCCCTTCTCCTTGTGCCCTCCATCTTTCCCAACATCAGGGTCTTTTCCAGGGAGTCTTCTCTTCTCATGAGGTGGCCAAAGTCTTGGAGCCTCAGCTTCAGGATCTGTCCTTCCAGTGAGCACTCAGGGCTGATTTCCTTCAGAATGGAGAGGTTTGATCTTCTTGCAGTCCATGGGACTCTCAAGAGTCTCCTCCAGCACCAGAATTCAAAAGCATCAATTCTTCGGCGATCAATTCTTCAGCACCTAGTGGCGGACAGCTCTACAGGACTGGGCGGACGACACTTAATGCTCAGTTTCAGGTCAGCGGCTTGCAGATGAACTCCGTGATTGAGCTGGGATATAAAGATTTGGCTTGCTCCGGGATTAGCGTCTCCTCAAGTAACTAAGCACCAGCCATCCTCCAGAAATGCACCCACTGGCAAAGTGGAGAGCAACTCCAGAACACTGACTCATGCAGAGGCACAGCAGGAAGACTCCCCCAGGCCTTGGACTTGCAAGGGGAGTCCATATTCCAGCTGCTTTATTGAATGCCACGCATGGGCAGTTCCTTAGGGGACACACTGGCTTAGCCCATGGTTTGGGACGGCTTTTCCATGGTCAGACAAGGAGATCCCAAAAAGGTCTTGTGATAAGAATTTTAAGGTCTTAGAGATATAATAAATGTTCATAAATGTACCAACCAAGCACGTACATACAGTAGACCAGACCCACCTGGAACCATTTTTGATTCCCAAACTGACCAAATGTTTTCTCTGCAAGGAAAATGGAAAAGCCTCCGCATTGTCTTTTCCTTCACAAATCCAGTCTTAAGGGTATGTCTGTCTGTGTTTGAATAGGGTGAGCCTGTGACCTGGCTCAGGAACTAAGTATTTATCATTACAAAAGACTGGCCAGGCTCCCCAGGGTATCCAATCAAGTGAGCATTAATAGGTAACCTGTCAGACAAGATAAACAACACACTCAGATTTCTGCTGTAGACCGCCTTTTCTGTGATGTAGATATGATGTATGGGGGGGTGGTCTTGAGCTCCAGGGCAGGGAATTTAAAATGTCTATATAAGGGCGGGCACACCTTGGTTCTGGGTTCCTCCTCCCTCCTGCATGTAGTGAGTGAGGACCCTGTTGCAGCAGCTTTAATAAGGATCCGGCTTACTAGCTGCTTTGCTTCTCAATATTCTCTGGTTGGCCTCTGTTATTTTCTCCTACCAATAGGGAACCTACGTAAGGACTCTATATGGGCTCTTGGACACCCCATAAGGGAACAAGGACAGACGGACACCCCATAAGGGAACAAGGACAGATGGACACTCCATAAGGGCTCTTGGACACCCTATAAGGGAACAAGGGCAGATGTTGGTTTACAACAGTCTCACAAGCTTAGAAAGGAATTTGCAATGTTTGCCTTGCTCTCTTTGAGACCTGCTGTTCTTTCAGTGTTGGTTCTGCAGCTAACTTCTCCAGCAGCCGCCAGAGCGACAGGGGGGAGGGCTACTCCCTTTCTCCCACCCCCTCTGGCATGAAGGGAAAGAGCAGCCATAGGCTCCCACTGCTGGGCTCCCCCAGAGTGCAGTGTGGCATAACAGAAGCCATTTCCATGGCTCACCTCTGCTTTCGCTCTAATTGCGCCATGCTGGGATGTGGCACGATTTCAACAGCCGGTGTTTCAGATCTCGAATCACAGCACATTTTGCCCCTTAGACGCGCAAGAAGGAGGGCATTGGACTCGGACGAAAGAGATAAAAAAATTCTGGGAAATGATCCATGAAGAAATTAAAAAATTAATAAAGGTTTCCTATAACTAAAGGGCAGAAGCATACTTATCAGGAATTTTGAGTAAGGATATTCCCAAAGATAAAATTAACATATTCCTATACGCAACAACAGCAGCCAGAACGTTGGTGGCCAGTTACTGGAAAGGAAATAACATCCCAACAAAAAGGGAATGGCTAAGTAAACGATGTGAGTATCTGGAGTTAGCAAAATTGATGGAGATAATAAGGCATAAATCTAAAACAATGGTACAGAAACAATGGGAATGCTTAAATGAATATTTACTCAAACAGGGATCAAACACAAAAGTTTGGTTGTGCTTAGACTAACCTTGTGCAGAATACAGAGAATACAAATATTAGATGGACTATGAAAGAATTTAAGGAAAGGAAGCGACTGAAGAACAGATGTAAAGGTGAGATAGATAACCAAGAGACGTGTGGTGAATGCGGTGGAAGTCTTTTATAATATTTTAACTAGGGTTTATATATTGTAATGCTTGAAGTATGAATTTGGAATAATGGATTATGAAAAGTATTTTTTCTCTTCATCCTTTTTCTTCTTTCTTTCTTTTATCTTTTATCTTATTGTGTAGACAAAATGTTTTTATGTACGGTTATATATTGATTCTATTTCTTTTTTTCTTTTCATTTTTTTGTAACATTTAATAAAATTTAATAATTAAAAAAAAAGAGTTGGAAGGTACCCGAGGGGCATCTAGTCCAACCCCCCCAGACTGCAGGAATCTCAACTATGGCAGACAACTATCCAACCTCTGCTTTATTTTTTATTTTTTCAATTTTAAAAAATTATTTTCCTCATACATACTTTTGCAATACAATACATTGAATCACATAAATACTTTTAGCTCTGCCAAGCTTGCGACTTCCCTCCTTCCCTTCAGCAGGTATCCCTTATTTTCTTATATCGCGTGTTCTGATTTTTAACCTTATATCTGCCATACACTGTAAGAGTTATTTCAATCCTGCCTGTGTTTTTAAAGTTTTACAATTACCCTTTAAGTACACAATAAATTTACTCCAACTTTCTTGAAAGAAAGTTTCAAGGTGTCATCCAACCTCTGCTTAAAAACCTCCAAGGAAGGAGAGTCCACAGCATGTTGATCCCATGTTCTCACGTTTGGTTCTCCCCATTTCTGTGGCGGTTTGCAAAATAATGATAATAATTAAAACTCCGCAGGAAAATCCACCAGCATTTCTACCACGATTTTCATTGTGCAAACAATCTCAGTTCTGTGATTCATAGGGATCTAGAACTTGGTCCTCTGAACCTTTCATTGCAGCTTGGGTTAGGGAAACGTAATTAAAAACTATACATTGTCTTTTAACCCCAGTCTGAACTGCATGCTAAAAAGGTTCTCCCCCTTTGGTTGGTGGGGTAGCAGTGTGATAGGTTCCTAGAATTACAGAAGCGTGGAGTTGCAAGGGGACGCAGGTGGCGCTGTGGGTTAAACCACAGAGCCTAGGACTTGCCGATCAGAAGGTCGGCGGTTCGAATCCCCACGATGGGGTGAGCTCCCATTGCTCAGTCCCTGCTCCTGCCAATCTAGCAGTTCAAAAGCGCGACAAAGTGCAAGCAGACAAATAGGTACCGCTCTGGCGGGAAGGTAAACTGTGTTTCCATGCGCTGCTCTGGTTCACCAGAAGCGGCTTAGTCAAGCTGGCCACACGACCCAGAAGCTGTACGCCGGTTCCTTTGGCCAATAAAGCGAGATGAGCGCCGCAACCCCAGAGTCGGCCACGACTGGACCTAATGGTCAGGGGTCCCTTTACCTTTACCTAGAGTTGCAAGGCGGCCCTTTACTGTGGCGACCGACTACAAGCTGCTGCTCGGCCTGTTCGCCCCAGAGAAGCAGAGCCCTCAAGTACTGTCACCCTAAGTCCTCAGGTGGTCGATTTTCCTCGCCGATTACCAGTATACACCAGTCAACCAGCCTGGGAAGGCAATGGGCCACACGGACACCCTCAGCAGGCTGCCACTACCAGAGACCCACCCCGACCCGGTGTCCGCACATGAGGTCATGAGCCTGGAACACCCTGTGTTCCCACCTGCATGTGGACTTTGCTGGCCCCTTCCAAGGAAGGACATTCTTCGTAGTGGTGGACTCATACTCCAAATGGCTGCAGGTCGCCCTGGTACCGTCCACTTCTCCATCCGCGACCACCTGAGTACTATGTAGGCTGTTTGTGACCCATGGGCTCCCCGACACCCTCGTCTCGGATAACAGAACAGCATTCACATCAGAGGAGTTCCACACTGTCAGGAGTGCGTGCAGGAGCCAGGCCTTGTGACCAGTAGGGCTTCGCAGGAACAGGGCCTTCCTAAATTTGTTCTGGAGAGGCAAGTGCGGCCGCACAGGTGAGGCCGATTGGTAACTCATAGCCCCTGGTGGCAAGAGCCAGGAAGGGGTATAAGGTCAGCATTTCCCTTCAGCTCTTTGCCACAGCAACACGTTCCCTGCCTTGCTGCGTTTGGCTCCTTGACTTCTTGTTTCTTGACCCTCGGACTCTTGGCTTCCTGACTACTGGCTTCTGGACTCCCGTTCCTGCTCCCACCCCGCCATCTTGCCCCCGGTCCCGACGTCCACAGCAGGGACTTTGATCACTCATGAACTGGACCATGACACAGACCTTCACAGCGCAAAATGGCACATGCCATGCCCAATCGGTGCCATTCCACCCCGCCACCAATGGCCAGACAGAGCGTGTGGTGTGGACCACCAAGGATGCCCTCCGACGCATGACGCAAGGGGACCAGGACTACCACCTCACTGCATTTCTCCAAGCCTAGCACAGCACCCCCAGCACAATGACTGGCAGGAGCCCAGTGGAACTACTCATGGGCTGGCGCCTCACAACAAGACTGGACTGCCTCCACCCTGACAGGGCTCAGGACGAGGCAGCGATGGGGGGAAGCAGGGACCCCCGGACCTTCTGGTCCCAGGATCCAGTGTACGCAAAGAACTTCGGTGTGGGTCCAGCATGGGTACCTGCCACAGTCACCAGGATGACCAGCCCCATGTCATACGAGGTGCTATCGGGGGGGGGGCAAGGTTGGCGCCGTCACTGCAATCAACTACGGCGATGATTACCAGGGGGGAAACTGTGTGGAGGGCTGGACAGAGGGATCCCTAACAACAACAACAACAACAACAACAATAATAATTTATTATTTATACCCCGCCCATCTGGCTGAGTTACCCCAGCCACTCTGGGTGGCTCTCAATCGAGTGTTAAAAACAATACAGCATTCAATATTAAAAAGTTCCCTAAACAGGGCTGCCTCCAAATGTCTTTTAAAGATAAGATAGCTGCTTATTTCCTTCACATCTGAAGGGAGGGCATTCCGCAAGGTGGGCGCCACTACCGAGAAGGCCCTCTGTCTGGTTCCCGTAACCTCAGTTTTCGCAATGAGGGAACCGCCAGAAGGCCCTCGGCGCTGGACCTCAGGGTCCTGGCAAAACAATGGGGGTGGAGACTCAAGGCAGGGAGGTGAGGCCAGTAAAGCATGAGGCGTGGGCAAGGGAGGCAGAACTAGTAAGCCCAGAGGTGGCCCCGAGCCCGAGCGGCCAGAGGAACCAGAGCCACAACCAAGCAGACCAGCGGACGTTGTCCTAGCAGCTCCGTCACAGCCGGCAGCCCCAGAACAAGAGTCAGAACCACGAACCCCTACTGCGGGACACCCCAGACCTCGATGACTACGAATTCTAACCTTCCGGGTGCAACGGGAACTTAGAGGGGAGGGGTGTTATGTACTACGCTTGGATCCTAGAACAAAAGGCAGGTAGGATCCTAGAATGGGCAGGTAGAAAAAGACCAATCAGGATCCAGGAGGGAAACAGAACCAGCAAATCAGACGGGACCCATTGTGTAAATAATGTATATAAAGCCTGAGATTACGAGCTGCAATACAGAGCATGAAATCACTACACGACTCCGAGTATATTTCATTTACAACGAGAGACAGAAAAGATTATGTAGGGAAACAATGTTTTTCTCCTTGCTTTATAAGATTGCAGTGAGACGTCAACTGTTAACCCAGAGTTGCATCTGTCACGATGTCCCAATATGAATGCACTGTGGGACATCAACCAAGAAACAAAATGAAAACATTGTTCCAGAAGAAGGACATTCGGATTGGGAGCGTATTAAATGTCAGTAGGAGCGCCCCTCGCTCCCTCGCTAATTCTTGAGTTAATTTAGTAACTGCAAACACTGTCAAGAAACATATTTGACATGCGCTAACCTTCAGCCACAGATCAGAGGGAGAAGGAAAAGGAGAGGGAGAGGGAGGGAGAGAGAGAGAGAGAGAGAGAGAGAGAGAGAGAAGGTCGTTTACTACTAAGTACAACATGGCTAAATCATCTCAGGAGAATGACCCTTTTATCTTGACGGGTTATTGTACCTGTCACATTAAGTAAGGAATGTCTGGAGCAGACCCGGCCAAGGAAGCCAAATGATGGGTATCCATGACAGGCTCATCATGCAAGCAAGAATTGCATTTCCAAATGGATGATTAATGACTGGAGAACAGCTGTAGGGGGAGCCAGAGAAGAGAGTCATGGTAGAGTTGGAAGGGACCCCCAAAAGTCATCTAGCCCAACCCAACTGAAGGAGCATCTCCACCTCCATCGTTCTACCCAGACACTGAGGTCCAGCTCCGAGGGCCTTCTGGCGGTTCCCTCATTGCGAGAAGCAAAGCTACAGGGAACCAGGCAGAGGGCCTTCTCGGTGGTGGCACCCGCCCTGTGGAACACCCTCCCATCAGATGTCAAAGCGAACAACAACTATCAGACTTTTAGAAGACATCTGAAGGCAGCCCTGTTTAGGGTAGCTTTTAATGTTTAATAGACTACTGTATTTTAATATTTTGTTGGAAGGCGCTCAGAGTGGCTAGGGAAACCCAGCCAGGTGGACAGGGTATAAATAAGTTATTATTATTATTATTATTATTATTATTATTATTACCCCCTGCAACACAGGAATTGCAGCTAAAGAACCCCTGCCAGGTGGCCGTCCAGTCTCTGCTTAAAAACCTCCAATGAATCATAGACTCATGGAATTGTAGAGTTGGAAGGGACTTCCGGTTTGCTTTCCTGCCTCTTCCCACAACTCCCCCCTCTGAGCTTTCGGCTGCCCTCATTTCCCTCCTGAGCTGAGGGTGGCTTGCGAAGCTGCTGCTGAGACCCATCATGGACTGAAAAGCCAGGCAGCGATGTTCAGAGCTAGGGAAACTACCAGATTCCCCACCAGAACACACACGGCTTCTCAGACACCAGGACAGCAGAGATTACTTTCATTGCCTCCCCAAACGCCGCTCAGATGCCAGCCGAGTCCCATCAAGACTAAAGTATCACCGCAAACAGGCAAAGCTGGCGCGTCTCTCTCTCTTGGCAAATAAGAAAACCAGAAAGCTGTTGCGCGTTGGAGCTGATCCCTTGACATTCCACCGTATCATCAAGCTGAAAGGCTCCAAAGGAAAAATCCATGGGAATCCTCTACTCTATAAGCTACTGTGAAAGAGTTACATGACTTGCTAATTGTCCTCTGAGCTCATGCTTCTCTTGACATTGGCCTGTTGGTATCCGTCTGTCTCGGGAGACAATGGAGGAATCCACCTTTGGAGGTTAGGTCAAACCATCAAAGAGTTACAGCGCCTGCTGTGGCTGTAGAGACCGATACTGGAGAGACATGTTTTGTTGCAGCTGGGGCAGAGGAAGGCATCCAGTTGTGCTGCTGCAGATGCACTAGGGCGTTTCTTCTCCACGCTGCTCCCAGCGGGCATTCCTCCTCCTCTGGGTCCCTGATGTGGATTCACAACCTGACTGTCTCCTGTCATCTGCAAGGGATTCCCACATGACAAGGGGAGTGTGGCCAGCCTTCATGTCCCGTTTGCAGTGCAGGGTTGGTCTGCCAATGGGCCTGGCACCAGAAGCCATTTCCCCATGGAGAACATCCTTGAGAGTCCTGCCATCTTCCATGGGCATGAACAAGCCAGTGTAGACGTCACTGAGACAGGAGTGTGAACATGCCAGGAATGTGGGCATGGGAGAACACAGCTTGGTTTGGGATTCTGTCCTGCCATGTGATGCCCCAAATCTTCCTGACGCAGCGCATGTGGAAGGGGGTGAGGCCTCGCACCTGACACTTGTAAGTCGCCCACGACGCACTTCCATAAAGGTTAGGTCAAACCATTAGAGAGTTTCAGCGCCTGCTGTGGCTGTAGAGACTGATACTGGAGAGACATGTTTTGTTGCAGCTGGGGCAGAGGAAGGTGCCCAGTTGTGCTGCTGCAGATGCATCGGGTGTTGGGATACTGCCAGGGAGACAAAGTCCATCTCGACTCCACGTCGTCTCCAGACGTCCATTGATCTCCCGTAGACACGCAGTATCAGCAATTAGCGACACGAGCTCTAGAAATAGCTTGCCACATTCCAGAACCGATGCACGCTCTTATCAGCAGATAATGCACACAGCGGAAGATGCACCCAGGAGAGCATGATTTACAAGTTTATTCAGCGTTGATCAGAACAAAGAAAAACATGACTGCCTGCTTCAGATGTCTCCGGCAGAGAGAGAAAACGAAAGCAAAGACACAACATAAACATCCTGTGAAACAGGAAAATACGCAGGCTGTGACACAAACATCCTGCTCCCTTTTAAGGTGGAACGGAAATATCCTAACACCGGGGCGTTTCTTCTCCTCCCAGCGGTCATTCCTCCTCCTCTGGTCACTGCTGCAGATGCACAACCTGACCGCCTCCTGTCGTCTGCAAGGGATTCCCCCCAGGTTGACATTGCCAGTGCTCATGTCACGTTTACAGACATCTTTGCAACACAGAGTCAGCCTGCTAGCCAGAGACGGAGCTAGATGCTTGGGCACCCAGTGTGCTACACGTGCTGTGCACCTGGGGGCGGATCCGTGGGGCAGGGAGAGCATCCCGGGGGGGCGAGACACCCAGGGGGGTGGAGCAAGCCACCCATGGAGGGCTGCTTCCTGGATGGGGGGTGGGAGAGAGGGAGCCATGCCGCTCTGCCAGCAGCCTTCCTCCCTTCCCTCTTCCTTTTGGCAGCTTAGGGGAGGCTGCCCCCCCCCCCAGAAAGCAGCCCGGGAGTGGGGGGTGATGGCGCGCTGCCCACCTGCAACTCCCAAGCCTCCTCCGAGGTGTCAAAACAAGGGGGAAAGCCACTGGCAAGGCAGTGCAGCTCCCCCACCTTCCCCCAACGGCTTGGGGTAGGCTTGGGAGTGACAGGTGGGCGGCATGCTGAATGTCACCCCCCTCAGTAATGACACCCAGGGTGGACCACCCCCACCGCCCGCCTTCCTCCGCTCCTGCTGCTAGCAAGGCTGCCGCCTGAAGCCAGCTCCACTAAGAGCATGTCCTATAACTGCAAATGTGACACTATAAGCTGAACCTACAGTATCAGACCAGTGGCCCATCTGTTAGAATTCCTGCTCCGTGATTGCAGTCATGGGATTGTTGTGTTTCACATGACGGTGTATGTTTTGACTCCACAAAGTGGGAAGTGATGGAGACAGGATGTTTGTGTTCCTGTGTTCCGTGAAGTGGGACTATTGTCCTTTGTTCTTTTTCTCTTTGCTGTCTGATGCTAGAGAGAGAGGGAGCCATGTTGCAGTGCTCCGTGTGTGTTGATATGTAAATAAAGTAGATTAGCCAAAATGCTGAGTTGCTGAGGTCTGTTACGCATCTCTGCGGATCCCTAAGTGTGCCGCTGTCTGTTGGCATCAGTCGCTGTGATGTTCGGACAGAAGAAAGCCTTTGAAGCTCCCGAATGATCGACCAGGAGGGAGAGAACATGCCAGTCGGGCATGTGTCTCTGCCAGGGTCCTACTCGAGTGTAGGAAGAGCTCCTGACACCATCTAGCCTAGCATCCTTTCCTCATTGGCCAACTGGATGCCTGTGGGGAACAAGAGCAACACTTTCTCTTCCTGTGGGTTCCAGAAGCGGATATTCAGAAGTATGGAAGCAGAGCACGGCCTTCATGACTAGTAGCCATCAATAGCGCTCTCTTCCATGAATTTGTCTAATCCTCTTTTGAAGCCAGTAGTTATGTATTATCCCAGTAGTTATGTATGGAAGTGAGAGCTGGACCATAAAGAAGGCTGATCGCCGAAGAATTGATGCTTTTGAATTATGGTGCCGGAGGAGACTCTTGAGAGTCCCATGGACTACAAGAAGATCAAATGCATCCATTCTTAAGGAAATCAGCCCTGAGTGCTCACTGGAAGGACAGATCGTGAAGCTGAGGCTCCAATACTTTGGCCACCTCTTGAGAAGAGAAGACTCCCTGGAAAAGACCCTGATGTTGGGAAAGATGGAGGGCACAAGGAGAAGGGGACGACAGAGGACGAGATGGTTAGACAGTGTTCTCGAAGCTACAAACATGAATCTGACCAAACTGCGGGTGGCAGTGGAAGACAGGAGTGCCTGGCGTGCTCTGGTCCATGGGGTCACGAAGAGTTGGACACGACTGAACGACTAAACAACAACAACAACAACAACTTTTGAAGCCATCTAGTTTGGACTGCATGAAGATCCAACCTCTTCATTCTGAAGCAAATCTACCCTGAGTGCTCACTGGAAGGATAGATCCTGAAGCTGAGGCTCCAAGACTTGGGCCACATAATAATAATAATAATAATAATAATAATAATAATAATAATAATAATTTATTTATACCCCACCCTCTTTGGCCAGAGCCAGGCTCAGGGTGGCTAACACCAGTAAAATTACAATAAAAAAATAATGGGGGGGGGGACCAATTTAAAATACAGGTTAAAATACAATTTAAAATGAAGCCTCATCTTAATAGTAGCCCATAGATCAAGCCCATAAGGGGAGGGAAACAGAAGGGTCAGACTGAGTCCAAACCAAAGGCCAGGCGGAACAGATCTGTCTTGCAGGCCCTGTGGAAAGATATCAAGTCTCTTGTGGTCTCTTGTGACAGAGTGTTCCACCACGATGGGGCCAGTTCTGAAAAGGCCCTGGCCCTAGTTGAGACCAACCTAACCACCTTGTGACTTGGGACCTCCAAGGTGTTGTCATTTGTGGACCTTAAGGTCTTCCATGGAGCATACCAGGAGAGGCGGTCCCGTAGGTACGTGGGTCCTAGGCCGCATAGGGCTTTAAAGGTCACCACCAGCACCTTAGACCTGACCCTGTACTCCACTGGGAGCCAGTGCAGTTGGTAAAGCACTGGATGAATGTGATCCCGCAGCAAGGACCCTGATGATGGGAAAGATGGAGGGCACAAGGAGAAGGGGACGACAGTGGACGAGATGGTGGGACAGTGTTCTCGAAGCTACCAGCATGAGTTTGACCAAACTGCGGGAGGCAGTGGAAGACAGGAGTGCCTGGCGTGCTCTGGTCCAGGGGGTCACGAAGAGTCGGACACGACTAAACAACAACAGGTTGACGACCACCATTCTTCCTGTGGGAGGGAGTTTCCTAGTTTAACTCTGCACTATGTGAATAGCTACCGTATTTTTCGCTTTATAAGACGCACCAGACCACAAGACGCACCTAGTTTTTGGAGGAGGAAAACAAGAAAAAAAAAATCTGAATCCCAGAAGCCAGGACAGCAAGCAGGACCTTTAAAGAGTGCACGGAGTGTGAGTGTGGCTCTTTAAAGGGAGTGGTGAGCAGAGGAGGAAAACAAGAAAAAATATATTCTGAATCTCAGAAGCCAGAACAGCAAGAGGGATCGCTGCGCAGTGAAAGCAGCAATCCCTCTTGCTGTTCTGGCTTCTGGGATAGCTGCACAGCCTGCATTCGCTCCATAAGACGCACACACATTCCCCCTTACTTTTTAGGAGGGAAAAAGTGAGTCTTATAGAGCAAAAAATACGGTACTTTCCTGAATCTGTCCTGAATCTACTTGTCCTGAAACTAAATAATGAAATTGAAGCCCTGTTCATACACACAGCAGGCCCTTTGCAATGAATCCTTGCTTCCACGTTTGGTGGCAAGCCTAGAAGAACAACTTCCTCGGAGGAAGAGCAATGGGGTGAGTCTACAAAATAGTAATAGTGAGCCAATCAGCAGAATCTGCAGTAAATAAGCAGCTTATAAAATATAAATGCTGCAGTGAAAACTCTCCTAGGTGCTGCATCCCTTCCCAAACCTAGTTCCTACCTCTGCTCTCCTCCCCTCGCCAGCTTACCTCACCGCTACATGCTGAATGTTGCAGTAATTTGCATTTATTACTCCACTGGGGGCACCGGGCCCTTGGACCCTTGCTTCTGCTTTCCTGCAAGAACCTGGGGGAGAGGGAATCATCCTGATTTTCACAGTGGCGCTTGGAAGGATGCTGAGCCTTTCTAAGCAACAACAGCCTCAGCTGGAGGTAGATGAAAGGAAGGCTTTGCTTGCTCAAAAGCATGGCCATTTCTGCATCTCTCCGTATGGAGCCAGCAGTTTCAAGCAGGGTGGAAAACTGGGATATATGCAAACATAGGAGAGAGAGAGAGAGAGAGAGAGAGAGAGAGAGAGAGAGAGAGAGAGACTTAAGATTCCTTCTGACCCCACAAATGCAAGGGACTCTTATTTTCCTCATTCGTTCCTAGCAATCCTTTAATTCTGCACTGTAACCACAAACACAGTGGGAAGCATTTTAAACCAGAAAACGAACAAATTGCAGTTTCTAGTTAGGGGGGCAATGGCTGGATTAGATGCTGGAGATATTCAGCTAAGTGGAAGCCTCAGGGACCGGGAGTGATTGCTGGCCTGGCTTTTTAACTCATGAGGCTCACTTACAGCGTGATGAGTCTAGCCAGCGGCTTCTGCGTAAAGGTGAGGAAGGCAAAAGGTTCCCACGCATAATGTCACATGACGGGCCATGGGGATAAGAAGGTCTTCTCAGGGGGCAGCTGCCAAAAGCTCAAACCCACCAAGTGTCCCTGTTTTCCAGGATGTGCAGAAGCCGTCCCGGTTTCTGATTTGATCCCATAATGTCCTGGTTTTACGTAGGACGTCCCTATTTTCATTGGAAAAATGTTGAAGGGTAGGGAGGTATGTGCCCCCGAGGGAAGTTTTTAAAATGTTTTTAAATGTTTAATGTTTATTATGTTTTTCAGTATGTTGGAAGTCACCCAGAGTGGCTTGGGCAACCCAGTTGGATGCGCAGGCTAGAACCAATAATCAAATTATTGTTGTTGTTGTTGTTGTTGTTGTTGTTGTTGTTGTTATTTAATAGGACATCCCTATTTTCATTGGAGAAATGTTGGAGGATATGAAGAGCTGACATGGTGGGGCAAAGGGCTGCCTTATGACTGGATTTTCCTGGACATTACTGGGATTTCAAAGGTGGAATTTTGGAATGGCGATGCTTTGTCCTGGATCTTCGGCTTGTTTGTTGTTGTTTAGTCGTTTAGTCGTGTCCGACTCTTCGTGACCCCCTGGACCAGAGCACGCCAGGCACTCCTGTCTTCCACTGCCTCCCGCAGTTTGGTCAAACTCATGCTGGTAGCTTCAAGAACACTATCCAACCATCTCATCCTCTGTCGTCCCCTTCTCCTTGTGCCCTCCATCTTTCCCAACATCAGGATCTTTTCCAGGGAGTCTTCACTTCTCATGAGGTGGCCAAAGTCTTGGCGCCTCAGCTTCAGGATCTGTCCTTCCAGTGAGCACTCAGGGCTGATTTCCTTCAGAATGGATAGGTTTGAAGTTCTTGCAGTCCATAGGACTCTCAAGAGTCTCCTCCAGCACCAGAATTCAAAAGCATCAATTCTTCAGTGATCAGCCTTCTGTTCTTAGGCTTACAAACAATGAATAACAACAATATGAAATAACATAATAAAGCAACTATAGCATAAATCATATAGAATAATTAACAAATCATCAATAAAAAGACCTCCAGCTATCCATCTGTCTGTTGCGTATATTCTTTTCTCTCTCTCTCTCTCTCTCTCTCTCTCTCTCTCTCTCCTTTGGTAGTTTATTCTTCTTATATTCTCTCTCCTTGCACTTTGGCAAGAACTGTATACAGATGAAGGGGGAGGAGATTTTGAGGGCCCCTCAAGAGAGGCGGATAAGAGGAGGATCTCCCAGGGTCAGAGGCTGTGACGAGGGAAGGGTGAACTCAGGTGAGAGCTGGGAGGGCACATCTTCCTCTGTAGGGGATGAAAGTTAAGATATAATGGTGAGAGAGGATCTTGCCGTGTCTTTTTCATCGGTGAAACAACCAGTAAAACATTGCTAGCAAAGCAACAACTAGCTGACAATAACATTTCTGGCACGGGTCTTGCTGCTCTGCAAGGAACCTGGCTCAAATACAGTTCAGTGGGAGGAGTGTGTGACTCAGAGATGGCTGCCATATCCTTATTCCAGAAGAAGCTGGCAACAGCAAAAGCAAATGCCAGATGGGAAAATGATGGTTGACTCTCTTCCCCAACCTCCCAGAAGTACCAACTGCTAGTACAGGTGTGAGCAGAAGCATTTCGTGGCGGGTTCCCCCCCCCCCCGGGGAAATAATGACACATGACACAAATATTAAGGTTAATGGACTAAATAAGGCCACAACTTTATTGGTTACAGTTGATGAGCGGTGTTGGCTTAGGCATTGGTCCTAACTGACTGTATCTGACTCCAGCCCGTCCGCTTGAAGTCCAGGAAGGGTTAACCACCAGTAGGGGGAGTCCTGCTGATGCACATCAACTAGGAACTCCCCCGGGGCCACCAATAGGGGGCGTGCCTTAGGCCCCCTCCTCCCTAGGCTTTGGACTGGGCCACTGCGGGGCAGGTGATGGCACTTCCTCCCCTCTTCCATCTATACTAAGAAAGTTGTGATGACTTGCCGATCAGAAGGTCGGCGGTTGGAATCCCCACAATGGGGTGAGCTCCCGTTGCTCGGTCCCTGCTCCTGCCAACCTAGCAGTTCAAAAGCATGTCAAAGTGCAAGTAGATCAATAGGTACCCCTCCGGCGGGAAGGTGAACGGCATTTCCGTGCGCTACTCTGGTTCGCCAGAAGCGGCTTAGTCATGCTGGCCACATGACCCAGAAGCTGTACACTGGCTCCCTCGGCCAATAAAGTGAGATGAGCACCGCAACCCCAGAGTCGGCCATGACTAGACCTAATGGTCAGGGGTCCCTTTACCTTTACCTTTAGGCGAAAACCAAGTGGCTGGTGCCAATTTGCCAAGTGGAAAAATTCCTACCAGGCCCTCAATGGCGACCAACCAAGGTCCATAGCAAAGTCAAGGAACGAAAACCTTAAAGGGTGAGAGCGTGGGAAACAGGAACAGCTGGTATAAGGGAAAAGAGGGAAATCCCCGGCTGCGCCTGCATTTAAATCGGGCAAGCCATGCCCCCAAAGGCAGTCGATTGGCTGGCCAGGAGGTGACGTGGCCGGGGATTCCCCCAATCGCGCGGGGGCTAGGGCCGTGATGTCCGCAATCCCACCTCCTCTGCAGGGCGGAAGTGGCTTTGTAGCTCAAGGACGGAGCATCTCCTCTGCAAGCAGAATGTCCCAGGTACGCTCCTTAATGGCAACTCCAGGTAGCTGGCTAGTGATACACCACCTCTGACCTGCTATCTCATGGGCTTTCTCCAGTGATGGAGCAACGCAGTGTTTTTCTACCCTTCAACTGCGCTTTCTTTTGATACTAAAATCATCTCCGAAAGCTCAAGAATACATTTATCTTTCATCATTTAATCTGCCGGGAGGCATAAACCTGTCAAGAGCACCGCGGAGGTTTTAAATGACACCTTAATGAGGGGAGCTGCAGATAAGAATTGGCCCATTTGGAACAGCTTCCAAGACAAAAGAAAAATGGACCTGACTGGCTCAGCCTGCCTGCCGTGTTATTGGAGGGCTGGTGGCTGCAGATTGAGTTTCAAAAATGCAGGTGTTGCAATAATCATAATATATTGTCTTCCCTAATATCCGTTTTCAGGACCAAAGGGGATTCGATCAAGTCATTGCCGAGCGTAATGGGAAATTAATGTTTTTATTGTTTCTCTTTTTTTTGCAGACATTTCTTGTTAAATGAAGACTGATACCATTATCAAGTTTTAACAGGGAAGCCTCAAGAATGCTGCCTTATTCTTCGAGGCATTTGGTAACACAGTTAGGTTTCCTTTTCTAAAAACACACACACGAAAGCAGTATTTTAATAAAGCTGTTACAGCGAGTCATTTGAATTTCAAAAGTGTCGGTTGGCTGAGTGTTGGGGTTTTTTGTTTTTTTATCTAGGTGGAAAGTTCGTTTGAGAAACCACTGCCTATTAATTTGGCCCAGTGCAAGCTCCAGTTGTGCACCAGGATGCTGTTTTCCCCAAAACACGCCCCACTTACCCCTCACCTGACATTGCAGGTGAGGTCAGGTGAGGGACAGGTGAATAAGGTGCTGTCAGGGCACTCTCTAAAAGTCCACTGGCAAGGAAAGTCGTAGTTCTTGCTCTAGCCTGCCTTGGTCAGATCTCACCTGGGGTCCTATGTCCAGTTCTGTGCACCCCAGTTTATGATAAAGGAAAGCAAGACTTATGAGGAATGATTTAGGCATGGGCATGGGGAGGCAAACTAAGGCCTGGGGGCTGGATCTGGCCCAATCGCCTTCTAAATCAGGCATACGGACGGTCCAGGAATCAGCGTTTTTACATGAGTAGAATGTGTCCTTTTATTTAAAATGCATCTCTGAGTTATTTGTGGGGCAAAGGAATTCATTCATATTTTTTTCCAAAATATAGTCTGGCCCCCCCACAAGTTCTGAGGGACAGTGGACCCGGCCCCCTGCTGAAAATGTTTGCAGCAGACCCATGGTTTAGGGAAATGGTTATGCTTAGAAACCAACAAAGATCCAAATCCTGGAAGGACAGGTCCTGAAGCTGAGGCTCCAACACTTTGGCCACCTCATGAGAAGAGAAGACTCCCTGGAAAAGACCCTGAGGCTGGGAAAGATGGAGGGTGCAAGGAGAAGGGGACGACAGAGGACGAGATGGTGGGACAGTGTTCTCAAAGCTACCAGCATGAGTTTGACCAAACTGCGGGAGGCAGTGGAAGACAGGAGTGCCTGGCCTGCTCTGGTCCAGGGGGTCATGAAGAGTCAGACACGACTAAATGACTAAACAACAACAGCAACCAAACTAGAAAAGAAAAGACAGAGATGTGATATTCAGGTATCTGAGGGGCTGCCATAGGGCAGGACCCAAATTTCAAGAAAGAAGATTCTGACTAAACATTAGGAATAATTTTCTGATGGTAAGAGCTGTTGGAGCCGTTTAATGGACTCCCTTGGAAAGTGGTGGATTCTCCTTCCTTGGAGGTTCTTAAAGAGTGACTGGGTGGCCATCTGGTCAATGAATTCTTTAGTTGAGATTCCTGCATTGCAGGCGGTTGGACTAGATTTCCATTAGAGACCCCCTCCAACTCTAGTCTTCAATGATTCAGAGCGAGGCTTGCTGTCAGGGCCAACCAGCTGATTGGCGCCAAGAGCAAGCCAGTTTGGCTAGGCAGTGCTACAGAGTTGCTCCCATGCAGCCAATCCCAGCTTGAAATTGGCACCTGTCAGTTAATGGATGTTGACTTAACTCTGCATGGAATCGGCTGCACTACAGTGAGCTGCCCTGATCTGGGGGCTACAGATTGGTCTTCCAAGGCCAGATGAGTGGGGGTCCATGCACAGCCCTAACCTGTAGCCCTCCACTTATGGTTGGACT
Source organism: Podarcis tiliguerta (assembly GCF_965153285.1). NCBI lineage: Eukaryota > Metazoa > Chordata > Lepidosauria > Squamata > Lacertidae > Podarcis > Podarcis tiliguerta. The sequence continues at coordinate 132,446,593 of NC_139534.1, read as the reverse complement.
ACAGTTTGCATCATTATTGGTCATGCTGGCTGGGGCTGATGGGAACTGGTGTCCAAGCCCTTGAAGAACCCCAATCTAAGCTTCATGGGTAGAACCCAATAGGTCTGATGTACAGTAGAAAGCAACAGAAATATTGGAGGAGGACAGTGACTGTACTGGGGACCCCCTGGTGCCCAATCATGCCTATGAGCCAGAATGTAGGTTTACCAGTTTGCTGCCATCTTGGGAGGTGTGCTGTCCTCAGACTCCAAAAATTAATGTGGTAGAAAAACTGCCCTTGTTGCTACCTTGTTTGCAGTTGCTATGTGCACACAGGAGACGCAGGAGGCATCAAAAGGGGATTCTGTTGAGCTACATTTCATTCTTTAAAAGCAAAGGCATTTACTTCCAGCCATAATACATGCCATTACACCTGCCGTGCTATTAAGCTTTTCCTCGTTTGGAAGCAGACCCTGGCGATTTCCGCCTGAATCCTCCTCCTGGTGCAGCCGAACCCCTCGACCGAGAAACCCGCGGTCTCCAAACGATGCTATAAAGGACATTGCAGGCTATGGCCGGATCACGTTGTGTGTAATTGATTTCACAAGCAAGACGGGCCTTTCTTCTGTTCTGCTTCCTGCTTCCCTCCAAAAAGTCTTGAGAGGGGCCGTTAAGTTTTCACTCGCATTGAGGGATGCTCTCGCTTGGTCCGGACCTGTCAGCTTGTTAGCAATTTAATAGGGTCTTTTTCCATTTCCCGGAGCGACTCGGAAGACTGTTTGGCACAACCCGTCAGCGAGCAGATATGACAGGTCCATTGATTTCTAGTAATCTTGAAGCTGAAATGATTATCTCGCATCACATATCACTGCCAAAGCTGCGGAGCAAATCGGAGCTGCCACAAGATACAATAGTTATTCCTGCCCAGTTGTTAACACAGGAGGACCAGATTTCACGAGAGCACAATGCTAAAGCACTTCCTCAGGGTCCTACAGGCATGGTTCGGCTATTCAGCGAAATGACTCACACCCTAGATATGCAGAGCCTACCTCCTCATTGGGCAAAAAACAAGCTGGTATTGTAATTAACAGCTGTCACCCTGCCCTCAGGCTCATTAAACTGTGGTTTTTATTACTACAGTGGTACCTCTGGTTGCGCACACGATCTGCTCCATTTGCACCCCAAAAGTCCATAACCAGAGCGGGGCTTCTGCGCATGTGTGACATGTGATAGAGCACTTCTGCGCATGCACAAACCACGCAGAATGCTTCTGCGCATGTGCCAACTGCACAGAACATTTCTGCGCATGCACGCGCGGTAAAACCCGGGGGTAAACACTTCTGGGTTTGCCGCATTCTTAACCCGAAAAAATGCAACATTAAGCATTTGCAAGAAGAGATATGACTGTATTTGTTATTGCAATTGATATTATATTTATCTATATCCCACCTTTTTCCCAGATCAGGACTCGAGGCAGCTTGCACAAATTAAAATAAACCAGAGTTGGTTCATAGAACCATAGAATTGTACAGCTGGAAGGGACCCTAAGGGTCATCCATTCTGACCCCTAGCAATGCAGGAATGTGAGAGTTCTAAGCCTTCTTATGGCATGCTTCCCCTCAGATGAACATGAGGCCCTCAGAACTCTCCCCCGTCACCACGCTGTTTTCTATTGTCTGGATTTAATTCAGACCAGATCATTTTCTAATGTCTAAAAATGGCAAAGTTGAGTTGAATCATGCCTCTCAGCTGGGAAATAATCGCTGGACTTCTGCTGAGCATCCATCACTCAGTAATTCAGCAGAATACCTTTTCTGGTGAGTTTTATTTTGTGTGTGTTTGTGTGTGTGTGTGTGAAACCCCTCAAGAGCTCTCTGTGTGGCTGGAGGCCACATGCACTCACAGCCCCAAGCACTGGTTTGAGAAATACTGAGAATCTAATTGGAGCCCGGCTGAATCCGGCTCATGCCTCCCTCTCCCATCAGAAGAAAGGAAAAGGAGTAATGCTTGCCCCTCAGAGATTGACAGTGTAAGGAACAGCAAACCCATCATTCTTCAAGCTGCAAGATCTGAGAGGCAGGGAGAAGGCTGAACCTGGATTTTGGAGCCAGCCGCAGCAGCCCAAATTAATAGCTGTGGAATTCAAGCCAGCTCTAAAAGATGGAGCCATTAATCACCCACAGACAAGTTTTCTTGGGTTTCATACTGTAGTCCAAGAGTAATTTATCCCATTCTCTGGGCCAATACAAAGGGGTGGAGGAGGGAGGTGGCTGGTAGTTGAAACATCTAATAATAAGTTCTCCTGGGATTTCATCAGGAGTTGTGAAGATTTGTGGGGCTGGTCTTCTTGGGCAGGGATGGGCGGACTTCAGACTTGCGAGATCGACTTTGTTTTTCACTAGAACCCCAAAATTCAACAACCTAATGCAAAATATAGTATTAAAGAATTAGGAGACCAGGAATTTGTTTTGAGTGCCACAGCGGAACAGAGCTTACATTCTTTCTACAGAAGCAATCCATTACTGGCTACCCCACATTTCTGTCATTTTAACGGGGGGTGGGGTCTATGGTTCCTCTTGTTAACTAATTGGGAATCTTTGCCAATCTGCTGCAAAACTCTCAAGAGATCCACCAGGAGTTCCAGATCTACCTTCTGCCTGCCCCAGTTCTATCAAAAAGGATAAAACAGTGGAACGGTCCCCCTCAGAGGGTGGTGGACTCTCCTTCTTTGGAGGTTTCAAAGCAGAGTGTCATGGTCTGGTTCAGGGGCGATCAAAGTCCTGGCAGGGGACAGACGTCAGGACTGGGGGCAAGATGGCGGAGTGGGGGCAGGAACGGGGGTCCAGAAGCCAGGAGTCAGGAAGCCAAGAGTCCGAGGATCAGAGAGCCAGGAGTCAGACCCTTGACTTCTTGAGGATGAAGAAGCAAGGAGTCACGAAGTCAAGGGTCCGAGGATCAAGAAGCAAGGAGTCACGAAGTCAAGGGTCCGAGGATCAAGAAGCAAGGAGTCATGAAGTCAAGGGTCCGAGGATCAAGAAGCAAGGAATTACGAAGTCAAGGGTCCGAGGAACAAGAAGCAAGGAGTCACAAAGACAGGGGCCCGAGGATCGAGGAGCAAGGAGTCACAAAGACAGGGGCCTGAGGATCAAGGAGCAAGGAGTCACAAAGGCAGGGGCCCGAGGATCGAGGAGCAAGGAGTCACGAAGACAGGGGCCCGAGGATCAAGGAGCAAGGAGTCACAAAGGCAGGGGCCCGAGGATCAAGGAGCAAGGAGTCAAGGAGCCAAACACAGCAAGGCAGGGAACGTGTTGCTGTGGCAAAGAGCCAAAGGGAAATGCTGACCTTATATCCCTTCCCAGCTCTTGCCACCAGGTGCTGTGAGTTACCAAGCAGCCTCACCTCTGCAGCCACACCTTGCCTCTCCAGAACAAACTTAGGAAAGCCCCAGTCTTGCAAAGTCCTATTGGTCACAGGGCCTGGCTCCTGCACGCACACCTGACACAGAGGTTGGATGGCCATCTGTCATGGATGCTTTAGTTTAGATTTTGCAAGGGACTAGGTGACCCATATTGGTCCCTTCCAACGCTATGAATCTATGGAAACAGAGCTCTTCAGAACTCTCCTGGGAACCTTCTGGGCAGTCTCAGGTAGACTATAAGGTCCATCAAGCACTGGAAGGGAATGACTGGTGTGAAGGTACGAAGTTTTCATAGATGCACCATCAAGAATGCAAATCACTCAGCTGCCTCTTAATTGTGTTAATTTATGATTTCTTTCTATCGGTCCACTATACAAAGTGTTCTCTCATACTGCATTACGGTGTGGTTCGCTGGTTTCACAGCCATGGATAGAAAGTCCCTACAGAGGGTGGTGAAGACAGCACACGATATCATGGGCTGTCCCCTCAGTCCTTATCGCAGGAGACCGTTGCCTCAGAAGAGCGAGGAACACTCTCAGGGATGACTCACACCCTGGCCAGCACCTTTCTAATCTCCTGCCCTTGGGCAGGAGATATAGAAGCATGACAAGCCACACCAACAGGTTGTTGTTGTTGTTTAGTCATTCAGTTGTGTCCGACTCTTCGTGACCCCCTGGACCAGAGCACGCCAGGCACTCCTGTCTTCCACTGCCACCCTCAGTTTGGTCAGATTCATGTTTGTAGCTTCGAGAACACTGTCTAACCATCTCGTCCTCTGTCGTCCCCTTCTCCTTGTGTCCTCCATCTTTCCCAACATCAGGGTCTTTTCCAGTGAGTCTTCTCTTCTCATGAGGTGGCCAAAGTATTGGAGCCTCAGCTTCACGTGGAGCAGGAATCGGCAAGCCACTCCAGTATCCCTGCCAAGAAAACTCCATGGACAAAGACAACCAACAGGTTAAAGAACAGTTTCTACCCATGGGCCATGAGGCTGCTGAATGGAGGCAGCAACATTGCAGCTGACATTTGGGGGTTGGTGGTCATACAACAGCACACAGAGTGTAACAAGGACTGAGAGATTGGGGGGAGGCTCATTTAATCTCACTGTAAACAGGTGGAACAGTGACAATAAAGCATTTCTATATTAAGGTATAGAAGAGCAACACACACACACACACACACACACACACATCCCATTCCCTCTCCCCATAAGTGATTTTTGGGGGAATACAAAATGCAAGATGCAACACAGCAGATGATCCTACCTTCCCCTAAACCAGCGGTTCTCAACCTGTGGGTCCCCAGATGTTGTTGGACTACAACTCCCATCATCCCTGAGCTCTGGCCTTGATAGCTAGGGGTGATGGGAGTTGTAGTTCAACAACATCTGGGGCAACCTCTGCAGCAAATGAGAGTCCACCACCTCCTGAGGCGCTCTGGTCCCCTGTTCCGCTTGGGGTTTGTCCTGAAATCTGCTGCCCTGCCCTTGATTCCGCTCACACATTCTAGCCCTGCCCCTCCTTCGCTGTGAACAGCCCTTCAGCTATTTGAAGACCATGATCAAGACTGTTCCGAATCCCCTCTTCTCCAGGCTCAACTCTTCCCGCATAGGAATTAGTTTCCCGTGCCCTCCCTCATCCCAGTTGCTCTCTTCTGGGCATGCTCTGGGCACCCACTGACTATTTGGGGAAAGGTTGAATTTTAATAGGCAAGTTAAGTAGGACTTGGGGAATGTTAGAATTTTCTAAAGGTTAGATGGTTCTTTCCGTATTGGTTTTCAATTAGAGGTTTTAGTGTAGCATTTAACTTTACATCCTAAGTTTTCTTTTTCTCTTTTAGTTGTATCTCTCCCGTAAGCTTTTTCAGTTAGATTGGCCTTGACATTTAAATACATCGCAAATCCCATTTTTCTTTCTGCATGTTCCTTCCCAAGTGGCTCACCAACACACGTGATCAGTCACATGATCAACTCTTGGTAGCTCAGCTGAGCGTGAGATAAGAAAGGAATAAATCCAGGGGGGACAAACAAACAAACAAACCTGCAATGAATCCCAAACCAGGCACAATTCAACTTATCTATAAGGGAATATTTGCACTATATGGAGAGACCTCTTCTTCATAATGGTGACTGCTGCTGCTCAGGCTATGAAGAAAAAGCATTTTGGTTCCAGAAATTCATTCTGATTGTGCAGATAAAATATGACTGCTAGAATTCTACAGGAGGTGGAATTAGTGTGTGAAAACAGTCCAGATCTAAGGATCCCCAGGCATGTGTTAGAATTCCTGGTCTATGATTGCAGTCATGGGATTGTTGTCTATCACATGATGGTGTATGTTTTGACTCCACAGAGTGGGAAGTGACGGAGACAGGATGTTTGTGTTCCTGTGTTCCGTGAAGTGGGACTATTGTCCGTTGTTCTTTTTCTCTTTGCTGTCTGATGCTAGAGAGAGAGGGAGCCATGTTGCAGTGCTCCGTGTGTGTTGATATGTAAATAAAGTAGATTAGCCAAAATGCTGAGTTGCTGAGGTCTGTTACACAAACTGCAAACACTCTGCGGGTCCCTAAGTGTGCCGATGTCTGTTGGCATCGGTTGCTGTGATTCCGGCTGAAGAAAGCTTTTGAAGCTCCCAAACGATCGACCAGGAGGGAGGGAACATGCCATTCAGGCATGTGTCTCTGCCAGGGTCCTACTCGAGTGTAGGCTGAACTCCTGACACTATGCACCTCCAGATGATGGAGACATCAGGTGCCATCCTGTCTCCCAGGCATCTTCACTTGGTCAGAAGTGGCTGCCTAATTTCAGACAACATTCCAGAGCCTTTGTCCACCTCTGGTAATGCTGTTAGAACATGTGAGAATGTTCAGGATAGTAGGAAATGATATATTGAATAATTATTACCCTTCCTTCACTCGTGCTAGTGAGTGATGTAGCAGAGCAAATTCCCCTTAATATAGCTAGAAGCCAGTCTGCAGGTTCATTTCAATCTCTTAGTTAAGATTATTTCCTGGTGCCCCCTTTTATCCCTCCTAAAGGAATAAAGATACAAGAGTCTTTCTGAATAAAATAACAAAAGTTTACTCACATTTCAGTTCACGATATGATCCCTGAAAGTCAGGCTTTCCTTAGTAGAAGAAGAAGAGAAGAAGAGTTTGGATTTAGTATCCCGCCTTTCACTCCCCTTCAGGAGTCTCCAAGCGGCTAACATTCTCCTTTCCCTTCCTCCCTCACAACAAACACTCTGTGAGGTGAATGGGGCTGAGAGACCTCAAAGAAGTGTGACTGGCCCAAGGTCACCCAGCAGCTGCATGTGGAGGAGCGGAGACGCAAACCCGGTTCCCCAGATTAGGAGACTACCGTTCTTAACCACTATACCATGCTGGCTCCCAATTGTGTAGTTACACAATCAAGTGTGAGTTCATCTCATAGGAAGACTGAACTCATGTGCTGCTGGCCGAGAGCCAGCAGGCAGCAAAAAATAGACAACAAAATGGCTGTAGGAGAGCAGCATGGCAACAAAATATAGAACAGGACAACAGAAAGACGAAAGAGACTAAAACTAGAGACTGATAAAATGGCTGTGTGACTCGGCCCTTTTATGGAGTCAGCCAGAGCCACAACCTGTCAGGATTTATGATCTCCCTCTCACCCCAAGAGATGGCAGGCTGGTAGTTTTATGGTTTTTTTCAGATTTATTGGTATTTACACAGTAGCTCAGTCCGAGAACATAGCTCAATCGTCACTCGATGATCCAGTTGAGTCCACTGGAAGGCGGGCTCTTCTCCAACAGGAAACATGCCATAGGCTCCTCCCTTTCTTGTGGGCTTGACGCCAAGCCTGAATTCTGCCCAGTCTCTGAGAGCGAGGGGATTCTGGAACAGACTGCCCAGCTTGTCCCTCCTCCCCTGATAGCGTGTTTGAAAGTTGTGGCTGCTCTGTCTCACGTCTCCCTGGGAATTTACGACCTGCATTCCAGGGAAGGAGGGGCTCGCTTCACCCTCTGCCTGTGAAGAAAGCAAGCCCCCCATCTCTGTCTGCCTCCCTTCCGCCTCCCAACCCTCTGATTCCTCGCTGTCACTCTGGGAAGGAAGACTCCTGACACACCCATCTCCCAGGTCACATGCAGAGGGAAGTAGCTCCAAACCAGTGGAACAGGAAGTTAACTGACTGGATGTCCCCCTGCCTGTGCCCACTCTAGGGAAATAAGGAATGTTGCACTTGACTGCACCAATGGATTACATCCCGCAAAACACACAGAGAGAGATGGAGCAGAATGTATCATGATGTCATAGTCGTTTGGTTATCATTCTTTAGAATCCTCTAGAACATCATGGAAGTGAGAATGGGAAGGCTACCAAAGAGAGAAAGCAGAGCTGCAGAACATCCAGAAGCTTCGGCTTTCCTGGAAAGGCCATGATTCCAACTGGCTCTCAGCTGAGAGGAGAAGTCAGACGATGAAAACCTGAAACCATCTAGGCCATGACACAGCCTGTAAAGAAGATTTAGCCTCAAGGAGAAGAGCAAGGAGACCTCCTTGAAGCGAGTGGGGAAGGTAGATCTCAGGTAGCTTTCAAGTTGTCTTCTTGTCCAAGTCATCAGAGAAGGCAGAAGGAGGGGGATCAGCATTTGGTTCCAGGCAGCTAGCAGACAATGAACATCTGCTGCAGCTGCTCTGAAGGCTGAAGGCTGCTTAGTTGGGTACAGATGGAAGGAAGAATGGATGGACCTGAGCGTACACCAGATCTGGTCATCCTGGGGAGTTGGAAAACCATTTATATGGACACGAAAGAAGAGAAGCACTGCCCTGAAATCAAGGTGGAGAGAAACAGCGAGATGAGCTGTCACCAGGAAAGTGGGGATACTGGTCCGACACTGGAACAAGGGGCAGAGTCAAAGAGAAGAATCCCGAATAAGGACGTGCCAGATCAATCCATTCCCACCGATCAGGGAGCGGGCTGTTCTGGGCAAGCAGGAGTGATGGACCCAAGTCAGCAGGCAGCTGTGGCAGGGAGTGTCCGAAACAGCACGTCCCTCCGCAAAGCATCTCACCGGAGCATCCAGCGAGGCCACACCGGGCAGGAACCACACCGGGCCAACCAGCCATTTATCAGCCTGCAGCCCCCAATGGCTTCCCGTGTGGAGCATGCAAGCGAGGCAGAGGCCCTCGAAGACGGCGTGAGCTGGATCAACCCAAGAACAGGCAAAACGATGAAATGCAAAAGCCAACAGACAAGTAGGATTTGGCAGCTGAAACCCCTCTGTGCAATTCTACACCCTTCAACAGAAGAACCCCAGGTAAGCCAAGACTCAAAGGAAAGTGAAGAGGGCAGGTCAGGAGAAAGCACCTTTTCTTCAGGTAAGACAAAGAGAGAGGGACGTACAGGGCAGGAATCGCACAGCAGCAACCAGGAGCAAGATTTACATAGTGGCGGGGGCCCATCCCAGCTTCAGAGCCAACATCTAGGGAAAGCCCAAGAGATTGGTCAAGAGCCAGAACATCAGAAACCTCAAAATCGCAGTGAAGATGGCCCAGCATCTCAGGAGACACCACAGCCTTCTCAGGTGAGGCCCACAGATGGAGCTGGTACACATAGGACCGCCACTTGGATCAGCAAGAAAACTGGCTCAGAAATGGTCAGCAGAAATCAACAAACAAGCTTGGTTTGGGAGAGGAAGCCCCTTTCAGAAATTCTTCACCCTGCAATTCAGCAACCCCAGGAAAGCCGAGAATCAAAAAAAGGAGGGTCAGTGGGGAAGGTGGCTTTTTCAGAAGATAGCAAGTCAGATAAGATCACGGTGCTTTACAGTGATCTGCAGCCAGAAGCATCGCCATCCCAACTTGGGGGTCGAGAGCAATGGAGGTATCAAGCGCCAGAGGAACAGAAGGCATGGGATTCCACTAAGCAACGCAATGGCCAAGGCTCACCAGATGTCCCCAAACGTTCCCGGTCATCACAGACAGACGTAGCTGGTGTCAAGAGGGACCACACTTGGGTCAGCCAAAGAACTGGTGCTGAAATGAAATGCAAAGGTCAGCAGACAAGCAGTACGTGGGAAATGAAACCTCTTTCGGAAATTCTACAGTCCGCAGGTCAAGAGTCTCAGCAAAAGAGAGGCAAGGTCAATGGAAGACCAAGAATGTTTGACAGGGCTCGATCTGACGTTGGAAGTAAAGTGAACAGGGAGATGACGCTGTCGTATACGGAAGGAGAGGAAATTGAACAAACATACAGCATAATTTCCCTGGAAAGGGGAATCCTGTTAAACAGGAAAACCCGCAAAATCCTCGTAAACCGTGGTCAACAGACAGTGGAGGCCCTCCCTTCCACCACTGTTCAAATAACACTGGATAACTACAGAAGAAAAGGGTATCAAACTCTGGTAGTAAATGAACCAGAGACCACAGTGGAAGAATGCGAAGGGGGAGGAAGTGCTTCCAGGGGGCAGCAAACCATCAGTCAATGGGTCCACAGTGACAGGCATGATCGAAGGGCGTATCAAGACTCCATGGAGTCATATGAGACATTTGTAACTAACAAGCATCCTAGTGACGAGATCCTGTTCAAAATAGAGTCATCGTTGGTCTTTGTGCCCGTAGATGAGGAGGACCTCCTGTTGATCTATGGCCAAGAGGATTCTGAGAAGGAAGGAAGCTTCATCAACAACCAAACGGGCAAGGAGTTGGAATCGCGGTGCCTGCAGACAGAGGAGCTTTTCTTCCACAAGCCTGACCTGGAGGCAAAAGCGTTGGAAAGCTAAGTCAAACCCCACCACCCCCACCCCCATCAGAAGGAGTACACTGGAAAGGAATTCCTTAACTGAATGGATTATCTGTCTGGTGGGTGGAGCCTGAGTACCAGCAAGACCAAGACACGGGAGTCCACTCGAGGGATCGTAGACACACGAAATGGAATAATGCGCCCTGACAGATGTTGGTTAGGCAGATAAAAGAAGCACATCGTGAATGGGGTTAGGAAAGGCAGAAGAAAAGAAAATAAACATAACCCAGGGAGTATCAGCAGTTTGCGTTTCATTTGGCTCACATCTCAGTGCGTGATTTTGGTTGCCCATCTTGAGGTTGTCTTTGCAGAAAGAGGAATGTAATGTCAGCATGCCCCGTGGCCTGTGAGCATGGCGTGCTCACATTGCGCTGCCCTGGCCCCCTCAATCGCAGGGCAAGCTGAGTTGCTTGGTCAGACTTCATTCAGTAATGGCTTCCTAAACAGTGTCCAAAAGAATCTGTTAGAGAGAGAGAGAGAGAGAGGGCACACACACACACACACACACTATATATATATATATATATATATATATATATATATATATATATATATAATGTCCATCATCTTAATTGTCCATCCACTAGCAACCAACATCTACCACCACAGTGCCCTGCATTTATTATTATTATTATTAATAATACCCCACCCATCTTGCTGGGTTTCCCAAGCCACTCTGGGCAGCTCCCAATGAAATATTAAAAACACAATACAGCATTATACATTAAAAACTTCCCTAAACAGGGCTGCCTTCATATGTCTTTTAAAAGTAGGATAGTTGCTTATTTCCTTGACATCTGATGGGAGGGCATTCCACAGGGCGGGCGCCACCACTGAGAAGGCCCTCTGCCTGGTTCCCTGTAGCCTCACTTCTCGCAAGGAGGGAACTGCCAAAAGGCCCTCGGAGCTGGACCTCAGTGTCCGGGCTGAACGATGGGGGTGGAGACACTCCTTCAGGTATACAGTGGTACCTCAGGTTACATACGCTTCAGGTTACATTCGCTTCAGGTTACAAACTCTGCTAACCCAGAAATAGTACCTCCGGTTAAGAACTTTGCTTCAGAATGAGAACAGAAATCATGCTCCAGTGGCGCGGCAGCCGCAGCAGGCCCCATTAGTTGAAGTGGTGCTTCAGGTTAAGAACAGACCTCCAGAACGAATTAAGTACTTAACCCGAGGTACCACTGTACTGGGCCAAGGCCGTTTAGGGCTTTAAAGGTTAGCACCAACACTTTGAATTGTGCTTGGAAACGTACTGGGAAATGTACCATCTAGAGGCATCATCAGAGTTCAAGGATACATCCCAGCGAGACATAAACACTCCAGGATGGTGCAAAGGTGAGGGGGGAGGCCTGGGGAGAATTTCAGGAGCCACAGAAAGAGAGCTGGAGGGGCACATTTATCCACCAGTGGGGTCCTGAGAGGTGCCACTCCTTAAGTCCCCTGTGGACTCAGGAGAGGGTTCCAAATTGGACTCAGCTGCAGTCCACAACAGCCTGAACGGAAACTCAAATCTTCACCTCTAAACATTCACTAGCGGAGAAACAGGAGTGTGGAGGGCACAGACCACCCCCAGCACCACTATTCCGGTAGGGTGCCATCGTGGTGCCCCCCCCGGGACACGTGCCGTGCACGCACACACACACCTGCGCACCAGGCATCACACCCCCACAGATGGCGCGTCACACCCCCAGAACACATGCCACTCCCTCACGGGTGGCGTACCACGCCCCCAAGATGCGCATCACGCCCCAGGGGTGCCAATCACACCCCCACCTGCTCTCCGCCCTTGGTGCAGAGCATGCAGCTTTGCCACTGCAATCAGCACCCAGACAGATGCTGCTGCAGTTGAAATAGAAACCTCAACTTAACTGGGTCCTGATACTGCAGCCCCCCCTCCCTTAATAATTCCATCAGGACTATTGATCAGATGGATATAAAGAGGTATCCTTTCTCTGATGCAAGAGATTGCTGAGTGTTGCCCCACCTCCCCATCCCATTCAGAAGTCATTCTTAAACCTGATAGATTTTAGGGGCCTTGGATTTTCTTCTGGTTGAGGGCTTAAAATAATATAGTCAATTGCGGGGTAGGGGGTGGGGTGGTCTGGCATGAAGATCCAGGGGGGTGGGCTTGTTAAAAACAATACTTAAAATACCTTAAAGCACATTTAGAACCGGCAAATAAAACACTATTGTTGTTATTATTTATTAAGTTTGTTAGTTGCTTTGTTTTGCCCAGGAAAACAATGTCTGCTCCTTAGTTTCCAGTGGGCTGTCTGAACTCATCCCCTAGCGTAGAAAAAAACCCACACATTAGGTAAGTTAAAAAATGGTTTACTTCCAAACTCTCCAAAGGTTAGATTCATGTGCTTTTTCATACAGCATTCAGAAAAAGTTTCCCAGGCAGTGAAACTTGGCTTAGTTACAAAGTGGTGAAAGTTCCTAAGTTATTGCTTTAAGAACTCAAGAGTGGTTTGTGAGAGCCATGTGGTCTGAGTTAGAGCAACCAGCTCAAACTCCTTTGCCCAATGAACTTCTTAGGTAGGCTGGAGGCTTGATTGCCTACTCCCTCTCAGTGTAAGGGCAAGTTGCCTTGCTAAGCCTGGCAGGACAGCTTACTCTGTGGTATTAACCCCTTCATGCATAGACGGAAGCATGTTGGTGATATGAGGCTGGTTATCCCACACACTGAATGTCCAAGAGTTCTAGAGTTAAAGGTAAAGGGTAAAGGGACCCCTGACCATTAGGTCCAGTCATGACTGACTCTGGGGTTGGGGCGCTCATCTCGCTTTATTGGCCGAGGGAGCCGGCGTACAGCTTTCGGGTCATGTGGCCTGCATGACTAAGCCGCTTCTGGCTTAAGTTTACCTTCCCGCTGGAAAGGTACCTATTTATCTACTTGCACTTTGATGTGCTTTCAAACTGCTAGGTTGGCAGGAGCAGGGACCGAGCAACAGGAGCTCACCCCGTCGTGGGGATTCGAACAGTCGACCTTCTGATCAGCAAGTCTTAGGCTCTGTGGTTTAACCCACAGCGCCACCTGTGTCCATAAAAACGTTTCTCTATCCACTTTCTCTATGCCAGGCATCATTTATAAACTTCTTTCACATTGCTCGCCTTTTCTCTAAATGCAAAGGTCCCAAACAGTGTAGATGCTCTGCCACTTACCTGTGGGAAAGCAAAGGGAGAAAACAACAATTTGGGAGCCTTCATTGAAGGGGGGGAGAATCAAAACTAAAATATTATGTAAATCCATGGAAGGAAAGGAGATGGGGGGGAGCAGGGGGGGGCCCTGACATCTGGAGATTTCTTTCATTACAACGAAACAATCTGCGCAAGGCCAAATCCTTCAACTTGATTCCAAAACCCGGCTTAGCTTTCCATTCTCATAAAACTGGAGATGGGCCATTTGCTTGATGGGCAATTCAGCGAGTAGCAGAACAAAGCTCCCTTTGCCAACCCACAAAAATTCCAAACATGTTTGGATTTCTCCCCCCTCCCCTCCCCCCCTTTTTTTCCGAGGGGAGGTTCAAAATGAAATTTCCCCTCTTCTTTTTCAATCAAGAAAGACAAAAGCCTTTGCTGAATGTAGCAAACCTGTTTCCTCGCGCTATGAAACGCTGGATTTCCCCCTCCGATCATCATATGCCAGCCAATGCCACGCTTTCCGCAGTCTGCTCCATCCTCCAGACAGCAGATGCTTTGCCACACAAGCTGACCTCGGCATGGATGAGCAGGCCCTGTAATAAAGATGCACCGTGCAGTCAGGAGGAAGTCACAGCTATGGAGAAAATGTACTCAGGCACAGCCTGGACAAGCCACAGAGATAAATGTATTATTAAAGGAAGCGCCATCTCTGCCTCTTACAAGATGAACACATTTCTTTTCTTGTTTCCTTTCTTTTTAAGTTTTCTTTTCTATCTTCTTCTTTGGCAATCCCTCGAGTAAGATTGTTATCCCAGCTATCCCAGCCTGGTTAACCCCCTAAAACCTCTGATACCCCATTTTTAAATACAATATACTCCCACACAGACTCCTTACACTGCATTTAAAACCAAAATCGCATTTGGATAGAAACTGTTTCTCAGGCGGCTGGTCCTGGTCTTTATAACCCTGTACCTTCTTGCAGGAGGCAGAAGCTGAAAGAGATCATTTCTGGGGTGCGCACTGTCCTGCGCTATCTCTGCAGCTTTCTTGTGGCACCTGGAAGCATAGATTTGATCCAAGGTGCGAAGAGTGCACCCAATTATTCTCACCACAGTCTTTACAACCCTGGACAACATTGTTTTTCCCCTGACCGTGCAGAGAATAATCATTATAGTTATAGTAATAATAATAATAACCATGATTTCTATGATCTGCCTCCACTGGATTCAGTTGCTAGAAACCACAGGAGGGCAGATTGTGCTTGAATCCTGCCTGTGGGTTTCCAATAATGGGCCCCTGGTTGGCCACTGTGAGAACAGGACGCTGGACTTGATGGGCCATTGGCCTGATCCCGCAGGCTCTTCTTATGTTCTTGAATGCAAATAAAATCACCAATAACATATTGCAATCTAATATCTGCCCACACTATTAACTTGACCATAATATGTTTCCAACTGGTTTTAACATTGTATTTCTAAATACAGTGCTGCCTTGGTTTAAGAACAGCTTAGTTTATGAACAACTTGGATTAAGAACGCCGCAAACCCGGAAGGAGGTGTTTTGGTTTGTGAACTTTGCCTTGGTATAAGAACATGTTTCGCTTCCTGTTGAGTGTGTTCCATTTGTAAATTGAGTCCCCCGCTGCTATTGGAAAGCACGCCTTGGTTTCAGAACACTTTGGTTTAAGAACGGACTTCTGGAATGGATTAAGTTTGTAAACCAAGGTACCACTGTAGTTGTAACTTACTCTGTGATCTCATTGTGAATGACAGGTAAGGAATCACCACCACCAAACAACAGATTGTCAAAACGGAAGAGTAAAAACTTCTTCAGCCAAATGACTGGTGAAATAAACTCATTGCTTGATTCTGAACCCTATTTCCATGGGGAGGAACTGGTAGGGCACCCCGGTTTACCACTTTTACAAGTAAGAGTACCGTGCTTAAGCTAACTTACTTCACACGGGTGTTGTGAAGATGAAATGAGTTATGCGTAGGAGAGAACAATATGGACTTTCCTCATCCACTTAGAGAAAGCTGAGATGTCACTAAATATAACCAGATCACTTTTTATTCATAGAATCATAGAATCATAGAATCATAGAGTTGGAAGAGACCACAAGGGCCATCGAGTCCAACCCTCTGCCAAGCAGGAAACACCATCAGAGCACTCCTGACATATGGTTGTCAAGCCTCTGCTTAAAGACCTCCAAAGAAGGAGACTCCACCACACTCCTTGGCAGCAAATTCCACTGTCGAACAGCTCTTACGGTCAGGAAGTTCTTCCTAATGTTTAGGTGGAATCTTCTTTCGTGTAGTTTGGATCCATTGCTCCGTGTCCGCTTCTCTGGAGCAGCAGAAAACAACCTTTCTCCCTCCTCTATGTGACATCCTTTTATATATTTGAACATGGCTATCATATCACCCCTTAACCTCCTCTTCTCCAGGCTAAACATGCCCAGCTCCCTTAGCCGTTCCTCATAAGGCATCGTTTCCAGGCCTTTGACCATTTTGGTTGCCCTCCTCTGGACACGTTCCAGTTTGTCAGTGTCCTTCTTGAACTGTGGTGCCCAGAACTGGACACAGTACTCTAGGTGAGGTCTGACCAGAGCAGAATACAGTGGCACTATTACTTCCCTTGATCTAGATGCTATAAAAATTCTTGAGAATTTTTATAGAATCATAGAATAGTAGAGTTGGAAGGATCCATGAGAATCATTTCCCCCAAATGCTTGCAATGCAGGAATCTCAGCTAAAGCATCCCTGGCAAATGGCCATCCAACCTCTGCTTAAAACTTCCAAGGAAGAAAGAAGAGTTTGGATTTGATATCCCGCTTTATCACTACCCTAAGGAGTCTCAAAGCGGCTAACATTCTCCTTTCCCTTCCTCCCCCACAACAAACACTCTGTGAGGTGAGTGGGGCTGAGAGACTTCAGAGAAGTGTTACTAGGCCATGGTCACCCAGCAGCTGCATGTGGAGGAGCGGGGAAGTGAACCCGGTTCACCAGATTACGAGTCCACCCCTCTTAACCACTAGACCACACTGGAGAAGAGGAGATTGAGAGCAGACACGAGAGCCATCTAAATATCTCAAGGTCTGTCACATGGAAGAGGGAGCAAGTCTACCGCTCTTAACCACTACACCACACTGGCTCTCTGGGGAATCTACCACCTCCCAAGGGAGTCCGTTCCACTGTCAAACAGCTCTTACTGTCAGGAAATTTTTAGTCGGAATCTCCTTTCTTGTAACTTGAAGCCATTGGTTCAAGTCCTACCCTCCAGAGCAGCAGAAAACAAGCTTGCTCCATCTCCCATGTGACAGCTCTTCTGATACCTAAAGATGGCTTCCGTATGACAGCCCTTGAGATATTTGAAGATAGCTGCCATATGTGCTCCCAGTTTCTTCTTTACCAAGCTAAACATACCCAACTCAACTCATACTTCAATGATTCCTCATAAGGCTTGGTTATTTCTAGGGTGAGTAAACGCTTTTTAAAAGCTTAAAAAGCTTAAAAACTTTGATCCTAATTCTTACTCTTCCTTCCTTGGAAATATGTAACAAAAGTTTGGTGGGCAGAGATCCTTTGTTTTATCATCCTCTCATTATTAGGAAGGACAAAATGACTCTGAGGATCAAATGATGGCATGCACTCTCATTTCCACAATGAAAAGAAGCCCTTGTTATCTTCTGCTTGATCAGAGAGCGTCATGTGGGGAACAGAGAGGGTGTCAATCCCTATCCTGGAGAAGAAATGGCTTCAGCTGATTCCCACGCAGAGACATTTCAAAGACTTAAGACTTGAGCCTTAACTGATGTCTTCTGTCAGTCCTGAACCTCTGACATTCTCTCAAAAGCTGCTTTGTAAGAGATACAGCCCAGAGATGAAAGCTTAGAAGAAATTATCGCACAGAATTTGGAAGCACCATAATGACGAGAGGCGAGAAGTGGGGGGGGGGTGGCTAGAGAGGCCTTTGAGGGTGCCCCCTCCATTGAAGGTTGGGTGATCGCTGGGACATAGTCAAAGAGTGCTGAACCTTGACTGAGAAATTGGATGCACTCTGTGCTGGGCCCCCGGGGTAACCCAAGCAATGCGGTCTAGGTCCGGTCCCAAATCCAAGGGTTCCGCGAGGAGTCAGTCCGACAGGGTCAAGGCAGGACAGAAGGCAGGAAACCAGGCAAGGACAGGTACAGGATCTCATGCAGGATCTGGCATACAGAAATGATGCTCCCTCAACCTGGGATGGGGTCCAACAGCCTTTTATCTGTGTCGGGGTAACGGCCGGTCCTGATCCCCCAGTGACTCACCTCCCTGTCTCGCCCGAAGGCCAGCACTCCTCCTGCGAGTACTCAGGTCTCTCCTTCTCTCAGACCTCAGTCTCTGCAGCTCAGGAGACATCGGTGGGTTACTAGACCCAGGGGCCGCCTCAGCCTCCCCTGACCCAACCAGTAGTGGAGCAGCTGTAAGTGATGGACCAGCTGGAGGCAACGAGGTCATCCCCACATCTGGAGCCAGGGCAGGATCAGGCCCCTGACTCGGCCCAGCTGGTGTTTGTTGCAGGGGAACCTGTGCAGACGGGGCTCTTCAGAATCAGGCCCCAAACCTGGTTCAGATGAAGCCTGAGGCAAAGAATCCGGTGCGGACTGAGACTCCTCTGGTTCCGAGTCCGCGCCCGAGTCCCAGGCCATCACACTCTGGCCTGATCCAGCAGGATCTTCTTTGGTTGCATGAGGGAGACTGGTCCGCATGACAAGACATGAGCTAGTGCTCCCCATAGGAGTGAATGGCTACCAGTCGTGGATAATGGGAGGGCATGCGTGCTTGGGATTGACAGTCTGAGATGACAGAGGATCAAAAGAGTGACTGTCATCATTGCCTTCTGCGAGAAGCGACATCAGTCATGAAGAGAAATGAAGCCTGTGGCCACAGTGGTTTGTGTCATCAGTGTGATCACAAATCAAGGTTTCACGCAGATCCAAGAAGCTTGATTTCAGGAGAGTGATTTTGAAATATTAGGGCTTCTGGGAAGCAAAATGCATTTGTCACACTGAAGGAGAAGAGAGATTAATCTCTCGGGGAAGAAAGAGAAGGCAAAGCCAGGGGAGCATGATCAGCGCATAGGCAGCCACTTCTGACAACGCTCAAATTCCGGCTGCAGGCACACCATACATTTAAAGCACCCTTCATCCCCATAACGAAACCTGTGAAGCATAGTTTGTCCACCTCAGTGCTACAGTTCCCAGCACCCTTCACAAACTGCAGTCCTCAGGATTCTTGGATGGGGGGCGTGCTTGAAATCAGTGGCGTAGCGTGGGTTGTCAGCACCCGGGGCAAGGCAAGTAATTTGCGCCCCCAACCCAGGGCAAGGCAAGTAATTTGTGCCCCCCCCCCGCTGCACTGTCCCTCCCCCAGATAGTCCCTCGCTCTCTCTCCGCACCGCACCGCACGCCTGGCACCCTCCCCTCCACAGTGGGCGGCGACCCGGCAGCTCGGATCGGATTCGCACAGCCAGCACTGCAGTGAGAGAGAGTGGGTGAGCCAGGTAGGGGCAGAGAGCTGCGAGTGCGAGCGCCCCCCCCCCGATGTTGCGGCCGGTGCGGCCGGCCCCCCCTGCACCCCCCACACTACGCCACTGCTTGAAATGTATGTTGGGTTCTAGACTTTCTTCACTGGTGGTGGGCTGTTACGCAGCTAGGAATGGGTTCTTCACCCACAGAGTTGTGGGTTAGAAGGCAGCTGGGAAGTCCTCTAGCCCCAAACTCTTTCTCAATGCATGGATCTGGCCAACCACAGCACCCCTATCTAGCCTGGGGCAGCCAACCTCCTCCCAAGCGAGTGTGTTCCACTCTTCCTCTCCCCATTAGGATGTTCCTCCTAATGCATCTAGGGTGTGGGTGGCGCTGTGGTGTAACCCACAGAGCCTAGGGCTTGCCGATCAGAAGGTCGGCGGTTCGAATCCCCGCGACGGGGTGAGCTCCCATTGCTCTGTCCCTGCTCCTGCCAACCTAGCAGTTTGAAAGCACACTGGTGCAAGCAGATAAATAGGTACCGCTCCAGCAGGAAGGTAAACAGCGTTTCCGTGCGCTACTCTGGTTCGCCAGAAGTGGCTTAGTCATGCTGCTCACATGACCCGGAAGCTGTACCCGGAAGATGAGCGCCGCAACCCCAGAGTCGGCCACAACTGGACCTAATGGTCAGGGGTACCTTTACCTTTACCTTTACCTTTACCCTAATGCATAACCAATCACTGGAGCCATTTCTGGAAATGCAGCTGGGGACACTGTCTACCCTAAGAACCTCTCGTGGGACAATGAAACAGAAGTGGGCATCTTCCGTGGTTGCTTGGTGATTGTATATTACGATTTACAGTTTGTCTCCATTGTCTCTTTGGCGATCCCTCATAGCTGAGTAAGATTGTCTTCCATGAACATGGTCTTAACAGTGAGTCCATAAGTGACTGCGGAGGCCAATTCTGGATCCACATGTCCTTCCATAGTGGGGGAGACTGGTTTCTGGGTGGGAGTTGATCATGATGAGGGTTTGCCAAGCATACCTTCCTCTTAGCACAGGGGTCAGCAAACTTTTTGAGCAGGGGGCCGGTCCACTATCCCTCAGACCTTGTGGGGGGCTGGACTATATTGGGGGGGGGGCAAAATGAATGAATTCCTATGCCCCACAAATAACCCTGAGATGCATTTTAAATAAAAGGACACATTCTTTGGTAAAGGCTGTTCTCCAATTAGAGCACTCACAGGCCAGTGTTTCCTAGTTATCAGTGCTTATACCATATATTTTTTAGATTTGCCTTGAGAGCATCTTTAAACCTCTTTTGTTGTCCACCAGTATCATGCTTTCCATTCCTAAACTGGGAATAGAGTAGTTGCTTTGGAAGACGATCATCAGGCATCCGCACAACATGACCAGTCCAATGAAGTTGATCTTGAAGAATCATTGCTTCGACACTGGTGATCTCTGCTTCTTCCAGTGCACTGATATGAATTCGCATTGTACTACCAACCTTACTGTTTGCTTGTGAAACATGGACCTCCTTCAACCATTCCTCATAAGGCTTGGTTTCCAGACCCTTGATCATCTTGGCTGCCCTCCTTTGCACACCTTCCAGCTTGTCAATATCCTTCTTAAATTGTGGTGCCCGGAACTGGACACAGGACTCCAGGTCTGAACAAGGCAGAATAGAGTGATACTATTACTTCTGTTGATGCAGCCTAGAATAGCATTGGGGTTTTTCACTACCGCATCACACTATTGACTCATGCTAAGCTTGTGGTCCGCTAAGTCCCCCAGATCCTTTTCACATGTACTGCTAGTGAGCTAGGTGTCTCTCATCTTATATTTGTGCAGCTGGTTCTTTCTGCCAAGTGCAGAACCTTACATTTGTCCCTATTGGACTCAGCTGGACTTGGGAGCCACCTCCTAGGGGCCGTGGGGGCTTTGGCCCCCCCAATAAACTATTTGAGAGAGATGTCCCCCCAAAAGTCGATGGGCATTGCCATTCAAATGGTGTGTGCATTGCATCATGTGATCGATTATGCAGGGCAGGGCTTACCTGGGGCCCCCAATATTTTATTCAAGTTAGCACCCTTGCAGCCGGACTTCCAAGTTAGCCTGCTTATGCCCAGCCTGCACTGTGGCTGCCATAGAATTCTTTTTCGCTCCATTCTCCTCCGCGCAGCGTTTCGGCTCTCTCCTCCCATATGGTGGATCCAAGGAGCGTGGCAGTGATCAAACGCCTGATTACGCATATGAATAGCATTTCAAGGAAGTGTGGTGGAATTAAAATTCAGAGAGAGGTGAAGCCTTATTGCAGATCTCGCATTCATATTCAAACTATGCTAATTCCTCCACTGTTTTGGGGAGGCTGGATTCAGTCAGGAAGGCACTTGAGAACAAAAGAGCAGAGAAATACACAAAGCAGAAACATTTGGCGGAAAATAAAAGACAAAACACTGGGTGTTTCTCCTACAGCCTTGCTCCAGTTTTCAAATATTGTCCTCTGATAAGTAGTTATGAAAGATTCACAGATATTAATCAGGAGAGAGTTTCAGCGATGCGTCGGCAAACCGTGGCTGATAGGCAGAGAAAGGAATAAAATTACGACAGTGCTTTTGCTTCTCAGGCTCAGAGGAAAGCAGGTGAAAAAGGCAAAACTGAGATTTCCAGAGGATCCGCACCATCACAGACCACAGCCCTGCGAATCATGAAAGGTGCAGTCTTCAGGCATCTCTGCTGGCCTGGCCTACTTGGTTCAGGTTTGGGGAAATCTCTCTGCACAAATCAGATTCCCCAACATGCAACATTGGGCGCAACCCGGAGCTTTCTGCACTCCACATGTCCTGTCCTGACCCCCCCCTCCCCCAACTCTATCCTGCTGCCTCCCATGCAGTGGGGGGTGCTAACTTGTCCCCACTGTTGAAGTCAGATTCAGCTCAGATGAGAGCCAGTGTGGTATAGTGGTTAAGAGCAGTAGTTTCGTAATCTGGTGAGCCGGGTTCGCGTCTCTGCTCCTCCACAAGCAGCTTCTGGGTGACCTTGGGCCAGTCACACTTCTCTGAAGTCTCTCAGTCCCACTCACCTCACAGAGTGTTTGTTGTGGGGGAGGAAGGGAAAGGAGAATGTTAGCCGCATTGAGACTCCTTAAAGGGAGTGAAAGGCGGGATATCAAATCCAAACTCTTCTTCTTCTTCTTCTCTGCCAGCCTGGCTGGTTTCTGCAGGTGGAATGCCTCTGTATGTGGAATGCCTTTTGCCTCGGGCAGCAAAATGTCTTGTACCACCAGCCCAGGGAGGCCGGGTCAATTGCTGCAGTTCCGCTCCCTGCATTCAGTGAAGATGGTTCTTGGAATCGAGAGAGGGGCTCAGACCTCTATTACATTGTTTACGAGCCCATGCGGACTCCTAGTTATGAGCTAATATGGAACAGAAGGCGCCGGGGAGGAGGTGGAATCCCAATGAGAATTATAATGATCATTATGCATTTTATGTTCGCGTTACCAAATAAAAATCAGTTTAAGTATGAAAACACACCAAGAGGTTCTTCTGATCTCATGCAGCAAGCAGTTCTTGGGGAGATATGGACTCTCTCTCTCTCTCTCTCCCTCGTCAGCAGAGAACTGGAAATTGCTTTTTCTTTAACTGAATGGCCACTTTGGGAACAATAACTGCCAGAGCCTCAAATGGAAAAAGCTGATACAAGTTCTTTAAACTAGTTAGTGCCAAAATAGCTCCGACTTTTTCGAGAGTTCACAGAGGAGGAGGAGGGGAGGAGAAAGGGGGCTGCCTGCGTCTCTCGGGAGTTTTGAACCTGATGTTCTCCAGGCACTCTTTCGTATTATTTGTTTACAGTTATACTCCGCTTTTCAGGCAGATCTCACAAAGCAGTAAGATTATAATAAGCAAGTCTCCATTTTTATAAAAAAAAAAATACTGGTTGCTGGGAATCACAAATAAGGAGGGGAGTGATGTCACTCCCAAGTCCTCAAGTCTGGACTCACAGCTGTCCATGGAGGCGCAGGCCAATTCTGTGTCCAGGTCAGATGTCTACCAGCTCCATCTGGTACGCAGGATGAAACCCTATCTGCCCACGGACTGTCTTGCCAGAGTGGTGCATGCTCTGGTTATCTCCCGTTTGGACTACTGCAATGCGCTCTATGTGGGGCTACCTTTGAAGGTGGCCCAGAAACTGCAACTAATCCAGAATGGTGACTGGGGGCAGCCACTGAGATCATATAACACTGGTCTTGAAAGACCTACATTGGCTCCCAGAACATTTCCGAGCACAATTCAAAGTGTTGGTCCTGACCTTTAAAGCCCTAAACGGCCTTGGTCCAGTATATCTGAAGGAGCGTCTCCACCCCCATCATTCTGCCCGGACACTGAGATCCAGCTCCAAGGGCCTTCTGGCGGTTCCCTCACTGTAAGAAGCCACTGTAAGAAGAAGTTCCCTCACAGGGAACCAGGCAGAGGGCCTTCTTGGCAGTGGCACCCGCCCTGTGGAATGCCCTCCCACCAGATGTCAAAGAGAAAAACAGCTACCAGACTTTAGAAGACACCTGAAGGCAGCCCTGTTTAGGGAAACTTTGAGTGTTTAATAGGTTATTGTATTTTAGTGTTCTGTTGGAAGCCGCCCAGAGTGGCTGGGGAAACCGAGCCAGATGGGTGGGGTATAAATAATAAATTATTATTATTATTATTATTATTACTGCTGTTAGGCTCTGCATGAGTGGCACCTGGCTGGCCACTGTGAGAACAGATTATTGGACTCGATGGGCCCCTGGCCTGGTCCAGTGGTCTCATATGTTGTCATAGGAGTTTATGAGGCAGTCTGGGCCAGAGGCTGCTGTTGAAATCCCCTCCCCAACACACACTTTTCTCTTTCTTAAAAAATTACATTTTTATTACTTTTCCAATATTATTCCAATAATAGCTGCATCATAACAATGCCAATTCATATCCCATTCATACAATTATTAATACAGATTAATCAAATACCAAATTACACATTTTAGTTAAAGTGGCTAGATTTGATGGGTCCCTAAGGGTTTTTCGAGGGACGTAGGTGGTGCTGTGGGTTAAACCGCAGAGCCTAGGACTTGCCGATCAGAAGGTCAGCAGTTCAAATCCCCACAACAGGGTGAGCTCCCATTGCTCGGTCCCTGCTCCTGTCAACCTAGCAGTTCGAAAGCACGTCAAAGTGCAAGTAGATAAATAGGTACCGCTCTGGCGGGAAGGTAAACGGCATTTCCGTGTGCTGCTCTGGTTTGCCAGAAGCAGCTTAGCCATGCTGGCCACATGATCCGGAAGCTGTACGCCGGCTCCCTCGGCCAATAAAGTGAGATGAGTGCCGCAACCCCAGAGTTGGCCACAACTGGACCTAATGGTCAGGGGTCCCTTTACCTTTACCTAATGATTTTTCACCCCTTGCATTCCAAAATCTTATTATTTTCACTTACGTTCCAGTTAAAATTATAATCCTTTAACACACACACACTTCTCAGACCCCTTGAGTGTCCTGATTTAATTGTGCCATCACAAATTGATAGAAACCACCCTGTCTCCTGCCCCGATTCTGCTGCCGTGTGCTGGTCGAGCCAGCGCAAGGAACCAAAAGAAGGGTGTCGGGAAACTGGGTGCAGGCCAGGGTGGCCTTCTGCTAGTCTGCTCCCGACCGCACCACTTCTCCCAACACTCCCTGGAGCAGGGGTCACCAAACTTTTTCAGCAGGGGGCCGGTCCACTGTCCCTCAGACCTTGTGGAGGGCCGGACTATATTTTGGAGGTGGGGGGAATGAACAAATTCCTATGCCCCACAAATAACCGAGAGATGCATTTTAAATCAAAGCACACATTCTACTGTGTAAAACACGCTGATTCCTGAACCGGATGGAGAAGGCGATTGGGCCAGATCCGGCCCCCGGGCCTTCGTTTGCCTACCCACGCCCTGGAGGTTGGAGAAAGGTAGGGGAGGGAGGGGCAAGGAAAGAGGCAGTGGCAGGGAGGGGGCTAGCAATGGGGTCAGGGTGGGGTCCGCTTTGCCCTCCCCAAATGTTTGTGGGTATGATTTTTTCCCTCCCCCAATGAACACCCATCACAGGCATTCCGGGCAGGTTCTCTAAGCAGAATAAGTTGGCAAATCCATCCTAGATGGACAGTGATTTTGAGTGGGAAGATTGTCTTTGAAAAGCTCACTGCAGAATTTTTATCTCCTTCGTGGCTTACAAAACGCATGCAACGTTCAGATATACTTGCCCGGGTTTTATTTTCCCGTTCTAAGTAACTTCTGCACACCTTTAATCCAGAAAAGGCTTTTTCCCCACCCACCCTTTTTTTTCCTTTTTCCCCGAGCCCACGTGGGTGTGCGACTTGTCAAAAGGAAGCTCCCGATTTTATTACCATTTATTACCATTTCAAGGGGAAATATATGAAGCCAATTATGCGTCGTGGATTAATTTCACAAATGGCCCACATTTTTCGCCAGCTAAGCTGGAACGATGCCCTTTGCAAAACAGCCCTTATCTTAGAAATGCCAGAAATAACTGTCAAAGTTTCTGCTGCTCCCCCCCCCCCGCAAAATATTTTTTAAATGTGTCAGTCAGTACATCCATTGAGGCTGCGGATGTTAGAGGACCACTGAAAGAATCTATATGGAAATATAGATCATGGAAATGCAGGAATCTCAGCTAAAATATCCTTGACAGGGGTGTCAACTTGAATAAAATATGGGTGGGTGTCAGCTAAGCCCCGCCCCATATAATCAATCACATGACATGGCACACAAATGTGGCCTCTCTTTTTTTGCTCTTCAGAATATGGCAACCCTATTTTATGTTCTTAGTAGACTGAATTCTTCCTCCTCTTCACTCCTCCTACCTGATGGCCAACAAAGACAGGTGAGTCTTTGACAGGTGGCCACACACTTGTTAATCACCTTGTGCTTTGAAGGCAACAGTTCTCTGTGTGTGAGTCACAGCCAGTTCTGGCAGCTGAGAGCTCTCCAGGGTCCTGATGGCCTTCGGTGATAACTTGATAGGGGCCCACTAAGCCCCTTTGAGAGGGACGCGGGTGGCGCTGTGGGTAAAACCTCAGTGCCTAGGACTTGCCGATTGCATGGTCAGCGGTTCGAATCCCCGCGGTGGGGTGAGCTCCTGTCTTTCGGTCCCAGCTCCTGCCCACCTAGCAGTTCGAAAGCACCCCTAAAGTGCAAGTAGATAAATAGGTACCGCTTTATAGCGGGAAGGTAAACGGCGTTTCCGTGTGCTGCGCTGGCTCGCCTGAGCAGCTTCGTCACGCTGGCCACGTGATCGGGAAGTGTCTCCGGACAGCGCTGGCTCCCGGCCTCTTAAGTGAGATGAGCGCACAACCCTAGAGTCGGACACGACTGGCCCGTACGTGCAGGGGTACAGCCCCTTTGAAGGGCAACTGACAGTGCCAGTCACCTGATTTGTTCTGACAGGGACAGGCTGCATGAAGGACCTCTCCATCAGGACCTCCCCAGTGCAGCCAACTGAGCTTTCAGCGCCCATCAGCTGTTGGGTGCCGAGCAACCATCCCTTTGAAAGACTCTTCTTCTTTCAAACTGCTTACATAGGGATATCCAAGTCCATTTTCTAATTGATGAAATGAAAAGGCTTTTAGCAAGTGTCAGCATGTGTGTTTTGTATGTGACACGCCAAAAAGTTTTATTTAACAACAAAATATCGTCGGAGATGACACCAAAATAATAATAAAGTGAAGCCTTTTGAGGTCAAGAGCCACAACTGTAGAGTGAGAGGGGGTAAAGAAAAGTCCTTTGGGAGATGGCTGCTGCGCCCACTAGGAAATGAGGACCCCTGTGGAGCTGGCCTTGCTGCCTGACCCCTCAGCGCTGTCCTTGGAGTGCGAGGGTCGTCCTCGCCCATCAGGCGGACGTTGTGTTTTTCCCGGAACTCGTTCAGCTCCCGCCCTGCTCTTTGTTATTTTCCAAGGCTGGGAGAACTTCTTTCACAGTGCGCTCTACCAACACACCTCCCACCATCCAGTAATATTTCCTAGTAGGGTCCACTTCTCGGAGTGTTTCAATTACCAGCTTGTGCTCATTCAGCTCCAGCTCCACCTCCAGACCTAGACCTTGCTGCTCATGACGCAGACAGTTAAATCCAGCTACCACCTGCTCCGCCGTCATAGCCTTGCTGGCGCCCCCAGCTGAAGACGCAGTGCCGACGCCACTGGGAGAAGCCGCCGGGCCACTTTTCGTCTTGCCACTCTCCACCATCTTCCTTCACCTGGCCAGGCCCTCGAGAGACATCAAGTGTCAGCACGTGTTTAGCAAGACGGCATGGCAAGCGTGCCTGCCTAACATTAAGTGGTAATAATAATTATTATTTATTATTTATTCCCCACCCATCTGGCTGGGTTTCCCAAGCCACTCTGGGCGGCTTCCAACAAAAGATTAAAAATACATTAAAACAGCAGTCATTAAAAACTTCCCTAAACAGGGCTGCCTTCATATGTCTTCTAAATGTCAGATAGTTGTTTATTTCCTTGACATCTGACAGGAGGGAGTTCCACAGGGAGGGTGCCACCACCGAGAAGGCCCTCTGCCTGGTTCCCTGTAGCTTTGCTTCTCACAGGGAGGGAACCACCAGAAGGCCCTCGGAGCTGGACCTCAGTGTCCAGGCAGAAAGATGGGGGTGGAGACACTCCTTCAGGTATACAGGGCCGAGGTCGATTAGAGGGTTCCAAAGTTCAGGCGGAGCCAAACTAAATAATCGACTCCTCCTCAACATTAGGGAACAAATAGTATGTGACACTTGGAAGAAGAAAAAATCTCAAGTTTCTCAGATTGAAGCAGTCAACCAGGCACATTGGGGGCAGGGTAGACCTTCGCGTCAACTGGTTCCGCGCTGCTATAATTATAAAATGCAGCTCTCCGGTTAAGAGTTTGAAGATGCTCTTTTGTAACAGCTGCATTAAGTTAACCTGCCTGATGCGATCTTTATTAATACGCCCGCTAGCTGTTTTTATGGGGTAGTCTACTGTCAGCCAAGCCTGTTAAATGTCATGGCTTTTGTTAAACCCCTATTGAAATGCAGATAAGCACAACGCCACATTATAAGACTGGAGAACTGCTAAGAGAGAGAGAGAAATGTGTTTTCTTATTTGCAAGCCGTATAAAACATCATCTGCTTAGTCTTACTTTGGGGTGGGGGAACTTGCAGAAAGCTGGCAAAACGAATGCTGTTTTTTATTGTTTTTCTTTTTAAAAATAAAGAGTGTTTTTATAGCACCTCCTGTTAATCTTCTGAAACTGTCTGGAGACTATTAAAAATGTGTGCCGGTTAGGAAAGAGCCTTTCTAGTATGTGCGATAAAAGTCTATTATGTGGGATTTGCAAACATTGCTCTGTGGGAATTTAATATATCAGAGGAACATTCCACGCTCATGAACAGTGGGGGGAATATCAATCAAATGAGCATTCTGGGAAAGAAATGGGAGGGGGACATTCAGATGGTCAATACAAGTTGGGCACCCCAGACTGATGGACACCTGGAAGATACACCCCACAGCAAGGCCTCTGGTCATGATGCTTCAACTTTGGGAGAAATATAGGGAGCACATTATTATGGGATGGGAGGGAGAGAGGGAGGTCAACACAGAGACGTCCTTCTCTCCCTGGGCTGCCCAACCCCATCAACCTCTGAGTCTTCCATTGATCCATTTGGAGGAGTCTTTGCCAACAAAGGATGCATTTAGATATGGGAGATATTGCATTAGTTGTCCTGATTATAATGCTAGTAGTTTTGTCCCATATTACGGTGTTTCTGTCACGCTGCAGTACCTGTTGTGCTATGGAACAATGGCTTTTTCACTGATATGCTGGCATGTCATGCTAAGCTTTATTCATGCCAGTAGGTGTGGTGTGGCACAATAGCTCTGTCGGTAGGGCATGAGACTCTTAATCTAAGGGCCATGGGTTCAAGCCCCATGTCGGAAAAAAGTTCCTGCATTGCTGGGGGTTAGACTAGATGACCCCCGTTGCCTGGGCATAGCCAGGACTTTTGTTGGAGGGCAGAAATGACATGATTGGTCAGTTAAATATTTCTATTGTTTGACTTCAGGGGTCAGCAAACTTACCACGCCTCGGGCCGGTGTCTCATGTAGGACTTGCGTCCGACCAAGCGACTCTTCCGGTCGAGTCCTCCAATGTGATTAACGACCTGAACGTTTGACGAGGCTCCAAGCGCGTTCCCCCATTCCGCAGAGTATCCAGCACGCAGGGAAGGGGCCGAGATAGTATGAGCTCCATTGCAAAGAGATTTATTCCTAACTACACAGACAGAAAAGAAATATACACGCGCTCTCTGTGAAAGCAGAGAGCAACTGGAATAAAGGAAACCAGTAAACATCACATCCGTCTCCTGTCTTCCGTGAGACTTGCAACAGCCTGGAATCTCTGGAATGTAAACAGAGTCCTGTGACTCCAAACAACTGCACAGTGGCACAAACAGAAACTAGCATCTCCAGCAGCAATTACGCGGCAGGCCGGAGGTCAGGGGAGCGCGTGCCCATACACGTGCGCAAGCATTCTTTCCGGTGCACTTCTAGGTCAGAGAAGCACCAGACATAGCTTGTGCGCATGTGCACAGGCCTCCTCCAACCTGGATGTGCACCGGAAAGAATGCTTGCGCATGCGCACAAGCTATTTCCAGTGCTCCTCCGCCCCGGAAGTGGGCAGCCACGCACTCCTGAGAAATAATAATAATAATAATATAATTTATTATTTGTACCCTGCCCATCTGGCTGGGTTTCCCCAGCCACTCTGGGCGGCTTCCAACAAAGATGAAAAATACACTAAAATGTCACATATGAAAAACCTCCCTGAACAGGGCTGCCTTCAGATGTCTTCTGAATGTCAGGTAGTTGTTTATCACTTTGACATCTGGTGGGAGGGTGTTCCACAGGGCGGGTGCCACCACCAAGAAGGCCCTCTGCCTGGTTCCCTGTAACTTGGCTTCTCGCAGGGAGGGAACCGCCAGAAGGCCCTCGGAGCTGGACCTCAGTGTCCGAGCAAAACGATGGGGGTGGAGACGCTCCTTCAGATATACTGGACCAACGCCGTTTAGGGCTTTAAAGGTCAACACCAACACTTTGAATTATGTTCAGAAATGTACTAGGAGCCAATGTAGGTCTTTCAAGACCGGTGTTATATGGTCTCGGCGCCGCTCCCAGTCACTAGTCTAGCTGTTGCATTCTGGATTAGTTGTAGTTTCTGGGTCACCTTCAAAGGTAGCCCCACGTAGAGCGCGTTGCAGTAGTCCAAGCGGGAGAAAAACCCCACCCCACCATCCCACTATATATAAGGGTCTGGTGACTTCTGTTTCAGTGTATGTAAAGAACTGTGCATGCACACGAAAGCTTACACCCCGAACAAACTTAGTCAGTCTCTAAGGTGCTACTGGACATTTTTTAAATTTTTTAAAATAAAATTTGTCCGTTTGGTAATTTGGTGTGAGTCTCAGTATTTGAACCTTCCAGGGGAATTTCCCCCACAGCCTCCTCCACGAACTGGCAATGCCGGGGATGAAAACCTGGGACCATCTGCATGCAAGACATTTCCTCCACCGCCGCGCTCTCTCCACTGCCTGACGGATTGCACCTATCAACCGTACAATCGGCGGATGTTTCTATTATTAGCTACCTGAACAGTTTATCGCTGCTCATCACGAACGTCGGGGATAGGATAGCTTCCAAATAAAATCAGTCCTTGTAAGGACTTCAGATTC
The DNA here is from genome assembly GCF_965153285.1 of Podarcis tiliguerta. Lineage (NCBI taxonomy): Eukaryota > Metazoa > Chordata > Lepidosauria > Squamata > Lacertidae > Podarcis > Podarcis tiliguerta. The sequence continues at coordinate 132,415,998 of NC_139534.1, read as the reverse complement.
CTGCTCACGGGCCTGTTTTTACAAAGCAACCTTGCCGAGAGGAATCGGAGAGAGAGAGCGCATTTGTCTCCTGACATACAGCTCCATGGTGAGCCCAGAGATGAGTTAATCTGTCCCCCCCCCCCCCCGTACGCACACAAATAGTTACTTGGACAGAGGGTTGGGCAGAGGCAGAAAGCAGAATTAGAGCCATTCATACATCACCCGAATGGCTGTCTTCAATGGCAACGCAATCTGCAGAATTATAGCTGCCCCAACTCCCCTTCCCCTTTCATGGGGAAACAAAAGGCCTTTTGCGAAAGGGGAAATATTTCAGAAACAAATATTTCGACGTTGCTGCGCCACCTTTTCTGTAGCCCAATCCATCTCTCCGGCAACTCTGAGTCGGAAATCGTTGGCCAACCTCCAACATATAATGGCCTTCAAACAGAGAGGAGAGGAAAAGGCAGGCTCCTGTTTTGCTTCCAAACAACTTGCAGTAAAACTGAAAGCGGCCCAGCCTTTTAATTCCATTGTGGGGAGCGAAAACAAAAGCCACAATTAAAGCCGTATATCTCAGCCTCCTCATCCCTGGCAGCCACAATGTCTCCGGGTGCTTTTGTGTAACAAGACTGTCATACGGGGCCCGTTCCTCGGAGCACAGAGAAAGCTCTGCGGAAACACAAACCCCCCCAAACAACAAAAAAGCACTGGAGCATCAGCCCAAAGGAAATATTTTCTCCCTTTGAAAAGCTTCTGTGGGCTGCTCTTGAAATTAGGGCTCTCAGTTGCAATGCTTTGAAGCTGAATGACACATTGAAATGGGAGAGAGCAATTTTCTTTCTTTGGGCTGGATCTCTTTGGCTCTGCAGATCATATACCTTTTCCGGCTGGGTACCCAGTTCCATGTCCTTTGTCACTCATGCACAAAGCGAGTGCAGTGCCCAGAGGTCATCAGGGATCGGCTGGCAGGTGGATCTCTATTTGCTCAGGGGCAGGGATTGGAGCAGACCGGCGTTTCGGGTTTTGTGGCTCCCGTGGTCCCTGATTCCCAACCCTGAAATATGGAGAGTTATAAAAGGGGTAGAAATGTTGCGGGGAAGGATCAGCCCCCAGCCTTGAAGTTCCTCGGGTGACCTTCTTTCCACCAGTCACATTTTCAGCCTGACCCTGCCTCACAAGGTTGTTGTGAAGACATGCAGTCTATAGTTAAACTGTGGAACTCATTGCCACAGGAGGCAGTGATGGTCACCAACTTGGATGGCTGTAAAAGGGGATTAGACAAATTTGTGGAGGAGGAGAGGGCTATTGGTGGCTACTAAATCAAATGCTATGTCCTGCCTCTAAGGTCAGAGGCAGATGTGCTTCTGATTCCTAATTGCTTGAAGCCACAGGAGGGGAGAGTTGCTCTGCGCTTGGATCCTGTTCTGTGGCTTCCCACAGGCAACTGTTGGGCCCCTTTGAGGTCTAGATGGGCCATTGGCCTGATCCAGCAACTACTCATTTGTTTGTTTATATTTGCAAGCCAATACCAGGGCAAAAAAGGCCTGAAATATAAGACCATAATAAAATAAACTGCCATAATTTCAGGCAGTAATTAAGGAGATCTCAAAGTCCAGCCAAGCCATCCATAAAATTAATGAAACCACTTTCAAAAACAGTTTTAAGCCTGCAGTAAAATAGGCACTCATAATCCCAAACCAGCCTGTGTTCTTAATTAAAAGGCACCTGAACTAAAAGCACTTTGAAGCCAATGGGTCTTCAAAACCCATTTTTAAGCCAGAACCAGTGAGGACAACCACATTTTCCATGTCTGTGTGTCTTGTGGGTCTGTATGTGGGGACTTACTGCAGAGAAGGCTCTATTTCTAATGCTGTGCATCTAACTGATTTTACAGGTGAGCTAGTAAGCAGAACATCTGATGCTGATCTTCTGTATGCAAAACAGATTTTAAAAAACAATAACCCACTGCCCATAGGAATATTTGCATGGAATATGCAGAGTTGTCTAGTATTATTAATCACATATCATAGAATCATAGAGTTGGAAGAGACCACAAGGGCCATCGAGTCCAACCCCCTGCCAAGCAGGAAACACCATCAGAGCACTCCTGACATATGGTAGTCAAGCCTCTGCTTAAAGACCTCCAAAGAAGGAGACTCCACCACACTCCTTGGCAGCAAATTCCACTGTTGAACAGCTCTTACTGTCAGGAAGTTCTTCCTAATGTTTAGGTGGAATCTTCTTTCTTGTAGTTTGGATCCATTGCTCCGTGTCCACTTCTCTGGAGCAGCAGAAAACAACCTTTCTCCCTCTCTATGTGACATCCTTTTATATATTTGAACATAGCTATCATATCACCCCTTAACCTCCTCTTCTCCAGGCTAAATATGCCCAGCTCCCTTAGCCGTTCCTCATAAGGCATCGTTTCCAGGCCTTTGACCATTTTGGATGCCCTCCTCTGGACACATTCCAGTTTGTCAGTGTCCTTCTTGAACTGTGGTGCCCAGAACTGGACACAGTACTCCAGGTGAGGTCTGACCAGAGCAGAATACAGTGGCACTATTACTTCCCTTGATCTAGATGCTATTTGTCTCCCATTCTTCCAGTGTAGGAATGCACTGCACACAGGCACTGAAAAGATGTGATATTATGCATGATTGGTCCTTAGCCACCCTGATCTCTAGCCTGAAGCAGGGGTGGGTGGGATATAGGAGCCTCACTGTCAGGTGGGGGGGGTTGCTCGTGAGTAACCAGGCAGGACTCCGACCTGGCTCTTACAGGTTTTATTCCGCAAACTATTTACAGTGCAGATCTACCAAGTTCATGTCCGTCTCAGTCACTTGCAGAATCCGGGAGTGGCCCCTTCCGGCTTCTCCCCCAACATAAGAACTTTGGCACCCCAAACCTCCTCCTCCCCTCCTTGCGTTTCACCCCTCTGCGCAAGGTGGGCGGCGGAAGTCGCGTGCGTCCCTCCTGGCCAGCCTGGCCAGGTGAGGCGCTGGGGCTCTCAGCAGCATCCACAAGCCCTTTCTTCGCTTTGCTGGCCCCTTCCCTCTCTTCTCCACTGGAGGTGTGGCTTTTCCCACCCATAGTAATCAAGCGTCCCTTATTTGGCGGGACAGTCCCTTATCCCAGTGCCATGTCCTGCTGCTGTCCCTTATTGATAATGTCTCTTAAATAAGCTACTGAAGGTAATGGGGCCCTTTCTATGTCCAGCAGTCCTTTGTCAACAACAAATTGTTGCTGGTTTTTTGTGTGTTGAATATATGCTATATGGTAATTTATGGACCTAATAGGTATCTAAAGCCATTTGCACGCAACAAAATATGCATTTTATCAAAGTAATTGTTGATCCCGTATTTTGGCTGCTGGTCCCTTATCTTCAAATCTGTAAGTTGACAGCAATGTTCCCACCGCTGGAAGAGGAACTGCTCCTCAGGAGTTTCGGGGGCTCTCTGTGTCCCAACGCCCCCCCCCCCCCGCCTCCCTCCCCTGTTCCGATGGCAGCCCCCTGACACTCAGGCTACAGGAAAAAGTGAAAGGGTCATTCGGCAATTTGATGGCAGGGGATGGCAGCCAAAACGATCGAGGGGAAGGAGCAACTCCCCTACGATTAAAGGTTACAACATGTAGGGCTTTTAAATTTGGAGAAAAGACAAGTAAGAGGAGGTGCGATAGAGAGATAGAAAGTTATGCATGGTGGGGTAGTGGAGAGAGACAGGGCTTTCTCCCTTTCTCCTAACACTAGAACTCATAGACATCTAATAATAATAATAATAATAGGTGCAAGCTGAGGGTCTCCTTGCAGAAGCATTACCAAAAGTGGATTATTGCTATGCTGACCAACAGATACTGAATGCAAGAAGCCCCGGATTCATTAACTGCAAACTTGAATATCTTTAAAAGAGGGGAAGGAGACCAGCTGGGACGGCTGTGCTCTATCAACACCATCGGAGGCAGAATGCCTCTGAATATCAGTTGCTAGGAATCACAAGTGTGTAGAGGGGCGTTGCACTAAAATGTTGCTGGTGGCTTTGTTAAGTTGTGGGCGAACATATCAGACGACACAGTGATTCTCCAAACAGCTCTTGTTTATTCACAGGTCAGAACAGAACTGAACTGAAGGGTTCAGCCAGCCTGCTTATATAGAGCTCCACTACAACATAACTGTAACAACTTTCTGTAACTATCCAATCACTGAACGTCACTTTCGATCCCTTATTTGCATATGTGGACCTGAACTATCTACAGTATCCCCCTGCTGGCCCAGGGTGAGAACTTCAGTACATAACAGGCTTCCTGTGGGCAACTTTTTGTTCTCCAGCATGGCTCTTCATGACCAAACTGCGGGAGGCAGCGGAAGACAGGAGTGCCTGGCGTGGGAGGGAACAAGCTTGTTTTCTGCTGCTCCATAGGGGAGGAACCGAACCAATGGATTCAAGTTACAAGAAAGGGGATTGCAACTAAACATTAGGAAGAACTTTTTGACAGTAAGAGCTGTTTGACTCTGTTTGAACAACTGTGGAAGGCGGTGGGCTTTCTTTCCTTGGAGGGTGGCTGGACATCTGCCAGGGATTCTTTAGCTCTGATTCCTGAATTGCAGGGGGTTGGGCTAGATGACCCTTGAGACCCTTCCAGCTCTACGATTCTACTATTCTATTCTTAATTTCCAACTGCCATGTAAATCACAGCCCCCTCCACATGGTTTCACAGGACCCAGCGCCCGTCCTCTTGAACTTCCAAGCTTGCAGAAACTGCAAGACCCTACGGGCCGATCAATGCACCCATTAAGCGCTGTAATATTTGGCAATCCAATTGCCCCTCAAATCACTTTTTTGACTTTAATTAACAGAGCCAAATCCTCCCTCTCCCCTTAATCTCATTTCTAAAGAGAAAGGTTATCTATAAAAGAAGCCATTAGCGATAGATTTGACTAAATCCCCAATTATATTACTCATCATCTGGGCAAATTTGAACTTGATGATGTTCCATAAACCCAGGATAATCCCTGTTTTCCTCGTCTGTTTACCTTCGGCTTTGTGGAACTGATTATGATACTTCATTCTTCAGAGCTCAGCGAGTGGAGTCCCAGCGTGAGAGAGGCGCAAGGCAAGGAACGGACTTTTTGCCTCCCTCTGTTCCTGGCTTGGCAGCCTGCGCTCAGACATGCGCTGACTTGTGTCGCAGTGCTCACACTCAGAAGGCAACCCAAGCACCTTCCGCTTCTTCTAAGCAGATCTCTCTCCCACAAACTCACTCAGAGACCTTGGGCACTCTCAGCCTCCCCTTTCCCCGTGTGTAAAATTATTCAAAGCAACATGGGCACCTGGAGTGTGATACATAAATGAAATTTAGTCTCATCCCATAGAGCTTTCAAATCCCCCGTAGCTGAGTAAGATTGTCTTCCATAAACACGGTTTTAACAATGAGTCCGTAAGTGACTGTGGAGGCCAATTCTGGATCCACACGTCCTTCCACAGTGGGGACATAGGTTTCCGGGTAGGAGTTGATCACAGTAAGCGTGCCTTCCTCTTAGCACGTTTCTGTCTTTTGTGCTGAGTTCGAGTGTCTTCAAAGCCCATGACACCTTTGGTCAAGGCTGTTCTCCAACTGGAGCGCTCGCAGGCCAGTGTTTCCCAATTGTGGGTGTTTATACTACATTTTTAAAGATTTGCCTTAAGAGAGTCTTTGAACCTCTTTTGTTGACCACCAGCATCACACTTTCCATTTTTAAGTTTGGAATAGAGTACAGTGGTACCTCGCAAGACGAATGCCTCGGAAGACGAAAAACTCGCAAGACGAAAGAGTTTTTCGTTTTCTGAGTTGCTTCGCAAGACGAATTTCCCTATGGGCTTGCTTCACAAGACGAAACGTCTTGCGCCTTTTTTTTTTAACCGCCAATGCATTCCTATGGGAAACCGTCAATACACAGTGGTGCTTTGCAAGATGAAAAAACTCGCAGAACAAAAAAAACTCGCAGAACGAATTAATTTCGTCTTGCGAGGCACCACTGTAGTTGCTTTGGAAGATGATCATCAGGCATCCGCACAACATGACCAGTCCAATGAAGTTGATGTTGAAGAATCATTGCTTTGACTTAGGTGATCTTTGCTTCTTCCAGTCCACTGGCATTAGTTTGCCTGTCTTCCCAAGTGATGTGAACATTTTTTCGGAGACACCGTTGATGGATTCTTTCAAGGAGTTGGAGATGGCATTTATAAGTGGTCCATGTTTCACAAGCATACAGTAAGGTTAGTAGTACAATATCTTTATAAACAAGCATTTTGGTTTCCCTGTGAATATCCCATTCCTCAAACACTCTTCACTTCAATCAGGAGAAAACTGCACTCACTGAGCTCAGGCGATGCTGGATTTCGGCATCAATGTCTGCCTCCGTCTCTCTCTCCTGCTCCTGCATGAAGCAGCCATGAGAAACTAGCTCCCACCATGAAGGATTAGATTCCAAAAACAAACAGGAAAAAACTGCAAGTACAGCCCTTCCAAGTGCCCCTATTTTCCAGGGACAGTCCCAGATTTGCAGAAGCCGTTCCGGTTTCTGATTTGATCCCGGAATGTCCCGCTTTTCCTTAGGATGTCTCTATTTTCATTGGAGAAATGCTGGAGGGCATGGAGTTATGCAACCCAAGAGCCAAGGAGGTAAGTAACTATACAACCTTTAGAAAACATCTGTTTTTTAATGTTTATTGTTTTGTTGCATTTTCTATGTATGTTGGGAGCCGCCCAGAGTGGCTGGGGCAACCCAGCCAGAGGGGCGGGGTATAAATAATAAAATTTTTATTATTATGAAATAAGACGTCACTCTCTTCATCGAAGAAATGTTGAAGGGTATGTAAGTAAAGAAACCTTTTTTGCCCTTCGACCAATGGGACCTCTGTGTGTTTTGTTCCACTCTTTTAAGCAACGCTCATAGTGCATGAATGAGGTAGAACATTGCAGGTGGGACAGGGCGGCTCCAGTTTCCAAGCTCCCCCAACACACACACTTTTAACTCTGCTATAAACCAGTTTATTTTCCCAAACCCAAGAGCTGATTGATGTTACAGTGGCCTTTTCCACAAAGACAGTCCAAGGCAGCTTTCTGCCTCCTGTCTCTAACCAAGAAGTCTCCTCTGAGTTCTCATGGCCAAGAGTCCTTGATGTGCCTCCCTGGCATTGGCTAATCCGGGTTCCATTTTCACGGACCCGTTTGGGGCCTGGTGGGAGCCTTTACTGGCCTGTCAGTCAACAGAAGGAGCCTTTTAAAGCAAAACCTTTTGAAAGTAGGCACAACGGAATTTGTTCGAGTCGCGAGGCGCTTTTCTTTCAAAGCAGGAAAACGAGAAGTTTTCAAAAGAATTCTCCGTCGCCGACTGCTTTCTTACCACAGCTATTCGGTTTGTTCTGTTATTTTAGTTCCTGTCAGAGACATTCAGATTGATTATTCACACAGATGAAGACAAGGCGGTGGGATATACCCCTGTCGGGCAACTCTTGTGGCAGAGAGAGAAAGGGAAGGGAAGAAGGGCCGCGAGTCTCTTTTTACAACCGTTTATCTTCCTTCCAAACTGAACGCCGGTCCTCCAGGTGCCCGTTCCCTGCACAGCTTCCATGACACATAAACAAGGCAAACAGCCATTGTGGATGAATGTATTTATTTTATTTTATTTTGAAAGGGAATAGCCACTGGGCATTGAGATTGTGAAGCTTATTTTTTCCTCCCTTCAATTGAGGCTCAATCTGCAGACTGCTTGGGCACCAGAGAAGGGAATGGATGCGCACAGAAGCATCCCAGCGTCTCTGGATTCTGCTTTCGACAAGAAAAATTAATCTTACCATGCCTGCAGTGATGCAACGGACGCCTTGTTTCTAAGGGGATGGAAAACAGCCGATCAGATTTGAGCAGGATTCTGGTCAGGGGCTTCCCGCGTTGTGCCTGCTGTGGGAAGGCACTGGGAGGCACAAAGTAAATGGGGAAGGCGGAAGAACTGCTTTTCCTAGTCTCAGGCATAGCTGTCAACTTTTCCCTTTTCTTGCGAGGAATCCTATTCGGAATAAGGGAAATTCCCTTAAAAAAAGAGAAACGTTGATAGCTATGGCCTCAGGATTTGCTATTTGTGTGAACCTTTAAAAACATAGTTTGGGAAGTGTGATCCTTGGCTGCAGCGACGTTACAGGCACTAGCCAATGTATGCCCATGACACCCACAGGCAAAACTGCAGAATCAGGTTTCTTGTCCTCCTGCTAGGAAGGCAGTATTGTACAGTGGTACCTCTGGATACACACACCTCCGGTTGCGTATACTTCAGGATGCGAACACGGCAAACATGTAAGTATTTCCCCGGATTTTCCTGCGTATGCATGCTCAGAAGCACTCTATCGTGCCCTGCGCGCATGCGTAGAAGCAGTCTACCACCACGCGCGCATGCACAGAAGTGGTCCCTCCGTTGCGGAAACCTTGGGATCCAACCGGAGCTCCGGAACGGATCCCATCCACAACCGGAGGTACTGTCAGCATTTCACTCTTCCGTAGTCCAAAAACAGCTGGTGACCCAAGTTTGGGAAACACTACCCTAGAGCACTGGCTTTTGAATCCTGGGTAAAGTAGCTAGGCGAAAAAGAGAACATCTTTAGTAGCTGCTTAGCAGAGGGGGTGTTTCAGCGCATCGTGTTCCCACTCTCTTTGTGCACAAGAGCGCATTCCCCCACGAGAGAAGATGCAGCATATGCGCATTTATTTCAATAAGTTTTTCTCCCCTGCGTTTAGGCCATGTCCTGGAACGTTGTTCTCAGAAGCTGGTGAGAAGTAGTCCCTGTTTTCATTTGACAGTCAGAAAATAAATTAATTGGTAGGTCTTCTCCCTTTAGATGAAACATAATTAACTATTTGGAACAGTCCCACTTGAGGGAGAGGGGAAGGGGAAGAAATACATTTCAATTTAAAAACCATCTCCTTTATTAAGTTAAAATTCAATTCTAGGTTTTCATTACAGGAATCCGCCTGCAAGCAGGCTGCCGGTTATTCACATCTGCTTGGAGATACCCGAGTGAACATGGTACGCCACCGAAGGCATTGTTTACCTCTCAGAGGGGAAAGAAGAAATCTGGAAATGTAATTTCATCATCCAGTTCAGAAGTAGTCAACTTGGTGCCCACAAGACACAGCTGGACTCCAGCTCCCAGTCCAGGAGTTTCTTTAAACTATTTATTCCATAGCATTTTTTAACACTACTGGGTTGTAAAGAGGGGGGACCCCTAAAAACAGTTTACCAAAAGATAAAACTATAAAATTATCAATAAGAAAAATAAACAGCAAATGTTCAAGGCTTTAGAAAATGGAGCAAGCTTGTTTTCTCCTTCTCTGGAAGGTAGGACTCGAACTCAGGACTTCAAATTACAAGAAAGGAGATTCCGACTGAACATCAGGAAGAACTTTCTGACAGTCAGAGCTGCTGGACAGTGGAACAGTCTCCCTCGGGAGGTGGTGGACTCTCCTTCCTTGGAGGTTCTGAAGCAGAGGTCGGATGGACATCTGTCATGGATGCTTTAGCAGAGATTCCTGTATTGCAGGGGGTTGGGCTGGATGACCCTCAGGGGTCCCTTGCAACTCTGTGATTCTATGCAAATAACTATAGACTGAAAAGAGATTTAAACTCGCACCATCTTTCGAAATATCTGGTTAGGCTTGTCTATACAAACATGCTTTTAGCAGGCAGCAGAAAAAGTAGCATGACTGCGTCTGCCTGATGCCAATAGGTGGGGAGTTCCAAACTGTAGACCATGGGTAGGCAAACTAAGGCCCGGCGGCCAGATCCGGCCCAGTTGCCTTCTAAATGCGGCCCGCGGATCCAGAATTGGCCTCCGCAGTCACTTACGGACTCACTGTTAAGACCGTGTTCATGGAAGACAATCTTACTCGGCTATGAGTGATCACCAAATAAAGAAGAGAGCATAGCCCTCTCTTCCCCACCCAGGACTGAATAAAGCAAGATGTGTGCTCTATTTGGAGAACAGCCATTGCCAAAGGTTCATGGACTTTGAAGATGCTTGAACTCAGGACGAAAGGGAGAAACATGCTAAGAGCAGGGGTAGGCAAACTAAGGCCCAGGGATGGCGACGGCCAAATCGCCTTCTAAATCCGGCCCGCGGACAGTCCGGGAATCAGCGTGTTTTTACATGAGTAGAATGTGTCCTTTTATTTCAAATGCATCTCTGGGTTATTTCTGGGGCATAGGAATTTGTTCATATTTTTTTCCAAGATATAGTCCAGCCCCCCACAAGGTCTGAGGGACAGTGGACCGGCCCTCTGCTGAAAATGTTTGCTGACACTTGGTGTAGACGCTGCCACACTAAAAGACTGAGTTCTTACAGATGCGGAATGGGGATTCCTGTAAGCGCTGTGAAGCTGGGCCTGAAACCTGTTGTTGGGATACTGCCAGGACGATGGAGACATCAGGAAGGCCCCCAGTTGATTCCAGACGATCACCGGTCTCCCGTGGAACAGCATCAATCAATTAGCAACACGAGCCGCAGAGACGTTCCAAGACCCGTGCACACCCTTTCAGCAAAGTGTATAAGTCTCCACAACGAAAGATGCAGACAGGAGAGCATATTTACAACTTTATTCAACGTAGTTCAGAACAAAGGAAAAACATGACTGCTTGCTTCTGTGTCCAGGAAAACAGCCAGAATACAAAAGCTATATAGAAAACGGAAGTTCCCAGCGAGAGCTGGAAGTAAACAGGCATGTAATATACCAGTCACGCCTGCCAGTGGCGTAGCGTGGGGGGTGCAGGGGGGGCCGGCCGCACCGGGCACAACATCTGGGGGGGGCGCTCGCACTCGCAGCTCTCTGCCCCTACCTGGCTCACTCACTCTCTCTCACTGCAGTGCTGGCTGTGCGAATCTGATCCGAGCCGCCGGGTCGCCGCCCACTGTGGAGGGGAGGGCGCCAGGCGTGCGGTGCGGTGCGGAGAGAGAGCGAGGGACTATCTGGGGGAGGGACAGTGCAGCGGGGGGGGCGCAAATTACTTGCCTTGCCCCAGGTTAGGGGGCACAAATTACTTGCCTTGCCCCGGGTGCTGACAACCCACGCTACGCCACTGACGCCTGCTCCTTTTATGGTGGAATGGAACTATGTCCTAATCTTGCAGGTAAACTGATCCCTGGTCATTAAGGGCTTCAAATACTAATGATTACGCCTTGAACATTGTCCAGTAGCAAATCTGAAACCAGTGCAGATCTCTGAGTGCATGCATTACTTGCAGAAAAGGCAGCAATTGTGCTTCAGTGCCGGCCCTAACTGCAGTTTCTGCATCAATTTCCGAGTGCATTGCAGTCATGCAGTCTTGAATGATGGGTGTTGAAGCTCAGGAACATCTGGGGGCACCATTTTGGCTATGCCTGGTCTAATTCTATAATGTACTGAAGTTCTCACCCTGGGTCAGCAGGGGGATACTGTAGATAGTTTTCACTCAGGTCCACTTATGCAAATAAGGAATTGAATGTGACGTTCAGTGATTGGATAGTTACAGAAAGTTGTTACTGTTCATAGAGTTGGAAAGAGACCACAAGGGCCACCGAGTCCAACCCCCTGCCAAGCAGGAAACACCATCAGAGCACTCCTGACATATGGTTGTCAAGCCTCTGCTTAAAGACCTCCAAAGAAGGAGACTCCACCACACTCCTTGGCAGCAAATTCCACTGTCGAACAGCTCTTACTGTCAGGAAGTTCTTCCTAATGTTTAGGTGGAATCTTCTTTCTTGTAGTTTGGATCCATTGCTCCGTGTCCGCTTCTCTGGAGCAGCAGAAAACAACCTTTCTCCCTCCTCTACAGAAAGTTGTTTCTGTTGCTTTGTAGTGGGGCTTTATATAAGCAGGCTGGCTGAACGCTTCAGTCCAGTTCTGTTCTTGGCCTGTGAATAAACAAGAGCTGTTTGAAGAATCGCTGTGTTGTCTGATATGTTCACCCACTTTCCTTTCCAGTCGTGTCCCCAGTCCATCTCTTGCGTTCTCCCCCCAGAGAGCTTGACTTGGCGCTATGTCTGGAAACACACATAGCAGATGAAAGCCCTTTTATCATCTCAGGCCTTTTAGATGTATTGACCTCTTCCTTCTCGCACTTCAGGCTTGCTGTGTTTTCAATTTGCTTTTTCTGATGTCTTTTCTTTATATTAAGTCTCTTACTCTGAGGGATATTAACTTCTCTTGTGAGGCACTCTAGGAATCCTTGGGGACTGCAGAGCAGAGGATAAACACTCAAAGCAAACAGAGAAACCTGCCCTTGCTCTGAATGAGCTAGCTTTGCCCTCACTCGTGCCAACATAGAGCCAAATCCAACTAGCTTATGCAACATTGTTATGATACTGTTGCATTCGGTTCTGGGCAGCACAATTTAAGAAGGATGTTGACAAGCTGGAACGTGTGCAAAGGAGGGTAACGAAGATGATTAAGGGTTTGGAAACCAAGCCTGATGAGGAACAGTTGAAGGAACTGGGTAAATGACAAATAAGAAGTTTCTGACTAAACATTAGGAAGAACTTTCTCAATTTTTTTGACGATGATTTTTATTATTTTTCAGTTACAATAATCCAACGGTAGCCTCATTATAACAATGCCAAATTATAACACAGTTACTAATCCCAATCATTCAGATGCCAAATTACCGTATTTTTTGCTCCATAGCACTCACTTTTTTCCTCCTAGAAAGTAAGGGGAAATGTTTAGAATATTTTTTTCTTGTTTTCCTCCTCTAAAAACTATGTGCGTGTTATGGTCGGGTGCGTGTTATAGAGCGAAAAATACGGTATATAATTTAGGCGGCCTCCCATATGCTGGAATTGATCGCTTGATGATTTTCTTCATTACTGCATCCCAAAATCTTATTCATCTCAATTACGTTTCATTCAAAATAACAATCGCTTATACGACAACTGCAATATTAATGACTTCCATCCGTCGTGACACAACAAATGATTTACAAAGCATTCAAACTATACCCTTATTCCTCCTGTGTGACAATTATTCTGTCCCTGGTGTTCCTTCCTGTCCGTGTAAAATGTTATGCCTATCTTTCTGCAGCCGTTGCTGCTCCCCATCATGTCTTGTTATTAGTGGGCAGAACTACCTTACTTTTCTGTGTATAAGACAAGGGGGTTTTTTATTAAAAAAAGAATGTTAAGAAACGGGACTCGTCTTATAGACGGGTATTGAATTGAGGGACCAGGTGAGTGGTTGCATCAGCGAGCTGCACCTTGTAAGCGGCAATTTGGTGGGTGATGGTTGGATGTGTCCAGGGCTGCCTTGGATTGGCTGTTCTGGCGTTAATAGGGCGGGCGATTGCTTGCTGCGTCCAGGGCTGCCTTGGATTCGCTGCTCCTGCGTTAATAGGGCGGGCGATTGGTTGCTGTGTCCAGGGCTGCCTTGGATTGGCTGCTCTGGCGTTAATAGGGCAGGCGATTGGTTGCTGCATCCAGGGCTGCCTTGGATTGGCTGCTCCTGCGTTAATAGGGCGGGTGATTGGTTGCTGCGTCCAGGGCTGCCTTGGATTGGCTGCTCCTGCGTTAATAGGGCGGGCAAAGATTGCTGCGTCCAGGGCTGCCTTGGATTGGCTGATCCGGCATTAATAGGGCGGGCGATTGGTTGCTGCGTCCAGGGCTGCCTTGGATTGGCTGATCCGGCATTAATAGGGCAGGCGATTGGTTGCTGCGTCCAGGGCTGCCTTGGATTGGCTGCTCCGGCATTAATAGGGCGGGTGATTGGTTGCTGTGTCCAGGGCTGCCTTGGATTGGCTGCTCCGGCGTTAATAGGGCGGGTGATTGGTTGCTGCGTCCAGGGCTGCCTTGGATTGGCTGCTCCTGCGTTAACTGGGAGGGCGATTGGTTGCTGCGTCCAGGGCTGCCTTGGATTGGCTGCTCCGGCATTAATAGGGCGGGTGATTGGTTGCTGCGTCCAGGGCTGCCTTGGATGGCTGCTCCTGCATTAATAGGGCGGGCGATTGGTTGCTGCGTCCAGGGCTGCCTTTGATTGGCTGCTCCTGCGTTAATAGGGCGGGCGATTGGTTGCTGCATCCAGGGTTGCCTTGGATTGGCTGCTCCTGCGTTAATAGGGCGGGCGATTGATTGCTGCGTCCAGGGCTGCCTTGGATTGGCTGCCACTGTGGCAATTGGGCGTTTGGTTTCTGGCTCGTGTTTGCAAACGGCAGACGCTTGTCGGCTTCTGCGCGACATGAGCACTTCTGAGCTACTGTCATTAGAGTTAGTGATTTTCAGGAATAACACCCCCCCCAAAAAAAAAAAAAACACCCAAAAAAACTCAACAACCCTGGACCATCCTTCCCCCAAAAAACCTTAAAAACTCTGGTAATATAATCATCTCCCCCAATTTTCTTAAATTTTAGTCTCCAAAAATACATGGGGGCATGTTATAAACGGGAAAATACGGTAATATCCCATTATTGTTTCAGAAGTTCTCTATTGCTCCTCCGGCGGAGCAACGGGATTAGGAAGAACTTTCTGACAGTAAGAACTCCTTGAGTGTGGAACAGACACCCTTGGAAGGTAGTGGGCCCTCCTTCCTTGGAGGTTTTTAAGCAGAGGTTGGACGTCCATGCTTTAGCCGAGATTCCTGCATTAATAATAATAATAATAATAATAATAGTAATAAATTTTATTTATATCCCGCCCTTCCCGGTTTAAAAACCGGGCTCCGGGCAGCTAAGAGCAATTATAAAACACTGATTATAAAGTGACTTAAAGACAGCATAAAACAGCATAAAATGCAGCATCAATATCAATACAAGTCAAAAATTCAGGGGTCATTTGGTTGGGGGTGGGTCAGTCCGTAGACATCAAATGATCACCAGGGCTAACTGGCCAAGTTGGTCCTACTAGGGCCAGCAAGGAGACCAGGGAAAAATTTAAATGTGGGGTCCCAGCAGTGGCGTAGCGTGGGGGGTGCAGGGGGGCCGGACGCACCGGGTGCAACATTGGGGGGGCGCTTACACCCGCAGCTTTCTGCCCCTACTAAAATCCACGGGTTAGGGGGCGCAAATTACTTGCCTTGCCCCGGGTGCTGACAACCCACGCTACGCCACTGGGTCCCAGAAAGGGTTTCTTCATAGAAGAGGAGAGGGGAAAAGGGAATAGAGGATCAGGCTGAATTCAAATTGAAGACCAGGTGGAATAGCTCTGTCTTACAGGCCCTGAGGAAGGAGGTTAAATCCTGCAGGGCCCTGGTCTCATGGGACAGAGCATTCCACCAGGTTGGAGCCATCACTGAAAAAGCCCTGGCCCTGGTGGAGGATAGTCTGGCTTCCTTAGGGCCCAGGACCCTTAAGCTATTATTATTCATGGACCTTGGGGTCCTCTGTGGGACAGACCAGGAGAGGCGGGTTAGACTAGATGACCCTTCCAACTCTACAACTTTGTGATTTTATGACAGTTTAGGTCTCTTCCAGCTCTTCAATTGTGCTACCTGACTAGCATCTTCAGTGGTAGGATTTTTGGTGGGCTGTTTTGGACCACGAGAAAACACTGCTTTCAGCCTGATGATGGGAATGGGTGGACATTTGACGCAGCACTGGAAGTACTGGTATTTGGTGCAGTTCGGAGGATTTCTGCTAAATTGAAAAGTTGACTGAAATATACTCAGAGTTGCAAAGTGATTTCATGCTCTTTATTCAGCTCATAGTGGTGAGGAGGAATGAATGAAAGTCCCCTCAAAGTATCTGCTTTATATACATTATTTACACAATGGGCTGCACATGATTGGCTGATTCTGGAATTCTACTGTAAGCCAATCAGGTTGTGGATTCACTTCTATCTGGAGCATGATTGGGTGGTTCCTGCCAACCAATCATACTGCTGCATTGTTCTCGGACCAATCAGACTGCTGCATTCTGAATCCTATTGTTCTAGGACCAATCAGACTGCTGCAATTTGGATCCTATTCAACTCAGTACATAACATTGACAGTCTGCATCAATATATATGGACTGGGGAATAAACATTGGGGGGGATTTTCAGGTAGCGAAACTGCCCAACATGCACATTCCAAAGCACTGCACGAAATCCTTCTACGAATTTTGCAATGCTATTTTCTCAGCAAAGAGGTGCACCTTAGGGGAAAGTGTAATAAAAAGAAATTGTTATTTAGGGGAACTGAATATAATTCTAAATTATATTCTGGAAATGTGGGAGATTTCAAGGGGTCCAAAAAAATGGGTGTACCATGGTATATTAGAAGCAAAATAACTTGTTTTGATTAATTGGTAGAGCCACAAAAAGATTCCACTGAGCACATGGATTGATAATATGGACAGATTAGCTACATACGAATGAATTGCATGTCAACGCAAATTAAGAATGGATAAATATGAAGAAATCTGGAATGAATATTTAAGTGATAAGGTGGATAATGGTGGGAAGTAGGGGGAGGAGAGAGAGGTGGGAAAATAATGTTAAAAAAGGTGTAGTCTTAGATTGTTGTTTAGTCGTGTCCGCCTCTTCATGACCCCCTGGACCAGAGCACGCCAGGCACTCCTGTCTTCCACTGCCTCCCGCAGTTTGGTCAAACTCATGCTGGTAGCTTCGAGAATACTGTCCCACCATCTCGTCCTCTGCCTTCCCCTTCTCCTTGTGCCCTCCATCTTTCCCAACATCAGGGTCTTTTCCAGGGAGTCTTCTCTTCTCATGAGGTGGCCAAAGTCTTGGAGCCTCAGCTTCAGGATCTGTCCTTCCAATGAGCACTCAGGGCTGATTTCCTTCAGAATGGAAAGTCGTAGGTATTTCAGTGTATTCAAATCTGAATTGTCGAACTGTGTTATTATGGTTTTTGTTGTATGTGCCTTTTGCAGTTGATGTTTGTATAAAAAAAATGATTTTTAAAAAAATGTTAGGGGAAAGTGTGCATAAAAATGCAAAATAAATACAAATATGAGTGAAAGTAACACACACAAAAATGCATTGCACTGGGGAAAACTCTTGCAAAAATGTGTTTATTAGGGGAAACATGCACTTTTTTGTAGGGGAAAGGGGACAAACAAATGGAGATAGTAGAAATGTGTCTGGACATTGGTCCCTCCTCCAGCTCAGCATTGTCTACACGAGGGTTTCTCAGCCTTGGGCCTCCAACTGTTTTGGGACTACAACTCCCATCATCTCTGACCACTGGCCTTGCTAGCTAGGGGTGATGGGAGTCGTAGTCCAAAAACAGCCAGAGAACCAAGTTCAGGAAACCCTGGTCTAAACAGACTGGGCGTCAGTAAAATGAGAAACTGAGCTTGAAAGATTCGTCATCTGTCCTGGAGAAACTGCTCCAGAGAAGCGGACACGGAGCAATGGATCCAAACTACAAGAAAGAAGATTCCACCTAAACATTAGGAAGAACTTCCTGACAGTAAGAGCTGTTCGACAGTGGAATTTGCTGCCAAGGAGTGTGGTGGAGTCTCCTTCTTTGGAGGTCTTTAAGCAGAGGCTTGACAACCATATGTCAGGAATGCTCTGATGGTGTTTCCTGCTTGGCAGGGGGTTGGACTCGATGGCCCTTGTGGTCTCTTCCAACTCTCTGATTCTATGATTCTATGAAACCCAGGAGACCAGACCAGGGTGTATGTCATTTCCAATCTTGATTTCCAAGACTTTCCAAAGGGTTTTGCCTTCCTAACCAAGAAAATGTGGGCGTGTTGTTGTCCTGTCCCTCCAGATTTAATTCTGGGGGAAATTAAAACTTGAATTCCTTTGTGTTCCCGGAGATAAGAGTGGAGGCTGTGAGAGTCGTGTACAGTTTAGCCCTCAGTTACAGCACTGGGAAGACAGGGATATTGCGGTGCAGCGGACTGGAGAGAACCAGAATTAGTTCACTCAATTAAGTCATGATTAATTTATGTTGGATCTTGTTCTCCCGAGTCTATAAAAACAAAGACTTTAGTTAACTGGCAGCATTTAGTTTAATAAAAAGTAAAGTCTTTAAAGATGACTTCGGGAAAGAACAGGGGCGGGTGGGGAGCAAATTGTCCGAGTGTTGGCAGAATCAATAGACGGCAGGGTCCCTCTTTAATTTGTGTCAGCACAAGCTAAGACAATTCAGCCTAATTCAAAAAGGGGGTGGGGCTGTAGAGGAGTTGTAGAGTCGGAAGGGGTCCCGAGAATAATCTAGTCCAACCCCCTGCAATGAAAGAATCACAGCTTAAGAATCCCTGGCCGGTGGCCATTCAACCTCTGCAGATTGAGAGAATTGGGCAAATTTTGCCTGGAAAAGAGAAGACTGAGAGGTGATAAACGAGCCATCTTCAAATATCCAAAGTGCTGTCACGTGGATGATGGCTAAACCCTCACCCAGAAACCTCTGTCCCCACTGGAGAAGAATGAATGGAGCCAGAATTGCCCTCCACAGTCACTTACAGACTCACTGTTATTTTTTTCACTCGCTGGATCATCACCTTGTCCTGGTGAGTAGGTTTGCAAGCTCCCATGACCCTTGTGAGTGAAGCTGTTGGGATTCTCATACTCCCAGCAGGGTCACCCAAAGCGGTAAGGTCAAAGGGTAGGAGCTAGACCAGGGGTCAGCAAACTTTTCCAGCAGGGGGCTGGTCTACTGTCCCTTAGAACTTTTGGGAGGGGGTTCAGACGATATTTTGGGCAGGAAACTGAACGAATTCCTATGCCCCACGAATAACCCAGAGATGCGTTTACATTCTACTCATGTAAAAACACCAGGCAAGCCCCACAAATAACCCAGAGATGCATTTTAAATAAAAGGACACATTCTACTCACGTAAAAACAAGCTGATTCCTGGACCGTCCATGGGCCAGATTTAGAAGGTGATTGGGCCGGATCCGGCCCCCGGGCCTTAGTTTGCCTACCCATGAGCTAGACCAGGGGTCTGCAACCCGCGGCTCCAGAGCCGCATGCGGCTCTTTTACATCTTTGCCGCGGCTCCGGGGCGGATACTAGTGAGGGGAGGAGGCGCCTTGTGCGCCCCGACACTCCTCACTGTGGCAGGCGCTGTACTGGCTGTGACGTCGCATGGGGGCGGTGCGTGCGTTAGTCACGCACTGTCCCGACGTCACCTTCCTGCCCGCTGTCAGATTGCGGCTCCGGAGCTATATTTGTTTTAAATGTCGCAATGGTTTTGCGGCTCCCAGTTGTTGTTTTTTCTTCAGAAACGGGTCCAAGTGGCTCTTTTTGTCTTAAAGGTTGCAGACCCCTGAGCTAGACAAAGAATGATCCAAGAAGTCCTCAAAGGCAGAACAGGCAGATGATAACAAGCAGTGTGTTACAATGGCTGTGAAGGCTGATGAAGGCTTCAGCAGATAAGAATCTACCCATGCCATCGGAACAGAGCCTTACTGTGAAGATTGTGCGTTGGTCAGCGTGCACTGATCTACACACATAAAACACATTCACGCACAGGCGTCTTCCAAAAACCCATTCCAATGGACCCATTGTTAAAACCATGTTTATGGAAGACAATCTTAGAATCATAGAATCATAGAGTTGGAAGAGACCACAAGGGCCATCGAGCCCAACCCCCTGCCAAGAAGGAAACACCATCAGAGCACTCCTGACATATGGTTGTCAAGCCTCTGCTTAAAGACCTCCAAAGAAGGAGACTCCACCACACTCCTTGGCAGCAAATTCCACTGTCAAACAGCTCTTACTGTCAGGAAGTTCTTCCTAATGTTTAGGTGGAATCTTCTTTCTTGTAGTTTGGATCCATTGCTCCGTGTCCGCTTCTCTGGAGCAGCAGAAAACAACCTTTCTCCCTCCTCTATGTGACATCCTTTTATATATTTGAACATGGCTATCATATCACCCCTTAACCTCCTCTTCTCCAGGCTAAACATGCCCAGCTCCCTTAGCCGTTCCTCATAAGGCATCGTTTCCAGGCCTTTGACCATTTTGGTTGCCCTCCTCTGGACACGTTCCAGCTTGTCAGTGTCCTTCTTGAACTGTGGTGCCCAGAACTGGACACAGTACTCCAGGTGAGGTCTGACCAGAGCAGAATACAGTGGCACTATTACTTCCCTTGATCTAGATGCTATACTCCTATTGATGCAGCCCAGCATTGCATTGGCTTTTTTAGCTGCCGCGTCACACTGTTGGCTCATGTCAAGTTTGTGGTCAAGACTCCTAGATCCTTTTCACATGTACTGCTCTCAAGCCAGGTGTCACCCATCTTGTATTTGTGCCTCTCATTTTTTTTGCCCAAGTGCAATACTTTACATTTCTCCCTGTTAAAATTCATCTTGTTTGTTTTGGCCCAGTTCTCTAATCTGTCAAGGTCGTTTTGAAGTGTGATCCTGTCCTCTGGGGTGTTAGCCACCCCTCCCAGTTTGGTGTCATCTGCAAATTTGATCAGGATGCCCTTGAGTCCATCATCCAAGTCGTTGATAAAGATGTTGAATAAGACCGGGGCCCAAGACAGAAACCTTACTCTGCTACGAGTGATTGCCAAAGAAGAGGAGGAGGAGGAGGAGGAGGAGGATTTATTATTTATACCCCGCCCATCTGGCTGGGTTTCCCCAGCCACTCTGGGCGGCTTCCAACCAAATAGTAAAAACAATACAGCATCAGACATTAAAAACCTCCCCAAACAGGGCCACCTTCAGTTGTCTTTTAAAAGTAAAATAGTTGTTCATTGCCTTGAAATCTGCTGGGAAGGCATTCCACAGGGCAGGCACCACTACCAAGAAGGCCCTCTGCCTGGTTCCCTGTAACCTCACTTCTCACAGCAAGGGAACTGCCAGAAAGCCCTTAGCGCTGGACCTCAGTGTCCAGGCTGGATGATGGAGGTGGAGACGCTCCTTCAGGTATACAGGACGGGGCCATTTAGGGCTTTAAAGGTCAGCACCAACACTTTGAATTGTGCTTGGAAACATACTGGGAGCCAATGAAGATCTTTCAGGACCGGTGTTATGTGGTCTCGGCAGCCGCTCCCAGTCACCAGTCTAGCTGCCGTGTTCTGGATTAGTTGTAGTTTCCGGGTCACCTTCAAAGGCAGCCCCACGTAGAGCGCAAAACAGGAGGAGGAGGAGGAGAAGGAGGAGAAGGAGAAGGAGAAGGAGAAGGAGGAGGAGGAGGAGGAGGAGGAGGAGGGTGTTCTTCAAGACAGGAAGCTCTGACCCAACATTAGGAAGAACTTTCTGACACTAAGAGTTGTTTGACACAGATGAAAGGTGGTGGGCTCTCCTTCCTTGGGGGTTTTTCAACAGAGGTTGGGTGTCCATCTGTCAGGAATTCTTCAGCTTTGATTCCTGCATTGCAGGGGGTTGGACTAGATGCCCCTTGTGGATCCCTTCCAACTCTATGTTTCTATCAAAATCAGCTTTTGTCAACCTGCTGCCCTCCAGATGTTCTGAACTACAGCTGGGGCTGATGGGATCCGGAGGTGGGCAAAAGTTGCTCTGGATCTTGGCCGCGCAGCTGTTCCAGCTGCACCAGTCAGATTCCACATGAAACTTCCGCAAAAGTTTCTATTTCTCTCCTGACAGGGACGTGAAGAAAGGTGTTCGCTTGACAGCCAAATCCCATTAAAACAGCATTACTTACATCTGTGAACAGGCTTTGATTACTCTAATGATCCCTGCACAATAAATGTAAATTGCTCGCTGGGTTTTTAATTGCGCAGGATGAATGGGGGAAGACCATGCATGCTAGATTGCTGAAACTCGGTGGCGTCTGCTTGTGATGAATACCTTGCCACCACCCCGAGTCTTATTCCAGTCTTCTTCTTCTTCTTCTCCAGGATGGTTGGATGCTGTCAGTGAGGGTGGGGCTCCTCAATGGCAGATTTAGTGGATTCCCATCCCCATCCTGCTGCATCAATGCTCCCCATAAGCAGCCCTTGTGGGTCCATTAACTGTTTGGCACCTTGGTCACACTGAAGTGTGACAGATGGAATGTTGTAAACTGCCTAAGCTGCACGGAGATCATTGTTGCACAGAATCAGTGTCTTCTTTCATTCTCTCCCATAAAAGTACGTATATTCAGTTTTCATTTTCTACTTGGGGTTATAGAATCACAGGTGTATGGAGTTGAAAGGGGCTCAGGGGTCATCTAGTCCAACCCCCTGCAATGCAGGAATCACAGCAAAATCATCCCTGATGGCTGCCTCAGGGAACAGACATGGTTCAGTATCTGTTTTGCAAGCAGAAGCTCCAGCACCTCAAGAGACTCCTGCCTAGAGAGTTGCTGCCAGTCAGTGTAGCCAGGACTCAGCTAGATGGACCAAGGCAATCAATCAATCAATCAATCAATCAATCATTTCTACCCTGCCCATTTAAGGGACATGGGTAGCGCTGTGGGTTAAACCACAGAGCCTAGGACTTGCCGATCAGAAGGTCGGTGGTTCGAATCCCCGCAATGGAGTGAGCTCCCATTGCTCAGTCCCTGCTCCTGCCAACCTAGCAGTTAGAAAGCACGTCAAAGTGCAAGTAGATCAATAGGTACCGCTCCGGCGGGAAGATAAACGGTGTTTCCATGCGCTGCTCTGGTTCCCCAGAAGCAGCTTAATCATGCTGGCCATATGACCCGGAAGCTGAACGCCGGCTGAGGACATTTGGACCAGGGGCAAGATGGCAGGGTGGGAGCCGGAACGAGAGTCCAGAAGCCAGGGGTCCGAGGGTCAGGAAGCAGGGAGTCACAAAGTCAAGGGTCCGAGAGTTAAGAAGCCGAGGTCTGAGAATCAGGAAGCAAGAAGCCAAACACAGCGAGACAGGAAACGTGTTACTGTGGCAAAGAGCCGAAGGGAAATGCTGACCTTATATCCCTTCCAGCTCTAGCCACCAGGTGCATTGAGTTACCAAGCGACCTCATCTGTGAGCCTTGCCTCTCCAGAACAAACTTAGGAAGGCCCCAGTCCAGGGCCCCGCTCCTGCAGGCACTCCTGAAAGTCCCTCTCTCCCTTATGTGATAGATAAACAGGCAATGAGATGGGGGGGTGGTTAAAGGTCATTTTCAATAACCTTGCATCTAAACATAACCTTGGCTCCACCTGCCTGGCTGGGATGGAGATTGATTCCTCCCAGCACACCGAGTTGGAGACGAAATCCTGATGTATTTGCTTCTTTGCTGCTGATGCGGACACACGTGACCTCAGCTGTGCAACGTAAGGGCAGTGCACAGTAGAATCATAGAACTGTGGATCTGGGAGGGAGCCTGAGGGTCATGGATGCAGGAATCTCAGCTAAAGCATCCATGACAAATTGCCATCCAACCTCTGTGTGGTGGCAAACAGCCCCTGCTTGCAGAACACAGAGAGGAAGCGGCTGCCTTTGACAGAGTCCGACCCTGATCCCATTGGAAAGGGGAGGAGGCGGAATCATTGACAGAGCAGCCTTTCCGCTAAGTGAAAGTTTGCAAGGCCAATTATACAAAAGGGTTCTTCTCAAATAGGATTACATCTGCTCACTAAATGCATTTAATTTCCCCCCTTTTCTTCCTGCAGCTCAAGGTCTTTAAAAGCAGAGAAGAGCAATTTTATACTGTATTAAACAGAGAGAGAGAGAGAGAGAGACATAATAGACCATTGGGGAAAGTTGGCTTAACATGCTATTGGGAGGGGGAGAGAGAGAAAAAAATAGACCCAGTTTGGCAGATTCATTCAGGGTAAGTTCATTGGGCAGCAGAATAGAGTATAGCCAATACCAACCCTACTCACAGTAAACCCACTAAATATAGCAGCCATGACTAAATTAAGTCCACAACTAGCTGAATGTCAATGGGTCTTAGGCTGGCTAGCCTTCCAGGTCTCCAGTTTTGCCTGCCACCCTCCACGTGGCAGGTGGGTGTCTTAAATGTGCAGGTAGATGTGAGTCCAAAGAAGAAGAAGAGGAGGAGGAGGAAGAAGAAGAGGAGGAGGAGGAGGACTGTGAATGCAGCTTGCATAAGAAAATCTGACCCAGTCTTTGTGCAGCAACACCTGAAATCTCTCCCTGATTGATTGATTGATTGATTGATTGCATTTATATCTCACCTTTTTCTCCAAGAAGTTCAATGGGACACTCTCTTCTGCCTTGATCAGACCACACCTGGAGTCCCGTGTCCAGTTCTGGGCACCACAATTTAAGGAGGATGTTGACAAGCTGGAAGGTGGGCAGAGGAGGGCAGCCAAGATGATCCACGGTCTGGAAACTAAGCCATATGAGGAACGGTTGAAGGAGCTGGGTATGTTTAGCCTGGAAAAGAGGAGACTGAGAGGAGATAGGACAGCCATCTTCAGACACCTAAAGGGCTGTTTTCTGCTGCTCTGAAAGGCAGGACTCAAACCAATGGATTCAAATTACACGAAAGGAGCTGTTCAGCAGTAGAAAGGACCCTCCCCACCCCCTGCCCCATGTGGAACTCCCTCCCACAGGAGGAGTCATGGCCACCAGCTTGGATGGTTTTAAAAGAGGATTAGACAAATTCATGGAGGACGTAAGTGTGGGATGTAAACACAGGAGCAGTCAATGACAACATTCCTAGAGTGTACATGTTAGAACATGGGGAGGGATGTCTGTCTAGCAAGCAGGTAAACTTCCTGGGGATGGACTTCCTCCGCATGTGACCAGAGGTGGGTGTGGCCTCACCTGTGCAGGTAAATGATAAAAGCACAGGGCAGGCAGGCATCTCTCTCTCTCTGCCATCTTCCTTCGATGAGGAAACATCTAAGGATGCCCTCTTGGCTCTCAGCCAAGAGAGGAGATAAGGACTATCTTGCTACAAGATAGATTCTGAATGTATGTAACCTTTTTTAAGCTGTCTGCCTTCTGGGATCACATTGTGAACAGAACGTGAGTAAACTCTTTTATACTTTTATAAAGACTGTGTCGTGTCTTGTATTTTAAGAGGGAACAAAGGGGAAATTACCAGAGTAATTATTATAGAGGTTCTAGCGAACCTGTGCAGACGTTACCGTTGCGAACTTAAAGGGGAATGTCATAAACTCTGCTGATATTTTGGGAACTTGTTAGCACAAGTTGGATTAGGATATAATCTCACAATATATCCTCTCCTGCACCCCAGAACATTCCCACAGTAAGAACTGATGGCCACCATGGCTATGCTCTACCACCAAGGTGCGAGACAGCAACGCTTCTGAACACCAGTTGCTGGAAAACGCAGGAGGGGGGAGGGCTGCTCTTGTGGTCGGATCCTGCTTGCTGGTTTCCCATTGGGCATCTGTTTGGCCACTGTGAGAACAGGACGTTGGACTAGACAGGATTTTGGCCTGACTCAGCAGGCTATTGCTTATGTTCTTATGTTTCCTTAGAAGAAACTGATTCGGGGCCTTTCTCCCAGGAGATCACATCTGAGGAATTGGGGAGCGCTCTGGTAAGTGCAGCAGATTTTCTCGGAGGGGCCATGGACATCCTTAAGAGACAGAGAGACCTCTGCAAATTAGGAAAATGTGTGCCTTGATGTCAAGAAAGCTGCTTTCTCTTCACCGCGGCAATTCCCCCTCACCTGATCTTCAGAGCTGCCGTTAATAACCCACGTCACGTCCGTGAACTTCACCTCCGCACAACCCCTGGCTATTTTATTCACAGTGATTCGATTCTCTTGTTTTGGATGAAAGTAATTGTAATTGGCAACATTTTCATAAATTAGGTTGCGCCTAATTGGATCGCTGAATGGGACAGTCTGGGAGACAAATCAAAAGGATCCAATGCGATAAATTTGTGACTCTTCCCAGGATTTAATTATGAAAATATTTCATTGTTGTGACACCCCCCCCCCCAAAAAAAACGCCCTTTAGCAAGGGCCCCAAGATATGGGAGGCTCATTAGCATAAAATGCAAACACGCATCCCCCCAAGGTCTCCAGCAATGGAGTTATTTATCAGCTAATAGGAGAGATCCTTGTTTGATCTTATGCAAATGCCTCATCATTATGGAGGTGGCAAATAGACATTTTCCTCCCTTAAAAACAAAACTTCTCTTCAACTCAGTTTATCTGCTCAGTGGTTGCTCTTTGCTGCAGAAACTTTGATTCTGATGAGAGCATCTGTGAGCCATGAAAAAAGGACCTTCAAATAGATTTCTGTTCTCAAAGTGTTCCACTTTGGCTTCTGAATGGAGCCCCTTGACCTTGGGAAGCATGAAAACAGAAGCAGTTTGCATTTCCCAGTTGCTGGGAATCACAGGTTCTGAAGAAATGAACCTATGCTGCCAATTCTCATAGTAGACCAGTATGAAGTAAGCAGCACATAAGCGGCACACAAAACACTACCAACCCATCCTACGTTCTAAATCTTATATTAATAATCCAAAAATTGAGAGAGCAAGGTTGGTAGAGTCCTCTTACACTCAGCTTCTGTTTATGGGCTGCCCAGATGAATCTGGACAGCCACAGAGAGAACACGATGTTGGACTAGATGAGCCATTGGTCTGGTCCAGCACACTCTGAACATCTCAAGGGCCGTCCCATGGAAGATGGAGCAAGCTTGTTTTCAGCTGCTCCAAGGGGTAGGACCTGAACCAATGGGATCAAATTACAAGAAAGGAGATTCCGACTAGACCTTAGGAAAAACCTTCTGGAGCTGTTCAACAGTGGGATGGCGTACCTTGCACACTTCATGGGTGGTTTTTCTTTTTTCAACAGAGCTTAGAATTCTTTAGCTGTGATTCCTGCGCTGTTTTCGGTCCCTTACAACTCTACATTCACCTGTTAAGACCGTGCTCATGGAAGACAATCTTACTCGGCTACGAGGGATCACCAAAAAAGAGGACAATTGCATGCATATAGTTAGAATTATATAACTATGCATTATTTATCTGTCCTGAGTCTTCCAACATGCAGATTCCTTCAATGTCCATGAGTTCCAGTGTTAGGAGAGAGCAGTGCTTTTTTTCTGGGGGGTACGCATACCCCTAAACATTTTGTGCATCTTTGTACTTTTGTCCATTTACTGTATTATTTCCCCCGATTTGAACTACAAAATACTTGAGTCAAAATGAGAGTACCTCTAAACATTTTTTAGTGGGGGGGAGCACTGGGAGAGAGTGAGAAAAAGTTTGTCAGTCTACTTTCTTCATGCCAGGTATAACTTTATAAACTTGTATCATATCACCGGATGCGGGTGGCGCTGTGAGTTAAACCACAGAGCCTCGGGCTTGCCGATCAGAAGGTTGGTGGTTCGAATCCCCGCGACGGGGTGAGCTCCTGTTGCTCGGTCCCTGCTCCTGCCAACCTAGCACTTTGAAAGCATACCAGTGCAAGTAGATAAATAGGTACCGCTCTGGTGGGAAGGTAAGCAGCATTTCCGTGTGCTGCTCTGGTTCACCAGAAGCAGCTTAGTCCTGCTGGCCACATGACCCAGAAGCTGTACGCCGGCTCCCTCAGCCAATAAAGTGATATGAGCCCCAGAGTCATCCGTGACTGGACCTAATGGTCAGAGGTCCCTTTACCCTTTACCTTTACTATCATATCACCACTTACTTGCCTTCCCTCTAATCTAAAAAGTCCCAAGCACTATAAGTCCTTGCAGAGCAGTCTGTCTATCCCCTTGAACTATCAGAACCTTCTCCAACTCTAGAATATCCTTTTTGAGGGGAGGAGACGAGAAGTGTACACGACAGACTATTCCAAATATGATTGCAAGGCAGCATAGATTTGTATAATGGCATTGTGATATCACTATGAATCATTACATCCCTCTACTCTGGGGTCAATGACAAACCTAGACAGCATCTTAAAAAGCAGAGACATCACCTTGCCAACAAAGGTCCATATACTTAAAGCTATGGTTTTCCCGGTAGTGATGTATGGAAGTGAGAGCTGGACCAGAAAGAAGGCTGATCGCCGAAAAATGGATGCTTTTGAATTCTGGTGCTGGAGGAGACCCTTGAGAGTCCCCTGGACTGCAAGAAGATCAGACCTCTCCATTCTGAAGGAAATCAGCCCTGAGTGCTCACTGGAAGGACAGATCCTGAAGCTGAGGCTCCAAGACTTTGGCCACCTCATGAGAAGAGAGGACTCCCTGGAAAAGACCCTGATGTTGGGAAAGATTGAAGGCACAAGGAGAAGGGGACGACAGAGGACGAGATGGTGGGACAGTGTTCTCGAAGCTACCAACATGAGTCTGACCAAACTGCGGGAGGCAGTGGAAGACAGGAGTGCCTGGCGTGCTCTGGTCCAGGGGGTCACGAAGAGGAGGACACGACTAAACAACAACAACAACTCCGGGGTAGAGTTTCGGGGGAGCCCACTTGAGAGTCTCTGCCATGCCTACCCTACCCAGAGTGTCTATCCTGGGAGTAAACTGACCCCTTTCTTCCCTTCTGCTCCTTTGGTAACCTCTGGAAATGCATTTCCTCTGTCTGCAAAAATGCTATTTATTCTGCTGGGGAACCTCATCATTCCTCCTCATTCTCTCTGACATTTCTGTCCATTATCTTCTGAGTTTGCCCCGAGGACAGGAATAAATGTTTAAGAGATGCCTTGAAAGACTGGGGGAGTGGGGGGGGGGAGAATTGGAACTGAATAACATGCAGATCCCAAACTGGGCTTTTGATACCATTTGCATAACTCGGTCTTCCAATTTATTTGCTCCCAGCTCCGTTCTGTGAAGGAGGCTTCAGGCTTAATGCTGCCCCTGGAGGGAACGTTCCGGCTTTCTGGGCAAAAACAGTCGGAATAATCAAGAACAGCATTGCATGGGAAGGGGCCAGAACAGAGGAAAGCAAACAACTGCGGTATGTCAGAGTCACAGTTTTTGGCCCTTGCTCCTGTCATAAGGAAGGAAGGGGCAGTCAGCATGAATCATGTCCTTTCAAGCTTAACCTGAGCCAACAGCGTGGTGCAGCAGCAAGAAGGGCTAATGCTCTTCCAGGCTGCATCAACAGAAGTCTAGTGTCCAGATCAAGGGAAGTCATAGTCCCACTCTCTTCTTCCAGGTGTGTCAGACCACACCTGGAATACTGTGTCCAGTTCACAGCACCACAATTTAGGATGGATGTTGACAACGTGGGCAGAGGAGGGCAACCGAGATAATTAAGGGTCTAGAAGCCAAGCCTTATGATGATAATAATAATAATAATAATAATAATAATAATAATAATA
The DNA here is from genome assembly GCF_965153285.1 of Podarcis tiliguerta. NCBI lineage: Eukaryota > Metazoa > Chordata > Lepidosauria > Squamata > Lacertidae > Podarcis > Podarcis tiliguerta. The sequence goes on along the minus strand of NC_139534.1, from coordinate 132,386,973 downwards.
ATAATAATTTATTATTTATACCCCGCCCATCTGGCTGAGTTTCCCCAGCCACTCTGAGCGGTTAAGGGAATTGAAATACTTTCTTGACACTTGTACAACTTGTATACAGTGAGGTTATATTAGCACCCCCCACTCAGCTCTCTTAGTCTTAATTCCCCTCGTTTACTGACGCACACCCACCAAACCCGAAAGTCCGTTGCCCTGTTGTTCTCTTTTCATTTAGCAGCCTAACAGCCCATGGATAGAAGCTGTTCTTTACCCTGTTGGTGCGACTAATCCTGCTTCTATATCTTCTGCCCGAGCGCAGGAGATCAAGAAAGTGCCGGTCAGGGTGTGAATAATCATCCTTGAGAATTTTCCTCACTCTCCTGAGGCAACGTTCTTCCGCTATTTCATCCGGCGGATTCACGGGACAGCCCATAATATCTTGTGTTGTATTCACCACCCTCTGTAGGCACTTCCTATCAGATGATGTCAAACCAGCGTCCCACACCGTGATGCAGTATGAAAGGACACTTTCTATTGTGGACCGGTAGAAGGAGGTCATCAAATGTTGATTGACATCCCGTTCTTCTGCAATACTCTGAGGAGATGGAGTCTCTGTTGGGCTTTCTTAACCACCTTGTTACCTTTATTTTCCCGGTAAGGTCTTCACTGAGATAAACTCCAAGGAATTTAAAGGAAGAGACTCTCTCCACACAGCCCTCCCCGATGTCCAGCGGGGCTAGTTCTCCTCTCTTCCTCCGAAAGTCCAACACCATTTACTTTGTCTTGCTGATATTAAGGTGCAAGTTGTTCCCTAGGCACCATGGAGATATTTTTGGGACCTCCCCTCTATACGCTGATTCGTCTCCACCTGTTATTAAAGCCATTATGGCGGTGTCATCTGCAAACTTAATAATTGCAGTAGACGGGTCAGATGATACCCAATCGTATGTATACAATGAATACAGGTAGGGACTTAGCACACATCTCTGTGTATGTGTGTATGAGTTGGGTATGTTTAGCCTGGGAAAGAGGAGAGTGAGAGGATACAACAGCCATCGTCAATTATCTAAAGCAGGCATGTCCAAAGTCCGTTTTGGGGGCCTAATCTGGCCTGCCAGTCGGTTTAATCGGCTCCTACGGCAGTTTATTTCCTGCAGTAAAATCCTTAAAAAAAAACCCTCAACAACTTCAACCCTAAAAAAAGCTCAATATCTTTGGTCGGCCCTCACAGCCCTTCACTTCATCAAATCTGGCCCTCTTTCAAAAAAGTTGGGACACCACTAATCTAAAGGACTGTCACATGGAGGAGGGAGCAAGCTTGTTTTCTCCTGCTCCAGGGAGTAGATTCAAATGACGAGGAAGGATGTTCCGACTAAATATTTGGAAGAACTTTCTGATGGCGTTTCACAATGGAATGGATGACCTCAGAAGTCGGTGGAAGATTTTCAAAAGGGGTAGTAGGATGGCCGTCTGCCAGGG